>NC_139158.1:76490167-78905167 GCF_964270905.1 Leucopleurus acutus
AGAGGTTTCTCAAGTATCAACTTAGTGCACTGGCCAACTTAGTTGGCACATGGTCTGCACTTTTCAAAGCCCTGCTGGGGGCAGTACACATCAGAACACAGAACACACACCAACGTCACCCAGGCAGCTCTGGGTGGTGTCAGGAAGCCACTCTGCTGGCCAGGTGCCTATCTTCAACCCTACTCATCCATGGGACGCTGGAGTGGACAGGCCTCGAGGAGGGACTGAAAACGTCCCCAACTGACCACAGGGAAGGGTTTCTGATCTAAGCCACTGTACCACAGGGTCCTCGGTGGCCGGTGAAGGTGGCCACCCATCGGCTGACCCTGCCAAGCCACACAGAGCCATCTGTGTATGCTTCAAATGACCGTCTGGGCAGCGAGAACTCCTCTATGGAAGGCACCCTTACAGATCAGGAGGGAAAAGTAACAAAGATGAGAGGGAAAAAAGGACTTTTCAACTCAAGAAAAGACAGCCTCACACATAAGAAAATGCACATGAAACTGAAATAGCATGTTCAGCTCAAAGATGGGCTGGCGAAGAAGTATGAGCATAGAGAAAGGGAGAAGTAACCTGTCCTGCATTGTTGGTGGGAGGAGGCAACTTGAAAATGACAAAATTAAAAATGCCCACGTCCTTGGATGGAGAAGTCCATTTCTGGGACTTTGCTCCACTGATGTAGGCGCACATGTGCCCTGAGGCTGGTGAGCAGCAGCGAAACGTCAGAGGCGACCTCAGCGTCACCAGTAAGGCCCTGGTCACTGGGGCTGGCACACTGTGTACTGGGTGCTCAGCAGCTGTTTCAGAACTACAGGGCGGTTCCCTAGATGCTCCTCTGCAGGGGCCTTGAGAGGTTCTGTTAGAGAGAAAAAGGTCTGGAGCAAGAGCAAAGTGGAGGCCACATTCCCAGTTACATTAACAACAACAACAAAATACAGTGGGTGAGGAGAGGGGGAGGGGGGCATGGCTTGCACATGCGTGCTTGATGTCAGAGGGACCCAAATACTCAGGGCTTCACCTTGAGAGGATGGGTCAGAAGCGGCGGGAACTTCATCTTCCATTCTATTCCCTTGTGTTGTTTGAAGTACAGTCTAGGTTCATGTAGTCTCTCTTTAGTAAAAATTAAAATGGGGTCTCCAGCTCAGATTTCTCCTCATAGTGTAAGGGGCAGGTTAATTTTTTTAGCAGGGGATGGGATGTGGTCTCTGTCCTTCACTGCCTGGGTGGCTGCCACCCCTGTCCTTATCACAACTGACAAGACACCCTACTTCTCGCCAAACCTAAAATGGACACTTTTACGCCTTAACGTTTCTGGAACTGGGACGTTGCTTACGATCAGTAGCGTCTTACCCTTGTGATTGGCAGCATTTTTTTTCTTGGTAGTACATAAAATAATGGTGCATCTCACAGCGGACGGCATCTCAGACTCAATGAAATGTGGGTCTGTTTCCCGGGGATCCGGCGGCAGCCCAGCGTTACTTGGCACCTTCCACCTGGGCCACAGGTAGTGCTGCCCACGCTCTGGGGACCCACTGCACGTCCCTGGGCAAAGCTTCCAGGACTGCAGGCCTCCCAGAGGTCAAAGGCCACCAAGATGACAACCCTGGGAGGACAAGATACAGCTGGTGATGGAGCCTTATGTTCGGAGGCCTCAGCTGTGACCTGCAAGCTGCGATGAACTGTTCTACATGGGAATGGAAAAAGTGTATCAGGTTGACACACTAATGTTGGGAGACTTCACATAAAAATCTGTATCAGAAAGATTACACCTAAAATTAATATATTAATAATACAGTAAATCAACTATACTCCAATTAAAAAAAAAAAGATCCGGCATTCACTCAGCCCACATCCCCAGCACCGAGGAGCACCTTCATCAGACATGTGCCCGAACCCCAAAGATATGGACAGTGCCTTCCTGTTCACGGTGCCAGGGCCAGCAGCAGCGAGGCTGGCACTAAGTGCAAAGACGTCCCCTCTTCCAAGGCCACCTGCAGCCAACGTGCCAACAGCTCTAAAACACAGCAGCCAACTTTATGTAATCGCCATGAGAAAGCCTTTGAGGTACGCCCAGGTGTCACCCCTATAGCTCAGAGCCATGTGCTGCCCATAGAGCCCACCCCAGTATCTCATTTCTCACGTGGAAAGAAGAGATGCTTTCACATGCTGCCCTTCCTTAGAATGTTCTCCTCTGCTGAAGTCCTTGACACCATGTCCCAAGTCCTTCACGGGGTTCTGTGGATCAGGCAAAGGCAAGGAAAGGGAACGTGACTGAGTGTCCACTTGCCATGGGGGGGAAGGGCAAGAGGTCAGGCAGGGACTGGCTGGTAGCCAGACAGAGGAGCAGACACTCCGCAGGGCCCATGCCGTTGACTCAACACAATCCACGTTGCTACATCACAACCGGAGGCAGCGGTGGCACCTCCACTCGAAGGGCCTAAGAACTTTCTCAGCAGAGAAGCAGCTCAAGGGCACTGCCCTCACCACAAGGTCGTGGTCAGAGGTCACGTGGCAGTGGAGACCCCTTGCTGGTTTGCTGTAGGTCAACCAGAAGGGGGGTGCTTCCCCCCAGCATTGTCAGGTCACTGTGAAGACCTCTCCGCTCTGTGCAGTTCTGCACAGTGAAAAGGAACAGTGGAAGTATTTTCTCTCAAGAGCAAAGACCTGGCAGGGGCTGGGGATCGGAGGCCACCTGGCGAAAGAAGTGCTCTCTCTGCACCTCAGACGAGCGCTTCTTCTCTGCCCTAAGTTTAGGCTGTAAACTTAAGACCACCTGTGAACGCACCAGCAAAGATAAGGAGCAAATCACACGACTGTGGGACATAAGCACAGACCAAAGGTTCAAACGGTTGTCACAGAAGGTTCTGGTTGAGTTCCTGAAGCTCTAGGCCCAGTTCCCTGTAGCCCGCTAAGAGCGTAACAGGTGCAGAGTCTCAGATTTCAGATGGGACTTGTTTCCTCTCTGGAAGTCACTGCACAGAAGAGCTGCCGCCCTGACTCTGCTTTGGGGCTTTCCAGTAGAACTCTGAAATAATTCTAGAATCTCCCGTCTTCTTTCTCCCTTGAGAGAACTGACTGAGGGTGAAGAGCCCACAAATGTCTCCGGCCCGATCCCCTTTCAGGGGAGCCTGAAAGGCAGCGACTCACTCCAGAGGACAGATTCGTAAGGACCATGTGGCAGAAATTCTGGCAGCACCTTCTGGAGGGTGGCGTGTTAGGAACAACCCGATGCCCTCCATGAAGTCAGGTCTGGCCCCAACGGCCACAAGGGATGACCCGGCTCCTGGCACAGGACACCAAGGTGGTGCCTACTGGTGGCTGGGACCACAGCAGAAGTGCAAATCCTAAGTAAAAACAGCCGCGACATGTTCCCACTCCTCACACAGGAGAGGGTAGACAGACTGTCAATCAGATCAAAACTCTTGTTTCAAACACTAGAAACACATGGGAAAATTCTATTTTCTTTTCCAACCAGAAGACAACTACCTCCAGCCAATAAGTAGGTACTAGTGGAGACTTAGCAGCTAGGGTCCCACAAAGCTACTTATAATTTTTTTAAAATTAATTAATTAATTAACTTATTTTTGGCTGTGTTGGGTCTTCATTTCCATGCAAGGGCTTTCTCTAGTTGCAGCGAGTGGGGGCCACTCTTCATCGCGGTGCGCAGGCCTCTCACTGTCGCGGCCTCTCTTGTTGCGGAGCACAAACTCCAGACGTGCAGGCTCAGTAGTTGTGGCTCATGGGCCTAGTTGCTCCACGGCATGTGGGATCCTCCCAGAACAGGGCTCGAACCCGTGTCCCCTGCATTGGCAGGGAGATTCTCAACCACTGCGCCGCCAGGGAAGCCCCCAACAAAGCTACTTAAATCAAAGGAAAGAGGGGAAACCACAACCCTTTTTTTCACTCAATCTTTTATGGCAGGGGTTGGCAAACTATGGTCTATGGGCCAAATCTGGCCCACTGCCTGGTTTCGTACGGCCCCTCAAATGAAGAAAGATTTTTATAGATGAACATTTGCAATAGATTTGATAATAGGGAATACTTTGAATCCCAGTTAAATGTTATCCCCTAAAAAGAGCATTTCATTCTTCTTAGTATACTTGTAACATTATAAAAACTGTACTCAATTATGATGTTTTGAATTTCATCCAAAAAATTGTGGAAATTTGTTTTCCCTCTTGTTACATAAATACTCGCGTAACTTCTTTGATTTTGCCTCTTGGACGATAAAGCCTAACTATTCGGGAGTTCCCTGGCGGCCCAGTGGTTAGGACTCCGCGCTCTCACTGTCGAGGGCCTGGGTTCAATCCCTGGTCGGGGAACTAAGATCCCACAGGCCGTGCGGCACGGCCAAAGAAAGAAATAAAGATAAAAAGCCTAAATATTTACTGACTTGGGCCCATCATAGGAAACGTTTGCCGACCCCTGCTTTAGGAGGTCAAATTGAATCCCAAAGACATTAAATTCTATTACTGAATAAATTATATGCCAAGAGGAAGAAGAGCACAGCTTCTTAAATATTAACGCACACTTTTTATTATATTAAAATCAGGCAATGGTCTGACAATAAAAAGTCTAGCTATGGAATACTGTTATGTTAAACTTTACTTACAGGATGTTAAATCCTTAGAACTAAGGTTTTCCCCAGAAAAAGATGAATGGAAACATCAATTGCTTTTCAGACTTGATAGCTGCTGCTTCAAAAGGTGGCTTTACACAAACACTAAGTTAAAAAAAAAAAAAAACCTTAGAACACAATGAATTGCTTTTATTTCGGTATGCGTCCAACATCTCAGCATTTAGTGGTCCTGAACAGAAAAGTGGAAAAACGCAGCCATTGGCCAGGAATTCCGGGGATCTGCCGTGCACACCGAGTTCTTTCTTATCCCTGCTGAGGACCGAGAGAAGCAGCAGCACCGAAACCAAAGTGTGCACCGAGTTCATGGTTCTTTTTGTTCCAGTTGTCAGATTCCAAACTAGACTCAAATGGATTGCAAGGATGACCAAATGAGAGCCCTGTTTAAAACTTCTTCAATTTTTAAAAGCTAAAGCAATTACAGGAAAAGAAAATTCATTCAGAGGGATCGTGTGTGCTTACAAGTGTCTTCTGTGGCCTTTCTCCAAGTTTAACCACCAAGGACTTTGAGAGCTGGCAGGTCTGTGACCCTGGTGACTGTTCTGTTCACCTTATCAAAACCTGAGCTAAGTAAACGTATCAGCTGATGATGACAGCAGAGGGTGGCAGGGCTGAGAACCCAATATTCATTCCCCAGGCTGGTGGAGAGTAAGTAAGTGTGGTTCCAAAACTAAATGAGGGAAGTCAGATATGCTTTCCAACCTTACCTGATGGCTTCTGGCCAAAGCAAGGAAGTGTCATGGAAAGTGTTGCGTGGTGATGGTGCAAAAAGGGACTTGAGGAGGAGGAAGGACAAAGCAGCACCCCTCGATTAAGGTGGAGGGAGAAGATATGGGGAAAGCCCTGAATTCCTCACCAAAGGCCAATTTCAGAGGGGAGCCGAGGGGGTTACAATCTATGCTTCGGCCAAGGGTGGTAATGGAGAGTGGGAAGAGGATGGTGGCTTGGAAGGGGGTCAGCATTTAAGACTTAAAGAAAGAAACCAGGGGTGCAGACGAAGCATCCCCCACACCCAGCAGGAGTCCCACAGGCTGTGACCTGAAACCCTTACATCTACTCTAAGAAGCCACCCCAAGCTGGAGGGCTGTTGCAGGGAGGGAGGAGGCAGGGGGAGGGGAAGGGGAGAAGGCAGAGACCCCAGGCCATGTAATCAGCAGCAAGGTGATTGCGTGGTGTGTCTTTTCACAGTTGAGTTAGATGTGCCCCACCGGTTATGATGGGAATCAATTTAAATATACTTTCTTGATCCCAGAAGTTCAACTATGTGGACAGTGGTTACACTTGACAGGATGATTTGTTATAGCACAACTTATATATTTCAAATGGACAAAAAATTAGTATCATTTACAGTATCTTAAGATAAACTGCCTTTGAATGGGAGCTTCCTTTCCAGTACTTTGAGGTCTACAAGACGTATCTAGAAAATTTACTACTGTGGAAAATGAAGACTGCTTAAATCGAATGGGGGGTAGGGGAGGGCCTGTGGTTTTTCTTTTTGATTAATTGCTGTAACACTGTCCTTCAGGAGGCTGAGGGAGTTTCATATTTTCTTTAGACATCATTAGGCGCCGAAGCTCTTGCAGGACAACTTTGATGCTATATGAATTCTGCCATTTTGCTAGCACTGATATGGCTCTTGGGTCCACCTACAGAAAGGCAAACAAAGAACAAAGTACTGTCAGGCTCTCAAACAAAAGAAAAGTTGTATGCTGGAGCTAAGCTACAGCAGAAACGTTGAGTAAAATGCATTTTTCAAGTTGAACATGCTGATCACACAGTGGTATCTGACATGCAGAATACCCACAGGATTCCCTCCCTCCAGTTAGTCTGTTTTTCCCTTTTTGTGTCCCAAACCCTCACTGTGTGGGAGAAGGAAATTATGAATAAGTAAAGCCACCTTTAGAGAAATGGCACTCACACTTGGTGAGACTCAACCCAACTGGCTCTGAAACAACGACCTGAGCTGCCCCTGGGCTGGCTGCTGCTACCGCTCAGGGCCTGTCCTCTCTCAACGTTACGCCCGGGTCGTGGACGATGAAGAGGTACAGAGCAGTAGGGAGAGCACAAGCAACGGGTGGCGAGGACCCAGGCTCTGATGACAAGGGCCTTCCTGAGTCATACCCTCTCAAGTTAGTGTAGCATTCCCCAAGAAATTTCCCAAAGTGTGAGTTGAGTCCTGGGTTCAGGACTTCAGGTGGAACTCAAAGACAACACTAAACACTGAACACAAGGCTCATCTCTTTTCAATTTTCTTTCAAGTCTTCTGAATACCTCAAAACAGAAGGCTTACTAGCTCATGCAATGCTAATATGCAGCACCCTTTAATACTTGCTGATCTCCCCTCTGAACAAGAGAGCAGGCCTCAGAGGCTCAAAAACCTTTGGCAAGCAACATATGGAGGAAGAATTTACCAACTTTGCTTTGTTTTTGTAATATTTATCATTGCTGTTACTGCCTTCTTATGACAAATGAGACTGGTTTCCATTTATGGCAATGCAAATGGTGGTAAAAATAAGTTAAAAAAGCAAGACCATTAGAGGAAAAAAATAGTATGTCGTCCCCAAATAAGGCCCATGAGGTAAAAGTGTGACCTCGGGCAAGATCTTTCACCTCGGTTTCCTCACCTCTCTACCTCTTGGGTGTATATCAGGAGGACTGAATGAGCTCTTATCTCAAAGTGACCGGCATAGTGCTGAGAAATACAGGCCAGAGTAAATGCCACCTAAGTTGTAGTTAAACACAACTGGGAAACAGGCCCTCACCCCAAATCTGCACATGTTCATACTGCAATATATTTTATCATCAAATAACCAATTAACATATGGACTCCGGCCCAAAGTGCCCCTGATAATACAAAGCATAATACAAAGCATTTTTCAGAGAACCCCAGAGAACAAGTAGGGGCAGGAAAAACAACTTACCACTCCATTAGAACTATTAACTCCATTCATATTAATTTTTGTTACAAATCTTACAAAGGGGGGTGCTTCTGGGTATTTAGGTCCACATTCTATTTTAAGGCTGTATATTCGGTTTTCATAAATTGTCTGGAAAAAAAAAGGGTACAGCCATGTCAGGCAATTACAAAGAATTCAAAAATGTAGAACTTCTGAAACCTCATTTATTCCTGACTGCAGAACTGGTGCATCTGCTTCCATTACACAAAGTCTACTTGTTATTTGATAAGTTAGCAGTAATTAGTCCTTACACTGGTGTATATGAATCCTGGCCTGGGGGGGGGGGAATATAAAGAAGGCGGAACATTTAAGCTAGTTATCACTGAAGTTTCATGCTAGTATTATTAAGCCCAATCAGATGGACTTGTTTTTATGTGAATTTTTCTACGCTCTGGGAAATGGTGTGTAAGAGGCATTCTTCATTCTAGGAAGGCACACCAGATGTCTACTCATGCGGGGATCATCAGCCAGTGCATTAAATACCACCATGTACAAAGCACAGAACAGGTAACTCTTGAGAGAACTTCAAAACGAAGCACAAGTTGGGGGTGGGGGAGAGACAGAAGAGTCGCTTCCCACTTCGTCACCACTTTGGGGCTGTGCTCTGTGAAAGGGATCTCAGCTGTAGGTGCGATCATCTCTCCCTGCTGTTTTTACGATAACCTGAGAGATTACTGGCATTTAGTATGTGAGGTGGGGAGCCAAGGATGCCAGACCTGCACCGGAAAAAAACAGTCCTTCTCCAAATGCCAACTGTGCCTCTGTTGAGAAACACTGGAAAGGTCCGATCCCCTAAAGCCAATGAACTTTTCCCTTTAACTTCCACCCAGTGAACAGCAGAACGTGCTGATTTTCCCAGGCTGTTCCTTCTGCCTAGAGTGCCGTGCCCCCACCTGAACTACTTCACAACCTTCAAGACCCAGTTCAAACATCATATGAAACAGAAGGCTACTTCACAAGTTTTCTGTCTTATATGAAGTTGCATTATCATCATTTGCATGTCTGAAGACCACAACAGGGGGTGACAGCTCCCCATCAGACTGGCCCCCTTGAGGGCAAGGACCACCCTTCTCTGGGTTCCCCTCTCAGGCACCAGTGCCCCTTCCTCACTGCATGCTGCATGAGAAGTTGCTCCTCTGTAAACAGTGACATCTAGCGGTCTTTGGGGGGAATAAATTAAAGAAGATGTGATTTAAATGCTTGAAAACATTATGTCTAAATAGTGGCCCGTCCCTAATTTAAAAACTGGGACATATATTAATATTTTAAAATTCAGAAGGCAGTCTTGATATACGCATAGAAACTTTTCACATCCACTTAACAGGGACCCCAGCCTATAACAAAATCAAAAATCAATTCTGGATTTCCACCCACCCTCAAGATGCCCCCCTCTCTTCTTCCCTCATAAGTAGCAGCACCATCCAGCAGTTAAAGCAAAAACCTAGCAGCCAGCCACGACTCCCCTCTTCCTCACCCCTTACCTCCCAATCGTCAAAAGGTCTCAGCTTCTACCTCCAGAAGAGATCCCACACCCACCCACTTTCCTCCACCACCGCACCTCATCTGAATCACCCCAAGTCTCTGCCTTCTCCCTCGCTCCCCTAGCATCTGCTCCCCACACAGCAGCCTGACTGACCTTTCAAAACCAGAAACCGTTCCTGTGGCTTAACCCCTCCAATGGTTTCCTGGTGACCTAAGACAGGAAGCCCCAGTTCCTGGATCGGACCCTGTGCACCCCTGCCTCTCTCCGTTTATTCTTCTCCCTCCTCATCCAGCCCCAGGTCCTCTCTCCTCGGGGCCCTAATACCAGCTGCCCCACCGCACACTGCAGCTCACTCCTCTCAGCGTCCTCCTGAGCCCTCGTCTGAAGACTGACTCCTAGTCCTGTGTCTGACACCCCTCACTAAACTCGTAACAAGGAGGGCAGGGGCCTCAACTGAACTGATATTCAGCTGTTTGTTGAATGAATGAATGTTGCTCTTTACGCTTTTATAAAAGCGTTGCAATTAAGGAGTTGCAATTAAGGAGTTATAAAAGCGTTGCAATTAAGGAGTTGCAATTAAGGAGTTTCCTCAGAGAAACAAAAACTCACTCAGTAAACATAACAAGCAGGAAGCGGAGTGGCACGGTTTCTGTACAGATTTATGGAAAATATGGTAAGAGGTCCAGCCTCAGCGTCTAACACAGTCTCACACTCAATAAATATCTGTTGACTGCATGGATCCCAAATTCATCTCTGGGTGTGTCCTGCATTCCTGCTCACTGGCTTTGTCACACAATTCAAAGACAATTTCTTACATAAAAAAGTCCCTGGGGGCTCACAGTAATTACCAAAATCACAAAGTCTGTTAAAATATTTGACACTACATTTTGGAGGCTCTGATGCGCGGATTTGTTCACCTGCCAGCATGGTTTTTGGCTTATCAGTGTTGATAAGAGGTCACTGATCACTCTATTAACAACAGCATCAAAATGGTTAAGAAGGTAAGCAGTTTAATAATAGGACTCTGATCATTACATAGATTAAATCTTAACGTTACTCTTGACACTATGAAAGTCTAATATAAGAACATGCATGCTATGACTAACTTAGAACAAGAGGAATATTGAATTTCTCACCACTTATGTTCAACTGGCAATTTCATTGGAACACAGTGAAAAGTGCCTCAAGTCAAGTGAGCAGAGACACTGAAGGGTCACTAAAAAGCCCAAAGCAAAACTGTTATAGAAAATGAGGTTCTGGTTTTCTTCTCTTTTGTTTACGAGGGCTCCAAGGACCTGCTAAAAAGGTTTCATTGAAGAAAGGAAATGTGCCTGAAGGAGAATTGCTAGAACATTCTGTCTCCGTGAGGAATACTGCTCTCTTTAAGATTCATTATTTGATCATGGAACAACTTTGTTGTCATGGCTTGAGCTTCATGGGGCAATTTGGCAGTGCCTATCAACATGTTGAAACAGGAGTGCTCAGACCAGCAAGACCATTTCTAGGAATTTCCTACAGACGGACTTGTACAAAAAGGTGAAGCACTGTTTAGTTATTTTTGATACTGCAGACAATCTAAATGTCCACCTGCAAGAGACTGACTAAACAAATAAGGCATACTCCTGTAACTGCATACTCTGTAGCCTTTTCAAAGGCTGAGTCCCAGACACACACACACGCATGCACGCACGCACGCACACACCCCTGCAAAGGATGCCAAGACATAGCTCTTGGTATAGCCAGCAAGTTGCAGATTATGTACAACCTATAGAAGCAGACAGACACCTCCCACCAACTCTGGATATATTTATGTGTACATAGGCTGTTTCATCCATTGATCACTACATGCCCAGAGCCTAGAGATCACAAACTTTTCTTGGGCCTAAAATATATATGTGAGATAATCCTAGCCTGATCATGAGGAAAACATCAGACCAATTCAAACAGGGAGACAGTCTACAAAATATTTGACCATTACTCCTCCAGACTGTCAAGGACAACAAAACCAAGAAAACCCTGAAACTGTTACAGGCACAAGGAGCCTAGGACATGACAACAAAACATAATGTGGTATATTGGATAGGATTCTAGAACAGAAAACAGACATAAGGTAAAAGCTAAGGACACCTGAATAAATTATGGACTTCAGTTAATAATGCATCAATATTGGTTCATTGGTTGTAACAAATGTACTGTACTAATATGTTAACAATAAGGGAAACTGGGGTAGGGTGGTGTATACCAGAATACCAGAACTTTCTTTCTACGCCACCTTTGCAACTTTTCTGTAAATCTGAAAGTATTATAAAATACAATGAATGTTTGCTTATTTATCTATTTATATTGCAGTATAGTTGACTGACAATATTAGTTTCAGGTGTACAACACAGTGACTCAATATTTTTATAGATTATACTCCATTTAAAGTTATTATAAAATATTGGCTACATTCTCTGTACATACAATACATCCTTGTAGCTTTACTTATTTTATACACAGTAGTTTGTATCTCTTAATCCCCTACCCCTATTTTGCCCATCCTCCCTTCTCTCTCCCTACTGGTAACCACTAGTTTGTTCTCTGTATCTGTGAGTCTGTTTTGGTTTTGTTATATTCATTTGTTTATTTTTTAGATTCCACATAAAAGTGTTACCATACAGTATTTGTCTTTCTCTGTCTAACTTATTTCACTAAGCATAACCCCCTCCAGGTCCATCCATGTAGTTTCAAATGGCAAAATTTCATTCTTTTAAAATGTATTTCTAAGATGTATGAGATATGAGAAAAGGAAAAAGGTACTGGCTGCAAAAATATGCAAAGCACAAAATCTAAATTAATATATAAAAGAAAGATGACACTAGGTGAACTAGTCAACCACTACTCAGTTCAAATCTGATAGTTATATATAAAAAGTATGTTTAATGTGCAATGTGGGCATATGCTATGCTAGAATAAAGGATGGGCCCTCTAAAAAAGGGAGACCAGGTAGAGCCTGAGAAGATCTCAACAACTTAGGACATGGACAGGTAGTAAATGTACAGGAAGAGGCGTGAGAGGAGATGCATCGAACTACTGTTCACAGTTAATCTGGGGAGGAAAGTGGGGATTTGAAAGTTCGGGAAAAGCTGGGAAAAAAAGACACCACGCTAGGATTTTAACAGAGTATTTAATATAGGGAATCGGTTAAACAGGTATCACTGGACTGAAAAAAGCTTTAGAAGAGGAGCCTGAACTAACACAGAGGTAGTAACCGTAGGGAGCAGGTATCACCTCTGGGTTAGCTAAGGCTTATTATTCCCTTTGTTCCCCCTTAAGGCTGGGGGGGCAAAGGAACAAAACTGGAGTTGATCAGATCTAGAGGCTCAGAGGAAGAGGGCTCCAGAGTTGAACCCAGATCTCTAAGGAGGGGGTGCTGCGAGGCTGATGCTGGGGGTGCCCCCAAAAGCTGGAGGCTGGAACCCACTGCTGATCCCAGGATGAAGGGCAATTACCAGAGTGGCGCAGACAGAACAAGAGGCAAACAGGAAGGAATAAGTCTCTTCTCTCCGCCTTACAGGCTCTCTCCTGTGTCCTGATTGGTGGAGCCTAATGGGAAGCCAGCTAGCTGACAAAGGAAAAATGTAGTTTGCTGAGTGCCAGCCCCAGGATCCAAAGCAGAGCAGGGAAAGGTGGGCTTGGAGCTTACTAACCAGCACCTGCACACACCCCTCTGAACAGTGACAAGACACAATTTTCCTCTGTACAAAAACTCTCTTCCCATCAGTCAGGGTATCCTTCTGAGTGAGCCATAGGTCCCTCTGAAGGCAATATTAATTATTCATTTCTCTAATTCAATCATAGTGCCACCTGAATATTCTACAGCCTAAAGACTAAACTGCTGAGTTGACCACACAATCCTAATAGAAAATAAAAAGGCGAAAGGAGGCATTTGCTTCTTCCCATTTGCTTTCTGTTCCCACCAATGTCAGTCTGGCACAAGGCCCTCATCCTGGCAGCAAGAGCTGTCTCTGGTCTCCAGCTTCTGGCCTTTCAGTGCTCCTCCAAGCAGCTCTGCTGGGCCCCACAGAAACTAACAGCAGAGGGTATCTGTCCTCCAAGTGTTAGGTTTCCATGGCCCCAGCCTCTCCTGACCCATCCCCCCAGACCCAGGCGGTGTTGATTGCTTTGTGTTATCTTTGTGTTCCCCCAGCGTGCTTTTTTGGCCTTTTTCAGTCCAACACCTATTTGATCAACTTCCTATATTAAATTCTCTCTGTTGAAATACCTAGTATGGTTTCTCTGCCTGACTGACATAAAGAATTAAAGGGAACAAAGTGAATTGCTTACTCTGTACTGGTTGAAAAACTTTACCAGAATATAGTCATTTATCAGACATGTAACTTAAAGCTTTTAAAAAAGAGACGGATCAATATGCACTGATATGGAAAGATGTCCACCATCTGCTAAGGGGGAAAAAAAATAAAGCTGCAGAACATTAAGCATAGCAAGGTCTCATTTTTATTAAAAAGGATATGTAATTGTTTGTGTACCCACAGCAAATGCCAGTAGAAACACACCACACACCAAATGATCAGTTTTTATTCTGTGGGGAGTATAATGAAATGGGGAAAGGATCACTTTCCTTTTACTTCACACACTCCTGGAATTCTGTTTGTTCTTAAGCATGCATACAACACTTTTAGATAAGTATGTGTATAAATACACACCTACACTCTAACCCACACAGAAAAACACTATCTTGGAGAACCCCAGAGGTATTAACAGTGCCTCTCAACCAGGGTAATTTCTGTCCCTGTCCCACTCCCGAAGTGGTGGGAGTCAGGCAACACCTGGAGACACTTATGACTGTCACCACAGGGTTGGGGAGGTGCTTCTGGCATCTAGTGAGGAGACACCAGGGATGCTGCTGAACATCCTCTAAGGCAAAGGACAGCTCCAAAACAAAGAATGACCCAGCCCAATATGCCAATAGTGCCAAGGCTGAGAAACTTTGCTCTATAACCTGGCTAGTGTTACCACCTCACGGTCAGAGTAGAAAGACTCCACGTCTAATGCTGTGGACAGTCACATGTTTGCCAGAATTTTGCAAGAGGCACTTGGATGGGAAGCTTTACTTTTAGGTTTGGAGGACTTGCTTTCAAAAAAAAAAAAAAAAAAACAAATAGCTAACACACACATATGATTAAAGCATAAAGAGTACAAAAATACAGTGAAAAATAAGCCTCCTTTCCACCCTGACCCCAGCCAGCAATCCCTTTTGAAGGCAACTACTGTCATCAGCTTCTTTTATGTTTTCCAAAAGTATTCGAAGCACAAGTATATGTCTGGCCTCTTCCTCTTCCCTCACCCACCCCCACCCCAAGTGACAGCACAGTCTGTATACTGCTTTGTACCTTTTTTCACTTAAATATCATGGAGATCCTCCATTTCAGCACGTATAAATCTGTCTCATTCTTTTGAAAAGCTAAACAGTATATAATATGGTCCACTGAAAGATACTGAGGTGCCTTCCAATATTTTGCTACTATTGAAAACACTGCATGAAATAATTTTGCACATACAGGCTTTTGGGCAATACATTCAAGAAAAGCTGAGTAAATTCCTAGCAGAACTGCTGGATCATATGGTATATGCCTTTTAAATACTGGTGGAGGATTTTAGGTAATACAATAACAAAAATACAACAGGGACGTGAGTTACTCAGAGCTCTATTTAGATGCTTTAATAATTAGCTTGATATTCCAGATGCACAGCATATACCCTGTATGTTAATCATAAAACAGATTGGTCACAGGAAGCACCTAGAAGCAGGTAGCTCCTGTTATGACTTTGCTTTTAACCTTGGGGAGCCAGGGCAATAGAAACCATAGGGGTAAAAAGACACAATAACAAGTATTGGTGAGGGAGCAGAGAAACTGATACCCTCACGCATTGCTGGTGGGAATGTAAAGTGGTGCAGTGCAGCCACTTTGGAAAACAGTTTGCCAGTTGTTTAAAATGTTAAACAGAGTTATCATATGATCCAACAATTCCACTCCTATGTATATACTTAAGAGAACTGAAAACATCTGTCCACATAAAAACCTGTACACAAATGTTCATAGCAGTATTATTCATAATATGCAAAAAGTGGAAAAAATCCAAATGTCCATCAATTCATTAATGGATAAACAAAATATGGTATATCCATACAAAAGAATATTATTCAGCCATAAAAAGGAATGAACTACTGATAAGTGCTATAACATGAATGAATCCTGAAAACATTATGCTAAGTAAAAGCCAGTCACAAAAGACCACATATTAATTCCAATTACATGAAATGTCCAGAACAGGCAAATGCATAGATACAGAAAGTAAACAGTGATTGTCAAGGGTGAGGAGTGAGCGGATAGAAGGCAACATGGGAGTGACTGCCAAAGGGTATGGGGTTTCTTTCTTGGGTAATGAAAATGCTCTGAAATTAGTGGCAGTTGCACAATTCTGAATATAATAAAAACCACTGAACTGTACACTTTAAAAGTATATTCTATGGTTAAGTGAATTCTATGGTTTGTGAATTATGTCTCAATTTAAAAAAAAAAAGGATGTAAAGGACATATGGAAAGTATCTTGCATATCGTAGCTACTCATTAAAAGTTAGCCCCCTTTGGAAAGAGGTAAACTGAAACTCGGTAACCTAAGATGTTTTAGGTGGGACAGCATATTTTCAACAGAACTTAGTGTTCATTTTATTTATTCATTTGTTTGTTTAAGTATATAATTCAGTGGCATTTAGTGTATTCACAATGTTGTACGCTGGTTCATTCTTAGTTTGTTAGAACCTAAAAATCAGTCTGTTAACAAATCTGTTGAACATCTACCGCATTCTGAGTCATTTCTAGGTGCTCTGGAGAGTAAAGAGAAGGGAAGAATAGTTCTCATCTTCAAAAAACCTAAACCATTCTTAGGAAGATAAGAATGCAGTGAAGGAAGCCATCACTATACAGTGGACTTTCAGAGACAGCAAGAAATGATCTTTATGAAGAAACAAGCCTTCTAGATCAAGGTTTTTCCCAGTATTTAATAGATTCAGAAAACCCCGATTTTCATAGATTAAAAAAAGATCAAGAAATGAGTAAAAACAGATTGAATATTTTTTTAAACCCCCCAAACAAAACTACAGGGTCACAAAAATGATTCAAAAAGTAACATTAAATATCAAAGCCAGTCATTCATCATGAGTGTTTATGACAGTCTAAGAGTCCTAACACTGAGCGAGCACCACACTCTTCCTTTTTTCAGACAGGGCCACATCCCATGTGTCTTTCTATCTCCCAGAGGCTGGTGCAGAGCCTTGCACGAGGTGAAAAGAATGACCGAACATCATCACCCTTAAGCACAAGCAGACACAGGAAAGGGCCTGCTACACTCAGGCAGCATCTCCTACCGCTTGTCTGAAACAAGTGTCACATTATTGGAATCTATTTCTTCACTCCTACATCAAATTGCTACTTAACACTAGATAATTCTATAGTGGGAACAGAAGAAAACTCAAAATATAAATAGGAAGGAGACAATATAGCACAGTGGTTAGGAGCACAGGCTCTGGAGTGAGACGAGGTTTGGGAATTATCGGCTATGTGACTTTGTGCGAGTACCCTGACTTTTCCAAGTCGGCTTCCTCATCTGTAAGATGGAACGCAGCTACGCAACAGGAGCACCTTACAACAGGCTCTTGTGAGAATTAAAGGGCATTTCTGGGGGGTTTACTATGTGCCACAAAAAAAGGTTAGCGGGCATTATAAGACTGGGAATGCTCGAAAATCACAGAGCTCTAAAAGAGGGGTCCTGTTCCCCATCCCCACTGTCTTTGTCTTCTTCGCAAAGGTCTTTGGGCCCAACAGAGCCTGGAACAGACCAGAGCAGACCAGGCAGGCAATAACCCTTTGTTGAATGGCCCAATGAATTAGGATACAGACGCATGGCAGGACTGGGAAACAATGAATAAAAACCACAACCATAAAGGTTTTCCGAAGTTCAGTTGGACACTCTCTTCAGGAATGCTGGCTGTACCTGGAGCCTTGTTATTTGATAAGCCCAGGAGTTTGTTCTAAACTACGTGAGGGTACAATTACCTCAAACCTCACTGACTACATTGTCATGTAAATTCACACTAGGAGACTAAACAGGTTTTTGCTTACCATTTAGAGGGATTAAACAGCATCAGAGGAGGTTCAAATATATAAACTGAAACTGGTCAAAAAAGAATAGCCACATTTCAGAAAATATACCATTGGTGAGCTTTTTCCGTGATAAGGCTAATATTTTTTAAAAGGAGGCACAGTGAATTTAAGACATTGACATTTATAGCGGTAGCTCGACGCTTACTCTTGGAGGCCCAATTATCATCCCTGTCCATCTTGTAAGTGTCATGTCTTCGTCATCTTCTAGACCCCAGCTAACTGTGCCATCTCCTACTCCTTTCTGGCCTTCTTCGAGTTCTTCCAACAGTCGGAAATTGCGAGGGACTTTTACTCCTAAAATAAATGGAAAGAAATTCAAGATACTAGCAACTCCAGGGGAACTTGTAAGCCTAGAGCTAGCTGCTCATTATCACTAGGTTAGAATAAAGATGCTTATGTGCTAAAAACTTCTGTAAGTTGTCGTACCTCAAGCTTGCTGCTTACGAAGCTATCTGTATTGACCAGCACAACCAGAAGGAAGGGGCACGTGGTTTGTTACAGGTGAAGTGTCGACTACACCAGGGCTGGATGACCAAACCTAGAAAGACACCCCACCCCCATCCCTGGAGCTTTGACGAACTTCATAAAGGGTTTACAAGCCGAAATGTTGATTAATTTGGGCCCAATAGTTTGAGATGAAAACTAAAGTGCTAACAAAAGTGCCTTGGAAGAAAAGAGGCTATTTCTTTTGTTTTGTTCTTATTCTACATTTCTGAGTCTAAGGGCATGCTCATTTGTTGGAACGACTCTCAAACTACCTTAGGAGGAACAGACGCCCTGGCCCTATCATGTAACAACAGTGTCCTCTTGATCAACTCAGAGTCAACAGAAGGCAGCAAGGATGAAAAATTGCAAATATTTAAGTCATAGTTTCTCTCTTGTGAAAAAGCTAAGAGGGTAGCCAGTTCTCTGCTTTACCTGTTTCCAAAAATCCCAAAGCCTGGAAAGTAGCTCATGGAAGCAAACACACGAACACATCTCACAGGTTCATGCCACTGCACCTAAGTTCAGGCTGAGGCTTGCACCGCTTCTGGGTGTCTTCCAGAACAGAGTCTAGGTACTGGGCCCAGATGGGGATGTTATTCTCCCAACCAGGCCTGCCTACCTCTCCCCGCACTCACCTCTTCCCCTGGCATTTAGACTATTCCTCAGGAAAAAACTCAGGATCCAGGCAAGTTACAAGCTTTCTTTACCGAGCCTCCAACTGGCCAGACTCTCAGAGCCAAGCAGCACTTAAACATATGATTATGAAGAAAGACCCACTGGAGGGACTCAAGACTGTGGGAGGTGTTCTCTGTATATCTCAGTATTTCCCAAAGTGTGGAACACATGTTACTATTAATTCAACTGGAATAAATACCTGAGGAAATCAGGCACTTTTCTAGGCACCAAGAAATAAGCTGTGAACAAAACAAAAATGCCTGCCCTCATGGAGCTTACATTCTAGAAGGAAACAAATACAAATTATGCAAGTTATGTAGTATGACAGATGGTGGTGTTCTGGAGCAGAGAGTACTGGTGGGGGGAGTTACAATTTTAAATAGGGAACATGACTTATCAGCAGCTGAGGGGAGAGTCTTCCAGTCAGAGGAAAGAGCAGGTGCAAAGGTCCTGAAGTACGACCTTGCCCAGAGTGTCAAAGAACAGCAAAGATGCTAAGTGAACTAAAACCAAGTCAGTGAGATGGAAGTAGGAAATTAGGGACTCCAACTGTTAAAAAGCCACTGGAGTTTTGAATAGAGGAATGACAGGACTTTGACTTGTTTTTAACAGGATCCCTCTGGCTGCTGTATGAAGAGTACAGTGAAGGGAGCTACGGCAGAAACAGCTAGAAGGCTATTGCAATAATCCCAGCAAAAGATCACAGGTGTTAACAGTGAAGGAACAGGGTGATAGCAGTGAAGGTGGTGAGAAGTAGCACAGTTTTAGATATTTCAGGGGTGTGAGCTGGTAAGATTTTCTGTCAGATTGCCTATGAAGTGTGAGAGAAAGAGAAGTCAACTATTGCTCCCAGGCTTTTTTCCAGGTGGTACATGAGTGAACACTTCATTTTACAGTCATGTATTTCTTAGGGCAAGTAATGTTAAACTAATTTCCCCTTTATGATTATGTTAAAATTTTCCTTCTAAAATAAACATAAGAGTCAGCCGACTGAAGAAAAATATTAAATAGCACAGATGGTACTTGAAAGGAAACAGGAAAAATCTGAAAGCATTCTTGAATGGTCCGTTTGGAAAACACTGGCATTTTTTATCCACAGAAGAGCCAACTGGATTATTCGCTTACACTGGATTAAGTCTCCTCCAGCAAACGCGAAACTGAAGGCTGTGACATTATAAGCAAAAAACCAGACAATTCAATGCCTTTTGTTTAGAAAGAGTTAAATCTTTAATAATCCTAATTTGGCTTAGGAGAAAAAAAATCACTGTGCATTACTACTGCTGTTACTATTGGTTACTTTGTAAGCCTGCACTAATAAAAATGAATATCCAAATAGCACAGAATTGTACTGATAGGAAGACTGATAGATATCTGACGTACTTGTTCACAGATGGTGTAATGGGCTGAACTGTGTCTCCTTAAGTTCATATGTTGAAGACCTAAGTCCCAGCATCTCAGAATGTGACTATATTTGGAAACAGAGCCTTTAAAGAGGTGATTAAGTTAAAATGAGGCCATTAGGGTGGGCCCTAATCCAATATGACTGGTGTCCTTACTGGAAGAAGGAAACACAAGGAAACAACAGGTATGCACATCTGTATGGAGTAAAGACCATGTGAGGACCCAGTGAGAAGGCAACCACCTGCAAGCCAAAAGAAATCAAACCTGCTGATACCTTGATCTTGGACTTCTAGCCTCCAGAATTCTGAATGTCCATTGTTTAAGCTACCCAGTCTGTGGTATTCTGTTATGGCAGCCCTAGTAAACTAATATAGATGTTAAGTGACATCTTAAGAAATCTGGATAGATTATCTCTAGGTGCAACCTGGTTATCTCTAGGTGCAAGGATTATGGGTGGTTCCAACCCCCCCTTTCCATATTTTCTGATTTTTTTAAAAAACCACGATTGTGACTTACTTCACTCTGTATAACAGACTCTAGGTCCATCCACCTCACTACAAATAACTCAACTTCATTTCTTTTTATAGCTGAGTAATATTCCATTGTATATATGTGCCACATCTTTATCCATTCATCTGTTGATGGACACTTCGGTTGCTTCCATGTCCTGGCTATTTATAGAGCTGCAATGAACATCGTGGTACATGACTCTGTTTGAATTATGGTTTTCTCTGACTATATGCCCAGTAGTGGGATTGCTGGGTGGTACGGTAGTTTTTTAAAGAACCTCCATACTGTTCTCCATAGTGGCTGTATCAATTTACATTCCCACCAACAGTGCAAGAGGGTTCCCTTATCTCCACACCCTCTCCAGCATTTATTGTTTGTAGACTTTTTGATGATGGCCTTTCTGACCAGTATGAGATAATACCTCACTGTAGTTTTGATTTGCATTTCTCTAATGATTAATGATGTTGAGCATTCCTTCATGTGTTTGTTGGCAATCTGTATATCTTCTTTGGAGAAATGTCTATTTAGGTCTTCTGCCCGTTTTTGGATTGGGTTGTTAGAGTCTGTCATACAGAGTGAAGTTAAGTCAGAAAGAGAAAAACAAATACCGTATGCCAACACATATATATGGAATCTAAGAAAAAAAAAAGGTCATGAAGAACCTAGGGGCAAGACGGGAATAAAGAGCAGACCTACTAGAGAATGGACTTGAGGATATGGGGAGGGGGAGGGGGAAGGGGAAGCTGGGACAAAGTGAGAGAGTGGCATGGACATATATACACTACCAAATGTAAAACAGATAGCTAGTGGAAAGCAGCAGCGTAGCACAGGGAGATCAGCTCTCGGTGCTTTGTGACCACCTAGAGGGGTGGGATAGGGAGGGTGGGAGGGAGGGAGACCCAAGAGGGAAGAGATATGGGGATATATGTATATGTATAACTGATTCACTTTGTTATAAAGCAGAAACTAACACACCATTGTAAAGCAATTATACTCCAATAAAGATGTTAAAAAAAAAAAAAAACAACCATGATTGTGTCATTTGATCAACACAACACTTAGGAACCATGTCAACCAAACTGCACTTGCTATTCGCTTTGCCTGGAACACTCTTCCCCAGATAAGTTACATCAGTCATGCTTCCTCACCTTCTCTAGGGCTTCAGTTATGTGACACCTGATTGAAATAAGGATCAAGGATTCTCTGAGAGTGGGAATCTCACTTCATAGTATTCCCTAAGTGACTAACTTTAAGTGGTCTGTGTTCTTTAGTGTTACCAAAACTTGTTCAAGTCAAATGATCAACAGCAAAGTACAATAGCTCCCATGGCTAAGCCCTTCACTTTTTTTTTTTAAGAAGATGTTGGGGGTAGGAGTTTATTAATTTATTTATTTTTGTTGTGTTGGGTCTTCGTTTCTGTGCGAGGGCTTTCTCTAGTTGTGGCAAGCGGGGGCCACTCTTCATCGCGGTGCGCGGGCCTCTCACTGTCGCGGCTTCTCTTTTTGCGGAGCGCAGGCTCAGTAGTTGTGGCTCACGGGCCTAGTTGCTCCGCGGCATGTGGGATCCTCCCAGACCAGGACTACGAACCAGTGCCCCCTGCATTAGCAGGCAGAGTCTCAACCACTGCGCCACCAGGGAAGCCCAGCCCTTCACTGTTTTTTTTTTTTTGGCGGTACGCGAGCCTCTCACTGCTGTGGCCTCTCCCGTTGCGGAGCACAGGCTCCGGACGCGCAGGCTCAGCGGCCATGGCCCACGGGCCCAGCCGCTCCCCGCATCGGCAGGCGGACTCTCAACCACTGCGCCACCAGGGAAGCCCAGCCCTTCATTCTTGAATGAAGTTATACATGTGACCTCTATTTCAAGTTGCTCTCTTTGGCAAGATAAAAAATGTTTTTTCTTTTGTTTTCTTTTTTGGCTGCTCCTCGGTTTACAGGATCTTAGTTCCCCGACCAGGGATTGAACCCGGGGTCCCAGCAGTGAAAGCGCCAAGTCCTAACCACTGAACTGCCAGGGAATTCCCCCAAATGCGCTATTTTTTGTGTCAGATCTTTTTTTTTTTTTTTTTTTTTGTGGTACGCGGGCCTCTCACTGTTGTGGCCTCTCCCGTTGCGGAGCACAGGCTCCAGATGCGCAGGCTCAGCGGCCATGGCTTACGGGCCCAGCCGCTCCGCAGCATGTGGGATCTTCCCGGACCGGGGCACGAACCCGTGTCCCCTGCATCGGCAGGCGGACTCTCAACCACTGCGCCACCAGGGAAGCCCTGTGTCAGATCTTTAAATCAGGTTGGATTAATTATTTCAGGTGTAACTGTTCCTCTTGTAAACTTTAGCAAAGAACATCCTTATAGGTGGAAATGTTCCCTCTTCATCTAACAACCAGGTCTGATGAGGAAATCTTTTTTTTTTTAATTTAATTTTTTGGCCACACTTCGCGGCAAGTGGGATCATAGTTTCCCGACCAGGCAACGAACCCGCGCCCCCTGCACTGGAAGCAGAGTCTTAACTGCTCGACCACCAGGGAAGTCCCCCTTAATCCAAATATCACAAGCTCATTGCTATTAGTTTCAAAACAGGTAGTGAATTCAACATATCTTTCTGACGCTTGATTTTTTTACTTCTGAAGTAGGGGAAAATATTATATTAGTAACGAATCTTGCACTTCCAACAGGTATTTCCATTGGATTAGAGACATTTAATTACTTAAAAACAAAGCATGCAGAGCTCATATACACAACTGCACAACAACAAATGAGTCACTTAAACTTATTTTAGGTTAGTATTTGGAACAGTAAATGAGCACCACAGAGGACAAAGTCAGCTTTTCGTTGTTACTTCTGTACTGACATTACAGGATGATTCAATTTGATTCAATTATAAAACAGGCATCAAAACAGCTTAATAAATGAAAAACTCTGGATTGGCCAGCATCTATTAGGCAGTCTAGAAATATTCCAAGCAAGAGTTGGAATATACATATGAATATCAGAATAATTGTACTATATACTGATTATGATAAGCATTTATTCCATTTGAATAGCAGTTCTCAGCTTTTTTGATCTCAAGACCTTTTTACACTCTTAAAAATTATTGAAGACTTCAAAGAGCCTTTGTGTATGTGGGTTATAGCTATTGATATTGACCAAATTAGAAAATTAAAACTGAGAAATTATAAAAATATTTAATTCATTTACAACTAACCACAACCAACCATTTATGTGCTAAGATAAACAACATATAACTATATTTTCCAAAGAACAGAATTAAACTAGTGAGAAGAGTGGTATGGCTTTGCAGATTTCTTTAATGTCTGGCTCAAAACAACAGGAAGTGTTAAGAACTGAGGTGAGCTGGAGAATACACATCCTCTCTAAAGGGGACAGTCACGCCTTTGCCCTGGCCAAATGTCTATGGGTCAGATTCTGCTTATGGGACACCACTCTGCAACATCCGAGGACACCTAATTGTTCTAAAAAATCCCTGTAAGCCCTAATATCCTAGGTTTAGCTCAGAGGATATTTTAAACCCTCTGAGGGTAAGGGTAAGTAAAGGTTGATAAACGTTGTAATCTGGCATTGGGCAGTTAAGTACTCAGTTAACCTTTATTTAGCAAAATCTCGAAGAATTTAAGTCCACAAAGTGGACGGCTTTTATTTTTTTCATTTTATTTTTTAAAATTATTTATTTGTTTATTATTATTTTTGGCTTCATTGGGTCTTTGTTGCTGCACGCAGGCTTTCTCTAGTTGCGGTGAGCGGGGGCTACTCTTCGTTGCGGTGCGCGGGTTTCTCATTGCGGTGGCTTCTCTTGTTGCGGAGCACAGGCTCTAGGCACACAGGCTTCAGTAGTTGTAGCACACAGGCTTCAGTAGTTGTAGCACACGGGCTTAGTTGCTCCATGGCATGTGGGATCTTCCTGGACCAGGGATCGAACCCATGTCCCCTGCACTGGCAGGCAGATTCTTAACCACTGCACCACCAGGGAAGTCCCTGGATAGCTTTTAAAGAGGACTGTTACTTTTTAATTCATTTTTCCTAAGCCATAAACTTTTATTTTCACTCAAAAATTGATTAAAAGTGAAGTCTGGGGAATAACTACAGCTAGCAGAAATCAGGAACTGCAAAAATTTACAAATTATGCAGTGATTCATTTAGCTTTTTTTGATATTTAAATACAAGTGGCTGATTAGCACCTGGTTAGCTGGTATACTGAACTCTATCTAGTAAGGAACCATCTGGTTAGCTGGTATACTGAACTCTATCTAGTAAGGAACCATCTAGGGTTCACCATGTTTAATGTGTGTAAAACTGAGCTCATTCCACCTTTACAAGCAAAATTCACACATTTCAGGACTGCAATTTTTTAAAATGTTAGCTACACTTGTTACCTGTTTGTCAAAATTTCCCTACCTATAAATTTGTTAGTAATATATATGTACACACACTTTCTTTCAGTACAATAATTATCAAACACTTATCCAACACCATGCTAGACCTTATTGGGGCTATGAAAGAAATAAAAACAGGAGCTTCCCAATTAGAGTATAAAGTCTCACTATGGAAACAAGATACACATACAAAGTTCAATAAAACAAAACAGTATTAGAACGTATGAGAGAAATATAATCATAGGGCAACGTTTCTTAATCTTTGAGGGGGTCATAGACCCCTCTGAATGTGATGAAAGCTAAAGAGGTGGGGCCATGTTACTAAGAGGACTTTATCCTGAGGGTAATCAGTGGGGAGCTGCAAAAGGCTCTGAGCAGGGCAAGAGATAAGGCAAATCTCCCAGGTAATGTTCAGGATGGGCTGAAGGATTAGAGGCCAGGTTAGAGATGTGTTACTACTAACATCTCAGGATACAAAGCCAGAAGCATATAAGCTGAGGTAGGTGGGATGTTAAAGAGATTTAAGGCAGCACATATTAATTTGCATGACTGTTGTGATAGTTCCCATTTTTATTAAAAAAACATTAAAACAACTGGCCTTTACATGGTAGTCTTTAGATAAATATTCGTTGAAAAATAAAAAAACTGAGCAAAGGATAAAAAGGTATGTACGCTCCATTTTATAAAAGATAAACACAAAGTCAACCCATGCTTCCCCGTATGTGTATACTCACATAAACGATCTTTAGATGCCACGGAAGTAGAATCACAAATGTAAGGATACCTGGTTGACCTATTTTTATTATTTTTTTTTAAGATTTTTTTTTTTGATGTGGACCATTCTAAAAGTCTTTATTGAATTTGTTACTATACTGCTTCTGTTTTATGTTTTGTTTTTTTTGGCCGCAAGCCATGTGGGATCTTAGCTCCCCAACCAGGGACCGAACCCGCACTCCCTGCACTGGAAGGTGAAGTCTTAACCACTGGACCGCCAGGGAAGTCCCGACTACTCTATTTTAAAAAGGTTGGTCAGAGGAATGGCGAAGTTACCTCCCACAAATAAGAGTCAGAATATAATTTAGAGAAAATTCTATAATCTCTCAGCAGAGGGTTAAGACCAGGAACCTAGGCTCAAATCCATGCTCTGCAACTTTCCAGCAATCTAGCTGGGTGACTACGCCAAGTTATCCTTGACCCTCAGCGTAACAGGGATCCCGATACTCTTTGCCTCTACAAGTGGTGAGGAAGAACCAATGAGGTAAAACCTATAAAAGCACTTTGTGTAATACCTGGGACAGAGATTGAATCACCTTCATCGGCACTGTACTATCCATCGTAGTATAAAATACAAAAACCCTCACTTGATCCCATATCCCCTTCTAGCTACCAACTCATTTCTTTGTTCATTTTTAGCAAAAAATCTCAAAAGGGCTGTCTAGACCCCTTGTTTGCAATTCTTCACTCGCACCTACTCCAATCAGGCTTTTCTAGCTAGTCACTCACCCAAACTGCTCTTGTCAGGGGCACCAAGCAGCACCCTCTAGCCAAATCCTGTGGTCAATTCTCAGCCCCTACCTCAAGTTCCTGGAGCTCTCAGCAGCACCCATAACTCCCTCCTGTAACTCTCTTCCCTTAGCCTCAGGCTCTCTTCCTACCTCACTAGTTGATCGGCCCCACCTCCTTGACTGCAAACACTGGCTGCCAGGTCTCAGGGCACAGCCCACTGACCGCTGCTTTCCTGCCTCCTCCCCAAGTGATTTTACCCAGACCAAGGAAGCTTAGTAACTCTCCAGTTTATATTTCCAACTAACTGCCTTCTACACATCTCCGTTTATATGCCTCATAGGCCTCTCCAACTTAAAACAATTCCAAACAAAACTCCCTTGCACTCCTCAAAAAACAAAAAGTACCCACTCTTCGATCTCAGTATATAGCACAAACAGATTTCTCTGGCTAGAAATCTTGGAGTTATGATAAGAGATCTTTCTCTTATACCCCATACCTAACCCATTTCCAAATATATCCCAAATACAATCATCTTCACCATTCCCACTGCAACCACTGTTAAGTTAGATCCCATCACTCCCCTTCTCAAAGCCCTCCACTGGCTTTCCCTTACAACTAGCATCCAAACTCCTAACCTCACCTACAGAGCCCTACCTGTTTCTCCAACATCATTTCCTGCCACCCTTTCCCTTGCTCCTCACCCTCCTTCAGCCATACCATCCTTTTTGAAGTTCCTGAAGAGGCAACCTGACTTTGCTTTTGCACCTGATGTTGCCTCACCCCAGAATTCTCTGTCCCCGAGCTGGGAATGGCTGGCTGGCTGGCTGGCTCCCTTATTCTTCATCTAAGCTCCAACTTCCCATTCCCTTATCTTGCTTTATTTTTCTTCACAGCATCATTACCACTTGACATTTTAAGTGTATTCTCTTCCACTTCATTAGTTGTTTACTGTCTGTCTCTCCCATGTGAACATAAACTCCCTGAGAATAAAACTTCATCTGTTTTGTTCACTGCTGAATTTCCAATACGTCAAAGAGTGCTTTGCCAAAGCATGTACTCAAACGCTTGCTGAATAAATGAATGGTGGCCGGGTGTTAGCTAGGGATGTTATTTCAGAATGAATAATGCTCAACGTCACAAAATTCTAACTCTGGTTTATTTCTGGAAATACAGCAGGGAAACATTCATAGCACTATTAAAAGGGAGTCTAATATTAAAAAGATTATCAAAGGGGCTTAGTATGGATTTCAAATAGCCCAAGAAAAGTTATACATTAAATTTTAAATATGATGATCTTAAGAAGAAACACAAATCTTCAACTCGGAGCTGGGCAGTCTGTGGAGGTCCTTTAAGAGCCTCCTTACCCCCAACCCCATGCTCCTTTACCTTCACACAATGTCTGTGCTGTACCTTTTCTTTTTCTTTAAATTTCATTTTCTTTCTTTTTTTGTTGTCTGACTCACTCTTGGAGCTTCTCAAGTTAGAGTTGTGACTCATTCAATCCTACCTCCCCAGAATCTGGTATGCTATCTGGCATGTAATGGTACTCAATAAATGTTTCCTGATTGAAGAAAAGGCAGTACCTCTTCCTTTCCTACTGTAACCTCTCATATGGTCTACTGTGGCCAAAATACTGGACACTGATACCATATAACTGAGATACCTTAACAAAGATAAGGTTCTTTGTTTTGAGATAATTAAAATTTGATAAGTAGTTTTATTTTTTAATGAAGTGTGATCAAGACTTTTAGAGAAACTTTTTTTTTAATGAGGGAAAACTGGTTTTTTTCCCCCCACCACACAAGTCAAGGATTCTTCATTACAAATTGAACTTTGTTTCATAAAATATATATGAAAGCATGTTACTGATATTTCAAACCATTTAGAAACTGCATACAAAGTTAATACATCAATATTTTCTACAAAGCAAGAGCATTTAACACCAAATGGCCTAACTCCAATATTTTCTACAAAGCAAGAACATTTGACTCCAAATAACCCTTGTTCTAGAACCTCAGGGGCTACCCCAGGGACATAAATCCAAATATTGGTGGAGTTCAGAGCTCCTGCAGACCTTGTGAGTGTATCAGTCACAGGGAGGACTTCATTCCATCCCAAGTGGAGAGAATAAGCTCAAAATCATGACACGTTAAACAAAAGACTTCAGTGAATATATTAAAAATTAAATCCAGATATGTCAAAAACCAGAAGCATAACAGATCAGAAAAACGCAGTGATACCCTAACATATTTTCTTCCTATGGCACTTTAAGCCATTGAATCAAGCTAAATTTTAAGGTTCCTAAAACTTGTGTGTTAATCTGACACCTAAAAGGCAGCTGAAGGAACAGCTTCAAGAGGCAATAGAGGATGTAAAAATGGACTCTTGTTAATCTTAATAAACTATAACTATTAAAAGGTTAGCTATGAAAATGTTAAGATAACTCTACCAAGGTGCTAAAATAACGCAGTAACCCAAGATTTTTAAAAAGAAAACATTTCTTCCTGTTACTTCAGAATTCTTCTCTCCAGAAGGATTTTTCCTGGATTTGTGTCAGTATCAAAAGTCAGCCAGTTTTTCTCCTGGCTAAATATAAACTGAAAAGTCAGCAGCTGCAGGATATTACAAAGAAAATATGACAACCAGGTTAAAAAAGTATGAATATTTGATAGGGTTTTACACCATGTCCTAGTAAAACATTTAATGCAGTAATTTGAAACACAGCAACATATTAAAATATTTGTGGTACAAAAAGGATTTTGAAGCCCTTTAAAACATCCTTTTGGGAAAAGCATTGCCACAAAGCAGCGGCTATTACAGCATGCCAATCTTGGAAAACCCTGGCCTGGCCTGGGTCTTGATTTAAAATGGCAGAGCCTCACAGGTTTCTCAGGGAAAGAAAGCTGCTAGTTGAAACTGGTCTGGTTGCCCATTCAGGGAAGACAGTGAACTGAGCTAGGAGTCTGGTGCAGCTACCATTCTGAAAATAAGGAGGCCTGGAAGGTGATGCACCTGGATTAAACGTTCTCGAAAAGTGGGCATAAAGTCAGGGGCAGGTAACTTTTGTTTCTGAGCAACTGGCAAGTGCAGTGCAGTCTGGGTGCCTGGTTAGGGCCTGTCCAGAGGAGCATATTTCTTCTCTCCTTCTACACAACAATGATTCTCCAAGTATGGTCCCCAGACCTGCAGCCTACACATCACCTGGGAACCGGCTAGAAATGTAAATTCTCAGGCCACACACCAGAACACTACACTACATTACACCATAGAACTATCGAATCTGAAACTGAGGGTGGAGCCCAGCAATCTAACAAGCCCCCCAGGTGATACTAATATATACTAGTTTGAGAATCACTGATCTGGGGGAAGAAACAGCGGCAATCTATCATTCTTTACAGTCTAGACAATGTGACAACAAACAGCTGGTGACAAGATGCAAGACCCTGTGTTTCTCTGCTGCTAGGGTGACCAAGGCCAAAGATCAAATTTTCTCTGAAAGGGGTGGAGACAAAGAATAAGGTGTGGTAAGTGCCTCAGGACAGTCAGGGAAGGAGAGAAAGAGTTAATTGTATGCTGAAGTCCATCTATACATGCCAACTAATCAGGACAAGAGCTTTCCTTTTTGAAAAGCTGAACAGGCACTTTTGCTTCTGCCCTATCACATATAATGTTTCTCCAAATATGTCAAATTTATATATTTGGCTACATCAAGATGAGACCCTGGATTAATTCACTGCAACATTCAATATTTATTGAGCACCTACTCTATGTCAGGGACTATGTGGGTGCTAGGGACATAGCAGAGAACAAGGATTATTCCTGCCCTACTGCAAAGGCACAGAAATGTGGAAAAACAAACAAGAAACCTTCAGATAAGGTTATGCACTTTAGAACAGAACAGAGATGTGATAATGAGTGAGAAGACTATATTGAAAGGGTTGGGCAGGGATGGACTTTCTGGAGAGCTGAGACCTGAAGAAGGAGAAGCAGGCAGTCACAGGCAGGCAGAGCATTCCTAAAAGGGGAAGAGCAAGGGCACAGGTGTGCACATCACGCGAGCTCAGGGGTAGGCAAGGCCAAGGCCATGGAAGCCCTTGTGGGCCATGGAAAAGAGATGGATTTTATTCTAAGTGCAGCAGGAAGGGCTTTCTGCAGAGAGTGGCAGTTTCTGTTTTCTTGTCTGTAAAAAACCATTCTGCCTCCTCGACAGAGAATGGATTAGAAAAGGCCAAGACTGGAAGCAGGAGGCTTTTGTAGTCTTTTAGGCAAGAGAAAGGTGGTACTGGTAGGACAAGAGCGACAATAATGCCGATGGAGAGAAGGAGGATTTGGCATCTATTTTGGGGTTACACCTACTGAACTTGTATGGGGTGAACGTGACAATGAAGAAGGAATCATACTTGGTGTCATTACTATCCACCCATGAAAGAACTAATCCGCCAAGGCAGGAATGTCAACAGACCTGCCAATGGCTGAAGGAACTTGAGATGCCTAGCTGGAAAACAGGCAACGGGGGGCTGGAAAAATGCTAATATGGACAAGGGCATATGTCCTGGAGCAGAGCTGTCCCAGTTCTGTACCCTGGTTTGCAAGTCACTGGCTCTGAGCTTCAGGCAAGTCATTTCTCCTCTCTGGGCCTCAGTTTCCTCACCTTCACAATAGATACCTGCTTCAAAGCATTGCTGTCAGAAACGAGATGATGTATTTAATACAGTGTCTACCCATAGTTAGCCTTAGAAGTGCAGCTTAAAAAGAAGTCTGAAGGGCTTGCATGTCAATGAAGACAAGGACTGACTTTGTACATGACATGAGGGGGCCCTAAGCCCAACGAGTGTTGAGTTATTGAGTGTAAAGTATAAGCAAGAGCAAGAAGTGGCCTTCACTCTCATTAGACAGCACATTACCCAGAATGGGTAAAATGTGGCCAGGGATGCTATAAAGAGTTCCTGCTACAGGTGGCAGACACTTCTCATTAAAGCCTGTTCTCTCATCAAGATTGAATACGCCAAGACTGAGGAAGAGCACATGCCTGAATCCATGCCTTTCCATTTCCTTCCTAAGGCACTGGAGCAGGTTGGGGAAGGAACTGGAGTCAAAAGCCCCTGGGCTCTAATCTGAGTGTCACCACTCCCCAGGCAGCCATCAATCTCCTTCAGGAATATTGGGGGGCCAATACTTCCCCTGGTGAGCTCACTAGGTTGTGGAGAGTTGGATGAGATGACATAGCAGGTTAAGTCGAAGTACTAGGAAACCTCTAAACCACTTTACGTAATATAAAAGTAACAGTGTTAACATCTCTACTTCACCAAATGTGCTGCTCTATACTTCCCTGGGGCCTTTCAGAATTAAAGAGAGGATTCCTGGGACTTCCCTGGTGGCGCAGTGGTTGAGAATCCGCCTGCCAATGCAGGGGACACGGGTTCGATCCCTAGTCCGGGAAGATCCCACATGCTGCGGAGTAACTAAGCCCGTGAGCCACAACTACTGAGCCTGCGCTCTAGAGCCCGTGAGCTGCAACTACTGAGCCCGCATGCTGCAACTACTGAGCCCACATGCTGCAACTACTGAAGCCCGTGCGCCTAGAGCCCGTGCTCCGCAACGAGAGAAGCCACTGCAATGAGAAGCCCGAGCACTGCAACTAGAGAAAGCCCGTGCGCAGCAACAAAGACCCAATGCAGCCCAAAATAAATAAATAAAGGTGTCTACTCTTTAAAAAAAAAAGAAAGAAAGAAAGAAAGAAAGGATTTCTGACTTTATATCCTCTATTCTACATTTATCAAACTACTGTAGAGCTACACTTCAGCTGAGAGAGAGGGAGGGAGGAAGAGAATATGGTGGGGGGAAGAGGGTGGTTTTAAAGTTATTGTGAAGGGAAAATCATGATCATCAAATTGACCCTGGCAATCCATAAGAGGAACAATAGATTGTAGTGGCCCAACAAAGCGTTTCCCCTCCATCACTAGAGCAGACTGCTGTTTCTTCAGCTGCGTACAACATGAAGAAGTTCTCATGAAAGCAGGGCCCATGTTGTACGAAAGGCACTTAGCTACAACTGGCACAAGAAGATGCTCACACAGTGAGACACACGGGAACGAGACCAGCTAAGAGACTACCGGTTCTCATCTGCCAGCTCCAGCTCTTTCTAGGCAACTCCCTTGAATGGAATGGAAGACTACTAACCTCCACTGCCCATCTGGTTAAATGTTCATAAGAGGAGTGAGTGTATGCGGCCACTCCAACGTATGCAAATTTAAAATGTAAAGGGCTTACTTTGCTGGCACTCCATTTCTGGTTTACTGTCAGGGCAGCCTGTGGGATGCTGGGTGAGAGGAAAGATCTGGCAGCCAAGGGCTACTCTTTGAGGCCCTGCAATCCTGGCCAAGGCAGGAGGAAGTCACCTGTCACAACACAAGCATCCTGAGGATTCCAGTGGGTTTTCCACAGTTCCACCCCTCTAAGATCTATGAGGAAATCACACACTGCAGAAGCAAAGGAGGTGGGAAGCTGCTGTCACCAAGTGTTGAAAGCAGTGACCACAAAAAACTAAGTTCAGCCCTTACAGGAACTCAAAGGCTTCACAGCTGTTTCCTGGCAACCAGGGGCATAGATTAATCAAGAGGTTTGTTCTAAACCTAAGGAAGGCCTCAGGGCCCCTGACCACACCTGAAAGACTTCTCAGGGTTAGAAAGCAGAGAGGCCTGTACACTCATTTTAGTTTAACCCAAATATGATCTTTCTGCTCCCTCCCTTAGCACTCTGCACTCCTCTTACTGCCTGGGAGCAATGGTCAGATCTTGTCATTCCTCTCTTTTTTTAAGACTCTCATTCATTCATTCAACAAACATTTACTGAACGTTTACTTCAGACCAGGTACTTGTTCAATGGCTTTCTTCCACACTGAATAAAATCCAAACTCATCTCTCTCTCCAACTCATCTCTTTAACAAGCCTCCCTTGCACACTGAGGCCTTTAGCTTGTTCTTTCAACATGCCAAGCTCAGTCCTGCCACAGGGCCTTTCCACTCAGCCTCCCCGTCCCCTGCCTGTGACACACACTGTTGGCTCCTTCCATCATTTGTCTCAGTTCAAATACCCCCCCTTGGAGAAGCCTTCCCTGACCACCTCTCCAGATACTACATCACACAATTTCCTTCATAGCGTTTACTGTTATCTGAAATCTTAATTATTTACTCCTTTAATGGGCTTCTGACTTGAATAGAAGCTCCTCAAGGACAGGGGCTATGTCCATCTTGTTCACTATTCACAATGGGACACAGCAAATTCTTAATAAATACCTGCTGAATAAACAGACAAAGGAGTTCTGGGAAGCCCTTTATTTATTTATTTATTTTTTTGCAGTACGCGGGCCTCTCACTGTTGTGGCCTCTCCCGTTGTGGAGCACAGGCTCCGGACGCGCAGGCCCAGTGGCCATGGCTCACGGGATCCTCCCAGACCGGGACACGAACCCGCGCCCCCTGCATCGGCAGGCGGACTCCCAACCACTGCACCACCAGGGAAGCCCCTGGGAAGCCCATTTTAAGGCACCTCAAAACCTCTTCCATGTTATCTAAACCATGCCAAGTGCTCTTGTATGCCACTAGACAGCAGCTGACGATGGTTTATCTGACCACCACAGCATTTATGAAGCACTCTTCAACTGGCAGGGTTTCAAGAAGTTAGAATTAAGGAGCTGTTAAACCGGATTACAGGTAGCCAATCTCAAGTGATTGCCAAGGGGCTGAGCTGCAAAGCCATCACAACGCTGGCTGCTGCAGGCACAGTGTACCCCCAGTTCAGAGCAACCTGGCAGGGGTGTTAGTCTCATGAGACGTTTCCCACAGCAGTCTGGCCTGACTCAGCCTCTCTCTTCTGAGAATGTCTGTAGCAGTCTCTTTGTAAATGAACTGACTCAGCACTGTTCCAACTGAAACCAAACCTAGGAAAAAGATGTGTGGTTTCCTCATCCTCCAGGAAGACCCCACTGCTTTAAGTGTAAAAGGCAGCTTGGGGTAGGTGACTTCAGTCAGATCCCCTACTTCCAATTCCTTCTATTCCCACTCTAACAATCAAACAAAGATGGCCCCTTGGGATACTAGAGGAGTAACATCCTGGAAAGACAGACTCCCCTCACCCTGCTCGCTTTGGGTCACCAACCCTCTCCTAACAGTGCTGCTGCGGCCTTAAACAGCTGGAGGATTTCAGTACCCAGGCAGGTGGGCCTGTTCGTTTCCTCCATCAGCCGTCACCCACTGTCACCTCATCTGGGAGGACTTCACTGGCCAATTTCACTGCCAGGCACCTCAGCGGACACCCTCCTCACCAAAAGGGGGACACTCTGTTACTCCCAAATTCTGCACTTCCAGAGTCCGACTCTCTTGCCTCATCAGCCCCTCTGCGGGACCTTCCCCACACAATCATCACCCTGCCTCTTCCAGAAGGCCACCTGAGTCCATCCCCTGATGCCCAGCTGTGAGTGTTAGGTCTGAAACAGACCCTTCAGGATTTGACCCTCTGGCGCATCTTCGGAACACTGAGCAGTGAATCCAGTGTCAAGATCAATGCTCCTTCCCCTCCCTACCAGGGCCTGGAAGAGCTCCCCCTGCCCACAGCGTAGCCCCCTCCTTCCCTCTTGTACCTCAGCTTTCTTCTCCAGTCACCCCAAACTTCCCATTTTATTTGTTCCTCTCCCCATAACCCATCCAGCCACTGGGGAACTTCTGAGCTGCACTCCCATATGTTACCAACACCCGAAAGCGTGGGAGAGAGACAGTCTCCATAAAACAGACACTCCTAGGGTACGCTTTCCTCACCCAACAAAGGAGATTTTTCTTCTCTAAAGAGAACATCTCTGAAACCTGACCTTTTCCCACTCTCACCCACTGCATGGGGCTCCCTTCCCCAGACAAGACACCTCCAGGGCTCCCAACTCATCTGTTCTTCACCCAATATCGCAAGCTTCCACTAACCGCCCTGCTCGGAGCTTGCCTCCTAAAACCTAACGTCCACCTCCAAAAGTAGGGGCCCGGTAACGATGGGGTCATTTCACTTTCAGCTGCTCCAACCAAATCCCTCTGGAATCTGAAAAATCCCTTTCCTCTTCTCACGTATCCTATGGAGATGCCCTTCATCCCCCCCAAAGTAGCCACCCCAAGACCCCCCCTTTCTAATCAACATAAAAATTTCCTCAGCTAACCCAATCCCCCAAACGAACGCTGGAGCCCTGCCCTTTACCAATGGGGGATCCTCTCAGTCACCCCTCAGGATGCTGTTTTCTTCCCTCATCCATCCTGAGGGGCTTCTCCGAAGTCCCCGCCAAAAGGACATCCCAAGGCTCCTCCCCCCACCCGGACACCCAGCACCCAAATAAAGGACTTCCATCCATTTTGGGGCGCCTCCTCGTTCTCAAGGGGACCCCTCGATCTCCCCTAAAGAGCCGCCAGCCCCGATCTCCTCGGCAGTGCCTCTGGGCTCGCCCCTCACCCGCTCTGGCCGCTCCGCTGCGCCGCGGGACCCGGCCCTTCCTCTCAGCAGGGCCCTCACGCCGCCCGGGGGAGCCTCTGGGCCTCGCCGCGCCGCCCACAGGCCCCACAGGCCCCTCAGGCCCCCGCCCGTGCTTCCGGCCACCGCCTGCTCCTCCTCCCCACTCAGGCCGCCTGGGTCGCCGCCACGGTGCCCAGGGGACAGAGGCATCGCAGAGGCCCTGGCCCCGCAGCAAGGGCCTTCGCGGGTCCCCGGCCCCCGGCCCGAGCCCATGCCCCCTCGGCCGGCCGGGTCCGGCGCCCCCGCTCACCCGAGCCCGTGGTGGCTGCCATCTTGCGTCGCTGTCGCTCAAAGGCCGGCCCCTTCTTCACCCCCCACCCGTTCTCCGGGCTCTTCTGCGCATGCGTGTGCGCACACGCAGACGCCTCCGCTGACGCCCGCTCCGCGGACTGCGCGACCAGTTGCCGGGAAGGTATTTTTTCCTGCCCTTTTAGAGAGAGGAAATGTTTGCGTGCGTGAGGGCCCAGCAACCTGCAAGGCCCTCCAGGCTCTGGTGCGAGGGAGGTATTGAGGTGCTTGGTGGGGAGGGCAAGGGGGATCAGACTTGGAAGGGTGTGACTGTGAAAGAAAAAGAAAAGAAAGCTTTTAAAAAGCGCCTATTGTCACAACCTATAATGGAATGTAATCTGCAAAAAACCCCCACCAAAACCCAAAAACCTGAATCACTATGCTGTACACCTGAAACTAACACAATATTGTAAGTCAACTATACTTCAATAAATATAAATAAATAAATAGATGCAAGTTTATAATATTTTTAAAAAGCACCTATTTTGGGCTTCCGTGGTGGCGCAGTGGTTGAGAATCCGCCTGCCGATGCAGGGGACACGGGTTCGTGCCCCGGTCCGCGAAGATCCCACATGCCGCGGAGCGGCTGGGCCCGTGAGCCATGGCCGCTGAGCCTGCGCGTCCGGAGCCTGTGCTCCGCAACGGGAGAGGCCACAATAGTGAGAGGCCCGCGTACTGCAAAAATAAATAAATAAAAAGAATAAAAAGCACCTATTTTGCCTGGGGCATTTTCCTATCTAGTTGGATCCTCACAACAACATCGCTACCAGGTCGGGCTTAAAGTGAAACATGAAGGCGAGAGGGGTTAAGCCATTTATCTAAACTCAGCTGTTAAATGACTGAGTCAGAATTTGAACCCAAGCCAGATGTCTTGCTTCCAAGATCGATGCTCCCAGGCCAGAAGGGGCTTGTAGAAGGGCAGCTAAATGATTTGGGGCATTAAGGTGGCAGGGAAAGCATTCACTCATTCATTCATTCGTTCACTCTTTCACTCAATCCATTCATTCCATCGAACAAATATTTACTAAGCATCTACTATGTGCCAGATGCTGTCATAGGTGCTGGGGATGGATATACATCCCTGAAGAAGCAAGCTCCTGCTCTCATGGGCTTAGATTTTAGTCGGAGATAGGAAGCAAATAAACAAATAGGGAAAAACATAACTATAATAGGATAGAGAGTAAACCAGAGAAGAAGTGGTCAGGGAGGGCCTCCTATGCAAGTCACATTTCAACAGCGACCTGAATGATGAGAAGGAGGTAGAGGGAATGGCACGTGCAAAGGCCCTGGAAACATATACTTGCAAATGTTAAATCCAAGAAGTGACTCCTCTATGACAAATGGTCTGAGAAGCTCTTATATGGATATGGAAACAGGCTGAGAGAGGTGAAAGGATTGCCTCAAGGCAACACAGCTGAACACTGGCTGAGAAATGACCAGGACTTTCAATACAGAGGAACAAGGAAGCTGGAAGCCTTCACCCAGTGCATCCAATTCATCACCTTGTTCTGACAGAATGCCTCCTAAGCATCTCTCTACTCCATCCACTTGTCTCCCACTTGGATGATCCCAGCAGCCTCCATTCTTGCCCCCACGTTCCATTCACCTAAACCTTTCAGTAGCTCCCCATTCCCATGGGATAAAATACAGACTCTACAAATTGAGTGACCAAAGAATTATCATCCAACAATGACAATCAGCAGATTGAAAGGGGGCCTAGTATGACCTTACTGGGACAACAACCAGGAATCTCCAGGGCAAACCAGGATGGTTAACCACCCTACCCACAATGCCCTGCACCTAGGCCAGGACTAGGATGGAGTCAGTGAGGGGTCTAGGGCGCCAAATTTAAGGAGGCTTTCACTCTCCGATCCAGGCTCTGCACTTGCACCACCCTTCAAATGCGAGCCTCCCTAAAATCTGCACCCTGGGTGCCTCACTTTCCCCCTTCCCTGGCACTGCCTGCACCTCTGAGACTTGCTGGAGAGGTCAGAGGTCAGAGGTCAGACTTGCTGGAGAGGTCAGAGGTCAGAGAGGTCTCCAGTTACACTGGCCCTTTTCAAGGCCTCTGGAACACATGTCCTCTCCCTCCTCACGGCCATTGCCTGTGCTGTTCCCAGTCATTGCCCGCTCAGGGAAACTTTCCTTGATTTCTTCCACCAGGTCAAATTCAGCCATAATTGACGCTCCAAGTGCCACGTGCATCTTCTTCCCAGCACTGGCCACATGGAATCATCTTGACATTATTCCGTGTATCACGTGATTCAAGTTTACCTTGAAGAGCACAGAAGATATTTGCCCTGGACTTTGGGTCACTGTAAAAAGTCATACAGCAAGTGGGAAGCATTTGGGCTCCTAAGGTGGACTCACCTCTGGCGTGAAATTTTCTGGGTTCGAGTCCTCCTTCACCACTCACTTTGCTGTGTGACTTGAGGCAAGGGACTTGAGCCTCTCCTGGCATCAATTTCCCCTTCTGAAAAGGGGGATGACGGTATCAACCTCATAGGGTTGCTGTGGGGATAAAATGCGTTGATAAACGCTTTGGCACCGAGAGAGAAGGGGACACTAGAAGAGCTGACATTTACCAAGCTGTCATATCCACCTTTTAATCCTCACAACTCTGTGCCACAACTCCTAGGAATATCCCCAATTTAGAGGTGAGAAAACAGACTCAGAGATAACAGGTGGAGAAGTGACGATTAAAACACAAGCCTCTTATCCATGATGCTCATAAATGTTTACTTGCGTAGATTCCGTGGTTCCCGTGGGGAATTTCTGTCAAGCAAATTGACGATAAAGCGAATTTCTACACAGAGCGCCTCGCAGGAAGACTAGATTAAGCACGGCAGCCCGAGGCATGCTGGTAATTATAGTCCAGCGGGGTCGCGGAGCCTGCTGGGAGTTGTAGTCCCCGTACTAAAGCGCTCTCGGAGAGGCTCCGCCCCCTCCCCGGCGGTCGCCGCCAGTCTCCAGAGCGGGATTCTTCTGGCCCCTGCGCCCCATTCCCTCTCTGCCCTTGAGCTGGTAGCTTCAGCTGTTGCGGATGTGAGTCCTGTTTTATCGGATTCGTGGGAAGATTAAAATGGCTAATAGAACTAAAGAATTTAGAAAATGGCTTGACACAGAGCGAGTGCTAATATAAGTATTAGCTGCTGCCATTATTACTACAATATTATTATTATTATTTCCTCAATGACCCTTGCAAAGTAGCTGTTGTTATCTCCACATTTGTCAGATGTGGAAACTGAGACTCGGTGGAGTAAGACGGCCTTCCTAGGGTCACACAAGAAAGGAGTAAATTCAGGTTTGTAATCCAGTTCTTTTAACTCTGGGGCACTTGATGTTTCCTGTGTGGTGAGGGAGCTGAAGCCTGGAAAGTTTGAAGCAAAACGTAGGCGGGTTTGCATTTTTACAAAGTGCAGCCTGGCTGCCTCAAGGAAATTGAATTGGGCGGAGCAAGACTGGAGGTGAGGGGTCCAGAGAGGAGGTGTGTTGGACACTGCTGACTGCCAGTCCGGTCATGACCTTCCGTGCTCACAGAAGCCTGATTTTGCTTAGGAGGCTGAACGTCCAGGTGTGAATCCAAGCCAATCACAGGCACTGCCATTTCCTTTTGCCAGTGGTTGGTCCAGGGGTGTGCCTGTGATCTAGTTCTTTCTGGCCAGTGGAGTTGGGGAGGAGGTGTTTGGAAAGTTTCCCTCTTATGAAAATAGCTGGGGAGAAAGCCTTTTTTGTCCCCTTTCCTCCTTCCTATATATGAGGTTATGATGGTTGGAGCTGTGGCAATCATATAGATACCATGAGGCACAAGCCTGAGGCTGAAAAGCCAACACAACAAAGATGACAGCACAGAAAGATGGCAAGAGCTAGATAGGACCTGGATGATGTAGTTGAGCAGTTGAACAAATCCCAGGGCTGCCTACCTATAAGCTTCTTAAGACGTGATAATAAATGTCATTACTGCTTAAACTGCTCTTAAAAGTAAGTTGTTATCTACAGCCAAGGAAGCTGGCACAGTGTTCCAGGAAAGAGATATATGGACTTGGACTGTTCCACAGCATTCACTGAAGAACACTGTTCTCAACAAGGTGGGAAAACATCCGGGGAGTTCTGGAATCTCTGAGATGTGAAAGGCATGAATAGCTTGAAAAAGTATATTGAAAATGTAAAAAATGCAATATACTTTACAAGACCTACAATATCATTTTTTAGAGCAATACTTCTCAAACTCTAATGTGCAGGTAAATCACTAGCAGTTTTGTTTAAATGCAGATTCTGATTCTGTAGGGGTGAGGGGTGCTTGAGATCCTGCATTTCCCACAGCCTCCTAGGGGATGCCGATGCCGAGGCACAGACCACACTTTGAGTAGCGAGGTTGTGGATAACATTATAAAGTTTTATGTTTATATTTCCAATTCATAGTTAAGAAAAAACCCCAAATTCATGCTATAGTTTTTATAATACAAACTACAGAAAGTAAAGCTGAGGAACTGTTGACGGGAAGGGTCATGGGCACCCAGAAGACAGAGAATCCCTGGGGAGGGGTCTGTGGTGGATGGGATGTGCGACACATTTGTTCGTGGCATTTCATGGCACATACATAGAGTTATGCCCCCCTGGGGTGTGTCTGAAGTATAGCATTAAGATATTTAATGTTCGATGTAGTTGCTAAAATACACAACCAAAAAGGGATAGGACTGGGTAGGTAGGGCGTAATGGTACAATTAATTTATTCCTATATTGATGGACATCTGGGTCATTTCCATTGGCTTCTTCGTATACAATTTATTTCTATAATGTCTGAACTTTGTATCATCTGTTTTGTGGTCAATGAAAAAGGAGTAAAAACCAGGGGTCTGGGATGGGGGGAAAACCAAAAGGATGTTTCCTTAATTTATAAAGAGCCCTTGCAACTCATTAAGAAAAAGAGATCCCAAAGGAAAGATGATAATCATAGCAAACGTGTATGGAGCATTTAGTATGTTCCAGGAACATAGTGTTTTGCATATATTAATTCATTTAATCTTCACAATGACCCTATGAGTTAGGTTCCCATCTCACGGATGAGGAAACTGAGACACAGAAAGATTAAGTAACTTGCCCAAAGTCACATGCTTGTAAGTGGCAGAGCTGGGATTTGAACCCTAAACTCTTAACCATTACTGTCCTGCCTCCCCCCCAAAATCAGAAAAGAACATGTGCAGAGAAAGGAAATGTGATAAGATACCCAATCTCACTCAACATATTGTATTTCAGTGATTCTAAGATGCAAATTTTTATATTCAAACATCTCTGGAATCAGGATGGATGGTACAATCAATGATATCTTAGATTCAATGAAATACAGTAAGAGAAATGCAAATTAAAACCACCTATCAGATTGGCAAAGAACAAAACACTCGATAACACTCTTTGTTGGCAAGGGTGTGAGGCAACTGGCACTCTCAAAAGTTCTGAGAGTTTAAATGGGCATGGCCTTGGTGGAAGGCAATTTTGGCATGAGCTATCAAAATGCAGCACACAGACATCCCTGACCTAGCAATTCGATCCCCAGAAATTGACCCCTCAGGTCTACTGGCCCTTATGAGCAAAGACTTAAGTTCTCTGATGCACACAACAGCAGTTTGTATTACCCCAAAATGAAAATTATCTCAAAATTCAACGAGCGATGAGTTAAAAAAGAAACGTCCATCCTGAAGTTGGAATGTTATATAGCTGTATAAAGGAATAAGAAGCATTGATATATACTATCCCCAAAACATATTAAATGAAAAAAGGCAAGGTGCAGAACTGTGTATATAATATTCTACCTATTGTGTGAAAAGAGCGGGGACAGACAGGACTCTGTGCCTATGTAAGCGACTTGCAAGGGTCTTATCAAAATGATGGGCTCTGGGGAAGAGAAATGAGGGCTTGGGGGAACATGAATGGGGAGCACTCTAGACCTGGAGTTGGTAAATTTTTTTCTGTAAAGGGCCAGATAGTAAATATTTTAGGTTTTGTGGGTCATTTGGTCTCTTGACTCTGCTGCTGTATTGAAAAAGCAGCCATAGACAATATGCAAATGAATGGCTGTGTGTCAGTAAAACTTTACGATTGACACTGAATCTGAATGTCGTGTGTTAGGAAATATTCTTTATTCCCCCCACTATTAAAAAGAAAATGCTAATGGGGGACAGCAGAAAAACAGGTGGGACAGATCTGGTCTACTGGCCAGTCAGCTGACCCCTGTATTGTTTATTATTCCTTACCTTATGCATGCATTACCTATTACAAAATCATGTTTAAAAGGTTAGCTTGCAATTTTTAGATTTATCAAAAGGGGGTGGGGTTAATGTTGGGAGCAGGCGCCCTGCCCAGACCCCCTCTAAGGACAAGTCAGCAAAGGGGGGGCGATGCGTGACGTTTCCCAGTGGAGCTGGAAACCCATGTATTTGCTCTGCACTGCCACCTGCCCCACTCCACCACCAGATAGCAGCACAAATCCACCCAAAATCAGGCCGTCCCTGCACCAGCTGGTAAGTTACGGGCAGAAATTGGCCTATATACCTGTTCTATTTTGCCCACCGTATGTTTAAAGAATGGAGTCAGCCTTTAAAAAATACGGATTTTCTGGCTCCTCTTTACGCAACTGATATGAGTAGCAGCTGCCCTCTGGGGCCTGATGTCTCCAGGGCATCTCAGTCCTCAGTGTTAGCTGCTGGTTCTCATCCTGATGTGTTGCTGCTTTCTCATAGGAGACACGTTTCTCACTGGCCACCTGCCTCCTCACCTCCCTCCCTCCACGGGGGCTGCGGGTGCGTGTGAAAGCTGCTAGAGCTCAGCGTTAGATCAGGGCTCAGATTCCAGTCCTGCTACCTACCATCTGTGTGATGTTTGGTATGTTATTTAACCTCTGTGCCTGTTCCCTCATTTGGAAAAAATGGGGCTAAGTGTACTCACCTCTCAGAGCTGCAGGGACTGCTTGAGGGGACCCACGCACGGAGCTCTCCGCATCTGGCCTGTAGTAAGTGTTCAGTAGGTGTTCGCATTTCCTGCTCCCCGGCCCTCAATAGGGACTTTTTGGAATCTTCCCATCTCACAAATGACCCCAACTTTCCCAGACCTGACCCAAAACATATGTCCCTCTGGTTTTGAAAAGTATTTCTCCAGTCCTTGGGATTGAGGAGCAGCAAGATGGTCTGAGTGTGAGTGCTGGCTCTGCCTCACTAGCTGTGTGGTCTTGGACAAGTCACTTCACCTCTCTGGACTCACGCTCTTTGTTCTTGCTGGCTTCTGGGGGAACTAAAACATTGGTAGGGCCTAGAAATATACCCCCAGCAGAGCCTGGGAATAGGAAAGCAACCCCTGCAGCCCCAAGGCTGCTTACCTGGTGCTGATTTTGGCTGTCTGCCCCACCCACTGCACCTTAAGTTTTCTTTTGGGAACCATCCCTCCCTCCTCTCATCCTGTGACTTGGGAAGTGTTGATCCCACTTCTGCAACTCCAGGTGGATATTTCAGCCCTGGCCAATCAGAACACTTCACTACCACCACAAAGAGTTGGTTCAGGGACAGGCACATGACCCAATCCAGGCCAATAAGAGCCTGCCCTGGGGCTTTTGCTGCAGCTGCTGGGAAGGGAGACTTTTTCTACTGAGGAGCTGAGCTGGTCCAATGTCAAGTCTCAACTCAGAGAAAAACAGAGCTAGACAGAGAGACTAAGTTCCGATGAATCATGTGAGCCCCTGAGTCCTGCCAAACCTTGTCAGAAACACCTCTGACCTTTTCAGTTATATGAGTTAATAAAATTACTTTAGCTATTAATTTTTGCTTAAGTTATGGTTTCTGTCACTTAGAGTTGAAGAATTCTAATACCCCTTCCTTTTGTGGTCCCCTCAGACAGTTAAAAATCAAGTCTAGTGGCGAGCAAACTTTAAAATGAAGTTATGGGTCACATTAAAAAAAACTTTATCTGTGACTGCTCTAAAGAGTCTTTTATCATTTCTCTGTCCCCAACAAGATTTTGTTTTTCCTGGTTACTATTACAGCAACTATCTAGCCCAGACTAGATATTGATTGTAAATCTGTTGTGTTCACTACTGAATCCCAGTGCCTGGCACATAGGAAATGCCTCATATTTGTTCAATGAATAAATGAACGAGATACTTGTTTAAAATGTCCAGTCTCCCGACTTGCCTGTGAGGTTCCATACAACTAGTTCCTATTTTTCAAACCTTATCTTCCACTTTCCCCTTGCTCACTCCCATCCAGCCACACTCTCTTAAAAACCCCAGGTTTGTTCCTGCCTCAGGGCCTTTGCACTTGTCCAGCCAGGAAGGCTTTCCCTCCAGTTCTTTCCCCATTTGGTTCTATCTCCTCCTCCAGGTCTCAGCTCAGATGTCATCTCCTCAGAGAGGCCCTCCCTGACCACCCTGCCTTTCTGATGTAATCCCGAGATGTTTGATTTTCTTTACAAATCACCGTCTGAATGTCCATGTGCATTTATTTAAGTTTATTGTCTCTCTCCCCAGGAGGTCAGCTCCATCAGGGTAAATCCTTGTTTGTTTGTTCACTTCCATGCCCCGGTGTCCAGGCCAGAGCCTGGCACACATTAGGTGCCGACAAACATTTGCCAAAGGAATTCACCCATAAGGATCAGCCTTTGTTACTCTATCACCATGATTTTCTGCATGAAGACCATTCCTCACCAAATCACGGGTCCCTTCCAAAAGTGTTTGGAGCAGATGTCGACATTGATTCACTGTCTTAGATGACAAAGACCTCATCCTTAGCCCAGCGTTGTGAGGGAAGCTGGGAATAGGGTAGGGGTGGGGCCTCACCCTCCAGGCTCCTTACTTCCCTTCCCCCAGGCAACCAGGAAATACGAGGCAGCGAGGTTAAGTAGACTCTTGCTGCTTTGTTATAAATATATTATGTACATCCAAAACATGACATTAAAATATTACTCCGTGTTACAGAAAAGATATTAAGGCTTTCTATTATTTACATTAAACAAGCAAGCACCGTTAAAAAAAAAAATAACCGAAACAAAAAAGCCCCACTCTTCCTTCTCTGATATACCCCCGGCCAGAGGGGACACTGTGTCCCCTTCCAAATGACAAAGACCCTTTGCAGGGGCTGTGCCCTTTGAAGACATTCTCTGATTAGACACATCAGCTCTGGCTGAAATCACATTGGCAGATGGGGGAGGGGTGGGGAAGAAGGGGGATCCAGACTTGATCAGGAAATTCCAGCCTCGTCTGGCCAGCTGCCCCCAGACCCTTGCTGCACTTTGCCATCCTTGGGTGGACAAGCTAGGCTGAAGGTGGTGACTGGGGCTGTCTATCCACCCAGGCCTTGGGGGTCAGTCTGCAGGTCCATGGCAGGGTAATGCTCCAGGGACAGTTAGGTGTGCCTGGGGGCTCCTAGACCACTGAGGGCAAAGAGGAACAGACGACTCAGTGCCCCAATACCAGCCACACTGAAGGGCTGCCCAGTGGGGCAAGGGGTGGTGGGAGTGTGGGGAGTTGGTGAACTTCTCCTCAACCCAAGGAATGGCTGGCAGGGTGGGGCTCTTTTTTTTTCTTTTTTTTTTTGCAGAGTCAGGTTTGGCAGACAGAGCAGTTCAGGTGGCTGGGGAGGGGTCAAGGAAAGAAAACGAAAAAAAGGAAATGAAAAAAATCAGTGGCTCAAGTATTCTGTGTCACAAGGGGTGGGCTGGGGGTGCCCGGGCCCAGCCCAGGAGGTGTCCTCTCCACCTGGATGGGCCAGCGCAAGGAGGCTGGAATTTGGCAGATGGCTTCGGTTTGGGGGAGCTGGGTAAGGTTGGCAACGAGGTGGTGGCCCGGAGGAGTTATTTGACCTTCTGTGCCCATTTCATGTCGTCTGCCCGAGGCTTCTCGCCTGTCAGGCCCTGGATAATGTCCTCTAGGCGTCTCCAGAAGCCCATCTTCTCGAGAGGGTAGTTGAGCCAGCCTGCAGTGGAAACAGGGCAGCAGGGTGTGCGGAGGGGTTGAATGGGAGAGCAGCAGTGAGAGGACGTAGAGAGAGAGCTGGCCCTGCCTCGGGCAGGGGAGGAACAGAGTTAAGTCTGCAGGAGGCAGGGGACAAGGACTGACCGAGGAATTTTGGGACAGGGGCTTCCCACCAATGGGTTTAGAGGCTGCTCAGATATGCCTTCATCCCCTCATTCACCTTCTTATTGAGTGCTTACTATATGCCAGGCATGGAGGCAATGTTTCTTATCATTTGGCTCTAATGCTACCTCTTCCAGGAAGCCTTCCCTGACTACCGCTTAGCAGTGCTCCTGTCCTGTCACGTCACCCTTTCTTATTTCTTTACAGCTTTTATGATAACCTGTAACCAATCTCATTAATTTGTCACCTCCCTGTTTTGTGTTGGTTTTTATCCCCAACTCCCAACTAGAATGTCAGCTCCAAACAGTAGAACCCCATGTTGTTTCACTGTTGATCCCACTGCCTAGGATGATGCCTGGCATATGGTAGGTGCTCAATGAACAGTACTCATAATCTTATTTAATCTGTATTACAGTCTACCACCTGAACCTTGAAGTACATACTATTATTAGTCCCACTTTCCACATGAGAAGACTGAGTCTTGGGGACTTCCCTGGTGGCGCAGTGGTTAGGAATCCGCCTGCCAATGCACGGGACACAGGTTCGAGCCCTGGTCTGGGAAGATGAACATGCCGTGGAGCAACTAAGCCCGTGCGCCACAACTACTGAGCCTGCACTCTAGAGCCCACGAGCCACAACTACTGAAGCCCGCGCACCTACAGCCTGTGCTCCGCAACAAGAGAAGCCTGCGCACAACAGAGTAACCCCCCGCTTGCCCGCAACTAGAGAAAGCCCACACGAAGCAACGAAGACCCAACACGGCCAAAATTAAAATTAATTAATTAATTAATTAATTTTTTTAAAAAAAAAAAAGAAGACTGAGCCTTGGAGGAGAGTTTCCCAATTAGTATATGGCCAAACCAAGACTGATCCCAGTTCTGGTTGAGCAGTTAAATGATCTCCACAACAGCCTAAATTCTAACCCCTCCAACTGCTCCTAGAAAGCATGACTTTAGGGTGTACAAAAAATGTTTTTTTGTGGCTCTCAGTTCTGCTTCCAGAAAGGCAAAAATCCCCAAGAAACAAAAACAAAACAAACCCCCCCAAACCAAACCAAACACCCCAACCCCTGCCCCCAAACCAGTAGCTGTAGCTTACTGAGTACCTACTATGTGCCAAGCACTTTGCATCTGCCACCTTATCACTCACACCCCAGCGCTGGGAGCTGGTATGTGAAGGAGGCAGCTGTAGCCCCATCTTGTGAATGAGAAAAACGATAACCAGGGCGGCTTGTGAGCCTCCGCAAGTCACATATGGAGGAGCTGAAGGCTACGCCCAAGTTGGTCTGACTTAACAGCACGTGTGGTATACTCAACCTTAAAAAGATACCCAGCTGCCCCTGGAAAACCTGGTCGCCTCACCTCATCTCACCTCTTTGGCACTGGCCCATTAACTACCAACAGCATGTGGGCCTCCTTACTACTCCTGGGTCACCTGTTCCTGCCGCAGGGCCTCTGTGTACTTGCTGTTCCCTCTGCCTGGACTGATCTGTCCCTATTTATCTTCAGGGAACCCCCCTTTTTCCAGATTTCCGATCTCCTTTATCAACAGCTACGCCCCCTTCCCCCATGACTCTCTGCCCTTCATCCTGCTTTGTTTGCCCTCACAGCATTTCTCACACCTGGACTCTGCCATCTCTCCGACCCTTCTACCCCTCACGCCTCTCACTGAAGCCACACTAGCCGCCTTGCTGCTCCTCAAACAAACCAGGCATGTGGTTCCTGCCTCCAAGGCCCTTCACCTACTGCTCCTGCTGCCTGGAGAGCTCTTCCTCCAGATCTGCATGACTCTCTTCCTCAGTTCAAATGTCACCTTCTCAGCGAGGCCTTCCCTGACCACCCTATTTAAAGGGTGAAGCTCCCCATTTCCCTCTCCTACCCTCTGCATTATTTTCCTCCATAGCAGTTAGGACAATCAGATATAGTACTTGTTTTTTAGTGCTTGGAATGTCCCCTCTTAGAATGTGAATGCTATAAAGGTAGGGATTTTTGCCTGTTCTGTTCAGCGCTATGGCACATAGTAGGTGCTCAATAAATATCAGCTGGATGGATGGGTGGTTGGAATCACAACTCCATGAAGGGGGTATGTGTGTGTGTGTCTGTCTTGTTTACTGCTGTGTCCTTGGCACCTAGAAGAGTGCCTGGCACGTAGTAGATGCTCAAGAAACGTGTGTTCTGAGAGAATGTTCCTGCAGAACTGCACCACCTCCCACTGTGACCTGTGCCCCTTGATCCTAAGGATGGAGCTGCAGTCAGAGTGGGGGCAGCCCATTCCACGCTACCCTATAGCCGCACCTGTGGTGATGCAGAAGTAGGTCTCGTGGGGTGAGACGTGGTGGATGCGATGGTGTTTACGAGGCAGGATGACATGCCAGTCCTGCAGGAGGACGACCCAGCGCGGCAGCCCAAAGTACGTGTGTGACCACTTGTGGATCTGGTTGGTGAAGGTACCGAAGATGATCAGGCAGAAGACGAAGCATTCCCAGGGGTACAGCTGCTCCAGGACTTCTGCAGCGTGGGTAGAGGGGGGGGTGACCATAGGCCCCATACAGCTGTCCACGGGGTGGGGGCCCACTGCCAGCCTGGCCCAGCTCCCTTCCCAGGATAGCACCCAGGCCTCTTTCCAACCTCCCAAGTGAACTTGGGCAAGCTCAGACTCCCCTCTGGGCCTCAGTCTCCTCTTCTGCTCAGTGGGCAGAATGGAATAAGCATAGGTAATAGTTAAGAATGTGGGCTCTGGAATGAGGCAGAGCTGGGTGCAGATCCCTACTCTGACATTTCTTTTTCTTTTTCGGTCATGCCACGCAGCTTGTGGGATCTTAGTTCCCCGACCAGGGATTGAACCTGGGCCCTCGGCAGTGAAAGCGCGGAGTCCTAACCCCTGGACCACCAGGGAATTCCCCCCTGCTCTGGCATTTCTTAACTGTATGAACTTGGGTCAACGACTCTACCTCTTTGAGTCTCAAGCTCCTCAACAACGAAATGAGAGTAAGTCTCTGTGCAGATTCCCTAGAAGCAGAGCCTGAGACAAGGATTCATGTGCACATGAGTTATCTGACTGGTGGGGGTGGGGGGGGGGCGGGAAATCCTCTCTTCTGGAAAAACATCTGAGGGAGTGAGGAAAGCAGGACAGGGCAGGGGAAGAGTTAAGCAAAGATGGGGTGGGGGGAGTCTTGTCTCAGCCTGATCCTGGTGGGGTGGGGGTGGGGGTCTGAAATGTTAATGACTCCATAGAATTGGTCCCACTCAGAGGCCAGGGGGCTCGCTTTCGCAGGCTTTTTTTTTTGTCACTGGCTTCAGGCTTATCCCAAGGGAAGAGGTGGGACCTGCCCTGGCACTTCTCAGAAGGAGCAGCTGGATGCTCACAGCAGCTGGGGGACGGGTGTCCCCATTGGGGAAGAGGAGGTGGGCGGGGCAGCACCCCCAACACCACAGACATTCATCACATCTGCCCGCAGCGGGGCTGCTCTAAAGATCAGCACCGTGTCACACTGTTGGGACAGCATCTGGCACAGGGGAAGGACTCATCCCCCACCTGACAGACGAGGTCGCTGAGGTTCAGAGAGGTGAAGTGACTTGCTTTGGCACAAGCTTCCTCCCCCAGATAGTAGTCAGGGCAGAGGTCTGAACTCAGGACTGCGTTGGCAGGCTACATATGCTCTTTCCACTAAGCCCAGACAGCAAAACCAGAAGCCCTCAGGGCCAGGGAGGTAATTCAAATGAGCAAGGCAGGCCAGGCATTGGACAGCAGGGAGCAGTGGGGACTGTGGCAAAGTGGAAAGCGTGCATCTCTGTCTAAGGGGGTGCCCCTGCGGCTCAGCTCTGGCCCAGTACAGCCAAGTGGGAACAAAGACCCAGGGTGGCCAGATCGGATTGTTCAAGAGAAGCTGGAAACACAGATCTTTATGTCAAATATCCCAATTTTACATGAGGGAAACTAAAAATTTTTCTAATACAGTGAGCGGCAAACACACACACAAGCTACTGGAGACTCATGGGAGGGGTGCGTGTGTGCCTGTCCCCAATGGCTCCCTGAAGGCCCACCAGGGGGCACTCTTACCTGGGCTCTGGGTGCGGAACTTGTAGGCCATGTTTAACAGCGGTAGCAGCGTCACCAGGCAGTTGTCCCCATTGGTCTCAATGAAGTCGTGCCGCGTAATGGCTGTCGGGTCAATGTGATGCTCCCGAAACGGCCGGATGAAAGCCTGGGTGGGGTAGGGGGGCAGGAGAGGGGATCCATCCGACCAGTCAGCCTATGGTGGTCAGCCACTCTCCCCGACTTCCTGCACACACTCCACGCGGGCTCACCTCCTTGCCTTTGAGATGCTGTCCCACCACGTCACTGCTGCAGATCCCACCCAGCCTTCAGGGTCTGGGTCTAACAGCTTTAGTGCAAGATGGGTCGAAATGACCTGGTGGGGATCTTGGGCTGGTACTGCCCCACTGTGGGCCTCAGTCTCCTGACCTGGGCTATGGGGGGGTTTGGAGACAATCTCCACCCTCCTTTCCTACCCTAAGACAATTGAGGAGGCCCCTCCCAGTGACAGGCAGGACCCTTTCTTTCTTTCCGACGTCCAGGCCCCTCCTTCTGGTAACAGCCTCCCCTTCTTTTAGTACCAGTTGTTCCAATGGGCTGACTCCTCCGCCCCCTAGTTAAGAGTAAGCACGGGACCCTGGCCTGGCCAATCAGAGCACCCCATCCCTCTGGCCACCGTGACTGGATGAAGGATGGGTGTGTGATCCAAGCTGGGCCAATGGGAATGAGCCATGGGACTCTGGCCGAAACTATGGGAAAGGGGAGTTCTACTGGGGGCACTGAGCTGGGAGGATGGAAGTCTAGGCAGCTGTGAGCCATCCTGGCCACCTTTCCCCACCTTCTCGTGTAGGAGAAAGCCTACACGAGAGTGGAGCCAGCAGAGACAGACATGGAGAGGGACTGAGTCCAAAGAATATGGTCTGTCCGTCTCACTGGACCCAGCCAAGCCCTAATTTGGCTCTACTCCTAAAATTTTCATTACATGAGTCAGTACCTTTCTTTGGTTAAGTTTGTACCAGATTTTCTACCACAATCAAAAAAGTCAGACTGACTCAAGATAAAGTTCAATGGAAACAGTGAGGTGTGGCAGGGAAGGCAAAGGAGAATAAGATGTGGCGTGGTCCCCAAACTCAAGGGGTTCCGGTGAGGTGGACATGTATCAAAGCTCTCTGTCCCACGCCTGATGCTTCCAGAAAACCCCAGGGGATTCTTGTTCTCGTCTTGGAGGAGGGGCATGGGGGTCAGGCTGGAACCACAGTTCCCATCTTTCAGATAGGGAAACAGGCTCAGAGAGGAAAGGGGACTCACCCAAGGTCAGACAGCCCGACCTCCTCCTGGAGGACATGGGCTGGGCTTCGGGTCTGGGTCAACATACGCACCTTCCCCACGATGGGCAGCTCCACGGAGCCCCAGGTGTCGGCTCCCCAGTGCACCACGCCAGACAAGAAGTCAGCAATGAGAGCCCCTGCAACTGTGGACAAGAGGAGCATGAGCTGGGGGGTTGGCGGGGGCGGTGGACAAGAGGGAGATCCCTGCCCACTCCCCACCCCAAATCAGGAAGTCACTCACTTGCTCGCTCACTCATTCACTCATTTGTTGGGGCAGAAGGTGTCCCTTCTCTACTTGGGACACTTTGTTCCCTGTGAATGGAGTCTCAGGAATAACATTCCTGGCCTCAATCTGTCCCTTTACTTGCTCTTCCCCAGGGAGATGTGGGGCCTCATTTGCTCGGTGAGTCTGGAGAGAGTAAACCGGGCATGCTCAGATCAGCCCAACCTTTCCCTATTAGGAGCCAACTGTCCCTTTCTCTCTGACCCCCAATCGCCCCATGTGGGGAAGCCCACTCTGCCCCAGTGCTGCTGGTAACCAGATGAAAATGTCCTTCTGGGGTTTGGTGTCGGGAAGTACCTTAGGTCCACATGGAAGCCACGTTCCCCGCAACCTAATTTTTATCAACAGTAAGTGTGATAATTTGGCCTCCAGCAGCCTTTTCCTTGTCTTCGTTCTGAATTTGTTCAGAACTGGAGTGGAGTCCCCTCAGAGACCCCCAAACCATTCGCTCACTTGAGGGTTCAGTATAATACAGAGGTTACGTGCTGTTACATCTGGACTCACATTCCAGCTGTCACTCACTAGCTGTGTGACACTGGGCATGTTACTCAACCTCTCTGTGCCCCCGTTTCCTCTAGATGGATACGAATGATGATGATTAAAAAAACCACAGCAGCTACCATTTATCGAGCACTTTCTCAGTGCCAGACACAAGTGCTTTACACGCTTGATCTTAACGAATTCTCACAATCTGTTAGAAGTTGGTACCATTTTTACTCTTACTTTATAGGGGCGGAAACTGAGGCTTGGAGAACAGAAATAACTAGACTGAGGTCGCATAGATGGCAAGTGGCAGAGCTGGGCTCTTAACCTGCCTTGGGGTCCAAATATAACACAGAAGGATGCACCACGATACTGTCCACATGCGGAAACTGAGGTGGAGTGGTCAGCAAGCTGCCCAAGGTAACACACCAGTGCCACCGCCATCACGCTCCCCTCCCTCTGTGTCTCAGCCCTACTGGCATATTCCCCTTCCCTTACACCCCCCTACATGCCTCTGGGTCTCTGCATTTGCTCTTCACTCTGCTGGAACATTCTTTCCCAAGAGGTAACACAGCTCACTCCCTCACTTCCTTCAGATCTTTGCCTCAAAGGTCCTCCGGGGACACCTGATCTAAAATCGTAACCATTCCCATCTTCCAGCATTTCCTAGCACCTATCTTCTTTTCCGAGCACCTATCACCTTGGACTTCATTTCTGTTTGTTTACTGTCTCCCCTACAAGAATATTAGCTCCACAAAGACAGGGATTTTAGTCTTGCGTTTACATTGGCTACATTCCAATTCCTCGCACATAATATGGTTCAGTAAATAAACATTTGTTGAATGAATCAATGTAAAGCATTAAGTACAGTGTGGGGCACATAGTGAGCCCTCAATACATATTATTATTGTTGTTATTCAGTCATTCAGTCTATCAAGCGACATTCTGTGAGGACCTACTGTGTGCCAAGCTCTAGAGCCAGAGGTGCATCAGACATTGAGCTCATGTCGTTGGGACAGAGATATGGGGGTGGGGGTGGGGGGAGGAAGTTGTAAACAAATACACAAAACAAATGCAGTTTTAAGCGCTGGTAAATGCAGCCCACTGGGTCATGTGACTTCAGGCAACCCCCTCCTCCCCTCCCAGACTGTTTCTCGGTGTGAACTGGTTGTCCAAGGGCCAGCTGGGCCATTTAAAGGTTATTCGAATTCTGCTAGGTCCCATAGCCCCTTGGTGACAGGGGACCAGGGCCCTGAGGTACTGTGAAGGCTGAGAAAATCCCCTAGATGCCTCCCTGGAGAGCAGGACTCATGAGCGAGGGAGCAAGAGTGAGTGTGTGGGTCACTGTGGACGTGCAGCTCTGGTGTGTGGGCCCGAGTCATGGGTGGCTGTGAATGAAGGCTTTCCAGAGGCCCTGGAACATCCACCCCACATATGCCAAACATGGGAGGGATGGCGGGGGGCAGGGGAGATACAGCTGCATACATTGCAAGTTCCTGGTGACAAGTGGGCCGCCAGGTGGAGACATACAGCACCTCCTCGCATGCAGAAGCCAAAGGACAGGGCGGGGAAGGGGGTGACACTGCATGGGTGGCTGGGCTGGGGAGAGGGGAGGGCTTGGCAGGGCTCAAAGGCCAGTGCACACAAGGCCCCGCCCAGGGCTAGGGAGTCATGCTCCTTAGTGACGGTGCTGGGAGGGTGGACCTGGGCTGGGGAAGGGGTTGGGGAATCTGGCGAAGCCTAGGGCGTTTGCACTTGCTGTTCCTCTACCTGGCACCCCACCCTCTCCCTGAAGATCCCCGAGTGGCTGGCTCCGCTTCAGCCTTCTAGCTCAGAGCAAACATCACCAACCCCCTGGCGAAGCCCTCCTCCCAGGCAGGTGCTCTCGGTCACATCTCCCTGCTTTACTTCTTTCACAGCACTTGTCACCATCTGAGGTGACAGCCTCGTTTATTTTCCCCACTTCTCTGATGAGGAAAGGGGCTCAGGGAGGTTGAAGCATCACCCCTGGTCCCATGGCTTGGAAGTGGCAGCCATGGGATGGGAAGAGGTGAGTCTACCAGCCTCCAAAACCAGCATGCTTTCACGCCCTTAATCTGTACCTCAGTAGGTCCAGGGGCATTAATAGAGCTCCTACTGCAAGCTACACAGGATGCTGTGGACACACTGCCTTGCGTCTACCAGGAGGGACTAGAGGCACTGTAGCCAAGAGCTAAGGGGGAGCTAGATCAAGGGTCGGGGGCCTCATCTCTTGCTACCATATTGCTGTGTGACCCTGGGCAAGCCCTTTGCCCCCTCTGGGCCTCAGCATCTTCACTTGCACAGCGAAGGGTCAGCTAAGGTGCCTCTTGAGCCCCTGTCCCAACAGCTTGGACTAATCCTGCCCCTAAATGCTGCCTTCAGGAGAACGCAGCCCCCCAGCAGTCCCCCTAGTGCCTCCCCACCCCTGTTCCATGCAACCACCGATCCGCTTCCCATAATTATACTTTGGTTTGGCCAATTCTAGAACTTTATACAAATCGATTCTTATGGTATGTGCTTTTTTGGGTCTAGCTTCCTTCACTAGCATAATGCTTCTAGAGTCATCCATGTGGTTGTGTGTATCAGGAGTTCATCCTTTTTATTGCTGAGTAGTGTTCCACCATCTGGATGTACCACAGTACATTTATCTGTTTTGCTCTTGGACGACTAGGTTGTTTCCAGGTTGGGGCTGGTATGACTCAGGCTCCTGTGAACATGCATTCACAAGACTGTGTGAAGATCTATGCCCTCATCTTCTCAGGGTAAAGACGTCAGCTATCTATCTATCTATCCATCCATCCATCCATGTATTTATTTATTTACTTTTACTGGACATTTATTGAGCATTTATAGTTACCAGGCTCTGTGCCAGAACCTTAAACGTTTTATCTCTCTTAATCCCTAAACTGTACCAAGGCCAGTCCTAAGCTGGTTATACATCTTATCTCCTTAATCGTCCTAAGCATTTAATCCTTACACATGATAACAATGATAATAAAAACAATATTAGAAAAACGTTTTGTGATCACCGTTAACATTGGGGTGCTTCCTGTGTGCTGGGTGCTTTGTCAAAGGTGTTAAAAAGTGCATCATCAGGTGTATAACTCTCCACAGATTAAATATGGGCTGTACACAGTGACTTCTCTCCAAGGGGAATACAGTACAGAAGTGGGGTGGGGGTGGGGGGGGAAGAGAGTAACTTTACAGTGGAGAAACCTGACAAATACCACTTGGGCCAGGTGGTCAAGGTCAACATCATGGGGATAAGTCATGCTGATGGTACATACCCTTGCTATGAGGTGATGAAAATGGCACTTGACCTCTGAGCGCTTCCTCCCCAAGACACATAACCCACTAAGAAAAACACCAGACGAGTTCCAGCAGATGGGCATCCTACGAGCACTCCTCCAAACTGTTCAGATCACTGAAAACAGGGAAAACCTGAGAAACTCTCACAGCTAAGGAGCCTCAAGAGACTTGACAACTAAACGTGATGTGGAATCCTGCATGGGATCCTGGAACAGAAAAAGGACGTGAGCTAAAAACTAAGGACATCTGAATAAACTATGGACTTTAGTTCATAATAATGTATCCATATTGGTGTATTAATTGTAACAGATGTATGATAGTAAGATAAGATGTTAATAATAAGGGAAATTGGGGGCAGGGCATATATGGGAACTCGATGTACTATCTGCTCATCTTCCGTAAATCTAAAGCTGTCCTAAAAAATAAAGTCCATTTAAAAAAACGTGTATTGGGACTTCCCCGGCGGTCCAGTGGTTAGGACTGCGTGCCCCCGCTGCAGGGGGCACGTGTTCGATCCCTGGTCGGGGAACTAGGATCCCGCGTGCCACTAGATGTGGCAAAAAAACCCAACAAAAAACGTGTATTATCTCACATCACGTCCATTGTGATAGGCCCCACCACACCCCACGTGCCAGAGGAGGAAAGGAGACCTGAAGGGTGAGGGCTGCCCTGAGGTGGTCAGGGCTGCTGGCGAGTGGCCAGAGACCAAGGCGAGGGCCATTCATGACGATGCTGAGCCTTCACGTCCACGTCTGGGAAATGGGGACATTAATGGTACTTACTTAACTACAGTCAGTTAATAACAGTGGGCTAATCCTTGGGACATAGCAAGTGCTCCCCGAATGTAGCTACAGTTAGTAGTTAAATATTATTCCTCTCTCTGAGCCTCAAGCCCCTGGCCTTGTCAGGCTGCTGAGCAGGGAGGGATGTGGGCTTTAGGCAGACGTCAGGAATATTTTTTGGAGGGACAGAGCCCACCCCCCCCACCCCAAGGGAGGAAACGGCTCTGTGATCTATGGGCGGTGGCTCTTTCTAGAGGAGCAACTCCAGGCCTTCAGGCCTGCTGCCCAAGTCCTCTTTAATGGGGGTAGAGGTGGCGGAGGCGGGCACACAGAAGCTTCTTTGTCCCAATGCTGGTGTCAGCGCCTGGTGGCTGGCTCACTCTGGGGGCAGCTTGGGCCTAGTTACCACCCTGCCTGCAGGACACTGGGACAGCATAGGAGATGATGATTCACTCCAGGCTACCCTGACTCACCAGGTGACCTTGACACAGTCCCTGGGCCCCTTGGGGCCTCCATCTCCCCACAGGTCACCTGGCTGGGACCTCTTCGTGCCCTGCCCACCTCAAGGCCTGGTGTGGAGGCAGAGGGGCTGAGACAGAGGCAGACACTGCTGAAGGCTGGTCCCTACAGTCCTGGGGCCAAAGCCTGTCTTTACCACCTTTCAGCTCGGATCCCATGGAGACTTCGCACCTGACCTACAAGGCTGGCCATGACCTGGGGCCCTGCGAGTGCTGACCTTTGCATTCACTGTGCCCCCTGCCTGGAACCCCTGCCCCCCCCCACCCATTTGTCTGCCAGAAACTCCCACTCACTCCTTCAGGCACTGGCTCAGAGCCCTCACACTTTCCCTCCAGTTTCCCCAAGTGCGGCAAATAGCCCAGGGCTCCCGGGGCCACTCATTTATTACTCATTCACACTGTCCTTGTCAAGGTCACTAATGACCTCCACGGGGCCAAATCCGGTGGTCCCCTCGCTGCCCCATCTTGCTGCTCTGCTCAGCTGGCTGCTCCCAGTTGATCCCCGAGTCTTCTGGAAACACATTCTCCTCTCAGCCTGTGCAAGCCTGCCCAGTTCCCCTTTCTCCCCCTTGGCTGGCTCTTCCTCCTTTCCCCGTCCCAAGCACGGGAGGCCTCGGGGGCCTCTCGTGTGCTCGCACACAGTCCCTCCGCCCCACCCCGGGGCCCTCTGCCAGCATCTGGGCTTCAAACACCATCTCTACTCTCAGGACACCCAGATTTCCGGATTTCCAATTTCCTGCTCAACACCTTCCCTTGGCCCTCAGGCAGGTATCCCAAGCATCTCCCCTCACGCGGGTCCTCTAACCTCCTCCCGGTCCCTTCTTCCAGAGTTCAGGCCACTGACCCCTCCCCCCTCCCCTCCACAGCCAACCTGACAGCACATTCTGGTGCCCATCTTTCACAGCTCACCCAGAATCTGACGACTTTTCACCACCTCCACTGCCCTACAGGGTTCCGGGCCACCACCTTCACCTCCTCTCTGGCCCTCCCTGCCCCCATCCATCCTCCCTGCAGCATGAGATGATGTCAGCTCCCTGTGGGAAAATCGCCAGTGGCTTCTCACGGCCTGTAGAATAAAACCCCCAATCCAGACCATGGCCTTCAAGGCCCTACACGACCTGCCCTCACTGCCCCCAGCTGTCCCTCAGCTGCCACCAACTACTTTTCCTTTGGTCAGTTTTCTCAGGCCACACGGGCCTCCTCTCAATCCTCCAAATGCTCAGGGCTCACCCCAGCCTCAAGGCCTTTGCAGCACTTGCTGTTCCCTCTGCCTGGGACACCCCAGGGACAACTGTTTGCCTCCCCTCCCTCACCTTCTTCAGGTCTCTGTGCAAATGTCACTTTTCCAGAGAGCCTTCCCTGACCTCTTACCTCTCCTCTTCGCCGCCAGCTCCCCTATCTTGACTCTGCTACCCAGGATTGCGTCATCTGTCTGTATTTATTAACTGGGCACCTTTTCAGGGCTTCTGGCTCCCTTGGTTTCAGGGGCACCAGAACCTCTTGGGAGACAGCAGCAGGTGGGCTGTGTAGGCTGGCACGGTGCCCTTACTTCCGGCATGTCAACACACAAATCAGGGCAGCTACTTAAATCCATTAGGAACTGTGCAAACACTACTATCAGGGGATTGTCTGCCCTTATCAGCCCAGAGGTAAAGGTGCTGGGTGGAAGGGCTGCTATCACAGGCAGGAGCGAAGTCTCTTGGGTCTGGTCCCAACCGACCAGGGAGGCAGCGACCTGCCTGGGATGCCCACCCTCCCGGTTCACACAACATACACCTGGGGCTCTGGTGCTACTGATCCTCTGCCCAGACTGGGCCCACTGCCTAGAACACCCTTTCCTCCTAGTGCCAACTGGAGGCTGCGTAGTCCCCGGCCAGGTCTGGATATGAAATCCCAGACTCTGCTGCTGCCCGGGTTAGGGTTGATGGGCAAGTCACCTGGCCTCTCAGAGCACAGGGATCAGACCCTCCTCACTCAGTTGCCACCAAGAGTTAAGAGCCCAGCGTGGGTCTTGCACACGGTAGGCTTGGGAAATATCCACTGTTAAACTGACCCTTGAGGCAGAAGGTCTGAGCCCTGGGGAGTGAATGTTGGGCGGTGTCCCCTCCTCACCTCTACTCAGTTGCTGCCCTCTCAGCAGTTATGCACACCTGCATTTTGCCCTCACAAAGGCCCTAGGAGGCAGGGGCTGTGAGCAGTCTCGCTTTCCAGATGTGGGAGACAAGGCTCAGAGGTGCACTGACACTTGCCCAAGGCCACACAGCCAGGAAGTGGCAGAGCTGGGACTTGAACCCAGGACTGTAGGGGCCTGCTCGTGACCACCCCCAGATGGGGCGTCGGGGCTCACACTGTCTACATCCCTGCCCTTGAATGTGTTGCTCCAAGGCAGAGAGGCTGGAGGTGCAGGTCCTTCTCACCCCTGGGCAGAGGGGACATGTCTGGCTCCTGTGGGCGGGGCCCAGGCTCCCTGGCACTAGATGGCTTAACCTCCTTCCCCTTCAGCTGGTCCGCCCCCAGCACATGCTTATCCCCACCCCAGACCCAGATGGCTCAATTAGCTGGCCTGAGCGCTACTGGCTTAGGCGACCAGAATGCTTTTAATGCGACTGTGGAAGCTGAACACTTGGGGCTGGCTAGGCGGACCAAGGGCACAGCCGCTGCCCTGTCAGCCTGGGAGCCCAGGGTGGGGGAAGGGATGAACACCTGAATTAGAGGGAAGAGGGGAGGGGCGGTGTGCGGAGAGGAAGGAACTGAGTCACTCCAGGACCTGGGAGTGGAGACAGTGAATTAAGAACTATGTCGTACTCTCTGTTTTGAGGTGTGACTCTGGCCGGTCCCTTCTCTGAGGTTTGGTCTCCTCGTCTGGAAAATGATGACAACTGCAGCCTCCACCCCCCCCAGTCTGTGGATGGGTGAGGACTGACCGATGGAAAACACTCAACAGGTACTAATACACTGCAGCTCATTCATTCACTGATTCAATAAATATTTACCGAGCACCTACTGTGTGAGGCTTTGTGCTTGGGGCTGGGGACACAGCAGCAGACAAAAATCCCTACTCTCAGGGAGCTGATATTTGAGTGGGGGAGACAGGTAATAAACAAAGAAACAGACTGTATAACAGAGTGGGGTGAGGGATGGTGTATGGCAGGGCTGCTATTGTTGAGGGAGAGCCTCCCCGAGGAGGTGACCTAGACGAGGCAGGGAACCACACAGGTACCTGCTGGAAGAGAGTTCCAGGCACAGGAACAGCATGTGCAAAGGCCCTGAGCTGGGGTGTGCCTGACAGCACCTGGTGGAGGCACAGCGAGAGGCCACTGTGGCGGCAGCAGGGTGAGCCAGAGGAGAGGAAGGAAATGATGTGAGGCGGGGCTGGGGCCAGGCCGTGCTGAGGAGTTGGTGTTTTATTCTAAGTATACAAGGGACAACAGGCCAGTGGCGTGACCTCACGGAGGATCCAATGGGATTCTCCCAGCTGCCTGTGGAGAATGGACAGTGCGGGGCAGAGGTGGAGGCGGGGAGACCAGGGAGGAGGCTTCCACCATAGTCCAGGCTGGAGGGTGGTGCTGGACCTGGGAGGGGATGTAGAGGTGGACAGTAATGGATGCTGGATGCATCTCGAAAGGACAGCCAAGAGCATTTGCTGATGCTCTGGAGTGGAATGTGAGAGAAAGGAACTGAGGATGACACCCAGGTTTTTGGCCCAAGTGACAGGAAGGATACAGGTGCCACCACCTGAGATGGGAGCCAGGGTTCCCACAACCTGTACCCCATTCGTGTGCACACAAGCGTGTGCACACCCACCCCCCCCCCACACACGTGTAAGTCGCCATCAGAGTGGCGCAGACACTAGGTAGGTCCCTGGCCCCTGGGGAAACCGAGGCAGGCAGCAGGGCTGCGGGCACTCACCGACTCCCAGCATTACAAGAGGAGTGTGCTCCCAGTGAGCCAGCAGCAGGAGGTGGACCGTGTTGTGGGCGATGAGGCTGAAGCACAGCACCACACAGCACCACTCCTGGAAGCGCTTGCCTGCAGGGAGAGGAGGCGAGAGATGAGTGCAGGGCGGTGGCAAAGGCCCAGGGAGCAAGGATCAAAGCCAGGCAGAGCTGGGCCCATGGGGCTCTTCGACTGTGTTCTGAGAGTCTGCAGTGCTGACTACAGGCTGAACGCAGGGATCGCCTGCCCATTTCACAGATGATGTCACCGAGGCCTGGAGGAGGGGAGGGGCCTGCTGAAGGTCAGACACTCAGGGCCGGCTGTGTTAAACCAAGCCCTTCTGGTGGAGCCCTTCTGAGCGCAGGCCCCCTGTGCACAGGTCTGATGCCCATGAAGCTGGCCTTGCACATGCTGATTCTTTGGCAGACAGGACCAGAATACTGGCCTCTTGGGCCCCTTTGGGCTCTCTCTGGAGACATGTGAAGGAATTTTAATGAGCTTCTTTTTTTAACTGTCATCATCCCATCACCTGTCCCCTTTTGTAGGTAACTATTTGGAGGCAGAGGCTACAAACAGCTTTTAATCATGGAGGTTCAGACCCCGCCCAACCTCCATCAAGCAGGGCTCCAGGCAATGAGTCAGGAATTCAGGAGAAATAAGGCCTTGGTTATCCCCTCTAGGGCTCCAGCCACAGGGAGAAGAGGCAGTGCCGATGAAGGGTCTCAAACTCCAGGGGCCAGGCAGGTGATTTGAAGGAGTGAGGTGGGCTGGGGGGGGACAGTGGAACACCACAGCACATGTGCCCTTTCTAAAGCAGTAGCCACTAACTGGCTGACTATTGCCAAGGGGGAGTGTGGGCCCAGGGAGGCCAGACCTTCTAATTCTCAAGAGAAGCCAGCAATCAGGATGTGGGTGTGAAATCGTCTCTTTAAATCTTGGCACCTGTTTTAATAGCATGTGAGCTCAGACAAGCTGATTCACTCACTGCAGCTTTGTTGCAGGTATAGAAATTTTGAAAATAACCTTTGTGTCCACTGCCGGGGGACTCAGACAAATTAATTTGGTTTATGGCATCTCTGTAGCTAGGAAAAAAGCCTGGGTGACTGTTAATGTGTGGCTATGGAGGGACATCCAGGACAAATTGGTAAGTGCAAACAGCAAAGTGCTAAACAGCCATTTATGTGAAAAAAGGGAAAAAACCTATACGGTCGAGACTTTTTCACGTACTCCCTTTTGAACTTAAAATTTGTGAATGCAGGACTTCCCTGGTGGCGCGGTGGTTAAGAATCCGCCTGCCAATGCAGGGGACACAAGTTCGATCCCTGGTCCAGGAAGATCCCACATGCCACGGAGCAACTAAGCCCGTGAGCCATAACTGCTGAGCCCGTGTGCCACGACTACTAAAGCCTGCATGCCTAGAGCCCGTGCTCTGCAGCAAGAGAATCCACCGCAATGAGAAGCCCACGCACCGCAATGAAGAGTAGCCCTCGCTCGCCGTAACTAGAGAAAGCCCGCGTGCAGCAACGAAGACTCAACATAACCAAAAATAAATAAACAAATAAGTAAATAAAAGACTATTAAAGCAAAAGGAAATAAAAAGACCACGTGGGTGATACCACGTGTGACAGGGCCCCTAGGAATACTGTTTTCTCAGGCAGCTGGTCCCAAGGACAAATCTGCTCTTACATATCTCTACCTGGAACTTCCACCTCCAGGAAGCCATCCATGATGCCTCCTTTAACCCCCAGGCTCTCCCAACATGGGGCCCATATCATGAGGGACTGTCACTGCCTGTCTAACATCTGTCTTCCCCTTCCTAAATGTGAACTCAGGAGGCCTAGGGCCATGCCTGGCTTGCTCACCAGGGTCCTGGCACACAGTTGTTGCTTAATAAATGCTTGTGGAATGAACAAATTCCCAACCACGACCCTAGAGAAAGACTGCCAGGCTTTGTCTCTGGGCACCCCTCACTGAAGCACTGTGAGAAGGAAGTATGAGGCGTCCCACTGTTCCTGACAGGAAACAGGCTCAGAGAGAGAAAGGGCCTTGTCCGGGCTGTAGAGCAGCAGACTGCGCCCTGAGCCAGAATCCGAACAGCGGCCCTGTGAAAAGACCAAGGCTCAGAGAGGGAAAGGACATGCCCAGGGTCACATCCCTCAGCCCCTCTCATACAGATGAGGACCCCGAGGCCCAGAAAGGGCTAGGATCCCAACAGCATCACACAGCAGCAGATGCAGAAGCCCCTTGCTGCTTACTTCGCAGTCAGGGGCTGTTTCCCTTGGGCCACGGGGCTATGCTACCCCAGGGGCCCCCACCTGGGGTCACCATGACCAGGCCCAGAAGGGCCTTCCCTTTTGCAGCTCCTGTTTGTGGCCAGGACCTGGGGCTCAGAAGCAGGAAGCCAGGAGGGGTGGTGGTAAGGGACAGGTGATTCTTCAGTACCGATCTGCTGCCACCCAGCCTGTAGGGACAGCAACAACAACAATGGCTAACACCCACTGAGGCCTATTATGGGCTGGGGTACAGGGTGCAGCCCGCATCAGAGATGCTGCAGACCCACTCCCTCTGTCATATTTTGCTCTTAGTTTTGAAAAAATCAGCTACACTTAAAAAAAAAAAAAATCACACGAAACTATCTCCTTTGAGAACATAGGGCTCTGGCCAGCCCAAGCCTGCCTCCATCAGATGGAGCAAGAGCTCCTTGTGGACCCCAGTCCGCTCCCCTCCCTGCAGCCTCATACTGGGTGGCTTCCCTTGGTGGCGGTCCTGGCCAAGTCCCTGCAGTCACCTGAGGTTTCAAGCCCAAGGCATAGTCTCTCAGTCTCTCATTCAAGTCTCAGTCCCTCCAGGGAGCTACTGTGTGATCCCAATTTCCTAGATGAGGAAACTGAGGCTCTGCGGGTAAAAATGAAAACTGGGTTTGGATCCTGAGCTCGTTAGCCTGGATGTTCGGGGCTGTCCTGATTCCAAAGATAGCCCAGCTCTCTCCCCTTGCCACAAAGAATGTCCCCAAATCTGAATATTTTCCCATCTAAACTCTCTCTCTGGCCTCGGTATCCTTCTGCAGAACAAGTGCCTCAACTATGACCCATAAAAACTACATCTATTATAACAAGCGACCTTCACGGAGCACCTGTTACATACCAGGGCCAGTGTCAAGGACGATCCCAACAAGCCCTTGCCTGCCGCACGCCATGGGCTGGGGGCTATTTGCCCCATCCTTCAGAAGGAGAAAGTAGGCCCAGAGAGATGAAGTGTGCTGTCCAAAGTCCCTCGAGAATCCCGAGTCACAGCATGGACAGTCTGCTTGGCAGGACCGCGTGGTCAGGTGGTCTAAATGGTGTCGCTTCACAGATGTGCAGACTGAGGCCCAGGGAGGGGAAGGACTTTCCTCAGGACAGAAGGGCTCAGGCCACCTCTGGCAGAGTGCTGAGCCTTGTTTCCCTGAGCCAGCCCCTGGCCTGGCCAGGGTCCACGATCTGGGCTGAGTGACAGTAGTGACTGCCTGTTGGCCTGGGGAGGGGGCCAGGCTTGTGTGTGGAGGGCTGGGAGGGCTGGGAGGTGCAGGGCAGGCCATCTCTGCTTGCCTGGGGACAGGCCACAGCCAAAGGCTTGGTATCAGGCCCGACTCTTCTGGTTTCAGTCAGACAAGCCCTGGAACCTGCACTTCTGATAGTCCTTGGCCACCACTAGGAGACACTCGGCCTCAGGGAGGTGGGGGGACAGGAGGTAGAGAGACCAGAGAGACACAGAGGAAGAGAGAGAGAGATGGGACAGAACAGGAATCAGACACAGAAAGATGAGAAACAGCGGGGTGGTGGTGGTGGGAGGAATTGGGCGATTGGGATTGACATATATACACTAATATGTATAAAATAGATCACTAAAAAGAACCTGCTGTATAAAAAATAAATAAAGAAAATAAAAATTTAAAAAAAAATCGATGAGAAACAGAGAGAAGAGGAAGACAGAGACAGGGAGTGATTATACGGTGACAAAGAGAACATGAGTATGGCCAGAGAGAAGGAGAGACAAAGAAATGGAAAATGAACAAGACTTACTGAGGGAGACAGAAGGAAAGCTGGGCCAGGAGCATGACAGGGACCAGGCCTGGACAGGGAAGGGGCCTCAGGGAGGCCTGTCTTGGGGGACAGAATCCAGGCTCAGCTCTGGGACTATAGGCCAGGACCCCCACCCAGCACTTCTGACACCCTCCACCTTCCCCCCACCACACGCTAAGAGTCCCTGTGTCCCACAGGGCAGGGGCATCCGTAGTTAGCCAGGGTGGGTGAACAGGGGCTCTGGTGACCCCCAAGATCCACCCCTGGAGCCTAGGTACCTGAGAAGTGGGACCCACATATCCAGAGGTCAGTTGGCGCCTGCCGGGAAGCTGGACACCTGCCTTGCCTCCAGGCTTGCCCGTGAGACTGGGGTAGACCTGCCAAGTCCACCCACCCTTCACAAACGTCGGCACCTGGCAGAGGGTGGGGTGGTGCTGCAAACCCCTAACCTGGACCCTCTGTGGCTCCCTGGACCTGGGGGAGTGCTTGGGTCAGACACTCCTTGGCCAGACACTCAGGGTCCATGGGATCAGGCTGAGGCTGCCCTGACCAGACAACTCACAGCTCTCGGCCGACGCTAGGTCCACTGTCTCTGCTGCCAGCCCTGCACGCGTGCTGCTCTGCTGACCTGGAACACTGGTGCCCCTCCTGCACACGCACTTGGGCTGGCTCACTTCCACAGCAAAGATTCGGAACACAGAACCTAGAACGCCCCGACCAGTGTTCTCATTCTGGTCCTGCTAACTGTCTGTGTGACTGTGGGCAGGTCACCACTCTTTGCTAAGCCCCAGGGAAAGTCTTAAAGATGGACAGGGTGCAGGCACTTCAGGCAAGCCAAAGAGATGCCGCCCCTGGCCTTGCTCACCTTCCCCTCTGGTGGGGGCAGACACAAGCCTAATCCCAGGCACGACAAATGTTAGGAAGAACACATGTCGGGGGTGGGCTACGAGGAGGCTACGGGGGTCTCGATTTCCTCCCCTGTAAAATGGAGTTAATACCAGGATGCCCCTGAGACAACTGTAGTGAGGATGAAATGAGAGCACATAAGGGAAGTGCCCAGCACATAGTCAGTGCTCAATAAATGTCAACTCTGTTAACTGCCGTATTATTGCTGCCAGTTGTCATGGTGCCAACCCATCACTGGCCCCAGGAATCTCAAGAATTCAGTCCTGGAACCCAGAAACTTTCCCTACTCTCCCCCAGCTCACTCTGTTCCAGCCCACAGGCCTCTTTGGTGTCCTGCAAATACTTCAGGCTTGCTCCCACCATAGGGCCTTTGCACTTGCTGTGTCCCTGGTCTGGACCAATCCTTCCTCAAATATCTTCCGGAGTCCCTCCCTTCTGGTCTCTGTTCAATTGTCACCTGCTCAGTGAGGCCTTAACTGCCCCCTCTCTAAAATGTCACTGTCCCCAACATTTCACTTCTCCCTTTTCTGCTGTATGTCTGTTGCACAGCACTTGCCACCACTGGGCAAGTAAGATATTTCCCTTATTTACTGGGTTTACTAAAAAGGCCAGCTCCATTTTTCCTGTTTTGTTCACCTAGAACAGGGCATGGGACGAGGGTGTTCAATATGTATTCAGCCTGGCTCCTTATTTTATAGGTCAGGCCCAGAGACTGAGGTTCTTCCTCAAGGCCAAGCAACACAGACGGGCAGAGGGAGGTCTGTGGAATTTGGAGAAACTAGTCTCTTCCTCCTTCACTCCCCCTCTCCAGGCACTCCCCCTGCCCTGCCCCAGCTCCAGGGTAAGAGGAGATAAGGCCTCTGATTGCAGGCTTGGGGCACCAGGAGACTGTCTGCAGCCTTAAATCCCTGCAGTGGCTGCTCTTCAGAGAGTGAGGGGCACTTGGGGATACCAGAATTGGGCAAAGATGCAATCATGGTGGAATGAGAAGATGGCAGTCCATTGAGGAAGCTCAGAATGCCCAGGTATGATTTGGTTGAAGGTGGGTAGGGTTCACTTGAGTGGGCATAGCTGGACACCAAAGGAGGCAGGCTTTGAATCCTTACCCTTGATTCCCCGGTGGTGAGTCTGAGAAGCAGAGAGGTGAGAGAGCTTACCCCAAGACTCACAGGGAGGGTCAGACTATTGGATTAATAATAGGGATTGCCTACTGTATGACAGGCACTGCACCAAGGTAGACGATCTCATTTCCTCCTCCCAGCGACACTAAGGAACTGATAAACTTTATCTTGTATCCATTTTAGAGGTGAGGAAACTGAGGCTCAGAAAGGGAAAGTGCCTTGGCCCAGGTTACACAGCTAAGAAGAAGAGTCAGGATGCCAAGTCCAGCCTGCCCCAGGGAGCACAGGAGGTTTTAAGTCCACAAGCTGGGTGTTGGGGGAACAGGCTGAAGAAACCATGGTATCCTGGGCCAGGTGCCCAAGTCAAGTATGAAAAAAGTCACACCCAGAACATGGCATTGCAAGTCCAGAAAGGCCTCTGGTGATCTAGGACTCAACAAGAAAGCAAATGGCCCAAGGTCACACAGATAGTTATGGCAGAGATGGTATGCAAACCCAGGCCAGTTAGGGAAAAAAGCCAAAGGTGGTAGTGGACCCATGCCCACCCCAGGCAAAGGCTGTGCATGGTGGTTGCCTCCTAGCAAAAGGAAAGATGTCAGAATGTTTGACAAACAAAGCTTGATGTGATGGCAACACCCAGGCAGAGGGGCCTCCCAGTCACTTGACTCTGGAGTTCTCAAAGGCACTTCCCTTAACCCCTGGGGACACTTTGCCCTGCTGGGGTCTGGCAATGAGATTCTTGAGGCTCAAGGGGAAGTCAGAGAAGGGGGTGGAGGCTGGTGCTTGCTGGAAAAGAAATGGTAGGCCCGGCAGGAAGAAACCAGAGACCTTGTCCTGGGGCAGAACCAGAGCAAGGGTCTCTGAGTTGTGGTCCAGTCTGGGGACCCCCAAGTCTCAATGGAGGGGGCTAATATATCTACATGGGGGAAGGAAATGGCTGGAATTGGGGCTTGTATATGAGAGGAGCTTAAACTGGAAGATTTGCAGTGCCCTCACCACCGGGGATTCCAAAATATAGGATGAGAGTTAATGCAGTGGGGGAATGGTGGTCTGTAGACTGAAACTATAAATCTAAGATGGGGCTTTGGAGGAAGTGCCTCTGGGGCACTCTAGCTGGGGGCGCCTGAGTTGGGGTTCCCAGAGCAGGGGGCCTGACATGCCCAGATCTGAGGTCACTACCTCTGGGTCCTGGCTGGGGTGCAGATGGGGCCCTAGAGTGAGAATTTTGGATCTGGGGAACCCGGGATAGGGTGTGACTTTTAGGGGTCAGTGCATGTGGCTGAGGGGCTGCCTTCGGCTTGGACAGGGTCCTGGGGTGGGGGGTCCCTAAGGCTAGGGGCGCTCTTTGCAGCCGCAGGTACCCTGAGCTAGGATCCGGACCTGGCTGTGTGATGTGAGCTGTCCAGAAAGCCCCGGGGCTGGGATTCTGCCTTGGGCTTGGAAGGGGCGCTGGGGTGGGGTCCCCGGACTTAGGGGAGCTATTTGCAAGTTAGAAGCCGCAGATGGAGTTCTGCATCGGGGCCGGAGGCTGGGGCTCCGATATTGGGGACCCGGGGTTGCTGTCCGCAGCCCAGGCTGATGACTGCAGGCCCGGAGGGGAGCCCGGAGGTCCTACCTGGGGAGTAGAGCGCGGCCAGCTCGCGGGCCCCGGCATGCTGCGCGCCCCAGCGCCGGCTATACGCCGCCTCGTCCTCGTCGACCTCCGGCTGCTGGCCCGGCCCGTCTTCGGCGCCCGCCATAGCCACTCGCCCGGCCAGCCCGGTGCGCTCTGCTGGCGGCGGCGGCGGCGGCGGCGGCGGCGGCGGCGGCAGCTGTGGGGCCGCGGAATCGCGGCGATATCACGCCGCCCAATGACCGCCCAGTCCAGGCGCGGCTGCGGCGGCGGCGGGGGCCTCGCCCGGCCGCGCGTCACAGCCAATCGGGGCCCGCGCCGGGGCCACGTCAGCCAATCAGCGACTTCCGAGCCGCAACCAACGGCGGCGCGCGGGGGTCAGGTCCGCAGCTGGCGCAGCTGGGTGCGGAAGTTGTCGGGTGGCGGCGCCTCAGTGCCAGTCACGCTCTGCCTCCGCCTCCGCCTCCGGCCTGGTCGTCAGCCGCACGGAAACTCGGGCAGCGTCGTCGCCCACCTCGGGCTCGGTTTACTCACCGGTGCAAAGGGCCGAGGTCTTGCGCCGGCGGACCCAGAAGCGGGCGTCTCTTCAGCACGCACAGCCAAGCGCCTATTGTGTGCAAGGAACTCGAGTGGAGGGCGCCTGGGCGGGGCGGGGGAGCCAGGGCTTGGTGGGCACTTTGAACAGTGTCCCTGGCTGGGGCCGATTCACACTGGACCGACTTCTGAGCCCTACCGCGTGCAGAGGTTACGAGGACCGAGCGTACCCCTACTGTGTGACAGCTCGTGCTGTGTGCCCGGGAGCGCCTGTTCTCTTGAGGGAGAGGACAGTAGACTGATGAGAGTCACTGTAAGATTTGGTGAGCGCTTAATATGTTAGGCGCCGTGCCAAGCTAGACCGCAGCATATTTTTACTCATGATAACGAGTGGTGTTGCCTCCTCAGAGGCCCCCCCTCACCACGTCGCTGAGAGGTGCCCACTCCTCCAGTCACTGCGACATCACCCCGTCTTCTCAGTGCTTGTCGTAGGCAGTGAACTTACTGTTCGTGTCTCCGCCACCGGAAAACAAGCTCCTGAGGGCTGGGACTTGCTTGCTTCACAGCTGAACCTCCATGTCTGGATCAGCGTAGGGCTCAGTAAATGCCTGATGAATGAATTAAGTCTCAGCCAAATGACTTTACTTCCTCAGCAGGTAAATGACTGGTCAAGCTGACTACAAAGTACACAGTAATTGCTCACATAAATTCCGTCTGGTGTCACCAAATGGGAGCTATTTTAGAGGCCGTGGAAGGACCCAAGAGGTGCCCAGGGGGAGCAGGGTGGGGAGGTGAGAACCCTTCTGGAATGTCTTTCGGAGGCTCCACCCTTGTTCTGGTTCTCTGAGGTTTTCAGCCCTGGATTCTTCTGCTGCTAGGAAAAGCCGGTCATCCCAGGTGTGTTTCCTGGGTGTTCATGCCCTGGGAGGCCACCATCCCCAGCCAGGTCCATGCTCCTTCCCTGTTTCCTTCTATACCTTCAGGAAAGAAAAGTGTGCTTCCATGGCAGGGACAGGTTGCAGCCCAAATCCTGGTGAATTCTGGCAAAACTGGCTGGCCTTGCCTTATTTTTAGCTTAGTTCAATTTTTCAGTCCAGGAGATTAAGGTGGCTTGCCTTGGTGAGGGCTGGATTTCAGATTTCAGGGAGACACCTTTCTAAGCTCTCTGCATGTGTCCCAGACCTCCAAGCAGGCTGAGATGGGCTGGTTACTGCTGGTGTCTGAAGATCCCCTAGTGGCCAGCACAAGATGGGTGATGGACAAACAGGTCATTCATTCATTGAACACATTTATTAAGCACCAATCTGGCCCAGGTTATTCTAGGGAAACAGCAGGGAACATGACAGAGTCTCCTGGGAGGTGAGGGTGTGAGTCAGGGGAGGCCTGTTCAAGAAAGTGACATTTGAGCCAAGACCTAAAGGAGATAGAGCCAGCTATGCAAATATCTGGGGGCAAATTGTTCCAAGCCAAGGGAACAGCAAGTGCAAAGGTCCTGAGGCAGGAGCATGCTTGCCATGTCCAGGAACAGCACGTTGGCCAGTAAGACATGAAGTAGGTGAGAGAGGGGGAGGTGAGAGGTGAGATCAGAGAGGAAGGGAGCAGGGCAGATAGGGTAGGGTCTTGAAAGGATATAGAGGGTTTTGGTTTTTACTTAAAATGAACTGAGAATTCTCTTCTCTCTAAGATTTGTTTGTGGTTTTTTTCAGCCATGCTGCACAGCATGCGGGATCTTAGTTCCCCGACCAGGGATCGAACCCATGCCCTTTGCAGTGGAAGCACAGAGCCCTAACTACTGGACTGCCAGGGAATTCCCTTTTAATTTTTGTTTTTGTTTTTGGCCGCACTGAGCAGCTTGCAGGATCCTAGTTCCCCGACCAAGGATCAAACCTGCGCCCTCAGTAGTGAAAGCATGGAGTCCTAACCACTGGACTGCCGGGGAATTCTAAGGTTTTGAATAGAGGAATTACATAACCTGATTTATATTTAAGAAAATAATTTTATTTTTAATATGTAGGACATTCACATGCTTTGAAAGTAAAAAAATATATATATTCATATAATATAATGGAATCATACAATATGTGGCCTTTTTTGGTCTTCTTTCACTGCATAATTTTTTCAAGGTTCATTCATTTTGTAGGACTTCATTCCTTTTTATGGCCATCAACATTCCATTGGATGAATAGTCTTCATTTTGTTTACACATTCAGTTGATGAACATTTGGGTTGTTTCCACCTTTGGCTGTTATAATAAATAGTGCTGCCATGAACATTCATGTACAGATTTTTGTGTGGACATATGTTTTTATTTCTCTTGGGTATATGCCTAGAAGTGGAATTGCTGGGTCAAATGGTAACTAACTTTTTGAGGAATGCCAAACTGTTCTCCATGGCAGGTGTACTAGTCTACATCCCCACCAGCAATGTGTGAGTGGTCCAGTTGTTCTACCTCCTCGCCAACATTTGTTATTTTCTGTTTTTGGTTGTAACCATCCTAATGGATATGAACTGGTATCTCACTGTGGTTTTGATTTACATTTCCCTAATGACTAGTGATGTTGAGCATCTTTTCATGTGCTTATTGGCCATTTGTATATATCTTCGGAGAAATAAATCCAAATTTATTCAAATCCTTTGCCCATTTAACAATTGGGTTGTCTTTTTATTGTTGAATTGTAAAAGTTCTTGATATATTCTGGACACTAGACCCTTATCAGAGACATAGTTTGCAAATATTTTCTCTCATTCTGTTGGTTGTCTTCACTTTCTTGATAGTGTCCTTTGATGCACAAAAATGTTTTTACTTTTGATGAAGTCTAATTTATTTTTTTCTTTGTGCTTTAGGGGGTCATTATTTCTTCATTCATTTTTTATAACTTCATTGTATTCCACTGTGTGGCTGGACCATAATTCATTTAACTAGCTGTTTATTGATGGACACTTGGGTCATTTCCTATCTTTGGATGTTATAGATGGTTTACTTAATGTCATTTTTGCATGTGAAGGTAGATGTGTTGGACTCCTGAAGTGGGGTTGTTTTGACAAATGTTAACTGCTTTGTCATTTTGCTAGATATAGATAAACCTATCGGTCGGTAGGTAGCCATTAGAATCATATTCTAATTTATACTCCCACCATCTGTGTTCAAGAATGCCTGTTTCCCACAGTCTTGCCAACAGAGGGTAGCTAATAAAGTAAGTAAAATTAACATTTCAGTCTTTCAGTTATACTCTGCACATTTCAAGTGCTCAATAGTCACATGTGGCTGGTGGGTAATGAATTAGTGCAGATTTAGAACATTTCCACCTTCGCAGAAAGTTCTATTGGGCAATTCTGGTAAAGAATTGTACAATGACCTTGACTTTATATCTTAATAGGATCCTTGGGCTGCATGTGAGAGGTGGACTCAGAGACCGTCCAGAAGCAGGAGACCAGAGAGGAGGTGACTGCAATAGTCCAGGTAGGAGGGGATGGAGGGTCAGACCAGGGTGATTGTGGAGGTGGGAGAAGTGGTGGATTCTGGTTGCATTTTGAGGGTGGCGTGGCCAGGACTTGCTGGTTGATGGCATGTGGGGTGAGGGAGAGAGAAGTCGAGGATGACTCTCAGGTTTCTAGCCTGAACCACTGGAAGGATGGAGGCGCCATTGACTGAGCTTGTGAAGAAGGTGGGAGCAGGTTTGGGGAGCGGGGGAGACCAGGAGTTCTGTTTTGGGCATGCTGCGTGTAAGGTGCAGGTTGGACGTCCCAAGCTGAGATGTCCAATGGCTTCAAGTAGTTTTTCTGGCCTAGAGAATGACATATAATTTTGGTCATCAAGTTAGAGCAAAGTCAGAAGGGAGGGAAGAGGCAGAATTACACACCTAAGATGGGGACAAAGGCCAAGGGCAGCAATGGGCAGTGGAAGGAGCCCGGCCTTTGAAGCTTGGAGTCTCACAGCTGTGTTTCTGAGCCTCTGTGGGTCTATTTTCCTTCCGTGAAATGGAAAGAACAGCACTGCATAGGCTTGTTGTAAGGTTCACAGTGAGCACAGTGAGAGGTGGGGTACCTGCCAGGCAGGATACCCTGCAGAAACGTTTGTTACACTTGACTATGGGGGCGGTGGGGTGAGATCCACACCCTCACCTGACAGTCGAGGCCTTGCTGACTCTCCAGCCTTGTCTCCTGACATCTCGCGCTGTCATCCACTGCTGGGCCTTTGCCATCATTGTACCTGCTTCCTGGTGCATGAGCTCCCCAGAGAGTCAGGTGGCTGGCCCCTGACTCTCCTTCAGGTCTCTGTTCTCCAGTTCCTGCTAGCTCTGAGACGCAGGCTGCAAAGCTGCCCGACCTGGACACCCCAAGGTGTCACAGTGTTGGGGGATGGAGCCCCCCATGACTTGCCTCAAATCATGTTGATCAGGATTGCTCCATTCACTTATTCCCCAAATCTTTACTGAGACCTGCTGTGGGCCGGATGCTGTGTAAGATGCTGGCCATACAGCAGTGGTCCCTACCCTCCCAGTTGCAAGAGAGACAGACAATAAATGGGTAAAAAGATAATCTAATGTCAGGTAGGGACAGGTGATGTGGAGAAATGAAGCAGGGTAAGAGATGGGTGGAGGATGATAGGGAGAGCTTCATTAGGTGGAGGAAAACAGAGGGGGTGATCGGCATGGGGATGAGAACAGTAATACGTGGTCAGCAATAATGACCAGCATCTGTTTGAGCACTTTCTGTGTCATGTCAAAACCTCACCGAATCTTCACATCATCCCCAAACAGTTGCTTAAAACCGTGTTGATTATCACTCCTTACAACTCTGTGGATTGGCTAGTGGTTCCACTGCTGGTTTCACCTGGTCTCACTCTTGCAGCTTCATTCAGCTTCCAGCTGTGCTCATTCATACATCCAGCAGTGTGTGCTGGTTGTTGGCTGGGGCATCTCAGTTCTGTTTGTGGCCTCTCATCTTTCAGAAGGCTAGATGGGCTTCTTCACATGGTGTTATCAGGGCAGCATCCAAGAGTGCTAGGGTCAGATGTCTCATAAGTCACTTCGTTCATTTTATTCATCAAAACAAGTAAAAAAGCAGCCTGGAGGCTCCTTGTTCCTCATTGGCTCCCTTGCATCACATACCCGTTCCTGGACCAGTCACTAGCAGGGGGAAAAGATTCCCTTTAGACCCCTCAGGCCCTTCTAAGGATCTGGGGATGGGGTCACTATCCTGAGCCAACTGGGCTCCTGGGAGAGGTGTGGACATTTGAACAAAACTGGGGCTAGGTAGGGGCCATTACTAACCACTGTTAATGCTGGGTGGAACTTCTTTCTGGGCATTTTACAGACCCAAATAAAAGCAAAGAGAACCCTTTCTGGGAGATTCTTGGGACTATGACCTGAATGGGTCCCAGCTCCTGGGCACAATCATGTACTTTTTTCTTGGGAGCAGGGGGAATAACAGATTAAAACCATGTTTTAAAAACTAGATGGTGATTTCTAAAAACCCTTTTAAAATAATAATTTCTAAAAAATAATTGCAAATTTACAGAAAAGTCGCAAGAATAGTACAGCAACTTTCCATATATCTCCTTCACTCAGATCCCCCAATTGTCAACATTTTGCTACATTTGATTTATCATTCTTTTTCTCTGTGTGTGTAATTTTTCTGAACCATTTGAGAGTCAGTTACACAAAAAAAGATACAATGTCCTTTGACTCCTAATTACTTTAGTGTGCATCTCCTAAAAACAAGGACATTCTCTTACATGACCACTGTATAGTTTTCAAAACCAGGAAATTCAATGCTGATACAATGTTATAATATCATTCTTATTCCCCATATTCAAATCCCACTAATTATCCCAATAATAACCTGAAATCCTTATTCTTTTTTTAATAATCTTTTTTTAACTTAATTATTTTTGTTATTAATTAATTTATTTTTGGCTGCCTTGGGTCTTCGTTGCTGTGCGTGGGCTTTCTCTAGTTGCGGCGAGCGGGGGCTACTCTTCATTGTGGTGCTCAGGCTTCTCATTGCTGTGGCTTTTCTTGTTGTAGAGCATGGGCTCTAGGCATGCGGGCTCAGTAGTTGTGGCTCGCAGGCTCAGTAGTTGTGGCTTGTGGGCTCTAGAGTGCAGGCTAAGTAGTTGTGGCACATGGCTTAGTTGCTCCGCGGCATGTGGGGTCTTACTGGACCAGGGCTTGAACCCATGTCCCCTGCATTGGCAGGAGGATTCTTAACCACTGTGCCACCAGGAACATCCCTGAAATCTTTATTCTTAAACCAGTGACTACCAAAGTCATGGACCCCTTCCAAAGAGATAAAACGCATGCACCTGTCCGAAGAGAAGAAAATCAATAACATCTATAAATCTGCTTAAAGAATCTGTGCTTATAAACCCTGCCACAGGCTCTGTGCACTGAGAGCAGTGATTCTCAACTGGGAATGATTTTGCCCCCCAAGGGACATTTGGCAATGTCTAGAGGCATTTGTGGTTGTCACAACTGGGGGTGGTGATATGCTACTGGCATCTTGTGGGTAGATGCCAGGAATGCTGCCAAACATCCTACCAGGCACAGAACAGCCCCCGCCAGCAGAGAATTCTCTGCCCCCAAATGTCAGTACTGCTGAGGTTGAAAAACTATGACCTATAAGTAAATTGGGGAGAGACGCCTCCCTCTGTTGCAGTTGGAGCACTCCCTGGATCCACAATTCACCCCAGCGATTCTTTTTCCCCAGCTACCCCGGAAAACCCTGCTCCTATAGGCATAGGGAGGCCCAGCCAAGTCTGTTTACGATGGCTCCAAAGTGGAACCGACCCCCATGCCCAATTAGGAGGAGACTGATAAAATAAAACAGTGTAGTCATGCTGTGCTCGCAGCGCTTCCTTTGGCTCTGTTTGCTCCTCTGTAAAATGGGGTTGGGGAGATGGGCTTGGAAGGATGCCAAGAATCCTGGGCCCAGCTGCTGCTTTATGACTTATGGGCATAACTGCTCTGACTCATGCATGATTGATGCATTGGGATTATGCACAGACATGTCTCTGAGCTTTTATCGACAGAAGGCTGCCCTGGAATGTCTTTCCACTGGAATCGAGGGCAGGACCTCTGCTGAGTCACCTCTGGCCCTTGGGAGTGTCGCTCAGGGTATGGCTCATTTTAAAAGCAGCTGCCATTTCTTTTCTTTTTTAAAAATTATTTATTTGTTTATTTATTTATTTTTGCCTGTGTTGGGTCTTCATTGCTGTGCACGGGCCTTCTCTAGTTGCAGCGAGCGGGGGCTACTCTTCATTGTGGCACACGGGTTTCTCGTTGTGGTGGCTTCTCTTGTTGTGGAGCACGGGCTCTAGGCATGCGGGCTTCAGTAGTTGTGGCACGCGGGCTCAGTAGTTGGGGCTCGTGGGCTCTAGAGCACAGGCTCAGTAGTTGTGGCACATGGGCTTAGTTGCTCCGCGGCATGTGGGATCTTCCTGGACCAGGGCTCGAACCCGTGTCCCCTGCATTGGCAGGCAGATTCTTAACCACTGGACCACCAGGGAAGTCCCTTTTGTCTCCATTTTTTAAATGAGGAAACTGAGGCTCAGAGAGATCATGACACACAGCTGGGAAAGGCAAAATTGGGATTCAAACCCAAGATGAGTCAAATTCCAAAGTTTGTGCTATTTCCAGTCTGCTGTACCTTCTCCCACACATAGTAGGTGCCCAGAAAATGTATGAGCGTCAGAAACTGGACAGTATATTCATTGGTAATAGATCACCGAGTTTTAGAAGAAAATATGATGGCTGCCCAGCTATGTTACCTAATGACTACTGTTCCCAGCCTCCCTTGCAGCAATATAGGACATATGACTAATTCCAGCCAATAGGATGAGAGTGGAAGTGGCACAGAACATCTGGTTTGTGCCCTTAAAGAAGTTGACTTCTACTTCCTTTTCTCTACTACCCACTGGCAGGAATGTAGATGTGATGGCAATGCTAGAGCAGCCATCTTGGACCATGAAATGGAAACTGCTGGTTGAAGATGGAAGAGCTATAAGACAGAAAAGAGTCTGGGTCCCTGATACCATAAAGCCACCATCCAAGTCTGCTTTCATTCAGATTGATGTGAGAGAGGAAAGTAAACCATTTTCTTGTCTTGTAGACATTTGTTATTTGAGCCATTCTTACAGCATTGAGCCTGTATCTCACCAATGCATTTGTTAAATGAACAAGTAGGTGAGTGAATGACAGAAGGAGTAATCAGATCCAGCCCCACAAACATGTAAAAAATGCACAAAGACGGCACTTCAGCCTAGGTGGAAGTATCTTCCAAGTGCATGGAAAAATTCATGGCCAGTGGAGCCAGTTTCAAACCTGGCCCTTGTACTAGCTTGCTGTATGCCCCTGGGTAAGCCACGTGCCCTCTCTGGGCCCCACACTCCTGGGTTGTAAACCAGGCTAGCAAGTTCATGGAATCTATGCAATTTAAAGATGTTCATTGCTCTCTGGAATTCCATTTCTAGGAATCCATTCCCAGAGAAATTCGCACCCCATAGCCCATGAACACAGGTGCAAGGATGTAGCTTCAGACTGGTTTGTGGAGCAAAAACTTGGAAATATCCTTAAAGGTGATTGAATAAACTCTGGCAGGTTCATGCTCTGGAGTGCTGGACAGCTGATTGTGGCCATGAGGAATTCTCTGGTGACACCTGCTGGCACAAAATGATACTGCAGCCCAGCTCAGTGAGGAATTGGAATTTCCAGAACAAGAGGTTCAGGGTAGCTGTGAGGGTCATTTGGGAAGCCACAGAGCAGGGAGAGATTTAGAAGGAAGGCCAAAGCAAGGAGATGGGCCTGGGTGTGGAGGTTGAGAATACAGACCTGGGTTCAAATTCCAGCTTCACTATCTACTAGCTGGGTGAGCTTGGGACTTTCTCTGAGGCTTAGTTTCTTTAATAAAATGATGATCCCAGGGCCCTCATCATACAGATGTCTGGTGAGGATTTGACGAGAGCATTCATTTGTTTAATTATTTTTTTTCATTTGATTATTTATTGAACTAACATTAAGCACCTATAATGAATCTCATCGCGGCACTAGGAATACACCAAGACCTGAGTCCTGCCCTCATAGAGTCTCATTGGGGGAAGACTGTAAAAAAATAAACACACATATAAGATATTTTCAGGTACTGATAACTCTGTAAAGGGAAATAAAGCAGGAGATGGATCTGTGTGGGTGGAGGCACTGTTACAAATAAGGGGCTCGGGGAGGGGGGGCGTCCCTGAGGAGGTTTGAGCAGAGGCTTGAAGAAGAGGCATCTTGTGTATTTAGAAAACATACCAAATGCCAATGGAAGAGCCTGGTCCATAATACATGCTCAATACATGGTGGATCACTGTCTTATGACACAAAGGAAAAGAATTAAAGAGAAGACTGGAATCCATTTCCCAGGGTCTGAGGAAATCACAGAGAGTGAGAGAAGATTTTTTGGGGCCTGACAGGTGAAGAGCCTGGACCTGAGTTGACCCAGCTCTGGGTGGCCTTGGGCAAATCACTGTCTGGGCCTCCATTTCCTCATTTGGAAAACAGGGCTGATAATGTCCACGTTGTGAGATTGGGGGTTATCATGGGCTGAATTGTGCTCACCCCCTCCAGTCATATGTTGAAGTCTTGGCCCCCAGCATCTCAAAGTGTGACTGTATTTGGAGATGAGTCTTCAAAGCGATGATTAAATTAAAACAAGGTCACTAGGGTGGGTCCTAATCCAATATGACTGGTGTCCTTATAAGAAGAGGGGATTAGGACACACAGATGCACAGAGCAAGGAGGGTATGAGGACACAGGGAGAAGACGGCCATCTCTGAGCTGAGACAGAGGCCTCGGAAGAAAACAACCCTGCGGACACCTTGATCTCAAACTTCCAGCCTCCAGAACTGTGAGAAAATAAATGTCTGTGGTTTAAGCCACGCAGTCTGTGGTACTTAGTTATGGCAGCCCTAGAAACTAACATGGGGTGATATATGAATACAGACAGGCACACAGGAGGCCCTTAATAGAAGCTGATTTCCTTGGCCAGAACCACATGGAGCCTCTCAGCTGTGCCTGGGTCCTGATTTGGGAATCCCCAGCATCTGTGTAGACCCAGAGTCAGCCTTGGGATTGCTGTGGTTCCTCTGCAGCTTGGTCCACACTGTGCCTGGGATCAGCCCTGCTTTGGGGACTCAGCACACCTAATTTCTGCCCTCCCCCCTGGTTCTTTACTCAGTCAGTCCACAAACTTAGCATGTAGCACTGTGGCCATTCTCTGAATTACGGCATGGCTGTATTAGCGAGGATCCAGTCTGGAAAATGGAGACCACTCTAGGCATTTCAAACAGAAGATGAAATACAAGGAATTGCTTATACAGATGATGGAAGAGCTGAGATGCCAAAAGGGCAGGAGGAGGCACCCCAGGATGAGCTACAGCGGGAGGTCAGAGGGCCAGGGGGATGTGGTATCACTAGATCCAAGAAGCCAGGGCTGGAACCATGGTGGGGACTGCCTGGGGGGAACTGGGACCAGGAAGGGAGGTCCTCTTGGGGAGGGACTGGTCCTCCTTGCCCTCAGATGCTTGTTCTGCCCTTCCCTAGTTCTGTTCTGAGTTGCAGAGGGGCTGGCCTCTGCAGGCTGCATTTCCCAGGCTCCAGGTCAGCTGACTTCCATCGGCCAGTGAGAGATCCTGGTGGGAGACTGGAGGTTTGAGGAAGGGAGAAGTATTTTTCCCTGTCTCCTTACACCTTGGGCTGCATCTCCATCAGCAAATGAGTCTTCTCCACGGCTCCAACTCCCACAGGGCAGTCCACTGTGTTTGCCGCTTTGCGGAGTGACCACAGGCCCCGGGCTACTGTAGTGTTGCTTCCTCCCTCAGGCCCTCCAGCTTAGCAGTGGCAGTGACTCTGCTGCTGCGGATTCTGAGATTCTTCACAATTGCTTGGTTGGCTTCTGGGCTCCTGCATCACCTTTGTAACCAATTCCCTGTTGGAAAGTCTCTCTGTTTAAATGCTCAGTGGTTTCCTTTCCTGATATGAGTGCTTTCCCTTCCTGATATGCAAGCAAACTGGCAAGTGGCCAGCCCAGCAGGCCTTTCCAGCCCTTTCCCCCTTCTTACAGATAAGAGCCTGGCAGACTGCAAATGCGAGAGGCAGCTGGGTGCTGGGGATCAAAGGGCAGCCCTAGAGTCAGATACGCCTTGCTTCGTCCTAGTTCTGCCATTTGTCAGCTCTGTAAACTTCATCAAGTCACTTTCCCTCCCTGAGGCCTTGGTTTCCTCACCTGTCCTGTGAGGATGATTGTACCCCTTGACACGGGGCTGTTTTGAGGATTTGATGAGATGTGGCGTGGAAAGAACTTAGCCACAACCTTAGAAAAGAAGAGTAAAGAGGGGGCTTCCCCATCAGCAGTTGAAAGACGTATGCCATTATAGTAGAAGCTGTGTGGGTGCTGGTGCAAGGACAGACAGACCAGCGAGGCAGAGCAATGACGGTGGAGTAGTCCGTGGATACCTGAGAAGTAGCAACACAAGAACGGCAGCCCCGCCGCCCAGGAGAGACTGTTCAGAAGATGGTGTTGGGAAAGTGGCCCCAAATAAACTGGATCTTTAATTCATAATGAATTTTTGGGAGGGACTCGTCCTCCTTGCCCTCAGATGCTTGTTCTGCCCTTCCCTGGTTCTGTTCTGAGTTGCAGAGGGGCTGGCCTCTGCAGGCTGCATTTCCCAGGCTCCAGGTCAGCTGACTTCCATCGGCCAGTGAGAGATCCACAAAGGCGGATTCTAGATGGATTAAAGGCTTCACATGAGGTACAAAATTATAAAAATTAGTAAAAGTTATATATACACGATGGAATGCTATTCAGCCATGAAAAGAAATGAAATTTTGGACTTCCCTGGTGGCGCAGTGGTTAAGAATCCGCCTGCCAATTGCAGGGGACACGGGTTTGAGCCCTGGTCCAGGAAGATCCCACATGCTGTGGAGCAACTAAGCCCGTGCACCATAGCTACTGAGCCTGCACTCTAGAGCCCGCGAGCCACAACTACTGAGCCTGCACACCACAACTACTGAGGCTGCGCACCTAGAGCCCGTGCTCCACAACAAGAGAAGCCACCTCAGTGGGAAGCTCGGGCACCGCAACAGAGTAGCCCCCGCTCGCCACAACTAGAGAAAGCCTGTGCGCAGCAACGAAGACCCAATGCAGCCCAAAATAAATAAATAAATAAATTTAGAAAAAAAGAAATGAAATTTTGACATGTGCTACAATATGGATGGACCTTGAAAATATTATGCTAAGGGGAATAAGCCAGTCACAAAAGGAAAAATATTCTATGATTTCACTTATACCTGAGCAAATTCATAGAGATAGAAAGCAAATCAGAGGTTTCCAGAGGCTGTGGGGAAGAGGATGCAAGGAGGATTACTGTTTAATGGGAACAGGGTTTCTGTTTGGGATGATGAAAAATTTCTGGATGTGGACAGTGGTGATGGTTGCACAACATGGTGAATGTATTTAACGCCACTGAATTGTACCCTTAAAGTAACTAAAATGGTAAATTTTATGTTATCTATTTTTTACCACAATAAAAAAGCACAAATGTATAAAAAGCAAAAAAAAAAAAAAAACCATTTTGATTATATCAAAATGAAGGAATTCTGACCAAAGGACCCTATAGACAAAGTTAATAGGCAGATGTTAAGTGTGAAGACATTGCAGTGTCTAAGACTGCAGTGCTTAGAATATATGAGAAACTCCTGCAAACAACAGAAAAGACAGCAGCCCCAATGGAAAAAGGGCAATGGACGTGAAGAGCAATTTACAGAAGAGGAAACCACAAGCATGGGAGGAAGGCTCAAACTCACTAGTAATAGGAAATGCGAATGCAAACAACCAGGGGCTATCACTTTACACCTATTAGATTGGTAACGATTAATGTTGGACAGCACCCAGATTTTCGCCACTGAAAGGAACGAGGGCTGGGGTAAGAAAAGTAGAAGTTGAGCCCGGAACATCTTGTTGTGTCAGAAAATAAGGACATGCTCCAAGAATGATGGGGACATGATAAAAGGACACAGGAGCCAGCTGAAAGGGGCTGACACTAGCCAAATCAGGGCCAATCTGAGCATCAGAACAAATAATGGTAATGATGGATTTGTAACCCCTGGAATAAAGTAAAATCCAGGAGTCCATACTGATATAAGTGAGTATTCTTTTGTGTCTGGTGCTTTTCACTTGGCACAAGATTTTAGAGGTAACCAGGTCGCTGCACTTATGAATGGTTGTCACGCCTATGATTAAAGTCAATTGCTTGAGGGGGAAGCAAATTTTGAAGTTGAGGAGGAGGGGGTTGGGCAATAAGGATGGGAAATTTCTCTTCAAAGCTGGGCCTGGAGCTTCCTGCCCTGGGGTGTCTGACCTCTCAAGTTCACCACCTACACCTGCTTTCTCTACTCATAGCAGCTGCAGAGGTTGGAGGTTGGGCTCTGTCGTCACCTGTCGGTGACTCTAGACAAATGCAACCAGAGATGCCAGCATTGCGCCCAGCCGGGTGGGGAGACTGTGGGTCAGGCTAGTGTGTATTTTCCTGGGTTGTGCCCCCAAATCACTGAGCACCTCCTCAGCACCTGCATGACTCCTCTGTGTGTGTGTGTGTGTGTGTGTAAAGAGATGACCTATATTGGGCTGACCTTGAGGGGCTCCAAGGAGAGGGAGATTACACAAAACGAACTCCAGCGGGGGGCAGAATAAGATCCTAGGGTCACCAGGTGTAGGGAGCACAGAGGAAGTGGAGAGTAATTTGACTTGGGCATTCAGGGAAAGTTTCTCAGGGCGTTTCTCAGCTGGAGGTGGGAGGGAAGGGTGTAGAGGCAGAGGGGACAGCAGGAGCAAAGGCGTGGAGGCAGGACCATGCCATGCATGGCTTTCTAAGCTCCAACAAATGGTAATAAGGTAATACATACCCATGGTGAACATTTTAAAGTTAGAAAAGGAGGTGGGTCTCCTCCTGCAGTGGACTTCCTCTAGGGGCTCCCAGTGAACCAGCCTCCTGGTAGGCATGCCCTTGTGCAGTCCCCAGCCCTTGCATCTGGCCTTTCCAGTAGAACGTGACAGAAATGGTGGCGAGCCAGTTTGGGGCTTCAGCCTAAGAAGGCCTAGCAGCTTTCACTTCTGTGCCATGGGGGAAGCCGGCTGCTGTGTAAGGAGTGCAGCTACTGTGATGGGGAGACCATGAGGAGAGGCCGCCTGGAGGGGCCACAGGAGAGAACTCCAGCAGAGACAGCTTGGACCACATGCAGGGGCCACATGACAATAACACACACGCAGAGGCCACACGTGAAGGGAGAAACTACATAATGGAGAATGGGGGAACGAAGAACTCACTGGCAGATGTGCTCCAGCACCATCAGCTCTTCAGGCCAGCCTAGCTGAGGTGCCGTACATGGGAATGGAGAAGTCACCTTGGATGTTCCAGCCTGCAGCCAGCCCTGGAGCAGAGACAAGCTGTCCCCTCGTGCCCTGTCCCAATTCCTGACTCGCAGGATCATGAGCAAACAAAATGGGGGTTGTTGTTAGCTGCTAAGTTTTGGGGTGTGTTATTACACAATGTTCCGAGCACCCTGAACTCTATGCTGCCAGTGCTGCCAGTTTCTTATGGCTCTTGCAGTAGGAGACTACATCCTCATAAAACACACGAGGACATTTCCGTATCTCCCCTCATTTATGTGGGGTTTGCACACCACACATCCTGGCCTGCACTTGGCCTTTTCCTCTTAACGATAGACCTTGGAGATGGTCCCAGATGTGTGCGGTTCAATACAGTCATCACTAGCCACAGGAGGCTACTTAAATTTAATTGAAATTGAATGAAGTAAACAATTCAGTTCCTGAGTCACATGAGCCACATCTCAAGTGCTCAGTGGCCTCATGTGGCTGGCAGCTCCCACATGGCGCAGCACAGATGTGGAATATGCCGGTCATCCCAGAAAGTCCTGCGGGACAGTGCTGGTCTGGATCCTCTCCCGTAGAGCTGCCCCATTCTTTTTAAATATTTATATATTTATTTGGCTGCCCTGGGTCTTAGTTGCGGCATGTGGGATTTTTAGTTGCGGCACGCGGGCTCTTAGTTGCGGCATGCGGGATCTAGTTCCCTGACCAGGGATCGAACCCGGGTCCCCTGCATCGGGAGTGTGGAGTCTTAACTGCTGGACCACCAGGGAAGCCCCTGCCCCATTATTTTTGGCAGCTGGAGAGTAGTTCCTGGAAACAACAGCCCCTGATGTTATGTCACAAGATTTGCTATTGCAGTGTTCATTGTGCTTGTGCAGGTGTGAGTGTCTTTGTAGTATAAGTGCCCAGCATTTCTGGCCCAATGATGTTTCCCATTTTGATAGCTATGGTCAAAGTACAACGAGAGGTTGAACCACTTTGCAAAGCCACTAAAAGTGTGTAAGTGTGCCAGTTTCCCCGAACCTTCATCAACACTGTGTGAATTCACAATTAAAACTTTTTTTAGCTAATGGCGAAGGTTTTCAAGACAAACATGATTCTATCAGGATACTGCTCTGCCATGCCTTTCTTTGACCTCACAATGCCACTGGGCATCTCTCCATGCTGACATATGAAGATCTACCTTGTCCTTTAAACAAAATTGTGGTAAAATTCACATAGCATAAAATTTACCAGTGAAAAAAATTGAAGTATATATATATATTTTTAAGATGACGTTATTCTTTTTAAAAATTAATTTATTATTATTTGGCTGCGTTGGTCTTCGTTGCTGCGCGCGGGCTTTCTCTAGTTGTGGCGAGCGGGGGCTACTCTTCTCATTGTGGCGGCTTCTCTTATTGCAGAGCATGGGCTCTAGGTGCACAGGCTTCAGTAGATGTGACGTGTGGGCTCAGTAGTTTTGGCTTGTGGGCTCTAGGGTGCGTGGGCTTCAGTAGTTGCGGCGCATGGGCTCTAGAGCGCAGGCTCAGTAGTTGTGGCGCACCGGCTTAGTTGCTCCGGACCAGTTCCTGGACCAGGGATTGAACCTGTGTCCCCTGCATTGGCAGGTGGATTCTTAACCACTGCACTACCAGGGAAGTCCCTGAAGTATAGTTGATTTACTATATTGTGTTAGTTTCAGGTATACAGTGAAGAAAGTGATTCAGTTTTATATATACATATATATATTTTTTCAGGTTATTTTCCATTATAGGTTATTACAAGATGTTGAATATAGTTCCCTGTGCTATACAGTAAATCCTGTTGCTTATCTATTTTATGTATAGTAGTTTGTATCTGTCAATCCCATACTCCTAACTTATCCTTCTCCCCCTCTCTTTCCCCTTTGGTAACCATAAGTTTGTTTTCTATGTCTGTGAGTCTGTTTCTGTTTTGTATATAGATTTATTTATATTACTTTTTAGATTCCACATATAAGTGATATCATATAGTATTTGTCTTTCTCTGTCTGACTTACTTCACTAAGTATAATATTCTCTAGGTCCATCCATGTTGCTGCAAATGGCATTATTTCATTCTTTTGTTTTCTGACTGAGTAATATTCATATATATATATATATATATATGCCACATCTTCTTTATCCATTCATCTATCGATAGATATTTAGGTTGCTTCCATATCTTGGCTATTGTAAATAGTGCTGCTGTGAACATTGGGGTGCATGTATCTTTTTGAATTGAGTTTTTGTCTTTTCCAGATACAAGTCCAGGAGTGAGATTGCTGGATCATATAGTAGCTCTGTAAAATTTACCATCTTATAATCCAATAGTTTTGATAAATGTATCATGTTTATGTAAGATGCTATTATTAGAGGAGGCTGCACAAAGACTTTATGGGAATGCTGTACTGTCTTTACAACTCTTCTGTAACCTAAAAATGTTACTAAGTAAACAGTTAAAATCAATCGGCAATTAAAAAAAGTTCAAAAAAATTTACCATCTTAACTACAGTTCACTGACATTAAGTATTATGTATTCACACAGTTGTGCAACCATCACCACCATCCATCTCTAGGACTTTTCATCTTCCCAAACTGAAACTCTGTACCCATTAAACAACTCCCCTTTCCCCTCTCCCCAGCCCCTGGAAACCACCATTCTACTTTCCATCTCTGTGAGTTTAACTGCTCTGGGTACCTCATATAAGTAGAATCAGACAATATTTGTCCTTTTGTGTCTGGTTTATTTCACTTAGCATAATGTCCTCAAGGTTCATCCATGTTGTAGCCTGTGTCAGAACTTCTTTCCTTTTAAAGGCTGAATAATATTCCCTTGTATGTATAGACCACATTTTGTTTATCCATTCATACATCAGTGGACACGTGTTGTTTCCACCTTTTAGCTATTGTGAATAATTGCTGCTATGAACATAGTTGTACAAATGTATTTTCAAAACCCTGCTTTCAGTTCTTTTGGGTATATGCCTAGAAGTGGAATTGCTGGATTGTATGGTAATTCTATTTTTAATTTTTTGAGGAACCGCCTTACTGTTTCTCACAGTGGTTGTACCATTTGACATTCCCACCAACAATGCAAAAGGGTTCCAATTTCTCCATGTCATCACCAACACTTGTTATTTTGTTTCTGTTTTTCTTTTTTTTGATGGTAGCCATCCTTGTGGGTATGAGGTAGTCTATCATTGTGGTTTTGTGCATTTCCGTAATAATTAGTGATTGTGAACATCTTTTCGTGTGCTTATTGGCCATTCATGTATCTTCTTTGGAGAAATGTCTATTTCTAAGCCTTTGCCCAATTCTAATTGAGTCGTTTTTCTGTTGTTTTTTTTTCCTAATAAACTTATTTATTTATTTTTGGCAGTGTTGTGTCTTTGTTGCTGCGTGCAGGCTTTCTTTAGTTGCGGTGAGCGGGGGCTACTCTTCATTGCAGTGTGCAGGCTTCTCACTGAGGTGGCTTCTCTTGTTGTGGAGCACGGGCTGTATGCACGTGGGCTTCAGTAGTTGTGGCTGGCGGGCTCTAGAGCGCAGGCTCAGTAGCTGTGGCACATGGCTTAGTTGCTCTGCGGCACGTGGGATCTTCCCGGACCAGGGATCGAACCCGTGTCCCTGCATTGGCAGGCGGATTCTTAACCACTGCGCCACCACGGAAGCCCTTTCTGTTGTTGAGTTGTAGGAGTTCTTTATATTTTCTGGGTATTAGCCTCTTATTAGATATGTGACTTGCAAATATTTTCCCCTGTCTTGTAGGCTGTCTTTCCACTCTGTTGATTTTCTCCTTTACTGCCCAGAAGTTTTTAATTTTGAATGTATCAAATATATCTCCTTTTTTCCTGTTGGTTGCTAGTACTTTTTGTGTCATATACCTTGTCACTTTAAATGGCTATAGAGTGGTCCATTGTGTGGTTGTTCTGTAACTGGATCTATCAGCAAATCCTGAAGGTTCTACTTTTAAAATTTTTATTTAATTTGGCTGTTGGCTGCGCCGGGTCTTAGTTGCAGTACGTGGGATCTTCGTTGCCACGTGCAGTATCTTCGTTGCAACATGCGGGATCCTTAGTTGTGGCATGCAGGATCTAGTTCCCTGATCAGGAATCAAACCCCGGCCCCCTGCATTGGGAGTGTGTTGTCTTAACCACTGGACCACCAGGAAAGTCCCAGGTTCTACTTTTAAAATAGATTCAGACTATTTCTTACCACCTCCATGGCTTGGTGGAGTCCCCTGTCATCTGCTTTCATGACTCCAGTTACCTTCTCACTGGGATCCCTGCTTCTGCCCTTGCCTCCAGGACAGTCCATCCGTCATAGGCAGCCAGAGGGATTCCATTAGAACCGAAGTCAGATATTGTCCCTCCTCTGCTCAGAACTCTCCATGGCTCCCACTAACCCAAAGTAAAAGCCCAAGTCTTTACAGTGGCCCACAAACCCTTGTGTGATATGGCCTCCACTATTTCTGTGAGATAATTTCCCGCTACTTCCCCTGTACTCCACCCACAGCGACTACATGGGCCAGGCATGCTTCTACCTCAGGGCTTCTGCACTTGCTCTTCTCGCTGCTGCTATCTGCATGGCCCACTCCCTCACTGCATTCATGTTTTTGCTCGCCTGTCACTTCAATGAGGCCTCCCTGGACCAGTCTAAAGTTAAAATAAAATCCCCCAACACTCCCCATGCTCCTCCTCTGCTGTGTTTCTCTCCATGGTGCTTACCAGAATATAACACTTCTTATAGTTGACTCATTTATCTTGGTTATTGTTTGTCTTCCCCAAGAGGAATATCAACTTCATGAGAATAGGAATCACTTCTGTCTTGTTCATGAATATGTGTCTAGGGCATGAGCCACAGTAAGTGCCAAAAATGTTTTTTTAACACACATTTATGAATGTTTATTTAGGCAAATTTTCCAGAAATGGAATTGTGAGTCAAAGAGAATGCATCTTTTAAATATTTTTAACCACGTTGCTCAGGTGCCAAAAAATATTTGATGAATGACTAAATTAAAGTGAGTACCTTTCGTCTGTTTGTTGGACATTTTTATTTCTTTCAGCGATGGCTTGCTCTTATCCTGTGAGCATCTATTATATCCATAGTGCTGACCTCTATATCCCATAAGCAAGGTACCCAGTAGGTCCTCCATCAAAAAAATTCATTTAAATCACTCCTGCATTCCCAGAGCTCGCCACGTGGTGGCAGCATATGCTCAGGCAAGTTTCACTAGCCAGCACCAAGGGTATCCCAGGATTCCAAAATTCCGGATCCCAGGACACTGGACCTGGCAGCCCTCGGGGATCTAACCTAGGTACCATTCGGCAGACGGGGAAAGTGAGGTCTCAAAGAGGAGGCATGGTGGGAAAAATCTCGGACATAGCAATCAGGGGAAATCTGGCTTTTAAGTTTGGCTCTTCTACCAGTTCACTGTGATCCTGGGTGGGGGAAGTCCTAACCCACTCTGGGCCTGTTTCCCACCTGCCTGATTTGTGAGGTTATCATGACTTGCGAGGTCAGGCCCTCTGTGGGGCTAAGGGGAGGTAATTCACTCTCATGTGTTGAGGTGGGTCAGTGTGAGGGGGAACAGTAGGCCCAGACGCCCAAGAGAGAGGGGATATAATTACCCGCATTTAATAGACCAGGGATTGAGGTCTAGAGGGTGCCACAGCCAGGAGGGTACAGAGCAGAAACAAAAGTCCTTCCTTGCAACCCCCAACTCCAAATCCACTAGAGACAATCTCCATGGACCATCTCTGCTGGTTCCCCCTTCAGCCTTATTTTTCGACCTGCTGGCTGATTTCTAAGCCCTTTCACCTCTCTCTGTCAAGGAAGCAACAATGGCACTCCCTTTGGGCAAGGTGCCTTGGTTTCCTCCTGCAAATGGGGCTAAAGAAAAGCTGCAGAGACTGGGAGAAGGAATTCTTAAAGCAGTTTGGGGGCAGAGGAGGGGCATGTATCTGGGTAGGAAGTGCCTGTTCTTCCACAGTCCCCGCCAGGCTTCTGCCCACCACTCCTAGCCATGTGGTCCCGGCCCACGGCTTCCGGTCTTACAAGAGAAGCTGGAAGTTTGAATTTTGATGTTAAGTGTCTTGCTTTTTAAATGTTGGCAATACATTCATTAAAGAACAAAACAAACAAAAAATCTGGAGCAAAACACTATGGGGTCAAGCTGAACACGTCTCTGGGTTGGATAGGGCTGCTGGCTGCCATTTTGAGACCCTTCCCCGCCCCAGGTTCCTACAGACACCTATGCCAGACGGTAACTGGGAGAAGTCACTGTGGGTGGTGTCAGGTGGATCCTGGTTTCTCGGCCCTTGCTGCCTGCAGGCCCGCTGGGGCGTGTTCCAGGCCTCTGGGCCATAGTGGTTCAGCTCACATCACCGCCCTCCTCGGGGAAAGGCTGGGCATTAATGGTGGGGCAGCAGGCAGGGCCTGTTGAGCAACGAGCCTTGTGAAAACAAGGGCTTACGTCACCCGTGCACGCAGCCTCCCTGCAGGACACCTAGGGTGGCACTGGGGTGGGAACGGCCACTGATTTCACTGTCAGGTCAGGGCAGAGTGGGAAGCAAAAGGCTCAGTATTTGTTAGGTGAGGTCAGAAGGGCAAGACCCCAATGGGACTGAGTCGGGTCCTTGGGGGCTAGTTCCCAGGGTCTGGGTTGCCCCTTGACTTGCTGTGTGACCCCAACTGCCCTTATCTGAGCCTCAGCTTTTCCATTTAGAAAATGGGGCTCCTGCGGCCAGACCCGTTATGATTTGTTACAAACCCAAAGCGGGAGGTCGGGCTGGAAAGACTTTAATCCTTCCCACCCCTTGAATGTGACCTGGGACACACTTAGCTCTGCTGGGCCTCAGTTTCCTCATTCGTAAAGCGGAGATAATAATAGTACCTGCTTCCTACCAATTATCGGGAGGATTAAATGAGTTAATATATGTAAAGAGCTTAAAATATGGCTCAGAGAGGGTGAAAGATTGTGTGAGGACACACACAAATTAGCTGCAGACTCCCCAGGTCTCACAGCATCTCCCCAGAGTCCTGAGAGGTGGGGGTGGGTGCTGAAGCTCAGAGAGGGGAGCCGTCTTGTCTGAGGTCACACAGCCCAGCTAATGGTGGGGGGAACCTCACCTTCTTCTCAGCCTCCTCCATTTATTGAGCACCTCTTGTGTACCAGGCACTGTTCTAGGCACTGGGGGAACCGCAGTGAATAAAACAAACAAAAATCCTGGCCCTGTTGGAGCTGACAATGGGAGAGGGCAGTGGGAACAGAAATCAAGATGCGTAGGTGAGATAATGTTGATTGTAATTGAGAATGGTGAAGGAGATGAAGCAGGGGGATGCGAAAGGAGTGATCAAGGGCCTAGGACTTTCGATGGGGAGGTCAGGGAGGCCTTCTCAGAGGAGGTAACCTTTGGGCTGAGCCCTGAGGAGCTGCCTTGGGCAGAGCTGGGGTAACAGTGGTCTTGGTGCAGAGGTAACAGCAAATGCATTCGTCCCCTGGTACATTTTGAGCATGCCTGATCCAGGAGTTCCCATATTTGAGGGCTGGCACTCATGGAGGGGTTAGTCTGGAGTGGGACTGAGGCAGACAAAACAACTAGGATAACGGTGGCTGGAGATAAGGGCTGGGAAGGAAGTTCACCAGCAGGTGGGGCAGGGAGGGCCTCCTGGAGGCAGTGGCCCTCAAGCTCAGCCCTGAGTGTCCCATTTTGCAGCTAGGGAGGCCTGGCTGGGTGGCCCTGGGGCCTTGGATCCCTCCCTGGCCCAGAGGCTGCTGGGAAGGCCTAGAAAGCCAGCAGGCTGGGCCAGTGTTTCATCCTGTTCCTCCCTGCCCCCCACCCCCCAAGGGCACTCAAGAGATGTCATTTCTCCAGCTCTCCAGGGCGGAGGTCACCCCAGCTCAGCAGATAATGCTGAAGGTTGAGCAATGTCCACCTGCCCGCCAGGGCCAGGGCTGGGGTCAGTGGGCTGGGGGTCAGCAACCAGGCAGGCTGGGAGCTCCTGCCTGGGCGGCCTGGGCCGGGGGTGGCAGAGGGGTAGGCCCAGGAGCTGCCCAAATGGCCTCGGAATGGCTCAGGAGAGGGTAAGGGGCCGCTGGAGCCCACTCTGCAGGGAGGGCCTCAGGCCTAAATTCAGATCCAGGTGGGCCATCTTGTTTCCCCATCTGTGAACCAGGGGGGCAGCAAGGGCATGCTTCTGGCAGGGTGAAAAAGCAAACTCTGGGTCCAGGCCCACCCTTACCGCCCAGTAGGGACCTGGTCTCTCCTGCATGGCCCCTCCTGAGCCTGGCTGGTCCCCCACCCCACCAGCCTCAGAAACAGGTATTTTGGCCTCGGGTGCAAATAGGTCTGAGGGTGCCTGGACAAGGGCTTTCCTTCTGAGAACAGTGGGGGACATGAGGCCATGTGATCTTGGGTGTGCTGTGGGCCTCTGGGCCTCTTTGTACCCTGGGAGAAGGCCCTTCTTTACGATGTGCGTCCCAGAGCCGTAAGCCTTATGTTTGGGAGTCTGTGGTGGAGACAGTAATACAACTAATAATAATAACAGTAACGACACCTTCACGGACTGAAGCTTGGAGAAGTGAAGTGACTTGCCCAAGGTCACACAGTGTGTTGAAGACAAGCACCCCCGTCCCCTTCCACCCTCCCGGGGCCCATGTCGGGCTGTGGTGGGGCTGGAGATGACCCGGGTGTGGTCTGAGGGGCGGGCAGGTGCGGTGGGCGGGGCTAGGGGAGGGGCGCGGTCGACCTTGGCACAGGCCCAAGTGGAGCTCGCCCCTGACCTGCAGGCCCCCAAACCCAGGTCTTCGTATTTAAGACAGGAAGTCGCCACAGGTGTGAAATTCCCTCCTTCCAAGATCTGGGGATGGGGGCAAGTTTAGGGGCGAGGCTGGACCCAGGGAAGGGCCGTGGAGATGGGTCACCTCTCCGGGAGCCAGAGCTGGGGTCTCCAGCATCCCGCCTGGAGCGCGTCCCTTCGGTGGAGAGTCGGGACTGGTTGCAGCCGATCCTGAAGCCAGCGCCTCCTCCAGCAGGGGGCGGGCCGCGGCCGTGTTTGGGGTGGGAGAAGAAGATCACGTTGCCCCCTCCCCGGATTCTCCCCTCCCTTCTAGTATAGCCTCCAGCCCAGAGGGGGCGTTCCGGGGGCGGGTTAGCGCCTTCTCTCACTCCCAATCCCGGGGCCGCCGGGTGGGAATGGGCAGGGGGCGATGCCGCCCCCCACCAGGCCGAGGGACCCCCGAGGGGCGCTCTGGGTCTCCAGTCTGGCCACTACGCCCCACCACCGCCCTCCCGGGGGTCTCGGGCGGCCACAGCGTGTCCTCTGCGTGCCTGGGGAGGGGCTGGGGCGGCCTCCAGTTGTGACGCAGCCGTTGCCATGGCCCGCCTTATAAATAACCGGGCTCAGGAGAAACTTTAGCGAGTCAGAGCCGCGCACGGGACCGGGAAGGGGACCCACCCGAGGGTCCAGCCGCCAGCCGCCAGCCCCCGCACTAATAGCGGCCACGCCGGAGGGAGCGGCAACAGCATCAGGGACACAGCAGCGACAGTTCGGAGCTGGGAGGCCGCGCCACCTGCGGGCCGGCCGGAGCGGGCAGCCCCAGGCCCCCTCCCCGGGCACCCGCGTTCATGCAACGCCTGGTGGCCTGGGACCCAGCATGTCTCCCCCTGCCGCCGCCGCCTGCCTTTAAATCCATGGAAGTGGCCAACTTCTACTACGAGGCGGACTGCTTGGCTGCTGCGTACGGCGGCAAGGCGGCCCCCGCGGCGCCCCCCGCGGCCAGACCCGGGCCGCGCCCCCCCGCCGGCGAGCTGGGTAGCATCGGTGACCACGAGCGCGCCATCGACTTCAGTCCATACCTGGAGCCGCTGGGCGCGCCGCAGGCCCCGGCGCCGGCCACAGACACCTTTGAGGCGGCTCCGCCCGCGCCCGCCCCCGCTCCCGCCTCCTCCGGGCAGCACCACGACTTCCTCTCCGACCTCTTCTCTGACGACTACGGGGGCAAGAACTGCAAGAAGGCGGCCGAATACGGCTACGTGAGCCTGGGTCGTCTGGGGGCTGCCAAGGGCGCGCTGCACCCGGGCTGCTTCGCGCCCTTACACCCGCCGCCCCCGCCGCCGCCGCCACCGCAGCCGGCCGAGCTCAAGGCGGAGCCGGGCTTCGAGCCCGCGGACTGCAAGCGGAAGGAGGAGGCCGGAGCGCCGGGCGGCGGCGCCGCAGGCATGGCGGCTGGTTTCCCGTACGCGCTGCGCGCCTACCTCGGCTACCAGGCGGTGCCGAGCGGCAGCAGCGGGAGCCTCTCCACGTCCTCGTCGTCCAGCCCGCCCGGCACGCCAAGCCCAGCAGACGCCAAGGCGCCCCCGGCCGCCTGCTATGTGGGGGCGGCGCCGGCGCCCTCGCAGGTCAAGAGCAAAGCCAAGAAGACCGTGGACAAGCACAGCGACGAGTACAAGATCCGGCGTGAGCGCAACAACATCGCGGTGCGCAAGAGCCGCGACAAGGCCAAGATGCGCAACCTGGAGACGCAGCACAAGGTCCTGGAGCTCACGGCCGAGAACGAGCGGCTCCAGAAGAAGGTGGAACAGCTGTCGCGCGAGCTCAGCACCCTGCGGAACTTGTTCAAGCAGCTGCCAGAACCCCTGCTCACCTCCTCCGGCCACTGCTAGCGCGGCCCCCGCGCGCGTCCCCCTGCCGGCCGGCCTCCGCGCTGCCGGGCGCGCCGCGGCCACCGAGACTCCGGGAAGCGCCCGCGCTCGCGCCCCCGCCCCTGGTGGCGCCGGCAAAACTTTGGCACTGGGGCACTTGGCAGCGCGGGGAGCTCGTCGGTAATTTTAATATTTTATTAAATATATATATCTATATTTTTGTCCACACCAACCGCACATGCAGATGGGCCGCCCGCCCGTGGTGTTATTTAAAGAAGAGATGTCTATGTGTACAGATGAATGATAAACTCTGCCTCTCCTTCTGACCCCTCTCCAGGCGCCGGCGGGCGGGCCGGTTTCGAAGTTGATGCAATCGGTTTAAACATGGCTGAACGCGTGTGTACACGGGACTGACGCAACCCACGTGTAACTGTCAGCCGGGCCCTGAGTAATCGCTTAAAGATGTTCCTACGGGGTTGTTGCTGTTGCTGTTGTTTTTGTTTTTGTTGTTGTTTTTTTGGTCTTTTTTTTTGTATTATAAAAAAATAATCTATTTCTATGAGAAAAGAGGCATCTGTATATTTGGGAATCTTTTCCGTTCAAGCATTAAGAACACTTTTAATAAACTTTTTTTTTTTGTTTTTTGAGAATGGTTAAAGAGCCTTTTGGGGGCAGTAGTTGGCTTTGATTTTTTTTTTCCCCTTTATTTTGGATTTATGATTTTATATTTGCTTTTCTGGCGTGTGTGGGGTTGTTGTGTGTGTGTGAGCTGCTATTATTTTTGGCTCTTTAGGTGGTTGGGTGGGGGGGGGGTTGCAGCTGCTTTTTCTCCTCTGCTACTCCCCCAGGGCCTGTGCTTGGAGATGGGGGTACCAGGCTGGGGCGGGGGAGGGGCAGAGGAGTGCTGGGCCAGGCTTTCAGGGTGACTCAGTGCCGCTGGGTGCTGGGGAGGAGTGACTCGGAACCTTGCTTGGGGAGGGCCTTCAGGGACTCCGGCTGGTCCTGAGTGCTAGGCTTGGGTCTAGACGGGCCTGGAGGGCTCTGACCTCTGCGCAGTGCTTGGGGACCCAGCCAGCAGAACTGTGACTCTGGAAGGGGAGGGGATACAGGTCTTGGTCCTGCTGAGCCCAAAATGGGGCAGATTCTTTTGGAAAGTGAAGTGGGGCCGGCTGTTTAGAAAATAGCGTGTGTGTGTATGTGTATTTTTAAGAGAGTGGCCTGGGTGGCAAGCTTGGGTTTGTGTCCCTGGCCAGCGGGAGGGGAGAATCCAGGCCAGGTAGGGGAAGTGGGGGGAAGGGTTCCTGTACTTCCACTCCTCTTCCTAGGAGTGGGAGATGTGCCATTTGTCCTCTTTGCCCAGTTGTGGACACTGAGGCCCAACCTCACCTGCTCAAGGCGGCTGAGCCCAGGTGTGAACCCAGGGCTGCAGTCCCTGATTCCCTGGGACAGAAATGGCCCCAGGCGAGGCTTCTTCCCCACCCCTTGATACCCTCCCACCCACCCATTCGCACTGCACCTCCACCCCTGTTCCAGCCCTGGACAGCATTCCTGAGAGTTGAGGATGTAGACGGAGGGGTTGGTGGATACACGTACAGTGTCCCACGGTGCCTGGCACGCAGGAGGTGTTATATAAGCATTTGCTCTTGTTATTATTTTTCTCTGGGAGGCTCCTGGCATTTGGCACTTGAGTCTAAAGCGCAGCGCGAGCATGGCCAGCGCTTGCCAGGGGCCAGTGTCCAGTAAGCCCTGGACCTGCCCCACTCATTTAAACCTCACAGCAACCTTTGGAGAGGTTGCTGCCATTACAAGGCCTGCTTTTAGAGCTGTGGAACAGCCTTTTGGCTGTCAAATCCAAAAGGGTGAGAAACTGGTTTGGGGGCCCCCTGCTCTAGGAATTTGGGGGTGGAGGGAGAGTGGAGTGGGGGGCTTCATAGCTTAGTTTGCTGAGGGCCTGGGGCAGCCTGGGATCTTGGGAGCAGCTGCTGATTTTGTGGTTTGAGAAGGGGAAATGCTTTTGCCCTCCCTTTCCCTTTGGAGGCCTGGATGTTCCTTCCCTGTGGGAGGCCAGGATATGGGAAACAGAGACACTCAGCCCCCACCATTATGGAGCTGAGGATCAAGGCAAACACCATCCCTCTAACCCTAGTGTCTCCTGCTCGTGGCCTGAGGGCTGTACAGAGCGCTGGGCACAAATAACCTCACTTTGGTCCTGGGCCTCCAGTGTGGCCCCGGACAGGTCTTATCCTGGGCTGCCTGATGACTGATGGGAACCTGGAACCTCCAAGTCAGTCCAGTGTCAGCACGAGCACATCGGCTCAACTGCCTCTAGGATTTACCTGCTGAAGGGCAGAGCCTGGGGGCTGGACCTAGGGAAGGAGGTAGCTCAGTCTTTTGGTGGGGGGCGAGTTGCCATTTAGGAACGAACCTCTCTAATCCCTACTCCTTTGGTCATGGAGAGCTGGCTGATGCGTGCTGCTCACCCATTTCTGTCACCAGAGGACGCAGAGGTGGTGAGAGGGGAGCAGCCTGGTCAAAGAGTGACGCCCAGGCTCCCCCTTCCTGAGTGCTGCCTGAGAACGAGTGTTGAGTGCAGCTCTTTACACACTCACACCCTCCCTATAATCTGAATAAGCACCCAGGGAAGGTGCTACACTGGTTTTACAAAAGTAAACTGAGGCCCACAGTAGCGGGGTTAGTGCTCAGGTAGAGCAAGGGTGGAGCCAGTTAGGAAGCTAAGTCCGACTCCCAAGTCTCTGGGGAAAGCTTAGGGCTGAGAGCCTGGCTGGTCATCCCAGCCCCCACCCCAATCTTGGGCCCTTCCTGGAGGGCTCCTTGCCCCACCCCGGGCTTAGGCACCCCAAGTGCCAGAGTTAAGTGACTTGCTTATGGTTTCACAGTTTGGAAGCAACATTAAGGGAGTTTGAACCCAATCCCATCTGACTACCCCTGAGGAGGGCTTGGAGAAATAGTTAACAGGTTGAGGGCTCTGATGGTGGTCCTGGTGGCCTGTGGGAGCACTGTGGCCAGAGCTGTGCCCAAAGGACTTGAGGAAATATCATAAATGGGGGGACACCTACCCTATGGATCACTAGGCTAGGAGAGCTACAGGCTTGCAGGGAGGAGGGGCCAGTCCGTTCAAAAGCTGGGAAACAAGAAGGAGAGCTGGATGGGGTGAAGCACGAGGAGGCCAGGGACGTGCCTTGAGGAACAGGAATAATAGTGGATGCAAGTTCAGTGTTTATGATGTGCAAAATAGCACGCCTAGACCTTGGCATAGATGGATTTGCTGGTTTCTTCCAACTGCCCGGGAAGGCTGGTCATGTTAACCACAGACCCATTTAGTGGGGTTGACCACTGAGGCTAGCTGGGAAGCCCAACCAATGTTTGCTCAGGACAGGAGAGTTGACAACACATTTACACCTCATAATCTTGTGTAGTTGCCCCACAGCCTGGTGATCTTACCAAGGATAGAAGTGGGTGTCAGAAATGAAAGCTGGAGACACTGCCGGGTACCGGGCCGTGTGCTCTTGGAGGCCATGGCTTTTGTTGCTGGCATTTTCCTGCCAAGCCAGCAGGCTCAGAGAGGGGAAGTGACCTATGTAAGGTTGCACAGCTAAGAATGGTGGAATTTGTGGGTAGGAAAGAGAAGCGGGACTTCCCCGTCTAAATACCTAAAGAGTGTGTCCTCCTCCACCCAAACCATGTCTAGACCTCCCTGGGACTGTTTTGTCCTTGTTTCTGAGATATTTATTTGTCCATTTTTTTTTTTTTTTTACTTATTCAGTAAACATTTATTGAGCACCTGCTCTGTGTCAGGCCCTATGCTGGGTGCTAGGGACATGTGGTGACCAAGATGGAGGTGACAATTTATGGGGAGAGACAAGACAGTATCTAGTAAGTAGAACAAGGTAATGACAGGTGGGGACGAGGGCTCTGAGGGAAGGAAAGTAGGGCAGGGAGGGGTGGGGAGGTCCAAGAAGGCCTCTCCTAGTGGGTGGCGTCTGAGCAGAGGCCTGAGCCAGGTGAGGTGTGAGGGGGGAAGAGCCTCGGTTTCCTGAGCACACACTCTACGCCAGGTGTTATCGTGTGTGCCTTACGTGCCTTTTATCCTTGTGATAATCCAATGACTTGGGCGCTGTTTATCATCCCCCTTCCCTAGTTGGGGAAACTGAGGCACAGAGAGATGAAGGCACTGGCCCAACGACTGGTGAGTGACTAGCACGAGGCCTTCTCCTCCTGCCTCCCCCTCCATGGCCCCAAACCTCTCATCTGCTCTGCTTTCCTCTCCTGCCCCCCACCCCCTTAGTCCTTTCTCGGCCTGGCTGACCACCTGGGTGACTAGTGATGGAGCCCCAGAGGCCCCAGCTGGCTGGCCGGCTGGCCGCCCTTCCTTGGGGGTTTTCAACCTTGTATTGGCCGTAACCATGTGCAGGGGGTGAGGCGGGCCAGGGTGGGCTGGGGAATTGGGGGTTGGAGTTTGAGCCCCTCCCAGGTGCCCTCTGAGAACAAGAAGTAGGAGTCCCGTTTCAAAGAGTGGAGACCTGAGGCTCTGAGAAGGGACATCACTTTCCCAGAAAGCAGAAAAGTTGGGATTTGAATCCATGTCTGTCTGAGACCCAGGCGAAGCCACTTTCCTGTCGGCTAGTTACTGCATGTGGGGGAACAGGTGGGCAAACCTCAATTTTGCACTCTTTGGCCCATCTTTGAGTAAGAGGCAGGGGAAAAAAACACCTCTGAGTTTTGCCCCTTATTTGCTGGGTGACCTCCAGCAAGATTCTTGACAAATTTGGGCCTGGGCTTCCTCACCCATGAACAAAGAGCAGTACCAGCTTCCATTTACATATTCAGCTAGCGTCACGTGAGCCCAAGACAGTCCCTGTATCCCTGGGGCTGACATCCTGCTGGGGGAGATGGATGATGGATTAGCAGGCTAATTTCAGACTGTATTAAGGCCTTGGAGAAAGTGGTAGAGGGTGACTGGGGAGAGTGTTTAGAGAGCATTCCAGGCAGAAGGAGCAGCAGGTGCAAAGGCCCTGAGACAGGACCAAGCTCAGTGTGTCAGGGAAAGAGTGAGGAGCCAGTATGGCTAGAGTAGAGGCAGCCAGGGGTCGAGTGGGGAAAGGAGGACAGAGGGGTGCAGGGTCTTTCTTGCAGGGCCATGGAGGCCAGGGTGAGGCTCAGAGAGGTTGTTATGAGGATGAATGAGCAGGTGTCCCTGCCAGGGCTTGGCACTCAGAAAGCCCTTGACAAGTTTATCGATGGGATGAAACATGTCCTTCGGCCTCTGGATTAGGCAAAGTGCAGTGGGTGAAGAGCGGAAGGAGCCTGCCTGCCTGGGCCCAGGAGACCTTGTGGGTGAGGATCCTCTGACCCAGGGCCTGGAGCCATAGGGAGCTGTTCACCAGGCAGGAATGAGGGGAAGGGCATGCCAGGATACGGGTAAGGGAGGAGCAAAGGCTGGGAGCCAAGAGAGGGAGAGTTCTTTGGGAAGCGGGGACTGCAGGGGAGAGGGCACTGAGGAGGGGAGAGGGGAGGCTGGGGAGGGAGGCGGGGCCAGGCCTCCCTGAGGCCTCTGGGTGGGGTAGTAGGTGGCTAGGGGGAAGGCAGGAGGCTGGACTCCAGGAGGGGTGTTTTCTTTTTATTTGATTTCCTAAGTAGTGTATGATCATGGTGGGATGGTTAGATAATACAGAGTATCAATAAAAGAAGGGAATAAAAAGCACCCATAATTCTACTACCCAGAAATAAACCCTGTTAACACTTGCTGTGTGGCCTTGGGCAAGTCAGTTCACCTTTCTGTGCCTTAATGTCCTTGTTTCTAAAATGGAATAATGATCGTACCTGCCTCATAAAGTTGTTGTGAGGATTAAATGAGTTAATCCCTGCAACATATTTCGATCAGTGCCAGCGCACAGTAAGAATTAGCCATCATCATTGTTATTAATAACATCATTAGCATCTTGGTGGGTTGAGAGCCCAGATGCTAGAAGAATTGGCTGCCTGTATTCTAGTTCTGAAGTTACCATTTCCTGGCTGTGTGGTTCGGGGCAAGTGACAGTATCTCGCTGTGTCTCAGTTTCCCCATCTGTAACAAGAAGAGAGTAAAATTCTTTATAGTGTTTGGTAGAGTTTTGACAGGTTAATTCATGCAGGGTGATTGTAGAGAGAGAGAGACCTCTGTATGCAGCAGTTATTTCCTTCCAGCATTTTTGTTCTATGTGTACTTTTTCTTCAGGGTAGCTAACGTCTGTTTGATACTCACACACCATCCCCCTTTCCTCCTTAACAATGGGACCTCTCTACTGTTGGGGGCAAGTGCCCTACTAAGACTACATTTCCCAGCTTCTCTTGCAGCTAGGGGTGACCAATAAGATATAAATAGAGGTTGTAGGTGAGGTTTCCAGGAACGTTCCTTAAAATGGGCTGACTCAGCTGTGAGATACATTCCCTTTTGCCTCCTTCCTCTGCAATCCCCCCAGTCCCCACTCTTTCTGCTTCCTGCCTGGAATGTGATGGCTGGAGCTTCAAGGACCATTTTGAACATTAGGCAGACATTGAGACATGGAGAGAGTGGTGAAACCAAAAGGTAAGAGGCATTTGGGTTCTTGATGGTGATGGAACAGCAATACCATTCCTTGTCTTCCTTGCTCTGGACTTGTTTACATGATAGGAAAATAAATCTGTGCTTATTGAGGTCTCTGACATTTTGGCTTCCTGTTACTGGCAGCTGAATCTATTTCTAACTGATATATTTGCCAAAACAGAATCAACCTATATGAGCTATTTTGTGACCTGCGTTTCTTAGTGATGCCCCAGTGCTTCCTTGTCTGAGAATGTTCTACTGATACTATTGCACATGAGCTCAAAACGAGGGGCTTGCTCTTTGCTTAGGAAGAATAATTCCCATCAGATGTGGTGGAAGGATTTCTTTCAATTCATTTTAATTACAGAAGTAATGCATGAAGATATCTGTCATGAAAGTTTTCTGCCTGTCCTCAGGTGTCTCCTCTGAGACTGAATCTCAGTGCCTATTAGGGCAGGCTTGAATCAGGCGCCTGGAATGGACAGAATCTCTTCTGCTAACCCCAGTGAGCTCAAATCCTGTTCCGCACTTTCCATATGTGATCCACCAAGGAGGCCCTCAGTTTGAAAACAGAGAGGGTCAGCCCCTGCTGCAGCTCACAGAGCGTATTGGCAGCTGCGCTGGGACCAGATACCCCACACCACCCCAGATAACCCCTCTGCTCTGCTGAGCCCTTGGCCTACCGGTGCTTGGGAGGCACTTGGCCAGCCTGCCTGGGGCCTGCCCAGCTGGGATCTCTGCGAGGTGAGTCTGTAGGCCAGAGACTCCTACAGACTCCCACACACCTGTGGGCAGGTGAGTTTTTATTTTTACAGCTGTCACCAGGTTCCTGCCTCACAGGCCCCAGCCCTTGGAGCCCTGGAGGTTGGAGGTGGCCAGGGAGGAAGATGGCTCCTCAGAGAAACTGGTGGGTGGGGGGTCAGTAGGCTGTGAAGGAGAGAGAACTGGGGTAGGAGTTGGGGCTGCCTGGGCTGCTTTACCCAAGCCAGGCCTCAGTCCTCTCATGCCGAATGGGGCTGGGCATCAAGCTCACCTTGCTGAACCTCTCGTGGGCTGGTGAGGGACATACAGATGATGGGGACCCGTTTCTTCCTTGCGTCTTGAAACTCAGGTGTAGAGCAGTAACTAGTCACGCTTCCCGGTTCTTAGGACGAGATTGCTGTCAGTCCTTTCAAGGTCTGCATTGCGTTTTATTCTCTGCCTTCATCCTGGCTCCCCACATCCATTCCACCCACTTCTCATAGCCCTCACCCCAATGTGGTTAATGTCTATCCGTATTTATGCATCTCATCGTTTTATGTCTTTTCTTCCCAGTGAAATATCCACATACAGGAAAGTGCACACAGCGTAGGTATACAGCTCAATGGATTTTCCCCGTGTGGACCCATGCGTGTACCCAGCTTCCAGATCCAAACACAGACCATTTCAGAGCCCCAGAGGCCCCTTCGAGTCACCCCCCCCACCTAAGGGTGATCATTATCCTGATTTCTAACCGCAAACACTAATTTTGCCTATTTCTGCACTTTACATAAATGGAATCACACAATAGGCATCCTCTTGTATCTGACTTCTTTTATTCAATATTGTAACTGCAGCATTGATCCAAGTTTCTGTGTGTATCAGCGTTGTTCCTTTTTGTTACTGAACAGAATTCCACTGTATGGATATACCACAATACATTTACCCATTTTATTGCTGTGGGACATTTAGGTTGTTTCCAGCTTTTAGGTCTTAAAATTGGGGCTGCAATGGACGTTCTAGAATACATGTCTTTGGTGAACATATGTACATATTTCAGTGGGGCATATACCTAGGAGTGCCTTACTGAGTCATAGGAAATGCTATGAGTATGTGTTTAATTCCTGTTAATCATATTCAATCCTAGATCGTATTCCGTTTCTTACTTTTTTTCTGTTTGAAAAAAACTTTCTTTCTTGGTCAGTTTGGTTGACATAACAGAATACCATAGACTGAGTGACTTATAAACAACAGAAATTTCTCTCTCACAGTTGTGGATGCTGAGAAGTTCAAGATAAAATTGCCATCAGATTTGGTGTCTGGTGAGGTCCTGCTTCCTGATTCACAGATGCCGTGTCCTCACATGGCAGAAAGGGCAAGGGAGCTCTCTGGGGTCTCTTTATAAGGGAACTAAGCCCATTCCTAATGGGACCTAATCACTTCCCAAAGACCCTACCTCCAAATACCCTCACATTGAGTTATTTCCACACATGAATTTTGGAGGACATAAACATTCAGTCTCTAGCAGTTTTTTTTGTTTTTTTTATTATTTTTTATTTTGTTTTTGCGGTACACGGGCCTCTCACTGTTGTGGCCTCTCCCGTTGCGGAGCACAGGCTCCGGACGCGCAGGCTCAGCGGCCATGGCTCATGGGCCCAGCTGCTCCGCGGCATGTGGGATCCTCCCGGACGGGGGCACGAACCCGTGTCCCCTGCATCGGCAGGTGGACTCTCAACCACTGCGCCACCAGGGAAGCCCCTAGCAGTTTTTATTTTGAAAAAGATCTCAAATTTATAGAAAAGTTACCAATATGGTACAAAGAACATTTTTTTCCTGAATTATTTGAGAATCAGTTGTTGACCTGACCCTGTTGCCTGATCACCCCTGATACTTTGGTATATAATTCCTACAAACAGGATATTTTCTATATAACCACAATATAACCATCAAAATTAGGAAATTAACATTCTACATTACTGCCGTGTACTCAGACCCATTCAAGTTTCACCAGTTGCCCCTAATAATGTCCAGTGAAAGGATCCAGTTCAGAATCACATGCTGTAGTTAGTTGCCATGTCTCTTTAGTCTCCTTTAATCTAGAACAGCTCCTCAGTCTTTCCTTGATTTTCATGACCTTGATACTTCTGAGGATGACAGGCCAGCTATTTTGTAGCATGTCCCTCACCTGGTTTGCCTGTTGTTTCCTTGTGGTTAGATTCAGGTCATGTGTGTTCAGGTCAGGCATATAAATCACAGAAGTGATGCTGTGTTCTTCTCTTTGTCCTAGTGTTGATGGTGTTTACTCCCCCTTCCCCAGTTTTACTGAGAAATAATTGATGTATAACATCATATAAGTTTAAGATGTACAACAGAATGATTTGATACATGTATATATAATGAAATGATTACCACAATAAGTTTAGTGAACATCCATCACCTCACATGGTTACAAACTTTTTTTTCCTTGTGGTGAGGATGGTGATGTTCACTCTGATCACTTGATTGAAGAGATATCTGGGGGAATCCGCATCTATAAAGTTACTTTTTTCCCCTTTGCAATTAATAACTGTTTGAAGGGAGGTACTTTGAAACCATGTAAATATCCTGTTCCTCATCAAACTTTCAATGATTACTTAATTTTTTTGAGCTTCTTTGCCCTTCTGACATGTCACCATCGTTCTTTGAGCACTTCTCTTACCTTCTGGCAGGAGGTGTTCCAGGTTCAGCTAGTGCTTTCCCTGCTCCAGCCCTGGAATTAGCCATTTCTCCTAGGAGCCCGGGCTCCTTTTAGTAGAGAACAGTATTTAGAAGCCATTTTGATGGACATTTAAGTTGTTTCCGACCTTTTTCTAGCTCAGGCAATACTATAAGGGACAACCACATCAGATCCATTCCTGGAAGACTATGTTTTAGAGATGTCTCCATGCTGCTCTTCATTGCTTTTTACTCTGATGCATAACATTCCTCTGATGTATCTGCCCCATTTTAATGTACTTTTCCCCTTATGATGGACACTGATGTGGCCTCCAAGTTTCCTCAGCCACAAACACTGTAATGATGTCATTGAATGTGTCTCTGTGTAGGTTAGGTTGTCCGGATACTGAGATGGAGTTTGGGGGAGACTGTGATCGAGGGATGAGCTTGATTATTCATGATCCCCCTGCCAATGTCAGTTTTTCCTCATTGCCTTTTGTTCCTTCTGTCTCCCTGTGGGGCTCACGAGTCAGATGGGTGTGGGTCACTAGGTGTTTGTCACTTAGATGTTTGACCTGGAATAAATGACCTCCCCTTCTAAGCCTCAGTTTCCTCGTCTGTGCAATGGGTCTCTCACATTCCTGACTGTTGTGTAGCATGGAGCTTGGTGGAAAATAAGCCCTTGATAAACAAAAGGGTCCCATTAAAATAGGGTCCCTAGGCCTTTGTGGCATAAGTCTCTACCTCAGGCTCAGGTTTGGGGACACAGTCCCTTAAGGCAGTGAGAGGGAGAGGGGCTGACCTCTCCCTCTGGAGAGGACCAGGGAGTCAGGGGGTTGGACTGGGGTTGTTATGCCCCAAGAAGAGTTGTAACCAGACTTTTGATTCAGTAATGTTTGAAGGAAAAATGCTAATATAGATGGGGACTGGTATTCATTTCATTTCATTTCATTCATTCGTTCATCCATTCATGTTCCTCTTAACAGCTTGTGACTTTGGGCAAGTGCCTTAACTTCTCTGTACCTCGGTTTTTTCTTCTGCAAAATGGGGATGGCAGTAATAGTACCTACCTCATAGGTGTGGTGAGATTAAGTAAGATGATACAAGTGAAATGCTTAGAGCAGTGCCTGGCACATAGTAAATGTTCAATAAATATCAATTATTATCACAATTCATTTTGCCTACAAATTGTTTACTGAGAATCTGCTACATGTCAGTGTTAGTTGTCTCTCTCTGCCCAGAACTAGAACCACCTGGAGCCTCAGTTCTATAAAATCAGAGCCCAGGGCTTCCCTGGTGGTGCAGTGGTTAAGAATCTGCCTACCAATGCAGGGGACACAGGTTTGAGCCCTGGTCCGGGAAGATCCCACATGCCGTAGAGCAACGAAGCCCGTGTGCCACAACTACTGAGCCTGTGCTCTAGAGCCCGCAAGCCACAACTACTGAGCCCGCGTGCCTAGAGCCTGTGCTCCACAGCAAGAGAAGCCACCGCGATGAGAAGCCCGCGCACCGCAACGAAGAGTAGCCCCCGCTCACTGCAACTAGAGAAAGCCCGCGTGCAGCAATGAAGACCCAACGCAGCCAAAAAAAAAAAAAAAAAAAAATCAGAGGCCAGAAATGAAGACATAATCTCAGGGTGTAACCACCCCTACCCAGCAATCCCAGCTGCCACAGGTGGTTTAAGGTTCCCCGCCCCCTGCATTTCCAGGCCAGGGCTCCTGATGCCCCTGTAAGCTCCTACCACCCAGCTCCCCAGAGGTTGTACATCCTCAAACCCTCTCCAACAGCACTGATCTGAACCCTTGTGGACTCAGGAAAAAAGAGACTGAGGCAGCAAACCCCCATTTGTGCAATGGGGACTCCTCTTTTTAAGCCCTAGACGTTGCTGAAGGTCCAAACTGCCTTTTCTTTGCAGCCAGTTGGGTCCTGGGAGAAAGTAGGCAACATAAGTTGGCCAGGGCTCATCTGGTGCCTGCTGTCATTAGTTCAGTGTGGACCAGGGTTTCTCAACCTTGGCGCTATTGGTGTGTGGGGCAGGATCATTCTTTGTTGTGGGGCTCTTGGGCATTGCAGCATCCCTGGCCTCTACTCACTAGATGCCAGTAGCATCACTGCCCCCAGCTGTGACAACCAAAAATGTCTCCAGACATTGCCAAGTGTCCTTTGGGGGGAAAAATCCCCCTGGGTTGAAAACCCCTGGTGTGGAGGATGCAGCGGCTGGGCTGAGTCCCCACTGGCTCGCTGGGTGACACTGGGGACTGTACTCTGTACTCTCCGGGCCTCGGGTCCCCATCCCTCATGGGATCAAGCTGAGACAGCACGAAGGGGCCTCCAGTCTGGTCTGACTAGAATTCTGGGCTTCTGCCTACCCCTGTCTGTCTGTGCATCTTGGTTGCAAGTTCTAGGAGGCAGGGTGAGGGTTAGGGCCCAGGAGACAGGTCTGGGTGGGGACAGCCGTGTGTGTGTTCTTTGGCCCCATGCCTGGCCCTCCCTCCAAATGCAGGAGAGATAATAATTACAAAAGCAGGCCTTAGGTTGTGTCATTTAATCCTTGGAACAGCTCTAGGAGGTGGGAGCTTTTATTATCCCTATTTTCCAGCAATAGGACAAATCACAATTGTGTGCCACTTGACAGGACACGCAGGAAGAATACAGCATCACTTGTATTATATCCCTGCAAAGATGCATAACCTGAATCTAACTAGGAGGAATCATCAGACAAATCCAGAGTGAAGGACATATTGCAAAATAGCTAGCGTGTCATCCTCAAAAGCAGGACAAGAAAATCCAGGAGAGGCCGAGGAACTGTTGAAGGAGTCTACATACAACTGAAGGAGGCTAAGAGTGATCCTGGACCAGAAAAAAATCATAAAGACCTTTATGGGGACGATTATGGAATATCGAATTGGTGTATGGATTCGATAGTAGTGCTGCATCGATGCTAAGTGTCCTGAATTTGATAATAGTACCAGGTGTGTAATGGGGGGTCAGGAGATACAGGCTGGAGGGTTTAGGAATAAAAGGACATCAGGTCTACAACTGACTCTCAAATAATTCAGGATAAGCGAGAAATATAAATAGAGGGGAAGTGATGAAGCAAGTGGGAAAAAAATATAAACAATCTGGGTGAAGGATATTCTGTATCCTGGGTGAACAGTTCCTGTAACTCTTGTAATTTTTTCTGTAAGTTCAAAAGTTACACCAAAATAAATTAGAAAAACAAATAAAAAGTCTGACCTTCAATGTACCTAAGAGAAATGAAAATACGTGTCCGCAAAAAGACCTGTAAGCATGTTCTCAGCAGTTTTATTTACAATAGCCCCAAACTGGAAACAACTCAAATGCCTTTCAGCAAGTGAGAAGATCAACAAATTGTAGTCCATCTATAAATGGAATACTGTTCAGCAATAACATGGAGTAAGCGACTGATTCACGTTGTGGATGAATCTTAAAAGCATTATGCGGAGGGAAAGAAGCTAGACCCAAAAGACCACGTACTGTGTGATTCCTCTGATATGAAGTTTGAGAACAGGTCAGACAAATCTAGAAGTCACAGTAGCGGTTCCTTTTGGGTGTAGAGTTATTGCCTGGGAAGGGACATAGGGGAGCCTTATGGGCTGCTGCAAAAGTTCTATGTCTTGATCTGGGTGGTTGTCACATGGATTTATACATATATAAATAGGCAATGGGGTAAAAATTCATTGAGGTAAAAATTCATTGAGATAAGTTCCTTTCCTGAACTTTGTCCTACATAAGTGAATAAAAGTAAAATAATTACAAAAAATTAAAGATACACATTGAACATATGAGAATGAGGTGGGCAGGGAGTGGAGAGTGGGGTTAAGGGGAATAAACAAAACCAGAGAGGAGCCTTGCGTGGGCAATGATGACAACACTGTGAATTGAGGAATCAGCTTGGATAACTTGGCCTTTTGTACCTCAGGTTCAAAAGGAAAAACCAAAAAGACACAAGAGCTCAGAGAGGGGGATTACCTTGCCTGAGGTCCCACAGCTGGTGGGTGGCAGCGGCAGGATTTGAACCTGGGTCTGGGTGACCCCGGAGTGTGCTCCTTACCCAGTGCTCTGGCCTGGACTCAGTGGGCTGGACAGCCATGCCAGGCTCCCAGAGGTTCCCCAGGGCCTGGCAGGGGATGATGAAACCACTGTCTGGCAAAGGCCATTCCAGCCCAGAGCTCAGGGCTCCAAGTGGGGAGGGGAGGCAGTGGGACAGAGGGCAGCCCCGCCTGCAACTCCCATCCCTGGAGCCTCGCTCCCTGTCCTGGGGCAGCTCTGCCAATCTCCGCCCGCCTCCCACCGGCCTTTGCCTTCCTTCCTGAGCCAGCATGTGAGCTCTGTAGCCCCACAGGCTTGGGTACGAATCCCAGCACTGCCCCCATCTGATTAGGTAACCTGGGCTGAGCGGCTCCTCACTTTATGACTCAGGTTCCACTTCCAGAGCCTGTCCATGAGAGCATCTAGCTAACAGCACTGTTGAGCAGACTCGAGGAGTTAAATGTGTGCACATCTCGACACAATACCTGCACATACTAAGTACCCAATAATAGTAGCTGCTCTTGTTGGTGGTGTTATTGCTATTTGTGGGAAAGGGGGAGCCCATGTTGCCCTTAGGCCTTACGAATACCAGCATGTTAAGACGGCTGGCATGGAATGGAAAGCTCTGGAGAAAGGAGCTTTCAGACTGCCTGAAGGTTACTCAGAAAACTCGCTTAATTCCCACTCTGAGTTTTGAAAAAGTTTTTGGTAAGCTAAGGCAAGACCAGCACGGGCTTCAGGGGCCTGCAGCCTGGGCAGGTGCACAGGGGCCTGTGCTCAGAAGGGCCCCGGGCTAGGTTTAATGCTCTGCTATTGCATCTTGAGATTCCTAGTGATTTCAGAACGAGGGTCTCCACATTTGCACGTAGCTGGTGCTGTGGCATGCAGCGAGGTCAGCAAGCACTGAGTTTCTCCTTAGACGTTCAGGAACATTCTTTGAGTGTAGCTGTCCCCATCACTGACCTTGCTGACCCCAGTTTCCTCACCTGGGAAGTGGGAAGAAAGACTTTGTGCAAGGCCACAGGGAGACGAGAGGAACCTAGTCTTCTGGTTCCCAGCTTCCATCACTGGCTGATCTAAGGCGAAACTTGGGAAGATTAGGACTTGGTGGGCCTAACCGGGTGCCCTTGGAGCACACAGTAGGTGTTCAATAGATACAAGTTGCTCTTTGATTCCCTGGCCGACCTGTCTTTTTGCCTTTTTCTCGATTAAACTGTGATTTCAAATGATGCTAGTAATACTGTACATGCATTAATTCTCTTAAAATGTGAAAACATTTCTGATGAGGCTGAAGTCCATCTTGGACCACCTGCCCGAGGGCCAGCCCCTTCCTCACCCTCCCAGGACAGTTTTATGATTTTGGGGTGCAAACTTCCAGACCTTTGTCTGTGCATTACTTCAACCTGTGTGCCAATGTGTCTTTTCCCTCCTTCTTTTTTTCTGTTATACTTTTTAAAAAATCCAGAAGAGATGATACATTTTCACCAAGCTCATCACGTGCTTGGTGCCCAATAAGTAAATGGCTGGTAAATGAACTAGTGGAAACGAAAGGAAAAAACAAACAACAAAACCCAGTTCTGGGTCATTAAGGGTCCCGTTGAGGTGGGTTTTGTTTAATTGGTGCCTCTTGTGAAACCTGTGAAAGCACAGAGCATACGGTATCAACAATAACTGAGCCCAGCATTTTCCAGAGAAGAATAATGGCACTGTGGATATCACAAGGTCCTTGGAAGGAGCTGATGGGATGGCACTGGGGGAGTGGGGCTGTGGTGCTACTCTGTGGGATCAGCTATGCCTCAGGCCTCTGGTATTTTTCTGAGGTCCCGCAACTGGGAAGTGACTGCATGAGGTCCTGGACCCAGAGCCTCTGATGCCACTTTCCACAATGTTTCCTTATTGTTCTCTGCTGTATCTGCGATCGTAAGTCTGGCACACAGAAGACTCAAAGATGTGCTCCAGGAATGAGCACCTGCCATGTGCCAGGCATTGGGCTAAGCCCAAGAATACAGCAGAAAACAAGACAGCCCCAAACCCTGTCTTCATGGAGTTTACATCTTCATGGTGGGGGATATAGCCGGTCAGATAGTGAGTGCTGTGAAGAAAACTGAAAAAGAGGGAGGAGAGGGAATTCCCTGGCAGTCCAGGGGTTAAGACTCTGTGCTTTCACAGCCGAGGACCTGGGTTTGATCCCTGGTCGGGGAACTAAGATCCCACAAGCCATTTGGTGCGGCCAAATAAATAAATAAATACAAATGTTTAAAAAAGACTTTATTGACATATATACACTAATATGTATAAAATAGATAACTAATAAGAACCTGCTGTATAAAAATAAATAAATAAGATTAAATTTAAAAAAAGAAAGCAATAAAAAAATAAAAAAGACTTTGATATTAAAAAAAGAAGAGGAAGGAGAGAAGGAATGCTGGTGTGTGTGTGTGTGTGTGTGTGTGTGTGTGATGTTGCATTTAACTACAGAGGTCAGGAAGGGCCTCAGTGAGAGAAGACTGTATTTAAGCAAAGACCTGAAGGAGGTGGGAGAGAGCCATGGGGATATCTGGGGAACAGGAAACAGCAAGTGCAAAGGCCCTGAGGTGGGATCATGCTTCCTCTGTCCAAGGAGCAGCAGGGAGGCCAATATGGGGGGACTGCTGTGAGTGAGGGGAGAGAAGTAGGAGAGGTGTTGGAAGGTGTGTGGATGTGGTTGTGGAGAGGTAGGATTCTGAGCAGAGGGGGGATATGATTTAATTGCTTCCTCCCAGGGTGATGGGATGGTGGTAGCCAGGAAGAGGAGAGACCAGAATGAATGAACTGGTGGAAAGTGCTGAGCCCAGGGTTCGGTACACAGTAGGCACTCAATAAATAGCATCACGTTACTGTAGAGGCTATGTGGAGGATTTGAACGGAGTGAACTGCTAAGCTTTAATGGGTTTCTTGCAGGCTAGGTAATGCGTAAGGGGACCCCTAATGGAAGGCTTGGTGCCCCCTGATGAGGTGGGGAGGCGGGGGCCCAGGGAAGACCTTTCGGTGGGGCAGGAGTGGCAAGTGAGAGGGAGGAGGTGGCCAGGCCAGGGCTGGCAGGGAGCTGGAAACTGGTGGCGGCACCAGGGAGAATGTTCTAACTCCCCGGTGGACAGGCCGGGGCTGGTTCTCCTGGGGGGAGAGACAGGAAGCACACCTTGTCCTGAGAGGAGCTGCCCAGCTTCCCAGTGCCTCTCCTATGTGGGCTTCCCAGGAGTCTGATTCCTGGCTTGGTGGTCTCTGCTATCCCAGGCCCTCTTATCCTCTCCGGACCCCTCTTCCCCACCCCCCATAGCTGGGGCTCCAATCAGACTTGTCCTCACTGTGGCCAGTGTGTCCCTGCTCAACCCCCTCCTCACCTCCCACCCTCCCTCCTCTCTGATTGTCCCCCATCCCTCCAACTTGCTATTCCTCTTTCTACATGCTTTGCCCATGCTGTTCCCTCTTCAGCAAATGCCTTTCCCTTCCATTTCTCCCAAGTTCATGCCTACTTATTACTTGATTCTCAGAGGACAGGGTCCTCACCCAAAGAGGACTTCCCTGACCCTCTACTCGCTCCCCTCCATTCCTGTGCATGGTATTCACAGCTAGGACCCCATTTGGGGTCTGTATTGGTGTGATTATCTGTCTATGGTCAGTCTCTTCCATAGGCGCTGAGATCTTGGGGCAGGAACAGGTCTGTCATGTTGATCTTGTGCTCCCAGAGCTTAGAATGGTACCTGGCACTTAGTACGTGCTCTGAATCCTGGATGGAGGCCACAGGAGGGGTGGTTGGATGAGTGTCTATGCACAGAGAGATGGAGGGACAGATGGATGGATGGACCTGGATGAATAGGGTGGGCTGGGTGATGGTATGAACAGTGAACAGGTGGAGGCAGATTATTGGGTGGGTGGATGGATAAGCAATGTCTGGCTGACAGGAGACCGGACAAGGGTGGTGTGGAATGCAACAGAAAACTCACGGCCTAAGAGTTAGGAGACCTGGGTTCAAGTTCGGCCTGGCTGCATATCAACACCAGGGCCTGTGGAGTCTTCGGCTTGTCCTATTGCCTTCTTTGCCTCTGTTTCCCCATTTATTGGTTTTTCAGCTTCATTATTGCTTATGTTTCACTGTGTAGAGCCCTTTTTATCCCCCCAAATTTTTCTGGAGCCTCACATGAACGGAACAAAAAGGAGACGCTGAGATGGGGGGCAGGGCGTCCCCCAGGGCCTTGTGAGCTGGGAACACAGCTGGAAAACACAGCTGGACAGTCCACTTTGCCATGGCCTCTGGCTCTATGAGTCCTTCCTCTCTGGGAGTGTTTGCTGAAAATACAGATTCTAGGGTCCCTCCACCCAAGCTTCCACTTCAGGTGCTTTGGAACATCCAGCAGTCTGCAGTTTTAATGAGTTCTACTCCAGGATTCTGAGCTCATTCCTGGGTAAGACTCACTGCCACGTTCCTGGACAACTGGATCCTACAGGTCAGCAGCCTGGTGTGTGTGTGAGCGTGTGTGCACACACATGTGTGTGTTGGGAGGATGGGGGTCGCTGTGACATTTTCTATGTATATATAAAAAAAGGCCTGGAAACAACCAGGACGTCCATTAGTGGGGCTGGGTGAGTCCGTTGGGGCTAGTCCACTCCCTGGAGGACCCAACAGGCGTTAGAAATAAGGAAGAAGGCTTTGATAAGACGAGATCTCCAAGATATGGTTAAGTGAAAAGGCAGGTGCAGGACAGCGTCTGTTGTTTTACCACTTGTGTTAAACCATTCATAAAAGAAGAGAAATATGGATACGCGTGGATGATTCTGGAAGGACACACAAGAAACTGGGACCAGGGTGGCCTCCGGGGAAGGAAACTGCTGGACCAGAAGCCAGAGGGGGACCACTGGTTATGTCCGAATCCCTTCCTGAGTCCTGGGTTCAAATTCTGACCCTAATTAGCTTTGTGGCCCTAAGCCCTCTCTGAGCCTCAGTTTCCCCATGTGTTAATAGGGCTGTAAGTTTCCAGCTTTGGCCTGGGCTGGCTGGAGGGCCCGGGCAACTTGATCCTGCTTCCCCTTCTGTTTTCCAGGACGCTCCTGGTCAGGCCTCACCTTCTAGCAGCCCCACTTGGCCCAGAGAGGGTGGGTCCCCTCCCTGGGGGTGGCCCAGTCCAAGGTGGGGCTGAGCTGGAAAAACCGGCAGGGTTGGAGCAGTTTGTGCAGGCACCAGCTTCCCTCCTCTGCCTGCAGGCTCTCAGGGACACTCACTTCCACCCACGCCCCTGAGGGGCTGGGACCGGAAGAGCATCCCCCAACCCACGCTTCAGGCTGGAGACCAGGGGGAAGGGGAGAATGACTGGGCTTTGAGCCAGAGTTAGGGGGCAAGGAGACAGGGAGAGACAAAGAGGGGGAGAGAGACAGCCAGGGAGAGACAGAGACAGAGAGACACTGAGAGACAAAAGAGAAAGAGACAGGCACACACACAGGGCCAGGTGCAAGCTGAGAGAGGCGAAGAACCAGAGTGAGGAGGGAAGAGACGGTGGAACTCCCTGGGTAGGCATGGGGGCTGGCCAAGGCAGGGAGTACTTGGGGGAGGGAGGCGGGGGCAGGGGCAGAGGGTGCTGGAGGCATCCCCAGCAGGGCGTTTTCCGCACCTCTGGGTTGCAGCTGCAGTTCTGCGTATTTCTAGGAACCAGCTCAGGGGCCCCTTCCTTCTTGCCCCTCCAGCCCTCCCTTGGGACCTTGTACCTGGAGGCTGTCTCCCCAGGGGGCCCTCTCAGAGCAGAGCTGGGAAGGTCTGAAGTGAAACTGGGCTAATTAGTGCTCAAAACTGAGATAATCGCTGCCTGGAATGTCCCGTAGGAGGTCCAGGTGGGGGCAGGCAGCCAGGGGGCCATGGGTACCTGGGATTGGCCCAGCTGGGCCTCTGCCTGCTGGCCGCCAGAGCCCTGAATATTGGAAGGGGGAAGACCCAGGAGGCCTGGAGCCTCAGGTCCTAGAACCTGAAGTGACTCAGGCCCCTTCAGGCCATCCTGTAGAGCAGATGCACTGGACTCCAGTCTGATCACCTCTACCCTAACCCCTGCCTAAAACCTTCCATGGCTCCCGATGGCCCATAAGCTAAAATCCCAGCTCCTCACCTTGGCCTAGAAGCACCTGCTGATCTGTTTCTGTTCCTGCCTCATCACTCTGGCCCTCCCTTTCCACCCTCTTAGCCGTGAACCGTCCACACTAGGCCCACCTCAGGACCTTTGCATATGCTGTATCCCCACCCAGCATGCTCCTCCTCTTCTTCTTCCCAGAGCTCTCCCCTATGTATCTTTCAGACCTCAGCTCAAAGTCACCTCACTGGGGAGGCATCCCCTGCACCTCTCCTTCCCTTCTTTTAATGGGACTCCTGATTTGATGCCTGCTTCCTCCATGCAAGTGTCAGCTTCCTGAGGACAGGCACCAGGTCTGCTTTGTCACCAGTGTGTCCCACAGCACCTGACACAAGGCAGGCACTCCAGTGCCAGCCAGTGACCATCAAGAAGTGACCTGGACATCTTTGCTGTGTGGATTCCTTCTAGGAAGGGACCTGGGAGGAACTCCTGGGTCTCCCTGCACTGTCCCCACCCCTCCTCCAGTCCCAGCCTCAGAAGATCCTGCCTCTGAGTCTTCAGAGCCATGGGGCGGCCCTGGTCGTGATGTTGTAATGAATCACTGGTCAGAATCCGGTCTCGATTATCTCTGGGCTGTGTATGGCCTGCCTGACACCATGGGGGCTGGGACCTCAGGCCACCCTGTCAGGGGCCCCAGGTGTCCCACTGGGCCTCTTGCCTCTGGCCACAGGTAACAGCACAGGCCCTGGTGTCCTCATCTCAGCTGTGGGCACCTGCACCAAGGACATGCTAGGTGGCCTTGGGCAAGTCCCTGCCTTTCTCTGGGTTGCCAAGTCACACAGGGTGGAGTCCTGCCCTGTAGGAGAGAGTGAGGAATTGGGTGGAAATGGGATCTGTGGCTGGGAGACCTTGGCTGTAATAATAACAGTCATTTCTCAAGGAGAGTGAAATGAGAAAGTGATTGGTGACACAGGATGGGATTCCCATGTGTTCCCGACTGGGGGTGGGGAGAATCCAGGGTGACTGATCAGCCCAGAGGTACCCTGGGTGCCTGAGGTTTACAAGTGTCCTGAGGCCCATTGAGGTGGGGCAGAAAGTGTTGGCAAGTGAGCCATTTCTTGGGCGTTGATCTCACCATGCCTCAGTTTCCTCATTGTGAGGCAGGAATCATAAGAGTTTCTACTTCACAGGGATGTCCTTAAATGAGATACTCTCTGTGAAGTGCTTGGAACAGCGCCTGACTGTGGGAAGCGATCCATAACTACCATTATTATCACCTCCTGAAGTCTGGCCTTACTCCGTCCTCACCTTTCCGTGTTTCCTGCCCCAGCACCATTCAGGCTTGGGTGACTCGCCTGAATGATTACAACAGCCTCTGAATGGGCTCCTGCCCCCAGTGTCACCCCTACATTTGTTCTCCACATGCTGCCAGTCGGAGCCTTAAGAAGCGGGAGGGAGGTCCAAGAGGGAGGGGATATATGTATACATATGGCTGGTTCAGTTTGTTGTACAGCAGAAACTAACACAACACTGTAAAACAACTATACCCCAATTAAAAAAAAAAAAAGTAAGCTGGATCACCATCCAGCTCCTTTGCTCAACAATCTCCCATGATTCCTGCTGCCCTCAGAATAAGGCTTAACCTCCTAATGATAACCTGCAGGTGCTGCTCGATGGCTGACCCTTCTCTCCCAGTCTCCTGCCACTCTCCCTCTCATTCACTCTGCTAGAGTGCCCTCCTTGATCCCCCTTTCTGGTCTCATCTCCATGGATCTCTCCTTGCAGCCCTCATTATGGCCATATTGTTACACTTGCTCAGATGATTATTTGATTGAGGTCTGTTTCCTACTCCAGAATGCAAGGAAGGAATCATGTCAGCTCTGTTTCCCGCTGTATTCCCTGTGCCCATCACAGGGCTTGACACACAGTAGGTGTGCGATAAATATTTGTTGAATGAGTGAATGAATAATGGCTTGGTGAGCTGGAGGTTGGGGTGGGTTGGACATCATTGAGGCCTCAGGTTCTTCCCACCTTGTGGTTCTGCCATCTCTTCTCAGCCCAGTTCCTTATAGCTCCATGGTGGCTGCCAAAGCTCCTGCCATCTCTTCCTCACATAACTATGGCCCAGGCAGGAAAAGGCCTTCATGTGTCCTCTTAAGAATGAAGAAACTCTTCCCAGAAGTCCCTTGGCAGAATTCCCCATCTAATTGGCCACAGATGCATTCCATGTCTAGCCTCAGCCAATTACTGCAAAGGGAGGGAGAGGGCCATGTTTGACTTGGGCCAATCAGCATTTGCCCCTGACACAGAGTCTGCCCTTGCCCAGTAAGAGGGAATCCAGCTGGGGGCAGGTCTGGCCTTGAGCTGTGGGCCCCTGAACTGGTGGCCTTTCGAGCATCCTTGAGGCTGTGGATCCCCTACCTGCCTTCCCTCTCTAGGGAGCCCTTGGGTGGTGGCTGTGAGAGGAAAGGTAGGGCTGGGTGAGGGTCTCCAGCAAATTAGGCCGCCAGACACCTTCACCTCAGTAAATATTTATAGAGCCAGGAATGGAGAGGAGATGGGCAGGCCCAGAGGGTATGTAGGGAAGAGGCAGCCTGGGCCAGAGGTACCAAGGGAGGGACAGAGAGAGAGGACGGAGAGACAGAGACACTGAGCGAGATACAGAGAGACACAGGGGAAAGACAAAGACACAGAGGGAAAGAGAGAGGCAGGGAGATACAGAAGGGGAGAGAAACAGAGAGAGGCTTTGCCAGGAGGGCTTTTGCATTAGTGCCTTGAGCAGTCAGAGGTCCTGTAATGGTGGGAGCAACGTCCCCATCCCTTTCTCTTTGGCTTGATATCCTGGGCAAGTCACATGCCAGCCTGAGCCTTGGTGTCCTCCTCTGCTAGATGGGGTAAATGACCCTCTTTCACAGGACTGTCCTGAGGGCCCAACACACCAGGATTATCATTGACCCAGTGGCCTCCTTTGGCCTGTAAATGGCCGGGAGTGGTTGGGAATTGTTGCCCCGGTGGACAGGGGAGACGTGCCCAGGGTCACAGCAGGAGGGCAGGAGGCATCTGGGCTCTGATTCTAAAGTCTGTGTTCTGTCTGTGCCCCACAGGGCTGGATGGGGCAGGGAGGGGGTGTATCCTAGATGCTGGGCACCCCTGGGTGGTGCTGGCTGGTGACAACAATTCTGGTAATAATAACAATGGCGACTGTGTTCTCAGGGCTCCCCAAGTACCAGGCACCAACCCCAGGAGGGAGGCACTGCTTAATTCTATTCATTTTGTAATTCCCATTGTACAGATGAGGAAACAGCCTCAGAGAACTGCAGTGACTTCCTAAAACAGAGTTGGAGTTTGGAGTTGGATAGGCCTGGGTCTGAGTCCGTGCTCCATACCTGACAGGCTGGCTGACCTGGGGACAGTCACCGCCTCTCGCTCAGTTTCCCCATTTGTAAAGTAGGAAAATAGCAGTTGAAAGGGTTTAAAGGACACGAGGATTAAATGAGATGATGTATAGAAAGCACCTAGCATGGGTCCAGCTACACAGTAAGTGTTCAGTAAATGTTAAATGGTAAGGTTGGGTAACAGTTTTAAAGAATTTTAAAAATAATCCCTTTAATTGCTCCCCTTTTTTCAGAGGAAGAGCTGAGGTCCAGAGAGGGGAAGTGACTTGCCCAAGGTCCCCAGCCAAGTGGAGGAGCTGAGATTTGAACCCAATGGGCTCTGAGGCCAGGGCTCACTGCTGGCCCTCTATGCCACCATGATGGCTCAGCCCCGGATGGCCTGTTGGAGGATCAATCCTTGTGGGTCAAGGAGATGCCTGTGGCTTGGTCCAATATCCCTCTGGCCTGGCATTAGCCGCTCTCACCCATTGAGGGTGGTTGCAGAATCCCACTCCCGTTACCGGTCGATAAAGAGTGCCCATTGCAAAACTCGGCGGCAAAATTATTGAGTTGTGTCATCCTGCGGACAGGCCCTGGGTGCCCCTTTCCTGCCTGGATGCCTGGGTGGGGCCGACTCCTCCCTCCCTCCCTCCATGGCCCTGACCCAGCAGAGGCTGGGGTTGTGGTCAGCAGGGGTCTTTCAGGGAGTGGGCAGAGGACAGACCTGGGCACTGGGTCCACCCATAGCTCTCCACTCTCAGGAAATTGCAGCGCCATCCTTCCAGGTGCTCAAGCTCAAACCTTGGGGTCACTCAATTCATCTCTTGTCCCACATCCAATAGTTGGTAGAAAATTCTGTCAGCTGTACCTTTAAAATACATCCAGAACCCAACCAGGTTTTTCCCCTCCACTTCCACACCTGGATTCAAAGCACCTCCCTGCTGGTCTCACCATTCTCACGCAGCCAAAGGGGTCCTGTTAAATCCAGGTGGATCCTAAGTCAGATCTTGGCCCTCTGCTTAGAACCCTCCATGGCTCATGTCCAGAACATAAGCCAAAGTCTTTGCAAGGCCCACAGAGCCCTGCCTCATCTGGCCCCCTTGTCTTTCTGACCTCATCTCCACCGTTCTCTCTTCCTTGCTCACTTTGCTCCAGTCCAATGGCTTCCTTGCTATCTCTCCAACACATCAGGCATGATCTAACCCCAGGGCCTTTGCACTTGCTGTTCCATCTGCCTGGAATGCTCTTCCCCCAGCTCTGTCACACAGCTGGATCCCTCACTTCATTCAGATCTCATCTCAATGTCACCGCCTCAGGGAAGCCTTCCCTGGCTACCCTGCTGAAGTGTCACTTCCACTGTCACCCCAAGCCCTTTCTTTTTTCTTCCTGACTTGCCATCATATTATATATATGTTTAATATCTGTCTCCTTCCTTAGAATATCACCTTCCTCAGGGCAGGGACTATTGTCTGTTTTGTTCACAGTGCTTCCCTGGTACTCAGCCCAGGCCTGGCACATAGTAGGTGCTCCACAAAGGTTTGCTGAATCAGGGAATGGGTGGGCAGGAGGGGCCTCAGCAAACCTCACCAGCTCCCCTTTCTCTGGCCAATGAGCATGCTTTGCCCTCCTTCAGCTTGCATTTGGAGGGGGCTTCCCTGGCCACCCTGTCAAATGGCCCCTCGACTGTCCAACTCCCACCCAGGCCCTCTGCCTAGCTCCCTGACAGCACTCACCATGCACTTGACTCATTTTGTCTGTGTCCATATCTACTATCAGGCCTCCTCCCGCCAGACTCTGAGCTCTGTGAGAACAGAACCTCGTCTGCCTTGGTTCCACTGCTGTCCCTCAGTGCCCAGCATGGAGTCTGGCACCCTGTGGGATGCGTCAGTGCCTGCCTGATCAAGATTTGCCTTACAAACCCCGTTGGCAGGGCCAGTTGTGGCCAGGAAGGAGTTAAGAGGAGACGCTGTGCCTGGACCTGCAAAGTCAGGGAGAGAAGGGGGCCCGCTGGGGCCTTAATTATAACACATCCCATAATGACATGGTGTTATAATAGGCACACAAAGTTTACTAATCTGATATTATATCTGGGCTTTTGACAATAGATACAATCAACCAGCTGTAGTTTGCTAGCTCATTCTCGACCTACCTCCACGCTCCACCTAGATTATTATCGGCTTCCTTAATTCAGCGGAAGGCAGAGCTCTGCGGGCAATGCCCACAGTCCCAGCACCAGCGAGTCTGGCCCGGCCCTCCCATAAGCTGGGGTAATAGCTACTCCCACATGGCGTGAGGCTTGTGCCGCCTTCTCCATTCCAACCCTGTGTCCCAGGCTTGGGCGTGACAGGCCTGTTCAAGGCCTAGGGAGCCACAGTTGCTAACCACCAAGGACTCAAACTGGCGGCCTGTGGGCCGGGTCGGCCTCGAGGCGCGTTGGGTTTGGCCTGTGTGGTGCTTTTGCTGAAAGTCAAAATGAGTTGCCAACACTGAAAATTTAGGATGTTGCACACAAACATCCAGATTTCTGGCTTTCCTTGAGAAATGAAAAGATCCAGGAACCCTGGGCTCATAAGTGCTGTGTGTTGGACCCGAGGATTGGCTGTCCCCACAGACCCTAGGTGGCCAAGCTGCCTCCCGACCTGTTTCACTTTTGTGTCCCTGCCTGGGCCTTATAGGCAGCTGAGTTTGCAACCCCTGCTGTAGGGTTAGAGGTCAGTTACCCATTTGCAAATGGGACACTGAGGCTCAGAAAAAGCAAGTGGCTTAACTGATATTGCACAGTGAGCCTGGAACTCAGGTCACAATCATTTAGTAAGGCTTTACTGAGCACCCACTGTATGCCAGGCCCTGGGGACACAGAGAGACCATGATAGATATCATCTCACCTTCTGGAGGTGACAGTCTTTGCTCCACAGCCATAATGTCACCTTTATTGCTGGGTAACAGTATCTGTTGGAGACAGGTCCTTTCTTATTCCCTTGAGGTAGCTGGAAGTAGATTTTTCATAGCTGCTGGGATCCATCCCGGGACAGGAACGGGAAGCAGCCATCTCGGAAGGAAGAGTTCCCACAAGGAGGCTGCCCCTACTTCCCAACTTGGGCCCTCAGAGAGCAGGAAGGGTGACCAGGGTTGGCTGACAGGGGTGGAGGGTGGGAGTTGAGGGCAGGGATGGGGAAGTGAGCAGAGAAGGCACAATAGTGTCAGCTAGACCGAATAGGAGGGCTTTTCCATCCTGACTGAACCAAAGGTGAATCAATTAGGCTTCTTCCACTCCCCTTCAAAAGACAAGAAGTGGAGGGACAAGTCGCTGGAATACCCAAGTTACCCACTTGCTAGTCCAGGAAAAAGGCATTTGCTCAGCCTGCTTGGGAGAAATTGCTCCTCCTATCCCCTCAACACAGCGCCATCCCTGGTCAGGAGGAGAAACTGCAGCCTGGAACCTCTATCCCCAGTCCCTCAGCCTTGGACCTACCTTGGGTCCCACTGACCCCAATGTCACCAAGGCTACTGCAGACCTGCTGGCCTCCCAGGAGCCACGTGTGAAGAGCATTAAGCAGCCCGCATACTCTGTGGACGGCTCCCCACTGACGCGGGGGGATGAATAACAGTCCCAGCCATCATGTGCGTTTGCTAAAAATAAACTTGACATACTTTTGCGTTGGGAAACAATGTGGATTCCAAACATTCTCAAAGCGCAGAGAGGGGAAAAAAAGGAAGAATGGAAATCAAGTTTTTGAGCTTAGTAATTAATTAGCCTGTAAACAAATGACTCACGCTCTTTCCTGGCTACTTTTCTCTCCGTTTTGCGTGGATTTTCACAGGACGAGGGGAAGGAGGCCAAGTGAGCCAAACTTACAGGCAAGACTGGACCCAGATGTGTCTCCCTGGGGTGCGGGATGGCAACTGTCTTAAGGAGGAGTTGGCCAGGTGGAGAGTGAGAGGAAGAGCTTCAGGTGGAGGGAACAGCCTGTGTGGCAGTCCTGAGAAGTAGAAGAACTCGGCATGTTCAAGGAGCAGTGAGGAGGCCAGTGTGGCTTGAGTGGAGTGGGCAAGCGGGAGAGATCAGAGCGGTCCACAGGGGCCAGATCACATGGAGCCCTGTCGGTTGTCTTATGGCATCTAGATGTGATCCTGAATCCAGTGGGAGCCACAGCAAGGTTGTGAGCCAAGAAGGAATATCATCTGATACATACAATGATGTCATTTAAAAATTGGGTGATCAGAAAAATAAATTCTAAATGTTCTCTGTTGTTTGGGTGCTTCTGGTATTTAGATTTCCCCAATAAGTAATTATCTAGTGGTTGTATTTCTTAAGGGTTCATATGGTTAATATCTGTCTCCTCCCCATAGAACATCAGCCCCATGATATCAGAGGCTTTCTTGGTCTTGTTTACTTCTGTGTCCCCAGTGCCAAGACCAATGCTTGGCACACAGTAGGAGCCCAGTAAATGTTTGTCAAGTGACTGAGCTCTCTCTGCAAGGTCAGCGGTCTCATTTCATTTGTCAGAGGAGTGGAGGGCAGGGAGGGCTCCACAGCCAGCCTGGGATGGTCCTGGGAAAGGCAGGTTTTTTTGTTTTTTTGTTTCTTTAAAATAAATTTATTTATTTATTTTTGGCTGCCTTGGGTCTTTGTTGCTGCGTGTGGGCTTTCTCTAGTTGCAGCGAGCGGGGGCTACTCTTCATTGTGGTGCACGGGCTTCTCATTGCGGTGGCTTCTCTTGTTGCAGAGCACAGGCTCTAGGCGCACAGGCTTCAGTAGTTGTGGCTCACGGGATCTAGAGTGCAGGCTCAGTAGTTGTGGCGCACGGGCTTAGTTGCTCCGAGACATGTGGGATCTTCGTGGACCAGAGCTCGAACCTACATCCCCTGCATTGGCAGGCAGATTGTTAACCACTGCGCCACCAGGGAAGCCCGAGGCAGGTTTTATTTAGTTCAAAATAAGGAGAAGTTTTATGACTGGAAAATCAATTCTGTGAGGGGCTGAGCTCCCCTGCAATGGGGGCATTCAAATAGGGCGCATACCACCAGCCCCACAATACCCCTCTCTGATTTGAGAGAAACTCTATGCTGGCTCTTAGATGTCACCTGACAGTCTATGAGGTTGGCGTATTGCCATGTCCATTGTGCAGATAGAGAAGCCGAGACCTAAAGAAGAGCTGTAACCAAGGCCACATAGTTACAAGCAGGGGAGCCCACATTGGAATCCAGGTCTGACTATAAAGGCTTTTGTTTTAACCCTTTTTCTGAGCCATAGACACTGGTTTGAATCCCAGCTGCACTACTTAGGTGCTGTGTGACCTGGGACAAGTCACTTTATGTTTTTGATCTTCCATGTCTTGCTACATTAAATGGGGACATGGGTACCTGCCTTGCAGGGCTGCTGGGTGGAGTCAGGGAGGTCTGAGTGGATAACAGCTGAACACTGGTGCTCAAACATGTGTCCTCTCTCCTCTCTCTGCTGAGGTCCTTATGCCTTTGGGGATGTTGACCCCTCCTCGGCCAGCAGCTCCACGGAGTCCACTCTCCAGGCCCCCACCCACCCACTGGGTGTTGATTCATCCATGCTTCTTGCCTTCTGCCCGTGTTTTCTTCCTCCTTTTCTTGGTAAACCCACTGCTTTCTCTGATTGCCAAAGGTCCTCTCAGGGAGTGGCGGGTGAAGCCGGGAGACCCCATCATCACACGGAATGTCTCCACTGTTTCCCCATCCCTCCCACCCTCACCACGCCTGGCTGAGGTCACTAGGCACGAAGCTTGGACCAAGAATGTAGGTCACAGTTCGGGGTTTAATTAATCATTATGGAGCAGGTGGGGCTCTGGCTGGTCCAGGGTCCCCTGTGGTCGGCCAAGCCGGTGGAGAGCCGGGGTGGGGGAGGGATGTCAAAGGAAAAATTCTAGGAAAGATGACGCTCACAGCTCATGGCAAACAACTACGTGGGAAAGCCAAACTGAGTGCTAGGGGGTGTGCAGTGGTGGAGTCTGGGCTTGGAGACGCTTCGTGGAGGAGGTGTGTCTTGAGCCAGGTGTGCAGAGGGGAAATGAAGGGCTGGGCATTGGGGCTGAGATTCACGGGGGCTTGAATCTCAGCTCTGCCCCTGTCCTGTTGTGCGAACATGGCCAAGTTCACATCTCTCTCTGAGCCTCCATTTCCTCATTTGGAAAATGAGATAATAATCATAGCATTCCCCTCACAGAGTGCGGTGAGGACTAAGTGGGATGATTCAGGTAAAGTGTCTAGAGCAGGGCCAGGCATACAGCTAGTGCTCAATACATGATAGCAGGGATGGAGCGTCAGGCAGCCCTGGGTCTGAGTCCCGGCCTTGCCTCTGTGGCTTGCTGTGGGGATTAAGGCTGTAGGTGTAAGGTGTCCAGTCTGACACTTGGCACTTAGTAGGTGCATGGTCATTGGGAATGTAATTGGGGTCTTTGTGTCTCTGATGACCTGTGTGAGACCACCCTGACATCCTGGGTGGGAGGTGACTTCCTTCCCTTGTGAGGTGGGGATATTTCTACCACTTGCAGTGAGAAAGCAGGCTCAGGGAGGTGAAGTCATTAGCCAGAGGTTGGACCCTCAATCTGCTCGACTCTAGAGACTGTCTTTTTGTAAGGGTAGGGGGGGGTCTCTCTGGGTGCATGCATTGCTGGATGTATGTCCTACTGGGCCCCTTAGGGCCACCATGGGTACAGATGGGATAGCCTTTTTTAAAAAAATTAATTTATTTATTATTTTATTTTATTTTTGGCTGTGTTGGGTCTTCGTTGCTGTACGTGGGCTTTCTCTAGTTGAGACGATCGGGGGCTACCCTTTGTTGTGGTGCGTGGGCTTCTCATTGCAGTGGCTTCTCTTGTTGCAGAGCACGGGCTCTAGGCGTGTGGGCTTCAGTAGTTGCAGCACGCGGGCTCAGTAGTTGTGGCTCGCGAGCTCTAGAGCACAGGCTCAGTAGTTGTGGTGCACAGGCTTAGTTGCTCTGCGGCATGTGGGATCTTCTGGGACCAGGGCTCGAACCCGTGTCCCCTGCATTGGCAGGGGGATTCTCAACCACTGCGCCACCAGGGAAGCCCGGGATAGCCTTTTAATGGTTAAAGAAAGCAGTGAAACTGGCAACTCTTGGCCCAAGATTCCGGGATCCAGTGGTGAGTTTCCAGGGTCTGTGTCCCAGGCTGGGGACCAGGGAGTGGCTTTGCATATATGAGGGCTGGCTTGGGGTCTTGGGAAAGGGGCAGCCCCTACCAGGCTTAGCCTGGGCCTTTTTCCTCCTACCCAACCAGCCCCATAGCACTTTACTTATTTTTGTTACTATTGGACACTTTGGGCCATTTTTTTTCCAACTGTCCAGGATCTGGATCTCCTCCTAATGTTTGGAGAATTCCCTGCTCTATGAGCAAATTCTGCCTTCCACAAAGGATGCTGGGAATATGAGGCTAGGTTTCCAGTCTCTCTTGCAGCTAGAGCATAGACATGTGACTTGGCTCGGCCAATCAGACACACCATCCTGGACCAGTGGGGAGTTCATTCTGTCTGCATCCAGAGGCTCTCGTTACATGCAGGTCATGTCCCCCTGCTCAGAATCCTCCATGGCTCCCTACTGCCCTTAAGATAAAACCCAAACTCCTCCCCCTGTCCCACAAGGACCTCACCTCCTCCTATCCATCTCCTCCTCACTTCTCCAGTCACATGGGCCTCCCTCAGTGAAACTCAACACACTGAGCACATACCTGCTTCAGGGCCTGTGTGCTTATTTTTCCTTCTTTTACATACATGAGGGAATGGGCTGAATGGAACTGGGCAGGGTGGAAAGGGAGTTGGGACTGAGATTGGCCTGGCCTCTGCCTCAGTCTTCTCCAGGGGTCTCAGCCCTTGTCAGTGACTCCTGCCTCCAGGAAGACAAGACAGATCCCCTTTGAAGAGCTGAAACTGTCCACCTCAGCTCAGCCTAACTTACACATCCTCAAGGGCAGGGGGGTGGGTGTGGGTGGGGATGGTACTGCCCCTAAGAGGGCGTAGATCGATTCTTGTGGGGTGAAAAACTCTTAATGTTTTTATGTATAAAGCATAGGTATACATACAAAAAAATAAACAGTTATATAATAGTACATTAAAAACAGGCATCAAAACTTCATAGGGAGGCAATCAGGAAAAAACTGTCCAAAAATGCTCCTTAGGGGGCAGCAATTAAAAAAAAAAAAGAGTTTATTAACTTTGGTTTAACTCAATTCAGTTTAAAATGCACCTAAACTTGATTTGGCTCAACTCCTCAACTCAACTCAACAAAACTCAACTCACTTCAATTCAGTTAAACTCACTCAGTTTAATGCCTCATCTCAGCTCATTTTAACTCACTGTACATCAGCTCTATGCACCTCAGTTCAATATAACTCAATTCAGTTTAAAACCCACTTCAATTTACTCAACTCATCCTAACTTAGCTCACCTAACCTCAACTCGTTTCAGCTTATCTCTGTCCAACTCAGTCAAGTCACCTCAGTTTCACTCACTTCGATTCACTCAAGTCAATCCAGCTCAATTTAATGCTCAACTCAGCTCCACTTCACCTCATCTCCTCCACTCACCTCATCTAAGATTGATTTAACTGCACTCAGCTCAACTTGGCTCAAGTCACCCACCTCAGCTCACCTTAAACACTTAACCCCATTTGTCACTCCCTCCTGCCCGACATGCTCTGGGCCTTGCAGAAGAGAGGTACCTCAGACCTGGTTCCTGCTGCTGGCGTCTTCCCAGTCTAGCTGGGAGCTCTGACATGTCCATCAACAGGTGCTGTGTGGGGGGAGCACAGGGTACTAAGTGAGCAGCATGCGGCAGCGCTAGGGAGCCCCGATGACTTCCCACAGGAGGAAGAGTTAACTCCGGCAGAATATTGGGAGGAAGGACATTCCAGGAAAAAGGGACAGCATGTGCAAAGGACCGGAGGCAGGACATTCAGAGAACTGGAAGTCGCTCGTGCTGGGGGCAAGGTGGGAGGATGAGGGTGGTACAAGAGGTGGCGGGGGACATGCAGTCAGTCTCCTTGTGGGGACTCTGGCCTGGGAACAGTGGGGAGCCACTGCAGCATTGAGCAGAGGAGAAATGTGATTTACAGGATCCCTCCTGTTGCTGGGAGGAAACAGTCCAGAGGTGAGACTGGACTTGTTGGGTAGTGACTGAGCCGAGAGATCCAACATTGGGATGTTGGTGGGGGGCAAACAGGTGGGGAGCTTAAAGAAAGAATTTAGGAAGTGGATAATGAAAAACGAACCGGAAATGAGCACTTTGCACCAGGCCTTGTCTATCTGTCTTATATATATTAACTAATTTAATCCTTCCGACAAGCTCACGAGGTAGGTATTACTATTAACCTTATTTTATAGATGAGGAAACTGAGGCTCAGAGAGGCCAAGACATTTGGCCAAGGCACACAGCTTCTAAGGGGCAGAGCTGGGATCTGAACTCAGGCATTGATGCTCCAGAGCTCTCAGGAGCAGTTGGGTGTCCCCTTCAAGCTTCTCATGGCAGGTCCACCCTGCAGGTTTTCACTCCACATAATAGGTGCTCAGGAAGTTCTTGCTCTGTGAGTTTATGGGGATTTAAATCATTATCTCCATTTGAGTTGGGAATGCCTGTCCCCATTTCAAAGGAAGAATCTGTTATCTGGGTTTCACAGGAGAGGAAACAGAGGCCCAAGATCACACAGCCAGGAAGCAATAGGGCCAAGCTTTGAATCCCAAGTAGGAAAGTGCTCTACACACAGGTAAGGTAGTCATCATTAGGGTCTTCAGCCATTTGGATTTTAAGTTCACCTGCACGTGTGCACTGACCAGGCCCTGCACACTGCACCGGGAGAGGATCCCACCCTGGTCCCTCCCCTGCTTAAAATTCTCCCATAGCTGCCCACTGTCCTGGGATGCAATACAGGCTCATCTGTGCAGCAGGTGCGGCCTGATCTGCTCCCCACCCTGCCCCCGTCTCTGACCTCACCTCCCACAACTCTCCCCTTCTTGCTTCCTGCTCCAGCCTCCTCCAACACACCAGTTCCTCACCCCAGGGGCTTTGCACATGCACTTCCCTGTGCTTGGAACACTCTTCCCATGGTGGCTCCATCTCATCCTTCAGTTCTCAGATCTAATGTCACCTCTTCAGAGAAGCCCACCCTGAGCCCTTGAACTCAAGTCTCTGCCCATTGTTCCGTATCACACCACCTTAAAAAAATATCCTGCTCCTTTGATGGATTCTTATTTTTTTATCATTTACTTCCTCTAGTAGACTGAGCTCTTATGGGCATGACCATGTCTATTTTGTTTGCTGCTGTACTGACTGGCATACAGTAGGTGCTTAATAAACACTTGTGGAATGAATGAATGAGTGAAAGAATGGATGGACATAGTTTAGTAATCTCGGTGCTGAGAAGAGGAACAGAAGGCTCAGGGCCCAGGCTGGGGTCCGACACCTTCTCTCCCTGGGTCCCCTTGTCCTGAGCAGGAGCCCTGCTGGGGCAGGAGGGCGGACGTTGGGGGCAGCGGGCAGGCCTGGGCGAGGCCTTCTCCTTCCTTACTGTTTTCATCCTCTTGGTTAATTACGGGCTCAGACACCCTTCGATGCCTTCCCAGAATAATAGCCAGGCCTGTTGTCAGCAGCATCTCTGGGACCTTTTCACAAACAGTCATTAATCAAGTCTCGCCACCACCCTGCCCTTCTTCCCAGTGGAAACCGAGGCCCAGAGAGGTGAGGCCACTTTCCCAGCATCAGACAGCTGACTTGGGGAGGATGGCCTGTTTTGCCCCCAACTCTCTAGTGTGGGATGGGGGCTTCTTCTCTGTTCCACTTAGTGAGGAGCCTCTGAGCCTGCCATGGCTGGGGGGCCCTGCCCCCAGTTCCCAGCCCCCAGCCTTCCCTGAAGCCCCGGGGGCCTTCCAAGGTGGCCTCGTAAACACTGCCGGTTAATTAAGGAGGTTAAACAACTCTGCGAGACCCACACAGGCCTGCGCGGGGAGAAGGTGGCTTGGCCGTTCGGCAGCGAGGCCCCTGTTCCCCAGGCCCAGCCTGGCAGGGCACTGTACTGCCTCTGCCCTCCTGCCCGGGGGTCTCTGGGGAGCGTGCCATAGGGCTCCATTGTTGGTTGGTGCCCCCTCGCCTTCTTCAGGTGGTGGCTGGGAAGCACTGACATCACTTAACGAGGCCTCCACAGCTGCCAAGCAGAGCTGGAGGAGTTGAAACAGGTTCTGGGTGAGGTGAGTTTCGTGGGCTGGGCAGAATCCGTGGCTCTTTGCCATGTGGGCGCTCCCTGGGGTGGTGGGGGGCAGGCGTGGGACCCCTGACTCCTCCCTGTCCTCCCTGGGCCACTGTGGGGTGGGGGCAGAGAAAGCTTGGGAGGGGACAGCAAGGGTGACAGAGGATGGTGGCCAGGACTGGAGGCTCACACCCCACCTCCCATAACCCCCCACGAGAAGCCTGTGGGAACCACACCAAATAGGGCCACAGCAACAGCGTCCGGGGTTCCCAAGGCATTGCTAATCTGTGCTCTGACACAGTCCTGGGCCTCGGTCTTTCAGTCTGAGAAATGGGCGTGGTTGGATGCGACGACTTCAGGCTCAAAGATTTAGTTTAAGAATGATCCATCCCAGACAGAGCTACCTGACTTGCTGTGTGACTTTGGGCAAGTTGCTTCCCTCCTCTGGGCCCCTGTACCCAGTGGTGGCGTGGCAGGGTGGGTCAAGTGATGATGAGTGGTCACTCCTGCTGACCCTCTGTCTCCACTGAGAACACCTCATGAGGAGCACTCAGACCTGCTTTCTCCAGGACACACAAGGGAGTTATTCGATATTTCTCTGCTGGCCCCGGGGAGACTGAGGCCCTGCACTCAGGCCGAAGAGGCTTGGGAGGAAGCTCCTAATGGGTGCCTAGATGCTCCCCGAGGCCAGGCTCTGGGTCCCAGGACCTGGAGGGCCAGGCCCTACGCATTGCTGAACGCCTGGGTCCACAGTGGGACAGGCTCAGGCAAGGCTGGCTCACGGCAGGACCCACTGTGTTCCCAGAGTCTGTGTGGGTTGGGGCCCTGCTGGCTCTTTGTCTTCTCCAATTTCTCTTTTTTAAAGTCACCTTTTGGGAAGTATAATTTACATACAGTAAAGTTCACTCTTTTTTGGTGTACAGTTCTATGCATTTTGACAAACTTATACAGTTGCATAACCACCACCATGATCAAGATATAGAATATTTCCATCACTCCGGAAGGTTCCCTGGTGTTCCTTTGTAGTCAGTCTCTTTTGGTATCACCAGCTGCTGACAACCACCGATCTCCCCCAACTTTTTATTTTGAAAATTTTCAAACTTTCTAGAAAAGTGCAAGATCCTTGCAATGAACCGCTGTAGTGCCTTCACCCAGATTCCCCAACTGACAACACTTGGCTCCATGGGCATTCTTCTCTCTCTCTCTCTCTCCATGATTTTTGCTGAAGTGTTTGTAAGTTGCAGACATCCTGACCCTTCACCCTAAATACTTCAGCAACACCTCTGAAGAACAAGGGCATTCTCAGACACAACCTCAGTGCCATTATCACATCCAAGAAATTTAGCATTGATCCAGTCATATTACCTAATATCTGGTCTGTGTCCAAATTACTGAGGTTGCTCCAAAGTGTCCTCGATAGCTCTTTGTGTGTGTGTGTGTGTGTGTGTGTGTGTGTGTGTGTACTTTTCTTGTCTGGACTTTAATCAAGGATCAGGCCCTGCATTTAATAGTGTCTCTTTGGTGTCCTTTTATCTAGAACATTACCCCTGCCCTGGCTTTATGCACACTGTACTCTTTTTAAAAAGTGCCCTCATGATTCTCCATACCTGGGGCTCAAGGGCAAGTCCCTGGGGGACATGAGTGCCAGGGGAGGGGCTGCTGATGTGGTGACATGGGTGTCCTGAGGGTCTTTTCTTAAAAGCTTTGTTTAAAAGGAGAGGGATGTAGGAAGAGAGAGACGGGGAGAGACAGACAGACAGATAAGTAGGTTCATTGTTTCAATTTCCAGCAGTGCAGAAAAATTCAAAGCAGAAAGTAAAAATCACCCAATTTGAACTGAGAGGGCCCTGCAGCCCGATGGTTGTTGCTCTAATCCCACTCTGCCCTGGCTGTGAGACCTTGGCCAGGAGACCTCACCTCTTGGGCCTTGATCTCTCCATCTGTGAAATGAGGACAATATCAGTCTGTCCATCTCCTGCCATTGTTGTGAGGATTAATGAATTAACGCAGGTAGTGCATAAATAGCAGTGACTCGAGTTGTTAACAGTTTAGTGACAGTCTTTCCAGATATTTCTATCTATACCTACATGCATGGATATATGTGAATATTATATTATATAAATTGGGTTGTCTCCTCTTTCTCCTCGATAATTTATCATAAGCATTCTCCCGCATCCCTAAATGTAGCAGTCTTCTATCATTTAAACTTTTTTTTTTAACATTTATTAATCTTTGTCGATAGATAATAGATTCATATGGTACCAAATACCAAAGGTACAAGAAGTGTACGGTGAAAAGTCTGTCTCCCTCCCACCCCTGTTTCTCAGTTCCTCGTTGAGATGTTTTCTTGTTTTGCTTTCCAGAGGGTTCTATGCATAGACAAATAAAAGCATATATTTTCTTTCTTCTTGTTCTCCTTACAGACAGTAGAAAACTTTACACACTGTTTCTATGCCTTGTTATTTTCACTGAACAGTAGATCTTGGAGAGGGTCCACATAGGTGCATAAGGACCATCCTTTTTTTTTTAAATTTTAAGCCCGTGTGGTAATCCCTTGGAGAAATGGACCGTTTAGTGAACCAGTTCCTTATTCATGGATATCGAGGTGCTTGTAGGCTTTCGCCACTACAAATTGCAACAGATAGCCTTGTGCAAACGTCTTTGTGCCCATGTGCAAGTCTGTAGGATGTATTCCTAGAAGTGAAATTGTGGGTCAGATGTCATGTACATTTTGAGGTTTGCTCTGCCACCATTTTCAATGGCTGCATGAATCCCAGTGTATTTAACAGTCCCCAACTGGTGGACATTTAGGTGGTTCCAATTTGTCTTTCCCATAAACAATGCCGCAGTGAACATCTTTGTGCAGCTGTCTTTGTGTGCTTGAGCAGTCAGCTTATGGGGAATTCCCAGGAATCTGAGAGCAGAGCAACAGGAAGTGCTGAGAAGAGATTGACCCAAAGGGGCTTACAGGGCCTGTGGGATGGATGGTGATCAGAGTGGCTGCCTGTGGGATGGATGGTGATCAGAGTGGCTGCCAATCAGATCCTCAGAGTAACAGACTCCTCTAAACTTTTGCTGCGAGAATGTGGTCTGGGACCCACAGCATTGGGCCCACCTGAGGGGCTGTTAGAAATGCAGAGTTTTGGGCCCCACCCCAGCCCTGTTGCATCAGGGCTTGCATTTTGCTGGTATAGCCGATTTTGAGAAGAGCTGCCCTAAAACAAATCCAGAAACCCCAAGACCCATTACTGGAGGAAGTGGTTAAGCCTTGGGTCTGGGGCAGACCTGAGGCTAAACCTGGCGTCACCACCGCTGGCTGTGTGACTGGGAGTGAGCTGGGTGACCTTTCTGTGCCTCAATGTCCTATCTTTAAAATAGGAATGAGAGTAACATTCACCTCATAGGGTGGTTGTGAGAATCCAACACAATTATTCACATAAAAGTGTGTAGCATGTACTTGCATGTAGTAAGTGCTCAATAAATATCGTCATTGTTATTGAGGTGCATATTATGTTAAGGAGATGTGGAGTCAGGTCCTTTTGTCTGCCTTGTGGTCTCTCCTCTCTCTCTCTGTCTCTGTCATCATCATGCTCTCTATCTCTCTCTGTCTGCATCTGTCTCTCCGTGTCCACCTGTTTCTCTCTGTTCTGCCTCAGTGTCCCTCCTTAAGTTTCTGTTTCTTTCTCCCCATATCTCAGCATCTCTCTCTGACTCTGTTTTTATCTCTAACCTATGGGGCCATACAGGCTTTATAAGCATCTATGAAAATGCTAAAAACCTGGGAAAATGGGGCTAAAATACAAAGAGGAAACTAAAAATTAACAATAACATAAGGGCAAAATCATACTATTACACAAAATCAGAAATATCAACAGCAAAAAATGTATGCTTTCAATGGGATGTGGGGCTCTTTCAATCTGCTTGGTGGGTTCTGGGGGGGCCTGCCAGGCCACACAGACTGGCCCATTGTCACCTTCCTTTCCTCCTTCTTTGGATACAATGCAGCCTTGGCCCTTCACAGAGCTGAATGATGAAGAGCAAAGATTCTGGCCCCAGATGGTCACCGAAGCCCTTCTCTTGTTGTATCCTCACTGAGTGATCCCGGGTAGGCACAATCAGTCAGTGATTTGTGTTCTTCTAGCTCATTCACTGAGCACCTACTGTTTCAGACCCTGGTACACAACACTGAATGACAAAACCTCTGCCTGTGGTGCTTATATCTTAGGGGGTGTGCATGTGGCAGATAAAAGAGAAGTGAATGAATAAATATACAGAACAATTTTAGGCAGTGCTAAGTTACGTGACTAGAATAAAGCATGGTTGTGTGATAGATAAAAATAGGGGTGGGACTACCTTACACTGAGGGTGGGAGTGGGGATCTGGGAATGCTGCTCTGACCTGAATTCAGAAACCAGAATGATGAAAAGGAGCTGGGCATTGGAAGATCAAGGAAAAGGGCATTCCAGGAGAGGGGACAGCAAGTGCAAAGGCCCTGAGGCAGGAACAAGCTTGGGGCCAATCATGACTGCAAGCTTTCAGGGGACGAAAAGATCTCAGGAACAAGACAGTATTAGCTGAGCGTTTTGAACAAGTCACTTGCCACTTTGAGCCTTAGTTTCCCCCAATGTAAAACGAGAATGATAAAGACCCAACCCTTAGGGATGAGTGAAGATTAATCCAGTGGTGGGCCAGAATTTCTCTACTGGAGGGGCTCAGGAAATGGGGTGTGGGAACATATGTCTTGAAACTGTGGCACAGCAGGACCACTCTTTGTGCTTGGGTGATTTGGGGTAGCTTTTGCGGGGGCGGGGGCCCAATGGAGAGTATTTTGGGCTGAAACCAATGCTCCAATCTCCCCATGGCTCAGCCCCTGATTTCAGGAGTTAATAGCTTAAAGCATGGCATAATGCCTGGCACAGAGCAAGTAGAGAGGAATGGGGAGGGCATTCCAGGTGGGAGGAAAGGCGTGTAGCTGGGAATGTTTAAGGCGTGTTAGGAGAAGAGTGAGGAGACCAGCTTGGCTGGTGGGGAGGGGTGAGAGAGGAGGCTGGAAAGACAAGTTGAGGCCCAGGATGAGACCTTGAATGGCATGCAAAAGGAGGGTGGGCCTCAGCTTGTAGGCAGCAGGGGCTATTGTGCCTTCTGGAGCAGGAGAAGCTGTGGAAATTGTTTTTGGTTTGGGTTTGCTTTTTCAATGACATATTTTAGACATTCAAAAAAGTTTAAAGGAAAATATAATAAGCTTTCATTCAGCCATCACTCAGCTTAAGAAGAAAACCCTCCAGTATAGATGACACCTGCCCCCAGCCCCCCATACCCCTTCCCAATTATATTTCTCCTAGAAGTTACTGCAGACCTGGATTTGGTGTTCATGGTTCCACCGGTGTCTTTGTCCTTCTGTTGTTTGTTTGATGGAGGTACAAAGTACACACAGTACAATCCACAAATCTTAACTGTACAGTTTGATGGCCCATGGGATCACCACCCAGATCGAGTCACAGGCCATTCCTAGCCTTTGGTTTTTCTATCCTTGAACTTCATACAAATGGAATCATTCTGTGTGTGCTTTTCTGTATCTGGTGCTTTCACTCAACCTGTGCCCGTGAGATCTACCCGTGTTCGTGTCAATGGTTCACCCCTATTCACTGCTGCATAGTAGTCTACTGTTTAAATAGACCACAGTTTATTAATCACTCTACTGTCCATGGAGATGTATATTATTTCCAGTTTCCAGTATATTGAATAGTGTTGCTATGAACATTCTTGTACATACCTTTTGGTAGACATAAGAACGTAGTTCTTTTAGTATTATGTTCAAAAGTGAGGTTGTTGGATGATGGAGTATGCACATGTTTAGTTCTCGTAGCTATGGCCAGTTTCCCAAAGTGGTTGTACAACATCTTTATGCTTTTATACACACACACACACACACACACACACACACACACACACACACACACACACGTCCCCTAGAGACTTGGGGCGCTGTTTTGGTTGTGGGTGTGATTCTACAGATGGTGTCACTTGTACTTTTGCTTCTGCAACTTGCTTTTTTTCCCACTCAATGTTCTGTTCCCAAGATCCGTCCCTGTTGGTGTAGCAGCTTGAGTGCATCTATTTATTCTTGATGTAGGATCTGTCCTGTGAACAGACCACAGCGTTCTCCTCCAAGCTTTTACGTTTAGCTTATTCCCAACTGGGATTCTCTTTCCAGATTTTCATAAGCATCTGTTAGGTGTTGAGTGAGGCCAGCGAGGATGGGGGTGGAGGGGCTGTTGCATCCAATCAGGTGGGAGATGAGAATGAGGGGCTGCTGGTGCAGATGGTTTCGAGGGACATTTTAGGGAACTTGGTTGAGATGGAGGAGGAAGGAAACAAGACTTGGATTCTGGAGGCCAGAAACCCGGGGTTGAATCCCTCCTCTCATTTTCTGGCTATGTGACCTTAGGCATGTCACTTTGCTGCTCAGAGCCTCAGTTTCCTCATCTGTAATTTGGGATCATTCACCCTGCCTGGCAAGGGTTGAGTGAGCAGAGACATTTAGTGGTCAGGGTTTGAATCTATTTATTAGCTGATTGACTTTGGGTACGTTGCCTCATCTTAGCTTCTCAGTTTCCTCATCTGGAAAATGGGGATAAGAATAATACCCACCTCCCAGTGATTTTGGAAAAATGAAATGAGATCGCATATGTAAAGTACTTAGTAAATGCTCAATAACTGGTAGCTACTTGTTATTATTACTGTTGTTGCTGTTGACTTCTGACTTTCCCACTAGATGGTAGGTGCTGCGAGGGCAGGGCCTGCTCTTTTGCTCCCATCTTCCTCCTGGAAGTCATTGGAAATATTTGGAGTCTAACTACACACTACTGCTGCATCCTGGGTGGGTGCCCTTGGGCGAGCCCAGCCCCCTCTCAGAGCCTCTATTTTCTCCTGTAAAATGGGGCTCATGACAATGCCTACCTGACAAGGTAGTTTCTTGTCAGGCATATGGTAGATGCCTTCAAAGGAGAAAGAGCTCTAGAGCAGGTCAGCTGGGGCCCCAAGGGGGCAACATTTTCCTAGCAGTGCTGTGGCTCATTCAGTCCAGGGGACTTCCAGAGACGGGCGGGGAAGGTTGTCACTTCTGGCTGAGCTGCTTTGGAAAGGGGACATGGTGGCAGTGAGAAGAGAGAGGAAGGGGGATTCTGGCTCTGCTGACCCCCTGAGGGCAGGTTTCAGCAGCAGGGATAACCAAGCCCCTTGCTGCAGAGTGGGGACACTCAGGCCACAGTGAGTGGGAGGCTGACGTCCCAGGTGGCTGACCTGCCTCTGATGCCCATGTGCTGTGTGGCTCTGGGTATCTGGTGCACCTTCTCTGTGCCCCGATTTCCTTTGCTGTGATTGTCTTAGGGAGGCCTTGCTTCCTTGTCTGTTGGATTTCCTGGCCCCCGCAGACCCACTGGCCTGGCCCCCTTGCCCTCATGGAGGCTGAGGCCAGGGCTCAGGGCCAGGGCTACGCACCTTGACAACCCGCCCACGCCAGGCACAAAGGCCCATTGTTTGGGCCCATGTTGGCGGGGAAGCGGGCGGGGAGCAGCCGCCTTTCACCCAACCCGCTTGTGGTTGGCAGGGACTGAGGAGCGATTCACAGTGGTCCCCACCCCCTGACCGGGCACCTGGCCAGGCCGCCTCCTGGGCAGGCACCCTCGCGAAGCTGGGCCAGCTCGTACCCTGAGCTGAGCCTCAGTTTCCCCTGAGATCCACAGGGCTCTGGCCTCCCCTGTCACAGAGAAGCCACCCTGCTGTACTTGAGGTGGCCATGGGCACCAGGGCTTTAGGGCCCGATAGGCCTGGGTTCTAGTTCTGGGTGGTTTGAGGTGCGTCTGTTCACCTCCATGAGCCTTAGTTTTCCCGTCTGTAAAAGGAGGCTTGGAATCCACGACACTCAGGGTAGAAGGAGAAAAGCGATGCCACAAGGCAGCATTCATTTGGCCATTCATTTATTCAGAAGTCCATACTGGTGTCACTATGTACGTGACTGGTCATAGAATTTTAGTTGCCCTGTACGAAATTAAATGCAGTGCCCCTCATCAAAGTTAAGAATTTCAGGATGGTGCCAGCATGGGAACTTCTGACATGGGGCCCTGTGTGAGGGCCTGGGTCACACGGCCATGAAGCCCACCCTGACTGTGTGCCAGGCTCTATTCCAAGCGTGGGACACAGCCAATGAGACAGAGGAAAGCCTCTGCCCTCGTAGAACTGACAATCTGTCAGGGGACCTAGGACTCCCTTGGGATTGCCTGGTAGATCTTTCTGAACCCGGGTGTCCCTGGAGGCAAGCTCCTTCTGGGCCTGCTCACCAGGCCATGCAGGGTGAACTGGGGGCACCCAGGCTTCCCTGTGAGGCTCCAGTGTCAGTGACCCCCACATCAGTCTGGGCACCCACAGTAGTAACGGCTGACATTTACTGAGTGCAGACTCGGTGCTGGGGCTGATCAGGGTGTGTACCCAGTGAATTCAGAGCATCTTTGTAATAGCCCTATGAGGAGGCAAGGCAGTATACCTGTCCCCTGTACAGATGGAGAAACAGAGGCTCAAGCCAGTGAATGGCAGAGGCAGGATTTAAACCCAGGTTGTCTGGTGCCAGAGCCTTAATCTCCCCATGCCACCCTCTGCCAAGGGGGCCATTGGTGAGCCAGGTGATGTGTGCCTGGGACAGAGGCCCTGCTGGGGTTTGAGGATGAGAAGGGCACGGGTGTGCTGGTGGCCCACCAGCTGCCGCCTGGGTTGGCCCCGCTGTGTGACCCTGAATCACAGCCCTGTGTCCTGGGAAGCTTTCTGTGCCCCAGGCACCCGTGGGGCCTGAGTCACAGTAGAGCACACCCTGCCACGCTGCCCATCTCCCGCCTGGGCCTCGGGACAGGCAGGCCCTCAGAGCAGGTCCCTAGTCAGGAACTCACATTTATACCCACTTTCAGGGGCAAGAGAGAGCCATCTATTTGCAGCCCCAGAAACACATTTCTGCCTTCTCTCCTTGAGCCCAAACCCACCCTTCAAAGTTACCCCAGGATGGATTGCTGGCTGGTGAGTTACTGAGCTCCCCATCGCTGGAGCATTCAAGGCAGGATAGCCTGTCAGGGGTGCTGAGGAGTGTTCCTGCATCAGGCAGGGCCTGGTGCTGGAGTATGTGTCTTCCAAAGCCCTAAACTTTATTCATGCGCTTATTTTTGAACAGCTACTCTGAGTAAAAGGTACAAAATCCAAAAAGTACAAAAGAATATGGAGTGAAAAGTAAGTCTCCACCCTTCCTGACCCCCAGTCTCCAACTTTCTCTCCTAAGAAGTAGACATTGTTTACCAATTTCTTTTCCCCAGAGCTAATTTATGTAATACAAATATATAAATTGTCCTTTCCTGTCTCCTTTCTACCCACACAAATGGTAGCCAATACATTTCATAGCTCATTCTACCCCTCATTTTATTTTTGTTTTATTTGACAGCTTATCGTGGACACTGTTCCAGATCAGCACACACAGGTCTGCTCTATTCTTCTTACCTTGCCACGTGGTATTCCTTTTTTTTTAAAAAACAGTAATCTGTAATACATGTGATTAAAGGGCTTTTCAATCTTGAATTTAACTTTTTGGAATCTTTACTGTCCTTTGCTCTGGTAGTGTCCTGAGAAAATTTTTCAAAGTTTGCCTGGAAACTGTAAGCTTTTCCCATATCTGTGGGGATTTTTTGAGTCTGTTTTGTTTGAAATTGTAAAAGAAATGAAAGAGAGAAAGAGAGGGAGAGAGCAAGAGTGAGCGAATGAGAGAGAGAGAGAGAAAGAACACCTTCCACCCACATCCCTCCATGCCAGGCACCAGTGATCTAATGGAGAACCTCATAGTATCAGCTCCTCTACCTGTAGTGTGGCCAGGCTGCTGGAGGAGGCATCCACGTGTGGTGCCAGGGAGCCCAGAGGAGAGGACTTCTTGTGTGTGTGTGTGTGTGTGTGTGTGTGCTGTGTCTGTTTGTATGAGGTCAGGGATGGCTCCTCAGAGGAGGGACTATTTAGGTGGGGCCTTAAGGGATGCATAGGAGTTCATATGAGATGTACAGAGATGGGCCTACCAGGCAGAGGGAAAACATGAAGAGTGAAATTACTTGCTAGATGCAGTAATGACTACCAGTTTCCATTTATTGAGCACCTACTATATGCCAGGTACTGTGCTCATAAGTCATTGTTGCATATAGACTCCCACACTTCTAGGCTATTATCACCCCTATTTTACAGATGGCAACTGAAGTGCAGAGCACAGTAACTTGCTTGTGGTCACACAGATTGGAGTATGGAGGTATTGGAGTCTGGATTTGAACCTAGGCAGCTTGCGTTCTTGGCCATTCTAATATTCTATGAGAGTAACAGGGATAGCTGGTGAGGCCCCGAATGTTTGATCTCAACCTTCTGACCTTCCCAGCTCAGGTCCTGCCCCTGCTGAGAGGTCTTCCGTGGTTCCCCATGGCCCCAGGACTCACTGTCCTGAGCCACCCTCCATTCTTCTGGCCAGTGTGGGTGCCTTGGGAAGCGCCAGACCTTTCTGGGTCTGGCCTTGTGTGCTGGGTGCTGCAGGCACTGCCTAACTGTCAGGAAGAGGCCACAAATGCTAATTATGGAACAAGAGAATAATCGGGGGGCTCATACCCTGGCCTGTCCCCACTGGTGGAGTCCAGATGTGGCTGGAGATGGTCCTGGACTGCAAGGTCTTGGTGTCCCCAGGCCTCAGGGCTCTGTCTCAGGTGTCACACTTTGGCCCAGCCTCCCTGGGCTCCCAGGATGAAAGAATGTGAGCAGACCCTGGCCACAGGGAACCAGGTAGGCACTGGGCCTGGGGCTTTTTAAATTTCACTGACCCTGCAATGTGGGGATTCATCACCCCATTTTACAGATGAGAAAAGGGAGGATCAGAGAGTGCAAGTGACTTGTCTGAGGCCACACAGCAAGTCAAGGGCAAAGCCAGGATGTGAATCCAGACCCTGAGTTTGACTTTTAACCACCCCATACTCCTGCCCCCGTTCAAGAGGGTTTTCCGGTCTGCCTCTTGGCAGGGGCTTTATCTGTCTGTCTTACCTGGTCTTCAGGAAAGGGGCAACAAGCCCATTGCCCTAGGGAGCTTGAATGCTGTGCCCAGGGCCTCGGGATCGAGGCCTCGGGGCCTGTGGGGGGCCTGGGTGCTCCCCCACCCCAAGGATCAAGACACAGGTCCCATGTTTCCTCTTGCTTCTCCCAGAAGTGAGAGAATAATAGTCGGTTCAAATGTCAGGCCAGCTCTGCTGCCTGTGGGGAGACTGGTTGAGCAGGTCTGGGGGAGGGATGGAGGGAGGAAATTATTAATAATTGCAAAGTAACCAGCCCTGCTGCAGGCCTTGAGATGTGTCTGTGTGTGTCTTTGCAGGTGTGAGGTTGGGGGTGCTAATTCTAGGGACCCCATCCTGGGGTGGGGGGCAGCCTGGGGATCAGCTGCAGCTTCCCAGGAGCCTGTGTGTGGGGGTAGGCTGACGGGGGACACAGAGTTAGCCTCCCCGAGTTGAGACACACTGTGGCCTCCCTGCCTCCCCTCAACCCAGGTTAGGAGGGATCTGCTAATATCAAGAGGATGAAGGAGAGAGCCTACTCTGTGTCTTCAGAAGCCATCTCACTATGTGCCAGGTTTAATTCTCACAACAACCAGATGAGGCTGATGTTGTTTTTATCTGCAGTTGATACCGCTGGAGAAACTGAGGCACAGGGGGTTTAAGTGGGATTTGAACTCAGGGTGTTTGATTGCAGTTAGACTGCCCTCACTGTCCTTTCTGCTGGGGGTGGAGGGATACCCCTTCCCTGGAAGAGGCCCCTACCCACTCCCCCAACATCAGCACAGTCTTGGTGCCATACCCCGGAAAATAGGAGTTGGTCTGAAGCTTCTCTGGACCTCAGTCTCCTCATCTGTAGAATGGGCACCACAGTAACTTCCTCCAGGGTCGGGGCAGCCAACTAGGGGAGGAGGTAAGGAGACATCTTTTCTGTCCTCGCATCTCCGGCACCTACCGCAAGGCCTGCCTGACAACCATGACCACAGGTGGCTCTCCACTGGGTCTTCCTTCACCCCTTGGGTGCCTACCAGAGCTGGTTCCCTAGCAGGGCTTTGGAAAATTCACTCTGAAAAGTAAGTGATCGGTTTACATTTTAGCCGGAAAATGGCTTGAATGGTAGACCTTGAGGCAGAGTTTCGGGGAATGGATAGTGGAAATTCTGGCAGTCAAAAGTGAACCTCTGGACCTGGGGCTAGCTGCCACCTATGGCAGAGGCATGCCCGGATTGTGTGCCACTGAGCCCCAGGATGGGCCGCATCTGTGGGGGAACTCCGAGGCGTCCCCCTCCCTGGTTTGCCCCGAAGGGCAGATAAGGCCCAGCCTCAGAGGAGGCTAATGACAGGCCTCAGTGGTGACGGGCAGGCAAGTTATGAGGTGGGAGTGACTCAGAGGATTGCTCCATGAGCAGGGCGGGGCTGGGGGCCGCATGTCTGCCCCTGACTGGGCTGGCCTGAGGAGGGCCTGGGCACCCCAGGGAGGCCCTGCAGAGCCACTGGCTGTGGCCAGGCCAGGGTCTCACCCCTGTGACCCAGGCCCCTGTGCCACTCGGCATCCTTGGGGCTTGGCATTGTGTCTGGAGTGGGACCGGCTGGGTATTCCCCTTGCTCAGTCCCAGGCATCATCTTCTGGGAAGTGGGAACCTGGCCTCAGAGGCAACAAACGCCTCGCAGATTTCCTGAACCACAGGGCCAGGGCTCCAGGAATCCCAGATGAGCAAGAGGTAGAACCTCAAGCATGTATGGACTCCGAGAACCAGCATGATGGTTTCTAGATGTTTCCAGGTTCAAGGATTCATGGATTAGTAGATTTGCAGAATTATAGATATGTAAGATCAGGGAACCGGTTATAATTGGTTCCAGAGAATTCATTTTGAGTGAGAAATTAAAAAAAAAAATCACAGCAGCTGAAAAGTTTAGGGGTAAATTATCTTGGCATCTTCAACTGGCTCCCATATGGGTCAGAATGAAAAAATAAGACAAGAAAAGGAAAGTATAAATATTCATCTTTCTCGTTCTATCCAGCGAGAGGGAAAGCACACGAGGCTAAAAGTCAATGACTGGTGAATTGAGGCTTTCATTGTACCGTTTTTTTGTTTTTGTTTTTACTTTCTTTGTGTTTGAAATTTGTCAAAATAAAAAGCTGGGAAAAAGTAAAATAGAGAATAAAATGTAAATATAAACCATAACATGTTAGATTATACAGCTTGCTGATCTACAATGTTACGACTTTCTAATCTATGAATCTGTAATTCTCATATTTTTTACACACTTATGCATTTATTATATATATATTTTAAACACTTATGCAGAGCACCTACTGTGGGCCAGGATTTGTTCTAAGGGCTCCACAAATACTAACTCATTTAATTCTTACAACACCCCTGCGAGGTGTGTGTTGTTATGATGCTCATTTCACAGACGAGGAAACTGAGGCAGAGAGTGGGGGCTAACTTGTTCAAATCATGCTCAATGCACGTTGTTCGGTGTCTTCTGTGTGCCAGGTGCCGTGCTAGACTCTGGGACAGAGCAGCAAGCAGGAGAGACAGTGTCCCTGCCCTGGGGGAGCTTGGCAGTGTAGACAAATAATAAACAAACGAGTAAGATTGTCCTAAGTGCAAGGAGGGAAAGAAGCTGCCTTGATGGAGGGCAGGGGGTGAGGGCTCCCCTCTCATCGAGGGAGCAGGAAGACCCCTCTGAGGAGGTGATATCTGATCTGAGACCTAAGGGGAGGAAGGAGGCTCACTGGGCAAAATGCCTGCTGTCTTCCCAGGCTGTGCCTTCTGCCTGGAGCACCATTCTCTCTGCTTCTCTGTGCCAAACTCCCACTCACTGTTCCAGGTCTGGCTGGGCAGGCACCTCCTCTGGGGGTGGGAGGTGGACTGGGGACTTCCTTGACCCAACGGAGAGCCTGTCCTTCAACCCCCCCCCCACCCAACTGTCTTCTCTCTCCTCCCTGTTCCTGGAGCAGACCTTGGTTACAGGGAGGCTTCATTTGGATCAGCAGCACCACCCACCTGCCAAAGATGACAGTCCAGAGAGGTTAGGAGCCTTGCCCAAGGAGTCTAGCAGGTGTCGAGGAGGGATCTGCACTGGGGATTTATTTACACGCTGCGTTTTGCCAATTGTTTACCTGCCCTCCTTAGATCAGAACCACAGAGGTTAGCTCTACCCTCAGAGGAAGGCAGGTGGGAACCTGAGCCCCTGGGCTCCCAGAAGCACCCTGTGCCCGCTGCCACCCTCTGAGCCCCAGTGAACAGCAGGAGCTCCCTTGGGGCAAGTGGCCCACATCAACTGCCCCTATAGACTTGTCCAGACTCTTTGCTCCCCAAGCCGGTTCCTGGCACCGACTGGCACAAGGCCAGGCTGCCTGCACACCTGGCTCCCATCCTGGTCCCAGGGGCTCCACCAGGGGGTGGGGACAGGGAGGTGCTCAGGAGGCTCTGCCTTAGACAAGGGGTGCATGGGGGGCAGGGCTCAGCTCCCCTCCCCCAGGCTCTCTCACTGGGGAACCTAGTGGGGAGGATGGAGCCCAAACACTGGAGGCCCCAGACTGGGTCCAAGGCCAGCTCTATCCTTTGAGGCCCTGAAGCCTGGGCATCTTGGTCTTCTCAACTGCAAAATGGAGACCTGCTCCAGGGATGAAACAATAGCACGGTGGCTGGCACACAGTAGATGCTCACTAAATGCCAGCTATTCTGGCCGCAGATTCCACTGTTGAGGACTTCTATGATTTGAGTTTCATTCACTCATTCATTTCGCCAGGACTTACTGAGACCCTGCTATGTGTCAGGCCCTGGGCAGAAGGTTGCGGTCACATCACAGAGCGGAACGGACAAAACCCCCGCCTTTGGGCAGATAGTGCACAAGTAAACAAACAGCATCACTTCAGACCGTGGTACAGGCTTAGGAGAGATACAGCAGGGAGATGTGGTGGGGAGCAGCCGGAGAGTGCCTCTCTGAGAAGTAGCTGTGACCTGAATGAAGGGAGCAGCAAAGGCAGGGGGTTCAAAGAACAGAAGAGCAGCCACTGTGGCAGGAACAGAGTGAGGGAGGGAGGGTCGGAGAAAGAGGGAGGGGGTGGGTCCTTCAGGGTCTCGGAGGCGGGAGGAATTTGAATTTCTTTCCAACAGTGATTATTATAAACAAAGGCCAGAGTCATGAGTGACTACAATATACAAAGTGCAAACTCATCGTGATTCACTTCCAGCCCAGAGCTAGGGCCCTCTGGATCTGGCACCTTAAAGAAAAGCACCTGCACACCCCTCCCCTGCAGCTTTTCTTTTTCAAAGAAATACACAGGTAACAGGTCACTGCAATCTGTTAGATGTGAATGCGAGTTTGTTAGTTGCGAATGTGGCCACAGTCTCTGGATTTTGGTGCTTATTGGGAGAGTAGGGTGGGCTGGGGAAGGGGAATAATATCACCTGCCCTGATTTCAACAGTGCCGTTTCAAATGGGGAAGGCTTGAGAGATCAGCTGGTCCAACCCACTGACTCTCAGATGAGGAACCTGAGGTCCAGACGAGGGGAAGTGAGTGGCCAAAGGTGACACTATGAGTCAGAGGCAGATGCAGGATTTGAACCCAGGCCCCCTGACTTCCCAGCCAGAGTTTCTGAGAAATGGGTGTCTTGCCATGTGCTTCCCCTTTGCTCTTTCCTCCCAGACAGTGTCAGCTGCCCTCGGGGCCAGGGAGGAGTCTTGGAGCAGGGGTCCAGAGGTTTGGGGCCCACCCTCACTCTATCACAGAGTTTCTCTTCAGCAGCACTACTGGCATTTGAACCAGATCATTCTGTCATGGAGAACGTCCTGTCTGGAGCCTTCAGATCATTTCTCAGATTGAAACAGGGCCATGGGGTTGCCTCTCAAGGTCATAGAACTGGAAAAAGGGAGGGAGAAAGCAGTTGAACTCAGTTAATAATGACCCCTGAGGGTCAACCCTACAATGGCAATTGTTGGATGTTGAGGTAAACAACAGGCATCAATGGGATGAATTAACTGAAGAACTTCTCCAGTGTCAGGAGAATAGGTCCTTTGGCTCAAGACACACTTTCCAAACAGGTTTCACATGGAGATGAACAGACTGTGATCTGTGAGGAAATGTGAGGTCTGAAGCTCACAGAATGGATAGTAGAACAGTAAAACTTCTGATATCGAAGACACGTCAGCTGGTTTTGGAAAAAGTCATACCATGACCTATAAGAGTGTGTAAGAAAGCATATTGGAAAAGGATACTTGTTTTTAAGAACAGACTTTATTTTTTAGAACAGTTTTAGATTTACAGAAAAAATGGAAAAGGTAACACCCTACACCCAGATCCTCCTAGCATTAACACCTTAACATTAGTCTGGTACATTTGTTACAATTAATGCACCAGTGTTGATGCGTTATTATTAACTAAAGTCCATAATCTATTCAGATTTTTAAAGTTCGCTCCGCGGCATGTGGGATCTTCCCAGACCAGTGCACGAATCCGCGTCCCCTGCATCGGCAGGCGGACTCTCAACCACTGCGCCACCAGGGAAGCCCCAGATTTTTAAAGCTTTTACCCAATGTCTTTTTTTTTTTTTTTCCTGTTTGAGGATCCCATTTAGGATTACACATCACGTTTAGTTGTCATGTCTTTTTTGACTCCTCTTGACGGTGACAGTTTCTCAGACTTCCCTTGTTTTTGGAGAATTGACAGGATTGAGGAATCCCGGTCAGGTTTTTCGTAGGCTGCTCTTCTACTGGAAATATTTGTCTGATGTTTTTGTAATGGTTAGGTGGGGGTTACGGGTTTTGAGGAGGTAGCTCTCAGAAGTAAAATGCCATTTTTATCACATCACATCAAGAGTACATACTGTCAACAGGATTTATCACTGTTGATGTCGACCTTGACCACCTGGCTCAGGCAGTGTTTGTCAGGTTGCTCCACTGTGAAGTTATTCTTTTCCCCCTTTCCATACTGCCCTCTTTGGAAGGAAATCACTCTGTGTAGCCTCCGCCTAAGGAGTAGACAGTTATGCTCTGCTGTACAAATGATTCAGAGTTCTTCTGCCCAGATTTGTCTGTTCTCCCTTATTTATTGATTTATTCAATCATATCAGTATGGAGTCATGGCTATTTATTTTATTTATACTTTGAGTTATAATTCAATACTAATTAATTTTGTCATTCAAATTGGTGCAGCTTTGGCCAGTGGGAGCTCTTTGAGTTGGCTCCCTTGCCCATTGATGTACCCCATCAATGTAGTTTTTTTTTTTCTTTCTCTTTCTTTGCGCTTACTTCTGGTACTACAAGATGCTCTAGACTCATTTTGTATATTTCTTTTCTTTTTTTTTTTTTATTTGCGGTACGCGGGCCTCTCACTGCTGTGGCCCCTCTCGCCGCGGAGCACAGGCTCCGGACGTGCAGGCTCAGCGGCCATGGCCCACGGGGCCCAGCCGCTCCGCGGCACGCGGGGTCTTCCTGGACCGGGGCACGAACCCGCGTCCCCTGCATCGGCAGGCGGACTCCCAACCACCGCGCCACCAGGGAAGCCCATTTTGTATATTTCTTGCCCCAATCTTAGAATCAGCCATTTCTCCATGGAGCCCTGGTTCCTTTCTGGAGAGTGGTGTTAGAAACCAATATCTGGGTGCCAGGTGTGCCCATTGCTAGTGGGTGGCATTTCTTTTAGGCCTTCTCAGCTGACAGAAAAAAGAAATATATGTGTGTATATATGTCTATTTACTAACCCATTTGTATGATTCTATCTACACATTTTTCTATATGTAAACATCTATATCTATATTTCACTAAACATGAGTTCATACTGATATCTCCAGAACCCATTATGTTTTATAATGTGATTTGAAATAGTGGTGTGTCACTATGTTGATAACCATAATTATCGCTGCCACTTACTTTGTGCTTATTATGTGCTAAGTACTTTCTAAGTGTTTAACGAGCATTATCTCCTTTAAGCTGCGTGACAGCCCCAGACCCTTGTTTCTCCCCTCAACCCCATTTTACCAACGATATGGGAGGCACAGAGAAGCTAAGATCTTGATCAAAGTCTCCCATTGTAGTAAGTGGTAAAGTTGGTGTCCAACCCTGACTCAATTGTGTCAAGCGTTAAAATCATCTACGTCTTGCATTAAAGAGAATTTATATACAACTGAAAAAAAAAAAAGAAACATTACCTTATACTTTTGACTGATTGATATAGTATTGTATTTCAGAGACATTTAACTTAAATGTCATGATTTCCTTTGAAGCTAATACAATATTTTGGATCTCAGACATTTTCTGCTTGAGGCTCTGTTATCTCTAATGACCATCGGGTAAAAGAGCTCAGGCGCATCCACCCTGCTGGGCTATTCTCAGTGCCTCCCTCCAGCTGGCCCCATGGGAAATTTTGCAGGGACACAGAATCTTCTGGGAAACGTCCTAGGCAGCTCAGACCCCAGAGGGCCAAAGGAAGATGGAAAGGAAGTGTGGGTGGAGGGAGGGGGCGGGCAGCCATGGTGCTCTGACCCCCAGGTGTTCCTGGTGTCAATCTGGTCTGACCTGCTGGGCATCTTCAGTGGGGAGTCTTGGACAGGAGCCTTCCCTGACCCTCAGTGTGGCCAGAGGGCAGCCAAAGGTTCCTCCTGCTTTTCCTCACTAAAGGCTCCCTCCTCTCAGGCTGGCCCCACCCTCCTCAGGCTCAAGGCCGCCTCATTCTACCTCCTCCAGGAAGCCTTCCCTGTCTGCCCCACCCTCAATGATGTCCATGTTCCCTGAAATTCCACACCTAGACTAAGGGTCTCAAACTAGTGGCCCTCAGACATGTTTTCTTTAACCTGCACAGTGTTTTCTAAAATTTTGATGTGGTAGCTAGCATCGAAGAGCAGGAGATTCACGGAAATATGTGGACACCCAGCCTCTCTTACAGATGTTGAAAGACTGGCAGTCCTGAGCTCACATCCCCACCAGCTGGTTCAGCCCCATGCCGGGTGCATAGTAGGTTCTTGGCCTCTGTTGACAGAATGAATGGGCCAAATGCACTCAGCCTGGAACCCTGGCTTTGGAGGCAGACAGGACTGATTTTCAGTGCCAGCCCTGCCCTTTCCTGGCTATGGAACCTGGGAAAAAATGTTTCTTCTCACTCAGCCTCAGTTTTCTCATCTGGAGAATGGGCTTAAAATAAACCTTCATGGGGTGGTTGTGATGCTGAAGCGAGCTAACACATGGGGTAGGCTTAGGCCGGGATAGACTCTCAGGGAGCCTGGATAAATAGTTCCCTTTCTTCCTTGAGCTCCTCCTCTGTTTGCTTTGCTTCCGGCACTTCTCATTTCCTAACGACCCCACTATCCATCTGTTTATCTGCAAATGCCTACTGTGTGCCAGACACATGTGAGACCTGGTTGCTGCCCTCACAGAACTCCTCTTCCTGGTCCAGCTGAGGAGAGAGCCATTTCATGTTCACATTCATGTACTTATTCATTCACCTATACAACAAATGTTTATTGAATGCCTACTGTGTGCCAGGAGTTGTTCAGAACACAGATGATACAGCAGTGAATGCAACAGACAAAAGTCCCTGCCATCATGGAGCTGGTGTTCTAGTGTAGCTCAGGGACCATAAGCCAATATAGTATCAGGTAGCATCAAGTTCTGTGAAGAACAGTAGGTGTGATGGAGGTGCTGTTGTAAGCAGGGAGGGAGTGACTCTCTGACATAAGAGCATTTCAGACAGAGGGAACAGGAAGTGCAAAGGCCCTGGGGCAGGCACAGGCCTGGGGTGTTTGAGGGGCAGTGAGAAGCCAGTATGACTGAAGGAAAGTGAGTTAGATATTTCCGTAATGTTAGAATTCCTCTCCTCCTTCTCTTCCTCCTTTCCTTCCCCTCCTCCTCGCTCATTTTTTTTCCTTTTTAATAATGAGTCTCAGTTTTAATAATGAGTTTGAATAATGAGTCTCTTAGTAATCCAAATACACAATAATTTATAAAAATAGAAATAATATCTGGGAAGCCCTTGGCATGTTGGTGTGCAGGAACAGTGACTGCTATTATTATCAATTCTTCTTCTCATTTCTGGTAGGAATGAATCACTTACTTCTAAAGTTTCCTAAAGAGGCAATGGACCCTTGAGCCCTTATCCCACTGTGGCATGCCTTTCTTCTTCTTTTCTTTTCCTAGCTTCATTGAGATATAATTGACATAACACTGTGTAAATTTAAGGTGAACCATGTGTTGATTGAATATACTTACATATCTCAAAATGATTGCCACCAGAGGCTTAGCTAACACCTCCAGTGGAGAGCCTTTCTTCTGCCCCATCATTCTTTTTTTTTTTTTTTCCTTTTTGGTCATGCTGCCTGCCATGGGGAATCTTAGTTCTCCAACCAGGGATTGAAGCCAAGCCTCCTGAAGTGGAAGCGCAGAGTCTTAACCACTGGACCGCCAGGAAAGTCCCTGCACCATCATTCTGAGGGTTTCTGGAGGGTGAGCGTGGGGGGTGGGTGTATGTATGTCTGTGACAATGGCAGGTGGCTCTTCCTTCTGCTCCCCAATCCTCACCCTCTCCTCTTCTCTTCCATCTTCAAAGTCTTCAGCAGAAGGAAGGACCCAAATGTGGGAGGTCTTGTTTCAGGGACATTGAGAATGTTTGAGTTCTCTGGAGTTTGTGATATGGGTGGAGGTTGGGGGGAGGAGCCGTTCGTTGTGTCAGAAAAGTCGGCGGTGGGGTTCGCAGAGTGCTTGAGGATGAGTCTCAAGATAGTGCCCTGGTCTCACCCGTGGTCCTCTCACTGTCCTCAGGGCAGGGCTTCCGGGCTGCTTCCCATCTCCCCACCTCCCCGGACTCTGCCCAGTCCACGCCCTCATCTCCTGCCCTGACCATTGCGGTCACCCCCTCCCTGGGTACCCTGCCTCTGCCCTGGGCCCCTCAGCTGGTTCTCTGCATGCAGCCAGAGGATCCCCTTGGAACTAAGTCAGACCATGTCCCTCCCCTGCTCAGAGCCCTCCTAGGGTCCCACCTTGCTCACAAGCTCTACGAGGTCCTATGAGGCCTGGTGTGAGTGGACCCCATCACCACTCTGAGCTCGCCTCCCCGCAACCCCCATCCCCACCTTGCCCCATGGACTCCAGCGCACTGGCCTCCTTGCTGCTCCATGAAGGACTCCCGCTCTGGTTCTCTGACTGCTGTACCCTCCGCATACACACATTTGTTTCTCCCTCTCTCTCCGGGGGTCAGCTGGCCCCCAGCAGCCTGCCCTGCCCTTCAACAGTGGGACCTCTTGTGACACCTGGTCACGGCTCCCTGACTCCACCCTCCAAGCCCTTTATCTCTGTTTGGAGAAGCACATCCAAGGGTCTGCTCACTTGAAGATACCTGTGTCCCCTCGGGGTGTCAGCTCCAGGAAGGGCGGGCTGCATCTGGGGGCTGTACCCCAGTGCCTGGGACAGTGCAGGCGTGCAGCATACAGTAGGTGCTCAGTGTGTATTTGGCGAATGAATGAGCATTAGTGCTTTAAAATCAGATCTTGGGATCTTTGCAAGGTTCTTAAAATTCCAGCAGTGGAGAGTTCAAGACTCAGAGGCTCTGGGGTCCATCTACTCCCCCCACCCCCGCCGGTTGGCCTGGCTCTGTTTGCTTCTCTCTTGGTCTCTCTCTCTCTGTCTGTCTCCTTCTGTCTCTGTGTCTTCCTCTTTGTCTCTCTGTCTCAGTGTCTGTCTGTCTCTGTCCCGCTCCCCTCCCTCTCACTGTCTCTCCCCTCTTTGTCTCTCTGTGGGTTTTCATCTCTCTCTTCCTCTGTATCTGTCTCTCTCTTCTATCTGCCTCTTCTCTCCTCTTCCCTCTCCTCTCCCTCTTCCCTCCTCTTTCTCTCTCCTCTCTATTTCTCTCTCTGTTTATCTCTGTCCTTTGTCAGTCTGTCTCTCTTTCTGTATCTCTCTCTCTCTTCTCTGTCATCCCCTTCCCCTAGCCTCCGTGGGCAGCAGGCCAGCTCCTGCTGTAGATTGCTTTTCTGCCTTTCCAGCTGCCATCTGCTCCACCGAGGGGCCCCCTCCAAGTGTGACAAAGTTGGTCTGTCCTGTGGTCCTGCGAGGAGCAGGGAGGGAGACAGGGAGGCTGGTGCTGGGCGTGGAAGCTCTCAGCAGCCGTCTCGTGGTGTGTCTTGTCAAAGTCCATAACCTCTCCGCTCTCTGGGCCCTGTTTTCCTTGTCTCTACAAAGAGAATAACCATTTCTGGGACTTCCTTTATTTCTCTTCCAAATCTGCTTAGTATTTTATTGGCTTGTGGTGATGCTCAGAGAAGTTTCTGGGTCGGGGTTCTTCACCAATGCAACCTCCACGGCATCAGGAGCAGTCCTTTGCCAGGAGCCGACCACGTGTGGGACCAGGTTGGGCATGTTCCCTGGCTTAGGCCACTGTCTGTCCTGGGCTCAGCACGCAGGGCACTTTCTGCCCAGCCAGGCCTCCTTTCAGAAAATTGAACTCACTAGGCTGCCTCCAGTCTTAGGGCCTTGGCAGTTTCATCTGTTTGGGGTGCTCTTCCTTTTATCCTTGGCCTAGTTAAACACCTACTCCTTGTTCTGATTCTGGCTCAAACACCACCTCCTCCAGGAAGCCCTCCCTGATGACACCCCACAAACCAGGTCACCCTGTTAACTACTTTCCGTCACATAGCACAGTTGTAATTACTTTATTTGCTCTCAGCCCCCACAGGGCTCCCCATCCCATCATTTGAGCTTAAATCCCCCCCGCCCTCCACACTCAGAGGGAAGTTGGGAGGCCCAGGCCCATGAGTCAGCGAAGTTCTCCTTCCTCTCTTGGCACTTTCTCTGGCGAGATCGGGAGCTGGCTTCCTCCAAGGGGGATTAAATTCAAGGGTACATATGTAGAGGGGAGGTGGGCAGGGCCTCTCCCCAGCTGCTGGACCAGTCATTCAGCACCAGACAGCTTTTCTCCATCTTCATCTCCATGACAACCCTTCCCTGCCTGAGCCACCATTCACATGCTTTCCTGTTCCCCCTGCCCCACCCAGAGAAGCCAGAGGGAGCTTTTCACAACCCAAATCTAACCTCCAATCGGCCTTGCTACAAGCTCGTCCATGACTCCCTATTACTCTCATAATAAAGTCTGGCCTCCTCACTTGGGGTACAAGCCCTCTGTGCCCTGATCTTGCCTCTTTCCCTTCACACACCAGCAACACCCAGCTCCTCGTAGCTCCCTGCCTCAAGGTCTTTGCACTTGCAGTTCCAGCTGGTCTGAACACTGTTCCCCCAAATGGATGAAAACTGCAAGGCTCGCTCCCTCTCTCGCCTCCTTCAGGTCTTTGCCCAAATGTCGCCTTCCCAGCCAGGCCTTCCCTGACTGCCCAATTTAAAATTTTGGCGTCCCTACCACCCCTTCTCCCCTTCCTTCCTTTATTTCTCCCCATAACCTTGACACCTGGAAATAGGCCACACAGGTTACTGATTCATCTTGTTTCTTGCCTGTCTCTTCCACTAGAATGCCAGCTCCCCCAGGGCAGGTCCCTTGGTCAGTATTGTTCCCTGCTGTATCCCCAGCAAGGAGTGGGCCCAGGGCTGTGTGGCTTTGGGGTCAGACAGGCCTGGTTTGGAGTTCTGGCTCAGTCACTTCCTGGCTTTCTCCTTTCTGGGCCTCAATTTTCTCAGCTGAAAAATGAGAGAAAACTTAGAATTGGAGTAAGGATGAAATAAAATCCTATGTGTAAAAAAAAGGAGGAAAATGAAGAACCAAAATGAAAACTCATTTTTCCTCATTTTGGAGAAATGGGTGAGTCCATTCTGGTCTGGCCACACCATGGACTATTACGTAGCCATTAAAAAGAATGGCTCACAGTTTTCCTAGGTGCCTTGTGTGGTTAATCTTTTCTGTTTGTTTTTAACATTCTTAATTGCACAGGTTTTTTTTTCCTCTAGGGTTTAAAAAAACTTTTTTTGTTTCCCCTAGGGTTTATTTTTAACTGAAAGAAATTCAAAGAAAATACAGTGTATATAGTATTCTACCTTTGTTCTAAAAGGGAGGACTGTATACATTCATATTTTTTATAGTTAAAAAAATTAAGATGAAATTCACAAAACGTAAAAGTAATCATTTTAATGAATCATTCTTAGTTAACGATTTTAAAGTGTACAATTCAGTGACATTTAGTACTTTCACTGTGTTGTGCAACCATCACTTCTGTGTAGTTCCAAAATATTTTCATCACCCCCACAGGAGACCCCTACCCATTAAACAAGTCACTCCTTATCCCAGCTTCCTCCCAGTCCCTGGAAACGACTAATCTGCTTTCTGTCTCTATGGGTTTATCTATTCTGGAAATTATATAAATGGAATCATATAATACATGACCTTTTGTATCTGGCTTTTCAGTTAGCATAATTTTTTCGAGGTGTCAGTACTTCATTCCTTTTCATGGCTGAATAATGTTCTATTGTGTGGATGCACACATTGTGTTTATCCATTCATCTGTTGATGGACATTTAGGTGTTTTCAACCTTTTGGCAATTATGAACAACGCTGCTATGAATACCGGAGCACAAGTTCTTGTTTTGTGGGGGTATTCTTGAATGAGAAAAGCAAGATGCTGAAAAGAGTGTACCATGTGATCCTGATTTGTAAGATAAATGACAGATAAAGAAATCCCTAGTCCAAGCAGAGTCTGCATGAGATTTTCATGCTTACAGAGAAATATGCAGGAACCCATTCTCAACTGTCAACATGGGGAGCGAGAAGGCTTTTGCAGAGAAGGAAAAGCAAGGAAAAAAAAAAAAAAAAAGAAGGCCAGACGCCAAACCAAAACAGTGCACACAAAATAATTCCATTTAGGCATGTGTGACAAGTTACACATTGAGTCATTGTGTATGTTGGTATTAAAAAAAAAAACCAATAAAAAAAAAAAGAAACCCAAAGTATTCTCTGCAAAAAGGTTGGACAGGGGCCTGGTGAGATGAGAAACTGAAGAGAAGAGGGTACCCCCAGGAGTCTGTTTGCCAGAGTGTGTCCCTCTGCCCCTGCCCTGCCACCAATTGCAAGGTCCCTTAGGAGCCGGATTCCCTCAGTGCTGCCCATTCTCTGGCTGGGACCTGCAGCTCCTTGGGAGGGGAGCAGTGGTCCTGCTTGGGGGCCCCTCATCAGTGATCCCCCATGTGGTTCCCATTTCCTGAAGGGAGGTACAAGCCAAGGGGAAAGTGGGAAGGGACCCAGAAGGAGAGAGAAGTGGGTGAGTGTGGACCCTGTGACCTCCACTGACCTCAGGGCACACACCCAGTATCCCGGATGGGCTGGGCCTCCTGGCTGCTGAGCTTGCTTTCTCTCTGCTGTCTTGTTCTTTCTTTAGAAAATATTTCAACCGCCCAGAACATCATGAGAGATAGTGTAAGAGCCCCAGGTCCCCATCACCTGGCTTTGTCAGATCTTAGCATTGTGCCATATTTCCTTCAGATCTGTAACAGTCAGGGTCTGGCAGGAAGCAGACCCCTCTCAAATGGAGCACCCCGGGGAGGGTTTAATAAAGAGCCTCTTTTCCAGGGTGTGGGCAGGGTTAAGGGAACTAGTAGGGAAAGGTACAGAGTGGGGCTGGCCTCAGCGGGGAGCTGATGTTTGCAGGGATGGGCCGCACAGAGAGGGCCCCTGGCAGGAGGTGAGACCTTTAGGAAGGACACCCAGCAGGGAGGGAGCTGTCCCCACTCCCCTCTCGCCCTCCTCTCTGGGTCTCTGGTGGTTCCTCCATTCAGCGAACCCCATAGGAAGTTGAGAGCCAGGTTGGTGGCATTCATGCAGGTCAGCTTCCCTGGCACAGATTAAGGTGGGGAAGGCGTCGATCTGGAGGGAACAAAAGAGGGCACATGCGTCAGTTTACACCCCCCTCCTGGCCAGTGGTCGGCTTGAGTCTGTGGTAGCCCCTGGTGTTGCTCTGATTTCAGTTCTGGCCCCTGGGATGTGGATGATGTGGTTTGGGCTGGGGGGGTGGTCCTCACACTGTCTTAGTTCCCTTTTTTGCAGCTGCTATGTACCTGCTGGTCACCTTTGTCATTTTCAAGCTCTGGTTTTTAAGTACCTGTTAATCGAGCACGTAACCTGCTAAGTGTTTCACACAGCTGATAGCCTGAATCCTCTCCCCACCTTGTTTTATAGCTCAGCAAAGCAAGTTTCGGAGAGGAAAAAGGTTTTGTGCAAGGCAGGGCCCGGAGCTGGCCTTGAACTTGGAGCAGTTGTTGGGAAAATCCTAGCCCTTAGCCATGACATCCTCTGCCCCATGGTTCAGGTTTCTTCCATCTCTACTCTGTGGAGTTCCCAGGAGAGCTTCCTACTGACGGGATGTAATGCCCCCAGAAGCCTCCAGCTGAGGGTCCAGGATACCCAGGCTCCCTCTTGGGAAAGGGTCCTGATTCAGCCTGACCTGGGCTCTGCCACTTCCATCTGCATCAACTTGAGGGACAATTTGACTCTCCAGGGCTCAGTTTCTCTATCTGGAAAATGGGCACAGTGTGAGCCCCTCCATGCAGGGAAGTTGTGAAGGTTTGGTGAAGTGACATGCAGGAAGCCTGGGACCGGGCACACAGGAGGCTGCCCACTGGGCCCTTCTGGGTTTCTGATTTCCCCTGAGACACCTCTTGGGGGCCGGATCCCCAGGTGGAGGAAGGATGAGGCCCAGCCCTCGGGGCCTGGGGGGCCTGGTCCCAGGACAATGCAGAGCATTGTGTTCATGCCAGCCAGGGTTTGGGGCTAGACAAATAGGAGAGTAATCTGGCCAGGACTCAGACAAAGACCTGGGGGCTGGTCGGCCGAGGGGCATCAGGTTACCCTTGATGGGTTGCAGCCACACAGTCGGCTCCCCCAGTATCTCGTGGGGGTGTTTGCTTTTTCCCAAAGATTATAATTAAATGAGCGATCAGGGCCCCTGGCTGAGGCCTTGGCAGGAGGGTTTCATTACAGGAAGGACTGCAGGTATGGGGGGTTCCAGGCCTGAGGGGGCGTGTTGCTGTGATAGTAATAATGAGAGCAGTAATAATCACCGCCAGCCTGTGAGTGTTTCCCGCTGGCCGGGCCCCAGGTGAACAAGTCTGTTTGTGCCTCACTTCTCTCTGCAGCCCTGAGAGGCAGGTCCCGTGTCATAAATAGGCAAACTGAGGCTCAGAGACACTGGAGTCCCCACCCCCACCCTGAGGCCGTTCCCATCATCCCTTCAGTAGAGTGTGGGTGAGGTGGTGCAGCGTCTGGAGTCACAGAGGCCTCCTCGCTTCCTCGCCTCTGTTTTCTCTTCTGGAAAGTGTGGATAACCTGACCTCACTGAGTCGTTGTGAAATTGAGAGAGCACACAGGGAGGACTCAGAAAATGTCCATTCTCTTCCTTCCTTTTTACCAGAATGAATAAGGGCCAGGCTCTGTCTTTAGGGAGTTTGTACCAGGAACTCCCTGTCCCTCACCCATCACCTCTTTTCGATGTGTAAAGGCCTTCAGGGGGCCTGCAGGGAGTGAGTGGAGGCTGTATTTGGGGTGATTTCTGCTAGGGGGAGATGGTAAGAGTGGGGTCTGGGCAGAAGGAAGAGCCAGATCAATAGTCTGGAGGCTGGAGAGACTGTCTAGGGAACAGTGCTGTGACTGAGTTAGACTGTGGGGTTTGAATTTCAGCTTTATCCCATCTTTGCTGTGTGACTTCTGGCAGGCCACTGGACCTCTCTGGTCTCAGGCTCTTACCTGTAGAATGGGTGTGTGAGAAGAAAACCTTCCTCAGAGTGCTACTGTAAAGAGAACAGTGCCCAGCTCTTCCACATTATGTGCCACATAAGATAATACTTAATAGATGTTATTTTTATTCATAACCACTTCCTCCAGGAAGCCCACCCTGACCTCCTCTGGCTCCTGAAGCCACCGGGGCTTCCTCTATCAAAGAATGTTGCCTCTTCCACATGCCAATTTCCCACTCCAACCTGGACCCTCTGACTGGGACCCCCATGAGGGCTGCATCCCCGGAACTCAGCAAGAACCCAGCACAGAGCAGCCATGGAGGCCAGGTGCTGGGTGAACGGCATCACTGAGCACCTATTACGAGCCAAGTCCTTCACACACAAGTCCTGCATTTAACATCTTTCTTCTGGAATGTTGGCTTTGCCAAGATCGGCACAAAATAGGCACTCCAGAAATATGTGATGGAATTGTTGAGATGAACTGGTACTCAGAGGAAAGAAGGCTTTCTGAGGATGGGGCCTTAGCATGTTGAGCTCATGAGAGAATAATAATAATAAGAAAATAATAATAATAATTGTTATTATTTATTATGCTCTGGGCTCCATGCTGAGTTGTTTCAGTTCATCTTCCCAGCAGGTTAGTGCTGTTCTTGTTTCCATCTCACACACAGATGGGGGAACTGAGGCAAGAGTTGGGATACCCCAAGTCACACAGCCAGTGAGTGGCAGTGAGTGGCAGAGCCAGGATTAAACCAAGGCTCTTTGACTGAGGAGCCTGTCCTGAGTCTGTTACTGTGGGGATGTGGGGCTGTTCCAGGATCACCTACCGCTACCTAGAAGGGAAGTGCTGTTACTGTACCCATTTTGCAGATGAGGAAACAGAGGCTCTGAGAGGCAAAAGGGCTGGCCCATGTCTGGAAGCAGAGATGGTGGCCGAGCCGGAGATGTCCGAGGGAGGGCCCCAGCCTCCCAGGTTAGTACTCTGAGGGAGGGGTAGCTGTTGCCTGCCTGTTAGTGTTTCTGGCCAATACCCCAGCCTCTGTTTACCGAGCCCAACACCCAGGAGCTGCCTCTTCCGCCTGTCTGGGAGTCTCGGGTGCCTTCACAATAGGATTCTCTGTCTCTGCAGCTGGTTTTCATTCAAGCCCTTTGTGCTGAAAATTTAAAAAATGAAAGGAAAGTTTGGCTCCGCCCCTCTCCTTTGCTCCCTGGGGAGAGAGGATCTCGGCCTTTTCTTTCCCTCATTCTGGGACCCAGAGATGTCCACATCTGTCCATGGTCACACTGCAGGGTTGGAGCCAGGACCCTGGCCTTGGACTCCTCATCCAGGGCTCTGCTTACTGTCCCCACCCCCCAGCTTCAGGGCCAGTCACCCCCTCCTCACCCCTGCATTTACTCTTCCTGGCTCTGTCTTCTAGGCTTGCGGGGAGCAGAGGAAGGGGGACTAATGTTCCCTGAGGCTCACTACATGCTGGGCACCCTGCCATCCTCAAAGTCACAGACTCCTCACTGCAGTGCAGTAAGGTCCTGTCACCCCACTGAACAAAGGAGGAAACTGAGGCTGAGAGAGGCGGAGTGCCTAAGGTCCCAAACTGGGAAATGGCAGAGCTGGGATTTGAACTCATGCTCCCACGGCAGAGGTGCTGCCACATCTGGCACCCTCATTTGGGCCCTGTAGGGAGGTCCCAGCCCTGGGACTGGTGGGGGATCCTAGAGGGAAGTGGGAGCCTGGGCAGGGCTAGGGCCCTGGAGCTGAGCCAGACAGGAGCAGTGGGTCCTCAGGCATGGTGGTGGCCCTGGGTGGGGCGTCAGCTGGAGCCAGGGCTGCAGGGAGAGGCAGCAGGCGGGCCCAGGAGACTCCCTCCCCTTCCTCTAGCTCCTGGTCAGGGCCTGGGGTCACTCCAGGCACCTCAGCACCCAAACCTGGGCACACCCAGGGCTCCAGCAGGAGACAGGACACAGGAGGCAGGGCCAGCCCCGTGCAACAATAATGGCTGATGGTGATACTTCCTGTTGACTGAGCACGAACTATAGGCCAGGCTCTGTGCCAAGGCCCTTCCTGGGTCTTCACAACCAGCCTAGGAGGTGGGCCTGTGATTAATGCCCTTTTACAAGTGTGGAAAGTGAGGCCTAGAGAGGCCCTCAACTCTTGCCTGGGCCCACACGGGGACAAGGAACTCTGGTAAGTGGGGCCCTCAGAGAGTGAGCTGCCTGTCCCAGGAGGCATGCAAGCAGAGCTGGAGGGAACTCAGTGGGGTCAGTGGGGACGTGCTGGGAGTTAGGGCTCACTGAGGGCAGTTCACTGAGCATGGGGCCAGGGAAGCTACAAGTTGGGGGGTGAATGAGGCCTCGGCCTGTTGTGGGGATTAAGCAAATTAACAGGTGCTCTGGATTAGAAATGTGCCTGGTATAGAGTAGGTGCTCAATGAATGAGAGCACCCTTCATAGAGCACCTACTGTTTGCAGAAATAGTAACTCACACTTATGGAGACTGCCATGTACCCAGGCCCTGTGCCTGGATGTTTTTGAGAGTTCACTATGTCGCAGCCACATTGCTGAGTGCTCATGGATTTTTGAGACTCATGACACCACAAATGGACGCCTGCTGTTCTTATCTCTATTGGCAGATGAGGACACGCGTGGGAGACAATCAGCATGGCTGGCTGCATGAGCCAGTGTTTCTCTGCTGTGTGGCCTTGGGCAGCCGCTAAGTTCCCTGGGCCTCAGTTTCCCCATCTGTAGCATTAGATGTGTCTACCCATGGCATCCTAGAGTTCTAGAATGAGGTTTTAAATGTCATCCTAGGTGAGGGTTTAAGCATCTGCAAGGCTACTTTTTTTGTCCCAGGAACTTGCTGCCCCAAATGAAATCCTCTCAAAGACTCTTTTAAGGCCTTCTCACCCCTCGCCCTCTCCATTTTCTCCCATCTCAGAGTTCCTTCCCATTTTTCTCTTTTCCCAATTAGGCCTTCTTCCATGCCTGGAAGAGTAAAGACATGTAATTAAATCTTATAACAGGAGTCTGGATGTGGGGCTGTTCCAGGATCAGTTAGCTGGGCTCTAGGTGGACTTCTCTTTCCTTCTCTTTTCCTCATGGGCCCCAGTGGCTGCTGTGGTACCAGACATCACATCCCACATGACCACATCCTAACCAGGAAGGGAAGGGGGGCTAGGCAGGAAAGGGTTCTTTCTCATCTAGAATCTCACTTCTTTATCAAATAGGAAAATATTTTCTAAATGTCCCAGTAGACTTCCCCTGGAGTCCCATGTGACAGTGGAGTCATATGTTTACCTTTAAACCAGAAAGGAATTCCCATGGCTGACTTGGACCAATCAGGACACAGCCTCTCCATCTGTCCCAGAGAAGTTTGGGCTCTGAAGGTGATGGGGGCTCATCTGGGCCAGCCACCAGTTCCAGTCTCACTGACATCCCACATCTAGGCTGCACAGGTGGGCTTGGGTTTGCTGGGACTTCTCTCACTTGTCCGCCTGGGCCACTCCCCACACCTTGAGCACTGTCTTGCCAGAACCAGAGGCTGGTCTCTCTGGTTCTCCTCTGTCCTCCCTACCCGTTCTTTCTCAGGCCTCACAAATGGCCCTTGAGGTGGGGTGGAGCCCTCTCCTGCCTTCATCTGACCCCAGGCCCGGCGAGCTCAGTCACACAGCATCCCTCTTCCTTTACAAGGGCTCCCCAGTCCCTGTCAGTGTGACCACTGGTGACCCAGGCCACACGGTCTGCCTGAGCCCAGCTTCTTCCTCCTCCCGGGTCTCTGTCTTGCTCAGTTTCCCAACTCAGAGACATGGATGTCACTTAACCTCCTGTGTCTTCCCTGGCTCAGAAAGTGGCACTGCCATCAGTCCAGGGGATCAGGCCTCAGACCCTGGAGTTATTCTCAACTCCACCCTCTCTAACCCCACATCCAATCCATCAGCAAATCCCATCGGCTCTGCCTTCTGACTGTATCCAGACTCTGACCCGTCTCTCCCCTACTCTGCCATCACCTGGTCCATCCTCCTCATTCCCCCCGCCCTGCTGCCACCTCCCAGAGGGATCCTGTTAGAACTTCAGTCAGCTCACCCACATCCTGCTCACAGCCCTCCCAGGGCTCCCACCTCCCTCCCTGCCCCACAAGCCCTGTAGGACAGCCCCTGCACCCCCTCCCCTCCCACCTCCCCTCTGGCCACATTGACTTTCACGCCTCCTTAACACACCAAGCTTTTTCCATCCTTTTCCCGCCTTTGCCCTTGTCGTAGTTCACTCTGGAGCATTGGAACACCGTTCTGGATCTTTCTGTGACCTGTTCCTCTCCTCAGGCTCCTGAGAGGAACCTCCCAGGCCACCCCCCGCAGTAGCCCCTCTATCCTTCTCTGTCCCTGACCCTGATTTATTTTTCTGTTGAGCATTTGTCATCCTCTCTCTCTCTCTGTCTCCATTTATTTGGTCATTTGTTCAGTGTTTTGTGCCCACCCTGACCCCACCCTGAAGGTGAGCTCTAGCAAGTGGGAACTGTGTCTTATTCACATGGGGCCTGGCACACAGCAGGTACACAAAACACTGTGTTTGGCGACAGTATTGGCAGCTCCTCCCAGGGATGCAGCCCGTGGGGACATTGTCTGGGTGCCAAGGTAACCGCCGGCTGAGAGCTGATGGGTCCCTTTCAACCCAGGGGCGCTGCCTGGACCTGTGTGTGGAGCAGGTGGGGGAGGGTCCCAGGAGGTGGGGAGAGGACCTCTGAGCCTCCATCTTGCCCAAAGCAAAGGGCAACAGAGCCCAGACCCTCATCGCAGCATCACGGAGCCTTTGGGAGCCTGGGAGGTGACACTTGGCAGGAAAGGAATTTAGGAATTTTCAGTCCACCCTCAGTGCTCCCTTTGGAAACTTCTTGTCTGATCGTTTTCTTTTTTTTTTTTTTTCTTTTTTTCTGAGCTGCGGTACCCACTGTTCAAAGGAAGATCCCATGGCGGTCGCCCATATCACCCCAGGGCAAACTCTAAATCTGGCCCGTCAGGTGGAAATCAACCATGGCCAAGTTCCCCTTGGGGATTCCACAGGAAGGACACAACCCTCCCCAACCGGGGTGGATGTACGGTCTCCATAAATTCAGCCTGCTGTCTTCCCAGCATCGGGTCCCACCCAGGGGGAGGCCTGTCTTGTGTTTGGGGGCTGCAGTGTGGGAAGAGGGCTGCGTCTGAGCAGACTCAGACTGTGGGTGCACTGCTAACCCACATCTCCCCTCCCAGCGTATCTACCAGGCAATCAGTTCTTCTCTCTCCAAGACTTTTTATTTTTTGCTGAGCGTGTGTAGTTGAATTCCCCTTAAAGTGCCTAACTTGTGACTGCCCTGAATACAACATAAGTAAAGGCAGGAGGTCTGTTCTGATTGACGTCAGGGATGGGAGACCTCCTGGCCTTGACCTCTGCTCCAGGGTGATCCCAAGGCCCATCCTTAGAATACCAGGCTCAGGGGAAGCCAGTCAGAAAGCCCACGATTGAGGTCCGTCCCTCTGGTTTCTATCGAGGAAAGGAAGGCTCTGAGAGGTGAGGGAGGCAGTGCTTTGGGGAACAGGTCGGGGGTGGCTGAAACAACCATCTTGGAGGAGGGGGTCGGGGCAGAGCAGAGGTGGGGCTGGGCCCAAGGCCAGAGCAGGATGTGGTAGAGGGCATCTGGAGGGTGTGACTTGCCATTCATTCATGTAGAATCAATGTTGCTCCGTTCATTCTACATTTGCCATTCATTCAACAAATATTAATGAAGCACCTATTCTGTGCCAGGCGTTGGGGAGACAATGATCCCTGCCCACAGGGAGCTCGTAGCCCATTGTGGGAGATGGACATTAACTAAATCATCCTCAGAACTGTCCATTTGTGACTGACAAGTATGAGGTGATTTGAGGGCCTGTAATGGGGCAGGAGGGTTGACATGATTGGGGCAGTCAGGAAGCTGGAAGAGAACTGAACTGAGAACTGAGAACTGGAGAATAAGCAGAGGCCAAATAGATGAGAAAGGGAGGAACAAATGTTTCAGCAAGTGGGCACAGCATGTGCAAAGGCCCTGTGGTGGGAGAGAGCAGAGTGAATAAGTGAATCTAAAAGAGCATGTAGCTGGAGCCATAAGATGGGAGGGGAATGGGGAGTGAGGAAGGCTGAGGGCTGGGCTGGACAGGCTCCATGGGGAGAGCAGCCTGCTCTTACACTGAGGGCAGTGGGGAGCCTTGGGAGGGTCTGAGCAGGGAGACAGTATCAAGAGACACCTCTGCTCACCTCTGCCTTCCCACCTGACTACTTGTCATACCCTGGCTCAGCATCTTTCATGAATTTTTTCCTTGAATCTCCACCACCGACCAACTCCTGACGGTGCCAGGAATTGAGCCCACTTGCCAGATGAGGAAACTGAGTCTCTGGATCTTTTCATGGCCCCACCCACTTCCTCCTGCCCGGAGAAAAGAGGAACAGGGAACAGACACCCAATGGTCAGCTGGGAAGAGTCTGGGCTGGGAATGGGGAGGGTGGGGCCCTTAGAGGTCCACGCCTGGGTGGGCAGGGGCCCTGCTTCCGTTTAACCACAGCCCTGTGACATGTCTCAAAAGGGAAGCAGAGGCTGCCTCTCCTCATCCTCTGTACCCTAGGGAGGGGGCTAGGGATGCCCTGGGGGAGGGCAGGAGCCTGGGTGAGTTCGCTGTCTCCTCCCACAGGCTGCAAGACTGGGTTCTTGGAGAACTTTGGGGTCAGCTAAACCCAGCCTGGTGACCTCAATCAAATCTTGTCACCTTGGCTTCCTCCTCTATAAAGAGAGGATCAGAACCTCTCCCCAGACTATTCTCAGGTTTAGCACACACTGGGGCCTCGCTGAATGGCTGGCCAATGGTTGTGAGTTAGAGGAGCTAAAGATGTTTTTCTTCCTGAAAAAAGTAGCCGATCAGACAAAGAACCCATGAATTTGACATTCAACAGATATTTTTTGAGCACTGTGTTCCAGGCCTTGTCCTGGGTGTTCCTGGGTGTTGCCAACATAGCAAAGAACAGACCGGACATAAGTGCCTAGAGATGCCCCACCGTGCCTGGTCTGCGGCAGACATCACTAATCAATCATCTTCCCACTGAAATCAGAATTTTCCCCAGCGCTGTACACTCTCTGGGGGATGGCACTTGAGGGGGACCAACCTGTCGTTCCCATGGAGGGACAGCGGATGGGGACTCGGAAGATCCCAGTGAGGACCCCTCTAGGTGATTTATGCTGTTACCTCTCAGTCTATTTCAACAAATATCTATTGAGCACCTACTGTGTGCCAGGTGCTGGGGACACAGCAGTGACCAGGGTGGGCGCAATGCTTGCCCTCATGAAGCTGGCATTCTGGTGAGGGAGATGGACAAATAAGTAAACAAATAAGTAGACACTTCCAGACATGGATAGGTGCTACAAAGACATAAGCAGAGGGGTGCAGTGGAGGGTGACAGGGGAGATATCAAGGTGGCCCAGGGAGGTGGGGGGGGCTCTGGGAGGAGGTGGCATTTATTGAGACCTGATTAATGAGATACAGCCACCAAGAGAAAATATGGAGGAACAGTGTTATAGGTGGAGGGAACGGCAAGGGTGAAGGCCTGGAGGTAGGAATCAGGTTGACTTATTTAAGGAGTAGAAAGTATTCCTGGGTATTTCTGGGCAGCATGAGTGATGGGGAGAGAAGTGGGAGATGGTGTTGAAAGGGGAAGGGGCCAGACATCCAGGACTTGAAGGCCAGAGTCAGGCATCTGGATTTTATCCTAAATGTGATGGGCAGTCACTGGAGGGTTGAAGCAGGGGAGTGACTTGGTTGAGGTTATATTTTTGATCTCTCCAGCTGCCATGTGGAAAGGTTGTATAGGGGACAAAGGTGAAGCAGGGAGACCAGGTTGGAAACAACTGCAGATGTCCAGGCGAGTGTTGATGGTGTTTGGACCAAGGTAATGACAGTGAATACAGGGCTAGATGGCCAGGGCTGGCGGGAGGCCCAGGGCTCTGCATTCGGTTTCATTTTTCCTTTTTACACAATCCACCCCAGGGCTCTGGGTCACTGGACTTTCCCTAGCACGGCTGGTAGAGTCCACAGCAGGCTGTCGATCTGGCCTTTTCCTCCTCCTGGCCCCCTCCCTGCCCGGCCCTGGACCCCAACCCTCCTCTCCAAGTGCAAGCCCAGCCCCAGTTACTCTGTTAATGTCTCCCCCAGAGCCCAGACTTTGCCTGTGGTCCTCCCAGTATGCTGTTGCAAGGAGGGCCCCAAGGGTCTGGGCCGACAGAGGTAGATATGTTCCAGGATCCTTGTTCGTAGAGAAATACTTGAAGATAGTTTGCCAGAGGGTAGCCTCTATCTTGGGAAAGTTTTCCTCTGATCCAGACTGTTGCTGAAATGGGGCAGCAGACATACTCTCCTTACTTACTCAGGCCTCAGGCACTTGGATTGGCAGTGGCTGGAGAGCTGTATTGAGGAGGGTTCTGAGGCTGCATCTGGGCTCCTAGGAGGGAGAGTCGTAATTGATTAGGAATCCCTATTGTGGGTCCAGGACAGAGGATAGGGGTCATGTTGGCCTCATCTTTGTGTCTTCAGCATGTAGTAGGTCCTCAGGCTTGCCCTCTCCCATTGTGCCCCTAAATCTTCGAGTATAATCGATGCTATTTGAAAACTCCCTGTGGACTTGCTTTCCTCATCTCTGAAATGGGGCGGATGATGACAATGCCCCAGAGAGGCTGGGAGGCTTCCCTGCTCCCCAGAAGTGACCGGAAACAGAGGTGCTGAGAGCTGCGTTGTCCAAAGTCATGCACCTGGGAGATGGCAAGGCTGAGATTTGAACTCACGGCCCCTGAGTCAGGGAGGGCAGGCAGAACAGTTGGGCTGGGGAGGGGAAGATGCTGCCCAGATCTCCCTGTGACCCTGGACCCCACTTCTCCTTTCTGCTCAGTGTACTCAGCACACAGGAAACCTGGCTGGGGCCTCCCTTGCCCATCCTCTCTGCAGCCGGGTGGACACGGGGTCCTGGCGTCACCCGCCGCCACCCCGGGCCTCCCACTTCCTGTCTTGTGCAAGATGAGGCGTGCCCTGCGTGGAATGGGCAGGCGGCTCTGGCGGATGGGTGGACGGGTGAGTGGGGGCCTCTCAGGCAGGGTCACTGCCCGCAGTTACCGCTAGCAGGCCTGGCCTAGCCCCCGCCCCTTCCTCCTCCTCCTGTGTTTCCCCAAAGTTCAGGCAGCCTTGAGCAAGAGGCTGGGGGACCCGGGAAATTTGGGGAGGCCACGCAGCCAACATCTTGTCCCAACAGAGCAGGCCTGGGCTTGGGTCCTTATGGAGAGGGTCCCAAACGACCATGACAGCTATAATAATAATGGCTTGCATTTACTGAACGCCTGTGACACAGGCACCATCTCACTGGAACACAAATATTTATATAAGCACCTACTACTACTTGCATGTGTTGTTTTAAACCCTTTATATCTAGTGTCCCGTTGAATCCTCACAAAAACCTTGTGAGGTAGCTTTTTATATTAATGACCCCCTTCTTCAGATGAGGAAACCGAGGCTCTGAGAGGTGGAGGGACTTGCCCATGGTCATGCAGCTCAGCTGCGTCCCACTGAAGGTCGTTGTCTGTATCCTGGGGCCAGCAGTATTCTGGAAGTCGAGAGATCCAGAAGGGAGGGGCATTTGGCCTCTCTCCACCTGGGCAGCCCATGGCATGTGGGTGGCCTCTGTGGGCCTCAGTTTTCCCACCTGTACCAGCTCTGGTTTCTCAGGCTTATGTTTGTGGGTCAGAAGGTCTGGGGCAGTGCCAGGGTAGGCAGCGTGGGGAAGAAGGAGGACCAGAAGACACTTCTGGGATGGCTACAGTCCCAAAGCCCCAGGTACTCACAGTGCCCACCTGGGAGGTCACACCTGTGGTCACCGTCCTCAGTCTCTCTGCCTGAGGGCTTCCTCTGGCTGCAGGAGTGCAGGCTGGAAGTGTTGAGGCCCTCACCCACGGAGGGGGGACCGGTGGGTAAATACCCCGGCGTCCTCGCTTGGGGGATGTTCTGCTCCTTCTGCCACAGCTACCCAGGGGCTGAGCCCACAGAAGCAACCTGCTCACCCCCCTTCCTTGTCTCACTTCCTCACTCCCTACTGATGTTTCTGGGATCACCTCCCAAATAAACGGCTTGCACCCAAATCCTTGTCTTGGGTCAGTTTTGCCCACTTAAGCCGGCAGCTTTACCTCTCTGAGGTTAAGAGTCGTGAATCAGACAGACGTGAGTTTGAATCCTGGCACTGCCGCTGACCTTGCCTGTGACCTTGGGAACCTGCCCCCTCTCTCAGAACCTCAGTTACTCCATCTATGAAGCAGCAACTTAGGACCGGAGAACCAAGTGATGACGATATGGACAGGGGAGTGTGAGGTCATGGGGACCAGAGCCGAGTTTCCAGCTGCAGGGCCCACAGGTGATGCTAGGTACCATCTCTGAAGGCTTCTGGGGTGGGATGAGTAGGCCGGGAAAGAGGGAAAAGGGAACAGCCTGGACAGAGGTGTGGAGGAAGGTCTGGCCGTGAGTCCCTCTCAGCCTTGGTTGGCTGGCAGGGGAGGTGGATGGGTGGGAAAGACAGACAACCTATTCCATCCCCTCCGTGCTGCCTCCTGGGATTCCAGGCAGCCTAGTGGGATGCTTAGAGCACAGCAAAGAACAGTGAGTTCACTTACTGTGGGGTGAGAGGTTGGGCTGGTTAAGGGAGCTGTATCTGCAGGGCTCTCATCAGGGAGACAGCTCTCATCCCGGGAGTCACAGATTCCAGGGCTACCTGTCCATGGGGTCTCTTCACCGATTCTGTGCTTGAGGCAGGGATGTGGGGGACTAGGTGCCCCCTTTTACCCTGGGTGGGTCCTCATGCCCAGAAGGGGCCCCTTCCCTCCACCGCAAACCTGGGGTCCTTCGTGATGGCAACCGCAGCCACCTGGCTGCCTAGGCTCCAGACCCGGGTTTCCCTCTCCTGCCCCCATGGCTAGTACACCAGCGAGCTTGTCCAAATGTCCAAGGGTCCATCTCCAGTGCCCCACCCTGGTCCAGCACTGCCTTCTACCGCTGGGACCTTTGCAGCTGCCTCTTCGTTGGTCTTCCTGCCTCCACTCTTGCCTCTTATGCCAGAGGGATTCCCTTAGAACCCCAAACAGATCCTGTCCCTCCTCTGCTCAGAACGCTCCATGGCTCCCACTGCTCTCAGAGCAGATGCCAAAGTCCTTACAGCAACCCACAAGGCTCTGGGAGATCACCCCACCCCCCTGCCACCTCCCAGCCCTCTCTAACTTTGCTCCCTCCCCCCCCCACCCCAGCCCACCTGCTCTCCCCAATTTTCTGCTCAGCTGTAACCACACTGACCTCCTCCTTGTACCACAAACACACCAATTATGCTGCTGCCTCAGGGCCTTTGCACTTGCTCTTTCCTCTGGAATAGAGAACCCTCTTCCCCTTCTTCCTTCAGCTGTCACTGTGGCAACTCCTCTTCTGCAGTCAGGCCTCAGCTCCAAAGTCATCCCTCGGAGAGGCCCTCCCTGGCTAGCCCCTCATTTCCATCACCTCATGCTCTTTTATTTTCTTCCTAGGCCTTAGTGCTTATCCTAGAAGATTTCTCTGCTTGCTTATCCCATTTCTTGTCTGTTTGCTTCCACTGGAATGTCACCAACACTCAAGGGGGGACTTTTGTCTGTGTTGTTCATTGCTGTACACCCAGCCCCCAGCACAGTGCCTGTACAGAGCACGTGCCCAGTAAACACTTGTGAATGAATGAGTGAATGAATGATTTTTTGACAGATGAGGGGCTAAGGCCCAGAGAAAGCCCTAGGGGACTCACAGTCCAGTGCTCTCGCTCCTGACCCACCTTGGTCTCTGGAGCAGTTTGTTGCCAGTGCAGCCCCAGTGCATGCTAAGTTTGGGGGTCCTTGGTGCAGATCTCAGCCCCTGCCTGTCTTGTTTTGTCCTATGGGACTGTAGGCAAGTCAGTTTCCTCATCTGAAGGACGTGTCACGTGAAGGTCCCAGCAGCACAGAATTGAGGTGTGTGGGATGGGATGGTGTGTGGTGAGGGCTTGGCACATAATAGGTGCTCAGTAAATAGGAGTGGGCTTGGCTGTGGGGGAGGCTCTGGTTTGCAGTCCCCTCCCCCTCTGCTCCAGGGCCTGCAGTTACCACTTATCCTGGTCAGTGGGCTTGAGAGATTCCATGTGTGGGCAGGGCTGTGGCCAGGGTGCTCGCCTGGCCTCCCAGCAGGTCCCACGGGCACTATCCAGCCCAGGCTGACATTCCAGACACATTTCCCAGCCCTAGGGCTGCGGCAGATCAGCACAGGCTGGGGGTGGGGGTCGTAGGCTAGACAAACCAGTCAGCCTCCCAGTTTGGGCCTCCAGTCTGCCAGCTTCCTACTGGGTCTCCTGAGGTCCAGAGGGGTCTCCAAGTCCTTCCTTCTGTCTCCAGCTGCTACCATCACCTCTCATGCACACTGGCATAAGAGGCCTCCATTCCGTCCCTCCAGAAATTCCCTCTCCACACTAGCCGGAGGGGTCCCCTAAAACTATGGATCAGCCCACATTACTCCCCTGCTGAGTGGGATCCCCAATGCTCTGAGAGTCAACCTCAAGTTCTTCCCTTGGCTCACGAGGCCCTGTATCAGAGGGACCTCCTCTCCCTCCCCCCCTCCTCACTCACCCTTCCAGACGTATTGGCGTCCCCCGTGTCTCTGAAATGACCCTAGCTCGTGCTGCCTCAGGGCCTTTGCACTGGCTGTCCCTCTGTCTGGAACACTTTTCTCCCAAGTGTCCACAGGCCCCCCTCCACCTCCCCTCCCCACCTAGCCATGTCCCCATCCCTGCTTTATGTTCCCCTGGGGTGCTCATCACCTTCTGGCACACTGTAGATTTTTCTTATCCACAAGTGCAGGGATTTTTGTCTTTTTGGTTCTCTGTTGGATCTCCAGTGTCCAGCACAGTGCCTGGAACATAACTGGTGCTTGACAAACACTCATTGAACAGCTCTATGAATTGTTGGCAGATAAGGACACTAAGGTCTCTCGGGGTAGGTGACCAGCCCACGGCCATACAGCTAGTCCAAGATTAAGCCAGGAGAGGAACCCAGGTTCATCAGATCTTGGAGCCAGCATCCTGGAAACTGCTTCAGGAGAATAACAGACGAGATCCAGACCCTAGCAGTGGATCTTGATTATTCTGCCGTCCCGCCAGCCCCAGGCTGGGCAGTACTTGGGCTGGTCCAGGAGTCCCGACCTGCCTGCCCGGGCATTCCAGGCTCCAGCCCAGGTTCTGAGCTTTCTATTTTGAGCCTCCTAGTCCTGAGGACTGTGTGTTCCCAGCAGGCGGCGCGGGCCAGAGGCTGAGCCTGGGTGTGGCTGTCACCCTATCTGGGGCCTGGTGGTGGCGGGAGCTGGAGCTGGAGCCCCGTCAGGGAGCCCAAGGACCCAGATTCCTGGGTCTCTAACCTATTGGCTGCTGAGGCCTCTGAGGCAAGTCTTGTTCTCTGTCTGACTGTCCCCCATTCAAGCTCCTACCCTGGTATCTTGCAGGGGTGGTACCGACTCATCCCCCCTTGGATTAAACCCCTCTGATTGTCCCCAGGACTTTAGGGCCTATTTGAACTCTGGTTCTGCCCCTCTATAGCTGTGTGACCTTGGGTAGAGGAGATGGCACAGGGGAAAGAAGAGAAAGAAACTCCCAACAAGGGGACGGCATGTGCAAAGGCCTGGAAGTATGAACAGTGTGAAGGGTGCAGGGTGGTGGATGAGGGCTCACTCCACCTCTCTAAGCCCATTTCTTTATCTGGGAAACGAGCACAATAAGAGTACCTATCTCCTGGGATTGCTGAGGACATTCAGTGTGATAAAATTGATGAAAGTGCCTTGCACCCAGGAAGTAACTCAATATTTAGCCCCCCACCCTCAGGGGGCATTTTCTCCCCATGGCAATTTCTCCCGTTGCCCTCCTTACCACCTGGTACTTTTTTTTTTTTTTTTTTGCGGTACGCGGGCCTCTCACTGTTGTGGCCTCTCCCGTTGCGGAGCACAGGCTCCGGATGCGCAGGCTCAGCGGCCATGGCTCACGGGCCCAGCCGCTCCGCGGCATGTGGGATCTTCCCGGACTGGGGCACGAACCCGTGTCTCCTGCATCGGCAGGCGGACTCTCAACCACTGCGCCACCAGGGAAGCCCCCACCTGGTACTTTTGTATTAATTTGCATGTTGGTTGCTCAGCTGCCTTCCCATCTAGAACGTCAGCTCCACCAGGCCAGGGACTTTTGTTTGCCTTTTCACTGCTGCATCCCCTGCAGTCCAGCACAGTATCTGGCAAACAGCAGGTGCTCAATAAATAAATGTTTGTTGAAAGAATTAATGAGTAAATAGTGACACACTGGGAAACACAGGCCCTGAGCTCTGAAAGTGTGTCCTCACCCCCCTTCCCTGGCCCAGGGAGGGGGGTACCTAGGATCCTCAGGTGCTTGTTGGTACCAGACAGCCCTGCTCTATCTGATCTAGTAGCCAGTGAAGCTGTCCAAGTCAGCATCATCTTCATTTCACAGATGGGGAGAATGAGGCTCAGAGAGGGGGAGTCATTGTCTAATGTCACACAGCGGTCATTGTCTGAGCCAGGATTCCAACCCAGGACTGTGTATGGGATGGATCATTTTTTCCCTGGAAAGAGTTAGTGGTAATGGGAGCATGGTGGGGCTGGGAGGGGGTCCCAGGGAGGGAGGAAGGGATGGGAGGTGTGTCACTCCTCTCGAGTTCCATCTCTCTTTGTGTCTCTCTGTTTCTCTTTTCATCTCCCTGGATTCCTCTGTCTCTGTCTTTGTCCTGTCTCTCTCTGTGTGTTTCTCTCTCTCTGTCTCTCTCCCTCCCTTGTGTATTTGACCCACTGCCCAGGAGGGAGTGCGGGTAGCAGACTCCTGGTGTGGGGAGGACTGAGCTGAGGACCTAGAGCCAGACCCTGTTCCAGGCCCAGCGTGGGCCCCAGGGTCTTGGTTTCAGTCTCCAAATTTCAGAGTATGGAGAGCCCCAGGCTCAGTTTCAGAAGACGTGGATTGGAATTTCAGCTTTGTCATAGCTCAGCTCTATGGCATTGGTCACTTAACCTCAGTTTCTGTAAAATGAGACTATTGACACACCTATTTCATAGAGTTTTGTTTTTTTTTTTTAATTTATTTTAGTCTGCGTTGGGTCTTTGTTGCTGCGTGCAGGCTTTCTCTAGTTGCGATGAGCTGGGGCTAGTCTTCGTTGCGCTGCGTGAGCTTCTCATTGAGGTGGCTTCTCTTGTTGCGGAGCACGAGCTCTAGGTGCGTGGGCTCAGTAGTTGTGGGACGTGGGCTCAGTAGTTGTGGCTTGCAGGGTCTAGAGCACAGGCTCAGTAGTTGTGGTGCACGGGCTTAGTTGCTCCGCAGCATGTGGGATCTTCCCACACCAGGGTTTGAACCTGTGTCCCCTGCATTGGCAGGCAGATTCTTAACTACTGTGCCACCAGGGAAGTCCTCTCATAAGGTTTTATAGGAGGAATGATACAAGGTCCATTCCTGGCTTCCTGAAGCCCCAAGTAACAAGGGAGGCAGTCAATAAACAGCTAATTGTAATGATTTCCTTATAAGAAGTGGAGAAAGTGAGATTCAGACTCATTTCACTCATTCATCAAATATTATTGAGTGCCTACTATGTGCTAGGTGCTCTGATTTGCATTCATTATCCCAAGGGTTGTCAAACTATGGCCCTCGGGCCAAATCTGGCCCACAGCTTGTTTTTGTAAATAAAGTTTTATTGACACACAGCGTGCTCATTCATTTACTTATCTATAACTGCCTGCATCCTGCAACTACCTGTTGAGTAGTTGTGAGAGAGACCGTACTACCCCCAAAGGTGAAAATATTTACTGTCTGTTTCTTTACAGAAAAAGTTTGCTAATCCCTGGATTAACCCATCACAGTCCTGGGAGGAAAAAGGGATCATAACTCTGATTTTACAGTTTAGAAACTGAAGTCTTTGTCCAGTGACTCTCACAGGTTGGATCTCGGATAAACAGTATGTGGGTCTTATTCTTCCTCCCCTGCCCCTTAGGGACCCTCCCAATTCTTGTTCCCATTCGCATGGATGTCAAGTCGGCAAATGGAACCCCACAGTGGAAAGAATACTCTTTGGAGGTCAGGTAGGTCTGAGTTTGAATTTTGCCTCAGCCCCTCTCTTGCTGGTAACCTTAGGTGAGAGGTCTGACACACAGGGTGCTTAATCAACGTCACATTCCCGCTATGAGCCTCAGCTTTTTTTTTTAGGCTCCATCCAGGTTATGGCAGGGGGTGGGGTGGGATGGGGAGTTTTGCAAATCGCAGCCATTGGCCAGCTGGCCTTTACAGCTGCAGTGAATGGTGGAGAGTGAGGCATCAGAGGAAGAGCACTTACGGACGACAGAGAGGCTTCCTAGAGCTCCATACAAGTGGTGGGGGGAATCTCACTGTCACCTAAGTCTGCCCTAAAGTCTTAGTGTCTCTCCCCTGGCTTGAGGCCTCAATCTGGTCCTTGACTGTACCTCCCTCATCTCTCCCAAGCTCCTTTCCCAGCTTCCCTCCTGCTGACCTTGGGGAGCTCCAGGTTTGCTCTCAGCCTTTTTCCAGGGGACCCAGAATCACCAAGAGGCAGTCCTTCCCACTGCCTGGGGGAGGTAACTCAGGAACCTCCGGCTTCTGCCTGTCCCAGTGCCCTGCATCATGATCAGCAGCTGCTGAGAATGGCAGTAACTCTCCCCTGATGACTTTGCCCACTGCCTACCGTGCCTGTACTAGAGCAGCCTTCTAGAATGAATTAATTCAGTAATTTATTTTCCCAATGCTAGGTGACACCTTGGTCAAATTCCTTCACCCTCGACTCTGTAAATGGGCTCTGGTGGTACCTACCCTGTCAGAAGTTGTGAGAATGAAATGAGTCAGTGAGAGGAAGTGCTTGGCATGGCCTTGACCATAGTGGGCACTCAGGACATGTGCTCAGGGATTTACTCGAGGGTCCCTGGATGCTCCCTGAGGATTCCCCAAGGCCAGCCTGGTGCTGGAGTGAGGGGAAGAGGGGGACACAGGTGCCAAAGACACAGTTCTTGTCCTCTCTAAACGCTGGTGATTTCCAAATGCATCTCTTCAACCTGGACACTTTCCCTGACTCCAGACACGAGTCTCCACTTGCCCCTCCTAATTGCTACCGGGGTGGCTGATGGGAGCCCCAGACTCAGCCCAGCCATGGCCGACTCCTGATCTACCCCCAAACTACCCCGTCTCAGTTAACTGCTCCTCCATTCTCCAGGTACTCCCCCAAACCTGGGAGTTGTCTTCTACCCTTTGTTCTCACTTACCCTGGTATCTGATTGCTCACCACATCCTGTCAGCTCCACCTTCGAAATGCATCCAGAATCAGCCTGCATCGCCCCAACTCCAGTGCCCCCGCCATGGTCCATGCCACCAGCATCGCCCATCTGAGGACCTCATCCCCTATGGTCTGTTCTCCACACATAGTCAGAGAGGTCCCCTTAGGACCTAAGTCAGATCCTGTCCCTCCCCTCCTCAGAGACCCCTCATGGCTCCCACCTCACTCAGAGTCAAAGTCAAGGTCCTCCTCATGGCTGACAAGGCCCTGTGTGACCCCCCGACCCCAGCCAACCCTATACCTCTCTGATGACCTCGTCTCTTCCACTTTCCCCCATGCTTACTTCCTTCGAGCCTGATGGCCTCCTTGCTGTTCCTCTAATAAACTATGGATCACTCTACCTCAGGGCCCTTGCATGTGCTGTTCATTCTGCCTGGAACCCTCATCTACCATGTATTCCCATGACTCACCCCCTTCAGGTGGCAGCTCAGATGTCACCCCTCAGAGCAGCCTTCTCTGAGCCCCACCCTCACCAGCTTAAACATTCTCCACCTCCTAAACTGTCTCTCTCTGTACTCTGATCCTGCTTTGTTATTCCTTTATGGGTAGAGGAGGTGGCACAGGGGAAAGAAGAGAAAGAAACTCCCAACAAGGGGACGGCATGTGCAAAGGCCTGGAAGTATGAACAGTGTGAAGGGTGCAGGGTGGTGGATGAGGGGGAGATTGGTGAAGATAGTAGGGCAGAGAGACCCCGGCAGCTGAGCTCCAGGATAAAGCATCAGCCGGGCAGGAGGAAAAAGAGCTCTGGGCCAGCAGTCAGTAGGCCGGGGTCACCCTGACTCTGTTGCTCCCTTGGCTGTGTGACCTCAAGAAGCCATGCCTCTCTCTGGACCCAAGAACCTACAACTGCTATTGGAGACCACCTAAGTGGATTCATTATTTGACAAGTGGGGAAACAGGCTGCAGTGCTTCTATGACCTGGTTAAATCCTCAGGGACAGGGATAAGCCGGGAACTGCTAGCAGTCACTCATAACTTAGCTCAAACGAGCTCCCTGGATTCTTGGCTACCCAGTGCCCCTTAGACCCAGTGGGCCTGGGAGGCAGGCTGAGGCTCCCTGCAGGGCTCTGGTTGCTCAATCACAACTTCCACGGCTATGACCAAGGCAGGTGACACATGCTGTCTGGGAGTCACCCTTGGACCCTGCAGCCTGTGGCACAGACTCCCACCTCCCCACACAGCCCGACTTGTGCTCTGCTCCCTGTGCTGCCATTTCCTGACTATGTGACTCTGGGCAAGTCACTTCCCCTCTCTGAGCCTCAATTTCCTCTTCTGTAAGAGGAGATAAGAGCGGTACCCGCCCTCCTGGCTGTTGGGAGGATTTACTCTGCCCCTGCCACACTGGCCCGCTTGCTGTTCCTCAGACATGCCAGGCATGCTCGTACCTCGGGGCCTTTGCCCTTGTTGTTCCCTCTGCCTGGAACACCATTCCCGAGGATGGCTTGCTCTCACGCCTGCAGGTCTCTGCTTAAATGTCCCAGCTCAGCCTTCGCTGACTCCTGACACCCCCTTCCTCACTTCATTTGTCTCCGTAGCTCTCACCACACCTCCCGCCGCATCCTGGGTCTTGCTTGTCTGTCTACCCCATTCAGGATGGCAGCTCCACTTTTGTCTCTCTTGATCATCGTTATGTTCCCAGCCCTCAACATGGCACCTGGCACAAGAAAATGCACAATAAGGACTTGTAGAATGGACGGATGAATGAATGAACGTAAAGTGCTCAGCAACGTGCCCTCCCCATAGTAAGCGCTTGATACACGACGTCCTAATGTGGTGAATGGTGTTATTTTTGGCAGATGCTTTCCAGTGCCCCTTCCCTCCCGGCCCCCTCAAATCCTGTCCTCACTCTCCCGGTGCTCCTGCTTTCTCTGCCCGGCCCAGATCCCTGGCCCAGCTCGCTGCTGCCTGCGCAGTCTTGTCCCTGGGTCAGGGTGACCTCTGGGGAATCGCAGGCCTGTGGGGCGGCCTCCCTCAGGCTCTGCCTCTGGCTCCTCTTATATCCCCGGGGGCAGAGGCTTCTGGGAAATGGGCAGAGCAAGGCTTTGAAGCTCCCCTGGGTCAGACCCACCGAGCTCCTGGGCCTTCCTTCTTCATTGCCTGATGTGACCCCATTATTGCGTAAATGGGGACAGTGAGGCTAGAGAGGAACTGCCGTGTTCGGTGGCGAGCCTTCGGGGCTCCTGAAACGTCCAGGGCAGCTTCCAGGACCCTGCTCAGGAGCCTGTTTTCTGGACGGCAAGACTGAACCCCATACAGGCTTTGGGCCCAGGCTTGGATCTCATCCTCCCACTTCCTGGCTGGGTGACCTGAGGCTTGTCACTTGGTCCCTCTGAGCCTCAGTTTCCTTGTCTGTAGAATGGCACGTCAATGATACCCAGCTCACGGGGGTGTCTGGGAGGACAAGACCAGCCATCCCACTCACATCAAGGGTTTCTGGCCCCTCCCCAGGGTCTCCCAAGCTCCCGAGCCCCTGGGCCCTCGCCCAGTTCAGGGGCCTGGCATTGTTACCTCCTCGTTGGGGTAATTGACAGGCCCAGGAGATTGTTGCTGCTGCTGCTTTATTTTTTTTTTTCCTTCCCCAACTTCTCCCCTCATCATTCCGGTCTCCCTCCTCCAGAACCAGCTTGTTTTTGTTTTCTGTTTTTACGGCTCCATAAATGAGTCACAGGCCTGATTTGATTTAATTTCGTTGTAATTGTTATCTTTTCAAGCTTGTTTTTTTCCACTCGGTTACTCACGAGACCACAAAATCTAAACAGGACGGGGGCCTTCCCCGGCCCGGCCTCCTGGTTCTCCGGGGCTCAGGGCCAGGGTCAGCAGCTCCCGGAGGACTGAGGTGGGGTCCGTGGGGCTTCTGGGGGGAGGTGTTTAGTGTCCTGCTCAGGACTGGATGTCCCGAGTCCTCAGGCTGTAGCCTTGTTCTGAGTGCTGTGTGACCTTGGGAGAGTTGTTTAAGTTCTCTGGGCACAATTCCTCAGCATCCTCCTTGGCAAGCTTTAGAACAGGAAGTCAAAAACGTAGACACTTTGAGGCCAAGAGGCGACATGATGAGTGAGGTGGGCTGGGTGGTGACGGCAGTGAACTGCGGAGAACAGGCCCTTCTCAGGGGACAGCTGCTTCTCAGCCAGCACGCGGCCCACGTCTTTCAATTTATCAAGAGAAGCCAGAAATCCGAGGTCATGTGTGAAAAGTCCTGATTTTTAAATGTTGGCCAACGAATCAATTAAAAACAACACACAGAACCCAACTTGGTGTACACCTCTGGTTTGGAAGGTTCTAGAAGCTGTGGCTGGAGTTCTTTCTCCTTCCACACCTTTGCCTGAGCAGTTCCCTCTTCCCGGAGCACTCTCCCCTCTTCCTTACCTCATCATTCTCTGCTGTCCCACAGCCCCTTGGGCGCCCCTGGTTACCGCAGTGCTGGGGACCAGCCTCTTAGTCATTTCTCTCACAGACGGTGAGCTGAAGAGGTCACCAGCCTCATCCACTTTTGTATTCCCTGAATCTGGCGCCTAGGGGGTACCCAACCTACTTTTGTTTTTATGTTATTTTCCTCATGGTGCGTTTTTCTTGTTTATTTGAGACCACCTTTGTAATGGGAAAATTAGCCCCTTAATTGTTAAAAATCATAAAAATATGTTTACTGGTTTGTTATTTGTTTCTAAAATGGGGCACAATCATTCTTTAGTTATTCAGAAACCGGAGGTGTTGGGCTGGCCCCTCCTGGGGTGTGGAATGGGCTGCAGGAGCCAGTAAGGGGTTGAGGAGTGGGGGCTTTGTGGGAGGGAAGGAAGGCAGGACTCCAGCCAGGGGTAAGGAGGGGCTGAGGGCTGCTCCTCAGAAGCTTGGTTATAGGGCTTCCCTGGGCTTCCCTGGTGGCGCAGTGGTTAAGAATCCGCCTTCCAGTGCAGGGGACACGGGTTCAAGCCCTGGTCCGGGAAGATCCCACATGCCGCGGAGCAACTAAGCCCGTGTGCCACAACTACTGAGCCTGCGCTCTAGAGCCCGCGAGCCACAACTACTGAAGCCCACACACCTAGAGCCCGTGCTCCGCAACAAGAGAACCCACTGCAATGAGAATCCCGTGCACCGCAAGGAAGAGAAGCTCCTGCTCGTCGCAACTAGAGTAAGCTCGCGCACAGCAACAAAGACCCAATGTAGCCAAAAATAAATAAATAAATAGACTAAAGAAAGAAGCTTGGTTATAGCCATGTGACCAGTGCCCACCATTCGGGTGCATCTGGGCCTGTTTTATGAATCAGAAGTTGGAAGTGATTGGGGGGTACTCAGGAGTCCATTCTGGGGTGGGCGGGGCCACAGCATCCTCTACTTTTCCAGAGGCTTCAGTGGGCGGGCCAGTTATGGGGGCAGTGACCAGGGCCCGGTGGTGGCCATAGTGCAGCCTGAATAACTCTTTCCATGATTATGTCACGTTGGTCACATGTAACGAAAAGGTCATTACACTGTGCTGTCACGCAATTTTGTTTAAATATATTTGAATATATCAACACTCCCTTAACTTTGATCATCCTAAGACTTTGCATAATTATATTATTGTATTAGGTCAAAGAGAAAATCAATTTATTTTCACTTTTCTTTTTTCACTTTGCAAGACAGGTCCTAGGCAAATTTCTCTAAAGTTGATCTTTTTTCTGAGGTTTTGTCCATGGTTCTCAGTGAATTCACTTTATGTGGCTTTTTCCTAGAACAGAGTGTCTACCTTTATCTTCTGAGCTCCTGCCCGAGGTCTCCAGGAGTGCCCTTCTCCCCACTCCCAGGCGCAGCTCTTGTTCTGTGAGGGGCACCAGGGTCTCCAGTGCTGGGCAGCCCAGGGACCCCTCCTAAGCTGGGGTCCATCCCTCATCACCACCACGTGTGGCCCCATCCTCCTAGCCTGGCCCAGCCCCTGCCTCCCCTTCTCTCTTGCCCTTTGGTCTTTCTCTCTCTAACCAGGACCTAGGTGACCCTGCGGTAATGCTCCGGCCTAGAATGGAAGCTCGGTGGATGCTTAAGATCACGGGGTCCCAGACTATAGAATTGTTCCCGCCAGGACAGAGGCATCACTGGCTCTCAGTCGACTAAGCCCCTGCAATTCTAGAATTCTAATGTATGGAGACCTGGTAGACCAAGTCACATGCTCACTCAGTAAATATTTATTGAGCATCTATTACGTGCCAAGCACTGGGGGGACAGCAGTGAACAAAATGGACAAACAAGATGGACAAACTCTCTGCCTTCATGGCACTTATGTTTGAGCTGGGGAGACAGTCAAGAAACAAATGAAATGGAGTATGTCAGATAGTGAAATAAACGGCAAGGGGGGGCAAGGAGTAGGGGGGCTGCAGTGTCATATGGGCCATCATGGAAAGGACAGGTGGCTGGAGGGAAGTGAGGTGCTGGCCCTACAGATGTCTGGGGCAGAGTGTTCCAGTTGCTGGGAACAGCAGATGCAAATGCCCTGAGGTAGGAAAAATCTTGCATTGTTGGGGAAAGATAAGGAGAGCAGTCTGGCTGAGTGAGCCCGTGGGAGGGTTGCGGGGAGACAAGATCCAAGGGGCCAACAGGGTCTAGATCACCCAGGGCCCTGTGGGCGGCAGGAGGAGGAGTTTGAATATGACTGTAAGTGAGGTGGGAGCCTCTGGAGGGTTCTGAGCACAGGAGGGACAGGGTCTGACTCAGGTTTGAACACAGGGTTTCTGACTATGGGCCCTGTCGACATTTGGGCCGGATGATTCTCTGTTGTGGGAGCTTCCTGTGCATTGTAGGGGTTTGAGCAGCACCTCTGGCCCCTTTCCACTGGATGCCAGTAGCACCCCTCTCTCCCACCCAGTCCTGACAGCAAAAGTATCTCCAGGGACTTTCCTGGTGGTCCAGTGGTTAAGAATCCACCTTCCAATGCAGGGGATCCAGAGAACTAAGATCCCACAGGCTGCGGGGCAACTAAGCCTGTGCACCGCAACTGCCGAGCCCATGCGACTGCTAGAGAGAAGGCTGCACGCTGCAAGTAAAACCCGACATAGCCAAAAATAAATAAATAAAATAAATTAATAAATATTAAAAAAATACATATCTCCAGACATTGTCAAATGAACCCTGGGGCACAGCAATTCAGTCACCCCTGAATTGGGAACTACTGGTCTAACAGGATCCTTCTGGCTGGGAATGGGGAGAGCGGACTGTAGGGACTCCAGGAGGGGAGAGGGAGTGGGGCTGGGAGACGTGGTTGGATTCTGGATCTATTTTGAAGGTGAAATCAGCAGGATTTATTGGCCCAAGCAGTGGTGGGTAAAGGTTCTGTCTTTTACTGAGTGGGGTTTGGTTTGCGGGGCTACATGAGGAGGTTTCTTTTTCTGGATGCCAATTCAGGAGGTCTGGGATGGGGCCCACTGACCTTAGGTGATGCTGAGTGTTTCAAACTGTGCTTCAGAAATTTAAGTGTCCAGAGGATGTACCTTGATGGCAGGCTGGGGGTGTCTTTTCTAGGGGTGAGAGCAGGGACAAGTGAGTAAGGGGTCCCTCACTTCAACCAGATCAGGAGATTCCACCTAAGATGTTTCAAGAAAGGGCTCTGAGACGGAAGGAAGCCTCAGGACTTCAGCTCCAGTGTAAGGGTTGCAAACTCAGGTGCCTGGAAAACAGCAGGGCCAGGAGAACAGCACACACGGTGAAGTGGCTGGTGAGAGGGGCAGAGGCCCATCTAAAGCATGGGCATTCCTCAGCTTCAGCCCAATGTTACCACGTGGAAGGCCAGGGCTTCCAGGTTTTCATGAGAAACTGTAAATCTGGATTGATTTTTAAATGTTGGGGCCAATCTATAAATACACAGGCCAGATTTGGCCTGAGGGCCATGAGTTTGACACCTCTGGTCCACTGTAGCCCTCTCAGTTTGCAGATGGGGAGTCAGAAGTATAGCGGCTCCAGAGAAGGGTGGATTCTCCTGGGTTAGGGCAGGACAGGGCGCGGGGGAGGGGGAGGAGCTTGGACTCAGCTCTGAAGAAGGGTCAGATTCCGACAAAAAAAAAGAGGGGAGGGCATTCCAGGAGGTGGGGGAGTATGAACAAGGGTGTGGAGGTGGGGACGTGAAGACGGTTTTTGAGGTCGAGGGAGATAAGAGATGGAACCAGGGAAGAAGAGGAGGAGACGTGATGGGGGGTGGGGTGGTGCTGGGAGATAAACGAACAGGCAAGACTGAAAGCTGGAAAAATCAAAAAAGGATTTGAATAATATTAATAATTTCACTTCCGAAATTGTTTGGCAACGAGCAGCTCATTTATTTTACCACCGGTTTTGGGTTCTTGGCAATCCCCGTGTATATCAGGGAGTGTTTGCCCAACAAGGAACATTCTCGTTTGCAGATTATGTTCAAATGCCATGAAAAGTTTTGTAAATACTAAATTAGAAATTTAATAATTAATGGTGAAGTTTGAGTGGATTAGTGAAAGGAGTTATTAATTTCTATTTAGCAGGTTTCTTTAAGTGTTTTAGAGGCAAGACAATTTTTTTTTTCCAAATCTCCCTTGCAAATTTTCCACCTCACAGCAGCCAAAATTTGAGGTGACATGTGCAAAAATAGCTGATGTGTAATGATAGAAAGGGGTAAGTGAGGTTTAGAGAGAGCCTGGGAGAGTTCGCTTTCAAGGGGAGGATCAGGGCAGGCTCCCTGGAGGAGGTGGTTTTGAATCCGAGAGGCAGAGGATGGGTGAAATATAAACCAGGCAGATGGGTTAGGGTAATGAGGGCCTGCCAGGTGGAGGACTCCGTACTTGCAGAAGTGTGAAGGTGGGAATAATGAGGTGACAGTTTGGACTAAGGGGTTTGGGGCTTGGCTAGTAGTGGTGGAGAGCACTGTGAGAACCAAAAGCAAAGGTCAGGGGCACAGCTAGGCCTGAGAAAACAGCGTGTGAAGAAGAATGGGGAGCTGACCTCTGTGCACATTGCTTGTGGGTGCAGAAGGGCAGCTTGTGGGTGTCTTGTCCTTCTGTCCACAGCCTAACACCCTTTCCCCTCATCCCAGCAGAGTCATCTTAGGTGAAATATAAGAACAAGTCACCTGTGTCGAGTGCCTGTGGAATGCCCAGCCCTGCATGGAGGGCTTCTGGGGTGTCAGCTCATTCATTGCTCCTGTCAGTTGTATGAGGGAGGTGTTATTATGATCCCCATTTTACAGAGGACATGGAGGCCAAGAGAGGTTAAGCAACATGCCTAAGGTCACGCAACCAGGAAGCAGCAGCGTAGGATCGGAAACCAGACCTGTCCAAGCCCGAAGTCCATGCCCTACCACTGCTCTGTAATAACACATGCTCCCACCAGGTCTGGTTCCCTGTGATCCGAGTACCATAATCATCCCATTTATCAGAGGGGTAAACTGAGGCTCTGAAAAATGGAGTCACTTGCACGAGGTCATACAGCTAGAAGGGGCAAAGCCAAGGTTTGAATCCTTGGGTCCAGTTGACTCTGGAGCCCATTTTCCTTCCACCAAATGACACAGCTGCTTGTCTTTCCAGGATTCTATTTCCTCGTCTGATGAAGTGGGATGAGGACGATGTCCACCTCATGGGGTCCACATGAGGATCAGAGGTGGTGCATATGCATCACCCAGTTCAGTGCCTGGCAGTTAGTAGGTGCTTTAAAAATGATGGCTGTGATTATTTGTTGTAAAGGTGGCTGCATATTAAATGAGTGAATTAATGTAAGGCACTTAGAGCAGTGCCCAAGTAGCACTTATGTGTCTAAGGGCACATAGTATGTGCTCAAGAAATGCTAGAAGGTGTTATTATTTTTAGAGGACCTACCACGGGGGACAGCCTTCCAAACCTGCTTCCTTCCCAAGTTGCCTTCTACTAGTTTCTCTCTTCATCCAACAGACTGGCTTTAGAGTCTGGGAAAGGATTTGTGGGTGAAGAGGATGCAGAGCCTTCTGCTCATTAGTCAGAGAGATGCTGAGAGCACTAGACAGTGAGCCCAGAATTCTGGGTTTGAACCCTGGACTCGCTGTGTGACCTCTGGCAAGTGCCTTGCCCTCTCTGAGCCTCAGGTTTGCCTTTCATCAGCAGAGCCTGGGCGAAGTTGCCCTGGGAGGTCCCAACCCTGCATAGGGATGGTGGCGTCTCCTGTGCCCCCTTTGGCCACCAGTCCCCACCTCCTGCCTCCCGAGCTGCAGGCCCGTCCGGCTCACTCGCGGTGACGACCAACCAGCCAATCTGTTTACTGAACTGGCTGACCCCTTCCGGGAACTCGGCCCAAGCTTCCCAGAACTCGGATATTAATGACCCGGAGCCACATGACAGAGCATGACACAGCACTTTTGGGCGCAAGGCAGGGCCCAGAGGGGTGCGTGGGGGGCCGCAGCCCAGCCCTCCAGCCTGGCTGGCCAGTGAATCACTCCAGCCTCCTGTAGCCTCCTGATCCCGGCCACTCTGCTGCCCCGCCCCCGCCATCCCCAGGCCCTCCTCCCCCCTGCCAGGGCCACCTTAGGACCCCTAGCCCTTTGCCCCAGTGAGTGACCTAGAAGAGGTCTTGGGTGATCAGGACTGCCCTCTGGGGTTATAGATGGGGAAAGTGAGGCCCAGATGCCTGGAGTAAATAACAGTGAGCACTTATTGGGCACTTGCTGTGTGCGAGGCACTGGGCAACTAGCTCATCCCAGTCTCACACACAACCCTATGGAGTAGCATATGCCAGATGGGGAAACTGAGGCTCAGAGGGGGGACCAAGGGCATGCAGCAGTGCAGGGCAGCAAGGAGTCCAAGCAGCTCTATTGGACCTCATGCGATTTCCTTTCATTCCCTCAACAGCCTGACCAAGGAGGGGTGGTGGGATCTGTTCCACAGCAGGGGAAACCGAGGCATAGAGAGGCTGAGTACCCTGCCTAAGGTCTCAGTGCTCTGCCTCTAGGACCTGTGCTCTGAACCAGATGTGCCGGGCACATTGCTAGCGCTCACGTAACATCTATGCCCTGACCACCCTGGGTGGGAGCACACGCAGGCTTTGGCACCGCGCAGAGCTGCATTGGAATCCCGACTGTGCCTTTTTCTGGCGGCTTGGCCTGGGGCACGTGGCCGCATCCCGATGTACCTCAGTTTCCTCACTGGTAGAAGGTGATTGCGATGGTCCTGGCCCTGCAGAGCAGCCGTGAGGGCTGTGGTGTGGTGCTCAAACAGTACCTGGCTGCACAGAAAGCGCTGCTTGGACTTCAAGTCTGTATCTTCAAGTCTGTATCCAAGCGCTGCTTGGACTTCAAGTCTGTATCTTCTCCAAAGCCAGGTTGGGGTCAGCCTCTGGACCTCACATCCTCCTCCTTCACCCTTTGCTGCCCAAGGGCAAAGTGAGGGCGGTAGTTTTTATGAGGCTGGGAACCAGACAGGCTCTGGGGCTCCGAGGGGTGCCTGCCCGCCGCAGGAGTGGGGCCTCCTGGTTCCTAGCCCCTGAACTTTGGGCTGGGGGCTGGGGGTTAGGCAGGGGAGGGGCAGCACTTTGATCATCTTCTTTTCATTCCACAACTGTTGCTTGAGCACCTACTGTCTACCAGACTCCAGGAGACCCAGCAGTGAACACGATCTCTGTATGCATTCTGGTGGAGGAGACAGATCAGTGAGCGAACACAGGAATAGATGATTTCAGCTGGGGAGAAGCTCCATGGCAGAAATAAATAAACAGAGGTGTTTGGGAGCTGCGTGGGTCAGAGAGGGCCTCTCTGAAGAGGTGACCTGGAGAGACATCTGAAGGAGGAGAAGGAGCAGACCCTGGGGGAAGAGATTTCCAACAGGGGTAACAGCAAGGGCAAAGGCCCTGGGGTGGGTTGGGGCTTGGAATGTTCCAGGAAAGGCAAGGAGGCCAGGTGGCTGGAGGGGAGTGAAGGAAGGGAAAGGAGGTGATGTTAGAGAGCTTGGCAGGGGTCAGATCACGCAGGGAGTTGTGGGTTGAGTGCCACTGGTGGGATTTGTGTGGGGAAGGGACTGACATGACCCAATTTGATGGACAGCAAGCCTTCACTTACCACTTTCACTTCAAATTTTCTACCCCTCTGACAGATGAACTAACAAGGGTCTAGGTCGAGTTCACTCAGAAGGTCAGTGGCAAGGTGTGGATGAAACCGAGGTGGTTGGACAGCCAGTTCAGGGCTCTTCCCCCTAAGAAGAGGGAAGTCAGAACATGGGCTGAGGAGTAGATGGCCCATGGGTCAGCAGAGTGGGAGCACTTGCAAAGCCCTAAGAGCTGTGAGCTTCCTGGCAGAGGAGGTGCCCTCTAAGCTGAGGTTGGGGCAGAGTTTCTGGAATAGTGCTCCTGGTAGAGGGAACAGCGTGTAGGGAAGCCCAGAGGTAAGGGAGAGTAGGCTGTGTTTGGGAAATTCATCATTGCTCAGGAGTTAGGAGAGGGGAGAGGTGACGGGGTGATGTTGTCAGGATCCTGATCCTGGAAGGCCTTGGAGCCAAGGGGAGAAGCTGCAATTTCAATCTGAAGGCCTTCTATGTGCCAGGCCCAGGCTGGACCCTAGGGACACCAAGGCAGACACACATTCTCCCTCCTGGGCCCCATGGTCCAGAGGTGGGGGCAGCCTAGAGAGGGGTCAGGGCCACAAGGGGGCAGGAGGGCAGAGGGGCATGAGCTCCCATCCCGACTTTTACAAAAGACACGTGAGGTTCAAATCTCAGTTCTGGGGTGTCTTCACTGTGTGGCCTGCGGCAAGTCACTTTACCTCTCTGAGCCTTGGTTTTCTCATCTATAAATAGCACCTGGAAGGATACCGTCGGAACTCAGTGAGATTATTCTTTCAGTCACTCATTCACTGTTTTTTGAGCACCTACTACGTGCCAGGCACTAGACTGGGCACTGGGGGCAACACAGCATTGACAGAACCTCCTGCTCTGATGGAAGAGGTGCTATGGAGTAGCAAGCAGTTAAGAACATGCACTCTGAGCCAGACGGCCCACCACTTAGCAACCGCACGGCTTTGGGCGAGCTGCCTTACCTCTCTGAGCCTTACCTGTAAACGGAATAATTATAGCACCCACCTCATAGGGCTGTTTTAAGAACATACGCGTTAATGCATGTGTTTAGCACAGGTACACAGTAGGCGCTCCATAAATGTTCTCCGTGTTTTGTACTCAAGTGGGGGAGATAGACAGTAAGCAGTCAGATGATGGGTGAATGGATGAGATGGTGTCTACGGTGGGAAGTGACAATACCAGCACCAAGTGGGCACACAGTAGTTACTCAGTAAGTGTTTTTCCTCCTTTGTCTCCTTCTGAGCTGAGCATGGGCTATGATAGGAACCTGAGGTTTGGGAGTCTGTGTGGGAGACGGGAGGCTGTCTTTACTGATCCAGAAATCCAGGGCTGAGCTTTGGGGCCGGGAGGAACAGAGGCACTCCCCACCACCCCTCACCCCGCCATGTTCCCCAAACCCCATCCCCAGCATTGTTCACAGCCTGGGTGGCTGGGTCAAGCCAGGGCCTGCCCGGTGGGTCCCTAGTAATGACACTCATTATGCAGGTGTCTGGCAGCTCAGGGGGAGGCGAGGGCCCCAGGGGCTGTGTTCCCATGGCACCCAGCCAGCCCACCCCAGGCCCTTCCTCATCCTTTATGAATCTGGTGGCCAGGGCAGGCAGGCAGGTCGAGCTGGCACGGGGCCAGCTGGAGCCTGGAGAAAGGAAGGAAAGTTGAGAAGTTTGGGTGCCAAGGGCTGGTATGGAGGCAGGGGGTGCTGGGGTGCTTGTGGTGGTGGTGGTGTTGGTGGCGGTGGTGGTGTGTGTGTATGTGTATGCACGCACACATGTGCAGGTGTGTACAGGGACACAGTGAATCTGGCATAGGCATCCTTCCAGCCCATCCCTGTGAAGGTGAGAAGGGTCTATGTAGATGAAGCCTTGACAGCCCCCAGAGTGGGCTCAAAATCTCCAACATCTATTTCACTTGTTCATTTAACCTACACTGATAGGTGGGTGCCAGGCTGTGCCCGGCCTGGGCCTGGTGACATCAGACCTAGCACTGGGCCAGTTGTAGGCTCTGCCATCTAAGACTTCGAATCCAGAGAGGCAGACGCCACACCGGGGGGATAAGACATCCCAATGAAGCCTTTGGTGGAGGAAAATAAGGCAGGATGATGAGGGTGAGCAACAGGATGGGGTCAGGGAAGGACTGTCAGAGAAGGTGACCTTGGAGCTGAGGCCTGAGGATGAGCCGCCATGGCAAGATCTGGAGGAAGAGAGTTCTGGGCAGGAGGAACAGCTAGTGCAAAGGCCCTGAGGCAGCACCAGCTTGGCATGTTTGTGGAGCATCAGGAAGGCCCTGGGTACAGAATTGATTGAGGAGAGGGGGTAGGAGGAGAGGTCAGGTGTGGGCAGGGCCAGTGTCAGGAGTGTGGATCTTATTCTGAGTACAGTGAGAAGCTTGGCATACAGTAAGCACACAGAAGGGGGCACCCTCAGGGTGAATGGGTTTGAAGAGAGTGGGGGCCAAGCCCACTTGTGGGTGTGGATGTGGGAACCATCAGCTTTCAGAGCTACAGACAGGAACAGGGGCTGCTCAATTTGTGTCTGGACCTATTCTCCTGGGTTCAAACCCCCTGGATCCAGAATATGTTATTAATCTGGCTGCACCCTGGGGCACCTGCCTTTATCCCCAGACAGGCCTGCTTGGCCTGCCTGCCTCGAGGTTGACCCTGGCTCCCCAGATGGGAGTGGATGGGCGGGACTGGTGAACCCCCTGTGCCTGCCCCAGCCCCCTCCAGGCACCTGTGCAGGGCCAAATCTATTTCTAAGAGCTGGAAGGAGACTGTGGAGCAATGAGCATCTCCATTTACAGAAACTGAGGCCCAGAGAAGGAAAGGGTACGTCCTAGGACCTTGTGGCAGGGAGCTGGTGACAGCACCCAGGAAGTCTCTGTCATAACTCCTATCTCTTCCCACTTCCTCTCCTGTCTACTGGGCTCCTCTCAGTGTGACTCTGGCCAGAGGAGCTGGTGTCTGGGAAGCACCAGAGGGAAAAGCCAGGGCCAATTTTGGAGGCCTCTCTTAGTTGAGCTAAGAACTGCACAAGAACTTAAGAACTAAGAACTGCACAACAGTTTAGGTAGTGAGCTCCCCATCACTGGAGGCATACAAGAAGACCCAGATAACAGTTCTTCATCTGCTTATAGGAGTTTGGATGAATGAGAGACCACTTCCCTTTGAGCACTGTGATTCCACAGGAACCTGGCGGAATCTTTCTCTGTTTAAGCCTCAGTTTTCCAACTGTACTTTTTTTTTTTTTTTAATAATCAGAGTGACTTTGATAAGAGGATAGGCTTGATGATGAAACTCCCTTACTTCCATCCCTTCCTTGGCTCCCCAGTCCTCAGGAGACAGCTCCAACCCTCACCATGGCCTAGACATCCTGCGACCCTGGCCCCTGAGGCCTCTCCCTCCCTCTCTCGATGAAGCCACTTGGACTTCCTCACTGTCATTCAGGTCACTGTCCCTTCCTGCCTCAGGGCTTTTGTAGAAGCTGTGACCAATGGATGCCAGGCCAAGTGCTTTCCGTAATTTACAACTCCCACCAGCCCTATGAGATAAATACTGTTGTGGGATCGATTTTACAGATGAGAAAACTGAGTCTGATGAGTCGAATCTCTTGCCAAAAGCCACATAGCCTGTAAGCAGGGGAGTCAGGATTTGAACTCAGGCCATCTGGAACTTAATACCACTCTCTTTTCTTCTTTCTTGATGGGACTTACTTTCATCTTCAAAACTTTGCCCCACAGTCCCCTTCTTCAAGAAGCCTTCCCTGACTACCCTCCCAGCCCTTCTCCCATGCCCCTCCTGAGTCTCCCCATTGCTGCACTGGTCACACTGCCTCACAAACTATCTTTTTAAGCAGCTTTATTGAGGTTTAACAGACATGCAATAAATGGCACATCTTCCAGGGTCCACGTAGATGAGTTTTGACATGTGTTTGCACTCATGAAGCCACCATCACAACCAAGATGGTAAACATATCTACCACCCCCAAAGGTTTCCTTATGTCCTTTTGTCATCCATCCTCCTCGCGACCCCCCAACCCCCCGCCACTCCCATGGCCAGGTAACTGCCAATCAGCTTTCTGTTGCTGTAGATTAGTCTGTGTTCTCCAGCGTTTTCTGTAAGTGGAATCATATACTGTATTCTTCTTCGTTAGCCTCCTTTCCCTCAGCATAATGATTTGAGATTCAACCATGTTATCGTGACCATTATTTTTTTAGGTATCTGCCCCCCTCCCCATCAGACTGTGAATTCCACGGGGCAAGGACTTTGCCTTGTTTATGTCCCCAGCACCCAGCACAGGGCTGGACACACAGGAAGTGCCTAATAAATGTTGAACGACTGGAAGGAGGATGAGGACGTGCCCAAGTAGGGGAAGAGCGTGCACAGTTGCATGGAAGAGAAGAGTCCAAAGACTGACTGAGAAAACAGCCCCTGGAATGAACTGGAGGCCTTGTGGCCCCATCAGATAAGCACATCTGCTCATCCCTGTGACTGTCTCTATGGGACAAAGATCTGAATTGCACAAGGGTTGGGCTTGGGTCGAGGAGGCACTTAGTGGCCCCTTTATCTGATGTGGGTATCAGGCTCTGTGTTCTAGAGCTGCACAGCACACAGTTCCCGGCAGGTCGCATGGCCTGGGCTCCAGGCAGTGGGCGGGCAGGTGGGCGTTTGGAAGGGGAGGTAGCTGCTCAGCCCTCCCCAAACCAGTCTGACTCCTTTGCAGAGGTTTCTGGAGGCGCTTAGGGAGCTGAGTAAGGGAGAGCGGGAGGCCAGGGTAAAAGGAGAAGAAGGCAGGAGGAATCATTTAATTAGCAATGTTATAGGGAATTTCCAGTTCATGCCCCATCAGGCTGGGCAGGGTCGCCATAGGATTACTCAGGCGGTTTCCATGTATGTTCCAGCCTCAGCCGTGAAGGATCAGCAAGGCCCAAAGGTCTCATTCCTGGCTGGAAACTCAACTTGCCAGTGTGAGAAAGTGGCGGGGTGGTCAGAGCTACATCCCGAGAGAGCGCCTGTAACGAAAACTGAGCGTAAGCACGTGCTTCCTGCATCAGTTCTACGGAGACGATTTTACTGGCCATTTCTCAGACTGAAAAACTGAGTCTGGGAGTTGTGGAGCTGGCTGAGGTCATAAAGGGGTCACTGGGAATGGGGACAGCATAAGAACCAGGGGTCATTTTGGAGCAACTCTTTCAATAACAACATTCTTTTCACAAATGCTTATTGAACACCTACTGTGTGCCAGGCACTGTGCTCAGCTTTAGGGATGAAAAAAATAAAGTCCTAGGCATATATTGTGCATTTCATCTTATCTCGTGATGGAAAATTTTGAGGACAGAGACTGTTTTTTGAAACCTTGTTTGTGGAAACAAGGAGTTTGGACCAGACTAGCATTTCCCAAATGAGGTTCTAAGGGACACAGGTTCTCTGGGATATTAATAAGAGTAAAGTAGGGAAAAGGGTTCTATGGTCCAATGAATTTGAGAATTACTGTGGTTGACAATGTTAACATTTGTTGCAGGACTTCTCAGAGCCTTTAAAGTCCTAACAAGCTCAGTGAGCATCTAGGTGGGTGGGTGTTCTGTAAGTCACCCTCTGAGATATCTAAGGGAGCTTGTTCACTGATTTCCTGTCTTTATGAATCCTGGTTTAGATGCCACCTCTTCCAAGGAACTTCCTCTGAATCCCCAGATGGACCCAAGTCCCCTCCTGTGAAGGCACCTGCCTGGAGCTCACTTTAACCTCCTAATATTCTCCACCTTGAGTTTTAACTATCTGTTCCTGTCACTAGACTGTGAGCTTCTCAAGGGAGGGACCAGTTCTGATTCACCTCTTGGTTTTGGTACAGGGAGCAGAGTGAGTGGATGGAGAATTTAATGGGTGGAAGGATGAGTGATGTTTTGATGGATGGGTGGATGGTCGACGGGATGATTTATGGCTGGGTACATGGGTGGATGGATGAGGGAGCTGTTTGTGGATGGATGAAATGGATGAAGAGATAGATAAATGAGAGAATAGATGAATCAATGCGTGAAATGATGAAGAACTGACTTAATGGAAGGATGGATAGATGGATGGATGAATAAAGAAATTAGTGGATAAATGCATAGATGGATGATGGATGGATGGTTGAATAAATAAATGGATAATGGATGATAAATTATGAGATGTGTGGTATAGATGATTTCATGGTTGAATACTGTGAATTACTGATGGATGAATGAATAGATAAACATATAATTAAATGAGTAAATAAATAATAAATGAAATGATGGACAAATTAATAGATGGCTAGATGAATAAACACATAAAAGGATAAATGAATAGATGGATTGATAGATAGTGATTTAATGAATGAATGGATGGGCAGATTGATAAATGATTGCATGGATGGATGGATAAATGAGAAAGTAGGTGGATGGATGGGTCAGTGGGTGGATGGATGGATGAATGGATGGATGGGTAGATGGATGAGTGGATGGATGAGTGGATGGGTGGGAGTAAAAATGGATGAATGGGTGGATGGGGAGTGGATGGATAGGTAGGTGAATGGATGGATGCACAAGTGAATGCGTGCAATGTCATAAGGTCTGAACTGAGGTCAGGATGGCAGCAAGATCGCTGCATCCCTCCCTGGGGTAACAGTCTGTCAGATTTTTGGAGCTTGAGAATTTAATGAAAGCTATGACCCATATCTCCAGAAAACTCCTCACAGATACAAAATGTAACCAGTTTTAAGACAGTGGTGGCCGTTAAGCCTAGCAGCCATCTACAACCCTAGGTGAAGAGTTCCAGTACAGCACAGTTAGTTTCTTTCTATTTCTCAAGGCCTGTCCACGGAGAGGAACCCAGGCCCAGAGGAATGAAGGTGGCTGAGATGGGATCAGGGATTATTCCAATGGAGGGGTCACTTGTGGATTCATTTGTTCATTGCACAGCATTACTGTGACTTTTCTGAAGGCTTGGGAGAAGATCCCTGTGAGAAGACAAAACTGCCTCTCATAGTGGCAACTGCTTATTATTATTTTATTTATTTATTTATGGCTGCGTTGGGTCTTCGTTGCTGCGCGTGGGCTGGGCTTTCTCTAGTCGCGGCGAGCAGGAGCTACTCTTTGTTGTGGTGTGCGTGCTTCTCGTTGTGGTGGCTTCTCTTGTGGAGCATGGGCTTTAGGCGCGCGGGCTTCAGTAGTTGTGGCACACAGGCTCAGTAGTTGTGGCTCGTGGGCTCTAAAGCTCAGGCTCAGTAGTTGTTGCGCATGGGCTTAGTTGCTCCGCGGCACGTGGGATCTCCCTGGACCAGGGATCGAACCTGTCCGTGTCCCCTGCATTGGCAGGTAGATTCTTAACCACTGCACCACCAGGGAAGTCCCATGGCAAGTGTTTAAAGTGTAAAGTCAAACAGATTTCATTTTTAAATCTCATCTCTAATACTTACTGGCTGGGTGACCTTAGGAAAATTACTTCATCTCTCTGGGCCTCCTCTTCATGTATAAAATAGGGATAGTAATAATCTCTACCCTACTGGGTACAAATATGTAAACAAGTGTGTAAAGCGCATAGCCTAGTGCCCAAGGCATAGTAAGTGCTCAATAAATGCTGGCAAACCAGAGGTATCTAAGGCAATGCTGTGTCCCTTAAAGTTCTCACAGTCTGGTAGGAAATACAGATAAGTAAACACAGGCTGATTGGGGCTGTGGTGGGGAATCCTGAGACCTCACCTTTGGTACTCAGCATCCATTTACGTTACTCAGTACCCACTGGTACTCAGTATCCATTTACGCTAATATCTTCTTCTGGCTAGAGGATGCAGAGACTGGAAAGCTACAAGCCACATTTCCCAGTCTCCTCTGCAGATAGGGTTCTGTATGCTCCTTAAGTTCTGCCAATCACATGCTCTCCCATGAGATTCAGAAAGTAGAGGCCATCCGGTTTTTGCCTTCACTCTCTTTCTGCTGATGAACGTGGTCATGACCACATTTTTTTTGTAGCAACGTATCATGCCTGGTTACCAGTTTCAGGGGTCCAGAAGTGGTGGTAGTGGCCTCCTAATCTCTGGATCACTGCTGTGGTGTGTGTTCTGAAAGCCAACAATCCCTGTGGTGGCCTTCTGGTTCCCCACCATCCTGACTGGCTGAGGTGGCAGCTCCCTTGACGGGCAAGTTCTGCTCTGTTATTCTGGAGCCCATCCTGCCTTTCTAGCAATTTTGTGAGTGCCCTATTCCCTGTATTCCATCCTTTCTGTATAAAATAACTGGAGGGGTTTCTGGTTCCTGTGGCTGTAATCTGACTCACACAGAGCAGGTGGTAGGACCCCAGTGGATACCTAAACCAGGGTTAGGAGGTCAGGGAAGCTTTATGAAGCCCATGACACCTAAATTGAGTCCTGCAGGGTGTTCGTAGAGTAGTCAGACAAGAGATGGGGGTAGGGAGGGAAGAACACTCCAGACAGAAGGAGCAGCCTTGCAAAGGCTCAGAGATGAGAGAAAACATAGCACATTAGAAGAGTGAGAGGAGTTCAGGTTACCTGGAATGTGTAGGAACAGGGGCGAGGTCACTGGACCGAGCAGGGGTTTTAAGGCTGGCCAAGGTGTTTGAACTGCCTTCTGAAGGTAACGGGGAGCTACATCTGAGAGCTGCAGGAAATAGTAAATGTCACCCAGCTGCTGTGGGAAGTTGGATTTGGGAAAGAGGAAGTTCCCATGCAGGGCAAACAGTGAGGAGGAGAATGCAGTCACCCAAGGAAGATGTGAGCAACAGACAGATTTGAAGGACATTGAGGACAAGCCTCCCTGGCCTTGGTGACCAGTTGGGTTGAGGGTGTGGAGGGGGAGGTATAATGGACAATGCTCGGGCTTCTGGCTTTGGCCATTGGGCAGATGGTGGGGACTTCTACGAGGAGGAAAACCGGGGCAGAGGAGCAGTTTAGGGGGAAATTGCCGAGTTCACTTTGGGTGCATTGATTTGAAGGATGCCTGGGGGCCCGTGCAGGGGCAGACATCTGGGAAGCATGCAGACATATGGTCAGAGAAACGAGGTGCCAGGGCTGAGACAAACAGATTGGATGTGGACAGGGCCCATGACTTGGGAAAATGAGATTCCCAGAGAGTGAGTAAAATATTCATTCAACAAACACTATGGGGGAACCTGAGACAAACCCTGTCTGTTCATTTCTGAATACCCAGCACCTGGTCTAGGACCTGGTTGCTTGTTAAATAAACCAGGAGGAAGCACTGGGGCTGAGCCTTGGAGGATGGGCTGGGTTCTAGCAGGAAGAGATGGGGTGAGGCCCCCCGTTATCCAGCGTGTGAGGCCTGAGCTTGAGTCCAGCTCCTCTGCATACTCATGGTAGGGCCCTGGGCCAGTCATTTTCCCTCCCTGAGCCTCAATTTCCTCATCTGAAAATTGGTCATAAAAGGATGTGGTGAAGATTCAAAGTGAAAGCTGTGGAAGCATGTGGCTTGGAACATGGCGGGTGAGGCAGGCATGTGAACAGGCTGCTGAGGGCATGGCTTTGGGGGGGCGTGACCTGGGGCACAGGGTCACGTACTTCCTGGGGTTGCAGGGCCATGTTGGACAGGAGAGAGAAATTGGGATCTGCCTGGAAAACACATCCACAGCTGTGTCCCATGTGGGAAAGGAGACCTCAGTCCCCACCCAGGCCCCCTTCCACCCCACAGCCAGCTGGAGCAGGCGGGCGGGTGGGGAGGCTCAACCCCGTGAGATGAAGGAGGGGGACCAGATGACAGGAACCTTTTCCACAGTCCCTCGGAGCTGCTGGCACTGGGTTCTGGCCACCGTCCCGACCCTCAGATCCTGACTCAGGATCAGGCTATGATCTGTTCCTTCTCTGGCTGTTCTCTTTGGCCAAGTAGAGGTTGCAAACTGGAGGCCCAAGGGACTGAATCTGGCCCTTGGGTTGGCCAAATTCGGTCCAAACTGAATTTGTAAATGAATGGAGCCAACATTAAAAAATCTGTAGATATTAGATAAAAACCTGTGTTTCTGGCACCCACTGGAAAATCAGAGGATCTGAAGATCTGATTGCATTGGGTCCCCATTCTCAAGGGCCCACACTCAGCTTTAGACAGGGCATATGCCCCAGTCCCCACCACTCCCTCTTGTCTCTCTGAAACTGGGGCCAAGGAATAATAACTATTTATCATCTTACTCTGGCCCTCTTCACTCATTTAAAATCCCTGCCTGGCCCCTGGTGGCACTGAGTTTTCAGCCCTGAAAAACTGTCTCTTTTCCCTCCGTGACCACCAAGGCCTTGGCCCTGGTTCAAGCCTTGAGCCCCTTAATCTCTGCCTAATGTGAACTCTCCAGGGTCACTGCTCTCCTCTTCCCGTGCTCCACAAGGCCCGGCATCCCGCCCTGGGGGATGGGTGGTGGGCTGAGACTTGGCTCGGCCAGCTGGACCCGTGGGAGGCCAACCCACATCTGCTCTGAGATGTGTCAGCTGGGCCTGGTCACACTCTCCGTAGCTCATCCCTGAGGCATGTGGGACCAGGCGCTGTGCTCGCAGCCGGGCCAGGGTGGCAGGCGGGGCCAGGCCCGCGATGTGGTGGATGTCAAGGCTGCACGCAGCAGGCCTGATATTTCAGCTGCAAACACATTGGCTGAAAAGAGGAAAGGAGGAGGGGAGAGAGACAGAGCTGTTTTAGTGGAAAATGCTCAGAACACAGAGGCAGAAAGACCTGAATTCACACCCTTAGATGCTCTGTGACCTTGGCCAAGTCACTTCATCTCTCTGAGACTCCAGCTTAAGGTGAAGCCAAGGAGAGCAGCCCCCAGAAGTGGTAACGTGGTTGATGTGGGACCTAAATCCCAGAGGGGCGGCCTAGAATGGAGAAGAAAAAAAATCACAGACTTTGGGGCCAGATCAACTGTCCACTTGTGAGCTGAGTGACCCTGGGCAAGTCACTTCTGTATCTGGACCCCAGAGCAAAGGTCATAAGCTCTGTTCCAGCTAAACCCTCAGAAAATTATTCTGAGGGAACAGAGGATTCATTCATTCAACAAATATTTACTGAGCATTTCCTGTGTGTCAGGCGCTGGGGACACAGCAGGACATGAGACAGTCAGAGGTCTCTGCCCCCGTGGAGTTCACACTTTTGTGGGGTGAGCAGACAATAAACAAGATAAATACGTTGTATATTATATTTGAAAGGACCAGTGCTACAGAGAGAAATAAAGCGGGAAAAGGAGACGGGGTGTGCTGGGGGTTTAAATAGGTGGGTGACAGCCTCGCTGAGCAGGTAACATATGAGCAACAATCTCTAAGAGGTGACGGAGGGAACCATCAGGAGGAAGAGGTTTCCAGACAATGGGAACAGCCACTCAGTGCAAAGGCCCTGAGGTGGGGTGCAGCAGGGAAGAGGCCAGTGTGTCTGGAGCAGAGGGAGGGGGGTGGTGAGGGCAGGGAGCGGGTAGGGACAGGACTTGCAGGACCCTGTGCATCGTTGTTTCTCCACATGAGGTGGGAGCCATGGAGGGTTCTGTGCAGAGGAGGGACAAGGTCTGACTTGGGTTTTCACAGGATTCCTCTGGCTGCGTGTGGAAAATGGACTGTAGAAGCCAGGACAAAAGCAGGAAAAACAGGGGAGGCGGGTACTGCAATAGTCGGTCCTCTGTTTAGTGGTCATGTTCCTCCCCCGCTCTAAAGTCTTTGTGGCTCCCCACTGCCCCTGGAGAAAGTCCAAACTCCGTAGTATGGCATGCAAGGCTCCCATTACCTGACCTAGCCTCATCGCTCCTACCTCGGCCCCTCACTCTCTCCACCTCAGCCTTACTAGACATTCTTACCCCACTGTTCTATGAGCTGCGCCTCCTTTTCCTGTGCTGTTCCCTCTGCCAGGAATGCCCTTCTTGTCCTCGCTTTGTGATGCAGCTTCTGTGTGGCTCAGTCCCACTTGAGCTAGGAGTTAGAAAAGCAAGAGGGAGAGAGGAAGTTCTCTTCCCAGGGAGTGGCCGAGGGGGGCCAGACCTCATCTCACTCCTCAAATACACCCCAGGCCTCTGCCAGCTAAGAGCAGGTTCAGGAGGTAAAAGTAGGGCTGCGGCCCGCTCATGCCTGCTGTGTGGCTTGAGCAAGTCACATGCCCTCTCTGGGCCTTGTTTTCTCTGCTCTGTAAAATGGGGAGAATAATGAACCTCCTCACAGGTGGTTCAGACAGTGGTGTCTGTGGGTTAGGGGGCTGTTACAACTGTGGGAGTGATGGCATCCCGAGAGAAGATGCGAACGCACATCTTTTTCCAGCTGCGCCAGGTCCACACAGGGTGGCCCTGAGCTGATGCCAGGGATATCTTGGGGGACGGATCCCTTGGCAGTCCCAGGCATTTCCAACTTGGTCGTCCTTGAGTTACCTAAGCACCCACTGTGCGTCCAGCCCCAGTTCTGTGCCTGGGTAGGGACAGAAGGCCTGGATTTAAATCCCAACTCTGCGGCTTAGCAGCTATGTTTTCTAGGTGAGTTAACCCCTCAGTTTCCTCATCTGTGAAATGGGGAGAATAATAGTATTTATCTCCTAGAGTGATAAGAGAAGCCAGTGAGATGATGTAAACATTACACTCAGCCCGTGGAGTAAGCGCCTTATCAATGCCAGTTGTTGTTTTTGTTGTTATTATTATCATTACTGCTGTTTACCAGCTGTGGGGACTCCCTGTGCCTTAGTTTTCTTCTCCGTGAGATGAGTAGTAGCACTGCTGCCCTCATGGAGTTTCCATAAGGTTTAAGTGAGTCTAATATGTGTAAATGGTGTCTAGAGCAGAATCTGTACTTGGTAACTTTTTTTAAGATTTCAAGTGTAGAATTCATTTAATACAATACCATAAGTCATCACTGATCTGTGAATAGTTCCTGTGAAACCCTTTTATTATCTCTCTAGCCAAACAAATGCCCATTTGGTTTAATTGAATTTAACAAAACAAATGAGATAAGGAAGAAAATTCCTAGCCTCTGGACATTCACCGCACCCCGATGGGTGATGAGAGATACACATGCTTCTAGTAAAAAGCAGAGGAAGAGCAGCATGATTATATTAACATTTCAAGTCATTATGACTGGGCAGCTGGGTGACCTTGGGCGAGTCCCTACACTTCTCGGACCCTCGGTCTCCTCTCTACAATGGGTATGAGACCTTCTTTCCTGCCTTGTCTAGCTCATTATGGGATTATGGTTTGGCTCAAACCCATCACAGCTGTCACTTATGAAGTGCCTCCTGTATGCAGAGTAATGTCTGTCATCTCCCTCTCCCTGCCCACGCCCTCCCTCCCAGGAGGGAAGGTTGGGTGCTGCCTGCTTCTCAGGAGAGGACAGTGAAGCTGGAGAGGTGGCTGGAGATGCAGCTGAGGGAGGGAAGGAAGTGGGGGGCTGGGGCAGGCTGGGCTGACGCAGCTGTGATGTCAGAGACAGGCCGCAGGCGGTAGCCAGCCCAGTGTTAACGGTGTGCTTTCTGCTGGCCTGGCCCCGTGCCTCCGGGCGGGGGGGGCACCGCCCCCCTTAACCCCTTCCCGGCCTCCCTTTCCCAGACAGCCATCCCCTGGGCCTGGCCTTGCCCACAAGATTCCCAGATTTCACAACTGGGGCTGGCGATGAATCATGTACAGTAAGTCCGGGGAGAGAAACTCCTGGCTGCCCGGTGTCCCCAGGACAGGACAGCCGCCAAGCCTGCCTTCCCTCCCGATGGGCCGAGTGGCTGCCGGGGAGCCAGGGATCATCCCTCTGGGCCGCTGACCAGCTGGGGGGCGTCAGGCAGGACACGTGACCTCTCGAGGCTGCACTGGGAATCAAGGGGTGGGGTTGTCTCTAGGAGACCTGGAGGCTCCGGAGGGCAGGAGGTCGGGTGTGGTGGTGGCTGGTGACAACCTTGAACGCGTCCCTTCACTTCTCTAAACTACAGTTTCCTTATCTGGAGAATGGGGATAATCATAGGACTGACCTCGTGGGGCCAGTGCGGGATTAAGTGAGATGATCTGTGCCTGGTGCTGAGCACAGTTAGTGCCTGACAAACACTGTTATTGTTGTTGTGATGTCAAAGCTCCTGAGGACACTGTTTAAGACCCTGGAGAAATTATTCAATTCAGTCCTTTGGGAGACATCCCCCCCACCCCCCGACCCCCACGAACATCCACCCACCCCTCTCCTCATGACACAAACTATTCTTATTTTCAAAAACTTCCTTATTACATCAACAAATATTTGTTGAGCACCATTGTGTTCTACTGAGTCCTGGAAATACAGCAGTGAATAAAACAGAAAAAAAAAACCCTCTGTTCTCATGGAGTCTATATTGTAGTGAGGGAATCAGAAATTTGAGGTCATTTCAGAGACTGACCAGGGCTCTGAAGGGAATAAAGCAGGAGGTGTGATGGAGGAAGCCTGGGAGGGCTCCTCTGAAGAGGTGACAAAGAGAAGAAGCCAGTGTGCCAAGGTGTGGAGGGGACAGTGCTTCGGGCAGAGGGGACTGCAGGTGCAAAGCCTCACTGGTGGGAATGAAGGCCTGTCTGGGGATCACCTAGGCCAATGTGACTTCAGTGGAGGGAGTGAGGGGGAGAGGGCACAAGGTGAGCTTGGTGGGGTGGGCACAGGCCCGCTGGACCAGCTCTCTGAACCCTGGCTCTTCCTGAAAGTGGTGCTGCCTGGGGCCCGACCCATACCTGCAGGGGCAGGCACTTGACAAGGGCCTGGCTTCTTCCTCCCTGGGGGCCCCAGGCCCAGGAGCAGCTCACTCACATGAAGAACCTCATCTCCGGGGTCACCATGTAGGGCCAGGCGCCCATACTGAGGCTTCAGCTGGAACTCCGATTGCCTCATGGGAAAGCGGAGGGCCTGGGTCAGGTCGGCTTCTTCCTAGCTCAGGGCTTTGGCATTTACATCTCAGAGCCTCAGTGTGCCCTCCCGTGAGATGGGCATGATGCTGCCTCATGGAGGGATGTATACAGTGGAATCCTACTCAGCCAGAAGAAAAGATGAAATCTTGCCATTTGCGACAACATGAGTGGACGTTGAGGGTATTATGTTCAGTGAAGTAAATCAGACAGAGAAAGACAAATACCATATGATTTCACTCATATGTGGCATATAGAAAACTTATAAACAAACAAAAACAAAAGAAACGAACAAACCAAACCAACATGAATCGATAGATACAGAGGACAGAGTAGTGTTTACCAGAGCGGAAGGGGAGGTGGAGAGGGTGCGAAATGGATGAAGAGGATAAACTATAGGGTGACAGATGGAAAATAAATTCTTAGTGGTGAGCACACTGTAGGGTATACAGATGTAGAGATATAATGTTGTACATATGAAACTTATGTCAGTATTACCTCAATTTAAGAAAATAATAAAAAAATAAATAGGTAAAAGGAGGAAGAGGGGGCTTGGCTTCAGTATCTGTTCCTGCTTCCCTTCCCCCATCCTGGGGGGTAGGGATGGGCTTCCAGGGGCAGAGGGTAGTTGGAGCTTTGTTCTGGGGCCCAAGAGGTGCGGTCAGCATGAGGCCTAAGCAATATTCCGAAGAGTGTTTTAAAAATCGTTTATTTACTTCTAGAAGAATCCTTTACCATTTCCCATCAGGTCATGGAGGTCAGGATGGCTGATAGCATGGGAGGCTGGGGCCTGACGTGCAGCTGGGGAGATGAAATGGTCAAATTACAGTGTCTGCGTACCTGTGGGAAACAACCACAGCCCCTGTGGGATAGGCAGGTTCTTAGCCCCATTGTGCAGACGAAGAAACCGAGGCCCTGACAGGGGAGGAGCGTTGCCCTGGTCTCCCTGCCAGGGAAGGGGCAGAGTTGTGATTTCAGCCCTGGCTTGTGTGGCTCGTGACTGCTCACAGCCCTAGCTTTGCCTGGTGCTGGGGAACTTGGGGCCAGGATGGCCGTCAAAGCCAGATGCTCATGACATGTTAGGCTCCTACACATCTGGAAAGGAAACTGGCCTGAGGTTGAATCAGACCAGGTGCAACCCCTCTTCCTCCTCCCTCAGGCTGGGAGTAATTACCTGCCTGGGTTAATAGCGCCCACTTCCCACTTCCCGCCACCTTTCATCAAGGCTCCCAGAGTTGTCAGGGAGAAATTAACCCTCACAGCAGCCCTCTGAAGTCGGTACTGGAGGCAGATGTATTATTATTATTTTTTTAAGTATCAATCTTTTTTTTTTTAATGTATTTATTTATTTGGCTGCGTTGGGTCTTCGTTGCTGAGCACAGGCTTTCTCTAGTTGCGGTGAGCAGGGGCTACTCTTCATTGCAGTGCTCAGGCTTCTCATTGCGGTGGCTTCCCTTGTTGCGGAGCACGGGTTCTAGGCGCGCGGGCTTCAGTAGTTGTGGCATGCGGTCTCAGTAGTTGTGGCTTGCGGGCTCTAGAGCGCAGGCTCAGTAGTTGTGGCGCACGGGCTTAGTTGCTCCGCGGCATGTGGGATCTTTCTGGACCCGGGGTCGAACCCATGTCCCCTGCATTGGCAGGCAGATCCTTAACCACTGCGCCACCAGGGAAGTCCCAGATGTGTTATTAAACCCATTTTTTTTACAGGTGAGTAAACTGAGGCAGGGCCCATTGCAGCCTGGCAGCCTGTTGTAACCCCATGACTCAGCAACTAAATCAGTCTCCACTTTCTTCCCATAGGAAGCAGAGGGCTTGCCCCCAGACGCCCCTTCCCCTGGGGGCTGAGCTTCAGGCGAGAGACGTGGCAGGTCTTGGGCACTCCTTGTTCCTACCCTCTCACCTCTCAGCAGCAAGGAGCATGGGCTTGGGACCAGATGGAAGGGGCTGGGATCTGACTCTGCTTTGTGACCCTGGGCAAGTCACTGCCCTCCTCTGGGCCTCAGTTTCCTCCTCAGTAAAGTGGGGATGATCATACCCACCTCCTGGGTTTGTACTGAGCAGAAAGCACAGATCAGACCTCTGATCAAGCTCCATTCCCTCCCCTGGCTCTGGCCACACTGGCCTCCTCAGTGTTCTTTGAACACCCAAGCCACTTCCTACCTCAGGGCCTTTGCATGTGCAGTGCCATCTGCCTGGAATGCCCTTCCTTCAGATCTCTCCCTAGCGGGCTCCTTCTCAGCTTTCGTAGCTCAAATGTTACCTTCTAAACCTAGAGTCTCCCCACCGCCCTGCCCTGCCCCAGCCCCTCACTCTGTTTTATTTTCTTAAGGTATTTGTGAAGGTAGTTCATCTTTTACCTTGTTTGTTTCCTTGTCAGCTCCACCAGGGCAGGGATTTTTATCTGTTTCATTCACAGTATATTCTCAGAGCTCAGCTCAGTATCAGGTACACAGTACGTGCTTAAGAAATGATTTTTGTTTTCTCCACCTCTTTGCTTGCTAGCTCCAGGGTCAGCTACTAACTGGCTGTGTGCCCCTTGCTTTCCCTCACGCCCCCTTGTCAATAGAGGATGGACTGAGCACCATTCTCTTGAAGGACTCAGGTAGCTTTGAAATTGCCAGGACCTCAGCCTCATATCTCCCCAGGTAATGGGAGTTGAGAGCAAGAAGGGAGGTGAGGGGAGATGAGCCCCCACGTGGTGCAGACACCCTCTTTCCTGCTGCTCCATGCCCTCCCCTGTTGCCTCAGGTTTATGGACTCACTCCAGGCAGATCCCCACGACCAGCCACCCCCTCCCTTGGCATGTCTGTCAGCGCCCTTGGGGGAAAGAATTTGGAAAGGGGAGGAAGAGAAAGAAAAGAAAGCAGGGTGCAAGGGGATGGTTCCCACACCTGTGTAAATAGTTTGTCATCTTAAAACTTGTCAAATATGCTCACCTTCAATGCCCAGTTCTTGGGCTTGTTTTCCTTGGCAAGGCCCCCACGGGAGTGGAATTTCGGCTGAAGGGAGCCCAATTGTCATCTTCTAAGCATGTTCCCAGGCCGGGGGGCCAGGGAGGGCTCTGGCTGACACTCCACTTCCGTCCCCAGAAGTACCGGAACATTCCTGGGATTTAGGGAGCAGCTGCCAGGCCTGGAAGCTGTCCTAGAGTTCTGGAATGTTGGAATTCAAACAGCCTCCTGCCCATTTTTCAGAGGAGGAACATGAGGCCCAGAGAGGGGAAGGGGTTGGCCTGAGGTCACACAGCATGCTGGGATGAGCTAGAGTTTGCCAAGAGAAGGTGGGATCAGTATCCATCTCCTGTTTTCTCCTGTATTGGGGTAATAGCACCCCAGTTTCCTACTGGAGAACCTCCTCTTCCGCCATCTCCGTCCATGAGGTTTGGGTGGGGTGTCTAGGACACTGCCTCCAGGGGTGGACATATGACCAAGTCTGGCTCCAGTGATTGGTCTAGGGATGCACGTGTAACTAAGCCTGCCCAATGAAACTCGATTCTGGGACTTTGGTTGCTGGGAATTATTTGTGAAAAGAGTTACAGTTTTTCCATTGGATTGAGAGTGAGCAAGTGAAAGCCTGGAGCATCAGGGGACATCATAAGAGAAAAACTTGTCTGAGAGAGATCAACATAGAGCTGGACAGGGTTTGAACCTGTGGATCCAGCCATACCTGAAATTAGACACTCTTGGGTGTTTTAGTTTCATGAGCCACCACATTTTCCGTTTTTGGCTGAAAGTGGTTTGGGCTGGTTTTCCATCACTTGCACACAAAAGGTGCTGACTGACCCAGGGGAGGGAGAAGGGAAGAGATTCCAGGCAGAGGACACAGCATGCATGGTGACCCCGAAACAGCAATGCCAAGGGATATTCGGGTAACAGGGAAAAGAAGGAGAGTCATCCCTGAGGTGAGTTTAGGAGTTTGTCAGGTGGTCAAGGTGGGAGAAGGGAATATCTCTAGCAAAGGGAGCAACCAATGTGAAAGCTTGGAGGGGGGGACTAGCTAGCGAAGACTACCCATGTGCCAGGCTTGTGTCGGGTGCCAAGGAACACAGAGATGAAAAAGGCAAAATCGAATCCAGCTGCTCCTTAGCTGCTCCATCTAAATATGGGCTCTTCTGCTTTCAGAGTTGAGCCATCACACCTCCCTCCTTATGCCCGCTGTGCCCTGCCAGCATGCTGTCTCAGATACTCGAATGCTCTCTAATTGGTATTGGGCACCATTGGGGCCCCCCAGCTTTATTTTATAGGGTGCATAGAGCATCAGTTCACATTCGGTCACATCATGAGAGTTACTCCCTTTGCAGATCTTTTTACAGTCCTTCCTTTACATCATGGAGAGTCTCTGTTTGATGCTAACCTGTTTCTAACACCAAATACTTGCTAATCTCCCTTTGCGAAAAAGAGAGAGCAGGTCTCAGGTTCCATACCTTTGGCACACGGTTCTATCTAGCTAGACTTTTAAAAAACTTCGTATTGAGCTATGGCATACACAAAGAAGTGCTCAGCTTGAATTTTCACAGCTGTATAATTAGCACCCAAATGATCAGACAGAACATCAGTACCCCCAGAGCTCTTTTCTCTCCTCTGTTACTTCCCCTCCTGTAGGCATTACTATCCTGACTTCTGTCACCGTGGATCAATATCACTTGTTTTTGAACTTTGATCTTTTTCTATAAATCTGCCTTTTCCAGAATGTCATGTAAGTGGAATCCTGCAGTGCCTTGCCTTTTCAGTCTGCCTATTTTACACTCAGCATCATGCGTTTGAGATGCATTCATTCGGTTGTGTGTTATCAGTGCATTGTTCCTTGTTATTGCTGACTAGTATTCTCTTGGATGGATGTACCACTGGTTGTTTACCTACTTACCAGCTGAGAGATATGTGGGCTGCTTCCAGATTTAGTGATTATAAGTAAAGCCATTATAAACATTTGCAAACAGGTTTTTATGTGAGCATAAATTTTTTTTTTTTTTTTTCGGTACACGGGCCTCTCACTGTTGTGGCCTCTCCCATTGCGGAGCACAGGCTCCGGACTCGCAGGCTAAGCGGCCACGGCTCACGGGCCCAGCCGCTCCGTGGCATGTGGGATCTTCCCGGACCGGGGCACGAACCTGTGTCCCCTGCATCGGCAGGCGGACTCTCAACCACTGTGCCACCAGGGAAGCCCGAGCATAAATTTTTATTTCTCTTGGGGAAATTTCTAGGAGTAGAATTGCTGGGTCATAGGTAACCATATGTTTGACCTAATCAGAAACTGCTGAACTGTTTTCCAAAGTGTCTGTACATTTTGCATTCCCACCAGCAATGCATCAAAGTTTTAGTTGCTTCCCATCCTTGTCAGCACTTGGTATTGTCAGTTTTTAAAAAAATTTTAGTCATTCTAATAGGTGTACACACTGGTATGTCATTGTGGTGTTAATTTGACTTTCCCTAATGACTAATGATGTTGAGCATCTTTTTATGTGCTTATTTGCCATCTCTGTAGTCTCTTTGGTGTAGTGTCTGTTCAAACTTTTTGTCCATTTAAAAAATCAGATTGTTTTCTTATTAATGGGTTTGGAGAATTGTTTATATATTCTGGATACGAGTCAGTCCTTTGTAGATATGTGATTTGCAAATACTTTCTCCCAGCCTGTGGCCTGTCTTTTTGTTCTCTTAACAGGAAGATTTAATAACATTGTTTTATTTTCATTGTGGTGGTTCTTCTGGTTATCTTTGATTTGTGGCAAGTATTCTTTGTTTTTTTTTCAAATCTAGTGATCATATCAAATGTTTCCTTTTAAAATAAATTTATTTAGATAAAAAGGTAAGTCAACTTGAAGAAAAATATTAAGCAATAGTAGAACTAGTGGAAAGCAGACTGCACAAAAATTATGAAGGCAGGTACTTGAATGACCAAAGTGTGGGCAGCTCCAATTCATTCCATCAACAAATATGGATTGAGCACCTACTATGTGCCAAGCTCTGTGTTAGGTGCTGGGACACAGAGATGAGCAGAGGAAGAGTTTCTGCCCTTTTGGTGATGGTTTCTCTCCAGCGAGCTCCTCTTTATCCTTCAAAAGCCAACTTGAATGACCCTTCCTCTGTCCAGCGTTCCCTGGAACACTCACCACACCATATTACAATTTTCTGTTTCTGTGAGCATCTTCCTGGGAAGGGGACGTGTCTGGCAGCCTCTGAGCGGGTTGCATAGAGCCTGGTGCTTAGGTTCTCAATAAATAGCATCTCATGGGGGCTTCCCTGGTGGCGCAGTGGTTGAGAGTCCGCCTGCCGATGCAGGGGACACGGGTTCATGCCCCGGTCCGGGAGGATCCCACATGCCGCGGAGCAGCTGGGCCCATGAGCCATGGCCGCTGAGCCTGCACGTATGGAGCCTGTGCTCCACGGCAGGAGGGGCCACAGCAGTGAGAGGCCTGCGAACCACACACACACACACAAAAATCATCTCATGAAGTAGACGCTATTATGAGATGCCAAAGATGGGATTGCTGATTTGATTGGTTGACATCAGCCAGCTCCACCCAGGTGCAGTGGCCTGAAGCCCCTCCCTGCTGCAGTCTGGGCTGGCACTATGCAAACCAAGGTCATTCTCCTTGGCCTCCCCTCCCATTAACAAAGACACCAAGAGAAAAAGCCTCCCAAATCCAATGCCTTCAGCTCCCCTTTTTGCTCCCCATCCAGTGCCCATGGATGCCTTCCCTGGTACTCATTGGTCCCACAAATGCTTGCCAGGTCTCTTTTTGCTCTGACTTGACCACTTCACCCTGGCCCCGCCCCCCTCCCTCCTGATACTCCACTCCAGCACAGCAGCCGGCTTCTGTTCCTCCAACAAACCAAGCTCATTCCCACCCCCTGGGGCCTTTGCACTTGCTGTTCCCTCTATCTGGGACCCTCTTTTTCCAGCTCTTTGTGTGATTGGCTCCTTCTCCACATTCAGTTCTGAGCTTAAACTACTCCCTCCCCAGAGGCCCTCCCAGGCCATACTATCAAAAGCCTCCCTGGTTTATACTTTTTATCCTACAATTCTGTTTATTTTCTTTGTAGCACCAAGGACCCTCATTTCAGAGTTTATTTGTGTGTTCACTTGTCTGTGTCCCCCAGTGGAGCGTCAGTACTGTGAGGGATTTTGATCTGTCCTTCTCTGTCTTCCCTGTGCCTGGCACAGTGCCCAGTGCATAGCAGGTGCTCAATAAACATTTGCTGAATGAATGAATGATGTCTCCTTTCTCAAGATGCATTCAAAGCAAAGTTAAGCCCCTCAGTCCATGTATCAGGCTAATGGCTCTCTGGGCTCCTTCAAGGTGGGACCACATGTCTTCTTTCTGGCTCCCATCTGGCCTCTGTGGCTGGCCCAGTGCTCATTGCTGCCTACCAGGTCCCCCAGGCTTGTGTCCTGCCAGCTGCCCAACCTAGGGGGCTGTTCCACCATCCTTGGAAGTTGTTCCCCAGGACCTCACCCACTATGGGCCGTGGAAGGGGCTGGAGATAGCTATGTGGGCTCCAGGGACCCTGCATGGAATCCCATCAGCTCACCATGAGAGTCATTTCAGCTCCCTTTCTGTCCTCCTCGTTCTGCCATGGGGAAGGCAAGGCTCCCCTTGAGGCCTGTGTGTCTTTATCATCTTCCTACTACCTGTTCATTTGTTTTAAGAAACACAGAGCAGACCCCAGCGCCAAGCCATCAGCAGCAGTTATATCTGACTTTGTTCCACTTCTTTGTATAATTTGCTGAATATCTTCAATTTACAGTAAGTGCCTTAGGTTGGGTTCCCCTAGAAGCAGATCCGTAAGAAAATAATTCAAAGGCAAGTAGTTTATTTGGGAGGTGATCCCAGAAAACACTGGTAGGGGTGTGGGGAAGTGGGACTAGGAACGGAGGGCCTCCAATGCAGAGTATTATCAAGCAAGTAACCACTGTGGGCACCTGCAGCTCAGCGTGCTGTGGAGCTCTGAGAAACGGTATAGAAGATGCAGATAACCTCAGGGCTATCCAGTGGGGGTGGGGGGGCGTGGCCAGGGAGCTGAGGAACGTATACATCTGCTTCTGCCAGTCCTTAGTAGGAGGCAGCTCCCTGGAGTGTTAATTCCCAGCACTCTAGCCTCCTGCAGGTGGGCAGAGCCCGCAGGTAAAGGGGCAGGTGCTGGCAGCTGGAATTTGGTCTGTGTTCATGGAAAGTAAGCAGGAAGAGAGATGGGCGAGGCACCGAGAGCAAATGCCTCATACTTGATACTGGTTTCTCATTTAAAGCAGAGATAAAATGTTTCCTTTAAAATGAAGTTTAAATAAAACTTTAAAAAGTGAGTTGACTTAACACTGCTATATTTAAAATAGATAACCAACAAGGACCTACTGTATAGCACAGGGAACACTGCTCAATATTCTGTAATAACTTAAATGGGGAAAGAATTTGAAAAAGAATAGATACATGTATATGTATAACTGAATCACTTTGCTGTACACCTGAAACTAATGCAAAATTGTTGATCAACTATGCTCCAATATAAAACAAAAATTTTTTTTAAAAAGTGAGTTGTCTTAAAGAAAAAGAGTAAATCATGTACAGGGGATACGTGAATGTGGCAAACTCTGCTACTTTTAAGGGCATTCAAAGCCTTTAACAAGCAGACGCGTCTCCTTGGTGACCCACGAGGATGGGGATGCAGAGACCACCCCCTCCTCCCAGCATACCAACCCCAACACTGCCCTGGATTCCTGGGAATCTTGGAAATGGGCCATGACGCTTGAAGCCCTTTTGACTTGGGGCCTGTCACTTAACATCTCTAGGCCTGTCTGTTAAAAGGGTAGGTTCTAGGGACTTCCCTGGCAGTCCAGTGGTTAAGACTTCGCCTTCTAATGCAGGGGGTATGGGTTTGATCCCTGGTCGGGGAGCTAAGATCCCACATGCCTCGTGGCCAAAAAAACAAAACAAAACAAAAAAAACATAAAACAGAAGCAATATTGTAACAAATTCAATAAAGACTTTAAAAAATAGGTGGGGGGATAAGTTCTAAAGTCAGGTGAAAAAGTAAATGTGCGAAAACAGCCAAGACAATTCTGCAAAAGAAGAACTAAGAGGGAAGAGTTGTTCGTCCAGACATTAGATAGAATCTATGGCAGAGGTATAAAAAATAAAGCTGTATGGTATTGGCATAGAAGTGCGTGGATACATTAATTAAGGGAATAGAATAGAGCCCAGAAATTAGCCCAGGAGTCACCTGTCCTGCCTAATGGATGTGAAAGGGTTTGGGAAAAGGGGAGACATCAGTGAACGTGGAATTCTTTGGATTGGGCCTGGGCTGGGGCAGTGGCTTCCCAGCAGGCTCCCATCTTTGGCCTTTCCCTCTGGTCCACCTGCCAAGGCACTGGGAAAATTCACCCTCATGGACCACATGCTCCCCATGTCTACCCTGGGAATCTCAAAAGCCTCCAGGACGTTGCTCCCTTTGCAGTTCTCTCTGAGTCTTCTGATTAACCCACGGAGAAAGCCACACGTGGGTGTAGGCAGGCCTTTAACATCTGTCCAAAGCTTGCTCATCCATCATTATGCGTTATTAAGCTGAGCAGACCTCAGCCCAGAGCTCTCAGCTGGCCACAGAATCCAGCTAGACTTTAATAATATTTTTTTGTGATCGTTGCTTTTAAGGTTACTTTCTATCTGTAGAAACGATTACTTGTTTTCTCTTTCTGGTAACAGTATAAATTTTCCTTTAAAAATTATTTTACTGACACATGCTACAATGAGAATGAACCTCCAAAACATTATGCTAAGTGAAAGAATTCAGACACAAAGGTCACCTTTTGTACGATTCCCTATGAAATATCTGGAATAGATAACTCCATAGAGACAGAAAGCAGATTGGTGGTTGCCGGGGACTGGGGTGGAGGAATAGGGAGTGGGAAGCAACTGCTTAATGGGTACGGGGGTCTCCTTTCAGGGTAATGAAATGTTTTGCAACTAGTTAGAGGTGGTGGTTTGCACAACATTGCAAATACCATTGTGAATACCAAATGTCACTGAATTATTCACTTTAAAATGGTTAATTTGATGTTACGTGAATTTCACCTCAGTAAATGATTTTTAAAAAACCAACCAAGCAAACAAAAAAATTAATTAACTTAATAAAAAGTATGAATGGCTTTAAAGATGACTTTTAAGCGAGGTTCAGGAGACACTGGCTAAAAGAACCGGTCTCACCTCCAGGCCTTGGCTCATGCCTTGCCCAGGTCTGGAATGCCCCCTCTGCTCACTGACGGAATCCTGCCCATCCCTGGGAACCTAGGCCTAGTATCAGCTCTGTAGGAAGCCCTCCCTGATTACACAGGCCCATCGGGGACCCAGAGCGGTCGGGTGGGCCCAGTCCTGCAGCTTTTCAGACCTTGGTGCGAATCTTCTTAGTGGGGAGGAGTCTCTTAACTTTGGACATGTTGTTTAACCTCCCCAAGAGGGCCTCAGTTTCCTCATCTGTATAAATGGGGGTTCATGATCATTCTAATGTCACAAGGTTGAGTTACTACATAGAAAGCCAGCAGACAGGGCCAGGTGCAGAGTGGGTACCCTTGATTCACACCTGGTTTTGAGCACCAATCACATCATCTTCATTTATTTGCCTCTTGTTTGCTGGACTGTAAGTAAGGGCTCAGTCTTTGTGATCTCTGTATCCACAGTTCCCACACGGGGCTCACGTAGTAAGTCCCCAAGAAGGGCGTGTTGACTGACACCCAGAGGAATTCCTAGAATGCTGCTTCTTCTCTCCACCTTCAGTGTCCCCACCCTGTCCAGCCCCCTTCATCACTCACCTGGACCATTGCAGGCCACCTGGCTTCTGTCCTCTACTCCCCACCCACAATCCATTCTCTACACCCAGCCAGAGGACCTCATTAGAACCTAAGTCAGATCCTGTCCCTCCCCTCCTCAGAACTTTCTCAGGGCTCCCACCTCACTCAGAGTAAACACTGAAGTCCTCCCCATGGCCCACAAGGCCCTGCATGATCTACCACCCCCCTCACTTCCGCCATCACTTCTCTGTCCTCATCTCCCTCTACTGTCCCCCTCTTGGCTCCAGCCATGACACTCTCCTCCCTGTTGCTCTAAAACTCCAGGCCTCCACCTCTGGACCTTTGCACCCGCTATTCCCTTTACCGAGGACACTCTTCCCCAGATATCACCCACTGCTCACTTCCACCCCTCCTTCAGACCTTGGTTCAAATATTCCCTGTTCAGGGAGGTTTTCCCTGGCTTCCCGGACCTCCCTGGTCTCCAAAACTCTTTTTCTCCCCTAGGAAAGGCCCTTGGCTGGGATCCTGGGCCCCACCCCACATCTCGGGAGAGGAGAGGCTCCCAGGCCTCTCTCTGGACTTGGGGCCTGGGGTCAGCCGTGGAAGCAGGCGGCACCCAACTGTACCTGGTGCAGAGGCCTTTGCCCGCCCGCCCTCTGGGGGAGGCACCCTGCCCGGCGCACACAGGCTTCCAGGGTGCAGGTGGGAAAGTCCCACGTCCTTCTCCGCTTACCTGACTCGGGCTGACTCAGACCCTCACGCCTGGCCAGAGGGAGCCGCAGCCCCGCCCATCCCCTTGATGGGAAACAGCGCTGCTAGGGCCTGGCTGGGCCAAGAACTGACTCACCTCGGCCCCACCCCCACCCCCCAGCCTCCGCCACTGGGAGTCACGCCTCCCTCCGGCCAAAGGCGCTCCAGCTTTGCTCCCGGGGAGCTTTCCCCTCTGCGCCTTTGCCCAAGCAGTGCCTTGGCTGGCGGTGCCCTTCTGTCTAGAGCCTTCTGTTCCTTCAAGCCCAGCCTGAGGGCCATCTTCTGGGGGGAAACGTCAGAGATTCCTCTGGCCAGAAGGGCAAAGGGGCAAAGGGGAGAGGTGATCATAATAATAATAGTAATAATAATAACTGTTATACAGTAATAATAGTAACTAGCCGTGCTTACCATGTGCCAGGCACTGTCCTAAACACTTCATTGTATTAATTCATTCAACCCTCACAATAATCTTATGAGGTAGGGACTTTCATTTTCCCAAGGCACAGAGTGGTTAGTAACTTGCCCAAGGTTACCAGCTGGTAAATGGGAGAAGAGGGATTTGAATCTAGGCAGTCTGGATGTCACGCCACCGTTCTCATCTCCCAGACCTGGAGAACCAAGTGGAGACCGCTGAGGGAGCTGGGCAGGGAGGAGATCCAAGTTCTGGGTTCTGTGTCAGCACCCCTCCCCCACAGTGGGAACCAGCCCCTCTCTTCAGGGTACAGGCTGGTCTCTGGTCCCTCCATCAAGGTGAATCCTCAGAACACAGGGTCTGGGCAATCCACCAACAGTGGCGGAAAGGGAATTTCCATGTACAGAACAGGGACCATGGCCTGGACACTTAACCCGTTAACCTCCCAGCAACCCTGTGAACTGGGGACAGTTACTAGCATCCATTTTATAGAGGAAGAGAATAAGGCCCAGGGAGTAACGGGATTTGCTCAAGGTCACAGAGCTAGGATATGGCAGAAGCTGGATTTAAACCCAGGGTTGTTCTGACGCCATGAGGCCAGAGTCCCTTCCACTGAGTGGTGACCTAGCATCTTAGTGACGAACAGGGCAGGGCCAGATGTCAGAAAGAGCTGGAACTTGAGCTCACATTACCCTCTCCCTGCAGCATTCCACTAACCTCCACCCATCCATTCATTCATCTGTCCATCCACCCATCCATCCTTCCATTCAGTTATCCATCCACCCACGCCTCCTTCTATCCATCCATCCACCTAGTCATCTACCCACTCATCTACCATCCAAACATCCATCCATCTATCCTTCCATTCTTCTGTCTGTCCCTTCCATTCACCCGCCATCCATCCATCCACACTTCCATCCACCTATCCTTCTATCCATTTTTTCTATCCCTTTCACCTTCTGTCTATCTGTCCGTCTATTCATCTATCTATGCATCGTCTTAAACATTATCTATCTATCCGTCACCCATACATTCTTCTATACATTCATCCATTCATCCATCCACCCATCTATACATCCGTTCATCCATACGTCCCACAGATGTTTATTTAACTGATGGCAGCTGTGTCCAAGCCTTCAGATCACTGTGCCTTGAGCCAGGAGAAGCATACCTAATTAGGTTTCTGTTTATTTGCTGTTCCAGGAAAGCTAATTGTGGGGTTTGTAAACAGCCCTTTGATGGCTGGAGAGTTACTTAAGAGGACAGTTAAATAAACAACCGCTGGGTAGAAACAGTCAGTGCTGGTACACGGCGGGTCCAGGGTCATGACCTGCCTTGCACAGCAGGAGGAGGGCTGAGGTCCAGACAGTGTGGAGGCTTTGGGGTCAGAAAGGAAGTCAGAATAATGGGAACAGTGGCAATAACATCTACCATGTGTGGAATGCCAGATGCTGTGCTAAGCACAGCCCTTACAGCAACTTCATGTGATGGAAACAATTATGATCCCATTTATGGATGTGGAGACTGAGATTTGGGGAAGGGAAGCCATGTGCTCAAGGCCATAGATCTGGGAAGTAGCACCGTCAGGACATCAATCTGTCTGCATATAACAATGATGATAATAATAGCAAATAATTATATAGCACTCACTATATTCTAAGGCACTGTTCTAAGAATCTCACTAAATACACCACCCCATGAGGTCGGTACTATCATCACTCCCATTTTACAGATGAGAAAATTGAGGTTGAGAGGGCTAAAGTAATATGCAAAGATTACTCAGGTAGGAAGCAGCAGAATTAAAAAAAATAAATAAATAAATATCTGGACCCAAAGTCCTACTCTTAACCATGTTATGCAGTGGATTGTACCTTCTACGCATTTAACTTCGAAAGATCCAGCCATACACGATTGGCCAAACACTTTTTAAAATCAGTTTTTCATTTTTCTGTTTTCTATATCTAAAAATACTTTGAAATTATAACTTGTAATGTCTTTTTAACTACTTAGTTCAGGGGTCAGTAAACTTTTCCTATAAAGATATCAGATAATAAATGTTTTAGGTTTTGTGGGCCATGTGGTCTCTGTTGCAACTATTCAGCTCTGCTCTGGTAGCTGGAAAGCAGCTGCAGACAATATGAAACTAATGGGTGTGGCTGTGTGCCAATAAAACTTTATTTACAAAAACATGTGGAGGGCCAGGTTTGGCCCAAGGGCTGTAGTGCTGACTTTGTGCATTTTAAATATATCTGTATTCACCAAACAATGTTCTCTTGCCTTTTCATGAACAACAAAGGATTTTCAAGGATACTTTCAACCATTGCTCAGTTTCACCTCCAGACCTTTTGCTCACATGTGCCCTATACATCGTTTACCCCTTTGCCTGCTAGTGGCAGCTTCTGAAGGAATTTGCAAATTCCTTGCATTAATCTAATTCCTTTATTCACATAGTCAATAAATGAATGACACTCATGAGAGGTGCTCAGTGACACTCATGACTTCCCACCAGGAACCCTGAGAGTGCTAAGAGCCCTGGGAATTACTCTTCTCTATACCAAGTTCTGTAAACTTCTGGCTTGAAAAAAAAGTTGTAAAGTAAAAGTTAAGTAATTCTATGGCTGCAGCTCTAATACTATTTCCGATTGGTGACAGGAACAAGGAAATGAAAGGAGGACTGGTAGAGGTATTACAAAATGTCCTCAGGGCTAGTGGGAACAAAATGGGGTAAGGCCAGAAAGATCCCCTTTCCTCTCTATCCCCACCCCCTTGGCCTCAGTGTTGATTTCCCAGACTCAGAAAAGTTGTGAGCCTGGGGAAACAGCATGTGTTCACTTCCGAATTAAAAGACAAATGACAACCTGGGTAAAAATATTTGCAACATAAATGTAGACAAATGATTTATTTCCCTAATATCTAAAGTATCCCTGCAGAACAATAAGAAAAAAAAAAAAACCCAGCCCACTAGAATAACAGGGTAGTAGATGGGAACAGGCAGTTTACGGAAAGAGAACCACATACAGCAAGATGTCCAACCTTGCTGGTAATCAGGCAAATACAAACTAAAGAAAAAAAAATTAGATAACATTTTCGACTCCTCCGTCTGTCAAAAATAAAAGATTGATAATGTAATGTATACAGGAGACTGTGGGGAAATGGCCACACTCTTATTCTGCTGGTCTAAGTATGAATTGGAACAGCCTCTCAGGAAGACAGTTTTACGGTATCCAGTAAAACTGTATATTCATATTTTCTAGAACTCAGCAATTCCATTGTTTGGCGTCTCCCTTAGAGAAATATCAGGCACAAGGAGTATGTGCCAAGATGGTTACTGGAAGCAACCTAAATATCCATCAGTTGAGGAAGGGTTAAACACCTTGCAGTGGTCTAAGGACCCCGCATCTTTTGAGGCAGAGCCTGCCCACCTCCACCATTGATGTTGAACCTGCTAGATGTTCGCGCTTCGCAGCCCCCCTTGTGGCTGGGGGTGGTCACATGACCTGATGATCAATGATGTTAAGCCCCTTTGTGTGTTTACTTGTCGTTTGGCATCTCCTTTCGTGAAATGCCTGCTCAACACTTTGCCCTTTTTGTCAATGGATTGATTGTCCTTTTGTCCCTAAAATACTTTTAATAGACTCTGTTTCTGTTTAAATTAGAGTATCAGGCAGGGTTCTGCAGGGAAACAAAATCAATAGATTATCTAACTATCTATCTACCTGTCTTCTAGTTTTAGGGATTGGCTCATGCAATGGTGGAGGCTGGCAAGTCTGAAGTTTGTAGGGCAGGCTGGCAGGCCGCAAACTCAGGGAGGATTTCTATGTTACAGTTTGGAGGCAGAATTCCTTCTTCTCCAGGAAACCTCAGTTTTCACTCTCAAGGCCTTTAACTGACTGGCCCACCCACATTATCGAGGATACTTTCCTTTACTTAAGGTCAACTGAGTGTAGATGTTAATCACATCTACAGAACACCTTCACAGCAACACTGAGACTAATGTTTGACCAAACAACTGGGTACAATAACCTAGCTAAGCTGACACATAAAATTTAACCTTTCAATTACTCAGAGTTGTTTACGTTGTTTGCAACTTGGAGCCCAATCTAATCCACCATTTACATAAACACGCACACACACATGCACGCATGCATGCACACACACAATATCAACAGCAGTGTTATGCATTTCTACGTGTGTACGTGCACAAGAATAAGTCTGGGAGGATATGGCCAAACCTGTTACATGACCACCTCAGGGAGTGTCCAGGTTGGAGGTCAAAGGGAATTTAACCATAAGCTGTAACAGTAAAGAAAATTTTAAAGAGTATAATAATGTTAATTATGTAATTAAAGTTAATTTTTAAGTGGGAAAACTTTTTTCAGAAAATAAAGGAGTCATTAAGTTCCCATTATTCATTCATCAATTATTGACTCAGTACCTGCTATGTGCTCGTTGCAGGAGATACAGTGGATAAGATAGGCAGCCTCTATCCTTGTGGAGCTGACATCATAGTGGAGGAATCAGGCAGTAAAGAAGCAAACAAAGAACTTAGCAGGTAATTTCAGAGAGTGCTAAGGAGTATTCTGAAGAAAAGTGAACCAGTGTAGAGACAAAGAATAAATGGGGACGTGGGGCTGTGTTGGACTGATGGTCAGAGAAGGCCTCTCTGAGGTGACATTTGAGCTGAGCCCTGAAGGAGAAGGAGCTGGCTTTAGAAGGAGCACATCAGGTGGCCAGGTCAGCAAGCGCAAAGGTTCTGAGGTAGGAATGGATCAGATGAAGTGGGATGAGAACCCGAGCAGTGCTTTTGGAAAGTGAGGCCTAGAGAGGGAACAGGGTAGCTTAAGGGCACAGCACTGGACACAGTGGAGCCAGGTGGGAGCCTCTGCTGCCTGTCCCAAGATGAGTTTGGTGCCAGGGCTGAGCTGCCTGTCTAGGGTGGAGGCCTCTGAGCTGCTTGAAGGGCTTTATCCACACTCCTCTCCAGCAATTCCTCTATGATTAGAACGGAGCACTGGAGACCCAGCGCCTAGGCTTGTGTCAGCCTCGCCCTGCCAGCCAAGGCCAGCAGCACCGCAGAGAGTCATCTGAGGGCTTCATACTCTTTGCCTCTGAGTTGGAGGGTCAGCAAAATCTACCATCACTGTCTTACCTAATTATAATATAACAGGGGCGAGGGAAGGTGCCCCAAATAGATGCTTTCTCTGAACCATCCCAGCAACTCCTGGTAAGAGCCCTGGCTGGGGGGTATTATTATTCCCATTTTATGGCTGGGAACACTGAGGCTCAGAGGGATTAAATACCCTGACTCCAGGGCCTGCGTTCTTCACCCTTACAGTCTAGACTCTGTTCCTCTAGCTCTCAAGGCAAGAGCAAGGCCATTTTTTTTAAATGACAAAGCCCCAGATGGGAAAGGACAATCCCATCTAGGCTTTCATTATATAGATGGAAATTCCAAGGTTTGGAGAGAAAAAGGAACCATCCCCTGACTATACAGAGCCAGAGCTGGCGCTGGGTCTCCCTGCTCCCAGGGCCCTTTCAGCTTTACCCCCTTCTTCCCTTCCACCTTCCTTCCCTCTTTTAGTGATGGCTTGACTGGCCTCTAGGCTGTTGCTCCAATATTCCAATCTCAATCCTGCCTCAGGGCCTTTGCACTTGCTGTTCCCCTCCCAGATCTGGTCTATCACTTCTTTTTTGCCTTCCTTGACCACTGCATTGACAGTAGTTCTGCACTCACTCTTCCTATTTTGACTTATTTTTCTGCCAAGTATTTTTTACCCTCCGTCATTATATTAAATACTTATATTATTGTTTATTGTCCATCTCTCTGCCTAGAAGATCAGCCCCTTGAGGACAGGGACTTTATTCACAGCTGTTTCCCCAGTGCCTAACCCAGGGCCTGGGCTCCCATAATGCTCAATATGTGCTTGTGGAATGGATGGGCAGGTAGATCGATGGATGATGGATATATGGATTGGTGGGTGGATGGATGGATGGATAAGTGATGGATAGATAGATAGGTGGGTGGTGGATGGAAGAATGGTTGGGTAGATGGGCGGACAATTCTCCCAACATCACTTCTCAACCCTGCGCTCTGGGTCTCACACTTAGCTCTTCTGACTTGCCTCCTTTGGCTCCAGGCCTGAGCAGGCAGCTCTGGGGGCTTTCACAGGATCAGGCAGGAGGTGCTGTTTCTCATCCTCCTCTGAGGCTGGGCAAACAAAAGCCTTTGTTCTACCTCCCCTGCCTGGCCCCTCTACAGCCCAGGGTGGGAATTTGTTGGCAAGTCAGTAACTTAACTTTGCCGCAACTTAATTTTGAGGCTTAACCTGTCAAGCTGGGCCCATGGGCTCCTGTGGTCCATACTGGAGCTGGGCATAATGGGGGTGTGATGGGGGTCACGGTGGTCAAAGCACAGAGATGATTCCTACGTGGATGAACCTCAGAGTCTTCCGGAGAGGTTGATTTTTAGAGGTGGGTGGGGGAGTTACAAGATGAAGTTAGCTCTGGGCTCTCTATAGACAGCTTGGGACAGTGTTTCTTCTTGTCCCCTAGAGATGTCCCCACAGGGCAGAGGGCCAAGAGAAGGGAACCTCACTTAGTGCTACAGTGGCCTCATGAGGGTGGTGCCTTCGTAATCCCCATTGCACAGAGCAGGAACCTGAGGCCCAGAGAGACTAGTTAACACGCCCAGTTGAAAGCCGAACTAGATGGGCAGTCATTACCCAGCTGGACTGTCTCTGCCAATCAAAGACAGTGGCCTTTGACCAGTCTCCTCCTGCCTTTGGCCATTGGATGTTATTCAAATGAACTCCAAGGCCAGTGGATCATGGAAGCAGTGACTGGGGAATCTGGCACCCTCAAGCCTGACAACCTCACCAGAACATCCTTGAGGAATGTGAATAATCAGCTCATTTCCCTGCCTTCTCTGGAGCCCAGGTCCCACAGCCTGAGCAGAGAACGTGGGAAGAAGTTCGGGACCTTGGTGTGGCAGTTGAGGCCCACATGGCTGCTCTCTACCTTCAACCTCTTCTCCAAATTCCACCCTGTGCATCGAGCTATTGGGAACTGTCTGCACATACCACGTGGTTTCCTGCCTCTGCCTTTGCCCATGCTGCCTCCTCCATTGAGGATGTTGTCTCGGTCTGAGTTTTTCCAGAAACAGACCCTGAGACAGGATTCAAGTGCAAGGAGTATATTTGGGAAGAGATACCAGGAGGTGCTCATAGCAGGGTGGATGAGTGAGACAGGGAAGGAAGCAAATAAAACACGTGGTTATCAAGCCAGTCACCACTGTGGGTAACTGGATCTCAAACTCACCCAGGGAACCAGTGTAGAACATGGACCCCAGAGTTATTCCAACCCAGGAGAGAGGAAATCAGCCATGTATTTTCCAACCCCATCAGTGGTCAGCTGAGGGCTAATTCCAGGGGCATCAACTTTCTGGAACTTCTGGCTATGCACATGCCCACAGCCAGACCAAAGCTCTCAAGTAGAGAGAGTAAACGTAGGTATTTGCAATGAGCAGGAGCGAGCATCTAGGGGATGTGAGTGGGCACCAACAGCATTTGTGACAAATGTTTATTGGTTCCTGATCTTTTCCCAGCAGACTCCTATTCATCCTTTAAAACCCATCCTTCATTCTCCCAGGGAAGACTTCCCTGACCCTCTTAAATCAGCCAATCACTTCACACCATTCCTTGCGTGCACTTCTAATATTTGCATTTATCACAGTGGATTGTGATTACCCTTTTATACCTCTGCCTGCCTCACTAGGGAGGGAACAACTTGAGGCAGGGGCTTCATCTTGGGATGTAGAACATGCTGCTTGGTGTCACGAAGTCCTGAGTTCCACTCTCCTGGCCGCTCTGAAGCTAACGCTTGTCACCATATCTGCATCCCCAGGACCTGGCTATTATTGGGCCCTCAGTAAATGTACTGGCAGAGGGATTGAAATTACATTTTTAGCTCACTGACATTTCTTCTTTCCCCTGAAGTTTCCTGGTATCTTGATTATGGACAGGTTGGTTCAGCCAGTGGGTCTCAGAATCACCTGGAGAGCATTTAGAAAACTTCGGGGGCTGAGGCCCCACCCCAGAGATTCAGATTCAGTCATTGGAGATACTGGGTTAAACTTTAATGATAATAGGAAGCCTCAGAAATTCCCCCCACTTCGGGGGTACTCATGGAGAGAGTCCATCACAATGTCAGACGTGAAGGTGGAGGGTGTGGGGGGCAACCTGGAGTCTGTGCTGGAAGAGGGGACACGAGAAATGGGGAGGATGCAGAAATTAGACATTAGAAGCAATGAACTAGATATATATGCAGCCATATGGTTAGAGCTGGAAAACAAACATAGCACGGAGTGAAAAGAGGGAAAAAAGCAGACCGATGGTTTATCCCTGTATGATGTGCATTTACTCAGATCCACGAGACTGTGCTGTCCCACAGGTGCGGGTTCTTAAACCTGCCCACTAGAATCACCTGGTAACCTGTATCCACCCTACCCCCCAAAACCACCTCAGCAGGATCTCTGGGGTGGGTTCTAGGAACCAATATTTTTAAAATGTGAAGCCTCAGTGGAGAACCGTGGAACACAGGAGTGTGATTATCTCAGCTCTATGTCCCCAAAGGGTCCTTTATCCAGTAATGATGGAATGAGGGCATGCATGAGTTGAGGGCCTATTGTGTGAGAGGCACCGTGCTAGGAACTTCGAATGCATTGCCTCGCTTTAGTCTCAAATAGCCATAGGTGGTAGGTACTTTTATAATCCCCATTTCGCAGATGGGAAAACTGAGGCACAGAGTGGTGAAGTCAATGGCTGAGGACTCACAGCTGTTCAGCGGCAGCCCAGGCTTGTACCGGGGTCTGCAAGCCTGACACCAGAGCCCTTGCCCACTCCCATCCTGCCTCCTCCAAAGTTGCTCTTTCTGATGCCTTTTGACCCACTTGTTCAGCAACTGCAAGGAATTGATCCACTCGGTTCCGCAAGAAATTATTGTTGTTGATGTTGTTTTTCCCCCATAAGTCCCTCGTGGTCTTGTTTTTTTTCTTCTTTAACCTCAGCACACAGACAAATCCCACATCGTAAAGGCTGAGCAGCTTCTGGAGGCGAGAGCTTCATTCCATGGGTCAGAGCTGCGTGGGCCATGTTATCAGGCTTATTTTGAATTGCTTCCCCCTCCCCCTCCCCGACGAAAGGCGGGAAGTCTTAAAATTACTTCTCCCCAAAACCAGCCCTCAGAGGCACCACCCTGCCCTGGAAGCTCTCTGACCTGCTTCATAAGGAGTTATTAATTATGATTTGTTTTTATAATCGTCCACTTGGAGTCTCGGATGACACATGCTCAGACTTGTCTGTCCTTTAAAAGAAGGAATCAAAGGTTCATGGAAATCAGTTATACATAACTAGTGGAATTACTTGGGCTCAGCCCTGGGTTTGCTCTGTGACCTTGGGCAAATCCCTTCCCTCTCTGGGCCTCTGTTTTTCTAGCTGTAGAAGGAATGTGGACTAACTTCTAACACAGGGTTAGGATATATATATCCCAAACTGTGAATATGCCAGGGGTGTGTGAAATGGTTGTAGATTGTACATGGATAGGCATTTTTATAAGTTTTATTTTAACTTTTAAAATTTAGCAGCGTTATATAGTATTTCATTTATAAATGCACATGTTTTTGTTCGCTGGGATGGCCACAGGGAGGAGGAGCTCTGATTCACATAGTCACTTAGGTATCCCGACTGCTGGGGCTTCTGACATGTTCAAAGTCAGCCTGGGGATCAACATCCAGCCAGAGAGAGGAAATGGTGGAGAAGGTACCCATCAGCCCGGAGTGACATACATGTATATTTTCCTCCACATTCCATTGGCCAGAACTAGTCACATGGTTCTACCCAGATGCAAAGGCAGTTGGGAAATATAGTTCCCTGGCTGGGCAGCTACTTATCTATAGCTCTACACTTTACAGGAGGAACATAAATCTTTGGTGGACCCTTGGTCATCTCTGCCTCAGTAGTCTCTTTTTAAACTAGTAAATTGAGGAACAGAGCTTTGCCACCCATTTATCAAGGAATTAAAATATGATATATAATTTTCTACAAAGTGGGAGGAATCATTCTACCCAATATTAAAGTTTCCTACACAACTACAGTAATCAAGAGAGTGTAGTATTGGCAGAGGGATAGACTACAATCAATAGAATAAAAGAGAGGACTCAGAAATAGACCCATACAAATATGTCCAGCTGATTTTTTGAAATTATTTATTTATTTTTTGGCTGTGTTGGGTCGTCACTGCTGCACACGGGCTTTCTCTAGTTGCGGCGAGCAGGGGCTACTCTTCGTTGCAGAGTGCGTGCTTCTCATTGCGGTGGCACGGGCTCTAGGCGAGCGGGCTTCAGTAGTTGTGGCGCACAGGCTTAGTTGCTCCGTGGCATGTGGGATCTTCCTAGACCAGGGATCGAACCCGTGTCCCCTGCATTGGCAGACGGATTCTTAACCACTGTGCCACCAGGGGAGTCCTGTCCAGCTGATTTTGGACAAAAGTGCAAAAGCAATTCAATGGAAGGGTAACATTTTTTGGCCGTGCCACGCAGCTTGCGAGATCTTAGTTCCCCCGACCAGGGATTGAACCTGGGCCCTTGGCAGTGAACACGTGGAGACCTAACCACTGGACTGCTAGAGAATTCCCAGGATAACCTTTCTAATAAATAGTGCTGGAGCAACTGGACATCCTTAGGCAAAAAAGAAAAAAAAGAAAAGATCCTTGACCTTGATCCAAACCTCACACCTAATAACAAAAACTAAATGGATCATGGACTTGAACATAAAACATGAAACTATAAAACAGTTATTATTTTCTTAAAGTAGGAGAAAATCAATCTTCAGGATCTAGGGCTAGGCAAAGAACTGTTAGACCTGAATACCAAAAGCACGATTCAAAAAAGGAAAAGATTGATAAATTGTACCTCATCGAAATTAAAATTTTTTGCTCTGTGAAAGACCCTGTTAAGAGGATGAAAAGACAAACTACAGATTGGGAGAAAATATTTGAAAACCATATATCTGACAAAGGACTAGTATCTAGAATGTGTCAAGAACTCTCAAAACGCAGCAATGAAAAAGAAATCCAATTAGAAAATGACAAAAGGCAACAGACATTTTATAGAAGAGGATACACAGATGCAAATAAACACATGAAAAGATGTTTAACGTCATTAGCCATTAGGGAAATGCAAATTAAGACCACAGTGAGGTATTACTACACACCATCCAAATGACTAAAATGAAAAATGATGAGAACACTAACTGCTGGCGAAGATTGGAGAAACTGGATCACTCATGCATTCCTGGTGGGAATGTAAAATGGTACAGTGTTCTGGAAAACAGTTAGGCAATTTCTTAAAAACTACCATATGACCCAGCAACTGTGCTCCTGGACATAGAAATGAAAACAGATTCACACAAAAACACGTATACACGTGTTCATAGCAGTTTGATTCATAATAGGCAAAACATGGAAGCAACCCAGATGCCCTTCAATAGTGAATAGTTAAATAAACTGGGGCATCCAGACCTTGGAATTCTACTCAGCATAAAAAGGAACAAAATATTGATACATGCAACAGTTTGGATGAGCCTTTAGGGAATTAATGCTGAGTAAAAAAAGTCAGCCCCAGAGGGTTACATACCACGTGATTCCATTTATATAGTATTCTTGAACTCACACAGTTATAGAAATGGGGAATAGATTAGTGGTTGCCCTGGGAAAGGACAGAGTTGGAGGTGGGAGATGGGTGGGGCTATGAAAGAACAACCCGATGGATCCTTATGGTGATGGAGATGTTCTGCGTCTTGGCTGTATCACTGCCAGCATGTTGTTTGTGGTATAGTTTTAAAGATGTTATCATTGGGGAAACTGAGGAGAGGGTACATGGGACTCTCTCTTTATTTCTTACAACTGCCCCTGAATCTACACTAATCTCAATATAAGAAATTTGACAAAGAATACCAATACAATTTTTTTTCTACCCAGACACTTCTGAATATAATTGTACCTTTGGTAACATGGAGGCACTACCAGAATCTCGAACAGCGGATGTAGTGTGGCGGTTAAGTGTGGTTTGCAGTAGCACAGGCTGGGTTCAAATCTCAGTCGACCAGACCTCTCGCCTACTTGAGCCTCGGTTTCCACCCCTGCAAGTGGCTGAGTAACGAGAGGCCCTGCCTCGGGGGTTGGTGCAGGGACTCCAAGAGATGATTCGTGAATCACAGAGAGCACAGGGCTCCGGTGCAGGTGCTGCTCTGTAAATTATTTGTCACTTATCAGGGCTGCAGCAGGTGGGGGAAATGGACCTCAGGGCATCCTCTGCTAGCTCTCTCGGTTGGGATGGTGACCCGCCATCCTGAGGTTTGTTTTGACTCCTTTCTCACAGGGGTGTGTACTGAACAGCTGCACTAAGGTTGGTCTGGTTAGTTCTCGTCTGCCCTCTGGACTCTGGTGCACACTTTCAAGGACCTTTCTCAATGAAGGAAGGACACAGCTGGTTCTTGTGGGCTGGGCTGCTCCAGGGGAACAACAGCCCAGGGGCTAGCCTCTCTGAGGCAGCAAAGAGAGGGAATGGAAGTAATACTTACTGCATACCTACTGTGTGCATGATGACTTACATGCTCCAGCGCATCAAATTCTCCCAACAATCTTGCACAGTAGGTATTATTATTATTTCTACTTTATACAGGAGAAAGCTGAGGCTCAGAGAGGTGAATGGACTTGTCCAAGGTCATGCAACTAGTAGATGGTAGAGCTGAGCCCTAGTCTGATTTAAATTCAGTGTCATTTTGACTATTAATAATAACCTTACCATTTATTCAGCACCCACTATGGCCAACTACTATGCTTAGCTCTTTACCCTGGGGTATCATCATCCCCTCCCCACTTTAGAGAAGAGGAAACAAAGATTAAGAGGGATGACTTGCCAAGATGGACAACAATTCTTGAAAAAACAGTCAACTGACAGCTCTTCCTTGTTTCCCCGACCCCACCCTCAGCTCTAGCTCAGCACAGCCGAGAGTACTCAAGCTTGGAGATGTAAATGCTGAGTAAGCTAAGAGTTGGTACCTTGAGATATGGTGCCAAGGCCGTCTGTGGGCATTTGAATGTCAGCTTTGGCTGGCCAGGGTCAGCTGAGATGGCCAGAGGTTCCCCTGGGGGCTTGGTGGGGTTGTGGGGAGACTTGCAGAGACCCCCCTCCCGCCTCGGGCCTGGCAGACAACGTGGCAGTTGGAAAAGGCTGGAGGTGGCAGTGGCGGTGACAACTTCCTTTTGAGTAACAACATTTACTGAAAAGCAGTTCTGCTTTTAGCACCAGAAGTTCACCACCCTTGCAAGCAGGCGCCTAAGAATACCTCCATTCAACCCCAGTTCAGAGATGCACACAGATTCCCTTCTGCATTACCTCCAGCAGAGTTTTACATTTGTTGTTGAAAGGAAACCAAATACCACAATTATTGGAGGAGGCGGGAGGGGTGTGGAGAGAGGGGTGATGCAAGGGGGGCCAGGTGGCATCAACCACAGCCCCCAAAGGCGTCCATAGACCGCCTCCGGGCAGTGGCCCAGCCCCTTGCCCTTCAGTTACTGGAAAGACATCGACAAGCTCAGAGTGAAACTGAAGTGCTGACAATTTCTCTTCTTTTTACAAGAAAAAGAAAGTGATTGTCCTTGAAGCAAGCATGACTTTGGAGGCCAGGGACTTGCCCTGGCCACTCTGCACATGTGGCCCCAGAAGCTCCAGGTCCTTGCTGGTCACCCTCCATGAGTGCTGGGGTCCTTTGCATGGCCCCTTTTGTCCATCACTGAAAAGCCAGTCTGCCCCGGGGAGGGGATGGTCTTACCCGTTAGGAGCTCACCCAGGGCCCGGGTAGTTGGGGGATGGGGCGAGGAAGAGGGCTAGAGTGAGGAGGAGATGTGGTGTCAGGCAGAGGCAGGAGGCTGTAATGAGCAGCTCTAAGAAGGGCCTTCTCTCCCTGCCTGGTCTGGCCTCCTGACTCGCACCAGAACCAGGGGCAGTCGGAAATGGAAAGACTCTGGGAGTCACACGGATGTGGGTTCAAATTCCACCTGGACCATTCGCTGGCCTTGTGATCTTGGGCCAGTGATTTCACCTCTCTGAGCCTCAGTTTCCTCATCTCCGACATGGGGATAATAATAGGAAGTCAGGTCATGACCCTCCTCTGCTCAGAATCCTCACATGGCTCCCACCTCACTTGGCGGAAATACCAAAGTCCTCCCGTGACCCACTAGGCCCTACATAATCACCCCTCTGCTCCCCGTCTCAACCTCATCTCCGCCTATTCTCTCTTGTTCCCTCTCCTCCAACCACACTGGGCAACTTGTTGTTCTACCAACATGCTAAATACACCCCTGCCTCAGGGCCTTTGCACTTGCTGTTTCCTCTGCCTGCAGCATCCTTCCTCCAGATACCCTCCTTCACCCTATTCGGCTCTCGGTTGAAATGCCCCAGGAGGCAGCTCTGACCTCTTCTTTTAAGTTGCTGCCCATTACTCTTTATTCCTTCAGCCTGCATTAATTTTTCCCCACTACTTGACATGATTTGGGGAGTTTATTACTCCCCATCCTCCAGACTATAAGCTCCAAGGGGGCAGAGTTCAGTTCTGTGTTATCCTCTATTAAATCCTCAGAGCCTGGCTCGTAGCAGTTGCTCACCAAATGTTTGTTGACTGCACACGTGCAGCGTTATGTGGCGAGGGTGAAGAGTGATATGTGTAGATTGTTCAGACCAGCAGAGTCCTTGTTCACTAAATGTTACTTCCTTTTTTTCCTTCCCAGCACCAACCATGTGCCACATGCTTGACTTCCTATAACAAAAGGATGCCTTTTATAGATGCAGAACCAAGACTGGGGAGCCCAAGCTCACTCAGCAGGGTGAGGCTCTGAGGTCTGGTCCACGGGACTCTCAGCCTCTTGGATGGTGGTGACAGTGTCTGATATGACCCAGGCCTGGCTGCTTTACGGTCTGGCTGAGGGAAATGGCTGGCAGGGCTCTTTAGACCCTTGAGAGGGCTGTGGGCAGAGGGGAAGCTGGCTGTGGCTTCAAGGGACATGGGGCCCTGGGACTGGGGTTCACGCCCTTGCCCTGCAGTCCCATAGTTCCCATCAAGGGGGCCCAGGGTTTGCAGAGAGGGGCTTTTCCAATTTCTGTTTCTGGAAAGTTCTGTCCCAGGAAGGGCAGATGATGGAGGAGCTGTTGGATGCGGCTGGAGCCTCAGAGACTAGGAGACCCCGGGAGTCCTCTCTCCCCGGCACCCAGCCAGTTCCCAAAGCAGAGGGACTTTCCAGAGAAGTCTGCCTCTGGCTCCCTCCAAGCCTGCCCAAGAGACTACAAGCCAAGGCCTCCATGAGACCCAGCCCCGCCTTCATTGCCCTGTTTTTATTTCTTAGGGAGACCAAGGAATCTGGGGGTGAACAGCCTCAACACAGGGCCGGGCATGTGGAAATTTAAGAGCCACAGACTGGCCTGTCACAGTCCCCGGGATGTGACCGTCCACCTGCACCTCCACCCCAGACTCTGGGTTGAGCTGGGCCTACAGCCTGTCTAGGGTGGGCGGAGCAATTGCCTGTGGATCCTGTCTAGTGCTGGGGCTTTCGCCTCTGCCTATCAGAGCTGCCTCAGCTGTATGAGGATCCCCTCCCACACTGCTACAGCAAAGGGAATGCAAGTGAGACACGAGGAAGAACTGTCTTCTAACACTTTATCGTACCCAAAGGTGACCCTACAGGTGACCACTAAACCCCTCAGCGCAGACCTTGCTGTCACCCACAGGCCACATCCAGCCCAGGAATATGTTTGGTTTGGCCCTTGATGTAATTTTTTTAAATGTGACTCAGTTACCAACATTAGAAATACTAGGAGATTTCACATAAAATCCATTTCTCTGGCTTCTCTTGAAAAATGGGACTCTCTGGCTGTGCTGGGCCCACTTTCCTGCAGGGCATAGGAAGGCCAGAGTGGGTCAAGGGGCCCCTTTTAGGGCAGCACATAGTAGTAGGTGTTCTCTTCTTCACTCCAGTCCCTGCTCAGCCCACTTTTCTCAAACACATTGCCTACCAGGGCTTTGAAGTATGAGTAGGAATTCATCAGACAAAGGGGTGGAAAGACATTCTGGGAAAGAGAAGAGCACATGTCCATGCGATTTATCTGTTCAAGATTCACTCAGTAAGTATGTATTGAATGTTTACTGTATACACTGGGGCGAACAGCAGGAAACCAAACAGATAAAAATCCCTGCACTCCTTGAGCTCATTATCTCAGACAGCACTTCGCAGCTGGGCACTATTTTGTCCCCCACGGACACTTGGCAGTGTTTGAGGCATCTGTGGTGTCATAACAAATGTGGGTGGAGGGAGGGGATACTACTGTCATCCAGTGGGTAGAGGCCAGGGGTGCTGCTAAACCAGTCGTGGCGTGCACAGGAGAGCGCTTCACAGCAAAGAATGATCTGGCCCCAAATGTCCGGAGTGCCAAGATTGAGAAACCCTGGTTCAGTGGGAGATAGTAAACCAGATGAGCCAATAAATGCATCATCTGAAGTCAGGCGGTGCTGAGAGTTTTCTGGTGAAACTAATCGGAGTGTGGCAGTGGGGGTCAGGAGGTGGGTATGGCTGCCTGGGGGAGGTTCCATCTGACCAGAGACCTAAGGATGAGAAGGAGCAGGTCCTGAAAAAATTGGGGTGCACCTGGCGGGGTGGCCCCAAATCGTGGTTGCTTACGGAGCAGCACCTTCCCTCTTTCCGTGCTGCTTGTCACCACAGCCTTGCTTATGGAGCTGGGATCAGTGGTCCTGTTCCCATTTTCCAGACGAGGGACCCTGGCTGGATGTCACAAGCCCCTAAAGAGGCTGACCTAGGCCACCTGACCACTCTGAGCTGGTGTCCTTGGGGTGCCTGGAGGGCACGATGGTCAGTGAATTGCCTTCTTTCATTCAGTCAGTCAACAAACATCTCTCAGGGGCCCACCATGGCCTAGTGGGACAGAGCAACTTCAGGCTGAGGTGCTCAACACCAGTCATGGCACATAGTAGGTACACATAAAATATTGGTCAAACGAATGAAAGGACGGGATCAATGAGTAAACAAGCCCCCATCCATGTAAGATAATAGATCACAGCCAGCATTGATTGGGTGCCTACTGTGTGCCGACCCACCTGGAGCTGGAGTGGACACCAGCTCGAAGGGAGGGACAATGATAATTCCCACTTCCGTGGTGAAAAGCCTGAGGTTCGGAGGGGGACATCAATTGCCCAAGGCCTGGCACTGGAGCCCAAGGCCTCGCAGATCTCAGGCTGCAACCACTGCCTTGGCATTTTGTATGTTCTGACTCAGTTTACTATCCTCCCAACACTGTGAGGTAGCGGGTGGCATTATCCCATTTTATGGATGAGGTAACTGAAGCTCAGAGAGGTGAGCGACTCTCCCAGAGTCACACAGCATGTGTGTTTGATCTACATTCCACATTTTGACCACCAAGCCCTGCCCCTTGTAACCCTGACTTCCTCTTCAGGAGAGTTAATCAGCCCCAAAGGGGAGGTAGGCCAGGGGGTTAGGCCCCTCGAGGTCTGCAGGACCAGGCAGGAGGCTCTGGAGGAGGTGGGGTCCCGGGTGGGTGGACGGGAGCAGGTGGGCCTGGGGAGCAGCCAGGCTTCCCCTCCCACACGCAGGCACAGCCGCCAGGAGAGACTGTTGAGAGTCTGCCCTGTGGTGCGCACCGGCCTAACAATGGCTCCTTTTGACTGCGCGGGTGGTAGAAGAGGGGACGCATTGTTTTCCAAGACACCTTCCCGCCATGGCTGGCTGCGGGCGGTCCCCATCCCAGGAGGCTTGGCTCAGGGCCGTTCCGGGCGCCTGAGGGAAGTGTGTGCACGCGCCTGTGTGTGTGATGCTGGAGCGTGTGTGTGTGTGTGTGTGTGTGTGTGTGTGCGCGCGCGTGCGCGTGTGCGCATGTGTGTGTACAGAGAGGCACAGGTGTCTGACTGACACAATTGCTGAGTGTGCCCACGCACGCCTTGCACACTGTGGCGGTGTGTCCGAGCAGGCTTATGGCTTTCTGCGTCTGCTGTGTCGGTCCAAGCGTGCCTTCCTGGGCATATCTGCAGCTGTTTGTGAATCTGCCTCCAGAACGTGTCTCCGGCTCCGTGTACCTGGCTTGTGCTCCAGTGTGTCGAGTGAGGCTGCCCTCATCTGTATGTGTCAGTGTCTCCATCTCCCTCTGGGTCTGTCTGTGGAGCATCTTGACACGAAGGGGACAGCAGAGCTCTGGCTTTAGGGTGAGGGCCAAGTTCCACTTGTTGCGCATATGTGAGGAAAGGGGTTCCAAGTAGAGGGGATACAGGCGAACAGCCGGATGCAGGACCGAGCCGGGGGATGGGCAGAAGCAGTTGGAGGTCAGGGAGGCTGCAGCAGAGGGAGCAACAGAGAGGGAGCAACGGGAGAAGATACCAGGGCCACCTGTGGGGGCGGGGCGTGGAGTTGGAACATCGTTCTGAGTGAGCCGGAGCCATGGCGTGCTTGCACTGGGGAGTGACGAGGTCTTTTATGGAGATGCCTCTGGTAGAGAATAGACTGCAGGGCAATCAGGAAAGCTGTTGGGGGGGCACCCCAGGGTGCCCCCACTCCAGGCAGGAATTGCAGCTTCCCATTTTGCAGAAGTGGAAACTGAGGCCCAGGGAGGAGAAATGCCTTCCAAAGCTGGAAGTTTGGGAACTGGTCCAATGCCAGAGCTAACTCTCATCCTTCCAACCTTGGCTACCATTCCCTCCTCAAGTCCCTTCCTTTTCCAAGGCTATGGGGGTGCCTGTGCTAAAGACAGAGGACTTGGCATCCTCATCTTCTCAGGAACCAGGACTCTACAGCCACAGGGCTTGGGTTCAAATCCTATCTCTGACACTTAACAGCTCTGTGACCTTGGGCATGTCACATAGCCTCTCTGTGCCCCATTTCCTCATCTGCAAAATGGGGATAATGACAATACTGACCTTTAAATTGTGATTCCACCGATTACCCTCCCCATAACAGGATTCCCCCTCTCCTTAATTTTTCCCCAAGACTCTTACCACCTTCTAACACACGGCATGTTATATTAATCTGTTGTGGCACTAGGGTGTCATTTCCAGGAAAGCAGGAAGTTTTGGGTATTTTGGTCATTATTAATATCTAGAATGGTGTTGGCGCTCAGTAAATTTTTGTCGAGTGAATGAAACTGAATGATGGGTATAAAATACTGGACTAGGAACGTGAGCTGTCAACTGTTACTATTAACTTGGGAATGGGCTTGGAGATGAGCGTCTGGAAGCATAGAAGCCCAGGCAGTTCACCCAGGAATTGGGGTCCCATTCCCTTTTCTGCCCTTTGTCCTGCACATCTGGATCTGCTGAGCCCTCACTGGGCCCAACATCTCCTGTCTTTAGTCTCCATGGTTCAAGGACAGGTTGGCTCCGGCAGGCACTGTGCGCTGGTGGTTTCCCGCCCCCGCGAGGAATCAGTGACTCAGTTCCCCACCTGGCACATGCATCAACTTTAACGATCTCCGAGGCCTCAGGACATTGCCAAATATTGGGGTCCCACCCACCCCATTTCCCAGGATCCCTGTCCCCCTGTCGGTAGCATCAAGCAGAACCCTTTGGTTCGGGGTGGGGCGGGTAAAGTCCACTTGGCAGCTCTGCTAAGAATGTCCCACCCATGGCGCTGACGGCCCAAGGAGCCGTGGGGCAAATATTTCTCAAGTCCACGTGCTTGTCGAGGAGACAGCTTCATGATCTTTCAGTCTTTCTAAGAAAGAATGACAGGAGACATCAGAGACCAATTGGGTGGCGAGATGACTTCGCAAGGTCATTGTGTCCAGCCCCCTGCCACCTGGTCATCAGCTCTGGCTCCCCTGCACCCTGTGTCCCTGCATCTCGAGGAGGGCCAGGAGCTGGAGAGGGGGACTGGGCCGGTCAAAGAACAAGGCCCCTCTGTCCTCTCCCTTCCTTCCTCCTTTCTCCTGACTCCCAGCCCTGGCCTGGGGCATGCGGCGGGCGCCGGGGCTGATCAGCAGAAGTGGGGTGTGGAGCTGGCCAGGGTGTTCACGGTCCCTTCCTCGGGGACCAGCTGGGGCGCTGCTCAGCCTAACTGGATACCTTGGTATCTGCCCACGGGCCCCAACCCTCTCCTCACACCACCGTCGGGGTTCAGGCCTCCGTCTCTCTGTCCTCCATTCACGCCCTGCCACACACACACATTTATTAAGCACCCTCGTATGTACCCCATCCCTGGGGGACAGTGAAAGGGCCTAGAGTAGGGAATATCTTGGCCTGTTTGCAGAATAGGGAGGAGAGCAGTGTGGCTGGTGCAGAGTGAGCAAGGGGAGAGTCGGGGAGGGGAGGACCAAGGGGTCATGGGGTCAGATGGTGCAGGGACTCCAGGCCAGGGATTTTTGGATTTCCTTCTAATGCGATGAAGTCCCATGGGAGGGCTCTGAGCGGGGATGGTGCAGGAAGTGCCTTTTGAGTTCATGTTACAAAGGGGCTTTGTCTTTTTAAAGGATCCCTCTGGCTGCTATAAGGAGAATACAGTGGGGCGGGGGAGGGAGGGAGGGTGAGGATGGGGGCCAGGAGGAGTGACCTGACCCAGGGTGATGAGCACAGAGTTGGTGAGAAGTGGCATTCAGGGTGTATTTTGAAAGCTGGAGCCAACAGCGTTGCCTACTGGGGGCTGTGGGGCTCACAGAGGACACAGAGGAGTCCAGGACAGCTCCAGGGTTTCTGGTCCAAGTAACTGGGAGGCTGGTGGGACCACTTTCTGTAATAGGGATGTGGGAGCAGATGCTGCGCTCAGTTTAGGGTGCGCCGAGTTGAGGAGTTCTGTGGGCAGATGAATAAGGAAAGCCACGGCCTGCCACCTCCCCAAGGCCTTTGTCCTGGTTCCAGTGCCCAGTACCTGCCCCAGGACAATTCGACAGCCATCCAATTTTCCTCCGAGCCTTTCCATGCTCTAGCCCTTCCTCTTCCACACCTGTTCGTCTTCAGAAAGCACAACTCTAGATCCTGTCTCTGCTCTGCTCTAGAACCATCAATGGCTCCCCGCTGCCCCCGGATAAAGTCCAAAAGCCTCAGCTGGGTTATCCCAGGCCTGCACCATCTACCCTGACTTTTGCAGCCTCGTCCCTCGTATGGCCAACCAAGCAGCTGACCTCTGGCTCCTCAAACACACCCTGTCCCTTCCCACATCCTCAGCCTTACCTAAGCTGTCCCTGCCAGCTGAGTGCCCTTTCCCACCACAGGGATGAGTGTACACGCCTTGCCTCTAATGTCTGTAGCCTTTTGTTTGTTTCTTTCTCCCAGAACTTTTCACACAGTGCTTTGAATTACACTTATTTATATCTTTCCCTCCTCCCATGGGCAGAAAAGTGCCAGATTTATTTCTGGGCTCGATGCCAGGCTCAAAGCAGGTCCTTGTCAGATTCGGTGGGTGAACTGTTGAGGATACTGCATTCCCAGTGGTATGGGCCCACTCAGTGCCCGTTCCCCCTTCTTCTGGAGAACACACTCTGATTTTCCCCCTGGGGTGCACCACCCCATCAGGTGAGCTGGCCCCATCCCCAGGGGTAGACAGACTCATGGCCCAGGCCTGGCCAATCAAAGCTTCCCAGACCCCTGGCTACGTTGATTGGTTCAGGGGTGGGCACACGATCCAATCAAAGCCAAGAGAACTCAGTTCTGTGGAGCAGAAGAGAGGATGTCGTTGCCTTGAGGTGGCTGAGCTAGTGAGATCTCAGCCTGGAGCAGCCGTGGCCACTGTGCCACCATGACAGTAAAGACTGCCTGAAAATACAGCCAACACAGGGCAAGGCAGAGCAGAGAGTTGGGGACAGCCTGAGTCCTAACAACATCATGGGTGCTCCTGGATCCAGCTGTATCTGAAGCTAACATAGCCCTGAACTTCTCCGTTATATAAGTCAATATGTTTTTCTTTCTCGTTCTCTCTTTTAAAATGAATTTTGGGTTGGATTTCCATTGCTTGCAGCTATAAAGATTCCTGAGAAATACAAGAGCTTTCTTCTGAATAAATCTCTTGCCATCTCACTGCCCATCCCTTCACCCTTCAAGACCCCAAGTGAAATTCCCTCATTGAAGAACTGCTTTGAATATTTATCCATGGAGCTGATATAACGTTTGTCTCTTTTCTCTCTTCTGGATAACGATCCCAGGCTCTAGCTGTGCCTCAAGCAACTTTTGGAACCAGGCAGCGGGCAAACAAGATAACCCAAAGAAGTAAAATGGGCTCCCGCTTTTGAGGGGCCAGGGCTGGACCTCTGGCCTTACAGCTTCTCAGCACACAGGTCCTTGGCACACAGCAATGCTTCTCAGCCATTCTCTACTTAGTAGTGTAAGGCAAGGGTTCTCAACGTGGGCATGATGGGCGTTCGGGACCAGACTTCTCTCTGAAGTGCCGTGAGCAGGAGTCCTCCCTCCAGAACTGGTTAGGAGAGGATTTCTTAGCCTTCTTACTACTGGCACTTGGGGCAGCTCATTCTTTGCTGCTGAGGCCACCCTATGCGTTGCAGGATAGTTTAGGAGCATCCTTTACCTTCTTTACCCACTAGTGGTACTCCCTACCCCGAGTCGTGCCAACCACAGATGTCTTCAGACATTGCCAAATGTCCTGTGCCGGGCAAATCGCCCCTGATTGAGAACCCCTGGTGGAAGCAAAGAGCTTTGCATAGGACTTCACACGTAGCAAGCGCTGAATAAATACCAGCAATGGTAATGTGGTGATAACAGTGCCCACGATCATTTACGAAATTCAAGTGTCTCAGTGAGGGTCAGATCTGGCTAAGTTAAGCAGGAAGGGAATTTATTGGAGGAACACGGTAAGCTTACGGAATTTATGAGGAAGGGGCAGTATGAGATCAAAAAAGCACAGAAACAGAGGCAGTTCCGAGAGTTCAGATAGCGCAGGGTGGACATGCTGGTACCTGTAACGAGCTAGTCCTCATTTCAGCCACTCCTCCCACTTCCTCCTTCCTAAAAGACCCATTTTGCTCATTTTGCCCAGGTACCCCCCCATCTCATGGACTCAGGGAAGGGCATGGGACTCAATTCTGGTCAATGATACATGCTGGGAAATCCACTGGGAGATTCTGGGAAAGGTTGCCTAGCTCTTCAAAAGAGACAGAGGCTCATTTCACTTAGCATAATACAGGATTCCCTTCCTTTTTAAGGTTTAATAATATTCCATGGAATGTATACACCACATTTTCTTTATCCATTCATCTGTCAATGGACACTTAGGTTGTTTTCACATCTTGGCTATTGTGAATGATGCTGCAAAGAATGAGGGAGTGCAGATACCTCTCTGAGATCCTCATTTCAATTCTTTTGGATAAATACCCAGAAGCGGGATTGCTGGATTGTTATGCTAAGTGAAACAAGCTAGTCACAGAAGGACAAATTCTGTATGATTCCACTTATATCAAGTATTTAAAGTAGTGAAACTCATAAAAGCAGAGAGTAGAATGGTGGTTGACCGCGGTCTGGAGGGAGGGGGAAACGAGGAGTTGCAATTCAATGGATATAGAGTTTCAGTTGTGTAAGATGAATTAAGTTCTCAGGATCTGCTCTACAACAGGGTGTCTTAACAGTAATGTGTGGTACACTTAAAAATTTGTTAAAAGGATAGGCCTTGTGTTAAATGCTCTCACTACAATTTTTAAAAAGGCATTTATGAAACAACATTATGTGGAGTTCCCAATGATACCAACATTTAAAAAATTATATATGAAAGTTCTTAGAGGCAAAAAAGGGGCAGGCTCTTTTCCCTCTAGCGTTGCTGGGGAGAGGTCATGAAGTCTGCAGCCATCTTGAGGCAATGAGGAGAGCCAGTTGGAGGGCAAAACCCAAGTCCCAGGACCTGGGTCCTTGTTGATATTATTAAACTGCTGAATTAACCAATCCCTGATTCCCCATCACTTCCAAACTTCCGATCTACGAGATAATAATTTCCTTGTTTTCAAAGCGTCTTTAGATTGAATTTTTATTCCTCGTGGCCAAGAGCACTGGATCAATGTGCCAAATCCCACAGATAAGTTGTTGCTTCTAAATTGCCCTTGACATTTTCTGCCTGCCTCCTAAATAACACAGAGGGACCCACTCTTATTGCCAGAGATATCCGATGCCCGCGTCCTCATCTGGCTGCCAGACATATTCTGTGGCCTGGAGATGTACTCAGGGCTCAGGCAGGAGGACTTCCAAGAGACCACCTGCCAGTTCCTCCATGGAGTTCAGACTTTGCCTCTCTGGGCCTCGGTTTCCCCATCTGTGAACTGGGGTAGTAATAGGGCCACCTATTACACAGGGTGTTATAAGGATGGATGAAATGAGTTATTTCCGGTAAAGTAATAGGCACAGTGCCAGGCACATGGTAAGTGCTCAAAAAATGTGGGCTATCACCATTCTTGCCATTGTTATTATTACTAGGAGTGAGGGATGAAGGAACTTGGGCTGACCCGATGTGGATGGCAGGTGCAGAACGAGACTGGCAGCCTCAAGAGGTGAGACTGGGGTGGAAAGAAAGGATTCAACCAAAGTAGGTAAAGAAACTTCAAGGAGAAGTGTAAGCCCCTGAGAATCTCTCGAGGTGTAGGGCAGCTACCACCGTCCCCATCTTGAGAGAAAAGTGTTTTTCTTCTTAAAAGTGAAAGGAGAGGGATCTCAAGAAGGTGAGAGATTGAGGAACACCCTGGCATTAAGGCAGAAACGGCTGAGGCAGCCTTCACTCCTCCCTCCGAAGACCCCGCAGCATCACCATTGCTTGGGGCCTCCAGAGCCGGAAGTCGTGGGGATCCTCCCACGCTCTCCAACACCTCCAGCATTCAGGCCTGGGGCCTCCTGCCTCGCCGGCCAGACCCCCCAACACCTCCACACTGTGCCCTGAGCACCTTCCTGGCCCCAGGACCCGTACCTGGCTCCCCCAGGGAGTCAAAGAGCATCCCTGTCACCGGATGGATTAAGCAACTCAGGCAAGCATGCATCTTCCAGCTCGTGCTAACCACCATTTATTCACTTCCCCTCATACTCATCAACCCGTTGGTTCCTTGTTATTTCTCAGGGGACACTGTGTCCCTTCCTGTGAACCCTTCACGTTGCAGCCCGGAATCTGAGTCATCCCAAGATAACACCTCCATTCACCCTGGTCCTGGGAGCCCCTGGCCCATTTCACAGATGGAAACAGAAATGATGATGGTGATGATGATGATGATAATGATTATAGCTACCGATTCTAACAGTGTCCCGAGCAGTTACGTGGACTAACTTTGGGGTAGATACCTTGCTTATCCCCATTTCCTAAATGAGGGAAACGAGGCCTAGAGAGGTTGAGTAACATGCTAATAGGTGAAGGAGCCACGGTGTGAATCCAAGCACTCTGGTATGGATCTTCAACCATGTTTCGTTAGACGTTTAACAAAGCACCTTTGTAGAAGAAAAAGTTAGGAAGAAAAAAATTGGAATTTCTATTTTAAAATGTATCATCGGTTTATTCATTCGTCAATCAGATATCTCCATAGTAGGTACCATGTATCAGCTGATGCTTTTCACAGGGGGCATGGTAGTGGACAAACAGGTCAGGTTCCTGCCCTCTGGAGCCCACAGGTCCAGTGAATACAGTCAGTCAGTCAGTTGAGGATTTGAACACATGAACTCAAGGCTGCCTGCACAGATCAGGACTGTATGAAACTCTGCGGTGGAAAGACTGGCCTTTCTAGGCTTTTCTGCTCGAATATAATGCTTTCAAGGAAGAGATCTTGACCTGGAGTCTCCCCCTGCAGGGTTAGGACGTTAGGATGTGAGGAGAAAGACCAAAGGACCTTGAAAGACCTTGTGATATCACGGGAGACCCCGGTCAGACCCCAGCCCCCAGCCCAGGGCCTCACCAGCATGTGACTCAGGGTAGATCACGACCCTCTCCTCTGGAAGCCTCAGCTTCCTCATCTGGAAATAGGGACAATGAATCCTTCCAGGACCATCATGCTGATACAACACATCAGTGTGGGATACTATGAGTTAAAACTCATTTGCAGTTCACCTCCTAGTTGGCTTGAGGGAAGATGATTCCAGAAAGGCTGTATGGTGAAGGTTCATTGTGTTTGCAAATCTCAACTGGACTCAGACGAGCATTACAGACCTAAATGGCAGAGGAGCCACAGTCCTTTCAACAAGGGAGGTGGCTGGGTGAGGACTGTGGTGACCCGGAGGGACAACCGTGAGTCAGCTTCTATGGTGAACACATCCCAGTAATGCCAGAAAGCCGTTGTCCTCAAGACAAGTCAGAAGTCCAGATCTTTATATCAACTCTCTCCATTTTAAATGTTTCTGACTAATTAAGAGAAAGCATTGGCCTGGTACCCGCACACCTTCTAGGATGGCTATGATGATAAAGACGGATGGTAGCAAGTGTTGGCAAGGATATGGAGCTGTTGGAACCCTCCTACTCTGCGGGAGGGATTGTAAAAACGGTGCAGACACCTTGAGAAACAGTCTGGTGCTTCCCTGAAAGGTTAAACACAGAGTTAACCATATGACCCAGGAATTCCACTCCTGGGTATATCCCCAAGAGAACTGGGAACATGTGTCCACACAAAAACTTGCATGTGAATGTCCATGACAACATTCTTCATAGTAGCCAAAAAGTGGAAACGACCCAAATGTCCATCAACTGAGAAATAGATCAAAGAATGTGGTTTGGTCATACAATGGAATACTACTTAGCATGAAGAAGGAGTCAAGTACTGATTCATACTACAGTGTGGATGAACCTTGAAAACCTTATGCTAAGTGAAAGAAGTCGGACACAAAAGGCCATATACTGTATGACTCCATTTATATTTAATGTCCAGAATAGGCAAATCTATAGAAACAGAAAGTGGATCAGTAGTTGCCAGGGTTTGGGGGCAGGGGAAATGGGAAGTGACTGCTAATGGGTCCGGGGTATTTGGGGGTGTAGAATGGATGGCGGCGATGGTTGTGGCACTCTGTGAACGTACTCAGGACCATAGAATTGTACACTTTAAGTGGGTGAATTGTATGGTATGTGAATTACATCTTAATAAAGCTGTTAAAATTTAAAAGTGTTTGCCTAACAGAGCTCCTTGGGCTGGTCAGAGTCAACCGCAGGCCACACTCTTCCGCTGCCTGGTTGAGGAGGTCATCCTCAGCTACCCGGATATTCAGTACCTGGAACGCCGGGTTCCCGCAGAGCGCGTGGGACTGCCCCAGAGGACAGAATTTCCCCCTGGGGCTCTGCGGCCCGTAGAGAAACGCCCTGGAATAGGGGTTGCTCCGGACACTTCCCTTTTTGCTCCTTTTAAAAATAAACAATTAAATGCAAGCAGAGAAAAGTTCTGTTTGTTAACCTCTAGCCCCAAACGAGAAGGAAATAGAGTTGGCTGAGCCCGGGGCTCAGACCAGCTCCGGAGTCCGGCGGACCAAACCCAGCGTCTTGCGCTGTGTCTATCTGTGAAGTTTCTGGAATCCAGTGCATGCGCGTGGTGGGGCGGGGGCTGCTTTCCTGCTCCCTTCCTCCCCCCTGCCTCAGCCCTGTGGGTAAAGTGAAAAGAGAAGCCTTGTGAGCACAAGAAAGATGGCAGTGATCCTAGAAGAGGAGGTTGGGCTGGGAGGCCTGCTGAGCTATCGCTCTCCGACCCCGTGGATCTGGAGGGATGAAACCCCTCCACCGTCAGTCCGTGGAGTCAGGAAGGACCCTGAGAGCCCCCAGGAGGAAGTTGGAGCCTTTTCTGGGGGCCAGACAGGGGGCCTCAAGGTCAAGGAGGGGGTGGTGGAGAGAAGACAGCGGTGGGGAGAGACCAGATGTGAAAATCTTGTGTGGCCCAAGAAGAGGTTCGACCAGGCGAAGGGTGACCTGAATGCTGGCAGGGTTTGTGACTGGCTAGTATTCCTTCACTCATGGACCACAGGCTGAGTACTTAGTATGCTCAGTGAGGTGTGTAGAGGCACAGGTCTAGTGGGAGAGACAGGCAATGAGAGATAAGCCATATACCCAGCTCAGAATGCCACACGGGGAGAAGCTTCAGGACCTCAAAGCAGGGTGAGAAGCTGGAGAGAATCAGGGTGGTGTTTTAGATGGGGTAGTCAGGGAAGGCTTCTCTGAGGAGGTGGCATGTCGGCTGAAACTTGAAAGAAGTCATATTTGAGGTAGAGGAACTGCACGTGCAAAGGCCTTGAGGCAGGAGGAAACCTGGTGTGATCGAGGTCACTGTGGCTGGGGCTGAAGGAGGGAGATTGATGAGATCAAGGAAGTCACAAAGGGGCCAGACCAGGCAAGGCCTTGTGGGCTCTGGTGAGGACTTTGGTTTTACTCTGAGGTGGGAGCCTGATCTGGTCTAGATTCTAACAGCACGCCTCTGGCCCAAGCCCAGAGAATGGACTGTGGGGTGGGGGAAGGGGCAGAAACAGGGAAGCCAGGGAAGAGGCGACTGCTGTGGTCCAGAGGGGAGGTGACAGTGGCCCAGGATAGTACAGATAGGACTGGGAAGAGGTGATCACTGTTTTCTTTCACTGCACAACCTACTTGCTGCCCAGAGACACAGGACAGGCGAACCAAGGAGGTTCCAAGCACATGTACACGCACACACTCTCATACTCTCCATACATATAGATTCTACACACACATATATATATACACTACATACATACAGATTTCACACCTGTATTATATGCACATATTTATATATTCTACATACTCACAGATTTTACACATATACATATATTCTACATTCATATAGATTTTATACATATATACACACATATATTCTACATACATATAGACCCTTTCCATCTGTTATATACATATATTCATATATTCTACACACATAAAGATTTTATACATATATACACACATACATATATTCCGCATACATAGAGATTTTACACGTATATTATTACACATATATTCCACATGCATATAGTCCCTTTCATACATTATATACACACATACATGTATTCTACAAATATATAGAGTCTACACATATACACATATTCCACATTCACATAGTTCTACGTGTATACTGTACACATGTGTAGAGTCTACACATATTACACACCCACATTCTACACAGATACAGATTCCAAACCTATATAACACCTACATATATGCATTTTCCATACATATAGACTCAACACATGTATTATAAACCAAGTCGACCTTGAGTTCTAACACCCGGGGCAGTGAGCCTCACGTCCTGGAAGGGACATGGAGCTGGGAGCGTGGGCTCTGCGGCTCAGGAGCTGTGAGTCAGGCCTTGCTTCTCGGACCCTCATTTTCCTCATCTTTAAAATGGGGATCACAATGCCTGCCTCACAGGGATGTCAGGAGGGCTGGATGAGATCACCATGCGTGCAAAGCAGCTGGCCTGGCGCGGGAGCTAGGACTATTTATTAACAGTCATTACACTAATAATGAGGTCTGTTTTGGGGCCAAGCAAACCCCACAGAGCTCCTTCCTGGAACAAGGATATGTGTATCACCCACACACCCAGTCTCCTGCTTGGGGCACATGGGAAAGGGGGCAGACCTGCGGCCTCTGTATGGGCAGGAGGGCCCAAGATCTACAGTGGAAACCTGTGAGTCAGAGACAGGCGTAAAACAGTTAACAGGCGTGCCGTTGCAGCTACAGTAATGATGGAGAGATAGAAGCTTAGATAATGTCTGGAAGGCAGGTGGATTAGTCAGGGACAGAAACCCGACTCCAACTGGTCTAAGCAAAAGAGAATTTATTGGGTCATGTAAAAAAACGTCAGGGGCGACCTTGCTTCAGAAGTAGCTGCATCCAGGTGCTTGAATGCTATCATCAGTTTCCACGTCTCTCTGGAAGATGAACTGATGTTTGTGAAGCACTAAACAGCACTTAATATACCCAATGCTCTATGATATTGGCTATTATTTTATTACTACTGCTACTATTACTGCTACTACTACTACTGCTGTTACCTTTTCAGGCCAGTAACCCAGAAAAGTGAGTTCTCTTTCTCAACTATTCCTGTAGAAGTCCCAGGACCAGTTCTCATTTAGGTGGGGTTGTGTGGCCATCTCTGAACCAAACCCTGTGGCCATGGCCAGGCTCTGTGACCAGGGCTATGTGACCATCCTTCAGGCCATGGATGAGGTCAACTCCACTCAAACCCTGTGGACTGAGAATGGTGGAGTGGGGCTTCTCATCAGGAAATGGGGGCTGGCCAGGCACAGCCGTCCCCCAAGGGCGCTGTGATGGAGTCATCGCCAGTGCCTGCCTTCCCCTGGGGAGAGACTTCAGGCTCTAGTCATTGGCTTTCCACCACGTGGGAGTCTTGAGACCTAGGTTTTCCCCCAGCACTACCTCCTTTGCCTGAAGGTGGCCTTTAGAGTTGGATAGACAGGGACTTGATACCCAGTTCCATTGCTTAATTAGTTTCACCACCCTGTGCCTCAGTTTTCCCATCTGTGAAATGGGGCCATTATCACACCACCTTAATTCAACAAATATCTTATGGAACACTATATCTGACATTTATTGGTACCTCAACACTTTTTATGTATTAACTCATCTGACCCTCTCAGTGATAACCCTGAAAGTTAAGTATAACCATCTAATGTTTATAGATGAGGAAACTAAGGCACAGAGAAGCACAGTCATTCATCGAAGCCCACCCAGCCAGAGAGTGGCAGAGCTGAGATTTGAACCCATGCAGCCTGCCCTTAGAGCCCCAGAACTTTAGATTATGAGCTATGGCTCAGTGGCTGTTGTGTAGTAGGTGCTTTATTTGTGGAGACTATCCCTGACAAGGCGTGTTCCCTTTCACCTGCCTCAGTTTTTCTCATCTGTATAATGGCTCCCCAGCTGTGGAACAAAGAGAGTGAGATAAAAGGGAACAAAGTGACCCAGGGGCCTTTGCTTATTTAACTTATAGAGCACCTACTGTGTGCTAGACACTGAGCTAGGCACTGTGGACACAGCATTGAATTCGACAAACTCCCTGTCTCCTAGGAGCTGATGACATTCCAGTGTGGGGATGGGCAACAGATGAGTCAACACAGAGGTGAACAGGATGATTTCGGATGGTGAGTGCTATGGAAAAAATAGAACAAGGTGACGGGACAGTGACCAGGTGGTCGAGAGGGGTCTAGGAAGAAGAAGCATCTGAGCTGTGTCCTGAAGGAGGAGAAGGGGCCTTCCCAGGAAGATCTAGGTGTGGGAAGCACCCTCCAGGCAGAGAGAACCGCAGTGCAAAGGCCCTGGGGTGGGCACTGATGGGACAGAGCTGGTCAAGCCCTGCTCTTGCTGCCGGCTGGGAAGCCAAGGCACAAAGAGAGGAAGGTCCAGACCCAAGGCAGGCAGCTGGCAGAGGTGGGGCCAGGGAATGTATGGAGGCGGCACCCAGGGACCAGGACCTCTGCAGGCTTCGTGGCCCACACCCCAGCCAGAATCTTCCAGGCTGCTGGAGGGGCAGCCTCCCCATCCCCCCTGCTGTCCCAGTTCCTTTGTTTAATTACAAACAGCGTTTCTCCCCATCGCTTGATCGTGCAACAGATGCCCATGGATTTGCCACCATCTGGCCCCAGTTCCTGGCTTGGGATGATAGGGCCCAGTGACTGTCTTTAAAGACTGAAGGGACACCTTGGCTGGGAGGGTGCCAAACTTGGCATAGTCTCAGCGCTGTGAGGCCAAGCTTCTGCATCCTCTTCTGCAGTGGGGAGGACGACTGATGGTCATTGTGACAGCCTGTGAGACAATAGTGGCAAGTGCCTGGCACCAAGTAGCCCTCAGCTCTCAAAGGGGCCAGGTTGCTGTCCCCAGAAGGTTGTCACTCTTGTATCTCAAGAGCAGAACAGAGAGGGTGCAATTTTACCTCCCAGCAACCTGTGCAGGAAGTTAGAAAGTTCCCATTTGATGGATGGGGAGACTGAGGCTCCAAGAGGCTCAGGAACCTGCCCAAGGCCCCACAGCATCTGAATGAGGGAGCGGGGTCAGTGTTCAGCTCCTTCAGCCCCGAAACCCTCTCCTTTCCACTCCAGCGCCCCACAAACCACACTTTTTCGCAAACTGTCGATTCTGACAGGAACATCCCTGTGGCTAATCCTCCTGGGAGCTTCACCCTGGGTTCTATTTGTGGGCCCGCGTCGGCTCTGATGTCCACAGGTGATTTGAAGCCAAAACCAGCCCTTCTGGCTGGGGAGGGAAACTAAAGTGAATTATTTTCTGTGCCCAGACAATACTACTACTCCTCTAGCGATAAGAACGTTAACAGGCAATCATTGAAGGCTGGAACTCTGTGCCATGGATTGTTCACGTATTATCTTATTTTAAAAGTCACAGCAACCTTCTGAGGAAGCCTCTGTTATGCCCACTTGGCTGGTGAGGGTCCTGAGGCTCTGAGCACCGAAGGACCCACCCAAATTTGAACCTGGGCTAGTCAGACAGAAGAAACTCGTGCTTCTGAGAAATGGCTTTGGAACTTGGGACTTTTCCCAGCAACACCCTCTTCTCAGCCCTCAGGAGCCATGATGTGAAAAGAAACACCCAGGGGTACTTGTGTCCAGGTGCGCTACCAAGCTAGAAGCTTCTGAGCAGCTCCCTGTCACTCTGCCTCTCATCCCCCATCAACCTTGGCACCACACCTCCTAAATAACTTATTGCATCTCCCTGCCTCCACCTGGGCCCAGCACTCACCACTGCTCACCTGGACCACTGCAGCAGTCTCCCCGCTGGCCTCCCTGCTTCTGCCCTCGCCCATATGATCCGTTCTCCACGTGCAGTCAGAGGCATCTTGGTGGAATCTAAGGCAGTACAGCCTGTCCTTCCCACATGCCACCCTGGGACCCCTAGAGTCCAGTCCACACTGGCCAGAGGTGGCTTTCTGAACCCTGAATCTGAGCAAGGTCCTCCCCTGGACGAGGCCGCTGCTGCCCGAACCTCTTTCCATTCTCCCTTTTACTGAGCTCTTCTTGCATCGTCGCTCCAGCCAGACTCAACTTCTAGTTCCCCCGAAGGTTGGCCTCAGCCTCGGGTGGGAACATTCTTGGTTGGGGGCGGGTGCGCTGTAGGGTGTTTAGCAGCACTCCTGGCCTCTGCCGCATACCCCTCTCCAGTTGGGACAACCAAAAAATATCTCCAGACGCTGCCAAATTCTCCAGGGAGAGCAAAGTCGCCCTGGGTGGGCAGCAATGGGCCCGGCGTTTGTTCATGCCCTTCTTTCTTTCAGGAACACTCACTCCCAGCCCTCTGCCCTCGTCCTTTCATTCCTCTCCGTACTTCAGGTCCCTTTTGATGCCACCCATGAGCAGCCTTCCCAGCCCCAGGTGGGGTCAGGAGTCTTCTAGGTGCTCCCACAATCCACCGTCAGTGACCTGATGATACCATCTTGTAATTGTCAGGTAGCTTGTCCGACCCAGCCTCCAACCGCACCAGGACATCTGCTCCACGAGGACAGGCACAGTGTCTGTCTGTTCATGGAGTAGGGGTTCAGTTAACATTTCACACTGCCTCACCCCGTCTCTGCCTCTCTGTCCTCACGCATCCTGACAGTTGTTTAATCACTCAACAAACAAGTCCACATAATGTGAAGGTGGCAGAGATACTGAAAAGAATCAGACACGATTCTGGACAAACCGTGGGGTATTAAGAAATTGCAAATTGTTTCATCTGCCCAGGGCCACAGATTGGAGGGGCAGTGGTGGTGGGCAGTGGTGATAAGACAGGAGCCTATGGCCACGGGCAGGAGTTTGTATTTTTCCTGAGTGAGTTGAGAGCCATGGCAGGTTGTAGGCAGGGGAAGGACAGAATATGACTCGGGTTCTACCAGGGTCCCTCTGGCTGCACATGGAGAGGAGACCGTCAGCAGGCAAGGGTGGAAGCAGGGAGAGCAGAGAGGAAGTGACTGCCGCAATTTAGGCGGGAGAGGATGGTGGCCTGGCCGGGGGGTCGTCGTGGAGGTGAGGAGACATGGTCTGATTGGAGAGATGTTTAGGGCATAAAACTGACAGTTTTGATGGTTTGGATATGGCGGGGGGTGAGGGAGGGAGTGTCAAGGACAGTGACCAAGTAGCTGAGGTCAGGGACCCATCTGGCACCTCAACCCTGCATCCCCCCACCAGAGCCCTCCACGGGGAGCGGCTGGTGCAGGGACCCACCTCTGCCCCCCAGGCCTCTGCTTCCCCTCCAGGCTGTCTCAGGTGTGGCCGTGGCTCTCCCACACCCCACTGTGTGACTCCTGGCCAATTTCTTGGCCTCTCCGGGCCTGTTCCCGGAGCATCTATGCATCCTCCGCTCCAGGAGGAGCATGAGGGTGCAGGAAGCCACCAGCTCAGGCAGAGAACCTTGAAGAACCTGTCTTGCCAGCCTCACCCACCCCTCCCGGGTACTCAGCAGGCAGAGGGGCACCTGGGGCAAGGCCTGCGCAAGAGGACCTGGCCCAGCCCCTCATGCCCTGCACTGACGACCAGCCCTCTGCCCCGCCGAGGGCCCTTGGAGTCCAAACCTCCAATCCCAGGGGCTGTAAGCCCAGACCCAGCCTCAGACTCTGAGCCCCACTCTGTGGCAGGGGCTGCCCAGGCCTTGGGAATGAACAGTCTCCCTTAGCAGCATAGATTGGTGGTCAAGGGCATGGGGACTGGAGCCAGGCCTGAGTGCAAATCCCACTGGCCCTTCCTGCTGTGCAGCCTTGAGCAAGTGACTCCACCTCTCTGATGCCGAAAGAAAGAGGCCTGGCTAGGAAGGCACATCCCACATAAGCAGGGCTTTTATATGTAGGGGGTATGAGTCCCAGTTCACAGACTGGAGCTGTATGGATTTTGGTTTTTTGTAGCTGAACTTAATTTCCATCTTGTGCCATCATTCTGGCAGGCTGGTGGAAGCCAGCTGATGGTTGATTCCCACGTCTCCCCAGGCCACTTCCCCATTCTGGGTTCCCAGCTGTTAGTGAGACCGAGGTGTTGGGGACAAGAGTGAGAGCAGGGACACGCATCTGGAACGGGCTCTTTCTTACCAGTGAGGCCATATGGTGCTGTGCCTGTCTGTTCCCCAACGCCTGTGTCCTGGGGTCCTTTGGCTGTTTCCTGGCCACTCCCAAGGATTGGATGAAGGATGCCTTTCCAGAATCCTGGAGAAGCCATTCCTACCTGAAGTCTGGCTTCTTTGGGCTCAACCCCAGGCAGGGGGCCACCCCTACCACTCCTCTTTCTATCCCAACCCTGGAACCCTGGCCCTGTTTTTTCACAAATATGAGTTCTTCCTGCTCCCCTTGGTTTTGAAACTCCAAGGCTAGGAAACCTCCTGGGATCCCAGTATTTGGTGTCCCACCCCTTCCCAGAGGCACTGAGCACAGACTGGCCCAGGGCTGCCCTCCATGGGGGAGGGGAACAGGGGAGACAGGAAGAAAACCAGGGATCAGCGTGAGGGGCTGGGGGGTGGAGGAGAAGAGGAAAGAATTATCAGCGAAGGCAGCATTCCCAAACATTTGGTCTCAGGATTTTAAAACAATTTTTAAAAATTATTGAAAAGCCCAAGGAGCTTTTGTTTATGTGGATTATATCAATCAGTATTCATATTAGAAATGAAAACTAAGTTTATAAAATATTTATTTTATTCACTTAGTAATTCCAGTACATGTTAATATAATTAACAGGTTTTTATAATAAGTAACTATAGATTTCAAAGCAAAGAAATGTACTGAGAAAAGTGGCATTAGTGGCACTGTTTACATTTTTGCAACTCTCTCAAATGGCTAGTGTAATAGAAGACATCTGGATCTCATATCTGCTTCTGCATTCCATCTGTTGTGATTTTTTGTTTTGGTTGAAGTATCCAAAAAAAAACTCACAGCTTTAGAAAGGCACCTCTTTGGAAAGGAGGGAATATTGTAATATTGTGCATGTTCTTTAATGCTACACCCAAACTTGGCAGTGGTCGTTCCTTAAGGTATAGTTGCACTGTGGAATCTAAATACCTATGATGAGCTTTTCACACTCTTTACACTCCTATAAGAATGAGAGTGAAAAAGGCAAATAATCTTGTGAACCCTGTGAAAGGGTCTTGGGGACCCCCAAGGATCCTTGGACCACACTTTGAGAACTGCTGAGTAGGATTAAGTACATGAGTTCAATTCCCATTTCCACTGCTTCCTGTCTGTGTGTCCTTGGAAAGGTCACTTTGCTTGTCTATGCCTGTTTCCTCATCTATAAAATGGTAATAACAAGACCTACCTTACTGCATGATAACAACACATGCTTGCTGCCAGGACTCATAAAAAGCACAGTGTAAAGGAAAGGACTTGTTCATATCAGCCCTTCATCCTCACACATGCCTTCCTGCCACAGGGCCTTTCCACAAGCTATTTCCTCCTCCCCATACCCCTTCTTCCTTGGCTTTGCCAAGGGAACTAACTTGTTATTACTCTTCAGCTCTCAGCTCAAGTGCTACCTCCTTCAGGAAGGCTTCCCTGACTTCCTTGAAATGTCAGACACCACAACAGAGGATTCCAGAGCATGGCTGACAACAGTTTATATTTTTCAGAATCATTAGGTGATTACCTGTCTCTGCCTGGGCCATGGCCCAGGTTGATTGTTGCCCTCTGACATACTAGAGCTTGTATGGAATGAATGTGGTTGAAAGAACATCTGTCATAAAGTGTCATCTGTACTGATACCTTAGTTTTTCCAGCCTTGGAATGGAAAAGTTGGACTCTGACAAGTGCCCCCTCCCCAGTCCCCTACCTTCTCTGCCAACAGCTGGATTGCACCAAGGGCTGCGGGAGGCAAGGGTCCGGGCCCCAAAGCTGCGGGGCTCTCTCTGGGGACCCTGCCGCTACCTGGGCCCCCTTTATGTGGGGTGCCCTGGGGTCATGCTTCCCCTCCCCCAACAGTTCTTCCCTTCCTTCAGGTGGTTCCCTGCCCTGAGCCCACAATAATCTCTCAAACTCCAGGCTGGCAAACATGCTGCTCCCCCTGTCCAAACATCCTGTTCCCTCTCCCACTCTCCCTTCAAGACTGGCTCAGTCAGGATTTCCTCTCCCCACCCCACGCCTGGACTGTGTCCCTGTGTCCCTGTCATCACAGCACAGATCACATTGCCTACTTGTTGTTCTTTCTCCAACCCCCTCCGCACCCAACCAGGCTGCACGTTTGTCAGGGAAGGATTATGTCATCTTTGCTTTTCCAGGATCGGGCATTGGACCTGGCATCCAGTACGTGTCTAACACATATTTGCTGACATGACGTGGAAGTGGAGTTTGGGAGGGATTTCTGTCATCAAAGGGGGTTGTATCAGTTAGTTTGGGGCTGTAGGTAATAGAAACTTAGGAGATTAACTGTAAAGGGATTTATTGGCTCCCATGAACAAAAAGCCTAGCAGAAGTATGAGCTTCAGGCTTGGTTTGATCAGGGCTCCAATCTTTTCCCCTGTGTTTCACCTGGTTCTGCCACTTCTGTGCGCTGACATTTTCCTCTAGCTGGTTTTCTTCGTGGTGTTAAAATGGGTACAGCAATTCCAGGCCTCAATCTATTCAGACTCAGAAGGTCTCTTTGAGTGGCTTCTAAGAGTACTTGGAATGCATCTTTTCCAGTAGCCCACAGTGTTGAGTTACCTCTAGAGACTCAATGGACCAAAGTGGTTACATGTCCGTCCTTGAGCCAGTGGCCATGACCAGAGGGTGAGATTTTGAAAATTAGCTTGGGATTGGAGTCAGGAGGACAGTCAGCTCCCCTCAAAAGGAGGGCTATAATAGAGAAGTGTGGTAGCCCCCCAAATTGGAGCAGTCACCAAGAGAAGAGTGAGGTGGCAAGAGAGTCAAAACATCCATTCCGGAACTTAATTATATTAACATCTGATCTGGAGGAAAAAAGTTGTTCTTTGAGCAAAGACCAATCCAGGGAAAACATTGCCAAATGTCTAGATATTTCACCAGAACCCTGTATCAAAGGCAAGAAGATAACAGATTTTTCTGCTCTCTGATTGAATTCCATTGACTGAACCCCCAGCCAATTCACAAAGCTGCAAATGACTTTACTAAATATTTTTTAATGTGTTTCTTTTTTTCTGATTATGATAACAATACATGCTTGTTGTTAAAATATTTAAATAATGCAGAAAAGTATTTAAAACAGTGCTTCTCAAACGACTGCGATTTTGTCCCCCAGGAGACATGGGACAATGTCTGGATACATTTTTGGTTGTTATGACTCGGGGGGTCAGGGGTGCTACTGGCATCTGGTGGGTAGAGGCCAGGGATGGTGCTAAACATCCTGCAATGCCCAGGACAGTCCCCGGAAACAAAAAATTATCTGGCCCAATATGTCAGTAGTGCCAAGGTTGAGAAACTGACTTAAATGAAAGGAAAAATTACTACTGAAAATTTTACCATCTAGAAATAAACACTGCCGCCATTTTGGTAAACATCCTTTAGCATCCACTCTTTTTTTTTTTTAATTTTTTTTTATTTGCGGTACACGGGCCTCTCACTGTTGTGGCCTCTCCCGTTGCGGAGCACAGGCTCCGGACGCGCAGGCTCAGCGGCCATGGCTCACGGGCCCAGCTGCTCCGCAGCATGTGGGATCTTCCCAGACCGGGGCACGTACCCGCGTCCCCTGCATCAGCAGGCGGACTCTCAACCACTGTGCCACCAGGGAAGCCCAGCATACACTCTTTAATATTCGTGCATGTGCACATACAACTTAGTACAAGTTAGATCATGCGTGTGAAAAATTTTTTCTCTACAATATGTCATGGCATCTCTCTATATTGCCATTTAAAATTAGTATTTAATACAATTTTCAATATTTATTTAATACAATTTAATTTAAATACAGTATTTTATTGTTTACTTAATGAATCCTTTGTAGTTTGGCATTTCTGGGTTTTTCCCCAATTTTTCACTATGATAAACAATGCTGCAGTGAACACCCTTGTCCCTAGAGAGTGCTTGGCTTATTACATCCTTAGGATAAGTGCCCCAAAGTTAGATTTCTGCGATGCTTTAAAATCCCTACCCATTGAACATTGTGGTGTGCATTGCCACGCTATGCCAATCTGATAGGTGGAAAATGATAAATCATTGTAGCTTTTATTTGCATTTCCTTGATTACTGGCAGAGTGGATCCTGCTTTACACATATACCTGTCTTTTGTAATTCTTCACTTGTGAATAGTCAATTTTATAATAAGGTGTCTTCCTTTTCCTATTGTTTTGCAGGAACTCTGTATATTAAGGATATTAACCCTTTCTAAGAGTTCCATAATTGACTTCAGAAGCCTCTTTTCTTTCTGTCTATATTTTTCTTCTTTTTTTTTAAGTTCTCTTGTGCTTTCGAAGGATGTGCTTAATGTTCTGACAAGCGTTTCATGAATTACATTAGGAAATAACTTTTCTAACAAACCCATTTAACAACCATTCTTTGTTCCCACCTCCTGATAATGCTCAGAGCCACAGCGGCAGCCTTTGCCCAACGCCGTGTCATTAACCCTTGATCTTTTCCTGCTGAACAGCAGATTGCTTTCCGGAGCTGGGAACACAGTTTCATTTTCACCTTCCCGCTGATGGAACTGTCGCTGACTCTGTGCCAGATGGCTGTTTACATAAGAAATGATTTGATTATATTGTACAACCAATGGAAGCCTTTCTCAGAATGAAGAAGCCAGAAACATATAATCAAAGACATTAACTGTGTGCAAAGAAACGCAGCCCACTCTGAATTTCCCACCAACCGTAATAACAGTTTTCTAGGGAAAAATAAGAACAGGGCTATGGTTTCCTACTAAAAACGTGTTAAGAGAAAGACTTTTAAATGGAGAGTGTGGCTTTAGCCCAGTTGCAGTCTCGAATCACACCAGGCTTGACTCAAATCCCAGCTCTATAACTTACTATCTTTGTGACCTTGGGAAAGTCACTTACCTGCCCTGAACCTGTTTCTTCACTTATAAAATGGCTATGATAGTAATACCAACCTCAGAGGAAAATTGAGAAGATTAAATAAAACAATACATATGTAGCACTTTCTTAGATTGTGTTCAGCCACAAGGACTAGAAGGTAAATGAAGATGACAAAACAATGGAAGGGGAGTTCATAATTTCATCTAATAATGGTTGTTTAATTTGAAGGCATGAAGATGTAAATAAAAACTCACATCCTTTCCATCTTCCTGCTCTGCCATTCTCAGCAATTTATTGATGATTTTCCTCATGGTTTCAAGATGGCTGCTGCAGCCCCAGGCATCACACACAGACATGATAACATCAAGTAAAGAAGAGGAAAGGCATCTTCTTCCATGTGTCCCCTTTTATGAGGGAGACAGATGTTCCCAGAAGCCCCCTGAAGACTTCCCATTGACCAAGATTGCATCACATGCCCAATTTCAAACGAGTCACTGAAAAGGGAAGTGACAATGACCATCGTTGGTTTAGACCCATAATAACTCACTCTGAGGGGAGGAGGGCAACTGTCCCTGAGCACCTGGGTAGATGTACATCCAACAAAACTGGACCCTGCTAGCTGAGAAGACATGAGTGGGAAAGTACCATGTCTACCATGGGCGTAGTTCCTGAGATACAATATGTGCCCCCGAAGCCAGGATTTGGTGAGCTCTAGCCTGGGAGTCCATGCATGGGACGACCACAGCTACAATTGGCCAGGGAGCCCCTCTGCAGCCAGACCCCTGTATCCAACCACACACTCACCATCTCCACTTGGAAGGCTCACAGGAACCTCACATCCTACATACCATATTTGAACTCAGGGTCTTCACTTCCAATTCCCTCCCCATCCTCATTCCTTCTCTGTTGTTGCCCACCTTGCTCAAGCCAGAAGCTGGCTGGCCCTGGAGATTCCCTGTTTTTCCTCACCATCTATGCCTGTATTTCTCCATCTTTACCAACACCTTTGTTTGACCCTCCTTGTTCTCCCTGCGGCCGTCTGGGCTCATATGCCTGTGCTGTTCCCTTGGCCTGGAACCTTTCCCACCACTGTTCCTCCATCACCTTTCCCTGGGAAGCTCTTCTGACTCCCCCACTTTATATTCCCTCACAGCCATGCATACCTCCCTGCGTTGGCCTTATCACGCTTCGTGTTTATTTACATGGTTATTTGACTCATGTCTCACCCCACCAGGTTGCAAATTCCATAAGGATAGGAACCAAATCTGTTTTGTTCACTGATAATCCTCAGTGCCTGGCACGTAGCACAACCTGTGTTTTTTAAAAAAATAAATGAATAAATCCATTTCCCACCCCGTAGCCATAGAGATCTTTCTAAGAAGCAAATCTAATCACCTCACCCTCCTGCCTCAAGCCTCCAGTGGCTCCCCTTTACCCTCAGGGCAAAATTCAAAGGGCTTCACATGGCTTTTCCAGGCCCTTCGAGTAAATCCTGCCACCCATCCAGCCCCACTTTCACCTGTCCCCATCGTTCCCTGTGATGCAGCCACCCTCAGCTCCTTTAGGTGTCCTGAAAGCTCCATGTTCTCTCTTGCCTCCAGATTTACCCATATGCTATGCACCTCCCTGGAAACTTTGTCTAGAAAAATCCATCTTCTCATTGTCAAGCCTCCATCTAAAAGTTGTCTCCTCCAGTAAGCCCTCCAGACCTACCCCTGTCAGGCTGGGTTAAACACCTCTGAGGCTTCCCCAACAACATGTGTTTACCCCTCTGTATAAGTCAGGCTACCTCTGAGCTGCCATAACAGAGAGCCACAGTGGCTCAATGGGACAAAATTTAAATTCCAGCACAGAGGTGGAAGGTCCAAGTTTGGTGAGCTGGTTTAGTTCTGCAAGTTCATTCTAGAAACCCTGGTTCCTTGTGTCTAGTTGCTCTACTATCTTCATTCCACAGCTTCCAGTGAAGTCCAAAATGGCTGCTTTAGCTCCTTCATCACACCTACATTCCAGTCAGCAGGAAGAGAGAAAGTGTTATTCCTTTTGAGGGCATGACCCAGAAGTGGTTTCTACTCGCATCCCATTGGCCAAAACTTGGTCATATGATCACACCTAACTGCAATAGAGGCTGGGAAATGTAATCACTCTTTTGGCAGTGTGTGCCCTGATAGCACACCCAAATTCTCTCATTATGAGGAAAAAGATGATGGAGGGTGGTCAACACTGGTAGTCCTTGCCACCCTCACCCTCAGCGCTGAGCACAGTGTTATCTGGCTCCTCATCCATCGGCCCAGCCAGACTGTAAGCTCTTTGAGGACAGGGACCATGTATGGTCGTCACTGTTGCATCCCTGGCAACTAGCAGTGTGCCTGGTATGTGGCAAATGAGAATGAACAGCAGAGGCTAAAGTGCAAGCTGGAGAAACTGAGGCAGGCCCTCGTTCAGATTCACACACGTTTCCTGGGTGCCTATTACACAGAAGATCCTGGGGCTCACCGCCTGGTTTAGGTGGCTGGGGGCAGTGAGGCTGGCCTGGTCCAGCAGTATCCCGACCAGTACTGGGTCGGCAGCTGCAAGACCCCCACCTGATGTGGGAGCTAAGGAGCCCCAGGGACTGGTCCAGAAACAGGGCAGAGTCCCCAGCCAGAGGGAGGAGGCCCCATGAGTGCCCACAGGTGGGACAGGCCCTGAATCCTAGTCCCACCTGGCCCTGGGCCCACTGTACTTCCTGCCCTGCCCCAACTTTATCTGGACTTGGGCCCAGCCCTGAGCACCTGCCTTCCCTACTCTCCTGAGAGAGGGCTGGGGATGGGGCTCCCCTCCCCGTGGGCAGCCCAGGAGCCTTGCTGTGGGATAGGCCTGATAGGAACACTGCAGATTTGAGTCCCAGAATCAAGGGGTATCTTAGGAAGGAAGAGAGAAGACGCTCCCCTGACCCTCCACCCTAAGTGCTGTGACCTGGGATCGAGAGAAGCAGGCTTAGCTCAGAGAATGCTGGGTTCGAGTCCCAGCTTGATGCTTTCCAGCTGTGCGGTTGCACCTCAGCTTCCCTATCTGTGAAATGCACATCCGCAGCCCATGTTGGCTTCTCAGGGTTGGTATAAGACTCAAGTGGGGAAGGAGATGTGAAGGGGCTTTGAGGCGTTGGGTCCTGTAGAGAAAAGTTGGTTATTAGTGTTGTTAAGATCAGTGTTATTTATAGGGTACCAGCAGGCAGAGGCCTGGAGAAGTGGGCAAACTATAAGCCAATGTACCATCTGCAGGGTACGGTACAGAGTGAGACCTCCATGTTTGGTGAGTGGAGGAATCCTGTCTCTCCCCAGCTAAAACCTGTCCACTGACTTCTCACTGCACGTTAGACTACAGTAGAACTCCTGTCCATGTTGGCCAAGGCTCCGTGTGGTCCGCCCCCATCTCCTTACCTCCCTGACCTTGAGTCTCACCTCTGTCCATCCCCTGGTCACTCTGTCCTAGCCACTTTTGCTCCGTGCTGTTCCTCAGAGGTATCCAACTGGCTCCAGCTTCATCACCTTCGTACTTGCTGTTCCCTCTGCCTGGATCTCCCTTCTCTGCTGCCCCAGCTTCTCCTTCTGCTTCATCTCCACTTAGATGTCATCTCCTTGTTCTCCCAAAGAGCAACCACCCACCCAGGTGTCTACCACATTGCGCCATCTGATTGACTTCCCAGCACTGATCAGCACCATCGTAGGCACATTGTTCTTGTTCATTCATTCGTTTGCTCGTTTCTTCTCTGTGTCCTCCAGCTGAGCACATGGACCATTGTCTGTCTTGTTCTCCACTGTGTCCAGAGACTAACACAGGGCCTGGCACATAGGACGTGCTCAGTAAGTATTTGTTGACTAAATGAGTACATATAAAGTGAGGAAGGGCAGTGGAACTTTTATTGAGCACCTACTACATGCCAGCCACATTCACTATTGCCTTCAAGACTCATAACATCACTGCCAGGTCAGAATTATTATCCCCACTTCACAGTTGGGGAAACTGAGTTTCAGAGTAAAGAAATGAGTCTATTGAGGTCACTCCAATAGAAGGGGGCAGGTGATGGATCTGAAGCCAAGCCTCAGACTGGGGGAAATATTTACAACCTAAACACAAAAATCTTGAAGGTATTAGTAGGTTCTTGGGTGTACACATCTATCAGAGCTCATCAACTGTACACTTTAAGTTGGAGGCTCTCAACTGGGGATCATTTTGCCCCCAGGAGACATTTGGAAATGTCCTGACACTTTTGTGGTTGTCATGACTGGGAAAATGTGCAGCTGGCATCTAGAGGTAGAGGCCAAGAGTGCTGCTAAACATCTTGCAATGCACAGGAAGGCCCCAAACAAAGAATTATCTGACCCAAAATGTCAATAGGACCGGGATTGAAAAACCTCGCCTTAATTGGATGCAGTTTATGGTACATAAATGATACCTCAATAAAGTTGATTTAAAAAAAAAAAAGATTTGGGGACTTCTCTGGCGGTCCAGTGGTTAAGACTGCGCTTCCACTGCAGGGTGCGCAGGCTCAATCCCTGGCCAGGGAACTAAGATCCCGCATGCTGCGCGGTGCGGCTAAAAAAAATTTTTTTAATTAAAAAATAAGAAAATTAAAAAAAAAGATTTGTAGCCCAAATGGAAAAGGACTCATACCAATCAGAAAGGAAAAAACAAAACCAAATCAGTGAGAGACAATGCCAAATAATTTAAAAAGGCAAATTAACACATCAGAAAATATAAATAGCCAATACATAAATGATAAGGGGATTCACCTCAATACTAATCAAGGAAATGCAAATTATAACATAAATAATAATTATTTCCCCATCACACGGGAAAAAAAATTTAAGTGATAATATCCTGTCTGGTGACTGTGAGTGAGACCGTTCCTCTCGTACAGGGTGGGAGGGAATGTAAACTGGCAAAGCCCTCGTGTTGATTTGGGAACACTTCCTGACATTTTAAACGGACGCACCGTCTACCCGCAGTTCCAGTTACACTTTGTAGAAATGCACAGCGGGCATGAAGAGTGTGCTTCATGAGGAGGTTCACTGAGGCATTGTTTCAAATAGTGAACATTTTTAGGGGAAGCTAAATATCCATGAACATGGGATGAGGTAAATAATCTGTGGTACATCCACCCCGTGGAGTTCTATGCAGCAGGTTGAAATAATGATAAGGTGAATCTCTAAATGCATAATTTCAGGTGGCAAAAAAAAAGCAAGCCGAGAAATCACATTTATAATCTGTTTCTATTCAGATCACACAAAACAAATCTGAGGCAGGGACCATCATTCAGCATCCATCATCCATCACCCCTTTCTTCTCACTAATAAGACCCCAATTTTTTTTTTTTTTTTTTTTTTTTTTTGTGGTATGCGGGCCTCTCACTGTGGTGGCCTCTCCCGTTGCGGAGCACAGGCTCCGGACGTGCAGGCTCAGCGGCCATGGCTCACGGGCCCAGCCGCTCCGCGGCATGTGGGATCTTCCCGGACCGGGGCACGAACCCTGCATCAACAGGCGGACCCTCAACCACTGCGCCATCAGGGAAGCCCAAGACCCCAATTTTGAATGGGACAGCAATGGGCCAACGCAAAGTTATCACACACCCAGCCCACCTTGCAGGCACACGGCTGCAGTAGGGTGGCCACGTGACCCAATTCTGGTCAGTGAGATGTAAATACAAATCTACCAGGTAGGGCTCTGAGAAAGCCACCATGTTTTTGCTCTAAGAGGGGGACTCGGCCCATGTCTTGCCCCTTCTCTGCCCTTCTCCTGGGCTGAGCATAGATGCCAGGCAATGAAGCAGCCCTCTTGAGCCATGAGTTTGAAAGTCACGTACCAAAGTGGGATTCAAGGAAGCTGGTCATTGGTGACGTCCCTGAACGAGTCCACCTCTGGCCTTCTTTTTACACAAGAAAAATGGAACCTCTAGCTGGCAAAGCCACTGGAGTCTGTTACTTGTTACTTGCAGCCAAACCCAATCCTAGAGATACCATTAACTCACCGTAGGGAGTGTGTTGCTTGAGTCTTTTGCAACAGAACTATCTTTAAGTATTATTAAGTTAGAAGTTTTTAAAATTAAAATATAAATCAAATATTGCCCATCTGGCTAGAGTCTGCGGCCCCTTGATGTTCCTTTTCAAAACGTGTTTGCCAACCGGCTCAAGTTCTTCTGAAGTAGGAAAAAATGCCAAGGGGAAATGGAGGTACACCAAGAGGCTTTCCCCTGACTGCCCGAGGGGGTGGCTGGGGTGTTGACTTCACAGAGAAAGCTCCATTTTCCTGATAAGAGGACTCAGGCTGCGTCTCTGACCCCAGAAGGGAGGCTCAGGGGTCAGTCTGGGCTGTCCCCCCTTCACGACTGAACACTGTGGCCCTCTAGCTCAGACACACAACCCCCTAGGCAGTGGCCTGGCCAGCTCTCCCATTTGTTTGTCCTCCTCTTCCCAGAAGCAGGGTGCTCCCTTTTTCTGGGGCCAAAGACCCCCAGGGAAGGGATGGAATGTCATCTGTCATCACGAGGTTGATGAGTCACCTCCTACTGGTGGGAGGCCACAGCCAACCTGACCTCTCCCTTTTGCCCACCCCCACCCCCAGCCTTCTCTTGTGGGTGGGGAAGGATGGGCATATTGCCTTAAAAGTCATCACAGTGACAGCCGCCATCTCTGGGGTGCTGACCTGGAACCAGGCCCTGGGAGGTTAAGGACACAGCTTGGGACTCAGACCCCTGGGTTCAAATCCTAGCTCCAACATGTCCTAACCTGGTGGCCTGGGGAAGTCAGAGAACCACTCCTGACCCCCATTCGTGCATTCAGTAAACATTTATTGAGCAAACACTCTACACCAGACCCAGAGGTGCCGAGGATGCTGCAGTGGACACCCCAGAAACAGTCCTGCCCGTGTGGGGCACAGTGGGTAGAGATGTTCTAAATTAATAATGATAAGAATGTTAATAAAATTCCACCTGTCAGTTGGTGATGGGTGCCATGGAGAGAAGGGCACCAAGGTGTGCTGATGAAGGGGGGCTTGTTCATTTAAACGGGTGGCCAAGGAAGGCCCTGAATACATTCACATCTGAGCAAAGACCTGAAGGAGGTGAGAAAGGACCCGCATGGTTATCTCTGGGAAGAGAGTCCAAAGCAGAGGGAACAGCAAGTACAAAGGCCCTAGGGCTGCAGAGTGCTTGGTGTGTTCCAAGAGCAGGGAGCAGGCCAGTGTGGCTGGAGGGGAGTGGTCAGAGAGGCAAGGCAGGGGTCGACTGAGCAGGGCATATAGGCCACTGCCAGGGCCTTGTCTTTTACTCTGATTAACGTGGGAGCCACGGCAGGGTGTTGAGCATAGGAGAGACGTGATCTGACTTCCATCGGGTAGGGAGAAATGGCGGGAGATAGTTTAGAGGACGCTGCAATAATCCAAGCAAGTACTTGGTGACTCACGCCAGGATGGGGCTGTGGAAGCAGGGGGAAGTGATCAGATCCAGAGGGCTTCTGAAGGCTGATGGATGCGAAGTGGGGCAGCAGAGGTTGGAGAAAGAGAGGAGCTGGTGAGGACACTAAGGTTTTGGGCCTGAGTCCCTGGAAAGACAGAGGTGGCATTTTCTGAAGTGAAGATGACTACAGGAGGGGTGGGGTCACGCAGGGAGGTGAAGAAGTTCAGTTTCCTGCCGGGAGGCTGAGTTCAGTCAGGCATGTGCCGTCGCAGCTGGGTATTCAAGCCTGAGTTCAGGTGAAAGATGCTGGCAGGAGATGTATGTTTGGAGATGTTTAGCGTGGAGATGGTATTTAGAGCCTGGCTTTCTTTGTCTGTAAAATGGGAATTGAACACCATCTGCTTTGCAAGGTTGCTGTGAGCCTGGCTTAAGCATTGAGAGGCCCCGGGCAGGTAGCAAAGTGAAGGTAAATGTCTGTGCTAGTAATTCCACACCCATCTCACTGAATCCTCATGAGGTCACTATCATCGTCATCATCTGTGATTTTATAGATACGGAAATGGAAGCTCAGAGAAGTTAGGTGACTGAGCCAGCAAACGGCATAGCCGGGATTCAAGGGCTGACCTTACAGTCCTGCGCTTGACCCTTCCCTCCTGTTGTCCGCATTCCCAGCACCAGGCCCTTGGATCCTAAACTGACCAGACTGGGGGAGGTTCCCAGTTGAGCAGGAAGATGACCATGAGTGGAAATGCCTCCAGGTAAGACGGGACCTGAGCCTGCCCGACTAGAGGCCCCAGGTTCGCAGGAGGAGGGCTGACGAGATGGTGTAGACTTGTGGTTAAGAGAAGCACGTAGTACTAGGCCACCTGAGTCCAAATTCAGCTCCACTCCTCGCTAGCTGTGTGGCCCTGGAGATAGGACGCATCCTCCTTGTGCCTATTTCCCCAATTGTGAAAGAGGATAACAGAGATTGTTGGGAAGACTGAATGGGTTAATTCATGCAAAGTATTTAGAACAGGCCCAGGAATTTAGTAGGTGCCTCATAAATGCAGGCCACTGTCATCACTGTTGTGGCTCCAGCTCGGTTTCCATTAAGCATGCACTTCGGGGCTTCCCTGGTGGCGCAGTGGTTGAGAGTCCGCCTGCCGCTGCAGGGGACGCGGGTTCGTGCCCCGATCCGGGAAGATCCCACATGCCGCGGAGTGGCTGGGCCCGTGAGCCATGGCCGCTGGGCCTGCGTGTCCGGAGCCTGTGCTCCGCAATGGGAGAGGCCACAACAGTGAGAGGCCCGCGTACCGCAAAAAAGAAAAAAAAAAAGAAAGCGTGCACTCCCAGGGCCGGGGCCTCCCGCCATGACCGTGTGTCCATCTGTCCCTTGCTCAGTGCTGCTCACCTGCCTCGGCCACTGTGAGCTCTGTGTCTTTGGGTTTCTCGCCCTGAGCCTGCATTTCCTCCTGCCCCGAAGTGGGGACAGTGATAACGACCTGGGGTGGGGATTAACAGATGTGGTGCCTGCGAAGGACACTAGGTTAGAACTGTGATTGGCTCAAAGTCAGTGCTCAGTGTGTGCAGACGTTCACAACAGCCAGAAACTCAGACCCCATCCCCCGGAGGCTGGATAAACAAGCTGTAGAACATTCTCACAGTGGAGCACTTCTCAGCTGTGAAAAGAACCCACTACTGATGCTTGCAAAAGCACAGTGGGTCATGCAGGTGTTACGCTGAATGTAAGAAGCCAGAGGCAAGACAGCACATACTGTGTGATTCCCTCTATATGAAACTCCAGGTGAGACAAGACTAACCTATGATGTGAAACACGATGACCTGTGGTGACAAAGCAGAGATCAGTGGTTACCTGGGGCTGAAGTAGTGGAGGGTTGTTTGCAAAGGAGCACGAGGGAACTTGGTCGTAGAAATGTTTGTATCATGTTTTAGGTGGGTGATTTTTTTTTTTACATCTTTATTGGAGTATAATTGCTTTACAATGGTGTGTTAGTTTCTGCTTTATAACAAAGTGAATCAGTTATACATATACATATGTTCCCATATCTCTTCCCTCTTGCGTCTCCCTCCCTCCCACCCTCCCTATCCCACCCCTCTAGGTGGTCACAAAGCACCGAGCTGATCTCCCTGTGCTATGCGGCTGCTTCCCACTGGCTATCTATTTTACATCTGGTAGTGTGTATATGTCCATGCCACTCTCTCACTTTGTCCCAGCTTACCCTTCCCCTTCCCCATATCCTCAAGTCCATTCTCTAGTAGGTCTGTGTCTTTATTCCTGTCTTGCCCCTAGGTTCTTCATGAACATTTTTTTTTTAGATTCCATATATATGTGTTAACATATGGTTTTTGTTTTTCTCTTTCTGACTTACTTCACTCTGTATGACAGACTCTAGGTCCATCCACCTCACTACAAATAACTCAATTTCGTTTCTTTTTATGGCTGAGTAATATTCCATTGTATATATGTGCAACATCTTCTTTATCTGTTCATCTGATGATGGACACTTAGGTTGTTTCCATCTCCGGGCTATTGTAAGTAGAGCTGCAATGAATATTTTGGTACATGACTCTTTTTGAATTATGGTTTTCTCAGGGTATATGCCCAGCAGTGGGATTGCTGGGTCATGTGGTAGTTCTATTTGTAGGTTTTTAAGGAACCTCCATACTGTTCTCCCCAGTGGCTGAACCAATTCACGCTCCCTAGGTGGGTGATTCTTGAGTGCATCTGTCAGATCTCATCAAATGGAAACCATAAACATCTGTGTATTTTATTGTGTGCTCATTATTTCCCACTTATTTTAAAAGGTAGAAAAATTTTGTTGTCATTGTCATAAACGTATTATTGTTTCTCTGTTGTATGGCCACTAAGACCCCCCAAAGCCCCCATTTTCCCTGCCCCTGGTGCTGTCAAAGTCCTCTGGCGCATGAGGGGATGGCCTGGCACTGCAGAAAGAGCCCTTGGACCCAGGTACAAACCTGCCTCTTCCTTGCTGTCTGCCTCAGGCGGGTCATTTAAACCTCGGTTTCCCTATCTGTTAAATGGGGCTAATACTGGTGTCCTGCTCCTGAGATTGTTGCTGGGATTCAGAGAGATGTGAGGTGCAGAGGCCTTGGATAGTGGAGGCCCACGAAAACAAACAAACAGCACAGAGAAGCTGGGAGAGGGTGGGATGGCTGAGGTCTGGAGCCGGACCACTGTGGGGGGCAATTCCTGCTCCTTCGGCTAGTCCCCTAACTCCTCTGTGCCTCAGTTTCTTTATCTGTAAAACTAAGATGATGATAACACCTATCAATAGGGCTGGTGTTCTGAGGGTTTAAAGAGATAGTCCACAGCGAGTTAGGACAGTGCTGGGCACACAACAAGTGCTCCGTGAATATCAGTCATTGTTGTCCTTATTTTCAGGGATGGGAGGAAAGGTGCTTGCAACCTCGGGGGCTAATTCAGAGAGCCCAGTACCCTGAATTGTGACGCCAACCAGGGTCACGGTGCCCTGCGGGTGGAGGAACGGGCAGCCCAGCCTCAGGGGACCTGGGTCACGGAGCCGCCAGCCCCCCGCGGCTGGGACAGATCGCTTCCTTCCTCTGTTCTAGGTGCCACGCAGGCCCAGAAACCGCCTGATGTAAGCAGGCCGGCCTGCCCTCTGATGGGGAGGAAGTGGGCGGGTGCCCGGGGCACAGATGAGCCGGGCAGACGTGCCCTGAGGCGGCGCAGTCAGGCTGATGTGGGCATCACACACCTGCTGCTTACGGAGCTGGCCCTGGCCCTGTGTGCTTCCGCTGAGCGGCTTCAGGGTGGCCCAGGGCCAGAGTGGAGAGATCCAGGGTGGGCCGGGGTCAGGGCATGTGGTCTGTCCCTAGTCCTCTAAACACAGCCAAGGACCGGCTCTTGGGGCCGTTGGCCTGCGGGAAGGGTGGGAGGTGTGTGTCCCGGGAGGCGTGGCTGGGGGTGTCTGGGGGGATCCACTGTGTGCGGGTGTGTGTGGGTGACTGTGTAAGGGTGTGTGAGCGAGTGAATGCATGGCTTTAAGAAGGTGAATGTGTGTGCGTATGTGTGTGCACATGTGTGTGACTGCGTGTGTGGGGGTGTGAGTGAGTAGTTATCTGTGTGCTGTGTGTGAGGGTGCCGGGTGGGGAGCTGTGTCTGTTGCTCAGTGTGCAAACATGTTCGGGCATGTGAGCATGCGTCTGGATGTGTGAATGACAAAATGAGTGTGTGTGTTTAATTGTATGCGTGTGTGTGTCTCTGGGTCTGGATCTCGAGGTCAGTGTGTGTCTGAGTTTGTGCGCGGGAGCGTGTGTATCCCTGACTCTGTTGCGTGTGTGTGTGTGTGTGTGCGCGTGCGTGCACGCGTTATTTCACTATTGTGAAAAGTTTTGCAAGGAACCACTTTTGCATACAGAGCTTGGCTCCCTTGCATGAGAATGTTCATGAATGGGTGGGGTCAGTGGGTTGATGCATTTAGAATCTTAAAGTAGCCAAGGAGTTCCCAGGGTGGAAGAAGGAGGTGTGGTCTTCAAACTGAGCACTGACCAATCAGAGCAGCTGCCAGCTGCCAATATTGGGGCCAGCCGAACCAGCCTTGATGACGCCAACTTCTGATCCCAACAGTAGCATCCAAGAAAGGCTTGAGCTGGGGGCATTCTGAGGCAGCCCCCAAACCAAACCAGCAAATGGTCAGCCTTTTTATCAGTCAATAATAGTAGCAAACATTTACTCATTCATTCAACCACCAATATTTCCTGAGCAACTACAGTGTTCCAGGCGCAGTTCCTGACACTGGAGATGCAGCCAAGAACAAGATGGACAAAAGTCCCTTTGCCGGTGGCACTAACATACTAGTGGGACCAAGCAGGCAATAAAAAAATGAACAGCAGATGGAGAGGGTTAATTGGTGATAGGTGCTGTAGATAAAAATAAAATAGGAGAGGTAGATAGAGAACAACAGATGGGTTTGCTGCTTTGAAAATGTTGGTCAGCTAAGACTTCAAAGGGAAGGTAACATTTGAGTGAAGACCTGAAGGAGGTGAGGGGTGAGTTATGGGGTTATCTAGGGGAGGAGCATTCCAGGCAGAGGGCACAGCAAGTGCAAAGGCCCTGGGGTGAGCACATGCTTGGCTTATTCAAGAAAGAGAAAAGGTGACGATGCGGATTTAATGTGTGTGTGTGTGTGTGTGTGTGTGTGTGTGTGTGTGTGTGTGTGTGTGTAACTGATTATAAAAGCAAAGAGCGCTCCTGGAAAGATCAAACAATAGAGAATGAATAAAGGGGAAACTGAAAATCGATAGTAATTGGAGTGGGGGGAGGGGGAGATGGAATAAGTGTCAGGGTGTCTGTTGCACAGTTCACTTGATAATCAAAGCAATTTTCCATTTTGACAAGGCAGCATCACAACAGTGCAGCTGCATCCAGATCTCTCAACTGCGGCAAAATGCCATGTTTATGACTCTCACCCCAGCCCCGAGCCCAGCCAGGCACATAGTAGGGCTTGCTGAAGGCAGTGTCTGCCTTCCATGTTCTCCCAGTTCCCTGCAGCCTGAGGGCGAGAGGAAAGATGGGTGTAAACCCCCCAATGTAGAGACTTAGCCCCCAGTCTCTGTGGGCTGCCTGCCCGGCCCCCAGTGGCCCCAGAATGACAGAGTCACCTCTCTCTGCTCCTGCTTTTATGAGCTGTGAAGGAGGCTTGTCCCACATTGCACAATTGCCCCTTAATCGCTATTTCCTCTCAGTTATGAATTATGTCATGGATACGGTCGCTCACGTTATTAAACTTCCACAGAGGCCTTATCGTCTGGATGCCAGCCAGCAACCCGGCCTGACCTACTTTCCCACCGGGTTTCAAAACCTCCTCCCTCATCCTCTTGCTGGACTTTTCCTAAGGAGCTTGCTCTGTGCCCAAAAACTTGCCTCTAAAAATAAAAACTAGAACGAGGGGGGTGGGGCACAGCTGGCCTCGCGAAGGCCTGAGACTGACAGCAGCCCCCGTGATTGTGGCCAAGCTCCTCCCCACCTAGAACTTTCCTCAGGCAGCCTGTCCTTGGGTCTCAGGCTTCCTATCAGGACAGGCTGTGACACAAGCCACAGTCAAGTGTGCCCTGGCCCTTGTTTATCAGTCGTGGATGGGAGGACTGACTTTGGAGCCAGGTAAACCTGGGTTGAATCGTGACTCTGCCTCTAACCAGCTCATGCATGCATTCATTCATTCATTCGCCCCACGGTTATTTACTGAGTATGTTATAAATTGAATGCTGTCTGTGTGCTGGGTGCTGGGGATATAGCAGAGAATATACTAGGTAGTATCGGAGAATGAGTCCCCTCTCTCACAGAGCTTATAACCTAGTGGGTAGAGATAGGCACAAAACAAATAATTGTACAATAAGAGCAATGAAAATAAATGAAAATGAGACAATGGGGTGGGCTAGATAGTGATGGGAACACCCTTAACTAAGATGGTCTGGGGGCGTCTCTCTGAGGAGGGAGTCGTTTAAGCCAAGACCCAAATGATGAGAAGAACCAAGTCTGGGAAGCAGTGCCAGGTGAGGGTGAGGTAAGCGAGTGACCCAGGGTTCAGAATGTGAGCGGGGCTCAGTCTCAGGTTCATTCAGGGGCAGGTTGGCAAATCAGGAGGTTGCCTCCTTAATGTTTTCGCCCTGGGCACCTCGCTTGCCTCAACCTAGTCCTGGCACTACTGGGAAGGAAACGACTCCAGGTAGAGGAGCAAGTGCAAAGGCCCCGAGGTTGGGAGTGAGCCAGGTGTGATGGGGCAGAGAAAGCCGGGGAAAAGTGGGGGTGGGAGATGAAACTAGAAAGGTGGGTGGCGGGTGGATGACAGAGGGCCTGGAAGGCTGCGTGGTGAGGATTCAGTGAGAGACAGGCACATATTTTTAAGGTAGAGCCAAGGGTACTGGAAGGTAAGCTGATATTTGCAGGGGAGGAGGGGAGGAATCAGGACCGACTCCTGGGCTGGGTGGATGGTGGTTCCTTGACGGATCTAGAGGAGACTGGCAAGCACTTCATCTCCCTGAGTTTCTTTCCTTCATCTGAGATGTTGGGATAATAATATCAGCCTCCCCAGACACTATATCACACTTAGCTGAGAGCCTGGCACATAGTGAATGCTCTTCTGACGGCTCAGCCGGGCTTAGTGACTTACCTGGAGTCACCGGGCAAGTTAATGACACAGCCTAAACCAGAACCCAGACCCTGCACTCCAGAACGTGTTGCAGCAGGCAGGGCTGGGCCTTGGTACACAGCTCTCCAGATACACAACCTCCCAGCCAAAGAGGCCTCAGCAGCCGAGGCCGAATTTTTCTTTTTTTTTCTTTCTCAATTGTGCTTGTGCGAGGGGTTGTTTATCTAACTTGGCTGAAGCTAGAGGCCCGGGCCTGTAAACATATCCTTTTAATTATTCCACAAATGAGACATGCTCATAGAGTAAAAGTTGAAAAATGCAAATAAGCAAAAAATAAATAAATAAAGCAAAAAAGCAGAAAGAGAGCGAGAGAGAGAGACAAAAACAGAGACAGGGACAAAAAGAGAGAGAGCAAATCAAGCATCTAAGTTAGCACATGTGTACCAAGATGCATACATACAGAACCAAAGACCTTCACTGCAGGATTCTTTGACACAGTAAAAACCTGGAAGCAACCTGAGTATCCAAGAATAGGAACCTTCTTTTTGTTGTTTTTAGTATCCCATTTTCTTTATTTTTTTCTTTTCTTGTTTTTTAAAAATTAAAATATAGTTGACTTACAATATTATATTATTTCAGGTACACAACATAGTGATTCAATATTTCTATACATTATACTCTATTTAAAGTTATTGTAGAATATTTGCTATATTCCCTGGCTGTACAATCTATCCGTGTATCTTATTTATTCTATACATAGTAGCTTGTACCTCTTAGTCAAGAAAAAGGGCCTTTTTAGCCAAATAAATTAAATAGCATTTCAATATCATGTAGCCACTGAAGTGAATGAAGCAGACCTCTGAGTACTGATTTGGAAAAACTGCCAAGATGTAACATTAACCGAGAAAAACAAGATGCAAAACAGTGATTATAGGATGCTACAATGTGTGTGTGTGTGTGTGTGTGTGTGTGTGTGTGTGTGTGTTTTGCGAGGTAAGACGGGGCAATATGTGTACATATATATACTGCGAGACGCACAGACCATCTCTCTGGGAGACAAGGCCCTGTATTTTCCAGGAAGAATGGCAAGTCAGAGACGGGAGGGAGGTGACTTTCTGCTCCTTTTGCACTGTTAGAGAGCTTTTGGTTTTGGTTTTGTTTTGCTGTGTGCGTGCCTGCATGCCTGTCGTCTGCGAAACATTTTAGCAAAGTTTGAAAGATCAGAGATTCCCCTCTTGGTCTCAGAGATATTCCCAAAGGCCTTGGGATAATCTAGGCTGGTGTTTCCTAAAAGCCTCCCGCAAACCCAGGGTTGCAATGAGGTGCCAGTGGGCCATGGGGCCTGGGGAGGAGGCTGCAGGCCTCCTGACCCTCCTCACTCTGAGCAGTTTCTCTTTTATCTTTTTTATAGGTTGGACAAGTTAAGAGTTCAGTTATAAATGGTTTTGCCTACTTTGAAATGAAATGTTTGAAAAGCTTTGCCCTTGAGTAATCTCATTCTGCTGATGAGAAGACAGGGGCCCAGAAAGGAGAAAAAAAGATGATCCCAGGCCAGACCTAGCTCTGGCTGAGTGCCTTATGCGGTAAATTTGAACCTTAGTTTCCTCCTTCAAAAACAAACAAGCAAACAAACAACTCGACTAGTAAGAACTCTTCACAGATATCTAAAGTGGAAGTAAACCCTGAGTCCTTAGACCTTTTGGTCCTGGCAGAAGGATGCACAGGAAATCAGAATGCCTCTCTCTCACCATCTGATTTTCCAGAAGGAGTGAGAGTGACCCCTGCCCTCCACCCCCATATCACTCAAATCCAAGATCAGGCATATCTCAGTTTACCAGAAGTCAACTCGCTGCAAAATTCAGGACTCTCTAGGATGCATTCAGCAACAAGGACAGAAAATGCAAGGCAAAATGGCTTAATCATTAAGGAAATGTATTTTCTCATGTGTTTAGAAATCCAGAGGCATTGGGGTGGATCTCTCAGTCATGCATTCAACTGCAAGTAACACAAAACCTTACCATTGGCAAGTTTCTATTGTCTCCTGTTACTAAATCCACATTATAGGCAGGAAGATGAGGATAGGGGCAAGCAGAATGCCCACTACGTTTGTCTCTTTTCAAAAAGCTTTCCCAGGGGCCCCACTTGGCAAATTTTGCTAAATTTTTATTGCTCGTACCTGGTTCACATGGCCACTGTTAGCTGTCAGGGACTTTAGGAGACTGAGTGCTTTCAGCTGGCCTATTGCCATCCCAATAAAATCAGGGTTCTGTAAACAAGGATAAAAGGAAGAGTGGGTATTGGGCAGGCACCGAGGAGTATCTGCCACAAGTTGTTCAAGGGATGTTAATGCAAAGACTCAAAGACATTATACAGGACAAGTGTTGTTTTCTCTTTTTCTGCTCTACCATTGGCTTCTGTCCTGAGACTTGATTTATCTTCTGAGACTGGGAGGACGACCCCTTCCTTGAGTACGTAGGCCGATACCCCCTCAAACAAAAGAGGGTTCTCTCAGCCAACCAGAAGAGTTGACAATGGCTGTGGTTGAACAGTCAACAATGTCTGCCACATCTATATTAACCAGAATTTTAAAAATCCCATCCTCTTCTCAACTCACTGCAATCTCACTTCCATTCTCACAGCATGTGTCAGTCATCTACAGCTGTGATAATTCTGCATAACAAACACCCCCAAACCTTTTATTCTCTTGAATATGGAGTTGTTGCAGGTCAGCTGACCTGGTGTGGGCTTGGCTGGATGGCTCTGCTGATCTTGGCTGGACCCATCCACCTGCCTGCTGTTCAACTGGAAGTCAGCTGAGCTAGGCAGTCCTGGCTGGTGTGACTCTGCTCTGCCTCACATGCCTCTCATCTTCTGGGACCCATCGACTTTACCAGGTGTGTCTGGTTACAGTGATGACAGAGGCATAAAACCCAGGTGGAAACATGCAAGGTCTCTTAAAGCCTAGTCTCCAACGGACACATTGTCACTTTCATCTCATGCTGTTGGTGAAAGCAAGTCACTGAAGTGGCTGAACTCAAGTCACGGGGGAGGAAATATGCTCCACCCCTTTTGTGAGAGGAACCATGAGGTCACATGTCAGGAGGCATGGTTCCAGGGAATGGTGAAGAATTCCTTGGCTCTGATATCACCTCTATCTTCTGGTTATCCTACTTCATTGACTTCTCTTTTTCAGTCTCATCTATGGTTTTCTTGTCTCTCCCTTCTCTCCCTCCACATTCAAGAGAGTGAAAGGTTTGGGGTGGTTTGTTATGTAGCATTATTGTAGCTGTAGATGACCAATACATGTAGTGAGAGTGGTAATGACATTGTGGTGAGTTGAGGAGAGAAGAGGTTGGGTAAAAAATTTCTAGACAATAGAGGTGAGGTGGACCTTGTCAATTGCCCAGCCATAGCCATTGTCAACTCTTCTGCCTGGCTGAGAACTCACTTTTATTTGAGGGGGTATCAGTCCATGTACTCAAGGAGGGGGACCCCTCCCCAGCCTGTAGAGCTAAGTCAGGTCTCAGGACAAAGCCCTGAGCAGAAGAGGGACACTGAGAGTCCCTAAGCGTTCCATCTACACCTTTACTCCTCTGCACATGATCTCTGACTTAGGGCCATCCTTGGGTCTTCACTTACCATCTTTGCACTGGTAATCCCCAAATTTGTAACTCCAGGCTTGGTCTCTCTCCTGAGTCCACCTGTCAACTGGACATGTTCACTGAGACATCTCACAAACCCTCAACTCTTTTTCCCACTCTGACCCTGGTACCCTTGGCCTCAACCATACCCCAAACTTCCTCCTTTATTTTCAGTTTCGTGCATGCCCATCCATGCAGTCACTCAATCCAGGAACCTGGATGTCAGCTAATCCTGTCTCCATGCTCCCCTTCTGCTATAGCTGGCACTTCCAATGCTGAGCACCACATTCCAAGCATGGGGCTAAGCATCATACACGTATCATCTGATTTAATCCCTGAGATGAGGGAGGCACTGATATTGTCTGTATTCCACACAATACTATCCAGCAGCCCCCATGATGTGCGCACCCCACAGTTAGAGCATGTGGCCTCTTTCAGAAGCTTCAGTGATCATTCCCAAACCAATTGATCACAGAAGTCCCCGCTTTAAAATCCTTTATGATTCTTATTATCCTGAACCCTTTGTTCCGAAGTAGTTGACCCCAAGATTCTTGCATTTATTTACACAAAAGAAGAAATTGAGCTTACTCAATGTGTCAGGAAGTTTCTAGGTACCAGAGAAACACAAAAGTCCCCGGAAACTTAGGTCCAATTGACAGTAAACGAAAGAATAAGTATCTGACATGTCAGGTAGTGACAAGGAGCTAGGAAGAAAAATAAAGCCGGGTAAGGGATAGGTATTTTGGGAAAGAGACATCATTTTTGTGGGGGTCAGCCTCTCTGATAAGAATGTATTGTAGTGAAGGAAGTAAGGGAGCAGTAAGTGCAAAGGCCCTGAGGCCCAAAGGGGCATGGTGGAGGCCAGTGCAGTGAGTGGGAGAGATGAAGGAGTGAGGGTGGAGGAGGAGAGGGCAAGATTGGGCAGGCAGAAGCTTGCAGGCCACAATAAGGACTTGGCTTTGACCCTGAGTGAAGTGGGAGCCACAGGAGGGTTCTGAGCAGAGGAGGGATGTGACCTGACTTGGGTTTTCACAGGATCCCATCGACTGCATGTGGATAATAGTCTGCATGGGGGTCAGGGCAGAAGCAGGAAGCAGGGTTTTTGCAGGCCTCATGACACTTAGGTCAGAGAGGGAATTCAGTTGTTTGAGTGACATTCTCAAAAAGCACAGGAAAACCAAACAGGATTTTCGGGTTAACTCAGAATCTACCAGAAGATGGAAGGGCCCAGCATGCTTTAGCCTCAGGCACCACTGGGCCGCCAGCCTTTTCGGCAGCATCATCAGGAGATGCTGATGCTGTGGTGCTGGTGATGTCTCTGGGTTTCCCCCACGCCTGTTGCCTGGCTGTTCTGGCAGCACTGGGGAAGGGTGAGTCTTAGCACACCCAGTGTGACCTGGGAGACAGTGACCAGTGACTGAGCTCCCACCAAACATGCTGACGACTCTGAACCCAAGAACAAACCCTGACGCTCCTAGTTCTACAAAAACAAGCCGTGCCTCCTTGCACGCTGTATCCCCCCAGCACCAGGCTCCCTTATCTCGCCATACAATCCTTCAAAGAATAACACGGCGTATTTGTGTCTGCGGTTTGTGTTCCCCAAACCTGTGACATCAGATAAGTGCAATGTTCACAAAAATGAACAACATCACAGAGAGGAGAAAAACAACCGAAAAGAAGCCCCTGGTTTCAGCCTTAACTTCCTCTCCCGGGAGGAAGGGGTGCTATCTGGTTGAGGTTTCACGGTGCAGAGGCTGGGGGCCGGGGAATGATGTCCTGACCTCTCCCTAGCTGGCTCCCATCTCAGCCTTGAAATCTCCCCTGCAATATGGAGACGATCATCTCCACCTCTCAGGGCTGCTATATTGCAAAGTGATTTTTTAAAGATACCAAGAAGGGGGGACTTCCCCGGCAGTTCAGTGGCTGAGGCGCTGTGCTTCCATTGCAGGGGGCACAGTCAGGGAAACAAGATCCCGCATGCCGTGAGGCACAGCCAAAAAGTAGAAACAAAAATTTTTGTTTAAATACCAATAATGACTGATCTTCGGATCAATCATACGCCATAGGCCATTTTCTTGGGTAATCTTCACACCCGCCTGTTTCACCCTCACGTGGCGTAGCTACTAAGATCAACTCTGGTTCACAGGTGGGAAACTGAGACTTCGAGTAGGAAAAGAAGGTGGTTTTAAAACACTATGTGGCCACTTTTGGGTTTTGGAAAATGCAAACATGTACAACAGAAATTTAAAATTTTTAAAAAACCGCATCAATATAAAAATAGAATTAGGCAAAAAAGTTTGGCAGGGCATATGCCCAAATGTCACAGTGGTTTTCCTGGGTGTCAGGATCACCAAGGAGGCACCATGCCTGTCTCTTTTCCATCACTCAGGTCTTAGCATATCGGCACGTCTGCTATAAGGCTTTCGCCAAGCCTCTGTCTATGGGAGTCCTCCAGCCTCCCATCACTTTCATCTCTTCATGCACTGATCATCACTGGAATGTACCTTGATTTTTCATCTGTTTCTGGGTTTATGGCCTGTGTTTCCCACTAGAACATAATATCCATGAAGCTGGAATCCCAGCCACAGCTCTCTGAGCAGTGCCCATTAGTGGCCCTCAACAGATATTCCTTGAACAACTGATTGCGTTTTCTTCTTCTTATTTTTTTTTAACTTTTGTTAAAAAAAAACAACCATGTGGATTACTTTTAATTGCTGTTTTAAGTGCTGGTCAAAAATGAGCTGGCTGGAGCCCCGGCAGGAAAGGGTCGCTTCTGCGGGCTTATCTGGCTGAGTGTGAAGGAAGTGGGTACCCTGCCTTTCCACAGGGTGGGTCAAGCGCTGAACATCCCAGAGTTTCTCAGCCCAGCCTGCCCCGAGGTCCCTGGCTCTGGAGATCTCTCTGCCTGGGACAGGGTTATCTTTGAATGACAGCATGTTCACCCCCCCCAACCCCCCGGGGTGAGGCCGCCCAGAATCTCAGGGGGTAACAGGGGGCCCCAGGCCAGATGCAGCCCACGGGAGGTGTTACTTAGCCCATGCAGTTCCAACATCTTGGAATTTCCCCATCACTTAAAAATCAAGAGACTTTGGAAGAAAACTAAAATATCTTCCCAAAGGGCATGAAATAAGATGAGAATAAATAGGCGGGAAGACTTCACACCCTTCAAATGACAATTCTGCCAACATATATAAATTTAATGTAATTTCAAGTAGTGACCCACAGGATTTTTTTTAATTGGATAAAAGCATCTTGGAGTTTACAAGGAAAAGTATGAAATAGAAGAACGGAAGAACAGTGGGAAGGACTATGACAAAGGTGGTATTTCAACTCACTGAGAAAATGGAATATTGAATCCAGGATGCCGGCATAGCACACTATCAATTTATTCTATTTATCACTAAAATAAAAATAGACTCTCGTCTTCCACCATGTCAAAGAAAAATACAGAGATTTCACATAAAATGTCTAGAATTCTGGCTTGCCTGAAGACCCTGTCAATATTGGGCCTTATTTTCCCAAGGCAGCCATGGGCTGGTGCTGAGTTGAAACTCCGGGGCTTTCCAGTTCACCGCAGTCTCCACCACTCTCTGCTGCGTCCCACCCGGCTGCCTTCAATCATCTGTGTGTCTTGCCTGGGCACTGAAGTCACTGGAGTTTGTAGCCCCTGAACTCAGGGCTGGGCCCAGCAGAGAGACTCAGGGAACATTTGAGGCTGGTTTTCTGCTGTTAGCCCCCTTTATACTCATTTTTCTTGGTGGAAATACAGATTTGGAGGAAGGATGTGGCTTGAGAGCCTCAACCAGGGAGTCAGAATCTTGAGTGACCACTGAAGAGTGACTTTCTCTCTCGGTGCCTAAGTTTCCTCCTCTGCCAGGGGAGTAATAAGAGCTGTCACTCATCATTTGCGGGAATCTATGCCGTTGTTCCCGTAAAGGGCTCGACCTAGGGCTCAGTGCAGGGTCACACCAGGGATAATGAGGTGGTGATAACAAACCCTCCCTCTCAAATTTAGGGTTTTTAGTTCTCAGGGTTCGAAGAAGGGAGACTAGGAAAAGAGAAAGAAAGGAAGGAGGAGCTGGGCAGAGCAGATTTGCTCTGATCTCCTTTAGCCAAAAAGGAGGACAAAAAGTAAACAGATAGCCCTGGCCTCCCTTGATTCCACGCTGCCCGAAGAGCTCTGGAGCTGGTAAGAACCAGCCACTTTGATTTGGGCAGCTCCACCCTTCTGACAGTACTTTCCCTGGGCGTTTGGAAGCTGGAACCCTAAAGCCTGTCCCTGCACCCTGCCCACAGCATCCACCTTTCATTCCTTTCTTGCTTTTCCCAGCAACTGGAGACTCTAGCGGGAGAAAGATGGGAAGACTTCCCCACCGGGTAACCCCACACAAGAGATGAGAGAAGGGGCTGGGAAGGGAGCCTTGGAACACATTAGCCACCCAGCCCCTGATCCCAGGAAGGAGCCCTCCCATTGGGACTAATGGGATCAAAGCTTTCAGGCATTGAGAATGACCTGGGTGGAAGGAGGGTGAAGGTTTTGGTGAAGAGCAGAAAAGTCTTCCCACTCAGCGGTTTGTGGAGAGCAGCCACGTGGCACAGGGCTTCACGGTGTGGCTTTGAAGCCATCCCCGTTCAGGGTTGTGTGACTTTGGGCAAGTGACTTCACCCCATCTAGCTTCAGTTTCCTCAACTGCCCTGGCACTGCCTTGTTAAGGGTTAAATTGTTAAGGATTAAATTGTTAAGGGTTAAATGAGGTCATGCCTATCAAGTACCTGGCACGTAGTAGGTCCAATAACTGGACGTTTATGGTAAAATGGCTTAGGGAGTCCCAGGGCAGCCTCAGGCAGAGAGACGGAAAAATGCTCTGACCTCGAGTCCAGAAAGATGAAAGATCAGCTGTTTGAAATCTCTCAAGGCGCCAAGGGCCATGCAGTCAACAAGGTCAGGAACTGGGGCCTGTTTGAAGTTGGGAAGAGGTAATTCCGGACAGAGTTTAGCACAAAGGGAGGACATTTCCTCCATGTTACCTCCAAGGATGCCCTGGCTGATGGCTTTAAGCTTCCCTAGGGACTGAAAAGTAGCTAAAAGTTAAGGCAGAGGGGCTAGAGAGTAGTCTCTGGGGTCAGGGGTTCCTTCCCAAGACAGCCCCTTCCTAGCTATGTAACCTGTGTGTCCTGACCTCAGTTTCTCCACCTGTAAAATAGGGGCCATAATAACATCCGTCTCCAGATTTTGAGGCTAGAATACATGATATTCAATTGGTGCTCAGTGAATAAGTGGAAGTCACAAGCCACAGCTACGTTAGGGATAAGGTGGCAAAAGCAAATATCGGCAGGGGAAGAGGAACTGACCGCTCTCGAGTTCTTGGTACTTAAGCCCAGGCCCAGTCCCACGCCAGCAGCTCGACCATAGCCTTTGGAAGCAGGGGCTCGCCCTGCTTCGTGCAGTGCTGAGCCCCCAGGGCCAGAACAGAGCCTGACACATATCAGGGATTTGTTCAAGGAATGTGTGGAACTGGACACCCTGTGGAGTGGAGTCAACCTCCACAAGAGAAAAGGAAGGCACAGAGAGGCCAGGTAACTTGTCCAAGGCCACACAGCAGCCTGCCCACCTGGAGTCCCAGATGGAACTGGGATTGAACTGATCTGGCCTCATTGTGGCCTCGCTCTGCTTCTTGACCGCCTCGAAGCCCACTGTCCCCTTTTTGAGCACTCCCTGTCCGGCTTCCCCCACCTGGCAGAGCCGGGGGAAGCTCTTCAGGCTCTTTCAGGCTCCTCCATGGACGCTTCAGCCCCCGCTGCCCTCAGCAAGGACTCGCTTTCCCCTCTCTCCCAGGCAGGCCGGCAGTCAGGAACTCACAGCCTGTGGGCCTCATCTGGCCTCAGAGGTGTTCTGTGTGACTTCACACACAGTGTAGGTGCAGGCATGTGTGTGTGTGTAGCAGGTTTTTTCTCATAATTTTGAATCATTTGCCAACATTTAAAAACTGGAGATTTCACATAAAAACCAGGATTTCCAACTTCCTTTGGAAAATGGCCATCTCGGGCCACCCAGGCCCCCGTCTCCTCTGGTCAGCTGGTTTAGTGTTCTGGGCCCTTCTGGTCCCCGGGTCCGAGCCCCGCCCACCTCACTCATCTCTGGGCCTGCCCTCCCTCCCTGGGGCTTCCTCACATAAAGACCCCAAACTTGCCACGAGAGACCTGGGCTCCCCACGCTCCCCGCCACCACGCTGGGCATCCTCTCATTCTTGGTCCCGCGGCCTGGGGTGCTCGCAGGGGAAGCCAGAGAGGCTGGGTTGGGCTTGGATCCCGGGTCTGTGGCAGGTAGAATGATGGCTCCCCCAAAGATGCCCATGTCCTAATCCTCAGAACCTGTGATTATGTCACCTTACATGACAAAAGGGACTTGGTGGTTGTGATAAATAATCTCAAGATGAACCTGGGTTATCCAGGAGGCTCAAAGTAATTGCAATGGTCCTTATAAGAGGGAGGCAGGACGGTCAGTCAGAGAAGGGGAGGTTTTGATGGAAGCAGAGGTCGGGGTGAAGTGAGCCAGGGATGTGAGTGGCATCTAGAAGCTGGAAAAGGCATGAACTGGAGCCTCAGAAGGAATGCGAGCCTGTGTTTGATTTTTAGCCTTGGGAGACCTATTTTGGACTTCCGACCTCCAGAACCGTAAGATAACAAATTTATGTTGTTTTAAGCCACTAAATTTGACGTCCTTTGTTATAGTAGCAACAGGAAACTTATAACCGAGTTTGAATCCTGGTTTGGCTACTTAATTGGCCGTGTGCCCTTGGGCAGGTGACTTATATTGCTGAGTCGGGGTTTCCCCACCTGAAAAGGGGTAACAAGGGCGCTCCCTCTTGCGTGTTTGTGAGAGTTTGGTCAACCACGTGGTGAAGCACGGAGCACAGCCCGGCAGCTCCTGATGCCAGATCTTCTAGCATCACATCTCAGTGTCATCGAAACCAGCTCAGAACAGGTTTAAAAACCTGCCCACTGATACCTATCCCTCAGACATAAAGTCCAAACTTCTTACTTATGGCCCAGCATAACCCACCTTGCCTGATGATAATAATACCGCTAGTACTTGTAAAGCATTTGGCAGGTACCAGGCACGATTCTAAGCATTAACCATATATTCAATTCATTTAATGCTCGCAACAACCCTATCATTTTCCCCATTTGTTTAGGTGGGGAAATTGAGGCCAAGGGGGTTAATCACTTGCCCAGGGTCCCTTGGAAGGGTGGTAGCTACACCGGTATTTGAACCTACACGGTTGGGCCCTGGGGCCTAGGCGCAGACCACTGGACAGGGCTGCCTATGTATATGAACAGACCAGGGAGTAGCAGTAAAGGCCCCAGAGTGTGGCTCGAGACTTGGTGGTCTCGGTGTCCCCTCCATCCGCCACCTGTCCCAGGTGCAATCCTGGACTCAGGGCTCTGAGGGTCACAGCTCCTGGTTCACAGCCATACCCAAGGGTGTATTCATTCCACAATTTCTAGCAGTGCCCACTCTGTGCTGGGTGCCGTGTCCCAGAGAAAATGCAGACCCCGCAGCTGCCCCCAAGATCCTGAGGACAGATGAATACACAACTGTCACAGCTCAGCAAGAGACAGCAGGAGCTGGGGGTGGGAGGAGGTCAGGGGAGGCTGCCCCCAAGGAGGGACCCAGGAAGTGTGACGCGGGCCCAGCAAAAAGACTGGGCAGAATGCTCCAATGAGGGACAGCTGAGGAAGGGCCCTGGAAAGAGGAGCCCACGTGCTCAGGGAACCGTGCGTGGTCACACGTGGCCGAAGTGCTGCAGGGAGGGGCTTGACCACTCAGTCTCCTTGTGACCTTGGGCAGCCCACACCGCCTCTCTGGGCCTCAGTGTTCTCATCTGTAACACAGGAGTAATGATACAGTAGTACCCATCTCCTAGGGCTGTCCCTAGCATTCAGCCTGGCAAGCCTGCATCGGACAGGCTGCAGGAGCGTGAATCGGTGTGGCTGCCATAGGCTGGTTAGGCGCGTGAGCGGCCCAACCTCCTCACTTCTTCCCCTTGCATTCAGCTTCTCAGACGTAGAAGCCCTAGGGCCCCCAATTCACATTCGTGGGGCTGACCCAGGAGGTAACAAGTGAGGAGCTGCTGCTCCCCAGGATATCACACCAAGAGGCCGGTGTTCCTAGCATCCTGGACTCCCAGACTCGGAACTCCAGACCAGCGTCCACCGTCCCCATGGTTCACAGCTTCCGGCAGTCTCAGCCCCCGTGCCCGGCTTTGCCCCCTCCAGTTCCCTCCGGTCCTTTTGTGTGTCACATTTGTCTTTCTTTCCCTTGACTCACTTTAACTTTCTCCACGTCTTGACCGATCCCGATCGAGAGTCACAGTTGATCCTTGAGCTTCTCTTTTTCAAAGGCACATTAAGACAGAACTGCTAAGTGTTTTTGAGCACTTGCTATGTGCCTGGCGTTCCCATTCATTCATTCATTCATCCATTTATTCAACAAATAGCTGTGAGCACCTCCCATGGGCCTTGGAGTTCCTCAGTAAACCATAAAGATTCCTGCCTGGTGGAGCTCACATTGCAGGGGCGAGGGAGGGAGAGGAACAGGTAATAAATAAAACCTGCCAAGTCTACAACCTGTTCCGTGTACACACAAGCTCACTGAAACACAGCAACAACCCTATGAAATGTTATCCCCAGTTTCCAGGTGAGAAAACCAAGGCTCAGGGAGGGGAAGTCACTTGCCCAAAGTCACACAGCTAGGAAATGGCTAAGTCAGAATTTGAACCCACACCAGTCAGACTCCAGCAACCGAGTTCTTAACCTCCCTGGGAGACTGTCTGCTAAGATAAAAGCCACTGATGCTGTTCCTCCAGCAGTGCATTTGGGAAGCATCACAGTGTCCCAAGTTGTGGGTGTTGGTGCTCAGGGGCTGCTAATTCCCATGAGTCCACAGGCAGGATGAGCTCTGCCCTCCCTTCCAGCAGCCTCCAAATGGGGAAGGCCAAGTACACAGTCACTCTCTGGCCAGAGCCGGTGGGAACAGGACGTCCTGGACCTCTTGCCCTGGCCAGGCCCCGAGAGCTATTTTGGGGCACGTTTATTGATGGGACATGGGTGCCCAGCTGGACTCAGGCTGCAGCTGGCCTAGGATGGCTCTGCTCCTGCATGCTCTGCACTGCCGTGGGGCAGCCATCATCCATGTCCTGCCCACACCCCAGGCCCAGGGTGCAGCCTGAGCTGGCTGGCTCCAGGAAAGGCAGGGGTCCCTACTGGAGTGGAGGGATACTGGGGGTCACGTGGAATATTGTTTACCAGAATTCTGGAGCCTGATTCGATTCACAGAAGGCAGAACCCAGAATGAATACAGAATGAATATAGCAATGGGTTATGAGGTCAGATGCAGGTTCAAATCCCAGCTGTGTCCCCTAAGACAACTTACCTTGGGAAAGCCGGGTCAACTCTCTGGGGCTTAGTTTCCCTGTCTGTAATACGGAGTCAATAATAATCCTCAATCACAGGGAGGCAATGAGGCTTAAATGAGGTAGTGTGAACCGCTCAAAGCCTGGCATACAGAAAGTGCTCAATAATTAATAACTTTGCAAATAATGATTGACAGCTGACATTGACTGGGAGTTTGACATGAGCTAGGCACTGGGCTAAATTATTGATCTGTTTTATCTCATTTCATCCCCCAGCAATTCCAGGAGACTGGCGAGTGACACTATTACAGGTGCCACTATTATCCCTTTGTACAGATAAGGAAACAGAGACTCAGAAAGATAAGACCTGGCTAAGATCACACTGCAAATATGTGGCAGAAAAACCTGCCTTTGAACCCAGACCCCCATTTCCCCCACGCCTATACCTGAGATTGGTTACAAAAGTTCCTGTAAACACCCAAGTCCCTGCCGTGCCATGTTCACTTCAGTCATCCCTCAGTCCGGGGAAGTGACCTCCTGGCTCTTCCACCTGATGGGAATCCAGAAACCAAAGGTTCCAGAATATTCTTTTGACCTTCCTCCCTCACCTCAGGATTATTTTGTTTTCCTGGTTAGTCGGCAAAATATCTCCAAGAAACTGGCTGGTTGGCAAATGTTCCAGGCTGACTTAGAGGGGCGTTTTGCTGTGTACGCTGAGGGCAGGGTGCTGGGGGGCCCAGTGGGGAGGGGAGGGCAGGGCAGGGGATCCTCCACCTGACCTGTACAACCTCAGGCCAGAGTGGGTGCAGTGTTTCCTTCCTAAGGTGCTCTTTGTGGCCTGAACCTGCTTACACGCTTCACCCTGTGCCCCGAGGGTGCACTCCAGCCTCCTTCGGCTGAAAGAAGCAGCCCTTTGAGAGATCTGCCCTTCTGCCTTTCTAGCCTCTCTCCCACACCTGGGCCCCTCCCACACCATCCTCCAAAAAGGCTACGCTTTTCCTGCTTCCAGGCCTTTGCCCCTGCTGTGCCCTCCCCCTGGGATGCGGGTCCTCCATTCTCCACCTGCCAGATGCTTCTCCCTATCCTTCACAACTCCTTCACTGTGAGGCCTTCCCAGAAATCCCCGTCCCAACCCCCCAGCAGTATTGTCCCCCTGGCTGGGAGTTGCCACAGCAACAGAGAGACACTGCTTCCGGAACTACCTTGTACTCCAACTGGCAAGATTCTGATGTCCAACTGGCGAGTGGATACCTCCACGTGGGTCTCACACACACCCCTCAAATGTCACAAAGAAGAACCTCAGAATCTCTCATTTCCCCTCCTAAAACCCCAGCCCTTCCCACTAGTCTTCTCAGTAAACGGTGCCACCTCTCAACCAGATATTCAGGACAATACCTAGAAGCCATATTTGATACCCTGTTGCTTCGCCCCGACACATCCCATCCATCAGAAGTCCTGTCAACTCAGCGGCCAAATACATCCTGAATCCATACTCTTGTGCCACCTTTGTAGCCACCACCATGGCGCTGGCGGCCACCATCCTCACCTGCTTGGACTGGGACAGTGGTCTCCTCCCTAGTCTCCTGGCTTCCCAGCTTTACTCCATCACAGTAGGAGGTGCCTTTGCAAAAGATAAATTAAGTCAGGTCACACCCCTGCTCAAAACCCTCTAAAACGCCCCTTCCCTCTTAGAGTAAAAATCCCTTCCGTCACCATGGCATATAAGACCTTGTATGATCTGACCCTTGCCTACCTCCCCAACCTCATCCCTACCCCGTTTCCCTCCCTCACTCTGTTCCTGCCGCACTTGCCTTCTCCCTGTTCCTGAACTAGAAAGCTTGTTCCTGTCTCTAGGCAGAGAATTGCTCTTCCCTTTGCCCGAACCAAAGATATCTGTCTGTTTCATTCTGTCACTGCATTCAGGTCTCTGCTCAAATATCTCCTCAGAGAAGACTTCCGTGACCTGCCCATATAAAATACTCCCCTCCATCACCACCTATCCCTCGACCTACTTTATTTTCCTTCATAGTAGTTGTTGCTATCTGACGTATTACGTATTATCCGTATATTTGTTTTAATCTAGTTTGCTGCTGAATGTTTGACAGGTTCTCAGCGAGCGGGGAGCTCTGATGTTTACATTTGCCAATTTCTGGGGCATAAACACTCCCATGGTGGCTGATTTCAAGCTCCCAGCATGACTTCACTGAACGTGGAGTTGAGAAGACGTATTCAGTGTCATGCCATCAGATACTATTTCCACCACAGAGTGGTGTATGATGCAATCTCATACAATAGATGTCAATAACCTCAAGAAATATGAAACAGTGCATTAATTAGAAAGTGATGAGTTTTGAGTAGTTGTTACTTTTATTTGTATTATAGTTTATTTAATTGTAAGTTCAAATAATTTAAAATTTTTTGTGATGGCTGTGGAGAAACCGGCTTGCAGAATTCGCCAGCCAGCAGTGCCAGCAGCTCCAGCACACCACTGAATGAACATAAGCAACATGAGGACAGGGACATTGTACATCTTGTTTCCTGCTCTTTCCCTGGGGTCTAGAATAGCAGAAGGGCTCAGCCCGTATGTGGTGAACATTTTATAATGTATCTGTTTGCATCAGAAAGCACAAACTTTTTGCCTTGATCAACTTGACTCTGTGGGCTGAGTCCAGCCTACAAATGGGTTTCATTTGGCTCTCGGAATGTTTTTTGTTTTGTTTTGTTTTGTTTCTTTGCGGTATGCGGGCCTCTCACTGTTGTGGCCTCTCCCATTGCGGAGCACAGGCTCCGGACGCGCAGGCTCAGCGGCCATGGCTCACGGGCCCAGCCGCTCCACAGCATGTGAGATCCTCCCAGCCCGGGGCACGAACCCGTGTCCCCTGCATCGGCAGGCGGACTCTCAACCACTGCGCCACCAGGGAAGCCCCCCCGGAATGTTTTTAACATTTTTTTTTTAATTCGTTGCCAACCTTTAAAAGTCATGAGATTTTTGCATGAAACTCCACATAAACGTGGATTTGCAGCTTCCCTTAAAAATTCTGAAGCTCTGGGTGCCCCAGGCCTGATTCCCGCATGACAACAGAGGTCAGAGCTGAGGGGCGGCTGCCCCCTTCAGACCCGGCAGGAGCTTGCCAGCTCACCGCAGTCCCCACCCCTCACTGTCACCTCCCACCAGGCCCGCTTCATTCATTTCCACAACCTGCTGGCCCTGTAGATAGTCGAGTTGTAATTTCTATCTTACCCTCCATTCTAGCACTTGTCACAGTGTCCCCGCAAGACTGAGGCCACCTGGAGGACAGGCTCTGTGAGTTAGGCCCCCTGAGGCTTCCATTCCTGCTACAGGGCCTGGCACACAGTAGGCGCATAGGTCCTGGAATTTGGTTATATGTTTGTTGTCAAATGAATCCCAAACCCTCAGCTCCCCTGTTGGGCACGCACTCAGTCCAAGCCCCGACCATAATGTGACAAAGAGGTTGGCCCAGGCCAGGGTTTAAAAATATCCAGGGCTGGTCAGCTGTGAGCACTCGGAGGTGTTGAAATAAACGGGCAAAATCTGGCCAGCGGCCAGCCCCCCAACTTTGCTCTGTGTAAATGTGGGCGAACGGGAGGGGCCGCCAACAGCTCCTCGAGGAGGTGGAACAGTGGGGAGATGGGGATATATAGCCCCTTCTCCCAGCACCCTGCTTGGGAAAGGTCAGCGCTAAGTTTATAAACAGCATCGGGTGACATGACATAATTTCGCATAAAGGGTTACCGGGCAGACTGTGAACAGAGGGCGTCCTCCCCTGATGTTTCCACGCCGCGGTCTCCTGGCGTCAAGAGCCGGGATGTTGCTAGCCCTGTGGTCTTCCCGCGGCCTTCAGAGCTGCTGCCTAGCCTGCTGGAACCACAGTTAAAAATAACGCTCCCAGCACAGTCCACTGGGGGACAGCCAGCCCGGGGGCTGGACAGGGGAGAACCGAGCTCTGATTGAGGGCCCACTGGGTGCCAGGCGCTTCGGAGACATTTGCTCGCTGAGCCTCACAATGGCCTTGGGAGGGAGGAATCGTCGTCCCATTCACAGATGGGGAAAGTGAAGCCGGGGAGCGGTGCACTCACTGGTTCAAAGTCTCCTGCTCAGTTCATGGCAGTGCTGGCATTCAGATCCATGAGGCTGAAGTGTCAACAAGTCAGGGGCTCTGTGTGCCACAACTACTGAAGCGCGCGCGCCTAGAGCCTGTGCTCCGCAACAAGAGAAGCCACCGCAATGAGAAGCCCACGTACCGCAATGAGAAGCCCACGTACCACAACGAAGAGTAGACCCTGCTCACCGCAACTAGAGAAAGCCTGCGCACAGCAACGAAGACCCAATGCGGCCAAAAATAAATAAATAAATTTATTAAAAAAAAAAAAAAAAAAAGAAGAAGTCAGGGGCTCAGTGTTTCGTTCTGCTGGGTCCCGAGTCCCTGGAACAGTGTTCGGACCTCAGCAGGCAAACCTGCTCCCCCTGCTGACATTTTGGGGGTAGGGGTGGACAGGGGGATACACATTAGTAGGTAAATTAAATATATTGTATTTCAGATGTGTCTCCCTAGCAATAAGTTCTAAGAAGAAAAATAAACCAGGGAAGGGGGACGGAGCAACAGAGAGGTACAGATCTAAACATGGGAGCAGGGCCGGAGGAGGCCTCGCTGAGCAAATATTTGAGGACAGACTTGAAAGAGATGAAGGATTGGGCAATGGGGCTATGTGAAGGAAGAGCATTCCCGGCAGAGGAAACAGTGAGTGCAAAGGCCCTGAGGCTGGATCGTGCCTGGCATGTGTGAGGATGATGAGGAAGCCACTGTGGCCGGGGCAGCATGGGAGGCAGTGGCGGGGGGCAGATAGTGCAGAGCCTTGCACATTGTAGGAAGGACTCAGGCTTTTATCTGGGGTAGCTGGGAGCCACTGAGGGTCCTGAGCTGGTCAGCATCGTCTGACCTCGGTTCTGAAAGAATCCCCCTGACTATGTGTGGAGAAGGGACTGGCAGGGCCTGGGGGGAAGGGTGACAACCAGAGAGGAGGAGACTGCAATGGTCCAGGCAAAAGATGATGGTGGCCAGGCCCAGGGGCGGCCATCAGAGGTGGGGACGTGGGGGGAAGTCCATGGCCTCATATTCTAGATCTGTTCTAAAGGTGGACAGGACACACTGCTGGGCCGGGTGTGGCAGAAATCAAGAAATCAGGGATGACTCCAAGGTTTCAGGCCAAGTGACTGGAAGGATGGAGCTTCCCTGTTATGGAGACGCCCGAGCACTCTGCTGGGTTCCCAGGAGAGGACAGATGTGCAGCGGCCTTTCCCGGGGCCACGTGGGGCCTGTGCAAAGCCCTTTCCTCAATATGGTCGCCTTGCTTTCTGAAATTCTCCCCAGTTCCGATCGGGATTCTTCCCCAGCTCCCCCATTCCATCCCTGGCCCTGAGTTTCTTGTAAATTGTGCAGAGGGCCCCAGGTCCCCTCTCCCCCTCGATCCGTGAAGAGCAGCAAACACTTCTGTGAGCGCCCATCGTGTGCCTGGCAGGATCCTAGCCTTTACATTTGTGAGTTCATTTGATCGTCACAACAATTCAAAGAGGTGGGGGCTATTATGACATCTACTTCATGGATGAGGAAACTAAGGCCCAGAGAGATTAAGTCACTTAAGTCTGGGATCACACAGCTAACAAGTGGCAGAGGCAGGATTTGAGCCCAGGCAGCTGACCCCAGGGCTCATGCTCTTAACTACCATACTGTCTCATGAGGCGCTCACCATTGACCATGGAGAGCCAAACTGGGCTTGAAGGACTGGGGTGGGGGGAGAGGGCTTCAGCCGCCCCTCCCACATAGCAGGGACAGTTGTCATTTTCTGAGCGTCTGCCCTATGCCTAGCACTGTACCCATGCTCCCTCTATTCTTCGCATCAACTGAAGAGGTGGATAGTATGATGATTGTGCCCATTCTATAGATGAGGAAACTGGGGCTCAGCATGGAGAGGAAGTGCCATGTCCAAAGTCACACAGCCAAGGCATGAGAACTCGGGGCTCTGGGCCTCCAGACCCCATTCTATCCCCTCCTCCACACTGCCTGTGCTTGTCACCTGCTTCTTGCCCTGGTAGTAAGGGGAGTATTTAGGGGTGTGGTGGCCATGTTGAATTTCCTTCCGGCTGGCTGGCAGAGGATCAGGAAGCAGGCTGAGGATGCGGAGAGGTAATTCAGGGACAGTGCAGCTCTTTGGGCCTGTGGATTCTGTCTGATACAACCAACATTTCTGAGGCCAGCGCTGGGCCAGGCTCAGGGGATACTGAGGCAGGACCATGGTGCTGAGCATGAGAGAGGTCAAGGTCCTATGCCTCTGATGGCATAGGAAATGGTGGGGTTGTCACAGGAGTTCAGATCAAGAGCAGCTCAGGGGAGCAGGTGCTTGTGAACCTTTTGCCTTGGGCAGCCTGTTTACCTCTCCAGACCTCAGTTTCGAACTCTGTGAAATGGGTTGATAATGCCTGCATCAGAAGGCTGTTGTCAGGACTCATGTTGGGCACCAAGGGGCCTTGCTCCAACTCTAACCAACTGCCACTGTCTTTTGGACAGGAAGAGCACAGGACCCAGAATATCAGAGATATTCTGGGAGACACTGAACCTGCCATACATATGGAAAAAAAGAAAAGGAAATGTTTGGACACTTGCTTCACCTATGAGGTGAATGCTTTCCATCTACTTTACACACACATAGAAGCTCTCCAACCCCTGGTGAGGTGAGTACTAAGATCATCTACCCTGAACAGGTAAGAAAACTGACACCCAGTTATGTTATGAGACTGAACCAGGATCACAGAGCTGGGAAGGGATGAAGCAGGGATTCAGACATGACTCACTCTGCCCCCTTAGCTTTACATTGTCCATCGCAAGGCTGAAATCATAACAGCTTAGATTTTTCTTGAGCACTTATTATGTGCCATGCACTATTCCAAGCATTTTACAAGTATTAAACAATATTAATCTTGACCTCTGATGGATGAGACAGGTGCTGCTTTCTTCCCATTTTACACACGAAGAAAGAGCTTAAGTAATTTACACAAGGTCACAGAGCTAGTGATTTGTAAAGCCCGGATTCAAGCTCAGGCAGTCTGGCTCCACAGTCCTTGGTCTTACACCGCAAGGCTCCACTTGAGAGGGTTAGCACAGTGCCTGGCACACAGTAAGTGCTTAATAAATTGTTAAACCTTTGAAAAGGATATAGCAATAAGCAGGGCTTTCCTATTCTAGACCACACTGAGATCTCGCTTGAGAATTCACTGTTCCCTTATTTCCACCCCTCCCTGTTGGTCCCGCTCACCAGAGGAGAAACTGCCCGTGGGCCATTTTCCCCGTCTCTCCCTCCCTCTGGGAAAATTCTGTGCGGCATCCATGGGGTCATGGGGCTGCTGGCCACAGGGCTGGCTAGAACCCGAGTTTGGCCAGGTTATCAAGTTTCGTGGTCAGCCACCTTCGCCCCTGACCAGAGCAGTCTTTCCAAAACAGAACATTCAGTCACGGCCCGTCCCTGTGCTCAGCTGTCCTTGTGCCCCTGGCCTCACTTCCTGCCCACCCTTCGGGGTTTTTTTCCCAGTATGCTTGTCTCTTACTGACATCTCATGAAGATGACCAGAGCAGACAAGAGAGAGTCAGAGAAAGAGAAGCTGAGAGGCCTAGAGAGACAGTGAGAGAATCAGAGAGACTGTCAGGTACTGACAGATAAAGACAGAGACAGATCATGAGAGAGACAAAGAGGAGGTACGGACAGAGATGAAGAGACAAAGAGAGAGAGAGAGAGAGAAGGAGACAAAGAGAGACAGAGATGGAGAGACAGAGGGAGCCCCGCAGATACCCTCTGCCTTCCTGCGTCCACAGCCTTAGGTCTCCTTCCAATGGATCTTGACCTTCTCCCAAGGCTACCACATCTCTCGCCACACCCCACCGCCTCCTAAGCCCAGCAGGTCACTGGAGACTCCCAACCTGCCCCTCCCCCACCCCGTGCACAATCCCTACCTAACTCTGGCTCACCCCCTTCCTCCAGGAAGCCCTCCCGGCTCCCTCTACGTACCCCAGCTTCATTTACCTCACTATGCTGTTGCTGTCCATTTATTGGTGTGTCTCCTCCACTGGAATGTCAGCTCCTTGTGGGCAGGAACTCGGTCTATCTTGCTCATCCCACACCCCTGCACTCAGCACAGTGTCTGACACAGTAGGTGCTCAATGTATATTGGCCGAAAACAGTACTAAACCAGCTGCTTTTGCTTCACCTTGGAGAAGCCTTCCCTGGTGGTGCTTATCGCTATTTCATTGTGTGATTTTTTGATTCAGGGTCTGTGTCCCCTCTGGCCCCAGGAAGGCAGAGTCTGGGTTTGTCATGTTCACCTTTGTTTCTCCAGTGCTTGGAACAGAGTAGGTGCTCAAATATTGGTGGAATGAATGAATATGCAAATGGTTTAATCACTAGCTACCTGGAAGTTTTGAATCTTATGTTTTAGTCCATTTGAATCCAGCTCAACGTCTCCCCGTTACCGTTCAGATCAAACCCTGAGTCCTTCCTAAGGCCTGCGAGCCACCAGTCACCATCTATCTCCAGCCTTGCTTCTGTCCTTCCCACTCTCCCCTCCCACTGGCACCCGTGTCACCATTCCCCAGGGCACCATACGTGGTAGACATTCTCAGCTACCCCGTCCACACCCCACCATACACCATGCCGGCAGAGTTGCTTTGTTTTTTCTGTGAGCGAGACTGCTTAGAAAATGGAGCACATTTGTACAAACAACCTCAATGTCACCAATAGACCTTGGTCACTGTGGGACAGTCTCCAAGGTTCGGCCAGCCAGCTTCCCAGGGCCTTGTCCTGAGACAGGGTTTGAGTCCTAGCCTCAAAAGGGCTGCCTGGGTGGGAAGGAGTGCCCTGGGGTCCCCGTGGGGATCCTGGGGAGGGGGGCTGACTGAGCAGAGCCCCTCCCATCCTTAGGGCTCAGACCAAGCCCCACCTCCTCCAGAAATCTCCCTTGGCCACCTTCCTTGCCTCCATGGACCCCTGCTCTCACCCTGATTGCAACTCATGTCTGCTGATCACTCTGCTGAAATTCCCTATTGGACTGTTTCCTCCATTGGACTGTGTTCCAAGTGGTTAAAGCCAAGTCTTTTATATCTTGGTGTCCCCAGAGCCCAGGTCCGGCATGTGGGAGGCATCAGCGAACACGTGCTGAATGAACAAAATGACTATTGAACGAGCACTTCCTGCCTTGGTTCATATTTACTTCTGTCTCTATCACTAGGATGGGAGCCCAAGACCTCGTGTCCTTTATCTTTGTTCTCCAGGGTCTAACGCTGCTTGACACCTAAGAGGCAGCATAGAACATATGTGGAAAAAATGAATGAACGAGCCCTTCCTATACCATCCGTCGTATCTGTCGCTGCCATTGTACAAGTACGAAGTCTTAGTTGTCTCTGAGTCTAGCACAGGGCTTGGCACCAAGGGGATACTTGGTATGTATATGTTGGACAGATGGATGGTTGGATGGATGGATGGATGGATGGACGGATGAATGATGTTTGAATTCATGGGTCAATGGAGAAGTGAATGGAAGGTTGGATAAAGTGGATAGGGCAGGTGGATAGAAGTGTGGGTGGATGGATTGGTGGGTGAGAGGATGGTTGGATGGGTAATGCTTGAATTTATGGATCAGTGGAGGAATAAATGGAAGGTTGGATAGAATGAATAGGGCAGGTGGATGGAAGTGTGTGTGGGTGGACTGTTGACAGAGCGGTAATTGGATAGATGGAAGGCCCTACAGTTAAGTACTACAGTCCAGGCTGAGAATGTGGGAAATATTGCTTTTCATCCCCCACCTCGCAAAGCCACCATTTTAGAAGAACTAAATGAGGTCAAAGAATGAGTCAGCTAGAGTTTTCATGGGAGGGACATGTAGGAGGAAAAAGTGTGAGAAGGAATGGCCTCTGAGCCTCTGTAATTCTCAAGCAAAACCCTGTAAGTTGGCTGTGCTTTCTTGCGGTGTTGACGTGGTATTTACTGAGGGCTTACCATATATAGCGCCCTGGGTTTCATCTGGAAGTAGCAAGAAGTTTTCGATGCGGACCCTGACCCCAGGGTGCTCAGAGTGTGGGCAGAGAGTCAGACACAAGGTGCTACATCTTTGATGGGACTTCTTCTTGCAAGGGGGTTGTAATCCAAAGAGCAAAGGGTTTGGAGATAAACAGTGGGTTTGTATCCTGATTCCTTTTCTGTGTGACCTCAAGCAAGCTGCTTGACCTCTCCGAACCCAGATTTGCTCATCCTGCTTTGTAGGGCTTTTGTGAGCCCGTGCTTATGAAAGTGCAGAGCCCAGGCCTGGGTTACAGTATGTGATTGATAAACACTGAGGTGGGCCTCAGTGTGGGACACTTTTCCTTGCCTTCCTTTCAATGCAATGCAACCCTCCCGCAGTGAGGACCATAAACCAGTGAAGGGCTCAAGTTGAGGGATCCAGTATTCCTGGATTCAAATTCTGCCTTCCCCACACCCCCCCACTGCTTGGTTTCGGACAAGCCCCTTGCCCTCTCTGAACCTCAATTCCCACAGCTACCTCCAAGACCTCCTTGCTGTTTCCCAAACACAGGTGTCATGCCCGCACCCAAGCTGCAAGAGAGGCTAAGAAAGTGAGTTTTGTCGTGTCTGCCTTGGGGAGGTGTGGGCTCCCAAGGTTGGTGCTGTCCACACAGATCTGCCCTGAGACAGTGCAGGGTAGAGAGGGGGTCTGGAAGGACAAGCAGAAGATGTCAGCTTCTCAGTCCATCTTTTTTTTTTTTTTTTTTGCGGTATGCGGTCCTCTCACTGTTGTGGCCTCTCCCGTTGCAGGGCACAGGCTCCGGACGCGCAGGCTCAGCGGCCATGGCTCACGGGCCCAGCCGCTCCACAGCATGTGGGATCTTCCCAGACCAGGACACAAACCCGTGTCCTCTGCATCGGCAGGCGGACTCTCAGCCACTGCGCCACCAGGGAAGCCCCTCAGTCCATCTTTAAGAGGAGCTCCATCCCATGCTGTTTACATATGACTTTACACATTTATTCATTTATTACCTAGTCTATTCTCCCAACACTGATATTGTCAGTTCTGTGAGGGGAGGCTTTTTATCTTGATCACTTCTGTGTCCTCAGGGACAAAAGTTCAGCCAGGCACACAGTTTGTGTTAAATAAATGTGTTGAATAAATGGACGGATAGATGATTGGATGGATGATGGATGAATGGATAGATAACTAGCCAGGCACAACAGAATTAATTAAAGAGCTTAAACACACACACACACATACACATACACACACATGCCTAAGCCCTGCTCCAAAAATAAAAACTAACACTTAACATGTGCTTGCTATGTACCAAGCCCCATGCTCAGCCTGTGACATGGAACATTTCACTGAATCCTCATGGCCACCCTCTGAGGGAGCAACTAACACTACCCTTTTTTCAGAGGACAAAGCTGAGGCTCAGAGAGGTAAAGTCACTGACCCCAGGTCACCCAGCCAGCAAGCGGGCAGCCAAGATTCAAGTTAAGATGTGTTTGATTCCACAACCAAGCTTGACCTGACCGGGCCAGCAGGGGCACATGGGGATCTGGGGTTTTTTAATCCCCAGGTGATTCTGATGTACGATCAGGCCAAGGACCCCTAGGCCAGAGCAGCAAGGTCTAGGGAGAGCGTGCCGGCTTTGGGGCCAGCTGATCTGCCTCCTGTTCTGCCTCTCTGCTTGTTTCCTCATCTCTGATGTGGAGCTGATGGCAGCGCCTACCTCGGGGGGTTTCAGGTGGATGGAATGAGCGAAGCAGAGTGCCCACGGGGTAGGAAGCACTGGGGAGATATCGTGCGGGTGGAGCCGTATCAGCAGTCACAGCTGCGTCATCACTGCCCTGGGGGCCGGTGGCCATCCTGCCCCTTCTCCCAGCTCCCCTGGGTGCAGACACATTCCAACCTCCTAGTCTAGAGCCTGAGATAAGATGAAGAAGACCTCTCAGGGGCATTCGGGAGGCTACAGTATATGAAAGTGCAGAGCAGGGCTGCTGTAGCGACTCTATGCCCAGAGACACATCCTGCAGAAACACACGTGTCCACAGGCATGTGACCCCACCGACCACTACTGTGCAGTTCATGACAGCAAAAGCCAGGAAAGAAGCTCGATGATGGTAACAGCTGATGTGTGTTGAGAGCAGGGTTTCTCATTCAGAACCATTGACATTTGGGCCTGGGTATTCTTTGCAGAGGGAGTCTGTCCTGTGCATTGTAGAACGATAGCAGCATCCCTGGCCTCTACCCACTAGATAGCAGTAGCTTCTTCCCTCCCCCAGTTGTAAAGGTCTCCAGACATTGCCAGATGTCCCCCGGGGGCACAGAATCACTGCTGAGAACCTCCGGAGAGCTTGCTCCGTGCAGATCCCTCTGCTGCTTGTGCTTTGCGGGAGCCGCTTCCTCTCAGCCCTCATCACGTCCAGAGGCGGATACTGTTCTTCCTTCCCCTGCCCAGATGCAGAAACAGGGAGGTTGGTGGTTTGTCCAAGGTCACGGAGCTGGCATTTCAGCACAGCTATGACTTGAACCTGTGATAAGTCCCAGGTCCCTCTTCTTCTAGTTGCATGTTGTGGGTTCCTTGGATTTCTCTCCGTTCATAATCATGTTGTCTGTGACTAGAGATCATTTCATTTCTTCTTTCCCCATCTGGCTGCCTTGGCACATTCGAAGAAAGAGCTTGTGTGGCATGAATTATAGCTCAAGTAGACTCTATAATCTGCACAGGGATTCTTTCTTTTGGGAAATTAAGTTTGCTCAATTATCAACATTTGGAAAATACAGAATAAAAAGAAAAAAGGACATTTCTTATCCCCACAAAGGCTAACTTTCTAGCAGTGTTGTCCTTCGAGTAGCTTTCTCTGTTTTGAAATTTTGTTACACAGTTGTAATCACACTGGACACACAATTTCAAATCTTGCTTTCCCAAACTGTACAATGTTTCTTTCATGTTATTACAAAATCCTCCCGGACATTATTTTAATTGTTGCTGTTGTGGCAGACCCCCCTGCTTCTCTCCAATTCTCTGACCTCTCCCTCTTTTTTAGTAATAGAAATCCTAAATTTTAGCTGGGCATGTGACCACCCAGAAAAAAACTACATTCCCCAGCCTCTCTTGCAGCTAGGTGTGTCCATGTGACAGGCTCTGGCCAATGGGATATAACTTCCGAGTAGTGCCCTTGGCGAGAGTCTGCCTGCTCTTTTGTCCCATCTTCCTTGCTGGCTCGAATGCAGGTATGAAGCCAGAACTGAGTGGTTATCTTGGGCCATTGTGGAACCACAAGAGAATAGGAACGCATGTCCCTGACGAATGTATAAAGCCACCCTACTAGTCCTGGACTAACGCCTCCACGCTTCTTTTATGTAAGAGAGGAACAAGTTTCTCTTTCATGTAAGCCCCTGTTATTTTGGGTTTTTCGGCCACTCAAAGAGGTACCTAATCCTGAGTATTACACTGATCTTTTGCCGGAGGGATCGTCTCTAACCTTCTTTTAGGAATCCTCACCTAATTAACTGAACCATTCCGTGGTCATTGGGCGTTTAGGTAGTTTCTGACTCCTCACCACTCTAAGTAATTAGATTGTGAACATCTTTGTGCATTTTCACTATTTGTGCTTATTTCCTTAGTATAGAATTACAGAAGAGGGATTTGGTGGGGGTCAAAGAACATGAATATTCTTAATACCTGTCATCCCAGGTGGTGGGCCATGGGTTAGGACTGGGGGCTATACAGCCAGGAATGAGGTCCAGGTCTTATGGGAGGGCTGTCCCAGTGAGCCTGCTTGCTCTCCCGGGACCCCTCCCATTGCATCCCCCAGAGCCAGGTCCATTCTGCTCCGCAACTCTTGTCCTGCCCTTCTCTTCTACTTACATCTCTCTAGCAGGCATGTCTGGCTGGTGGAGTCCACGTCCCATGCCTGCACCAAGCTGCCAGGGAGGCTGGGAATGTGAGTTTTCTGGCGTCTCTGTTGGGGAGTGGTGGCTACTCGGGTAGGAGCTTCCCTGAAGGAAGGAGGAAGGTGTGGGGCAGCCAGAAAGTAGGGCAGAGCTTAGTTCCACAAGCAAAGCCCCAGCTGGGCCTGTGGGAGGGATGCAGAAAGGTTTCTGGCATCACTTTTTCATTTCTTCTCCACTTATGATGAAGGGACCTCAGGCAGAAAAAAAGAGGACAAGGATATTGTTCCTGTGTGTGTCAGCCTTGCAGTTTACCCAGCTCTGCAAGGGCTGAGTTAGAGCTGGGAACCCACGTGTGTCAGAACCCAAGCCCAGTTCATACTCCGCCACCCGAGGCCAGCAAGTCAACCTGGATATTATCCAGGTGGAGGTGCATCTGCGTGACCACTGACCACATCCCTTAAGAGGAGGGCCCGTTTGCCTTACCCACTGTAGTACTCCCAGCACCCAGACAGGCCCTGGCACACGGCAGGTGCTCAATAGATAAATCTGGAATGAATGAATGAATGAAAACGGCAGTCAGTTCTCAGCCTTGGAAGGAATCTTGGAATCCTGGAATTAACATTTATTGATTCAACCAATATTGAATGCCTGTAATGTTCCAGGCCCTGTTTTAGGTGCTGGGGATACTGTAGGAAAGATAACAAACCGTGCTCCTGCCCTCATAGTCAGGGGGATAGACAGTAAATAAGAAAAACCCCAAGATTAACATAACATAACACAATATGATATGATATGATATCAGGTAAGTGTTTTAGGAAGAAATGTAAAACTGGACAAGTGACTTAGAGATGCTAATTTAGAAAAATGGTTGAGGAAGTCCTGTCTGAGAATGGGCCATTTGAGCAGAGACCTGAAGTAGGTAAGCCAAGTAAATATCCAAGAGAAGCATATTCCAGGCAGAGGAAATAGCCAGTGCAAAGGCCCTGAGGTAGGAATGAGCTTGGTGTGTGCTATTTGCAACGAGGCAGCCAGGGAGGCAAGGATTATACCAAGTTTCCCAGCTTCAGCAGAGAAGCAGAGAGAACATTTAACTGGCACTGTTTCATGAAACAGTGGGATGGGGGTGGGATGAGTTCTTCACTCTTAAGCTTCTCTGGAAAAACTTGATGTCAAGGACAAACAGTAAATCTTGACTTGTCCCAAAAAACAACGGGCCTGTGAAACCCAGTGAAGTGTCAGGCTGAAAGTAAACGGCCAAAGGGCTGGGGCACGGGTAGCTCATATGGAATTTGTCAACAGATCTGTGTTTGAAAAAGAATTTCCCAGTTGGGGGCAGAAGCTTCTGGCCAGAATCAAAAAGATGTTTATTGTGATACCTCCATGCAGACATGAAAAATGGAGATTTGCTGCCTAGCTAGAGATGTGGAAAGATGTACCCAATATGTTAAGTGAAAAAAAATAGGTCACAGGATAGTATACTATAATGTATAATCCCTTTAGAGAATTCACCCATTCATTCATTCATTTGGAAAATATTCCATACAGGCCTACTGTGTGTTGGCACCTGCTGGCTGTGGGGGACAGAGGCATGACACTCCTTGCCTCCTGGAACTTTCTGCACAGTGGAGAAGGCAGATAATTATCAGATTATCTGATCATCAAATACAAATGCATTGTCACGAGCTTTGATCAGCGCTAAGAAGAATAGCTACCTGGGACTGCAAGAATGTTACAGACATCAGGTGATGGAAAGAGCCTGGGAGGATGTACTCCAAAATTTTAAAGGTGGAGTAAGATTTCAGGTGATTCCACTTTTCTTATCTTCCCCTTTCTTTTGATTGTCTGTGTGTTCTAATTATTTTTTTAACAATGTCATACTTTATAATTAAGTGAATCAAAAAACACAAACAAAACCAAAATGAGGAGAGGGATTGGAAGTCATGTGCCCAAAGATGATTTAACCCCAGGAAAGGAAGGAAGGACATGTGAGAATCTGCTAACTGTGTTGGCTTCCGGGAAGGGGAGCCAGAGGCTGGGGTGGGAGAGAGCCTCGCAGCTCACTGGATGCCCTTTAAACCGTTTGAGTTTGTGCGTATGAAAAAGAACAATAGTAATAAAATAGGCAAAGATATTTTTAAAGAAAACTTCAAATCAGGTTTTATTTTCATGAAAAACAAAAAAGCAGGCACGAGTAGGATCTCAGGACAAATATGTTAACTGAGCCAAATTTCCACGAAAATCTTTGAGTGTTTCTCTCTGGGGGACCTTCTTGTTTTCTTCTCTGTACTTTTCTGTATCTCCTATATTTAAAATTGGAAGAATAAAAGAGACAGGAAAAAAGACTACTGTGCTTTGGAAGCATTGTTTTGCTTACTTCTCACAATGAGCCTCCAATGTACGTATGTTTATTATCCCCATTTGACAGATGAGGAAACTGAGGCTCAGCCGGGGAAGCCACTGGCCAGAGGCCATACAGCTGGATTTATAACCCAGGTTTGTCTAACCCCAAAGTCTGTTTTAAACCAGGATGCTCAGGTGCCCTTCAAGATGTCCTTCAAGGAAATCGCATTGCTTTGAACATCAGAGGGGGAGAAAACCAAACAAACCAAACAAGAAATATGACATTTTTTTAACCACTTATTCAGGCTCTGATGGGGCCTGAGACCAACTGGGCTTGGGCAGGTTTTCTCGGCAGGGGCACTGTTTGTATTTTGGGTGGGGTGTTCCTTCATCGTGCCTGGCCATCCCCCACCCCCACCCCATGCACGTCCCTACCCTCTAAACACCAGCTGTGTCCCCAGTCAGGTGTCACCTAGACCCCCGCACCTCTCCGAGGCTTCCCCTGTTGAGGACTGCTGGGTGCGACCCTGTGGTGACGCTGAGTTCCCACAGTGGCCAGGCACCTCTCCCACACTGCAAGCCCCCTGTTAGAGTTGATCCTCCCTGCAGACCTGAGAGGCAGGTGCCTCAGAGATGAGGCTCAGAGAGGCTGGGTGACTTGCCCAAGGTCACACAGTCAGGATTCGTCAGCCCCAGGTCTTGTCCCCACGCTGTACCTTCTCCCTCTGGGGACCAGGCAGGGCCAGGAGCTGTCTCTTATGGCCCTGGAGTCGGGATGAAGGGGAGAGAGAGGCGAGTGATGTGTAACCCCAGGTTCACAGGCCAAGTGGACACCAAGCGCCAGTGTCCACTCTGCAGCCAGCTGAGGCCAGGCGGGGAGAACTGAAGCCCCAGCTGCAGGGCTGGGAGGGCGATGGGGCCCGGGAAACCGCGCACGCCCTCCGCCTGCCCGGCAGCGGCCGCTGGCCGCCCGCCAGGCCCCCGCCTGACGTCAGGGTCTGACCAGGGACATAATGTGCTGGCGTCGGGACAAGGGCTGGCTGCAGGGAGACGGGGCCTGGAGGCGGGGCGGTAAGAGGGAGAGAGGCAAGGGGGGAGAGAACAGGAAAGAGAGACAAACAGACAGAGAGACAGAGAGTTCGAGAGGCAGAGACTCAGAGAGGTAAAGAAGAGAAATACAGAACCAGAAAGAGGGAAACCCGAGGGAGGGAGAGAGAGAGACCCAAAGCGCGAAAAGGGGAAATTGAGGTGGAAAATGAGAGACACGGAGATACAGGAAAACACCAATAGAAAGTTGTTCAGAGAAAGCCAGGGCCCTGGGGCGGGGGTGGGGTTGGGTGGAGAGACCGACAGACAGACCGACAGACAGACAGAAGAGAACAGAGGAGGAGGTGCAGAGGCGATGGCCCAGGGCATGGGGTTAAGTGCAAGCTGGGGAGACCCCAGACCTGAGCTGGGCTGTGGCTCTGCCCCCGTGGGCTGGTGACTCAGCGCTCCAGGCCTCTGATTCCCTACCTGAGCAATGGGACTTGTAGTCACAGACCTTGCTCATTTGGGGAGGGGGCAGAGCACCCCCTTCATGATAGGGGTGGTGGGAGTACAGGAAGTACTCTGGCAGAGTTCTGCAGGTCATAAGTGCTCAATAAATAGGAGGTGACAATAAGAGAGGGGTGGGTAGGGAAGGACAGATAGAAACGGGATGCACAGAGCAAAGACGGAGGTGAGAGCTGACCTTGTGAAAAACAGCCCTCGTTCCACAGCGCCCCTTTTCCTGCTGCTGCCGAGTGCCCCCCTTCCCACCCACTGCATGACTCGGACACAAGGCCACTGGCAGAGACCTTGGCCCGGCCTTGCCTGTCTCGAGGCCCAACCCCCTGTTTATGGGCTCAAGAAGGCCATGATCCCAGGGCCATAGCGTCACCAAAGCCAAACAAGGCCAGGCCCCGCTCACCGCTGGCCTTCCAGCCTTGTCACCCCTTATCCAGCTTAATTATTAAATGGTCCAGCAGGGCTGAGGGTCTGAGCCAGCTGCCCTCCCGGGTATGGGCAGTTGTGACTATGGGTCCCTAATTAATGCAGGGGCACACACTCTAGAGACCCCAGGTTGTGCTTGCAAAGTGCCCTTTCTCTCACTCCCACTTTTCCCAGGAGCCTCCGTCATCCTCATCTTCATCCTCAGATTTCCCACTTATTAAGCAGTTACTGTGCACGGGGCATAGCACTGGAAGTCCCAAGAGAGTGAGCGCTATTATTATTCCATTTTACAGATGAAGAAACAGAGGCTCAGAGAGCTAGAGTCACTTGCCCAGTGCCACCTGCTAACTTGTTAAGTGGCAGAGCCAAGATTCCAACCCAGCCACCCTCTTGACCAGATAACAGCTTCCATTTCCTGAGCAGCTGCTGAGTGCCAGGCTCTGTGCCAGATGCTTTACCCACATCATCTCTTTCAACCCCCAGGATGATCCTCTGAGGCAGCTGTTCTCAGCCCAGAGCGATTTTGTCCCTCAGGAGATTTTAGGCTACATCTAGGGACGTTTTGGGTTGTCACAACTGGGAAAATGCTACCGGCATCTAACGGGTGGAGGCCAGTGATGCTGCTGCGTATCCCACAGTGCACAGGGCAGCCCCCTGTGCAGAGAATTATCCGGCCCCAAATATCAATAGCACAGTGGCTGAGAACCCTGCTATGAGGTGAGGTCTGTTATGATCTGCATTTTGCAGATGTGGAAGCCTGGGCACAGAGAGAGAACACCACTGCCTGAGCGCCCACTCTATGACCCTGCTCTTCCCCATGAGACCCCCCTGCCACTCCTGTTGGCTCCTGCCCTTAGGAGGCCGCTGCCTCTATTCCAGGACCTTCAAAGTCCTTGCTTGCCTAGTCTAAATGATGCCTTCCCACTTTTTTACATGTGAAGACAGTGTTTTAATCACTGACTGAAGTAATAGATCAAGCCAAAAGGTCACCTGGATGGTCAGAATGCCTTTAAGCGAATTTATATTTTATTCACAGCAGCATTGAGGGCCTTTGGAAGTTAGCCACTCAGGGATTCATGGAGCAAGGATTTTCTGAGCGCCTGCTAGGTGCCAGGCCCTGTCCTTGGTGCAGAAGATACAGCCGAGAACCAGACAGACCAGCCCTACTAGGTCTTTAAGAGATAATAGTCTAGTGGGGACAGTGGGTAATCAACACGAAAACAAATAAACAGTCAAGAAAATTTCAGACTGTGTTCAGACTGAGGGGAGAGGGAAGGGCTGTTACAGGGAGGGTGTTGTCCAAAGGGGCCTTTCTGAGGAGGTGAGACCTGAAGGATGACAAGGAACTAGCCTTGGGCAGAGGCAGGGTGAAAGGTTCTGGGCAGAGGGAATTGCACGGTGTAAAGGCCCTGAGGCAGGAGCATGCATGGAGTGTTGAGGCACAGCAAGGAGGCCTGTGGCTAGAGAGGAGAAGTAACAAGCACACAGATGTGCAGGACTTTGTGGCCACTGTAAGGGCTTTGAATGTGCTCTGAGGGAGCTGGGGACCATGGGACAATTTTAAGCAGATGAGGCACAGGACCTGACTTAGGTTCTAATAAGATCCCTTTGGATGAATAATGCCCCCCTTCCAAGGATGTCCACGTCTTAATCCCCCAACGTTTGAATGTTACCTTTTTTTTTTTTTTGCAGTACGCAGGCCTCTCACTGTTGTGGCCTCTTCCGTTGCGGAGCACAGGCTCCGGATGCACAGGCTCAGCGGCCATGGCTCACGGGCCCATACGCTCCGCGGCATGTGGGATCTTCCCGGACCGGGGCACGAACCTGCGTCCCCTGCATCGGCAGGCGGACTCTCAACCGCTGCGCCACCAGGGAAGCCCTGAATGTTACTTTTTATGGCAAAAGGAACTTTGCAGTTATGATTTAGTTAAGGATCTTGAGTTGGGAAGATTATCCTGGATTATCTGAGTGGGCTCAATGTAATCACAGGAGTCATAAGATGGAGGCAGAAGGAGGTTTGACCACAGAAGAGGAGAAGGCAGAGACAATGACAGAAACACACTGAAAGGATGCACTTTGAAGATGGAGGAGGGGACCACAAGCTAAGGAATGCAAGTAACCACTAGAAGTTGAAAAAGGCAAAGAAACAGCTTCTCCCTGGGAGCCTCCAGCAGGAACCAGCCCTGCCAACACCTTGACTTTAGCCTAGAGATTGACTTCAGACTTCTGACCTCCAGAACCGTAAGTAAATAAATGCATGTCATTTTAAGCCACTAAGTTTGTGGTAATTTGCCACAGCAGCCATGGGAAACTAATGCAGATGCTGTGGGAAAGACAGAATACAGGAGAGTAAGGTGGGAGCAGGGAGACCAGGGAGGGGGCTACTGCAATAGTCCAGGCAGGAAATGAGGGTGGGCCGAGAGAAGTGGATGGATTCAAGAGAACTTCAGGAGACTAAACAGGCAGCCTTGCTGATGGACTGGATGCTTGTGGGGAGGGGGCGGGGAGAGCCAGTGTCTCTGCTCAACCAGTCATCCCTGGGCTGGTGCCTGGGACACAGAGTTGGCCACTACACGGTTCCTGCTCTGGGAAGAATTCAGCTGGGGGAGGCCCAGGAATAGTTACAGGGTAATGGGAGAGACCAGGCTCAGCTGCCCTAGAACCTTGCATCTCACGCCATTCAGGTCTCTGCCCCAGTGTCGCCTCCTCTGGAAGGCCTCCCTGACTACCCTGTCTCAGAGAGCCCCTCCCACCATCTCTTTCTCCCCCTCTTTAGTTTGCTTCATGTGTCTTATTGTCTTGCTACATGTTTGTCTCTTTCTTTGCTGTCTGGCTTCCTTCCCCACTCAATCATCAGCCCCACGAGGAGGACTTTGTCTAACTTGCTCACGGCCGAATCTCAGCACCTAGAATCAGTCTGGCCTGAGAGGTGCTCAGCACACGTGTTGAATGAATGAGTGAGTCCATGTTTTCCAATGAGGACACTAGGAAAGCCAGAACAAGGGAAGTGAATTGCTCAGGGTCACACAGTTGCTAAGTGTGGGACCAGGATCTGAACCCAGAACTGATTCCAAAGTTTGCACTAAGTTGCCCACTTCCTCCTAACACCAGTGACACCAGCTGTGCTCCAGGACTTTCCACTTTGTGGGATGTAGCGCTCCATCCTTCTTGAGGTGTCACACACTCTAAAAATGGCACCTCAGGGAATCTGCAGGGCACCTGCCCTGCCCTGGGGCATTACTTATCGTGAAACTGAGGCTCAGAGAGACTGGAGTCTTCCTCGAGGTGCACAGCTTGCCAGCAGCAGGGCTGAGATTCAACCCCCACCAGACCCCACAAGCAGGGTCTTCTCTCACAGTTCCAGCATGCTCTGGGCCCCTGAGAAATAAGAAAGGACCTCTTGGCCTAATGGCCTAAAAAGCAGAGAGGGTGTAAATCACTCTGCCCACCGCATTGTCCTGGGGGATGTGCAGCAGCACCTCAAGCTGGGAGCTGCTGAGAAAGAGGGTTGGGGGTTAGGACCTGGGGCCCAGGGGTCACATTCCAGCTCTGCCGCTCCCCTGCGGTGTGACCTCAGGCAAGTGGCCTCCCTTCTCTGGCCCAGGGCTCTTCCAGTAACTCCAACTAAAATTCTGGATGGAGTAGACAAAGCCCTATAGAGCACATGTTAAAATGAAAAGATCTAGCATATATTCTAGCTGACATTTTTCATGAGACTGTACTGCTTAAGACATACAAATGTAGTCATGATAAAATATAATAAGTTTAACTCGAAAAAATCAACATTAAAAAGGGGAGTTTATTTTTCTCTCATGTGATGAAGTCCAGATGTAGGCAGTTCAGGGCTGGTTTGGAGATTCCACGCAGCCCTTGGTGTCCCAGGCTCTGGCTTGTTCGCCACTCTGCCATCCCTAGGGTGTGGCCCTCCTTCTCATGCTCCAACAAAGAGGCCACAGCACCAGCCTTCTCCTCTGCCTTCCAGGTGGCAGGATGGAGAAGGAAAGATAATGAGTAAAGGGCAAGCAACAGTTAAATCTCTAGGAAAGATTCCAGAAACTGCCACACATACTCCCAGTTTCAACCAGAACTTGGTTGCATGGCCTCACCTAGCTGCAAGGGAAGCTGAGAAAAGCTGTCTTTATTCTGCACAGCTTTGAACTCTGCCAAAAGTGGATCAAATACTTGAAAATAAATGAAATCATTTCAGATAGTGATACGTGCTGTGAAGGAACAAAACAGGGTGACCTGAGGAAGAATGTGTGTGGGGAAGGCCTCTGTGAGGTGACATGACTGGGACATAAGTTAGGAGACGGCCTGGCGCCGAGTATTCCGGGGAACAGAACGTGCTTGCCCTGAGGCAGGAACAGACCTGGTTGGTGGAGAAAAAGAAAGGAGGCCAGCGTGGCTGGAGCTGGGATGGGGCAGCAGGCACAGCGGGGAGTTGAGTGAGGTCACAGAGATCAGCCAGGCTAGATCCTGGGGCACACTGGGAAGCCCCGGGTGGAGTTTGGGATTTTTTCATAAGTGCAGTGGGGAGATACGGGAGGGTTGAGGCTGAGGAATGACCTGACCTGCTGTGACATCCCTTTGAGAGGACGCTGAGCTCGCTGGGCCTGAGAGAGTTACCAGACCCTTGGGAGAGCTTCATTTGTTCTTTCACTCATTCACTCATTCAATGAATGGGCTGTAGTAGCAGAAATGACCCCCCGGTCCTCACCCTCCGGAGAAGGACAGACAGACTGATCAAACACACAAGCAGAGCGATACAGCTCACAGGTGGCTGTGAGCCCCATAGAAGATGAACGGGGCTACAAGAGGGCCTGAGATCACCTGGGAACCAGCAGAGGTTTCCCATGGGAGGTGATTTTGAGCTAACATTTGAACCAGAAGGAAACGTGATCTTGGGGAGGCCTAGAGAAGAGGGAGACAACAGTCCAGGTGGAGGAAACAGCTTGTGTAAAGGCCTGGAGGCTCAGGAAGAGGACTGCATGTTTGAGAAACTCACCAGACTCTGACCTGGCAAGAGGGAGGAGCGTGAGAGGGGAGGTGAGCAGAGGTCAGATCTCAGAAAGCAGGGAGGAGGGGCTCGGCGTTTCCATGTTCCTGGCAGGGTGATCTGTTAAGAGCTTTGACCCCAAATCGCTGGGATGGGCCCGTGGTCAGATCCAAGACAAGCAGGGACCTAGCTCTCCTTGGAGGGTGTTTACAGGCTCCCTGATGACAGGGGCTGCTGGCTTCCTATGGCTTGCGAGTCACTGGGTACTATGTGCTGGTATGTTCTCTTGCTCCCAGCCCTGAGAGCGCCCTCTGACTCAGCCTCCTCCAGCCACCCACCTCCCATCACCGCCAAGGCCACCATCCCTGCCCCCATCCCACCCTGAGAAGGCTCCACAGAATTGCATGACCCTGGCCCCCCTGGAAGAGCATATGCAGCTCCAGTCAGACCTACCTTCTCACATAGGGAGAAACTGAGGCCCTACGAGGAAGAGAATCTTTCCCCAGTCTCACCTCAAGGTTGGAATAGAGCCAGGGCCTGCCCCTGGCTCTCTTGATGCCTGGCCCTAAATCTTCACACAATTTAATTAAAAAAGAAAAAGAAGAAGGAGGAGGAGGAAGAGAAGGGGGAGTGAGAGAGGGAGGGAAGGTGGAAGGAAGGAAGGAAAGGAGGAAGGACCTGAAAAAGAAATACTCACATCAACCTTCTAAGTGTGAGCCCTTCCCAGGGAAAGGAATTAGCATACCCTCACCGTGTGCCAGGCACCTTACCTACATCAACTCCATCAGTGGAATCCTCCCAGCTACACAGCAAGATGGATACAATTATAGCCTCTGAATGGTTTGGAAAACAGAGAGGCTATGCAACCTACCCACCATCACACAGCAGTTATCTGGAAGAGAGGAGATTTGAAGCCAGTTCTGGCTGCAGTCCCTTGCCCCACGGGACTCTCCTATTGCCAAGGCTGCCTCCAGCCCAGCCTCTCTGCTCCCCGGCTTGCAGAAGTTGCAGCCTCATCTCCCAAAACTAAACAGCAGAGGTTTTTCCCTGGCTGCCCACAAGCCTGCAGATATGTTTCCTTTGGCCCACGTGGCATTTTAATAAAATTTCAGCCAATGTTCACAAATAAAGAGATTTTACCTAAAAACTCAGATTTCTCCCTCCCTTAAAACATTGAAAGATTGGACTGTGCTAGGCCCACATTCTTCCTGGCGACAACCAACTGGGAATGGGAGTGTTAGAAAGGAGTCCCCAGTGCCCCACACTCCCCACCTCTCCCTACTGCCTCCCTGGCCCTGAGGCCGAATGCCAGTTACCGTTTATCACAATACATACACTGTTGTTTTTCTGAGGCAGGGACATTTTCTCTGTACCCATATCACTCTTGAAAAGAAGGAAACAAATAATAATCCAAGAGGGATCAGGTTACATGAAAAATGGGAGAATGCATATTTCTTTGTGGAATTTTCTTAGTGTTTATTATGCAAACAAAGTGTGGCTAAGCTCCCACACCACTGCTTAGGTTTCATACCCAGTGACCCTAAGTAGGATTGTCAAATTTAGCATATGAAAATATAGGATGCCCAATTAAATTTGCACTTCAGATCAACAATAAATTTTTTTTAGTATAAGTATAACCCATGCAATATTTGGGACATACGTATACTAAAATATTTTCTTTACCGGAAATTATAATTTAACTGGTTATCCTTTATTTTATCTGGCAACCCTGCCTAGAAGGGTTGAGAGCAGGTCTCTAAGGGGTTTGCATTTGAATCCAGCTTCCTCCTCTCCTGTCTGGGTGATTTAGGGCAAGTCAATTGAAGCTCTCTGGACTTCAAATTGTTCAGGGATAATAATAGTATGACGACTCGATAATATCAACATATGTAAAGAGCTGAAGGCAAAGCCCAGCTCACTGTATACACTCAGTAATGTCAGCAGCTGGGATCCATGTCATTGGCTGCCTACCCAACAGCCATCCCCCTTCTTCTTTGCTAACTGAACCCCAATTTGTGCCAGCCACACCATGCCCTGGGGAGAAGTGTGATTGGTCTAGCTAATCGTGGCACATTCATTCCAGTCTGCTGGTGATTGGTCCAAGGTGAGCATGTGACTGGCTTCTGACCAATGAGACACAACAGGAAGTTTGCTGGATGACTGCTCTGGTGAGACCTTTCTCCCGCTAAGGAGGATTGGCAATGCTGCCACTGCCTTACCTGCTTGCCTTGGATACAGACATGAGACAGGGGGATGCTTGACTTCAGTCACCATTCTGTGCCAATTAGGTGGCAAAAGCCAGCGTGCTGAGGTTGGCAAAGGGTAAGGTTAGAGGACTCCGTGCTAAACTTCCTTTTAAGTAAATGACAGAAGTTCTTATGGCTGAAGTCACTGCTAATTGGCTCTAAAGAGAGGCAGCTGGGCTTCCCTGGTGGCGCAGTGGTTGAGCGTCCGCCTGCCAATGCAGGGGACACGGGTTCGAGCCCTGGTCTGGGAAGATCCCACATGCCGCGGAGCAACTAAACCCGTGCGCCACAGCTACTGAGCCTGCGCGTCTGGAGCCTGTGCTCCGCAACAAAAGAGGCCGCGACAGCGAGAGGCCCGCACACCGCGATGAAGAGTGGCCCCCGCTCGCCGCAACTAGAGAAAGCCCTCGCACAGAAACGAAGACCCAACACAGCCAAAAATAAATAAATTTAAAAAAATAAAGAGAGGCAGCTAAGAGCATGAACTCTGGAGTCAGCTACCTGGCGTCACATCCCAGTTATGTCACTTATTAGCTCTGTGCCTCAGTTTCCCTATCTGGAGAATGGAGGGAAGATAGTATATCTTCGTGGGGTTGTAAAGAATAAATGAGTTAGTGTAAGTAAAGTGCTTATTAAAGTGCTGGCAAGTTATATTCGGCATATAACTGTTAGTCATTATGATTCTTCTGTTACAGGCATCCAAGCATTTCTAATTGATAGACATTTTATTAAGTCCAAAATTCCCCAAATGCTGTGCAACTCTAAGAGTTGATAATACATTAAAGAATCCAAGCCCCCAACTATAAGCAAATGTTGTACCCTTTTGAGTACATCTCAAAAGTCTCCCAAGAATTATTATGTGTGTTTCTTCACACCTCATTCATCCTGCGAGGACCCAAGCAGATTGAATGGGCTTCTCTCCATCAGCTTCCACGGAGGCAAAGAGGGGTGTCAGCCACTCATGAAAATAAGTGATGGTCCTACCATCTGGGATTTGGGTATAAATTCCAGGGCCAAAATATGGTGGGCTGAATTTAATTATATTAGTTACGAATGCCTTCAGCAGCAAGTTTCAGAATAATCCACTAATCGTGGCTTAAACAGTAAAGGCATTTAATTATTTCAGAGGACAAGAAGTCTGGAGGTAGATAGTTTCAGGGTCAAGGCAGCATCTCAACAATGTCATCCAGTATTCATCCACTCTAACCTTTCCACTCAGCCATCCTGTGTGTTGGCTTTTTGTCATTAGTCTTGAAACCTCATGGTCACAAGATAGGGCCACAGTCCCTAGCATCACATCCTTAATAGAGTTCAAGGGAGGAGAAAGTGTTGGGGGGAGGGGGGGAATCTCCTTTCTCTTTGAGCTCTTTTAATCTGGGAAGAAAATCTTTCCCACTGTCTCCTTGGAGGGATTCCCCTCACATTGAATTGGCCAGAACGGGTCATATGTCTGTTCCACACTGCAAAGGAGGCTGGGAAAGTGAGTTGTAGCCAAGAGGCATGGGATGATATGACTGATGTAGCCCAATCTTAATCCTTCCCCTGGGGCTGGACTTATCACCTCCTACTCCTTCACAAAATCAGGGTTCTGCTTTTGAAGACAAGAGAGTCTGGCTGTTGGGTAGACAACAATGGTCTCGAGTGTAAACCTCAGCTTCTCCCAGAAATCTCACTAACACAGCAGTAAAGGGGTTAAAACGCGAAAGAGAACAAATGCACAGGACAGAGAACAGGCAATGAGAAGGTGGAGGACGCCTCCCAGGTTTTGGAAGCTGGAAGACAGTATTTTGCCAGGGTTCCTCATCTGGGGTCCTAGTCCTGGCTCTGCCAGGAGGCAGCTGTGTGGCCTTGAAAAAGTCCCTTCTCCTCTCTGGGCCTCAGTTTCCTTGCAGTTTAGGGAAATCTTTTCGGCTGAGAACTTGCCTCAACATATCTCCCACCTGCACATGTAGGAAAGCAGGGTCCATGGGTCCTTTGCTCCACTAGATAAAAGGATCCTAAAAACCTTTGGGTTATTTTAGGATTGCACCTGGATGACCTAAAGGGTGTGGATTTCAGGGGCTGAAGGAAACTCATCAGTCCTGGGAATGCAGGAAAACTTTCAGTATCCTCCTCTAAAGGAGACCCTTGGAACTGACCAATTGCAATGGATGATACTCAAAGGATTTATGGGAAGGAAGAAGGCTGGCTTTAAGCACCTACACTTTATATCCATTTTCTTACTTTATTTTTTTATTCTCTGTGTGACCTTGGAAGAGTACTTAACCACTCTGTGCCTTAGTTTCCCCGTTTATGAAATGGGACATAGTTGAGACTGCTAGTTGTCCCTCAGTATCCTCCCCTACTTTCATACTAATGGACTCGTAGTTGAGCATGGGGCTGTCCCTATAAAGACTACATTTCCCAGCCTTCCTTGCAGTTAGATGTGGCCATGTGACCAAGTTGTGACCAATGGGATGTGGTGTTAAGCTATCTGGACAACTTCCAGGTTTCCCCTCTCCATTTCCCACTGGCTGTAATGTGGATGTGGGGTTGAGCCATGTTGTACCATGAGACCAGGGCAACACTGCAAGGAGGTGAGAACAAGTTAGCAGCCTTGGCATGACAATATGGAGCTGCCACATCTGCCCCAGCCTGATAAGTGTGTTGTGAAGACTCAATGCACTGACTGAGACATGTAAATCACTGAATACAGGGCTTGGAACAAAAGAAGCCCTCTTGTAAGTACTGGTGGGTCTAACGCACTGATTTTCAACCAGGGGCGATTTTGTACCCTAGAGGACATTTAGTAATGTCTGGAGACACTTTTGATGGTCATGACTGGGAATGGGGAACTGCGCCTGGCACATGGTGAGTGGAGGCCAGGGATGCTTCTAAACATCCTACAATGCACAGGACAGACCCCTGTTATAGAGAATGAAGTATCCATCCCCAAAGGTCAATAGTGCCGTGGTTGAGGAGACTTGGTCTCATGGAATGATGCCCACTACTTACCCAGTGCCCAGGGCAGGTGGGAGGCCTCCGGGTTCCAGGAAATGGGCAGGATTCTTTGATTTCCTCGTCTGAAAGGCATCTCTCTGCTCCACCACATCTTTATATCACTCACCTTCTCTGTCGGCACAGGCCCATTCATAGGCTGAGAGGATTTGCCTCAAGAGGAAACTATAACCTCATCACGTTTCTGCAGCACACCCCTGCCATCTCCCACCCCTTCCACGGCAGCAAGGGACATGTTCAAACAGCTCTACCTTCCTCCCCACCCGCCCCGTTGCCAGCCAAGCCAGTTTCCGGGTGGTGGCCAGAGGGCACGGTGCCATCCCCATGCAGCCCAGTTTTACCAGGTGGGGTAAGGAAGGGCAGGGTTTTTTGCTTCTGGAATGCCAGGCCCACACCATCAGGGCTGCCTGCCCAATAAGAGAGGGCTGAACGCTGATAAAGGCTTGTGGACTGCCGAGGAAACTGCTTCCTAGAGAAAAATCCAAATTTCTCCTCTCCAGTTTCCCAGGATGTGGTGAGCCCCAGGCTCCTGGGATGGCAGGGCAGGCTTCCAGAACCTTCCATCCTGGCCACACAAAAACCAAGAGACTGGAGCAAAAGCTAACCCCCTGAGGAACTCTGGGGATTCACTGAAAATTCAAGAGGAAGTGGTGCTCCCGCTGTCGTGTTCAGGGGCATTTCTTTCGCGGCTATTCTATTGGTCAGCTGTCATTAGTTTACTTAAATACAGACTGCGCCCCCCTGCTCACTGTTCAATGGCTTCCAGTCACCAGTGCCTGCATCTCTTTGCTGAGGGCTCTCTCTGGCCACCAGAGCCTATTAAGGCCATGCAGGGCAGGCTGGACGTGCCCAAGAGTTTATTCCCTGGCAACAGCCCTCAACAAGTGACGTGGGAGGTGGTGGATAAAATCCCACTTCCTCACTCCTGGGTGGGAATACTTTGGAGGCATGTTCTACACTGGTCCCAGTGTTCCCCAGCAGAAGTGAGCCCCAACTGCCCACAGCTGTAACCTGCTCAAAAATATACCCTGTACTGGCTGCCTTTCCTTCCCTGTTTCATGTCCCCACTTTCTTACTTCCTGGAATCACCTTCCAAACAAATGACTTGAATTCTTGTCTCACTGTCTGCTTCTGGTGGCACCCAGCCTGAGGCCTACACGTACTATGAGTCAGAGAGACAGATATTTGGGGATCAGAAGGGACATGGCTGCCCCCTCAGGGAACTCACAGTCAAAAGCCAGACACCACTCCCAAAGTCATGCAAAAGCAGAATTGCAAAAGGTGATGTGGGCTTAGACTGTGAAGAAATACAAAACCTTGTTAAAACCCTCTGACGGCTGCCCTCTGCTCCCAGGTCAAAATCCAGAGTCCTTATTGTAGCCTCAAGGCTCTGCACGACCTGCCACTACCCTACCTCTCTGAGCTCACAGCTCCCCACTGTGCTCCAGCTACAATGATCTCCTGGCTGTTTCTCAGTTGTGCTGGGTATTCCTGCCTCAGGGCCTTTGCACTTGTTGCTCCCTTTCCCTGGTATGCTTTTCCCAGATCTTCCCATGGCCGGCTCCTTCTTCTTGATTCAAATCTTGATTCAAACATCACTTCCTGGGCTTCCCTGGTGGTGCAGTGGTTGAGAGTCCGCCTGCCGATGCAGGGGACACGGGTTCGTGCTCTGGTCTGGGAAGATCCCACATGCCGCGGAGCAGCTAGGCCCGTGAGCCATGGCCGCTGAGCCTGCGCGTCCGGAACCTGTGCTCCACAACGGGAGAGGCCACAACAGTGAGAGTCCCGCGTACCGAAAAAAAAAAACAACATCGCTTCCTCAGGGAGGCCCCCGCCAGTCACGCTCTTACCACATCACCCTGTTTACTTCGTAACACATATTGATCTGAAGTTACCTTATCTGTTTACTTGTTTATTGAATGATCCCCAAATGTGAGCTCCATGAAAGCAGGGGCTGTGTCCATAGTGCCTGGAACAAATCCTAGAGCAGGGTAGGCGTGCTATGGGTGTTTGTTGGATAAGTGGTTGAAGGTTTAAGTGAAGGAAAGAAACAATGAACGAATGATGTAAGGACGTTGACGGGGGTACTGAATCTCGTCTGGAAAATCAGGGAAGACTTCCCTGAGAAGGTGACATTGAAGCTGAGATGAGAATGGGGATGGGATATTAACTGGGACAAAGTGGTGGAAGGGCTACCTAGGCAGAGGAAAATTACATGCAAATGCCCAGAGGTGAAACCCAGAGGTCACACCAGAGTTGTGCAGGAGAACAAACCAACTACAACTCAAGACTTCTCTTTTTTTGTTTGTTTTAATTGAGGTATAATTGATGTATAACATTATATTAGTTTCAGGTATAGAATGTAACGATTTGATATTTGTATATATTGTGAAATGATAACCACGATAAGTCTAGTTAACATCTGTCACCCTACTTACACACATTTTTTCCTTATGATGAGAACTTTTAAGATCTACTGTCTCAGCAACTTTCAAATATGCAATACAGTATTATTAATTATAGTTGCCATGCTATACATTACATCCCTATGACTTATCTTTTATAACTGGAAATTTGTACCTTTTGACCCCCTTCACCTGTTTTGCCCCCATCCCCCCAGACCTCTGGCAACCACCAATCTGTTCTCTGCATCTATGAGCTAAGTTGTTTTTGTTTTAGATTCCACCTATAAGTGAGATCATAGGGTATTTGTCTTTCTCTGACTTATTTCACTTAGCATAATGCCCTCAATTTCCATCCATGTTGTCACAAATGGCAAGACTTCATTCCTTTTTTGCCTGAGTATATATATACCACATTCTACATCTTCTTTATCCATTCATCTGTCTGTGGACACTTACATTGTTTCCATATCTTGGCTATTGTAAATAAGATTGCAGTGAACATGGAGGTGCATATATCTTTTTGCATTAGTGTTTTTTAGGTTTGTTTATTATTTTTAAATATTTTTATTGAAGTATAATTGACATATATGTTAGTTTCAGGTGTACAACATAGTGATTTAATATTTTTATACATTACCAAATGATCACCGTAAGTTTAGTTACCGTTTATCACCATAGCAAGTGATTACTATATTTTTGATTATATTCCCTATGTTGTACATTACATCCCTGTAACTTAGTTATTTTATAACTGGAAATTTGTACCTCAATCTCCCTCATTTATTTCACTCATTCCCCCACCCCTCCCTCTTGCAACCACCAGTTTGTTCTCTGTATCTATGACTCTCTGTTTTGTTATGTTTGTTCATTTGTCTTGTTTTTGAGATTTCAGAGATAAGTGAAATCAAGTGGTATTTTTCATTCTCTGACTTATTTCACTTAGCATAATACCTCCTAGGTCCATCCATGTTGTCACAAATGGCAAGATTTCATTTTTTATGGCTGAGTAATATTCCATCTTGTGTGTGTGTGTGTGTGTGTGTGTGTGTGTGTCTGTGTCTGTGTGTGTGTGTGTGTGTTGCATCTTCTTTATCCATCCATCTCTTGATGGACACATAGGTTGCTTCCATATCTTGGCTGTTCTAAATAATGCTGCAATAAACATTGAGGGGGTCATATATCTTTTGAAATGAGTGTTTTCGTTTTCTTCAGAAAAATACCCAGAAGTGGAATTGCTAGATCATATGGTAGTTCTATTTTTAATGTTTTGAGGAACCTTCATACTGTTTTCCATAATGGCTGTGTCACCAGCAGTGCACTGGCTTTCCCTTTTCTTCACATCCTCACCAATACTTGCTATATGTTGTCTTTTTGATGATAGCCATTCTGACAGATGTGAGGTGATATCTCATGATTTTCATTTGCCTTTCCTGATAATTAGTGATGTTGAATATCTTTTCCTGTGTCTGCTGGCCATCTGTACGTCTTCTTTGGAAAATTGTCTATTCAGATCCTCTGCCCATTTTTTAATTGGATTGTTTGCTCTTTTGATGTTGAGTTATATGAGTTCTTTGTATATTGGGGATATTAACCCCTTGTCAGATACATCATTTGCAAATATCTTCTCCCATTCAGTAGGCTGTCTTTTCATTTTGTTGATGGTTTCCTTTGCTGTGCGGAAGTTTTGTAGTTTGGTGTAGTCCCATTTGTTTATTTTTGCTTTTGTTGCCTTTGCTTTTAGTGACAAATCAAAAACATTATGGCCAAGACCAATGTCAAGGAGATTACTGCCTATTTTTTCTCCTAGGAGTTTTATGGTTTCAGGTCTTAGTTCCAAATCTTTAATCCATCTTTGAGTTAATCGTTACATGTGGCATACCAAGATTTCTTAATACTTTTGCACCTACTGTATGTTAGGCTCAGAGTACATGGGGAGCAAAGCAGGCATGTTTCTGTCCTCCTGGAGGTGCCAATCTGATAGGGAGGACAGACAATAACCAAAGAGCTGGGAAGACATTTATTTTTTTTCTTTTAAAGCAAATTTTTTTTTAACATCTTTATTGGAGTATAGTTCTTTTACAATGGTGTGTTAGTTTCTGCTTTATAACAAAGTGAATCAGCTATACATATACACATATCCTCATATCTCCTCCCTCTGGCGTGTCCCTCCCACCCTCCCTATCCCACCCCTCTAGGTGGACACAAAGCACTGAGTTGATCTCCCTGTGCTATGCGGCTGCTTCCCAGTAGCTATCTACTTTACATTTGTTAGTATGTATAAGTCCATGCCACTCTCTCACTTCGTCCCAGCTTACCCTTCCCCCACCCGGTGTCCTCAAGTCCATTCTCTCTGTCTGCGTGGGAAGACATTTATTGCCAAAGATTGAGTTGCCCTACGGAGTCTCATGTTACATCACACTGTAGATGTTCATTTTTTTAAATATCCTAGCTGGATGCTGTGTAGAAACACATGTAACACACACACACACACACACACACACACACACACACACAACCAATGAAGAATTCTCAGAATTGCCCATCAAAAGCAGGTGAATAGGACATTCAGTATAGTTCCTTTTTGTTTTTGATAATCAGTTATCCTCCACCAATATGATCATGATGAGCACAGGGCTGCAATTCCCTGAGTTCAAGAAAGAATGAAACAGGGCTGCACCCTTATGTGACAGTGGATATGCCCGTGTACATTCTCCCCACTTCCCCCCCTCCAGTTTGGCAAAAGCCAAAGCCAGGCCCAGTCACCAAATGGGCTCTGTATTGAGTGCTGGGAAGGTGCCAGGTTTTACCTCCCAGCATCCCTGTTTGGGGCCCACATCTTGCCCTCCTAGGAGTCAGAAGAAGGCTCCAGTTGGACGCTCAAGCTTCCCCTCTTCTGAGTGGCCACAGCAGGATTGATCCCACTCCATGGCTCTGTCTCACCGTCAGTGTCCATCACCAGCAACTCTGGAAGGGCCTTTTCCTCCTGCTTCACCAGGGCCTCCAGTAGGGTCCACCAGCTGGGACCATGAGGTCAAAGATGCTGTCCCATCCCTAAAGTGCTCAGCAACTGGCAATGACCAGCAGACTATGAGGCCACTGGGCCCAATGTCCTTTTGTCCCCCAGAGAGGAGGAGTCCCTTGCTTCCAGGTATACCCAGGTCTTCCAAAGAGGGAGTTTAACATGGGGACTGGTTACATGTGGTGGAGAAGCTGAGAAGCCACAGGAGGCAGAGGCACAACAGCAGTAGGAAGCTGTCCCTGGGGCTGGAGGGACAGAAGATGGGGTGGTGTCACTGAAGCACAGAAGCCAGCCGGCCAGTGAGGGCTAGAACCAGGGATGGTCCGCCAGGTGGGAGCTGCAGCGGAGAGGAGCATGTCTAATGCCCGAGGCCTAGAGAGGGGGAGAAATACCCTTGCTTCTCTCTCCCCTCCCCTCCTATACCCTCCAACGCTGCCTCCCACAGGCCAGCCCCTGGAGGAAGCCAGAGGGCAGGGAAGAGGGGAAGTGCAGTTCCTGTGATGCCGAGCAGAGGAGGGAAGGGTAGGGGGCTGGATCTGAGGGCCAACGGCTGTCACTGCCACAGACACACCCCTCGGTCTCTAACTGTGATCGCTATGACCCTCCTGTTATCACAGTCTGAGGATCAAAAACTCAGAAGCCTTGGGGAGCCTGGCAGGAGTGAAGGGGGTGAGGTGTAAGGCAACCACATGGTGCTGAACAGCAACTGACTCTTGTCTCAGGGTCAAGCAGACAGCAGGGAGGGGTGGAGACTGGGGCAAACTGATGCGTGTAAGGCTCATCTAAAGTCACAGCTGCTGCTTATCTCCATCTGACTCCTGCCAAGGAGGAATACCGGCCAAGGCTACCCGATTGTTCCCTTTTGTTCCAGAGAAGACAGAAGTTCAGATTTTTATATGAAATTTCCCAATTTCTAAAGGTTGGCAATCAATTCAATTTCTTTGTTTGTGTTATTTTCTAACACTGTGAGGATCAAAATACACATCCGTAGTTGGGACCGGCAGTCTGTGACATCTATATCACAGAGACTCTGGAAGGATGGTCCCCACCATGGCCTGCTGGTCCAGATTACCCAGTGAATAGATGTTTGTTGAGTGACTGAGTGCCCAGCAGTGGGCACACTGAAAATCTCCAAAACACCATCATTAATCCAATAATCCCTGTCTCTATTGCAGTGCGATTTTATTTTTCCCAATTACCCCATCCCTTCGGTGACTACATTTCCATAACTACTCATGTTAACAAGTTGTTGAACTCATTAAATGCCTACTAGAGCTGGGCTCCAGGAAATTTTTCTTATGTAAAGTTGAATTAGCTGGCTCCCTGCCTCCCAGTTGCTCAGGTCTGGTGAGGGACCATTCCCATGAATAGATGAGTAGATGCAGGGACTGTGTCTGCTACCTTTACCATGTGTCCTCTGTGCCTAGAGCAGGGCTTGGTACATAGTAAGTGCTCAATACACTCTGTTCAGCTGAATGAATGCATGGCAATAAGAGTTATGTTCGCATGCATTCTCAGCAGGGGCAAAAGAACCTTAGAGATTACCATGGTTTGTGGCCCTCCAGAAAGCTGCAGTGAAAAAACAGATATACAGTTTATCTGTGTATTAAAATTTCATGGGGGGAGGGGAGCTGGAAATTAGGAAAAAGTATCTAAAAAGTCTCCTGAAGTGGGAGAAGATTAAGAAACCCTGTTTTAGAGGGAAGATGAGACTACTGGAACACAGTAGAGGTCCTTAAACCAGACTGGGAGATCACGGAATGCTTCCTGGAGGAGGAGGCATTTCAACTCATTCTTACAAGATATGGAAAAGTCAGCTAGATTGAGGCCAACAAACCTTTTCTGTAAAGAGCCAGATAATAAATATTTAGACTCCACAGGTCTCTGCCACAACTACTCACTTCTGCTGTTGTAGATCAAAAGCAGTCATAGATAATACTTAAACAGATAGATGCGACTGTGTTCCCATAAAACTACTTACAAAAACAGATGATGGGCCAGATTTGGCCCCTAGGCCATAGTGTACCCACCCCTGATCTATATGATGGGAAAGGAAAGGCCACGAGGGGAAATAGCTCTAGCAAAGGTGTGGAGAAGTGAAAAAGCATGAGAACCAGAGAGAGCCAACAATGTGGTTTTCCTTCTCCCTGGGGCACAGAAAGAGACACCTATGTTTACACAAAGACTTGTGCTGTCACACAGGCTGAGCACAGGATCCTGTTAATTCAATCCACAAGTATATTTTGTGTGCCTACTACGTGCCAGACATTGTACGAGGTACTGGGGATGCAATAGTGAACAAGATCACTTCTGTGTCCCCAGGGCGTAAAGCCCAGCCAGGCATATAGTTTTTGTTAAATAAATGTGTTAAATAAAGGAATGGATAGATGACTGGGTGGTTGGATGGATGGATGGATAGATGGATGGATGGATGAGTGGGGAAGACAAACACAAAACACTCAGACAAATAAATAAACAAATAAGCAGGTAAATATAGCTTCCTCACTAGCTATGTGACCTTGAAGAAGTTACTTAACCTCTCTGTACCCCAGGAGGTTGATACAGTCTTCCCTCTGTACGGCGGGTTCCACACCTGCAGATTCAACCAACTGATGATAGAAAATATCTAGAAAAAAACAATTCCAGAAAGTTCCAAAAAGCAAAACTTGACTTTGTCATGTGCCAGCAACTGTTAACATAACATTTACATTGTATTAGGTATTTTAAGTAATCTAGAGATGATTTAAAGTGGCTTATATGCAAATACTCTGCCATTTTACATAAGGGACTTGAGCATCTGTAGATTTCAGTATCCATGGGGGTCCTGGAACCAAACCCCTGTGGCTACCGAGAGATGACTGTACAAGCAAAGTGCAGGACCAGCACGTAGTGGCTGCTCTATAAAAGTAGCTGCTGCTATTATTTTAAGTCAATATGCTGTTAAATAAATACACGATTTAAAATAACTGATCAGTGCTACACAGGAATAGAGCAGGTACAGGAGAGAGAGAGAAGAGGGGGCTACTTTGGATCAGGTAGTCTGGGTCCGTCCTGACTACCCAGGCTGTGCTGGCCACATCCTGTGAGTATATCCTAGAATTAGTAGTGTTTGCAGCCCTGATGCCCTGCGGCCTCACAAGAGGCCGTTAGTTATAAATATAGGAAGGTGTCTTCTCTTATTCGAGTGTGAGTGTAAAGTGCTTTGAAATCTGAGGATTAAAGGGGGAGAAGGGGTGAGGCTCAGGTCACAGGGCCAGGGCACCCCACTGTGAACCCTGAGAACTAGACTCGGCTCTGGCAGGCCTGCCTGGAGCTGAGCCCTTCTCACATCCTAAGTGGAGGTTAGGGGCAGTGGGAAATACACCCTCTTAAGGCAGGGGTAGTGGTGTGCGGGAGCAGGGCAAGGGTGTTGGAGCCACTCTAAGATAATGTGCTTAAAGCAGTGGGCCCAGCATGAGACAGGGGTGCTGAGTCAGTATTGGATGTTTCCAATCTGGTTACATTCTTGCTTTTGTCGTTGTTGTTATATGCCACTTACTAGCTGGATGACCCTGAGAGAGTTACTGACCCTCTCCGAGACTGTTTTCTCTTCTGAGCCTCAGTTTTCTCTTCTATAAAATGGGGTGATTATAGTACAGTAGTGCTAGATGCAGGTGAAGCACGTGGCACAGAGCAGAGACAATAACACCCCTCTTGGTGGACGCTTAGGGAGCCATTACTTTGTGCCGGGCACCCACCACTTCATGCATGTTCCATGTGTTAACTCATTTAATCCTTGTTTTCCAGACAAGAACCTCAGGGCCACCAGAGACAGCCATGCACTGCCCAATCAGGGGGCGCCAATCACATAGACCATGACAAGAACAGCACCCCTGAAGCTCTGATGCACAGAGAGGTTAAGCCACTTGCTCAGGGTCACACAGCTAGTACACAGCAGAACAAGGATTAGACCCCAGGCAGCCTGGCTCCTAACCCTGGATCAACGTTAGCCCTCGTCAAGACGGTTGTTGCAATGGAGAGTTTCTGGGATGCAGAGAAATTGGTTTTCCTTTTGCCCAGCCAAGCAGGCAACAAGCATCCCTCCACTGGTCTCTCACTTCCCTCTACCCCAAAGCCTGTACGTTTATGGGAATTTTTGATGTTTTTACTGTCTTCAAATTTTACAAGAGCAATACATGTCTCGGTTTGTTGTGCCCAGTGCAATCCGAGGGAGCTTGTGAAAATGCCAGGACATCTAACCTCAGAGACTGGCACTGACTGGTTTCCTTCCTGCATAATCACATGCTCGAGGCCTTCACTTGACAGATGGGCTGAGAGCAAAGTGACTACCTAGGGTCACACAGCTAGGAAGTGGCAGAACAAGACTAGGGCTTTTGGACTCCAGCTTCACCCTTCTCAATCCCCCATGTCTGAGATCTCCAATTGGTAGCCCACGAGCCAAATGCAGCCTGCAACCTATTTGATTTGGCCTGCATGATGTTTTCATAAAATTAGAATTTATCATCAGCATTTAAAGAAAGGGATATTTCCAGGAATAGTATGCAAAATATTTAACCAGACTGGCCTGGGCATCTACCATTCAGAGTTGACTCTGGCAGTCCAGCCAAAGCCATGGCTGTCACAAGAAAAAGCAATAAAAAAACCCCAAAAGATTTAGAAAAGGCAAAACTACGGAGACATTAAAAAGATCAGTAGTTGCTAGGGGTTAGAGGGGAGGGAGGGATGAATGAGCAGAGCACGGAGGATTTTTAGGGCTATGCAACTATTCTGAATGATACTACAATAATGGATACATGTCAGTATACGTTGATCCAAACCTATAGAATGTACAACACCAAGAATGAACCCATGTAATTATGGACTCTGGGTGGATCCCTAATGATGTGTCCATTAGGTTCACTGATGTGTCCAAGTGTACCACTGTGGGGGGAGGATGCTGATAGCTGGGGAGGCTGAGCATGGGGTGGGAGGGGCATGGGAATTCTCTGTACTTTCCACTCAATTTTGCCATGAATCTCCAAAAAACAGTCTGTTATAAAAAATCAGAAGGTCTGGCTACACTGCTCCCACATTTTTCACGGGGCCACAATGGGTGGCAGCCGACTCCTAGGTACCCCCTTAAGTTGAGCATGTGTACCTGAGTCTGCTAGGCTCCCAAGTCTGTCTGCTCCAGGTATCTCCTGCCCAGTGCCTGTGTGTGACTCAGGCACGAAGAGGATTCTTCGGAAGTTCTTGATGAGAAAGAGAATTGGGTGAAAGTGTGACCTGCTGAAACCGGCCAATGAGGGGAGGAAAAAGACCCAGTGACGCCTGCCTTTATCAGACGCTGCTCACCATCTCCCTGGGCTGGAGCCTCCTGTGCATTTTCCACGGGGAAGAGTGAGCCATTCTTGATCCACCCATCATCTGCCCGGGCCTGCGGTGGGTGGGTGCCCACTGTGGGACACGGCCTCATGAAGCAGCCTCACTCTGCCGCTGAAGCAGGCAGAATCGAGGTTTTGAAGTTTGAAATGATGCCAACCTGGGAGAATAGAGTAAAAATGGGCAGGACCTGGAAAATCAGAAGTTGCATTATGCCCCCTAAGAAATTATCCCTAAGATCACGCCCTTTCTGATAAATCAGATGGATTTTTCTTCTAATAGTTTACTTTGTACAATCACTCATTCAATTAACAAACATTTATTGAGTACCAAGCATGTCTAAAGGAGGCCTTGGAATAGAGATAGTTGGACAGTTGAGGAGGGCGTGCAATAGCCAACTGTTGTTTGTACCTGACTACCGTCCATCCCCCTTTTTTCTGGGGAGCCACTCCTTCCCCAGTATCACTCCATGTGGCTCAAGAGGAAGTGGGCTGTCTCCCCAGCAAGGTGGATCAGGCCTGGGCAATGAACATATTGCATCCCCCAGTCCCAGGGACTGGTTCTGGAATGGGCACGTGACCCAAGTCAGGCCAACCTGAGTCAACCCGAGACTTATGCTGGGACTACATAGAAAAGTCAGCTTCTATCCATTTCGCTTGCTGACCTGACAGAATGGAAGCCTGGGATCCTGGGGACATAGGATGATCCTAACTGACACAGAAGAAAACAGAGCTGAGAGTTGGAAGGAGCATGGTTCCTAAACAACAGGTGCACATCTGGATCCAGCCATTCCTGACGCTGAACCCATCTTAGGACTTTTAATTTATATAAACCAATGCATACATACACACACACACACACACGCACACGCACACACACACACACACTTTTTCTCTTAAGCCGTTTTGAGTTGGGTTTGTTTCTATCATTTTCAGCCCAAAGACCTGAACTATACAAGTGGGTAAATAGCTATTTCCAGGCTGGAAGACAAACAGCTTTGGCAAAAGCGGACCATGAGAAATCCACGTAAAGTGCTCTGAAAGGTGAGAGGAGAGAAAAGCAGAACTGGTTTCAGGAAAGAGGCAACCTTTTCACTCCACAAACATTCATCATTCATTCAGAATTTTGATATTCTAATAATAATAATGATCATAATAATACTAATAAAAATCATAATAATAATGATCATTTGCTGAATGATTACCAGGTATCAGGTCCTGTGCTGAGCCTTTTCCCAGCCTGTTTGTCTTCGCAACAGCACCGTGAAGTAAATACTATTGTCCTTACTTTACATAAAACAAAACTGAGTCTCGGGACTTCCCTGGTGATACAGTGGATAAGACTCTGCGCTCCCAATGCAGGCGGCTTGGGTTTGATCCCTGGTCGGGGAACTAGATCCCACATGCATGCCGCCACTAAGAGTTCGCATGCCACAACTAAGGAGCCTGCCTGCCGCAACTAAGACCCGGTGCAACCAAATAAATAAATAATAAATATTAACTTAAAAAAAAAGCACAAAACTGAGGCTCAGAGAGGTGAAGTGACTTGCTCAAGGCCACACAGCAATTAGATGATGAAGTGCTGACTCCAAAACCTGAGCTCTTCACCCCTCTGCTGCACTGCCTCATTCCCACATTTGCCAACTTTCTCAAGTTTTGCCCCCAAATGTGTTACCACGAGATGGTAAACAGAAAGTTGAAGACAAACATAAAGTGGTGGACATGGAGACGTGCCACTCAGAATCCCTTCCAGGAGGGCCTTGCTGCTCCGCCATGGAGAGAGTGGTCAGCAGATGTTGCCAGCTCCTTCAGGGGCGGCCTCAGCTGCGGACAGCCACCGCACCAGGCCGTGCCCTTCTGAGGGGAGAGTGAGCTTGGAGCATTTGGGAGGAGGAGGAAGGTAGCAGGGAGTGAGACCAGAGTGGTGTGGAGAAACGGTTCACACAGGGCCTGACAAACCATGCAGAACCTGCTATGGGATTAGCAGGACCGGGTGTAAAATGAAAACACAAGGCCCTTGTTCTGAAATTGTTAAGGATTTCAAAATGGCAAGAGTAGAGCATTAAACCAAGTGCGGGGCCCTTTGGAGCATGGGGTGCTGTGTGACTACCCAGGGCCCCAAAGCCCCATTTAGGAGTTGGATTTTATTTTCTATCCTGTTGAGACATGAAGTCTCAGAGATGTGCAGTGACTTTCCCATGGTCCCACAGACAGCCAGTGTCAGAGGCAGGATACGAATTCAAGTCTTGTTCTCACAACTTCCGTTGTAGCTGGAAGGGCCACAGGTGGTCGACAGTGGCTCTGGATGCCCGAGACCTCAGGGGCCAGGATTAGGGGTTTGTAGCCCTAAGATCCTGTGGTTGGCAAACTGATGCCCATTCCCTTCTTCTTCTCACCTTTCACAATGGTGACCAGATCCTCACTTTCCCAGGGTCCCTTGCAGCTGAGTCAGGCATGTCATCAGTCACATGATCAGCTCTGCCAAAAGACATGTGAGGGGAGTTCTGGAGGTTGGGGGAAAGCTTTCGCTTTGGGATAAAGTGGCTAGAAGTGGATGGTGCTGCCCTACTTCTTCCTATCATTAGAAGCACTAAGCATCTATCCTGAAACTATCATGGGGAAGCCAAGAGAATTGCAGAGATGCCAGCAAGAGCCCTGATTTTCTTGAGCCACTAAGTGAAGACCAATAACTGCCTCTCTCTGAACTTTTTATTATGGGGGAAACAACCCCTTGCTTGTTTGAGCCTCAGTCACTTGGATTTCCAGCTACTTGCAGCCAAATGCATTTCTATCTGTCACAGTCACCTCCTCCAGACCATAGGTTGCTCTGGAGCCCCACTGTACATACAGAGATACTGAGTTCTGGAACTGAGAGGAAACTTCCCTGGGTCACACGGTGGAGTCACCAGTTTACTGACTCACCATCCAGTACTCCTTCTGCTCATGCTATACCTCCTGGTCTATTTCCTTTCATTCAGGCTGCTATAGACACAGCCAACAGCTGTAAACTAAACAGAAGGCAGTGACGACCTTGCCCCTGAATCTTTCCAGTCTCTTACGTAAATAGCCCCCAGGCCACTGCCTCCAAGCCTTTGGACCCAGGACAGCTTCCCACATCCTTTAAAAAGATGAGATGACCAAACGTAGAATCTATGCTCCTGGAAAGTGTGAGTCACGAATCATGAAGCAGAAAGTTCACAGCCAGGAATCTGCCTGTCACACTCGTAGTCTAGTCCCCAAGGCTTCCACTGAACTTGTCCAATGAAGCACTGACTCATCCCAGCTTGTGGTCAGCTCTGACACTCAGATCATCTTCTGCTCTTCTTGCGCCAGGCTGGTGGTCTTTAGTTATGTGTTGTCAACCTCCTGTCTCTGTCCATGTTGCTTCCCCACCCCCCTTTTTAGAGGATTATATGAATACTAAAGAAATAATACTGATATTGATACCAACAGCACTTTCATATTCTGAGTGCTTTAAATGAATTTTAAATTTTTTCTCAAAAATCACTGTCTGAGATAACTAGTAATACTATTTATATTTTATGAACAGAAGAACTAAGGCTTGGAAAAATTAAGCCACTTGCCCAAGGTAGCAGAGCTAGGAGTATTTGGTGGAGCTGGAATATGGCCATAAATCTGTTGGATCCTGGAGTCCAGCTCTAAAGGACAAAGCCAGCTGGATCCATTAAGATAGTTTCAGAGGCTCTATGATAACAGTTTAGATTATAATAACATTTATTGTTTTTTAAAAGACTTCTGGATATTGGAGACCCTAGGGTATGTTTGGCATCTCAAGGTTGTCATAAAAGACCAAAGCTCCTTGCCTTCAACAGCAAGTCAGCACCTTTTCCTTAGGTTTGTCACCCAGTGTCACAAAATGGTTGCCACAGCTCACTCATCACCTCTTCACACAACTATGTCCAAAGCAGGAAAGGAAGAAAAGAGGCAAATAGGTCTCTCCTCATGTGCCTCTTTCTTATCTGACAGGAAATCCTTTCCCAGAAGCTCCCAGCAGAGTTTCCCTTTGGCCAGAACTGGATCAAATGACCACCCCTAGACCAATCACAACTCCGGGAGAATAGGATGGCCATGGTTGCTTTAAACCAAATGTGGTTTATTTCCCAGGTCTGGGCACATGGCCAGCAGAACAAAGTCAGGGTTCCGTCAGCAGAAAGGAAGGGGAAAATGGCAGTTGGCATGGCAACCACCAGTGTCTGATACCCCAGCATTTTTAAATGTTTAGCACAGGCACCACGTTGGTTTTCAAGATTATTATAGGTGGTGAAGGATGAAGGCTGATTATTATAGGATGAAGTTGTGCTTTTTAAAAAATTTTATTTATTACATATTTACACACATTTGAAAAAATACACATATTACTAACTCATCAGAACCGTGAATTCATGGATATTATTTCTTCAGATGAAACAACTGTGTTTAAGGTTTTTTAAAAAATTATATGAGTTAAAGAAAAATATTAAGTAAATAATAATTCATTTACTTCAAGATTTGGCAATTGTAAGGGTAGGGAACACTGTTCTATGTTACCCTGATCGGCATTTTTTCCAGCTTCTCAGAGCCATTCTGCCTGCAACCTCCTTCTTGAGGAAAATAAACATCCACAAAGATTTGTGCATCATCTGCAAGTATGATTCAAATAAAGCCTCGAGCTCAATATAATCCAGGCTTCTTCAGCCAGGAAGGGCAGGCATCTTGACTCCAATCCTTTCCTGGTATTTCACCTCTGTCTTAGTGGTTTTACGGTTTTACAAATCCTATTTCTCAAAGAACAAGATATAAATAACAAACAGAGTGACCACTTGAGATTTCTTGTCCTTGACAGGAATTTTCAAACTCTCCTGAGACACGAACTCCTTTCATTTAAACAAGAATTTCAGGGGTCCATCCTAAGAACTGGATGAATTATGGCCCAGCAACACAACGAGAGATGCTAGAGCCTTTGTTAAAAGGAATCAGTGCACGTAAATCAGTGCACATCTTCCTCAACTTACAATGGGCGTAAGTCCCGATGAGCCCATCATAAGTTGAAAATATTAAGTTGAAAACGCATTTGAGGGAATTCCCTGCAGTGACCCAAGTTCAGTCCCTGGGTGGGGAACTAAGATCCCGCAAGCGACGCAGTGCGGCCAAAAAAAGAAAGAAAGAAAGAAAGAAAGAAAATGCGTTTAATGCACCTAACCTACCTATCAACATATCAGAGCTTAGCCTCACCTACCTTAAGCATGCTCAGAACACTTACATTTGCCTAGACTTGCGCAACATCAACTAACACAAAGCCTATTTTATAATAGAGCGTTGAATATCTCATGTCACCTATTGATACTGTACTGACAGTGTAGAACAGAATGATTGTCCGGGTCCAGGATGGCTGTAAGTGTTCCGGTTGTTCACCCTGGTGACCATGGGGCTGACCGGGAGCTGCCACTCACTGTCACTGCCCAGCCTCATGAGAGAGGACTGGACCGCATGTTGCTAGCCTAGAAAAAGATCAAAATTCAGAATCTGCATTACAGTTTCTGCTGAAGGTGTTGTCGCTCTCACACTATCATAAAATCAAAACATCGTCAGTCGAACAGCCCTACGTTGGGAACCGTTTGTATGTGCTGATAGCAGAAGACCTCCCAGGATCTATGGTTGCGTGGAAAAAGCAGAGCAATGTGTACAATACAAACCGAGGTGAGCACACATGTTCTGTAAAGGACCGCATAGTAGATACTTGGGGCTTTGTGGGCTCCACGGTCCCTGATGCAAGTCCTCAAGTGTGCTGTCAGAGCACGAGAGCAGTCACAGACATCGCACAAACACACGGACAAAACTGTGTCCCAGTACAACTTTATTTATGGACACTGAGAGTTGAATTTCATATAATTTTCATGTGCCCTAAAGTATTATCTTTCTTTTGATTTTTTTCAACCATTTGAGAATGTAAAAGCCATTCTTAGCTTGCAGGCTGTACAAAAACAGGCAGCAGGAGAGATTTGTCCTGAGATCTATAGTTTGCTAATGCCTTGTACCAACCATTGGTGCAAAAAGAGATGTTAGAGAAACACAGGAAACAGAGAGATACTTTGTTACATGTATGTATGGATGTGTGTGTGATATACCATCTATTTGGAGAGAGGGAGTGAGAGAGAGAGAGAATAAGAAAGATTTGTATATATAGTTAAAAGGACGCATAAGAAACTGGCAACAGTTGGTGTTTCTGGAGTTGGGAAAGATCAGATTGGAATTGGGAAAGATGAGATGAAGACAGAAGGCAGACAGTTTTCCCCAGAACACTCTTACACTGTTTGAATTTTTCTCCATGTGCGCATGTTACTTTTACAAAGCAGAAAATGTTTCTCGAAGCACAAAGGACTCCTATGCCACTGTCAATGAGAATGAGATGATCTAAATAAACACATATAGGCAACCACGGCACAACTCCAGGGGACACTGTTCGTGGGAGTTATTTATAGCCTGGAGCCCCTGGAGTTGTGCAGGCCCCACCCGGTGTGGCAGCCCCGCTGGCAACAAAATCAACACCAAGACTTTGTATGAAGCAAAGTTAATAAGTAAATATTGAGGGAGTCCGGCTGGGGGGGAAGACGTGGGAGGAACAATCAAATCTCGCTATTTCCGTTTTAGTCTGTTCCTTATCGGGGTCACAGTAAAACCAATGTTCTGCCAATATTTACTTTTGATCTTCGTTCCAGCGTGGAGGAAAGATGCCCAGGCCCAGTGTGAATGTGAGGGTGGAATTGAGACTTAGGAGAAGAGAAAGGAACTCACCCTGAAATAAAATCATCTCAAGAACCTAAATAAGAAAATGCCATTCGTTTCACAGAAACACTTAAAGCCCAAGTTTACTTCTTCAACTCCTGCTCTCCGAACTCCTGTCAGCTTTCCCAGAAATTTGGGGCTCTATGAGGCCAATTTTTGGAAGCATTTCTGACCCAGGTCAGAGGTCACAAATGGCAAGCTTCCCACCTAGGTAGGCAGCAGATGTGGATTTTTGATCAGCAGCGGTTTAATGGTTTCAAAATCAAGACTTTTCACACAAATACAGAAGTTTCTGGCCTCCCTGGAAACACTTGGAGCTTGGCCATACTGGGCCCATATTCCCACACGGGAACTTTAGGCTGTATGTAGCCAAGTGTTAGCTGCACCTTTCAGATGGGACAAGGGTTACCAGTTTGCACAGTCCCCACCACTCCCTGTTGCCCTCCATCAGAACTGCTGCACTCGTTTCGGTTTTTTTACATTTTATTCACTCAAGCAATATTTATTGAGCACTTACTATGTGCCAGGCACTGGGATTATAGCTGTGAACAAGACAGAAAAAAATTCCCCACTTCGTGGAACTTATGTTCCAGTTGGGAAGACAGACGATGAACAAAAATAATAATAATAAGGAAAAATACATAAAATGCCGGATAATGATAAGTTCTACAGAGAAAAATAATGCAGCAAAGGTGGAGATGGACTGTGAGGTGTGATCGAGGAAGGCCTTACTGACAAGCTGGTATTTGAGCACATACCTGAAGCAAGTGAGGAAGCAAGCCTTGAGGATGTCTGTGGGAAGAGTGCTCCAGCCAGAAGGAAGAGCAGGTGAGGCAGGGCTCTTCCTGTGTGTCTGAGGAGCAGTGAGGAAGCCAGTGCATCTAGACAGGGGTGAGTGTGAGAGAGGACGTCAGGGAGGTGTCAGGGGTACAAGTCTTGGAGGGCCTCATAGGCTCCTTGGCTCTTACTCTGCATGAGGTGGGAGCCATGGAGGGTTCTGAGCAAAAGAGGGACATCGTCGGACTTAGGCTTTGATACACTCCCTCCGGCTGCATGAGATGGTTGGACTGTGTGCATGTGTGTGTGCGTGTGTGCGTGTGTGTGCGTGTGTGTGTGTGTGTAGAGGGTGGGGTGGGGGACAGGCGTGGAAGCAGGGAGACCAGTGAGGACCTACTGCAGTAGTCTAGGCACAAGATGATAGTGACCAGATCAGGGTGGTGGCCACGGAGGTGGGAGAAGAGGTTGGGTTCTGGTCATACTGTATTTCCCACCTAGCTCTTTTTAGCACTTATGAGAAACTTCCTTCATTCACTCTGAGCCAGCCACATTGCCCTTGCACGATTCGGCCTCAGGACTGTATCTTTTAATCCCCCAAAGACCCTATGAGTTCATTTGATTGTTAAATAGCCCCGTTTTACAGAAGAGGAAACTGAGGCATAGGAAGATGAGCTCCTCCTCACTCTGTATTTTCTAAAGAGGCTCACAGCTGTATCTCCCATCCCTCATGATTGTTTTTTCTTTTGAAAAACAGCTTTATTGAGATATGATTTGCATACCACAAAATTCACCCTTTTAAAGTATACAATCCAGGGGGGTTGGGTATATTCACAGACTTGTGCAACCATTACCACTATCTAATTTAGAACATTGTCATCACCCCCCAGAGAAACCCTGTACCCATTAGCAGCTGTTCCCATTTCCCCCTTCCCAGACTCTGGCAACCAGGAATCTAATTTCTGTCTCTGTGAACTTGCCTCTTCTGGACGTTTCAGATAAATGGAATCATACAATCTATGGGTTTTCGTGACAGGCTTCTTCCACTTCGCATGTCTTGGAGGTTTCTCCGTGCTGTAGCCTGTATCAGTACTGCATTCCTTTTCGTGGCTGAATAATACTCTGTTGAATGGGCATGGCACACTTTGTTTATCCATTCATCTGTTGACAGATGTTTGTTTTCGAGTGACATATGTCCTTACTTCTCTTGAGTATATATATGTAGGAATGGAATTGCTGGTGAAACTCCATGTTTAACCTTTTGAGGAACCGCTTTTCCAAACTGTTTTCCAAAGGGTCTGCACCATTCTGAACTCTCACCAGCAATGTGTGAGGTTCTAGCTTCCGTACATCCTCCTCAGGCTCTTCTTATAAAGTGACTTTGACTCTCCTTCCATTGAGTGATGAGGTCTCTCTGTCCTCTTCTGTCCCTTCCCCTTGAACCTTGGATGACCTTTATGACTACATCAACTGACTAAGTACAGTGAAAATGATCCTACATGACTTCCAAGCCCAGATCATAAGAATGCCTTGCACTTCCGGCTTGCTCTCTTGGAATGCTTGCTCTGGGAACCCAGCTGCCATGTTGTGAGGAAGGCCAACTAGCCCTGAGTGAAGCGACCACACGGAGAAGTCACGTATAGGGTGTCCTACTGCCAGCCCCTCTGAGGAACCAGCTGCCAGCCTGTGGCAAGTGAAGACTCTCCACATGATACCAGTGCCCCCCAAGCACCAAGTCACCCCCAGTTTTCAAGTCACCCCAGCTGAGACTGCTGACATCATAGAACAGAGACAATACATCTCTTTGTGCCTTGTCTAAATTCCTGACCCACAGGATCCAGGAGATACAAATCCAAAAGAATAGAATGGATGTTTTATGCCACTAAGTTTGGGAGTGTTTGTTATGCGGCAGTAGTAGTAACCAAAACACACAGCTAGCAAGGGGTAAGGTCAGAATTCAAACCCTAGCCTGTCTGGCCTCAGGGTCATCCCTTTCTGATCCCATGGGTGCTGTCCCATTCCTCAGGCCGTGATGAGGGGGGTAGATGCTCTTTTCCCAGCCCCATTTGACTCAGTGCATCAGGTGACATCCCCTTTCTCAGGGTGACCTTCTGGCAGCAACATAAACCATGGATGGAAATGCCTTCCTTTTGTTTGTCAGATTGTTGCTGCTGCCACGGTTCTTATTTAATACACAAGAATTCTTATTCTTTCTACAGAAGTTAGAATAAACAAATAAGGAAAAATAAAGTCCACCTGTCATACCCAGCATGCAGGGAAAATCTCCATGAAACACTAGACTCCAGGATTGAATCGCATGATACAGGCAGTTAACTTAGACGATTTCACCATGAACACTGGGCCAAAGGGGGGACGGGAGAGAGAGAAATGACCTAAATAGCTCAGGTGAGCTGACAGATCCTATCTTGTATTCAGCATGTCCCCAAGCACAAGGCAGCCCCTCCATCCAGTGGCTATTTTGATTTACAAAGAACTCGTAGTGCACTATGGTTGAGAGAAAATTTAACTGATTTTCTAGGATCATTTTGGCTCTACATAAAAGGAGAACTGTTTCCCCCCAACAAAAATGGGATTGCTTTACACATATTGCTTTGAACTTGCCTTTTTCATGTAACAACATACCTGGAACTGCTTCCTGTGTAAGCTACTTCCTCGTGGCCTTTTTTGTAGGAGGGAAGCTTTTGTGTGCTTCACATGATATCTTGGTCTGGGCTGTAACACAGTAAAAGTCTACTGAAACACCATGAATCTTCTAGTCATAATGTTGAGCGAAAGAAACCAGACAGGAAAGAGCCCATACTGTGTGATTCCATTTATATAAAGTCCAAAAGCAATAAAATTAAGCAATGGGGTCAGAACTCAGGACAGTGGTTAGTTAACCTTAGGGAGCATTTACTGGGAGGAGACATGAAGGGGGCTTCTGGAATGTTCTGTTTTATTCTGGAACATTCATCTGGATGCTGATTAGATGAGTTTGTCCACTTGGTGAGAATTCTCTGTATGATGTATGCACCCTTCTGTGCAAAAAATAACAAAAAATACTCATGTTTTCAGAACATGGGTGGTGCTGTATGGAAATACATGTTTCATGTTTTTGCGACATGTAGACATATGTGACTGCTTAGAGGATTGGACATGGAGTTGGAAAACCTGGGTCTGAATGCTGGCTTGGCCTCTGATAAATGTGTCACCTTGGGCAAACTACTTAGCCTCTCTGAGCCTCAGTTTCTTCATCTGGACTCCTTATCAAGCCCACAAGGCCCACAGGATCAGCCCCTGCCACCCTCTCCAAGTGGCTCTACCAGCGCTCTTTGACTCTCTGTCTAAGCCACAGCCACACTGGCCACCATTCTGCTTCTGCCACAGGCAAAGCTTAGTGGAGCCACAGGGCCCTTGCACTAGCTATTCCTGCTTCTGTCCTCTCCCTGGTTTTCTTGTGATTGGTTCTTTTTTCTCATTCATGTCTCGATTCAAGTATCACCTCTTCAGAGAGCCCCTCGCTGACCACGCCCCACACCAACCATCATCAATTGTATTCCCTGGTCTCATTTTTCTTCCCAGCGGTTCTGTCTGAAATTGTCATCCTTGTTTTTCTGTGTTGCTGTTGGTTACTTTTTATCTGTTCAGCACTCCCTCTGGACCCATGGGCTCCATGAAATCAGGGATCTTGAGAGTCTTGTTCATTGCTAACATCCTGATCACCTAAAACAGTAACTATTTGTTGTATGAGTTAATCAATCCACACAGTGGTCTGATTCTATATACTTTGTAGAATCCTCAAGAGGTTCAATGAGATGGTGTCTTGAAAGTGTGTTTTAAGCATCCAGGTTTATAAAACACGAGAGAACCTTGAAAGCCTTGTTTGAATGTGGTCAATTACTGAGAGAGCTCTAAAGAGCCATAGGTTTCCCCTTGAGCTAGACCTTCGATAATCTGATCTCTGCTAAAAGTCACTATAACTTCTGCAGCCGTTTCCCTCCTCGTCTTTTGTGCTATTGGCTGTTTGCCTGGAACAAAATCACTGATATTCTTGTTTAGTTTATTTATCTCTATAATATTACTTTAACATGATATTAAGTAATTCAAAAGATACAAAGAGTATAATGAGAAGTCTGTCTCCCTCTGACTCTTGACACAGAGGCAGCTAACATTTCCAGATACCCGGTAAATGATTCCAGAAATTTTCTACACATAAACAGGCATGTAGGGTTATATATCCCCACCTTTTCTGTTTATACAAAAAGGATCGGATTACACACAGATCTGCTTTATGTCCTGGCTTTCTCTTTTTCCACTTTACAGTCTATTTCCGTATCACTGCATATTAAGCGATCTTGCTGTTTTCAGAGACTGTATGGCACGTCATGATGTATCCATTCCCCTATCCATGGATGCAGGTGAACTCAGTCGTTTGCTACTGAAAACAGTGACTGTCCTCAAACATACATCTTGGGGCCCAGAGAGTCATAGGAGTCCTGTGGAGTCTGTTAAAGGAAGCCAAGAGCTTTACCCTTCCCCAACCTCCTCTCCACCCCGCTCCAAACACCCTCCCCGGTGTTTGTGTTTTGGCCTTTTAAAGACTTTTTCAAAGTTGACTTTGGCTTCTTGGCCTGAACTCTGAAGTGTTTGAGCTGATAAGATAATGGGCTTGGCGAAGGGGGGCAGGAGCAAATAGTTACCTTGGAGGCCCTCAGCCCAAGCAGAAGAGGGGGCTGCGGCCCCCCTCCAGCAGCAGGCGGTGTGGACAGAAGGAGGGTGAATCCGTGCTGGGGGAGGCTGGGAGGTGGGTGTGTGCGCTGCCCGCAGGCAGCTCCTTGCCAGCGCCAGCACCGAGAGGGCCCAGCAAGGGTTGCCTTGTTGACCAGGGCCTCTCAGAAACCAAACAAGACACCACGGGCAAGTTAGAGCAAAGTCCTGGCAACCCTCCAGACCCGGGCACATCTCAAGAGGCCTTGAACCCCGAGGGACCTGAGGGGCCACAGAAGGGCCCAGTCTCCGTGGCTGTGGCACAATCGTGACACAGAGTCACCACATGCTGTCAGCTATTATCCCATTCCAGGGATTTTATCTGCCCAGCACTGAGCTAGGTCCCAGGCCACAGAAGTGAATGAATTAGTCCAGCTTCTAGCTTTCTTCAGTCTAGAATAACAGAGGGGTGACAAACAGGCAAGGAGTCCCCAGGGTGCCACAGATGGGCTGTGGGAGCCAGAGCAGGGACACTGCCTGGCCTAGGGTAGAGGAAAGCCTCCTCAGTCGTGACACATCCCAGCTGAACAACCCCCTGGGGCTCCCCAGGGCTCCCTAAGAGTCCCAGGGCCCACAGCCCCTGTGTGATCTGGCGCCACCCCCCTCCCCATCCTGGGCTAGCTTCGTTGTCAGCTTGTCAACACCCCACACTGCTCCTACCTCAGGTCTTCATAGCGCTGCTCCCTCTGCCCGCAATGCCCTCACCTCCTACCTCCTCAGCCGAGATGTCACCTTCTCCTCCAGGAAGCCCTCCTTGATGCCCAGGATGGGTCTGGAGGCCCCTCAGGGCTGTCTCATGCTGCTGTACCTTCCCTGTCTCAGCTCTGACCACTCTGGATTGGGGTCACCATTTGCAGGTGGCCAAAGTGCCCCAGCATGGCCAGAGTCCAAGCTCTGTGGCTGGCCCGCCCAGATTCAAATGCTGGCTCCTCCTCTTAGCTGTACAACTTGGGCCGCAGTTTTCTCATCTAGAAAGTGGGCATTATGATGGCACACACCTCATAGGATGGTTGTGAGGAAGAAGTGACTTAATTTAAGCGCTTAGAACAGTGTCTGGCACAGCATTTGTGCTCAGTATTATTACACTGTCTCTCTCTCTCCCGCAGGCCGTAATAGGTACTCACTCACTTAACATTTGCTGGATAAATTTATGCAGACCTTCAAATATGTTCGTGAAGATGAGCAGTGGGGGGAAATGCTTGCGATATAATGGAAAAGTTTTTTAAAACACAACACTAAATAGTTGAGCAGTATGCCTTACAACTATGCAAACACACCACACGCACACACACTCACACACACACACACACACACACACACCTTTAGCTTAGGAGAAAGAGAAAAAAACCAGGATGTTTAGTGTGGTTGCATTAGAAGGATGGGACAAAGAATAATTTTTCTTCTTTCTTATTTGATGTGTTTTTTCCTAATCTTCTTTAATAAGCATGGTTTCAATTTAAATGGGAAAAAATAAAAACAAATCTAGAGAAAGGGAAGCCCGCAAGCCTTTTCTGTTCCATAGAGTTTTCCCACAAACTGGGGCAGGGTGGGGCTGGGTGGTCAGAGAAAGAGCTGCCCTTTAGAAGTGAAGCAAGAGTGGGAAAACCAGCGCGTTCTGGGCCGGTGGAAGGTGTCAGCCGACCAGGGGGAAGTTGTGCGAATAATGACAAAGCAAGCCCTCTCCCAGCATGGGGCATGGTGGAGACTGTGGACGCTGCCACTCCCCAAAGCCTCCCCAGACCCCAAGCTGGGCTAGCGACGCTGCCTAACGCCACAGCCCCATGTGTCCCTGTAGCCTAACATGTATCACACCACCGTGTCTGTGCCCCTCTTCACGTACATTACCTGGCTTAACCTGGTTCTGACAACCTGCCTGTGAGCAAGCTGTAGGTCACTATGTTAGCCTCATTTCACAGAGGGGAAAACCGAGGCTCAAAATGTTTCATGATTTGTCCAAGGTTGCCTAGCTGGCAAATGGCAGAGTCTAAATTTAACACCATGTGGTTCCATCCTTGTCTATGATTGGCCTTCTTCTTCTCATTTCTACTAAACCAAATGGTGAGGTTCTAGATAAAGGGATGGGCTCACAGGCTGCACTCTGTCCCCAGGGCTTGGCTAGGGTCTAGCACATGAGGGCCTAATAATGACTGAGTAAATGAATGAACAAATGGGGGATGGATAGATAGGTAGATGGATGGATGGATGAATGGGTGGATGGGTGAGTAGCTGGGTGAAATGCATGAATGAAGGATGATGGATGATGGATGGATGGATGGATGGGTGGGTGGATGGGTGCGTGGATAGATATCGATGGATGAGTGGGTGGCTGGAATCCATACATGGAATGAATGCATGGCTGAATATGTAAAAGAATTAATTAAATAAATGATTATGAAAGGCAGAGGGCACTAGGAGGATGTGTGTTTGTTCTTGGACCTTGAATGCACCCTTCAGGAAGGTTGCAAACTGGCAGCCCTCAGGCCAAATCAGGCTTCAAACATGTTTTGTTTGGTCATCATGGGTTTTTAATTTTTTTAGTTAATTGCCATTATTTTAAAATCAGGAAATTTCACATGAGAAACCTAGATTTCTGGCTTCTCTTGCAAAATTGGGCCAGCACACATGCCAGAAAACAACGTGCCAGGACTGACAGGGCTGAGCCATCTGGGACTCCGCAGTCCCCACCACTCTCCAGTGCATCCCTGATGTCGAGGTTGGGTGTCAGCTGCCGTTTATCATGGCACTTCGGGCTGGTGTTTTTCTCATAGTATAATTAAACTGAAAATGAAAAATCTCTTGTACCTGACTTTCCATCAAAAGTGGGAAAATGACTTCCCTGGTGGCACAGTGGTTAAGAATCCACCTGCCAATGCAGGGGACAAGGGTTCGATCCCCGGTCCGGGAAGATCTCACATGCCGCGGAGCAACTAAGCCTGTGCGCCACAACTACTGAGCCTGCTGTCTAGAGCCCACGAGCCACAGCTACTGAACCTGCGAGCCTAGAGCCCGTGCTCCACAACAAGAGAAGCCACCGCAATGAGAAGACTGCGCACAACAACGAAGACCCAATGCAGCCAAAAATAAATAAATTTATTAAACGAGAAAACAAAGTTAATAAGTACTCAAAATTAATCACTTTCTAATTGTTTTTTTAAAAAAAGTGGGAAAATGAAAATACGTAAAAAGAAAACTGGGAGAGAAAGTATTTCTTTGTGGAAGAAGAGAGTACTCCTGTGGATTGGATGCCCAAACAATACATACTTTCCTGAGGGACAGTAGAGTACAGTGGTTAAGGGCACAGGTGCTGGTGTCTGACAACCGGGGTCAAGCCCTGGCTCTGCTACCTACTGGCTGTGTGGCCTTGGGCAAGTCTCTGAACCTCTCTGGGCCTCAGTTTCCTCATCTCTAAGACAGAGATGGAGTCAGTCCCCACCTCCAGGGCGTTAATTAGCAGGTTCCTATATGTGAAGCTCTCTGTGTGTGAGACAGGACTAACTTTCGTCACTTTGTGTGACCAGCCTGGACCCTGTGGGTCCACAACAGGGGTTCTAAACCGAGGGCCATCTGGCAGTGTCTAAATTTGACACTGTCTAAAGACATTAGGGCTGTCAAAACGTCCCTCCCATTCCAGGCTGCAGCCAATTAGACAAGAGGATGTGTCCCTAGCGCCTCCCGGTGGTCTCATCCCTAAACTGCATGAAACTCTCCAGCCTGGGGTGGTGGGGGGAGAATGGGGACTTACCCCAGGGCCATCTTCATCCAGACTAGGTGGGAATGTGGGGATTTAAGGTAATGAAGGATGGCAGCAAAGGCTTGGGAGAAAAAATAACATGGGTTTGTATCTGAGATCTTCCACAGACCAGCAGGGATACCTTGGACAAATCCTATGACCCCTCTGGACCTCAGTTTCCTCAGCTGTAAAATGGGGATAATGTTACTTCACAGTGTTGTTATGAATGTTGTTATGAATATACATAAACAGATGGCACATATTAGATGCTTCATAATCCTCCTCTCTGACGCGGGTGGTCACCTAGACCCATAGCCATTTATATTTGATGAACTTCCAATATACCCCGAGTGATTTTTAAATAAGTCTCAAATAAATAATTTTGTTGCAAAGGCATATTTACTAATATGGAATGGGATCCACAATATATTGTCAAATAACCTCAGACCTCAAAAACATTGTGTACAGGCAGATCCCATTTTTGTTTGACATATCTGTATTTTAAAATATGTACATTGGTAACATTTATGAGAAACAAAGACCTAATTTTCCTAGTATATGAAAAGCTCTTGCAGATGAAAAAAGAGACGATTATCCAATAGAAAAATACGCAAAGGACATGAATGCTTTGCTACCAGAAAAGAAATACTAATGGCCTTTAGATATATTTTTAAATTCCCAACCTAAGGAAAAACTATGCAGATTACAACCATGGTGAACACATTTTTCCCCAATCAGCAAGGCAGAGATCAAGAGGTCAGATAATAGTTGGTGTTGGCTAGTGTGTGGGGAAACCAGTGCTCACGTAAATTGTTGGTCTGAATGTCAATTGGTAGGTATGACCTTAGAAAGCATTTAGACAATAAGTGTTAAAATTTAAAAATGCACCTGCCCTGTGACTGGGCAGTTCAGCTGTTAAGAATTTATCCCTACAGAAATGGACCCACAAACACGGAAAGACTCCTGTGAAAGGAATACTAATTGCAGCATTGTTTGCTGCAGCAAAAGACTGGAATCACCTACATGACTATCACCAGGGGCTGGTTAGATAAATTATTATATTCAGACAATGGAATGTGTGAAGAATGCTCTCCTAGTGCTGATCTGGAAAGATCTCCAAGGTACATTGTTAAGTAAAAAACAAAACAAAACAAAACAAAACCAATGCAGATCAGGGTGTGTAGTGTGCTTCTATTTAGAGAAACAACTACAGGAATCCATGTACATGTTTGCTTATCTATACTCTGTATATCTCTGTAACAATCCCCAAGAAACGATAACCAGGATGGCTTCCGGAAAGGGAAGCTTGGAGCTTTGGAGCTGGGGTGCAGGGGTTAAGGATTAGAGGGAGAATATCCACTGTAAATCTTATGGTACCTTTTCAATTACTTTTCATGTAAATATATTTCCTTATTAATTTTTTTTAAAGTTTTTAATGCACACTGATAGATGAGAGAGAGAAATGCCCACAAGGATGTGCTCCAAAGTGTCAGCAGCACTTATCTCTGGGTGGCTGATGGGAATTCGGGGTGACTTTTATTTTCTTCTTTTTACTTAGATGGATTTTCTAATTTTTAAAAATAATTATCAGAGAATATTTGGTAGCTTAAAAAATTCTTTAAAAGTAGGCCCTCGTATTTTCTTGGTAGTCAGAGGAAAACTAACTTCTACATCGAAAAGCAACAACAGAAAACATGCTGTCCCCTAAATAGTCAGATTATTTTCATTGCCAGGAACATTGTGGGGTCTGAGGTTGGGTGGTTGGAAATACATTCCATTAAAAAGTAAGGATTAATACAGCCACCCAACTATGCACTTGCTGGGCACCAAAACTCTTAAGCTTCCAACTTAAATCTGGCCTCGAATCAGGTTCAGATCTGCCACTTATTAGTTGGGCACATCATTCCAACTCTCTTGGCCTCAGTTTTCTCATCCATAACATGGGAAGACCATAGCGCTGCTAGGAGGCTTGTGTGAGTTGATGCCGTCGAGCACTTAGCTCAGTGTGGACACAGAGTGAGACCCAGTTCTGATTTCATGCACGATGGGAAAAAGTAACAGGCAGGAATTCTGCACACCTACGGGAAGGACAGGATACGGTTCCTTTGCCTTCTTCAGGATCAGTTTGCAAGCAGCTCTGCCCAGAGTCCCCAGTACTCGGCGCATCTCGGCTGGGCAGTCTTCCGACAGTTTGGAGAGAGTGACACCAAGTGGCCAAGCCTGAAACTACACCTCTGGTCCTCAGGTTTATTACGAGCCTGGCTGGGAGCGTCTCCTTCACCTGTGGTCTTGAGCAAGGTGCTGAACCTCTCTGGATCTCATTTTTCTCAGCTGTAAAGTGGAACTAAAGCTGCCTATGTGGTAGGGCAAACGTGAGAAGTAAATGAGGTAACCTATGGACATCAATCATCTCCAGGCCGCTATGTTACACAGCAAACACCTGGGAGCACGTGACTCTCATTATCATCACTCCCTCAAACTTCTAGTTTCCTTCCATCCTCCCCCAGAGTGATTCTAAATCAGAATCTCCCAAAGTATAGACCAAGTACCAATGGTGCTTCATTGGAAGATTTTAGTGGGTACAGGGCTGCACCATCAAATAACATTCCATTTTCTTTCAAACGTTCTGATTACATCTAGGTAACAGTTTGAAACTGCTATGTCTTTAATACCTTTCTAATGCTTACCCATCTTCCTTTTGAACAAAAAGAGAGTGGGCCTCAGACTTAGAGCCTTCAGAAGGCAAGGTTATTTGGCCACAATTTAATAAAGTTAAATGTTTTCATAATTACTTTTTTAAAAAAGGGACCTCTCACTGTTGTGGCCTCTCCTGTTGTGGAGCGCAGGCTCCGGATGCACAGGTTCAGCAGCCATGGCTCACGGGCCCAGCCGCTCTGCGGCATGTGGGATCCTCCCGGACCGGGGCACGAACCCGCGTCCCCTGCATCGGCAGGCGGACTCTCAACCACTGCGCCACCAGGGAAGCCCCAGTATTTGCTTTTTTGCGGTCACCTTTTGCTGAGGGCAAGTGGTGCTGCTTTCCCATTTACAATAGATGTGGTAGATAGTGTTATTGTCAATGTTTATCAGTCCTTCCTACTGGCAGTTCCCTGGTAACTCTCTCTACTGATGTCAGGCTTGGCTGTGTGACTTCCTTTGACCAATAGAATGTGAACTGAGCTTCCAAGGAGAAGTGTTAAGAGCCAGCACGTGGTTCTGCCCCTTGCTGTTTTCTCTCTGCTGTGAGTGAGATGGGCAGGGGGTGGGCTGCACCTTCTACCTGAATTCCAGAGTAAAGAGGACACATGGACCAGAGCTGCAGCCAACCTGCAACCAACATGAAATATGAATGAGAAATAAACTTGTGTTGTTGACAGCCCACTGAGATTCTAGGGTTGTTTGTTATTGCAGCAAAATCTAGCCTGAGTTGACTGATACAGTAGAAATAAAACATTTCCTTTAAAAATAAATACACTTTAGTAAAATAAATGTGTTTGTTTAAAGAAAAATATTAAGTAAGACAATGGTGCAGGCAGTAGGGGATATACATAATGAAGGTGGTGGTTGGATGACTGAAGTTTAGGAAACTCTGGTGCAGAGTTTTAAGTGTGAAAACTGCCACTTTAGGTTGCAGGTGGCTCATCTCAGAGCCCCCAAAACACTTCTCAATACACATTTCAAACTCTCCAGTCTGCCTCCCATCATGTAGCCAGAGTGAGTTTTCTAAAGCATAAATTTGATCAGGTTCCTCCCCTGCTCTAACCTCTTTGATGGCTCCCTTGTGCCCTCAGAATAAAGTCCTCAATCTTCATCATGGCCTACTAGGCCTGTCATAGTCAGTCCCCTCATCACCATCTTCTCTCCCCCTTGTGCTCTCTGCTCTAGCCACACTGTTTTCTTTGTTATTCTTCAAACATAGCAAGCATGTTCTTGCCTCAGAGACTTCCAATTTGAAATTCTCTCCACCTGTAATGCCCTTCCCTAAGACAGGAACATGGCAGTTCCTTACTCCCTGAGGTTTCTGCTTAAATATTACTTTCTCAAAGAGTTCTTCCCAGACCATTCTATATGAAATAGCAACCCTCTATTCTCCCACCCCCTTATCCTGGTTTTTTGCTCCATATCACCTGTTATCCTCCAACCACATTACATATTTGTTTATAGTCTGTATCCCGCATTAGAATGTTAGCTCTTCGAAGGCAAGGTTTTTGTCTGTTTTTTCACTGCTGTAGCCCCAGTGCCTAGAACACCACCTGGCACAAAGTAGGTGCTCAGTAAGTACCTGCTGAATGAAGGAATGAATAAAAGATGGCAAAGGTAAACCCCAGCAGCTTTAGGCCCAGGACATAATACTACCCTTTTTTTTTTTTTTTGCTACTTATTTATTTATTTTTATATTATTTATTTTTTATTGACCATCATACTATCTTTAAGTCCAGCTGATAAAGAACTTCTATTTCCCAATGGTTCAGATCACATGAGTCTCATTGGTTACCTCAGATCACATGTCTCTCTCCAACCCAATCACTGTGTCTGGGAGAATGGAATGCACTGATTGGCCAGGCCTAGGTCATATGCCCATGCTGAAGCCCAGGAGTAGGCTCAGCCCCGCGTAAGCCATGTGGACTGTGAGTGAGACAGTGTTCTGTAAGAAAACTGTGATGCTCTTATCAGAAAAAGAGGAAATGGCTGCTAGGTAGGCAAACCCCAAAAGGTAAATTATTCATGTAGCTGCGTGCCTAGGACTTAGCCTGGGTTCTATGATGCGGAGCCATATTTGGGATCAAGTTGAATTCAGGTGGGAGGTGAGATGGGGGAACTCTGCTAATACCAGAGATGGAGCTAGAATAAGGAGCAGGTGATTCAAGCAGCCCGTAGACACCAATATATCCATGACATTAAAACACTGCTGAAAGAAATCTTTATTTTCTACATGCAACTTCTACATAATCAGCAAAATATTAATTAATCGCTCTTCTGACACTGAGGATGACACCCTTGAGAAGAAATTTTAAAATAAACATAATTGGCTCTAATCTATTACTGTTGATTAGTTTGAGGGCCCACATGTGCTTATTGCATGATACAACCATAAGGCATACCACAAAGCGCGACGACCAGCCAAGTGGGGCCTCCTGAAATTGGCAGTCATGGTCAGCTGAAATTCTGAAACCATATGGTGTAGTGCTATTATTGGGGATGAGTAATCTATTTTGTTCCAGAATCTAAATTCTATACTCTTTAGTAATGCCTTCAGTGGTAGAGTTTGGGAGTTGTCCCAGTATTGGTTTTGATATTGATAGAAGCTCCATAGAAGCACATGGCTGCTCAGAATAAAGACTAAATTTCCCAGCCTCCTTTGCAGCAGGGAGTGTCCATGTGACTGAGGGATGGTCAATGGGATGTGAACAGAACATGGGAAAGCAAACATGGTGGTCAGCCATTTGGCCTTTGGGATGGGAACAACATGCTGATAATGATGGGGCCCAAACCCCTGACAACTTCAAGGTGTAAAGCCACCACCCCAACTCGGGCTTCTGTGTGAAAGAGAAACTTTTATCGTATTTCTGTCTCTTATGTCTGTGAACTCCACAGATGAAGTTATATTCAAAATAGTACACTTCTAAAGAATTGGGTCTGGCTTGAAAAATTGCATAAAATATATACATGGAGTAAATCCTTTTAAAAAAAAACAGAAAGAAGTACACAGTTTTGATTCACTTATATCAGTTTATTCCTGTTCCACAAATACTGAAGGCCATGTAAAGGAAGACACCCAAGGTGCCCTTATATTTTAGCTGCTTTAACAAAACCACTCTTTGGCACCTTTAACTGAAGTCCCCAGGCTCCTGGATCCCAAACCTGGCTATCAGTAGCATATGGGGAGTCTTTTTAAATACAGATTTCTTGGCCAGTTCAATTGAAGAAATAGGATATGAGGGATTTATAATTTACAGACATTCCCTGCCTTACCGGCTGTGTGACCTTGGGCAAGTTACTGAACTTCCCTGTGCTGCCAGTCCCTCTTCCAAAAAATGAGGCCAGTAATAGCATCTGCCACAGTAGGGCTATTGTGAGGGTGAGTTTATCCCACATGCAGAAAACACCTAGCATGGTGCCTGGAACAAAATGAGATCTGTATGTATTATCATTATGCCTGTTGGTGGGAGTATAAATTAATGCAAACTCTCAGGAGGGCAATTTGCACTATCTACCAAGATGTTAAGTATGTCCTCCCTGACCCAGCAACATGGTGGCTGAAAACTTTGCCTAAGATTGCCCTCATTCATCCAGCCATGTGCACAAGCCTGTTCTTTGCAGCGTACACTTATCCAGCAAGCGTTTACTGAGCACCTACACTTTAGTCAGGATCAGACAGGCTATGCTGCATAACAGCCTCCCAAATTTCAGTGAATTAATACAGCAAAGGTTTATTTCTTACATTCTCATTACAATGCAGATTGAATGCCCTTCTCCATCATGTTACTGTGCCGTCTAGAACAGGTGGTCTTAGAGATGTACATGGCAGGCAAAGAGACAGCTAGAAGGTTGCATGGGAGTTTTTTAAGGACTAGGCTGGAAGTGACTTCCATGACTTTTGCACATCCCACTGGGCAGAAAAGAGCCACATATTTATGACCTTTTTGCAAAGGAGGGTGGGAGAGGCAGAAGAGCTTGAGTGAGTGTTGTCCCTGTGACATCTGCTACATTCAGAGGACTGTTCTAGAAGCTGGAGACCCAGAGGTGAGCAAGACCAACAGGGTCCTGCCCTCACAGAGCTTCCCCGATAATAAACTTATATTCGAAACATGACCCCAAGCATATGTCATTTTATACTTGAGCAAGACTATCTGAAGGTTTCATTTGTAGAAGTTACGGCTATTGCATCAAAGAGTATATGCATTTATCACTTTTATAGATAGGGTCAAATTGCCCTCCAAAGGACTGTGCCAGTCTCCACTTCCATCAACAGGGTACAAGAGTGCTTCTTTTCCTGCAGACTTGACAGCACGCAGTGTTATCAGACTTTGGATTTTTGCCAATCTGATAGATGAGAAATGATCTCTCTGTGTACCTTTAATTTGCATTTTTTTATTACAAAGGAGGTTGAACATCCTTTCATATATTTATGAGCTATTTGTATTTCCTTTTCTGAGAACTATATGTTCATATCCCTTATGCATTTTTCTAGTGATATTATTAAATGAAAAATGAAGGGGCAGAACAGGATGCATATTACATTCACTTTTGTAAATTAAAAGTAAAACAATTCTTTTGCAGAGATATATAAATATTCTTGTATATGTATAAAACTTTTCTACACACAACCACAAGAAACTGTTAATGGGGAGGTAGACTCGGTGCCAATTTTTTGCCTGTGAGCTTAAAAAACTGTTAATTTTTAATTCTCTGAATGTGGGGGAGGTTTATTATACCTGTTTGCTATGTTTTGAGCCTTTCTGAATGACTTCACTTTCCTAACTACATACAAGCATTACTTGTATTTTTTTTTAATGTCAGTAGGCGTTATTTGGCCATTTTTTTGCCTTTATATTTTTTGGATTTTAAAAACTCTAATATATGTTATTTTAATTCAAAAAAACTTAGAAGCATGCTGTGTTTTCAAAAGAAAATCACCATTAAGAATTGAGACCAGGGCTTCCCTGGTGGCGCAGTGGTTGAGAGTCCACCTGACGATGCAGGGTTCGCGGGTACGTGCCCCGGTCCGGGAAGATCCCACGTGCCGCGGAGCGGCTGGGCCCGTGAGCCATGGCTGCTGAGCCTGCGCGTCCGGAGCCTGTGCTCCGCAACGGGAGAGGCCACAACAGTGAGAGGCCCGCGTACCGAAAAAAAAAAAAAAAAAGAATTGAGACCAGTCCCAGAATTCAGCTCAAGTCTTAAACACTTTATAAGTGCTCAAGAAATATTTGTTGGATTGAAAGAAATGAAAGCTTCTCTTTAACTGACTCATCAAACACCCCAGATGTGGAATCAGAATATTCTTTTGTTTTCAAGATCAACAAGAGAGAGACCAAAGTTGCCTTGCCAGGACTTTTCTTTTTTAGGTGAGAAGGCTGGTGCCTCTGTCCCATAAAGTCAAGAGCCTCAGATAACCTGTAAGAGATTTCCTATGAGGATGCTCCCTCTCAATAATGCCTATCAGTCCTGATATGGTACCTCATTGGTTGAGTTTAGGTCATGTGCCCATTTCAGCCAATCACTGTTGCCAGGGGGTGGACCACAGATTGGTCACGCCCCACACCTGAAGCCAGGGGCGGAGTCTACACTATCCAAACCACATGGACCAGCAGTAATGGAGGTGTGGTTTTGTCAAAGGAAAATCGGAGTGCAAATACCAGAAGAAGGAACAACAGATGCTGGAAGGCAGAAGCAATATTACATGTCCTCCACAAACACCTACTATGTACAAGGCACACTGTAAGCTGTGGGTGATATGATGGTGAACAAGATGGATGTCCCAGCCCTCAAGGAGCTGACATCTTAGTGGGAGAGACCAAAAAAAAACAAACTAACAAATGTTTTTAAAACTACAAATTGCAATAAGTTCTATGAATGACACAGGCAATGGACTGAGATAAGAAATACTTTGAATAGGACAGTCAGAGAGGAGGTGATATTTAAACTGAGACAAGATGAGAAGGAACAACCAGGTAGTCACTGGGGGAAAAAAATCAAGTTGGATCCTTCCTTCACACGTAAACCAGGACAAATTCCAAATAGATCATAGATTTAAACACATAATGTGAAACCACAAATGTAGTAAAATAAAAAAGGTATAAGTCTATTATAACTTCAGACTCTAAGAGACCTTTTTAATAATGCAACAAAACTGAAATGTCCTAAAATGAAAGATAAATACTTTTGACAACATAAAGACGTTAAAAACGTCTTTATGGTTAAGAAGATTTACTAAATTAAATGCCGAAAGACAAATTGGACTAATCACGAAAGGCTAATTTACCTAATATATAAAGTTTTCCAACAAATCAATAAGAAAAGAATCACCAGTTCTGTGGGAAAATGGGCAAAAAAAGATTGTTCATAGGGGTTTTCCTGGTGGCGCAGTGGTTGAGAGTCTGCCTGCCGATGCAGGGGACATGGGTTCGTGCCCCGGTCCGGGAAGATCCCATGTGCCGCAGAGCAGCTAGGCCCGTGAGCCATGGCTGCTGAGCCTGTGCGTCCGGAGCCTGTGCTCTGCAACGGGAGAGGCCACAACAGCGAGAGGCCCGCGTACTGCAAAAAAAAAAAAAAAAAAAGATTGTTCATAGAGAAGGAAAGACAAATGGCTTTTAATTATATAAATAGATAATCAATATCATGCATAATAAGAGAGATGAGGTATCATTTACCCCCCATCAGATTAACAGAAATCCTAGTTTGACAATCCACTATGTTGGTATCAGAAAATGAGCACTTTCACACATTGTTAGTGTGAGTATAAACTGATGATGAGTATAAAGATGACTTCGGCAGCTTCATTACATTTAAAATGCCCATACCCGCAGTGGTTAAGAATCCGCCTGCCAATGTAGGGGACACAGGTTTGAGCCCTGATCTGGGGAGGTCGCACATGCTGTGGAGCAACTAAGCCCATGCACCACAACTACTGAGCCTGTGCTCTAGAGCCCACGAGCCACAACTACTGAAGCCCACACGCCTAGAGCCCGTGCTCCGCAACAAGAAAAGCCACCGCAATGAGAAGCCCGCGCACCGCAACGAAGAGTAGCCCCTGCTCACCGCAGCTAGAGAAAGCCCGCGCGCAGCAACGAAGACCCAACGCAGCCTAATTAATTAGTTAATTAATTAATTAAAAATAAAATAAAATAAAATAAAATGCTCATACCTATTACCCTGGCAATTCTGCTTTTAAGAATTTATCCTGGGCTTCCCTGGTGACGCAGTGGTTAAGAATCCGCCTGCCAATGCAGGGGACACGGGTTCGAGCCCTGGTCTGGGAAGATCCCACATGCCACGGAGCAACTAAGCCCGTGAGCCACAACTACTGAGCCTGCGTGCCACAACTACAGAAGCCCACACGACTAGAGCCTGTGCTCCGCAACAAGAGAAGCCACTGCAGTGAGAAGCCGGCACACTGCAATGAAGAGTAGCCCCCGCTCACCGCAACTAGAGAAAGCCCGTGTGCAGCAAGAAAGACCCAACACAGCCATAAATAAATAAATAAAAATTTATATTAAAAAAAGAGAATTTATCCTACAGGTTTATTCATACATATGCTAAATGACATATACAGAGTTATTCATTATCACATCATTTGTTTTTTTTTTTTTTTGCAGTACGAGGGCCTCTCACTATTGTGGCCTTTCCTGTTACGGAGCACAGGCTCCAGACGCGCAGGCTCAGTGGCCATGGCTCACGGGCCCAGCCGCTCCGCGGCATGTGGGATCTTCCCGGACCGGGGCACGAACCCTTGTCCCCTGCATCGGCAGGCGGACTCTCAACCACTGCGCCACCAGGGAAGCCCCTATCACATCATTTTTAATAGTAAAAAAAATGGACACAATGTCTATTGATAAAGGACAGGATGAATAAATGGCAGTCCATACATACAATGGAATAACATTCAGTGATATGAAATAAAGAGGCAGCTGTGTATAAACAGGTAAGGAAAGCTCATGCCAGGACTTCTTACAAAATATATATATATATATGTACAGAACCATGTGTGTAGCACATACTCGTTTTTGACATTTTAAGGGGATGGAGAGGAAAAGAATATATTATTGATATTTGCTTATATATGCAAAAAATATCTTAAAGGTTATGCAAGGGACTAATAACCCAATGCTGGAGGGAACAGTATATGCAAAAGGCCCCAAGGTTTAAAAAAAAAAAAAAAAAGGTGGTAAATTCCAAGGACTAGGAGTGTGCCTGGGAAAGATGACATGTGACAGGTGGTGGCCAGATGCTACAGAGCCTAAACTGCCATTTAAGAGTCTGGTCTTGAGTCCAAGTTCAGTGGGAAGACATTCAAAAGAAGAATATGATCTGATTCACATTTTAAGAGCATCTTGCTGCCATTTGGAGAAACTATGAGCGGAAAGCAAGATGGAAACAGGGAGACCAATTAGGAGACTGGGCAGTTATCTCCCTCTTTAAGGGAGAGATGAGGTGGGCTGGACCGGGAGGAAGCAGTGGAGATGGTGAGGAGAGGATGGACTTAAAGGAAAGTTTGAAATTGGAATCCATGAGTTGATGTGGCACCGGAAGGGGCAGTGAAGCAAAGGGAAGACTGGAGGCTGACTTCTGGCTCAGGTACCACGTGGGTGGCAACAGTGCTGATTGAGCTGGGAGGACTAGGGAGAGGGGACTGGGGTTGGCTTGGGATGGGGGTGCACTCCAGGGTACGGTATATTAAGGTTGGCAGGTCAGTAAAACATCCAAGTGGCAACATCAAGTAGACAGTTGGGTACTTGAGCCTGCAGTGGGGGAGGCCAATAAGAACTGAGACAGTGTAAACAGAGTAACAAGCACAGATCCTGTGTGGATTCCAAATTGGGGCCCTATGCCTACCCTAGAGAAGTGGGGCGTTATGTCCACCAAAAGTCATGTTCAAGAATGTTCATAGCAGCTCTATTCATAATAGCCCAAACTGGAAATGGCTCAGTGTATGTATGTTATACCTCAGTTTTAAAATATTGTTAAAGAATAAATAGACTAATTTCATCATCTTAGCAAAAGTCAACATATTCATTAAAAAAAACAAAATAAATGACAAAAAATAATGCTTCAAGCATCTTAGTATTTTCATAATCATTTTTCTTAACTTTAGGGGAAATTTTCAAATAATTTTAGGGGTAGAACATTCTTTTACTTGAAATTTGAAAATTCCTTCAGTTTCATTTTCATTTCTTTTTCTCCTATAAAATTAAACTTAAGTATTTTACTATAAAATTAAACTTAAGTATTTTATTCAATCAGTCATATCTACCATTTAAAAAAAATTTCTTGGTGGTGCCAGATGCCTCTAAGGGTGGGGGAACAGGACAAGGCTGAGCACGGGACCTTGGCTGGAAGTTGGTAGAAGGCCCTCAACCCCCTCTGCCAGCCTGTGTAGCCAGGTGACTGCCCTTCCCACCTTGGCAGGGATCTGGGGGTTACTTTCTGGAGACATTGGGATAGAGAGGAGGTGGACATTGCAGAGGCTGGGGATGAAGCAAGGAGCTAAAAACAAAATAGACCCAGCTCCCTTCCCTACATCGGCTTCCAGAACACAGGCAGCCTGGCTCAGGCAGGACCCCTGGAGAGTCCTCTACAGAGAAGTAGAAGTGGACATCCTCGGCAAAAAGACTGATGACAATGACATTTGGGTCCCAGAATGAAAAAGCTGGCTCACTGCCCAGCCACATTACAGAGAAACACATGGAGCTTCCAAATAGTTGTTTAGTGCCTCCCTCTCCAATATGAATAGAGGTCCTAAGAGCCCCTGACATCTGAGAAACACTTCCAACATGAAAGACAGAGACCAACATCAACAAACAGTAAAAGGGATCTGGGAACAAACCAAGATATTGCAGGGAGTAGATGGAAAGGCATCCAAGTAGGAGACTGGAGAGCAGGATTTGCATCCCAGTTCTGTCACTTGCTGGGCTGCCACATACAGTTGTGCAGGTTGTGGACTGCCCAACTCCAGGAGGCACCCTTCATATTGAGGTCTGTGTAGATGGTGCCCCTGGGGTTGTACAGTGCATCACCATATATGGAACCCTGACCCACTATCTGCCCCTAGAAAGTAACAATAACAGAACCTCACACTGGGGGGCTCCTGGAGGGCAGACAACCATCATGGTTGTTTTCATAGCCCCCAAGTCTAATATAAGCATATGAATTGGCTCTCAGTACATGTTTGTTGACTAAATAAATGAATTAATAAGTCAATGAGTAAGTGAGGGAGACAGTGACTATGTATCCAGTGATTTACAGCATCTATAGCACTTCCATACCCACCACAAGATCACAATAAAGCAGGCAGCATGATGTAGCGGCTATGAGTCCTGGCTCTGGAGGCAGACTGCCTACTTCAAATCCCACTCACTTAATCCCTTTGAGCCTCTGTCCCCTCATCTATAAAATAGAAGTGATAATGATGATGCCTGCTTAGAAGTGCTGTTGGGAGGATTCATTGAGGTGTGTAATAAGCACTTAACATGGACCTGGGCAAGTCTTGTCAGTTAAAATTAGATTTGGCTATATAAAACAGAAATCCCAAGTAGAGCTCTCTCCCTTTCTCTCCCCTCATTGCCCTTATCCTGTGCACACTTAAGAAATCAAAAGCTGTGACATCCAGGGTTAGAATGATGAGTAGACAATCATCAGGGTCCTAGACTTCTATTGTTTTCCTCCACCATCCTTAAGATTGCCTCAAGGACCAAAAAGGTTGCCAGAGTGCCAGCCGTCATGTCCACACTCTAGGCAGGAAGAAGGAGGGCATGAGGAGGGGCAAAAGGTGTGTATCTGCCAACTATCAGCTCCACCCAACAACATCTGCTTGCTGCTCCCCTAGCTGCATGGGAGGCACATTGCTGCCCAGAACAAACTCAGGGGTTGTTAATAAGGAGTAGATATTGGGAGAGCAGCCAGTCATCTCTGCCACATGAGAACTCAAAAAATATCAGCTGTTATTATTGTTGCTAACCCAGTTTTTAAAAAATATTTAGTTAGTTAGTTAGTTAGTTCGTTATTTAGCTGGGCCAGGCACACAAGATCTTTGTTGCAGCGTGCGGGATCTTTAGTTGCGGCATGCGGGATCTAGTTCCCCAACCAGAGATCGAACCGGGCCCCCTGCATTGGGAGCGTGGAGTCTAACCACTGGACCACCAGGGAAGTCCCACTAACCCAGTTTTAGAGAGGGGAAAAGTGAAGCTCAGAGAAATTGGGCAATTTTCCCAAGATCTTTGTTCAATTCGTTCAACAAGTCTTAACTGTATACCTACCATGCTATGGCCCCTTAGGCTACAAATTCTGAATAAGACATGGGCTCTGCTCTCAAGGACATGAAATCAAGTAATTTAAAAGATCACTGATGGGCTTCCCTGGTGGCGCAGTGGTTGAGAGTCCGCCTGCCAATGCAGGGGACACAGGTTCGTGCCCTGGTCTGGGAGGATCCCACATGCCGCGGAGCGGCTGGGCCCGTGAGCCATGGCCGCTGGGCCTGCGCGTCCGGAGCCTGTGCTCCGCAATGGGAGAGGCCACAACAGTGAGAGGCCCTCGTACCGCAAAAAAAAAAAAAAAAAGATCACTGAGTCCAATGGCCTAAAGGACAGAGCACTCAGCCTGGAGTGAAGGTATGGAGCTGGAGTCAGGAAGGGCTTCCTGGAAGAGGTGGAAATCCTCATCATGAGGATATAACTGTACCTACTTTACAGGGCTGTGGAGAAGGTTAAATGAGATATGCTAGTGACCAGCTTAGCAGTGCCTGGCACACAGTGAATGCTCAAATCAAAGCAGCTCTTACGCTTCTATGATCCTTACATCATCATCATTATTATCTTGACCATTTTGCAGAAATAAAAATGGCCACTTCTCAACATTATAATATTTTGCAAATTAAATTATCTTCAAAGGGTGCCGACCTCTAATATGTATGTAACAAGCGGAACAACTGAAAACAAAAATGCCTCATTTTCCTTTCCTTAGCTTCCTGACGCTAAGCCAGAAACTGACCTTGGGAATGATAAATTCGTACTGTTTCAGGAAGAACTGGATTTTAAGAGCTGGCATCTTAAATTTTAACCTCAAGCACTTAGCTGCCATCCTCTCTACTCAACAGTAGGAAAGAAACAGCAAGGGATTAAGAAAAAAAATTTTTTTTAAACATCACGGGAGTTTGGTTCTCCTGAAAAGGCTAGAAGAACGGAGGCTAATTCACATTTTACTCAAGCGACCCCAAGAGAAGTTCAAAAAGTGAGGCAAGCTCTGCTTAAAAGCAAACTCAGAGCGAAATCACATTTTGCGGGGGGCACAAGGTAGCCTTTAAGCTGAACCTCAAAAATAGCATCTGTCCCCAGGGTATTTGGGGAGTGTCCTTGGCAGAGCGTGGCAGGAACCAGAGGCCTGTTTGGACATCTCCTCCAAGGGCGCACCTAAAGAATGCATCACCCGGCCTCCCCTTGACCCCAAGCCCCACCCAGGCCCCAGAGCTGTGTCAGCAGCAGTATAAGTGGTACAGAGATAAAGGGAGATATTTAAACACCCAGAAATCATCTTCTAATTTAGGAACCAAGCTGCAAAATATCTTTCTCCCCTAACAGCTCGAGCTGGGTATTTGGATTTTGAACCTCTTCTCTTGCCAGGCCCCAAAACGTCTTCATGTATTAATAGAAGGCAAGTGTAAGGCTTCAGGGACTGGAGGGCTGTGGGTCTTAAATTGTCCGCAGTAAGAAGATTAAGACCGTCAGAGCCCTTTCTGGGCCTCTTTGTTTACACTCCGCTTCCGCTGGGGCTTTTAATCACCTCATCATTGCTGCCGTTGTTGCAGTAATTATTAAGCACTTTCATCCTTGCACAAGGAGTGTGCAATCCTTTCATTACATTCCTCCCTGCATCATTGTCGGAGGCAAGTTGGAATTGTTCTCCCTGTTTTGCACAAAGGAAAATGAAGCCCTGGGTGAGTGAACAAGTCCAGGGTCACAAATTAGTCAGCACAAGGGAGATGCAGGACGTGGGTGGGAATGGGACAGGCACTGGGTCCAGCCCAGTTTACAATGCTTGCAGGTCTAAATTCAAGAAGTGGTTGAGGCGCACATGTGTATCTGTGTTTGTGTGAGTGGTGTCTGTGTGTGTCTGTGTGCTGACTGTCTGTGAGTGGTGTTCTGTGAGTTGGTCTGTATGTTTGTGTGTACTCCTGTGTTCGTGTGTTTGCCCATGTGCTTCCGTGTGTACATCTATATATCTGTCTGTGTGTCTATGTGTGTAAAAGGAGGGACAGAGGTGGGAGAGGGAGGGTGATCAGGAGACAAGGAGGAGAATCAGTTAATAAAGCTTGGAATGGCAAAGCTGGGCTCCCCCTTAAAAACCATCTGGTCCATTCTAAGATCTCATTGTTGACTTTGGTAGGTGTCATAATAGCATGGTGATATAATTTTTAAAGTGATTATCAAGTATTTACTGGTGAAATGACAAGAGGCCAACAATTTGCTTTAAAATACTCTGGCGTGGCATGGACATATATGCACTACTAAATGTAAAACCGATAGCTAGTGGAAAGAAGCCGCGTAGCACAGGGAGATCAGCTCGGTGCTTTGTGACCACCTAGAGGGGTGGGATAGGGAGGGTGGGAGGGAGATGCAAGAGGGAGGGGATATGGGGATGTATGTATATGTATAGCTGATGCACTTTGTTATAAAGCAGAAACTAACACACCATTGTAAAGCAATTATACTTCAGTAAAGATGTTAAAAAAAAATACTCTGGCAAAGAAAGAGTAATTTGAAGGGAGAAAATCAAATAAGATTGGCAAAATGTGGAAAACTATTGAAGATGGATACCCAGGTATTTATTATGTTTCTCTCTATTTTTTGTGTATGTTTTAAAATTTTTTTTTTAAATCCCATATACCAGTCACTGCAAACTAGCATCCTGTGGGTCAAACATTACTTGTAAAAATATTTATAAAAATTGAACTGGTTGCCAATATTTGGAAATGGGAGATGGCATATTAAAGTCTCAATTTCCAGCTTTTCTTGAAAAATCAGAAGCTCTAGTAACTCCGGTCCCACAATCCTTTTGGGTAACGAAGCTGGGAGGCAGCTGGAAAGCATCCCCTTTCGATGGGCCCTCTGCTCCCCGTTTACCACAGTCTCCACCATTCTCTATACTCCTGACACTGAGACTGCTTATCATCGCTCTTAGGTCACTGTTTCTCGCTTAGTAAAAGAGGAAATTGAATGAGATCTCTTGGAGCAAGGACGGTTATTTGCCATCCAAATGTCTAATATCTATTTCTTTCGTACACTACACCCCTACACTATTGGGGGTGGTAATATATTCAAAAGTCACATTTTCCAGCTTCTTTTGAATGTAAGAATGCCTTAATGTTTCCCAATCAGGGGCGATTCTGTGCCCCAGAGGACATGTGGCGGTGTGTGGAGATGTTTTTGGTTGTCACTGCTAGAGAGGGCGAGTACTACTGACATCTAGTGGGTAGAGGCAGGGATGTTGCTAAACATCCTGCAAGGCATGGGGCAGACTCCCACAGCAAAGAATCATTCAGTCCAAAATCTCAGTAGTGCCGAGGTTGAGTCGCCGATGCATTGCAAATGAAAGTTGATGGTGGGGCTTCCAAGAAAGCTTTTTGGTGCCTTACCATTCTCCTTCATTTTCCCTGCAATGCAAACATGATGGCTGGAGCTTAAGTAGCCATTTTGTGACCCTAAAGAGAGAGGTTCCATACTAAAGATGGAAGGAAATGGAGTCCCTGTCCACATCGTGGAGCTACCCCCTTGGAATGCTGACCTCCAGACTGGTTTTATGTAAAAGAAATAAATCTCTAATTTGTTTAAACTCCCGCAGTCAAGTAACTGTTACTGTCAGCCAAGTGCAGTTGCTAAATGACTTATCTCTGTGCCTGGTTCTCTGTGCTAGTGGGGAAAGGAAAGATAGATAAGAGGGCCACATCTTTAAGCAGGAGAAAGCATATTTCTTTGTGACAATGACCCAGTCCACGTACTTTGTTTAAGCCACTTTTTGGCTTCCCTGGGCATATGGGTTTGTAACTCTTGGACTGGTCCAACCCCTTCACCAAAAATATGAGGACCTGAGGCCCTCAACAAGTTAATGATGACCTGGGGGATAATCCACAACCTCGTCCTTCTCACATTTCAAGAAGCCAAGGCTCATGCAGTGATAAAGAATGTGGTTTCTGGAGCTGGACGGCCTTGGCTCAAACACTGGTGCCACCATTCACTAGCTCTGTGACTTTAGGCAGCCCACTTAACCTCTCTGTCCCTCAGTTTCTCATCCATAAAATAAGGATGGCTCTTCAAGTTAAAAAAAAATAAAAAATATAAATAAATAAAATAGGAATGATGATAAAGACATCTATGGCCTTTGACTGTTAGGAGGATTCACATCAGTCAGGGGCCCAGCAGGAGGAGAGTTTTATGAATGGACTGTTTATGAAGTTGTGGGCAGGGTGTAGAACCCACAGATGCTGCAACACCCCAAGGCTAGTAACAGAGGGGGTGTTACCACTGAGTAGTAGTAATGGGGGGGCATTCCAACCCCCTAGTGGAAGGCGTTATCACCCTAAGCTGAAAAGGGCAAAGATGGAAACAGTTGCCAGATATGGAGAGAAGGAGACCTATGAAGAGGCTGTCTGAAGGAGCTGTGACCTTCAGTCAAAGGACACAGTGGCCGAGGGTCCCAACAGGAGAGCTGAGGGAATAAATACCCAGATCCACTCTGCTGCCTTCCTCCCATCTCCTGCCAGTGTCTCTCATTGGTCAAACCAATCAGAAGCCAGCAGGCAGGAGAGCCCTTTGATGCTGTCCACATAGGTGGCAGAGCAGCGTGGGGAAGGCTGGAGGAAGGAAGAGGAGGCTGAAGACTAGGGATCGCATCCCTGTCTCCATGACTACAGGCTTCTGAATTGTGCCATTGGAAGGAAGAGAAGGGCCCTCTCCCTCCCCTTTTCCTCTTCCCACTGGTAGGAGCGAATATGTTAGGAGCGAAACAGCTCTTTTATTTTTTATTTTATTTTATTTATTTATTTTTAACAGCTCTTTTAGACACAAAGTAGAAGCTACATGTTAAGGGTGCCAAGCAACTAGACAGAGTCTGAATCCCAGACAAGATGGAACCACCATGGCCAACTGTGCGCTGTTGGGCTGTTCCATGAGAGAAGATTAAACGTTCATTTTTTTCAAGCCAGTTATTTTGGCGTTTTTTTTTGTGTGTGTGGTACGCGGGCCGCTCACTGTTGTGGCCTCTCCCGTTGCGGAGCACAGGCTCCGGGCGCGCAGGCTCAGCAGCCATAGCTCACGGGCCCAGCCGCTCCGTGGCATGTGGGATCTTCCCGGACCGGGGCACGAACCCGTGTCCCCTGCATCGGCAGGAGGACTCCCAACCACTGCGCCACCAGGGAAGCCCTCTTTTGGCTTTCATTACTGCAGCTGGACTAATATCCTGACCAATATAAGAGTTAAATCAGGCATTTGCTCAGATTTTGGAACTATTTTAGGCTAAGCTTTTTAAAACAAGCAAAAGTGACTAGAAAATTATAGTCTCTGCTCAAAAATACTGGTAAGGAATCTGCTCTCCAGGGAGATTTAACATAATACAATAGGGAGCACTGTTTGGTGGAAAAAAAATGTTTTAACATCTAAAATTCCTCAGGAATTGAGACTTTCAGTGAGCCAAGTTCATTTGTCAGTGACCCAACCACTCTAAGCTCATTGGGGAACTGCAAGGCAGAGCTGCTGGCTTCCTAGTTGCTACCAAACAAATCCTGAGGTGAACTCTGATTGGACCAATTTGTACCACATGCCCATGCCTGAATCAGTCGTGGTGGCCACTGATTGGCTGGTGCTAAGTCTCAATGCTCTTTGTTGAGAGGAGTGTCGAAGGAACCTCCTGGACAGAGAACTTGCAGAAGGGGTGATGCCAATGGAAACGCAGGGTGTGTGGCACAGAAGAGAACGCAGTAGATGCAGAAGGGCCCCCAATTAGCAAACATCCTTCATATTCACCACTATGAAAAGAAAGAAAATGTAGAAAATAACATAAAGTGTCATGGGGGTGGGGGGTTGGTTGCTGTGGGATTTCCAATCAGCCACTCTGCAAAATTTTTTTTGGCAGATGAAAGTATTCAGCCAGACTAACTTCGCTGACAACATTCAGCATGTGTACTATCCCCAGAAAGTAACTAAATAAATAGGAGAAAGAGGCGCCCCCCGCTGGATACCCAAGGGGCATTTCCAAAGCTATCAACAGAGCATTGTCTGTGTTTCAGTAACGTTGTGAAAGACAACAAAGGAATTCATGTGAAATACAGGGGGCGATTATGTACCAAAGGGTGGGGTGTGAGGCTTGTTAATGCCACAGGAAAGATGAGGTCCTTCCACTCAGTGAACAGGAGTCATCTGCTTCAGCTCCGGACGGAACTATTACAGGAGTGCTGCATAACTGGACAATAGCGTGTTCCACCCTGCTCTTTGGGGGAGGTTTAAGGCCAGACTGCATTTGGATCTAGTTGATATCTTCGTTTGGAAACCTCCCATAGCAGAGCTTGTATTGTAGTTTGGGTTTCCCCAGAGGCAGATCCTGAGACAAAGATTCAAGGACAGGTAATTTATCTGGAAGACAAAAGACACATCAGTAGGGAAGAGGAGAGTGAGGAAGGGAAGGGAGAGCAGCCAAATGAAGCAAGTTATCAAGACAGTTACTACCACAGGCAACTGGAGCTTCACCTCCCCGCCGCCCCCCCCCCCCAGTATAAAACATGTGTCTCAGAGTTGTTCTACCTGAGGGACCAGGGAGCTGGGGTATTTATACACCACCTCCTTCCATGCACAGGTTGATGGCTGCTGGGCAGAGGGGAGAGAGAATTAATTCTCCAGCACTTCTAGCCTGCTCAACTCCAACAGCCAGGGAAAAAACAAACTCATGCAAAAAGATGAAGATGCTAGCAGCTAGATGTTGGGCAGATGAAGTCCGGCAAATATTAAAATCTGAGGCTCACAAACAGCAACTGCTACTCCCTAGGTGCGAGTAGTTTATTTGGGAAACAACCTCAGGAAGAATAATGAGGAAGTGGGAAATGAGACAGGGAAGGGAGGACCAGAATAAAGGGTGTGTCAGTGCGTTGTTCACCTTTATGGGCAACCAGGGCTCAGTCTCAGTGAGGACCTCTGGAAGACGATGTAGAGTACACTGGAGTGTCCTGTGAGGGGGTGAGGAAGCTGGGACGTTTATCCACCATGCCCATCTCTCAATGGTGGAAGGTGCTGCCTGGGGCTATCAACTCCCAGGCACTTCCCTTGTGACCTGCTGTGTACACGCTGAACACACGGGCCCTGGGCAGTGATGCAGATGCCATAGGTGTGTACAGAACTGTCCACCAAGCTTCAGGCAGTCCTCCAGGGTGGGCTGAAGAGGATGACCGTGGGCACCAACACTGGCCTGGAAACTCAAGAGAAGGAGGAAACAGAGAAGAAGGTAAAAAACCAACATTTACAAAGTGCAGGGCACTGACATCCATTAGCACATTTCATCTTGTTTTATAATTCCCATTTTACAGTTGAGGGAATGTGACTTGCTGTTGGTAATGTGGCAGTTAAGTGGCAGTGCTAGAAATCCAGCTCACATTTACCCTACAAAGACAATGTTTCTCTCTCTCTCTCTCTCATACATTCCTTTCTTCCCAAATGATGTTTAGAAAGTCATCAAGACTGAAGTCAAGAGAAGCCTCCTGGTGTCCTCAAATTTTAAAGATGCTTTTTATGAAAGATAGTTTTCACTTGCACTTTTCATTCATTCAACATATTTATTAAGCAGCTACTACATGGTGAGAACAAAACATACACAATCCTTGCCCCTTAGGGTTTATATCACAGGAGGGAAAAGAGACATTAAACAGCTAAATACACATATGGGAAGCAACGGAAGTATGGATCTTAGAGTGGGGAAGTGATGGGGAAGGGAAGGCCACTGACAAAGGGAAATTACTTGATCACAGCTGTGATGCAGTTTCTCAACCTCAGCCCGATTGCACAGGATTGTTTTGTTGTTGGGGACTGTCCTATGCATCATAGGTTGCTTAACCTTATAGAACTGGATCCTAAATAGGGTAAATCTTACTGTAGATAGATTGTCTTAATAAAAAAAGTTAAAAAAATAAAATTATTTCAGAAGACTCTACAATAGGACTATCAGTTGGATGTTTGCGGGGAAATCAAGCTTCGTGAGAACTCTGAAGCAGATCTTGACTCCAGCGGGGACTGTGTGAGAGGGAGTGAGAATCCAGGACCGTTCGGACCAACTCACGTTAAGCAACTGGGAGATCTTTATGGGAATGCAGATGTTTGGTGTTGGATGTGAGGAATGACTATTTTCCATAGATTAAGAAAAAAAAAAGATTGTTCCAAACAGATCAATGCAAAAGCCGTCTGGGGGAACACTACTGGACTTCATACCGGTCCGTGTGAGCTTAGCCCATGGATGGACCAACCTTGCTGAAAGAGGGGGAAACTCCGCTGAGCAGTAAAGAATCTTGTTTGCATAAACTCTTGGCTATCTTCAGATTATAGACAGCTTCAGGGCCCGTTTCAGAGCTTCTTTAGATGTCATTAAAACTTCATCTCTGGGGCTTCCCTGGTGGCGCAGTGGCTAAGAATCCGCCTGCCAATGCAGGGGACACGGGTTCGAGCCCTGGTCTGGGAAGATCCCACATGTCGTGGAGCAACTAAGCCCGCATGCCACAACTACTGAGCCTGCTCTCTAGAGCCCATGCTCTGCAACAAGAGAAGCCACCGCAATGAGAAGCCTGTGCACCTCAGCGAAGAGTAGCCCCCAATCTCCACAACTAGAGGAAGCCTGCGCACAGCAACGAAGACCCAATGCAGCCAAAAATAAATAAATAAATAAGAAAACATTTAAAAAACAAAACATCTCAGAAGCAGGAGATTGACATAGCAGTTAAGATTTAGGCAACTTCAAAATTACATCTGATCCATCTAAACCCCAAAGTGAATTGGGATTTCATCTTTTTAAATGAGACACTTCAGTGCCAATAACAACAAAAACCAATGCGTCAATGGCCCATGCAATTTCAAAACTGTGGTTTTCATCTTATGGCTGGTGAGGACTTCCAGAGAAGTCACAATGTTAATACAGGAACAAACAATGAAAAAAAAGATGACAAAGGCTTAGACCAATGTCTGTATGTTTACACAAGTCCAAATAAATCCTATACTAGCGGTGTTTGTAAGTATACCCATAAGTGGCAGGGCCAGCATATGTCCCTGGCTCTGCCCGGGGCAGCTCTGTGGCCTGAGGAAGTCCCTTCGTCCCCATGAGCAACAGCTTCCTCATTTCTAAAACGCAGATGGCACCAGGACCTGCCTCATAGGGTTGTTGTGAGATATTAAATAAGATACTGTGTGTTAAATGCTAAATAACATGATGTATTAGTTTCCTATGGCTAGTGTAGCAAATTTTCACAAACTTAGTGGCTTAGAGCAACACAAAGTTATTATCTTATAGTTCTGAGGTCAGAAGTCCAAAGAAATGGGTCTGGTGGAGCTAAAAGCCAGATGTGGGCAGAGCTGCATTCCTTGTAGAAGCTCCAGGGGAGAATTTGTTTGCTTGCTTTTCCCAGCTTCTAGAGGGATGCCAAATTCCTTGGATTGTGGCACATCCTCCACCTTCAAAGAAAACAGCATGGCCTCTTCTTTTTTTTTCTTTTTTTTCTTTTGCGGTACGCGGGCCTCTCACTGCTGTGGCCTCTCCCGTTGCGGAGCACAGGCTCCGGACGCGCAGGTTCAGCGGCCGTGGCTCACGGGCCCAGCCGCTCCGCAGCATGTGGGATCCTCCCAGACCGGGGCACGAACCTGTGTCCCCTGCATCGGCAGGCGGACTCTCAACCACTGCGCCACCAGGGAAGCCCCAGTATGGCCTCTTCTGCTCACTCTCTCGGATGCTGATTCCTTACATCACCTTCTCTGACTTTGACCCACCTGCCTCCCTTTTATAAGGACCCTTGTGGTTACATTGAGCCCATTGAGATAACCCAGGATAGTCTCCCCATCTCAAGATCCTTAACCTAATCACACCTGCAGAGTCCCTCTTGCCACATAAAGTAACACATTTACAAGTTCAGGGGATTAAGGCATAGACATCTTTGGGGGGACCGTTATTCTGTCTACTATAAGTGGCTGTTAATAGCATTGTTAGTATAGTTTTCTGGTTACAAAAACTCTATGGCAATGTAGAATAACGATGATGACATATTGGAAAACGGAAAAAAGGATGCTCTCAAACTGCTGTATGACAATCTTCCGTAGGAAAGAAGGCTGGGAGAGTACACACTGAGATGCTTACAGTCACCGTGATTGGAGTTACATCGGTGTAACTAGGGGTGGTGTTTCTTTTCTCCATTTTTGGCGACACTTTTATATGACTTTTATAATAAAGTATTTTAATGAAAATGTTAGTAAATGAAAATTGAAATATCTTTATTATATATGCATATTATTTTTATATATTGTTCTGGCTATCAATTGATGCATGACAAACCACCTCCAAATGTAGTGGCTTCAAAACAACAGTTTATTATTCTTACTCACATGTTCTGTGGGTTGACTGGACTCAGATAAGTGGTTCTCACTTGGTTTCTCTCGTGCCGTTGCAAGCAGATGGCTACTGGGGTTGACGTCCTCTTGACTTGGGCTGGACATCCAAGATGGCATCTCAGTGCCCTCCCACTGCAGCAGCCTAGACTCCTTCCGGGGTGGCTCAGGGCTACATGTGGCAGGAAGCCCAGAACTAGCCCAGCATCACTTTCACCATGTTCTACTAGTCAAAACAGACACAAGGTCTCAGCCAGATCAGATTCAAGGGTGTGGAAGAGTAGACGCCATACCTCGAGGGAAAGAATGAACGACCACCATCTTTGAAGTCAAGTTAACGTGTGTCATACTCTTCCTCTCCCCACTCCTCCCCCATATCATCCCAGGATGTTGCATGCTTTTCCCCTCCCCTATTTCATTCTGGGATGTCTCCCTCTTCTTCTTTGAGGGGAGTGTCACTGCAAAAGCACATCACAGTTTTGTGGGTTTCCAGTTAAGACATGAAACTTGTCCCCTCCAGCAGCATCAAGAGCTTAAGCTTCTCTGAGACGTTGAGGTGGGCTTTTTTGTTTTGTTCTGCTTGTTTAACATCCCTTCCCACTTCCTGTGCCAGGAGCTTCCTGTGGGGGGACTACTGGTCAACCACGGTGCCTTACACTCAATTAGCCTATGAGTGGGCAAGTGAACCAGACCAAGCCAAACAAACCCTCTCTGAAATTTGAATCTCCAACAGAGTAACAGATTCTGAAAAAACAGTTTGCAGTGGGCACTGTAGGTGACGCCCCACCAACTATTACACCCCAAGCGCAGGGAGGGCCTGATTAGTCTAAGCCAGGGTTTTTCAACCTCTGTACTGTTGATGTTTCAGAACAGATAATTTTCTGTAGTGTGTGAAGCAGGGAGGCGTCATCCTGGGCATCGTAGGGTATTTAGCTGCATCTCTAATTTCTACCCATGAGATGCCACTAACACCACCAAATGTCTGCCAACATTGCCAAATGTCCTCCAAATGGGGGCCAGAATTACCCCCCTATGCCTCTTGCTGAGGACTGGTTCAGGGGTGAACAGGCCAAGCCAGTTTAGCCAGTGAGATACCAGGATAGATTTCCTGGGGACTTCTGGCAGCAACACTTCCTTACTCTTAAGAGAGAGCCAGGGAAAGCCACTTTCTCTCTTTCTTCCCCACTGGAAGTTAACAATTTTATAGCCTGCTTACTACTGGCCGCCACTTTGCAGCCACAGAGGGAACCAGCTTTCAGTTGAAGCCAACAGGTGGATAGTAGAGGGAAGAGAGAGAACACCTGTGTCCTCAATTACATTCTTGAACCCCTGAGTCAACCAACTTCAGAGTTGCCCAACTTACCAACTCCATTACTGCTTAAGCCAGTTTGAGTCGTTGTCCTCTATTACTCGCAGCCAAAGCGTCCTTATTGACAGGTCTCCAGAGCTGAAGAAGACACTTGCCAGTTTATGTAACCAAGACCCCCCCCAGGGCATCCTTTTCTCAAGCCTTTTCAAACTTGCTTCTGGCATTTCTTTCTCCATGTCTATAAAGTGCCTTACGTCCTTCTCACAAACTCCTCTCCTGTTCTTGCGGGCCAATTTCTTGATTTGCAGTGGGAGAATTCTGGTTCAGGGGTGAACAGGCCAATAGAATAGAATTCTGTTACCTCAGTTGACTAATTTCAGCCCCATAAAAACCAACATTCCCAGCCACCATACCACTACCACGGGGCTACCTTAGAACCTGTTTGCTGAGTATCACTGACCCACCTGGTATTTCACAAAGTGCTGCTTATGAGACCCGCAAGAAAGACTGAGCCTCATGTGAACAGGTCGATAAGAAAATCAATACAGAAAACATTCCAGTAAGTTCTAAAGACAGCACCACATGGATGGGGTGGTCATGCCAAGGGCAGCCCAGTGGGGTCACCCCAGTACATCCTGAGGACTGCCGGATCTAGCAGGAGATGAGAAGTAGGCAAAAGGGCAAAGAGAAGGGCAGGATTCCCTGCTTAGAGAGGCCCTGGCTCCACCACCAAGTCCCTCTGTGACCCCAAAGAAGCTGCTTCTCCCTCCAAGCCTCAGCTGCCTCATCTATCAAATGGGCATGATCTGTACTACCTTCTCAGGGTTGATGTGTGCTTTACCTGAGACGCACATCTAACCGGTTTAGGGATACGTCTCAACTAGTTGAGGTGTAACTAGAAATCATTTTATTTTTATAATAACTACTACCAACTACCCTCTGTTGAAACCTCCCTTTTCCCTCTGGGTAATAATAAAAATAGGAGAGTAGAGGTAGTATTCACGGTAGCGGCAGTAGTGGAGTGAGAAGCAGGCTCCCAAGAGAGCCCCCCACCACGGGCCAGGCGCTGCTCTCGCAGGCACCAATGCACCGAGTCCTCACAACGACCTCGTGAAGTAGGAACCTGTGTTAGCCCCACGTTACAGAAACAGAGAAACAAGAAGTTCGGTCATTTGTCCAAAGTCATGCAGCTCTTAAGGGGTGGGCTTCCTCAATCCACCTCTCTCCAATTCCATAATTTCTCAGGCTCTTTTAGTTACCAAAACCATCTCCTTTCAGTCCTTAAAACTCAAAACTCCTCAAATTAAAATGTCAGTCTCAACCAGTGAGCTGCAGCTAGACCCAACACAGATGAATCTCATAGCCGTGATGTTGACCGAAAGAAGGCAGGCATGAAAGGGCAGACCCTGCGTGATTCCATTTATGCAAAGTTCAAAATCGGGCAAAACTCACCCAGGGTGTTAGGAGTCAGAATGCCGGCAGCCCTTGAGGAGGGGATGGGACCGAAAGGGGCACAAGGTGGCTCTCCGGGGGGCTGGGAGGGTTCTGCATCTTGATCCGGGTGCTGGCTACATCAGCATGTTCAGTTGGTGGACATTCTTTAAGCTGTGTACTTATGACATATATATATATATTTTTTTTCTGTTTATGTATTATATTTTAGTAAAAATTTACTTGAAAAAACTTCAATCTAGAATTTGATTCAAAGTTCTTCTACAGAGCTTCCCTGGTGGCGCAGTGGTTGAGAGTCCGCCTGCCGATGCAGGGGACACGGGTTCGTGCCCCGGTCCGGGAAGATCCCACATGCCGCGGAGCGGCTGGGCCCGTGAGCCATGGCCGCTGAGCCTGCGCGTCCGGAGCCTGTGCTCCGCAACCGGAGAGGCCACAACAGTGAGAGGCCCGCGTACCACAAAAAAAAAAAAAAAAAAAAAAGTTCTTCTACACCTTCCCCCCTTCCAACACCCAGTTCAAGCAAGACTTACGGCTCTAGGGGCTTGGAAGTGGGGGGCGGAGGGGGCTGGGTAGGAGTGGGAGTAGGGTACCTTTCCACTAAAATGGCTTCACAGGGACCCCTGAAGAGAAGTGGCTGTCCCCAACTGCTAGATGACCTCCGAATTTAGACTCAGAAGGCCCCTTCATCACTTTATTGTGTATGTACAGTGCCGGGTGCAAAAGCATGTGTAGCGGGGGTGGGGCCCTAGAGGGAGACCCAATATATCTGAAATCTCGAGGACTAGAAGTGGGGATGCGCTGCTCTTTTAAAGAGGCCAGAAGTTTGTGGAGTCATACTTGGTTGAAGAAGACATTTCTATTTGTGGCCTTTTACTTAGACAGAAGGAAAAGCCCAAGTCTGCTGTCTGAGACAGAGTTCCTCCAGAAGCCAATGCTGAGGCAAGGCTTGAATGCAAGCAAGTGATCTGAGAGGAGGTCTTGGGGGGCACTGGTCCAGGAGTGGGGGAAGGAGGCAGGGACAGGAAGGGGCAGGTTGCCACCAAGGGCAAGTGGGACTCTGCCCCACTGGAGACTTCTGAGAGCCCGTGGAGAACATGCCCCTGTGTTGTCCGCCCTGAGGAGCAAGGAGTTGAGCTGCTTACCCACAAGCTCCCACTTGTCCTTGGTCGAGGGCTGTTTCTAAAGGCACGAGCTCCTGGCCAGACCCTGAGGGACGCTGAGCCCACTCCAGTGGGCGGAGAAAGCTTTCTGCCAGAAAGCTGCGGTGTGAACACCGAGGGCTGAGGGGATGTGCAGGCCATCAGCATGATGGGGGAACACCTGTCCCCAGACTGTTCGTTCTGTGGGGAAAAGGAACTGATCTGCTTCAGCTTGAGCGTTACTTAGAGCCAAAAGCATTCCCATCTGATACGGGAAGAGCAAGGGAAGCTGGAGAGTGGACTGAAGTGAAAATTTAGAACAAGAAGAGACAAGTGGGAAGCAGAGTTTGAGGAAAAGGTATTCAGATTTCTCAGAAAGTGTTGCGGAGCCGAGGGGACTGGGTTTCCTACGGCATCATGAGATGGGAATTAGATCACACTGAGTGTTTATTAAATGGGGGCGGGGTATGACCCTGTCTGGAGGGTGAAGAACCTGGAAACATTTAAGTGTGAGAAAGAGAGAATGAGACCTGGAGTGAGAGAGAGAGAGAGAGAGAGAGATGAGAGGGGCTGAGGGAAAGGGGAAGATGGAGATAGAGGTGAAGAGACAGAGACAAACCAAAGAACTGTGGAAATCCGCATACCAAAATGTTGTCACCACCGTAAGTGGTGAGACTAAAACACTGTTTCCTCTCTTTCATATGTGCTTTTCAAGATTTCTTCATTAAACATGTATTACTTTTGAGATTAGAAAAAGAATTGAGAAAAAAAAGGTCCCACCTCCAGGGCTAGAATTTACACGTCTTGTGGAGAGAATGCCCACCTTGAATCCTTTCTCTCTTTAGTTCTTCCATGCTTCTGGAATTTGATTTAAATACAAACACAGTTTCTTCTCTCCCTTCTTCCTTCTTCCTGTTTTTTTTTTTTTTTTTTTTGGAGACAATCTGGGTCAGAGTCAACTCATTGCTGAACCAGAGCTAAGGCTGACAGTGGGTGGTTTAAAGGAAATTTAAGGAGAGAAGGATTAGACACTGCTTTGGAATTGAGAATTGGATTAAATTCTTCTTCCTGGCTCTACCTCTGCAAGAACTGTCTTGTCCTAGAGTAGTATAGGAGAGCAGTGAGGAGGGAAATTGTCTCTGTTTAGGGAGGTGATAAAATTGGGCTTAGATGATTCATTCTTTCATATATTCATTCAACAAGCATTCAGGGAGAACCTCCTCTTGCCCAGCCCTGAGCTACCCTAGGGATATACCAAGATGAATACTACCCAGTCCATGCCTGAGAGGAGCTCCCGGTCAGCTGAGAGAGACACACATCCGGACTGATAAGACCAATACAAGAGGATCAGTCCATGCCCAAATAGAGTTTTGTACAAATGCTGAAGTTCTGCTTTCACCCCACCCAGATACAGATCTTGGTTCTGAAATGAAGAAGTAAGAAGGGACAAGGGAGATTCTTATTTAGAAGAAAAGTGGTGACAAGTTGATGCAGGTGGTTTCCAAAAGATCTTGACTTCCAGAGCAACCAGGGCTCAGCAGAAGGAATGAGGCTAAACTTGAGACCCATAGGGCTGAAGGAAGGTAGAAACAGAAGGCAAAGACAGTGTAGCGGTTAGCATGCTTTTGGCTGCAAGTAATAAAAAAGCCAACCCAAAGTGGCTTCAACAATAAAACTAAAAAGCTTGTGATCTTTACAAAGAAGTTCAGAGCTAGATGGTTCCAGAGACAGTTCAGTAACTCAGTGACATTGCCAAGGGCTCGGGGGCTCTCTCTCTGTGCTCGTCCAGCCTTAGCGTGTTGAGGAAGAGGCAAAATTCCTTCCACGTGTCTCTTACAAGAGGGAGAAACCTTTCCCAGAAGCTCCTGGGCAGACTGCCTCACATCCCATTAGCTGGGATTGAGTAATATGTCCATGCTCAAACTGCAAAGGTGGCTTGGAAAAGGAATAGCTCACTTTTTCAGCCTCTGTTATAATGGGTGGGCTCTGTCAACCAAGAAGAAGGGGGGAGGGGATGATGCATAGATAAGCAACCAAAAGTATCTGCCTCAGAAGGGAATTAACATTCTCTGGGCACTGTTTCTAACCCCAGCTGTCCCCAAAATTTCCAGCTTCCCCTTTAATATCTAACTAACAATCAGACCCCATGACTCTAACAAGACCAAACTTTTATCAGGTTCTTTCTGCAGGATATTACTCAGAATCTCTGGGGGATGTTCACATGTCCCATGGACCATCCCTGTGGCTGCCTGGCAACCACAGTGAGCTGTCTCTCCCAGGACTTCTACTGCCCTTGTCTGCCTTCTCTTAACTGCCTGCATCAAGATGCTGCTCCTGTCTCCAACGCCATCTTAATCTGGAGGCGGTACACAGCCCTCTTCCTTATCAGCCCCCTAAAACATGTCTGGCTTAATTATAGAATATAGATTCAATTACTGTAACTCCCATGAACAGTGGCGTAAACAAAGCAGAAGTTTATTTTTAACAATAAGAATGATGTCTGTAAGCAACCAGGATGACTAGACATGTGCATATCAGCTGAAAATCAGCCCCCTTTATGTCTCTCTCATGGAACGGTCTGTGTGTGATCAGTCTAGGGGTGATGGGGCAGGCTCCATCTGTCTTGCTCTCTTCCATCCCTTGTATGTTGCCCTTGTCTGCACAGTCCAAGTTGGAACCCACTATATCTACGTTCTAGGCAGTGGGATGGCGTAAAAAGCAAAAGAAAGAACTTTTCCTGTCCCTCTGCCCAGCACCCCCTGGGCCTTTGAGGGCATGATTTAGAGGTGGACCACATCACTTCTACCCACATCCTATTGGCCAGCATGTAGTCACATGGCATAGTTAGCTTCAAGGGAACCTGGGAAATGTAATCTTTAGCTGGGCAGCCATGGCCCAGGTACAATCCTATTTCTATGAAAGAAGAGGAGAATTGATATTGGGGACAATTAGTATCTGCGTAATACCAAGCCTAAGATGAGCTTGCAGCAGGGAACAACATTTTATTGAAGACTTGAGGATAACAGGTGGGAATTACAATGCAGAAAAGGAAAACACAAAATGAAATTGAAAGCAGATAGTTTCTAGAGGCCATGTACCTGCGTCCTGCTTTCCCTCATGCCGGTCTCCGTCCTCCTTTCTCTCCAACCACTTGTGGGAGCCAGTCTACCTCCCACGGAGGGGGGCCTCCTGACCCTCTGTCTAGAATATAGAGCCTTTCTCTTCCTCGCCTACCCTAGATATGGGCAGTGGGAATATCCAGGTCCTCCGCTGTGTGCTTCCCCATGGCCCAGGTGAGGACAGCTTGAGAGCTGTGAGAACATTCCCCCATGTCAGGGTCCCTCTGCTTAAGTGTGGGTCCTCTCCATAGGCCTCCCTCCAGGACAGGAAAGGAAAAGTACAGGCCAGCCCCTCCCTCTCTGCATGGTCAGTTTTCAAATGGAAGACCATTTCCATCTTCAAATACAAAAACTACCAGAGCAAATATTTGATCCAAAAGACACACCTCTCTCCCAAGGACTCCAGGAACACTTTTATCTAAATGAAAGCTTAGAAGTTAATTCCTTTTCTCTAAAAGGGCTGCCATATTGCTACAGAGCCACTCAACTCATAGACATTATGCCAACACTGCTGGTGACAATGGACAAATTACATAACCCCTCTGCTTCCTCATCTGTCAAATAAGATTAATAACAGACCCTTTCACAGGGTTCTTGGGAAGATCTAGAGGGATGAAGGTAAAGCGCTAGCTTAGCACAGAGCTTGGCCCATAGTTAACACCCAATCCATGTAGCAATTATAATTACTATTACTAAACAATAATAAACAACTCAACATGGGGAATATGTACCTGAATAATGTCACTATTTTAAGACTTCCCCCAATAGTAGTTGTTCCTCCCAGAATAAAGGGGGGAAACCATTTCCATCTTCAAAGACAGAAACTGTTCCTAACCCACTTCAAGAATTTGAAAATCTAGACTCACTTTCAGGACTGGCTACATAATTTGCAAGGCCCAGTGTAAAATGAATATGCAGGGTCCCTGATTCCAAAATTATTAAGGATTTCAACATGGTGACTGCAGAGCATTAAACCAAGCGCAGGGCCCTTCTGAGCCCAGGCCCTGTGTAGCTGCACAGATTACAGACACACCCACGAAGCTGGACCTGCTCACCTCCACCGGCATGACAGAAATTAGAGATGTAAAACAGGAGGTTGCAACATATACTATGAAAACATCTGTAGGCAGATCATAGCCTGCTTTTTCTACTTAGCAACCTACACAACTGTAATAACAACAGCCTCATTTATGGAGTCCTTGCCCTGAACTAGAGACAAGGCTCAGACACCATCTCGTCCGACCATCACATCCCTGTCTTAATGTAAAAGATGGAAAACTGGCAATCAGAGGGTAAGTAACCTGTCCAAGGGCACAGAAGCCCAAGTCCGCCAGATTGCAGAACCTATGCCCAGAATCACTGTGTGTGCCGCCAAAGTGTCCCCCCACCCCCTAAACTGGAGGGTGGAGGAAGCAGTGGCCTCTGGAAACCCTCCTTTGCTGAAAGCACGGGGCCAGGTCTAGTTTCCATCCTTGGGTCAGACTTGCCTGCTTGAAGTTTCCCTGCTTCAGCCACCCCGTCTCTGACCCACCTTTCTCAGAACGCACGTGATTCCCCCTAATTCCCCCTGACCTCCTCCCGCACCTGAGCACTCACTCTTGGAGGAGAGGGAGCTCCAGATTAGATTTTTGTATTTATTCTTGTTTTTATTTATTTATTCATTTATTTATTTATTGCGGTACGCGGGCCTCTCACTGTTGTGGTCTCTCCTGTTGCAGAGCACAGGCTCCGGACGCGCAGGCTCAGCCGCCATGGCTCACGGGCCCAACCGCTCCGCGGCATGTGGGATCCTCCCGGACTGGGGCACGAACCCGTGTCCGCTGCATCGGCAGGCGGACTCTCAACCACTGCGCCACCAGGGAAGCCCCTTGTTTTTATTTTTAATGGCTTAGAATAAAGTCTGAAATATTTTCTGGGAGTGGAGGGGTGGGAGAGTCTTCACAAGGATGGGGAAGGGCCCAGTGAGGATGTGAGTGAGGGGCTTCTGGGCTGCTAACCTTCCTGTAAGTTCTCACAGTGCAGAACTCACATATATTCATAGAATTTCAGAACTAGAAGCAGCATCTAGAGCTAAACTGCTTTCAAATCCTGGCTCCACCATTTCTTAGCTGTGTGACCACAAGCAAGCTGAGAAACTCTCTATGCCTCAGTTCAAATGGGGGATAATAATAGTAGTAGTTTCACCATGTTGTTGTGATAATTATTACCACTATTATTATGTCTTCATTGTTATTATTTGTTTAGAGTTCATGGGAATTCCTGGAGAGACTGTAGCGTCATGGCTGAGAGCACAGACGCTGAAACCAGACTGCTTATTATCTAAATCCTACTTCCATACTTAGAGCTGTGCGACCTTGGTTAAGAATTTGACCTCTCTGGGCCTCGGTTTCTTTATTTGCCAATATTTCCCTTGGACAAAGTGATTGGCTTAGAGATGGCATGTGAGACTGCCAACAAACACATGAAAGAATGCTCAACATCACTAATCATTAGAGAAATGCAAATCAAAACTACAATGAGATATCATCTCACACCAGTCAGAATGGCCATCATCAAAAAAATCTAGAAACAATAAATGCTGGAGAGGGTGTGGAGAAAAGGGAACCCTCTTACACTTTGGTGGGAATGTAAATTGATACAGCCACTGTGGAGAACAGTATGGAGGTTCCTTAAAAAACTACAAATAGAACTACCATATGACCCAGCAATCCCACTACTGGGCATATACCCTGAGAAAACCATAATTCAAAAAGAGTTATGTACCAAAATGTTCATTGCAGCTCTATTTACAATAGCCCAGAGATGGAAACAACCTAAGTGTCCATCATCGGATGAATGGATAAAGAAGATGTGGCACATATATACAATGGAATATTACTCAGCCATAAAAAGAAACGAAATTGAGCTATTTGTAATGAGGTGGATAGACCTAGAGTCTGTCATACAGAGTGAAGTAAGTCAGACAGAGACAAATACCGTATGCTAACACATATATATGGAATTTAAGAAAAAAAAATGTCATGAAAAACCTAGGGGTGAAACAGGAATAAAGGCACAGACTTACTAGAGAATGGACTTGAGGATATGGGGAGGGGGAAGGGTAAACTGTGACAAAGCGAGAGAGAGGCATGGACATATATACACTACCAAACGTAAGGTAGATAGCTAGTGGGAAGCAGCCGCATAGCACAGGGAGATCAGCTCGCACAGGGAGATCAGCTCGGTGCTTTGTGACGGCCTGGAGGGGTGGGATAGGGAGGGTGGGAGGGAGGGAGACGCAAGAGGGAAGAGATATGGGAACATATGTATATGTATAACTGATTCACTTTGTTATAAAGCAGAAACTAACACACCATTGTAAAGCAATTATACCCCAATAAAGATGTTAAAATGAAAAAAAAAAAAAAGAGATGGCATGTGAGACTCAATTGGACCAATGAACTTCAAGCTTCAAGGCCAGGACTTGTGCTGGGACCACAAGGAAAAGAAGCACTTTTTCCATCAGGGTTGCTGAATTGGCAGGATGTGATCCTGGAGCTGCCAGGGCCATCCTGGTTACCTGGGGAGGAGAGTGAAGCTAACACAGAGGAAGCACTAAGAGAGCAGGAGTGAGAGAGTCACGATGACATTGTCTGAGCCCTTGGATGCAGCTGTCCCTGAAGTAAACCACTTCTGGACTTCCCAGTTTCATGAGCCAGTGAATTCCCTATTTTGTGAAAGCTGCTTTCAGTTGGGTTTTTCTCACTGGAAAGCATTCAGGCTGACACTAGGAGGTTAAGCAACTTGCCCAAAGCCTGAAAGCTGGTAAGTAGCAGACCAGGGTTAGAAGTTTCTAACCTGCTGCACCCAGACCAGCATTCTGTATTTGGGTGTTCATTGATTTCACCTCTTTACCCATTTTCTCATCTGCAAAATGGGACAACACCAGGCTTGCAGGACTTCTGGGAAACATAAAGTGAGAGGTCACACCTAGCGCTGTCTGTGGCTGGAGGCTGAAGCTCTGTGCATCCAGTTTCCAGTGCTGTGGGCCTGGGTTTTGCCCCTAGTCAGTTATTCCATCCCAGGGATGTCTTTGGCTGACCCCAAATCAGCCAACCAGTCAAGGCGCCCAAACTTCTTTAGGAGAGCAGCTGTGAATCTCAGAGGGAAGGGCCACTTCCTTTCCTGGCTATGTGTCCTCACTGGTAGACAGAGCGAGCTGGATGACCCTGAGGACCCTGGAGGTCTGAGTCTAAGAGGTAGAAAAAAGCCCTGTCATCTTGATTTCTGGAATCTTCCAAGGACTTGTGGCCCATCTGGGAATGACCTGTAGCTCAAGGAAGACGGCATTGAACCAAATCGACTTAATCTCTTTTCTTCATGAAGTTTACATTTAGTGGTAGAGATGGACGATAACACCTAAAACAAACACAGGACATAATACTACATGGTAACAGTAGGGAGAAAATATGTCCTCAAATGCCTGATAAGTTCTAAGAAGGAAAAAGGATATAGATTCATGGAACTGTTTATTAGGGGGCATCAGAAGGGGCCTCTCCGAGGAAGTGACATCTCATCAGAGACCTCTTTGGTCTCTCTCTGAATTCCAAGCTCTTAACACTGGTCTACCTCCCAGAAAAAAGACCAGGCCGGATTTTTACCAGGAAGCTTGCTGACACTGCTAAGTTAGGAGTCAATGATCCATTGGAGCCTTGGTAAACAGCCATCCTTCTCTACTGACAACTCTTTAGGACATTTTAAAAAGTTTAATGGGTCATTGATTTGCTCCATTAGCTAAATCTGTGAAGGAAAGGCCCAAGAAACCACCTGAGACCATTCCTCAGGCAGGCCTGCCAAGAAAAGGTTTTAGCTATCATGACACATGGCCATTTGTTTATTTTCTAACCAGTCATCACTAAAAGATTCCCAATCACCACCATCACAGCTCTGGGGGATACCAAGGCTTGGCTGGTTCTAGGCCAGGACATGGCAGAGAACTGGTAGAGCGTGACAGATGAAAGCCAAGCCTTAGAAAGCCACGGAAGATTCCAGCACCTCAAGTCCCTCCTCCCAACGCAATATCAGGGGCTTGGGACACAGACAAGAAGTCGAGGTCCCTACCCTCCTGGAACACTATAGTGGGGGGCAGGAAAAGGAAACAAGCCAACAAATAAAGAGAGAGATTTTAGAGATGAACACTGTGATGCAAATATTGGCTTAGAGATGGCATGACCTTGCAAGATGACCTTGCAAAAAACAAGGTCACTGGTAGAAAGTGACTGGGGGCTATTTTAGAGACCGTGGTCAGAGACCTATCTGCAGAGGTAACAGTTGACCTGAGACTTGAAGGGTGACAAGATCTGCAGGAAGAGTGGTCCAGGCAGCAGGAACAGTTGGTGCAAAGGTCCTGAGGTAGAAACTCATTCAATGAATTAGAGGATTGGTCTAGAGTACAAGAAAAGGAGAAAGGTTGGGGAGGTGGGCCAGGGTTAGGACTTATTTGGGTTTCACTCTAAGAAGGATGGGAAACTATTGGAGGGTTTTACCTACAAGAGTTTCATGATCCAAAAATTAAAAGCTCTCTCTGGCTGCTGCTATGTGAAGAACGGATATAATAGTGATTAGCTGATACCTGAAATTAGGGGTTTCATTCAGGACCAATATTGTGACAAAGTTTCACCCTCTGCCACTGTGGTAGGTTGAGTGGGGGACATATCTCAAAAAAGATATGTCCAAGTCCTAACCCACAGAACCTGGAATATAACCTTATTCAGAAAAAGGGTCTTTGCAGATGTAATTAATTTAAGGATGTCAAAATGAGATCATCTTGGATTACCTGGCAATGCAAAATCCTCCTGGATTAGAGTGGGTCCTAGATCCAATGACAGGTATTCTTAAAAGAGTGAGGCCGAGGGAGATTAGACAGCTGGAAGAGGAGACAGAGGAGAAAAACCACATAAAGACGGACACAGACTGCATTTATGCTGCCGCAAGCTGAGGAACAATTGAAGTCACCAGGAACTGGAAGAGGCAAGGAAGGATTCTCCCCTAGAGACTTCAGAGGGAGTGTGGCCCTGTCAACACATTGACTTCAGACGTCTGGCCTCCAGAACTGTTCAAAAATATATTTCTGTTGCTTGAAGCCACCACATTTGTGGTAATTTGTTACGGCCACCCTAGGTAACTAACGCATCCACTAAACACACATGGACTCTGCACGCACACACCCACCTCCACTCCTTCATCAAGATCCTGTGCATAGCACTGGCCCCACTCAAAGGCCGCTCCAGTCACTGGGTGGTACTCCCTGCAGGCATGAGGGCCACTTGGGCTCCAGATGGGCATTTGATTTACTTACTTACTTAGGTCAGCCCACAGTGAGAAGAATGAACCAGCCTTGTTCTGTCGCCCCCCCCAACAAGGAGCTCTGAGTTCTGTGAGTTCCAGATAAACTAGCACTCAAAGAAACAAGGGCAGGAAGAGTACACGAACCTGGAGAGTCACTTAAATGGCTAAGATTTATATTAGGCAGCTTCCAAGTGTAGGGTTCCCAAAGTTTTCACCCGAAGGGGCATCTTTTGTTAATTTCCCCCTCCATGGAATACTCAGTTTCTAAAGACATTGTCTATCAAACCAATTGCATTTATTCAACAAGGATTTACCTCCCATTTGCTATTATTTGAAGGTATATAATAACTGGGGCTCATATTTATTGATCCACTCACTAGACTAAAAGCATTATATATACTCTTTCAATCTTCACACCACCCTATGAGGTGGGTACTTTCATTATCTTCATTTTACAAAGGAGGGAACAGAGGCAGAGAGGGGTTAGGTAATTTGCCCAAGGTTGCGCAGCTAGTATTTAGTAGAGCCGGAATTTGGACTCAGGCAGCCTGTCTCCAAAGTGAGCACTCCCCTGAAAACTGGTTAGAATCCTGGCTTCCATACCAATGTGCAAAGGTACTCTGGACAAGTGATTTTGCCTCTCTGCGCCTCAGTTTCCTCATCTATAAAATGGGAATAATAAAAGTGCCTATATTGTAGGGTTGTTGTAGAGATTAAATGAGAAAATGTACTTGGAATGCCAGGCACAGTGCCTGCCACAAGCACTCAAGGAATGAGCTGGAATTCAACACCGCTGCTCTGGGTAGGCTTGAGATGAGAAGAGTGAACAGAGATGATTCTGTCCTCTAGGGTCTCTGACCCCATGGAGTTCACAATCTTCATATAATGTGCCCGACCCAAAAGTGAATGGCTTAAAGTACAACCTGCAGGAAAACCACCTGACCAGCCCTTCTCATGTGTGCTTCAAGGACCACAGGTATAGAATTAGCTGGGGTTGCTGGTAAAAAATACAGATTCCTGTATCCGAATCCTTTGGAAGTGGGCCCAGAAATCTGCCACTATTCAACACTAATGCACCACGGAATTTGTGCTCCACTGAGTCCATTCTGAGCAGGACTTCCTTGCTATTTGGGGAAATATTAAAAATCATTCCAAGACCCCAATCCATTCATTTCTGCAGTGCCCAGGATAGGAGACTCCAAACGCAAAGTACATTCAGAGAGTAGTGGGCCTTCCCCAGCAGCCTGGTAAATTATGAAGCTCTAAGTTTCACGAAAAAAGGGCGGACATCTGGCCAGAGGCCGGAGCCTGGAAGGGGAGCATGTAATCCCCCCCACCCCCCTTGGAGCACTGAGGCCTGGGCCCTGGCGCTGCAAGAAAGATGCATGACTGCTTCAAGGTCACTCTGTGATTCAACGGACCGCGTCGATGCTTTAATTCAAGATCGGTGGCAGCCGGGCAAACCCACGCGCCGTGGGCGGGGCTCCCGGGGTCGCCTAGGCAACGGGCGCGCGCCACGCCCAAGCCCGTAGACCGGGATGGGAGGGGAGGAGGGAGGGCACGCTGCAAGATGTCTTCCCCCAGCACCTCCCCCGGCTCCGCCCCGCGGAACTGCTAGCCGACATTTCTGAGCGCTGATTGGTCCTTCCGCTTGAGGGGCGGAGCCCGCGGCAGCGCGGTGCGTACTTCCGGCTGCCGGGTTGACATGAAGAAGCAGCGGCGGCTAGGGCGGCGGTAGCGGCGAGAGTCGCGGCTTGCAGCGGGACTAAGTGCGGAGAGCGCGACGCGGCCTAGAGCGGCAGACGGCACAGTGGGCCGAGGAGGAGGCGCAGCAGCCCCCCTGGCCCGCCATGGAGATGGAAAAGGAGTTCGAGCAGATCGACAAGGCTGGGAGCTGGGCGGCCATTTACCAGGTGCGGGAGCGCCCCCAGAGCGCGGCAGGCCCTTCGCTTAGGCCTAGCGAACCTTCCCCTCAGACCCCCAGGTCCCGCTCTCCCTCTGGGTCCCGCCCTCCGCCTGGGCCCTGCTCCGTGAGGATTCGATCCGACGGCGGCAGAGGCCAGCCGCCTCTCTCTTTGTCCCCCGGGTGGGCCTGCGTCTCTCCCCGGCCTCGCAGTCCCCTTTGATCCCCCACCTACCTCATATCCTCCAGCCCGGGTGACCTCTCAAGCCTGGAAGCCGCCAGTCTCTGCTCTCAGCGCGAAGCCTCGCACCCCGACCCCGCCCCCCTGCCTGTCCACTCTTTGTCCCTTGGGGTGGATAGAACACCCCCACTACTTCCTTTCTAGACTGGACCACCTCAGGCTGTCTTCCTTTGTCTCCCCGGGGGAAAGGGTTACTCCCCCTCCCTCCTTTACATTTCCTTTCTCCTGGTCTCTGTGCGTCGAGTCCCAAGGATGACAGTCCCTTCCCCCTTCCTGTTCATTCATTTAATGGATCTGAATTGACGTGCCTCTTCCGTGCTAGGCGCTGCTGAGGCGCTGGAGGTAGTGTTTGCTGAACAAGACAGGCAAGATGCTATCCCCCGTGAGCTTAGAGTCGAATAGGGCAGTGCAACACATAAGCAGACAATTTCAGATGGGGACAAGTGCTATGAAGAAAACAAAACATAACGGGGTAGAGAGTGATTTCAGGGAAGATGGCCTGCCTCAGAGAAGGGGATCAGGGAAGATCTGTCAGAGGAAGAGATACTTGCTCTGTGAGCTAAGCCCTGAGAGTAGCAGGCTGCAAAGAGCTTTCCAGCCAGGAGGTCTGGAGTACCCCCTCCACTGGGGCCAGAATATTACCCCGTGTCAGGCAGGCAACAGGGAAGGTCGACGTTTTTACTCCCTCTAAAATAGCATCTTTCTCTCGGTGAGCATCTTATCCTTTGGTCATGGTTGAGATGATGGTGTCTTCCCGGTCCTCATCTCCTTGTGGGTTATGGTGATTCATAAATAAAAAGTTCGGAAGGTGGAGTTTCTCACGTATCTCTACATCATCAGATTAAAAAGATGAAGAGGTCTGCTTTCACAAGAGCTAAATCCTCTGAAGAAAATATGTGCTCCCGATTAAATGTCATCGCGGGGGTTGTGAGGATTAACCAAAACCACACTCGGTATTTTAAATAAACAACATACAGAATAGAGAGATGTTGTTACTTGTGTAAAGGGAGAAGGCTGTTTTCGGCTTATAGGCTCAACAGGCAAATTGTGAGATCCATCAGCTGGTAGTATTAAAATCTATTTTGAGCTCCACTTAAAAAGGAAAAAAGCTTTAAGCAGTTCTTTGGTATGCTTGACTAACAAAAGCCTTTTTTTGGCAGGCTTGGTTTCATGTGGATTTTCATCAAGCTTATTTGACAGGATTCTTTTTACTTGCCCTGTAATGTATATTAGCTTCTGATAGACTAATGTTTATAACCACTCTAATCTGTATAAGTACGGTCGATCAATATATAAAATTTGTATTCCGTGTCTAGTCTCTCTGAGTTAATTGAATGAATCCCACTAGTGACTTTGAGAATGTGTAGACAAATTGTCTGCATCAGATTGAATACAGTGGAGTCTAAAGTGGTCTTAAATGAAAAAATTCTTGGTCTGAAGTGTTGGAGTTGATAATGATATACCCCATCACAAGTAGGGGTGGCCTCCAGGAGGTACTGGGGAGAATCTTTTATATTGAAGCTGACTCAGTTGGCAACAGCAAATTCATATTATAAAAAGTCCTTTACAGTTTTAGTGAGGAGTGGGAGACCTTTCACCCAAGCACTGTTAAAACTATGTTAAGCAAGTCACTAGCATGGAGCATGGTCTTCAGTTAATTTCCCTCATTGTTCTTGTGTTTGTCTACCACCTTGGAACCCCAGGAGTTGGTCGAGATCGCTGTATGTTGAGATTTCTCTAGATCCTTAATCGATTGCCACATTTCTAGAGGTGGTTTCTTTTATCTTAGAGAATTATCCGCTATGGGCTTTCTCACCTCTGCAGTACAGATATTTTTCTTTTACAAAATCTGAATCGGACGCTCTTTTCCTTCTTGATGTTAAAAGTGGCAAATTCTGGCATTTTAAAAAAAATGTAGAGTTCAAATGACCTTGAGTCTAAAGTGGCAGATTTTCCAAAGTGTGTGTCAATTTACGAAAACCATTATTTTTCAGAAATTCAAAGAAATGTGTTTATGGTGGGTAGAAAATGGAAGTTAAAAAAATTAATGTTTTGTAGCCTGTCACAATGAAGGCAGCCTTATACAGAGTCATTTTGGGCTTGCTTAGTCTATTGTGATTTTTAAAATAATATGTAATTTTTGCTTAACATTTTGTAAACAAAGCAGTGCAGTTATTTCTCACTATACTAACTTCTAACTAGAACAAAAAGATGTAAAAACTTGGAAACAATTGGGAAAAGAACAAAAGATGAAGTAGACTTTTGAATGCCAAGGAATGAGGCGGCTTAGAAAACAAATGTTTCAGGTGAAGATTCTCTCCTAGCTCAATTTGATAAAGTGAGCATAACTGTTTTTATATAGTTGTTAATGCTAATAGATAGCATAGATACTAATAAGCATTTAGGTCTATAAAAAGTCAGCTTTGATAGCATGTGTAGATGGCTTTAAAAATGCTAATAGATAGCATAGATACTAATAAGCATTTAGGTCTATAAAAAGTCAGCTTTGATAGCATGTGTAGATGGCTTTAAAAATTGTTTTCTATCATTTAAATGATTGTATGTCTGGTTTGAAAAGTGGAAGTAATACTTAGTAAGCCTGGAGTGCCCAAAAGAGAAGAGAGAACATAGATAGGGCAAAGAGATTGGTTTTTGGAGCTAGAATGAGAGAAGAGAGGGCTTGAATGAATGAAAATAGGAAAAACTACCCTCCATTTGTAGTTTAAGGTTTGGGTCAGGTGCTTCGCCATTTCTCTCATCTCTAATTCTTTGATTCTCTGACACTGTTCACTAATTTTCAGTATGAATGATTTGATTGTTTCAGATAAAGGAGATTGCAACAATAGCTTGTGACTTCAAGGCAAGATTTATTCTATGTTAGAGGCAGGCTTTGTAATACGGGCCACTCTTCCAATTGACATTTGTTTTTATAGCTGCTTTCATTATGAAATACGATCTAATGCCTGACTAGGTTAAAATCATGTTATAACAATAATTCACTAAAATTCCTTACTGCTGTATACAGCTTATTTTATTACAGTCCAAGATGAATATTAAAATTTCCCAGTAATTTTTATATAAATACCATTCTCTTCAGAGAAAAAATGTGTTTTGTGCAGAGGAGAAAGATCTATACACTATGACTCACTTCACTTAAAAAAAAGAAAGACAAACGGAAGTGACATGGAGAGGATGGGAAGCTCTAGTCATCTTGAGTGACCCATTAGATCTAAATGTTCTTGTGTAGCCCTGGTTTGAGTGAACTAAATTTAGGTGTCTGATCACCACTTTGGAAACGGTGCAAAGACGTTTGTAATTGTCTGGACTCAGATTAACTGGGGGCACAAGTAGAAATAGTGGAGGGAAGAACTTTTTACTATCATTATTTGTTTGACATCACTGGCATATTTGTAGGAATACTTTGGTTCTTTTGGAAGTACATCATAAACTATATCAGATGGTTCTAAAGAGTCAGCTGGGGGATAATGGTAATGCAAATGATTTTCGGTTGCCAGTTATCTACCATTGGGCTCCAAGGCCCCTCCAGTGCATTTTGCTTTTTTTTTTTTGGCTGCGCTGCACTGCATGTGGGGATCGAACCCATGCCCCCCTGCATTGGAAGCATGGAGTCTTAAGCGCTGGACTGCCAGGGAAGTCCCTGCATTTTGCATTTTAGCACGAATAGCTCCCCCAAACCTATTTTAAAAATGCCTGGTATTGAGTAGTGTAATTGAATGTATACTGAATTTCATGATAGAAATAAATTTTAAAATTTCCTGTAGGGGTTTTGTCAGACTCTTAACTACTGAAATAACTGTGCCTTTTCTTTTTTCCCTTTTCTCTTTTTTTTGAGTTGTCTATTTTCTGATCTTTTAGATGGCAGAATCCTTTTGACAGTTTTTGTCTTATGCTGTACTTTTAATTGCAGGTACTTTTTCATAAGCCAACCTGAGCTCATGTGTATTTTGCACAAGCTGGCGTCCCTCCCTACAGTGTTTATGTTAATTTGTTCATGGTAACCAACTAATACTGACTACAAATAGTCTGGGCATGTTTCTTTGTACTGCCCATGTTTAGGAAAAGGGGAAGTCCAGCAGGGTCATTGTATCCAAGACAATGTAGTTTGGTACCAGTCATTTGGTGCATGTTTTGAATATGCAGGAGTGCTGGGGACTTTGGAATGGTTCTTGATTCCCTCTACCACATCTCATTGATTGGTCACTACGATGTCCTTCCTACCATCCCAGTGGTCTAGGTTCTCAAATTTTGCTTATAATACTGCTGCCATTTCTGGCTTCACATTACAGAAATTGGTGAAACCAGAAACATATTAATAAGGTCCCTCAACAATCTCTCCACATCTCCCCCCTGCCCCACTGTGTATATTCTTCACATTATCACTAGAGTAATAGGTTAAAAACAGACCTGGGTCTGTCACACCTCTGTTTACTTCTATGCTTTCATTTATGTGTAAGGTCCAAGCTCCTTGGCATGGCAGCCAGGTTCCAGCCATCCCCTCCTGTGTACCTTTTATTCTGGCCACACTAGAAGGTGCAGTGTTCTCCAGACTCATCCTTCTCTTTCATTCCTCTGTACTTTGGTTCAACACTTTGTTTAGGCTGCCTTTCCCACTCATTCTGGCTTGCGCCTCCCAGCTCAAATGTGTGCCCCCTTGCACTAGATTTTGGCTCTCTCACTTGTGTGCTTACATACACCTTCGTACCTATCTCTTTTAAAGCCCTGCTCTCATGGGAGCTGTTCCTTCGTATCCGAGTCCATCTACTGTAGGGTCCAAACTATGGAAGTCACCTCTTCCATCTTTCTCATTCATCTTGGTGTCCTCTGCACCGGGCACAAAGTGCCTAAGAAATGTTGGGGTTGAATTGATTGTCAGCACTTTGCCCCAGGCCCTGACAATAGAAAGACAAGTCACAGTTCCCAGCTCCCATTCTGGGGGAGGAGGAATGGTAGACACAAAGAGATTAGCCTGCATTAGTACTAATAGCAGAGGCCACTCTCAGAGAAAACCAGTACAGTTTGAGCCACGGCTTGATGAGGCAGTTTGGTGTTGCCTGCTGTGGTGGCTTGGAAGAAAAGCTTGGATGCTTACCCAGTAGGAAACCCAGCTTATTTCACAGGAACTTTAAATTTAACAACAAATTTGTACTTGGCCTGAGGCGAACTTAATAGGAAACTTGGAGGTGATATATCTGTCTCTCTAAGAATTATTGAATTACTCTGTTCTCATCACTCTCGACTTGTTCTCACATGCCTTCTAGAAGGGCTTTGTATGTAACTGGTTTGTAAAATATATTTTGACTGTGGGCTTAAAAATACGGTTCTCCATAAAGTAACCCTTATAAAACCTGTGATTTCTTTTCAGAGTATAAATGGTAAAGGCAAACATTTTTGGCCTTTGATCAGATCACCCTTCTGGCCAAGAGAGTAGCTTAATCTTTTGCTTTTTCTCTAGTTAGCTCTAACACTGACTAGGCTGAATGGGTCCCTTCCTTTCTTTGGGCTTCAGTCCCTTCCTATGTAAAAATGGTCCTTGACTAACTGATCACCAAATTCTCCTCAAGTAATGAAAGTCTTTAATGTGCTCACAAAGAGAGTTTGATGTTCCTGAAGTAATCCTTGTAACCACTGCTGTGGTTACTCAATTTTGTAAGGTGCGTGGGTGTCGGTGGGTACAGTTAGGCTCAAAAATGTGTAAGTTTTGTGACTATAGTTGGAGATTCAAAAGAATTGAATCTTTTTTTTCCCAAGAGGTATTGAACATTTTTAATAAGTTGGGTTCATTTGGTTTAGTAATGTGGGAAAACGAGTGGCACTGACATATGAGTTATGCTTGCAGTTTTTCTCTGAGTAGCAATTGGGTGGTTTTTCCTGTAAAGATAGAGGAACTGATTCTCGAGAATTTACGAAAGATTCAACCCCAGCTAGGTACACAAAGAGTAGCTGCCCTTTATGTTGTAATTTTAGAAAGAAACCAACATCTGGTCTAAACTTCATCTGAAGAGCATGATAGTATACACAGCTGCCGTGTTTGAGAAGAAAGTACCTAAGGCTCCAGCATTTTAGAAATAATGCTTCACTTTGTAGAAGTGGGCTTCATAGTTTCCTAGCTGCTGCCCTCTCCTTCCTCAAGGCAGCTTGACGTATCACAAGGGTCTTACTGACAGTTTTGTAAATTTTGAATATCTGAAAGCTAGGAACAAGACCATTTCCTATGGAAGATTTTTTTCCCCCGAAATAAATAGCCAAAGAAAAGTCAAGCCCCCCCAAATCAGTTGATCTTTGGAATGTAGTACAAGTCACACTGCAGACAAAAATAACTACTGATAAATGATTTTCAGTTTTTTGTTGTTTTTTTTTTAAAATTTGTGACCTGAGTCAATTTGCAGTTTTGAATGCTTATGATTCTACCAACGCTGTTTGTAAAGTTTTACGGATACCCCGTGGTAATTAGATAGAATTGGTGCTTAAGAAGTTCTACAGCATGGAATCACAAAACAAACGTGGCTTCTTAGCAAAGGGACACTTAAGGTCCATATTTTTCTCTGGAAAATATACATATTCCCTACTACTCTTAATCTAGTAGTGTGCCAGGAAGTTCTGAGTTCTTATTGAGGGTTAACTGCTTGTTGAAGCAAACCTTTGGGCGCGAGTGGACTTGTGTCCTAGGCTTCTTTCTTCCCAAAGACTGATTGAGGCACGTTTTCTTCTACAGGTGAAGAAGGAAAAGCCTCGGCTGTGTTTGTGGCTTTTGTGGGCAAGTGACACCACTTGCAAAGATAAGATGAGCATAGCAAAACTAGGTTTCCAAAACTGTGTTTTTTTAATTTATTAGTTAGTGATTAGAGAAGGAAAACTCCCTTATCTCCGTTACTGTTATGAAACATTTTTCCCCCGACTTTTTTTTTTTTCTTACCTAATGGCTTTGTTACTGGTGCATCTCTTCATTTTGAAGAATCTCATTTAAAAAATGCCACGCTAAGTTCCAGGGAACAGCTTAGCTAGTTTTTATTCTGATGAGTACTGATTACTCAGAGAATTATACAGTATTGTGAATTGCTTACAGGAAAGTGAACATCAAGTAATTACTCCAAGTAGTTGGAATTCTCCGAAGAACAGGGGGTTACTTAAAAATGTCTGCGCATGAAATCACTTCTGAATATAACTTCACTCAAGAGAACAAATAGGCAAGCTGCGTTTAGCATAATACGGTAAATTAGCTTTAAATTCCCTCGGTGCTTAAACATTTGTCACTGTTACATTTATCTTAGATTTTGTATTGCTTCACTATTCAAATAGTCAGGGCTGAGTTTGCTTCTACAATGATAAAGGCAAAGTATGCCTAACTGGGTCATAAATATTTGTGTGGCTCACTTTTGCACAGAGAAAAGAGGCCTCTAAGAAGATATTCAGGGGTCTTTCAGAGGGAGGATACTTTGTTTTGTGTTTTTTGTTGTTCTTGTTGTTTTGCTTTATTTTTACCCTGATTCAAAATGTTATTTTGACAGCATCTTAGAGTTAAGAGCATTGCCATTATTGTTCTCCACCACCTGGATACCACCTCCCAGTTGCCAGGGTCTTTTGGATCATCCTCGGAGGTGGGGTGAGGGGGTGAAGCAGAGTGGTGCAATATCAGGAAGTTGCATTAAGCCACATCAGGTTGACAGGCACAAAGCCACATTTCTGGAGCAATCCCCAGTACACCGGGTGATATGGCCATGATTGAGGGTTAGCTGGTCCACATCTCCCATGAACCATCCTTGAGAATCCACATCCCCATGATGTGCTGCGTTTTAATGGGTCCTTTATGTACCTATCATGGTACCATTCTAAGTGTATTTAAATATTCCTTCATGTCCCACTAACAGTTTTTCTTAATATATCCCAGGAATATTAGTGTCATTAGCAGTATTTTATTTCATTTGTTCTTGTCATAGTACCCAGGTCTGCTCCTGTCCCTTGTTTTTCTACTTACTGATAAGAATGCTTTTTAGAGTTTTAGTATTGAAGAGTGCACAGTAGCAGTTGGTAGGTTTTATACTCATCGTTTCTTAACCACTCGTTTCCATCCTTTTTGAGCTTGAACTTTCCCCAGAAAACTTATCAAAAATGTAGTCATCACGCAGAGAGAATCATGGTAAAAGTAGTTGAAGTTTAACAAACTAGTACCTTTTTTTTTTTGCATGAACCCACATTTGTCAACTAAGCTTCCTTTTGCAACACGTTCCACTACTTTATGACAAAAACTTTTGTGTTTCCCAACAGCCTTTGTTCATTGGAAGATGTTGCTTTTGGAAGTAGGAAATAAACGGCTTGAGGAGATGGAGGCAAGCTTTGGTCTGAAGTAGGAGTCTGGTATGTCCCTAGCTCTCTGTGAGAAGCGCATTCGGAGATGGGTGTGGTCCATCATCTGAAATTTCCTATCCTCAGTTTGAGGAGGTGGTTACCATTCTAACCACTTAAGAACTGCATGGTACATGCTATTTTATTTACAGGGCAAAACTTAGCTCTAATGGTTTCCCTTGTACTTGCCTTCAAATTAATAAAATGTCATTCTTTGGTAATGTTTACATGCCAGAAGGAAGAAAGGATACAGCTGAAGTTAAAGGATTAAATTGGCATCACACCTTTAGTTTTGTAAATGCTTTTAATGTTTGATTTTTGTAGGTTGAGCATAAGGAAGTGATAAGTATGTTAGGTTATTTGTGGTTTGAGCTAATTTTAGTCTCTTGTTCACAGCTTGCTTTATATCCTTTGACATTTGCTTTCTAGAAAGACAGATTTTGAATGTAGGACTCAGTTTATATTCTACACTTGGCTATATTTCAAAAAAATATTTTCTCAGTACTTTGGTAGTTGGACACTTTGAAACATAGTAACATTCTTTTAAAAATCATTGATTCCTTTGCTTAGTGATGTCTCTACTTTTCCAGCAAGTAAATTAGATTCTTTCATAGAGGCTTGGAACTCTTGCTATAAGCCAGTGGCTAAAAGGGTATGGTTGATACTAGAGGATTTTTAAAAGAGTCTGACTGACCCTGAGATGTACTGAAGCAAGGCTTTGATTGGCTGTATATAGGAAACCTTCCCCACCCTGTCCCCTTAGTTGATAGAGCCTTTTACTCATAAAGGCTGGGTCTTTGTCTCAAAGCTTTAGTCCCAGGCTGCCCTGCTACCCACCCTTAACCAACTCCCCCGAACATACATCCCCCCCAGGGACTTGTGAGGTGATGGAAGAAGAGGACAGGGTTTGGGTTCTGGGTCTGCCTTCGACTGTTGTGGGACCTTGAAGGAGTTAACATTCAGCATCTGTAAAATATGGTGATTAGACCAGATAGCCTTACAGCATGACTGGAATCTAACATCCTACACCTACGCGGTTACACGAGGAGCCAGGAGACTGGGGCAACTTTGCTGGAAAAATGGGGGCTTCACGTCCCACTCATGCTAGATTTGGTAGCCATATATGTTCCATGATCCCCCTTATCTAAAAGTGAGACAGAACTTTAAATTTTCATATTAACTCAAATCAAAACTTTAAAAATCTATTATGTCCTTAAAAAGAACAAAGCACCCTGTGTGGGCATAAATCCATTATTTTATAAAATGACTGAATGCCACATTGATGAATGCAGTTTCCTTTGAAATTCTTCTCATGTCTAAAGAGGATTATTGGGTTTTGTAATTGGACTAAAATCTCCCATTCAAGGGAGAAAGGCACAGTCTGATCCATGTTCTACCCTCATTCATAATAAAACCCAATAACAGCTAACTTTTATTGAATTCTGTTATGTGCCCCAGGCACTGCGCAAAGTGCTTTACATGCAGTACCGTTTATTACACACCATAAATTGGTCTTTAATAGCAGGAAATGTTTTGGGAGGATAATTAGGTGTCAGAGCCTCGATGTTCTTCTTTGCCTGAGGTCTCCCATGTCCTGGACCCAGCTTTACAACGGCACTGTGGCCATGCTCACACTGATACACAACTGCAGGGACAAGGAATTGCGCTTCGCTTCCTGGTTGGTTAGCACATAGGAAGAGAGAGTTTGTAGATTTTGACCCTTGCCCATATTTCTGACCTCTTACCTAGATGTCACAAGTTGGCCACCCAGTTATATTTTGCTTGGTCCACACAGTGCTTTAAAAAAAAAGAGGAGTTTAAACTTTTGTCATTATTGATAAATCAGGAGAAATCACATACAAATCTGGATTTCTGGCTTCTCTTGAAAAATCTGAAGATCACACGGCCTGAGCCCACCGTGGCAGTGGTCTGCTGCTCTGAGGGGCACGTGTGTATTCTTCTCCCCAGCGGGTCCCCCTGTCCTTGCTTATATGATCTACCCCGCCATTGGACGCACTTGAGTTTGTAGCCTCTACTCTAGACTGGGTTTTTTTCTTGGAATTGTTTATTAGCATTAGAATTAAGGTGATTTTAAAAAGACGTTTAGGCTCGTAAGTAGTTGGTGTACTATCATTAGATAAAATCAAAGCAAGGGAAGACTAGCTGGAGATATGGTGGCTAGTGTGAAAATGCCTGAGGAGGGAGTGCCCTTGACATTAAAATCCGGGATAAAATCATTAGCCAGGTGCTTCTTTCCTTCCTGCCCTTCCCCCTTCCCTTGTCATCCTTATCCCCTTTCTGCTATTTTGAGGAAGTTGGAAGCTGCCATCATTTTTTTCCACCTCGAGCAACTGAGTGTGACTGTATTTTTGTCCCATGTTCAATTATTTCCACGAACTATTTTTGATGACCAACTTGGAAATTAAATTGGATGGTCAATATGGGACTTGACAAGAAGAATGACTTGCTCAAATAAGTTTGCACTGAAAAATCTAAGAAGTAGTGTTTTTAATGACTTGCTTTGTGACCTGGTTAGGAATGATACCATTTGTCATGTGTCTCAATTCATGATTAGACGATTTCTCTACCTTATCCTCTCTATCAAGGGATGAAATAAATGATAGCCATGATTGGGGGGAAAATATATATATATATGTATATATGTTACAAAGAATATGTGTGAAAGGTCTCTGTCCCTGTTTAGCGACAGAAGTACGTGTTATATTGTAGGAGATGCTATTCCTTTGATCCCTCTTGAACATCTCTTCTTCCATAGAGGTATATTATATATGACAAATTAGAACAAGCAATAGATAGGGAAGATTCTTTACCATTATAAAACAATCAGGATCCTTGTTCTGAGTTTTGTACCTTTTCCCCTCCTAAAGCTGAACCCCAGGAGGACAAAACCAACTCAGTGTTTTAGCACTCCTGAATTGTGTGACATGATGGCATTGGCCGTTTAATACTTTTTTGTATATATGAAATTAAAATCAATAACTGGAGATCAATTTCTCCATGAAGCTTTTCATCTCCCCTTTATTTCCTCTTCTGTTCTGCAATGGTAAGCTCCTTTCAGGCAGAGTCCGTTCACTCATTCAAGTTCATGAGCTAGGGCCCGGGCTCTGGTAGGCAGTGAGGGTAAGTGGTGAGCAAGAAAGACACAGTTTGTCCTTGCTGTTAAGAAGCTTAACAGTGCAGCCAGCAAAGGGGCTGGGTAGAGACAGTCCCAGTTCAGAGTGATGAGAGCTCTCATAGGCGTAGGCCTGGGTACTTGCGGACACTGAGGAAGAGGCATTTGGGAGAAGGAAAAGCAAGCGGAAGACCTGTCAGGTAAAGATAGTCTATAAAAGTAATATCTAAGTTGAGATTCCAAGGGCAGGCAGGAGTGAGCCCCTTATGTTCTCTAGTCCCCTAATCTGGGTTCAGGCCTCCTTGCCCTTCTCTGTTCATGTTAAGTGTTAAATTACCTAAGCTTGAAAGCATGGGAGCATATTTAACTTTCTTCCTCTTTGTTCTTAACCCTCCGCCTCCCATCCACCCCTTGCCCCTCCACGATTCATATGCATTGTCTCTCTTTCTCTTAATATATATTTTTTTCCTCTCTCCCTTGCCATTACTTCTCACCTTGACTGTGATAATGGCCTCAGAATCCTTCTAATAGGGTGACTTAGTGAAGGCTACAACATGTCATTGACCTCATGTTGCTGCCGTGTAGTGGTCACCTGTGTAGGTGTTTTCTCTGGCAGGATGATGTTTGTGTTATCGTCTGTGCGTTAACGGTGTTAACGGACAGTGCATTACACTTAGTAGGCAGGTAGTACAGTATTGATTGCAATGAAGTGATAGCTTTTATATAAATAGTTTTATTTTTCTTATCCAGGTATTTATGCAGATACTCTTCAGTCTGTACAAAAAGCAGAATTATCTTATTACACAAAATGTTTTTTATAAAGAGTCTTTAAGTATAAGCCTGACTCAGTAAGTACAAATGGAAAATATGTGGCTATCCCCCTGATTTGCAGATGACACTATAAGAAGAAAGGTCTCATTTATTCATTGTGAATTTTAAAAGATATCTTTAATGGTGTTAGCTGGCTTATCCCATTATGTGGTCTGTTCATTAGCAGTTCTCTCTATATAGATGGCTTTGTTCGAGTGAGTCTTTCAAGTCAAGTACCTTGTAAAATAACTTAAGTTTACTGATAATTTATCCTAGTTTTAAATGACTAACTGATAGGCTTTAATTTTTAGGCATTTTAACATTTTTGGATATGATTACATATTCTGAGACTTTGTGATTTAAACACAAAAATTATCATCTTGAGTAATTCTGAATGAGTTGCTGATTGCTGCCTGTTTTCCGTTCACATACTTACTAAACTCATTCCTTGCTGTGTCGGAGCAGTCAGACTTGGATATCTGCAAACCATTAAGGTTGTGTAACATCTTTTCTTTTTTCCTTTTTCTAATTCTGGCTTTGAAGATCATGTGTGGAAGTAGTACTGGATTCGATTTTTTAAAGAATAATTGTTGATTACTAGTCATTACAGATTTGAAAATGGAAGAGTTTTTCTTATCAATGGAGGACAAAGTAGAGTAAAAGAAGCTTTGACTGTCTTTCCTTCACTGGTGAAGGAGGATGTTTCAATGTGGCTTCTGTTTTTGTTTTTCCTCCTTCCGGTTTTATTTTGGAGTCATTTACATGTCACTGAATGGATACTATAGAACATCCATAGCAGAAATAGATGTATAGAGCAGAAAAACAATAGTTCACAGGCATCGCAACAGAGTCACTAAACATAGCTTTTTTTTAAAATTTATTTTTGGCTGCGTTGGGTCTTCGTTGCTGCGTGCGGGCTTTCTCTAGTTGCAGCGAGCGGGGGCTACTCTTCGTTGCGGTGCACAGGCTTCTCATTGTGGTGGCTTCTCTCTTTGCAGAGCATGGGCTCTAGGTGCGTGGGCTTCAGTAGTCGTGGCACGCAGGCTCAGTAGTCATGGGGCACAGCCATAGTTGCTCCGCGTTATGTGGGATCTTCCCAGACCAGGGCTCGAACCCGTGTCCCCTGCACTAGCAGGCGGATTCTTAACCACTGCGCCACCAGGGAAGCCCCTAAACATAGCTATTAAATGGACAGAATATTGCAGGGGGGAAGCAACCGTTTTTAAGTTGGAAGTGAATAAGAAAGCATTATAAAAATAGATCCTTAATAGAAGTCCAAACTCTGGATAAGACCCTGGTTCACTGATTATGCTTTGTCTTAGGATTGGAGGGGAGGTGTAGATGTGCGTGTGTTGGGGGTGGGAGTATGAATCTAAGAGAGGATTCCAGCAGGCATTCCCAGTCAATAAATTGCCTTTGGGGGAATTGTTTAATTACTTGCCTGTATTATGCTGGTCATATTTTAAGTGGGCCCCTCTGCATCCCTCCCTCTCCCCTTAATTTACCTGGCTCACAACGTGTCCTCTTTTCCACAGCTGCTGTCTTCCCTGGGCCACGTCAGTGTTCCCTTGGGCAGTCCGTCCACCATGCTCACCTCCTCCCCTGGAAATTTCATGTCCCTCTCCTTTTGCCGTCTCCTTCCCATAGGGCACGCCCTGGCCCTTGGGATGTGTTCTGTCTTTGCCATCTCATTAGACTCAGACCTTTCACTCTCTAATCACAGCCTCCTGTGCTTCCACACTCCCTCACTCAGTTACTTCCCTCCTCTGGGTTTACTCCTACAGCCAGATTTCCATCTGCTCCTTTCCAGCGTCAGTCCTCCCTTCCCTTCTTATGCGGCCGGTCAGTCCCTTGAAATGCTGCCTCTCCAATATCCCCGTGTAGCCCTTCTGCCCATCTTCTTTTTTTTTAATTTATTTAATTTATTTTTATTTTTGGCTGCGTTCGGTCTTTGTTGCTGTGTACGGGCTTTGTCTGGTTGCGGCGAGCGGGGACTACTCTTCGTTGCGGTGGCTTCTCTTGTCGCAGAGCACAGGCTCTAGGCGCGCAGGCTTCAGTAGTTGTGGCACGTGGGCTCAGTAGTTGTGGCTCGCGGGCTCTAGAGTGCAGCCTCAGCAGTTGTGGCGCACGGGCTTAGTTGCTCCGTGGCATGTGGGATCTTCCCGGACCAGGGCTCAAACCCGTGTCCCCTGCATTGGCAGGCGGATTCTTAACTACTTCGCCACCAGGGAGGCCCCTGCCCATCTTCTTGCCATCAGCATACCAGACCAGCTCTACCTGGACCAGGCCAGCCACCAGCTTTTCTCTTCCTGGGCCCACGCCCCTAGGTGCTGCTGGAGGAAAAATCTCCTGGTTTTGCAGATTGAACCACTAGAAGGAAATCAGGTCAGTAACTTCAGATCTGTCTCCCTCAGCTCCTGGCTGTCAGATCTGAAGTTTGCCTGTCATCCTTTCTGCCTCATTTCTCTCACAAGGAAAAAGGAGTCTTTGTTCCTGTCGAAGGCAGCCTTATATCTGCGCTCTTCATACCTTCCCATCCCACCTGTTCAAGGCATCTTGCACCAATAGCTTAGTGTTTCTTTTTAGGTATGTGTCCTTAGCCCTCCCTCTATGTTACCATCTTTCTTGAACCATTTAAACATTTTCAGGCTTCCTCCGGCTGTGACTCCCCCTCTAGTCACTGCTCTCCAGCTGAAATGTTTGAAATAAATAGGTCACTGCGTCCATTGTTCACCTCCCAGTCACTCCTCGACTGAGGGAAGCTAGGCTCCACCCTGCCACGCCACTAAAATAATTCTTCACTGGTTACTGTTAGCTTTCTTGTTGCTGAAGCCAATGGATTCTTTGCATCCTTATCATAACACCATTTAACATGGTCGACCTCTATTTGCTTCTTGAATATTGTCTAACCGCAGTTTCCATAACTCTCTCTTTTCCTTTTTCTTTCCTTTTATATATTCTCCTTTTCCAGCTAGTTAGTCCCAGCTCTCACTCTTGGGCTTCTCTGCTCATCTGCTGGGGGTCTCCCTATGCTGCCACTTTCATCTGACTCTGTTGTTCTTAGGCTGCTTCAGTTGTTCACCCAGAGGTAGTAACAGCCCTTGAATTCAGAGCGGGCTCATAGACATTCTTGCACTCTGGTGTAGCTTCCAGAACACTTCTCGTTCCTGAAATGTAAGGCTCCCTGTCTCCTAGAGGGCCTTTGCATATACTGTTTCCTCTGCCTGGAACATTCTCCCTCACTTGTTCTTTTCTTTTTGCGGTATGTGGGCCTCTCACCGCTGTGGCCTCTCCCGCTGCGGAGCACAGGCTCCGGACGCGCAAGCTCAGCGGCCATGGCTCACGGGCCCAGCCACTCCGCGGCATGTGGGATCCTCCCAGACCGGGGCACGAACCCGTGTCCCCTGCATCGGCAGGCAGACTCTCAACCACTGCGCCGCCAGGGAAGCCCATCCCTCACTAGTTCTTGTTCTTCCTTTCAGGTCCATCTTAGGCATCCTCTTTTAGGATGCCTTCTCAAATTTCCCCAGGTAGGTGCCTCTTACAGGTCTTCCCATGGCCCCTGTACTTCCACTTTCATAGCACTTTGTGTGATTATACTGTAAGGATATTCATTGTTCTGTAGTTGCCTGTTTACTTACCTGCTGCCAAGTTACCTATCTTAAAAGGGGCAGGATTGCTTTTGTTTGAGTCATTTCTGTCTCTTTGATCCAATATAGTGCCTGGCATATAAAAGTACCCAATAGGTAGTTCCTGAATGAGTAGAGGAGCTATGCTATTTGGGTTCATGAATTGGAAACTGGTTGATACGGAGGCATTGAGTTAATAGTATTGTGCAAACCATGTGTTACTGACCCACCATCAACTTAGCACACATTTTGTTTTCTCTCTCACCCTTTATATTATGTGTGGAACAACCCCCTCCCCCTTTGAAATTAGAAGCCCTTCTGAGCGGGAACTGTGTGTCATTCTTGGTGTCTCCCTCCAGTGCCTTGAACGTAGCTGAACTTCATTTCAGTGGGCCTAATCCCAGATAGATAGACACACATACACATATACAGTAAGTCCCCTACATACGAGTGAGTTCCGTCCTGAGAGCGCATTCGTAAGTCCAATTTGTTTGTAAGTCCAACAGAGTTAGCCTAGGTACCAACTAACACAATTGGCTGTATAGTACTGTACTGTAATAGGTTTATAATACTTTCCACACAAATAATACATAAAAAACAAACACACAAAAAATAAAGAAAACATTTTTAATCTTACAGTACAGTACCTTGAAAAGTACAGTAGTACAATACAACAGCTGGCGTATAGGGGCTGGCATCGAGTGATCAGGCAAGAAGAGTTACTGACTGGAGGAGGGAGAGGAGGTGGAAGATGGTAGAGCTGAAGGATCGTCAGCAATAGGAGATGGAGGGCAAGCTGCAGTTTCACTCAGGCCTTACGTGATTGGACATGCAAACGCACGTTCGCATCTTTGAAAGTTCGCAGCTTGAAGGTTCATATGTCGGGGACTTACTGTGTACACTCTGGAACTAAGTCTCATCTGTAACCCATCCTTGTCTTCCTCGGCTGGTCCTGCTTCGGGGCCGTGCACAGCCCATGCCACTCTGGAGGGGCAATTTCCCTGTGGTTTCTTAGTTCTTGTGTTCCAGCATGCTGGCCAAGTATGAGAGACGTCAGCGGTATGAGAGTCTCCCTCATTGAAACTTCATAGGTTTGGTAGCAGGGACTGACCAGTGCTGACAGGAAATAGAGGCATTTATTAAAAGCCAGAGTTGTCAACTTGCAGGATGCAGAGCTCTAGTTAGCATATGATTTTATGGTTGGTTTGGTGCTCCTCTATAAAAGTAAAGAACTGGATAAAAATGGCAGGAGCGTGCTTGGGTCTCTGAAGTTAGATCCTTTTTCCTAAGTAATTTGCCTTTAGAGTTTCATTTGTTTGGAATTTCCTGAGATTTTGATCTTGCCAGAAAGTTTCCAACAAAACAAAATTCTGGGCAGGTGAAGCATGTGCATGTGAAACGAAATCATTGCTTTTGTTTTCAACTCTTTTCTTAACGTATTATCCTTGGTTCAGCCCTGAAGGTTATTCTATTTTTTGTGGATCTCAACTTTTCTCTCATCTTCTGGTTCTTACAAAATGAGCGGTATTGTTTGAATGGAGAAGAGGAGGAGAGGAATAAAAATAAATGTAAAAGCTTTGTTCTTGCCTAGGCAGGCTTGGCTTTATATTAGTAGCTTGGAGCAGAATGACATGTCTAGTCTGGTGAAGAAGGGATATTTCGGGCTGGTTTGGCTTCTTGTGGATTTTATTTTTTTTTTGTTTAAAGGTTTGTGTTTTAAACCAGAATTTTTCTGTGAATGTAATCAAATTTAGATAAACGCACTTAGTTTCACAATTTGCAGGGCACATTTCTGTTACCTGTGTTAAACACAAGTCATTGTGGTGAATGACTTGGGTCAGGTTGTTTCTCAAATGAACTGAGATCTGGCATGGTTTAAGTGGTCACAGAGCAGACCTGTAACCCAAGAGAATTCTTTTTTTCCCGGTTCAGTGTCCCTTCCTCCAGACGTGCTGCTTTCCCAGAGCCCTAGGAATGCCTTTCATCAGAGTAGCCGTGATTAAACGAATAGAGGTTTCCTGTTGGACTGCAGCGCTCACCTGCCTTCATTCTGTTCATCTCAGAGCAGAGGTTCTGGATCCTCAGTGTTACTTACTGAGATTGTTTTAAACATAAAAGTGCCTTTAACGAAGGCCAGAGGTAGAACAGTTGAGAACAAAGTAGAAATAGTGTTAAAGACAGAGTTGTTGGCAGGAGTCTTGAAGGAGTGTTGAAGATAGTATGGGAAACAGTTAGCAGTTAGCATTTATATTCCAGTTTGTTGGTTTCAGACCTACTTGTATGGTCCCCGTATTGTAGTCTGTGTGTTACCGAGTCCCCACCCACCATCATCCTCTTTGTCTTGCTCTCCCCCATCCTTGCTTCCCCTCCTCACCACTCTCTCCCCCCATGGCCACCACAACCACCACTAGCAATTACCAACATGTTGGATCTTGAGGCTGCTTCCCTATAAGGATGTGGGGCAAGTGGGGTTGGCCATTGACGTCGTTACCAAGCTCTGTGGGCTCTCTCACTGTGTGCCTCGTGACGTTTGATTGGCTGCAAACTAGCAATAAACTGCTTCTTCTGCTATCTAATCTGTAGTTGCTTTCTATCTCTGTATTTAAGGGTACATCTATAATCTACCAATGCCAGTTGAAGAGGATAGATGATAGAAACAACTGTATGCTTAAGCAAGTTGGGAGAGATGCTAATAGACAGCCAGAAAACTACAACAGCCTGTAAAACAGAACAGGCTCAGTTTGTGGCAGAATTTTGTGTTCAAGAATTTTGTTTTTTGTTTGATTTTTAATATGCCTGTTTCGTCCTTTTTAAATTGATAGTCTTCAAATAAAAAGCTACGGCCAGTCTTGTGTGTCATGGAGTCCCTGGCTGTGAGGCTCAAAGTTTATTACTATCCAGAGTGTCCCCTTAAATCTCTTTGGGTCAGTTCATGGGAACAATGTTCAGATGGACTTTTCTGGCTGGCAGAGAGTCAACTGGTAACCAAGCATGAAAGTACAGACAGTCCCTAATACATACATGTGTCTGCTTCAAAAGGTTGAAAGTTAGTTGTCTGGGACTCTGAACATATTTTCTGTAGAATCAGTGCTATGAGTGGTGGTTAAGTTCCAAGCTTACCCTGGTACCTATTTATTCTGCAGTATACCTGAAGTATTCCTATTAATATCATATGTGATTTTCCCATAGAATTATTATATATGATGATGATTACTATATATATTTAATATTATACATAATAGTGATTTTATGAATAAAAACCATTCTGGGTTCCATCTGGGGGGTAGTGTGTTTGTGTATGTGGTGGGGGGGTGGCTATAGGTGTGTATTAATACATCCCCTTCTCATGCAGCCTTGCCACTGGAAGTGGTTTTTCTTCTCACCTCTAAGTAATATGGACTCTCATGGATTTTGGAGGAGAGGCTGGATTCAAGGTTAGAGCTGTGAGGAATAGATTAGGCTGGCATTTCTGGGGCTAGAGAACAATGACAGCTCCCAGGACACTTCTTGGGCCTGGCTGTCTCTTCATTACCCTGTTTTGTCTTCTTCCGGGGTCCCCAGGCATTGACCTTTTTTTCCTTGGTTATCATTTTTTTTGCTTGGTTACCATTTTTTTTTTGCTTGGACCAGGGTTTTTGCCTCTGGTCTACAACTGAATTTTCTATCAGGGTCTCCTGCTTTTGAAATAAATATATAGTCTTTTTGAGGTTTTCAAAATTAAATGTTGTGGCAGAGTTATCACATGTTAATTTTGCTGTGAGAAATTGTAGAATCCCAGATGACTGATTTTTATGATCTTTATAAACTGCACCTGTATTTCCATTTCATTCTCCTGTGTTATATATCACATTGCAGAAAATAATAGCTTTTATAATTAATACTGCCTCCCTTGATTACATTTCTTGTCTAAGATTTGTTTTCAGATAAGACCTTTTCATGACCGTACACAAAACCGTACAGCGCACTTCCTACTTAAATCCTCTGAATCTGTCCACAGCAGTGTTTCAGAGTCCAAAATGACTTCTGCCAGGAGACTGGATAAACCGTTGGGTAGGTGATCTCTGTGGTCTTTTATGACTTGATTTGTGCTTCACCTGATACAAAGAAATCTTTTAGGGTAAGGACAGGCTGCATTAGCTGGTCATAGCAAATGGGACCTCGGAGAACATCTGAATGGCACAGCAGGCCTGGCCGTGGCAGCCTTGTGATAAAAGGGTTTGCCTCCAGGGCCATCATCTCCCATAAATATCACATTCCCCTCCCTGAACCCACAGGCACCCAAGTTGCACCTCATTTTTGTCCTCAACCAAGCACTGCTGAGATGCTGAGGCATTGGGCTCTTAGCTGATGGCAATAGTTGGTCTGGGTGTTTCCAATTAGCAGTTTGCTGCTTTTAAACTGGCTTGTGGAGAGCTGCAGGGCTGGAGGTTCCCTGCTAGTTCATGTGTGGCTTTTTGTCCCTCACTTGACAGCTGCTATTTCACTTCTCAGCAGAAAGGGACACTGTGCCCACCCAAGCCCACCCAGAAAGGAAGGTGTGATGTACCACTTCTGAAAGGTTCAGTCTGGCATCATTGTAAACAAGAAGGTGGGTCAGGTGGGGCTGGAGGTGGAACGTGGCTGCTCCCCAAAACTACAGATCGTTCTACAAGTGCATTCTGGCATAGTGTGATGAAAGCTTCTAGCATTTTATTCCCCTTAATAATCGTGAGCACAGAAGGGGTAGGGGGGGAGTGGGGTTGTCTGGCCATAGAAGCTGTCATATTAAACAGCACTTTCTGGTTTTAGCAAGTTTTATCCAAATGAGACTTCAGATTTTCTCTCTCTAATTTACTGGCAGTTCTTCTGAAAATGTCTAATTATTTTGCCAGAAAATCACTCAAGCACTTAAGCCTTTTTTTTTAACTTGTGCAAATATGTTACATTCTTTTAAAATAGATCAGATAGAAATGGGAACTCGTAAGATTTTATATATTTTCTAATGCATTATTTTTATATTAAATAGGTTTCTGTAGACTTTCTCATGCTTTTGTTTAGAGGATGTATTTTGTAATGTAGAGCATGGCTTTACCTTGCCTTGTAAGCTTGATACATTTTTTTAACTACCCAGCATTTTTTTTTCCTGTATTGTGAAATCCACTGAATAATTATAAAATCAGTAGACACTTGTTTACAAGTTAATATGTGTATCTGTCCTTAGTTGCACTGACTCAAAAGCTAAAGTAACCTTCAGTTCTTTGATTTACCCTTACATCCAACTGATTGCCAAGTCCTCCAACTTCATTCTTGAAATGTGCATCTGAACCTCTTTCCTTCTTTCCTCATCCTCTTCCCTTGTCTCCATTCAGGCCCTCCTCATCTCTGGCCTTTTATGGTCACCTTCAGCTGGTTCAGACTCTTTGTTTCCATCCTGTCTTTCATGGGACAAGAAGTGATATCCCTGTCCTACTTGAAAACTTCTAGTGGCTCCCCGTTGCTGGGACTGTAGTCTCCTGATTCCTTGGCCTCACCTAACACAGGTGCTTAAAGCAGGTCTGGGTAAGGGTGTTGGTTTAGCTCTGCTGACCAGCACCCCTGCCCCACCCCACCCCTTCCAAACTGGGTTGTCATTGGTGCTGTATCTTCTGTCTGCTGAGCGGCCACCATTCACCCTCCTTTCAGCTCACAGGCCCTGCCTCAGTGGAGCAGGTGCCTCCCGCCCCCGACACTGAACTGACTTTTCTGTTAAGTTCCCTTTTTTTTTGTTCTATGGGAAATATTAACATGCTTTCTCTGTTACCTCTATACCTGAATGTATTAATTTTCCCTAATTCACCTGAGGAATCCATCTCTCTAGGGGAAAATTAGGATTTGGTTACAGGAAGAAAACCACTGAGAAAACGTATTCTGCTTCTGACATGCCAAATAGCATTTTTTGCAGTGTGCTCTTCCTTTTTAACACTTAATAATATTTTATGGGTTTCCCTGGTGGCGCAGTGGTTGAGAATCTGCCTGCCAATGCAGGGGACACGGGTTCGAGCCCTGGTCTGGGAAGATCCCACATGCCACAGAGCAACTAGGCCCGTGAGCCACAACTACTGAGCCTGCGCGTCTGGAGCGTGTGCTCCGCAACAAGAGAGGCCGCGACAGTGAGAGGCCTGCGCACTGCGATGAAGAGTGGCCCCCGCTTGACGCAACTAGAGAAAGCCCTCGCACAGAAATGAAAACCCAACACAGCCAAAAAAAAATAATAATATTTTATATGAATTACTATTTTAATTCTATTGCTTATATATTATTTTCTTCTTTGCTGGAATGTGAACCCTCTGAGAATATGAGATCATGTCTTTTAGACCTTCGTATCCTCAGTACTGAGTGTACTGTAGTGTCTGGCCTAGTGTCACCTTGCGGACTTGTATCATGCACTCATTTAACCTTGCTTAAACTATACATACTGCCACAAGCAAAAAAGAGAAATTCCTTTAAATACCACATTGTCCTATCAGACCACACCTTGATAATCCTTTGTAGGGAAGGGGAGACTACTGGTGAAAGAGAAACAAAAGAAGTTAAGATCCGGGCTTTAAAATATCTAAGGCTTCAATGCTGGCAATTTAAAGTATTTTTTCCAATGTTTTAATCTTAATTGCATGAAATTTTTGCCTCACAGCTAACTATAGAATTCAGTTGCCATATAAGATGGCATTTCTGTACACCCTTCAGAAATGTTTGTGGAATTAAATAAACCATATTCAGCACTTAAGGGTAATCTACCTAACAATTATTGAACAGAAGAGTCGTAATTTGTCCTATAAACCATTATGATGGTCACCTATAAGTTCATATAAATTATGTTGGCACTTAGTTCATTACAACTTTATTGGGTGCCTGTGGATGCCAGGCAGTGTGCTAGGCAGTGACAAGTACAGGGGTGAGGATGATAGGGAACACACACCTGTGGTCTCGTTAATAGTCACAGGAGAGAGATGACATGAAACAGTCACACAAACTATTAATTGTGGAGGAAGTGCCATGAAAGAAGAATAAAAGGTAGAAGGAGAGTGTTGAAGAAGGGGCTTTAAGCAGGTATGAAGGGGTCAGTGAATCCTTGGGCGAGGCCTACAGGGTGGGGTGGGTGAGCCTTTCAGTTAGAAGTGGCTTAGGAATTTTCAAGAACGCAGGGAAGGCATGCACGGCCTGAGCATTGGTCACCAGAGTATGTCACCTCCTGAGATAATGACTCCCAGAAGTTTATTATTCACTGGCAGAAAGTAGTACTTCCCCTTTGTTTATACACGTTTTAAAAATTAAGGATTTGTCTTATACTAGAATCCCCTGATTTGTTGAACAGTCCTGTATTCACTATACTTATTCATATTCCTTGAGATTTTATAAAATATTTTTAAAATACCTAAAGTCTTGATTATATCCTTTCAACCCTTGTTAAGAATTCTTATTTTTGTAATTTATAGTATATTTCATTATACAGTGATATATTTACTATGGAAAAGAAAAAAGAATAAAAGTTTTCTTTATCCCTATCACTGCAGAGTATAACTACTATAAACATTTTGTCTGTATTCTGCCAGTCATATTTTAATTGAAATTTTTATTGAGATAATTACAGATTCATGTGCAGTTGTGAGAAATAATACAGAGTGGTCCTTTGTACACTTTGCCCAGTTTCCTTCACCATGATAACGTTGTGCAAAACTGTAGAACACTATCACAACCAGGATATTGACATTGATAACAGTTTGTCCATCTTATCATATTTCCTCAGTTTTACTTGGGCTCATTTGTGTGTGCATTATTTGTTTCCCATAGACTCTTGTATTAGTAATGCTATTTTTTTTTTTTTGCGGTATGCGGGCCTCTCACTGTTGTGGCCTCTCCCATTGCGGAGCACAGGCTCCGGATGCGCAGGCTCAGCGGCCATGGCTCACGGGCCCAGCCACTCCGCGGCATGTGGGATCTTCCCGGACCAGGGCACGAACCCATGTCCCCTGCATCAGCAGGCGGACTCTCAACCACTGCGCCACCAGGGAAGCCCAGTAATGCTATTTTTTATGTGATTTCATTCTAGTTTTTTTCTTTTCTGCCCTCAAAAAGCATCCCCTCTCCTAATCTTTTTTGTTGTTGTTGTTGTTGGTAGGAGTTTATTAATTTATTTATTTTTGCTGTGTTGGGTCTTTATTTCTGTGCAAGGGCTTTCTCTAGTTGTGGCAAGCGGGGGCCACTCTTCATCGCGGTGCGTGGGCCTCTCACTATCGGTGGCCTCTCTTGTTGTGGAGCGCAGGCTCAGTAGTTGTGGCTCACGGGCCTAGTTGCTCTGCAGCATGTGGGATCCTCCCAGACCAGGGCTCAAACCCGTGTCCTCTGCATTAGTAGGCAGATTCTCAACCACTGTGCCACCAGGGAAGCCCGCCCTCTCCTAATCTTATATCCCTCTCATGCCATTGTGTGTTTTCTCTAAACTTGTTTCAAAAAGCAGCTACCTGTAAGAGAAATAAATAGATTAAAAATAGTTAGTCCGAATGTACTTTACCAGCTTACTGATTGTTTATAGCCAGTTTAGCCAGTTTATCTGGCCTTGCTGCTGAAAGATACTCTGGGTGGTTTCTAACCAAGAGAGAACCATTTAGTGCCATTCAAAATAGACTGAATTATCAACAGTGTCTGAAAAGGGCCTGACAGTGAGTTGCCTATAATTTAAGCAGAACAGAGTAAGTAGAAGAATAAATATGTACCAGGAAAGTACAAGTAACAAAGGAGGCTTAGAGATCTTTGCTGTTATTTCTTGAGCAAATACTCTTCTGAGGTCATCTGTCTACTGACTCCCCCTCTGTCGAACAAATAACCAAAAAGATAATCACCACGTGGTTGCTGCATGTGTAGTCAGTTGACTTTCGGTGGCCATATGATTTTCATATGTGGTCTGGTTTTCAGTGTTGCTTGAATTATCTCAATGCTCCCGTTGAGAAAATTCAGAAAATACCCCCAATTTTCAATTTTGGAGTAAAAAGGAAAGAAACAATAGGACATATGAAAAGTAAAAAGGAAGTTGTTTTAAAATACTGTAACTGAGTTCAGAAAGCATGAATAGAGCAGGAGAGAAGCCAGGATGAGTGACGCTAGTCATCAAGTGGCATGGGGTCGCTAAAAGCACATCAACCAGATAATCAGCTTGAAAAAATTTAAAAGGAGGAGATAACTGCCAAGGGACTCTATCCAAGCAAATGGAAAGGACTTGAGAAGAAAAACTAGTTAGGCATGATTGTCTTGTTATTGGATAGTGAGAGAAGGGAGCTCTTTCTGTCCAGAATAGGATCTCTCAGTGGAGGTTAGGCTCTCACTAATGAAAAATAACTGTTGAGTTCTGGCTGGCCTTATTCAGCAGCTCTTAATAATTAAAATTTAGTAACGTGAGAATATGTGGAAGCTACTTCAACAAGAGAATCTGTTTCTCAAACCTAACTGTTAAAATGCTGAAGTTGTTTTTATTTTAACCCAGCTGTTATTGAACATTATTTTGGAGGCTCTAGATAAAGTAATAAGATAAGAAAAGTAAATCATTGCTAAACAATTGGGAGAAACGGATTTATTCTATTTACAATGTGATTGATCAACCTAGAAAACGAGTTTAAGAAAAATTACATGAGTAAAAAAAAGAAAAAAAAAGAAAAATTACATGAGGAAATGAAGGTAGGTGAGATGGCTGGATAACAAGATTTTATCATAGAATAATATGTATAATGTGGGCCTATCTATGTAAAAACAAATAGTAAGAATTCATAAATAATGAATTCATTATTTAAGAATTCATTGTTTATTTTGCATGTTTGGAGGACTGTTAACATTGGTTAAGTTCTTTCATTACATCTTTGTATTGTATACACTGGACATGTTATTTTTATAATTTTTGAGGAGGAATTTTATAATAAGTCTTTCAGTATTTAGGAATGCTTATATTTTCTAATGACTCCTTCTATACTAATATCTTTATCATATACCCCTAGTGCCCTCAGTTTTTGCATATTACTGTGATTCCCTTCTGTGAGCCGTATTGAAGTTACCTAGTAATCAACTATTCTTCCCTTCCCTCTCCCCCCAGCATCTGATTTGAAATATTCTCAGTTGCTATCTGAAGAGTCTCAGTCAATATCCGTAAAACTATTAGCAAGATTATTCTCTTTTTTAAAAACTCTTCCCGTTCTGCCTTCCACACTCCCTTTGGTGGTTGTACTCTACATTATATAGTACACCGTCTCCCTTACAGCCATCCTTTTATCTTAGACCTACTAGTAAATATTAATTCTCACTCTCAGTTGTTCCCTAAATCTCTCTAGTCATTTTGGTTGCCTGATGCTCATTCTCTCCTAGATTCTTCAGGAATGGTTTATAGAAACAATATTCTGGGAATTAACAGTGCACGTTCATAACAGTTTGTCTGCAGCTTTAATATTTGAAGGCCGCATGGTCTGTATATAAAAATCTTTGGATCACACTTTATTTCCTTAAGTAACTTAAATATGTTATTCCACTGTCTTGTGGTATAAAGCATTGCTGTGGATGTTTGGTGGTCTAATTTTTAGCCATTAAAAGTGACTTGGTCTTTTTGCTAGATTCCCAAAGGATTTTTAAAATCTTTTAATTCAAAGTGTAATCATTTATTAAATCATATCTTGCTCTTGGCCATTTTGGGTCCAAGAAGAATTCTTCCCCCAAATCAATGTGTTCTTTCAATGTATAGTTTCAAACCTTTTCTTTTTTTAATTTCAGAAGAGTCTTAAATTCAAGCTTTCAGTATTTCTTTTGTTACATTGCTTTCCTTCTCAGGGACTCAGCCTGTTGTGTGTATGTTTGATCTTCTTTGCCTATCATTTATTTCTTTCACTTCCTCTCAAAAATTTTAAAATCTTAATAATTTGCTTTAAAAACATGAAAAATTATTAAATATAATTTTAAATTAAAATACAATTTCAAACTTACAGAACAATTATAACACTACAAGGAACCTATTTCTCTTTGGTTACTTCTTTTTGAATTTCTTTTTTTTAAACTCTCCTGTTTTCTGTTTCCTTTAAGGCATTAAACCTATTTATTTGCTCTTGTGTTCCTCCTTGTTTTGTCTTCATTTCTGAAAATACTTTCTTCTTTTCTTTTTAATTCTTTCCTGATTTCTTTCACTTCTCTTTTCAGATCATTCTTTTTTCCAGTTACTTTGGTTCTTAAGTTCTCATTCTCCTTTATGTTGTTATTCCATAGCTTCTACCATTTTCTTAGTTTCTTGTTGGATTAGTTTCATCTTTTGTGGGCATCTTTCTAGCCTGCTTTTGTCTTCTGTAGGGATATTGTTTGTCCCTTATTCTCTTTCATATATTAATGCTGTGTGGAACTCAGCTGTTCCTTGTCTACTGACCGTTTTTAAGTGAACAGTTTCCTGGTAGTTTTAGGAAGAAAGGGGTGGGTCAGATAGATGTTCTAGCCCAGGGCTCTCAGGCTCCCTCTTTAGTTGGCTTTGTGAAGTGACTTTTAAAGCATCTTGTGTTTCTAAGATCTGCTTCCCCTGTTCCTCCCATTTTTACCTATTATCTCAACCTTCTCTTTCCTTTGCTCCTTTTGTCTGTATCTTGCTCAATTTGTTCTGCTCCAAGAAGCTTCTCCTCCGTGCAGGCTGTGTCTTACTTAGAAGGTCTTAGTTTTGAGAGTCTGTAGGGCCTAGGCTGACCCAGCACCTTGGGGAGGGGGAGCATGGGGATGCCTGTGAATTGGAGCCTACAGGATCTGCTCCTAGTTTGGCTGCTCACACAAGTTGGCCTGTCACAATTCCCAGTGAGACCTGATGATTTGGGGTTCTCCTGGTCACAGCCATCAGAACCCCCCCTGTCGTCTTGATTCTCCTTCCTCCCACACAAATGTTGATACCACATGGGTCTTAATAACTGGCTGTCCCCCACTTCCTTGTACTTTCAGAATCTCTGGTTTTGTTTTAGTTGTTGTCTGGTTTGGCTATCCTGTTGCTCCATTTGTTTGTTTGTTTATTTATTTATTTATTATTTATTTTTGGCTGCGTTGGGTCTTTGTTGCTGCCCATGGGCTTCTCTCTAGTTGTGGTGAGCAGGTGCTGCTCTTCATTGTGGTGCGTGGGCCTCTCTCCTCTTGTTGTGGAGCATGGGCTCTAGGCTTGCGGGCTTCAGTAGTTGTGGTGCGCGGGCTCAGTAGTTGTGGCACACGGGCTTAGTTGCTCGATGGCATGTGGGATCTTCCTGAACCAGGGATTGAATCTGTGTCTCCTGCATTGGCAGGCGGATTCTTAACCACTGTGGCACTGGGGAAGTCCTCCATTTATTTTTATGGGGATTCAGGGAGAGTGGAAAACTGTGGCCACTGCTGCCACCATCTTCCCAGAATCATAAAGCCAGAGTAATCACTCAAAAACACATATCCAATCATATCATTCCTCCCTACTTTAAAAAAAACTTGAGTTGCAAGAATCCTTCACGAAAACTTTCAAACATATAGAAATAGGCTAGTATAATGAACCCCTACGTATTCGTCACCCAGTTTCAATAATTAAAAACTTATGGCTCATCTTTTTTCCTCTGTATCCCCTACCTATTAACCCTTCCCAGCTCTAATGTATTTTGAAATAAATCCAAGCATCATAACAAATACTTTAAAAAAAAAATTGAACACTCAGGGGTCAGAGGAGCCAGAACCACATCTTCTTTGGACTTGGAGAGGAAAGTGAAATGTCAAGGAAAGCTGATGTTACCATCCAGGGTCTGGGCTGAGGGACCATCAGCCTGGAAATACATTCGGAGTACGACCTTAGGGAGCTGACCGTCATATCGAGCTCTGCTAGGCACAAGGAGCTAGGAAGACAGCACTTGCCATTCCTACCTGAATATTGTTTGCAGCAGGGGGCCCCGGTGGGTCCTGATTTAGGAGTGCTGAGTGCTGACAACGCTTAGTCCCTCCTCGGCCTGGCTCAGGCACTCCATGTAAAAGCCTTCCTGCTATTCCAGCCATTGACCTGCTCCTCCCTAGTTTGTAGGGAGGATGTAGGGAGCCTAGATTTCATCTCAGTTGGAATGTAGCCTTCTCCAGGAGTGTACCACATCAGAAAATCGTGCTGCCTGCAGGAGAAGTAGAGGGGAAGAGGCACATCCTTCCAAGAAATGTTTCTCTCACACCCAGCCATTCCCTGGGTATCATAGCAGGAAATTACTCATTACTGGGAAATCACCGCTGACCTTTCTGTTGAGGAAGTCAAAGAGAGAGCAGAGTTCTCAAAGTTAGTTGGGTCACTGGTGCTTTCTTCTTGCATTCATTATTTGTTTTCCACTGCCATCCTCATGCTATCTCTATTTTCATAATTCCAAATTCATATCTCACCTTGGTTCGTTCTGACATGTTTAGCCCACCCATTCAGTGGATCCTTATTGAGGGCCCTGTGTCTGCAGGAGTCGTGCTCTGCCGGTGAACAAGCTGGACCTCACGTGCCTGCTCCTTTGAGCTGAGGAGGCTCAGCCAGCAATCTCTCTTGGAAAGCCTCTCCAGCCCTGTTGAGCGGAGGCAAGTTTAGGAAGTGTTATGTGTGTGCCCTGTGCACCCCTAGGAGTCTGGGCACAGAGACCTGGGTCGCAGGCCACTTTCGTGTGGTGTGGGCCCACTCTCTCCTCTCTGACCTTTGGTGTGATGGCAAGGGCTTGGAGAGTGACACAGGCAGCAGACTTTGGGGTTGCTCCAGTGGAGAATGGCCATCCTGTCTCCACCCCAGCCTTCATTGCTAAGGTTTCCTTTCAAGCAACAGTGCTGGAACAGACTAGGCAAAACAGCTTAGATATAACTGTATGATGTATCTTCTCCCCTTAATGCCAACCAAAGTTGGCAAGGAGAGGTGACAGGTCAGCAGTGCCCGAAAGAGCTCTTTCCTCTGCACCAGATGTGGCTGCTCCACAGTTACTCCTGAGTTTACTATTTTCATTTTTACCAGCTCCTCTCATTGCCTTTCCCTTCTTCCTGTGAATAGATTTTGCCTCTGAGCAGGACTTTCTACTCAGTAGCATTGTTTGTGGCCACAGCGGTCTTCCCCCACCAAGTAGGAACTCACTGAGGACAGGGACGACGACAGAGCCACCTGCCCCGTCAACAGTTGGTACAACCTGAAACGCAAGAACAAAAATTGGCTGCAAGTACAGTGATAGCAATGTTGCAGTCTTGACTCTGAAGGCGATCCTCAAAACTTGACTTTGACATCGTATGTAAGGGTTTGCTTTAAAAAATATACTTGGGTGGTGAGACCAATTACCTTTAAAATAATTTTACATTTCTGGCTTTTTAACTGTCCTGTTCTCTAATGAACATATCTCACTGAAACTTTCCACTGTTTGCTCTGAGTAATCTTGTTTACTTGAAGATTGCTTTACAGTGCAGTAAGAAAACAAACATTCTAATCGTGAGTTTTTTTCAAGTTTAGGCATTGCTGTTACATGAAAATGTCACTAGACTTAGTGTCCCTAAAGTTCTTTATTTATCCTGATTTTTGTAAAATGTTTGATTTATTTGGTCCTAGGGATTTATTTTCCTGTTAGCCCAATGAAGATGTCATGATTTTGTGAGCCTTGGGGAGAAGAGTGCCTAGCTATTGTATTATCTTTAAAGGATATTACTTCTACAATAGCTTCAGTTATTTATGTAATAATAGTGGCCCTAGGTCTGTCTCTAGCAATATGTATATGGATTTTGGTTCCTATATAGTTTTAGTTGTAGCATTGAGATATTGAGCAAATCCTCTTGAGGAAGTATTTGGCATCAGTCAGCCTTCTAAAAATTGATCATATGTTATTAGCAGAGGTTTACTGCCTCCTTTCATTGTATAGAAAAATTTTTTTTTTTATGTATCCAGTTCTAAGAAGGCAGATGACCAAAAGATCATGCAGCTGTTGCCGGAGGCTTATGGGTGGAGAGGAGGAAGGGATAGAACCGTTTTTAAACAATTGCATCTCCCTAAATACGTCAAGGAGATAGGAAGATGTTCTAATTTGATTTGTTGACATACAGGTATTTTATGCTGGATCTTGTTTTAAGTAGTTACTCTGAAAGTTGCTTTTTATTTAAGTACACTTAATAAATTAAAATTTGCTTTGACGGAAGTTAAAATGTTAGAAATCAGGTAACTGACATGGAGAACTATGCTTTTTAAAAAATAGTCTGCTTAAAAAAAATAGTCTGCTTATGGACATGGTGAACAGAAATAATTTAATGTTTTAATTTTTTCTTCTATTTCACTACAAGTTTATACGCGTAATAATACATACCAGATAAATATGGGGGAAAAGTTTTGTGCCAGAGCCATCCTGCCTACTCTTTCCTTACAGAAGAACAAAGTAACAGTATTCATTTTAACTATAGAAATACTATAGTGGGTTTTTTTAATTCCCTATATTTTAATCTCCTGTGTTCCTCTTGATCTTTAATTTGCTAAAATAGTTGCAAAGAATGAATCTAGCCTGCATTAATCTTCTTAAAAAAACACAACTCTACCTAGTTGTAATGGTTCGTCTTTCTCTTAAAAATAGTGATTTGTTCACTCTGAAATCTGAATGATCAGTTGCAGCTGCATTTTGTTCCTATTTGAGTTTAGGAAGAAGGGAGGAGGAAGCACTCTGTAATATACAATTTGAATTACTGTAATAGACGGACACAAGGATTAGCATAGTGGAACTGTTAACCTGACAGAACCAGAAGAAACATCTATTCTTAGCATAGTTTGAGATTTAAAGGCAACATAATGGGTATAGTTGAAAATTGTAGAAGGAAAATAAACCAGATGGGTTAAGATTAAATTTTTTTTCTAAATTGTTACTACCATACTGAGGAAGAGGACTTTCTACCATTAGAGGCAATAAAGAAAATCGCAGAGGGAAAGGTCAATAGGTTTGAATACTTAAAAATTTTAAACTACTTTAAAACTCTTTATTACTTAGGTAATGCATATGCGCTGTAGAAAACAATTGGAAAACAATAGAAAATAAAAATCACTCATAATTCTGCCAAGTGGCAGCTCTCGTTATTATAATGACATTTTATGATAATCCTCCCACAGTTAAAATATTTTTATTTAGGGGAAATTAAATTTAAATGTGCAAACAAATAAATTGACAAAGTGGTTTCTCAGGATAGACAAAGAATTGTTGGCTTTAAGATATGTAAAGAGCTTACATGAGTAAGAAAAATACTAATATTCTCGAAGATTGGTAGGCAAAGGACAGAGACAGTCACTCTGTGTTCATCATTCAGCAGATGTTGAGTGCCTGCTGGTCAAGTTAGAGTAGTGTTTACTGTGCACAAAAACGGCTGTTGGAAGGGACAGACATGCCATATTGTCGTCTGTATGTTTTATTCCAACATCTTGAGGCATAATCAAGATATAAATGAAATTGTATGAAAAAACATTTTTCTTTAGTTGAATTTTTTCAAAAATAATGGAGAAGATTGTATTTATGAACTTGAGATGGGCAACTGTTTCTTAAACAAGACACCCCACAAAAACGATAGAGGAAAAGATTGATAAGTTGAACTACATTGACCTTAAGAACTTCTCTTCAATGGGAGAAAATATTTGCAAATGAAGCAACTGACAAAGGATTAATCTCCAAAATTTACAAGCAGCTCATGCAGCTCAATATCAAAAAAACAAACAACCCAATCCAAAAATGGGCCTAAATAGACATTTCTCCAAAGAAGATATACAGACTGCCAACAAACACATGAAAGGATGCTCAACATCACTAATTATTAGAGAAATGCAAATCAAAACTACAATGAAGTATCACCTCACACCAGTCAGAATGGCCATCATCAAAAAGTCTGCAAACAATAAATGCTGGAGAGGGTGTGGAGAAAAGGGAACCCTCTTGCACTGTTGGTGGGAATGTAAATTGATACAGCCACTGTGGAGAACAGTATGGAGGTTCCTTAAAAAACTGAAAATAGAACTACCATACGACCCAGCAATCCCACTACTGGGTATATACCCTGAGAAAACCATAATACAAAAAGAGTCATGTACAACAATGTTCATTGCAGCTATGTTTACAATAGCCAGGACATGGAAGCAACCTAAGTGTCCATCAACAGATGAATGGATAAAGAAGATGTGGCACATATATACAATGGAATATTACTCAGCCATAAAAAGAAACAAAATTGAGTTATTTGTAGTGAGGTGGATGGATCTAGAGTCTGTCATACAGAGTGAAGTGAGTCAGAAAGAGAAAAATACCGTATGCTAACACATATATATGGAATCTAAAAAAAACGGTTCTGAAGAACCTAGGGACAGGACAGGAATAAAGACCCAGACGTAGAAGATGGACTTGAGGACACGGGGAATGGGAAGGGTAAGCTGGGACGAAGTGAGAGAGTGGCATGGACATATGTACACTACCAAATGTAAAATAGATAGCTAGTGGGAAGCAGCCACATAGCACAGGGAGATCAGCTCGGTGCTTTGTGACCACCTAGAGGGGTGGGATAGGGAGGGTGGGAGGGAGGGAGACGCAAGAGGGAGGAGATATGTGGATATATGTATATGTATAGCTGATGCACTTTGTTATACAGCAGAAACTAACACACCATTGTAAAGCAATTATACTCCAATAAAGATGTTAAAAAAAAAAAGAGCTTCTCTTCATCAAAAGACACCATTAACTTTGGGTTGTTTGCAGAAGTGGCCCCAAATTCCTCCCATCCCTGTCTGTCACATTCATGCCCCTCTGAATGTGACTCTCACCAAGAGGTGGACAATCACTTTTGAATTTGTGCTCGGCCACGTGACTAGCTTTGGCCAGTAGAATGTTGGTGATAATGACACAAGCAGAGGCCTAAAAAACATACAGGCATACCTCGTTTTACTGCACTTTGCTTTATTGTGTTTTTTACAAATTAAAGGTTGGTGGCAACCCTGTGTCAAACAAGTCTACTGGCACCAGTTTCCCAACAACATTTGCTCACTTTGTCTGTGTGTCACATATTGGTAATTCTTGCAATATTTCAAACTTTTTCATTATTATTATATTTGTTGTGGTGACCCATGCTCAGTGATCTTTGATGTTACTAATGCAAAAAGATTACAACTCACTGAAGCCTTAGCTCACGGTTAGCATTTTTTAAGCAATAAAGTATTTTTAAATCAAGGTATGTACACTGTTTTTTTCAGAAATAATGCTTTTGCACACTTTATAGACTAGTATAATATAACCATGACTTTTATATGCACTGAGAAACCAAAAATTCATGTGACTCACTTTATTGCGATATTCGCTTTATTGTTGTGGTCTGGAACTGAACCTGCAGTGTCTCTGTACTTGCATATCTTTCTTGCTGCTTTTGAGAATTCTACCGTTACTACAGTGTGAACAAACCCAGGCTAGCCTGTTGGATGATGAACGACACTGACCTGATTACTGCCATCACCCTTGTCAACAGCCAGCCAAGCACCAGGTTTGTAAGTGAGGCCAGTGGGCCACCAGTGATCACAAATGCATATGGTGAGCCCAGCCAACAGTACATGGAACCAGAGACAAGCCATCCCAGCTAAGCTTAGCTCAAATGGCCAACCCCTAGAATCACAAGCAAATAAGCTGTTGTAAGCCCTGTGTTTTGGGGTGGTTAGATACGTGTATCAGTTGCTTTTGCCAACATTTGCAGTGTGTGTGACCACCAAAGGACTTGTGCCCAGAATACATAAAGAATACTGCATATCATTAAGAAAAAGACAACAGCCTAATAGGAAAAAAAGTGGACAAAGGCTACATATGATATCATTCCAACTGTATGACATTTCTGGAAAAAGCAAAACTATGGAAACGGTAGCAAGATCAGTTGACAGGTTGACAGGGGTGTGCCGGGAGAGAGGGAGGGATGAATAGGTAGAGCACAGGGTTTTAGGCCAGTGCAAATACTCTGTTTAATGGAGGATACATGTCATTATAAATTTGTCAAAATCCACATAATGTACAAAACAAAGAGTGAACCTTCTTCAAAACACTTCAAGGGCTCCTCTGGCCTGTAGCAGTAGTATCTTGCTCTGGTATTGCCACTTTTCCAGGTGTCTTATAAGCAGGTGTGACATGTGACATCAATGCTGATGTTATGATAAGTTACTTAAAAAACAAATGGCTGTAAAGTCATTCACAGAATGTTACTTTCACTTGCTGCATTCAGATGTTTTCTTAATTAGGAATATCAAGTAACTCTGATTATTGCATGACTTAGTGGAGAAAACAGATAGAAAGCCACAGGCTATGGGCTCACATGGGGTTTTGTCTCTTGTAACCTTATGATTAGACTAACATGTCTTGGCGTGGTAAGTAGTAAGCATTCACTGAACTGTTGATTTTATTAAAAGTCCTCTCTCACCAAATTGGCCCAAAGAGATTTTTCTCCTGAAGCCCTGAAGTTTTTAAGACCGTTGCTGTTTATTCAGCAACATCCTAAATTAGCTTTATGTAAGTAGAGTTGCATCTCACACTAGATTGAGGTCTAAAAAAAGATAAGAAATCTGTGCATAGATCAGGTTATCCTTAATTTACCCATAATGTGTGGTGCATGTGGTTTCATGCATACAGCCTGGTACCATTGTTCTCAGGCACAGTTCAATGCTAGAACCCTTTAATCTAAGCCACAGGAGGAAGCAAAAAGAAAGGCAGATGCAGGGCTTCCCTGGTGGCACAGTGGTTGGGAGTCACTGCCTGCCGATGCAGGGGACACGGGTTCGTGCCCCAGTTCAGGAGGATCCCGCATGCCGCGGAGCGGCTGGGCCCGTGGGCCATGGCCGCTAGGCCTGCGCGTTGGAGCCTGTGCTCCGCGGCGGGAGAGGCCACAGCGGTGAGAGGCCCGCGTACCGTAAAAAAACAAAAACAAAAGAAATGCAGGTGCAGATAGAGTTTGGGGCTTCTGAATCATTCTTTCTGCCTTTCCAAGAATGATCAGATCCTTGGTGGTGGGGAGGGGGTGTAGGTAGAGTATCCACTTGCTCAGGGCTTTAATCCTGTTTTACTGTTATTCTTGATGAATAGTCATGGATGTGTTTGTGTGAGGTACATGTGACAGTGCCTATCTGAGAACCTAGCGTCTCTTTATCTGGCTGTTCATCTTCATATCCTTATTGCCTGCCACATAGTCAGTGCTCAATAAATATTTGGATGAATTGCAGGGACTCAAACACCGACTCTAGACCTTGCTTCTTTAATCCACATACACAGAATTCTTTGGAAAGCCAGGCAGAAGAGCTTGGTCACCTGCTTCCCCTCTTCCCCAAATTGTCATTTTATCTTGGTGGCTTCAGTAAAAAACTATCACTTCATAATGCTTTTGGGCATTGGTCACGTCTTTCCTCATCAGCCCTAATCCCCGAAATGGTATGTAGAAAAGTACATTTACATCTAGAAAGTATTTAGAAAACTCATTTGGTTGATAACAATAATGCCAAAGCCTTTTCTTTGGTTATGGTACAGAATCTTGTACTGCTCTTGGAATATTAAAGAAATGCTTAACCAAAGCTAGTTTCATTTTGACATCCTGTTTCCCTCCCATTTACACTCCCAAGTTATACACAGACTATCATCAGTTTCATAAGTATGGTTCTGTTATTTCAGAGTAGGAATATCGTGTGGGTTCCTAAGGTCTCTCCCTGTGACCACTGAGCTTAGGGAAATTAACCATGGAAGGAGGAAGCTGGTGGTTGGCAATCTGGTTCCATGTAAACGAAGGTGTAAACCTTCCACTTTCAGATGTCTGCCAACTACTTGTGTCCTTAGTCATCTGTACCACTGTCCTCGGCAAAGTGCCAGAACCCCAGGGCCTGAACACTTAAACTGTCCCTATGGAAAGCAGAAGGTAAACAAAACAGAAGTGAAAGTAGATTCAATTTTTTAGACTGTTCTCTTACAGGAATGGGTTTTGTGGTTCTCAGCATTAAAAAAAAAAATACTTGTTCCAATATGTTTCATTGACATCAATTACTGTAAGTCTGATTCATTTTCTGCCTATTGATTTCTGCCCAAGGTGAAATTTATGACATTTAACAGAAAACATAAGTGATTAAAAAAAACAAAAAACAGATACTTTAAGGGTTGTAAAAATAAGGTTTAAAGTCAGTGGTACTTGAAAACGCAATTTTTATATTTCTTTGTTAACTACTCAGCTGTGTAAAAAATAAATAAATGACAATGTTAACGTTCTGTTAAGCTTCCAGGAGATGTTGTGATTTACTTTGAAGATTTTTTAACCTTACTGTTTTGCAGCTTTACTCTGACCCTAACGTGTGCGTACTGATTTATATTTTAGGGGTGTGCTGGGGCTGCTCTATCCTCTGTCTCTCTGAACTGCTCCTTCACATCTCCTATTTCTCCATGCTGTGTTCCTCTGCTTTCAAAGTACCCATCCTTTGTGTTCAGTGCAGAGTGTTTATCTTCATCTGTTAAGGGTTTGTTGTTGTTGTTTAAATTTCAGTGATTGTCAATTCCATTTCCAAGATTTCTCATTTGTTCTTTCCTATCCACTTATTCTGGCTTCATTCCTCCCTAGATTCATTTATAGCATCTTTTTTATACATGATTCCTTTATTTATACCTGATCTCAAATATATTTATCTTTAAAGTGCTAACAATAAATTTCTTGTGGAACAGATTTATTTTTCTAGTTGATTTGTTGGCTATCTTTTTCAGAACTAGTCACCTTCTGTTTTTTTGGTACCTTGCTTGCAGATCACTTTGAGTGGGAGGCCTGTTTTTTTCATTTGTTCTGTTTTTGAGCCTAGCTGTGCCTTTGTGCTTTTCTTTATATTTAATCAACCTCGCTTTGTGTTCAGAGCAGAGGGTGCACATCAGAGCGTGAAATTGGTCCCACCATGTCCACCAGATGGTTCCCCTTTGTGAAGGGTACTCCACACTTTCCATTCCTGCCCTCATCCTCGTTTGTGGCGAATTTGTAAAACAATTTGATTATGCTTTTTTCCATGTTGTTTTCCAAATGTACATAATTGTTCTGGTAGTGATTTGTAACTCCATTTTCTTTTAACCTTACCCCCGACCAGTGTACAAGATGACCCAACATTTCCTCAAACTCTGGCAGGGATGATTATTGTATATCCTTCTGCCTTTTAAATGCTGGCCAGTTTTGTTCCTTCCTCCCTCCCCCTCTTTCTCTTTCAACTACCACATAAGAGTCTTAGGTTCTTGGTTTACTTTTCATCATCTTTTTCTGTTCACTACGTAATCATTTTAAATTTTAAACCAAAGCAAGCTTGGTGCTTGTTAGCTAAATTTTAAGCTTTTTCATTATTATCTAAGTGTTGTAGTTTATCTTAAAATTTAACAATATTGAGTATGTGACTTCTCGTGTATTGATTATATAAACAGATAAATATAATAAAATATTTTCCTAAGGTTTTTGTAGTAAATTATATTGTTCCATTAACTAGTATAGATAAAGAATACAGCATTGCTTTCAACTTGAAAGACATTGAACTTCTGACTGATAATTTGTGTATTTCTCAGAGTATACTTTGTTATGCAGAAATTTTATATTCTCATTTATAATGAGATTTATGAATAACGAAATTTGTTCAACACGTTATTTTGAAGAGTTGGTTGCTAAAATTTTAGTCTAGCCACCCCTCCCCCCCATTTCTATATATATCTCCCTATTCAGTGGTGACTACTGCAAGAGTTCCAGGAAATGTACACCCTGTATGTTCACTTATTGCATTTTAAATTATTGTCTTTACTGTACTTCTGCATTTCCCTTCAGTCTAGTTCTGTCTATTTCTGAGAGCCAGTAGCTTCCATAAAGTACTGGATAACGGTCGGAGCAATCAAATTAGGCAACCATTTGTAAAATGGGGGTGCGGGGGAGCATAGAAGATGCTGAAGGTGCTAAGGGACTTGTAGTTCACTGCAGTTCTAGCAAATAAAAGGTACCACTGGAGTCTTTTCTTCCTTTAGACTTTTAAAACAGATGGCTGTCCGAACCATCTAAAACTAACCCTTTTTGCTTTGAATCCACGTTTTAGTAACACTTTTGGTACTCTCTTGTCAGGAGGCCGTGTGACTCAATTGCACAGCAAAATAATAATAATAATAAAATGATTGGAAAGCAGGATTGGACCAGACATTTGCTTAAACATATTCCCTTTCAAGAACATTTCTGTTCCATAAAATGAAGCAGATTGGTATGGAGTTAAGGACTCTTTGAGGGGGACCTTTGGAATCATCCCTTAATTCCATCACTAGAATTAGGTTGAGTGCCTACTCTGAGCCTGGGCCGGGGCTAGGAGGGGTGAGAGAGGTGAAGGTCTAGGCCCTTCCCAGCAGACTCCCAGCTTTAACAAGATGCTGGCTCCACCTCATCACTCTCAAATAGTTTTAAGAGAAATATGCATTTTACTGTGGAGCCAATAAGAGACATTCACCCTATTCTGGGACTAAAGAGAAAAAGGTGTTAAAACCAAAATTGCTAGGTTTAACTTAACAAAGTGCTATAAACCTGAAAATATTTCTGCAAGGCTGGATTGGCTTTTATGCCTATGTGTTTTCAAAAACGGAAATCTCAAGTAAAAAATTACCAGCTTTTCACCCAAGTTTGACTTTTTGCCTAATTGGATTTGGGAGGTATTTGAATAATGGATCATGAGCTTTCCCGTAAATACAGAAATTGATTCACTCTGGGCCCTAATTCATTCCAGAATTACCAGAGCTTTATAAGCATGTTATATCCCTTTGTACTCACTGGGAGGTCATCTGTTATCTTGTTAAGTGAGTGTGGGAAGATGGGAAATAAAGAACTAGCTTTAGAAATTATTCAGGTAATGTCAGTTTCTGCCCTGCTCACTTCCTTGCCTCTTAAGATTTCCAGTTCAGATGTTTTGTTTAAACTTTATCAAGCATTTTCTAGCCCAGCTTTCTAGCCCAGCCAAATCATAATTTTGGAAGAACTGCTTTTTTCCTCTCATGAAAATGGTTCACTATAGAGATGAGTCAGATCATTTTGGGTGCCCATATAAAATGATAGTGTAATTTAAACCATTTGCCTGTAAACTTTGACCAAACTTGAGCTCTGCTTCAGTAGCACATCATCAGATTTATTCTCCAAGAGAGCATGAACGTTTGACGTCCATTACATATGATGTTTCGTTCTATGACATTTCTGAAACCTACACTAAGAATAGGAAGTAAGCTTCTAAAAAACCAGTAAAGAACTGTCCGAGGGAAGGAAATGGATAGGGTATCTATTTGTTGGTATATTTAATTTCCCACTGGTAACATTTCTAAGTTAGTGTGATCCCATCCCTGAAATTATGAGGTACACTTTGAATGATTCTTGAAACGTTCAGTAGGTATTTTTTAGGGGATGCTTCTGGGAGTATGTTTCATGGCAAGTTTATTGTTTCCTTTTTGGCTTGGCTCCTCAGTTTACCCAGCATTCATCTTTTCATCATCAGCTTTAAGGCCTTTATTTTATTCTGTGTGTGGAAATTTTACATACTTTGGTGGATTATTTAATCTTTGGTCAGAGTAATCAAAGATCTTCTAGGGATACTTCATGCTTGGGATGAAAGTCTCCTTAAAGTTGTTCATCAGTCAGGGATCTGCTTTTTCTACCGCAGTTAGAAGGTTAGCTTACCTTTGATACAGTTTTAGAATACAGAAATCTTGTTTTGCTGTAGTTCTGTAAAGGTTTGTGGTACAGCAGTGTATCTGCTTTCTTCTAAACCACTGTTGGTAGTTACTTTTAATTTTAAAGGTACTTTATCACTCCTCAATTTTAAGACTCTAATCCTGGCATTTTATTTTACTGAATGAAATGTAAATACTTGTATTCAAAGCATGCATATATTTCCCATATGCCATTCTAAAATTGAGAAACACTTAAACTGGGTATATTTTATTATTTGTAAATTATACCTCAAAGCTGGTCAGAAAAACTAATTGAAATACATAATTAAGATCTGTGCATTTTGCTCTATGAGTATACCTTAATTTTAGAATCTCTTTTTTAAAAAGTATTGTGTGAATAACTCCTATTTTTATTAGGTATCTCCGAGTTTTGCTGTGTTCTCTCTCACCAAAAAAGTACAGATTAATAAATCCTTTGGCTGAATAAAATCAATTGCACACTGTTGTTGCTATTTTGGCCCTTATTTCCTCAGAATGAATACTTGTTAGTTCAGTGGTTTATCCATGTCAATGATTTCTTCCATCTTCATCTAGTCACACCAGCTGGAGTGATCAGATTGTTTCACATCACAAGGCAAAATTCGTACCTTTTGCTAAACACTTCCAAATAACAAGTAGAATAAGAAATTTAAAACTGAGATTTATTTTTTCAAGTCATTTTTCTGTGTTGTGTAGCATTTCCCTGAAAGCTTAATCTCATCCATAAATGATGTGATGGCTAAGTTACTACTGGACTAATTTGTTTAATCCCAAGTGGGTTTATAATATATCATCATAGCTTTAAATTATTATCTCATTTCTAGTATGAGTCAAAAACTCCTCCTTGTCATTTTGTAGTTTTTTTAATAAGTAGAATAGCAGAATGTGGGCATTCTTTTTTTTAAATCCAAGTTGAATGTATACATGGTTTAAGAGCTTAAATACCATGATAAGCTTATAATAAAATGCAGTTACTTGCTGCCCATACCTCCCTGTTCCCCAGTCTTTCTCTTCATGGATGACTATTTTGAACTCTTTGAGCTGCTGACTCTAGCTTGTATTTATTTCCGTATTTCTAAGGAAAATGCTTATCTTTGGATTCATTGATTTAGATCTTTCCTAAGGTATAGGGTTTCACTTTCTTAAACAGCCATTCCTTCTGCTTTCCCACTTTGCTTCCCCTCCCCCATTCTCCCAGTATGTTACACTTTTTGGTTAAAACCATATTCATTGTGTACATTATTTGCCTATGCACACAGTCACAGATAGTGTTGTACTGTACTGTTTCCTTTTTAATAGATTTTCCTGTAGTTAATACTTTCCTGCCTTTTTTTCATCTGTAGAGTTTTCTTTCTACCTGTTGCTAATTCTTCCCATAGCTTCTGATAGCCTCTCAGAACAATTTTCCACAAGCTCAGTCAGTGCTATGCAATAGAGATACAGTGCAACCCATATGTGTAATTCTGCTTTTTCTAGTAGCCACAGTAAGAAAGATAAAAGGAAGCAGATGAAAGTAGTAGTATAGTTTGCATAATCCAATATGTTCAAAACGTTATTTCAACCGATAGTATTTCAAATATCTGAAATACCTTACTTTCTTTTTTTAGCACTAAGTCATCAAAATCCAATGTGTATTTTTACACTTGCGCAACATCTCTTTTCAGGCTGGCTGCATCTCAAGTGCTCTCAATAGCCACATGTGGCTCGTGGCTGCTGGGCTGCTGTTTCGGACAGAGCAGTTTCAGGTGATTTCTCAGCTTCAGATTTGGTCTTGGAGGCGTCCCTACTGGGGACCTCTGTTCTTTGGTCTGGGTCGCTGGGTCTGTAGGCTGCCACACAGCTACCATTTTGAGACTTCTTTGCTTTTCTTCTCAGTTGGATTCCCTGTTTTCTGGACTTCAGGTCTTCTCATTTCCCTTTGGTGGTCTCGTTCGGTCACGGTTGGTACAGGGGACAAAGGCATGTTGTTGACTCGTCTGTCTCTTGAGTCATTCTGGGCCAATCTGGCTGCTTGCCTCCTAGTGCTGGTATATGGTTGTCATCTTGGGGCCTCCCCCGTCACAGCTTTTGTGGAAATTTCCTGTGCCTTTGCTCTTGTGTTGGATCCTTCCCCCCGACCCCTGTCCTGTATATCTTACATCTTTCTCTTTCTTGGTTTATTTCCTCACTCAGGTGGAAGACATGCTCCAGTGGATTGCTGCAGCAAGGGAGCAGGGGTGGTAAAGTTTTTGAGACCTTGCATATCTGAAATGTTTTTCTTGTCCCTTCTCTCTTGTTGATTATTGGGCTGTGTATAGAACTCTAAGTTGGACATCATTTTTCTTCAGAATTTTGAAGGCATTGCGCCATTGCCCTTCAGCTTTCAGTGTTCTTGCAGAATCTGATTACCTTATCTTTTGAAAGTGAACTATTTTTTCTCCCTGGGAACTTACAGTATGTTCTTTTTGTCTGCAGGATTCTGGAATTGCAAATTAGTGTGTCTCAGTATGGGTCTGTTTTTATCATTTTGATGAGCACTTGATGTGTCTGGGAGATTTCCTTGAACTATTTTTTAATGTATTCTTTTCTTATATTTTGTTTTGCTTAATTTTCCATTATTGTTATTTATTTATTTAGGCTTTGCCTTCTGGAAAGGTAGGATTTCTTCTACTTTTATCTTATCACTCTTCAGTTAAGCTTATCATTTCTGCCATCTTGTTTTTAAGTTGCAAGAGACATTTTTATTGTATACAACATCCTGTTCTTAATCCATGGATACAGTATCTTATCTGAGTGTATTAATAATGTATATATTTTAAGCTTTCATTTCTCTGCAGTTTATTTCCTCTAAGGGGCTTTTTTTGCCTGTTTTGTTTTTCTTTTAAATCTCTTTTGTATCAGAGGCTTTCTCTCCTCTGACATCTTGTAATCAGTGGTGTGTACATGATGAAGAATAGGGGCTTACAGGGTCTGCAGCGAGCTCTGAGCAGGTGTAAGGGGCTTATCAGCACAGATCTGGCCACTGGGCCTCTAGGTGCAGGTAGGCTGTTATTTCCATACCCCTGTAATGGCATCTCTTGGTCTTTCCTCTTGTCTGCTCAGATCATCTAGAGAGCACTCTGCCCCCTGATTTACATCTTCCAGAAAATAAATCTCCAGATTTCTGCAGAGTTGTGAGGCAGCAGTCACCCAGCAGCACGGAAGGGGGCGGTGGGAGTGGAGATGCTGCTCCCCTCAGGCAGCTCTGCCCCGCTCCCCTGCAGTGAATCCCACCCCTCCTTCCAGAGAAGCACACTTTCTGCGCCTTTGGAAGGTTCTGTGGTGGAAATCATGATGGTTCTCTGCTTTCCCCACTGCTGACTTATAATTGAGCTTTCTCAGGCCTGCCAACCACTAATCAGTCTGATTTCCAGCTTCCAAAATTGTGTTGCTATTATCTGCTCTCCTGTTCTCTCACTGGGGGTTCGTCTTTTTTTTTTTTTTTTAAGTTGTAATAGACTATGCATAACATACAATTTGCCATTGTAACCATTTTTAGGTGTACATTTTAGTGGCATTAAGTATATTCACATTGTTGGATGAGCTTTTCTTTTAATAATGTATAGTAAAATACAGACTTAAAGGAAAAGACTTTTAAATAGGATTATAGGGGTGTTGATTTAGGGGAGCAAAATTAGATGTGTGTGATCCATGTAGCAGGACGCATAATGTGCATCTTCTGTTAGTCCAGGCGCTTGCTCTTTCTGACAGTTTGGTATAATGGGATTTGTTTACCATCTCCTAGGAAAGCATTTGGATAGTTTGTTGGCATAAAAGGGCATTTTATCTGCTCTTGATAACTGTAGCTTTACAAAAGGTTACAGATGGAACTCCCAGGCCTGACTTGGAAGGCTCTCCAAGATCTGGCCTGTACCCACCTGTGTGCCCCAGGCCTGTTGTTCCTCCCACCGGCCCACTCACTGTTCCTGCATAAGACGTGAACTCCAGCCCCCGTGCCTTTGCCGTGCTGGGGGTTCCTGAGTGAAACGTGCCCACCCCCCCCATCTTCCTGCCCTCTTCCACGTCTTTCCAGCTCCCAGCCCCATGCCACTTCCCCCCACCCCAGTTGTCCTTCTCTTTTCCTCCCATGACCTTGGGCATGCCTCTGAATTAGCACCTTGCATTTCCCACACTGCGTGGCTCCCTTTGATGTCCGTTTCTGTGCTGGGTCTTCCTCAGTGCCCGGCACAGGGCCCACGCTCAGTTAACTATCTAGATGAATTCCTGATGCCAGAGATTTCAAGGGAGAACTCTTTATCCTTTTTTTGTAGGATATCCGACACGAAGCCAGTGACTTCCCATGTAGAGTGGCCAAGCTTCCTAAGAACAAAAACCGAAACAGGTACAGAGATGTCAGTCCCTGTAAGTATTCACATCGCCGTTACTCTGCTTCCATTCAGCTGCAGGACCTCTCAGTCAGGACTCCTTTAGCCCTGGGGTTTGGTAATAAATTGATAGCAGTAAAGGTTTATGACTTGATTGTTTCCTATAATAAAGGCATTAGAGACTTATAGTAATGGTTCATTTTTCCACCCTTGTAGAAGGGGTAAGGTTTCAGTTCCTGGAAAATTCAGCTAAGTTCAAAGCACTTTTTTTCCACTTTGACTATTTTAATGATGAATCATTTTCCTACCAGCTGAAGCAGGGTATAGCAGGCATAATATAACCACTTCTGGGTGACTCAGCAAAAGTCTTATTAGACCCCGAGCATTGTATTGAACTGCTAACGATGCCCTGTGCAGGCATTAAAGGGTGGGAGCGGTTCACCCCCTCAACTAAAGCTGCAGTCAGCTCTGCTTGTTGACCCCACCCCCTGCTGCCATCATCATTTTTCAAGCTCTTTCCTGCCATTAGCTCTCAGTGTGCCCGTTGGCATCCTCCTCTGCCTTCTGAGTAATTGGCTCTCAGTCCACTGATATCTCGAAAGTAAATAACCAAATATGTTAGAATTTGTATAAAGTAACAAAACCTGGAGAGGAGTGAAGGACGTGAACTTTGCCACCTCCTCTAGGCCACAGAGAACCTTCTGGCTCACCTCCATGTGGCCGTTGCCAATCAGTGAGGGCTGTGGCTGCCAGCAGCTCCCCCGGCACTGCTCTCTGCCAGGGACATTGAAGATGCAGCTGGTCAGTCCCCAGCCAGACACTTCCCGCCGGCCTGTCAAAGCTCACTGCCCTCCCGCCCTGAACTGTGCAGCGCCCAGGTTCCCGGGAGGGGCGCGAAGTCGGACCCCAGTTGGCACGGAGCAGTCTGCCTCCAACGGCTGCCACGGTCCCTGCCCCTCAGAGCTTTGTGGCCTTGGGCCGGCTGCCCCCTCCTCTGATCGTCAGTCAAACAGGAGTCAACGCGGATCTCAGGATTGTGCGAAGATGAATAAAGTCACGTCAGCTGCTTAGCCCAGTGTCTCACTCGTGAATGTTGGCTGCGGTTGAGATGGTCACTAACTGAAGGTGCTCACCAGGAACATCTGAAGCGCGGGTCTAGGTCAAGTGACACATGATTTTGCCCCAATGCCCAATACTCTTGATTGAGCACGTCTAGGCTATGGCACCTCGTAGGCTTTATTTAAAAATAATACTAACAGCCTCTCCTCAGGTGATGCTGCTGTGAGGCCCTGGCCAGCCGCCCTGAACTGGAAAGAACCATCACTGTCCGCACCTTTCACATGGTGTGGCCATGCCCATGGTCTCTTGCCTTTGCTGTACTTGCTCTGAATTAGGCAGTAATGTTGTCTTTAATATTCCTTTTCTACATTTTTGATCAAGGCTCATCTAAATGGTTTTATGAACCAGTTTTACAGAGAAAAAAACAGCATTTAAAATATTCTTCCAGAGATGCAATTCCCAAACCTTTTCACCCTCACCCAATCTTACTCCTTATATTTTGCTTTTTCTCCCCTACCTCTACTCTTCAGTAGAAAAGGTGATTTTCTTTTAAGGTTATGGAGGAAATGGGGAGAATGTTTCAAGGTGGAAGCTCTGGGGACTGGGTATTATCTTCCATTTGGCAGGTGAAAAACCCAGCACTCGGTGAGTAGGTTGTTTGCCCAAGGTCACCACCCAGTGCTGTTTGAATCCACTCACATAACCACCAGTGCCGGTCATAATTTTTTTTTGAGATTTCTTATCTCCATGACCCACTTAAATATTACCCAAGTATTTCAGTTTGTATTAACCCTCTATGATGAGAAACATTATTCGAAACAGTGGCTAATTTCCTAAAACATCTCTTTGGAATCCTTTTGAATAGGAAGCCCCAAACCACTTATCCCCATTAACTTTTCCTTTCCCACTGGGCAGGGGGAGAACTATTTATGGGTGGTCACCTGAGTTTACCGTCCATTGTGTTGTACCAGAAATAAAAATACCCACCTGCTCTTGTTAGCTGCACTAGCAGGATAAGGAAGGTGGCCCTCAGGGAAACATGGCTTTTGTGACAAAGTTATGGTAAAGGGGAAAAAAAGGGGGCTGTGCTTTTTCAGTAACCTGGGGCAGACCTTCCAAACACAAGCTTACTTTTAAAAACTCTTCTGAAAGTTACATTTAATAGACTTTCAGTGTTTTGGATTCAGAGTTTATTTTTTCCAGTTAAACTGTCTTTTAAGTGTCTTTGATCGTGAGATTTATGTTATACTTGAACTTTGAAAAAAAAAAACCTCGTATCAAGGAATTCAAGGTATGACTTTTCACACTGTTGTATACTTAAGCCACTTAATCTTTGAACCATTAGGCATAGGTGAGGTTGAGGTGTGATCGTAAGTCTTACGTACTTAGCTCATTGTACCAACTAGAGCTCTGGGGACTGGGTGGAATTTCTGGTGGATTTTTTTTTCCCTTTTAAAGATTGAAGCCACTGTATTTTTTACCCTTTAAAAGTATATATTAGGCATCAGAGAACAGATCCCTTGACATCCCCTTTCCGCAGTCTTCCAAGTTGTGGGGACAGTAACAAATATCATAAGACGATATAGCCTAAAAACAGATTTCCCAAACAGGACATATTCTGTGTTTTAGTATAGTTTGCCTCTGTTGCTGTTTCATGTTAAGTTTCAAACACTTCCAAAAACCTTTCTGAAAATACTAGTCGTTCCCATATTGATAACTAATCTCAACTAAAACAGCTTGGCCTCAGCCAATGTGAACGCCCTGAGTGCCACCAACTCACCTTCTTGCTTTTCCCCATGGGGCGCACTGCCTGTGTGGACATTTGGGTCCTCCAGGATTAACCTCTGAGTTCTGGTTTGCCTTTCAGTTGACCATAGTCGGATTAAGCTTCATCAAGAAGATAACGACTATATCAATGCTAGTTTGATAAAAATGGAAGAAGCCCAAAGGAGTTACATTCTCACGCAGGTAAACGGATTGTTCGAATTTGACTCTAATGGTTTTTGCCTTACTTGATGTCAGCGTAAGAGTTTCAGAGTGCTGTTGTCTACCCCTCAAATAAAATCTGCCACATCTGTTTAGAAGATCAGGTTTTAAACAACCCAAAAAAGCAACAAGGAAGGAAAAAGTCTTCCTTCCGAGATTCAGTCTGGTCGTGACATGAATCTTTTCTGGGAAGTATGGCATTGCTGGGTTTATAGAAAACAGCAGTAAAATGCCAGAGTGGCCTGTGGTCTGTTGACAGAGGCAGCAGCTAGAGAAGAGCAGTACCTGTGTTGAGTCCATAAGTATTCGCCTCAGAGTGTCCAGTGCTGCTCGTGGAAATCGGAGAGGGTTAGCGATAGGCAAGGAATCTATCCAGATGGCCATTCAGAATTCCTCTGCATGGTCCTCATTCTTGCGGGGGGTGGGGTGCATGGAGGGGGTAGGTGATGTGAACAAACATGCACAACCACTTGAAACTCCCACTGGTTTTTGGCATCTTTATGGGAAAAAAATCATAAAAGTGGTTTAATAACTGACCTTTTGTGAAACACGTACTGGTGTATGACCCAGAGACCATGGGTATCCGGGAAAGGGGATAAAGGAGTTTCTTTTTAAGTAATTTTCTCACGTCTTAATCTGTTACCTGTAAATTGGTCTAAACAGTCTAAGTTTCTCTCTCTTTTTTTAATCCTAATTTTTGTTTTTTCATTGCGTATCAGTTTTTATCAGTAGTATATTGGGTTTGCGTTATAGGGTGATTGTGAACGTCATAGCTGTGCTTAATATTCGGAGACTAAAATGACAGTGAAACCAGAAAGTGCAGTGAAAAAATTCTGCTTTGGGGCAGGGCGTATCCCTGGTGGCCCTTCTTTACTGTCCCTTTTGTCCTGTCCCAGTTCCTTTCCGCACGTGACCACAGTTGGCCCTCGTGCCCCCCAGTCAGTGTATGGAACGTCAGTCCCCGGGCCCTCAACGCATGGTCCTCCCAGCACCTCTGGGGTGGGGATGAGAAGGAGCGAGACCTTGGTGGTGGCAGGCTGGTGGGAAGAGGTTGAGGCAAAAGTGGCTTCTTGGGAACTTCTCTTTTTAGAAGTAGTCAAGTTTCTTACTTCCTAATTTCAGCCATTCAGCTTTGGTGTGGGTCAGGAAGCCCAAAGCAAAGATAGGGTCTGTAAGGTCACATGGAGTGTTAGGAAATCACCATGGAAACTTCTACACCGCTGTCCTCCCCACCCCCATGCCCTAGCGCTTCCTTGGCACATCTGAAGGTCTGTCTGTTTGTCAGGTTGTACCATGGTTATATCCAACTGCTTACATGGTCTCCCTCTGCCCTGAGCTTTACATACGGGATTGAAGCAGCCTGACCCCAGAGTTACATCCCTAGACAATATGACTGAAATATTTTTTAAAGCATAGAGAATAATGTCACAGGTGCTGGCCTTCATGTCCATCCTCAAGTGTTGGCTGAGTTTGGCGTGTATCCTTTCAGATCTTACAGGATTTTTAATCCCTCAGACCCATTCTAAACTGGGGTGAAGTATGGGGGCAGGGGAGTAACAAGAGCCACCGCTATGGGGACCTGGCAATAGGGTCCTCGTGCCCAGCCATGGGCCCCCTGATTCCTGCCTTCCTGGAGCCGTTTTTCTGTCAGTTGGCTGGAAGGGGTTACCATGGAATCCGCTATTGTCTGAGACTCTAAGGAGCCAGGATTTGTCAGGTTTAGGCAGCAAATCCCAGGTAAGTTCAGGGAAGGAAGCGAGAGGGCACTGAGGGCTCTGTGGTCGAGGGAAGCGCAGTGAGACTTAAAGGGAAAAGATGTAAAGACTGAGGAGATTTTGGATGAAAGTGAATGGAAACCATTTTAGAAGAAGTGGTGCTGGCCAGAGGAGGTGACATGCTCTGTCGTGCAGGTGATAGGTGATGTCCCTTCCAGGCAGCACTAAAAATTGAGGCAAACTCGAGGCATTCATACCCTATATCCAGTAAACATCTGTGCCCATTGCCAGGGGGGCTGGAGTGAGACAGGCCCCGCTGCTCAGCAGGCACCCCTACCCCCCATGCCTCGGTGACACCATACCCCTTGGGCCACCCGCCTGACCATTTGTGTGTCCACATCTCATGTTCCTTGGTCCAAGGATGAAGGCTGTCTGTGGTCAGGTTAACCATTATTAATAGTAATAATAATCGGTACATTTTATTGGGTGTTTACTGTATTCCAGGTACTGTGGTAAGGCCTAATAATTATTGATATATGAACATAGTTAATCTTCACAACCCTGTGAATAGGTGGAGAAACTGAGGCAAGGAGAGGTGGGGTGACTTGTCCGAGGTCGCACAGATAGTAAGTGATTGGAGCTGGGACCAAGCCATCGGAAGCGTCCCTGTGACCCCTTCCCCACACTGCCTCTCCCCTGCAGCCAGTTTTATTCGCTATACCACCCGCCCTAAGGCATGGTTCTCAGTGGAGTCCCTCAGCTGGCCAGCCCACACCAGAAAGCAGAGTCTGTGTTTTCACTCCTCCATCGCTCAGCTCTGAACCAGCCCTGAGGTGCAGAAATGACCTTTCACCGCGTGGTAGGAAATAAAATTGTGGTTACCACTAGGCAGGGAGAGGCGGGTCCCTGTCCCAGCCATGGCCACCACGCTGCCTGAGGGCCCTGTCATCCACTCACCGCCAGCAGTGAGCTTGCACTGGAACGTGTTTGTGTGTAAAATGCATACACTGTGCATTGTGTGTTTGCAGGGCCCTTTGCCCAATACCTGCGGTCACTTTTGGGAGATGGTGTGGGAGCAGAAAAGCAGGGGCGTTGTCATGCTCAACAGAGTGATGGAGAAAGGCTCGGTAAGTCATAGATTGATCCACTGTTTGCATCGCTGCCCGTGTGGACGCCAGTCCACAAAGTCGACATCTGTCCGTGTTTATTTCCTTGAGTTGCTTTTCTATTTCTATTAGAAAAACATAAAGAAGCAGTATACAAATACATGTTTATTGTAAACAAGTCAGATACGTAGGTGAATTTAAAAGAGGGAAACAAGTCAAACTGCCCTTGACCTATTCTCCACCCTGCCCCCATCAGTCAGTCTCTCCAGTGTGTGATGCGTGTGTCCTGCTTTCCTCTCACCTCTCAGTCTCTCTGCTGCTTCGTGTGCTGCTGTGCTTGCCTTGTGGAGCTGTGTAAGCAGAGTTTTATTTTGAAAAGCAAGTTCCTACTGTATCTTCATCATATTTGCTTTTTCTGGCTGGTAAAGCGTGCCTCTCCGCACCTGAGCTGTGGGAGCAGCTGGACCCTGGGTTCGCCTCCATAAAGTCCCCAGACGCTTGGCTCCTGGCCACACCTCTTTAGCGTGGACGTTGTCTGCTTGTGCTTCACTTCAGGGTGTGTGTGCCTTTCTTCCAAGTTCTTTGCAACGTGGACTCGAGGTGTGCGTTTGTTCAGGCCACCTCCTGCCCCTCAACGGCTCTCCTCAGTCTCTTCTGCGTCCTGTATACCGAATGGTCTTTCTAAAGCAAGTCTCACCACACCTCTTCACAGCTGAAACTCTTCTGGGGCTCCCCTTGCCTCCCAGATATGCATAATGTGGCTACTGGACCGGGTATGGTTGGGCCCTAGTTAACCTGGACCCCCAGCCCCGCCTTCCGTCTCCAGACTCCAGCCAGGAAAAACGTTTATTTATTTTATTAAATTGTTCTTTTTTTTAAGTTTCTTGCCAGTTCTCTGGGCTAATGATCAGAATCACACTTGCCCCACTTCCCGGCATCCCACGTTGCTTCCCTTGGGGCCGCGGTGGCTGTGCTCTCCCTCCCCACGCGTCTTTGAAGTAGGGAATAGATGCCGTATCCCCGCCCCCCTGGCTCCCGCCTGCTTCCCACGACATTCACGGCCAGCACCAGACACGGCCAGCAGCAGACACTCGCAGCCAGCACCAGCACTGCCGGGGCTCCGCAGCCTCAGAGGTGGAGGCCCCGGGAGGAGGTGGGCTGAGGAGCACGGAGACCGGGAGGAGCGTGTGGCCCAGGCCCGGCCAGGTGCTGGCACTGTGCTCTCTGGGGCTCAGCGGGGGCACTGCTGTCGCAGCTGTCCTGGCTGTGTCAGGATGCGGCCGTGGCTTGCCAGGAGATCATGAAGGCTCCGGAGACGCCACCCCTCTGAAGAAAGCACAGTCGTGGCCCTAAAGGGAAAAAATACAAGTGCAAAGAAGTAACACATCAAAGGAAACGTGAGCGGTGAAAACCTAAAGCAGTAAAGCACTCGCCACAAAGCCTCTTCCCTCCCGCACCCGGAAAGGAACGGTCTTGGTTACAACAAATGGCCTTCGTACGACGGCACATGTTTAAAATCATACTTTTGCCTCTGCCTCCTTTTCTTGAAAGAGAGTATTTATTCGCTCCGCACTCACAGGTGTAAAGAGCTTACCTGAGTGTTCAGTTGATGCAGTGATGCTTCTTGTCTTAGAAAAAAATGTTTACAGTGAGAGTGGTTTTTGATTTTCTCTGCAGTGGCTTGATTAATAAAATGTGAAGTTGCAAATGTGAAGCAAACCCTCACCCATCACCACTCTTGTCAGCAGTTTTGAGTAAAGAAACAAAACACGAGGTTCCCGCAATACACGCACTCCTCAAGGAGAAGTGAAACACGGTGGCCGGTGCAGGTGCTGAGCACAGATGACCCTTCGGGGTCTTCCAGCCTCATCGCTGCTGACGTTTGGGCCGGATCGCTCTCTGTCTTGGGGGGCCGGCCTGTGCGTTGGAGGGTGTTTAGCAGGATCCCTGGTCTCTGCCCACTGGATGCCAGTATCACCCCCACCCCAGGTTGAAGCCATCAGAAATGTCCCCAGACATTGTCCAGTGTCCCCTGAGAGGCAGAATTGCCCTCAGTTGAGAAACACTCTGTAGTCGTATGGAGGGTTGAGAATTTTAAATCATGACTTATTTATTTTAAAATCATCAGATATGGTAGCATTTGCCTTTTATTTGTTACTAAAAGTTCAGATGAAACTTCTTTGCTATTTGCACGCGGTTTGCTTTAGCTACTGTTGCCACAGGACACAAGGAGTGGTGGCCCTGTACTGCAGTCACATGTTTGTCACCAGGCCCTGCTCCTGGTTGTCGCCCACCCAAGGCCGAACGTAAATGGACCACAGATCCACTGTGACAACCTTTCCCCTTGGACTGCTATGTTGGCCATTAAAACAACAACAACAAAAAAAAACTAGTTGGTTTTTATTGTAGTTTACTGTGATGATGTGACAGTAATCCCTGTTTTCCTTTGCAGCTCTTCTTTTTACTGTGGGTCTTTTGGGCCTGCAGATTGGCATGGAAAGCAACGTATGGTTTATGGTTCTTAAAGTTTCCTTGGGATAAACATTTTTAATTCGGCCTCAACGTTATCACCCCATAAGGGCTGACTGGGGAAAATTATAAGAAATTGCATTGTCTTGTTTGCTCAACTAATCTAATTATAACTTCTCCACACAGCCCGTGGTGAAAACCAGCTTGCAGAGCGTTTCCATGTGATGCATATTTGTTTTCTGGTTTCCTTCTTTCACCAAACAGTGGTAGATGTTCTCCCTGTATTTTTGGCAGACCTGCCCGTTACCCTTTTGGGACCCTGTGCTTCCTGGAAAACGGTTGTGCAGAAAATGATCGTGTGTGTTAGACTAAGGTCATCCAAATGGCCAAAGTTCTCATTCATTCAGTTTAAAAACTGAGTTTAGACATGATGGGATAGAGTGCATGTGTGTAGGGGCCGGGCTTGTTGTCTAGGCAGGGGAAGTAGCAAAGCCATGTTCAACCAGAAACATCGCCCATATCTCTCCCCTGAAATCCCTACTAAAGATGCTGTTTGATTTCAAGTGCTTTCAGGCCCGAGACACTAGGTTTTGTATCATAGGTGCTTTAGGCTTTGTGCATCTCTCTCGTACTCTGCTTTTAGTTCTCTGTGTTCATTCTTCTTTCAGCCAAATCACCCATCACAGGGTCACCCCAGATGACTTTCATGGATTTTTCTCAAGATGGCGTAGCTCTTTGTCTTAGATGGACCCAAGCAAGGACTCTCTCACACCCGCCTTCATGGTGGTAACAGCAGGTATGACAGATGCCAGTACTTTGGCACTGCCATGTGGCTGTTTGGTGCCAACCCAAAACATGCCTCAATTTTAACCCTGAAGAAGGACTGCTTTCTAATAAAATAAATCGCCTTTTCCGGTCACTATGTATCAACTAAACAGGATAACAGGAAGTAGTTGATATTGTGCTTATTTTGTTTTGTTTTGTTGCATATGTTTACAATAAAAATTTCTACAGGAAATGACAGCAGACCGTAGCATGTTGCTATAGATGCCTAAGAGTTCTTTTAAGAACTCCTGTTTTTTAAATAAGTATTGACACTTAGTGTGTGCCAGAATCCCTCAGCTGTAGAGTTCCAAAGTCTTGCTCTTTACCCAGATTACAGAGATTTGTAAGGCTTTATATTTGCTTTTGAAAGTGATTGCTTGCTGTGTGGACGTGAGGTTGACGAGACTTCCCTTTCCTGCCCGTGAGGCATGAAAGCATTGGCCTCTTCTTTGGTGGCAGCTCGCCATTCTGCATTTCTGCTGCTTTGCTTTACTCTTGGTCTGCCCACTGAATTGGGTGCCCACTCCAGCACACGTGGTTTTGGACCTACCAGGGCAGTCTGTTTCTGGAGTCTCAAGGCATTACACAGGTCTAATGATTTGAAGTGTGGGAATGAATGCATCCTTTAAGCGTCTCCTGAAGTCTTGCTGTCATCTGCCTCACCCACTTTGGCTAAGCATGGGATCGTGCCATGCCATTGATGCTTCTGTGTCCTGAGTGGCAGGATCTCTTTGGTGCTGACAGATGGGCTCTGTTCCAGGGGTTCATCTTTGGCGCTCACCATTGGTGCAGGGAGGGTGAAACTGGCCAAAACTTTAAAACAGGCCAGTGTCCAGGCTCTTATTGGCCTTCTGTTCGGAAACCATAAAGTTTGATGCTGTGTTGGCATCTCAGTGTGGTGTTTCTTAATTTGTTTCCCTCTCTTTTTTCTGTTGCTTTGGTTTTCATTAAAGCAGGACCGATGGGCTTTTGTTGTTCTGTCTTCAGCCTCTTCAAGAGCCTCCTGGCTCCTCTGAGTCAATGCATGTTGAATTATAAGGGTCTTGAACTTGTACCATTTCCCAAAGAGCTGTTTACACACACTGATATTTCATTTGCTGAAAGTCATACCATCTTTGAGGGTCCCTCTGTCTGGGGACATATGTCGGTTCCTCTGGCTTATGGACCTGGCAGCTTAGCCCCCATCTACCTGCTGTTCTTATCCAGAACAGTCATCAGCAACCAGAAATGTCTGGCGTAGACACTTGGCTCAAGCAAAGCATGCCACTAAATTTGACTCAGATTTTCTTTCTTGAACTCTAAATGAAACCAAATCTTCGGGAGTTTGCCTGCTTTAAGGAAAATGTTCATGAGCTATGTTTAAATCAAGAGCATCAAGTAGTTCCTAAAATTTTTAAACTACAACAAGGGATTTTTCTGAACTGAACCGAACCAGAATTAAAGGGTGGGGTGGGGCAGTGGGTGATCCCCAGCCTTGGAGGACCCCTCTGCAAACCTTCTCGATTCTGGTTTGCATTTGATTACAGCCCTTCAAGCTTTTTACGGTGTTTCATGTGGTCTCTTCTAGCCTTGGTTATCGTCCCCAGGGTAGGGAGTCTGCGCTATGCCGAGAGCACCCATCAGGGTCTTGATAACCTTTGAAATGGCTACATAAAGTAGTTCATGAGAGACTAAACCTTGTGTGCCATCTGGCTTCCTTCATGGGTGATAGGGAGAGGATCAGACCCCTGGAACACTTCGCTGTGTGGAAAACCGGGGCAGCTGGGTTTGGAAGTGCAAGTCCTGTCTGCCTGACTAGTCCTGGTCTAGATCTTCACAGACCCCCTCCCCATCTCCTCTGGAGGCAGGCAGGTTACATTGATGGCAACCTCCAAGGTCAGAAAACCCTGGGTCTTCGGGTTATCATAAAGCTCGTGGACGGTACTTCAAACCTCCATAGGAAGACTGTCAGTTGCTCACAATAATTCAATGTTATTTTCTCCCCTAGTTAAAATGTGCACAGTACTGGCCACAAAAAGAAGAAGAAGAAATGATCTTTGAAGACACGAATTTGAAATTGACATTGATCTCTGAAGATATTAAGTCATATTACACAGTACGACAACTAGAATTGGAAAACCTCACAGTGAGTATGGCATGCGCTTAAGTACTTCAGACAGTTACTGGTTGAGATGTCTTTTCACTTGGGTGATACTACTGAACACCAGTTGTTTATGCCAGTGGTTTTCTGTGCTCTGAGCAAGAAGTAGTTTTAGCACTATGGTGAGTAGAGCTTACCTGCTTACTTACCGGGTGACGAGAGGTGCCTGGGGGCGGGTCTCACCTGCCTCCTTCCCCACAGAGCTCTCTCCCAACACTAGTTAACACCAGTTCTTAGGGAAAAGGGAGTTCTGACCTAAACCTTACCTGTTCCTGCTCCTGCCTTTGCAACTGCAGAGGGACTAAAGTGATGGCCTGTGAGTTAAATACCAGCAGAGCACGTGGGCCTCTCTTGTGGTCCACAGTCTCTTTAGTCTGAAGTGAGGGAAGAAGGGCCCTCCAGGGCTGACTCCCAGTTCATAGTCAGTGAAAGTTTTCTAGATGAAGTCTTGGGCTTGTTTGTGTGGGGAGAATTAATTAATTAATTAATTTTAATAAATTTATTTATCTCATTTATTTTATTTTTGGCTGCGTTGGGTCTTCATTGCTGTGCGCGGGCTTTCTCTAGTTGCGGCGAGCGGAGGCTACTCTTTGTTGCAGAGCATGGGCACTAGGTGCGCGGGCTTCAGTAGTTGTGGCTCGTGGGCTCCAGAGCACGGGCTCAGTAGTTGTGGCACGTGGGCTCAGTAGTTGTGGCACACGGGCTTAGTTGCTCCACAGCATGTGGGATCTTCCCGGACCAGGGCTCAAACCCGTGTCCCCTGCCTTGGCAGGCGGATTGTTAACCACTGCACCACCAGGGAAGCCCATGTGTGGGGAGAATTTGTAACACCACCTGCCAGCTATCATTAAATGATGGTCTTGGAATATGTCTGGGCAGTGTGCTAGAAGCGGCATCACGGAAGACCCTGCCCTCGGGGAGGCTGAATGATTTGCCCGGAGCCATCACGCTGGGGAACCATGCTTGTAGTGGGAACAGTGGAAGGGAGCTGACGGCAGCTCCTGGGGACACCCTCAAACACGGTCAGCCACTGCCTCCTGGAATCAGACTGCCTGGGGTTGATTCCTGGCCCCAGCATATCAAATTGTCAGACTTCAGGCAAAGGGCACCGTTCTCACTGCGTCTATGTCTGCCCCCCTGTCAGATAGGGTTTTTGAAAGCCTTCCAGAAGGTGGTCCGTGTGCAGTGTGAGAGCAGCACAGGCTCAGAGCACGTGCCGGGAAGGGTTCACAGGTTCTGTGGGGTCGAAGGAACGTGGATTTATCTGGGGGCAGTGGGACTGGTGTTGGGGCTTGTGGGCTGGGGCTGAAGAGGAGGAATCTGCCCCTGGATTCTATTTGCATCTTAGTTTTCAGTTTACTGCTTTATAGTCACCGTGACGCCTGGGGTGGGATTAATAGTCGAAGTAAGATCGAGAACTTACGCAGGTGACTGGAAGTGGAGAAGAGGTTAAAATCCCATGGCTCTGGAGGAATGCAGCTGCGCAGTGGGTCCAGGTCCCCCTGCCGCCCCCTGTGCACTAGCGCTGGAGCCCCAAGCCCGGCCATAGCCGCATGCAGGCTCTCGGGGTGTGATTTATGGAGGGGTTTGATACGGAGGATTTTCAGCAATAATGTTGGCAGTGGGTTGGTATGTGCCTGGAGGATTACGTGGTAGACTTTTTTAATGCTTTTGAGCGTTTGCAAGCCTGACATTGCAAGTGACTTCCGGCAAACTCTTGAGAAAATTTCCTTTGCTTCTTGAGGGAAACAGAATTTGGACAGAGCAGAAGAGGTTTGTGCTGTTTGCGTGGCAGAGCAGAGGCAGCAGCTTGGAGGTTTGGGGGAGATCTGTTTGCTCCAAACAGACGTGGTTTTTAAAAAGTCTTTTGTCAGACGTGTACCTGGCCGAGCACACGTTTGGAATGAATTCCTTGAGAAAGAGGTGGGCAGCCGTGAGGGAGGGAGTAAACAGAAGGTAACCCACACCTTTTTAAGAATTAAAAGAAGGAACTTGCTTTTGGCATGTTTTCTTATTCCTTTTTTTTTGCGGTACGCGGGCCTCTCACTGTTGCGGCCTCTCCCATTGCAGAGCACAGGCTCCGGACGCGCAGGCTCAGCGGCCATGGCTTTACGGGCCCAGCTGCTCTGCGGCATGCGGGATCTTCCCGGACCGGGGCACGAACCCGCGTCCCCTGCATTGGCAGGCGGACTCTCAACCACTGCGCCACCAGGGAAGCCCTTCTTATTCCATTTTTTAAAAAATCTATTTTTAAGTGCTTTTCTGTTCCAAAATAAATAGAAGACACATTTCTCTTTTAAGCCATTAAAGGATATAAGGAGATCATTTTCTAGGGAGGAAAGTATGGAATTGTTTGGTGTGGTTCTATAAGTTATCCTAATGTCATAAGCAGATTTTTTCCAGTTCTGCAGAAAGATACCAGTGTGTGTAATAGCTGGTGCAGGGCGACACGTGTGTGTTCTCTGCTGATGTTAGGTCCTTGCTGTTTTTGTGGGTCCTTTTCACACGTTTTCATCACACTAGGGTCAGGGAAGGTTGCTGTAACTAAGCTGTGAGCATTGGGAGGGCAGGGCGCGGGGTCATTACCTCATCGTGCCGGGCACACGGCAGGCACGTTATGGACATTTGCCAAACGAAGGGAGACATTGTCAGTCAGCGGGTCTTTGGCCCAAAGTGTTTCACCATCAGCTGCTGTCCAGGTAACCTAGGCACTGGCTTGGCCCTTGGCGCTGCGCAGCTGGGGTGGTTCCTGTCTGCAGGCCTTACTTCCCCTGTGACTGGCTCCCATTACTGTGGGCTCTAACCTTAGTATAATCTTGGGTGCTCTCCTCAGCAAGGACTACATTTTGATCATTGCTCCTGGCGACCAGTTGTCCACCCTGGGAGTGGAGTCTCAGAGGCTCAGAGGAAGGAGCGGAGCTGGAAACAGCACCAGAGGCCGTTCTTTCTGTTCCACAGCGAGCAGATTGGGCTAGGAGACAAGGGCCAGGGTCCTCCTCCTTTCAAGAGTTCCTGCAGCGGGCTCTGGAGTCAACCAAGCTTAGATTTAAACTCCTGCTCCCCCACTTAATGGAGGGTTAGCTGCCAAGCCTCAGTCTTCTAATCTGGAAAATGGGAGTAATGGGACTACGTGCCTCGAGGGATTGCTGTGAGAACCCAGTGAGCTCTCGTGCCCACACTGGAACACGGTAAGCGCTCCGCTTGTGGGGCCAGTGCAGCTGGTCTTGGCAGCATCCTCCTCCTCATCGTGGACCATCTGTTCAGCTGGATATTGAGCCACACGTGGCAGCCTCCTGTCTTTGGAGACTGAGTTGGTAACTTTTTTCTGTAAAATGACAATTCTCTGAGGCATCCAGATAGTCCTGTAAGGAAAGCCCCGAGTTTCCCAGAGCTGGTGCCCCACACGTGCAGTTACATTTCCACTCTTTCATGTGAAACCCCGAGGCCTTTGATGACAAGATTGCTGTGGGTGGCAGCGAAGCATCATTTTGACTTGTGGGGCGGATAGAAATCGGTTGTAATCATGAAGACAGCAGAAGTGAGAGGAACATTGGAGACAAGGGCTCTTGTGGGCAAGACTGTTCCATCCTAAAGGAGGGGCAGTTGAAGCAGGAGCAACCTGGGGTCCACTCGGGGCTTGGTATTTGTTCACTGGGTTTGTGGACCCGGGGAGAAAAATCTGAGAATTAAGGCTACTCTTGGAGTTAGGTGGGTGGAAAGGCACTTCACGCTTACTTGGAATTAATGATTTCTGTACAGGTGATTCTCTTAGAATCGTCATGAGTATATTTCTCTTCCAGTCTCAAGAAACTCGAGAGATCTTACATTTCCATTATACCACGTGGCCTGACTTTGGAGTCCCTGAATCGCCAGCCTCGTTTCTGAACTTTCTTTTCAAAGTCCGCGAGTCGGGGTCGCTCAGCATGGAGTACGGCCCCATTGTGGTGCACTGCAGTGCTGGCATCGGCAGATCGGGGACCTTCTGTCTGGCTGACACCTGCCTCTTGCTGGTAAGAAGGCCCTTAAATACCCCGAGAAGAGAAGGGAGCACATTTTAACCTCCAGTCTGGCCCAGCCACAGCTTCTCTGTTAACTGTCTCTGCAATAAACTAGCTTTGATCTTCACTTTTTAATAGCTTCCTTCCCATGAAAGGAGCTTTACCCTAAATAGCTTCATTTGAAGGGAGGCCCTTAATTTTAATGTGGAAGATCCAAAGAATCCCCTTCCCTCTCTCATTTTGCCCCTGTGCTCAAATGGTCCCAATTTTGCCACATTTTCTAGAATTCTGCCTTCCTCGCTGTGACTTTTCCTGAATAGGAACTGGCACGCTCCAGGACATATACAGTCACGTTGTACTTGAGGCTCGGACCTCACTGAGCTGTGTCTCCTCTCTGGCTTTCAGATGGACAAAAGGAAAGACCCTTCTTCTGTTGATATCAAGAAAGTTCTGTTAGAAATGCGGAAATTTCGGATGGGACTGATCCAGACAGCAGACCAGCTCCGTTTCTCCTACCTGGCTGTGATCGAAGGCGCCAAGTTCATCATGGGAGACTCTTCAGTACAGGTCAGCAGTGCTTTTGCTTTAATCCAGGTGTGTGGGTTTTAAATTTTTGCCTGTAAAGAAGGAGGCTGTTCATTGTAAACGTTGAAACAGTATCCTGGGTCAGAGGAAATAGCTGGGCTTCGTGTTTAAATAGCTAAAAAGTTGTGGAAGGTTTCACCATGTTCCAATTTCTGCCTTTGAAGTGCTCACATAGAGATCATTAATAGGGAGAATAGACTTTATTTTCATAAGATCTCATCTTCCAAGGACATGGCTGGAGACCCGAGAAGCTGAGAGGGCCCCTCACCTCTGCTCACTTAAAGGGGAGCAGGTTTCCTGACAGATCAGCCAAACGTGAAATCTCACGGGACTTCCTCTTGCTGCTTTTTCAAGGAACAATGGAAAGAGCTCTCCCACGAGGACCTGGAGCCTCCACCCGAGCACATCCCCCCACCTCCCCGGCCTCCCAAACGAATCCTGGAGCCACACAATGGGAAGTGCAAGGAGTTCTTCGCAAACCACCAGTGGGTGACAGCTGAGACTGAGGAGGTTAAAGAAGACGGGCCCGTCAAGGAAGAAACCAGAACCCTCTTAACCGCCCCCTGCAGCCTGGAAAGGTAATGTGAGAGGGTCCTGGCTTGCTGGGGGCGAGGGGAAGTGGCCTTCTGTTCCAGAAATACATATTGATACTGAAACCCTGTGGACCCAGCCTCCTCTTGGCAAACGGTGCTTCTGTGTTCTTGAGGAACAGGCCCCTGGACTGTCCCTGCTCCTCCCCCAGCTGGAGGAGCCTCTGACTGAGCCACAGGTTGGCCCGGGGAAGTGACTGCTTTAGCGGGGATCTAGCACCACCTGGTGGTGCTTGTTGGAATCAGGGGTCTGGTGCGACTGAGTCAGGTCTTCCAGCCCGGTGATGACAGCGACAAAGACAGAAACCTGCCCTGGACTTCAGGCCGGTCCTGAAACTGATATCCAGGCTTGACCACGTACCTTCAGCCCCCAGAATGGTCTTGGGGTACTTAACCTTTTCATGTAGTCTTTTTTTTTTAAAGATTTGTTTATTGTTTGTTTATTTATTTTTGGCTGCATTGGGTCTTAGTTGTGGCACGTGGGATCCTCGTTGAGGTGTGTGGGCTCCTCTCTAGTTGTGGCGTGCGGGTTTCCTCTTCTCTAGTTCTGGCGCGCAGGCTCCAGGGCACGCGGGCTCTAGTTGAGGTGCGCGAGCTCAGTAGTTGTGGCGTGTGGGCTTAGTTGCCCCGCAGCATGTCGGATCTTAGCTGCCTCACCAGGGATCGAACCCGCATCCCCTGCATTGTAAGGCGGATTCTTTACCACTGGACCACCAGGGAAGTCCCCCTTTTCATGTGGTCTTGATTGAGTTGATTGCCGTTTTGCTTCCTTACAGTTTGACAAAGATTACTGAGCACCTACTGATGCATGTGAAACCCCGAGATAACTAGACTGGGGCCCCTGGTCTGTGTTCTAGACCATCTTACTGGCAAGGGAGCAGTAGATTGTGGTGGTGGCCCATGGACAGGGGTGTGATGGAGGTGCACGCTGAGGGGGTCAGCCTTAGCGAGGAGACACCCAACCTTCCCTGGGTGGTCAAGGAAGGCTGCCAGCAGGAGGTGGCATTGTGCACAAGCTTGAAGGATGAACGGGGGTTAGCCCGAGCCTGAGACCGTGGAGGCAGTGCCCTTGGTGCCTGCAGTTTTGGAGGGCAGTTTAAGATTAGTGCACACTTTGACCCCACGTTTGTCTACACCTAGAAACTCAGCCAGCAGGAGTTCTCAAGCAGGTGTGCAGAGATGTACAGGTAGAGGTGTTCGTGGTGGCATTATTTCTAATGGTGAAAATCTAGAGATGAGCTGATTGTGTATCCAGGGATTAGATAAGTCGTGCTTTCTCCCTGTGTTGGATATTCTGCAGCTATTAAAGAATGGGATCAGGGTGTATTGTTATGGCCGGACACTGGAACGGTCATGCATGAGAAAGCAGGTCACACACAGTGTGTGCCCCACCGGGGCCTCTGGCTAAACTGATCATCAAAATCTTCCCCGGGCACTTTGCTAAATGCTGGTGTCCAGGGCCCAGTCCTGGCCCATGAACCTACTCCCTAGGGCCTTTTGTGCAACTGGCCCTCATCACAGGAACACTGGGTCCGGTTCTGGGGCTCGAGAGACACTTGTCCAGCGGGGCCTCCCAGAGCAGGTGCTGAACAAGTGCGACTGTGCCCCGGTTCCCAGGGCCTCTGTTGACACTCTCAGGGGGGGCTGGCGTGCTCCCTCTGAGGGCTCGCCGACGGCCGAGGATGAGAGGGATGGGAGCTGGCACGTGACTTGGGTCAAATTTGTGTCATTGGTCCTGTTTCTTTATTCATGAAGACAATGGAGAGAAAGGTGCCTTTCACATTCTGTGGGTGAAGGTGGTGAGCAGGGAAGTGTGGATTTGGGAAGCTGAAAGCCAGAGAATTCCAGGAAAAGAATGGAGTGGGACCAAGAACCTATGCGCCTCTGGGCACCGGGGAGGGCGGGGAGCCCACGTGCACACAGGCCTCAGCCCTGTGGCTGGGGCCTCACCGGATGGGTGCCGAGAAGGGTGCTTCGTGCAGCCTCCTCCTGTCTCCTGGGGAGGCGGTGCCCCCGGATGGTCCTGCCAGTCACGCGGGAGGCTGCTGGGGCAGCAGGGCCATGGAGAGGCCTGTGGGAGGCAGGACTTCCTGTGGCCAGGGCCGCCTCGATGGACGCAAGGGTGGGAGGGCAACGGCCTGGGAGAGGTGGGGAGGGGAGAGGCAGGGTCTGGCTGCACCCAGGCCCACAGCCTCTGCTGGCCTGTCCTGGGACAGCCCTACAGGGTGGCTCTGGCTTGCCCCCAGCAAGGTAGTCAACTGACTGCACACGGGACACCTGGGAAGTGGGCCTGCTGGCAGGACTGGCTGGGCGTGCAGCGGGGAGGGCAGAGAGTCAGCACTGCAGATGTGTGGTGTCCGCATGTCAGCAGCAACAAAGGCCTCTGTGTGTCCACGTCTGTCAGGCCCCGGGGAGGGAGTGGAAGCCTGTGGTCGCACTGTTACCTTCCCTGATCTGAAGGGGAACATTCTACAAGTGGCCCCAGGGGCTGTACTGCTCCTCAGACCCTTACCCAGCCCCGTCACTGAGGAGTCCGCGGGTCTCCGGAACCCCACCCTGGCCCTGCTGTCGGGCCCTGGGAGGGAGGCGGTGACAGGCGGGCCTCTGGCCAGTGTCAGCATCAGCAGGCTCTGCTTCCACATGGCTCATTTTTTCCTAGAATTCCTCCGGGAGTAATAGCATCCTTGCCATTGTTTTCCCGAGTGAGTAACCCGCCTCTGCCCCCCTCATTCCTCAGCGTGAGTCAAGACACTGAAGTCCGGAGGCGGGTCACGGGGGCAGGTCCCGCCCAGGGGGAGCCATCGCTGCCCAAGGAGGAGCAGGACCAGGCGCCGACTCACTGGAAGCCCTTCCTGGTCAACGTGTGCGTGGCCACGGTCCTCACAGCCGGCGCGTACCTCTGCTACAGGGTATGTTTTCACTGACGGACGTGCTGGCCAGACCGCGTGTACGGCAAGCCCTGGCCGCCAGCCCGGCGGTAGCGCTCAGTGCTGCGGGAGCCTCTGAGCCAGCCTCAGAAGAAACAGATCAAAGGTTTTCAAAGTCTGGGACTGTGAAGGGCTAACGAGAGAGAATTGAGGATTGATGCACCGGGGTCTTAAGGAGCCCTGTGGTCCCAAGAATAGAAGAGTCTAATCTCAGGGCCTTAACCTATTCAGGAGTAAGTAGACAAAATGCCAAATACGTCTCTCTCTCTTTTTTCTTTTTTTGTTCATTTGTTTTTGAAAAAAAAGTAATAGAATTACAACACATTGTTGTTTTTAACCTTTATAAAAAGCAGCTTTTTGTTATTTCTGGGGGAAAAAAAAAAGACTAGGCACTTACGAAACTTTCTTGTACCCTTAGGTGGTGTAACCAGATACACAATTTTTATTTGATTTCCCAGGGAAAGACTCCCACACTTTTGCGAATGTCCTTTGGAGGAGAGGGAAAGTCCTTTGGAGGAGAGGGTTTGAGGGTTTCGGACATCGTCTCGCTCAGGCACTTCCTCTGCTGAGCGCGCACTGAGCCGGGACAGTGCCTGCTAGCTTTCCCGTTTTAAGAAGAAAAACAACAAAAGGCCGTCTCTAGAAAACAGAACCCGGCTTCTGCTTTTGCTCAGGGTGTCCCACTGGCTTCCCGTTGTCCGCTCCTCCACCGGCCCCCTCTCGTTACAGCCGTCTTGCGCACGTCCTGCCCCCATTGCTCCATCCCCATAAACAGGGTTCCTCAGGGCCCCTGCCTCAGGGTCAGAGGTCACCACAGGGTGGCCACCGGCTTTTCACCCAGCCATTGAGATCCAGAAGGAGCAGTTTCCACTTTGCTTGGAACATAAATGCCATTTCAGTAGAAATCCACACGTTAGAATGTGTTGCCGTTAAAGTTACGGAGAAGAGTGAGGATTAGCCTCAAATCTCCGGTCGTGGAAGTCACCTCCCGAGACTTCTGTTTTTTCTTTTAATGATTTTAAATATTTTACCTCTTTCTAAGCAACCACCTTTGAGCGCATCCGATGGTTTAGTAACGTGCAGACAGCTTTTTCCTCGGGGGTGATTTTGGGAAGGGGGAGCTGTTGTAAAAAATAATAATAATAACCAAAACCCCCTTCACGGGGGCTGGAGTGGCCTGGGCGGCCGAGGTGTTGCACGAGTTCGCAGCTCTGCGGGGGCAGGGCCGGGCTCCTCTGAAAGCGTTTGGTTTCGTCCTAGTTCCTGCTCGACAGCCCCACACAATCTGACCTGCCTCCACCCACGGTCCGCCCCTGCCCGTAGAGCCCGCAGCCGCCTAGCAGGCAGCCGCCGTAGGCGAGGGCCGTTGGACAGCGTAGCCCTCCGCGCCCCGACGGACGTCGGTTCTGCACTAAAGCCCCCCTCCCCGGGCGGTTGGCCTCACCTCCATCCTGCTACTTTTCTCCCCCTCGCCTTCCTCTGAATACCAGACCCACAACCCATTTTTTGAGGAGGGCACAGAGGGCGCTGGGCTGGTGGCGCAGAGCAAGGCAGCCTGTGCGGGTGGAGGGGCGAGCCTCGCATGGTGCCCCCTCGGCGCGTCCCTGGCAGGCGGCAAGCGACATCCTTCCCGCAGCCCTCCCTGGAGACGGCGTGTAGTGAGCCTCTCCACTCCATATTTATTTTTTAATTCTTTTCTCCTGAAGGCATCCACAGTGCACTAGCATCTTCATAAACCAATAATGTGTTAACGTTTTTTGATGTCAGCCTTGCACCAAGGGCTTTATCAAAAAGTACAATAATAAAGCCTCAGGTAGCGCTGGGAACGGAGGACTTTGCCGTGAGCCTGCTGCGTCAGACCAGTACTAGGAAGGAGGACAGTTGTAAGCAGTCGTGATTTCATTGGGTAACACGAGAAGAGGTTTGCCTATGTTTATAGAACAAGGGGATAATATATAATGAACACTTGGCTATTTAAGACACATGGCGTGAGATTACTTTGTCCCAGTTCCTCCCCTCCCCAGTTGTCTGCTCGAACCTCGGTCTCAGTCACCACTCTCCCTGTGTGTATTAGGATGCATGTACGGTCTTCTTGTGTCCCGATCAAATACCACGTGCTTGAAATCCTTAGATCTCTGCTTACTGACGCGCTCCGTGTACAAGTCCAGTCTACCTTTGCATGAGCTGAGCATTACGTGGCTCTGGTTCCTAAGACCGTTGCTGAAATCATTGCCATTCGGCAGCGGAGTGATGTCCAGTAACAGATATTTGCCCAATTCCTGGCATGACACTCTGGTGACTTCTAGTGAGGCCCAGCCTGTCCTGGTCCAGCTGGGCCCCACTGTAACTCAGACATTCCAAGGGTGTGGGAAGCCATAGTCACACCTCGCGCTCTGGACACTTAGACAAGCAGGTCCCCCACGACACACACACCTTTGGGGTCAGCCTCCACTGTGCCAAGTACACACTCTTCTTGAGCGGACCGTGATCTGGAACCAAGGCGACTGTTGGAAACCACACTTCTTGAAACAGCCTGGACGACGGTCCCTTCGAGCCAGCCTGTGGCCCTTCCGGTCCGGGGGCCTTGTTGAGCGAGGTGTCTGCCCTGCCCTTGAACCCTGGGGACCGATGGTGCTCACGACTCTTCCTGCGAGGGGAACTTAAGACCTCCACGTTAAGTGGCTTTTTTAACAAGAAAAAAAAAAAGGCAGCTATAGCTCACGGGCTGCTCTTCTGCCAGCATTTTCACATTTTGCCTTTCACGTGTTAGAAGCTCGTGCAGAGAAAGTGTGGTGGGAACGTTTGAGGCATCGCCCCGCAGAGCCTTGGTGAGGTGTGGATAAGACTCTGAGGTGCCAGGCTGTAAGCATTTTTGAGTTGGGCTTGTTTGTTATTTTAAGTCCTGTATATGTATGTAGTAGTTTGGTGTGTATATATAGTAGCATTTCAAAATGGATATACTGGTTTAACCTCCTATCCTTGGAAAACAGATGGTTCTCCATCTTGTCACAAGTATGTTAGAGAAGTAGCGAGCTGCTCTGCTATATGCCTTAAGCCAATATTTACTCATCAGGTCATTATTTTTTACGATGGCCATAGGATAAACCATTTTTACAAAAATAAAAACAAACAAAAAAAGCGAGGTGTTTTGGTATGATACCTTTTCAGGTGTGTGTATACATGGATGCATGATGGGGGGCGGGGGGCGCGTCTCAGGGTCTTCTGTGACCTCACAGAACTGTCAAACTGTACAGTTTTCCAACTTGCCATATAAATGATGGGTTTGCATTTTAGTTGCAACAATAAAAAATTTTTTCTAAAGAACATGGCTTTGGGGTGCTTCCCATTTCTTTGCTTAATAGGCCTAAACCAGGCTGGGCAACTTCTGTTTTCTTTCCATCCCTGCTGATGTGAAGCAGATGTTGTCAGTCAAGAGGGGTTATAGTTTTTCCGCATCTGAGGATTACGACGGCGATGGCCTCCTGGAGTCGTGGGTGCCTCTGGGCTGGGGGCACTTTCCCTGCCTCGTGTTTATTCAGCGCCTCAGGCCTCAACCCATTTCAGCAACAACAAAACTCACCTTTTCAAGTGTTAGGGCCCTTGGATAACTTAATGAATTTATAAAGGTTGTTTGAAGAACTGCTCAAACCTCAAGAACGTGTGTCCCTTAGCCGGCTGCCTGTAAGACACAACGGTGGCCATGTCTCAGCACCTCTGCCGAGTCACATTTGATGTGGAACTGACACATCAGTGGAGACTGACACTGAGAGGTAACAGTGAAGTATAAACAATTCGTGTAGTCTTCGTTTCGTGTACAAAATTAAATGTAAGTCTCCCCAAAGTGATTTTTCAACTTCTTGTTCTGAAATAATTTCAGACTTGCACAATGTTGCAGAAATACTACCAAGAATTTCCTTATATCCAAGGTTTTATGACTGTTCAAAGCTGGCTGCTGAGTAAACTGTTTATGCTGTGGCCTCTCAGCAACATCCATGGAACCCAGAAACAACGTCTGTGGTCATGTGACCACACAACACCCAGCAAGGACAGTGGGGACCTGGGTGGTGGTGTCACACCCACTGTCGTCACCTCAATCGTTTTCAGATACCAAAAAAAAAAAAAAAAAAATGACATCTAAGCTTTCATGAAGAGGAGGAATGCCAATGTGGAAAAAAATAACTAAATTTGTAACTAAGCAGAAGTCAGATAGAGCCCAAGGCCAGAGAAGGGCCACACCGCCTGGTGTCTGTAAGGAGAGGGGACTCTGGGAGCCTCAGAGAGCACGTGGAGAGTCCAAGGGGCAGCCCTGCCCTGAGGCAGCCCTCCTCTACCCCTGCGTCTATGTCTATGTCACGTTGGAAAGAGAGCACTGAGGGACAGCACTGAGGGACACTGAGCACTGATGGCTTCTTCCCTCAGGATATTCCAGAAAACAACCACTACCCTCCACTTTTTTCAGGTAGAGTGGAACACCAATAAAAAGTTATTTTAATTGAAATTTCAGAAAACAACATATGGACAAGGCAAATAAATACTGAGTAAAACCAAAAAGCACAGAATATATACAGGAAATGTAAATGAGCACGTTTAAGTTACAGAGCTTTCCAATGCCATTGTTGATACCACATCCAGACCCCAGGGTACCTCTACATTCTTATCCCAGAAACAGCCCAGGACATGTCTGGGTTTTTTAATAGACTTAAATAGGAAATTAATTTTCCTTCTTTAAACATGATGTTCAGTAAAATCTTTCTTCAAACTAGTTTATGGCTTCTGAAGCAATTTATTTAATAAACCCTAAGTTGACTTGCTTCAGAAAATGGATTCCATTCTGATGAGTGAGGTCAAAGCAAATGGCACTCAAGACTTCTCGGCTGACGGCATGTTCTTGTTTCCTTTGTGCTGTTGAACCACAGTGAAAATAAGGCCCACGGTCAGCAGGCCGCCAGCCGGCTCCCCTGTGGCGCTTGGGCTGCAGCTCGGGCTGAGGGGGCGAACCGTCGAAACCCTGGCTCTGCCCTCCCCACAGTGACACCTGATGCTGTGGGAACGACCCGAGTTCTGTCCTCAGCAGGGACGCTCGGTCTGCTCGCCTCCTCAGTCCCAGTCTTTAGTGAACCAGAAGTGCTGAGCCAGCTGACCTGCTGATTCCAGGCCTCCGCCTGCCTGGCCTCGGCCCCTTCGTGACGTGGCTGGCTGGCACTGACCCGGCTCTGCCCCCGGGGAAGGTCAGGCCGATTCTCAAAGCCAAAGGCTGATTGACTGAAGTGCAGCCCTCTAAGTGCCTTGTTCTGCTCCCGTACAGAAGTCCCACTTGTGCCCTGGGGCTTCGTAACTGGCCCAGAGTCCGGGAGCAGCTCTGGCCAGTTCACGCTCTTGGGAGAGCACACCGTGTACCTCCACCCGAAGCCCTCCCTGTGTCGAGGCCGGGCAGCAGCAAAAACAAAGGTGCCGGGTTTGGGCTCATTAGCTGAGGCTTTTTAAAATATTGTGATTTCAACATCTGCCTCCTGGCCAAAGGCTTCGTCTCTTTGTTCTGAGCAAAGTTTATCCATCTTCTCAAAAGCTAAGCGTCCTTTTTCACCTGAAATATTAAGGTCATCTGTCACTGGGTTGTCTCCCCACCTCGCTCTTTCCTACACTGGTGAGCCAAGGTGGCCTTAGTACTTCCAGACGCCTAGGCCTCCGGTGCTGCTGTAAAGGGTGGGGGGCGGGGAGCCTTTGGGACTGGCTCACGTGGACCCCAGGGCCTCGTCCCTTTGTCCAAGACAGAGCCCGCTGAACCTTAATCCTGCCTCGCATCTGGCTTTCATTCCCAAGGGTCGTAAACGGCCACCTCAGCCATAAAGGAAACCGGCCTTGGCCAAATGCAGTCAAACAGGTTGCTAACGGTGCCCGTCCCGTGTGCTATTTTGCGTCACCTGAGAGCTGGCTGTGGCCTCTCTGGCACAACCTTTCTACGGGCCCCAGCAACCCCACTGCACTTCGAAATGCTGGATGCTGTACGTTACCAAATGACAGCGTGGTTTCCCGGGCTGCCGCTCGCACGGCCTCCACGTCAGACTGGCACAGGCGGGCAATCTGATCAATGCTTTCGATGCCCTGTTTGAGGTTGGGGGAAGGGACAATTAGGGGGCATTTTAAGGAACAGGTATCCACTTTTATAAACCCTGCAGGACCAGCCCTAGCATGGTCTCTGCGGCTTCAGCCCCTTCCTTCTCCGAAGGCTTCCAGGTTTCTCCTGTGGCCTCAGGTTCATCAAAGTGCCACTGGCAGCATCTCATGTTTTCAATCCTGACACCTTTGGAAAGGCCCGTGTTGGAAATGAGAACACCTGCTTTCTCCTGGACCATTCTACCCTGTCTTCTTCTCCCAACCCTGCTCTCCAGGTCAGACCAGGAGAGGAGGTCTGACCTGGTTCAGGCACAGCTGACCACCTGATCACCTCCAGGGCCAAGGACCAGAGTGCACTTTAGCTCCCCCTAGTGGGCACCCTAACACTCACTGGTTATTTAATTATAACCAGATGGTCCTTGTAGAATTTCCTGCCGGTTCATTCCAGAATGAATTTAGTCTGTATTGGACCATTTTTCATCTAGCAGAATGGCAATGATTTTTTTTTTATATAAGGGTTACAAATGAAGATGAGATTGAGGTAAAACGGGCATCCCCTCCTGTCTGCTTTCGGGAGTGTAAATGGATGTGTGGTATCACGAGTCTCAAAAACATTTATCAATGCATTCTCTGGCCCTGGGATAACACTAAGTCTAGCCCAAGGAAGTAATTCAGAATTCCATATAAATTTTAAAAGCTTTATGCACAGAGATGCTCAAGAATTAGGATGGATAATTTTTGCATTGCTGTATTTTTACACTTTTTTCTACAATGAGCTTATTGTGCTCTTAGAACATTTTTCATTGAGAATATTAAACCATATAATCCAAGAGCTCAAAAGTGAGTCTCTGGGGCCACCTGCTTGTTCACACCAAGCCAGAGCAAATGGGCACTGTTTCCGAGGGACCTCTGCCATCAGAGCTTCTGCTGCTGGAGCTGGTGGCTGTTCCTCTACAACTAGCTCTTTACGGTGCTTCTTCACTGGCAGTGATTTTCTTTCTTTCGGTCCCAGTGGGATCATTTTGAAATGAACTAACTTCAGCATTAACCACAAGCAGGCTTCCCTCTATCCCCACCAAGGACGGGTTAAACTCACCCTGAGATGTTTTAGCGCCACACACGCAGCTTCCTGGAGTTTTGCATCGTTCTCGGTCAGGGCGTTGGTGTAGAAGAGCAAAGCCTAGGAAATGAGGTTACTGTGAACGGGGGGCTGGTGACAGCAAAGTCCACGGTGCCCACGGCTCATCCCCCGAATGCTGACAGCAGGTGTGCGCAGTGTCGAGTTGTAGGCTACGGCATTCAATTTATCTAAAAACGCTGGTCCCTGGGCTGAGGGTCACGACATAAGAAAACTCTTTTTCTCTAGTACTGTTTACAAAATGCGTTCTGAAACTGCCATCTAGATAAAAAGCTGACTCAGAGGGCTTCCCTGGTGGCGCGGTGGTTGAGAGTCCACCTGCCGATGCAGGGGACACGGGTTCGTGCCCCGGTCCGGGAAGATCCCACATGCCGCGGAGCGGCTGGGCCTGTGAGCCATGGCCGCTGAGCCTGCGCGTCCGGAGCCTGTGCTCCGCGGCGGGAGAGGCCACAACAGTGAGAGGCCCGCATACCGCAAAAAAAAATAAAATAAAATGCTGAATCAGAGAAACCCACTGTCCAGCGGGGACAGCAGAAGTGAACACAGAGGGAGCCTCGGTGAGGCTGCTGCCTTGGCCAGAAGGAAAAGCATCTCCCCTTCCTCACTCTTCCCCAGTCACAGCTCTGACCCCGCCCTGTCAGTCACATGACCATGGCCAAGTCGGTTCAGCTGGAAAAGAAAGCCGGCAACTGCTTTGCAAAATTGTTGTAAGGGCTGTTAAGCACGGGGGAGGGGCCAGTGGGGATGTGCCTGGCACTTGGGTGAGCCCGAGACCAAGGCCCCAGTATTGCCCTTCTCCCACCACAGGGGCTGGTACCCGAAATCTAGAAGAGTCACAGGTGTTCAGGAACCTAAAAGGCAGAGGGGTCCAATCTCTTGGTTTTCAAGTGAACCGAGCACGACGAAACAGCCAGCCACACACATTAGTTGAAAGTAAATGAGGGTGACTGTCAGAATTCTAAGAGACATTCTACGTGCAGGTGACGTCTCAGAGACCGAATAGATAAGGTACTTTAGAAACACTGAGCTGAATGAGGTGGTGAGCACGTGGCATGCTGCTAACCACTGATCGCCTGGCAACGCCAGCTCCCTCCCCAGGGCTGGCTGGCTGCTGCCAGTGGTGAGGGCTTGCGGAAGGCTGTGTTCTTGTCTGGAGTATCTCTACATCAACATACCGGCCGCAGATGCAGCCCCCAGTCACTCACTGCTCCGTTTTTCCGAGAGGAAGCCTACCTCCCTCCACCTCCCCGCAACTCACACACCTGCAGCCAGGGGCTGCCGCCTCCCACACCGTACCTTTTCCCGAAAGCTCTTGTTCTTGGCTGCGCTGGCCAAGCGAGCACTGGCCGCCCTGCACACCCGTGGGGTCCCGTCCAGCTGGAGCAGCGCCCAGGCCCTCAACGTCTGGGGCAGGGGCTGGAGCTGGCCCAGCTGCTTCCCCTTCAGCTTCCTGACTGTCTTGGCCTGGCCCACGCACTGCAGCTCCTCGAAGAGTGTTACTACAAGAGACAGAAAAAAGGAGGCCCGGGGTCCCCTCCGATTGCGCCGGGCTGGACAGCTGTGGCTCGTGCATTAGCCAGGGAGAAGCAAATCCCAGGACAATACCGTGTGATCACCAAGTGGACAGTCTGGATTGGTCTTAAAGGGGGCCTCCTGGAATCTCCAGGAAGGCTTTCTAGCAAGGGATCAAATACACCCTGAAAATGAATAAACCCCAGTCCATACTTCAGGGACTCCGGCCAGCCCAGCAGTAGCCCTCCTGTCCAGTTCTGACCTCTGCTCTGTGCTTTGTAAAGCCTCCTGCCCTGGGAGCTCATTTCTACGTGGGCTGAATGTAGAATCTAATTAAATCTGGTTCTCGAAAGAACAGCTGGAGGAGAAAGACACAGTGATTCTGAAACACTGGCTTCCCAGAGCCGAGCCGAGACAGAGGTCTCCACGACGGACACTCCTTTGTCGTCAGTGTGTTGCTTTGAGGCCATGTGCCCCCCACCCCAGCCCCTACCTTCCTTGGTGAGCTGAGCGAAGTGCTTCTCCAGGTCGGAGACACTCTGCCTCCGCAGGTAGCTGTGAAACTGGAACCAGGTGATGGTCTGTTCTTCAGAGAGCTCGGCTCCGGGCAGCAGCCCGCCGCAGCTGACCACCTGCTCCAGGAGCCTGCGGCACACTGGCAACACACAGACACGACGTGAGGGGAGACCAAGACCCCGCCCGCTTGGCGCCGCTCAGCCGGCCACGGCCGGGTCACTTAAAAGGCTCTCTGATGGCGTGTGGGTGGGCGTCCCTCCCTGCGCCCCCTGTGCCTGCGTGGGGCGTGCTCCAGCTAAGGCCCACAGGCCCGAGGTGGGAGTCTCGCGGTGCATCCGTGTGCCCTGGGCCCCACCCGCCCCTCGATGTGAATCACAGAGCCGGGGCCTGGGAATATGCAGGTGGTTAGAACTGCTTAAGGCCCAGAGCCACTGCCTGGAGTAGGTCACCCTTCAGTTGTCAACAGAGAAAAGTGCTGCAGCTCTGCATTCTGGGGAAGAGTCCAGCCAAGATTCAAGACACCGCTATGGGGCAGGTAAAGTCCTGCCTAGCTTCCCATAAAGGCTCCTTCTCAACCCCTCTAAGGTTCTGGTGGAAGCCATGGAATCAGAAAGGTGCACGAGCCCACTAACGTTTGCAGCCTCCCGGCTTCACGGACTCCTCCCTCCTCTCCCCAGGAAAAGGAGATGCCTTGTTGTCAATTTCAGAAAGGCCTCCACTTCACGCCGAGAAGGCGTTCGCAGAGGTGGAGACGGGGCTACAAGGAGGCTTGCCGAGGCAATGCTGAAGGCCCCAGAGGATCCACAAAGCATTTCTGAGGCGGGCGGGCACAGGCAGGGGGCTACCTATTTCCAGTTGTCCCGGGTATTTCCCTCGGACTCTGTGCAGGAACGTCTTCTTGAGCTGGTCCAGCAGCACCGCACCAGGGCAGGACAGGACCGCGCCGGGCTCCGTGCAGCCTCTCCACAGCTTCAGGCACCCCTTCCTCCGCGTGGCCTGCGGGATGACTGAAAGCCCAGGCTCAGAAGCCTGACTGGCGGTGGGGAACAGCAGGCAGTGAGGAAGCCCAGAGATGTCCTTCCACTAGGCCCTGAGAGGTCGGGGAGGAGGGATGGCCTGGCCTAACGCAGAGTCCCTTTCCCACGTCCCATTGTGACCCGCAGAGACAAGCAGCTCCGGCTGTGAGCACCTCATCTGGGTCACCACCTGCAGCCCTCACGACAACCCTGGGGCTGCTGCTGTCACCAGCCTCTCCTTATGGACAAGGGGAAGTCCCACAGAGGGGGCAGGGGCAGAACTGGGGTCACAGCTACTGTCTGACCACACACTGTATGCCCTGAATGTGCCCTGGGGTTCCTTCACTGACACCTACCCAGCGGCCTCCCCTATACAGATGGGGAAGCTGAGGCTCAGAGAGGTGAATCGTTCGCCCAGAGTCACACAGCTGACCGAGGCTAGCGGGCCTCCCTTCCCACCCCACAGTGTGTGTCTGATCCCAGCCACTGCCCCCACGCATGTCCCCTGGGCTCCATTTAACTCTGGGTATTGGGAAGGGACAGGAGGCCCCCTGGGCTTTCATCCTCATCACTTCCTGCCACGCACACGGGCAGTCCGTGGATGGAGGACAGGCACTTACTCTCTTCAACGCATGTCGCCTTGCTGACCTTCTCAAAATCAAGCACAGAAAGCGTCTCCAGGATCTGTTTTTGCTGTGCAGCTTCTTCCAGGAGGCACTCCTGGACCATCTTCGACAAGTTAGGAGAGCCCAGTTTCTGGGAAGCAACCCATGATGCTCCGGGTTAGCACAGAACATGCCCTCTGAGGTCAACCATGCCTGTGGCGCCCACCTGCCCTGTGCCCATCCTTTCTTCTATCCGGATGGTAGCTCCCTGACTGTCATCTGGGGATTCCTCCTTTGCTAAAAGGGTAGAGACGACAGGATGCAGGCTGGAGCTGCCAGGAGCCACCTTTGCCACCGGAAGGAGCCAGCCTGCCAGAAAGTGAAGCCAACCAACACAGGAAAGCAGAGCTGAGAGAGGGAAAGACTCAGTCATGATGACGTTTGAAACCCTGGATCCAGCTGGGCCTGAAGCCCACCTCTGGGCCTTTCAATCCTACGAGCCAAAAAGTTTCCTTTCGGCTGAGCCAGTTTGGATTGGAGTCCTGGCATCTGCCACTCAAAGAGACACAACCACTGCCTTCGGTTTAGGGCTTGGGCTGTATAAGGACCCCATGACTATTCACCAGCACCACCACCAGCACCCCCGCTTTGAACCTGCCACCCCACCCCGACTCCACCCCACCCTCCCCCATTCCCCACCCACCTGCAGCAGCGCTTTGCAGATTCGGAGGTGAATCGTGAGCAGCACGTCCAGCTCTGGGGCACCAGCCGTGAGCTCCCTGGACGACGCTTTCAGCGCTGGCGGTGGAGGTGGAGTCTTGTCCTTTCTGAGTTGAATTGAGAAGAACTGGGTGACCGTTCGGTTAGCAGTTCAGCTCCCTCCAAGGGTAGAGGAAACCCTCCCTCTCTGGACAGCTCTGATCAGGGAGGCCAACTCCAGGTCCCAAGGAGATGGAGTTAAACTGAGGAGAAAACTAAGAGAAAAGGAGAAGCAGCAAAAGGTAGCAACAACTCAAAACAGGTGCTGGGATGGCATTGCCCCCCCCCCGCCCCCCGCACCTTGCAGGGTGTGCAATTTGTAGCAGAAGCCTAAGGTTCCAACTAATTCCTAGCTCTGTGACTCTGGATAAGTCAGCCTCCCCTAGTCTCAGTTTATTCATCTGTAAAGTGGGGGCAGGAACCCCAAGCTCGGGGCCGTGAGGGGTGAGTGACACACAAGCGTACCCAGCACTGTGTCTGCTCCGGGCAGGGGCTGAGCCTGAGCCCTGAGGGGGGTGGAGATGCCACACCCTCCCCATGGGATCGTGAGAAGAGAGGAGAAATGTGGCCTGTTCACACGCTTCTGTGCTGCTGAACTTTGGGTGCAGGAGAAGCGCTCAGGCCAGTGCGGGTGGGCAGGTGGGAGCTGCTTCACCGAGGACGCAGTTGGTGTCGCAGGTGAGGGCGGGCAGTTGTGCAGAAGGAACTGGGAGCGGGGTCACTTGGGCGATTGCTCCGCAGAGGTCAGAGGTCCTACTGAGTGCGCTATTGTTATTTTTTAAGATTAAAAAAAAAAAGCCCATCGCTCGGAGCAGAAGGCTAAGGGCCAGGCGGAGGTATCCTCGTTCACTCAGTGGTCACGGAGGACCTGCTCTGTGCGGGGTGGGGCCGGGGCCACAATAAAGAAAACAGACATCAGGGCCGGGCTGTGGGAGACCCCGGCCCCAAGGCTGGTCACCAGGGCTGCGCTGGGACGGGCGCACTCACCGGGGACCCTGGGAGCCCCCAAACAGGGCCAGCTCGTGCGGGGTGATGTGGGCGCTGAGGAAGGAGAAGCTCTCCAGGATGTACTCCATCAGGCTCTCGGCGGACGCGTGCTCCCGGCGGGCTCCACGGGGCTGCGGACGGATGGACGGACAGCCGGAACTCAGGGCAGCCCGGCCACCAGCCCAGCATACCCACCCTAACGGCATCCTGGTCACCGTCCCTCAGCAGGGCTGCCATCCCCTGCGTCAGGGACGGGCAAGGGGACGCGTCCCCAAGGCCCCTCCCGAACGGCCTGTGACAAGGTCTGGCATGACAGCTGGAAGGAGGGCAGATCTGAAAAATCTCACCGGTCACAAACACCCACAGGGACAGGGCACATGACAGGAGAGAGCTGGAGAGCAGGGCCCTCCCAAGAGGGCCACCTGCCGCCCGGAGTGTGAGGCCTGAGGTTGCCAGATGGTTCAGTTTTCCAAGAAAAGGTGGAAATCTAGACTTTGTGGGGAGCTGCCCAGTTTTTAACTATCGACAACTAATTCCAAATTATTTTTTAAATACGGCGTGGGTCAGGCCAGACAACTCCCAACAACCCAGGCCAGAGGCTGCTAGGTGAGCCTCTGGTTCCAGGTGTCTCCTCTCCCGGGGAGACGTGGAAGGAGAGGAAGTTTAAGGCAGCCCCTGACTGGGCGAGGCGGCAGGAGGGGGTGTCAAGTCGTCAGAGTCTCCCAGTGGCAAGTCTGCTGTGGCTGATTCCCATCCCCAGGGGCCTCGTCTCACACAAAGTGCACCGAAGGCATAGCCCAAGTAGAGGCTGCCCCAAGAGCCAGAACTGGGCTCCTGAAAGTTGAGCCCAAAGAGAAAACCTTGAGCAACAAGAGAAGAATATGACTAGTTGCAGAGATTTCCTTGCCCAATAGAAAAAAAAAAAAATATATATATATACATGTACATATACATATATATACATATATATATGCGCGCACACGCAGGCGCATGCGCACACACAGTTCTCGCTGTTCACGGTAGTTACGGTGTGTAACATCATGATCTCTGGACTTGAAACTGAAAAATTGCTCCCAGGGGAGATGCAGAGGCGTGAGCCTCTGGTCAACATTTTCATCAACCCATCAATACGTAACCTTGTTTTCTGTGTGTCTGCTTAAAGACGTCTTATTTAATATAGACACTGTACCGCTGATACACTAAACCCAAGGTCAGTGGCATTTTAACTCACGCCTGAACACAGCTTATCCAACACACACATTTCCTCCATAAGGCACGTCAGGAACACTGGCCAGCACCTCAGCGTGGCACTTGGGCGCTGTTTCAAACAGCGAAATCACCAGAAATAAGTACAGAAATGTGGAAAACGTAGCACTAAATATTCGGTGAAAAGGACACTTGGGTGCAGTATGAGCTGAGAAAAGAAGGAAGAGTGTCATCTCCTTCAGCCTCAGCTGGGAACTTGCACATGAGGGGACTCCAATTATTTGCCCCTTTGCACGTGCCTCTGAATGACCACGAAAGCAACACGAGCACGTTTTAGCAAGTAGATGAATTCGCAAAAACAGAATCTGTGAATAGTGAGAATTAACTGCGTGTATATATATACATACGTATAAAATTAAATCCTCAGTAAATCCTCACATGTACACATGAATATAAATACGTGAATTTATACACCTATACCTATGTGTGTAATTTCTCTTGAAAAAGTCAAACTAAACACCATAGCCTATAATCATTTGTATTGTTCTAACTTGGTTTGCCCAAAAAAAATTTCCTCGAAGATGTTTAAAATTATTGTCCTATTGCGGTATTACTTTAGGTTGTTTATGCAAAGTGTATTTTTCAAAATACAGGTATGTGGCAGAAGCTGCGTGCGTGCCGACCCGAATGGTTCTACATACTGACGCCGCTAAGAAATACAGAAAGGGTGACGTTACTTCTTAAATTTTTTCTTGAAATTTTCTGGCAGGTCCTTTTTAAAGACCACAGCAGTGGTAAACAGCGAACGTGTTTTTAAAGTTACTAGATATAAAGTGAAAAATTAAACTTTCACCTGTGCTGAACTGTAATGTTGGGGGAGGGGTCAGGGCTGGAATAACCGAAACGAATTTTGAAGAGAGCTGTTAAACTATTTCAGTGCCAGTGAACTGAACACAAAAGACAGTGGTTCCATAAAGTAATTGCTGTATGGGAACTTCCCTGGAGGTCCAGTGGTTAGGACTCCATGCTTCCATTGCAGGGGGCACGGGTTCGATCCCTGGTTGGGGAACTAAGATCCCACAAGCCTTGGGGCACGGCCAAAAAAAAAATTGATGTCTAAGTAGGTGCTGTATGTATATATGCTGTATATATATGCCATATGTATATATATATATATATATATAAGTATACATTTTAGCTTATGTACATCTGTACATGTAAACCAAAAAAACAGAAATAACCTGCCCAGGCCAGCACCTCTGAGAGCCACCCAAGGACAGCCCCTGGCGTGGGCCCTGTGGAGAAGTTTTGGTGTGGGGCGTGTGGCTGTGAGGGGCCTCCTACAGTGCCAGCTCTGACCCTGAGAACGCCCCGACTTGGGAATTTTAAAGCTGAGCCGCAGCCCCACCCACCCCAGCCCCACCCACCCAGGTCAGAAGATGTGAGATGGGGCTGGGATCTGGCTGGACGTGGAGCAAGTTATCCACACTGAGCCCTGACTTCCTCTTATAATCCTCCTCCCAGGTCGTTGAGAGCCGTTGTTACACCCATTGGACTGATGAACAGATTGAGGCCCAGAGAGGAGACATCGCCCACCTGGGTTACACAGGGGTGAGGCCAGGATGCTGGTCCAGGCTCCCTGCCCCAGGATCTCACTCCCAGTTGTCACACCATCAGCAAAGCAGGACTTCCGCCCAGCAAAGTATAAACGTACCTTCAGCCGGTCCCTGAAGCTGAGGACCTGGTACTCCAGCTCCCGGAGCTGGGGCGGGGCAGGGTCCGTGGACCTCAGTAAATCCAGGACATCCTGCAGGGGCCTCTCGAGGGGCACCCCGGGCCCATCCACTCCATCCTCGGTTTCTGCTTCATCGTGGCCTTCCTGGCCTCCGGGGATCACGTGGTTGCGGAAGGGGGAGCCCCGTGGCAGGTCGAGGCTTTCTACTCCCAAATTTCTCCACCCAGGCTGCTCCACAAATGAGCCTTCCGCCAGGTGGAACACCTCTGGCAGGAGGCCCAGGGGTGGGGGGTCCTCCTGGGCCCCCTCTTCAATGGAGGTGTTGGGGCCAATGGCCAAGGGCAGGAAGCCCACGTCCAAGGCGGATGCTGTTGTGCTGGTCTCAGTGTCTCGGGGGTCCTCGGAGCTAAAGGAGTCCATCTCAGGCAGCTCCTGACTCCGGCTCCGCAGGCCAGGCCCCCGAAGGTCACCGTCGGACAGGCAGCTGAGGATGGAGGTGGCCCTCGGCCTGTCCAGCAGCAAGGCTTGCTGTGCCGGCTGTTGCAGGACAGACTGGAGAGGGGGATGGGGGAGCAGCCTCACCAGCTGCCCCAGGGATCACAGCGAGACCCCCAGAGGGCTTCCCCCACAGACCCTTGCTCTGCATACCCACGTTCTCAGGACGACTGAGGTCCACCAAGGTGACTGGCAGCCCAGAAGTGCTGATAAGAGCCTGGCACCTCTCTGCCCTTATCCCTCATCACCCTTCTAATGCACTCCTTTCCAGCCCCAGTCTCTGAGTCAGACCTCATTTAACCATCACCACACCTCCCTGAGGGTGGGCACTGGCTCATCCTCAGGCCACACAGGCGAGGATCAAAGTGCGAGAGTTTTAATCCAGGCGAGCTGACATAAACCCGAACCTCTCCCCCTCACCAACCGAACCAATAATAATGGTTGATGTTCAGACAGCACCACCTGTTTTTGCCAGGCATTCTTGTAAGCACTCCTCATTAACTAAGTCATTTAACCCTTACAAAGCCCCATCAGGGCGGTGCTGTTGTTCTCATTTCTCTGATACGGAAATTGAAGTCCAGAGAGGTTGAATGACTTGCCCAAGGTCACACAGCAGAGGAAAGGCATAGACAGAATTTGGACCCCAGGCCATCTGACTCCAGAGTCCATGCTCTTAACCATAGATGATTTTTCAACTGAAGTACACTGGGACCACCCTGGCCAGACAATCACGTTTCCTCTAAATGCACAAGTTGCCCAGCTCATATAAAGCTGCCTTCCGCACCTAAGGTCCAGAGGCGGGAGACAGGTTCATCCAGCTCAGCATCACCCTCCCTCTGGGCTTGACAGAATGTCCTTGTTTTTGTCTCTGTCCCTGGACCCTCACTGGGGCACCTGCTTTGGCAAGATACTTGAACACATGCAGGATGACGTGTGTACCAGGTTATTTACAGCCCCGTCGTTGGTAACAGCAAATAACTGAACCTCAATATCTTGTTAAATAAAGTGCGATTTTTAGCCAAATGTGGAATGCTGCACGGTGCAAACAAAGAATGAGGAGCGCTCTGGGAATGACAGTGTCCAGTACATCACTCGGTTAAGGGCTGCTGTGGGAGACAGGCTGGGGAAGAGGCATCTGCTCCCAGACGGCACAGAGCGTCTCTGGAGGAATATGGAGGAAGGTGACAAGAGTAGTTGGTGCTAAGGAGGGGACCCAGGTCCCTGGAGGCCACAGGAAAGAGGTATTTTACTGTACAGGGTGTCAAGGTATTACCTACTGGAAACGTATACTAAAGGGTAAAACAGACTGGAGGCCAAGGTCATGGCTGGGGTGGTAGAACCATCCAGAGAACCCCATCCCAGGCATCCGGAAGAACCAGCCGAGCCCAGGACCAAGTGCAGAGGCCCCAGAATGGAGGGGTCGGCTGCGAGAAAGCAAAAGTACAGAAAAACACCCAGGATGACCCCCAAACAAGGAGGCTGAGCCCGAAGTGTGCTGCTCAGCCCAGCCCCTGTGCTGGCCCCTGGGGAGTCCCCCCACTCCCGATCCCAGCTCGACCACGGCACCCCTGCCCGGCGCGGCTCACTCACCAGGTAGTATCTCTCCCGGAAGCTGGGGGTGCTCGGGGGTGTCCAGTTGTACAAGAAGCCCTTCCTGCTGCCCACGGAGAACTTGCCCGTGGGGCTGGGCGACACCAGGAAGCTCTCGGTATCAAACGGGCTGGAGGAGAGCAGAGGCCAGGGTGTCATCGATGGCCGGAGGACACTGGAGCACAGACAGGACCCAGGAGGTGGAGGCTCGGGGAGGGGCAGGCACAGCCAGGGGACTCCAAATCCACGTTCTCAACCCTTCTGGCCGCGTCTCTCAGAGGCTCGCTGCCCTGAACGCCCTTAGCCAGATGGCGAGGGGTGGCACTCGGCCCACACACAGGTGAATGACACCCCCCTTTAGAGGCCTTTCGAGAAGCTCAGCAGACCAGAGGTGGACACTCGGCTCTGCCGTCTTCTGGGTTAGCCACGTCACTGCCCCCCTCAGATTCCTCATCGGTCAGGGGGCGCCAGTCACAGTCACAGGGAAGGCTGCAGATCCAGGGTGAGGAAGTGATGCGTCAGCCCGGCCCTCGCCTGCCCTTGGAGCAGGCAGGTGTGGGTCAGCCCTCCCTGCCTCGTGCCTCCCTGCACACAGGCCTAGCTCGCAACACCTGGGGCCCAGCCCAGCCACGAGGGCCTGAGGCTCAGCCCAGCCACGAGGGCCTGAGGCTCAGAGGCACTGCCTGCCCAGGGCAGCTGCAGGCCGGCGGGATAGCCAGGTCCTTGGACTTGCCCGGCTTGGGGCTGCATGGCGCTGGGCCACCCCCTGCCCCGTACACTTGAGAGGCGTGCTCAGCCCCGCTAGACACATGAAGACACTGAAGCTGGGGTGTCACTTGTCCAAATTCACCCAGCTCACCGGGGAGAGGGCAGTGGCTCCAGTGACCCCGGCTCGGACCCCACCCCAGGGAGGAAGGAGAGACCGGCCCCAACTGGTCACAAGAAGCACCAGAGTAGAGGAAGTGCGTCTCAGCCCCTTTGCTCCTGCAGCACCTGCCCTGGGGAATGAGGAGAAGGGAATTTCCTCGAAACCCAAGGTTTCATTTGGGAGAAAGAGCTCTGCTACCAAAACCAAAACCTGTGGAAACCACCAGCGATCACTGAAATGGCATGCACAGTGGAGAGCCCCACCCTGGGCAGGGGTCGTTCTCACGCGTGTCCCCCATCCATGGGGCTGTGGGCTGTGGCCCAGGGAGGACTCAAGGTGACCACTCGGCGTTATGCCTGATGGGTGGCAGGGGTCAGCGGGGAATGAGGTGGGCACAGCAAAGCCAGTCCTCCTGGGCAGAGGCAGGCTTCTCCCAGGAACCCAGCCCAGGAGGCTGCTGGAAAGGGTCCTGGCCAGCCCAGGTCTTTATTTTATTTTATCTTTTAATATTTATTTATTTGGCTGCACTGGGTCGTAGTTGTGGCATGCAGGCTCTTAGCTGCAGCATGCGGGCTCTTAGCTGTGGCATGAGGGCTCTTAGTTGCGGCATGCGGGCTCTTAGTTGTGGCATGCGGGCTCTTAGCCGCGGCATGTGGGATCTTTTTCCCTGACCAGGGGTCCAACCGGGGCCCCCTGTATTGGGAGCGTGGAGTCTTAACCAATGGACCACCAGGGAAGTCCCCAGCCAGGTCTTTAACAGCCACTGGGTCAAAAGTGAGAAGGGAATCAAAAGTCAGAGGGGCGGGGGCGGTGGGGTGCAGGTAAGGGTCTGGGCCCCAGCCTGTCTGGGGGGGCAGGATGAGGGCAGGGCTGCCCAAGGTGGATGCTAAGGCGTGGTTAGGCCACCAGGGGGAGCCGGCGAGCCCCCTTCCCCCACCCCGGCCCCTCCTCTCTGGGTGGGAGTTTGGGGCCGCCCTCCAGTCGGGGCAGTGGGCCCCGGGCAGGGGGAGGCGGCTACCCCGACTCACTTCCACAGCACCTCCAGCTGCAGCTTGATGGTGCCCAGCTCTGTGATGTCCACCACGATGACCTGCGGCCGGGTTGTGAAGAAGTCGGTGATGTCGCAGGTCACTGTGCCCACCGCCAGCGAGCTCAGGCCCCGAAGCTCTGTCACCTGCGGGGATGGGGAGTTCTGGGTGGTGTCGGAGCCAACCCCCGCCCCCCGCGGCGCCCCGGCCCCGCCCCTGCCCCTAAGCCCCACCCACCTTGATCTCCAAGTTCTCGTGCAGGGTGGGGATGAAGACCTTCTCCTCCTCGTCCCAGGTCTGGCTGTCGTCAGACTCGATCCGGCCCCTCAGCTTCCAGCGCTGGCGGCCCAGGCGCAGGAGCACCTGTGGGCCAGGCCCACGGAGGGAGGGGTCAGCCGCCCCCCTTGCCCCCTGCCTGGGGGCCCTCCCTGCCAACTGGGTCGGGGCGGGGACAGAAACCCAGCTGGGGCCCTGGTTGCCAGCAGCTCCCAACCCCCAAAGGCCTGGTGAGGAGCCCTGAGGTCTGATCCCGCCCGGAGCGTGGCTGTACCTCATACTGGTCTCCCGGACAGAGGCGTGCGTAGCCCACCAAGCCTGGAACACAGAGACGGGCTAATCTCCTCTCCACTCTCCTCCGTCCCTGCCCCATGGGTCACAGGCCCTCACACGAGGAGCCCCCCCATCACAGGGTGGGTATCAGCTTCGGGGGATGGGGGGGATAGGCCTTCATGATGACAGTGGACAGGCCTGGGCCCTCACTTTTCAACTCAGAGAGGGGATAGGACTTGCCCGAGGTCACAGTCACAGGAGTGGAAACGAGGGCTGGGCCTGGACCCCCGGGATTCTGACCAACCCTCCGCACAAGCCCCAGGGCCCCCGAGAAGGCCTGATGCTCCCTCCACACTGGCACCGGCCCAGCCACTCTCAGCCCTGTCGTGTTACCTTTCATCCTGACGTGGAACTCGCCCAAGTGAACCTCCAGGGCCCCCTCGATGAGCCACATGTCCTGCAAAGCCCCACACAAGGTGGCTCACCGCCTGCCCCCGGGCTCGGCCACGGGGGACGCACAGACCCTGCCAGACAGAGGCCCCCGGGCAGAGGGAGAGGCTTCCTCAGGGCCCAGGGAGCCCCAAGACCGGCCCGACCCTCGCGGCGCTGCCCGCCACCGCCGCCCACCTCGGTGCACTCCTGCAGGCTGCGGCCCAGCTCTTGCAGGCTCTCTCGGGAGGCGCGGCTCGGCGGGCACCGGGAGAAGGCCCGCTGCATGTTGGAGGCGCCGTCTCGCAGGCGGCACTGGATGCAGTAGCCTTCGTAGAGCTCGTCCACCTGCGGGGCGCACGGGCCAGTGGGCGCGCCGCACGGGCTAGTGGGCGCGGCCCACGCCGAGGGGCGGGGCCCCGACCTGCCAGTCGCTCGCCCCCGAGCAGCCGACCCCACCCCGGCGGTCCCACCCCCGTAGACTGTGCGCCCGCGGGGCAAGGACCAAGTCTGTCTCGTCCGCTCCGCATCCCCAGCACCTGGCAGAGGCTGGCACCCAGCGGGTGCACAGTAAAAACTAGTGAACTGGCCGGGTGGGTGCATCGCTTCCCCTCTCCCTGCCCGATTTTTCAATTGTGAAACAGGGAAGTGGGTTTGTGATATTCTGTCCGCCCACTGGGCTCCTGGGGGAGTAGAGCAAGCTCACGGAAGAGTTTGCAGAATATAAAGCTTAAGGCACTTGCTGTGCGACCCTGGGCCAATCCTTGTCCCTCTCTGGGCCTCTGCAATCCCATCTGTATGATCGGGTGGTGGGACTCAACATTCCCAGCCCTCTAACCCCAACCCCCTGATCCCCATCTCAGGGCTCAGCCCCTGCAGGCTCTGCTCCTCCTCGGCTCTCTCCAGCCACCTGGCACCCAGAGAACCTCCCGCCACCGCCCCACTGCTAACCCAGCAGAGGCCCAGCAAGCCGGGAGACACCCCCCGAAGCCAGGCTGACCTTGCTGATGTGAAACTCCATCTTCCGAATGTGCCTTTCCACAGAGCGTGTTTGCTTCTCCCAGAAGAAGAGAAGATGCTTCAAAAGTAGCCTGCCCACACTCCCCCCCAGCCCCTGCCACCCTCCTCCAGGTACTGACACACAGAGCTGCGCTCAACGCCAGGCCAGCCCCTCACCATCCCTAAAGAAGGCGCATCACTGAGCCTCAGTTTCCCCATTTGTAAAGTGGGGAGGAAACCCAAGTATTCCTCCCATGGGACAGCCAGGAGGATGGAATGCAAGCGAAGACGTTATTCTCATCCAGCCAGGCCCAGCCATGGCCCACCTTGCTTACCACGTGCAGACAGGAGTTTCCCTCACCTTGTCCAGGTCATAATAGAAAGCCTGCAGGGGAGGAGAGGAAGGAGGGAGTCAGGACTCCAGTGCTCCTCCAAGACCCATGAGGCTACATCCCAGGGGCGCCTGAGCTCAGAGGACAAAAAGCCAGCGGCCACTCCATCCTCTGAGGCCTGCAGTCAGCAAGCTGTGGTCCAGGCCAAGCAGGAAGAATGAGTAAACACACGGGCTTTGTGTGAGGCAACTCTAGGCCTGACTCTATTTGCCAGCTGTGTGTCCCAGGCAAGTTTCTCTACCTGTCTGAGCCTCCATTTCCTTATGTAAAGTGGGGTACCAACAGCACCGACCCCATAGGGTCGTTACGAAGGATAAAGGACGGTGTAAACTCAACAAGAGGGGAACCAGTGCAATTTGATTATTTAAGGGGTGACTTCAGCCATGACCAGAGGAATTGAGAGTGGGGAGAGGCGGCCAGCACCACCCAGGAGTTCAGGTCTAAGGAAACTGCAAATCCGGACTGGTCCATCCGGATTCGCAGGGGGCCACGGTGTAGCCAATGAAAAGAATATATTGTCGGGATGGGGGAACCTTTGTATAAAGGGCCAGATAGTAAACATTGCAGCTTTCTGCCACTGGAGCATGGTTTCTGCCACTGGAGCATGAAAGCGGCCACAGACAATATGTAAATGATGGGTGTGGGCTGTGTTCGGATAAACTTTAATTCCAGAACAGGCCCTGCTTTGCCCACGTGGGTTAGAGTCACTATATCTGAGCCTGGACGCATTTCCACAAGGTTGGCGATCCACTAAGGAGAAGGACTAAGAGGTGGGAGAGTATGTAAGTTGCGATTTCATTTTTGTAAGACAACTGTTAACCAAACCACTCTATATGCACAATCTGTATATTTGCATGATTATGTGACCAGGGAGGAAAATATGGAAAGATAAAGACTAGATTGTCCTCAAGGGCTAAACAGGGTGGGACAGAGAAGATTGCAGACGGGAACCAGTCAGGCAAGAAGGAAAAGATGGATTAACCCCGTGCCAACGTCTGTTTTCCTACGCATGCATTTATGTGACATTGTACGTGTAGGATTATGAAATTAAAACTCTATGTAAGGGGACTTCCCTGGTGGTCTAGTGGTTAAGACTCCACGCTCCCAATGCAGGGGCCCCTGGTTCAATTCCTGGTCAGGGAACTAGATCCCCGCATGCATGCCGCAACTAAGAGTTTGCCTCAACTAAAAGATCCCTAGTGCTGCAACTAAGACCTGGCGCAGGCAAAATAAATAATTTTTTAAAAAAACACACACAAAAACAACTCTATGCAAGAAATTAAGAAATAGGAAAGTTCCCAAGGCTTTGGAAAGAAAAGTAACTGCACAGCAACTTCTCAGAAACGGAGAACCGGACCCCAGGTGCATCGTTCCTCTGGGTGGCCCCCATGCAGTTGCTGCCCCTTCCCTGCCTCAGTGTGCCCACCTATGAAATGGGAGTAGCTAACACATACAGACCTTTACATAAACCTTGCGTCCCTTAGAGTTACTTCTAGAACAGAGAAAGAGAGACCGGAGGACGTGAGAACAGCCACACCCACAAGAGAGGGAGGCTCGGCCAGTGCTCGGAAGGGCCGGGAACCAGGCAGCGCCCCCTTCCGCCTCTGCACTGACCCATTTGCCCACCAAGGACAAGGCATGAGTGAGTTTGCCCGGCCTTCCCTTCTCCAAGTGGGCCGGCAGGCTGGGAGCCCTGCATCTCCCACCCTGTCGACCCCCGAGGTCTTCTTTGCTGGGGCCAGGATATAGAGGTGAGGGGACACGACTTTGATAGATTCATTCCCCACCCCCTCCATCAAGCCGGTGGCCCGCTCTCTGCATTGGCCCTTGGAGGAGCAGGGCTGGAATGAGCTAGAGAAAACCATAGACATCAAGGCCTCCTGGTTTCTGCTTCCAGAAGTTCTCATTAAGGACAGGAGGGGTTTTCACAAGGCAGCAGCCGGATAGAGAAGAGGGGCTGGGAGGGACTCCCCAAGATGCAAAAGAAAGCCTCCCCACTGGAGAGATGCAGGCACCCAGCAGTGGGGTCCTGGCAGTGCCAGCAGATAAAATGCAAGATACCCAGGGAATTCCCTGGTGGTCCAGTAGTTAGGACTCCACGCTTCCACTACAGGGGGCACGGGTTCGATCCCTGGTCAGGGAACTAAGATCCTGCATGCTGCACAGCGTGGCCAAAAAAAAAAATACAAGACCCCCAGTCACATTTAAATTTCTAATAAACAATGAATACTTTTTTTTTTTTAGTATAACTGTGTCCTGAAGATTGCATGGGACATACTGAAAAATGATTTGTTATCTGAAAATCAAATTTAACTGGGCATCCTATTTTTTTGGTTTGTTTTTGGTATTGGTTTTTTGTGGCGTTTGTTTTGTTTCTTCTAAATCTGGCTTTGCTAAGGGGATGGCAGAAGCCCAGAGCAGATGAATCCTGGGCTAGAGGCCCCAGGGCAGCCTCAAAGATGCCACTCGGATGAGAGCAAAACTGTAGAGCCGCTGGACGTTGTGGGAACACGCAGGGATGATCAAGGACGGACGGTGTCAGGGCCACTGGCACAGTGACACACCCTGGATTCAATGCCTGATCCAATTTCCTGCCATCATGTAAGCCACCCTGCTTGCAGGGGGCCCCGATGGCCAAGCGCTACAGAATAGGGCCATCTAACGTAGACACCCCGCTGCACACCCGCCTACCGTACAGTTACTTCTAGAACTAAAGGGAGGTGGCCCAAAGATGTGTGAACTGCTGCACCATGTGAGGGCGGGGGGCCGCCGGGATCTTCCCACCGGTCTGCGAGGTTAAATTCATCCAGGTCCAAGTGAGGTTCATTCATCAAAAATAAAGGCCACTCCTTAGGCCTCTGAGTTCCGAAACTGAGATTCACACCCGTGATGCAGGCAACGGGGTGAAAGAGGGTCCATCTTGGAACCCTGGCCAAGGCTGCTCGCCTGGGAAGGGCCCGGGAGGGGTCTCACCAGCCTGGAATTCCTGCGGGTGTCCTTGTGGCGTCCTGACAGGTAATCCAGCTCGGCCTGCTGGACGCACAGATACTCCCTGTGAGGAGAACAAGTAAAAGGAGTTGGAAAAGGAGCAGAGAAAGGAAAGAAACAGGCAGATGAGCAGAGTTCCAGGGAGGAGGCATGCTTGTTGACTAAACAGATAACGAGGAGCTCCCTCTGTGGCCTCTTACAGAAGAGACCCACCCACGTTCCCCAGGAAGAGGCAGAGAGGACCAAGCAGACGAGGACAAAGAATGCACTCGTTAAAGGCCATGAACAGTCATCCTTACTTGAGGCCTCTCTTCAGTGCTTCAAATATCTTCTTCACTTGCTGTGGCTTGGGATCCGAGCAGACAGACCCCTTCCGCAGCGTGCCATACATCTTGGAGGATTTCACAGGCATTCGAGACCTCACTGAGTTCCTGTGGACGGACTTTCTGTGAGAAGGGATGGGGGGGCGTGGTCAGAGCAGGGGTCTGGACCAAGCCCTTCTCAGGGGCAGGCACTTTGGGAACAGTGGCCAGAGCCCCAGGCAGTCAGCAGACCTGGCTGAGTCTCACCCCACTGCCACCAAGCTGCATGGCCTCAGGAAAGCTGCCAAGACTCTCTGGGCCTCAGTTTTCTCATCTGTCAAATGAGGGCTTGGATTTGAGGATTAAAAGAATAATAGGGGCTTCCCTGGTGGCGCAGCGGTTGAGAGTCCACCTGCCGACGCAGGGGACACGGGTTCATGCCCCGGTCCGGGAAGATCCCACATGCCGCGGAGCGGCTGGGCCCGTGAGCCATGGCCGCTGAGCCTGTGCGTCCGGAGCCTGTGCTCCACGACAGGAGAGGCCACAACAGTGAGAGGCCCGTGAACCGCAAAAAAAAAAAATAAATAAAAAATAAATTAAAAAAAGAATAATAACACTAACCTGATGTGAGAAATTAACTTACAGTGAGAAATACAATCAAGCAGCCCAAACGCCAATGCTGTCTGTTTGTGCTCGTCATCAAGCTCTGTGCAGGCAAAGCAACGTGGGAGGCCAAATCATAGTCCAGTGGTATCCCCATGGGTTGGGTACCTGTTGGCTTTGCCTGCCCCACATCCATTCCCCTCCCTCTGTTAATAGCACCTCAATTTCCCTCAGGGACATCTCCCCAACCCTGCTCTTTATACATATAGTTTGGAGGGAGGTAGCCTGACAAATCACCATACACACGCACATGCACACATGCGCACACATGCACACACGCACACACCCACACGCACACATGCACACACGCACACACCCACATGCACACATGCACACACCCATGCATCCATGGGCATTCTGAGGCAAACCCACATCCCAGTACTGGGTTAGTCAACATATTCCACTTCCTTGGAAGAGAACTTCTCCCCCTTCCTTCCTCATCTTCCTCGGATGCACTGAAGAGCCAGCTTCAACCATGTGCACTGGGGCCCCCCACAGGTATGGCCAAGCAACAAGAGAGAAGGAACAGGCCCTGGACAGCCTATGGAGCAGACGGTCCATTGGCTCTACACCATTGTTGGTCCTCAGACCACAGTAGGAGGACCACTTTCTCAGGGGTTCACCATTTCTGCTTCACTCGGGAAACATCCTCCTGCTAGAAACCCAGCTCCGAGTGTCCCTGGATGCCCTTCACAGTCTGCTGCCCTTTTAGGGTCTAAAATCAAGGGCACAGGCTCATTCATTCATTCAAACACTCACAGAACGGGGCTTTCTCTGAGTCACGCAACATGGTGGGAGCCAAGGGGCCAGAGTCCCACCTTCAAGGGTTCACAGTCTGCGGGGAGGGGTGGGGGGCTTGTGGTCTGGAGAGCTGGGCAGGGGGCAAGTGGACACAGCTCCAGCTCCTTCGCCAGGCCTGGGAGAAGGGCCACTGGGCCATCGCCAAGCCCTGGTCCCCAAGAGGCCTGGCAGGTGGCTGGGCTGTACTTCCAAGCCAACCAGACGCTGCACATTCCACACACGGTCACAGGGTCCTGTGGTTGACTCAGTAGAGCTGTCCTGTCCACCCCTGCTGTCGGGCATCAAGCCCCAAACCCCGTGTTTCCCCAAAACATGGATGCACAGCCACATTACAGGCCAACGTGCCGGAAATACAGATCCCAGGGCTTGCCCGGGGTTGCTGAGAACTGGGTCCCAAGGATGCTGCATCAGGAAGGGCCTGGAACCCCGCCCTGGAAACCTCAGGGGCCTCACCAAGCTAGCGACTCCTATCATCTCACGGGACACAAGCTCCTGGTCAGCCGCCCATGGCCAAATTCTAGCCCCAGAGGGCACAGGTATTTAATCTACTGCAGCCTCAGTTTCCTCATCTGTAAAAGGAGGATAATAAGAGGGCCTGCCCCACGGAGTTGTCATGAGATAGTCATTCATTCAACAAATATTTACTGAGCTCCTGTCATACACCAGATGCCATTCTAGGAGCCAGGGGTAGAACAGTGACCAAAACAGACAAAACCCCTGCCCTCGTGAGCTGCCCTGCCAGCTGGGGAGACCGTGGGAAGTGGTAGCAAGCACAGACTCCAGAACCACATGCTGAGGTCTCTATCCGGCTCCCCCAGTTATAAGCTGTGTGACCTTGTGTAAGTTATTGAACCTCTCTGTGCCTCGGTTTTCTCATCCATAAAATGGGGACCAGAGAAAGTGTTGCTGTGAGAGTTACATGAGTTAATAAATGTGAAGAGATTCAAGCAGTTCCCAGGAAAGAGTAAGTGCTATATATGTGCTGAAGGTAATAAGGTAATTTTTAAAAGTACATATCAGTTATATTGTACAGCAACTATACTTCAATTTAAAAAATTATATATCAGGGCTTCCCTGGTGGCGCAGTGGTTGGAGTCCGCCTGCTGATGCAGGGGACGTGGGTTCGTGCCCCAGTCCGGGAGGATCCCGCATGCCACGGAGCGGCTGGGCCCATGAGCCATGGCCGCTGAGCCTGTGCGCCCGGAGCCTGTGCTCCGCAACGGGAGAGACCGCAGCGGTGGAAGGCCCGCGTATCGCAAAAAAAAAAAAAAAAATTATATATCAGATAGTGCCTAGTGCCAAGAATAAACACAAAGGCAGGATAATGAACGTAAAGGGTGAACAGGGAAGGTCCCTCCAATCAGGCGAGGTTTGAGTCTGGGTAATGTGCACGCAGCCCTGGGGACTAAGCTCACCCCTGCACCTGCCGTTGCTGTTATTCATATATTATATGTCAAGTGACACTTTGCAGAGCCCAGGCAGGGACTGTGCTCCCTCCTCCCCAACCCTCCCGGAGGTCACATCAGCCACCTCTTGGAACACACCCTCCACAAAGTTGCCATCTGCAGGCTGGCAGGGACAGGCAGGGCTGCAGCCTCGAGAGAAGCGGGTTTCAGACAGGCTAGGGTCCCCGGCAGGTGGGCAGACAGGCAGGTGGGGTGGGTGAGCAGCTTGGAGGTGGGGCTGCAGGAGCCCCGCTCACCTGCCAGCTCCCAGAGTCCCACAGTCCCCGGCAGATGCGTGCCCTCGGCTGGATCCCACTTCCATCTACCTGGAAACTTCCTCGCCCTCGCTCTGTGGCTGTGCCTGATAGCACTGGCTCCTGGGGAAGCTCTGAACCCAGTGCTCTTGTCTGAGGTTCAACAGAGCAGGTGTGGTGGCCAGCCCCGCCAGGGACGGTGAGGTATGTGCAGTCTCCGGATGGCGAAATCAGGTTTCATGTCTGGCCCAGTGCCACAACTGCCAGGGCAGGGAGCAACCTCCAGGGGCGGATGTCACAGCAGTTCTGGGAGGACTCAGTAAATATTAAACATCCCCCGGCATGCCAGATGAGCTTCCAGATGGGCACGTGTGACCCACGGGCCCCAGCCCTCACGTGAGGCCGCTGGGCCAGCCCTTCTACCTGGTGTCGTTGGGAGACACTGCACGGCTGCTGCAGGTGCAGGATCCGGAGGTAGGAGGGGCTGGGGGCGGGGCAATAAATAATAGGACCGACTGGACACATTTCAGGTGAGGACTCAAAGCTGGGTGTAAGCGCACCTTTCCTCCTGCATCTGGTGGTACTAGACGCCCAGGGATGATGACAAACACGCGCACGGCACTCGCAAAGGTCAAGCTCTGCTCTGGGTGCTTCACGTGTACTAGCCTGTTTCTCCTGATACATGTCTCTGAGGTCTAGCCCTCCTCTCCTTGAAAATCAAGGGCTGCTGCTTGGTTTTCACACCTACACTTCCCAGCCGTCCCAGTGGAGGAATTCCCAGGTGGTGCGGACCTTGCAGGGTCTCCTGGCTCAAGAGGGTCCCTGCCTGAGGGAGGGGAGACCTGACTGAGGGATGGCAGGAAGGGGTTAAGAGCAGCCCGTGCCTGTCAGTCAGGGCAGAATGGGACAGTGTCAGGGCCCGGCTCTCTTCTTCATCTGCCCACCTTATTATGTACGGCCTTATGTTATAATATAGTATTATATATTTATTATATGTGGCCTTGTTATAGCAGTCATTCAACCTTAGTGTAAAATTTCCTCACCAGATTACTTCCCCAAGTGAATTCTTTGATTACACAATAAAGAAAAAAACAACAACCCTGTCCAGAGGCAAAGGGGCTTCAGGTGCCAGGGCGGGGATAAGGGCTGGGGACATCTAAGTGGAGCCAGGCTCTTCTGCTCTCCTGTCTAAGGTTATTTTTACCTGACCTGCCCCCGCTGCTGAGCACCTTGGCAATGTGGCCGTGTTTCAGCCTGGTTGGATTACTTGGGAAATAAGGCCAGAGGTGAGGCCTGAAACCCGATCCAGACCGTCCAGCCGCAGAGCCAGGGTCCAGATCCCTGGGAGCTGTACAGAGACAGGAAGTTATGTACAGTTATGTACAGAAGTTATGTACAGAGACAGGAAGTTAAAAACAGATGTGCTGCTTCTCTGCCATCACGGGCAGCTACTTCCTCACCCCTGGACAAGGGGACTACAGAGAACCAGGCCCGATGGAGGCCACTCAGGAATCTCAGAACCCGTCCAAGCCAGGCATCCTCCAGTAGTCCCTGCAGGGTTGGGGGAGGGGGGCAGGACGGGGAGCCCCAGGAGGGGTCCAGGACATTTACACCACTGTCCCACAGGCCAGCCGCACACCCACTTTCTGTCCCTCAAAGCTCATTCCCACCTCAGGGCCTTTGCACCTCTGTCCCCTCCGCCTGGAAGGCTTTCCCACGCCCACACCCTGTCTGCACGTGATGGGCTCCTCTTCTCTCTGCCTTCGTTTAAATGCCTCACTGGGGGCCTCCTCCAAGCCCCCTGCTGCCCTCCTGCCTCCCTGCTTTAACCCCTTCCGGGCACCTGCCACCAGCGGCATCCATCTTGACTATCACTGGCTTATTGTCTTCCCCGTCCTGAAAGGAGGGCAGGGCCTGGGCCTGTCTCCACAGCCCGGGCCGGGGCCTGACCGGAGCCAATGCTCCATAAATACTTGTGGAAAGAATTAGGGATTCCTAGGGGTGCTTCCAGGATTTCAGCCCTGAGATGCCACTCCTCCCAGGCACACCTCAGAACCGAGAAGCTGGGCTGCCCTGAGACAAGGCGAGTGAGCTGGGAGGGCCTGACTGCAGGGTCGGCCTCACAGTGGTGGGGGGTGGGGCGGGGGGAGGGGAAGGTGGGTCTAATGCGCAGCTGGGGAGCCTATGGACAGAGCACGAGGAGGGCCTGCCGGGCTCGGGTGGTCCGCACCCCCAACCCCCAGGAAGTGGCTTTGAAGCCAAGGCCTGATGAGATTAAGCAGGACCAGGCCAGGTGAAGCACAGTGGGGAGGGTTCCAGGACGAGGGCAGGGCCTGTGCAAAGGCCTGGAGGACAGAGAGGCCAATGCGGCTAGAGCCCAGGGCTCAGGATGAGGCTGGCCAGCCAGACCCTGCCGCGTGGGGACCGGATTGCGCTCTCAGTGGGACGGGAACCTCCGGAGGGTTTCAGGTAGGGGAACGCCAGGATGAGATTTGGTTCTGTGCCCTGCTCTGGCTGAGGGCCCTGCCTGCCCACCACGGCTGTTCAGACTGGCAGCCGTTTGGGGCCCTCAGGATTCCTGGAGCCAGGGGCCCGGCACGCCTGGGCTGGCAGGGCTGTGGCCCCAGGAGCAGAAACGCACCCTCCTCCCAGGCATTACCTGCAGCGGGAGGAGACACATCGCAGATCAGCCGTGAACTCACGTCTGGAGGGTCAGTACTAACCAGGCCTGTCTCTGCCTGTCTCTCCTCCTTGGAAAACTTCCCACAAGCCCCTACTGCGTGCCAGCATGTGCCGACAGCTCACCATGTGTCACCTCACTGTACCCTCGTGACAAGCCCATGAGGGAGGGACATTTGTGATCCCCATTTCGCAGATGAGGAAACCAGACTCAGAGAGGTGAAGTCACTTGCCCCAGGTCACAGGTGGCCCTACTTCCCATTCTATCAAACAGGAAGAACAGGACTTCCCTGGTGGCGCAGTTGTTGAGAGTCCGCCTGCTGATGCAAGGACGCGGGTTACTGCCCCGGTCCGGGAGGATCCCACATGCCGTGGAGCGGCTGGGCCCGTGAGCCATGGCCGCTGAGCCTGCGCGTCCGGAGCCTGTGCTCCGCAACGGGAGAGGCCACAACAGTGAGAGGCCCGTGTACCGTAAAAAAACCCCAAAAAACAGGAAGAACATTCCATCCTAACCTGGCCCCTAGGAGACTAAGTTCCAACTCTGAATCAGTCTTGCTGTGTGACCTTGGGTGAGCATCTCTGCCTCTCTGAGCCTCAGTTTTCTGATCTGCCAAGTGGGCCTGATAAACTCAAGCAGATCAGCTTCCAGGATCAACTGCCAGGAGCATGTAGGGTGACACCTGTTCAGATCTGAAGCAAATTACAGCTTTCTCCCAACACCAAGCGTCTCACTCACAGACACACAGACACAGACATACACAGACACACAGACAGACACAAACACACACTACCCTGCGCTGCAGGCCTGGCATGAGAGTGAGCCTCAGGGTCACTGGCGTGGGAGGAGGATGCCCCCGCCGGCCCCCCGATCCCTGGCCCTCAAACAAGCCTCCCACACACAGCCCGGGCAGAACTTACGCGATCCTCCGGCTCTGGGCACTGCTGAAGCCGGCAAAGGAGGCGCTCCGGCCCATGACCCCCACAGCCCCTGTGTCCCCAGAGGACAGGAACCGCACCCTCACCGACATGGCTGTCACCTGCAGGGAGAGGGCAGGACAGTCAGCCTCGAACTGGCACCCGGTGAGTGCTGACCGCAGGCTGGCTACCCTCCACCGTGGCCCCCAAGGGCCCTACAGCAGCCCCAGAGAGGGGGCAGCTGGTGCTGCCCCCAGCTCACAGATGAGAAAACTGAGGCTCAGTGAGGTCAGGGAGCTTGGGGCGGGGGGCAGGAGCAAGACTCGAGCCCAGGTCTCTGCGCCCTGTGCTTGGGTCCTTGATGCCTGTGTGATGCAGGGGGCACCCAGCAACTCGTGAACCAGCTCCTCTCGCCTCCCCTCAGCTACTCCTCTCTGCCAGTAACCCTGACCCCCCTCCACAAACCCCCGCTGAGCACCTCCTGTGAGCCAGACGCCGAGTAAGGCAGGCCCAGCCCTCGCCCTCCAGGGCTGCAAGTCCAGCAGGGGGCTGACGGGCCACCATTACAGTAGGGAGTCCATAGTGAAATGATGGGGGTACCAGACCAACCCATGGAGGAGGCGACCGAGAGCTGAGAAGGAAAGGCGAGGAGGGAAAAAGGGGAAGGGGAGGGGAGGGAAAGGTATCTGAAGCAGAGGGAACGGCGTGAGCAAAGGCCTGGAGGCACAGAGGACAAGGTGTAATCCAGCAATGGAAAGAAGTCCAGGGGGTTGGGGGGTGGCTCCAGGTGAGGTTGGAGAGGCCAGCAGAGCACAGGTCAGGGTGGCCTCGGTGGCCCCAGGAAGGACTTTGGCCTTGCAATTGGCTAAGGGTAACTGGGAGCCATGGGAGGTTTTGAGCAGGGGGTGAGTCAGCCCAGTTCACATGAGGCCAGGCTGCTGGCATCAAAGGCTTCCAGAAGCCACAGATCCATTACCCCATCTCTGACCCAGGTTGCAGGGAGGCCAGCCTAGAACCCTGGCTGTCTTTACGTTTTTCCAAACCATCTCGAGATTGGAAAAATGCCACCACATCCTTTGGGAATATCGTCCAGTGTCTTCCAACACAATAGGAAAGTTCTCCCCCATATCTAACCTAAATCTCTGCTGCTACAGTTTTATACCTCACCCCTCAGCCAGGGTGGCGTCGGTGCAAGGATTCTGGGGACCCCACTGCCCTGAGAAAGCTCCGCTCTGCCAACTCCCTCCTATTCCCGCTCGGTAAGGCCCCTGCTTCCCACATCCCCTCCACCCAGTGGCTGAGCCCAGACTCCACACCTTTGCCCACCCTGGGGCCTCTGCCTGGAAGAACGTTCCCTTTGCAGCCACGTCTATCCAGTGTCTAGTCCTGCATTTTGTTTGTAGTCAGCTCCCACCACAAGCTCCAGAGCCCTCACTCTGAACCCCCTGGCAGATCTGCGTGACCCCCCACAAGCTTCCTCCTCCTCCGATACCTCCCGCAGCCCAGAGTCCCACACGTGCTGTGCATTAGGTGAGCTCTGGAAGCAACAAAGCCAGACCTGGGCTCAAACCCCAGCTGCAGCTGTGCCGCTCACCGGCTCTGGGCCTCGGTGATCACGTCTGTAAAATGGAAATTCAGAAAAGGACCAAGGACACAATGTGCTGACAGCACATGATGTGAAATAGACACCAGAAAGAGCTGGTTGTCTGTGCGCCATCGGCTGACCAAGACCCCAGCCTGGAGACCCCAGCTGCTAGGGCAGGTGAGCCGAGGAGTGACCTCTGGCCCCGACGGAGGAAGCGGCGAGTGTCTGCGGAGCACCCACTGAGTGGAGCCCCAGTGCCAGGGACTGTCCCGGGCAATAGGTCTGTGAACAGCAGCCTGGTGTACGGATGGGGAAATTGACGCAGTCTGGCAGTGGAGAGCTCATAATTAGGCCAGCTGTCCACTACACGCCTTATGTAAATTATCTTAGTAGAGCCGCACAACCCCCTGAGGTGTAGGAGCTGTTGCGAACCTAATTCAATAGATGAGGAAACTGAGGCTCAGAGAGGTAACAAGATGAGCTCAGGGACCCAGCTAGGAAGCGGCAGAGCCAGGCTGAGAACCCGAGTGCGACTGATGTCGAGCCAGCGCTTCTCAGGTACGTGGGCAGGCATCCCGCACTCTGGGGGTTCGCCCCAGCCCCACGGGAGGACCCTCACGCCCCCACAGTCCCTACCTGGGCTGTGCTGCTGCCAGCTCGGACCAGCTCACAAGAGTCGACGGTTAAATTTTCAGGAATGTTGGTAGCTTGAAATCAGCCATGACAGAATTAAGTACAGCGTGGAAAAGGGCAGGTGCTACAAATTAGGCTTTGAGGTGTTTTTGTTTGTTTGTTCTTCTGCCTGTTGTTAAACGTTTATCAGCATACCACTGCCCCCACCCCTATCAGCACAGGCTCTGGGTGGCACTGGAAGCTTCTCAAACTGCTAAACGTGCCCTCCCTCCATCCTAGCCAGGATGAGCAAGGGCACAGGAGGGGGCAGGCAGGGAGATCCCCAAGGTCAGCGGGTGGGACGCGGACTCTGGAGCCAGCCCCGGGGGGCTGGGGACCGGAACGCCCTCCCTCCACCTTCTCCCTCCACCTCCCCGCTACCCTCCCTCCCAGGCCTTCTGGGTCGTTCTTCCAGCCTCCCCCAGGTCCTCCACTTCAAGATAAGGGAGAAAGACGATCGCTAAACAGTTCCCCTGCATGCAGTTTGCTAGAACAAACCCAACCATCTGCCTGCCCAGCGTTAGGAATGGAGGACCGAGGAGGAGAACTGAGGTTCAGTGCAGACCCACGCAATGTGCCAGCACCTGGCTGTAGACTGATTACTCACAACAGGGCCAGGAGGTGCAATGACCCCACTTTTCACATGAGGAAAGAGCCTCTAAGAGGTGAAGAGGCTGGCTCAGGGAGCCACGTTTTCCAGGGTGAGGTCTGGCTGTCACGTGGGGATTGGCCTCCTGGCTAGACCCTCCCAGCTCCTCTTCCAGCCCAGATGTCACCTCCCCCAGGAAGCCTTCCTGGACCTCCCCCCAATCCCTGCCTCACTTTACTTACAGTGGACGGTGAATGGTGACTTGTCTGCCTCCCCAACTAGACAGAGCGTTCCCTGCAGGTGGGGCTGGGGGCGTTCTCCAGGGCCTGAAAGAGTCACAGCACATCTTTATGGGACCAGAGGACAAGAATTGAAAGGCTGGGGCTGCTTCCCCCACTTCGGCAGGCTGTGCAGCCCACGGCGCAGTCAGTGGAAGAACAGGATAAAGATAAGAACTCCCACTATGTGCTGGACTCCAAGACAGGGGTGGACAAATGACTTCGGTGAAGGGCCAGAGAGCGAATTATTTTGGCTTTGCAGGCCTTATGGTGTTTGTCACAGCTACTCAACTCCACCGTTTTAGAGCAAAAGCAGTCACAGATAATGTGTAAATGAATGAGCCTGGATATGTTCCACTAAAACATTATTTACAAGAGCAGCAGCTATTGATGAATGACCCCTGGGTGGCCAGCACTCCTTCTGCTACCTGCTCTAAAGGTTTAAGATCTCATTTAATACTCCCAACACTATATGAGGCAAATATTATTATTATCCTTCCCATTTTGCAGATAAAGAAACCGAGACTCAGAGAGGAGGAGAAATGACTCAACCAAGGTCACACAGGTCGGAACTGCCAGAGCGGGGATTTGAACCTGGGCATGATGGGCTCCAAAGCCCAGCTACTTCACGCTAGGATGCACCTGCTTCCGCAGGGGCTGTGCTGAGGACACTACCCCGCCTTCCGCTGCCATGAGCCTGAGCAGGAGGGAGGGGGCCCCAGAATGGAAGCAGGTTCATGGCCCAGACCTGCCAAGCTAGAAATGTAGCCCTGGGGACGGCTGAGAGACATTGAGCCCCATCCCCCGCAGGCTTCAGGGTGTGGGAGCCCAGGGCCCTTTGGACCAGCGTCAGATCCCAGCAGCACCTCTCCTGGCCGATCCCTGGTGGGGCTGAGCCTTTGAAGTTGACCCTTGTGATCTCACCCAGCGGGCTGCAAAATGATCCCCTCTCTGGTGGACTGGGCATGAGATGGCCGGGATGAGACCCCTGGAATCCCAGGAGCCTTCAGTGGGCTCCTGACAAGTCCCAACGGATGTTTGTCACCTTTAACCAAGGGTCATACTCTTAATGTTTAGTTGTTGACACAACAGCGGCACTGACCACTCAGAACAGAGGCTGGGCACCTTGGAGACCCCAGTCCGCCCCCAAGACCATCCCCCCTCCCCCTCCCCCTGCCGGCATTACCCTTTAGCGGCTGGACTGTAGGCAGGTCGGGCAGCCCTGGGCAGCTGGCACTCTGCAGGGCATGAGAGGCAGGCCAGGGACCTCACTGGGCCCCTGGGCAGAGGAGAGAGTCACAGAAATCATGCGGGTCCCAAACCTTCAGTGGCAGACAAGACTGCGTCTTCCCCGCGTGTCCGTCGCTGCCTCTCTCCGGCACCCGGGCAGCATCTGATGCTTGGATCCAGCTGGGGAGCTCAGGGCAGGCGGGCCAGCTGAAGGGGCTCCTTACCCAGCAGCTGCTCCCCAGACACTGAAGGGGCCGTCCTGGGCCTCTTCCCCCAAGGTGCAGCCAGAGGGAGCCGGAGCCTGTTCTGCTAAATCTGTCCTGCTCGGTGCTGCCCAAAGCTGCCCACCGGCCACAGGGAACCTGCAATTTCACCTCATTTGGAAGTGATGCTTCTAAATTTAACGGCGTGGGCTCTCAGGGCTGGGCAGCGTTTATGCCTGAGTCCCTCACTTAGGGCTCTTTTATATCCGTTCAAATGCCAGCCAGGGATTAGTTTGCTTATAGGAGTTTCCAAAATAGCCCTTTGGTTTAGCACGAAAGGAAATGGCAGAATAGCCCAGGATGAGGAATGTGAGTTTATACATAAGAGGGAAGGCTTCTCTGGGAACCAGACTGTCTGCACCAGATGGAGTCCAACTCCCTCATCTTACTGATGGCCAGACCCAGCCCAGAGGGGCCAGATGACCTGCCCAGCTCACCCAGAGGTGAATGGAAGAGTCAGAAGAATCCAAACTCCCTGTGCCTGCCAAAACGCAGTCCCCTGCTCCTCCGCTGGAGCCCACTTAAAATCCCATAGCTGACCCGCGCAGGATGGACGCCTTCCATCGGCTTCCACGCCTGCCGGCTTGGGCTCCCCTCTCCCTGCTGGGCGCCTCCTGAGCCAGGTTGTATGGGGCCGGGAAGACGTGCCCGGGGAAACAGGAGAATACGGTTCCAGCCGCATGTGATCTAGGACAAGTTCCCTCCCCTCTGAACCTCTGTCTCCCAGTCTGTAAAATGGGAGGATTGGGCTAGAACTCAGGCTTCCCTCAAGCACAGCACACGCTGGGCCCAGTGAGGGATGCCCAGTGGCCTCCAGGCGTCACTCGGTGGGAGGGTTCTCTTAGTCTTGAGTCTTTTAGTCTTTAGTCGTCTTTTCATCCTGGCTCCCTGACTCTCTGTCACTTGTCACCCTTCCTGTTCAACAGAGCACAGAGCTGGCCCGGGCGCAGAGCCAGGGGTGGGCAGAGAAGGAGCTTGAACGCAGTCAGGTTGTTTTGTTTTGTTGAATTTCATTTAAGATAACCTTCCATTTAGAGCGAGCTGTCTTCTGTATGACTTAAAGTGTTTTTTTAAATAGCATGTTTAAATGAAGACAGTCTGGATTTGAAGAACACTTGGTTTAAATAGAGCAAGTAGGCACCCACCTGCCTGGCAGCCCACATTCCTGGGTCCTGCCACCAGCTCTCAGGGGCCACCGTGGAAGTGGCAGCTGGAGCCAGTGGCACCTGGAGACCCCAGGTGTGTCTCTGCAGGTGGCCAGCTGGCCTCAAAGAGACAGATGGGCTGATGGCTCCGGCTTCTGGTATAAGAGAAGAGCAAGCAGCTCCTTGGGGAGCCCCAACTGTGCCCCCAGAGTCCACTGTCCCGCAGCTGCAGGGCAAATGGAAACTTCCTGACGGCCAGATTCAAGACCAGGCATGGAGTCAGAATCCGGGATCCAAGAGGGCCCTTGCCTCAGTGTATCATGCAGTCCACAGCCCGCTGTGTTCTTCCTGCCCAGGGCAGGCCTGGGAGGAGTTCCTGTCCTGCACCAACTCTGGCCTGTAGGCTCGTCAAGGACCAGTCACAGGAGAGGATGGGCAGGCCCTCTCATTGGACTTCACAGCACACCTGTGCCCATTTCACAGCTGGGAACACTGAGGGTGCAGCCACAAATGGCCAAGTGCAAGGGACAGGTTAGATAACCCATACAAAAGAAATTTGTGCGGCCGTTAGGAATATGATTTTGAGGAATAGTGACATGGGAAAATGTTTGAGGTAAGATGTGAGTAAACAAGAGCAAGATGTGAACTGTATACAGCATGTTTTATTTTTGAAACAGTACCTTACGAATGTGCTACAATGGACGTGTATTCCCTCAAATTAAGAAAAAAACGTTAATTCGAAGAAAATCGAGAGATTGACTAAGCTGTCCTCGGTCGCACAGTCATCAAGCTACCAAGCTGACTGCGTGTCCTCCAACCTAGAGAACGTTGCTTCTCAGGATGCACCTGGATCAAAGGAGAAACTTGCCTCTTTAAAAAAAAGAAAAAAAATTTTTAAAGGTCCACAGATATCATCTGCACTCCCAGCTAACTCCACTGGGTTTTATGAGGCAAAAATGACTCATGAATTTCTGTGAACTATCCAGAGAGTGTTCTAATTTAAATGGCCCCTGACCACCACCGACACACTCCCATTGGCGGGTCGACCAGGGGTCACCTGGAAGAGACAGCAACTCTTGGGGGAAGGAGCCTCCTGAGGCCGCCACGGGCAAAGGAGTGTGTGTGGGTGTGGGGAGGGGAGACAGGAAGCTGGAGCTGCCCAGAGATGGGGGGAGGTGACGAAGCTGAGCCTCTGGAAGCACCACTCTCACTCGGGTCTGCTTAGGATCAGCAATAAAAATGGGGTCAGGCAGGAGGGATCGGGCATCTCCCCACAGCACCCCTCTGAGGTGGGCACTGTTACCACCCCCATTTTACAGACCGGGAAACTGAGGCTGGTAGAACTGAAATGGCCTGAAGTAACACGTGGCAGCACTAGGTCTTCAATAACTCACCTTAAAATGCTTATGTGCGGGCAGCGTGGCCCAAGTGTGCGCAGACCTAGCCCACATCCTAGGGGTGAGTAGGCGTTGCGTGGAGGGCGCTAACGCGGGTCCCCACTCCAGAAGCAGCTATGGGAGGGTCTGTGCCTCAGCACTGCTGACATTTGGGGTCATTCTTCACTGTGGAGGTTGTCCTGCGTATTTAGCAGCTACCCTCCCACCCCTCGATGCCAGGAGCTCTCCACCCTCCAGTCGTGACCACCAAGACTGTCTGCAGACACTGTACTGTCCCCCGGGGGGGGGGGCGGGGTGGAGAATGGTGACCGATGGGAAGGACCGGGTTAAAGGTTAAAGGTTAAAGGCAGCTTGTCAGATCTGCACGAGAGGGCTGGTGAATTAGCGTGCTGGGTGTCAGGAACGATTTCTCACAGGTGAAAGGAGTAGTGTTGTAGATACTCTATTCCGTTGGCTACGAATGTTGTTCAGGCTCCGTCTCCTGACATGAATAGGGTGTGGGAACCTGGGGGCCCCGGCAGCCCAACATATTCAGAAGGGGCCCTGGGCCTACAGCTCCCACTGGGCCTCTGCCACCCCCATCCTTCACACGCACGTGTGCACGCACGCACACACGCCAGGGTATGGATGAAAGCCTGGAGGCCTGAGCGTGAGGCCTTGAGCTTGGAGTAGAGGTTGACCTCCTCCTTGGGGGGTGTTTGCTGTAACGTCAGAGTTCTGCGTGAGACCTGCCTTGATCGTAACCCCCTACCTGGAGGCCAGAAGAGACCCAAAGGCTACCTACCTTTTTAATCCCAAAGACCCTGACTGCCGATGAACGCACGCGCTGGTTTGGGGCAGCTCAACACAGGCAGGGTTTGGATTCAAACCCAGGCAGGCAGAACTCTGCTGGCCACGTGGGCCAACCAGTCCACCCTGGATGAACCGCCTGGAATTCTCGGTAATCTTGGGGACACAGACCTTCCCCCTGCCACACAGCTGGACATCAGAGCCCAGGAGTCTCTCTCCAAACAAGCCAAAAGAACTGGGAAAGAATTCTGTTCCTGACTGCTGTCTGTGGAACAAGTTAGGGCCAACTTCTCCACTAGCGATGTGGGCACAGTGCACAGGCCCCATGAAAACATGAGGATTACTTTTAAAATCAGAAGACTACAAAATGAAATTTTAGGTCAAAGAGAATGTTTTATTATATAATGTAAAATTATATTATTTATATATATTAATAGAATGTATTTTATTTTATAATACATCCATCTTTATACCAGTCACAATATCCTATACTATTTAATATTTTTTATGTAGGAATTGTCCCCGGATGGCCAAGGTGCTGGGGGGTGGGGTGGGGATGGCACAAAAGTCATCACGTGGCCCTGCCCTTGGCCCTCTCCTAGCCCCGCCTCCAATCTGTCTGCCTCTAGATCAATCCTTCCACCTCCTGCCCTGCCCTCGGGCTCTCTATCCAGCTCCCTCCCACACAAGTCTTTATTATGCAAATCAGATTCACCCTTCCTTCCTGTCTCCCCCTTTCTCAGTTTTATCTCCCCCTTCCCTACTCCCAAGTCCACTGGGCCTGACCCCCCAAGATGGAAGAGCTAAGAGAGCCAGGCCGGACCTTGCACTTGACCCAAATCAGCTCATTTGACCCTCAGTGAAATGCAGTGCTGCAGGTTTCACTCCATCCCATTCTGGTTTCGGGGTCTAATGAATTTGAGTTTTGGCTTCTGGGCTGTGCTATCAACCGCAGGCCTCAACTTCCAGTTCTCTAAAATGGACTCAGTGGTTCCTAAGTAGAAGTTATCGTTGGACATGATTCCTAGTGAGCTCCTGCATGCTTCCATATGTACATTATCCTTAGAGCCCTCTTTTCTGGAACTTACAAATTCATATTCCTTTGTACAGTTACCTAGTTTTTGTTTTTTTTTCTGTAGTCTGCATTGTGTGGTATGTGGGATCTCAGTCCAGAGATTAAACCCGGGCCCCCTGCATTGGGAGTGCAGAGTCTGTTTTCAACCACTGGACCACCAGGGAAGTCCCCAGTCATCCACCTTGATCTCATTGATTTCTAGGGGCTAGTTATAAATCCTGGATTGGGGATCTTTTCTTAATTTTCTCCCAGCCCTTCACTTACCTTTTACCTTGCTCTTAATGAGGTGTGCGTGCGTGCGTGTGAGTGTGTGTAACAGAAGCTTCAAATATTTACGTGTCTGGATCTGTGAACATTCCTGCTACGCTTTAGAGTTTAGAACCTGCTTTTTCCACCTCTAAAATTGTTTCAGATCTGTGGACCACTGAAGTCTAGTTCCCTGGGTGAGAATTTTGTCTTGCTGGCAGCCGGGCTGTAAGACCCTCAAGGGCATCGCTCTCCTCCTCCTTGATCAAGAGACTTCACTCTGCACCGTGCTTCTCAGAAACACCCGGAATCTGTCCCCTCTTTCCACCCCTACCCCAGGACCAAGCCCCATCACCTCTCGGGTCTCCACTGGTCTCCCCGCCTCCACTTGCCCTGAAAACTGGAGTGAGCTTTTAAAAATGTCCATCTGTTTCTTATACCCCACCCCAGATTCGGGGCTTCTGGGAGCTCTTAATATTAAAATCTCACCCCCGCACCACACCCACAAGGTCCAGAAGGAGGTGGTGCCTAAGGACGGAACCCAGACAGGGACGACGGAGTGCTCCCTGCCCACTGCCCAGGAAGGCAAGAGCCCCCTTCTCACCCCTCAAACATTAATCACAACCAGGTCTTGTCATGGTAAAGGCAGGGCCAGGGGGTTGGGGGACGAGGGGCTGGGGGGTAGGAGGGATTGCAAAGCGTTTACATAATCCATCCTGTTTCCACCCTCACTCCATTTACAGCTGAAGTACCCAGACCCTGAACCCTGATGAAGGTCCGTAGCCCAGCAGTGCTGAGTCAACCTCCTGGTATGCCAGAGGCTCCCCAGCCAGCAGGCCCTGGGACTCCTGCACAGGCATGTGGGCCAGTGGAGTGGGACTGTTTGCTAATAGAGGCTGTTAACAGCACGAGAAATGGTCAAGGGGTCAACAAGAGATGAGCCATCTGGTTGTCCCAAGGTAAACAATTTACAAGAGAAAAGTCAGGCCAGCTTGCCGTTCTGGTTTTTCTTTCGACAGTGCGGACGTGCAGTGTCCTTTTCCCCTTGGTGCCGATGGGAAAGACAGAGGCTGTCCCAGGCACCCTGGCCTCAGCTCCAGTGCCTCCCAGGAGGGGCAAAAAGGCAGGAAAAGTCGGATTTTTTTTCCACACCTTTTCTTGCCCCATTCTCAGGACTGAGTGATTTCACACCAACTGGTTAATCCACATTGTAAGGAGGGTAGGTTTCATCCCAAAGAAACAGACTTATTTTCTAGCACCTAAAGCCTTGAACTTAGAGAATCTTCAGCCTGAAATTTATTTCCTGTTGGAAGAAGACCCCTACTGGTCTCCCCAGGGATTGCAGCCCTGCTCTACCAACCGCTACAAATGCCCACCCGAAAGTGAGAGAGGGTCTCCGTTCTTGCCATTCAGAGTGAAGCCAGTGGATTCCCAAGCATGCGGAATACACATGTGGCTTAATAGCCTGAAATAAACAGGTTGTGCTGAAATTATAATTCTGGAGTTTCCAAAAGTGTTGCAAAACATTCCAGGCAGACACTGGAGTTAGTATACTACAAGCTGTTTATCAATTAATTCCTTCTTTGCCAAACATTCTTACTCGGGTCTATGGGGAGATGATTTTGGTGGGAGTGAATCTCTGATTTTGTAATGAAAATCACCAGGGAAAAAGATTTGCTTTACAGAGGCTCATGTTACAGAAAATGTGGCTGTAACAGGTAGTTCCCATAAGAGCATAGCTAGTACTAACTTTTGAGCTCACGTAATAAAGAAAAGTGACATCTGGGGACTAGGATTTGGGGTCTCTGCACTAACCTGTGAGATACAGAGCCACACATTCACACGGAGGATGATGAGTACAAGTCTTGGGGTCAAAAATCTTGTTCAAGTCCAGCCTTTGCCTCCTTCTAACTATGTGACTTGGATAAGTCACAAACTCTGAGTCTCAGTTTTCTCATCTACAAAATAGAAACCATTGAAATCAGTTACCTTACTTTACAGTTTCCAGGATGTGGGGTTTTCTTCTCCTTGTTAAAAGGAAAAACCAAACCATAATTTATGGTCTTTCCTACAGCTTTGTGCTGCTAAGGTTAGAGACCTGAGGTAGTATCTTAGTTTTCTGTGGCTGCCATAACAAAGTACCATTTAAACAACAGAAATGTATCGTCTCACAGTTCTGGAGGTTAGAAGTCCAAAGTCAAGGTGTCGGCAGGACCATGTTCCCTCTAAAGCCTCTAGGAAAGAGTCCTTCCCTATCCTCCCCTGGTGGCGCAGTGGTCAAGAATCCACCTGCCAATGCAGGGGACACGGGTTCGAGCCGCGGTCTGGGAAGATCCCACATGCCGCGGAGCAAGTAAGCCTGTGCGCCACAACTGCTGAGCCTGCGCTCTAGAGCCCGAGAGCCACAACTATGGAGCCCGTGGGCCACAACTACTGAAGCCCGCGAGCCTAGAGTCCACGCTCCCCAACAAAGAGAAGCCACCGCAATGAGAAGCCAGTGCACCGCAACTAGGGGAAGCCCGCGTGCAGTAACGAAGACCCAACACAGCCAAAAATAAATAAATTAAATAAATAAATATATTAAAATTAAGAGTCCTTCCTTGCCTCTTCCAGCTTCTGGTGGTGGCCCTTAATCCCTGGCCTTCCTTGGCTTTCGGCTGCATCGCTCCAATCTCTGCCTCGAGGGCCACATGGCCTTCTGCGCATTCTGTCTTCACCAGGCATTTCTCTCTAGTTACAAAGACACCATCATTGCATCAAGGCCCACCCAGAAGACCTCCTCTAAACTTGATTACATCTGCAAAGACCCTATTTCCGAACAAGATCACCTTCGCAGGTGCAAGGGGGTAGGAGTTCAGCATATCTTTTGCAGGGGGACAAAATCCAACCCACAGCAGTTCGAAAACACTTTGCTTAGCCCGGCAGCTTAATGAGCTTTGGGATGTGCTAAGGGGGGCTCCAGGCATTGGTGGGGTGGGGGAAGAGATGCTGGACTGTTACGTGTAAGGAGGCACTGACATGTGCCTGTTGATGATTGACAGCTGGAGACAGGGAAGGCTATGGGGGAGGGGAGGGGAGAGCAGAACATGGGACATTTTCCAGGCAATGGGATTTTAGGATGGTGATTCCAGACTTTACTTACAAGTGTGCTACCCCTGGGTTCCCATTACCCCAAATTCTATGGACTTTCTTCCCGACAGCACCCTGTTTGCCTTTTTCTAGCCCACTGCCTTCAGTCTGCTGGGACTGGCCCAGAGCCCCACCATCCCCTCACTACGGAGAGGACAAGAACCTCGCCAGGCTAAGCAGACACAGCCTCCCTGGGAAGGGAAACTGGAGTCGAAGGACAGGAGACAGAACATGCTGGATTTCGTTCATTCTGGCTTCGGTGAGTCCCTGACTGCAGTGTCTATCATGAGACCGTCTTGGGTTCCTGAGCCCCTAGTTCAGGCCATTTCCAGTCCTGTTTTTCTGGATCCATTCGGTGACCCCCACTCCCCATGACCTTCCAGGAGACCCCCTCAGCTTAAATTAGCCAGATTCCTTTGCACTGGCTCACCACAGACCTCTCCAAGGGCCGCTCTCCCAGCAGCCTTGTGTCAGCAAAACTTTAGGAAAAATGAAAGAATTGGAGCAGCATCCAGCATGGAATAAAAGGGAAAAAGACCATTTTTTGTCTTTTTTTTTTTTCACATGCCAAAAACCAGATATTTAATCAGGTAAACAAAACTATTCTAAATATACTTTTATTTTTTGATAAATATTGATTTATAATAATCCTAAGCATTTTTTTAATCTTAAAAAATAACATCCAAAAACTTCAAATGAACTCTATTTTAGGATCAGCTTGTCTTTATCTTGAAGGTTGGTTTTTAACCACCTTTGCATCCAGGGGTCCATTATCAGAACGCAGCACAGGGCTCTGTCCCTTAAGCATGTCCACATCACTGACTGACAGACCTACTTCCAGCCAAACAGGCTCTTTCCCCTGCACTCTCAGTGTGGCTGTTGCCGGCCCCGGGCCTGTGAAACTCCCTAGGACTGTCTTTTCCTCTGGGAGGGTCAGACTCACCTATGATTAGTGATACTTCAAAATGATGGTGTCAAAAGGAAAAACAGAAGTGGCTTTAATTCTTGAGCTGTTAATACTGCTCAGGAAAATGCTTTCTGAGGGAAATGAACACAGCTTTGCGCATTTTGTTCTCCTAAAAATAATAGTGAACAGAATTGTGCTCTTGGTAATCTTACGCAGATTTGAGTTTGTGCCTTGAATTCTTTCCAGTGAATCCAATCACCTTAGGCCTGCAATTTTCTGTAGATCTGACAAGCAGATATTCCAATCTCCCAAACTCCTTGGTTTACAATAGTTCTACCTACCCTGTAAAGCCCTACTGGCCTTCTAACAATGATGACTGTTAATTATCCCTCATCCTCCTCGAGCTGCAAAGCTGGCTCTTTCCTTTTTAAAATTGCATCCAGCATTTTAGGAGAAGAATGAAATATTTTTAAAAATTAACATATATCAGCACAAAGCTATCTAGCAATGTTAAGACCCTCGAGAATCCTTGGGGATAGTGTGTGGGGGGCAGGGATTTCCCACTGGGGTCTTGGGCTCTGGTTAATATTAAGGGGAGAGGTACCCCACAAGAAGCCTGGCAGATGTAGGCACCCAGGGGCTGCCGCTCAGGGCACCCACGTGAGTCCTGTGCCTGGCGCATGGAGACGAGGAGCAGCGGTGAGCACCGCTTGACACGTGGCCCTCTGGACAGCGTGGCCCCCTCTCTTTCAGCCAGAGCACGGCAGCCTCAGCCAGACGCCCTCCCTGGTCATGGGGTTCTTCCTGCACACATGCTGTTTTGCTTCTGTGCCCCTCAGTCTTTACTCGTCTTCCTGCCTAATGAGGTGAGCTTCACCCAGCCCAGCAGCAGTTCCTGCAAACGCTGGAGCTTCTGTGACCCAACGTGGTGAGTTTGCAGGGAAGCGCTCCCCGAGGGCTGGGCTGGCTGGAAAGAGATGCTTCGCCCTTTCCAAGAACGGTAATGAGGTCTGAGGGTTCTGATGGCAGGGCTGTGGGCTCCAAGAACCCTGGGCTGGCTTGGGGTCAGAAGATTTGGGCTCCAGCCCCAGACACGCTAACTAGGTGTCTGTCTCTCTCCTGGGTAAAACGGGGTGATGCTCATACCTCACGGCATCACTGTTGGGCTCCAACTGGATTACAGATGTAGAGTAAGTCCGGAAACCATGATGCTCTGAGCAAGTGAAAGGAAGTATCACCATTCCTGTGGCCATTACTATTATTATTATTAGAACCTAAGATCTTCCGTGGCTGGCAGAATATTACGATGACCCCCAGGACCTTTGACCTTGCATGAAATCCTCTCCCCTTTGAGTGTGGATGGAACCCGTGAATATCAGGAGATATGACTCCTGTGAGTAGGTCACCTTTTATGGCAAAAGGGAGATTATCCTGCCCAGGCCTGACCTACTCAGGAGACCCCTGAAACAGGACCGGCTCTTCCAGGCAGAAGAGGTTTAAAGCATGAGAGGGACTCAGTGTGAGAGAGTCTCCATTGCTGGCTTTGAAGATGGGAGGGGACCACGTGGCCAGGAAATCGGAAGCCTCTAGAAGCTGAAAGTGGCCCCGGCTGACAGCAAGTAAGGAAGCGGGACTTCAGTCCTACAGCCACGTGAAACTGAATGATGCCAACAAGAGTGGTCTTGCAAGTGGATTTGTCTCCACACCCTCCACACAAGAACTCGGTCTACCCAGTATCTTAGACACCAACTTCTGTCCTCCAGAGCTGGGAGCTCATAAATGCGGTTGCACTGAGCTGCTGAGTTTCTGGCAACTTGTTACATAGCAATAGAAAACCAATCTGCCCCCTGTGAGGAAGGCCTTAAAGTGGAAGGCTCCTACACCATCTCCCTCCCAGTGTGGCCTGGACAGTAGAGACGAGGGTGGAGACCTGACTGTCCTACTTGCTGGCTGTGTGGGGGTGGCTGCAAGACCTCCCTCACAGCCCAGAACTTCAGTTTGCTCATCTGTGAAATGGGGATGGCAATTAAATGCATGTAAAGCCTCAGAGTACGTCATAAGGGCACATAGTAAATGCTTAAGAAACATGAATATTGTACATGATAATGATTAGAAATCAGCTGGTGGCTGACAGCTAACAACAGTGGGCCTGTGGTCGTCAGAGCTCTGCCCCACACTAGGGGCACAGGAATGAGCCCCAACCCGTGTCCTGGGAGTCAGGACCTGAAAGTCACAACTTTGGAAACAGTGGGTGGTATGTGCCCAGTGTTCTTGGCGGGGTGAAGCCCAGGCCTCGAGCTCTGAGCCCCCCTCGGAGTCTGGTGCAGGCCTGGGAGTGCTTCGCTCCTCAAGACCCCCTTTGCTCTGGCTTCCCTGAGGAGGAATTCTGCTGCCTCACTCTGTCCGCCTCCATCTCAGTGAAGCCCAAGGCCAGGGCCTGTTCTCATGAGGAAGAAGCTCGCCCTGGACCCAGGAGGAGAGGTGGGTCCAGTCTCCGAGTTCTGTTCCCAGCAGTTGCCCTTACCAGCCCCATCACACCCCAAATTCTCCAAGCTCCAAACCCTGGGGCCCCTCTCTGACTGCCCTTCTCATTCCCTCCCGTCCTCAGAGCAGCTGCTGAAGCCCCCGCACCCCAGCCCCAATTAATCCTCCCGCCTCTGTTCCCACTGACCCCAGTTCCAGCCACAGGAGGCCAGAGTAAGTTTCTAATTAAACGCAACTTGGCTGCTGGGGTTGCCAGTCAAATCCACAATGAGATACCACTTCACACCCACTAGGATGGCCGTAATCAAAGAGATGGACAGTAACAAGTGTTGGTGAAGATGTGGAGAAACTGGAGCCCTCGGGCACCGCTAGTGGGCCCGCAGGACGGTGCGGCCGATTAGGAAGATGGCTTGACAGTTCCCCCAAAAGGTGAAACACAGAGTTTCCATATGACCCAGCAATCCCACTCCCAGATATATTCGCAAAGGAATGAAAACACATGTCCACACAAAGCCTGTCCACAAATGTTCTTAGCAGCATTATTCCTAAGAGCCAAGAAGTGAAAAGCCCCCAAACGTTCATCAGCTGTTGAAGAATAAGCAAAATGTATGAAGGTTCACTCGTCCAATGGGATAGTTTTCACCACATGAAGGAATGAAGTACCGATATCTGTTACAACATGGATGAATATAGAAAACATGATGCTGAGTGAAAGAAGCCAGACAGAGAAGGCCACATATTCTATGATTCCACTAACACAAAGTGTCCAGACCGGGCAAATCCACAGAGACAAAAGCTGGATTCGTGGTTGCTGGGGGCTGGGCGCAGAGGAGAGTGGGCGTGGCTGCGCAGCGGCGCGGGGTTTCTTTTGGGGGCATTGAAACTGTTCTGGAGTTGGATGGTGGCAGTAGCTGCACAACTTTGGGAAAAGGCTGAAAACCACTGAACTGTACACTTTAAAAGGGTGTGTTTTATGGTATATGAATTAGATCTGAATTTTTAAAAACAGGTTTAAATAAAAGTGCTGACAGCAGCTTGCCAAGTGCGTGACCCTGCACAGGTGATGTGTCCTGAGCCCACGACTCCCCGTCTGTGGAACGGGACTGACCACAGTGCTGCCTTGTGGGTCCGCCGAGATCACATAAGAAAACGCAGGAAGGCAGCGCTCGAAGAACGGAATTTGTGTGAGGAGGAGTCTCAAGGCTAGTATAAAGCTGGGGTGGCCTCCCAAGGGTTTGCTTCCCCCAGCAGCTCTGCTCCCTTATATACTTGCTGCCTGGCTGACTCTCCTCATCTTTCCACCCCCACTTCCTGGCTTCCCTTGTCCCTCTGCCTGGAATGCCCAGCTTGTCCTCCCTCAGCAGGTCCAGACCTGCCCCTGCCTTCAAGCGTGCCCCCGGCAGCTCCCCCTCTGACCAGCTCTCCCTGACCCATCAGAGCCTTAGGGAATGCCGTCCCCTTCCAGAGGCCCTTAAAGGGAGGTGCTGATCACAGGCTGAGTCACACTGAGAGCTTTCATCTCCTGAGCCAGGCTCTGCGCAACTCGAGGAGAAGAGTCACGTCTGATTTTTTTTTTTTTTTTTTTTTGGCCACACCGCGAGGCAGGTGGGATCTTAGTTCTCCGACCAGGGATCGAACCCGTGCCCCCTGCATTGGAAGCATGGCGTCTTAACCACTGGTCTGCCAGGGATGTCCCACGTCTGATTTAAGTGTGTCCCAAATTTCATTCATTATCACCTTTACAATTTCCCCCATATTTGAGTGCCACCTGTATTATAAGTTCCTTAATACTTTTTAAAATCAGCTCACTTTTCAGGGCTTCCCTGGTGGCGCAGTGGTTAAGAATCCGCCTGCCAATGCAGAGAACACGGGTTCCAGCCCTGGTGCGGGAAGATCCCACATGCTGAGGAGCAACTAAGTACATGTGCCACAACTACTGAGCCTGCGCTCTAGAGCCTGTGAGCCACAACAACTGAGCCCTCGTGCCACACCTACTGAAGCCCGCGTGCCTAGAGCCCGTGCTCTGCAGCAAGAGAATCCACCGCAATGAGAAGCCCGCGCACCGCAACAAAGGGTAGCCCCCAGCTTGCCGCAACTAGAGAAAGCCCGCGCGCAGCAACGAAGACCCAATACAGCCAAAAATAAATAAAATTTAAAAAAATAAATAAAATCAGCTCACTTTTCAAAACATAGATGAAATTAGAAAGATGCTTCTCATAACTGTAAATGAAGAGCCAGTGTCATTCCCCACCAATAGTAATATAAACAGTAACTGCAAAATATTCACACTGAACACAAAGCCAAGTTCAAGGGCCAGTAGGCATGCTTGCCTGCTAAGCCTCTGTGCTTCCAAGGGGGAGATTAGTGGGTCTCTGGGAGGCATCAAAGACATATTAACAAGTAGAGACTTTCTCGGCGTAATCGGGACTGAAAGATACTTGAAACGGGACTTGCACGTGATCCGTGAGTCACTGTTATTTAATTTCTGTGCCTCCTGAATCATCTTCCCTCATCTCCCACAAATTGTGGCTTAACGCCTCCTTTCCTGGCCCCTCATCTAAGTGGGACCACCTCTGCCCCCCTTTCCCCATCCCGGCTTTACTTTTCTCTTTAGCATTTAATACCATCCGCTATTCTATGTGCTACATTTTCCTTGTCTGTGTGTCACCCCAGCTAGAATGCAAGCTCTAAGAGGCAGTTTCCTGCTAATGGCCCAGCAACCCCAGAAGGTGCCTGGCACCTAGGAGGCTTCAGTAAATATCTGCTGGTTGAATGGATGGACGGATGGTTGGATGAATCTTGTACGTCCAGCAACTTTGTACTATCTTACGCTAACTTTGTACCAAATCTTACACATAGGAGATGGCCCAATAAACAATTGTTGAGTGAGCAAGTGAATTAATGAATCCATCCATCAATACATTTTTGCCTGGACAGTGAAGCTGTCAGTTTTTAAGATAGCCCAGACTTTTTCATGTGTATATGTTTCCAAAGTCCCTGATTCTAAATTCTCCCTGCAGATTTTCTCCAGGACTAAAGGAATGGAACCTTTGCCAAGAAAAGTGTTTGAATTCTCAGGCCTCCAGTTTAGATTAAATGTGATGGTTTACCAGGAAAAGAAAGTTGGGGACCCCAAGAAGTTATGGGGGGCTCGAGGAGTGGGGAGAGCATTCCCCAGGGCCAAACTCCTCCTTGCCCCCTTGCCCAGCGCCCTGGCGCGCTGCCGAGCCGGAGAGGCCCAGCAGACACTCAGGCACACTGCAGTTACTAAGTGATCCTAAGCACATCAAGATGGGTGCATTGACGCGAGCCACTCGGAGAAGATCTGGAATGAATTGGAGGGTTGTTAAGATCGCCAACTTAAGCCTCTTCTCACAGGAAAACTATTTATTTCACTGAGCTCTGCTTTTTGGAAAGCTGCGCGTGTAACAGTCTACATCGATCTAGCAGAGTTTTGGCTACTGCTGGTTTTTGTCTCTTCTGTCGTGTGTGTGTGTGTGTGTGTGTGTGTGTGTGTGTGTGTATGTGTCCACGATTATTAAGCAATCAGCCAGAAGACACAGCCAGGACACTCTGCTCTACTTTCACCAGAAAAAAAAAAATGGACACAAACTGAGTTCTTGCCTTGCAAGGGGCAATTGCCTCTCTCCTTCCCTTTCTATCTGATATGCTCTCCCCACACCCCACTCCGGTTTGCGGGAAAAAAGTACAGACAAGCATGAGGAAGAAAGTAAAACTAGCTCACTCCTCCTCTTCCAAGGAGCATGATTATCTTTTAGTGCACCGTGTTCTTTCCATTCCTTTTCTACTCTTCAGAGCCGAGGGGCCTGGGTTGGAATCCCAGCTCTGCCTCTTGCTGACTGTGTGACCCTGAGAGTCACGTCACCACTTGGAACCTCTGTTTCCTCATCTGTAAAATGGAGTAATCATAGCACCCACCTCTTTGGCTTGCGGGGAGGAGTAAACAAGAAAGTACGTAAAGAACTTAGCAGAGTTTCCAGCACATAGTAAATGCTCAATAAATGGTACCTATCCTTACAGGATCAATATATACAATATTTATACCTTCTTTTTCATGAAAGAGTATAGCATGTACATCTTCTCATTTCACTAGTCTCATCAGCATTTTTAATGACTACAAAATAGTTCATTGCAGGACTACACCAGCAATATTTTTTTTCACTATTCTCTACGAACAGAAATAGAGGATGCTTCCACAATATCACAAAGATTGCTGTGACAAACTTCTCCAGTGTCAAATCTTGGTCTGCAATTGAAGTTCTTTGGGATGAATTCTCAGAAGTGTAATTATTGGGTCAAGTGGTATGAACACTTCTGAGAACCTCAATATATCAGATTTAGCCCTGCAAGTTGTTTCCAGAAAGATTTCCCACGGATGTGTATGACACAATCCATCTCACCCTGTCCCAGCTGCACTGAGGATTATTACCTTTTAGTTGTTGCTAATTTGACAAGCAAAAATGTCACCTCCTTCTTTAATTTGCATTTTAAAAAATTTTGCCCACTATTTTTCTAATACTGATTTTATCAGCGACAATATGCTGAATGCTTACTATATGCCGCACATGGGCTAAGGGCTCTTCATAAAATATCAATATCTTAATCAAACTCTGGATAAGAAGTGGAAGCTGGGGCTTGAACAGATATTTGTACACCTGTGTTCATAGTAGCATTTATTCACTATCACCAAAAGGTGGAAGCAAGCCAAGTGTCCGTTGACAGATGAATGGATAAACAAAAATGTGGCCTATCCGTATAATAGAATATTCTTCAGCTTGAAAAAGGAAAGAAGTTCTGACACAGGCTACACAATGGATGACCCTTGAAGACATTATGCTGAGTGAAATAAACCAGTCACAAAAGGACAAGTATTGTCCGATTCCACTTACATGAGGTTCCTAAAGTAATCAAATTCATAGAGACAGAAATTAAAATGGTGGCTACCATGGGCTGGTGCAGGGGGAATGAGAAGTTATTGATTAATGGGTAGAGAGTTTCAGTTGGGGAAGATGAAACAATTCTGAAGATGAATGGTGGTGATGATTGAACACAACAGTGTGAATGTATGTGATCCCACAGAACAATACACTTAAAAATGATCAAAGTGGGGCTTCCCTGGTGGCGCAGTGGTTGAGAGTCCGCCTGCCGATGCAGGGGACGTGGGTTCATGCCCCGGTCCGGGAAGATCCCACATGCTGTGGAGTGGCTGGGCCCGTGAGCCATGGCCACTGAGCCTGCGCGTCCAGAGCCTGTGCTCTGCAATGGGAGAGACCAAAACAGTGAGAGGCGCGCGTACTCCCCCCAAAAAAAAAAATCAAAATGGTAAATTTTGTGTTATATATATTTTACCACGCAAAAATATCTTTCTTTTTTTAAAAATAAATTTATTTATTTATGGCTCTGTTGGGTCTTTGTTGCTGCGTGCGGGCTTTCTCTAGTTGCAGCGAGCAGGGGCTACTCTTCGTTGCGGTGTGTGGGCTTCTCATTGTCGTGGCTTCCCTTGTTGCGGAGCACGGGCTCTAGGCTCGCGGGCTTCAGTAGTTGTGGCACGTGGGTTCAGTAGTTGTGGCTCACAGGCTCTAGAGCGCAGGCTCAGTAGTTGTGGCGCATGGGCTTAGCTGCTCCGCGGCATGTGGGATCTTCCGGAACCAGGGCTTGAACCCGTGTCCCCTGCATTGGCAGGCAGATTCTTAACCACTGCGCCACCAGGGAAGTCCCACACAAAAATATCTTAATCAATTTTTGTAACATCTTGTGAGGTAGATGCTATTATTACCCTCCCCCCTTCTTTAAAAGATGATGAAACTAAGGATCAGGTGATGAAACACGTTCCCAGAGTCACACAGCTTATGAAGTAGTAAAGACAGGCTTTAGATGCCAGGTCGTGCCCTTAAAGACCACGTTATCATACAAGAATTCTGTAGACACATAATCAGAGGGAAAAATTCAACCAAACTCAAGGTAGCAGGTGGAGTTAGCAGGCACCCAGTGCCAGATGGAGCTGTTGGCCCTCAGGGTGCAGAGTTCAGTTCTAAATTTATTCTCTGACCTTCTTGTGGGTTCTAAATTTGGCCAAACAAGTTCTTCCAGCCTAATCGATGACGTGAGTACATTGTTTTGAAGATCAAACCTTTTTCCTGGTATGAAAGTATAAAATAATGCAGGGTTTGTTTGAAGAAGCAGCCCAGTTGCCTGTCAACAGCCAACCGAGGATAATCCTGGGCTAGCTGACGGTGGACACACGTGGTGACTGACAGATTTCTCAGGAACAGTGATTAACACTATTTCCTGAACCAAGTCTGAAATTCTCCTCCTGAATGAACCAGAAACAGAGCCTCAAGAATAAGCTTGGGAAAAAAATTCTAACCAGAAGCGATCTTAAACTTTTCCTAAAATTACTAATTAAGAACAAAAGAGGACTCCGGATCATCTTCAGGCCAGGGAGAAATTGCAGAGTCTTCAGAGACTCATGGGACTCAGCGTGTGGGTCCCCACTTCTCTGGGAAGGTGTCAGGGTGGTTGACTGGTCCAAGACCCCTTCTCAGACATCTTGCCTCCACCGGGTTGGAACAACCATGTGACCTTCGTGGTCTGGCCACTGATGACTGAATAAGTGTTGGAAACTGGACCCAGGAGAGACCATCCACTCACTGGCCAGAAATATACAACTTCTGGTGCTTGGCCTGAAAGGATGAGCCTGGACATCTGATGCCCTCCCTCAGTAATACAAATGAAGAGACGTGGAAGGACATGTTGGTGCAGATACTTGAGCTGAAGGGTCATGGATATTTGGAGCTGGAATGGCCATTCCGGGAGCACGCACACACAGATGTATGTGAAAGAGGGACAGGTGCCGTGGCAGTCTGGATCCCCGTGACAATGTTGAGTGGCTGGATCAAGCTTCACCTAAAACCTATGCTACCACTGGACTTTTCCATACATGACCCAACAAATCTTTCTTCAAATGAGTTTTATTAGATTTTCTGGAGTTTGGTGTTTGTTTTGTTTTGTATAATCAAAAGGAACATCTCTGTAACCGTCCGAGTCATCCCCTTCTTACCTAGAATAGTTACAGTAGATTTATTATCCAGAGAACCCAAACACACCACGCCGAAGCGGGCAGAAGCCCTTTGAGACAGTTAGGATTCAAAGCTGTGTCCCTGAATGTCCCTAATGACAAGCTCCCCTCTTCTGGTCTGTAGCACTTGGAGGAGGGGCAAGGAGGCGAGGAGGGTTTTGCTACAGGAACACGCTGTCCTCACGACGACCCCTTCTCAGCTTCAGAACTGCTGTTATCACAATCTCTCTGAAGGTCCTGGACGAAGGGTGAAGCCCGGAACTCCTGAAGCTGAAGGGCAGGTCGGGGGCCTGGGAGAGAAGGGGGAGAAATATGTCTTCCGTTTCCCCTGGCCCCCGCAGAATAGCTGTTGTCCACAGCGAGTTTAGCTGACAACGGGGACAAATAGTAGTCACTCAGCAGACAGGGCCCCAGCGCTCAGGGCGCTCCTGGGGCTGAACCCAGTCTCATCCAGGCAGAGCGGCTCGGCGGTCAGTGGTAGTTCTGGGATGCGCATCTGCATCTGATGGGCTCCAGGTGTGGCACCCTTTCCAAAACGCTGCAGCGAAGCCCTGCCGACTTCGGGCCTTTGGCTGTGGCCACATCTGCCCTCGCATTTCCCTTCCAGCTGGTTCCACAATCAGCAGCCCCTCCAGAGGCTCCGAGAAGCTGACTGCTGATGCGAAAAGGATTAGCTGCAAACTGGACTCTCCCTCCAGCCTCTGCCAGACCCACCGGAGGTGTGGGTGTGTGCAGCCTACCTGGGAGCCTCTGCTTTTGTCATCAGTCAGGCTGCCTTGATTAGGGCCAGACCCCGCTGAGGACGGGGAAAGCCAAAACGTATTAAAAGTAAATTTCCAAAGGAAATAAAGAAGCAATAATAATTGGCCACATCTGTGAAATCGGGTGCTTTTTAAGTGCCGGGTCCCAGGCCTGGGTTTGAGCTCAGGTGGTGGCCATCATAGGCGCTGCCGTCATCACTGCCGTCCCCCCCACCCCACCCCGGGGGGATCTGTTGTAGGTGGCGAGGCACAGCACCCTCAGGTGTTTCTGCATCCGGGCCCCCCCAGCACCCTCTTTTGGGTGCTCCATCACTGCCCTGCCACGGTTTGGTTCCTACTATTTCCCATGGGCCCCCCAGGGGCGTTGGCTCAACTGGGACCCCGATACAGATTCAAGTCCTGGCCCCCACTGCTCATGGCCGTGCAACTTGGGGGAAGTCAGCTCTCCTTCCTGAGCCTCAGTTTTCTCACCTGTACAATGGGGGGCTTGTTCTAGATCCGAAGTTTTCAAACCGACTGAACCTTTCTGTGGGCCACAAGCTTAATGTCACGACTGGCATTTAGTTACATTACTCAGCCTCCCCGGTGACGTTTCCCCAAGGGCACACCTGTGCTTTCTGGGAACGAGCGCCTGCTTCTCTGAGCCCACCAGCACCCTGCACACTGCTGCTGGGGACAACGGGCCTAATGGCTCTCCAGCGGCTCACACATTCCGTTCTGCTCCTCTTCACCACGTCTGCCAGTCCAGGGCGTGTGGCTCGGTCAGAACCAGGGTCAGGCAGGCCTGACCAGGAGCCCGGCTCTGTCCTCACTCAAGGGTGGCCATGGGCAGGGTGGCCACAGGCAGCGCGGCTCCCTCTCTCTAAGCCTCTGGTTCAGCGTCTGTTCATAAGGAAAATCTCCACTGCCTCCTCCAGGTTGTCATGTGAATTTGAGTTAAGATAATGCAGGCAAAGCTCTTAGCTTAGTGAGAGGCACACGGCGAGCCCAATGTCAGTCCACACAAATTACTGACTAAGTTCATATCCCATACATCACTGTAGGCTCCTTGAAGTCAGGACCTGCCTTCCGTACCTCCCTACGGCCCAATAATCAGCTGGTTGTTTGACACGTATTTTCTTGCTGCGATTGGGTGAGGCTGAGCTGGGAGAATAATAGCTATGTCAGGACTTACTCTCCACCTTCTGGCTTCTTCGCCATTTCTCCTTCCTTCTAAGCCAACCCTGATCCCGTCCCCAGGAGGGAATAACTTCAGCATCACCTCCCGTTGAGAACGCGTGTCTAGTAGAGCACGTTCCCGGGTTTTATTATACGTAAGGCAGGGCACCAAAAGCCCGTTGAGAGCTCTGTGGATGGACAAGTGGTTTGACTGGTGGGCTCCCCACCGATCGTCCTGCCCACCGAGCTGCACTCAGCTCCAGGGGATGTTCTCAGCAAGAGCTGGGTCAGTGGCCGAGCTTTCTGGCTTTCCTCTGACCTCAAGTCTATTTCTTTACCACGTGCCGCAGCTGTCTGCAGTGGAAATCTCCACTGAGGGACAGACCTCCTCTCAGTGCTCAATCAGGCAGAATCCCACAGGAAAGGAGGCTGGCCAGAGTCAGGAGGGTTCGGTCCCTGAGTTCCTGCGTGACGCTGGGCAAATCACAACTCTCAGAGCTTTGGTTTCCTTTTCTCCATCCGCTTAGGAGAGAAATTGCAAATCATTTCGGCTCCTGCTCTAACACCAGCTGGTGGACACGGGTTGCTTCCAAAGCGATATTGAGACCGAGTCTGAGGCTCACTGGGAAAGGGTGCTGTGATCCATTAGCAATGTCTGTGATCCATTAGCAATGTCTGCCAGGAATGGAAGGAGGGAAGAATAGTGTTTTGGTGGCACGCATACTGGCCTCCCCAACCCAGATGCTTTATAAGGTTCCTCAGAGCTGAGAACAGTTCGGATTCTTAAGAGCTCATTGGATCAGACAGAACTTAAGAAGATCTCTCTGTTGATCTGACTTTGCTTCTAAAAGCACCACAGGTTTCTCATGACGAATGATCCCTTCCGACTTTTCAGTGCACACCACTGAGACTCATTCAGACCACCACATCCTTGCAGCCACCGTGACGGGTTCAGGCAAGGAAATCTCCTCCAGTCCAGGTCACTGGAAATCAGCGCTAAGATCCCCCACCCCTACCACCGCACCGGATCCAGCCATACCTGAGGCTACACCCAATCCTAGACTTTTAAATTAGGTAAGCCAATACATTCTCTTTTGGGCTTGAGCCAGTATGAATTGGGGTTTTGTCACATGTAACTCAAAGAGTCTTAATGTACAGGTTCTTCTTTTTTCCCAGGCAGACCCCAGAATGGGGACCAAAGTGGGTTTAGCTAATATGACAGTGGGAACAGTTCGGGGGGTGTTTTTGTTTTTTTCTCTTTGATCCAGTCAAGACAAGAGGCCTAGAATGCAGACACAGGACACCAATTTCTTCAGATGGAGGTGCCTGGAAGACCCTTCCTGAGGGGTTTCTGTGATAAGAGGACATCCACTTCGGATAAGTAGAGTCAAAAAGGAGGCAAATTGTCTGGAATATATCCTTTTATTTCCCCCCCAAAGTTTTCAGGACTGCTGTCTCCTTAGCTTCCTGGGACACTGAGTCTAGCTTGGTTGAATTTATTTTAAAACATCAGCATAAATCACACATACCCTTGGGAGGGAACGTTAACCATCAACCAGCAAAGTTAATGTCCCTTCACCCCCTTCTCCTCCAGTTAAATGGACTGGAGTCTCCACCCCATCTCCAGAGGGCCCTTCCCTGCCTTGTCCTAGAACATTTCAAAATTGGGTTTCTGCTTTAAGTTCTTGACATATCCTCCCTGCAGCTCGGCTCACTGGCCTGGCTCCCTCAGGCATTTCTGGAGTCCAGCTCTTGAAGTTTTTTCCTGGGGCAAATTCTTTTCTCCCCCACCCCGCCCCCTATGCAGAGACCTGACGGGCACAGTAGCGGTGGGAGGATAGCAAAGGCTTCAGAGCCAGACAGACCTGGGGACAAATCCTAGCATGCCACGTTCTCACTGTGTCATCATGGACAAGTTGCTTAACCTCTCAGAGTCTCAGTTTTCCTTTCTGTAAAATGGGGATAATAATACTACTCACTGTATCTGTCTCTGAGAATTCGATGTTATAATGCTTGCCCAATGGCTGACATAGTAAATGGCAGAGTATTGGTATTTATATCATTCTCATTTAGATGGGCTTAGGTGGGGGCAGGAAGGAAGGAGGATGGAGAAGAGAGAAAGAGGAAAGTGTTTGGGAGCCCTCAGAACTTCCACATCATTCTACCCTGGGTGGTCCTGACCTGCTCTCCCCGGCCGCCCTAGTTTCAGCAGCCCAGGTCACCCCCTGGAGAACTGTCGGCCCTACCCTTTCAGAGGTGACAGACTGACCTCTTTGCTCCCAGGTAGGGAGACTGAGGCTGGGCCTCTGCCAGGTCGTAGGGTCTGTTGACAGAACTGAAGCTGTGACGTGGTGGCTCTGACCACCCGGTCTGTGGTGCTTTGTCACAGCCGCCCTGAATGGGCTCAGACAGTCATTACACACCCGCATTGCTGTGTGTTTCTCCTTCAGCGCGTTTATCACAACTGTGACTGATTAAGTGTGTGATCATTTCCGTAACAGGTAATCATTTGAAAACTATTACTGCGCTTTAGTCTCTGCCTTTGTGGGGAAACAGCCCTTCCCCTCCTGGTCTTCAGATATCCACCTGCCCGGTGAAGATGTAGATTTGTACAGAGGAGTAAAGAGCAGGACCATGGCTGGACTCAGTTCCTCATAATCTAAATAGATTTTGCCACGAGACAGTAGCCTTAAAAGCCTCCACTGTGAGAAAACATTTTTTTTTAAGTCCCTTAGCTCCCAATGAGCACAGCAATTTCCCAAATCACTGAGAGAGTAGAGAAGGTCTCCCTTCACCTGTGACCCCGGGCTTGCTAACGATGGCCGAAGGAGAGTACATAGAGGAAGCAAGGACACCTCTGCTCCTCTCAGCTTCAGCCCAGAGAGGACAGGAGATGGAGGAGACCAATGGTGAAAAGCATGGACTTAAGGGCCCCTGGGTCCACATCCCAGCTCTGCCACTTACTAGCTCTGTGACCATGGGCAAGTCATTTCACTTCTCTGTGCCTCAGTCTCCTCATCTGTAAAATGGGACTAAGAGTACTTCCGCACAGAGTTGTTGTATTAAATGCCTCTCACTGTTGTGGCCTCTCCCGTTGCGGAGCACAGGCTCCGGACGCGCAGGCTCAGCAGCCATGGCTCACGGGCCCAGCCGCTCCACGGCATGTGGGATCTTCCCGGACCGGGGCACGAACCCGTGTCCCCTGCATCGGCAGGCGGACTCTCAACCACTGCACCACCAGGGAAGCCCTATTGGTGTTTTTATACAAGCAGGGTCAGCTCCAAAGGCAGGGGTTTGTACTGATCCTCTGGAGGCTCAAGGAATAAGCTGCACTGATACCACCACCCACCAGCTAGGGATGGGGAACCCGGAGATGCAGCAGGTTGAAGAGAAAGAAGCCCCGTGGTCCACTTTCTCTGGCTACACGGGGTCCCCCCATAGCCAGGATGGGACTCAACACGTCCCTACTCAAGTGGGGGACATGCTGTTGGGGGAGGGGCTGAGTGACCGCAGCAGAGGCAGGCGGTGGACTGCCTGGGCAGGGGGCCAGATGAAGTGGTGATGGGAGGTCTGAGCCAAGGTAGAGACAAGCCAGCCAGGCAGGGCTCCAAGCCCAGAGCATGAGTTCTTCCAGCCGCCAGCTTTAGCCACAGATGCCAGAAAGGCAAGCAGTGATCCAGGCATCAGACGTGGCTGGAGACCCCGTCTTCTCCCCTCCGTGGGGAACCTTGTCATCTGCATCCCTCCCAGACACACAGACTCAGATGGCACTTAGAGAGGGGGCTGAGGGGGAGCAGAAGGGAATCTGAGACTGGGCATTACCTAAAGGCCTGAAGTCCTGGATCAGATTAAATCTGCCAGATTAGACTAAATCTAGCATTTTTCCTTGTTGCCCTAGAACTGGGGTTTGTGAGAAATCTCAGATCAGTTACAGGAAATAAAGAGAGTTTTCTCTGCATACACATGTGACAGTGTGAGGAAATGTGCAGCCACCCAATGTAAGTCCCCAGGATGGACACTCCTGTGGGTAGGAACCACAGCTGTCCTGTCCAGCACTGTGTCTGAAACATAGTACATGCTCAGGAAATGTCCACTGAATGTGTGAATGGAGACTCAATTCTGACTCGGAGCGGTAACAGACAGGTGGCCGATCTCTAGGACTGGGGAAGAAAGAACTCTTTTCTCAGCTTCCTTTGGGGGGCGGAGGGACAGGGGGGCAGGCTTTGGAGTCAGACCCAACTGGGTTCAAAGTCTGGCTTGGCCCTGGTGGTGGACAGATTCCAAAGCAGCCCCCAGCCACCCACCCCTGCTGGAAGCCACCCTGTCCTCTTAAGTATGAGTTGGCCCAGTGACTAGCTTCTAATGAATGGATATGGCAAAAGTGATGGGGTGGATATCATCTCCAAGACGAGGTTATAAAAGACAGTGACTCCACACACACACACACACACACACACACACACACACACACTTTGACAGAGCAAGCTGACGTGCTGGAGAGGCCCACGTGGCTAGGAACTGAGGGCCTCCCACCAACAGCCGTGGAGAAACTGCATCCTGCCTGCGCTGCTGAGAGAATTTGGAAATGGATCCTGCCCGAGTTGGACCTTGAGGTGACTGGAGCCCCCTGATCCCTTGACTGCAGCCCATGAGAGGCCCTGAAGCAGAGGATCCAGCCGAGCCAGGCCTGGACCCCTAACCTGCAGAAACTTGGAGATTTTAAACACAGGCTGTTTTAAGCCATTAAGTTTTGGGATCATGTGTTAACGCAGCTACAGATAACTAATACAGCCCCTCGTTACCTCTGTGCCCGGGAACCAATTACTCAAACTTCATGTGTTCCCTCATCTAAAAATGTGCATCATGATATCTGCTCATATTATTGCTCCTATAACCTCCTCACCTTATAGCTTCATCGTGAGGGCTAAGAACATGGATGAACGAATGAATGGGTGGGACCCCTGCTGAGCGTTGAAAAGATCACAGAATCGGGGAATGAAGCCCACGCGTAGGTTGGAATGAAGCTGTGACGAGCCCTCACTGAGCAGCTGTCACAAGGTCAGCGCCCCACTGTCCCACGGGGAGAGGTCCTCCACCGCAGAGAAGCCTTACCTCCATCCTCACTTTGCCGACCGGGGCCTCCTGGGGTTCCAGAGGACTGTGCTCACAGCTGCCTACCACCGGGGCGCCCAGCATCCCGTGGCCTCCCCCATACCGCAACGCTGGGTTCTGCTGTCCCTTCTTCACGGATTATGTTCCCCATGGGGCTGCTGTTACCCAAAAGCCGGCCAGGCTTGGCGCCGTGGAGATAAACAAGCCGAGAGCCACGGCATCTGAGAGCTCCAGAAACTGGCCTTTGTGGGGAAGCCGCAGCCAGCTGGCACAAGTGTCACGGCCTGGCCGTGGCCCCCGAGCAGGCAGACCTGGCGGTGACAGGACCAAGGGGAAGGGGTCAGGCCTTCGCCTTCACATGGCAACAGATGCCTGACTCCAGATCGGGAGAACAGACTTTCAGGCCAGATGCAGCTCACAGGGCCCGATGACTACGGTGTCTAGCGCTCCCCGCCCCAGGCCTACGTGATCCCCGCCCCTAAGCTGGATCCGCCGTGCGGCTCACCCCAGCCCCCCGGCCCCACAGAGACGCGTGTCCGTCCCTTCCTCTCATCCAGGGTTGGAGCCCCCTGAGCAGAGGGCCCCAGGGGCCACATGGCCGTTGTCTGTCCTGCTGTCGCTCCGAAGACGGGAATGTGAGTCAGACCTTTGATGTCCACAGGCATGGAAACAGGCTGGCGGCCCATGGGCGACTCAGCTGTGGCAGGTAGTGGTTTTGGGGTAACCCCAGCCCTCCTCCTGGGTCCAGCTGATCCCACAGCTTCTTGGATGCTGGGCACATGGGCTGCCCAAGCTGGGTGATGACCACTTCAGTACTGGGCTCCCAATTGCCCCGAGGAAGCAGAAGCCTCCCGCCCAGCGGGCAGCGGGTGAGTTAGGAGCCTGGCCCCGGAGCCACAGCCGGAAGCCGGTGCGCTGCTAGCCTCGGCTCTTCTCCACACGCAGCCAGCCCCCCACCGGATGGCCGTCCTGACAACGATGGTTGGCATTAATAAGAACTTGCTCTATGCCGTTAGCTCAGGACGTCCCCGCAAGCCCCCAAGGGAGGTCTGTTACAATCCCTATCTTACATTCTGACCATTCTAATCAGAGGCTTAGGTGGGTTAAATCAAACCCAACTCTGAAACATCATGGCCTACTCATCATTTGCCCACACAGGGCTGTCTAAGGGGCTGGACGCAGAGGAATCGGGATTGGAACCCAGGTAGTCTGGCTTTGAGGCAGTGCTCTCTGCCATGTGTCTGTCCAGCCCCTACCTACTCGCCAGGCCCATCAACCGCCCACACAATGTGCTGCGGGCTGGCTTTGTCCTGCGGGGACCCCTGACCTCCCCAGGGGTCTCCAACCCACTCACTCTCTCCACTCTGACAGAACAACTATTTCCTGGCCCCAAAGCCCCAGTTGTTGGAAATTACAAGTTTTCTTTCCTGACCCCTAATTGCACACGTCTCCCATTAGCCAAAGCAAGTTCTTTCCACAGCGGCGTGATAAAAAGTGAACTGCGGAGGGTCATCTGGCCGCGCGCCCATTCGTCTCTGTCGGAGCCCCATCCCAGCCCCACCAGGCCCTACTCTCCCCTCACCGATGCCACCATCAAAGAAACAGCCCCACCAATGCTGCAAGGCCGTGGCCGGGCCCGAGAAGTCGGGGCTCGTCGACCTGCCAGAGTGAATCACTTTGCGAGCCTTTAATAGCATTGTCTTGATGATGAATAAATCACACCTTAATGGACCATTTTTCAATTTGTAGCCCCCAGTCAAGACTCCTAAAATGTCCCCAGATGTGAGGGATGACGTGGCACGCCAGCTTCCTACCCGCAGGAGACCCGGGCACTGGCAACCGGAGGCAGAGCACAACCTCAGTTTCCCACGATAAAGACAAGATTCCTCCCCTGTCCCTTTAGAGCCTCTCTTGGGGGGATGTTTCTGGAGAGAGGTGCGGGCCGGGAGCGAGCCTATCTCAGATACTGGGATTCTGGGAAGGAAAGTATGGCAACCCCAAGCTCTCGGGGGGAGATTGGAACGTCTCGAAATCTTGCCAGCTTTGGAGTTAGAAAGAAAAGGGTCTGAAGCCCAGCTCTGCTCTTTGCCAGCTGTGTGACTTAGGGCAAGTCAGTTCACCTCTCTGGGCCTCAGGGATAATCACAGGACCACTTCACACAGCTTCAGAGAGGGCCAAAGGAGAGAAGGAATAAAAGAAGCTCAGAGAAGCGCCCGGCACGCGGTGTGCACTGCTGCAATAGGTGGTGAAGGGAGTGTTAGCAATGGCGAGTATGTATTAGGTGGTGTCGTAAGTTGAATGGTATCCCCCCAAAATTCATGTCTACCCAGAGACTTAGAACGTGACCTTATCTGGAAATAGCCTTTGCAGAGGCAATTAGTTATGATGAGGTCGTACTGGATTAGGGTGGCCCTAAATCCAATGACTGGTGTCCTTATAAGTGGAGAGGACACACGGAAGAGGGCCAGGCAAGGGCAGTGAACACCTGCTCATTCATTTGTTCTCTCGTTCGGGGCGGGTCCAACAGCGCACTGGGTGCGGACAAGGGGCTGCCAGCATCCACGGTGCAGGGGGCCCCCTGACCCTTCAGATACTCTGGAAGAATTCCTAAGGTCATCCCTGGATTTTGTGCAGCCGCCCTGTAGTCGGGTACAGAGGAGGGGAGAAACCCAGGCAAAACCACACTTCCGAGCCAATCCAGCAGCAGACATTCCTCACCCTGGGCTGGGGGGGTTTGCCTATCGGGAAACAGGAACAGTTCATCTGAGTTTCTTCACCCTTTGTCCCAAGAGGCAAAAATGTCAGAAATGTGCAAGAGCTCTGGCCACAGAGGGACACTGTATCTCGCCCCCGCGGTCCATTTCCTGCACGGGGCTGAGGGTCAGGGTGAGGGCCACTGCCCTGAGGGTCAGGAGAAGTGGATCGGCCCCTGCTGTGCCGCGGGCTGGCTGTGGGGCGCAGGGTGAGGCTCTCCCATCTCTGGGCCCCAGTTTTCTTATCTGAAGAATGGGGGTGTTGACGCCTGATCCAGCGTTGCATGGAGTTAAGTACCAGCAGATGGCATAAGCGCAGGTCAGGTCATATTGGGTGGTTTTCCTCTATTCTGTCTAGGGGGGTCAACAACATGAGAAATGGGGTCTTCCGTCACTGCCTCCCTCGGACCCTACCTTATAACCGGCGGACTCGGCCCTGTCGGTCAGTGCCTTTGATTCACTAAGTGCCCACGGCGTGCACGGCACTGTGCGGGTTTCTGGGAGGTTATTTATGACTGTTAACGCCGAAGATTAACAATACCAGCAGTAGCCAGCATTTATTGAGCATTTGCTAGATCCAAAGCATTATGTGCTTTGCCTCATTTAATTCCGAAAACAAACCTACTAGATAGGAATCGTCAGCACCCCCATTTCTGAAAGAAGACTCAGTCCAGAGGGAGGACGACTCGCCCAAGCCCACACAGTTAGGGTGGACCCCGTTTATTCTCGATTTCAGACCAGATGCTGCAGCCTGCAAGTACCCACGGCCCAGTGGGCGAGGTGAGCCTGGGCCCTCCCATAGATGCGACATTCCTAACCCGAGCTTGTGTTTCTCGTGCCCGACACAGGGTCAAACATTCCACCAATGTTGCATCGCCGAGACCTCCCAAGACCTTCCTGAGTTGTTACCATTATTGTTATTATCCGGTTCATACAGATGAGGACACAGAGGCCCTGGGGGTTACACAGGTGGAGAGCTGAGAAGTCAGGACCAAAATCCGGCCTTCCTGACTCCTCCTGTCCCCGCAAAAGGGAGCCGGACACCATGGTACTAAATCCATGCAGAGACAGCCAAGAGTACTGGAACAGAGATCCCAGGGGTCTTCCTGGAGGAAGAGGATCACAAAAGATGGGCTGAACCTGCACAGATTTCCTCTGTCCAGGCCAGCTCAGGCATTTGCCAGAAACTTGGGGACCAGATGGCCACACTCCTCTGAGGGACTCGGAAGGAATCTGTCCCACCTGGCTCGGGAGGGCCTCACCCTGCCCTGCCTCACAGGCCGGTCTGCATGCCAGGCCGGGGCTGGCCCATGGCCCACTCATCTCTCCTCATTCTGCAGGCCCCGGGGAGGAAAGTCCAGAGCCAAGGTTATCGTGGGGTTCACATACCCCGGGGAGGGGTAGATACACAAAGCTAAAGGTCATTCAACGCAGCATGACTTGCAATCACAAAAGATTGGAACTGATGTCATGTCTATCAACAGGGTACTGGGTTAAGATACTTTGGTACAATCACATGACTCACGCGTCAGAGGAGATCCTGAGTCCATAATCAAAACTGACGTTTAGGAAGGACTTTACACGTGGTCAGGGTCCCTTCCAAGTGTATCCACTCATTTGGTCCTTACAGCAATCTCAGGAGGGACCACGACCATCACTTTAAAATGAGGAAAGTGAGCACAGAAAGCTCCAGTCCCTCGTCCACGGCTCGTGGCCATGAACAGCGGAGCTGAGATTTGGTGTGGGCAACAGAGGCTGGCTGGGGACCAGCCTGCCACATGCTCTCCCAGCTTCTCTGTCTTGACAAGAGCCCTGGCGCCCTTGGAACCCGGGAAGGAAGAGAGGCACACAGACAGCGCTCCCTGCCCTGTGCCAGCCTGCGGAGCAGGTGCAATTAGAAGAGGCTTGACTGAGGCGTCCTCGTCTGAAGTGGATTCTGATAACTCAGCCGCTGTGGTAGCCAACTTCCCCTCCAGCCAATTACGGCCCGCGGGGCTCACTGATGATTTTTACAGCCTTTCCTGGAGTCATGACAAGGAAAACTAAATGAGCTACAGGACCCCTTTCATCACTAACAGCCGGGTATCACGGCTGGGGGCAGAGGAAGGAAAGAAAAATCACTTTTCTCCCCTACTTTGAGCTAATCAAGAGAACTCGAGCCTGGACGGCCAACATGTTGGTGTTGAGAAAAGCTGTTCTCAAGCAGAACTAATTGGCAACAGAAATGGAATCTTCCCCCTCCCCCCCCAAAAAAAAGTATAAACATGCTTTCTCCCTGGGAATTACCCTTCAGAATAGGTATTCCAGACATGTGTGTGCAATGGCCCGAGCATGGCCTGGAGTGGACGTCTCCACTCCTGTTGCCCAGCACCCCTGCCCTTCTCCCAAGAACAGCAGCTAGCTTTGGGACACCTCAGGCCCTGATTCGCCGACACTGGTTTGGATAGAATTAATTCCCCCTCAGCTCCAAGGGTAAGCCTTGTCAGTTGCTCATGCCAAGGAACGTATTCCAGGGATATTTCAGGAATGGGCATACAACCCGACAAGAAACAATAGGGCACAAGAAAGGAACACTTTATGAGGCTTCTGGAAAAGAGAGCTCTTGCCACTTTAGAGGTGCAGAGAGGTGAAGTAATTTGCCTAGAGTCACACAGCACAGTGGTAGGGGATCAGGATTTGAACCCAAGTCTGTAGGACTGAAGAGTTTGCAACACTTAACTGCTAAGCTCTACCAAGAGGGGGAATAAACTCCAGAGGAAGCCAGAGAAGCTGGATCCAAACCCAACTCTGTGTGATTCCAGGCAAGTTACTTAACCTCTCTGTTCATCAGTTTCCAGACCTGTAAAGTGGGGCTTATAAGAGCACCTCCACTTGCGGGACCTGAGGGTTGAATGAATTTACAGCAATACATGTAAAGTGTGTGGAAAAGTGCCTGTCTCACGGTGAGGATTTACCCTTACCCCCGTCACACTGTTTCCCACATGTGATGAGGGTCAGACTAAATAAAAGCAGGGGAAGGGGAGGAAGGAGAGGTTGATGCTATCAGGCTCGGTTCCCCTCCGGGAGCAGCCGTACCACAAAGATGTGGCACATCAGGAACCCACAGCCCGCTCAGGCTTGGGTATTCTGACCTGGAGAGACAGAGTCGACGGCAGCTGGGCCTGTCTGCGTGGTGGTGGTCGAGATCCAGGGGAAATTCCACTCATTCAGGTGGCAAAAAAGTAAGACATCTGACAAATGCCACATGGTTGAGGGTGGGTGTGAATCGGTACAGCCACATTGGAAAATAGTTCAGTATATTATTTCATATTCCCTATGACCCAGCAATCCTACTCCTGGGTACACGTCTGAGACACACGCCAGCATGAATGTACTAGGACAAGTGCAAGAATGCTCAAAGCAATTCTGTGTATAACAGCAAACAGACAAGTGGAAACAACCCAAAGACCCATAGACTTGGAAAACAAATTCCGACCTACTGCAGAATAGTATACGGCAGTGAAAGTGAATCAACAGCCAGCCACGTGCCGCCATAGATGAATTTTAGTGATAAAATGATTTAAGAACACAGGGGTACCACAGGACAACATATATCTTTTTATAAAGTTCAAAAATAAGTAAAAGTAAATAATATATTATTATGGCATAAATATGTGAGTGATAACACTATTTTTTTAAACAGGAGAAATCAGGATGATGCAAACGTTCCGGAGTTGGATGATGGCAATGATTGCAAAACATTGCGACTGTGTTAAATGCCCCAGAACTGCACCCTGGAAAATGGTGACTGTGGTAAATTTTATATTATGGATCTCTTACTACAATTTTTTAAAAACCAAGGGAAAGATAAACACAAAGTTCAAATAGTAGCTACCACAGTGGAAGGAGCACGTACCTGGTTGTAAATAATTGTCACAGCTGTTTATGGGTTGGGTGGGTAAATGGGGACATTCAATTGTCTCTTTCACCTGGGCTGTGATTAATTGAAGTCACCTGAGGTCCATTTTGTAAAGACTTGAGGAAAGCTCTCTGGACCTGGATTTGGGAACCAGGGATCTAATGGGTGCCACTGGGCAAGTGAGAAAAGACCTTGGGCCGTTCCCGCTGCTGCCAACCAGGCATCAGCCTATCGGGCATCTGGCGGGTGGGTGCAACCAATGGTCTGGAGGTACCACGTAAGCCCACCTCCTCATGCTTCCACCTGCAGGGCCTTCCCCTCCCCTCGCTCATTCTCCCCTGGGGAGTGAGTTTGGAGGGCGATGCTAGGCTCGCTCCTCAGCAGAGGGCTGCCGGCAGCACTGGGTGGTGGGAGAGGTGATTCAATTCGAGGGACAACGCGGTCACAGCCACCTGGCCAAGACAGAATCCGAGTCCCATCACCTGCCTGACTCCTGGGTTTATCCGAACTCAGGTAAGAAAGAGGGGGTTGTTTACCGGGTCCTCCAAGCCCACCTGAGACAGAGAAGGGGGGTGTGAGTACAGGGGCCACATGAAGAGCCTGGAACCTGGGCCTGGTTGGTCTGACGGGCACATGTGAGGATGCACGATTCCACAGACTCTCATTGTTTTGCAAAGGAGCGGCTGCTTGGTGAGTTAGCACGGGCTATTAAAATGCGGTATTCATAAATGAAATGTAGCATGCAGCTAGAGGTTCCCAGGGACCCTAATTCAGTCTGACCACTTTGTCACCCTTGGCAACGTAGCAAAGCGAATATGCCATAAGTCTTAACTGAGTACCTACTACAGGCTACAGCACTGAACAAAACAGGCCAAAATAAATAAATAAATAAAAACCTGCCCTCAGGAAACTCACATTCTAGTAGAGGATATTTTGAAAAAGAAAAATAATATATTATTTTTAGATGATGGAAAGAGGTACGGAGTGAGCCATGTGGAGATCTGGGAATGAGTGTCCCAGGCAGAGGGGAAGGCAAGTGCAAAGGTCCTGAGGCAGTACTGAGCCTAAGAACAGTGAGTGTGGCGAGGGGCAGGACAGGGCAGAATCTGGAGATGAGGTCCAGATTTTGCGGGGCCTGGTGGCCGTGGTTGGGAGCAGGGAGCCAGGCCTGTGGGAGGAGGGTGTCCTGAGCAGAGGAGGGGCAGGATCTGACTTCCTTTTAATAAGACCTGCTGGCTGCAGGTGTAGAACAGCCCATCAGAGAGGCAAGAGGAGAAGCAGAGACGTCCGTGAGGAGGCAACCACAACAGTCCAGAGAGGGATGATGGCCACGGGGACGAGGGTGGCGGCAGTGGAGGTGACGGGAAGCCAGCAGCTTCCGGAGACAGGTTGAGGGTAGAGCCAATAGAATGTCTTTTTTACTGAAAAGTGGAAGCAGCTGGGCTCTACTCATGTGTTTTGCAGTCAAGAAAGTTTGAGACCTGGTTTGAAAATAGAGATGTGGTTGTCAAACCGGCTCCCTTCTCACAACCTCCTGGGGCTTCTGTTATGCAGGCATTGAAAGGAGTGGTTTAGGTCTTCATGTGCTAACAGGGAAAGACACCGGGGTATATTGTCAAGTGAGACAAGGAAGATACAGAATAAAATGTAAGAATGACCTCATTTTTGAACATTAAAATTACATATACGAGTGAATGAATGGTTTGGAAGAACAGACAGTGGTTACCTGGAGCGGAACCCACTGAGATTTAAAGTCAGGATTGCCCTTCCTACATGCAAAATAAAAGAATCCAAAAACCCTGGTTTTAGATCCTTTTAAGATTGCTGTGGGCGGGGCTCGCTTCCTGCCATCCCAGCCTCACTTCTCATAGGCGGCCAGTGTCCCCACCTGGGCCTCCTCCTTGGCTAGGCCTGTAAGAAGGCAGAACAGGGGAATGAGAAATATTTTCCTCTCGTGCTTGCGGGCCTGGGAGACTGGAAAGGGCCCACCTGGCTCCTAGGCTTTCTGAAAATAGAAAGTTGTCTGAACTTTCCAATAGGTTTGGCTTAGCTGTTCCTCCTCCATGTTCCAAGACGCCATTTTGATTAGAGAATCATGTGTTGTGCATGAAAATCAAGGATGGCAGGAGCGAGACCTGAAAAGGGATGGAATTTACAGGGAGCTGCCCCTGATGGGACCCGGAAACGCCCTGCGAATGTGGAGGGGCGGGGGGGGGGGCACCGAGAATGCAGGGACCCAGGGCCTTTGTGCTGCCTGAGCTGGGGCCCTGGACGCAGCCGGTGCAAATAACACCTTCTGACCCTCCCGATCTCTGCATCTATTCCAGCGCTTAGAGCAGGAGAGAGGAGTTTGGCTGTTGGGTTTGTTTGAGGCCAGAGGAGGAAGTTGAGGGATTGTGTCCAAGGCCCAGTGCCTGGAGTTTGAATCCCTTTGGGTGAGAGCTGAGGACGGTCCATGACAAGATTTCTAAGACCCTGGGCACAAGCATATATGCTATGGGGCCAGTGGTGTGTTGGTAAAGGTTTAACAACCAGCTTTCCAGGGGAAAGTATATGTGTGGGTATGCACGTGCACACATGTGTACAAATATAGGCACTTACTCATGCTTGCACACATAAACACATATATACTCAGGTTTACTATAGATTGTATTGATGGAAAGGATGTATAGCCCACAACTTACACATAAACATAAAATGTACAATAGCCCCCCCTTCTGTAAATTTCATATACTCAGTTGATTCACACGGGACATTTTTGTTGATTTTTGCCCCCAACTCTTGTATCTGTTGTCACCCTATGGTTATAATTGATGAGTGACTGTAGTTCTTTCCAGAACGTTGGCTGATATCTGCCTTTACCTTAAGGACTGAGACAAAAATGGTACACCAAAGTGTAGGTCGGAACTTTCCTGGTTTGTCAGCGAAGTGTGCAACTTCCCTGCTTTTTGGTGTTATTCCCACTGTAACAATTAGAGACGTGACGCACTTTTATGTTTAACCTGCATCATCCTTTTCTCCCTCCCTTTCTTTGTCTAGATCACTTTGTCTGTTGACCTAGACAGTCAACAAAACAATAAATCAAGCCCTGAGCTGTACTGTTTGCCAATTCCCGTAGTGTAATTACTCCCACCATGGCCGACTTCAGGCTACCAACTTAAGTCGCAAAAAATGGAATTGGGAAGAGATCTGCAATAGTGCACTGTTAGGGGGTGTTCCCACCAGACAGACACACCGGACGTGAATATCCCCAGGAGAACCAGTAACAGTAACATGTAGTTTTAAAAACTGGAAAGTGATGAGTTTTGAGCACTTACGACCTTTGTTTTTTGTTTTTTTAAATTTATTTCATTTATTTTTTTTTTGGCTATGTTGAGTCTTCGTTGCTGCGTGCGGGCTTTCTCTAGTTGTGGCGAGCAGGGGCTGCTCTTCGTTGTGGTGCGTGGGCTTCTCATTGTGGTGGCTTTTCTTGTTGCAGAGCACAGGCTCTAGGTGTGTGGGCTTCAGTAGTTGTGGCACGCGGGCTTCAGTAGTTGTGGCTCGCGGGCTCTAGAGCACAGGCTCAGTAGTTATGGCGCACGGGCTTAGTTGCTCCATGGCATGTGGGATCTTCCCGGACCAGGGCTCGAACCCGTGTCCCCTGCATTGGCAGGCGGACTCTTAACCACTGCGCCACCAGGGAAGCCCCACGACCTTTGTTTTTAATTAAATTTATTTAATTATAAGTTTATGTAGCTTAATTTTTAATAATGGCTCTGGTTAGCAACGAGTTCACCAAATTCCTGAAAATCTGACAGTCGGCTTTTGCGAGCCGGTCCAAGCTGGCTCCCGCACGCCACCCGTGCAGGGACCACATGGCAGAGAGTGTCACGGGCTGGGGAGGAAGCCCTTCCCTCCACCTCTGCCCAGAACCCAGAGCAGCTCAGGCAATAAGCAGCTGGAGTCTGGCCGCACCAGATGGGTGCTGGCAACAGTGAATTTCTCCCAGTGGCCTTGGCGGCAGAGGCGAGGGAGTAGTTTGCAAGCCAATGTGAAACATCCCTTTGGAGCTCCCCAGAAGGAACTGGGGGACCCTGGGGGTGCTGAGCTTCCAATGACACGTAGGTGAGGGCTCTGTAAGTGGCAGACATCTGGGTTAAATCACTCTGTGCCAAACCTAAGCTGCGGGACTGAGCTGGGCTTTCAGCGTTTCATGAGGCTTTTCTGAAGCTTGCGGGGCCCTAGGACTGTTCTCGCTGACAGCAGTCACGGGGCACTGCAGGCCAGCAATCACTTCTTCAAGCCCATCTTAATCCCAGCCTCCTCCGGCGCCTTCCCTGATGCGCTGGGGGACTCGCGGGGAGATTTTCCTCCTCTTTAAGCTCGTGTCTCACCCACGTTTAGAACATAAGTGCCTTCCAGCCAGAGTCATAGCAATTTAGAGTTGTAAAGAGATTTTAGAGATTTCCTAAAATAATCTCGTCTTATAGATGAGAGAAGGGGAGTGACTTGCACAAGATTACAGAAATCAAGGGCAGAACTGTGTAGGGTGACCAGCTGTCTCGGGACTGAGGGGATCTCCTGGGACAAGTTGGTCACTCTTGAGCTAGGACCACCAGTCGGGTCTCAACTCAAGCCCAAGGCAGAGGGTCTGGGCCAGTCCTAGAAAGAAAAGGAGGGAGTACAGAGCTGCTGCGGGATGGAATTTTCCAAGGGAAGAGAAAAGAGGAGGCCATATCTGGGTGCTGGGACTTCCAGCTCTACCCAGATGGCTGGCACCCGAGGGATTTCCCACCTGCCACAGCCCTGCTGTGGATTTCCCCGCCCTTGATGTAACATGCATCCTCCTTGTCTCTGCCAGAGAGACACTAGCTGACTTTATCTGCATCTTATCTCTTGGCCGCTGTCACCACAGCTTCAGGGATGTATATGCAAATAGCCTACGATAATATTAATATGTGATTCCCCCCAAGGGAGGCATGTGGAAAGCACTGTATGTGTTTCACAATTCTGTTTCGTCCAGAGGAGCAGTGGGGGCCCAGAATGATTCGAAACAGATTTTTGAAAAAGGCAAAATAAAACTGGAACCAAACCTCATAGAGGCATGTGCCACTGTCCCCACCCCCAGCTCTCCCCACCCCTGCCTAATATTAACTCTCTTCTCTCATTCCCCGGGAGCCTCATACAGCAAGGGGCATCAGGCCCTCTCCATTCAAGCCAGGAGCCCCTGCCCATCCCTGGGCTGACATACCCTCTAAATGTTGCAGGCTGATCAGCCCGGTGCTTCGTCTGTCCCACTGTTCTTCTTCCTCGTACACATAACACTCCCCTGACACCCTCTCCTCCTTCACCTCTGCTTCCTGGGATAGTCACAGACTCAGAGAACACAGAAGTCCGGGCTACTTCTGGAGGCGGAGAGCTTCTGAGATCTGACTCTCATCTCTGCCACTGACCAGCTGTGTGACCTTGGGCAAGTCACTTCATTTCTCTATGCCTCCATTTGCTCAATGTACAACGAGAATAAGAGTAATAATCCCTGTCCTGCCAGGGGCTCATGGAAATTCTCTGAGCTAAAGCTTCAGCAAAGCCTGGCACAGTGCCTGGCATGCAGCAGACCCACACGACATAGCAGTCGTAGGGAATTCCCTGGAGTCCAGTGGTTAGGACTCTGCACTTTCACTGAAAGGGCCAGGATTCATTCCCTGGTCAGGGAATTAAGATCCTGCAAGCTGCCCGGCGCTGCTAAACACAAGGAAAAAACAGTAGTCATAGTAAGAGCCCCTTAAAGATCACGTAGTTCAACCCCTCATTGTAGGGATGGACAAAGGGAGGCCCAGAGAGGGGAAGGAAGTTGCCTAAGGCCACACAGCAAGATGCTGCCATTTCATCTCAGCCTCAGCGCTTGGGGAGCTCCAGGTGGGATGTGCAGATGCCCTCCTCACACCCCGACTCCCTCTAAAGTCTGGTCCACGCCAGCTGCACACGGAGCAGTCGCTTCGCACTCACCATCGAGCAGGTCTCGACATTCAGGGCCGTGTCACGCCGTCCTCCTGGAAGCAACACGGCTTTCTCTATCGCTGAAGCGAGCGTCGGCTCCCATCGGCTGCGGGGCTCGGGAGACCAGCCTGTAGGGACTGGCCGCTCGGAAGATGGCCTCGGAGGACCCCCTGCCCGCGATCTTCCTCGTGGTGCCGTGGGGACGGCGCGCGGCCGCCAGCCAGGCTCCGATAAAGCAGCCTGGCTCTTATCCGGCCTGTGTCAGGGTGCAGGCGGCCGCGGAGCTGGGGTTCCAGGAAGCCCGCCTGGGGCCCCCCCGGCCGGCCCCGTTCCCCCCGGATGCTGCCTGCCGCTCTGGCCGCGGCCGATTGCCCGTCAGTGTCACTCTGAGCTCTGCCAGGGAGAATTCCATGCTGGCCCCCTGCAGGCGGAGCCCCACCCCTTCACGGCCCACCCCCACTCGCATCTTGGCAAGGGGACCAGGAAAGGCAGCTAATTTCAAGTCCGTACAGCGTTTGTGGTCGTGTCCTGAACTCTCCACGATTAATCACGGAGCATCTGATTTCTGCTTTGCCTCAGAGGGGGGTGTGGGGAGGCCTGGAAGTTTCTGTTTACTCATTCTGCACCGGGCTTCGTGCTAATCACAAACAGACAGGACCCAGCCTCCCGCTCGCTCCCCCGCCCTCTTCTCCCTCTTCCTACCTTGCCACTTTCGGGTTGCTCTCCTCACTCTTTCTCCTTTCCCTCCTTTCTTCCCTCCTTCCCATCTGTTCCCTGCCTCTGTCCCAGATCTCCGTACATCCCTTCCTCTGGTCCTGGTTCCCCCCAAGCCCCCTCTGCACCTCCCACTTCTCCTGGGATGTAAATTAGCTTGGCCTTTTCCCTTTACATCTTTACAGCTAGTGGTCAGCCTCTTTTCTTTCTTTACAACCTAATTATTTCAGGGTTTGCCCCGCCGCCCAACCCCCATTACATGGATGTGTAGAACTCCTATGAACTTGACTGTGTGTCCCAGTCAAGGGTGGAGTCCAGATACGAGGCACTGCTCCTTTGGTCACCTCGGCACATCTCGGCTTTCGGATTTCGGATTCTGCTCAGGGATGGACCCAGGAACAAAGGCCCCATTCATCGCCACCACGGAGAGCCCACCCCCCAGCCATGGTGCCTCCCAGCCTGTAACACCTAGGGATAAATTTCTCTCTGCTGCCCCTTGGCTCCGTGCCACCCTGCAGCCACTGCAGTCAAGAAATCAGGAATAAACAGCCCCAAAGAAGAGAAACTGACACCCCTTCCCACAGCCACAAACACACATACTCTGAAGGGTAATTTGGCAAGACCTTTAAAAACCAGAAATGGGCGTAAGCTGCCACCCAGAACATCACTTAATGCACGTCCACGAGGTGGCATGCACATAGACGTTTGCTTAAAAAAAAAAAAAGGTTTGTCACAGGCAACATTGGAAATAAATATCCATCCAAAAAAATGACTGGTTAAATAGAATATAATAAATAGAATATAATAAATAGAATATGAAAGAATCGTACTATCCCAGGCAGGGATTCAGAGGGTGAGCTGCATCTGTATGTAACAATGGAGATGGGTCTCCAAGACATATTATTGAGTGAAAAGAGGGTCAGAATGATACATTCAATATCATCCTGATTGTGTAACCCTCCGCCCTTATACACACATAAAATGAAATGCTATGGAAACACATAAAGCTAGGAAAATAGTCTGTAAGGATATAAACCACACTGAGCCATTACCTCTGGGAAGTGGGAGAGGCAGAAGTTTAAGCGTGGTGCTCTTACCTGTAGCAGCTTCATTCTGAAAAGTGAAAATGGATTCATCTATTACCTAGATTCCCAACCAGCTTCCTTCACCAGTGACGTTGCACCCCATACCCGGAGAAAATTTCATCCACCCGTTTGCCTCCTTGGACTAGCTCAAGGAATTCTATAATCTGTCAGCTGAGAACTGAACAGCAGTCCTGAGGAGTGAACCCGGAAGTTCTACAAGCACTCTAGTTTGATCACCTCTAGTCAGGTGTTGGGACCCAGAGCTGAAAGTGACATTGCACTGAGTGAAATTCCTTAAGAGCTAGGGAGCTGTCAAAGTTACTCCGGAGTGGGCTTAGGTCTCCTGGAAAGGAGGCCGGCAGATCTATATTTGAAAGCAAAGTATTGGAAAGTTGATGGCTTGGTTTTCAGGAAGCAATGTCACCTACTCTAACTTGCAAAACATGAAAACCACTTTGAAGCGTTTTGAAGGAGTGAACAAGTTCAGACTTCATGCCAAGAAAAGGGCTGCCGAGAAGCACATTTTCGGTTCAGCCGTTTCTCTCCTGCTCACCGACCAAGTGCACGACCACATCTCACAGGCACAACAGGCAGGTGAGCCTGGTACTCCACACAGGGTGCTTCGCACGTGCTGTGATGTGATGGAATTCACCACAATGCTCTCTGTCCCCCACTTGTCCAGTGCCTGCGGGCTTTGGGAATTCAACTGGGGACTTACTGCAAAGAAGACAAATGATGCTTCTCACAGCCCCGAGCCAGTGGGGGCACCAGCCCCTCCTCCTCGTCCTCCAGGGCAGAAAGGAACCCCAGCTTTGGAGCCGGGCAGTCTCAGACTTGGTGTTTCCAGCCATCTGAGGGAGTGGCGGAGTGAGACCATGCCGTTCCCAAAGCAGGCCTCACATAGGGTCAGTGCCCAAGATGACTTTGGGTGACACACAGGACACTGAACAGCACTGCCCCTAGAGTGGGAACGTCATTTTACTCCAGTGGCAATTCTCTTCCCATCCCATTTGGCCTGGGACAGAGTCTCAGCTTTGTGCTAATCTGTCTTTAACACCTCTACCGTCTACTAATCTCTCTTTCTGACAAAGAAAAAGCAGGCCTCAGGCTTAGGTCAGCCAGCAGCCAACAGCATCCAGCTAGAATCCTGTTTGGCAAGTGATCACGGTTTTCCACTGTCTTCCACTTTCCTATGTGTAATTTTTTTAAATTTAAAAGGGAGTCCATCAGCTAAGGGAAAATCTGACAAAACCTTAATAAGGCACAGAGTTTAGTTAATAATGATGTATCAGTATTGGTCATTAGTTATGACAAATGTACCATAGCAATGTAAGATGACAAGAGGGGCAATTAGAAATTGGGTACAGGGTATGTAGAGTTCCCTGTACCATCTTTGCCGCTTTTCTGTAAGTTTCAAACTATTCCAAGATTGAAAGCTTAGTGGTGATCATTTTGTAATGTGCAGAAATATCGAATCACTATGTTGTGTAAAGGAACTCACATAGTGTTGTAGGTCAATTGTTCAAAAACAAACTCATAGAAAAGGAGATCAGATTTGTGGTTACCAGAGGCGAGGGTTTGGGGGAGGGGGGAATTGGAAGAAGGTAGTCAAAAGGTACGAACTTCCGGTTATAAGATAAATAAGTACTACGGATGTAATGCACAACACAATTAATATAATCAACACTGCTGTACATTATATGTGAAAGTTGTTAGAAGGGTGAATCCTAAGAGTTCTCATCATAAGGAGAGAATCTTTCTTTTTCCTTTATTTTGTATCTGTATGAGATGATGAATGCTCACTGGAGTTATTGCAGTAATTATTTCATGACGTATGTAAGTCCAATCATGATGCTGTACACCTTAAACTTATACAGTGCTGTATGTCAATTATATCTCAATAAAACTGAAAGAAAAATAAGTAAATAAAATTGAAAGTTTATTTAACTATGTTTAAGGGACCCAGAAAAAAAGTAAGTCCGTGGTTTTTTTTTTTTTTTTTTTGCGGTACGCGGGCCCCTCACTGTTGTGGCCTCTCCCGTAGCGGAGCACAGGCTACGGATGCGCAGGCTCAGCGGCCATGGCTCACGGGCCCAGCTGCTCCGCGGCATGTGGGATCCTCCCGGACCGGGGCACGAACCCGTGTCCCCTGCATCGGCAGGCGGACTCTCAACCACTGCGCCACCAGGGAAGCCCTGTTTATCTATTTTATACATAGTAATTTATATTTCTTAATCCCCTACCCTATCTTGCCCCTCCTCCCTTCCCTCTCACCACTGTTAACCACTAGTTTGTTTTCTGTATCTGTGAGTCTGTTTCTATTTTACTATATACATTCGTTTGTTTCGATTTTTAGATTCCACATATAAGTGATAACATAGAGTATTTGCCTTTCTTTGCCTGACTTATTTCACTAAGCATAATAGTCTCTAGGTCCATCCATGTTGTTGCCAATGGCAGAATTTCATTCTTTTCATTCCATTGTGTGTGTTTATATGTATGTGTGCATATGTGTGTGTTTATAAGTGTGTGTGTGTGTGTGTGTATGTATATATGTATATGTGTATATATATATATATATATATATACCACATCTTCCTTATCCATTCATCTGTTGCTGGAAAGTTAGGTTGCTTCCATATCTTGGCTATTGTAAATAATGCTGCTATGAACATAGGTGTGCATGTATCTTTTTGAACTAGTGTTTTCGTTTTCTTCTGATACATACCCAGCAGTGAGAATGCTGGATCATATGGTAACTCTATTTTCAGTTTTTAAGAACCTCCATGCTGTTCTCCATGGTGGCTGCACCAATTTACCTTCCCATCAGCAGTGCATGAGGGTTCCCTTTCCTCCGTACCCTCGCCAACACTTGTTATTTGTGGTTGCATGTTGCTTTTTTTAACTGTATGTACAGAGAGAAACAGAGAGACAGCAAATGTGGCAAAATATTGACAATTGGAGTGTCTGAGTGAGGGGGATACGGGGTTCTTTTTTTAAAATTTTATTTGTTTTTGGGCTGCATTGGGTCTTTGTTGCTGCTCGCAGGCTTTCTCTAGTTGTGGCGAAGGGGGGCTATTCTTCCTTGTGGCACACAGGCTCAGTAGTTGTGGCACACAGGCTCAGTAGTTGTGGCGCACAGGCTTAGTTGCTCAGAGGCATGTGGGATCTTCCCGGACCAGGGATTGAACCCGTGTGCCTGCATTAGCAGGTGGATTCTTAACCACTGCGCCACCAGGGAAGTCCTGTCCTGGGGGTTCTTGAAGCTATTCTTCCAACTTTGCTGCAGGTTTGAAATTTGTTGAAACAAACAGTTGGGAGAGAAAGTAAATCAATGTAAAGAAAAAGTTTAGTACATAAGAGCCCAGGTGGAAAATGAGTGTAGCCAAATTGTCAAGGTGGTGCTGAGTTGCTGGCCTTTGGGGGAAACTAGGCTAAGATGTGGCCTGGCGGGGAGATCTGTGGTGACTCCAAAGGACCCTCTCAAGTCCCTGCGTGGCCACACTCACTCCCTGTCACCCGCAGAATCTTCTCTGCCACCCTCACAGGCACACAACTTCCAACAGCACAGCATTTGTAACACTTTCAAACCATTTCCCCACCTCTACCCCTCACAGCATCCTGTGACGTCGGCAGGGCAGGTGTTGTCATCCCATGTGCCAGGCTGGGGATTTCAGGGACAGAGATGAAGAAGGAGGAAATGTTCCAGTGGGAGACAGGCATGTAAACAGAAACCTACAATGCCAAGTGCTAATTTCAGCCCAGGTAGTAAGGGCCAGGTGGGCGGGGCAGTGAGGGAAGCCGCCCCCACCCCCCCACCCCCCCACCCTCCCCCGGTTTACCTTCGAGAATGAAGACGATGCCCCAGGGAAGTGTGTCACCAGCCGCAGCCTTGGGGGCCCTGCAGAGCCTGGGACTCTACCCCTCTCCTGCTTTGCCCCCTCGTCCTTCTAATGTGCCTGGCTCTCTCCCGTGGTTCCCCCAGCAGAACTCTCTCCCCTTGGCCATCTCCCATGCCCTCCTGGCTTTTACCTGTTTAAGACCTTAATCCTTACCCTGTTGGAGCCCACTAAGGAGCCACATTCTCCAAAGCTTTCTCCGAACCCCCCCCTCTGGTGTGGAGACCCTCTCCCAGGCAGCCTCGCTGTCTCATCGTGGCAAAACTGTGTAAGCACACAGGCCCCGGCGCCCAATCCTGGCTCCTCTTCTTCCCGACTGAATGACCTTGGGCAAGTCACTTGACCTCTCCATCTCCTCATCTATAAAATGGGAGTAACTATAGAGCCTCACTGGGTTGTTGTGAGGATGAGATGAAACAATAGCTTGTTGCTCAGTCTATGGGCCAGCAGATGGGGCGTCACCTGGGAGCTTGTTAGTACAGAGTCCCAGGCCTCACCCCCGACCTTCTGAACCAGATTCACAGGGTCCCAAAATGATTCATATGCACGTTAAAGTTGAGAAGCACTGAGACATTATATGTAAAGCGCGAAGACCCTGCCTGGCACACGGTTGGCTCCTATTAAATAGATGTGGTTGCCATCATCATCGGCACCATCATCCCACAGGATTGCTGTTTCCTCATCCTTCTCCACCTGAGAGGAAAGACCACGACTGCCATGTGCACTATTGCAGACTCAGTGCCCAGAGCAGAGCCGGTGCTTGATAAATGATGGCTGGATTAAGTCATTGTCTAATTTTCATGGAAAGACCCGACTGGAACCCAGTGGCCTTACTCCCAGCTGAGCTTTTTTTCAAACCCCCAGCCTCCTGCAGATACAAGGAACAAAGTCTGGATGGCGAAGGGGTCTCCCATTCAGGAAGGCATGGGGGTGAGCTTGTTGGGAGGAAGTTCATCCCAGTTGGTAAAATCCATCATTTTCCTACAGGTAGTAGGATCAAAACTCCCCCTCCTTTATCAACCCTTCAGCACCGAAGAGAACATCCGATTGCTGTATTCTTCCTGGAGATAAATATCCTGACCCGTCGTTGCCAATCTTCTCCTCCACTGCCGTCTTGACTCAGGGTCCCGTTCTTTGCACCTCTGCTCCACAGTGACAAACAATGGATTCAACAGAAAGAGGCTGGCTCTGTTGAGCTGGGGAAGCATTTGGAATGACAGGTCCCCCCTCTGGCCTCAGGCTGGGCCATAAACCTTGGTTCAGCGGAGGAATGAATCCGCCCTGAAATCTGGGAGCCTTATCAGTTGGGGGGATTAGCAAAGGCCAAGTCTTGACCTGAAGGAAAATCCCAGACGCCCTCCATGCTCCCTTAGGGACCCTCCGGAGTCAAATATTTTCCGAACCAACTCCAGTTAAGTAAATAGCGTTCTGCACGTGAGTGCCGACAGGGTTTCTCAGAGGACCTGACATTCTCCACTTGGTGACTGTCATTTCCTTACAAACATAACATTGGAAGCGATCTTTGCATTCCCAGAATGATTTCCCCAGCCGAGGAATTCTGCATTTCTCCTGGAGTTCAGGGTTGCGGCTTTATTTTGTGCTTTTATGACAACATCCTCTTAATGCATCTTGTATAATTTGATAAAAACCCTCTCCCCTCCACCCACCCCAATGCGTGTCTTTCTTTGCCACAAATTTCTAGTAAACTCTTCAAAAAATGCACAGCCTAAATTGAACCCTGATGCTTGAAGCACTAATGGGGCGCCTTCTTCAAAGCAATTCTTTACAACCCAACAGTTTACATGTTGCTGGAAACAATGGACTTAAGCGCACAATTTATTTGGATTGGCTAGTTTCATGCTGGTTGGAATCTGCTTTGGGGGGAAAACAAACCCTGCATGTGTTTAGATTTATAATTTATACTGAAAGCACAAATACCTCGTAATAGGGCTGCAATGAGAGGCAGTTATGAGCAAAAGTCACCACACATGGAGGCTTTCCTGTCTCACAGATATACTACGAAAGACTGCAAACCGCTTTTTAGTGAAGCCACCTTCTCCTTTCTCACCCCCATCTCTACCCGCCCCTGCAAGAGAAACATCTACGGCAGAAGCCATAGACCATCTGCCTGACCTGTGTGCAAATGCCCTGCCCTGGCTCTTCCCCAGTTGTCTGGGATGGTGACTGTCCTGTGCCTGCGCTAAGTGATTTACACTGACTACCTCACTCCATCCTCACAACCACTGCCCTCGGCCTCATGATCCCCACGTTAAGCGGAGGAAACCGAGGCACAGGAAGGTGAAGCCGCCCTCCCAAGGTCCCACGCAGGTAATTGATAGAGCCAGGATTCTAACTCAAAGAGTCTTGCTCTAGAATCAACTCTCTCAACCCTGAGGTCCTTTTGTAGTAAAATCTGCTGAACTAGCCAGCATGCTCCATTAACTCGACTCTTTATTGCAGTTGAGTTGGAAGAGAAGCAAGGCAAATGGCGGGGAAATAAAATGAGATCGTGACTTCACCAAAGCAAAATTGAGATCCTGCTCTCCAAATGAAACCCAACAGGATCTGGAAGAGAACACATTCAACCTAATCTCCTCCGCCTTCTCCAACTCTATCTCCAGGCCCAGACAAGAAGATGCCACGTTTGAAGGGGAGACTCAGGGTCCCAGAGGACCCTCCATTCACAAGAAAGACCCAGAGCTGCCCTCTGGATTCCAGAACGAGGAAGTAGAAGAGTATCCTCTAGAGAGATTACCATGGTGGATTATTATAAGAAGCATCCCAGTGAATGTGCCGCCTGGATCCGCTGCCCCCTGCAAGGAGCTGGTGCTGCTATAGCCACGAGAATGTGTGATTGCATTGACCAGCAGATCGAGGAGGACGTGATGGCCCTCCAGCTTTGGAAGCAGTCTTCACCTTACCCCTGCTGTCTTTGCTTTCACTTTCTTGGGACCTCAGGACCACAGTGGTGAAGAGGAACGGGTTAGCCTCCTAGAAGACGGAAGTCCACGTTGATGGGAACCATGGCACCCAAGCTGACAGCCAGACCACTGCTGGGTACGTGAGTGCGGCCACGTGGACCCTCCAGTCCCTGTCGAGCTGTCAGATGACTGTGGTCACATGAGTGAGCCCAAGAGAGGCCAGCAGATTGCCAACCCACAGAATCAAAAAACACAACCAGCTCTCTGTTACAGGAAGCCAGTAAGGTTTGGGGTGGTTTGTTACACAGCGGCTAGAGCTCAAATCATTGTTAACACAGTTAAATCAAAGGTCCTCTATCGAAACCACAGCTATAAAAAGGATTCCAGCGCGGCCCAGGATGGCAGCGGCTTCTGGAGGATTTGCCGAGGCGCCTCTTGCCCTGCCCCTAGCTCATTCCTTAGGGCGCTGGGAGCCCAACTGCGCTGTTGCTTTTATTTGCTCATTAAATATCCGACCGCTGTTCTCCACATAAGAGAAAGAACTATCTTCAGCACTAGGGACACAGATAAATCTGGCACACTAATGTCTTCTAAGAACTCCCAGGACAACAAAGGAGATAGACAAGAGCGCTATTGTATTCGTGCAGCAAATATTTGCATACCAGGCATTACGACGTTAAGGGCTGGGAATACGATGATAGGAAAGTCACAAATCCAGACCTCATGGGGTCGGGAGTTGAGCCGGGAGGTGGAGGTGAATAAAAGGAAATGACATAAACGTGTGACTGCAAACGGTATTAAATACTGAACTAGTTTGGTGAGAAGAGGCCAGAAAGATTTACTTGAGGAAGCACCTTCTTCTTTTTTTGTTGTTTTGGCCACACTGCATGGCTGTGGGATTTTAGTTCCCAGACCAGGGATTGAACCCGGACCCTCGGCAGTGAGAGCGTGGAGTCCTAACCACTGGACCACCAGGGAATTCCCAGAAAGCACCTTTCAAATTGAGACTTGAAAGAATAGGTGAAGCGCCTGGCCAAAAAGGAGGGGAAGAATGTTCCAGGCCGAGGGAAGAGCATATGGCAGGGGTTCTTTTTTTGTTGTTAATTATTTAATTTATTTATTTTTGGCTGCGTTGGGTCTTAGCGCAGGCTTTCTCTAGCTGCGGCGAGCGGGGGCTACTCTTCGTTGCGGTGCGAGGGCTTCTCATTGCGGTGGCTTCTCTCGTTGTGGAGCACAGGCTCTAGGTGCATGGGCTTCAGTAGTTGTGGCTCGTGGGCTCAGTAGTTGTGGCTAGCGGGTTCTGGAGCTCAGGCTCAGTAGTTGTGGCGCACAGGCTTAGTTGCTCTGTGGCATATGGGATCTTCCCGGACCAGGGCTCGAACCCATGTCCCCCGCATAGGCAGGCGGATTCTTAACCACTGCGACACCAGGGAAGCCCATGGCAGTGGTTCTTACCAGGAGCAGTTAGGTTAACCTAGAACCCAACTCTATTTTACATTTAAACACAGAATAGTTTTGGCATGGTTGTAATATGTACTGAGTTTTCCTGGAATGCAAGGACCATGGACATTGAGAGAAGGCTGAACTGGACTTTGCTTGGGGGTTCATATTGGTCACTCTTCCGGAGCATCAGGGCTGGCAGCAACTCCAGTCGACATGCTCGTGGTGCACGAGTGGCCAACACCCCACACCTAGACCCACCTGAGTGTGCAGGTGTCACCTTCACAGAGGTTCTACCTGTTCGGTTCAAGCCCCTGGCTACTTCATCAGGACTTCCAGCATTAAAATACATATGATTTTCTTATAGATTACTTTCCACTTACTCTCCTTTGTTTTAGAGTTTGAGAAGTACACGTACATGTTTTCAGTATGTGAGTAGGTAAGTTATACTCTTTGTGAATTTCATTTCCGGGTAGACAAGGAACCACTGGGTCTGATGAGGTTAGAACCACAGGCACCTTTAAGACTCTCCTCTTGCAGTGGGACAGGGAGTCAGGCTGGTGTAAGAACTAACAGGAAGTATGGGGTTAGAGCCCAGAGACCCAGGAGCAGTGTGGTACCAGATGAGGCTAGAGGAGGATGGGGGGAAACCAGAACCCCCAGATGCTGCTGGAGGAATGTGAGATGGGACGGTCTGGTGGTTCCTCAAAAGTGAAACATGGAATGTCATCTGAACGAGCACTTCCACTCCTAGGCGTATACCCAGAAGAAATGGAAATCTATTGTTCAGACAAAAACTTGAACACAGATGTTCACGGCAGCATTATTCATATTAGCCAAAAACGAGAAACAGCCAAAATGCCCATCAACTGGCAAACGCATAAACAAAGAAGTGGTACATTCGTATGGTGGAATAGTATTCAGCCATAGAAAGGAATGAAATACTGATACATGCTATGATGTCGATGAACCTTGAAAACCTCATGCTAAGGGAAAGACGCCAGACCCAGAAAGCCACATATTGTATGATTTCATTTTTTTGAAACGTCCGGAATAGGCAAATGCATAGAGACAGAAAGAAGATTCGTGGTTGCCAGAGGCTGGGGCTGAGGAGGTAACGGAAAGTGACTGCTAATACGTCTGGGGGTTTCCTTGGAGGGTGATGAAAATATTCTGGAATTAAACAGTGGTGATAATTGTACCACTCTGTTAATTTAGTTTAAAAAAAAACTGAACTGTACACTTTAAAGGAGTGAATTTTATGGCATTTGAATTATATCTCAAACAAAACAAAAAGATGAAGCTGCAGAGATAGACAGGGTCACCCCATTCAAGGCATCATGACCCCGGGTCTTCAACCTCAGACTGACGAGAGCCACTGAAGGTTTTAGGCTTCACCATGATAATGTAGGTTTGCATTTGGGAAAGATCTCTGTGAACAGTGGGCTGGACATGGGCAAAGATCGACGGCTTTGAAGGTGATGCAGAGCCAGGTATCTGGAGCCACACCTGGCTTCGGACCTGAGCAAGTTGAGGAGGCTTCCCCCACTCCTCAGGGATGCTGCAAGACCGCCACGTTGACAGCTGTCTTATAGAACAGCCGTCACAGAGGTACAATCATGCTTGAGGAGATGAGCCGGAACAAATTGCTTCTGACTGGTGGCATCTGGGAAGACGTTTTGGAAGAGGCGGCCTTTGTGAGAAACTTTGCAGTTGGTTTAGGGCAGGCAAAGGTTCTAAAAGCCTGCTGGGAAGAAGGGATCACATAAGCAAAGGTATGGAGGCCAGCAGTACCCAGGTTTGATGAGGTTCTGTGTATCCCGGTCAGAAGGGAAACAAAAATTATGGTAATGCATTAGTCACGGTTCTCCAGAGAAACAGAACCAACAGGATAGTTATAAATTTTATATATATATGTATATATATATATATATATACACACACACCCACACACACGAGGAGATTTATTATAGCAATTGGTTTATGACATTATGGAGACCAGCAAGTCCCTCTATCTGTCCTCTGTAATGGAGAACCAGGAAAGCTGGTGATGTAATTCAGCCTGAGTCCAAATGCCTGAAGACAGGGGAACTGATGGTGTGTCTCTCAGTCCGAGTCTGAAGGCCAGAAAACCAGGAGCACCAGTGACCAAGGGCAAGAGAACACGGGTGTCCCTGCTCAAACAAGGAGGACAAATTTGCCCTTCTTTTGCCTGATTGTTGTATTCAGGCCTAAACAGACTGGATGATGCCATTAGCATTGGTGAGGGCAATCTTCTTTACCTTTACTCAGATGACTGATTCATATGCTAATCTCTTCCAGAAACACCCTCAGAGTCACCCCCAGAACGAATGTTTCACCAGCTCTCTGGACATCCCTTAGTCCATGAAGCTGATACATCCAGCTTCTCCTCAGGCGTCCACTCCTTGTCAACCTGACGCCCACAGGCATCTCCTTGAACCATACTTCATCTCCTAATGGAGACAATAACTAGGTGATAATTCTGCCTAACAGGACACGACTCTCCTGCATCCAACCAGAACACACTGGCACTGGCCAGTGTGTCCTCCCGTTTCTCACAATTTCCCTGGGAGGCATTAGCCCCTCTTCATAGGAGACAGGTTCTAAGGGGCTTATCTAAGAGAGGTCTAAGGGGCTTATCCCTAAAGTCCCCCAGCTATGAAAGGGCTGGCTGGTTTGTAACCTCAGGTCGATTTGAAAAAAATGATGCACAAGGTGGGTTCAGGCCAACTTGTAGCATGTGGACTTTATTTTATAGCCAATAAAGTCAGTTCTTCTCTTCCTGCGCCATAAAACTCATTCTTCTCTGCATGTCTGTTTTGTATTACACATTCCGATCCCTCGAATCTTTTGATAACAAGTTTCCTTAAGGGAGAAATTGTGCTCATTGTTTGGAAAATGTAATCCACCATAGCATAGGAGATGACTGAAGACTCCTGACACCTCTATGTAGGGAGGTAGGGTATGTAGATTTCAGTGCCAGAAAAACCCTAACCTGTGAACGCTGTATCAAGGGGGTGATGACAGCTGCCTAATATTAAATAGGAGACGTGTGTTCTTTCTGCCACTTAAACTCCCTGGCTTTGCTCTGAGCAATAAGTAACAAAAACAAATACATATTTGCTGAATTTTTGTTTCATTCTGTTTGGATTCCAGTTGTTGAGATATAATCAGTTCTTTTATGTAACGCATTTTTTAGTATATACTTGAATCTTTACCTTATGGTTTTAACAGCCATAGAGAAAGTCTTGAAATACTTTTAAAGGGAAAGAGGTGGGGCAGGAGGGAGGTGACAGGGATATAAGATACAATTATCAGAATTTAAGACCCGGTGCCAGCAAACCTAGTTGGAGATTGATGAGACTTCTAAACGGGAGGAAAATGAATTGGGACAGTGTAGCCACAAGCTTGCTTTCCACCTGAGTATGTATGCAATCTGGGACAACCAGAGGGAGGCTGTTTGAGGGGCAGGAGTGATCCTAGGACTTCTGGGATCCTTCTGGCTTAGTATAGAAAATAGACTGTAGAGAAGCAGGGGCAGAAGCAGAGAAACCAGATTGGAGGCTACTGCAGTAGTCCAAGCGAGAGATGACAGTGACTTGGTCTAGGGTAGACGGTGTGGAGGTGGTGAAAAGCAGTTGGATACTGGATATATTTTGATGATCAAGTTAGTAGGACTGGATGTGGGGTGTGAGAGAAGCAGAGGAGTCAAGGATAATGCCAGTGGAAGTCATCTGGAAGACACAAGTTCAAGAATGGGGCTGCCATCTGCTGAGATGGAAGAAGATTCTTGATGAGAAGGGTAGTGGAGAGATCAAGATTACAGTTTGGACCATGTTAGTTTGAGATACCTAGTAGACATAAATAATGGAGGAGCCAAGGAGGAAACTAAGTACACATAGAAGGAGTTCAGGAGAGAGTTTGGGGCAGGAGATATCCATGTGAAGGCCCTCAGCACATAGGTGGTATTTAAAGCCATGCCATTAGGTAATGTCACCGGGGGAAGGAGTCAGAGAAGAGAGAGGTCCAAGGACAGAGTAGACATGGTTGTCAATCAAAGCTTCCACTCCACAGAGGCGGAATCTAAACCTTGCTTAATTTAGTCACCGATCTCTAATCTCCTTCGACCTGCTGAGGGTGGAGGATAGTGGGAAGAGAACTGGATTTAGACTCAAAAGACCTGGCCCCTCTCCCTTACTGTGGGACCTTGAACCCAGTATTTCACCTCTCCCAGCCACTTCTGAAAACACTACTGCACAGGTGATTCCAAGGATCAAATGAGACAATGATGAGAGTACCACAAACTATAAAGAGCAGAAAATCTCGGTCATTGTTCAGTTCTTTCTAAAGGGACCAAGTCCAGAAATTCACATTTTATCCTGGGTGTAACCGTATCATCGACATTCATTCACTCAACAAACATTTCCTGATGGTCTCCTATGTGGCAGGAACTGGTCACCCAGCAGTAAAAGACATGGTCCCTGACTTCATGAAGTTTATTTTCTAGTCAAAGGACCATGGTCCTAACAGCCACCTGTTGTTGAACTTTACTTCTCTTGAAATCCTTGCATTTTGTGTTTTTAAAAGATTTTTTCTTTTTTAAAATTTTTATGTTTGTTTCTAAGAGGTGAGGAGAGATTTTTCAGGTTTTAATTTGTAAGCACTGCTCCACTAACTAAGAAAGTACAGATGTGAATAGAATCATTGCTAAATTTTTCTTTTTAATGTTGGTTTTTCAGTAACATGGTTTTTCATTAATTTATCAGATTACAACAGCAGGGTTCTGCCAGGGTATAAATGAGGCAATATAGTCTAAGAATTAAAGCAATTTAATACCATGTGACTGCACGGTCCTCAAGAAGTGTCACTGAGGGCTTCCCTGGTGGCACAGTGGTTGAGAATCTGCCTGCTAATGCAGGGGACACGGGTTCGAGCCCTGGTCTGGGAGGATCCCACATGCCGCGGAGCAGCTAGGCCCGTGAGCCACAACTACTGAGCCTGCGCGTCTGGAGCCTGTGCTCCGCAACAAGAGAGGCCGCGATACTGAGAGGCCCGCGCACCGCGATGAAGAGTGGCCCCCACTTGCCACAACTAGAGAAAGCCCTCGCACAGAAACGAAGACCCAACACAGCAAAAATTAATTAATTAATTAATAATTAATTATATAAAGATAATTTATAATTTAAATATAAATTATATAAAGATAATTTATATAAATATTAATTAATAATTACCCCCAACATCTTCAAAAAAAAAGAAGTGTCACTGAAACCAAGCAAGTGGCCGACAAGGGGGAAAGGGGTGGTGGTGGGATGAACTGGGAAATTGGGATTGACATGTATACACTGATATGTATAAAATAGATCACTAATAAGAACCTGCTGTATAAAAATAATTTAATTTAATTTTAAAAAATAAGCAAGCGGCCGAGTCACACTCAGGCTCATTTTTTCCTGGACTCGCTGGGCAAGCAAAAGTCTTACACTGCCAGGTGTTTTAAGGGAAATTTAAAAATAATGACTCCAGTCATCTTTTTAAAGTAGAAATTAGCCAGGGACCATTGCCAATTTTGACATTTCAAGGTACCATTTTACTTTATTCTTTATTTTTTTGGTCTTGCCACGTGGCTTGTGAAATCTTAATCCCCTGGCCAGGGATTGAACCCAGGCCCTTTGCAGTGAGAGCACAGAGTCTTAACCACTGGACTGCCAGGGAATTCCCAAGGGACCCTCTTAACACACCCCTGGGCAGTATTAGGACCACTGTTGGGAAACGTAGTTAAGACACATAGGGCTTGAAATCCCAGCATCACCACTTCCTGGCTTTGTGACCTTTAGCAAGTCTCTACACTCTGCTGGCTCTCAGTTTCCTTGTCCATAAACAGGGGATAATAATATTTCCTATCTCCTGAGAATTAAATGACACCAGGCCTATATACGCCTTAGCTTTACAGTCAGCTCTCCATAAATGGCAGCCAAAGGCGAGGGTTGGGGCCACCGGGCCCTGCTCAGCCCTGAATGTTATGCTAACAGAGGGGATGGGGGTCACCCAGTCCCCTGGGCTCCAGAGAGGTGGATCAGACAGCTCTGGCTGCAGCACTCAGATTGAGGCTTCCCAGACCTGTCTGGATGTGGAGTCTGGTCCTGGCAGGAGGTCGTGAAGGTCTGTCCCCCGGGCGCTTCTGCATGACAACAGAGAAGGACGAGTGTGTTAGATATTTTCAATCGGGGATACAGGGAATGAGGGAGAGAGTCCAAAATAAACTTATGGTCCTAGATGGCCCAAGAGATAGTGATGCCGTTAACAGAGACGGGTTACACGGAAGACAGAGAAGTGAAGACAGATGATGATATTTAGGAAACAGGGAGTTCAGAGAGGGATTAGATTAAAGGGAGTGTCCGTGGAATTTGGGGATGTGACCACTTCTTGTCCTTAAATAACCTCTTCAGAACAACTCAGCAATGATAAAGAAAAATGACTCTGACCTTAATTAAACCTAAACTCCGGGAATAAATTAGCACCACTGGAGCGTCTTACTAATGCTCGTCTCTGTGCGGAGAAGAATCCCACTTCCAGCTCAGACAGTGAGTGCCCTCTGTTGGATGCCTCAGCCGCAAATCCTGATCCTTTTAAACTCCACAAGAGAAGGATACGAGGAGAGGAGAAGGAAAACATTTCTGGGAGCCTCCCAAGCCTTTTCCATGCATTATTCTGATTTCGTCATCACGATTACTCTGTGAGAGGGTTTACTCCTTCCCAGATGGGGAAACTGAGGCACAGAGAGGCCTAGGTACCATGCCCCAAATCACAAAGTCAGAGCAGAGCTAAGCTTGGAGGCCAAGTTCTGTCCCCGTGTATGACAAGGGTGCTTTGGTCAAATGGGAGTCAGATGTTCCTCCTAGGGGGGCTGCAAAGGCATCCCAAGTCACAGCCCCTTTCTTTCTTTCTTTTTTTCTTAATTTATTCTTTGGCTTCACTGAGCGGCATGCGGGCCGGATCTTAATTCCCCAACCAAGGATCGACCCCACATCCCCTGCACTGGAAGCACAGTCTTAACCACTGGACTGCCGGGGAAGTCCCCACAGTCCGTTTCTTAAGGGACTTAAGACACAATCTTAAGGACCGAGGTTCAAATTTGACATAAACATAATTATTCAAAGCTTTTATTCCTAGTTCTGTGCAGGACATGCCCCCAGTCGAGGTAAATGGCCATTGGGCTGTTAGAAGTTGATAAAAACCTGGAACCTCACTGGAAAGAGAGTCAGGAGGCTGTGTTCTTGGCTCTGTCTTACGTCACATGTGACCTAGATCAAACTCTTCCCCCTTTCAGCCTTTTGATTGGCAAAAGGAGGGGCAACTTCAACAGCACATTTTCCAACTCTGAAATCTGATGATGACGGGTCCTACCTTTCAGGAGGACAATCTTGGCAGTACCTACAACATTTCAAATGTGCACACCCACTGATGGATTTGTTGGACTCTATCCTAGAGAAATACACACATCAGTGCACAGGACATACACACAGAATGTTCACTGCAACACTCTGAGTAATCATGACCTAAACATCCACCATCACAAGTCTGCCTAAATAAGTCATGGCTTACCTATATGCAGCCTAAATACAGCCAGGAAAAAGGAATGGGGATGGTATGTAAGTGGAAGTATCACCATGATATGCTGTTGAGTGAAGAAAGCAAGATTTGTAAACATATATATTTTTTAAATTTATGGTATGGTCTGAGCCCATTGCTGTATTTGTGTGTGTATAATAAAAGACCTAGAAGGCAGGGTAAAAGGGAGACATTTTCCTCCTAAAAAATGCTTGACTTTAGGGCTTCCCTGGTGGCGCAGTGGTTGAGAGTCCGCCTGCTGATGCAGGGGTCACGGGTTCGTAGCCTGCACGTCCGGAGCCTGTGCTCCGAAACGGGAGAGGCCACAACAGTGAGAGGCCCGCGGACAGCAAAAAAAAAAAAAAAAAAAGCTTGACTTAAAAAAAAAATTTATTTTTATACAATTTTTAAAGGTTACTTTCCATTTACAGTTATTACAAAATATTGGCTCTATTCCCCATGTTGTACAATACATCCTTGAGCCTATCTTATACCTGACAGTTTGTACCCCCCACTCCTCATCTCCTACATTGCCCCTCCCTCCCCTCCCCACTGGTGACCACTACTTTGTTCCCTATATCTGTGAGTCTGCTTCTTTTATAAGATAATCACTAGTTTGTTGTACTTTTTAGATTCCACATATAAGGGCTATCACAAAATGCTTGACTTTTATTTATTTTAAATATATATATATTTAAATTCTATATAATTATTTATTTTTGGCTGCATTGGGTCTTCGTTGCTACACGCGGGCTTTCCCTAGTTGCAGAGAGCGGGGGCTACTCTTTGTTGCAGTGCACGGGCTTCTCATTGCGGTGGCTTCTCTTGTTGCGGAGCACGGGCTCTAGGCGCGCGGGCTTCAGTAGTTGTGGTGCACGGGCTTAGTTGCTCGGCGTCATGTGGGATCTTCCCGGACCAGGGCTCGAACCCGTGTCCCCTACATTGGCAGGCGGATACGTAACCACTGAGCCACCAGGGAAGTCCCTGATCGTTCATTTTTATTCTATTTTTACAGAAGTGTCCATCCGTGACAATTGGGAAAGTTTTGAAAAATGGGTCCTTCAGTACTCCTGTTTGAAAAGCACTGGGTCCCTGGAGAGAAGACAGATGTCTAAACGGTGGCAGGCACTCCAAGTTTGCTGTATGAATGAGCAAATCACCTAATGATGGACGGTAGGAGTGACCAAGAGGAAGCCACAGGAAGTAAAACGGCTGGGATGGGGGTGTCTCATTTAGGGCCATGCAAAGGATGAGAGCTTAGGACTTCATGGCCAGTCTCGAGATGAGCATCACTATGCATTCACGCTCCTGATTTTAAAGATGGAGCTGGGAGACCTTTTCCCCGCAGATCATGGGACTGACCCACCAGCAAGGCCCACATACAAATAAAAAGTTACGTTCACTGATCATGACAACAGAAGTCAGATGAGGTTAGTAATGGAGATAACCATCTCCTAACCATCCTGAAGGAGTAACAGGAAACAGACTGTGGGCACAGGATCCTATTTTAAGGATCCAAGTGGAGGCTTTAGGGCACATTCACCTCGGGGTGATGAACTGGGGAGTAAGCAGGGTTCAGCCCTGGGGTGCAGGGTCAAGTCTGCCTTAAGCTCTTCAACTGTGTGGGAAACACCTAGAGCCTGAAAATTCTGCCTCTGAACATAAGCAAAAACTCCCCAATCAGGAAGGCTGCCGGGCACACCTTGCTCCATTTAAAAATTCCCCACTGGCACGTTCCTGAAACAAACAGATCTTCTTTATACTTAAGGAGACCTGGAACTAGGAAAACGGCATCTGCTTTTCTTTTCTGGGGTGGGGGGGGGGGTAGGTATTTTTCCCTGTAAACTTGTATAGTAGAAAACAGAGTCAGAATAGACCTGTGGGTGTTAAAAAAAAAAAATAGACCTGGGTCCTAATCCCTCCCTCTCTGCGTAAATCTTTCAAGCAAACCATTTCTCCTCCCCCCTCCACCTCAGTCTCCACATCTACAAGCGGAATAATAATATTACCTAAGTTAACGTGAGGATTAAATATCAGAATGTGTGTAGTGTACCTAGCTCAGGCCTGACACAGCGTGAGCCCTCAAACACTAGCTTGGGGGCTTTTTCTAATCACAGACCAAAGTGCGAACCCAAAAGAGTCCTGAGCAGTAACAAGTGCTATTGATTCAACACCTGCCATGTACCAGAAACAGCGCTAAATGACATATTTGTAATCTGGTGGCGTTCTCAGCACAACACTCTAGGTAGCTACTCCGGATCTCCTTTTAGAGATGAGACTCAGTGGGCGAGGTCCCCTGTCTCAGCTCAGCCAGCAGGCGGGCAGGGGACCAGGCTCCCCAGCTGTGCTCCCTATTACCCCGTTCTCACGCTCTTGGCTTCCTTGTTCTTGTTTGCCTCTGTGTCTCCCAAGAGTCTAAGATTGTGGGCATCAACTTTGGCTGGCCTTGTTGTTGTTCTGTAGCCTCTTTCATCATTGGTATAATTTTACATAACCTTGGCAAATTCCTTTAAATTTAAAAGAAAAAGGTTCAGTTCTTAAATAACTCCTGAGGGAGAAAAAGGTTTCTATAAATGATTTCGTTCTCTTCTCCTTAACGTTGAACTTAATAGGGCTAAGTCACTGGATCTCATTAACAAGTTGGGTTGTTTGCTGGTTTATTTTCATTTTGGAAACTCCTCTCCATAGTGACCCCCTCTCCCTCCCCCTGAAAAAAAATCCCGTGAGGAATTCTGATCAGAGCCTGGGGCCGTGGGGCACACCCCCTGGAGACTGTCCTGTTTCTAGAAGGCTCCTAGAGGGCAACAAGTCTTGCAACCTGACTCTTAGCCGACTTTTCACCTGTAGGATTGTCTCGGGGAAGGGGGAAAAGGACACAGGCAGGCTTTCTGCCTCCAAACAAAATGATGTATTTCATCAAGGAAGAAAGACTTTAAAACCCATCACCGACATTCACCTGACCCTATAAAAGGCAACCTAGAAGACTCTGGAATCCAACAATTTGGATTTGAGTACCAGTTCTGCCACTAATCTATGTGACCCCGGGCAAGTTACTTAACTTTTCTGTTCCTCACTTTCCTCATCTGTAAAATAAAGGTGATAACAGTACCTAAATCCATATATGCTTGTGAAGATGAATTAGGGTTTGCCAGGGACTGAGGGGTTTCTGGGACTCTCAGGGTTAAAACTGGGAAAGTCCTGGGCAAACCGGCATGAGCTGGTCACCTGAGATGAGACGAGAAGAGATGTGTACACACTTTAACACACCTGCACATTTCAACGCTCCGGGGTCTTAGCTGTCGTTATTGGTGGCCATCTCTGGCACCCATCTTATTTCGCGTCAAGTGTTGCCATGGTCCTCTTCTCCCCATTATCCACCTGCAGGGGCCTCCAATGTGCCTTCTCCTGACATTGCATTCCCCAAAGTCTCCAACAAATGTTTCTACATTCCCAGGACCAGCATCGAGAGAATTTATGATGTGTCAGGTAGGCAGCTTTTCAACAAATCCTGTGGTCTCTTCCCTCTCTTCACCTTCCTCAAATTTCAGGCAACACATAAAGGTGAAAAGGAGGAAAATGCCACATGACGATGGAGGCAGAGACTGGGGTGACGGGCCTGCAAGCCCAGGAATGCCAGTGATCTCTGGCCACCACCAGAAGCCAGGAGAGGGGCCTGGAACAGATTCCCCCTCAGAGCCTCCGGAAGGAGCCCACCATGCTGACACATTGATTTTGGACTTCTAGCCTCCAGAACTGGGAGAGAACAAATTTCTGTTGTTTTAAGCTGCCCAGTTGGTGGTTCTTTGTTACAATAGCCCTAGAAAACTACCACAGTTCCCTTACACAACCCAAGTCCAGACCTTCAAGTCCTGTGTCCTGACAAATGTTAAGGGCCTCTTCACCAGTCTTCCTGCCTGCAAACTCTTTCCTGAAATCCATCTGAAAATACCAGTTCCCGGCTCCCAGGTCAGAAACCTGCAGTGCCACCTGAGTGCCTGCCTCAATATTTCCCAAACTTACTGGAGAGGATGAATCCCCATAGTTAAAATTACTGGTTCCCTGGGCCCCACTTCAGGCCTCCAGAAATGGGATCACATAAAGGGGCCTTGGAATCTGCATTTTTAATCACCCAAGAGAATGTTATCCTCAGGCATGTTTGGGACCCTCTGACCTACAAGATAAAATCCAGAAGAGACCAAAGATCTTGGTTCACAGACATCCATAAAACGGCAGCAGCCTCCCTGTTGGAATGTCATCTCCCAAGGTTCTCCAGGGTCTTGGAATTCATCCCAACGCTCTGCCTGCCTCGCTCTCCTTCAACTTGACCATCCTCTACTCAAGGATGATTGAGAACCAGAGACTCTGTTCTTGCCATTTTCCTCCTTTGCATTTCCTCCCCCTCCTAGATCTAGATTCAGACGCCACAGAACTTAGAATGACTTCTAGTGATTCAGAGATGGCTTTTCAATGAACCTGAAAGAAAATCCAAAGTCATCATGGCCTGGAAGACCCTGCACAACCCACCTTGCCCCCCTTTCACCCTCAGTCTCGTTTAGAGCCATTCTTCTCCTTCTCTCCTCCAGCTCCAGCCATGGCTTCCGTTTAACTCCTCAAACACATCAAGCTTTGCCCTGCCTGGATCCTTCCAGCACATGCTCTTCCCTCTCGCCCCAGCCAGCACCTTATAATACATCACCAGCACCTCCTCGGCGCTTTTCCCACAACCCATCCTAAGCAGAACGTGCGTGCGCGAGCGCACATACAAACACACGTACACACTCCACTTATCCTCAGTCACTGCACTCTTTTTGATCAGTTGCCAGCAGTTAAAAATCAGGAAGTTCCCCGTAAAAATGTCCAGCCTCTCTTCAAGAACCACGAGACTTGCCACTATGAAGCCCACCGTCATACAGACCCACGGGCTGGGCTGGGCTTCGTGAGCTCTTGACTCGGCGGGAGCTCTCCCCTCTGCAGGCCCCGCCTGGCATCCACACCCGTCGCAGCAGCCACTTGCCTGGGCGGTAAAGCAATCCTGTTCTTGTCCCCCACCCCAAAATTGGGCTTACTTGTTTCTCATCTGTCTCCCTCATGCAAAGAGCTGGTCTTACTCCCCATTTCGGCCCCGGCATCCAGCCGGTGCCTGGCCCGTAGCTGGGCCTCCAGAAAGATGTGCTGAATGAATCAATAACTGAGGGCTGGACGGCCCGCCCCCTCCCTAAGTCCCACACGCCACACCACTCGTTTTGCCATTTAATGACACCCTTCCCTGCAAGACTCATTAAATTCGCTGCCCCAGTGCCTACGTCCTCCGGAGATCTTATGAAAACACAAATCTGTTCCTTTCATTGCCCAGTTTTAAAGATTTTAGGAGTCTCCCAGCACCAGCTGGAGAAAGCAGAAACTCCCCAGTGTGGCCTTTGAGGCCCATCTCATTGCTTCCCACCTCCTCCTCCAGCCCGCGTGGCCAGAGAGGGCCGCCACCTAGTGCACACCCGCGCCCCATGCAAGGCCGCAGGGGACACACCGCCTTCTCTGCCGGCTTCCACACCTCTGCTGCGAGGCTCCCTCTCCCTGGAACGCCTCCTCCCCCGCCCTAATCCCCCCCCACACCACCCCGTGCCTCTAGCAAACTCCTACTCATTCTTCTGCCCTGGCTCTAACCAAAGTCACTTCACCCGTGAAACACTCCAGACTCCCACCTAGGCCTGACTTAGTCATCCTCTCTTCTCCGCTCCCACCTCCTCTTTCCTGCCCCGGCCTTAGCCCTGAGTAATGGCTCAAAATAGCAGCTGGTGTCTTCTGAGTACTCGCTGTGTGCCAGGCACGGAGCGAGCTTTATCTCCTTTAATCATCACACCCAGGCTGAGCCTCTGCCTGGAAGGCTTCCCCGACCCTCAGCTCCCCCACCCCCGCTCCCACCAGCCAGAGAAACACAGGATCACTTTTTCATCTCCAGTGTCCCTGAAAGGCTACCCTTGTCACCCTATTTGAAATTTTCCTTTTCCTTCTACACCTTCTCCTACCCCCAAGCTCCCTAGGCCCCCCATCCCCCTTCCCGGCTTTATTTTTTCTCCATAGCTCTAATCATTAACACACTATATTTTGTAATTAATTAACTTGTGTATTCTTTCTCTCTCCTCCCCTGGGATGTCAGCTCCAGGAGGCCAGGGACTGGGTCATGTCTTCGCTACTACTGTATCTTTAACCATCTAGAATAGTATCTGGCACAAAATAGACACTCAATAAATATTTATGAATTCAAAAGAGGTAGATATTCTCACTATGTTCATTTCACTCCTGAGGAAGGTGGTCTTCAGAGAGATGAAGACGTGTGCCCACAGTTCCACAGCTGGTTAGTGATGGAGCCAGATGTGAGCTCTAGGATGGTCAACTCCAGCAAACCTCCCCCCTCACCTACTCTGCACATCGCTTCCAGAAGGCATCTCTCCAAGGGTCTGACTTCTCAGCTAGACTCTGGATTCTTGGAGGCAAGAACTTGATCACATTCATAGTATTGTGTCTGCCTGATCCTTAGTAGGCATTCAAGGATGCCTGCTGAGCCAACGTCTATGTGCACTGTGAAGTTCTAGATGGTAGAAATCAAACCTTCATTCTTTTTTTTTTAATTATTCTTTAACTCCATACCGAGGACCGTATTGTATACACAGTTGAGGCTTAATAAATACTTATTACATTAATGAATTCTATTATGGCAGTAGGTAATAAAAATAATTAGACAGCAATTATGACAATAATAGGTAACGTTTAAGGAGTCCTTACTCTGTGCTGGGTCCTATCATAAGTGCTTTGTACATGAATGAAGACAAATAATGCTCCTATTATCCTGATTCTACAGGCGAGGAAACCGAGGCTCCGAGAGCTTAAGCACTTGCCCAAGGTCACACAGGTAGGAAATCTCAGAGGCAGGAGTGAAGGTGGGCATCTGGGAATCACGTTCTTAAGGACTCCTCTAGGCTGCCTCTCGGCCTCTCTAAGAGATGGCCACTAAAAAGTCACCCCGTGTGAAAACAAGAAGAATGGTTTATTACACATTTCTGTTTTATTTCAAAGGATTTCTTGAAATTCTACCAAAGGATTTGGTAGGCAATATTTTGTGCTAAATAATAACCGCCAATGTTCTCACCGAACCTGATGGTTTGCAAAGCAGTTTCATGTATAGTTTCTCACCTGAGGAGAGAATCTGAGGCTCTGAGTAGTTAAACGAACAGGGTCAAGGTCACTCAGCCAGCAAGGGGCAGAGCAAGGGCTCAAATTAACAGCTATCACTTTAAAAAGTTAAGATCTCAGGGCCTCCAAGTATAAAGCCCTTCCATGTTCCTTAAAAGCCAATAAGATAGTTCATGGGGAAGGCACTTAGCACAGTTCCCAGCACCAGGGTGGACCCTCGTAAATGTTAGTTATCATCATCTTCATCAACACGTCCTAGGAAGTGGAATATTTTAGCTGATGACTGCTGCCTGCCTATTGACCCTGATGGAAAGGTTATGCGTTTCATTCTAGTTCCTCCCTGGCATGAACTCATTGAAATAATGATCAATCTCCGTTATCCCCGGGATACACAGAATGTTAAGAGCTGGAAGGGATTGTGAAGATGATCTCATCCGTCTACATTTACAGATGGAGAAACTGAGTCCCAGAGAGGCAAGAGGTCAGAAAGCAAAGCTCCTCGAGGGCAGGGCTCATGCACACGGTGCCTGGCACACGCTGCCTCCCATGAAGATGGGTTTTTAAGTAAAATGGCATTGAGTTTCTTACAAGCTACAGGAGATAATTCATTTGTTTCCCGAGCTGTGAGTGTTATAAGCCATTAACCAGAAAACGGATCATGTGACTTAATTCCAACTCTGCAAAGGGCTTAAAGTGCTTCGGTGAGTAGTCTGAGATTCATAAATGTACACTTCACCTCTCTCTCAAAGAATTATTAACCAGCTCCATTAAAACTGGCACTTGAGCGATCAAGGAGGAAAAGAGCTGGCAAGAGAGACTTCTTGAAAAAAATCTCACCAATCTCACCATTATACGCGATTTCTTGCCACCTCTTTTTTTTCCCCCCTAAGAGGAGGAAGGAAAAAATAAGCATTGTCATGCAAGATGTAAATCAATAAAATGAATTGTGGAAAATTACAAGCTCTTTCCACCTCACAAGGTAAATTTCAAACAGACACAAGAGTTGTGTTAAGTTGTAAAAGAACTAAAGACAGAAAGTATTGGGAAGAGGGATAAAGCAGAAATGGAACCCTCACTAGCTTCTTTCAGAGGGTGCAGATGGGCTGGGGCGGAGGAGATATGACAGTGTGTGGGTGTGATAGTCATTCCCAGCTAATGATTTTGTGAACCTGTAATTTATAGAATCTGTGTCATCCACTCACTTTGCTTATCTCCCTAACTCACTGAGTATTAATTCTCCCAGGCCTGGGACTAGCTTTTCATCCCCCACGTAGGACTTGATCAGCTTTAGCTTGAGGATTTGGGGGTGGGGAGGGAGGATGGAGAGAAATGAGATTAGGGTTCAGTTTTCAAACCAAAGAAACAAAAATATAAACCCTTCTCTGTTTCTGCTGTTTCTCTGGGCTTCATACTTCTTGAGAAAGGCTGAATTTCAGGCCCTGCTAACAAACGTGTGCCCGGAACAGCCGTCTCGGAATGAAAGGGCTCCCCTCCTCCACACCACCTTTATCAAATTCAGACTATTTTCCACATTCCTTCCTTACACAGCCCAGGCGCACTTGTGACGCAGGCCTCAGAGCACATTCCACTTAGGAGATCCAGAAAGCTCGGGCCCTCCCTTCCAGAAAGGAAAGTCCAAGAGGGATGCCACACCCCGGGGGAGGACAGAGAGGATGTGACGACACCTCCAGGAATGCAGGGCCCACGCAGGTGTGTTGGCACCCATGAACTTCCTTTTTAAAAAGGGGCTTGATAAATCATACCGATAACAGTAATAGAGCTCCACCACCCAGCAATAGCTCCCACAGAACTAGGGCCCAGCACGTAGCCCTGGCAGCGGGGGGTTGGGAGGTGACAGCTGAGAACAGAGATCCCAGCGGTCCCTGGGAGTCCCTGAGACCTTTTCAGGTGAGTCTCAAAGCCCAAACTATTTTCAAAATACTAAGATGTCACTTGCTCTTCTCACCTTCCTTGTCAGACAGGTATACAATGGAATTTTCCAGAAGGGACAGGACATGTGATGATATCATCACCCTGATGACTATTGGTATGTGTGCTTGTGTATTCTTGTGTTTTAAACATTTCTCAATTTCAATTTTAATACAATGACTGTTGAAAGACATATCACACATAAACACAATACCTGGAGGCCCTCCATAATTTTTAAGAGTATTAAGGGGTCTTGAGACCAAACTGCCATGCTGCCCCATCACAGCACCACACTTCATTTCCAGTTTAGCTTGAGTCACATAGTAGGTGCTTTTGAACAGGGGGTAGAGAAGGCAGTTTTATTATTACTCAGCTTGGGATGGGATCCTTTCCATCTGGACTTCCACCCAAAATGGCCAGAAAAACTTTAAATTCCCCCACGAATATTTGCTGGACTGAACCCCTCAGGGGGAAAGATGGGTTTCTCACCTTTGAGCCCAGGTGGGGTAAAGTTAGTATGGAGAAATCGCCCTCCTCAGCTCCAGCACCCAGCAGAGGCATATCTGAGTACCTGCTAGGAGTCAGGTAGGTGCTACTGCTCCACAGTGAGCAAAGCAGACCCCTGCCTTCTCAGAGCCGTCATTCTCGGTCAGGAGCAGATTACTCCCAAAACACATAGGGAAACGGGAACTTGACACAAGTGCTGGGAAGGAGGGGTGCAAAGTGTGAGGAGGGATGGGAGGCATGAGATAAGGGGAGGAAGCCTCGGAGGACTCAGGTGGAATGCAGCACCCTAACCAGATCTTCTTGGCCATTTCAGGTTAGAAACCCCGCCCGCCGGCCCAGGTCCAGCTCAAAGGAGGGTTCCACAGCTCCTTGATGAGCCGCAGTGCCATGATGAGCCCCCTGCAGGTGTGTGTGGGGGAGCGTCGGGGGTCTCCTCCTCACCTCCCCAGCACGGCCAGTGCTGAAAAGGGCCCCTGGGAGAACAAACCCAGCTCTGGGGCATTTAGAGAGGAGTCAGTCTTTTGTTATCAGGGACATAGCTCGGTCATTCCACTGGGGGGAGGGGGACAAAGGCAATCTGGAGGCTGTCATTGGTGGACACAACGAATAGCCCAGAAATGGCTGGAGGGAGAGGAAGACTTCAGAGGTTAAAAATAAATTTAAAAGAAAAGAAAAAAAGAAAGCCCTGGAGGGCCGGTCTAGAAGTACCCGGGGAAGCCGGACCTTCGAGGAGCCATCCCGAGCCTCTGCCCACTTTCCCTCCCTCCCAGCGGCTACTCGACCCTATGGGACTTGACGGACTGCAGAAAGAGTCTCTACCAACAAAACTAAGCCAGTAGAGCCCTGAGATTCTTCCCCAGTGACTGTTGCAGAGGCGGGAAAACTTGAATTTTGTAATCAGAGTTGCAGCCAGACCCCTAAACGACGCAAATGGGTGGTGGAGGGGCGTAGCTGCACGCTGCAGCATCCCAAAGTGGAAGGAAGATAAGGGGTGGCAGAAACATAGCAGCCCCACCCCGCTTCCGCACCAGCCGGGCCTCGCCTCCCATTCCCCCGCGGCGCGCGAGCCGGGTCCGGGTCAACCAGGCGCGCGCCTGCGCGTGCGCAAAAGGCCCAGCGCCCTAGCTCATCTCCAGGTGCGCTCGCGCTTCCGGCCTGCCTTCCCGGGGCGGAAACTCCAGGGCCCGCGCATGCGCTTTCCAGCTCTCCTGCTAGGTCGGGAGAGGAGGTCCACGGCTTCAGGTGATCCCGCCCCTCCCTCGCAGCGTGGGACCAATCGTACGGCGGCGGGCGGGACTTTCGCGGAGGCGGCCCGCCCACGCGCTGCGCGAGACGTGTACCGATTGGTTGGCGCTGGGGGCGCAGGTGCGCGCTTCCCATTGGGTGTGGGCGGAGCGCGAGCCTCCAAGGCGTCTACGGAGGCTGCAGGTGAGCGCGCGCACGTGCCGCGGCTCCCGCCCGGCTGGGGTGCGCGCGCGCGGGCTCGCGGGGGAAGCAGCTGAGAGCTAGGCTGCGGCGCCTGTCCCCTGTGCTCCGCCCCCTCCTCCTTCGCCGTCGCGGCCGTCGCAGAGGCCCGGAGGGAGGGAGCCGCGTTCCCGCCCGCCGCGCCGCCAGTCTCACCCTCGGTCCCACCGCGTGAGGAGCCAGCCGAGCGGAGCTCTGCGCGGAGACCCGAGCCACGGTCGCCCCTCCGCAGGTGCCTGTGAGGAGGCGCCTGGGCCGCAGCCGAGTCCCGAGCCCAGCGGCCGGGCACTCGCTCTCCGCGCTCCGAGGGGCGGCCCGGCTGGAGGAGGCTGTTGCGGGCCAGGCCTCAGGATGAACCGCAGCCACCGGCACGGAGCGGGCAGCGGCTGCCTGGGCACCATGGAGGTGAAGAGCAAGGTGCGCGGGGCCCGGGCTGGGCGGAGCGGCCGGCTAGATGGGGACTGGCGGTCAGAGCCTTGAGGGGGTGCTCCCGGGGCCTGGGGGAGGCCTGGGGGAAGCCAAGGGCTGGCCGGGGACGGCCTGAGGAGCTGCCCGCTGTCTGGGACCGTGGTGGGCGCGATGGTGGGATTTGGAGGCAGGAGATGGTGGAGAATACGCTTGCTGTGAAGAGGACGAGCGTGGGGGGTTGTGTCTGCTCCTGCCCCAGGTAGGGAGGAGACCAGCTGAGCGCTTAATCTATCTCCTTAAAAATCATTCCTGTTCAAGGATGGGAGTAAGGGCCGAGGTATAGCCGAGGATGGGAGGCGTTTGAGCGCAGCGTGGTACGAAAGGTTTGGAGGAATTCTACCTCTTGGCCTTCTGAGTAAAGAGTATTTGGAATACCCGTGGTCACAAAATGTTACCCCTTTCTGTGGCTCAAGGGTGCATCAAGTGGTGAAGGAGAGAGCCCAGGGAACTCAAGAGCCCTTGTAAAGTTAGCTTTGCTTCCTGCTTAGAGATTTTTCTAGCACTAACTTTGGTATGCATTTAATCTATAAAATTAACACTATCGCCTTTCGTTTGAGTAGCACTTCACAGTTTGAGTCTGGGTGCCCTCTTCATTCCATCCTGCTACCTTTTCACATCAAGTGTTTTCACTTTTGACCAACGGTATGCCAATCTGCTGATAATTACGTCAGTATCCACTGAATTCCTAAATTGCAGGGCTCCCTGAGCAGGACGGTGTATAGGGATTAGTGAGGGAATGCTTTCCAACGGGGGTTTTGAGATGGAATTTGAAGATGGTCAGCGGCTACGGGAACATTTTCAGCAAGCATTTCATGAATTGAAGAGCCAAAGGGGACTTAGATAACCTAGTCTGATCCTCTGAGAAGACGGGGGCTCAGAAAGCTTATGACTTCGACAAGGTGTGCTTTTTATGACAAAACCTTAAAACCTTTTACAAAATAAGTTTTAGGCTTTATAGAATAGAAAAAGGAGGACATGGGCTGGGCCCTGAGAACATTGAAAATAAGCTGGGAAGATCAAAACACATGAAAGAATAGGAGAAAAGTAAAAGCATATCAACTTTAAGAATAATGAAACATCATTGAATGTAAGACTGCGGGGTGGGGTAGGGGGGAGGAGAATGCAAAATCCAGGAGTGATTTTCAGTGCAGTAGAGTAGGAAGGCTCCCTGGAGCCTGTGGTAGAATGGTTTTTATTATCTGGAGTTGATAAGCAAAGTTCTATAAGTTGCTGTAACTGAGATGATCACATCAAGAGTATCTGCATTCATTTTTCACATTATTTTACAATGTTATTTTCGACTTAACTCGTGTATCAGAATAGGCACTAGTTAAGAAACCCTTCTGCTTAATAAGAATAGAAATATAGTTACAGCCGTTTCATGAATAAGCTGTCTCCTGTGTCCTCCGTGGAACTGCCATAGCAAATTGAAGTGACACGCTTGAACTAAGGGTTAAGATAACTCAAAATACATAGAGCTTTTCCTCTAGCAGTATAGTGGTGGTAGTTCCGTGGCCAGTGGTTGAACCTTCTCATGGCCTTTCTGTCATAAATCTAGTTTGGGTTTGTGGGAGTTGAGGTTAAGAAAAGAAAGACATTTATGATGTTGCATAATCTTAAAATTCAGTTTGTGGTCCTAATCTTGGTAGCAAGTATTTAATCTTTTTATCATAGGAAAAAATGAGTAGGGATTCTAGGTGTTCTGATAAATACAGTCAAGTGGCAATTTATCTCTCAGACTAGAAAACCTCGAGCACTCGGGGACTGGAATTTCAGGCTTTCTGCCCTTTTTTTCTGTCAACTGGTTTGTGAATCTTTCCCATACTGCCCATTATATATTTGACCTGCCATACTGGACTTCTGGTGAACCGTGTCTCTTAAATAGAATCAAGGCATTCTGAGAACCTGCATCTCATAAAGTGTGGTCCCACTAGTGTTCTAGCTGCTGATAAATAGGCACAGTAGAGGTGCTGTTTCTAGTGTGTCAGTGGCACCTTATGTTTTAAATATATATTTAATGGATTAAATAAAACATTTGGCATCTTTACCATTTAAAAAATATTTGGACAGATGTGTGAAGCAATACTTCCTTTTTCACTGCTTTGGTGATATCACAGCTTTTTACAAAGCTGGTCGCTAAGAGGTTGTAACCACAACTTGGTGATGTACAGATCCACGTTTCAGGATTTCTTTTTCTTCTGCATAGAAAACAGTGTCAACAGTGTCATATCTTTACTCATGGAAGGGGAAAATGGTGCAAATAAAGTAATGGATAATGCAAATATAACTATAGTTAAGTTGTGATACCAGTTACCATGTGACTTTTTTTGGTAACTGATTTATCTTCCTGTTTCTCCAGAGTTGGAAAAGCTCTTAATTATCAAGGTGATGTCCTTTAATAACCTTAGGTTATTAAACACTTGGAATAGTCTTTGAGCTGTACATTTCCTAGTTATTATTCATGGGCAAACAATATTAAAATTAAGTTTTCATTTCTAGAGTGTACCAAAAGATGCTGGGAGACAGGTGTCCATACACATTCTGGGTGACCAAGGCAAACTAGACCAGGCTAAGAAAAGTTATAATAGTTGTTGATTGGGTCTTAATATTATCTCTATTTTAGTATTTTTCTTCATGTAGTAAAAAGTTCTCTTAATCCTATTGTTTTGCTGCAAGAAGCATAACAATTTCTCTTTTTTTTTTCCTGCTAACATTGCAAAAGGGCACATCTACTTGTGAAGCCATACAATTTTACATTGTTTTTATCATAACATTTAAGCAAGAGAAAAAAATGTTGAGCAAAGAATTTTTATCCACAAGCTTTAGCAAAAACATTGCAGCCCTAAAATATTCAATTATTAGATGTTACTCCCATTCACCAGGGGAAGTAATAAAACCCTGAGATGAATCAGAAAGCACTAGGATGTTTTGATACCAGAATAAAGACAATGGAGAAGAAACTATGACTTTTTATAACATCATAAGACTAACTCTGATATGAAGGGTGTTCCCCAGTTATTATTTACTTTGAAACGTGAAGGTATGACTACACTTTTTGAGCGCTTTAGGTATGAGTCACCTTATGTTCTTGACAGATGTTAGTGTTTATGTTTCAGGAATGTGTTTTGGAAACTTTTGATTTGTTAGAGGTAAGAAGTGGTTTTAGTAATTTTTCATTTTAATTTAAAACTAGTGAGTAGTGTGGGTATAAGCAAGGCAGCTGAACTCTTTGAGACAGCAAAAGCGGCGAGTTCAGAGAGACCATGGGATCCTTAGGGAAATGAATTGACACATTTGCAACCTGCTCAAATTATTCTGATAGGGACTTTCTCTGCAAGATGCTTAAGGCTGTCTTAGGGGTACGTTAGTGTTTCTTGCCAATAATAGATATTTAGAGGAAAAATTAGTTCAGTGGTCAAACATATTTGGCAAACATTTGTTTAAAAACTTTTTTATTTTTTTTTTAATCAACCACAGGACTTAACTGAGCGTTTAATATCTGGTCTCCACAGTGATTCCTAAGAGTGTAATTATAGTTATGTAGCGTTTCCCAAACTTGTGTGACTGGGGCACTTTTTGAGGAAGGCTGATGAATCTTTCTTACGTTTCCACATTTGAGGAAATGCCATGCTAGTCCCATAGTTAAGTCATGGATCCTGTTTCTTATGGACTAGATGAAGCCAGTCCTTCGTGTTGAGTAAGAACCACTTAAATAATTTGGCATTTGGAAGGCAGAGGTGTGAATCTAGAGTAGGGAAGCAGACCTGAGAACTAGAATTGTGGGGATAAATATTGGGCATGATGGAAGTGTCGTCCTCCCTGTTTGTGTGATCCCTTAATGCCTCTCATATAGTAATTCTCTTTCCCCACTAATTTCTGAGCTCTGGTGCAGGCCTGAGCCTTTCATTCTCTAGGGCCTAGCATTGTGCCAAGCACGTAAACACTTTTGCTTTAATTGGAGAGTTGTAGGACATATATTTAATGTGTTGTGTGTGTGTGTGTGTTTTTAAGATTAACATAGGGAAGACACTTCTTATCTCTAGAGCTGTTTCTTATATGACATACCTCCATTTGTATCCTGCCTTAGTGCCAAGAAACTCAAAGTCCTTTTTGTATATGTTGCTGTTAATTCTTGCCACTTCCTGTGAAATTGTAATTCCTTTTATGGGGAAGGAAACTTAGATGCTTTTTGCTACCAGTCAAAATAAAGACTTAGGAACATCTTTGTTACCCCATGGCCTGAGTGAGGAGCAGATACTGCTGTCAGGATCTGGGCTCCAGACAGGGTTTGTTTGAGCTGAGTCACTCTGCAGGACAGTCCTCAGTGAGACCTGGGTACCCCAGGGATTAAGTTGAGCCTGCATCTCTTGAAGGGAATGCCCTTCAGAGATGCAGCAGTGAGCAGACACATTCCTGTGCCTTCCTTATGTTGTTTTATCTCCTGATAATGAGATTTCTGACAATAGACCGTGTTATTGGAACTGTCTTCTTCATTAAGGGAAATACTGTGCCTGTGAATTTTTCTGTCATGCATTTTAAGATTGGATCCTGTTACCTTTTTTAAAATTAATATGTTTATTTATAGTTTGGAGCTGAATTTCGTCGGTTTTCACTGGAAAGATCAAAACCTGGAAAGTTTGAGGAGTTTTATGGATTACTGCAACATGTTCATAAGATACCCAATGTTGACGTTTTAGTAGGCTATGCAGACATCCACGGAGATTTACTACCTATAAATAACGATGATAATTATCACAAAGCTGTTTCAACGGCCAACCCACTGCTTAGGATTTTTATACAAAAAAAGGGTAAGTAACAATGTTTAGAAAAATTATTTTAGAATTAGAAGTTGTTTATTTTCCTCATTGATAGGATACACAGAATTCACTACAAATTTAATGAATAGACATTTTGTGTGAATCTTCTTACCATATTAACTAACAAGTGAGTTAAGACATCTGTGATATTATTGGTTTAATTGACATCGTTACACTTCGCTAAGTATACTTTGGAAAGATTGCGGGGTTTTTTTTTATTTATTTTTATTTTATTTTGGGCTGCGTTGGGTCTTCGTTGCCGTGTACAGGCTTTCTCTAGTTGCGGCGAGCGGGGGCTACTCTTCGTTGTGGTGCATGGGCTTCTCATTGAGGTGGCTTCTCTTGTTGCGGAGCATGGGCTCTAGGGGCGTGGGCCTCAGTAGTTACAGCACACGGGCTCAGTAGTTGTGGCTCACAGGCTCAGCAGTTGTGGCTCACGGGCTCTAGAGTGCAGGCTCAGTAGCTGTGGCACTTAGGCTTAGTTGCTCCGTGGCGTGTGGGATCTTCCCAGACTAGGGATCGAACCTGTGTCCCCTGCATTGGCAGGCGGATTCTTAACCGCTGCACCACCAGGGAAGTCCGAAAGATTGTGGTTTTAATTACTTTATAACCTCTTAGATTTTTTAAAAATGGAAATTAGGAATTTATTGAATCTTCACTTTGTTGAATGGAATTTTGTCCATTCAGAAAGATGTGGTAGGAGGAGTATGACTTTGGAGTCAGGGAAACATTCTACTTCTTTGGTAGCAATTAACTTTGAAATCTGTATGCACCACTTAATAGGTACCTGAAGGAAAGCTGTTTATTCTTCCTGGGTCGCGGTATCTTTATCTATAGAATGAACATACTATCTCGTAGGATTACTAGGAAGTTTAAATGAGCTCAGTGCAGTGCTCTGGCATGTAGTATGCCTCCGGTGAATGTTTTCTTTCCTTTCAAGGCATTTTTCACAGAAATAAAACTAGTGAATTATCTGGAAAATCAGAGAGCAAGTCATTATTTTGGAGGAATGTAAACATTGATATTGGTCTTGCAAAAGAACATTTTAAAATAACCACTCTATATGGCAAGAATTGAAACGTATTTTGAGCCCTAAAACTTTTAACTTTGTGGCCTCCTCCGTGTGTGTGTGTTTATCTGTGTCCGCCTGTAGATGGCCATGGTGTGTGCCATTTATTCCTTTGTCTTTGGTAAATGAAGAGGTTTGGAAAGGCGACATGAGAGCCACAAGCCCAGTATTGGTGGGATAATCAAAGCTTTACTGTGTTTGTAAACCAACCCAGAAAGCAGTTTGAGAGAGTGGGTAGAGATTACCCTTGAAGGTGAAACTTTCTTTCCAATCAGTTGATAAGCATTGGACCACTCCTAGGGCTTTGAAATTCCACTGATTGTGTATCTTTGCTTCTGGGTTTGGAGGATCTAAAGTCCGCCAACAAAATAAACCTCCAAGGGTAGGGTAACTTACCTCTGTATCACTTGACTATTTACAAAATACTTTACAAACAAGCAAATTCATTTTCCCAAAGACCCCTAAGATGGATTTCCTAGGTATGTGGCAGGGGTGTGGTGCAATTAGAGTGTTACTTCAGGAAGACTCATTTGGCTGTTCAGGAGGAATTGGAGTACGCAGCAGTCTTACAGGAGAGAGCAAGGAGCAGGGGGGTGAGAGACGCTGAGAAGCTGCCCCGGCAGGAGACCAGGTGAGGAAGATGAAGGGGAGGATCTGAGAGTCACTGCGCTCCCCCCACCCGGAGGGCAGAGGGTTGAAGAGGCGTCCAGAGGAAAGTAGCTTTCTGGATTTGAGCCTGATGGCGCCATAAAACAGGTACAGTCTGGAAGAGAGGTTGACTTGGAAAGAAAATTGGTTTGGTTATAGGACAAAAAAGCTTATCTGGCCGGCGAGTTTCAACCTTGTCCCGTAGGAAATCAGAAATGATGGGCTGGAGCTTAGGGTGGAAATCTAGAGGCTGATCAAAGAGCTGAAAGTCTGCAGAAAAGTGATAGTTGAAATTTTGGGGAGTAGACATAAGGGCTTGCTGAGATGAAGAGCAGGGATGGTTCTTAGAAAGCTATGTATAGAATGTTGGAGAAGGAAGAGGAGAAGACAAAACATCGGAGTGGAGCTTGTCATTTTAAGCAGAATAATTTAAATCATTGTTGTTGCATAGAAGGCCTGTCTTGTTAGCAGTTGTAATTTTCATTACAAATTTGCTGTTTGGAACATGTATTTAAATATAGAATGACTATTTTTAAACTACTGCCATCTGACAGAACTTGTTGGATTATCCCCTTCGTTAGAAAGATTATAGGTGTTGGATTATACTACCACATGTTTTTGTTACTGGAATTGTAACAGTTACGTGATCATAGGATTAATCCTAACATCTTTTAAGGGCGGTTATCATCTGCTGTTTCCTTTTCAAATATGTTTAGATGTAAACAAAAGTTTTCTATGCTGTAGAGGTAAATAACCAATACAATTCAGAGCCCTTAGAATTTGATCTAGAAATAGGCAGTGTGTTCAACAGAAAATTTTTGTTTTTAAAAATGTAACTTTAGGACATCCCTGGTGGTCCGGCAGTTAAGACTCCATGCTTCCACTGCAGGGGGGCACGGGTTCAATCCCTGGTCGGGGAACTAAGATCCCGCATGCCACCCGGTGTGGCCAAAAAAAAAAAAAAGTAACTGTAATACAAATATGACTTAAGCAAAACATGAAAAGTCAGTCAGTCGATTCATTCCTGCTGAAAACCCTCCAGTGGTTTCCGTTGCATCCAGAATAAAATACATCCTGATTTGTGCTCCACAGCAGCGTCTCCTTCCTCCATTCTCCCACTCCCCCCTCACAGCAACCGCATTGGCTTTCTTTCTGTCCCTAGGACTCAGCGGGCTTGTTGCCGTCTCTGTGCTTCTGCACTTGCTGTTCCTTCCGTAAGCAACGCTTTTCCTGCAGCTGGTCCCATGGCTGCCTCCTCCTCCCTCAGTTCTCAGTTCAGATGTCTTTCTCAGAGGGGCCTCTTCTGACCACCCTAGCTAGGGCCCCCCAACCTCCACCTTTACCACATTACCCTCTGGTTATTTAGGTAGAGTTAACATGTTTGTTGTCTGTCTTACAGAGTTACACAGTGCCCTGTAGTTCGTGGTGATACCTTTTTTTTTTTAAACAGAGCTCAAGAGATGCTTAAGTAGAAAGCTGATTTTACTTAAACTTTAATGAACATTAAATTCAGGAAACTAATGTAAAACATGGCATTAAGTACAGTTACATTTTCTCGCTTAATTACAACACACTTTCTGTTTTACTGGCCTGTTGCTTCCAATTTAGGAACCAATAGGGCAGCAGTTGCACTTGATGTGGCACCAAGCGATTTTTTTGAAAGACAGACATGAAAACGATTCTAAATTTTAAACCGTGTGACCTTTTAACATCTGATCCCCTCTACCAAATAAAGCTTCTTTGAAGTGAAAGCTCAGGACTGAAGGCATAAACCACTTCATAGCTTGAACTCGGGGGTAGCATCATGGCATATCTTGAAAAGTTTTATGTCTTACAATAATTTATTGTTAGAGGAGAAAACCCAGACTCTATTTCCAGGGCTGTTATTGTGGAAGCAAAAACAAAACAAAAAACCTGATATTTTAAAAGTTACTTTCGCAGAGGATCCTAGGGCTTTGGCCAGCCCCCTCACCCTGTCAGAGTTTAGAATTTCCTCATTTATTTGAGGGAAAAAGAGAGTTTTTCTTCTCTTGTTGTTCAGGTGGTTCTTGTATGGTAAACAATCTCAGAAAATATTTAAAGGTTGCACCTTTAGAAGAAGTACTCGGGTCATTCCTGTAGGTTTGGAACGCAGCCAGGGAAATGTGTATTTTTTAAAAGCCCGTTGCGATGATCAGCCAAGTCTGAGGCCCGTTGACCTGCACGGACGTCTCGCCAGATCTGATCAGAATACCTGCACCACAGCTGCTCGCTGTGTCACAGGCTGTTTCTGTGTGCCGTCAGACAAGCACATTTGTATCATGGGTTTATTCAAAGGAGTATGTTGGAAATACCAGAAGGGCCTTGCTTGAAGCCTCATCTGCCTTAGGACGTGGCCTTGTGGCCCAGACACCTGGAACTGGGCAGCCACTTAAACTTGTCTCTTAGAACTTTACTGTGCATTGGATGTTATTTGGGAGCTGTATTTTAAGGTTATATTTTAGTGAGTCAGGGTTGAATTTAGAAATGGTCTAAGGAGTATACATTTTAATAGTAAATTGTGAAAAATTGTTTAACAGAAGGTACGGCCCGAGAAATAAAAAAATTCTGTGCCAGTTGCTTATGACAGAAACCTGGGTGTCGCCTTTGACACATACCTTTTTTTCAGTCACCTGGCCTATTAAAAATGTGTTCTAATTATTTTTCAAGCTTATTTCCCCATTCCACTGCCTCTGCCCCAGGCCAGGTACCATCCTAAATTACCTGCAGTAAAACCTCCTGTCTTCCCCGCAGGTCCCTCCTCCAGCTTGCAGCCAGAGTGAGCTTTGTAGGAAAACCAAAATCCTTGGTTTTCTTCCCTTTGCCCTCAGGCTGAAGCCCGTAATCCTCCCCACTTCCCCGGAGGCCCTGTCTGTCTGCAGAGCCCTGGCCGCCTGGACTTGGCTCCAGCTCCTCCTCTTCTCTCCCCTCCCACCCTGCCTTCTCACCGTCTCCTCCGCCGACCCCATCCTGCCCGGCTCTGTATTTGTTGTATCTGCACCCGGAAGTTCTTCCCTCCCTTCTACCTGATTAGCTACTGGTTTGTTTCCCAGTCTCAGTATAAACCACGCTCCCCAGAGAAGCCTTGCCTTACCCTGCAGACCAGGCTGAGTTCCCACTGATAAACTTCACAGCTCTTGGCACCTTTGTAATAATATAATGGTTTCAAGTTCTTTGTTAATTGCCATCTATTTTAGTCTGTAAGCACCAAGAAAGCAAGCACCTTAGCTGTTTGGTGCGCTGGATCTGCAGCACACAGCACGATGTCTAGCCACATAGTAGCAGGTGCTTCTTAAGTGTCTGGCATTTGATTTTCCTTATATTGGGAAGTGAAGGGATCTGCAGACTTTGAATATTGCTTTAAGTGATGTTTAATCCTTTTAAAGTTGCCACATGTATTTCATTTAACCATTTTGGATTAGAACAAGGGTTGGCAAACTCAGGCTTGCTGGCTGTTTTCATAGAACACAGCCATGATCACTCCGTTCTGTAGTGCCTGTGGCTGCTTTTGCAACAGAGACCGTATGACCTGCAATACCTAAAATATTTACTGTACAAACGCTACAGAAAAAGGTTGTCCACCCCTTGATTAGAACAATTTCAAAAATTATTTCATTCTTCCCCTGTCTTCCTACTGAACTTGAATGGGTCATAATCTTGAACCTTCTTGATGACTCTACCATGAACTGTTACTGTTTTGTTACTGTACACGGATGCTGCTGGGATTTATATAACGCTTTTGTTTTGTTTGTTTTCAGGTTTGCTTTTTCTTCGCTGTAGGCTTTTATTTTTTGTATCTGTGCCTGCCACTCACTGGTGGACCCTTACCCCTGACTGTGACTTAAGACTGTGAGCTGAGGAATGAGATAACCAGGGTTTTTTGGAATTAATGTTTAAAAAGTAAGAGGCTCAGAGGGAGGCCCTTCAGGGCTCCCTTCCTCTGTGAGGAGAGCACAGGGGCTTTTTGTGTGTAAGGAAGTGAGACATCCAGTTTGGCTGTTTGGCGGCATTCCAGGGGTAGATCCTTGTCTGTTTCGGTGAGCTGAGATTGTCAGGCTCGGGATAGGTGAGGTTTCGCTGAGCCTATATCACACACTGTTGCATAAAGCCTGGGTTTATACAAGTGAAAGGTTGCCATGAGCCAGGATTCCAACTTTCCGTCTCTTTCTGAGTTTTGTACTTTGACAGACATGCTCAGGTGGAACGTCAGGCCTGTTCCCTGTAGATGTTCACCTTTACACTTTAAACGGACACCCTGCACCCTGGCTTTCTGCCAAAATATTTCTTTTCCCAGTGGCTGGAAACTGATTAGCTAGATGGGAGAACAAAGGTGCCTTTGTACTGGGGCATATTGCTTTTGAGAATTTAGCAGAGAGCATTCAAACAGAGTCTGGATGCAATGCCAAATTATGCAGATTTGGGGGGTTTTTGGTCAGGTTTCCCATGAATAGGTATGTAGGCAACTTAGTTTTGTTCTCCTTTTGTATGGTCTGGAATTTCCCATATAAAAATTGTGTGGGCTTTCTTAATTGATTGTAAAATGAAATATACAATTTTGAATAAACACATTCAGTAGAAGATCATTGTTGATAGATTTCTGGCTACATTTTGCCCAAAAGATTCTTTTGTCAGTCAGTTTATTTCCCAAGCCAAATTATAAATAAATTTGTCTTTGTAAGAACACAGTGTAAGTGCTTTCTCCATAAATGAAGCAAAATTATCCCCAGGGGGAAAATGCCCCAAAATCAGGTACCACTAGGCTTTTTTTTTGGTTGTACTGGGTCTTAGTTGTGGCAGGTGGGGCTCCTTAGTTGTGACATGCATGTGGGATCTAGTTCCCTGGCCAGGGATCAAACCCAGGCCCCCTGCATTGGGAGCGCAGAGTCCTAACCACTGCGCCACCAGGGAAGTCCCCAGGTACCCCTAGTCTTGTACATTTATCTGAATCTAGCTTTTGAAGAGTGTTCAAGCAGCACTGAGAAAAGAATACTGAAGTCTCCAGGCTCTGACACACAGTGGACATTTAACATTCACTGTGTGAATTGAACATGTATGGTATTGGCCTTAGTAAGAAAACCTGGGGCCAGTCTTCTGTCTGTACCTTATTTTGTACCCTTAATTTCCTGGTCTATAAAGTAAAGGTAATAATACTTACCGACAGGGGGGCCGAGAGTTGGGTGACAAGAGGCTACGGATGGAAGCCCTGTGCAGACACAGTCTGGTGATGTTACTGTTGTCTGTAGCAGTGATTGAGACTAGGACTTTAAACTAGTTCTTGGGATGGTGGGGGCACTTTTGTCTTTTTTATTCTTATTAAATATTTTTTTCATCCTTGGAGATTGTGACTTTTTAGTTTATCCCCATTCCAGTTATTTTTGAAATGTGATTTCACCTTTTATGCCTGCTGCTAATTCTGTTTCCTCATCCTCTGATGAGACGTGTTGTTTGTAGACTGTCTACCTCCAGCTGTGGGATGTAAGGAGATCTAGTTTTAGTGCCCTGTTTTCCCTGATTTACATCAGGGATTATAAATTGCTGGCTTGAAGAATAAATTCAACCCCCAGATGTTATTTTGCTCAAACAGGTTTTTGTTGTTATTTAATTAGGTGTCGGCATTTTAAATGGGAAGGTTTGTGTTTTTTTTAACCTAAAAAAACAAGACTTTCTGACAAGTTGGACTGTCCACACAAATTCCTACAGTCCGTGAAGAAAAGCTGCCTGGAGCGAGAAAAGCCATGCCATTAAATGGGGCAGGAGCTCTCAGCTTTGCCAGAATCCTCACCCCTCCCTGTTGTCTCTGTCTTATACCTCAGCCTCTTTCAAAATTGGGAAAATGAAAGGTTAAGAACTCCCCTAGAAAACTGAGGGAGAGTGTATTTTCCGAAGACCAGAATTCCTGTGTTTGATATGCATTCATTTAATTACATTATCATTTTATGTGTATTATCCATTTCATTTAATTACAGGCAGACCTCAGATATATTGTGGGTTCAATAAAGCAAATACCACGATAAAGCAAGTCACATGAATTCTTGCACAAATTAAGCGTGTAATAGCATCATGTCTAAAAAAATACATAACTCAAGTTTAAAATACTTTTTTGCTAAAAAAAAATGTTAACCATCACCTGAGCCTTCAGCAGGTCATAATCTTTCTGCAGTAGTGATGTCAAAGATCACTGATCAAAGCACATCGTAACAAGTATAATAATTTAAAAGTTTGAAGTATTGCAAGAATTAACAAAATGTGACCCAGAGACACGAAGTGAGCAAATGCTGTTGGAAAAATGGCGTCGGTAGACTTGCTCGGTGCAGGGTCACCACAAACCTTCAATTTGTAAAAAAACACAATTATCTGCGAAGCGCAGTAAAAAGAGGTCTGCTTGTACACTGTCCTCCCAGACTCTAGTACAGGTATTTGAGCTTCAAAAGTGCCCAATTTCGTGTCATTGAGTCAAATATGATAAACATGCAAATTGGAGGTGTTTAAACAAACATAGGGAAAATACAATGTAAATAACTTGTTTTAAATGGTGTTTAAGAATGTGTGTGCGAGGCTTATCAGAATTTCATCTGCCATATTTAATGTTGTTTGAGTCATTGAGCTTTTTCAAATTTAACTTCAACTTTTGGTAACTTCATGGTGAATACTCGAGAGGGCCACCTGTTGGGCTTTTCTGGTATAGCATGTCTTACTGCGTTACATTTTCAGCCGATAGGAGCAGGCTGATACTTAACGAGTTTGTTTATGTATCAAATATATTTGAGTTGTCCTTTCTGTACAGATTCCACTATAGATAAATGGGCGTTTTTACAGCATTTCTATAATTATTTTATTTTATTTTTAAACAGAAGAAGCAGACTACAGTGCCTTTGGTACAGACACACTAATAAAGAAGAAGAATGTTTTAACCAATGTGTTGCGTCCTGACAACCATAGAAAAAAGCCACACATAGTCATTAGTATGCCCCAGGACTTCAGACCTGTGTCTTCTATTATAGACGTGGATATTCTCCCAGAAACACATCGTAGGGTCCGTCTTTACAAATATGGCACTGAGAAACCCCTAGGATTCTACATCCGGGACGGCTCCAGTGTCAGGGTGACACCCCATGGCTTAGAGAAGGTCCCAGGGATCTTTATATCCAGACTTGTGCCAGGAGGTCTGGCTCAAAGCACAGGACTATTAGCCGTTAATGATGAAGTTTTAGAAGTTAATGGCATAGAAGTTTCCGGGAAGAGTCTAGATCAAGTAACTGACATGATGATTGCAAACAGCCGCAACCTCATCATCACAGTGAGACCAGCAAACCAGAGGAATAACGTCATTAGGAACAGTCGGACTTCCGGCAGCTCTGGCCAGTCTACTGACAACAGCCTTCCTGGCTATCCACAGCAGATCGAACCGAGCTTTGAGCCAGAGGATGAAGACAGCGATGAAGATGACATTATTATTGAAGACAATGGTGTGCCACAGCAGATCCCTAAGGCTGTTCGCAACACCGAGAGCCTGGAATCATTAACACAAATAGAACTCAGTTTTGAATCTGGACAGAACGGTTTTATTCCTTCTAATGAAGTGAGCTTAGCACCCTTAGCAAGTGGCACAAATACAGAATTTGAAACGTGTGCTCCAGATCAAAAACTCTTAGAAGAAGATGGAACAATCATAACACTATGAAACCATCGCGTCTGAATGTCTTCTGAGTGAGGATGCCGTGGAGACTTGTAAATTTGGCTAGTTTAAAGCATATGTACCTCTGAACCAGTGATCTGGGATAGGCATGAAAGAAATATATTGCAAGCTTAAAATGTTATTAAAATAGTAGTTTGATAATTAATATAAACTTCAGTGGGTCAGAGGTGAATTTAAGTCTAAAACAAAGGGGCCTTTGCTAATGAAATGATGTGCTTTTGCTATTTTGTCTATGGAGAACTGGATGTTAGAGCACATTCCCAGAACTACACCTAAGGACTAGATCATTTCCGTTTGAAGTGGTTGCGTATTTAACCTGCTGTGCAGAGCCTGGTTGATTTTTCCTTTAACTGTATATCTTTTAATTCTAACGTGAAGAAGTCTGAGTCTATCTTTCGGTACTTTGGGACCTTGGCTCCTATATTCCCCATGTTGTATTTTGATTTTTTAATATTGTTCCTCTGTTGCTAATTGTAGCGAGTAATTTTTTCAAATGCTTTTTTTTTTCTAATTTCTGAGAAATCAAATCAATTGACTGTTCTTAGGGGTTGCTTCCTAAGTTATAAAGCATTGAAGCTATGTTCCTGAATTAAGAAACTCTAACAGTTGTTCAGGTCCGTGTTTGCCCATGGGAGACTCTCTCCCATAACCTCTTCTTGTCCTCATTCCAAATCTCATTAGAAATCATTCCTTTTGTTGTTTGTGTGTATATTTTGTTTGTCTGCCTTTTTACTCTTTTAATGTATTTGAGTAGTGTGAATTATTTTCGTTAAAAAAAAATGCACCCAAACTAAGAGATTTTTACACACAGGACAACCTTGTGCACTTTTTATATGAAAATTTTGGGTTTTCCTTAATGGGATTTCTAGGAACACTGCCTACACTTTATGAAAAGTATGTCGTATTCACCTCTGACAGGTAGAGTGTATCTCGATTAATTTTATGAGGCTATTTATTACTTTCCGCTGCATCCACTTAGCAAGGTAAGAGTAAGGCTGCTAACTTTCGTTCCTTGCCTGGTTTCATTGTATGGAGGTGCACAGGCACTACAGTAGCTTGTATATAGAGACTAAGAATAGTATGAACTACATGAGTTTCCTGTGACTTATGGATATTTCTCTCAGAGTTATTTATTGATTAATTTTATGCTAGGGCTAGAATGGATACCTTATAACAATTGTGTGCTATTAAAACAATGAAGAATCAAATGACTCCGTTTTGAAGGATATTTTCTCTATATGGTAAAAGTATATGAAGTAAAGTTGATGAAATGAAGCTCTCTTGACTCAATACTTCAATGTATTTTGCCCACATTTTACCACTAAACATGTTATCACTAAACTGTTAACTGCACAACATTATGTAATACAGTGTACTTCTTGTTGAATTCATTGAAGTTCTTCCAGTTATATAACCACTATTTTTTAATGGCATTCCAGGTTTAACATTCTGTTGAGTTCTATAAATTTGACTCTTGAATGGCAAAATGTTAATAAGTAGAAGGTTACATTTCATTTATAATTATAAGCGGTGCAGGGCTTCAACATTTTAAGTAAAAATACTTTCACATACTACCTCTCTCTCTTTCTCTCTTTTTTTTTTAACAAAGTTTTAACATCAGAACTTTTCTTAGGGGAAGAAATACTTCAGGGCTTGACTTTTTGTACAACTTTTAACTGTAAAATACAGATTTGTCTTGTATGTATTCATGAAAATGGAAATCAAAGCTGCTAGTGCTTTTTTTTTTTTTTTTTTTTTTTTTTGGCGGTACGCGGGCCTCTCATTGTTTTGGCCTCTCCCGTTGCGGATCGCAGGCTCAGCAGCCATGGCTCACGGGCCCAGCCGTTCCGCGGCATGTGGGATCTTCCCGGACCGGGGCACGAACCCGTGTCCCCTGCATCGGCAGGTGGACTCTCAACCCCTGCGCCACCAGGGAAGCCCTGCTAGTGATTTCTAATTATCCCACTAAGGGTATATGTCAACGGTCTTTTCAACTGGATCTCTCGTTTAAATTATTGGTGAAAGAATTGATTGCTAGACGTATTGTAAAACCAATAGATCTTGGTTATACAATAAAATGTCGATTCATTGGTAGTCTGAATTATTTCAAGTGTACCTTATTAACAAAAATATCAGTGGACTCAGCATAAAATTTTATAGTACTAAATGTCAAGCTAACTGTGAATTTTGTTCTGTATCTTAAGTAAATTTATGATAATGTCCTCGAGCTATCAACAAAATATATGTACTTTTGTGAACTATGAATTTTCTAATTAAATTTTACATGCAATATGATTTTTACATGAATGCTACTTTGTTTAAACTATCAAATGTCAGTATTTTACTACAATTTTATTATAAAATGTACATTATCACTAAATGAGCTTTGATTTAAAAAATCAAATTAGCTTTAGTTGTATATTATTTTTTACAAATAAAGATAGACTTGTATAAAGGCTACTTTCTTGTCTGCAAATATATGAAAAGTCACCCAACAAATATTTACCAAGCACCCATTACAGCAAATGGGTAGGGAGAAAATTGCTAAGTTATAACAAGATCCTGGCTTCCTTAATTTTTAGAAGATCAACACCAGGAATTCCTGACGGTCCAGTGGTTAGGCCTCTGCGCTTGCACTGCCGAGGGCCCGGGTTAGAGTTAGGGTTAGGGTTAGGGCATTTAAAATATAGTTAAATTCTGATAATGTGAGAGGTTATGCATGATATCCATATAGAATTATCACTTACATTGTTTAAGATTATTTGAAATAAGGCAAAAGTTGTTTGTAAAGTGAAAGTTTCTCTTCTGAATTCAAATTCACTTAGTTATACTTTTTATTACCACCCCAGGTACAGGTATTGCCTATATGGATTGAGTTCACTTTATGCTGAACACTGTAAAAGGCCTGAGATAAAACAGACCCTCTTCCTGAGCCAAGTCTAATCCCAAATTAGTCACCCGGTCATTGGCTAAGTCGATCTCTGCACTAACTCCTCTGCCATCCAGCATGCAGGATAATAACCGATTCCTTCCGCCAGTTTAAAAACTGAAAGTCTTCTGAGTAAAAATTCAACATCGTGTACATAGAACCCGTCACATCATCCATTGGTGCAGACTGTTGCGCTCAGTACCTGATGCACTTGGTTTCAGGGTCCATGAAACAATGGCATGGAACGAAAAGGTCCTTTTCATCCCCAAATACGACCCCAGTGCTCTTTGTATCCTAAATCCCTGCTGCTTCCAAGTTTCCAGTCTGGGTAAAAAATTACATTTGAGGAAAAAATCATCGAAGTCATAGAAATGTATAAGGAAAAGCTACCCCTGTTCTGGTCGTTTGCCTTAAGGTGCTTGAATTAATGGTTAGCAGCAACTGGTTGTTTGCTCTGATATTCCCATCTTTTAGACTGATGAAAGGTTTAATTGTGGGTGACAAAGCTTTAAGGGTTATGTGTGTGTCAGTGACTTCGGCAGCTCAGCAGATTGGGGAGCACCTGACTTGGAAGACGTAGAAAGTCTTGACCTTGTTATTTGTGACAGCATATCACTTGCTGATGGTGACTGTTACCTGTAAGGTAAAGCATACATTAGTTGTGCCTCTAGCTATATTACATGCTACTTAAGTGCTGTAATTGGGTGGGTGTCTGACTAGCTATTACAAGGTAAAAGAAAGGAAATTAGTCTGTTAGATTTAATAATTGAAAAGCCCTTAGTGTGTAGTAGTCTACCAAGTTCTTCCCTGTAAACAAGATTTACATAATATATTTTTAAAAGCTAATGTGCTTGTCCAGTTACTTTACAAAATTTGATGTGTATTTTATAAGTTAATATTAAATAGAGTTCGTATTTTATTTACAAGCTGTATTTAGGTGTTTTCCCATTTTAAAAAGCTTTCTTAGAGAGTTCTCCGTGTAATAGAAAATCTTTTTTTTAGTTCATTATAGTTATCTAGTTCATTATAATCCCAAGGGATGGATAGCAAAGTTATTTAATATAGTATTAGTAAAGATAACTTAAAATTTTTTTTCAATTATACAAATAATACATAATTCTTCTTATTTTTTTTTAAAAAGGCTAAAATTCTTTTTTGTCCACAAAGCATATTTATTCATACGGTACTTGGTTATAAAAAGAAATTAAAGTGGCTGAAAATGAGTGACTAATTTATAATTATGCCAGGACAGCAGGTACAAACTAAGGTGTTGTAGGTAAATTGTGAGTCACTATCTTAAAGATACTGTAGTATAACGGCTTTCAAACATTGTTTAAAAACTGCACGCCACAGTAAGAAATGCATTGAATGTTGTGATCCAGTACACAGATGTGTGTATGCATGTGTCAGGATGGGTATACTACACACCTATATATAATTGAAAGTTTCACAAAGTGAAACCATTACATGAAAAATGCTGATTTTCTGTTCCATTTTTTAAATGTTTATTGGGCCATCCCCAAACAATTTCAGGATGCACTATTTGAAAAACTCTTGTGAAGCACTTTGTTTTCCACTTGAGAAATTTGCCATGGAAAATACTAGTATATTTTTTTTCCTGGGGGGGGAAAAAGCACTGCATTGCTTTCTTTTTTATTTTGAAATAATTTCAAACTTAGAAAAGAGCTGCATGAAAAGTACAGTTTATACCCTTCACCCCGATCATACCCACATTTGCTTTCTCTCTCCATTTTCCCTGAAACATCTGAGAACTGGTTGCAGAGATCACAGCCCCTTAAGCCCCTAAAGACAGGCATATATTTTCCTGAGAGCAAGGACATTCTCTCATACATTCCTGTATACGACCTCAGTTCAGTTATCAAATTCAAAAAATTTAACATTGATACAGTAATATTTATTACACAAAGCCATACTAGAATCTCACCAGTTGCCCCCGTAGTGTCCTCTGCAGGAAAATCGTCCCTCCATCCAGGGTCTAATCCAGAATCATGCATCGCATTCAGGTGTCATGTCTCTGATCTCCTTTAATCTGGAACAGTTCCTCAGCTTTCCTTTGTCTTGCATAATATTGACATTTTTTCAAAGTAAAGACAAGTTTTGTAGACTGTCCCTCAGTGTGGGTTTGTCTGTTTCCTCATAATTAAATTCAAGTTACGCATTTTTGGCAAGAATACTACAGATATATTATATCCTCATTGTACCGTGTCAGAAGGCACATGTCATTTTATTTCAATATTGTTCATGTTAAAACGCTTTTCAGTGGGGGGAAAACAGTTCTTGTATTCTTAATTATTCTCAAGCTGATGAACGTGAACGGGGACTTAGGAAGTGTATCTGTTTTCAGATCCATCCGTTCTATGTCTTAATTGTTTTCTGATTGGAGAAACAATAGAAGATGGTGAAATGGCATGAATATTCTTGAGTGTCATTTGCTTAAGTACTTTTTGTGGACCCAGTGATTATTTTTTCTGGCACTGACCTGAGAGGAAGAAAACCATCCCCAATGAAACTTAAATCCTGCGGTCGTGTTCTCTAGAGCGCTAACTGAAGGCTTCTGGCTTTGGATTATGAGTGTATCCAACTCGAATGGCTTCACTAAAAAGAGATTTATTGGCTCACGTAGCTGAATAGTCAGGGCTAGAACTTCAGCACAGATATTATCTAACGGTGCGGTGCGGCTGGTAGAACTTAATACAATGAGGGGAGTGGCCTATTTGCTCATTTGCTCAGTCCACATGGGAGTCACTAGGCCACACATGGATACTGCATGTTTGAGATGTGACTTGTGCAACTGAGAAGCTGAATTCTTAACTCTATGTAGTTTTAATTAATGAATTTAAATTTAAATAGCCACACGGAGCGAGTGGCTGCTGTATTTACAACACAAGCTAGAATTTCTGTTTCCTGCTTTGCGTTTTCTCAGACAAATTACCCCTTTGTGGTGACAAAAATGGCCTGCAGCGACTCTAGTGTACCCTCTGTCATTAACTACCCACCCGGAAGCGAGCCTCCGCTCCCCACCAATCACAGCCAAAGCCTCAGAGCCCACTCTCTCTGGCTCTGGGTCCTGAGCCCACATCTGTGCTGGGTTGGTGAGGGGTGTTCCTCAAAGAAGAATCAGGGAATCAGGGCGCTGTCACCTCACAAAAGAAGGACCCTGTGAAAGGGAAGTGAACACAGTGGCGTCAGTTGCAGCTTTTTTTAAGAGTATTTGGGTGTACATTTCTCGTCAAGGAGAGATTTCAAAGCATAAGGTACTGTGCAAAAGGTAAATGGGGACAGAGGGCAGTCCTCTGTCAAAGGAAAATGGTAAAAGTGGAAATGAAATTTGGGGTCTAGTGGCCTGTTCTGAATTTGATGGAAAAGTTTAAATCTCATAATAATGGCAACGTTTGCTTTTGTGTTTTCAGATATTATTGTTTTATTCTGATTGTATTTACCATAACTAAATCTGATACAAATGTTATGTATAAAGAGTACATAGAAACTTTAATCTGAAATGGCAGAAAGTTCAAAATTCATTACTTTTGAAATACAGAAACAAGAGAATTGTGGTCTTAGAGTAATGGGTAAATGTGATTCCCAAGGGGTTGGAATGGGGTAGGGTGGGTGGTACTGGTAAGCCAGTCTCCCCTTACACACATACCCCACTGCGTTGTTGCCACTTGGGTATGTATGGGCCCAGCGTTGCCAGCTCTTCGAACTTTTAAGAAGATACCAGAAATCCAGAATTTCCCGTGGAACATCCTGATTTTTAAAACAACTCGTGAGACAGACCAAACAGACCGGCCAGCGCCAGCTGGCCTGCAGGCTACCAGTTTGCCAACGCTGTCTCAGAAGCTCAGAACCATGGACCATCAAAGGCTCTCATTCCTTTACTGTGAAACCATCTCCTCATAGGTCACCGCGAGGATTGAGGACAGTGCCTGAGGATTAATAAGCGCTCTGAATGTCGGCTGTGCTGTCCACTTCTCAGGGAGATGGCTGAGGTCCAGAGGGATTCAGCGACCAGCCCAAAGTGGTCCTCCAACTGTGTGGTCCCCAGACAGCAGCTTCGGCATCACTTGTATGGAAGTTAGAGATGCAGATGCTCAGGCCCCACCTCGGTTCTGCTGAATAGACCCTCTGCTGGTGGAGCCCAGAGATCTGCATTTTAACAAGCTCTCCTCAGGTGCTTCCTGTGCCTATTACAGTCTGAGAAGTCCTCAGATCCATCTGTATCTCTCCTTCACTCTTAGCAGAACTGCTTTAATGAGCATGGCTTATAAGGTCTTCTGAAATTCATAAAGATGTACGGAAAGCCTTCATCTACTCACCTGGCATACACTGTACTGTTAACTTGGCGAAAGTAAGCTTCAGTCTCCAGCCCCCTGTGCAAGGGACTCCACTTCCTTAAATTAGTATAATCTGACTTTCCAGAATCGCAAGGTTGATCGAATACAGTAATTCCCCACACAGATCATTAGAGGTGTGCAGAAAATAAGCCTCTGAAAACTCCAGGTTGGATTTTTGTTCTGGGCTATCCACCAAAAGAGAAGACCAAAAAAGGCTAGAATTTGACTAATAGTACAACTCACAGATTGTATCAGTACAGCATTCCTTTTCCAGCCCATCTCCTAGCAATGCCTGAAACGACAAGGAAATAGCTTTTATGGCATTGTTCCACTAAGACCTGGAACAGGTTCCACTCAGATGAAACAGGGCACTGTTCTTATGGAACATAAGAGTTCTGTTCCCAGGCTTTCTGTCCTGCCAGCGCGTGCTAGCTTTAAATCTACAGTAGGGTAGTCAGTCGCAAATCAGGTTTTCCCCAACATTCCCAGAGGCCTTCAGCTGCTGTCTCAGGTATGTACCCGGGGTGACTCCAGCAAAAATCTGTATGCTTAGTGACTCAGAAACTAAATTATTAACTTGGTAAATACCTGCCACGCATGGGTAAAGGGAGCTTGAAGGAGAGGGCTTTAGAATGTGGGCCTCCAACAATGCCGTGATGATGACAGCATGGGAACAGCAGTCCTGGTCAGTGTTGCTTCCCGGGTGGATCAGTGACTAACGCCAGAATCATCTGGAATCAGAATCCCCAATCAGTCACTCTCAGGAGTAACAATCCACACCAGGTAACTTAACAAGAAGGTAGATTTCATTTGTTTGAATCTCTATCTGGTAAAGCAGAAAAATGTGGAGAAGGATTCTTGGTTTAAAAACATACATAAAGCAACTATACCCCCAATACATAAATAAATAAATAGATAGATAGATAAATAAATAAATAAATAAAATTAATAGACATTAAAAAAAGTAAAAACACCCATACAGACAACTTTTAACTAGTTGATGTTTAAATCGGGCACATGCATTTACACACACACACACACACACACACACACACACACACACACACACATCTGGTCTGCCAGAATGTGGAATTAACATTAGTGTAATGCAAAAAAAGAAAAAAAAAGGATAAAAAAGGACTTCCCTGGCGGTCCAGTGGTTAAGACTCTGCACTTCCACTGCAGGAGGCACAGGTTCAATCCCTGCTCGGGGAGCTAAGATCTCACATGCCACCTGGTGCAGCCCCGCCTTCCCACCCCCCCCCCCCAAAAAGGATAACAACGTAATGTACGCTTCTGACACACGCATATACAAAATGCCAGACAATACTTGAAAAATGATTCCAAACAAATCTCACCCCAAAATGGCCATCGTAAAAATTTTTCATTCCCTTGTGGAAGGCAACAGTCAAACCTTTGCAATAAAGTCTTCGCAATTCCGTTGCAGCCCATGAGGGTTTTTCTAGCGAGCTGGCGTCCATGTCCTCCCTCCACCACCACGGGGCCTTGACTGGTGCTCACAGGGCCCGTGCCCAGTGGGACTGGCATGGGCCTCCATCAGCCAAGCAGACAGCGGAGAGGGAGGAAATCAACAGTGAAGGGAGAGAGCCAGGGGAGGAGGCAGAGTGGCTGGGAAGCTGGCCAAATGGCAAAGGGCTGAATGGGCTACATCAACTCCTGACAGCTCCTCAAATATCCTCGCTGTCCTTTCCCGCTCACTGCGTGGGTACCAGGGGAACACAAAACCCCTTTGCCTGGACGTCGCCAAGAATTCATAAGCGTTCATTTTTAAAACAGCATGTTAAGCAGAGCGAAATGTTCATGATTTTGAGGGATGTGACAAACTGGATGCAGAAGGTGAGGTCACCTTGACATCCCTTAATCAAGTCGTGAAGTTCAAGTTCAGCCTGCCGATTGCTTATTGTGATCATGGTTAGAGTTTTTCCTCTTTTGTAGGGTTTGTGCCTGAATGTTGATGGCTTCTAGGATGGAGGAAAGATGACAAGACTGATAATGCTTGCTATCTGAGTACTTTCTTTGTCTTTCCTCTTTTAGCCTTGCGAAGATAAATAATGGTTAAGGATGGATAAAATATTTAACAGTGGCCATGCATAATTTATTCCTGAGTTGTTGCTCATTTCCAGTCCAATAGTTTGCTCTCAATTAGGACTTCTCAGAACCATGATGTCTCCTTGGCAAACTGACATCATGCTTATTTTTACTCTGTTCTTCCTAGGGCTAATTGTTTTTATAATTTGTTGTTGTTGTTGAAGTACTCATTCCTAGATGTTCTCTTCATCAAAAGCAAAAGTCAAAATTCGAGGCAAGGTTTTTTTAATATTCATTTCTGGTCCTTACAGTTAACTCAGAGCTTCAGAGACATAACCTGGGAAAGGGAAAAATATATTTGCATATATAACTACCTCTTACAAAAACTAGACTGGCTAAGGAAGCTGTGTGTCCAGTGAAGTAATAAATGATTTCAGAAGAAATTTTAGGGAAAAAAGTATATGAAAGAAAAGAGTCACCCCCTCAAAAAAGCACTGTTCAGAGATAACCACTCTTAAGTGTTTCAGTACATAGGCACAATGATATATATTACCTAATATGGATTTTGACAGAAACAGGATCTTACATACATCTAAATTATTCTGTAATTTGCTTTCTTCAGAGGGCAATATATTGTGAATGTCTTTGCTCTGTCAATACAGCTCTACACTTTTTATAATGGCTTCATTGTATTTCGTTGTATAGATGAACCCTCATTTAATAAAACCAATTCCCTTTCGTTTGCTGTTTCCATTTTTTTTCCCACAATTATAACAGTGCTGTGGTGAGCAGCTTTGTAAATACATATTTTTATTCTCTGTTCAGTTAATTCCTTAGGATAAATTCCTAGAAGAGAAATCATTAGGTCAACGCATGTGTTTTTTTGTTTGTTTTTTGTTTTGTTTTGGAGAAGGAGGGGGCATTGGTTCATGAATATATCCAGTTTCCTTCCGGAAAGGTTGTTCTAATTTAATTCCTCACCAGCGGTATGTGTGAGTCGTTTTCCCCTCCAAAACACCAGATTTATTATTTTTATGCTTTTCCTACTTAATAGGGGAAAAAAGCGTCTCTTTATTTTGCTTTACATACCTTTGATTATTGGTTTGAAGGGCTTTTTAAAAACTGTTTATTAGTATTTCTTCTTTTATTAGCTTCTCCGTTTGGGTCCTTTGCATAACATTTTAAAAATTGAGGTATCAGTCTTTTCTTAATATAGAAGTGCTTTGTAGATTAAGGAAGTCAACCTTTTGGTCATCATTTTTTCCTAATTAGTCATTTGCTCCTTACTGTGTGTATCATTGGCTTTTGTATTTATTCTGTAGGAATTTCTTATTGTCCATGGTAAAATTCTTTATTCTTTTCTCTAGTAGTTTCCCTCTCAAATTATATAAATGCTTACCCAGCTTTTATTCTAAGTTCCATACTTCTATGATTTTTTTTTACATCTAAATATTTAATCCATCTGATAATTCTTTGGCCATCTAATCTTTGGTTAAACTAAGAGATCTGAGATTTTTTTTTGTTTAAATTCTCCATTAATTGTTCTATCATAATGTATTGAATAAGACACTACTTTCTCATTGAACTGTAATTCCACCTTTATCATTTGCTAGTTTCTTACGTGTTCTTGGGTTTGTTTTGGCCAAATCACGATTTGTTAATCTACTTGTCTGCTTTGGAAGAATTTCATGCTGTTTTGATTACTGAAGCTTTAAAAGACATTTTAGTTTCTGTAGAGCAAGCCCTCTTATTCCTCCCCAATTGTTTATTTTTTACAAATTTAGTTATTCGAATGGTAAATAAATTCACATGGTTCAAACAACCAAAAAAAGTTTTTAAAAGTACATAGTGAAAACACTTTCACCTTTTTTGGTCCCCAGTTCACCCAACTGTCATTCCCTTCCCTTGGGTACCAATTATGCTCTGTTTCTTGCTTATCTCTCCATAGATTTTTTTTTCATAGATTTTTAATGTAAATCAGACAGTATGAAAATATACTATGTCCCCTCTTATTATTATATAAAAACAGCATATTCTACCCTTTGCTTTTCTCATTTAATATATCTTTGGTAATTCTTTCCTTATCACTAGATAAAATTCTTCCCCATTCATTTCTTTCCATTCCTTTTTCTAAATACAAACTTTTAATTTTGGAATTGTTTTAGATTTACAGGAAAGTTGCACAGATAGTACAGCATCACCCAGGTTCCTCTGATGCTAACATCTTATATAACCATGGTACCTTTGTCAAAACTAGAAATTAACATTGGTACATGTCTTTGTCTTCTCCAGCTGCATAACAAAACACCACAAACTAGGTGGTTTAAGCAACAGAAAGTTATTTTCTCAAAGTTTTGGAGGCTGGAAGTCCAAGACCAAGGTGCTGCTGCTGTTTCCCTGTGTTCTCACATGGCCTCTCCTCTGTGCAAGAGAGAGAGGGAGGGAAAAAGAGCTCTCTGGCATCTCTTCTTATAAGGACACTAAAGGCACGAATCTTATAGGATCAGGGCCACACCCTTATGACCTTATTTAACCTGTTATTTTCTTAGAGACCCCATCTCCAAATACAGGCACAGTAGGGGTTAGAGCTTCAACATATGAATTTGGGAAAGGGGGAAGAAACAACTATTCAGTCTATAACAGTACATTACTATTGACTGAACTTTAGACTTTATTTGGATTTCACCAGCTTTCCACTAATGTCTTCTTTCTGTTCCAGGATCTAGTCCAGGATACCACGTTGCATTTAATCCCCATTCACTTTTGCAGCTCCATTACATGCAACCAATTTAATACATTAAACAATCCCTTATTGCTGGACCTTTAGTTTGTATCAATTCTTTTGCCACTGCAGTTATGTGGTAATTAATAATTGTATTCATAAGTCATTTTGCACATGCTGAAATATAGTTGTAAGGTAAATACCTAGAAGAGGAATTACTGAGCAAAATGCACATGCATTTGTAATTTCAATAGAGTCTGCTGGTTTGTGTGTCAATTTGTATAATCCAGCCAACAAAGAGTGGGATTGCCCATAACCTTGCCAAACCTGTGAATTTTCACCACTCTGATGGTTGAAGAATGTATCTTATAATGAGGGAGGTCAAACATCTTTTCATATGATGATAATCTACTTGAATTAGCTTTTCTTTCAATTATTTTTGCATATACTTTGCTCATTTGATGTTTTCCTTATCATTTCCCAGAAGTCCTTTATAGTTGAAGATTACACCTTGACTCTGTATCAGCAAATATTTTTTTCCCCTCTTGTCATATTGTTTTTCCTAACAAGCAGCTTTATTGAGGTATAATTTATTGCAATACAATGTACTTTGAATGGACAGTTCAATGAATTTTGACAAATAGAATACATCCATATAACCACCACCACAATCAAGATATCAAACATTTCTTATATTATTTTGGAATATGCTTAGAGTAGTGTTTGCCGTGCAGAAACTTTTCATCCTTCTATAGTTGAAATTTTCTTCTATGGCTTCTGAATTTTGTATCAAAATAAGAAATGCTTTCACACTCTGAGGTTAAGTAATTATTCATTTTTGACTTCTAATATATTTGTGTCCATCAACTCAGGAATAAATAAACAAACTGTGGTACATCCATATAATGGACTATTTGGGGGCCACAAAAAGGAGTAAAGGTCTGATGTGTGCCACCACATGGATGGACCTTGAAGACTTCATGCTAAGTGAAAGAATTCAGATGCAAAAGGTCCCACAACATATGATTGCATTTATATGAAATGTCCAGAATAGATAAATTCATAAAGACAGAAATTAGATTAGTGGTTGCCTAGGCCGGAAGTAAATGGGAGGTTTGGGGAGCAATGGCTAAGTAGTGTAGGGTTTCTTTCTTTCTTAATTTTTTAGTGTTTCTTTTTTGGGTGATAAAAATGTTCTAAAATGGACTGTGGTGATGGATGCCCAACTCTGTGTATGTACTTTAGTCTATACCATTGACTGTATACTTTCAACAGGGGGACTGTATGGTATGTGAACTATATAGCTCAATAAAGTTGTTAAAAAATGATTCACAAACCCCATTCATTCAAAATATATGAACTGTGCCATGTGGACTTTGTGGCAGTTGGGGGGTCACAGCTGTGAACAAGAGGGTGCAGTTCCTGACCTCATGGAGCTAACATCTAGTGGACCTGCTGTCACACTGTATCCATGGAAAGAAGATACTTGAAAAAAGAAATTTCCGAGACCATCAGAAATTCTTCTGGCTTCTAATTCACATTTCTTGAAGAATAGTGGTTTCAAGTGACTGGACAGACCAGCTGAATCAGAATCTGCATTTTACCAAAATCCCCAGGTGACGCGTCATTCACCTGGTACATTCAAGTTTAGAAACCAGTGATCTAGAGGTGAATTTTCAACCAAAGCAGAAACCCTGTCTATACTGTCCCTGTCTAGGAGGAGACGGCCCGACTCTGCTTGAATTGCCCCCGAGGTGGAGCCTCACCCCTCGGAGACCCCATCTGTTTATTCACATACAACTCACCTTCGGAAACTTTCCCCTTCACTTTAAGGTGAAGTCCGCTTCCCTTTAGTCATACCTGTGTACTTGTTTTATTTTGTTGTGTTAACAAATTCCCCCAAACTCAGAGGCTTAAAACGACACACGTTTGTTATCTCAGTTTCTGTGGGTCAGGAGTCTCAGTACAGTTACCCGGCTCCATGGCTCAGGGTCTCTCTCACAAGGCTATAGTGAAGGTGCCGCTGGGGCTGTCTGAGGCTCGAGTCCACATCCAATGTCAAGCACATTCAGGTCGATTTTTGTTCCTGCATTTGTAGGTCTGAGGCCCTGGGCTCCTGGAGGCACGAGCTGTTCCCTGCTCCGCGGCCCCCAGAGGGGTGCACAACAGTGTGACTGCTTGCTTTCCTCCAGGCCAGCAGGGGTGCGCCTCCCTGACTCCTTCCAGCTCTGACCTCGAAAGCCTCTTTAAGGACTTGTCTGATTAGGTCGGACTCACCCAAGATAATCTCCCTTTTGATTAACTCCAAGTCAACTAATCAGTAACTTTATCATGGGAATGATAACCCATCATATCCTCTGGCTCCCCCCATACTTAGGGATTATGTGATGTACGCCAGTGGGCTGGAATCTCAGAATTCCACACAACTCCAGGGGACGCCATGCACGCCGTTGTCTATGTGAGTGGTGTTCTGCACAGCTAGGCAGATGGGGTTTCTCTGTTTTTTCGTGTCCCTGGCTCAGTTGTCATTCTCTCAGCAGCCCCACGGAATTCATCAACCCCTTCCTTGCGATCTTCCTTTAGATAATCCAAGCTTTCTCCTGGCAAAACAGCTCCTGATCCTTCAAACTGTCATTACATGTCATAAGGTCACATGAGCATCACATGAACAAAAAGTCAGTCATAAACTGACTTTATGTTCAGTTTGTCTCAACAGACATTTATCAAATGCATTCTTGGTGACCAAAACCTTGCCACCATCAGCTATATTATCTATCTGGCCATCCTCTTTGTCCTCCCTTGAAAACACTCTAGTTTGTCAATATTCCATTTATAATGTAGGATTTATTGAGCACTTACTGTATGCCAGCCAATGTTTAAAGAAGTTTTTTGTAGATTGTCTCATTGAATCTTTTCAGCAATGCTGTGAAGTTGTATCGCCATTTTACTGATGAGGAAACTCAGGCACAGAGAAGTTAAGTAATTCTGCCAAGGTCACACAGCTTTTAGGTGGAGGGAACCCAGACAGTTTGACTCTAGAGCCTGTGCTGTTAGTCACTGTGCATTGTTCCCTCCCAGAGGTACATTCTGTACCCAGCAGGAGCCCTCCAGGGGCCAGAAGACAGTCCACTTCTAGCTCTTTGTACTGCATTCTGTATTTTTTAGTTAATGCATCCTCATCCTCATTTGCTCTTTAGCAGCTGTGTTATTTCAATATCTTAAGTTAAACTCAAAATCAATTAAAAAATTCTCTGTGGTTGTCACATGAACTGCTGAAGACGAGGTTTCCCACATCCTCCATAATCCTCAAGAAAGTAAATACATTTTTCTTTTTTTTCTGCTAAATATCATTGTGTTTGCTGATGGCCATTGTTACAACCAGGGGCCCCTCTCCGCTTATTGTTTGCTGCTGATATGCCTGCAGGTTTCATATAGAGCAGGATCTCTTTTATGGAACGCCTACTGTGCACACAACGCCGTACCCTGTACTCCAAAGACACTTAAGGGCCTTTAAATCCTAGTGACTAGAGATACAGGTTCCTGAAGCAAGAAACAAATATATTCCAATGTCCCAAATAGTCTAATGAATACTGTTTTACCAGGGCACTTAACTACTTTCTAACATCTTCTGACGTATCCCGATCCATCTCAGCGTGATATAGATGAAAGAGCCATGGGCTTGAAACCCAACTCCACGCAGTTACATACATGGGCCTGGGCCACAGTTTCCTGAGCCTCAGTTTCCCCAACTGCGAAACAGAAAATCAAGTCCATAATTCCTTTTTTTGAAATTTTGAAATCCAGGAAACTGAAAACCATTCGCTTTTTTCCCCATCGGGCCAGCAGAAATGCATTGACCAGCAGAACCTGAGTCGGACTGGCATGAGATTTATTTAAGACCCTTAATGAGCTCATATAAGGGGACTATTCATACATTCTATTGAGAAATACGAAGTCTGATAACAGGGTGCTGCCCCACTCATCCTGGAGTTGTCACCTCGGGTGTCCTATGTGCTCCATGTTAACATTCTAAACCCAGGAGTTCTGATTCTGAAACATGTCTGGCCCCAGGGGTTTTGCATTAGGGGTGGTGGGCCTGTAACGCCCAGGACTGCCGGAGCCTGCAGGAGAATTTACAAAAGGCGCTAAGCTTCCGCCTGGGTCACCGAAGCCCGGCCACTTCACACCTTGCTGGGCAGGGTCTTTTCCCTCCAGAGTTTGTTTAAACGGAGGCAGAACAAACAACCTGGGACCCACATTTCAGTAGCTGGAGGGGGAAGGAAATGCCTCTTTCCTCTAAACCCAGGATTCTCCCCTCACTTTCCAGGACCGGGGCAGCTCTAGCTGGAAAGCCAAACGTCAACACATAGGGAGCACTTTTGAGTCTCGACGCTTGGCCTCTTGCCTCCAAAGCTACGAGCCCCTTTGTGCAGCTCTGTTGTGGAAAGAAAAGGCGCAGAGAAAAACGGATCAAATGCCTGAGGAGAATCAGAAGCTTTTCTTTTACAGGGAACGAAGGGGATGTGCTATCTCCTATTGCCATAGAGAGATCATTTCAAAACTGTGATAGGAAAATGCTTTTAAAACCTGGGTTTTCACCATGCTTCTATCAAGAGGGGTGGTGTTCTAAATCATGTTGCTGGTGGCGAAACAGAGACACTAAGCAGGAAAGTGACTCCAAACTTTAGATGAATGTGTTTATTGAGGACTGACTTCTAGGTGCAAAGACAGCCACTGGACTCCTACAGCAAGCCCCCCAAAACGCCCGAGACGTGTGTTCTGTCCTCCAGGAAACTTCTGTCTGATGGTGGCCTTACTTTCAACTTAGCCGAAGGTAGAAAGTATCAGAAGGTAAGCTTAAAGGGCTCATCTCTTTGCGGGTCAGAAAAAGGGCCCTGGAAGAGCGACCTTGAAGGCTGCGTGGAAGGCAGGGAGGGCAGTGGGCCCAGGGGCAGACGGAAACGCTGGACGTCCATGTGGAGCCCGGCAGACTTGGGGCATATTCAGGGGACCCCGGAAGCAACACCCAGACACTTTCACAGACCAAGAGGTCAGAGAAGGGGTGGGGAGACTGCAAACTGGGGCAGCTCCTAATTGCCACAGGGCAGGCCCACAGTTTCCTGAGCTTCCCTTTCTTTTCGAGAGAAGCCACAGTTGAACGTGTGAACTGTAAAAGGTACCATTGAAAGATGCAGGTATTTAAGCACGACGTTGTGCAAATCTAACACACCTACAGATGCCTTCGTTTGGGCCGCGCAGTAACAAAACACCATAGCCTGCGTGGCTTACGAACAGCAGACATTCATTTCTCACAGATCGGGAGGTTGTAAGCCCAAGATCAGGGTGCCAGCAGGGTCAGGTTCTGGTGAAGGCCTGCTTCCAGATTGCAGGCGGCTGACTTCTCCGCATGTCCTCACACGGTGGTAAGGGCAGGGGAGTTCTCCTGGGGTCTCTTAATTTTTTTAATTTTTCTTTTATATGTATATATTTTTTATATTTATATTTTTCTTTTATATAAATATATATGTATATATATATTTTTTCTGCAGAGCTCCTTTGTCTTCGAGTTAACCTTTGTGAAGGTGATGGGGGCACAGATCTTCCTGTGGACTAGACACCCCAGCCTGGTCTTCTTGGGTCACCTCTGTAAGAGCACTAATTCCATTCACAAGGCCCCACCTTCTGAGACCATCACCTTGGGGTTAGGATTTCAGTGTATGAACTTGGGGGAACACAAACCTTTGGTCTATAATGGCAGGCTGTGTGGCAGGGCCAGGACTCAGGTGAGGCGGGCAAGATGCCCAGGGCACACAAGGAAAGGAGACCCTCACTCCCTGGGGCCAATCCTGACCGCCTAACAGTTTGTACTCCAAGTGTCTCTCTTACCTCCTCCGGGCCCTGGCTCTGCTCTGTGGGCTCCCATTTGCATCTTAGGGTTCAAAGAGAAACGCAGTAGACAGATTGGCAAGGGAGGCTTGGGGGGTGGAGGTGTTTGAACTTCACTTGGTGAGTACTGGGGAATTAAGAGCAGGAAGAGAGGTGGCTACAGGTGCTTTGGGAGGGCAGTGAAAAGGGGGAGCTGGCAGAGGAGCAGGGCAGCCACCAGCTTTCCCAGTGCCAGGCTTCCCTGCAACAGGCAGTGTAGCGTGAGTAGCAAGTAAGGACCTGGGTTCTTCCCTTGACCGATTATAATCCCTGGCAAGTGACTTAACCTCTCCGCGTCTCAGTTTCCCCATCTCTAAAAGGGGCATCAGCAGAGCCTCCCTGCCTCACAGGGTGCGGAGGAGATTCAAGGCGGGCGTCTCTGTGAAGAGTTTTGAACAGAGCCTGGCACTTAGTAAGGTTTCAGGACGTTCCCAATGAGACCAACGGGCCTTAGAAACGGCCCGCAGAGTTAAGCAGCTTTGGAGCAGCACAGATCAGAATCACCTGGGGCATCCTTTCAACCTTCCCAACCGAGGCCACGCCCCCGACCAATTAAATCCCAATCACTGGGGAGTGGTCTCGGCGTCAGTATTTTCTGGAAGTTTCCAAGGCGCAGCCGAGCTTGGGAACGATGCGCACCTAGAACCCTGTGTGCCTGAGGCCTGAGCTGGCAGAGGTGACCTTGAAAAGACACAGACAGGCAACCATTTTGTAGCTGGAGGTGAAGCCAGATGGGACAGGGGGTGCGGGGGTGGAAGGCTGTGTGGCCTCGGGGCCCAGCCGGGGGCCACTGCAGCTCCCGGGGGGGTCTTCGGGGCCAGGCGGCCACGGGCGCCCCGACCTCCGGCTGGGAGGGAGCCGGCTGCCTGGCCCCGCGGAGGACTCCCGAGCAGGAGGCCGCAGCAGCCGCTCTGAGCCCGTCTTGGGCGCCAGAGGGAGCTCGTGGGGACGCGCCACGGCTCCATCCCCACAGCTGGTTCAAACTGGTTTGGGCAGGGTGCGGCCCAGGCGGGCTGCATTCCAGGCCTCGGGCTTGCCGCCTGCCCCAGGGTCACCCCAAGCGCCTGTGAGCGGCCGGGGGGGCTGTTTAAAAATTCATCTTCTTTGTTTAAAATCATTAATTCGGCCTCCCACGGGGGTCCCTGGCTACAGCCAGCTGGACTAACCGGAGAGGGGCTCTTCTCAGCCTGCGGGGTGCTGCGTGCATCACAGTCAACGGCAGAGCTTTAAAAGCTGTTCCCAGCTCCCCTTCGCCCCAAAGACTGCGATTCCGAAGGGTGGGGGTGGGCTTCCGGGCATCTGTGTTTTAAGCAAAATGTTTCTAAGGCATCATTACATTTAGAAAAAAAGACTAGAAACAAAATGACTCTTAGCTAGCCAGCGTGGCCCAGGGTATGAATCGCGGAGAGGCTGGTGAAGAGTGAAGATCTCTTTCCCAGACCCCACATCTCCAGGGAAAGGGGGTCGGGGCAGCACTTTTAGCTAATATCCCAGGGTTTTGTTGGTTTTTGTTTTTTTCCCAGTGAGTCATATTGGGCATTTTAAAAGTTTAAATACTATAACAAACATCAACAGAAGAAATAAAACGTTACAAATATAATTGAAACCCCTCCTGTATCCCTCCCCCGTTTCCTCTCCCCCACCCCAGAGTAACCAGTTTCCTGAATGCGGTGTACATCACTCCCATGCCCGGCTTTACACTTTTACTCCATATGTCTGTATCCATAAACAATATATAGTGCGGTTTCACATGTGTTAAAACCTTTATGTTAATGGCAACGTGCCCTACAGAGCCTTCACGATTTGCCTTTTTTTCTTAGCATTATGTTTCTGAAATTCGTCCGTCAGGGGAAGTTTGCTGTGCTCAGGACTGTGGCTAATCTGAGGCCGGTTCTGGGCTTTTCCGAGGGAGGGCCCCAGTCAGCCGGTAAGGGTGAGGGTCGGAGCTGGGTTTCTGGGTGCGTGTGGGATACAGAAGGGCTCTGAGCATCAGACGCATCAGCATAGTAATGAATGGCCACGTGCGGGTTCAGTGAGTTCCTATTAAATCCTTTTCCTTAGCACCTGAGGCCCAAGTCTTTGCCAAGAATTTTCCAGAAAATTACTCTGGCCTGAAGGCCTGAATGTTTGGGCGGCGATGTCGAGAAATCAGCAGTGGGAAGCTGTGGAAGTGGGAACTGTACAGTGATGGATTACCCAAAAGACAGATCATGTGCTCACGCCCCCTACCTAAGGTTGTCAGATAAAATATAAATTAAGATTTAACAGGACGAGGGTGAGGGGAGTCCTGTATATTTATTTGCAGCCGTAAGCGCAGCCCGATTTTAAAAAACGAATTTAACATTTTAGAAGACATCATAGGAAAAATGAGACCGCTAGACTTCCCTATACCTCGTTACCTTTTTTAGAACTCTCCTCACTAGCATTGCTTTGGACCCCACCCTCTTCAGCCTCTAAGGGGTCTAGACTAGCCTCCTAGGGGTGCGGGGCTGTGTCCAATTTAGTGCGCTGTAGAATTCCCTGGGGAGCTTATTTTAAAAGCTGCTCCTGGGAGGAAGAGGATCGCTATGCCCGACTTCCCTAATTTTTCGGACTGTCCGCCTGGTGCAAACAAGATGCTGTCCTAGGAGAGGCCTTGTGGGCGGGGTGATGGCGGGGAAGGGTGGTCTTTAAATGAAAGGATCCTCTAAGATATCTGTTCTCTATCCTGAATGCACGCTGGAACCACCCGGGGAGCTTTACAAACAACTGATGCCCAAGCCCCACCCCCAGGGATTCCGGCTGAATCGGCCTGGGGTGAGGCCTGGCTTCCGGGCTTTTAGAAACTCCCCGGGGCATTCTAAAGTGCTGTGGGAGCTGGAACCGCTGCTCCACCGGATTCCAATGAAAAGGGGTGGTCTATACCGATGGTTCTCAAACTTGGCTCTATGTAAGAATCACCTGGCGAACATAAAAAGTCCTGATGCCCAGGTTCCAACCCTAAAGGTTGTGTGTGGCCGTCAGATTTCGGAAGTTTTGAAGGAGCCCCAGGTGATTGCAATCTGAAAGCGAGTTTGAGAATCGTTTACCAGGTGGTGCGGGGGCCGGGCGTAGTGAGCGTCGCGCGCCACTGGGTGGCGCTGCCCGCTCGGCCCGGCGTTCCGGGAGGCGTGGGCCGCGGCCACTGGGTGCGCACCTGCCCCGCCTCCGCCAGGCGGGCCACGGGGCATGCAGCCGGTCGGGGGCGGGGCTCCGAGGCCAGGACGCGGCGTCGGGTTCCCGGGCAGCCGCCGCCAACTGGACTCTGCCGCGCTCCTCATGCTGCTCGTGGACGCCGATCGGCCGGAGCCCGTGAGCAGCGGGGCGCACGAGCTCGCTCTCTTCCTGACCCCCGAGCCCGGGGCCGAGGTAGAGGACGGGGTTGGAAGTGGGGGAGGCGGGTCTTGGGGTTGCGGGATCCAGGGCTCGCGCTTCCCCGGGGAGGAGTGGACGAATGGAGACCCCTTGCGCGCTGGACCCGGACCCTCGGCTTCCCCGCAGCATTCTCTAGTAGTACCTGGCACTGGGGCTCCGGACCCGCGCTGGGGGTCCGAGGGGTCCCTCCTTTGCGGAGCGGTGGCTGTCTGGCGTCGCGCAGAGATGCGCGTCAGGTCGCGCCCGCCCTCTCCTCCAGCCCCGGTTCTCGGGGGCCCAGACTCGCTTCCCATCCCTACCTGAGACCGCACCCCCACCCCCAGAATCCTCCGGGATGCCAGACTGAGGCGCGTTCGGAGCTGCTGCCCTTTGCCAGCCTGGGCCCCGGGAGAGGCTGACTCCCGGTCCTGCCCCTGCCCGGGCGCTCGGCCTGCTCTGCTCTGAGCTGATGCTACATGCCGGGAGGAGGCGGGCAGGCTGCGTCTGTGCGAGGATGCTGCCGGCCTCGGTACGCTTCTGTTGCTAGGAGGGAAAATACCTCATCTCTGGCTGTACTTTCTATTTTAAAAGCACAGAACAAAAAGTAGATCTAAAACTAGCCTCTTTATCTTCCAGCTGAAGCCAGTATGTTGATAGTGCCATGAAAGTTATTTACCGAAGTTCACCAGGAGTTATGTAGGGCCAGAAAGTCAAGCATTCTCTCTTTAAATCTCAGAAGCAGTACAGAAGTATTTAAAATAAAGGGTAAGCACCCTCTCCTTTTTCTCTCTTACCTCAATTCTAGTTCCCAGAGGTAACCATCTTTCACAGTTTGGTGTACATCATTCCAAACATATTAAAAATGCATTTACAAATGTAGGTATGCATATATACTAATAATTATACATAATTAGTTTTTACCAAAAAAACCCACGTGATACTAGAATAATGTTCTGTAACTTGCTTTTCTTTATTCAAAATAGCATGGACAAATGGAGAGTGACTTAATGGTAAGGTATAGGGCTTCTTTTCAGAGTGATGAAATAGTTCTGGAATTAGTGCTGATGGTTGCAAAACTTTGTGAATTCACTGAAAACCACAGAATCGTACACTTTAAAAGAGTAAATTTTATGGTATGTGAGTTATATCTCAATTAAAAAAATAGTATGGACATATTTCCTTGTCAGAATGTATCTATAAGAGCTGTCCAATTGAAATATAATTTGAGCCAAAGATGTGAGCCGTCCATGTAATTTTCTTTTTCTTTCTATTTTTTTGGCCACGCCATGTGGCATCTGGGGTCTTAGTTCCCTGACCAGGGATTAAACCCATGCCCCCTGCATTGGGAGCTTGGAGTCTTAACCACTGGACCGCCAGAGAAGTCCCCCATCCATGTAATTTTAAATGTTCTAGGAGCCATATAAAAAAGGAAAAAGAAACAGATGAAATTGGTTTCAATATATTTAATTCTTTCCAGTTTTATTGAGATTTAATTGACATTAAATGCTATAAGATTTAGATCTACAAGTTTCAATGTATTTAAAATAAGTGTCTCCAAAATATCCTTTCAACATGTCATCAGCGTAAAAAAATTTAAGGAGATTTTTACATTCTTTGAAGTAAGTTTTCTTTTTTTTAATATAGTGATTCCTTCTTTTTTATATATATAAGTTTATTTATTTTTGGCTGCATTGGGTCTTTGTTACTGCGTGCAGGCTTTTTCTAGTTATGGTGAGCGGGGGCTACTCTTCGCTGCCGTGCATGTGCGGGCTTGTCATCGCGGTGACTTCTTTTGTTGCGGAGCACGGGCTCCAGGCACAGGGGCTTCAGTCGTTGTGGCATACGGGCTCAGTAGTTGTGGCTTGCGGGCTCTAGAGTGCAGGCTCAGTAGTTGTGGTGCACGGGCATAGTTGCTCCGCAGCATGTGGGATCTTCCTGGACCAGGGCTCGAACCCGTGTCCCCTGTACTGGCAGGCGCATTCTTAACCACTGCACCACCAGGGAAGTCCTGAAGTAAGTTTTCAAAATCAGGCTTGGACGATTGAACTTACAGCACATCTCAGTGTGGACCAGCCACGTTTTAAGCACTTGATAGTCATGAGACGCTGGCGGCTTCTGCATCAGAGAGTGTAGGTCTTCATCATTCCTTGGCTTCTTCGTGTCCCACCATTTCAGAATAATTCCTCCTATTTTCTGAGCACATACTATGTGCCAGCAGCGTGCTGCGCTCTGTCCATGGATTATGTCATTGCATCCTGGCAGTGACCCAGTGGCTAGGATGTTATGTCGACTTCATAACTGAAAACTGAGGCCCTCACCGAATAAGCAACATCCTATGAATGTCCTGTAATTTCTGAACCACACCCCCAGGGATGGGCATTTAGGTTGGGTACCTGCTTAAGGGTTTAAGTAACCTGAGCATCTTTCGTGTTCTTTCTCCCCCTTGCTCTCAGCAGCAAGGTGTCACTGTGTCCAGCGGCTCAACCCAGCCTCATCTTGTCTCGACTAGGGACAGCCTTCAGGAGAAGCTGCATGTATTAACTTCATTTGCTCACTCAGGGCTCTCTCTAACTCAGACGCAGGCTGGCTCACGCTCGTTTGTAATGGCCGTAATGAAGAGCCGAACTCCCTGTAGCTCCACGCGGCAATAAAGCCACTTAGAGCTCTTGCTGAAGTTTATTTACCCAAAGAAGCAAAAACTGCCAGGGTGGAGTCACTTGCAGCCTCTACTTAAAGCTTAATTCATTAGCAGTCCCTCGCGCTGAAGCTGTTTGCAGATGGGCAAATGAACTGGAGAGGGAAAGTCTGGTTTGGGAACAGGTCTGAGCAGCCAGTGCCTCCTGTACCAGCCCCTGTCCTAGGGCCACTTTGGGCTTTTAAATGGAGCAGTAGGAGTCTCAGACCAGCCAGCTCCAGTCCTAGGGGTGTCCTGGGGTTCTTAGGGAAGTGGGCCTTCCTCGTTCAACACCTTGAACCCCTGCCGTGTGCGGGGAGTGAAACACACAAGGGCTCCCACTCTCATGGCCCGACTGTCAGACAGTAAACACAGAACATACAAAACCTCTAAATTGTGATGAATGCCATGGAGAACATGGGCATGGGTGATGTGATAGAGGGTGTCTTTGTGTCTGGGAGACATGGGGTGGGGAAGGCCTCTCCAAGAAAGCTTGAGACCCGTGTGGTAACCCCTTAGGAATGGTCAGGGAAGAGGAAGCACAGAGGTCCAGGAGGGCAATTAGCAGAGGGACCCCACTTTGTCTGGGAGTGTTCAGGGAGGGCTTCCCTGAGGCAGCATCATTTTAGGCTGAGCTCTGAAGCATGAATAGAAGTTGACCAGGCTGAGAGGTAGGAGGAAAACATCCCAGGCAGAGGAAACAACTGGCAAAGATCCTGGGGTGGGATGAAGCAGGGTGATCACCAGGATAGAAGAACAAGCAGCAGGGAGAAGGGGGAGCTGTGGGAGGCGGGGCTAGTGAGGGGGGCAGAAACCGTGTTGGGACTTTGCACTGTCTCCCCGGAGGAGCCGCTGAAGGGCGGCATGTTGAGATGAGTCGGCAGGTGAGCATTTTACTATTTCTAGTGCCTTTGGGTTTTTCTGTCTAACCAGCTTCTTGTGTTTTACTTTCTTTTTCTGGTTTGAACTTCCTCTTGTAGGGGAAGTTTCAGGCAGGATCTCCGGAAGCTGCTTCAAGAAGGCAGGGAGAGAGAGAGAGAGAGAGAGAGAGATGTTTGCCTCTTGGGTGCCCTGTGATTTAGGGGGGAGGGGAGTTCAGGGCCCTCCCGAATGGCTGACTCCTGATACCCACCCAAGGGTGAATTCCTGACCAGACTCTGAGAATTCCATTTGGTTCCTGTGGTGGAGCACGGGACAGATTTGCCCACAGATGGGGTTAATGGCCTACATGGAAGGAAATAAAGGAAGCCAGCACTTTCTCACACCTAGGGACTTTGCTTGAGTGGGCAGAGGATGATGGGGGAAAGCGCCTGTTAACCACATGTGGATTAGATCAGGGGTTGCAAACTGGTGGCCCAGAGGCTGAATCCAGCACTCTGATATGATGGGTTCAATTCACATAGGGGTTTTTAAATGGAGAATTTTCATGAAGAAAATCTGAGTTTCTTGTTTATTTAAAATATGGACAGTCAGGTAATCCTAGGTCCCTGTTTCCTAGCTGTGGTCTCCTGTTTGCCACAGTCCCCACTCCTCCTCATTGTCTCCCTCATACCGAAGTTGGTATCAGTTACCATTTACCCTTGTGCTTGAACCTTTGAATTTTCTGTAGTCATGATAAGAGGAAAGGGAACTATTTCTCCAAACCGTGTGTCTGGACTGAAATGGGAAAACATAAATTAGCCAAAAATGCCCTTGAGTTTCAAGAAAAAATGTAGAAGAGACTGTTTCTTTGTGGAAGTAAAGAATATTTTATTGTGTCCAACCTGCAAACACCCTGTGCCTGTGGGAACCCTGGCATGTGTCTTATTCTTGTGACCTACTGGTCCCCTTTTGAGATTCAAATTTGGATGTTCAGATTAGAAGTCTGTGGGTGGGTGCCAGGGCACAGTCTACTCTGTCTAGAGATGTAGTTCTATATTAATTTATTCCTCAGATCTTTTTTTAAAAATAAGTTTATTTTATTTATTTATTTTTGGCTGTGTTGGGTCTTTGTTTCTGTGCGAGGGCTTTCTCTAGTTGTGGCAAGCGGGGGCCGCTCCTCATTGTGGTGCGCGGGCCTCTCACTGCTGCGGCCTCTCTCGTTGCGGAGCACAGGCTCCAGATGCGCAGGCTCAGCACTTGTGGCTCACGGGCTTAGTTGCTTCACGGCATGAGGGATCCCCTCAGATCAGGGCTCGAACCTGCGTCCCCCACATTGGCAGGCAGATTCTTTTTTTTTTTGCGGTACGTGGGCCACTCACTGTTGTGGCCTCTCCCGTTGCGGAGCACAGGCTCCGGACGCACAGGCTCAGCGGCCATGGCTCACGGGCCCAACCGCTCCGCGGCATGTGGGATCTTCCTGGACCGGGGCACGAACCCGTGTCCCCTGCATTGGCAGGCAGACTCTCAACCACTGCGCCACCAGGGAAGCCCCAGGTAGATTCTTAACCACTGTGCCACCGGAGAAGCCCCCTCAGATCTTTATGGAAGACCTGCTGTGTGCCAGGCACCGTGCCGGGCACCGGGGAGAGGCCAGTGAGACAGAGGCGACGCCTGCCCTCAAGGTGTGGCACTGCAGTCAGGAAGATGAGCCCACTAGGAGTTACCCAACAGAGTAACTAACGGTAATAAATGCCACGAGGGAGACACCTGAGGGGCTGTGATAGAGACACACAGCAAGATTGGAAGGAACCACCAGGCAAAGATCTGACATCATGTGTGTCGCTGGAGACAGGGAAAAATGAGGTCTCCAGAGGTGTCTGAGTGGGTGGACCTCAGTGATAAAGGGGAGAGGGGGCAGGGCCAGACCAGGGCCTGGGGTCAAGGGGAGGAGTCTGGATTCGTTTCTGGGGTGTCATGGATAGAAGCTGTGAGCAGGGCCAAGCTGGGTGTGAGCAGGGGAAAGACGGGATCAGATTTGTGGACTTAGGGCTGCAGTGCCGGAACGCGTCGGAGGGGCTGGCGTGGCAGCAGGGGGACCACAGATGTGGATGTCCCGGTGGACGTAAACCGAGCTGGCCAGGCTCCCTGAATCAGAACCTTCGGGGGTGTGAGAGCCAAGGCCAAGGTGGGCGCTTGGAGAGGGGCAGCATTTCTCGGAAGAAAGTTCCTATATTTCTCCCCGCAGAACTGCCCAGCAGTGGAAGGACCTGTCCCTGGCTCTGAACAATCTCTTATCACAGGACAGCTGGGCTTTGGGGGAGGGTCACCTTGGAACCTTGGCTAGAAGTTCCCAGTCTGGCTGACTCTCAGCACGAACCGAGAAGCTTTGAAACAGGTTCCCAAAGACAGGAAGTGACCCTGGTGCCAACCAGCCCAGGCTGGTCATGTAGCGATGCTCCCGCGCAGCGGACAGCTCGCGGCTGCAGGGAGTCAGCTCTGAACATGCCGTTCCGGCACCGGGGAGAAAAGCAAGACGCACAGAGGTGTGTGCAGTGTAAATAAAAACTTTAAAGGCAAAAAACACCTATTTCATGCATCTATAAATAGGAGATCCAGTTAAATCGATCGCTGGGGTGGGGTGTGGTAGGTGGAGCATAGCCAAGGTGAGAGCACCGGTGTAGGGCGTGGTCCCCAACCTTTGCCAAACATCTGCATCATCTGAGATCAACAACAAAAAGTGCTGATGCCCGGCTCCCACCCCCAGATACTCTGATTTCGTTGGTGTGGGTGCCACCTGGGCATTGGAATGCTGAAAGCCCTCCAGCAGGGTTGTAAGCCTGGAGTGGCCAAGACTGATTAGTCTGTTGGACAGTCACCACGACTGCTGACTGTTGGAGGCACCCCAGGCCTGGGGATCTGGACTTGTAAGCGCCCCTCCGGAGATTTTGATGGCCAGCCTGCCGGGGGCTCACAGCTTCCATCAGTGCTAGCAGGACTGGCCCCATGCCCAGGAATGCCTGCTTCCAGCCGCCGCAGGAGGACAGAAAACTCGTCGGTCCTGCCTGCTGCTGTGTCTACCGCACCAGCTACTGATGCCTCACGTATCAGTTGAAGAAGCATCCTTTACAGATGTGTGCCTCCCCCCAACCCGCTTGCTCCTGGTCAGGCTGAGTGGTGGGAGGACCAGCTCTGGAGCCACATGGCCTGGGTTCAGATCTCGGCTTTGCGCTCATGCTTCTCTCTGCCTTTTCTCCTCCAGTTGTGGGGTTGGATGAGACGATTCACGGGCAACACTTGGCTCAGGGTCAGACCCACAGTAAGCGATCTGGTGCATTAGCTACAATTATTCACTTATTCATTCTATAGTTGTTTATGGAGCAGGTACCAGGTGCGGACCCCATGTCAGGAGCTGGAAAGCAAAAGTGCAGGAGAGGCCCACCGCCCTCAGGGCTCTCAGAACAGGTGGGAGGGTGGACGTGACACACATTAATATTTCCACACAGTGTTTGCAAGAGGGCGATTTCAGCCCTTCGCTTGTGCAGAAGATGGTGAATTTTCTCTCACTAGCACGACCTCGTGTAAGCCTGGAAGTCCAATGTTAACTTTCCGTATCTGTGTACGTGAGACCAACCATAGATTCCAGTTTTTGGTTTGCAAAACATAGTTACTGCATCCACGGTCAGCACGAGCCCCCGGTTCTCTTAAGCTATCTCGGGATCTGAATTTTTTCCTTGGTGCAAGTGTGATGGAAATTTGGCCTGTGGTTCTTTTAAGTGAATTGGAGTTGGTTTTAAAATAAGTTTGTTTTAAAAATAAAAAATATATGCACATGTTACAAAATCCAAAGGTCCCGGTGACCATGGAATGCTGAGTGAGGCCCTGCCTACCCCGGTTCTCAGGCCCTGCTGCTCTACAGAGGCCGCTGCAGGCCATGCCTGTGTCCCCTGTCGTCCCCACCTGCCACCTCCCCCTTCTGCATTGTGCTTTTTTCACTCACTGTGTCTTAGACAGCTTTCCATATGAGTGCACAGAGAGCTGGCCAATTATTTTTTAGCTGCTAAACAGAATCTCATTGTCTGTCTGAATTATAATTTAGGTAACCGTTCCTCTACTGATGGACATTTAGGTTACATGGATTCTTTAGCTGTTACAAAGTCTGTTGCGGGCTTCCCTGGTGGCGCAGTGGTTAATAATCCACCTGCCAATGCAGGGGACATGGGTTCGAGTCCTGGTCTGGGAAGATCCCACATGCCACGGAGCAACTAAGCCCATGCGCCACAACTACTGAGCCTGCGCTCTAAAGCCCACGTGCCGCAACTACTGAGCCCACGTGCCGCAACTACTGAAGCCCGCACACCTAGAGCCTGTGCTCCTCAACAAGAGAAGTCACCACAATGAGAAGCCCGTGCACCACAACGAAGAGTAGCCCCTGCTCACCACAACTAGAGAAAGCCCACCCACAGCAATGAAGACCCAACACAGCCAAAAATAAATAAAAACCAAAAAAAAAAAAACCCAAAACAAAGTCTGCTGCAATGAGTATCTCTGTACGTACATCATTTTGCATTTGTGCATATATGTCCGGAGGATACATACCTAGTGGGGGAATTACTGGATCCAAGGATACATGCATATAAAATTTTGGTTGCTGTTGCCAAATTAACCTTCTTAAAAGTCAGGGTCAAGGCGAGAGTAGAGTAGAGTAGTCAGCCCTTCTAGACATTCACACCTCAAGGTCGAGGGTCCCTCTGGGGGATGGGAACTCTTATTTGAGCTGCTGTAGGGGCCTGGGAGGAAGGAGTTCCCGTGTCCCCTCTTTGGGAAGTGGATCATCATCTAAAGGGCCAGGTCCTCTCAGTTTGCGATTCCAGCACAAGTCCATTTGGAGAATCCCTTCGTTTGCTCTTTCCAGCCCTTCATTCTTGGCTTGCCCAGCTCCCAGGGTCTTTCTGCCATTGATCCTGCCCTTTCATCCTGCGCACAGAGATGAGGCTGCTTCCTCTAAAGACCTTTACTTTCCCTGTCATCTGAAGGGGCCACCATGAGCGCTTTTGGAGAAGAGGTGACATTACTAATTACATGCCCTGAATGTGGGCAGGCCTCACAGTCCTTGAGCCTGTTTCATTTTCACCCCCGTCGTGTACTCATGGACCCTGGCCCAGCCCGGCTGGAGGAAGCAGGAGCAAGGTCAGGCCATAGCGCCAGGTGTCAGGCAAAGCTACCACCACACCTGCCCCTGAACTGGCTGCATGTGGGTGTCCTCTGGCTGGTGTGGTGATCTGCTTTTTAGAATGCTAAGTAGATGCCAACTTTAAAAAAGTGGGAGTTTTCACATAAAAATCCAAATGTCTGGCTTCTTGAAAAATGTTGCAGCAAAAGCTACAGGTCTTCAGTGGCCTTGTTCCTGGGCTGAGTGGACCTTGTGGTTTCTAGAAGGATTCTCCGGGGGCGGGAGAGAGAGAGGGAGGGGGAGGGGGAGGGAGAGAGAGAGTGTGTGTGTGTGTGTGTCTGTAAACAGCATTATTGTGATATAATTCACATGACATACAATCCACCCATTTAAAATATACAGTTGAATGGCTTTTGGTTTATTCACAGAGTTGCACAACGATCAACCACAATCAATTTTAGAACATTTTCATTACCCCCCAGAGAAACCCTGTCCCCCTGAGCTCTCCCTCCACCAAGAACCCCTAATCTACTTTCTGTCTCTAAAGATTTACCTGTTCTGGACATTTCATAGATGTTTGGGTTTGTGTGGTTGTTTGTCTGTTTTCGTTTTAAATTTATTTTATTTATTTATGTTGGGCTGCGTTGGGTCTTTGTTGCTGCGCGCGGGCTTTCTCTAGTTGCAGCAAGCGGGGGCTACTCTTCGTTGTGGCGCGTGGGCTTCTCATCGCAGTGGCTTCTCTTGTTGCGGAGCATGGGCTCTAGGTGCGCGGGCTTCAGTAGTTGTGGCTCGCAGGCTCAGTAGTTGTGGCTCACGGGCTCTAGAGTGCAGGCTCAGTAGTTGTGGCACAAGGGCTTAGTTGCTCCATGGCATATGGGATCTTCCAGGACCAGAGCTCTAATCCATGTCCCCTGCATTGGCAGGCGGATTCCCAACCACTGCACCACCAGGGAAGCCCGATGTTTGCGTTTTAAAGACACCAATCGGTCAGAGGTTTGAAGGCTCTGTTCAGTCTACAGTCAGGTTTGTTTGGCCGTCAGAGTGTTTTTTAATTTTTTAGGTTAGCTTTGAACATTTTCGAATTGGAAGAGCTTTCATAAATATCTAGATCACCCTTTTGTCTTTTTTTTTTAAGTGTTCTATTTTTTAAAAATATTTATTTATTTATTTATTTTGGCTGCGCCAGGTCTTAGATGCGGCACGCGGGATCTTTTAGTTGCGGCGTGCATGTGGGATCTGGTTCCCTGACCAGGAATCGAACCCATGCCCCCTGCAGTGGAAGCGCAGAGTCCTAACCACTGGACCGCCAGGGAAGTTCCCAGCTGTCCTCTTTAGACGGGGCCTCCCATTTGCCACAGTCCCCACCCCTCCCTCTTGTCTCCCTGCATGGTGTCAGCTGCCATTTATTTATTTATGGCTGCATTAGGTCTTAGTTACTGCACGCGGGCTTTCTCTAGTTTCGTCGAGCGGGGGCTACTCTTCGTTGCGGTGTGCGGGCTTCTCCTCTTGCGAGCACCTCCTCTTGCGAGCACAGGCTCTAGGTGCGCAGGCTTCATTAGTTGTGGCATGCGAGCTCAGTAGTTGTGGCTTTTTGGCTCTAGAGCACAGCCTCAGTAGTTGTGGAGCACAAGCTTAGTTGCTCCGTGGCATGTGGGATCTTCCTGGACCAGGGCTTGAACCCGTGTCCCCTGCATTGGCAGGTGGATTCTTAACCACGGTGCCACCAGGGAAGCCCCAGCTGCCATTTATTATCCTGCTGGTGCTGCTGTGTTTCTCGGAGGAAAGTAAAACGTCTCTGTCAAAAGTGGGAAACTGAGATAAGCAATGTGAAGAAAACATTCTTAAGCGTGGCCCCCTTCCCTAGTATTCATTTCCTGCCTGGCTTCTGTGTCTTTTTGAGTTTGGAGACCCTGGTGGGGTCACAGCCGTCTCCTGCATGGGTGGAGCTTCTCACCAAGAGTAACCTAGAGAAAGAACTTACTTGACCCTCCTCAGCTTCCATCTCCAAACACAGAGAGTCGGAGGATTCCCACCCCCCTTCACTTTCAAGTGGGGAAACCGAGGCACAGAGATGGTCAGAGGTATAGTTAAGACCACACAGCATGAATGCAAATGGGGACTAAGACGCCATCGCGGCTGCTGTTCTCAGGCTGTAGCTCTTCCAGGAGAGCACTTTTCTTCTTCCTTCCCGTGGCCCTTTTCTTTTCTCCTTCCTCCCTCCTTCCTTTCTTGCAACAAATATTCATTGAGCACTGTATTGGTTACCAATTGCCAGGTAACAAACCACTCCCAACCTTAGTGTTTAAAAACGACCCCCATTTTATAGTGCCTGATTTTGTAGGTTGGTGGAGCTCCTCTGTGCCATTCTGCTCCCGTGGTGTCGGCTGGGCTGCCTCATGAGGCTGCGTTCAGCTGGAGGGTTGGTGACAGTGGAAGGTCCAACATGGCCTCACTCATGTGTTGGGCAGTTGGTGCTCCAGCCGGGGCACCTCAGTTTTCCTGCACGACCTCTCATTCTCCAGGATCTTTTCTGCCCTGTGGCCTTTCCAGCAAACTTGCCTGCTGTTGTCTTCCAAGAGGGTGAATCAGAAGCTGCAAGGTCTCTAGACTCGGAAGTCACAGAGCGTTGCTTCCACCACATTTTACTGGTCAAAGCAAGTCACAGACTAGATTCGGGTGGAAAGGAAGTATGAGATGAGCTTTACCAGTGAAGGGAACAGCAGGTGCAAAGGCCCTGGGGTGAGGACGTGGTTGGTGTGGTTGCTGGGGAGGCCTCCAGTAGGCATTTACTGATTGAGATGGAAGATGGGGGAGGACTTTTTTTTTTAATTAACATAATTTAATTAACATAATCCATATAACATAAAATTTACCATTTTAAAGTATAAAGTTAAGTGGTTTTTAGTATGTTCTTGATGTTGTTCAGACATCACCACAACCTAATTCCAGAACATTTCCATCACCCAAAAAAGAAATCCCATAACCATCAGCGGTTATTCCCTACTCCCCCTCCCCCCATTCCATGGGGGAGACAACTACCGAGACACTTTCTGTCTCTGTGGATTTGCCTCTTCTGGACATTTCACATAAAAGGAATCATGTACTTTGTGGCTTCTTTCACTTAGCGTATATTTTCAAGGATTATCCGTGGTGTAGCACGTATTAGGACTTCATTCTTTTTTATGGCCAAATAATGTTCCATCACATGTACATGTCATATGTTGTTTGTCCATTCATCCGTTGATGGACATTGAGTTATTTCTACTTTTTTGGCTATTATGAATAATGTACAAGTTTTTTTGTACGAACCTCTGTTTTCAGTTCTTTTGGATACATTGCTGGGTCATGGGGTAACTATGTTTAACCTTTTGAGATTGGTTTCCAAACCAGGCTGGTTTCCAAAGCAGCCGCGCAAGTTCACATTCCCACCCGCAGTGGATGAGGGTTCCAGTTGCTCCACGTCATCACCAGCTTTTGTCACTTGCCGTTTTTGTGATCGTAGCCATTCTAGTGGCTGTGACGTGGTACGGTGGAAGATTTTGAGCTGAGGAGGGCTTTGGTTTTAACAGAGTCTCTGAGGAGTAGATCGAAGGGGAGCAAAAGAGGAAGCAGGGGACCAGTGAGTAACAGGCTACTGCAGTGGCCCCGGCGAGGGAAGGCAGTGCCTTGCGCCAGAGTGGTGGAGAGAAGTGGTTGGATCTGGGACATATTCTGAAGGCAGAACTGAGAGGGTTTGCATAAAGGTTGGATGGGGTTGGGGGTGGGAAGGAAAGACGAGTCCAGGATCCTCCCATGTGTTTGGCCTGAGTACCTGGAAGATGAAGTTTCCCTTTGTGGAGATGGAGAAGACCACGGATGGTGGAGGATCATTTTGTGTTTCCTTGTGCCAGTAGCTGGTAGGCAAAGCCAGCCCCTTTTTGGCTTTTGACACGCCCAGCTGGGAAGCTGGGATTGGCACTTTGAGCAGATGTGGAAGACGGCGGTGGATACCATGATTCACGCGTGTTAAAAAGATGCCTGCCGTCCCCACTGACCACGCCCTGAATGTCACTTAAAGCGAGCCATTTGCTTCCCTTCCCTCGGAGTGGGACAATTTCTGCCCGAGGGTTGCAAAGGATGGGGAGGGCATTCATTTTGCTTATGGGCTGGTTAAAAAGCATGTGGGCTGCAGCCTGCAGGACTCTTCTGAGGCCACTTAGGGAATTACCGTGAGAGAATATTGTCCCGTGAATGACCTGTGGGCACGGTGGGGTAGCTAATCCTTCCTGCTGGTTGGGAATGCCTTGGGACTTGTCCTTCCCTTAACTGACCAAGCAGTCAGCAAATGCTCTCTTCGCTCCCTCCCTGCTGCTTTGGGCCACCGCCCTAGGCACCAGGAGGAGGGGGTGGTGGGGAGACCATAGTTGACAGGCAGCAGTAAAGCGGGCACACTTTCCCCCTCCCCAGAGAGTGCCTTGGTGGTGACAAACTTCTGAAGTCAGAGAGTTGAAATTTTTGCTTCAGCGTCTATTAGCTGTGTGACTTTGAACAAGTGACTTAAACTCTCTGATCCTCTGTTTCTCGATCCATAGAAAGGGGGAAATTATGGCACCTACAGTATAGAGTTCTCCTGAGAAGCAAATGAGATAATCCACATACGGTGATTAGCCCTTGTTTCTATTATCTAGTGAGAGAGATCCACAGAGCAACCATTTATATGTGCCTACTGGTGCCTGCGCCCCGTTAAATGGCTTAGCCATGTCTGTTATGTGAGGTTAGCCTAAAATCCTGCCAAATGGATGCGGCACTTCCTGTCACAGGTAAGCCAGCCCAGATGCTCAAGTTAAGCCCCCGGGCTAAGGTCATACAGCTGGCAAAAGAGAAAGATGGGGTCCGAACTCAGGACTGACTTACTTCCTTTGTGAACACGCTAGGAGAGGTCGAGAGGCTCTTCCTATGAGCAAAGAGCTGCAGTGTGTCTTGGGAAGGAGGCCGACCAGCCAGCTGGGGCGTGGTCCTTCATGTCCCTCTGGCAGGTTTACTCTTCCCAGGCATCTTTGGACTGGGGCGTAGATTGTCTGCCCTGTGCTCCCTCATGCATCTGTGCCCCCTCCCGTCTCTCTCGCTTTCCTCTGCATCAGAAGGAACCACCAACCTTCCCCCTGCCACCTCAGTGGCCTCTCAGCTCCTTCTTTCTCCCTTAGTGCATTAGGACACTTTTTTTTTTTTTTACCATGCTTTTACTTTTTAGGGGGTGGGAGGGGGACTTCCTGTCCTCCCTCCACTGCAGTCCCCTTCCCCTGTCAAGCCTCCCCCAGTCAGGCACAGAAATAGTCCCAGCTGTGAGATGAAGGTTGCAGAGTTTAAAATTGCAGCTCGGTACTATTTATACTCCAGCCGGAAAGATGTTTTTTTGTGCAACCGTTTATTTGGTTGTGGTATTGACAGCCCAGGCGGCAGGCGGCTCCTGCACTGTATAAACATTTCTCTGGGGACAAGTGGCCAGTAAGGGCAGCCTTCAGGTGAGGGGGGCAGGTGCCAGGCCTGCCCAGAAATGTCTGGGAACACCTCCCTGGAGCAGAACAATTCGGCCTGGTAAGCCAGAGAAAGCGGTTCACGTTCCAGCTGAACTTCCTTCCTAGATGCTGGTAATTAGAAAAAAAAATAACAGGTATTTTATAAATCATGAAAATAGTACATGCTCGAGGGGAAAAAGGGTTCAGACTAATTTTTACACAAGTGAGTAAAGCAGGGAGACCCTTCATGTTCTATTTTGGTTGGCCCATGGAGCGTTAAAATTTTTTTTTTGAATTTGTGCCACTACTTAAAAATTGGGACATTTCCCATAAAGTTAGAATTTCTGGCTTCTCTTGAAAATGGAAGGTTCTGGCAATGCTGGCCTTGTGTTTGCTGATGGCTGCTAGTGGCTGGCTGCTCCAGAAGTAGGCAGAGTGATTCTCAGATCACCCCAAGCCCCGGTGGCCCGCTTTGTGTTCATCTACCTTACCGCCTGGCCTTGATAACTTTTGAGGTTTGGACCTTTCACGTAACATAAAACATTCAGGGCTCCTGTGTCAGACCTCATTCCCCAGTTCCTACTCCCCAGGGCTAAGTAAGCACTATCGATAGGGTTTCCAGATAAACTACGGGACCCCCAGTCACATATGAATTTCAGATAAACAACAAATACTTTTTTAGTGTAAGTATATCCCCTAACTATTACAGTTTGGCAGTATCATCCCAGGCCTTTCTCTGTTGAAGCAGACACGTTTCACAAGGGTGGTTTTATATTCTCTATCTCCTGCAGTTGACTTTGCTCCCTGTGGTCTGTCTGGAGAGGCATTTTTCAGTGTTGATAAGAGCAGGCTTTGAGGCTGGGGACTCAAACCTACAGGAGAGTCTGGGCCCCAGTGCTTGTTAGCTCTGTGACCTTGAGCAGGTTCCCTTACTTCTCTGAGCCTCAGTTTCCTCATCTAAACAATGGGGGTGATGAGGGTTGCTTTGTTATCTCCTGTATTTATTTATCTCGTCTCTTTTGAGAGACGCGTCGAGTGGATGGTCCACGGTGGCTTGAACCAGAGAGGTTAAACAGACGTGCCCACGGTTATCAAGACTGACTGTGGGCACATCCCGATTTCAAATGAGGCTACGAGAGGTTCTGAAAAGGCAAAGTAGGTCTGGAGGGAACTGGGCAGATAATCCTAAGATTTAGTTTGCTTTAAAAAAGAAGCAAGACAATGAAGGGCGTTTGTCTCCCTGGAAACCACTTGCTAATCTCCAGGATCTTGTCTCTCTTCAGGCAGCGGAGGTGGAGGAGACCGTCGAGGGCTTGCTCCTCAGGCTGGAAGAGTTTTGCAGCCTGGCTGACATGGTGAGTGCCCGCCTGGGAGCCGCGGGTGCAGGCCCAGCCCAGACTTCAGGGCCTTCCTGGGCTTCCCTGGGGAGCCACCTCGGTGGCGTGGCGGCTTAGCCAGCGGGAGGCGTGGGCAGCGGCGTGGGGGCAGCTCACACCCTCTCCCTCTGTCCACACGAGGTTCCCTGAGGCGGCCATCTTGATAACGCCCTTCCCCGGAGATGCCTTCATTCCACCGAGGAGGCGGGAGTGGGCCACCAGGTGGCACTCTCGGGCCCGATGCGGGGAGCCGGTCGGCGGGGACGCTAAGACTATATTTAACTTTCCTTGCTCTGCACAGTTAGCCAGGCAGACGTGGAGACAGCCAGGAAATGGCTTCAGGCCTGGGAGGCCTAGGAGGAGCCTCCTGGCCGGGCTCTGGCCCTGGCGGGCTGCGGCATCGAGCGCCCTCCTCAGCCCTTTGGTCCCTCCACTGTTGCCTCCCACCCTGCTTGGTGGGAGCGGCTCCTCCTGGCGGGGTGGGGAGGACCGTGGAAGATGGTGCCCTAGGCCAGGAAGGCAAAGTCCCACTCTCCTTGTGTCTCCAGGATTGTTGCCGGACAGCTGTGGGGCCCTGAGGAGCGCTGATAGAATGTTCTGGAAGTTCCCAAGGTTATTAAAGGCACACCAGCAGCCAGGGTTCGTGGCTTCGGCCTGGAGGCCCAAAGGGTGGAGCTCCATTTGGGGACCAGGCCTGCCTCTCCCCCGGAGCACAGGAAGCCCAGCTGGGCCCAGCCGTGCAGATGTGTACCAAGTGTCTGGAGAGACGCTGGTGAGAGCCCCAGGGAGTAGCGTTTGTTGAACATCTACTTTGTGCCACACTCCGTACAGAGCGTGCTCCCTGTATCCTCCCATTCCACCTCAGAGCAACCTGCCACGATGGGTACGACTTTATCCCCATACGTTCAACAGACATCTGAGTGCCTGCCTGTGCCAGCCCCTGGGGACACTGCAGTGAACAAGACACAGACATTCCCACAAGGACCTATCTGTGTTTTTCTCTTGAGTGCCAATTTTTTAGTTCAGATGTGGGTCCAAGTGGGAGCTGGGTAATGAGACTGACTTTGAACGCCCTGAATGGTCCTTTCTTCATCACTGAACATTGGGCACCTTCTCTGACTGGTCCCTTGGTGAGCCTGAGGATGCAAAGAGAGACAGATCTGTCTCCATCCACCCTCCCCTCCCCTCCGCATCCATCCACCCTCCCCTCCCATCCGCAACAGCCCCCGATCCCCCAAACCCGATCTGTGTCCCAGCCGCTGTCCTCCAGGGTTGAAGCACTGGCCTGGAGGTGTATTCCAGGTGCAAAGCGAGGCTGCAGAGGTTTTGAAAAGGAAAAGAGGTTCTAGAAGGAACTGGGCACATAATCCCAAGACTCAGTTTGCTTTTTTTAAAAAAAACGAAGAGGTGTTAAATTCTGCCTGGGAAATCAGGAAGTCTTTGCAGAACAGGTGGTGATTAATTTGGGGTTTGAAAGAGGAACAGGAAGAATTCAATTGCTGGGGGTGCGGGCATTCAGGCAGAGGGACCGGCCTTTGGGGGTGGCATGCTGGGCACACAGGGACAGTGTGGGCCCACACAGTGGGGCATTGGGAAGATGGTGGGGACGGGCGATCCTGGGACAGTTTTGTTCTCAAATCCCAGTGCATCCTCCTCCCATGAAGGGAGATCCACCAACCACCCTCAAAGAGAGCTTTGGGCAGAAGTCAGCTTGGATAGACAGGGAGGGGCCAGGCCTTACTTGCCTTAAAAACTTCAAGGCTTCCTGTGCTGGGAAGTCTGCGGAGGCGCAAGATTGTATGCAGTGTCGAGAAGATCCTCTCCAAACTCAAAGCCTAGAGATGCATTTATGCAAAGATTTTAAATACAGAGGTCACAAGATGACCCATGGGCCCAATCCTGTCTGCAGACATGTTGGATGTCTCTGGGAAAAAAAAGAAGAAGGAATGAGCTGCTGACATTTATAGAATGTCATGCAAAAAAATATGGATTCCCGGCTTCTCTTGGAAAAGCAAAGATCTGTCCTTCCCGCCACCCCCTGCCCCATGCGTGCTTGTTCTCACCTGGCAAGCATCAGCCAGAGCTGGACAGTGGCCACCCTTGTGGAGAGCACACGTGCTCTCCTGCTTGTCACCGTCCCCACTGCTCCCCATGGGAGCCTCCTTGACTCCCCGGCCACCTGCCAGGTGCATCCGTCCTGTGCTGTGTGCGTGTGTTTTATGGGAGAGAACATTTCTCTGTACTTCGGGCCCTACTGAAAGCAGGCAGATATCCACCAGACCGAGAGAGCCCCATGTTTTTAAGAAATGGAAGAGATTGCACTTCCTGGGAAGTGAAGACTATTTCAGTGTGTTTATATGCAAATGAGCATGTCTACATTAATAATAGAATGCGCCTTGTACGATGCTTTTGTGGCCCGTGGAGGTGTTTTGTGTTTGCAGTCCCTACAGTGAGGCTCTGTGCTGATGCCGTTTCGATTATAGAAACCCTCTTGGCCCCAACAGCTGGTGCTTAGCTTACCTAGTGTGTCTGTGCCCAGGTGTCCTGGGCTCCATGGTACAGAGAGAGAGCTGTCCATCTATCAGCCCTGGCTTGGGACCTCCTTTTCTCTTTTGATCCAAGCCAGGGATGAGTGGGGACCTCTGGGAGGCAGGTGATGTCACACCATGGACCACTGTCCCCAGGGCCCTGCTTTGGCCTTTGGAAACACTGATCAAGTTAGAGGTCCCAGAACGGCCGGGCTCCCTGGTGCACAGTCCAGAGAGAAATGGTTTCCTTCTGATAAAACCAGGCTGTTAGGAGTGAGAGTCCACCTTCCTGTCTGATGTATTAAGTCCTCTGCCAGTCTGTCCCGGATCACTCTAAGTGACCAGCATTCACACCATGTGCTCGTGACCTGTTCTAACCTTAGACATAACGCCTCTTGCCATCACTTCAAGCTCTGACTCTTCCCAGTGGGGCCTTGGGCACAGCATGTCACCTGTCTGTACCTTTATTTTCTCCTCTGTAAAATGGAGGTGGTGGCTTTGATTATCTACTGCAGCATCAAACTACCCCAACACTTAGTGGGGTGAAACAACCACCAGTTTATTATGTGGGCCGGGACAGGGCACAGAGTACAGCTCATCCGAGCTCCGTGGCACCTACTGGGCTGGGGACATCCAGGGTGGCTGCTTCCCTCACTTGTCTGATGTCTGGGCTGGGAGGGCTGGCTGGCTGGGGACCAGTTGGCATCACTCTCCTCCATGCGACCTCTCCTCGTGGCCGTCTGGCCTCCCAGAGCCAGCGCTCCAACAGATGGGAAGTAGAAGCCTCTGGAGACTTAGGTATGGCAATTAGCACAGTGTCACTTCTGTCGTATCTTATTGGTCAAAGCAGCCACATAGCCCACCCGGATCCAAGGGGAAAGGACATAGACCCCTCTGCTTCATGGAAGGAAAGTACAGAACTTGTGGCCATCAGTCATCCACTGCAAATGGTACCCATCTCCAAAGAGTGATCGCGAGGAATAGACAAGGCAGGGATGTGCCCTTTACATCCAGCAGAACGGCCAAAATGAAAACGACAGACATTAGCAAGTGTGGACGAGGATGCGGGACAGCTGAAACTCTCCTTCACTGGCTGGTGGAAACGCACAAAGGGACAGCCGTGTGGAGCAGACACTCGCACACAAATGTTCATAGCGGCTCTGTTCATCATGCCCCAAACTGCAGGCAGCCCCGGTGTCTGTCGGCAGTGGAAATGGGTAAATAAACTGTTGTTTATTCATACACTGGAACGCACAGCAGTAGAAAAGGACGACCTGCCGTACACAGCAACGTGGGTGATTCTCACGAATGTGCTGTTGAGGGACAGAAGCCAGACACACGAGTGCTTCCTGTGTGAGGCTCCACCATATGAAGTTCACACCCAGGCAAAACCAGTCCATGGGACGGAAGTCAGGTAGAGGTTAGCCTTGGGAGGGTGGTCGTGACGGGGAGGACGCCAGAAGGAGCTTTATGGGGTGAGGGGATGTTCCATGCATTGGTCTGGGTGGTGGTTCCACAGATGTAAACACGCATACCGATTCATCGAGCTGTCCGCTAAGGCCTGGGCTCTTCACCGTATGTCATTTACACTCAATCAAAAGTAATTGCTTAGCATGGTGCCTGCTGTGTGTTAAGTGACCCATAAATAGTAGCTACTGAGGTCATCATCGTCATCAATATTAAAGCACCAGAGGGCCGTGACGCAGATGAGTTTATCCGCAGAGACTGGATTTGTGAGGCCTTTCAGCTCAGTGCCCTTGGGGCTTTGGGCAGCTTGTCTGGGCCCTCGGAAACCCTAGTAGCCTTGGGCCCACCTTCTGGTAGGGAGCGGACTCTCCCATCTCTCACATAAATGGAGAACATTTCCTGTTGGCCTCTGCCCAGCAGTTGCATTTGGCGTTGGTGTGCGTCCTTAGGTCAAGTGCACCTGGCTCTTCCTCCTGGGCCTTGCATCACCCTGGAGAGCCATGTTTGCTCTGTGATAACCCCCTGCATCCACTACCCAGGCTTCTGGGCTCCGGAGGCCAGCTCCGGGGAGCTGGGAGGACAGGCTGGGGAAGGGTCCGCCAGGCCCCCTGGCCCATAGACCTGGCAGGAGTTTCATCCCATTAGAGGCTCAAAAAGCACTGCTTCTTCCCTGACATCTTTGTTCTTCTGAGAAGTATGCGTAAGCGTGAACGCGCATGCCTGTGATGTGATGACGTGAGGTGGGTTGGGTGTGAGAAGAGAAATGTGTCCCTTTCCTTCCACTCCCCTGTAAGATGAACAGGGCATGGGGTGGCCACGGACGCCGTGCTGGGGAGACTGTAGGTAGTGGTGGAGACTCTGGTGAACCAAAGCGGGCTGTTGTCACCCAGCGCCCGCTGATTGTTGCCAGGTGGAACATGTGGCATGTCAGTGTGGCCGGGTCTTCTGATTTCTCACAAGAAGCCAGAGATCTGGGTTTCTAAGGGAAATATCCTTAATTTTAGATCTTGGCACCTCGCTTGGTGGTACTTTCAGTTTTTCAGGCTGGCTCTGCGTGAGCCTGATAGAACACGTCTGCAGACCTCTGGTGTTAGGAGGTGGCCTCAGACCCACCTGGATTAGCATCCTGCATCTCCCACTTTGTAGGTTTGCAACCTTGCCCAGCTCATTTAGTTTTTCTCAGTTTCATCACCTATAAATCAAGGTTGAAGAGAAAGCAATTCCTGTACCACAGGGTCTGTTCCCAGCACGTGATGAACGCTCCTGGGTGTTGGTACCCTGCCCCCCGCCCCAGCCCATGTTAAATACTCTGGTTTTTGTCTCTCGGTTCCCAGCTCTTGGGGGAGCCAAGAGGAAGGTTTGGGGGTGTTTCAGACTCCAAGGACTACCCTCTACTTTCCCCCCAAGGACCTGCAGGCTGCCTTCTGGGCAGGCGTAGAGAGTTCGCTCTGCCCTGAGTCTCAGCCAGTGGAGGAGCCTCTGCAGAGAGGGGCCTTCCTGCTCGGCCCGCAGACCCTCTGGCCCTCCAGTTCCTGAGGGTCTGAGGGGAGGCGGGCAGAGTTCCAGAATCTCATCTCCGCCGCGTTCCCTTCACCCCCCGTAGGTTGCTGAGACCAGTCCCTCCTGATTCTCACTTGTTCTCCGCTGCTTGTTTCTTTAGAAATTAACAGAAAGGAGATCTGCCTTTGATTCCCTGTGCTCTGACCTTGTCATGAGTTTCTGTTCTTCATCGCATCATGGCAGTTTCTCCCGAGTTTAGCCTTGTTGAGGGATGGGCTTCTCTCTAGAAATTTGGCCTGGGGGAAACAAGGGAGGATATCGAGCCCTTTTCCCTATCCCAGCTAACAACTGCAGGCGCCTGCAGGAGCCAGGCAGGATATGGAGGGAGTCAGGGGCTTGGGGCGAGGCGCTAGGGATGGGGGGCCACTGCAGAAACTGGGAGCGCGCGTGCCATTGGGAGGGAGCAGTTGCTACTCAGCCTGGCCTGCGGTGCCTGGGGAAACGTGGGCCCAGTGTCGCCAAAGCTGCTGACTTTTAAGAGAAGTTATAAATCCGCACTTAATCTGTTGAATATTTTAAAGCCATATCTATGTCTTTTATTTTGGAATAGTTTTAGATTTACAGAAAAATTGCAAAGAGTTCCCACACACCCCTCATCTAGTTTCCCCCACTGTTAACCTCACCTTGGTACCTTTGTCAAAACCAAGGAACCAACACAGATCCTTGGCTACTCACTGAACGCCACACTTGGTTGTGATTCCCCAGCTTCCCGTTAATGTCCTCCTTCTGTTCCAGGATCCATCAAAGACACCACATTGCCTTAAATTGTCAGGTCTCCTTAGGCCCCTTTAGTCCGTGACAGTTTCATTCTTCCCTGACTTTCCATGACTTTGGCAGTTGTGAGGGGTATTTGGTATTTTGTAGAAGGCCCCTCAGTTTGGGTTTGTCTGATGTTTTCTTGTGCTTAGACGGCGTTGTGAGTTTCTGGAGAGAATCCCCAGAGCTGAGGCGCCTTCTCATCACATCACATCAGGGGCACGTGACACCCACACGGCATCACTGGGCTGGTGGCCTGGCTCCGCGGTAGCATCACCACATCCCCCTTTCCGTGACCCGTTCAGTGCCTTGTTCCTGTCACATTCGTGTGTATTTATCTTATAGTTGGGGATATCGTCCAATGTTACATTATTTTGTTGCTCAAATTGTCCCAGTTTGGGCCATGTGGCTCTTTCAGGTTGGCTTTTGTGTTCCTTTGACCTGCCCCATCCTTCTTTTCTTTTCTTTTTTTTTTTTTTTTTAACACTTTCTTATTTTCTGGCACTATGAGATGCTCCAGGCTTTTATATGTTCCCTGCCCCAACCCTAGAATCAGCCATTTCTCCTCAGAGCCCCACTTGAGTTTTAAAGTTGGAAATTAAGTCAAATTTAAACGCGAAAACACTTTGTGGGCCAAGTGAGCCACATATGTGGGCCACATGCAGACATGGACGATCTTGTATAATCCCTAAAGCATCCTTTCGAGAGAAGCAGTAGTCTGATCCCCACTCTACAGATGAGGAAACCGAGGCACAGAGAGGTCAGGGCAGAGACTGAGGCCAGACAGCCTGGTGCCAGATGCCACCCTCTTGGGGCTGCTTTTTGGCCCCAAGGGGTCAGGGCATGGGAAAGGAGCGTGCCTCAGGACAGTGGGCTTGGAGCCAGGTGCCCAGGGAGATGGCAGTGCCCTGACCAGAGGAGGGGGACCAGGAAGGAAGGGTTTGGTTTTAGACATGCAGGTGATGGAATGGCTACCCAGGGCAAGGAGGGAAGTGTCATCCTGAATAGTGATGGGAGAGGAATGGCAGGAGAACCAGAGGTCTCATATACTTAGGCAGAAAGAGGAGGGAAAATGGGTATAGTTTTCAAAAACATTTTTAAAATTAAAATTTTTTGCTGAGTTGTCACCTTGTATTAGTTAGCTATTGCCGCATAACAAATTCCCCCCCACCCCGCCATACTTAGTGACTTAAGCAATGCTCTTGATTATCTGCTAGTGTCTGTGGGTCAGGACTCTGGTACAGCCTAGCTGGGTCCTGTAGGTCAGGGTCTCTCACAGGCTGCCATCGAGATGTTGGCCAGGACTGTTGTCATCTCAGGGCTCGACTGCGGCAGGATTGCCTCCAGGCAGAGTCAGTGTTTCTGGGCAGGATCCAGTTCCTCACGATCATTGAACTGAGGCCCTCAGTTCCTCACTGGCCATTGGCCAGAGGCAGGCTTCTCCATCACGGCAACTTGCTTCTTCACAGCTGGCAGGAGAGGGCAAGTGAGAAGGAAGAGGGGGTGGGGGGACGCATGCATGAACCAGGTGGTGGGAGAGGCCGCCAGCAAGATGGAGTGATGGTCTTCTAGTCTCAGGAGGGCCATGTCTCACGTTGGCTGACTCCTTTTCATTAGAAGCCAGTCTCTAGAGCCAGGCAATGGTCTCGGGGAGGGGATCACACAAGAACATGAACACCAGGAGGTGGGGCTTGTTGAGGACCGTGTCAGAAGCTTCCCGCACACGCCATGCCAAACAGTCTGCTAAACGTTCTATCCTCACTGCATTCCAAGGAAGCAAGAACTGTCTTGATTGCTTCCCTGTCCAGACAAGCAAAGGAGGGCTCAGAGAGGTGCAGTGACTTGCCCGAGGTCACACAGCTCATGGTGGGTAGAGCTGAATTCAAACTCCAGTCTGAGTCCTAGTAGCCCACTGGTGTTTCTCTGACCGTCCCCGGACCGCCACTCCAGCACAGCCTTGGAGCTTGGCAGAAAACAGATTGCCCGCCACCCCCACGCAAGCTAGACCAGACTTGGAGGAGCCTTCAAATCAGCATTAACAGGCTTCCCTCCAGGGGATCCACATGCTCCCTAGAATCTGAGAGTGGTATGTATTCTGCCTCTCTGTGTGGTCAGGACATGGTAACATGGAAATGGAATCTCTCTTTCTCATACACACACACACACTTAAGGGTTAGGCTTGGTCCTTTTGGCTCTGCAGGAAAATGGAGGCTTAAGTGTCCGATCTCAGTGATCAAGGGAAAGATGTGGCTTCCCAAAGTTCTCAGTCACTTCTTCTTCCAGAAGAATCTTGGAATTAAATGAGATGCATGATGTGCAGGAAATGCTTAGCACAGTGGCTACGTGTAGGAAACAGCATGATGACGAGACTCGTCATTAACGTTAATGATTATTATTAACTCTTCTCATTGACATTATTAGTTCCAGTGTAACAAAAACTTGATTTACCTCGACTTCAGTTTAGAGAAGAGATTTTGATTCTTTCCATTTGGTCCAGTTCACTGGTTTACAATATAAAGGTATTTAGTTTGGAGCTGGTGGTGTTGGGTGTTTGGTCAGGGGGAACAATTAATTTGCAGTTCAGTAAATAATACCTGGTTGGGTCTGGGTGCCGAGAGGCAGTGAGGTTGGTCCCCACCCGGGACTATGGGTCATTCCTGGGCCTGTCCCTGGGCAGGATGGCATTTGGTGTCTCGGCCATCAGCGAGGTCTCTGAAGAGCCTGGCCACCCCCAGGGCAGCAGGAGGACGCGGGGCTGGGCCAGAGAGCCTGATGAGCTGTCTTGTTCCCTGCAGATCAGGAGCGATACCTCACAGATCTTGGAGGAAAACATCCCCCTCCTTAAGGCCAAGGTGATGGAAATGCGTGGCATCTACGCCAAAGTGGACCAGCTGGAGGTGAGTCCAGGATAATGAGCTTTCTTTGTGAGCTCCACGGACTTGTTCTGGCTCTTTCGTTGTCTCTTCCAAGATGCTGATCTGGCCTTGATCGTGTCAGGCCTTAGACCCAGTGGAGTGGGGTGGTAGCCAAAACGGGGCCTACACAGTATCTCTAAAATATGACAAATATGAACTTATATAAAATACCCATTTAAAAATCAGGGTACTTTATACAAAAATCTGAATTTTCAGCTGCTTTTGGAAATTCAGAAGCTTTCATAACCCTAGACCCACCTTTCTTTAAATACTTTATTCTGTTTATTTTTTAAGGTATAAATACATAAAGTGCACACATAGTCAGTGTACAATTCAGTGAATTTTTACACATATAAACTCCCAGGTGAAGATGACCCAAACTGAGAAATAGAACATCTCCAACCCCTAGGCTATGTTCTGGTAGAGCTGGTGGCAGCCGCCCCTCAGACGAGACATGTGCTCTGCATTTCACCACAATCCACACCATGCCCTATTGCCTCAATGCTGACTTATTTCACCCGCCTTTTACCTGTGTGGGCACCAGGCTAAGGTGCATGGTATCTCATTTCCTCTTGGCTGCACTGCAACGTCAGTATCCTCACCGTCCCATCTGCTAGAGGAGGAACACGAGCTCTGAGAGGGTAAGCCACTTCTCTGGGGTCACACAGCTAATTCTGTGAAGCTGGGACTTCAGCTCACATCCTCTGGAGCCCAAGCTCTTACTCAACCTGGGGCCCTTGGCTTGGGCGCCTGGCTTCTTGCACACTGAAGGACCGGGAGGCTGGAGGAGCCTGCAGTTTAATAGCTGTCACCTAGACCAAGGGGATGTGTGCCCCTCTGAGCTGTGCAGGAAAGGAGCCCGGCAGTGGGCCCTAGAGTTAACAGAGAATTAACATTCTTGTCAGCAGAGAATGAGGCAGGAATATAATTAAAACTTTGCCCTTGGAATAGCTGATTCATTTGAATTTTATTCCACATGTTTGAAAGAGGAAAGAAAATGTGAAGATTTGTAGCCCAGGTTCTTGCCTTGCTTGGGCTGGCCGAACTCTCAAGCCCAATTTTTTCCGTAGTATTCAGTCCGCTAGCATTTATTGAGGACCTACTATGCGCCGCTGCAGGGCTCTCACAATGAGAAAGACAGAGTCCAAGGGTGTGTTCCAGCCAGGAGAAACACAGCAGCGAAGCATGGCCACGGCACTTCCCGGGGCTGCTGTAACCAGTTCCCACAAACACAGTGGCTTAGAACAGCATGGATTTAGCATCTTACAGCTCTTGAGGTCAGAAGTCCAAAATGTGTCAGCAGGAGTCAGCGGGGCTGGTTCCTTCTGGAGGCTCTGGGGGAGAGTTCACGTCCTGGCCTTTTCCAGTGTCTGGAGGCCGCCTGCGTCGCTCAGCTCATGGTGCTGTCCTCCACCTTCAAAGCCCACAGCGTAGCATCTTCCAGGCTCTGTCCTCCTCTGACTCTCCTGCCTCCATCTTATGAGGATGCCTGTGATTACCCGGATAATCCAGGACAGTCTCCCCAGCTCAGGATCCTTATTCACACCTGTCAAGTCCCTTTGGCCACAGGTTCTGGGAATGAGGATGGGATATTCTGGGGGCCCGTGATTCTGCTGACCACATTCACCAAGGGTGACCTAGAGGGAGTCGAGTGCTCTGGAGGGAAGTAGCAAGCAAGGAGCGGAACCTTCTGGCCCCGGAGGGTGAGTGGAAGGAGCTGTGCTGGGTGCGTGAGGGCACAGCTCGGGCAGAGGCTCAGAGGCGGGGGGCATCTGCGCTCTGGGGCAGGAAGGAGACGGGGACACTGGAAGGATCTGGGGAGGGCCAGGCTACAGGGATGAGGGAGGTCATGACCTGAGCGGGGCTGGAGACATTGGGCAGCAGGAGGCCCGTTGTCTAGGCCTTCCACTCCAAGGTCAGCATGGTGGCCTTTTTCCTGAGGTGTAGGAAGACACAGGATGGCTCATTGGTTAGCAATCATTCCCCACTCCTGGCCCCTGGCAACCACTCATCTACTCTGAGTCTATGCATTTGTCTCTGGACATTTCATATCATATGTGGCCTGTGGTGTCTGGCTTAGTTTACTTTGCATAATGCTTTCAAGGTTCATGCAGATTGGAACGTGTCAGAACTTCATTCCTTTTTATGAATGAATAGTATTCCATTGCCGGGATGGCTATACCGCATTTTGTTTATCCATTCATCCGTAGATGGGTCCTTGGGTTGTTTCTGCTTTGGGGCTGTTATGAATAATGCTGCTATGAACATTCGTGTTCAGGTTTTTGCGTGGCTATACATTTTCATTTCTCTTGGGTAAATACCTAGGACTGGAATTGCTGGGTCATGTGGTTAAGTCTTTTTAGGAACTGCCAAGACCAGTTTCCAAAGTGTTGACACCATTTTACTCTCCCTCCAGCAGTTACTGTAAGCTTTAGATGGAGATTGCAAACTCAGATGCCAGCAGGATCCAGAACTGTACTGGGCAGTCAGGTATTAGAAGACCAACCCCAAGCCACACCCCCTTACTTTCTGGGAAGAGCTGGAGCTGAGAAGCAACTCTCCCCTTCAGTGGGGTGTGAATCTCTCGGCTGCCACAGTCCCCACTCTGCCCTAGAGTCTCCCCAACATTGAGGCTAAGTGGCATTTGCCTCTTGTCAACCCCCCGGAACTGCTGCTTTCCTTAGACTAGAGATATTTCTCTGTAACTGCGTCTCCATTAAAAGGAAGAGGGCTTCCCTGGTGGCGCAGTGGTTGAGAGTCCACCTGCCGATGCAGGGGACATGGGTTCGTGCCCCGGTCTGGGAAGATCCCACATGCTGCGGAGCGGCTGGGCCCGTGAGCCATGGCCGCCGAGCCTGCGCTCCGCAACGGGAGAGGCCACAACAGTGAGAGGCCTGCGTCCGCAAAAAAAAAAAAAAAAAAAAAAAAAGGAAGAAAAAGTTAGTCCAAGAGGGTCATGGATTTCAAGGCCAATGGGAGAATATGTATTTCCCACTAAGCTGCATGTGACATGAGAACAATAAAACTTAGGACCCGATCAGACCCCAATCTGAGGCGGATGGATTCCAGAGCCAGACCACCTGGGCCTCAGATCTGCCCCTTGGGTAACTCACTCACCCTCTCAGCATCAGTTTCCCCCTCTGCAAGTTGTAGCTATGTCATCGTGAAGGTGTTAGTCCAGCACCGGGCATCTTGTAGATGCTCGCTGAGGACAGGCTATCGCTATGGTGGTGGCCACTGCCCACAGGCTGAGAGCCAGAATCTGGGATGCCTGCTTAGCACTCGGCCCAGCCGACTGGGGGCTCCAGGGCCTAACATGTCAGGGGGTTCCAGGGAGCCCAAGACCACTCAGCTCTCAAATCAGTGTGACCCATGGGAGGGGAGGCTTGGGAACCATGGGGGTGACCTTTCGGGCCAGAAAAAACTAACATTTACTGAGCACCTGCTATGAGCCAGGGACTCTTAAGTGCTTTAGTTGAAACAACTTGCTTCACCCTCACAGCAGCCCCAGGAGGAAGGGCCCATTATTCGTCCTATTTTGTAGAGAAAGTGGCTGAGGCACAGAAAGGCAAAGTTATTTACCCAAGGTCACACAGCTGGGAAGTGGTGGAGGGCTGAGATTACAAAAGTCAGTGCTGGCGTTGGCACCCTTTCTGGACTGGGCCCTGCTCTGAAGCTGGGGGCCTTTGCCACAAGGATTCAGATACATCATTCAGGACTCACAAATAAAATTTAAAACAATGTGACTTTCCCTTCTCTCTCATCCCTCCCCCCCTTTCCTTCTTTCCTTCCCTCCTTCCCTTCTTCCTTCCCTCCCTTCTGATAATAAAAGTGGTTCATTTTCATTGTAGAGAAGATTATATAGAAGTCACCTATAGTCCCAAGGGTGGTCCCGATGAGTGCTCACCCTCCTCTGTCCCCTCTCCTCCCCTCTCTGTGTGGATGCGTGTCCGCGTCTTTCCAGTTTCCTGGGATCAGCTTTCCTGGCCAGGTTTCGGCCTCTCCCTGGCTGCGGCTTGGCCGGGCTGCCCCCTCTGGCAGGCACTTTGGAGGCGGTTCCGACCTCGTGAGCGCACATTCCTCAGCATCCCTCATACTCCCCGCCACATCGGTATTAACGGTATTAACGCAGGGAGCGTAAAATTGGAATCGGCTGGAGGAGGGACTGTAGAACTTTCTTTTGTGTCTTACAACCAGATGTGCAGGCCCAGCAAGGCCAGGGGAAGCTGCCCAGCCTGTGGCTCCTTGTCTCCCCGCCCCCCAACAAACACACACACACACACACACACACACGCACACACACACGCGCGCACACACACACACGCACACTTGATGTGGCTTATTCAGAGCCTTTCAGCTCTGCCCCTGCCAGAACCACAGGGCGGCGGCAGCACAGCAGTGCCACCATCTTGTGTTCATCCAATGTCTTTTTGCTAAAGATGCAGTCATGCATGCATGCGTGCGTGTATTCATTCCTGTGTGTGCATTGATTCATCCATGCATGTGTGCATTCGTGCGTGCATGCATTCACCCATGCATACATTCATTCGTGTGTGCATTCATTCATTCATTCATGCTTGCATGTATTCATTCCTGTGTGTGCATTGATTCATACATGCACGCATGCATTCATTCACGCGTGCATGCATTCATCCACGCATACATTCATTCGTGTGTGCGCACTCGTTCATTCATTCATGCTTGCGTGCATTCGTGCCTCCACCATCCAGCTGAGCCCCTTCCAGCTGACCAGGCCCTGGCTGTGGCCTTGTGAACAACACTGACTCAGCATCTGCTCTTCCAGAACTCACATCTAGAGGGAGATGGACCGTGAACAAGCAGACAGGAAGTTCAGAGGGAGAGGAGAGCTAGGAAGACGGGGAAACGGGGTGGCTCCGCAGTGACGTGGGGCATGTTAGATTAGGTGGTTGGGGAAGGCCTCTCTGTCGGGGGACAGTGGATCCAGGGCCTGAGAGACAAGCAGGGTTCACCCCATCGAGAACAGAGAAGTGCTGCCGGTCTGGAGAGAGCTGGTGCAAAGGCCCTGTGGAGGGTGAGGCTTGGCGTTTTCAAGGAACAAAAGCGCAGCCTGTGTGGCTGGTGTGTGGGACACGGGGAGAGGCAGGGCTGGGTGGTGGTGGGCCTTGCTGGATGGGCTGACCGGGGCTTTCCATCCAGTGAAGGGAGGCTCCCTCGTGGGGCCCAGCACTGAGAGGGTCTCCTGCCTCTTCCTGGTGCAAGAAAATCTCTTGCGTTTTACTATTGGAACAGGGAGGTTCCAGTAGTAAAAGCCTCCGCAGAGGGGGGCTTGTCTGAAATGGCACCGGAGCCACCACCTTTGGCGGCCTTCCCGGCTGTACGTGCAGTGCATGTACAAACACATACACGTGTACACACCACACAGACACATGCACACAACATATGGGCACACACGCAAACATACACACAACACACACAAACACATGCACACAACACACAAACATAGGTACCCACGGAAACACACAGGCACACCAGAAGTCACAAATGAGTCTCGCCGGGCCTGCACGGTACTTTTTAAAATTGTGAAATTATTGCTAACGTTTTAAAAAACTGGACACTTTTCATAAAATCTGAATGTCCTTTTTTTTTCTTTTTAAATGATGTTATCTGATATTAATTGAGCTCTTAATATACCCTAAGCACTTAACTGCAGAACAAGGTTGGTATTATTATTATTCCCATTTTACAGATAAGAAAATTGAGGATAATAGAAATGAAGTAAGTTGCCAAAACGCACACAACTAGTAAGTGATAGAACCTGGATTCTAGTCCAGAGAATCTGACCCCAGCATTCTCTTTTTTTCTTTTGAAATTGGAGGTTCTGCACTAGAGACCCAGAGCTGAGTGACCCTTGGGGGCCGGGACCTGGCGTTCCAGTTCACCCTGTCCGCACTCATCCTACTTCACCCGCTTGTCACCTGCCTGCCCCTTGGCACCTTCTGAGTTTGAGGCTCCCCCAATATCCAGCAAATATTAAAGTGAGCGATTTCTAAAAACTCCATTTTTCATAAAGAAGGCTGTGCAGCTCTCTGCCACTTCCTGGCTGTGTGACTTTGGGCAGGTGGTCCAACCTCTCTGAGCATCAGTTTACCTCCTCTGTAAAATAGAGGCTAAACAGATGGTCACTAGGGGGAGAAGGTGAGAGGACACGAGTGGAGGCTCGGCCAGGCCAGGCCTCCAAGGGGGAGGTGTCACTGTTACTGTCAGGGTTTCTGAAGGTGCCCCCGGCTGGGCAGGTGCTGCCTGAACTCTCCCGGAGTCCATGGGGCCAGGTGAGAGGGAGGCAGCCAGGAACACACCCCAGTCTGCGCAGATGTGGCATCACTGCTGTCCCCTCTCCCACCAGGCCTTTGTCAAGATGGTCGGGCACCACGTCTCCTTCCTGGAAGCCCACGTGCTTCAGGCCGAGCGGGACCACGGGGCCCTCTCACAGGCCCTGCGGAAGTGGCTGGGCTCCTCGGGGCTCCCCGCCTTCAGGAACGTGAGTATCCCCTACCTCCCTGCCCCCTCCCAGACCCTGGAGCAGGGAGAGGGGCTCAGGAAACAGGAGTTCAAAGGGCACGGCTGGCTTCTCCAGACAGGAAACAGCATCTGGCCAGCCGGTGGGGAGCTGGCTAGGTGGCTGGAGTGTTGCAGTGCCTCCCTCGTGCGCCCCTGCGTGCCCTGAGCCGTGTGCTTCGGTGCCGTGACTGCCCGCCGCCTCACCCACCAGTTAGTAAGTGCTGCTGTTTGCCAAGCACTGTGGTCCATCTGGGGTTACCATGGCGAATAGAAGCAGCCCCTGCCCTCCTGTCCCTTCCTTCCACACCTAAGGACGTGCTCAGAGTGACTTCCAGAATTCAGGCGGGGTCCCCCTTCCCAAGGCACAAGTCGGCCTCTAGCAGACCAGAAAACAGGGGACAGTGAGAGGGGCAGCCAGCCCGCAGCTTGCAAAGGCCTCGCTCTCCCACATTGCTGCTTTCCTGGGATCCTCCCTATAAGAAAGGAAGGGTCATCGTGTCCCTTTTACTGATGGAAAAACTGAGGCCAGACTGATCCTGCCTTGCAGAGACCTTCAGTGTTCAAGCACCTCTGTCTTTCCGGCTTACTGATTCCCTAGTCTAGGGAACATTGGGCAGTGTCTGGAGATGTTGCAATTGTCACAACTGGAGGCAAGTGGGTAGAAACCAGGGATGCTTTTAAACACCCTAGAGTGTACAGGACAGCCCCCCACACCAGAGAATTATCTAGCCCTGAACATCAGTAGTGCTGAGTTTGAGAAACCCCACTCTAAGCTGGATTTGATAATTTTATGTCAGGTCTGCTTTAAGCACTTTGTGTGCTGTTGTATATGGCATCTGGTTCTCATGCCAGTCTTTGGAGGAAGGTACTTTTGTCATTTCCGCATTTTACAGATGCAGAGACCGAGGCTCAGGGTGGTGAAGGGACTTGTCCGAAGCCACACTGCCTCAAGTAGCAAGGCCAGGCTGGAGCCCTGGTTGACCTATCTCCAGGGTCTTGCCCTTTCCAGGAGAGGGGTCTTGCTCAGCCAGCTGCTCTGTCCTGCCCCCCAGTGGGGTCTCTCACTGTTCCTTGGGCCCTGCCTGGGGGTCCCCCTCTGCTCCTCTGTTCTCTCTGTCCCTCCTGCATGCCCCCCTTCCCTGTCTCCTCTTAGTGTTCTCACAAAGGCTCATATATCGAGCGTTTACAGTGTTCCAGGCACTGCTGAGGTATTTCATGTGCGTTAATTCACTTACTTTTCCCGATCATCGTGTACGCTGGGAATGAATGTTATCCCCATTTGACTGATGAGGAAACGGAGTAGTTGCAGTGTTGCCACTCTGGCCCCGTGTGAACTCATTCTGTTTGGCTTGGGATGCCTGCCTGGTGTCACTCTCCAGTCCCTGTCAGGACCCCACTGCTCTGTCTTGTCTTACACCTGCCTGAGGCATGTGCTGCTTACCTGCCTGCCTCCAGGTGAGGGACTTGCCCAAGGCCAGTAGCAGCTAGACAATGGCCTCACAGATCTCATGATCTCGGAACTCCTATTGATCCTTTAGAGCCAACTTAATACCACCTCCTCTGAGAAGCCCTCTGGGATTGCCCGCTCTCCAGCCAAATGTGGTCTCTCCTGCCTTTCAGTGAAGTCAGGAGTTGCCTTCTTGGTCCCTTGAGTTATGGTGACTGTTCCGGGGTGACCAGGAGCCCCCCAGTCACACAGTGCTCTGCCCACTGATGGCTTAGAAGCACCATGGGGGAGGAAGGACAGAGGACCTTGGCTGCCCGTGGTCTGCAGCAGGAATCCTAACAGTGGGGCCTGCTGGGTCCTTGGTCTCTGTACTTTACAGTCTTTTTCTATAGCCTGCACAATTGTCCCTTTGTGGTTGGCACTAGTGTCCTCATTTAGTGGCAGAGGCCAAGGCTTGGAGGGGGAGAGTCGCGAATCCAAGGTCAGCGCCGGGGTTGGAACTCAGGCCCGTGGGGCTGTGAAATGGGGGCCGCCGCCCACTCCTGTTGCAGGATCCCATCGGGGTGTGGCTGGGCATGCGGGGATTTGCATCCTCTCATATCTACCAGACTCGGGGCCCCCCAGCCCTACCTGCAGTGACTTGTTCCAGGAAATGCGTCCCAGCCAGGGGTGGTGAGTCATTCAGCAACCCCGGCGTGTTGATCTTGGCCCTGGGAGGGCTTTGTGTGGAGCAGGCAATGTAGGCAAGTGTGCGCACACGCGTGTGCAGACCCGAGGGTTTCCAGGGCTGCACCTGCACCCGGGGGTGCAAGCTGAAGCGGCCCTTCTAGAATAATGGTTGTCACGGCTTGTACTGGGGCTCTGACCCGGCAGGCACCTCACATCCCACCCTGTGACATAGGTCTAGTCACTGTCCCTATTTTACAGATGAGGAAACCGAGGCACTAAAGGGTCGAAGTGCTTGCCCACCCAGAACGTGGTGGAGCTGGGATTTGAACCTGTGAGACCTAGGCCTGGAGCTGGAGGCTTTTTATCTGCACCACTTGGCCCTGCTGCGTCTTTCTGGGCCTGGTTCCGACCACTGGAGCTGCAGTCCGGGGGGTGGGGTCCTTGAAGAGCACCTGGACGGGTCTCCGTCTCTTCCACCTGGAAGAACCCACCAAGCCAGGATTTCACACAGTCTCTAGTCGGTTCCCCTCAGTGCCCACCCAAGGTGGACGCTTCACTGACCACTGCCCGTACCTGGGCGTCCACACCAGGCCCCCGCAGCAGTGGGAAGCCCCTCTGCACAAGCCCAGCTTCTGCCTTCTTGTCTCCACCCGCCCTCCTCCGTCTCCGGGAGCTGGCGTGGGGCAGAGGCTCTTGCGCAGAAGGGTCCTGTCCCCACTCCTGTGGAAGCCCATCCCCCCAAAGGAAATAGGCCACTCACTGTTGCCCCCAGGCCCTCCCAGAATCAGGGGGATCAGTGGGGACTCCCTCACAGGGCCCAGGCAGGAGGCCCTCAGCCCTCACCCCTGGCGCCGGGCAGGGACCTTTGGGGGTGTGTTTTCCACCCTCCCTGCTGCTCCATCAGCTGGAACAGGAGTTCCTGGGGAGGGAGAGAGATGGGGAGAAAATTGGTCTGTGTGTTTTCTAACTCTGCCAGCCCCTTCTGCCCTGCTGGCCTCATTTCTCCCTCCCTCCTCTTCCTCACTTTGCAGCTGTAGTGGGGAGGCCCAGGGAGGGTGTGCAGCGCCGGGGCTAGGGTCTCCCAACACACCAGGAATGGGGCTGGGAAGCAGTCCGCCAGCCCCCACCCCTCCCCAGCACCAGAGGCCCAGAGCCGCCCCTGCCCACGTGACTTGGTGCTGGCCGAGGCCTGGGCCGGCCCGGGAATGCCAGCCTGAGTGTACCTCCTCGTCACGAGATCCCCCGCAAAGGCCAGGCCTTTGGCCTTTGACTTGAGCTGCCGAAGAAGCGCGCAGTCAGTGCCCAGACTGGGGTGAGAGCTGGCCTGGCCCCCTGGGCCCTCTGCGCCCGGACGTAAAAATGTCCATGCTTCCATGCTTCAGTTTTAATGCTAACATACATATTTTCATGGTACAAAGGTCCGTATTTCCATGCTGTACTGCAAAGAAGTTTTCAACTATACTTTTACATTGATTTTTAAAATGTTCCAAGATTTTAACTCAGAACTGTACCTCTCTTTCGCTGTGGCATTTTTTTAGCTGTGTGACTGTGGGTAAGTCTCTTAGCCTCTGCAGGCCTCAGACAGCTTAACTGTCAGTTGGCTGACACGGGCTTGACCAAGAAAGGCTCTGCTTGCTAGAAAACTGGTTTCAATTTGCTGTGAGATGAAGAGGGCCTCCTCCACTAAAGCAGTGGGGAGTAAAAGACTCCAGAACTCTCAGACGGAGGGTTCTGAGCATTGGTGGGTCTGAAAAGCCAGCTTTGCCTTTAAATAACGGTTCAAGACAGACTGCCTAATCCCTCAGCGGTGAGCAGGTATCGGTAGTGGTGACAGAGCCAGCCCTGCAGCGCCAGGTGCTGTTCTCAACCCTCAGTACCCCACGGGGGAGGTGCTATTTTTATCCCTATTTTACAGGTGAGGGAACTGAGGCACAGAGAGGTTTAGTAAACTTGCCCAAGGCCACACAGCTGGGCATCAGGATATGAACCCACATTCCTAACTCTGTTGCCTTGGGAGAGAGAGCTGTGATCTCTTACTTCAGGAAGCATGTATCCAGTGGAAGAATAGAAGCAATGACCAAATCCTAAGAAAACTCAGTAGCTAGTCATTTCTAAAGAGGGCCCTGGCTTGCTCTGAGGGAACCAGGCATGGCCTCCGAGGAAGGGCCATGTAGGCTGAGACCTGGATGGTGAGTGAGAACAGCCTGAAGTCAGAAGAAAGGGTGCACCCAGCAGTGGGGATGCAGGCACCGAGGCTCTGGGCTGGGACTGAGCCTGGTGCCTGAGGACCAGCGGGGAGTCCAGCATGGGGATTGAGCCGGGGGGGGGGGGGGGGGGGGTGGAGTGTGGGAGATGAGGTTGGGGCCAGATTGGGTGGGCGGGGTCTCAGGCCACACAGGGGGACGGGACACTATTCTAAGGGCAATGGAAAGCCATGGAAGGGTTCTTAGCAGGGGAGGGACTCGGTAAATTTGCTTTGCTTGGGGAATTTCCAGGGCACATTCTCTACCCTGAGCTAAGGCTGGCATTTAGGGTCAGCGATGTCTTGTTTAGACTTGACCATGAGAGCTGAGCAGGGTGCGTAGGTGCCCTTCAAGCCTCAGAGTTCAACGGTTAGGAGTGCGTTTCCTCGGCCTGGAAACATCTCATGCTGTGCCTTGAGATCCCTGGAATCCTCGCCTTGCCGGGTCTCGGGGCCTTTGTCCAACTGGAAGAGAGAAAAGGCGCTCCAGTCAGGGCGCCCAGGTCTCCTGGCCATGTGTCTGGGTCCCAGAGACCCTGCCTGAGGAGGCAGCCCTGTCTCTGCACACAGAGGGCCCCTCACATCTGGAGACGGTTTCAGACATATGTGGAAGCGAAAGTGAGATGGAGGTGGAGCCGTACGGGCTGCAGGCCTTGGAGGGGTGTGGAGACCACGTCAGGTGGCCCCATGTCCCCTCGGTCCGGGCCTGGTCATGGCCAAGTGGCTGCCACAGGTGTTCTGACCACGCCAGGCCCTCTGCTCGGGGCCCGCACGCAGGGGCACAGAAGAGCCGCGCTAAGTTGTTGTAGACCGCTGTTTGTTTTCCGCCGAGCCAAAACATCGTGTTGACGAGGTGTCATTTTTTCTTTTAATTAATTAATTTATTTATTTATTGTTTGGCTGCATGGGGTCTTCGTTGCTGCACATGGGCTTTCTCTAGTTGCGGCGAGCGGGGGCTACTCTTTGTTGCAGTGCGTGGGCTTCTCATCACGGTGGTTTCTCGTGTTGTGGAGCACGGCTCTAGGCGCACGGGCTTCAGTAGTTGCGGCACATGGGCTTCAGTAGTTGTGGCTCGCAGGCTCTAGAGCGCAGGCTCAGGAGCTGTGGCGCATGGGCTTAGTTGCTCCGCGGCATGTGGGATCTTCTGGGACCAGGGCTCGAACCCGTGTCCCCTGCACTGGCAGGCGGATTCTTAACCACTGCGCCACCAGGGAAGTCCCTCGAGGTGTCATTTTGATTAATTTTCCAATGGATAACAGTCAGGTGCTTTCCAAGGAAGGCTCTCTGGCTAATAGCAAAACCACTTGGGGCCAAGTCCTGACACCGCACAGAGCCAGGCTGCCGGGGTGGACTGTGGCCTTGGGCCTGCCCGGCTCACCCCGCACATACCCAGGGGGCGATCTGGTAACATAAATGAGTGTGTCTGCCAGGTGTGAGACAGTAAGGAGCGGTGGGGACTGTGGCGAGTTGCAGAGCCCCTGCCTTACCTATAGGGGTGGAGATTTCCAGAAGCAGCCTTGCAGAAATGGGATCAAGAATGGCTAGATTTTTCTATTTGGGGGAGAAAGCTAGGCATGTGGAGTTTTATATGAATCTTCTAATGTCTAAAAGTCAGCAACTAATTTTTCTAAATGTTAAACATCTTGGGGAAGAAAAGTCTGTTGCGCCTGTGGGTCACACCCAGCACACTCCCCAGCTCTGGACTTCAGGCTGATGGCCTGTATCCCACAGGCCCCACGCCTTCAGAGGCATTTGGGACCAGGGAAGAGTGGAAAGCCCATGGCGTCTTCCTTCACTTTGCACCAGCCCCAGCAGGAGCCCTCAGCTTCTGGGAGCAGCATGACCAACACAGCTGCTGTTGCTCCAACTATGGTGGTTGTATTGGGAGCATTCATGAAGGATTTTCGGTGCCTCGTCTCGACTACCCGTAACAACCCCAGAGGTAAATGATATCATTTGAGAAAGGGACCTGAGGCTCGGAGAGGGCCGTTCACTTGCCCAGGGTCACACAGCATAGGCAACAGAGCCAGAATCTGATCCAGCTTAGACCTCGTTCAGTGTCTCTCCCCTTCTCTGTGATCTTCCCGAGTGCAGGACCCACAACCGAGAAGGTGAAGGTTGCAGCTGGAGGTCCTTGGACCCAGTCTGCCCCACCCACATACATTCTTTGGCCAGCTTGGCATATGTTTAATATGCATGTGTTTAATTTGAATTAGTTGCCAGCATTTAGAAAAGCGAAGTTCACAGAAGAATGTACACCTCTGGCTTCGCTTGAAAAAGCAGAGGTCTCGGCCCCTGAGGAGTGTTCCTGCTGAGCCGCCATCTGGCCTAAGACACCCATTGTCATTACCTGCCTGTGGGCATTTGAGTCTCCTAGCCGGGCTGAGCGTGCAGTAGGTGTTCAATAAATACTAGTCAATGGATGCTCTGAAGGCTTCCATGGCCCTTGGAAGCCCCCGTCCCTCAGATTTCTCCGGAGGTGGTCTCCAGGCCGTGGAGAGCTGGGATGAGTGTCCATGCCTGCCTCTCTCCGCGGCGGCTTGGGGCCGCGTCCTGGGCTTTCCTGGAGGTAGCAGAGGCTGTGGGCGGAGCTGTCCTGCCCAGGCTTGGCCTGTAGGAGTCGTCAGTGCCAGGCTCGGCGCCTCCTCCCCTCCCCGCTCCGTACCCGGACCCCCCCCTCCCCTCCCCTCCCCTCCCCGCCCCACCCAGGGAAGGGGGAGGCTCTGTCTGGCTGGGGCCGCCTCCCCCTCCCCCTCCCTCTCCCTCTGCCCAATCCCCCTGGAGGGGTGACTCCCGGAAGGAGGCACAGCCTGGCTGGGGCTTTATCTCAGTGGTGGAGGCGTAGCAAGGCAGCAACACAAAGAAGGCAGAGGAGATTCCATGGCGCCTTCTCCCGGCCCTGCAGCGGCCTCTCCTTCTGCTTCTGCCCCCATCATCCCTTGCGGTAAAAATGCAACATGAGCAGATGGCAAATATTAACGCAACAATGGAGGCCGAGTGGTGCTGGGTCCCCAGCCCCCCTGCCAAGCCCCCACCAGCCTGGCTCTCAGGGAGTCACTCAGCACTCACACGTTAACAGATTTGTTTGACTCCAGATAGCTGGTGGCACACGTGCAGGGGAGGGACAGAGGGCCCCTGGCAGGCTGGTTTGGGGGTCAGATTTTTTTTTAAGTGTTGCATTTTTGTTAAGATTTTGAGTGGGGAGGAAGTTCCTTACCACAAGGAGGAGTTTCTATTTTGGGGGGCACTGTTGAGGCCTACGTGGGAGCACCCCAACTTCTCTGTGGTTGGAGGGACACAGTGCACCATCTCCGAGCACCGCCACTGTCAGGGACGTCCCCTGTGAGCATCCTCAAGCCCAGTCCTGCCATCCCTGGATCTGGTGGACACTGCCTATGGCCTTTGCATACGCTGGTCCCCTGCTCCCTGCCTGGCAATGTTTATTCATTGTTCAAGGCTAAATTGAATGTTACCACCACTGGGAAGCCACCTGGACTCCCCCAGGCAACGTTCCTCTGGACTCCCCAACACCCTGTTCATTCCACTGTTGGCACAGCACCTCGGGGAGTCATCTGTGTTTTCACCTGTTGTTCCCCAAGACTAAGAGTTGCTCAAGGGTAAGGACTGTATTATCTTTGACTTACTAATAGTAGTTACGACAGTGTTGGTGCCAGCAGCCAGTTTTCTGGGCTCTTCTTTGGGTTGACACAAGCTAGCACTTTACCTGCCCTAGCTTGGTTCATCTTCATGCCCACCTGTTGTTACATAGGTACTGGCAACATTCCCACTTGACAGATGAAGAAACTGAGGCTCAGAGGATTTAGAACATTTTATCTGAGCCAGGCATTGGCCCCATTTGATTTCAGAGCCCCGTATTCTTCATGCCCCAGGGGTCGACTTCGAACCCTGGAATCAGATAGGGCCCTGAGTGAGGCCCAAGGGCTGTGTGGGGACTGTGGCCAATGGGAGAGGCAGGTGCCCTCCCCTCCAGCTGGGAACAAAGGCTCAGAGTGGCCTGACCGTGCTCTTTCTTAAGGAAGGGAGGTTGGGGATGCAGGTTTTTATGTGACATCAGTTGATTTTGAAAACTTGCCTGAGAGCCTCCAAGAAGTCTCCTCAGGGGGCCTGTTGCCTCACAGGCCTCCATCTATGTCTTGGCAAAGACCTACAGTAAATTGGTGTCTACTACAGAGTCTGGAGGGTCAATGCCCCTTTACCAAGGGAGGGAGAGAGGGGGCTGATATCACAGCAGCGGGGATTGGCCTGGAGAGCTACAGGCTGTGCTGAGCAGGCAGATGTGAGGGCTACAAGGGCCCAGGGCTGGCCACGAGCTCTCTTCTCGAAAGGGGCTGGTTCTCCCCAGAGGCAGTGCCGGCAGAGGCACTCGGTGGGGCCCTCTCCAAGTACTCTCCACGGGCATCCTTATTTTCTGAGGATTTGAAATTTCCTCAGTCTTCTGTGAAGTGTTGACAAATGCAGCTCCCAATACCCACTTTCTAACCAGAGCATCACTCTCAAGATCACCCTTCCTAGAGCGATTCTGCCCTCCCAGGTCCCCATATCATGGCGCAGGCCTCTGCCCTTTCTCCCAGTGTGTAGACCAAACTCCTGCAGCCCTTGGAGAGGGCGTAGTTGAGAGCATGGACTGGACTCAAACCAGGGTTTTGCACCCTCGGCGCTGTTGACATTTCTCTGGGGTGGGGTCTGTCCTGTGCATTGTACGGTGTTTAGCAGCATCCCTGGTCTCCACCCACTAGATGCCGGTAGCACCATCCCCCTGGTTGCGACAATCAAAAAGGTGTCCAGGGCTTCCCTGGTGGCGCAATGGTTGAGAGTCCGCCTGCCGATGCAGGGGACGCGGGTTCGTGCCCCGGTCCGGGAAGATCCCACATGCCGCGTAGTGGCTGGGCCCGTGAGCCATGGCGCCGAGCCTGCGCGTCCGGAGCCTGTGCTCCGCAACGGGAGAGGCCACAACAGTGAGAGGCCCGCGTACCGGAAAAAAAAAAAAAACAAAACGGTGTCAGTTGCCAAATGTGCCCTGGAGGCCCGGCTGCCCCGGGTTAGGCGTCACCGGCCCAGATGAATGACCGTCGTCAAAACCAGGCAGCAGCACGTGGGGCTCATCATAGCCCCCTCTTGGCTTTTGCTTGTGTTCTATGACTATGGAAAATTTCCGGAATAAAACATTTAAAAATAAATGAAACCATGGGCTCTGGAGCCCAGTGGCCCTGGGTTTGTACCTTGGCGGTGTTGCTTGCTAGCTCCGTGGCCTGGAGCAGGGTCCCCGCTTCCCCTCTGTGAAATGGGGCTCACAGGGGTTCAGGTTGAGGGTTTGGACGTGCGTGATTCCCTTTCTATTCGGTGAACTTCTGTCAGGCACCTACCGTGCCGTGGGCCCTGTTCCAGGTGCCGAGGCTTGTGGATCACAGAAGGAGGAGCCAGGTGCACGGAGAATGTCTACACAGCAATCGCCGTGCTTGAGGGCCCTGGGCTGACCTCGGTGCGCGTGACTCAGTCTCTGCTGGCTGCAGTGAGGTGGGCTGCCATCACTGGCCTCATCTTATAAAAGACAACTGAGGCAGGAAGAGGCAGAGTCACTTGCCCACTATGGGCTGGGGGAGGGAAGGGGAGCAGCTGGGATGCCCCCAGCTAACTGGCTCAGAGGATGCAGAAGTGATGAGACTGGTCCCTGCCTGAGCTCTAGGTCACCCCAGAAAGTAAACACCCAGAGGCGGGCGTTGCAGCAGATAATTATGAGGTGGGCTGCATGCTTCTGACTGCTGTGCATGACAGAAAAGGGGATAAGAGTGGAACTTCCCCGGTTGTCCAATGGTTAAGACTCCGCACTTCCACTGCAGGGGACGCAGGTTCGATCCCTGGTTGGGGAAATAGGATCTTGCATGCCGCGCAGTGCACACACACACACACACAAAAGTAAAAAGGGAGAAGAGAGGCCAGGAAAGGGCTGTGGCAAGGGACAGCATGGCCCAGTGCGTGGCACCAGCTTGGCACTGGGTCGCACGGCATTCCTGAGCGAGGCAGGGCCGCACAGAGGACAGGTAGCTCCCATCAGCGATTGCAGGTTCCGGGTGACGTGATGAGTGGAGGGAGGTGAGTCCCTCCTTAGTGCAGAAACCTGTGTGATGCCTGCAGCTGGAGTTGCGGCATCTGGAGAAAGTGTGATGATCCCTTTAATGCCTACGGGGCCTGGGAAGTTCTTGAACTTGGCTCCATTCATGGTCAGCTTTCTGCTGGGAAAATAAACCACGTCTCATTAAGCAGTAAATTCATCCAGGTGCGTGTTCCAGCTGATACCATCACACCTTGTCACGTTGCCAGACGGAATGTCAAGACCAAAGTTCCCATTACTTGGAGGGTCCTAATAATTAACCTGGGAAATTTAGAGAGGGGGGAATCCTGGCTTTTACATGGAGTAAGAAGCCAGAGCAGGGAGGTGGCTGCCTCAGGGCCGGACATCACTGAGCACCGCTTGGGAGGTGCCCGTGGTTACCTGGGTTGGGGATCTCAGCACTGTGGCCCTGGCACTGCCCCTTCCCCTCCCGTGTCTGGCAGCTCTTTGCTGGCCTGGACCTGGTTCCGGAGGCCATGGACAGTGCCCCCAGGAGTGTGTGTGTGGGGGGTGTGGGCAGGAGGGGCTCAGATGGCAGCAGTCATTGCTGGGAGAGAACTCAGAGGCCACAGGCCAGGGGGCTGCTCGCAGGGCTGGTTGCCAGCATATTCGTGCCCGGTGTGGCCCCCCGTAATCTGTCACTGGCCAGCAGGCATTATTGAGCATCTGCTGCGAGCCTGGCCACCTGAGGATGAGCCGTGCCTCTGAGGGGTTGAGAGGTGTTCTGGATAATCTTTGAGGCTCCTTGGACTGGCTTCCACAATTGTGATTCACTTTAAATGTTCATGTTTCGAAGCTGAATGCATTTAATACTAAAAACGCAGTGTTACAAAACTGTACACTTGGGCTGTTCACAAGCTAATGACATCGTTTAAAAGAATTCAGGGGGCCGTAATAATAATGAAATTACCCAGCGTTCATTGAGCACTTACTGTTTTCTAAGCACTTTGGGTTATTTGGGCAAAACACCCTATGAGGTAGAAACTATTATTAGCCCTGTTTCCAGATGAGAAAAATGAGGCACAGAGAGGTTAAGTGACCTGGCCAAGGTTACACAGCTAGACAGAGGGACCACTGCCGTTTACTGTGCTGGAGGAAGGGATCCTCCTCTCAGCCCTGGCAGCCCCACGCAGCGCTTTGGAGGGGATGTTAAGAGTGCAAACCCAAGGTCCTCTGTGACCCCTGTCTGCACGCCCACCCTCATTCCCACAAGCAGCTTGAGCACAGCACTTCGGCGGGAATGGCCAGGTGGTGGGAAGCCGCTGAGGCTTGGCCCCTCGGCCCCCGGAGGCCCCAGAAAGTGAGCTCGGCCTCCACCCCAACGCCTGTTTCTGGTTCTCTTGAGAGCCTGCGGGGCGGGAGCTGGGTGGACAGCGTGGCCCGGCCTGCAGGGTATTGCCCTGGCTTCTCTCCCTCCGTACCTTGGGCTTTTGCTCCTGGAGGCCTAGAGAGATCTTGTGCTTGGAGGACAGCCCCGCCCATCCCCCTCTGTACTGCGCACATACCGGCCTCTTCCTCCCCCTACGGTCCCCTTAAGTCCTTCTTGGCTGCTCGAGGAGCTGCCACGTGTGCAATCCCAGCCCTTTACCCTTTCCTTCCCCAGCCCTTGGGCCGGGCTTAACTCCTTTGATGCCAAATCTGCACCCACCATCCCTCTTTTCATTCATGTACTCATTCATTCATTCACTCAACAAAACACTTGTCATCTACCATCTATATGAGCCCGGTGCTGTTTCAGATCCTCGGAACCCAGGGAGGACAGAGAATGTTCCCGCTCTCCAGCAGCCGATAGTCTAGTGTAATATATAAAGTGTCCCGGGGAGAAAGAAAGGTGAAGGAGGGCAGGGAGAGGTGGGTCTGGGGGCAGGAGGTGGTCAGGGAAGGCTTCACTGAGAAGGTAACATGGAGCACAGCGACGAGGTGGCTGGCGCCCTGGGGGAGGGGACTGTACAGGTGTCTTGGGCTGGAAGGGGAGTGGTGAGGCCTGGTGGGCGGCGTGTTGGAGCTGGAGGTGCAGGTCGGGGTGGGGTGGGGAGTGGATGGAGCAGGGCGTGGGGCCCGTGCAAGGACTCGGCCCTGGAGGGTTTTGAAATGTGGAGGAAGATGCTGGCAGTGCAAGGGTGGAGGTTGGGTGGTTGCAGCTGCTGGGATGGTCCAGAGGAAGATAGATGCTGGTGGCCTGGGCTAGGGACCAGGGTGGAGGTAGGGAAATGCGTATGTGTCTTTAATTGAAATTCTTTACTGAGGCAATTATAGATTCACAGGCAGCTATGAGAAATAATACAGAGACAGCGCCCTCGTACGCTTGGCCCGGTTTTCCCCAATGGTAACATTTTGCAAAACCGTGGTACAACGTCACAACCCTGATATCAGCCTGGATGCGATGTGTTGCTCATACTGGGATGCCCCCAGTTTTACCTGGACTCACTTGTGTGCGTTTTAAGTTCGATACAGTTGTGTCCATTCTGTACAGTTTTATTTTATTTAGGCTCCTGTCTCCTGACTCTGGACTGTCCCAACCCCACAGGCATTTCTCAGGCCTCTTATGACTACCTTCACCCTTCTTCCCTCAGCCCTCTCCCAACCCCTGGCAGCCACGAATCTGTCCTCCATGTATAAAATTTCGCTGTTTCCAAAATGTTCTATAAATGGAATCATACAGCATGTAACCTTTGGGGATGGGCTTTTCCCACTCAGCGTAATTCCCCGGAGATTCATCCAAGTTGCCTTGTGAATCGAGTCCGTCTGGATGCCTTTGCAGGTGGAGCCAGGGTTGGAGTGTGGGGTTCAGGGCTGGAGGTATCTAGCATGGAGCCCGAGGCCTTAGCTCTGAGGCTGAACGGGATCACCCAGGGAGGCGGAGTGAGCACTTCGCGATTACGCGTCTGCTGTGTACCAGCTGCTATTCAAGGCGCAGGGGATGCAGCCATGCCTGAGAGATGGGAAGAGGTGCCTGGGGGGGCCGCCAGGCTGATGCGGGGCTGGAGGCCTGGGCTGGGTGGGATGGGTGGGGGGCACCTCAGGATCTCTCTCCCTCTTTTCTCGCTTTGCAGCCAGGGAAGGTGGGGACCCCGATGAGGCCAAGAGCTCCTCCCTGGGGTGGAGGGTACAGACGAGAGGTTTCCAGGAGTCCCGAGTAAAGTGAGAAAAGAGCAAAGTGTTGCCCCTCAGGCCAGATGGAGTCCATTCAACAGAGACTGACCTGTCTTCTGAGACGGCCTTTGTCCTTTCAGAATATTGTTATTTCTTTGACACAGGGATGGGGTTTAAGGCGGGGTGAGGGTGGGGAGTCTTTCAGTGTCCCTGCGTGCACACTGACAGGGTTCGGGGCCGGAGAAGCCCTGAACCCGTGGACCGACTCCCCAGCTCCCAACACAGTCCGCTCCCCACGCCCTGGTCCCCACCGCTGCCGCCGCCTCCTGGCTGCCTCACTTTTTCTGTCAGGGCTACTCATCGCTTCCCTCTCCTTTCCTCTCTTATTTCCTCATTTTTCCCTCTCTCCTCCATGTTTTTCCTCCTCCTTTTCATCCATTTTCCCTCTTTCCGAATCCCCCCCACCTTATCTGGTTTCCACATCTCTGTCGATTTCAGTTCTCTCTCTTTTATATTTTTCTCTCTTGGGTTTCGTTTGTTGGTCGTTTGTTTCTACCTCCTACCTCCCTTTGTCTCTGTCTCCTTCTCCTGCTCTAATTACCTTCATCTCTGTTTCCACCAGGCTCTCTCTGTCTCTCCCTCTTTTCCTTTCCCTCGCTCTCAAACGTTATTTCCCAGACTTTGGAAACCATCCCTTTCCACGCTCAGGGGGCCCAATGGATGAAACGTCCTGGTCCGACCAGGACAGCGCATGAGGTGAGTTCCTGTGAAGGGGCTTCGTGAAATCAGTGCCCGGGCCCCTGGGGCTGCAGAGATGGGATTGGTGCAGTGACGGTAACCGTCCGAGGCTCACGGGCCACCCGGTGGCAAAGGACGGGCTGGGGCTGAGACCAGGCTGGAGCTCTGAGGGCACCGGAGTCTGAGTCAAGGGTGGATTGGGAAGGGCTCCTGAGGCCACCCAGATGCCTGGAGTGGGAGAGAAGGGGCCCAGGTGACAGTCCGGGCGTTGCCTCAGAAGCAGGTCCCTGCAGTCCTGGGTGAAGAGTCTTTCTGGGCAGGGGCGAGAGGTGGGCCCGTGGGCGGCTCCTGAACGCCTGCTGGTCCCGGTGGACGCCTCTGTTTTTGCCCTGTTGGCTTGTTTATTTAATGGAGAACAGCTGCCCGTGTTTGGGATCCCGACAGAAGGGTCGATTGTGTCTGTGTTTGCTTTCTGCCTCCCAGAGCTAATCGGTGCTATTTCTAACATCCTTTTGTGGAGTCAACCACCTTCGAGGTCAGCCAACGAAACCTTGAGGATTCTCTTGATAATCAGCACCAGAGTGAGAAATGTGCGGCTCTGGTGTGACAGTCGCCGGCCGCTGGGCCCTGGCCAGCTGTTGGTGGGGCTCGCGGACGTCAACGTGGAGAAGCTCCGTGTGACGGGGAGGCCGCTCGGCGGAGCGTGCCGCTGGGCACGGGCAGCTGGTGTGTTGCCCTGGCCTGGAAGAGGATCTTCCTCTCCCTGCTCTAAGCCAAGAGTATGACAGTCCAGCTCCAGCCAAAGCCATCCACTGATGTCCCCCCAAACTCTGCCGTTGATCCTGCGGCCACCCTTTGCCCCATGATGTTTTCTTAGCCAGGAGCGCTGGCTCCGCGCTGTGCACAGAGCCGATCCCGAGTGACCTTTCTGAGGATGGAGAACACCGTTCCCAGTTTGGAATCCACCTCTGTCACCACGACCCGCTACAGAATTGGCGGGTGCAGAGCAAAATGAGAATCTGGGGCCCCTTTGTCAGAACTTACTAAGAATTTCAAGACGGTAACAGCAGAGCGTCAGACCAAGCCGTGAGGCCGGCCCTGCCCGTCACTTGCAAGCGTCCTGCTTTGAGTGGATCTTAAGCTTGCTGCGTCTTAGTCTCCACATCTGTAAAATGGGATTTACAGTCCTATCCTCTGCATAGGATTGTCATGAACAGTGACGAGATAATGTAAGGTTTAGCTGCCATTATTATTATTATCAGTGACATTAGTATTATTATTTCATAGCTCATTATCTGTGTTGTTCCCTTCGGTGCTTCACATATGCTGCCGTGGGTGAGTTTTATTTTCTTATTTATTATTATTATTTTTTAAATATTTATTTCATCGCATGGGGTCTTAGTTGTGGCTCCAGGGCTCCTTTGTTGCAGCACGGGGGCTCCTTCGTTGTGGCACGTGGGCTCCTTAGTTGCGGCTCATGGAATGCATGCAGGATCTAGTTCCCTGACCAGGGATCCAACCCGGGCCCCCTGCATTGGGAGCGTGGAGTCTTATCCACTGCACCGCCAGAGAAGTCCCTATTTATTTATTTTTAAATGACCTTTCATTTTGAATAATTTTAGATGTGCAGAAAACTTGTAAAGACAGTACTACTGAGGGCTTCCGTGCCCCCCTTACTCCGTCTCCCATATCCTGTCATCTCGCGTCGCCTGGAGAGCTGTCAAGACCAAGACCGCACATTGGTCCAGTACCGTTCACTGAACACCAGGCTTTGGATGTTACCGGATTTTTCTTCCTCGTCTGTGGTCTGTTCCAGGCTCCCGCCCAGGGCGGGGCATCGCTTCTACTGTGGGCTTTATTGATTTATTTAGGCCACGCCACATGGCGTGCGGGATCTTAGCTCCCTGACCAGGGATCGAACCTGTGCCCCTGCAGTGGAAGCGCAGAGTTGTAACCACTGGACCGCCAGGGACGTCCCCTGTGCGCTTTTTATTTATTTATCTATTTTTAATGATTATTTATTTAGGCTGCATCGGGTCTCTGTCGCGGCACACGGGATCTTCGCTGCGGCGTGCGTGCGGGATCCAGTTCCCCGACCAGGGATCGAACCCGGGCCCCCTGCAGTGGGAGCGCAGAGTCTCACCCACTGGACCACCAGGGAAGCCCCTACGTGTGCTCTGTTTTTCATGTGGGTCACAGACCTGGCCAGGGTGGGGTCACCAGCCTTGAGCCACCCCGAGACTCCAGAATGGGTCTGACCGGGAGTCCTCAGCCGGAGACAGGATTGTCATCGTTGGTCTCAGGCTCCGGGGCCCTGACTTGGCGAAAGGCCAACCCCCAGGCCCTTCCTGCTCTGCCCGGGGTGGTGAGAAGATTCATCCGTTTCCCGTTGCCTGAGTGTCTCCTGTGCACCAGGCTCCAGCTGCTACTGGGGCCCTGGCCCTAACGACTGGCTTGATGCCCGTCCTGATGGAGCTCGGCCTGGTGGGGAGCCGGGTGGTAACCGAGGAGAGAGGTAAACAGGCTAGGCTCCACAGTGCTGCCATGAAGGAGGGAAGGTGACAGATGAAACTGGGCCTCCCTTAAGAGAGTCTGAAGGAAGGAAGGAACCAGCAGAGGAAGACCTTGTGGAAAGGCCTTGAGGGGACCGCGGGTGCCAAGGTCTCCCGTCAGGCAGACCCTGGTGAGATCCAGGAGCAGAAAGAAGGCCCCAGGCTGGAGGGCTGTGAGTGATGGGAGGTGACAGACGGAGTTTAGAGAATCAGGCTGGATCATGTGGGTCTGGGGTCAAATCCCCCCAGCTCCAAGGTGGCAGACAGCTGGCAGACAGGTGGCCACAGCGATGTGGCCGGCGGACCGCACGGGCGAGAGCACGCAGCTCCTGGAAGGAGGGGCCGCTGCTCAGTGCCGGTTGCCCATCACTCTCCAGTGGCCCAGAGCTTGAGATTTTTTTAAAGGGAAGCCTGAAATCCTTTTTTTAAAGAGAAATGGCATTTTATTCAAAAGTATGAGAACACCAACAACCAAACAGACAACAGTGCTAGTAAACTTAGCCCAGTGGAAGCCAAGCAGGACACGCCTGAGGACTGCTCATGCGTTGGGGACCACGGTGGCAGGGCCTGAAGGCCTCGTGGAGGAGCTGGATTTTATTCTAACGACAGTGTGGGACCTACTGGAGGATCAGACTTGTTTCTTACGACGGCCCCTCAGGCTGCCACGTGGAGAATGAGTTGAGGGCAAGAGCAGAGGCTGGGAGACGGGGTGGCAGTGGCGAGGGGGAGAGGGATTGGGGAAGAATTAGCAGAGGGACTTGAGGATGGGCTGGATGTGTCGTGGGAAGTTGGGTGGCCCCCAGCTTGCCGGTTTGGGCAACCTGACTGAGGTTCCGGTTAGTGGGTGGACCCACAGTGAGTCAACTGACCCCTGAAAGCCTCAGTTTGCTCATCTGTAAAGAGCCTTTGTGATCTTCAGATTTGCGTCTCTGGAATGTAGCAGGTGCCCAATATACATATAAGGCCATGGTAATTAGACAGTTACACTCAGTGGCCAGGTGATGAGAAGCAAAGCCCAGGTCAGACACCTCCCTCCTCCAGGAGATGGTGCTGGGAGGGCAGAGGGCCCGGGGCGGTGGGCAGAGGGGCCAAGGTTGGAGAGATCAGACTCCGGGTCAGAGACCTAGTTCTGGAGGGGTCTGTGCCATGACTCCGCCTACCTGGTGTCCTGTCTTTCCTCCTAGACCCCATATGAGTTTGAATTTAGTAGCCAGTATCTTGGCAGAACTTCTGGGGCTCCTTCTCTGCTGGTTTCCGTGTTAAAGCTTTTCGTCCAGCTAAAAGCCAAATCCACGGGGACCTGGAAGCCGTCTAGGGCTGCTGCCGGGGTCAGCACCGCCTCTAACAAGATTACACTAGCTTGTCCCTGCTGCTGGGGTCCCCCTGGGTAGGGGCTGCCCCATCTGGGAGCCCCCAGCCCTGTTCCTGTCGCCAGGGCTGCAGCAGCCTCCCGCTGCCACCAGCAGCCGAGGTGACCGGGACGGCAGAGGCAGGGGCAGGAGGGCAGCTCTTGTGCAGCCACCGTGAGGCCGGCCAGCCCAGCCCTCCCGGCAGGAGCGGACACGCAGGGCTGCTTAAGAGAAATGGGAGGGGCTCTGCTCCCAGCTGTCAGGGTGGAAGCCTGGGGGCCCTGGAGCAGACACAGACGTTGCAGGCAGGACGGGCAGGCGTGGTCTGAGGCGCAGAGAGCCTGTGAGGGGGGCCGAGGAGGGAGGCCAGGACCCGCGGTGAGGGCCGTGCGGGCTGGCTGAGGTGGGGGCCGGTGCCAGGAGCTCAGAGGAGCCCGCTTGACTCTGTGTGACCCTGGGCACACGGCCTACGCTGTCCCCTCCGAGCCAGCTTTCCCCTCCACAAAACGGCCCCATTGCCGTACCTGCCTCCCGGGCCCTGGAGTGCACTGGAGGGGACCTCGGGTATAGGGCAGCAGCCGCTGGTCTCGGCAGCGGCCCAGGCGGGCCGTCCCCACACCGGGGGGCCTGGGCCACGGATGGGAAGCATCCAGCTCCTCGACAGCCCCACGGTGACGTGAGCTTGGAGCCGCTGCCGGCTCAGATGCCCACGGGGCGTGGCAGGTGCTGCGGACAAGTGAGTCAGGCCTGGCGGGGACAGTGGCAAGCCTGACAGCACATGCCCAGTGGAGAGGGGCCAGCTGGACGCACCCCGCAGGAATATGGGCCCAGTGTGGCCAGGTAGCTACATTGTTCAAGAGAAACAGGAACTTGATTTTTAGTTTTATTTTATTTAATTTTTTTTTTTGCGATACGCGGGCCTCTCACTGCTGTGGCCTCTCCCGTTGCGGAGCACAGGCTCCGGACGCGCAGGCTCAGTGGCCATGGCTCACGGGCCCAGCCGCTCCGCGGCATGTGGGATCTTCCCGGACCGGGGCACGAACCCGTGTCCCCTGTATCGGCAGGTGGACTCTCAACCACTGCGCCACCAGGGAAGCCCTTGATGTTTATTTGAACCATCCTGGTTCTTCCATGTTGGCAGGCAACTCTTTTTTTTTTTTTTTTTTTTTTCCCTGGGTACCGAATTACTTTATTTGAAGGAATGGTACTGAGGAAAGGACTTGTAGATGTTTTGGTACAACTTATAGAAAAGGTAAAGGTAACCCAGACATGCATGCACTGGCTTGGTGACCAGGGAGGCCACCCCTGTGGCTACGGAAAGCCAGCCTAAGGCTTGGCTCTCATTTTCACTATTTCCCAGGGTGTGCTTGTCTAAGAGATACCGTGCCATGGGGGCCCCCATCGTGCGCAAGTTGGTTATGTGGTCACCCAGTTCTTTAATGGATTTCACCTGCTCATTCAGATAATGCGTCTCAATGAAGTCACTCCAATGGGGGCCATTTTTCTCCGTGGCCAGTTGGTGCAGTTCCAGTAGTGACTGAGTCACACTTTTTTCCAAGTGTAGCGCACATTCCATTGCATTCAGCCCGTTCTCCCAGTCATCACGGTCTGGCTTCCTGATATCCTGAAGGAAGACTCGGCCACCCCGGTGGTGCTGCGGCTTCATCAGTTTCTCAGCCTGTTCCCTCTCCTCACAAGATTGGTGAAGAAAGTATTTGGCCAAGTTCTTCAAAGCCACATCATCGCGGTGAAAATAGTACGACACGGACAGGTAGACGTAGGAGGCGTAGAGCTCCAGGTCGATCTGGCGGCTGATGGCGGCCTCCGAGCCCTGGTGGTAGTTCTGGCGCACCTGCGAGGGGGACGCGGTCGTCGTGGCGGGCGGCTGAGGTGAAGCGGTGGCGGGGACCTTGGGGCTGTCGGAGGGCTCTGTGAGGTGTGGCGTGGCGAGGGCTGGCTCTGAGCGGCCGGCCGGAGCGGGGGGGCGAGCGCCAGGTTCCGTCCAAGCGCTTTTGAAGCAGGAAACCGCGGCGACTCTCCGCGAGGACTCAGGTAGCTCGTTCTGAAATTTGCGTAAGCCCATCCAGTCATGCCTGCGGGCCAGACGCTCCCCAAAGGCCGCCCGTTTGTGATCTCTGAATAGACTAAAGGGGACGCTCCCGAGGGTCCCAAGGTTGGCAAGCAGACGCTGGAGGGACATCCCAGGTCCTGGGCGAGAGCTCAGCCCCCAGCTCCACTCAGCCCCAGGGCCACCTGTGTCCTGGCTCAGTGCTGGGGCAGGGCGGGCCTGGGTTTGAATTCAGCTCTGCCAGTTCCCAGTTGGGTGATCTTGGGCAAGTGTCTCTCTGAGCCTCAGTTTCCCCTTCTGGAAAATGGGAGTAGGGACACCTGCCTCTCTCAGCGGCTGTGGGCACGAATGGGCCGGGAGCCTGCAGGGCCCACCAACGGGCTGGGCACTCAAGAAGTGCTCACTACTCGGTCACTGTGGTTGAAGTGAGAGAGGCCGGGGGCTTGGTCTGTGCTGATGGACGGAGATGTTTTTTCTCTGTCTGCTTCCCTCCACCCCGCTCCCACCCAATAGAATCTTTTATTTTAGAATTAGAGACAAGTTGCTGTGATAATACAGAGAGTTCCCATATGTCCCTCACGCAGTTTTCTGTATTGTGAACATCTTGTTTTACTGTGGTACGTTGTCACAGCTAAAGGACCCACCTCGATACACGGCTATTAACTAACCTCCGCGGTTTATTCAGATTGCACTAGTTTTTCCCTAATGTCCTTTTCTGTTCCCTATTATATTCAGTCGTCACGTCTCCTTAGCCACCTCCGGTTTATGACGGCTTCTCAGACTCTCCTTGTTTTTGATGACCTTGACAGTTCTGAGGATTATTGGTTAGGTATGTTGTACACTGTCCCTCAATTAGAGCTGATCTGATGTTTTTCTCGTGGTTAGACTGGGGTGATGGGTTTGGGGGAGGAAGATCACAGAGGTGAAGTACCTTCTCATCACATCAGATCCAGGGGACATGCTGTCAGCGTGACGTAGCTCTGATGATGTTAACCATGACCCTCTGGCCGAGGCAGTGTTTGCCAGGTGTCTCCACCAGGCTGTTACTCCCGCCTCCACCCCCTCCTCCCTACTCTACTTTGTGGAAGCAAGTCACCGCGCGGCGCCCACTCAAGGGGAGTGGAGCTCCTGCAGGGGGCAATGCATACGTCAGTTATTTGGAATTCCATTTTACCTTTTGGAACTATTGCGAGATCTACAAGTTTTCACTTTTTTGGTGATCATTCCATTTCATCATACAAACAACCTGGGCTGAGTCCTGGCTCCACCCATTTACTACCTGTGCCACCTTGGGCAACTTGCTATTAACTGGAGTGATGGTGAGAGTAATAGCACGTGTCCATCAGGCTGTGTTCGGCGGCATAACAGAAACCTGACTGAAGTGGTTTAACCAAATAGGGTTTGTGTTTTTCCCTCATGTGACAAGAAGTCCTGAGTGGCCAGTTGATTCTCCTGGCTACTGCCCTACCATCCTTAGCCGGTGGCTTTTGTCTTCATGGTCCCAAGGTGGGTACATCACCTCCAGCATCACCGCTGTGCTCCAGGCAGGACTCCACGAAGTCGACGGTATTATCCTCATTTTACAGAGAGGAAAGTGGGGCTCAAGAGGAAGAGAAACCTCTGCCTCGAAGGAGTGCTGGAGGGTTAGAGACAATGTGTGCAACTTGGGCCACAGGAAGTGTAGTTGTTGTTTTCCCAGTAGGATGGGCCTCTCCCAAGTCCCCTGGGGCTGGAGGTGCCTGGTAACCTGGGGGACGAGGGTGAGTCTCTGGCTACCTGAGCTTCCACCCATGGTGAGCCTGAGGCCTCAGCCTCCCGGAGGATGACCCACACTTTGGAACCTCAGAACCCGGCCCACACGTGGGACAGCGGTGTGGCCTTTCTTTTGAGGTGGAGGATGCTTAGCCAGGACAGGCTGGAGTTGCAGTGATGACCCAAGAGCAGCCAACCAAATAATGCTCCGGCCTGGGGACAGTCAGCAAGGTGGGCCTGGGCCTAAATCCTGCAGCCTATGTCTGGTGACCTATCACTTAGTGCCCACTTGCATGGGAGATACAGAGATGGGTTTGTCATTCCTGTTCTATTTAGGAAGATAGATTTAATTCTGGGGCAAACTGAAAAAAACAAGTCTGGCCTGCCCCCATCTTTGTAAATAAAGTTTTATTGGCACGCAGCCACGCCATTACTTTCCACGTTGCCTGTGGCTGCTTTGGTGCTGGGAGGGCAGAGCTGAGTAGCTGTGACAGAGACTGTGGGGCTTGCAAATGTTTACCATCTGGCCCTTTGCAGAACAAGTGTGCTGACCCTGGCCTGAACAGAAAGCAGTCCAGGGAGATTGGAATTGACATATATACACTAATATGTATAAAATAGATAACTAATAAGATCCTGCTGTATAAAAATAAATAAGTAAAATTTAAAAAAAAAAAAAAGAGAGAAAGCAGCCCAGGATCGGGAATATGCAGCTGGGGCTTCCAAGAGGGAGATACGAGGAGGGCTAGGACTCACGAGGAGCCGTGCAGGATTTCTGGGGGCAGGAGTGGGCAGATGGCACAGGCCCTGAGGTGGGTGGGCAGACAGTGATCCGACTGGGGGGGCTTCAGGGGAGAGACCCCGAAGCCAGGCTGGCCCGAGGCTCCCCCTTGCCACGTGCTTCAACAGCCCTCTGGGGGCTTTGTCAGGAAAGGAGCTGCTTGGTGGTGCAGACAGCCCAGAGGGCCAACCCCGAGGCACCCACCACCGGAAGCGGCGGGTTCCAGAAAGGTGACGTGGCCCCGTGGGCCCTGGGGCCCACAGGGGAGCACCCGTAGCTCCTCTGCCCAGCCACCGGGAGCTTCCAGATCATCTGATTTTCCAAGAGTAGCTAGCTGGCAGTCTGGTTTTCCTGAGAAATCTGCTGACTTTTTACATGTTTGCAGTTAATTCCAGTTTTTAAAAACCATGCAGCCGACCAAGCACACACATGCATCTGGTGTGTGGGCTGCAGGTTTGGGAACTCGGGGGTCCGGGGTGGAAGTGAGGAAGATGGGGGAGGCTGTGTAGACCCAGGAGAGCATGCCAGGCCCAGCGCCCCAGCTCCAGAGACCCTCCTCCAGCTGGGAGCTCGGGCTGGTGGGGGCGTGGGGGACTGGGAGGGAGGGCGGGCGGAGCCCTGGACCTGTGGTGTCAGGTTTCTGTGCCTCCCATCCTGTTCCGCTGGTGGAACCTTCTCGCCTGCAGGCAAGGGTGGGAGCCTGGAGCAGGCGCCAGGGAGTTGGACAGTCCTCCTGGCTTACCTGGCCGCCCCTGGAGCAGAATCTCAGTACCAGCTGCAGGTGAGGGGGGAAAGGGGGAGCTCTCTGAAGTCCCTTCTGAGATTCTCCAGGATTTGGGCTCGAGGCAGGAGCCCAGTAGGGCGATGGGCGGGGGCTGGACCTGGAGCCGGAGAGGCCTGAGTGGACCCCGGCTCTGTGGTTCCCTGGCCCCTGTGACCTCTGAGATGGGGACAACTCCTCCTGTTGCAGGTCATCCTGGGTGTGAGAGGGCTGGGTTTCCTTGGCGTCCGGGGTGCCTGCGACTGGGGCCTGGCCTCCGGTGTGTGGTCCTGCTTTACCCTGACAACATGTGGGGCCTCGGGCTGCTTTTAGCCTCCCACGCCGGCCCTCATCTGCCGATTCCGCCACTGGTTTCCAAGCGCTCGTCCGCACTACCGTGGATTTATTCTTCGCTTTAGGCAGGAGGCTTGGTTGCAAGTGACAACAGCCCAGGTCACCATGGCTTAAGCAAAGAAGAGAATCCCGTGGTCTCAAGAACAGGAAAGGTCCCAAGGTGACACTAACCTCGGGCAAAATTCGATTCAGGTGCTCAAATGATACTGTCAGGACTCTGTTGCTTCCCCTCCCAACTCGGCTTCCTTGTGTTGGCTTCACTCTCAGGCAGGCCCCTCAGTGTGTCAGAAGTGACTGCCAGGCTCACGGGCGCGTCCTCACTGGGACCTGGGAAAGGGGGACGGAGGCAGGAAGCAGCCCTGTCCCAAGAGCCAGAGTCCCAAGGCTGCTTCTCATTGGGTGAGCTGGGGTCACCTGCTCACTCCTGGACCAATCACGGCCCAGGTGGGTCAGGCCTCCTCTCACTCATCCTTCAGCTGTGGAGGTGGGCAGAGCAGCTCCGCTGGGGAGCTGGCAGCATTGATTCCACAAGACGGCCAAGATGCTGATACCAGAATGGGACGTGGAGGCTGCACAGGCCCAGATAACATCCCACGCCCTTCCCATGCCCACCCGCTCTCCAAGAGCAGCATTTGGGGCTGGAGTGGCCACATTCGGAGCCCCCTGGCTCAGCTCAGGGCCCCCCTTCCTGGCTGACTGCAGGCCCAAATCTCCAATGAGCTGTGAGTCACTTTCCCACAGATCTTCCACGTGCCCCAAGATGTTGGCAGGGGCTTGGTCCAGGGCCAGCATAGAGCTGCACCAGCCTCTGCGGCCTTCCTCGCCACCTTCCCGGCTAGGGGCCCCTTTGAAAAGGAGCAAGGTCGTTTGGAATGGCTCATTCTCCTGGGCCCCTGTGGGGTCCTGGCGAGCACACGTAGCTGCTGTCTAATAATCCACAGGGCCGCCTGGCTGGGCGCTGGCACAAGGCTCACCTCTCCCTGCGTCCCCCTTCTCCTTGCTTTCTGAGTGCGGGAAGGACGTTTCCACTCCATCACCAGCAAAGACGCCGCCACTGCTTGCATTAGGTCTCGCTGGAACTCAAGATACGATTATATCCAAAGCTGCTAAGGAGTCTCTTAGGATTGCTTCTCCTTGCTTCCTTCATAATTATATTGATTTTCTCCTTCTTCGGAAGGCTGTCTCCTTCAGGGAGGAGGCAGAAGCCCCATCCCTGTTGGAAGAACCATTTGACAAAGAACAGGGAGTCCAGAGGCCCAGGATCTCCAGGAGAGGGACACCGGCTCTGGCCCGGCCTGGCCACTCACCCTTGGGGCCCGTGAGGCCTGGCCTGGGTCCTGAGATCAGGAGAGAAAGGAACCTGTCTTTTCAGGATCACCAATGTGCTTTGGCCCCCAAGCCTTGTGTCAGGACAAGGGAGCTGGTCTTTGAACTGTCATTACTTGAATCTTGCATTTTCTAGATACTACAACGGCCAGTTCTCAGGAGGAACTGGGTGAGGATATTCTAAAACGATGGCTTATCCACAGACTGCATCCCTCAGGCTGTGAGATGCATCTTGGGGCTCGTTTCCCCGTTGTGTTTTGGTCACAGCGCTGTCAGAGGACTCAAGTCCAGCCCACAGGGGTGGGTGGCAGCCCCGGGAAGGTGCTGGGAGAAGGGGGGACAAACGCGTCCCAAGTATCCCCCAAGCGGGCTGAGCCGAGTGGCTGACCCGGGGCCGACTGGTTCAATGTTCCCTGTGCCCTTTTGGGAGGCAGACCCTTGGCCAAGGTGAACTGTTCGTCCTGGCTTTCCAGACATGCGTGGAGACTCAGGGAGGTGAGAGACACCCGAGTGCCCGAGTGCGGTCCACCTCATCTGAAGCCCTTTTGTGGTTTCCTTCTGCAGCAGAGAGAGGGCTGGGGGGTGCGGTAGTTCAGGGCTTCGGGGCTCAGACATTAGAATCTGTTCACTCTCACCCCAAATCCAGCCACTCTCACCTTTAAGGGATGCCTACCTGCAACAGCTTCCACTCTGGTCCCGTTTCCCCTACAGTCTAGTCTCTGCTCTTTCTAAAACACTTATCACACACACACACACACACTCTCTCTCTCTCTCTCTCTCTCTCTCTCTCTCTGTCTCTCTCTGTCTCTCTGTCTCTCTCTGTCTCTCTCTCTCTCCCCCTCTCTCCCTCTCTCCCTCTCTCCCTCTCTCCCTCTCTCCCTCTCTCCCTCTCTCCCTCTCTCCCTCTCTCCCCCTCTCCCCGTCTCCCCATCCCTGGTCTCTTAGGATAAAGTTCTTAGCTCAGCCTCCAGGAGCCCACATCATCCGGCCCTGCTTTGCAGCAGCATCCCTGTCTACACTCTGACCCGGCCTGACTCCAGACTGAGCTGCTTCGGTGCCCGCGGCCCACCACACCACTCCGCACTGTGCACAGGGTGTCCACAGCCTGGACCACCGCACCTCCGGCTCCCCCTCCACGCAGCCCCTCCGGCCGGGGGCTGGGGTCCTAGGTGCTCAGCCTCTGAATGCCTCCTGATCCCTCCGGGATGAGATGGGCCTCTTCCGGGTTCCAGGGGCCTTGGTGCTTCAGCGCACGTCGGTGGTGTTTTCCTGTTGGTTCCTTTGTCTCCAGATAGGGAGGGAGGCCCCTGATGGCTGGGGATGCGTCTACTTCACAGCTGTGCCCTCGGCCGGCCCTGGGCATTCAATGAGGCAGTGGTTGAGTGGACAGATACTCGGACAGGTGGGAGGTGGGTAAGGCACCTCCCGGAGCGTAGTCTCCTCCAACCACCCACGAAGGGGGGGATGGTCACGGTGTCACCGTGGGGAAGAAGCATGGGGGCGGGTAAGTACACACCCAGTGCAGCGCAGAGCTCGTGGACGGGCTGGGCTTCGGGGGAGCTGTTATTAACTACGGGCTGGAGCCACACACCTGTGCGCTGGCACCTGTGACTGCAGCTGAAGGCTGGGGCAGAGCTTGCTCTGGGCTGAGCGGGCAGAGGTGGCCTGGAGACCAAACAGTAGACGGAGCTGCGGGGGGAGGGCGGAAGGGTGGTGAGAGGGACCCCAGGTGGAGACGTGCAGAGCCCTCCTCCCTCTGCACCCCTGGAGCCCCACACTCCTGCCCATCTCCCTGCTGTTCCGCCCCGGAGCCTAGCAGACCCTCCCTCCTCTGAGCAGGTCACAGTTATTGGGATCGGCCCTGGCTCTACGTGAGAATCACCTGAGAGCTTTGAAATACCCCGATGCCCAGGCCACACCCCAGACCAACGACATCAGACTCTGGGGGCGGAGCCTGGGCATAAGCATTCCATAAGTCTCCCAGGAGGTTCCCTGTGCAGTCACATTTGAGAAGCACTGTTCGAGGCCGTCCTCTGTAAAACTGGTTTGACCTTGGGATGCCTGGGTAACCCGCAGGGTTACTAGAGCTTGAGGAGGGTCCCCTCCCTAACCTCCCTGCAACAGAAATCCACACCAGAAATAAGTAAGCACTTCTTAAAATGGTTCAATTAAAAAAAACAAAGTAACACATGCATATGGCCCAGGCTTCGGGCAGCACAGATGGGCGCACATTCAAAGAAGCGTCGGCCCGACCCCAGCTTTCCCAGGGCCTGGCCCACGGCGCTGTCTCGGCTCGAGGCCCTTCCTGGCACGGGGTGGCACGAGGTACACCTGGCTTTCTCAGTCATCCCTCCTCAGAGCCCGGTTCTCTCTAATGCTGCGGAGGGCTCCGTGGACACGGACCAGCCCTGCCAACCTAGCTCCCCACCACGTTTCAAATGGGCCGGCTTTGGCTGTCACAGGCAGTGTCACCAAAGAATCATGGAGTCTTTGGTCAACTGGGCTATTCTCCCTGCAGGATGAACTCCTGCAAGTGGAGTTCTTGGGTCTCAGAACAAGTGGCTTCACGAGGCTGATGGGGCACCTGGTTTTCTGTCATTCCAGAAGCTGTGGACGCCGGCGGCCCCGACCTTCGAGCTGCCCGCGTTGTACAGAACCGAGGACTACTTTCCTGTGGACGCCGGGGAGGCAACGCGCCGAGCCCCCAGCTGCCAAAGGCGTCTGTGAGCCCTGCGGTCCTGCCGTCAGGGACACCGGGAAGTGAAATCTGTGTGCCGCGCAGATTGTTCGTTTTGTTTTGTTTTGTTTTGTTTTATTGTTGTGGATGCGTTTTCTGAATTTTCCCCCTTGCTTCACATGGGCCCACAGGGTTTGGAGAAGCATTTAGAACCCACAGGTGGGCAGTGCCTCAGAGATGAGCTGGAGAAGGCCTTCTCCACCGGCGTTTGTCCTGCCTGGTGTTCTGGACAAGGTGGTCACCCAGGGGGATGGGCTGTGGGGCCTTGGATTTCCCTTTGCCTTGGAAGGGCTTTGCACAGACGTTGTGAGGGGCTCGCGCGGTGCCCGCAGGGTGCGTGGCTCCAGGTCCATGCGTGTCAGCCGGTTTGTGTGAACCCCAGTGCCCACTGGCCCTGTGAACCGTCTCAATAAACGTGTCCAGGTCGCCTGGGTGTAAATGTTTCCCTGATGGGTGCTCCTGCCACCGGCTCAAGCCTGATCCTCAGAATCTGCTTATTATGAAGCCCCTCGCCTGAGGGGAGGGTGCAGCTGGCCTTCAGATTCCCAGCAGAATGCAGAGATCATTCAGATTCCCTGGAGTCCTCTAAGGTGTGTTTGCTTTAATTTCTTCTCATGTAGATGAGTTTCCTGCTATTGTTCTGAAATGTTGGATTCCTCACTTTGGTGATGGATATTTCTAGTTTCTGGAATCCCTCCCAGAGCCAAGAAAACACACACACACACACACACACACACACACACACACACACACACACATCCCTCCCAGAGCCAAGAAAACACACACACACACACACACACACACACACACACACACACACACACACACACACACACACACACACACACCTGTATTGCAGACCAGCATTTGAATTTCAAGGAAATCTGACATCATGAATCTAGTGAGATAGTGGTAGCAAAGCAAAAAAAAGAGTTGAGTCTTGCCAATTTTAGAACAATTTTTTTAAATTTTATTTATTTTTGGCTGCTTTGGGTCTTCATTGCTGCACACGGGCTTTCTCTAGTTGCGGTGAGTGGGTGCTACTCTTCGTTGCGGTGCAGGGGCTTCTCATTGCGGTGGCTTCTCTTGTTGCAGAGCACGGCCTCTAGGCGTGCGGACCTCAGTAGTTGTGGCACGCGGGCTCAGTAGTTGTGGCTCGTGGGCTCTAGAGCGCAGGCTCAGTAGTTGTGGCGCACGGGCTTAGTTGCTCCACGGCATGTGGGATCTTCCCGCACCAGGGCTCGAACCCATGTCTCCTGCATTAGCAGGAGGATTCTTTTTTTTTTTATAAGCAAATCACTTGGCTTTTCTTTTTTTTTATTATTTATTTTCTTTTTGGCTGTGTTGGGTCTTCGTTGCTGCACATGGGCTTTTCTCTGGATGCGGCGAGCAGGGGCTACTCTTCATTGCGGTGCACAGGTTTCTCGTTGTGGTGGCTTCTCTTGTTGCAGAGCACGGGCTCTAGCCGTGCGGGCTTCAGTAGCCGTGGCACACAGCCTCAGTAGTTGTGGCTCGCGGGCTCTAGAGCACAGGCTCAGTAGCTGTGGCGCACGGGCTTAGTTGCTCTGCAGCATGTGGGATCTTCCCGGACCAGGGCTCGAACCCGTGTCCCCTGCATTGGCGGGCGGATTCCTAACCACTGTGCCACCAGGGCAGTTCCTTAGGACAAGTTTTTGAACTAAAAGATATAAGTGAACCCCTTGTTTCAAGTACAGCCAGCGTTTTGGGGAGATAATTGTTGTAAAGTAAACATAATTCTTTATTTAAAAATGTCAAGACGTTATTTTAAATTATTGAAGTAAAGTTTACAGGCGGAAAGGTGCACCTAAGTGTATGGGTCACTGAATTTTCACACACTGAACACATCTGCTTAACCCTCACCCTGATCTAGAAACACACAAGCATGGTCAGCACCCAGAAGCCCCCTCGTGCTCCCTTCCAGCCAGTGCCCCCCCCCCATCCAAACTAACACTACCCTGACATCTCACAGCATAGACGGTGCTGGTGTCGGCGGCTTCTGTACCTTGTAACTGGAGGCGGAGTGGCGTGTGTATACTCAGCGTGTCAGCTTTGTCCCTGGCTCCCCCGGCGGACACCGAGCCTGTGGCGGCATCCCAGTGGCTGCTGACCATTCATTGTCGTGGCCATGATGTATTGATAGGGACTGTTTTTAAAGGAGGAAGCTTAGCTCTTCCCCGTGCCCTGGTCTGCTCAGGGAGAGCAGAGATTCAATGGAAAGTTCCTTTTTCAGACGAGTGGTGAGGACAGTGGTTTCTGGAAAGCCGGGTATATGCTGATTGCCGCAGATGCCCAGGCTTCTTTCTCCTTCCAGAGGCCGAACCAAGGGTCTGGGAGAGGTGAAGGGGAATGTCACAGGATTAAGCCACAGCAACAGAGGCGTCCTAAAATAGAGACCCACAGGACCGTGACTAAGAGCTTATAGGCTGTGAGGGCAGCCTGCCTGGGTAGCGCCATCATCTCCTGCACATCTCAGCTGTGTGGCCCTGGGTTAGTTGCTTACCTTCTCTGAGACGAGCCTCAGTAAGATCTTCCACAGTAAGAGACAGAGAATAATGGCACCTGCGTGTTGGGGTGTACTGAGGAGGAAATGAGATGACCTGTGTCAGGGCCGGGCGATGGGCACTGGGTAACAGGTGGCTGTGATGGTGACCAGGCTGGGTGGGGGAAAGGCCCACTGTCCTGCGTTTCTCAGTTGGCTCGTGGCATCCAAGAGCCTCAGCAGGGAGTGGCTTCAGAACTGCCTTACATTTCAGAGTGAGAACGAGTCACGGGAGAGTGAGAGCTGCCAGAGTCCAACTCGCACCCTCTGGTTTTGCTGTCCTGGGACTCTTTTGGGGATACCCCCCCCACAAGGCAGCGAGGAGGGGTAAGGTTGTATGGCAGTATCTATGGGGAAAAGGTGACTAATGAGCTAGAATTGGCCTTTCCAAGTTTCCTGGAGTTGCAGTGCCAAACAATGAACTTTCAGGGACACTTGGAGACACTTAAGGGGAGGGAAAGCCAGGACACAGAGCCTGCCAGGAATTCCTGACCTCAGTCCTCTGAGCTGCTGGTGCTCTGTCCTGGTGCCAGGTGACCTGATGGGCGTCCCCCGTTAGAGCAAGTGTCGGATGTGTCTCCTAGCAAATCAGCGAAAGCCTTGACGCTGACTTGAGAGGGTCAAACCCAAAGCCCACGGCAAGGGTCACTTTGCAGCCTACGAAAGGGTGATCGTTTTCTTTCTCTTTTTCTTTCATTGGTGGCTGTTTTTGGACAGGGGCACCAGGGTATAGGCCATTGCAAGTCTTCATAAGAGCAAGGCCCTTTGGTCGATCATTCCCACTTTCCCCGTGGATGTGAACTTCACGTCTGTTCAAAGTAAGAGGTTTCAAGACGGTGGCCCACAGGCTGGCAGAACTGTATGGTTTGCCCTGAACTGTTTTAAAATGATTTTCATGTTGAGACAACTGGGTAACCATCTGGAAAAAATAAAGTGAGTTCCATACCTCATTCTGTACACCAGGAACGGTTCCAAAATTCCAAATGGATTAAGGAGGAGTTAAATGTGTAAAATGAATTTATAGAATAAGGAGGCAGAAACATTGGAGAGTCATAAAAAAAAAATCCAGAAGCCATAAAAGATGAAGAATTGGATTATATTAAAAAATTTAAAATCCTCTGCATGGCAAAAACAAACAGAAAATTCAACCAAAAAAAAAAATCTTAAAACAGAACGACAAAATCCTAAGCAAATTCAAAAGACAAATGACCAAAAAGACAAAGGACAAACTGGGAAAATATATTTGCAGCTTGTATTACAAAGGGGTAATCTCCCTAATATATAAACATCTCTTACAAATAAATAAGAGGAAACCCCCCAGAAAAATGGCAAAGGTTATGAATAGGTATTTCACAGAAAAGAAAATGCAAAAGTCATTTTAAAGATATGAAAAGATACTCAACCTCAATCTGTAAGTATGAAGAATATTGAAATTAGTTTTCACTTATGCAGGCAAAAATAAAACGTTTTTGATGACACTGTTGGTGAAATTTTGAAGAAATGTGCATACTCATACGTTGGTGGTGGGACATGATTCTCACGGAGGTCCATGGGCAGTACCTATCAAAATTAGAAATGTATATACCCTTAGACCCCTAGGGCCCAATTCTGCCCCTAGGGATCTAGCCTCCCAATATATATACACACACAAGAGAAACAATAAATGCAAAAGTTTATTCACTGCTCATTGAAATAGCAAAAGATTGGAAAGAACCTAAGTATCCATCAATTAGGGATTGGTTCAGTTACAGTGGCTCCACACATGCATGAATGGGTGGAATCCTATGAAGATGTAAAAATGGATTGAGAGTTCTTTGTGACTTGGTATGGAGATATCACAAAAGCCAAAGTGGAGGAAAAGGTACCTGATATGCGACCATCTGTGTGAGAAAGAAAAGCATTCAAATTCTCTGGGAGGATAAACAAATATTTGAGAATGGTGAATATCTACTGTGGGTGAGAAGTGGACTTTCCATTTTATTTTAAACTTTTGGTATTTTGGTGTTTCCCTATTCAAAAAATTCAATTAAAATCAGTTGCCAGCAATTAAAAATCAGGGCAGTTCACATCAAGAACTGGATTTCCAGCTTCTCTTCAAAAACGAAAATAAGGCAATATGGGGCTCATATTCTTGCAAGAAGGAGCCACAGCTGAGTCCCTTTAGCAGGGCCGCGCCCTCCGGGTCTCTCTTGTATCTAAGTTATCTCACTGATTTCTTTACTGCCTGGCCCCACAGGTATTTGCATTTGCAGAAGTCCTCAACAAAATAGCAGCAGACTGAATCCAGAAATATATAAAAAGGATTAAACACCATGACCAAGTGGGCTCTCTCCTAGGAACGCAAGGTTGGTTTAACACCTTAAAATCAATCAGTGCAACACACTTGGATTACTAAAAGTAAAAAAAACCCACATGGTCATCTCAAGAGATGCAGAAAAAAGCACTTGACAAAATCCAACATCCCTTCATGATAAAAGCTCTCCTTCTTGGGGTGGAAAGGGGAGTTCTCAGAGAAGAGGTTAGAAGCTAGGCAGACACCCCCAAAGGGGTCTTGTTCCAGGATTACCATTTCTCTCGAGATGACCTGTTGACCCAGGCACCTGGAGGCATCAAGGCATTTCCTTCCCATCTTAAAGCAAAATCCTGCTTTGTCTTTTTTTAAAAAATAAATTTATTTATTTTATTTATTTTTATTTTTGGCTGTGTTGGGTCTCCGTCGCTGTGCACGGGCTTTCTCTGGTTGTGGCGAGCGGGGACTCCTCTTCCATGCGGTGTGCGGGCTTCTCATTGCGGTGGCTTCTCTTGTCACGGAGCACGGGCTCTAGGTGCGTGGGCTTCAGTAGTGGCAGCACGCAGGCTCAGTAGTTGTGGCTCGCAGGCTCTAGAGCGCAGGCTCAGTAGTTGTGGCGCACAGGCTTAGTTGCTCCGTGACATGTGAGATCTTCCCTGAGCAGGGTTCAAACCCGTGTCCCCTGCATTGGCAGGTGGATTCTTAACCACTGCACCACCAGGGAAGCCCCCCGCTTTGTCTTATGGTCAAGAGCACAATCATCTTTGGGTTTGAAAGAATTCAAAGCAATTCTGACTCGGAGCAGCTGTCACAGAATTTCCTCTGTGAGGCCTGTGTGCTCGCTGTAGATTTAAAAGCATCAGAATTCTTATCGGTAAGCACCAGCTGGATGCACTTTAGGCTTGCAAGCCGCTGGGGAGGGGCAGCGGTCTGAGGCTTATTTCTGCCTTCTTTGCGGGGACTTCTGGGGCGTGTGCTTTGCTGGCTGCCTGGGCTGCTGAGGCGGAGGAAGGAGTATGGAGCCGACTGCAGTGGGCAGGTGTACTCGCTCTGGATAATCACATGATTCCCTCAGAGAACCAAACCAGGCAAGCCTGACTCTGCTGGAGGTCGGCCCCTCGACCGGAAGGACTTTCTCATTGGGTCTTCCAGGGAGCAGTTCCGTCATAAATGTAGCATTCGGCGTTTCGCCAGCAAGGCTCTTCTGGGGGAGCCACGCCCGAGGCGCAGGAGAGGGAGGAGACCTGCGGGAGCGCCCTGGACGATGAGGTTTGTGCTTTTCCTTTGTTGGCACCAGGACTGGGACTGTTTGCAGCGGTGACCCCGCCAGGGCGACCCGTGTAGGCCCGCGGTCTCATCATTGCTCCTGGGGAACCGGCGAGACCTCAGGGCATTAGCTTACACGTGTAACATTGTTTTCTACACACAAGTTGCATCTCTGGGTGTAGAGATGGGGGTTCTTAGGCTGTCCGGCAAGTGCGTGTTTGTTGAATGGAGAGAAATAGAATAAATGGTCTTAAACGGGAGACCACTGGTAGCAAATACATGAATCGGGGAAGGCTCACGCTGTAGCCTTGGTCCTTGTGTCTTTAGAACGATGGTTCTCAGGTTTGCCTGGGAACCACATTGGAGTCACCTGGGCCACAGCTCAGACCAATTGCATCAGAATCTCTGGGGGAGGGTCCCCAGCCTCTTTAAGTGTTAAAAATCCGCAGGTGATTTCAAGATGCAGCCAGGTCTGGGAATCCGTGCTTTGGAAGAATAGCAGTTAAGAGACTTTTCAAGGAGGTTTCCTTTGAAGAGTGTAGAGGCCCCAGTATCCGTCTCACACCCTCCTGAGTGTAGTGGGTAGAATCGGGCTTGGGTTGAATTGATTTCACCCCAGCTCCGGAGATGGGTATTGCCTGATCTAAGCCCATCGAGGTAATCCTAGCTCACAGTGACTTACCGAGGCTTAGGTCTGGCCTAAGCCTACCAGCCACAGAAACTAGTTCTGGAGTGGTCCAATTAGCTCCAAGTTCAGGACTCTCCCTCTGTGGTAAGGGAGGGGAAACCCTCTCTCAGGGCAGGTGAATGGGAAGCAACACGAACACCAGGGTCCCTGCTTAGGATGGAGACCGTGTGGGTGGCAGGACGGAAGCACAGAGGACCTGACACCCTGCTGACATCACTGAGCAGCCTGCCCTCCTCGGCCACAGCTGTTACCTGTGTCCCCTTTATTAAGCCCAATCTGAGTTGGAGTTCCCGTTACTGCCAGTGAGAGCCCTATTTCATAAAAAGGAGTCTAAAGCCAGGTAAGAAGAGCTGGGTAATGACTGGGCAAAGGCTTCCCTGGGAAGCACTCTGAACCGGAGCCATCTCTTGACAAATGGTTTGGTGCCACCTGGCATGCATCAGGTAACACGAGTCCATGGAGACACATCCAATTCTTCCAGTCTCGTCTGGGCCAAGGAAAAAGTCTCATCTTGGTGCTAGTGTGCCCTGGGCCCTTCTGATTTTCCTTTTTAACAAACAGCAAGTCTCAGGCTCACAGCCCTCAGCAAGCAATGACAGGTGGCACATTGTTAGTCTAACGTTTTGTGTGTGTTTTTAGGGATGCCTTCATTAATGGCTAATTATGCTGGTTGTTCTTTTTTTGTAGAGATAGTTTTCCCTTTCACAAAGGGGAGTTGAAACGTACTAAGTATGTAAAGCAGCTGTTAGGCAGATGCGGCAAAAGTGACAAAGATGGCAATGTGAACGAGTATAGTTTGGGAAACGCTGTGCCAGGGAAACTATGATGTGTTGGTTTAGAAACCAAGGCTCACATGTCTTTGCATTCATAGCAGGGAAAGCCTTTCTTAAGAGGGTAGTCTTCAGCCAAGATCAAGGCTGGATGGTGTGGTTGGGAATTCCAGGGGCTGTGGACTCAGAGATCCTGAGTCCAAGTCAGCATCTCCCCTCTGCCAGCTGGAATCTTGGGACAAGTTGGCTTCTCTGAAACTTCATGTCCTGAAACCCAAAACCTAGTACTAATACTCCCTTTAGAAGACTTTTGTGTGTGGGGGGGTGGTTTAGGGAATTGGGGCAGGACCGTTTTGAGGGCTCAAATTATCTTGGAATCTAATGCCCTACAACTAGTCCCAGGAACACTTCTGTGATGTTTGGAAAGTTCTTGAGTAAATATGTACTCAGGATGTGTGCTGGGCCCCAGGCATTTTCAGGAACAGTGCTGAACTCCTAGGAAAGGTGTAATCTCACCCCTGGCCTGGAGGTCCCCTCCTTGGAGGGCTCTGTGTTTAAGCCTCTCTCGGAGTCCTCTTCCCAGGGAAGCCCGTAGAGCTGTGTGCCAGCAGTTGCAGCCACCAGCAAGTCGTGCAGTGATCTTTTCGCCAATGATCCCCAAGGCAAGGTCTTTTAATTTTTAGATTCCCAGATGGCTGCCCCATGTACACAGCTGTCACATTCTGCTCCATTCTAGATGGCAGCCAGTATGGCGCTGACATCAAATGCATTGGAAAAGCCCTTTTATTTCTAGCCTCTTGCTCTATCAGTTTCCAAAAGTTGAACAATTTGCTTATTAGGCTATCCATTTTGCTTCACTTGGTAATAAGACATTCATAAAGGTACAGCAAGATTTTTATTGCAAAAACCAGTTTAGGTTTAAATGGCCTTGCACCTTTCTAAGGTATACTGATAACATTGTACATAAGCTGGAAAAAACCAGAGAATGTGTCCTGGAAATGACTATGGACTTTCCCTCCTGTGTCCTCTTAGCTGGAGCACTTTGAAATCATGACTTAAGGATTTTCAGGATACATGCAGTTTTTGCCTTATATGCCAATTTTTGAACACAACTCCATTAAGCTGTAATTCCACTAGGATTTGTTATAGTGAATGTTAAAGTTAACTTTTTTAAAGTGGAGTAAGTTGATGGGAAGTAGCAGGATGCAAAAAATTACCAAACGGTGATCCAAGTTTGGATCCGTTTTTGAGCTAGCCTTCTAGTAGTAGTTGGCAGAAAACACCTTGTTTTCTAACTTGACTGTCTAGTTTCTCTCAGCTGAGTCTTTCCCTAGACCACGTGCATCATGGTGGCCAGTTAATAACTGGTATGTTGGAATGCATTTCAGAATGGTGAGAGCAGCCTCTTCCTTTTGTTTTCAGTCCTCTGGGGGTTTAGGAGTTTGAAATGTTCCTACATGACACTTTGGTGAAACCTGCCTGCTACTGGTGCCAGGCCAGTGAGCTACAGGGTGGGTTGGCAGTTAAGGGTCACAATGGCTTGAAAAGATCATTGCCTAAGGGAGGGGCAGAAGGCTGACCGGCTGCTCTGTGGAATCCAGATTCAGTATGCTCTACCTAATCTCGCTGGTGAAAAGTAGGTTTTTCCATCACTCAAGCTAAGTGGTTCTCCAGCTCGCGTGGCACAGAATCACCCAGAGGTGATTTGGGAGCCCCATCTCAAGGTTGGGCGCTGGTAGCCCACAATGTGGGGAACCACGCCTCTATGTGGCAGTACTCACTTGGCAAAAGCAAGCTGGATGGCTCCCGGGGAAGTGTTTCGGGCGGGGCAAGCCCAGTCTTGATGGAGCATTTTCGAGTCAGGCACTTACTTTGTTCCCTCCTGAAGTACTGTGCGTCTTCGCAAGTGGGTAGGCATTTCGAGCAGACAGAAACACAGCCACAGGGGAGAAAAGGAGGCAGATCCTTTTCTACTTGGAATTTAAGAGGGGACAGAGAGCTGCTTGCTGAAGACCCTGTACTGCTCAATGACAGGGAACCAAAGATGGGACAAGAAAATGCTTCAAGGTGCTGAAAAGGGAGAGAAACCATAGTGCTACTCAATCTGAGTCTGAAACTCATGGCCACAGGAAACTGAAAGGGCAAAAAGTTCTCTGGAATTTTGTTTTTCCTTGTTAAAAAGCAAATCTACAGGATTATTCAATCTACAGTTATAGACCTTCTCTAATTAGAAGATGGCAGAATGCCAGTTTTTATTTCCAGATTATTCCAAAAGCAAACAGTAGCAACAGCATTTTTTAAAAATGGCTTTTATTGAGACACTTTTAGGGCTTCTGCAACATTTCTACTTGGAAATCTTCTTTATTTCCAGTTCTTAGGTGGCTAAACTCTTCTCATATGCCAACAAGGCCCATTCACACCACCTCAGGAAGGAAGCATACTCATCTATCTTTGTTCAAATGTCCAACCTGGAACGTCCCCCCACCCCGCCCCACTATTTTGCACAAGTCTCACTGGCACTCCATGTAGGCCTCATAAGCCCAGGCTAAATTTTTCCTACCTTTTAATTAGGCAGTCTAATTTCAAAACAAATGTGAGACGGCTTAAATGCAGCTGGTATTACTGTCCTCAAGGGAAAGAGACCTTCTCAATGCCGGTTTTTCTGATTGGGTAATCTGTAGCCTCTTAACTTGGGGACATCCTGTCCTAAATGCTAGCTGGTGTCCACAGAATTTATAATCTGTATAATGGAGTTAAAGTAGCTCTGTGCCAGCCCCGAACACCCTAAAGGTTCTAGTCTATTTTTGTGCTTTCTCCTGTATGGTTTTTTGAGAGGCACGACTTTACATCTTAGGGGAACGTCGGTCAAACCTTTATTCCTGTGTAGCAAAAGCATTAACAAGATGAACCTTCTGGGAAGAGTCTCAGAAATCATGGAAACTAGCCACTTCAGAACTCTTTAGGCCAATGTCCCTGAGAGGTGACTGACCAGCCTCTGCATGGATTGGAGCATCCATCCCATCACTGTCCTAACTGCCAAAAACATCGGCCTAATTCTGCCTCTTTGTAACTTTTAGTACGGGGTTGGCTCTTGGGAATCCATGCATAGTAGACGCACCATACCAGCTCCTTGTATCTTGACAGCCCTCCAAACGTGTGATCTCCAAAGCCTTTTTCGTAACAGCAAGATGGTCCAGAGAGTTATAACAAAAGCAGAGAATAGCTGACTGTTTAGTACAATTGTTCCCATTATAAGGTGAAAACTAACATTTACTTCATTTAGACAAAAGAACACCAGGGCATTAAGATTCTGCTTGCAAATGAATGCTAACTTATGTTTACAACCTTTTATCATCGATACATTTACATATATAAGCAGGCTCTGCTCCTTGACAAAAGGGGAACTGAAAAAACTCGAGGATGTTTATTTTAGCAAGTAAAAAGGGAAAACGACAAAAACCAAACCAAAGAATTTGCAACAGGTGCCTTGAGAGAAAGCATTCTTTATGCCAACGGCAGCAAATCTTGGTCTTCCACAAGTTTCCTCAGTGGCTGTACCTCCATCTCTGATGAAAGAGAGCCATGGCATCAACTGGCACAAGACATAATGGACACACAGGACTGTAATGTGTAATAAAGCAAATATTTACATTAAGCACAATACAGCAATTTATTTAGATGCTTAAAATGAATACAAAGGGAAATAAAGATCACAAAATTATACATACTACAACAGTGTGTCATATATTAGATGGTATAAATGACTACACCAGGGTGGTGTTTAACTAAAGAGAAAACTAAATATCCAAAAGGCAGCAGTCATTGGTTTGCTGCTTCAACACAACACACTTTCATACAGATCTAAAAGGTGTCAAAATTAGTAGCTGCAAAGTCAATTCTTGCATGTGATTTTAGCTTAAAAGATTTCAGGAAACATCTGAAATACCAGTTTTTGTTTTTGTCAGCTGTAATGTCAAGGATATTCAGAACAAGAAAAATTCTATAATACAAGAGAGTCCAGATATATATCTTATGTGGCTGGCCTCTGCTGCGAGATTGTACAAGGTTATGTGCAAAAACTAAGTCTGTCCCGAAGTCCACACTAGCGTAGTTTCAGGCTTTTGCTAGGTCAACTAGATACAGCGCTTATTAACACAGCAAGGGCAACACTAAAAAAAGAAACAAATCTATGATGGGTACACAATAACAATATCAGAAGCATCACTTGAATAGGTCTAAAAGACTGTACAAATATACATTTCAACTATTCAGAATGAATACATGAAAAAAAATCAATTTCCCCAAAGTCTACTATACACATTGGACTGGTAGCTTGTATGTTGGCCCTACACTACCGTTTGAATCAAGAGAACGCTTCTCAAGGACATCCAACCAAACATTTTACAGAGGGAAAGAAATGTTGAGAAGGCAGATAAAATAAACCTCCGCTTTTTCTCGTGTGCGTTCATGAGCCCCCAACTTACTGGTTTTTCACATTTAGTTACTGTGCCTGTCACAGCATGTTCTAAAGCAAGATCAGCCAATCATGTGTCATAGACTTAGAAATAACCACGTGGATCGGAGTGGCCACATGTCCCCACAGCCTGATGACCCAGCACTCAAAAGGCGGTACCAGTTAGAATAGAGCTTTGCAGTCATACTGAAAGGAGCACAGAGTTCCAGGCTGCAGCATCTGTCACCAATGCCAGAGAAGCTGGCCCTTAGGCCTGCTGGCTGCTCAGTTTAACTCCGGTCAAGCTGCCGTGCATGGGCTCGGCTACTCCATCAGTCATGTTGTCAAACTGCTCCCCGTCCTCACTGTCAATTGTGCTATTCTGCCACTCAATCTGTGGGCTGGATAAGCGCTCATCATTTTCAGTTGCATTCTTCCATTGTGACTGGTCCTTGGACCAAAACCCTTCAACTTTTCCATAGGAACTATTCTTCCATTTCAACTGCTCTCTGTCACCTTGCATGGTAGCCTTTTTTTTGGCAGCTGGCTTACTGCTCCTTGCATCTTCACTCTGGGAAGACTCATCGGACCAGGTTCCTGTTTTCATCTCGCACGTGTTGTCCTCGAAGTCTGACACCTGTTGGGAACCAGGGCCACTCTCAGATGGAGAAGCAGCATCTTTCCACTCAACAACGTCATCTTGGTCCACCTCACTATCAGAGGCGTCATGCATTAGTTTGGTTGGTTCCTCAGTCAAATGAATAGTTTCATATTTTGAACCATCCTCCTCTTTTTGGTCTAGCTTCTCAGACTCTAAAGCATCCTCAGAAATTACCTTCTGTATGTGTTCCTCTGGGTTATCATTAGGGATTTTAGGCTCAACTTCAAAAACAGGGTCAAAAGGGCTATCACTTCCATTGGATTCTTCTTCCAAATTTTCAAAACTGTCTGAGGAACTGTCATCTTCCTTCCCAAGGTTGAGCTTTTTGTCAGCAGTTTTACTAGCATTGACTCTGGAATCCTTCTCATCATGATTTTCAAATAGCCACTCAGCATCAAAATCCATCTCATGCTTAACTTTGTTTAATTCTTTCATGTTGAAGCCCAGTAACACACCAGGCTTATACTTTTCACAGTCTCGGACACACTTCTTCCTCTTGTTACTAAAATGGGAAGCAATGTCACTCTTCCACAACCATAAACTGGCCGCCAGCTTCTCAATTTCTCTCCTGGTGGGATAGGGCTGCTTGTTGAAATATTTTGTTAGGAAGCTTTTCCTGGCTTCATAGGAATCATCTTCATGACCCTTGGGGTCCAAAGCTAAAACAACAGGCTCCTCAGGCTTCTCTTCAAAGAAGCTGGGCGAATCGCTGTCATCATCTAACTTTCGCTTTTTCAGCAAGGGAAATTCCATTTGCTCGTAAGTGCGCTTCACAGGTGCCAGGCCTGGTGACTGGTTAAGCCGAGAGGGTGCATTTGTCTTATCTTGGCCATTCTGGGTCTTTCCAACACCCCTGCAGTGGACCAGATGCAGAGTGATAGTCGAGGCGGTCATGTTGCTGGTATACACGCCAAGGCAGTGGATGCATTTGTAGGTAAGCTTTTTCTCCACTGGGTGAACCGTCTGAATAACCTGGTGCCTCTCTCTTAAGTGATGTGCAAGTGCATCAGATATGGGTCCTTTTAGGATTGAAAAGCAAAGAGGGCAAAGGGTTTTCCCGACATCCTTTTTATAGGGCACTGCAGCTTGAGGTGAACTTTTAACAGGAACATCTGCCTTTTCCTGAACTTTTGGCTGAGGCTTTGGGGGGACTGGAGGGTTATTCTGGGCATGGTAAGCAACAGACTCAGCAGGGGCATCTCTCAGGTTGTACGTAGTTACGAGGAGATGGATGTTCGTGTGACTGCCCTGCTGCAATGTCAAATCAAAACTCAGAGTAGAGTCTGTCTTAGGCCCCATCTCTTCGTCAACGTGAACCATCCGCATGTGTGCTGCCATCTTTTCCACATCATTGAAAGTTGAACGGCAATATGGACAAGACAGACCATGAATTAACATGTGGTTGAGCAGAGTGTCTGTGGGCAAATAGCGATTACAGTAGAGGCATTTGCTAGTAAAATTGTGTATTTTCATAATGTAGTTGGCTACTGCTGGGACTTTCTCAGCTTTATGTTCTTTTTCGAAGTGCACACTATAGACATTTTCAGGAAAAAGCTCATTACAGATTGTACATATTTTCCACTTCTGAGTTGAGGAAGTATTGGGTGGGGGAGGGCCAGTGGCAGCTGCAGTAGGTTTGGAACTGGACTGACCTAATACTCTGGATGCCTGTGACTGGGAGAGGGAAGGAGACTTTAACTGGCCCGATGAGAGAGACGAAGCATTTGGAGACTGCAGCGAGTATCTTGCTGGTGCCTGGGTCCTCTGCTCTGACCCAAGTCCGTAAGATCTTCCATTTCCACTTGGAAGTAACTGCTTCACAGACTGAGACTGTTGAGGGATGGAAACTGGTGCGTTGCCACCTAGACCCAGTCTCATTGACTGACCAACGCCATAGCCCTGGCCTACAGATTTGACTCCGTAGTTGTTCTGCTGTAGGTGAACATTGGACATCATGTTGACTCCTGTAGAATTTAAGTTAGGCTTTGGTATTGAGAGTCGATTCACCATCTGCTGTGATGGTAAAGACCGGACGTTTCCAGAAGCGAGGGAACCAATTCTTGATTGGAGTCCCATGCCCTTCTTGTCTTGAGGTTTGGGAGCAATCAGCATCAAGGGTTTGGATCGGGGAACCACCACATTTGTGTGCCCAATCATGGCAGTGACCTGATAGCCTATGCGTTCATGGTCTTCAATGACATGCTGTACCAAAGCTTCGTAGGACTTTGGCATGAAAAGGCATCGCTTGCAGTGAATACTACTTTCTTCCCGGGCATTTGTGCCTAAGGGGACTGCACCATTGAGTGATTTTTCTCCTGCCTTTGCTATGTAAGGTGCTGCCACATGCTGAAAATGTTCCCTGTAAATGTGCTTCCTAACTATTTCATAAAGAGGATCTCGGTAAGTGCACTTCTTACAGTAATAAACAGCTTGCTCTACACTGTCAGCCTGCTTAGGTTTAAGGCCATCGCTTTTGCTTTTATCTTTGAAAGTGCTGAGGCTGCTACTTGGTGCGCTGGCGTTTGGAGCATGAAATATTTTAATGTGTGTTTCCAAAGTCTTTTTGTCTGCATTGAAGGTACAGTAGGGGCAATTAAGGAGAATCCTATTTTCAAAGTCTTCACTATGGACATTCCGGAAATGACTTTTGTAGGCAGAGAAAAATTTTGAAGAAAATGGGCAAGCACTGCAGCAAAAAGGTTTTGTCCGATAGTCCTAAAGAAAAGACAAAAACTGGAATCAGAATGCCACTTCAGATAAGCAGTAACAGGTTTTAGGCTATTTTCCCCCAGACAGTCTTTTTTTTTTTTTTGCGGTACGTGGGCCTCTGACCATTGTGGCCTCTCCCGCTGTAGAGCACAGGCTCCGGACACGCAGGCCCAGCGGCCATGGCTCACGGGCCCAGCCGCTCCACGGCATGTGGGATCCTCCCGGACCGGGGCACGAACCCGCATCCCCTGCATCGGCAGGCAGACTCTCAACCACTGCACCACCAGGGAAGCCCCCCACCGACAGTCTTTAAGAGACATAATGCTATTTTTAGAACTGAAACTCTATAATGCACTGAGATTTGAGTATCATTTTTTCCTTTTGCAAAATGCAAAATAAATTTATAAAATATTCAAATGAGAAAGCTGTTTTAAACGAAACACTTGTTTTGGCATCACAGTGTAAATAAAAACTCCATTCAAAGTTCTTCCTCAGTGTTTTCAGAAAAGACCAGTCACATGTGCTCATTAGTTTTAGAGAAACCAAAGACAAACGGCTTCAAGATAAACATTTTAGTTAGAAAGGATAAGAATAAGCTAGGTGAAATCACTACAATTACTCTGTGAACTGGTAAGTTGCTGAAGGCTTCAGATTCACTATATAGTAAAACTCAGGGCCCAGAGTGCTGTAGTGCAATTAGGCATATGATATAAAGACACACCTTTGATCCTCCCCATCATGGAAAAATTTTCATAGAGAAAAAGGCTCATCTTCAAAAATCTCAAAACATTTCCCCCCTCTGATCAAAGTAGAGTATAGTATTCAGTTTTCACTGAGATCAAAAAACTAATGATTTGAAAAGTCGGCTTTCTTCTACAAGCCATGCTGTTCCTTCTTAAGCAAGAGCAGCTTCAAAAGAAGTAATGAAGTGACAGCTGCTTTGATTCAAATTAAGAAATTAAATAAAAATTTCCTACAGACTGTGAGGAAAGCAAGGTGTTAAAAAGCCAATAAAAAAGTAAAGCATTGCAGAATATACTGGTATCAAAGAGCAACTTACAGAACCATGCTCATTAACATCTGTGCAGTTGGTCCTTTGAAGATAGGTGAAACACAAGTTTGGTGAGAGGTGATCTTTTTTCCCCTAGAAACCTACCTTGTTTCAGATACCAATTCAAACCAAAATGAAATACTCTGTTTTTCCTTAAAGCTCAACCCTTTTTTAGTATTTTGTAAAACTGAATTAACTAAGTGATGTGTCCCACTGGAAAGCTTTCATATTTTAAGACTGCTGGTTAATACTCTTTCTTGGGGTATTTCTAAGAAAGAAACATATGACTATATTATCAAATTTCTGAGGTGGATTTTAAAAGTACTGATTCTCTGCCAAGTATTCCAACAGATGAACAGATCAATAATCCAGAATTACTACAATCACTTGAAATAAACAGTGGTACAGTTTGAATTGATAATCACTTCTCCCTGTGGAAAAAAAATCACCTATAACTTCATTTTTGTTATATCATCACCTATTGATATTTGCCGGCATTGCTGGTGCCCTTGATTACCTAATACTGTTTTTAATTCCAATTTGTAAAAATTAAGCTGCACCACTCTGCCATCCTACAGAGCCATCTGTCCCATCCCCCATGTGCTGGCTTAGGCTACCCGGAGAGGTTGGGTGACAACACAGATGAGTAAGAAAACGTAAATGGAGGCAAGAGCCCTGTCTTCTCTTCTCTAGAAAAAACAAGGATTGCAACACAGAAAAATGATGGATACCCTAGGTGAACAGAATGTTGGAGGGAACATTTTAGAATTAGAACCAAAAACCTTTTGACAGGGGTTAGGGGAGGAGAGGGGAATGCTGGTATATAGTGGGCTTCACAACTTTTAAGTAACAAACTTTCCTATTCTTCTTACACTTGAAGTTTCAGTACAATGACAAAAAAAAGACCAAAAGTTCTTCCTAATTTCCCCTACCTCTTAGGAATATATGAAACAATCAGTTTCAACACTTCCCACGTTAGGTTGTTGCCTACAACAATGCAGTACCATGAAAAATAGAACTGAATAGAACTGGGGAAGTCTCCTGTGCCACTTACCTGGTTTTTTGTAAGTGAAGGGTCCCACAGTCCTACATCCTCCCATGTAGTGTTTTTCAAATAAAAGTCATTAGGTTCAAACTGTTTAAAATCCTAGAAAACAGTGAAAGAAGTTTCAAAAACATTGTATCAACTCTAGCTCAACTTTACATATAAATCCTATCTCTAACTAGGGTTGGGGAGATGCATAGGAAAATCGACACCACCGAGACCTCAACTAGGATCTAGGATCGATAAAGCTCTAGGAAATACAAAAGGGCATATGGATGTTACACTGAACTTTTTATATCAACTAAACATTCCCCTAATGGTCACCAGGTTTCCAAAGAAACCACTGGAAGTTCTAACTAAGTAAGTAAAAAATTCAGCCACATATTAATACCAAAGCACCCTTCGTAAGAGTACTATATAACTCATCAGTTGTAATATTAGAATGGAGTATAAGAGAGCAACATTCACTTATAGTGCTACAGATGAGATATTCTGGTTCTGTGCAAGAAAAGTCTTTTGTGGGAGATGGGGGTGGGGTGGGATTGGACTGGAACGAAAACTCAGGATTTCTGAACCCCAAAAGGAGGAAAGCTATTCAAAGAAAGCAAGTAGTATTACGTTAAATTTACACTCTTGTGTAAAAATTTGATCCCCTCCACCCTGAGACAGGAACATAAAGAGTTTTATGGTAAAATTCCTCTTGTTCCTAAAAGGGTCACAGTTCAGTGTGGAAAATCAAGTACACATATATTCCAGAGTATGTAGTGGGTGCAATAATGGGAGGAACAAATCAAATGCAGGATAGACAAGGTACCTTTAACATTTGCATTATTTATTCTTGTGAAGATTACCCCACTGCATGGGAAGTAAATGGACTGTTTCATCAGGCAGATCTACCTGAAACTGAGGGACTGAACTGCCACACCAGGGACGACATAACTAGAGAAATCCAATTTTGAGAAGCTTCAGTCTTCATGATATACCCCTAAAGTAGGATTAACAGGAACCAGGAAAAGAAAACCTGTTGCATGAAGGAAATTGCTTTTTTACTTTCAATTCCATCCAAACATTTACTGAGTGCCTATTACGTGCCCAACACTGTGCTAAGTGCTGAGGATACAAAGATGGACAAGGTAGTTAAGGTCCCTGGCCAGCTGGAACTTAAAAGGCTAGTGGGGAAAATAGCTTTAAACATTTCTTTCCAATCAGAGGTTGTTGATCAACTAACCACAAGACCTGGAGTAATGAGATCTAGAAGAGGAGACCACTACACTGGCTATCCCACAGGGCTGTTAATAAAGCTCATAGAATAAAAAGGCTAGAAAAACAGTTTGTGAAGTCCAAACTGTTACCTAGGGGAAGATAATAGTCTACGATGGGTCAAAAGGGCCAACAAATGCTCAAATCCCAAGGAAAGAGACAACAAGCACCCAAACCACCACGCCTCAACAATCAGAAGGTCAATCAGAACATTCAGGCGTATCAGAATGAGAACAGGCTCTGGAGTCTCCCAGACAGACCCTGCCACATGCTCAGCTGTGAGGTGGACCTATTTCTTTACTGGTTCTTCATCTGTAAATTGGAGATAAGAATTCCTATATCCCCTAGGGGTTGTTTTAAGGATTTGAATTTAGAGACCATTTTAAAGCACCTAGTAAAAAAAATGACTGATGTGGTACGTCCTCAGTGGTAACTGCTTTTGCTCCAGGATGCAAAGATGAAAAAGCCCATTTTAGGGAGAAGGGAACAAGTTAGGCTACTTGAGAAAGCTCAGGCAAAGCTAACGCTGCAGTTAAAATACAGAATCACCCCAAAGAATTAACGATCCTGGCCACTGACACAAAGTAATGGATCAGAAGCTGAGTCATGTTAAAATTAAAAAAATGACATGCTACTTACTTCTATGTGTTCTTTACAGTATTCCAACCCAATGTCACTAAGTATTTTTTTCACAGTTTTCCGGGCTTTTCTTAAACTGCCAAGATTGTTGACAGGAAGTTGGAACATAGTTTCTATTGGAAAAAAAAATTTAAGTCAAGTCAAAACATGTACAACTTGTGATATTTACTAATTCCACTGATGGTAGGATCACAAACCCTGGCCCAGTCTGACAAAAAAGGTGAATAGATATCCTTATCCAGCATGTTCTGAATACTTAGAGCAGGCAGGCAAAATAAGTACTCTCTGATCTTTTCTATTTTTAACAGGACATTTTATATCACAGGTAACATGAATCTAATGTGGCACAATTCTGATTAGACTTTTAAAAAACTAGTTTGGTGATGAGCTTATTTAAAGTTGAGAATGAGGTTTATATACCAACCGATTACTTCAAAATCAAGTGTGAGTGCTTTTCTCCTTGTGATGCTGAACCTCTGAAAACAGAAAAATGTTCACCATTTCAGCATCATTACCACATAATTTTGAGTGCCAGGGGAAATAAGTTTCTGTTGTCTGGGAGCTACCCTTCGTATTGCTGTGGTAACCGTAAGTTTCTGCACACCACCCAAACGAAAGACAAGAATGGCCGTGTAACTTGCCCCCCAGCCAGCACCACACCTGGACAAAGGCACTCACTAATGCCACGGAATGAATGCTGAGACGGGGAAAGCTGGGCACTCAGCACCAGAGCAAATAATAACTGTTACAGACTTTGGGGGGGGGGTCCCTTTTGAAAAATGAAAAGCTTATGTGTGTATGAGGGAATTGAAAAATTATTTAAATGACCCAATACATTAAAGTAGAAATTTAGACCCACTTTCCCAAGTTCCTTAAAAACAAAGGTTAAGAAAATAAAATTAATAAAACTTGGGCAGCTGAGAATTTGTATGGCTTCCAATGTGACCATAAATGTTTCCTACAAAATAGTGTAAAAACTAATCATCGACTTAATAATCCAAATAAATTTTGCAAGATATAAAGCAGTTCTAAAAATCAAAAACAGGCAGAAACAAAAGCCAATGCATCTGGATTTAAAATTTAGTATTCAATACATGAAAATCTGGTTTTCTAATTAATCAAGGCTGTCACTCTATAATACCACTACCATCTGTAAACCACAATCATAAAGTCAACTAATACACATGTAATGAGATATCATGTTACCTCACTTATTATTCAAATCCAAACATCAATATTAACTATGAAAAATGGAAAAATGAAGCCTACCAAAATGTCCCAGCAACTTCTAGAAATTCTAAATCTCAATATGTTACCAGAACTTAGTATACCTGAGGCCAAAAGATGAACGCAGTTCACTGCAAAACACATCCTCAGGATGGAACTCCTAGTTATGAAGCATGACTATGGTATCCTCTGCACTCTGCCATCTAATAATCTGTGTATCATTTAGCTAACAGACTTAGAAGTCAGTTCTGATACAAATTAGTGTGCGTTCAAGGCCAAATCCATTATTCCTTGTGGAAATTTTATTCCTAAATTGTTCTGAACCATCTTTTTGATGGTTTAAAAAAAATCAGTTGCTTAATAAACTGATTAAAAAGAAAAATCTAGGTTCGCACAAACTAGGTCATTTAGAGAACCACCTGATAGAAAAATGTTTCAGAAATACAAGAAAAGTGTTCCAGAAATACAGGAAGTGTTACAGGCTAATTCTGAAGAGACCAGGCATCAAAATGAATGTCCATAAACACCCAATTCTGAAAGAGACATTTTGTTTCTCCATTCATTTTATCAACTCTCCACAGGCCAAAATCCAGTTCTTCTGGAACATCCCATGTGAATCCTGTTTCACTTCAGAGCACAGACGTACCCCAGAGGCAGCCCTTTCTGGCTTTCCCTGCCTCCTGGATAAGCACAGCAAAACACACACACACACAGATTTGGAAATGCCGCCCCCGCCCCCCCCACCGCCCTACAGAAAACATCCTAGGGAGCCAAACTGCAGCTCAGGATAAAGGAAAACCCAGTTTCCTGTGGAAAATACCAGGTGTTCTAAGTGCCCACCCACAGCTAACAAAGTTGTTTCAAGACCTCCAAGTGAAGCACCTCGCTGCTTCGTTGTACCCAATTTATCCACCTACGGTTCTGAAAAAGTAAGAATATGCTCTAAGGGAGCTTAGTTACAAAAAACTTATTTATAGACGGTGATATTTCAGCAATAGAATAAATCTTAAGTTTACTTATTTGAGTTGAATTAAACAGGTTTATAAATAAAAGTTACATTGCTTATTGGAAAATGCTACAAAAAAGTTATTTGTTCTATGATTAGCTAGGAGGAATCCAAGTTAAAGTTTACATCGGGACTTCCCTGGCAGTCCAGTAGTTAAGAACCCACGTTTCTGCTGCAGGGGGGTGCGGGTTCGATCCCTCGTTGGGGAACTAAGATCCCGCATGCCGTGCAGTGCGGCCAAGAAAAAAAAAAAGAGAGAAAAAGTTTACATTGAAAAATGTAGAATATTCTGAGTTAAGGTTATAACTGTCTTCATAAGCAGATTTCTGACATTTCTAATGACCTTGGGAATTCTATCATCTGCCCCTTTCCCCAGATGGAGGTACCCTCTGCGGAGGCCATTTCCAAGATTTTGTCCATCTGGAGCTAGAATAACACATTCATATGTGTTGGCATCCTCAAAAGCACTTAGAGATTCTTCTGGTTTTTCGCTTATTAAATAAAACACTTCTCTCAGTATATAAGGCAGGTATGTAGTATAGGAATATAATAAGCAAAGAAGGCTCCCTCCTACTCCCATCCTCCATTTCCTGTGTCTATTTCTTAAGCTTTTCTATGCCTGTAACAAGCCAAACGTTCCTTGTAAGAAAGTCTCCAACAAATTCTTACCAGTTAATGTTAGAATCATGGGTGATAAGAAAAAGAACTCAAGGGCCCTATGTTGTTGTTGTTGTTGTTTTTCAGCCCATCACCTGCTGTTAAGAAACAACTTCAAATCAACAGCTGCCTTCAGGGTTCATTGATGTTATCTATCTGATTCTTGGGGCCCATACCTTTCTATTTACTCTGTTAACTGAGGGTTAAGGACAGAGTAAATAGGAAGTTGACTGCCTGAGATTAAGGGGTGTTCCTCACTTTTGAATAGGAAGAGATGAAAACAAATTCTTACAATCATTACTCTTAGGGAGGAAGATGTCTTACAATAATGTCAAAAGCTGTCTAGAGATGGGCATTGAAAGGAATGCAGAAGGGTGGGATTACTTTCCACATTTGTCCCCAGTGGCTAAACCTTTCTCTTGAGCCTCCCTGGCTATCAGGATGGCCATTTTGACGAGGTCAGCACCATTTCCCAATACCAAGGAGAGCTCCCTTCAGCCAAACCATAAATTTCTCAGCTCATGGCATAAAAAAGGGAAAAACATCCAAATTAATAGAACGAAACCACTGTTCATCAATCATTTTTGGAGCACCCTGCCCATTAATGTGCTAGAAACAGAAAGCTGAACAGGACACAGCTCTTCCCCTTCAACAGTCCATCGCTTCTGGGGTATACAGCAGGCACTGGGTCACTGGAGTAAAGATGCTTGCTTCTCCCTGCCCAACTTCCTCTTGGAGCCACTCCTGCCGCAGTGGAGGTGCTGTCAGTTAAGAGGCCCTTCCTCCACCGTGCATACGACACAGGTTAACCAATTAAGTGTTCTATCTCTGCAGACACTGGTTAGTACAAACCTGGACATGTGCCCCAAACAGGGCGGACAGTGACGATGCGAAAAGCACAGAAAGGGAAACACTCCTGTTGATACTGCTTAAGGTCCTCAATCTAGCTGTGCCTGAAAGATAGCCCCCTTGAACCATCCCTCCCCCAAACTTTTCATGAACAAGAACAAAAACACATGATCAATTTTGCTTAAGTTTTGGTTCATGTTACTTGCAACCAAAAGTTCTGGTAGACCCACTGGGTAGTGGGACAGAGAAGAAGTGAAGTGAATAAGTAAGGGAAGATGGGGAATTTCATGCAAAATAATTATTCTTGTGAACTGGGACTAATAGGAAGAATAGGAATTTGTCAGGGAGATACAGTTATTCTGAAAGAGGCGTTGGCCCATCGTTTCATTAATCAAAAACACTGTATGGAAAGAGTAAAACATTTTGTAAATTCTAAAAGATTTTGGGGAAAGCTCAAACCCATTAATAATGGAGTTAACGTCTGCGATTTATTAACTGAAGTTAAGTAACTTTTGGTTAAGCATATGATGAACTAGACTTAAATTATTGATTTTTGAGAATGATTTAAATCCACTGTTGAATAATTCAGCCACACTCCTTATCAATCTGCAAATTATACCCACACCTACTAATTAGGGCCAAAACATTAAAGTTTTACCAATAATCCCGGCCAAATTCCCACTCAGAAAGCAATTCCTTCCTCAGAAAGCAAGAGTCAGATGGCTGAAATGAAAATCTGAGATCTGTAGCCATGATGACTTAAAACCATATAAATTATAACAATACGTAAGACTGATCAAATACATGTACCTCTTTTCTCACCAAATACGAAAAGCAAAAGTACTCCTTTACACCAAGTACAAAGAGGGTAAATAAAGGCCGAGAGAACCTATCTCACGAGGAAATATCTACAGGCCAACTCTGTATAAGAGGACTGTACAAGGATGATGATACAACATCAATGACTGTGAACTTCATTTAGGCAAAGAGGTCATTAACTGAGAAACGTAATTATAATCATTTATGAAACCAGAGCTCTGCCAAAAGGCTTGGATCTAGTCAGGGGCTGTACTCAGGCTCATCTGGGTCAGGAAGATGGAGGGGAACCCAACAGATGAGAGGACTAGTTTAGCAGGCTTAAGGCAAGATTTGCAGGACCTAATGTACCAATAGTCAATGGGGCTTGTCTGTGTATCGCAGTTCCTCTGCAAAGCCACCATATCAAGGACGGCATCATTTAGTCCCTGTTTTTGGGGGCAGAAGTATTTATAACTGTGCCATCAGAAAGTAAAAACAAAACAACAAAAATAACCCCCATAAAACCCAATCTTAAACCTTTGACTAGGCACAGATAATCAAGCCAGGAAAAAAAAAAAAGCCTCCAAATCAAACTTCTACAGATTATATTTTAAACGACTCCAAGTATGGATCTAGCGTGGCATTTTCCAGTATACAAATTCTTTATATTTTTACGTGCATTCTTGTATGTTTCAAGTTCCTAATAAGAACATATGGTGCTAATTTAACATGCCAGTAAATATGATGGTGTGTCCTAGTTTCCATCACCTGCAGGCATAACCCTGTTACTTTCTAATATTTGGGAACTGAAATTTGAACATATACCAGAATGACAACTACTGCATCAGTTATACTGTGAATGCAAATCTAGAATTTTCATAGAAAAAAACATTTCTAACACTGTACTGAGAGCTAGACCAGGATAGATACTTCTTCCTGCTAAAACCTAAACACAAGTTACTTAGACTAAACCAGTGGTTTCCACCACCCCACCTGACCTTAAAAGGGGTGAAATCCTTGTTTTTAAAGAAATCTTAGTTAAAATATAAAAAAGATAAAAAGTGGAGGGAGGGGGTCAGGTTGATGGAAAGAGGAAGAAGGAAAAGTTCTCCAAGTATCTCCTTGAAATAGTTACTTGTCTAAACTAAGCTCATAATGCAAATTTATGCCAAGGTGGCAGACTACTGAAATGTAGAATCTGGACCTAGCGGACAGTCAACCAAAGCATGATGTTTGATGGCTACAGCAGAATTCCAACAGTTCACTGAAAATCTCCCCTAAATTACAGTTTGATCAGAATATGGTTATAGGAAGCCCACAGTAAGCCTAAGGATTAGAACATAGTTTATACTCTGTTGTTTTTTTAAACATTTCTACCTTAAAGCTGTGAAGATACAGCCTCTCTGGAAATACCTTTTTGGTAGGGGGCGGGGGGAATCAAAGGCTGGAAATGATGCCATTACTAGTGAAGAAAAAAGGCAGCAATATTTTCTAAGTTAATAAATTAGGAAGACTTTCAAACTACTACAATATAAACAATTTCATTTTTGGTACATCATCAACCCAAATTAATATGTAAGAAATTCAGATCCTAAATCCTTACAACAATACTCCACTTAATGCTGGTGCACGTATATATATAATCCACACTGGGGTTTAAGAGTCAGATATTTGAAGTTTCTATAAACCACTGATCTAACTAAAAATATTAAGTTATGCTATTTTCTAAGAGACACAGGCATTTTAAGAAGATCCTCACGAAGAGAATCAAAGCATCCGTTACTTCATTGCTACCCATGATGGCACTTAAAAAAATCTGTGATATCTCTGTGGATTTTGAACCCATTAAGTTAAAAACTATTTAGGCAGAAAGAAAAAAATCATTCCCATATTTCTGCTGTCTTCTCCTCCTGCTACCCCCTCAACAACATATTTAATACCTGTCAATATCACTCACTGAGTAAAAAAAAAGTGTGGTCACTGTAAAACACTTTCTTTTTATAACCAGCAAGTGTTTATCTTTCCTGACTATTCTGGGATCCAAAGTGGTGAACACAGACACCTTATTTGCTTTTCAGGATGTCACTAGCCCTACATTTAAATTAAACCAGATGTAAAAAGCTTTATGTAATATTTGTATTTGAAAAAAAATGAACCTTGTAAAGTCTTTCTAGAACCACCCTCTGATGAGTGAACACATCGCGACCCTAGAGCCTACATTCAGTCTGGAAGCAATCACCCTACTCAATCTTTTTCTAAAACACAGTCCTGAACAGAAGCAGCTTATCTTTCAATTTCCTATAAGGTTTGGCAAAAGACCTTCTGGATGCCACAGGCTCGGTTCTTCACATAAAGGCAGCTCGGTCTCCTCCTTTTCCTCTCTTCCTCAATCCCAAATACCACGAAACAAGGAACTGTCTGACTATCCAGGGGCAGAATGCTCTTCTGGATTAGCAGATAAAACTGTGCAGCATGACAGAGGTAAAAAAGCAAAGTTTTAGTCTTCCCTCTCTTCCATCTCACCAGAAAATGTTCAGTAGTGTTGAGGCTAAAAAAGGGAGTATTTGGAAAGCCGAGAAGGATTAGAAAGAGAAACTACTTTGCCAATGAAGACACACTTGCACCAAAAGCTAAATTTAAATAACGAACATCAATTATGTTGCTTAGGATAATCATATTAGAACACTGTTAATAAAGATAAGAAGCAGGCAGGAAATGTAACTAATTTTTCTTCTGTTCTTAACTATTAACTGCATTAATTTTTTACTATTCTTTCAGTTTGGTAATAAAAGAAACCCAATTAACTGAGTAAGTGTCAAATATAAAACTGCCTCCACTTCAGAAAAAAAAGGTTTTCTTCAAGTGTTTAACCAAATCAATTATTAAATTCCTTATAATTAAGTTTTCGTAGGGTGGGATACGGAGGGTGGGAGGGAGGGAGAGGCAAGAGGGAAGAGATATGGGAACATATGTATAACTGATTCACTTTGTTATAAAGCAGAAACTAACACACCATTGTAAAGCAATATACTCCAATAAAGATGTAAAAGAAAAGAAAAAAGTTTTCGTACTATTTCTTTGGTAGGTAGACTATATTTACGCAAGGCAAAATGAGTGTATTCATCTAAATACAGCATTCTGTACAAAAATGTTTTATCACAGTAATACTTTTGGCCACTTTCTATGAACAATGTGTGAATCCTTTCCACAAACAACCCTGCTCTAAGAGACTCTGCCTGATTACTTTGTGAGGGAAGCACAAACCCCACCAGGCATCTTGTCCCACACTGGACAGCTCTGTTCACAAGTTTACTCTTTACAATGCTCTGTAACCTGCCCACAACTCTCAGTTCAGCTACAGACGTCTAATTACATAGCCACCTAACAGCCTCTCAAGTTTTTAAGACACTTCCTCCTTCCCTCTCAAGACTTCCCCTTCTCCAAGTTAACCATGCTCAGTTCTTTTCACCATTCCTTCTGTTATTGCCTACGCCAGTCTCCTCCAATGAACAGACTCCAGTTGGTCAATCTCTGTGGTGCCCTGAATAAACTGTTATTCCAGATGTGACATAATCAGGTCAAGTGGGACAACACTTCTCTAATTCTGGATATTATTTTTAAATTAATGCTCCTAAAAGATGCATTTGTGTTGGTGGCAGCCACTTTACACATATAACTACAGTCAATCCTTTTTTTTTTTTTTTGCATATGTGCTGCCTTTTTCAGCATTAGCTGGTTTAGCTGATGAGAAAAAGATATGCTATTCTGAATCCATGTCTGATTAGAAGAGAAATAACTATCAACAGTCTTTAAGTATCTTCTCAATTGAAGGGGCATGAACATTCTAATTCCAAAATGAAGAACAAAGTACACGCCTTAGGAGACAAGAGATTGAGATTCATATTCCAACTAAAATCAGTTATGAAAAAGCAGCACTTTGAATCACTGAAAAGAACCTAGGGTTTTGCCTAATCTAAACTCTTCTCATTTTACAGATTAGCAACTGAGGTGAAGCAACTGGCTTAAGGGTGATGAGCATGTCAATGACAGAGCTGGGTCTCAAGGTCATCTTCAGACCTAGAATGCAGTGTTCTTCCCATTACCCATGCAGATGAAGCTCTGATCTCTGACATTAATTAAAAGTAAACAACAGCATGTTATATACACACATCTGAAAGTGCCAGAACTTTAATACCCAAGGTTGAAATAACCATAAATAATTCAGCCAAACCAGCTCAAGTGGAGATACGGAGATTAAGAATACACACACAGGGCTTCCCTGGTGGCGCAGTGATTGGGGGTCCGCCTGCCGATGCAGGGGACACGGGTTTGTGCCCCGGTCTGGGAGGATCCCGCATGCCATGGAGCGGCTGGGCCCGTGGGCCATGGCCGCTGAGCCTGCACGTCCGGAGCCTGTGCTCTGCAGGGGGGGAGGCCACAGCAGTGAGAGGCCCGCGTACCAGAAAAAAAAAAAAATAATACACACACATATCTCAGGTCAGATGGTCCCATCACATCCAAAGAAGTGAAACATGAACTCAGCTCTGAGACCACTTGCCCTAAAGCGCTTTTAACATCACCGTGGATGCCAACAGTCACTAGATGGTCACATCTGACGGATATCTTTCTATCCAAACTGTAATGGTAATATATATATATATATTTTTTTTAATTAAAAAAAAATTTTTTTTAAATTTTTTGGCTACACCGTGCGGGTATGTGGGATCTTAGTTCCCCAACCAGGGATCAAACCCATGCCCCCTGTAGTAGAAGCGAGGAGTCTTAACCACTGGACGGCCAGGGAAGTCCCTGTAATGGTAATATCTTGCAAAATGAAAACCACAATTTTAGAATCCTTCAATAAAACAATACCTTTTCAAAAACCAGATATATCCTGTCTCTCCTATTGATAATGGACCAGTTATCCATTATCAATACTCAAAGCACAGTCTTCTGAAAATTGCTTGGGAAAAGCAGAGGCTTTCGTCATCTTTTTTCCTTTTCTAAAGGGCAGGGGTAGGCAGGAGACTAGTCGGCTCTCAACTAACTACCGCTTAGTCTCCTTTCCCCTGCCGAATTCCGTTCATTCTTGTTACAAAAGCAACTGAGAAATGAAAACATATGCCCACACAAAAGCTTGTACACGTATGTTCTCAGCAGTCTTCATAATATCCGAGAAGGAAAATCAACCCAAATCTCCATCAACTAATAAATGGTTAAGTAAAACATGGTATTGATACAATGGGATATGATTCAGCCATAAAAAGGAGTGAAATACCGATATATGCTCCAACATGATGAACCCTGAAAATATTATGCCAAGTGAAAAAAGTCAGTCACAAAAGGCTACTTATTGTATGATTCCGTTTATATGAAATATCTAGAATAGGCAAATCTCAGAGACAGAAAGGAGATTAAAGTTGCCTAGGGCTGGTGGAAATAGGCGGGGGGAATAGAGGGTGATTGCCAAGGGGTACTGGGTTCTTTGTGAAGAAAATATTCTAAAATTAATTGTGGTGATAGGTGCACAACCCTGAATATATTAGAAAACATTGAATTATACATTTTAAATGGGTGAATTGTATGGTATACGAAAGATATCTTAAGCTGTTAAAAAAAAAAGCAATTAGGCCTAGTATAAGATTACAAGATGTAGATAAGGCAAAGAACACAAATAATTTTACCCAAAGACAATAGTAAATACTGGGGTATACTTATCCTTCCAGATTTTATGCATGCATAATTTTTCTCAAACAACAAAAGGAATAGATGTATTTCAGTATTTACTCAAGCAGCAAGAAAACCAATGTTGCTTGAAAATTTTATAAATTCATTTTTAAGAACTATGCTTTCCAATACGGCAGATACTAGCCGCAAATGGCTATTAGGCCCTTAAAATGTGGCTAGTCTGAACTGAATTGAGGTGCTTTAAACTTTTATTGTGCTACCCTCACCGCCATCCATCTCCACAACTCTTTTCACCTTGCAAAACTGAAACTTTATCTCCATTAAACAGTAACTCCCCATTTCTCCCCACCCATCTGCACCTGGCAACCGCCACTCCGTTTTGCCTCTATGATTCTGACTACTCTAAGTACTTCACATAAGTGGAATCAAAGTATCTGTTCTTTTGTGACTACTTATTTTACCTAGCAATGCCTTCAAGGTTTATCCAGCTGGAGCATCATGTCAGATTTCCCTTCCTTGTACGGCTGAATAATATTCCATGCTATGTATATATCACATTTATCCAGTCACCTGTTGGACACTTGTTCCGCCTTCAGCTATTGTGAATAATACTGCTATGACCATGGGTGTACAAGTATCTCTTCAAGACACTGCTGCTGGATCACATGGTAATTCTGTGGTTCTACCATTTACACTCCCAACAGTGTACAGTTCCAGTTTCTTCACACCCTCACCAACACTTTTTTTTTTAACAGTAACCATCTTAATGGGTGTGAGATATATTTTCATTGTAGTTTTAGTTAGCATTTCCCTAATGACTAGTGATATTGAGCATCTTTTCATGTGCTTTTGGGCCATTTATACATCTTCTTCACCTATCTGAGATATGCTTTTTTTTTTTTTATCTGAGATATGCTTTTAAGCATAAAATATACTTGGGATTTCCAAGACTTAGTATGATAAAAATGCAAAATATCTCATAAATACCCTTCCAAAAATAGACTACATGTTAAAATGATAATACTTTGGATATATTGGATTAAAAATTAAAATTAATTTTATTTTTAAAAACGTAGCTACTGAAAACATGGATAAACCTCAAAGATATTATGCTAAGCAAAATAAACCAGTCACAAAAAGACAAATATTACATGATTACACTCATATGAGATACTAAAAGTAGTGAAATTCATAGAGACAGAAAGTAGAAGGGTGGTTGCCAAGGGCTGGTGGGGAGGGGAGACTGGGGATTTACTGTTTAATGGGGAGAGTGTTTCTGTTCTGCAAGATGAAGAAAGTTCTGGAGATGGATAGTGGTAACTGCTGCACAACAATGTGAATATACTTAATGTCACAGAACTGTATACTTAAAAGTGGTTGGTTAACATGATAAATTAATTTATGTTATGTATATTTTACCACAATTAAAAATAAAGTTAAAAAAAAAGTGGCTACTAGAAAACGTAAGACAAGAGTAGTGAATATGGAACCAGATAAGGCTGCTTGTAATTTTATCAGCAGGGCAATCTGGGTTCAAAATCAGAGACATTTATCACTGATGGGTCTCTTTGCCAAAACTATGAATATTAAGCATCTGTTAAGACTGTTTAAGATTCCTTTGAACAGGATAGATCCTCTAGAGCAAGTCCTGGATGTAACAGAACAACTTTGAAGGCCTTTACAAATTTCCAGACCATTTTGGACAATTTTAAACGAGTGACTCTATGGTAATATATCAACAGCCCCCAAACTGTTAAGCACTTAAAAAAAAAAAAAAAAAAATCTTAGTAGAGAGTTCACCTTCCTGGCAAATCTGCTCCACTCCAAGAGGCCAGGAACAGAGGAATATATCACTTTTGTCAACGTCAAAGGCCCAAATTCACTCTGCCTTAATTAATCGTTTAATCCAGCTAAAGTTACTTTAATGAATTCAATTATTTTTAATTTTGCAAAATTGAAATGATTCTAGAGCATGAAGCAGCAGTACAGAAATGATTTTCACAGAATTTCCATGTATTAAATTTTCAAATCACCTTAAGTTTCTTTCAAACAGTTACAGGATAGAACTGTAAAAGGGGAGAGGTCCCAGGAAAAATAAAACAGGAAGCCTTTTCAAAGGTAACAGAAAGATGAAAAATTTAATTTTAGTCCTTTACGCAAGTTTTATTTTCTTTCATATTGGTGTGGCTCATTAATAACAAACCAGGAATCTAATGGGAAATAAAAAGCCTGGTTCACCACGTTATCAATCACCAAAATTACAATGACTCTGTGACTTAAAAGTTTTAATTTATTTTAAATGCTCATCACAGGTGATCTCAAGAGATTTAGTAAAATATGACCTGAAAGTATAATTCATACAACTGGTAAAGAGATATTTATGTCTTTAAATTAGAATCACTATGAATCATTTTTCAGCGCAGATTAATTGTCCTTATCTCAACTGATAGGCTAAATAGAACTCTTAAAATATGCAGGAGGACAAGGATGCCATCTCACTATTCAAGGCAAAGAATGTCCATTACAAGGACCCTGACTGGTTTTTTTCCCCTGCTATATTCTCTAACACGTTCTTCATTGGCTGGCACATAGCAGGCACTCAGTAAGTGTAGAATGAATGAACAGTCCCTGCCTACAAAGGTCTTACAGAGATGACACCCCATAAATATATACAGGAAAAGATGCAATATGTCAGATGTGTCACAAACTAGATGCTCTGAGGCTTTGTAAGAGGGACAGTTCATTCTCAGCAGGGGCAGTCAGGAGAGGGCGGAAGTAGCTGTTGAGCTGCGGCCACTATGTTAGGTTGGAGAATCTGCACTCACTGCAAAAAAAAAGTCTCACTGGCACAGTTCCAGAGGTGGAAAAGCAAGGGGTTTTAGGAACTACTGCAGAGAGTCAGAATGGCTGCTGTGTCAAGCTTCTGAGTAGTAATAAATGACAAGGCAGGATGGGGATAGAATGGAGGCCTTGAGTGTGAAGCTAGAGCCTGCTGCCATGTCTAGCAGGCACTGAGGAGATGCTGCAGTTACTGGAGTAGAGAAGTGATACAATTTTAATGGTGCTTTGAGAGAATTAATCTGGTTGTGTTTGGCAGGTCCCATTAAAAAAGGTCTGGAGTACGTAGATTAAGTAGAAGAGTGGATACCAGACCTAGCCATTGTGACAATCATCTGAGGGAGCTCACACCCATTCCAGACCTACCTACTCAATCTGAAACATCTGCAAAATAGCCAGAACTTTAGGTATAAGGTAACAAGATACTGAAATGACAGCACAAGGACGGGGAGAAAAAGTTTAAGTATAAAGCCTATAGCCAACATCAAAATTTGTGTTTTCCAGTAGGACTACACTGGTTTCATGAACAAATATTTAGGTTACCTCTCAGCCACGTGTAAAGATTTTTTCCCTCATAACTTTAAACTTCTATAATAAGTAGGGTGACATAGTACAGTAAAGCTTTCCCCTGCTAGAAAAGATGGTACAATGTAGTAAGAAAGAATACAGCTCTAGAGCTGGACAGATCTGTGTTTAAATCCTTGCTCTGCCACTTACTAGCTTTGTGACTCTAAAAATCTTACTTTACTTCTGGAGGTCTGTTTCCTATGGTATAACCAGTATAACACCATTCTACTGTTCAAATGTCAGAAGGATTAAATAAGATGATGCCAATTAATACTTAAAGCAGTTATTATTATTATTACCTTAAACCAGGTCAGATACTGGAGCAATCACTCTGAAATTTATGAGTTCATACCAGGATATAATCTCTTAAAAAGCACAGACTATCATTATTCCTGAGAATCAGATGTGGTTGCCACACATCTGTTCCTGTACACATTACAATGTGCATTTATACTTACACGTAAGAGTGTTTTTTATATATTTGTGTGAGCCATTCATGTTAGAGTTAGCATACTAACTTTACAAGCTCTGTGGCACTTATAATGGTTATGCAATAGAACATTCGCAAGTACCCAAAATAAACCTAGGTGACTTAGAAATATAAAGGTGTGACCTAGAGTCTGCTTATTAAATATATATATATTTATATAATATAAAATTTGGGTTACTCCTCTTTTAAGGCTTTCAGACTAAAAAACTAGTGCCTACAACTAGGAACTGTTATTATGGCTGCTGCTTATCCTGTTGCTTTTGAGTATTTAGATTTCAGACAAGAACCCTAGCTGTGACCACCAGAACTTCTAGAACACTAATGGAACCAACGGTTTTCAGGGTGTACTTCTCAGAGTGTGCTGAGAGACTGTAAGAGATATATACAGATGGAGGGGAAGTTGACATTTAAGGGACAATGTGAAAGCTGCCCCTTTAATCAGTTTTATATACTAGAGTTCACATAAAATTTTATTTGAAAGGGGGAAAGATACCTCACTACTTAAAAAAGGACAAAAAGGATTGAGAGCATCTCTAACATCCCAATCTAGCTTCAGGGAGACTGTGAGATGGGAAGCATTTCCCAATTTACTCCATTTTAAATAGGCATTCCAGCAAGACATACTGTGGGAGTGATTCCAACACCATGCTGCCTACATAAGAACTCCATAGGCTTAGTGCTGCTTGCTGTCAATACAGGTGAACAACCTGGCTTAAGAGAAGTGTGAAAAAGGGAAATCAATTAACGAGCAGGCCTAAGAGAACATCCAGATATGTCCATTTATAATCATTCCAGAAGCATGCTACTGGTCTTCATCTAAATGGCCTAAGACAAAAAGTAGGTTATTTTCAATCCCTTAATAAGTGTTCCATGCTGTCTCAAAACTACTCAAAATAATTTTCCCATAGTAATGGGAAATATATTTTTCTCACCATTCTTGAGCAACAAAATATGTAATTTATTTGAATCACCTTCTCACGTTTTTCTAAGCTATCTCCTAGAGTCAAGGCTTAAGCGAAAGCATTATTCTTAGAGCAGGTTTTGCCACTTGATGGCTCAATCCTTACTTTCCACAGAAGTTTTATTTATATTTTTCTGATCTCAAACCAGGATTCTAAGCACTCCCTGCATTAGGACACACCCAGTCTCAGTTCATATCTTTCACAAGAGCAAGAATTCTAATTGTTGACTTAAACGTACATTTAATAAATTCCACCACATTTCCACTAGATAGAAGTTTCTTCAGATATATCAAGTTTCAAGAGACCACTCATATAGGTCCTCAATTGTTGCCAGCTCCCATCAGAAAAGGAAAGCCTTACAGATTTTCAAGAGAAGCACAGGTTGCACAAGCTCTTAAATGGAACATAGAGGGTTCAGAAAAAGAAAAGGCAGAGGGCAAAAGCCAGCAATTATCTGTCTAAGCAAAAATAACTGCTCAGAGGAGAGAAGGAACAAGACTGCCCTAAACCAAAACACTGGGAAAAGCAATGGACCATAAACAAACTTTCTTTTTAGATCCTTATACAGGCAACTTCAAACCTTATACAGTTGCTACTTCAACTAACTACCACCAGCACAATTCACTGGTAAAGAAGCTAGTGAAGCTAACTGCTTTAACTGCGGAGCCCACTTGGGATCCTTGGCTGTTAGCTAACATCCAAGCACAAAACATCACTAAGAAGTTATGAAGCACTCATGTGGGTCTTCATTAGCCAAACAGCTCACAGGGGCCCTATAAAAGCCTGTGTTCCAAACACAGACCTGGGAACCAGCCCAGACATATTCCATGGCTCACTTCATCACTGCACACGGTAGTGCCTTGATTTCCCTACTTGTGAAATCAGTCCTGAGAGAACTGAGAATGGTTTATGAAGTGCTTAGAAAAATGACACCAGTATTATTATTATAATACCATAAAGGCCAGCAAGGGGGCCTGTACACTTATAGTTCATCCTTATTAAAGACATCAACCAAGTCATATGAGAAGTAACAAACACAAACAACCCAAAGCTAAGTGACTCAAGTACAAATCTATACCCTTACTGGAAAAGGAATTAGGATGTGGAGGGATTTATTTTTAATTCTAAGAGATGGTCAATGCAGGAGTCTCTTACAGATCGTGTGCATGTTTTTGAATGATAACTCAATCTTAAACTGTGGCATATGTTCAGGGCAGCCTTCCCTTGGTAATTCTATTCAAAGTCTTTTATGCTCTTCTCTTAATTTCCAAACCTTTATTTCTGGAACACTGCTAAAATTCTTGAGATATCAGGATTTCTCTCGCTGCTGTCTTGGAACTAAGCTAGGGATCAATAAAACCAAAGAGGACTGTGAGTGCCAAAGAAGTCCCAAAGGCAAAGGACAGGAACACATACATGGAGATGAGAGAACCAAGCACGGAAACAGTGAAAAGAATTTTGCATTTTACACGTATTAGAACAAAAATGTGCACCCCTAAATCAAAACTCACTTTACATAGTTGGCTCACATTTTATCCGTGACTTCCTATATATACACGCATATCCCCATATAATCAAGTTGATATATATATATCCCAATCTAAGAGGCCTGTTAATATGTAGAGAGCCTTCTCTTTCCAGGGAGGCAGAATGTGGATTCTCATTTAAGCCGACCTCGAAACTGGCAGATATCAAAGGTAGGTCATGACCAAAACAAAGGTATAAGGGGTACTAAGACCGTAAGAGGCTGAGGGAGCACAATCATCCTTCTCCTCACTTTCTAATGGACAAGATCAGGCAAACAAACAACAACAACAAAAATGCAGTCACATGGAACTGTGGCCACTCATGCTGGGCAAAACATGGGTGGCTGTTCTTATAAAGTGTCTCACTGATCAAGGTGGAAAGTGCCAACATGTAAACAAGAAACAGCCTCTACATTCAAGATACCAATTCAGTTAATTAGTGTGGGGCTTTGGTTCATACCAGTTTCAAATGCCAAGTTTCCAAACTAACAACATAAAATGTATATGCACATCAGCCAAACATGGCATTTGCTCCAGACTTAATACCACAAGTTCTCACAAAACTAGGGGAGGAAAAAATTTTGTAAGTTCATGTGATGCTAATAACACATCAAGCTCTGTGAATCTAAAATTATTTACATAGGTGAGCAACATTTTTCTTAATGTTCATGCCTCTTAGGCAAGTAGACGAAAGTTACACTCTTGTGGAAAATATTTTACCTTCTGGAAGACATAACAGACTTTATGACATTCTTTAAAAGTGAAAGTCTTTTGGAAGTCTAGGTTGAACAAGTAGCTCATTACACAACAGTACTGGGCACCTTGATGTAAACTACAAATTAGGTTCTAATAAGAATTTCAAAAAAACTTGTAGTTTCACATCAGTTTTAAAAAGTTTATCTAAGATTTAAACAGAGTAAAAAAAACTCCGACATTTGATTTTTTCTCTGTACAAATGTCTTGTTTCCAAACATTATCTCCAATATTTGCACCTTTTATTTGTATTTAATGTCATTTCAACACTAAAAAAGTGAACTGTATTTTATGTATACACCCACCCAGCCATTAACAAAATCAAGGTCTACTACAACTTATGCAATTTGTTATTTATGCATGGTTCTCAAAAGAAAAAATACTACTTAAATTCTGAAGTTTTTCTTTTTTTTCCCTAAGGTAGGGATCCCTACTTGCTCCTTTATAACAGAATAGCTCTATGTTCCTTGTTAAACTGAAATTTTCACAATTAAATGTGAAGTCACAAAACGTGTACATCACCTTAAATATATTAACCACCAGATTGCTAAATATTTAACATTTCACAATTCTAAAAATTATTTTTAACATTTTCCAAAATTTATAACCAGTTACTTTAATATATAATGTACCTAATATAATTATGCTTTCAACAATCAAATATAAATAATAAATGTAGGCATGTATGTTAGTAATAAAAATAAAAATTCATTTTTACTTGATAAAAGCCTACTGATTATTTGGGAGCAAGTACATGTTCATGGAAAGGTTTGTTCTGATCAGAGAATGTTCAAGGTTTTTAGAAGCTTAGCAACTCTTGAGACTGGGTCATCAAAATAACAATAATCAAGAACTTACTTGACACTTAGTCTGTTCAACATGGTGGCGTTTTATTTTTAATATAAATAGTATTAGAACTTTTCCTGCACTCTGGTTTAAGGAAAAAAAGAGAAATTTAAGCAAAACAAATTCACAGTGGATATGTTTAAAATCAATGACTTTCAGAATAAACAGAAACAAGGGTCTTTAGAGATTCATAGCCCAATCTCCTCTATTTCCTACACAGAGACTATAAGAGCCAAAAAGCAAAGATTTAGTTAGTTCGAAGTATAGCAGCCTCTAATAAGGCAGTGTTAGGAAATTTTCAACAAGGGCCAAAACAAAGAAGGAACTTCTACTTAAAGTTCAATTAAATAGAATACCCATTCCCCACCCTCTAGTTAATTGAGGCTTTTTAATGAACCCTCACAGTTTACCTAAATTCCAGCCTTCAAGTCCAATTGTTCGACCTTTTTTCTTTTCTTTTTTTTTTGGTGGGGGGGAGAGGGAATGCCAAAATCAGGGAACATTTGAAAGTGCAGAATATATGCTTTTTAAGAGCTCACAGTAAGTTTTCCCGTAGGGGGAAAATGGCTATTACCACTAAGGACATCGGTTAACATTGTATCTTACGTATAATTTGCTAAATCAAACGAAAGCACCTTCACAAACTTCACCTCCAACACACCCTCAAAGAAATGCTATTCATATTACTCATTTAAAAAGTCGTATGATTCTATATCAAACACAAATTCAAGTCAAAATTATATCTACTTAATACTAAAAAGCATTTAAAGATTACAATACCCTTTAAATTATATATCTGATTCTTCTGATTACTAAACAAATTGTAAAAGCAATTAGTTAAGTCTCTAGTGGAATACCTGAACCAAGCTGCCTCCTTTTCACTCACCAAAATGTTACTTGGTAGCAAATGTCCAATGCAAATTCTCCCCTAAGCACCAACTGGTTATGTATCAAAGAATACACCAGTTCATTTTCCCATAAATTTATCTTGGTGTATCTTTATAAAATACCTGCAACAAAGTCTTAAAAGTACCCTTAAGTATCAACAACCACTATCCATCTTTGGTAGCAAGTACCTGTTCATGGAAAGGCCTGTTCTGATCAGAGAATCTTTAAGGTTTCTAAATGCTTAGCAACTCTTGAGATTGGGTCATCAAAACAGCAGTAATTGAATACTTAACATATTTTATACACAAGAGTGCAGAATGCAAACGATTAAAACAATATTAGCAACTTCAAAATTTTCTCTTAAACAAGGCACAAGTCATTTCTCTGTTCAGAACCCACATCTGCAACCAGCTCTAACCCGTTCCTTGAGGAATGTGGCTAGGCTGAAATTTTGGAAGTGCTGGCTTTGGTGGTGACCAAGGAGGAAGAAGTCTCTGGCTTCCCTGTTGCTGCAGTTCCCACCCTCCAAAATGAATATACCCACCGGTGTGAATTGACAATGTGGTCCAAAGAGCAAGGCAGGAACGGAGTCCAGATCCTCAAAATGGTAGTACAGGGCATAACCACTAGGCCACCTATCAGTTCAGTACAAAAAGTACAACCCTGTGCATCATGGTGCAAAAGCTGGGGCCTAGGTTTCGCATTGTGCATCTCACACCTATGGAAATAACAAGAGGAGTAAAATCTATAGAAATCAACACACCCTATGAAAGTGGGTGCTCACAGAAGACTGGTGTCAACACTTTTGCAAAGGCGGTTGGCTACTGAGATAATGAACAGCAACCGCAAGTCCAAAGTTGGAAAGAAAGAAAATTTTACAATCAACTCTGTTGAGTCTGACAATGAAGAACTCAACATGGGCTTGATGTTTACCAACAAGGCTTTGCAAATCATGACACCCATCTACATACTTATGAAAATTGCTACCCCACTAAAATCTAACATCCCTCAAGGATTTTCAACTCTCAAAGAGCTGAAAAGGTTGGGGCCATGAAGAAGGGAAGTAATCAGCAATTCCCCCAAACCTGTTACTCTGAGGTTTTAAACTTTTCCCTTTAGCATCTGACCTTGGGAAGATATGGTGACACATTCAAAGCTTAAGGTGGAAGAATTCCAGAGAAGGGGCTTTCTGTGTACCAAGGATGTGCCAAGATGATTCCTCAAGAACAAATGTGGGTTGTCTAAGGGTCAACAGTTTTGAAAAAGTAAAAAGAGAGAACTTCTAAAACGCAGGGTAAATTCTTTAAAAGAAATAAAATCACTGCTCTTGACTCACTTGATCCTTCACCATGTTGCTGTCAGCTCACCAACTAAGAGTGTGTGAGTGTGTCTTGCTGGGTCCATTTTCCCATGGTCTGTAGAAGGCGCTGTGAAGCACATCCTGTTCTAGCTCTGGGGCCCTTCCCCCCTCTGCAGCCTTACCCAGTGCAGGGAATGCGCCCCCTACTGACTCCAACACTCATCGCCTTTAGCCGACTTGGCTGCGGTGCATTTTGGGTGGGGGCTGGTATTTTCTTCAAGGCCATAAACCAGAAGCAACAATGCGGATTTATAAGGAAACTGTATCAAGCTACCCAGGAGTTCTTTTGTTTTTGTTTTTTCCCCATTCTGAAGGTTCAAGACACTGGCACAAGAAGCATCAGGGAAAGAGACTGGGTGTGTGGGGATGGACAGCATCAAAATGGCAAACACAGGAAACAGTTTGGTTCTTTTCCCTCCTAAGCCTTTGTCTGAGAAATGGGGTTATGGCAAGAACTGTCCAGAGGAATTGGGAAGGCAAGAACATCAAGAAGACTCAGTGTGGGTATGTGTGTGGCTGAAAAGACTATTAGACCTTAGCGCCTGGTCTTGGGCAGAAGAGGAAGAGAAGCAATCGCGCCTTTTCCAGCAGACAGGCATCCAGGTTTGGGGGGAGGGGAAGGCAGGCAGGCAGCCCAGAGGAAAGAAGAGGTGAATAAAAGGGTGCTCAAAGAACTACTCCCCATTCATTGCACACACACACACAAAAAGAAAAAAATCTTTCGCAGCTTTCTGGATTTCCATTTTTTACCATCTTACTGCAAAGTTGGGGCTCAGAATGCTCGCAAGAGGTCGTGCTGACCAGGCAGCTGCGATTGAGAAAAGGGGGTGGTGGAGGACTCCGTGGTCAGGATAGGAGGGGAGCTGGCTTGTTGGGGAGGAAGGATTGCACAGGGGAGGCAAAGACTTTCACTCCGTGCCATGCATGCTCCCCGCCCCCCAATCTATTCCCCCCCTCCCCCGACTAAAGGTGGGTAGACCTGGCAGAAAGCTCGTCCCAGGGATTGGGGGTGTGCGTGGGGGGCTCATTTTGGGCGGGGGGCGGGAGTAGTTCCAGGGATGGAAGAAGCTCGATTCTTGCTGGGGGCGGGGTGGAGAGAGATGCCACTAGCCGCAAAAGCTCCGGCGGCCAGGGCGGCTGCTGGCCTCCGCGGGCTCACGGGGCGGGGAAGGGGGGTCGGGCTGCAGGAGGAGGCGCCCGGACCGCGGAGCAAGAGCCCGGGTAGCGGTCCGCGCCGGGGCGGGCGCTCCGTCAGCACCGGAGTATGCAAAGGAGCGTGTGCGGCCGGAGGGCTGGCGGTTTCAACAATAATGCGCCCGCGGGGCCGGCCGTGGGTCCGCGCGCGGCGGTCGCCGGGCTTACCTTGACTCGGCCTCGAGGCGCGCGCGGGGCCGGCGTGCTCGGGGGCCGGGCGGCGGCGGCGGGCGGATGGCGGCGGCACGGCGCTGGCGGCGGCGAGGGCGCGCCCGGGGCCTCGTCGCGCTCCGGCTCGGCGGCCTCGGCGGGGTCCGGCTCGCGCCGCGGCCGCGGCTGCTGCCGGGGGGCGCGGCGGGCGCAGCAGAGCGGCGGGCGGCGGCGGCGGCGCGAGCGGCTCCCTCCAGTCCCCGCGCGGGCGGCGGCGGCAGCGTCGTCGAGCGGTGCAGACAAAGGAGGGGCGGAGGGAGGAGACGGAGGGTGTGGGAGAGGCGGCTTCACCGGCGCGGGCAGGCGGGCGGCGACGGCCGCGCTCCTCTCACTCCTCAGCAGCGGGGACCGAGAGAGGGAGCTGTGTCTGAGGAGACGCCAAAATCCCCCTTAGCGCTGCCCGCGGGAGGGGGAGGGGGCACAAGATGGCGGCGGCCGGGGGGGCGGGAGTTCAGTTCATGGATCCCGGCGGGCGGCGGAGGGGAGACCGGGCCGGCGGAGGCGGCGGCAGCAACGGGCGGGGGAGGGGTGGCTGATCCCGCGTCTCCCCTCAGCAGACAATACAAGCGCCTCGGAGCGAGTCCCCGAACCTGCCCTAGCCAAAATGGCGGCCGAGAAAGAGCGGAAGTGACGTAAGTATCTCATTAGCATAAGAGGACTCATTGTCCAGCTAACTAAGGGGGGCAGTGGGGGACAGTACCCTTCCCCCCCATAGACAACTCTTACTCCCACCTGTGTTTGCTCCAAACTTTTTCTGAGGGAGGGTGGCATCAGCATCCCCACCCCCACCTAAGGGACATTATATAATCCCCACTGAGGGGGAGCTCTCGCGAGAACCAAGAGGATTTGCCATTGACCCACTAGGAGGCGCCGCGGATAATGGCCGCAGTGCGCCTCCATGGCCCGTGTGCACGGCGGGCGCCTTCCTCTGGCCACAGCGCCGGCGGCGGAGGCACAAGCAGAGGGCCGTAGCACGCGCTGCACTCAGTCAGGTGGCCGCGCTGGGGATCCTTGCGCGGGCCCAGCTGGGCCTGGACTACATCTGGTGGGAGGGGGCGTGCGCGCAGCCCCGCGGCTCCACGTGCTGGGAAGCCCGCGCTCTCGGGCTGGGCAGCAGCCGGAAGGGCAGACACACCTGGCCGGTCATGCCCGACACCTCCTGCTTTAAATGAGGTGTGAGGGCCTCGTGCTTCACACACCCACTTGAGATGAGACCCAACCCCATGGATGCTTGACCCCTTGCGGGTGAGGTGCGCTATTCAGTGGACAGGCCTGCGTTTTACAGAAGGCCGGCTGTTGCCCTGGGACTGGACATTCTTCCGAATCAGTGATGGACTCTTCTCTTTGGCCTGAAGAAAACAAGTGGGATCCCTAGCGTTTGAGGCCACTGGGCTGGTGAAGCCCAAGGATGTGAAATGATGTTGCCAGTGGGCCTCCACAAGATCCTTAAAAACCAGACTGTAGTCCCAAGCCTTTTAGTGCTCCCACAATTTGCACAGCATAGGACACAACGCGGGCCTTTGTAAATTTAGGTCAACCCCAACCAACACATTGTGTTCTCAACATTCTTGAATCCACCTTTTATAGTTGAGTGCATATGAGTGTCTATCACTGGCTAGACATACTTAAAAGTAATAAATGTCAATTGTGAAGGATTAACCAAACCTGTTAAGATGTGCTCTGTACATCTTACACTTATCTTTTGCTGTTTCTCTAAATTTCATGTTAAAATAGTTTCAAACCATACGTAACATCCACAAAGAATCTGACTTTACTGAAAACAGAACAAATTGTGGTTACATATAGCTCAATGTCTAAGGCTTCAGTTAGCAGGTTTAACAAGCTGTTTCATCCAACACAGTATTCCCTTAATTTCTGAAATTGTGATAAACTATATCTTTAAAAGCCAAATCAGTATTTCAAGGGAAAACAGCTGAAAAAAGTTGTAAAAAGGAGGAGGGGACCCAAAACATTCAATTTAGAGAAACAAAGATGAAGAAGCTAATTCCATGTTGCAGAAGACAGGCAAGAACTAATATGAAATAAGCAAAATAATTTTAAATTTAGTTTTCCTTAGATATACTTAGATTTCATACAGAGATAATACCAATACAAAGGGAGAACATCTGGATTTCATCCTTGGCCCCATTTACAAAGTAAAAAGGGATGCTGGATTCACATGTAAATGTTTAAAAAGATTTTACAGTGTTTAAGTCACCAGATTTACTACAAAAATCTATCTAAATAGTCCAGATTCTTTTCTAAATAACTTCCAAATGGTGAAAGTTTTCACTGCTCAAATAATTTACTGTAAATAATGATAGTGTTGTAATGATTGTGGGAATAAGAACCAAAAGACTAAACAAAGGCAAAAGGTACCTACCCTAGTGAGGTCTGAGAAGACAGGATTTTATAGTGGGCTCTCTGAGGTGGTTATTTAATCTCTGCTCCACAGAGTTGACAATGAAAATTTAACTTTGGGCTCAGACGAGAAAGAATCTAAACACTCAAAAAAAATTATTTTACATCAGTGGTAATAAATTTTCTAGTTGTTAGTAGTGATGAGAGAAGTCGCTTCCCCAAGGAAGAGGGGTCCATGGTGGGCCAGCTGTTCAGCTCTGCATAAAAGGGAAACAGAACAGTAGAGGCCCTTATTGGAATGTGTCCTATGGATTCAACTATGGGAATTGGTAATGTTCAAAACGACACCAAAGGTTTTATACTCTGGTATTCATTTCTGGTAGGATCTGTTAGAAATGCAAATGGAAAAATCAGACTTGAAGTTTCTTCAGCAGGCAAATTAAGCCAGGAAAATGCAGTAGTAGGAATACTGTTCACTGAATCTGCTTATTAAATGACTTAGAGACGCCCCTTCCTTTTACTTGCTAAGGAAAGTCAATTTGATCTTAAGCTTATTTGCTCAAAGTATGCCTTACTCAAAATTTTAAAAGACACTGCGTGATCTAAAAGCTATGCTATACTTGGAAATTAATCTTTTTTGCAATACCCACTTAAGGTGGGTAAATAGAATATTTCTGAGGGCTTTACTGAACATTTCAACTGGCAGAACAGTTTTCTCAACAGAAGAGCTACAGGGGATTTAGTCACGTTACTAAAGATGTATGCTTTGTTAAGGGTCCTGAAATAACATGAAAAATATTTTGAGGAAAAAAACATAGTTGTTTAAAAATTACTACAGCTGCGAATTCCCTGGTGGTCCGGTGGTTAGGACTCGGCGCTTTTACTGCCGGGGGCCCCGGTTCAACCCTAGTTGGGGAACTAGGATCCCACAAGCTGCACAGCACAGCCAAAAAAAAAAAAAAAAGGTGGGGGGGGCCAGAGGTGTGTATTTCTTTTTTAGTTCATATAGAAACAGCCATGTATCATATGTGTATTTCATGAATATAATTAGCACTCCTCTTACTTCTGACATGTATTAGGTATGAATCCAGTTTTTGTTTGTTTGGTTGGTTTTTTTTTGCGGTACGCGGGCCTCTCACTGTTGTGGCCTCTCCCGTTGCAGAGCACAGGCTCCGGACACGCAGGCTCAGCAGCCATGGCTCATGGGCCTAGCCGCTCCGCGGCACGTGGGATCTTCCCGGACCAGGGCACGAACCCGTGTCCCCTAGCATCGACAGGCGGACTCTCAACCACTGCGCCACCAGGGAAGCCCCTGAATACAGTTTTTATAAAGAATATTTCAAAATCTTCCCCATGTAAGAAATCCTGCATTTGCATACGCTAATGAAAGCATTTTTATGCAAAAATTTCATATACATTTATTTATAGGTCTTAGTACAGCAAAATGTAAATGAAAATTGAGAACGCTGCTCATTTTTCTAATTTGACATATAAAATGGAGTTTCTCAGGAAAAAAGATTTGCATGAAATTTACCTTACCTTATGATTTATGTTCTAAGAGTACATTTTATAAAAATCAGCAACCAGGCTTCTTTTATGTGTAAATTGAAATGAACATGATTAAGTATAAATGAATAACTTTCTTTTATGTAGTAGCAAAGAGGGTCAATAGTCCTTTCAAGAAAGAGACTATTTCATTTCCTCCCAACTTGGATTCACCATAAACACGATCCACAAATGATATTGGAACCTAGTTAAAAAAATATATGTTAAGTGAGTCTTCAAAAATATTAGAAAGGAAGCATAGCAGGCATACAACAATTACTCATACAACAGAAACAAGATTAGTCTGCTGATAGCAAGTCCTTCAAGGTAAATCCGAATTATGGGATTCTTACAGCAACTGTGTGCACCTCCAAGTCTTCAAAATTAAACATGCATTTTACTATCTAAAAATGGGTCATCCAGCCAAAGCTACAAGTGTTTTGAAAAGCATTGATCCTGAATATTAAGTTGGTTTACTCAAGCTTCCAAGAAAAATTATATGCCCGAAGTAAAATGGCCTTTCACCTAATTTTTTTCAGTAGTCCATCAAATTTAGCTGTCACTGTTTTAGCACTAAGTTAACAATCTTATAACTTCCACAACAGTAGTAACATTCTAGTTAGCTATTTTCTTGCTCTGAATAAGAATATTATTGTTAAACAAGGAGAGTGTTCCCTAAGAACTTACTAGCCGGCTGGAAATATTACAAATCCCCTCTGCTCCCCCAATTCTTGCCCTTTTCATTTACTCATAGGCAACGGGCAAAAGGGATTCACCACTCATTTTTAAGTAGGGTGGCTGATGGCTGAGACAAGGGGAAAAGCAGCAGACTCATCCCATAATGCTGAGTGGTCAGAAGAAAGGGAAAGGAGAAAGAAGATACCGGTAACTTTTATTTATTTAAAAGGGAATGCTGCCTTCTGTTATGCTTTAAATCTTGGTAAGTCAAATATATTAATTTTAAAGAAATGTGAATTTTCACCCTTTTGCATGGACACCTGGAAGCCTTCCACATTTTTTTAGTAGTTTATGAAAATTAACCTTTTTATGATAAAGAGTATAACCCTATTGTTTCTTTATGAGGAGTATAACACTATTTACCATACCTCGCCAACAGTATAATTCAGCTGTCTCGCCCGAACAATCATCTCCATCTGGAAGACGTAGCCTTTAGAAACACATTTTTCTATTAATTTCTGTAAAACTTCTTTTCGGTATAACCTGTAAGAAATTAAAATGTATATGAACACCTGGATAAATATACATGCCTACATGTATCCTGACCTTACAAAAAGTTCACTGGTATTTATAAAACCTTAAACTTTCACCAGCCATTTGTATATAGAAAAGTTCTCACAGTTGATGATTATGATACATTTGTCCTGAACTGGAAAGGCCATAAAAATATTTGGTAAATAATTTGGGACGATTTTGAAAATGAATTCTTAGTATCTTTTAGAGAATTATCTTCCTATCACACTATCAGAAATTATAAAAATATGGTGATAAAGTGAATCATGTGGAGCAGAACCCCCCCATCGTTTGTAGTTTTTATTTTCTTAATTTATTTGTAAAGCTGAAAGGGGAGAAACTGTTTCAAATACTGGAACAACAGAGTTGACAGATGATGAAGCAACAATATAAACTAGGTAACAAGAAATAAGTAGTTAACAGACATTTCCTCATAAATGTCTATGAAGTTCCTATTTCCTGAGATCTAAATAAATTCCTGAGATAAACTAAGTCCCTCTAGGATGAGCTTGGTTAAGCTAGGTTAAGACAGGAAGTAGGGATCACAGGATGAGGCAATCCTGGTGGGAATCAGATATCAGCAACTGAGGTCACAGTTAGACACTTAAACTGGGCAAATGCACACCCTAACTTTAGATGGACTGCAGGCCAAAGGCAGAGCTCATCAGATTTACAAAGAAAGACAGGAGCTGGGAAGTCCTATGGGTGAACTCAGTCACGTTCTTCAGGAGCTCCCTATTTTCAGAGTCACTGAGGTTAAAAAACAAAAAAAGCCCTGAGCCTCAGTGAGTAGAAAGGCAGCAATTTCTACCTCTTTCTTCTTGCTGTTTTTGTTTCTGAGAAAGCTAGGTGAGGCAGTAACTTCGTTCTCTTGGCAGTTAAAGCCACCTGGATCTATAATGCCAGAGGGCTTTATACCTGGAACTCACATATTTTCTCAGGTTTCCTTTCAGGTTACCCCACCTTTTGGTTTTTCAAGCTTTTAGGTGGCTATAAGGCTAAAGCACAGTCCTTAGAGGCACCTGAGGGGGATTAGTGGTATGCACTCCTTTACCCACACAGTCTCCATCAGAACTCAAAAGAGTAAGTCTGGAATAAATGTGAAGAAAGGAGATTCTGATGGTAGTAATATTCATTCAATAACAAATGTTTATTGAGGAACCTACTGTGTTTCAGGCACCTTTTCATGTTTTGGGATTTTAGCAGTAGAAACTAAAGATATATGTCAAATGATGTTAAGTAGGGGAGGGAGGTCTGGGATTATGGGAAGAACTATGATGGTGGGATAATGGAATAACCTTTCAGCAGTACCTTTAAAACTAGGATTAGGCTACGAATTCTTTCCCTGTAAGAGTCACTTTATTCCCGTAAGAGTCACTTTGTAAGATTTATTTCTCTTCATTGCCACCCCTGTCTCCTCCACCACAATATCTTTTTTTTTTTTAAATTACAATCTTTTTTTTTCCTCTGGAAATCAGAGATCTTTATAACACGTTATTCATTTGCCTCGAAGTATGGAACTGAAGAGATGTATTTATGGGGTCCCTATCTATCTTTTATACATCAAATTGTGCTTTCAAAATAATTTACATTTTAATTCTAGAGAGGTTTCATTTTCATTATCTGACCTCTAATTTGCGATGGCTCCTCTCTTCACCTTTGACTCTGTCTTACTATCTCTGAACTGCTATCCAACAGACTTGCAGTTGCACTAGTGGTACTAGTTAACCTTCAACAACCAGCTCCTAAATTTGTGTGTCTGTGTGTTCTAATGAAGTATGGAAGAATCAACATTATTTAATGGATAGAAGCAAATGCCAAGTAATAGAAAGTATTAACCAATGCATGGGTCTCAGCCCTTAAAGCAGATGAACAGAAATTTTATAGTTTCAGAGATGATACACACACCCCCAGAAACAAACAAAAATAAAAAAACCCCAAGGACCTAGCAGGAGGCTTCGCTCCATTTAAACAAGAATTTTTTTTTAATAAAAAACATGGAGAATAAGGAAACTGAAAAAGCTCTATATAAATATTAAAGATTTTAAACTTTTCTGTGCACAATGCTATAAGCTGCAGAAAATTACTGGAAGAGGCACTGTTTTTGAAGCCCATCTCAGTAATGTCCTGAATGAGCAGTCCATGGTCACCTCAGGCCCCTCAAGGGCTGAGCAGCGATACTACTGTTAACAAGCACACGAACCTGTCATCCATACTCTTTAAAAAGTACAATATTTTCCCTTAAGATGCTTACACTTCATTAGCAGCTTCTAACCAACTTCAGTCTGTCTTTTTTAACGTTCCAGAACAAAAATGGGATAGAAACGAAAAGTATTTCTTTAAGTCATTATAAAGCAAGAAATTTAGGCAAGAAATTGTAAATAGTAGAATACACACAATCACAGGTTTTCACTGTACCTGAAACTTCCTGTTAAATCAGACGCTCCTGGTCTCAGCAAGATCTGAGTTATAAAATTGGCCCCACGGCTGCCAAATAAAAGATTTTCTTTATAAAGTACAATTTCTAAACAAAAGAAATACACCCAAGTATAGAGTGCTAAAAATGCTACACTGACTTCATAAATGCAACACTATTTCACAAAAATGTTAATTCTATGGAACAAACAGAAATCAGTGAAAGGAGATCTGGTAGTTCTCATTTTTCAGAAAATAGGGATTTTTATTCTTGGAATGTGACATGTAGAGGTGACCATAAAACACTCATTCTTCCAAACTCTAGGTGAGAATGGTAATAGATTTTTTAACTCAACTCGCATATTTGCCAACAGTCATGATTTAGAATTACAAACATCTGTCAAGACAGCAAAAGTGATCTATCAGGGATCTGGAGTTTCTTTTTCAGATTCAGATCACCAAGTGATGGCAGTTTCCAACTGGGTAATAGGTCAGTTTGCATTAAAATGGCTTTTTAAAAAATTTTTTTAAAAAGGTGTGCAAGTGGGAGAAGGTTTTGGTTTTTGGCAATCTCTGGAAATTGACCAAAAGTTCCATTCTGAGACTTTCTTAGTCTGCTTGGACTTCTATAACAAAATACCGTAGACTGGGTGGCTTAAACAACAGATATTCAATTCTCACAGTTCTGGAGGCTGAAAAGTGCAAGATCAAGGTGCTGTAGACTTGGTTCCTGGTGAGGATCCTGTTCCTAGCCTACACATGGTACCTTCTTGCTGTGTGCTCAAGTGGAGGGGGGCAGAGGGGCTGAGGGTGGGGGTAGGAGGAGAAAGGCCAAGCTTTCTTGGTTTCTTCTTGAAAGGGCACTAATCCCACCAAAAGTGCCCCACACTCAGGACCTCATCTAAACCTATTACCTCCTCAAAACCCCACTTCCAAATACCAACATTCCCTGCATAAGGTACTTTAACACATGAATTCTAGCAGAAACATTCAGTCCATAACAATGACTTTAGGATCTGTGCTTCAAACACAACTAGGTATCAATCAACTATAATCTATTACTGACTAATAGCTATTATTAACATTTCAAAAAGATGTGAAGTACACTTGGAAAAAATGACTTTGGTACTGCAGCTATATTTTAGTGGGCTCAGATTATTTTAGAGTGTTCAGATTCAGAAAAAAGATGTTTTTTTTTTTTTTTTTGGCAGGGGTGTGGAGGGCAGCAGGGGAAGCAGCCTGGAGAAAACAGTTTCTCTGCAAAGCCAGGGTAACCATCAAGGCACTCCTTAGGAGTGTTTCTTTCTTTCTTCCTTCCTTCTCCTTCCCCCCTTCCTTCCTTCTTCTCCTTCCCCTCCCTCCCTTCCTCCCCCCACCCCCTCGTGCCCCACAGCATGTGGGATCTTAGTTCCCAGACCAGGGATTAAACCCAAGCCCCCTGCATTGGAAGTGCAGAGTCTTGACCACTAGACTGCCAGGGAAGTCCCAGGAGTGTCTATTTCATATAAATAACATGGTTAGGGATATAGCTGGCATAATGGCTAACAGAAACATTTTCCTTCAAATAGCTACAAAAAAATTCCAGGACATGGTTTACCCACCAAAATGGGTGTAATCAAAGGAATGTGAGTGTATATGTATTTATGTGTATGTGTGCGTGTCTGTATGTATATATTTGTACATCTATTTAAGGTAATGCATTTTAAAATTGGGGTCTTTTAATTAAAATGCATCAAGAGTCAGACAGACTTGGGTTCAATTCTGGTTCTGGACCATACAAATGAGACCTTGAGCAAGTGATACAGACTCTTTCTCAGGAGTTTATACTATAAAGTCAGTGCAGACATTAACAACTAATGACAGATACAACTCAATACAACTAAATGATCCAACTAAACGTTGTAAATTGTCTCTGACTGGGACTCCCTGATTTTAAATAGTAGCTTTAATGAACAATTCAGAGAGGCCCGAGAGATACTGATTTGTTGCTCTCAACCTTGGCTGCACAACAGAATCATCTGGGAGCCTGTGAAAAATACTGATGCTCTTGCACCAGCTCTGGAGATCCACTCAAATGGTCTGCAGTGTGTGTGCGCACAAGAAAGGGAGGACAAACAGGGAGCAGCTGTGTATAATTTTCCCCCTACATGACTTCAGTGCTCAGGAGGATTGAAAACCACTGAGTTATCCGACCCCTTCATTTCACTGAAGACTGAGGCTCTTACATGTTTGAAATACTTGCCCAAGGTTTAACAGTTAAGAGGCAAAAGTGACATTAACCTAACAGAACCTTCAATAGGAATGAAGTGGGTGATAAAAAATACTATCAGTAAGAATTTATATAAAGTTATGTTGTTACACAAAAAGCAATAAGCTATATAGATCCTTTAGAGATAGAAACACATCTTCCCAACAAACTAGGTGCCATAGATTAAATATGGTCAAAAATTCTTTGTGGGTCTTCCCATCAAGAGGTGGATTCTATTTCCCCACCCCTTGATTATGGGCTTGCTTTGACCAAAAATTAATTTGGTGTTAGCCCCAGAGCTTAGGACTCAAGAGTCCTTGCAGCTGCAGCCTTGGTACTTTTGGGTGCTACCCTTAGGATGCCATGTAAAGAAGCTGATGTAGCTTCCCAGGTAAGCGGCCACATGCAGGAGAACTGAGATGGCCCAGCCAACAACCAGTACCAACTGCCAAACATATGAATAAGGCCATCTTGGAGCCTCCAGCTGAAGGAAACTGCATGAGTGAGCCCAGGTGAAGTCAGCAGAGGAACCAGTAGCCAAACCGCAGAATTGTGAGAAACAATAAATTGTTGCTGTAAGTCACTCAGTTTTGGGATGGTTTGTTACACTGTAATAGAAAATTGAAACAGTTTGTTTTATTTCCATCTTATCATGAGGAAAGTAAAGCCTAGAAAAGGTAAAATATGCAAGGGGACACAAGTAATTAAAAGACACAATCAGGACTTTAACCCAGGTCTGCCTCCAAAGCCTCACTACTTTATGCTGCTTAGTAAAAGCTGAAATCATGAAGTGTCTTAAATTATTGAAAAATATATATGGAAAAAATTACATATTTAGTCCAAAAATATAGATGAATAAATCAAATCAAAGCTGAAGGTCCAGCAGAACAAACTGTGCTGAATTAGACCATTTCTACGAAAGGTTCAAAGGTTTATGCAAATTTTTCCCAAGTGAAAACCATCCAAAATACAATACTCTAACACAGGAAAAACTGTGGGTAAGAAGCTATCTGGGAATACTTTCTGGAAGTTACAATCTGATCCCACAAACTCCAAGGCAGCATGGTAATTTAATCCAAATACCTGTTAAAAACATATTTCTAGTAGTTACACTAAAAAAAAAAAAATAGAGAAATCATGAGCACATACATATATACCTGATTATTTTCCTTTTCAAATCCCAGCCATATACACCTCCATTTCCTTTGTAGCGAGTTCCAGAGACAATGTCAAAATTACCCTCCTTTTGCTTCCTGCAGAAAAAAATAAATTAGCTGGCAATTAGAAAAAGCTGTTGAGCTTTCAACAGAATTGCTAAAGCAAAGCTTATGAGTATTTTTAATTCTAACAGATATCACCAAAAATTACTTTCCAAAAAGGCTGTAGTAACTCATACTTCCTCCAGCAATATCCATGTTCATTTTCTATCATCTTATTGGTGCTGGATGTATTGTTCTATATGTCTTTAATTTTGAAAAACTAATAGTAACACACGGTTATTTTAATTGCATTTCCCTGACTACATCCCAGGGTGAATATCTTCTCTTAGGTTTATTAGCCATTTGGACTTCTTCTACACATGGCCTGCTTGTATCTTTCACCCATTTTCTACTCCACTGGTTCTACTGCCTTATCAGGTCAAAGGAGCTTTTGTGTATTGGTGATCTAAGCAGAGAAGGTATTTCTGAGGTGACTTTTATGCAGAGATCAAACAAGGAGTAGTTGGCCATTAAGGAGCAGTGAAAGAGCACTTCAGGCAAGGGGGAGGGGCATAAGATGAGTTCAGAATGCAAGGCAGGGGCCACATCACGAGTGGTTTGAGGGGCAAGTAAAGGAGTGTGGATTTTTCCCCATGTGTTCACAGGAACTCCTGGAAGTGTTCTAAATAGGTGAGTGACCTGATCTGATTCTGTTTTTGTGTATTTAGCTTACATTCAGAACAGCTTCCAAATTCTTATTCTGCGAAGTGTCATGGTCTCTTGGGTTTTCTAAAAATATAGTTACATTACCTGCAAATAAATGTAATTTTGTATCCTTTACCAATATATACTAAACTCTTATGTTACAACATTACTTAAAATCTCCATGTTTAATAATAGGTGGTACACCTATAATCATTGATGAGTTTATTGGAAATGACTCAACATTTTACCATTTAATAAGACCTTTGTGGGGAAATTCCTTGGTGGTCCAGTGCTTAGGACTCTGCTGAGGGCCTGGACTAAATCCCTGGTCGGGAAACTAAGATCCTGCAAGCCACGCAGTGTGGCCAAAAAAACCCAAAAAACAAAAAGTAAGACCTTTGTGTTAGGACCAGGTTGTCTTCAGTATGTTTTCCTTCAGTATGGTTTCCTTCTATTTATACATTAAAATTTTAATTAGCAATGGCTAGTGAATTTTACCAAATACGCTTTACCATCTATAGACTTAATCACGCTTCTTTTCTTTTCTTTTTAAAAAATATTTATTTATTTATTTGGCTGTGCCAGGTCCTAGTTGCAGCACACAGGCTCCTTAGTTGCGGCCAGCAGGCTCCTTAGTTGTGGCATGCAAACGCTAAGTTGCAGCATGCATGTGGGATCTAGTTCCCTGACCAGGGATCCAACCTGGGCCCCCTGTATTGGGAGTGTGGGGTCTTAGCCACTGGACCACCAGGGAAGTCCCCAGTCATGCTGCTTTCTTTGTTAATGTGATAAATGAATTTTTTTGACCGATTCCTGATTTTGGCATTCCTGGAATAAACCCCAGGTATTCATAGTGTTCTACTCTTACGATGCAGGGCTTAATTCCATTTAACAGGGAAGCTGCTTTTCATATTTTTCTGTAGTCTGTAAGAATTAGGTAACAAAGGAATTATCTGTTGATTACTCCTCTCAGGGCTCCTAAAAGATATCATTTAGTCACATAACTAAATATTTACATGTCTCAAAGCTATACCTTGGTGTCATTTTTGATAGCAAACTTAAAATAGCATGAGTATTTTTAATGAATGAAAAATGAAAATAAGTACAAAATCAATATAAGGTAAATGATTTGAATAATTCTTTCAAATATTAGAAATACCTACCTAATGAATTCAGGAATAAATTTTGGCTGAAATTTAGAAAGAATAAAGAGTAGGTCAGTAAAACAGGCTAAGACTATCATAAATAGCCTCTAAAGAAATATACCACTCACATGGTGTGAGAGATCAGCATCCATGATGATTACATAGTTTCCTGTGGCATGTTTCACCCCATGAATATATGCAGTTCCTAAAAATGAAAATATTTATATCCATTAAAGGAAATCACCAGAAATGCTTAGGTATATGTCTGAACAGGGAAGAAATTGCTAAGCACCTCTGAAAAGCATACATTAGTCCTCTAACATCCTATTTGTTATTCTCCATCAAAAACATCTCTCGGGCTTCCCTGGTGGCGCAGTGGTTGAGAATCTGCCTGCTAATGCAGGGGACACGGGTTCGAGCCCTGGTCTGGGAAGATCCCACATGCCGTGGAGCAACTAAGCCCGTGAGCCACAACTACTGAGACTGTGCGTCTGGAGCCTGTGCTCCGCAACAAGAGAGGCCGCGATAGTGAAAGGCCCGCGCACCGCGATGAAGAGTGGCCCCCGCTTGCCACAACTAGAGAAAGCCCTCGCACAGAAATGAAGACCCAACACAACCAAAAATAAATAAATAAATAAATAAAAGGGCCAAGCATTTGAAGCCCTTAAAAAAAACAAAACTCTCAATTTCATTCTTTCGTCTCCAATTTCACTTTAGTCCCGGGCACCATCTTCTGATGTGTGGATCCCTACCTAACCAGTCTCTCTGCTTCTGCTCAGCCCATCACCCCTGTCCCACAAAAGCTACGCAGTGAGTGTATTCTACACTGTAAGCCTGGTACACTAGAGCCCTGTATCTGGGGCCAAAGGTGCAACTAGCAATTACTTAGCCACCCTCCTGCTTAAATATTCCTCGGGGACTTGGCAGGTAAGGGTGACTGGTCAGGAACAGGATGTGGGAATTCCTGCATTCTCTAGCCCCAAATCACCACAGTATCTTATTAGAAAGGCAGAACTCTTCTGACTTCTTTTGTTAAGAAGTGATTATCCAGGGACTTCCCTGGTGGCACAGTGGTTAAGACTCCACGCTCCCAACACAGGGGGCCCAGGTACGATTCCTGGTCAGGGAACTAGATACCACACGCATGCCGCAACGAAGGAGCCTGCAAACCGCAACTGAGGAGCTGGTGAGCCACAACTAAGGAGCCCACCTGCTGCAACTAAGAGCCAACCAGATTAATTAATTAATTAATTTTTAAAAAACATGACTACCCACAGCTTTTTGGATTTCCACTGACGGGTTAGTAATTCTTGGTGGCTTTCATGGCAGTTTCAAAATTATTTCAATCCCAAAGAACCTTCTGGATTCAGATATTCAGAACATTTGATCATGCCATGAAACTGAGGGTCTTCAGGACAGCAGATACTCAATTTTCAAGAACTGTGCTTCCTCCATGCTCCCCCAATTTTTCAGTAAAATTATACCACTTTTCAACATAAAGCAGCTGTGACCAACAATAGAAATAAAGGCATTCAAGATTTTCATCTTAGAATGACTGACCTCATCTGAGCTTTTCTATAACCCCTTACATTTTAAAGCTGGAAAAGCTTCCTTTTAAAAAAATAAACACCTTTTAAAAACTTGTAACTTCAAGAACTGTTCAAAAGACTTACAGCTAAGGCAGTGTGCTGGTCTAAATGTTTGCCCTTAGATCCCTTCTCTGTTCTTCGCAGGGTACTATATTTGTTTTCTTGTCAACTGGTTTCCAAGCAGCTTTGGGAGGCACAGGAAGAAGGAAGATCTCAAGGAGAAGGGGAAAAGTCCAAGTGTCCTCCCCTTTACTCTGCCTCCCAGCATGGACCAGATTCCATCCATGGCTCCCACTTCTGCCAAGCATCCCTGACTCCACCATTCTAGCTCCTCTGGGCAGCCTGGGTTCCCCGCTCTAAAAACACCATCTCCTCCATTGTTGCTCCAGCCCAGGAGCGGTAGTGAGCTCCAGCTGCTACTAATCTCTGAGTAGCCCCACTGTTCCATTTGGCTTCTCAGCAATTCCTTCACCTGTGTAACCAGATTCTCTGTATTAAATTCCCTATATTGAAAGAATTACAGTGGTTTCTGTTTTCCTAAGTGGGCTTTGCCTCATACAGGCAATTCAAGTTAAACCATCTGAATATCATTAAGAGCATTAGAAACCATCACAGGAGGTGACTGTATTTTGGCCCTGTTCCAAACTGGGGAAATACACACTGGATAATCTTACCAAGGCAAGGAGCAAGCATGAGGGGTGAGAGGTTCTACTTACCTAGTCCCAACTTTTGCTCCCGTGGTCTTAGAAGCTGTAAGAGTAAGAAATGGCATTTTAACACAAATAATCGAAAATCTGACTAATACAAACTCTTTTTTAGTAAGTGCTCACTCATTTTAACAGAAATACAGCTGCATTTATTAGACCTTAAAGCAGAATATGCTTAACATTTTTTGCCAAAGTAAAAAAAGCATTTAGTAACAAATCAAATAATTTAATAGCTTTCAAGGAAAAGTAACATTCTTTCACCCAAACCCCACAGACCAAATCTTAAACTCCGCCCCCTGCCGCACCCCAGAGCTATCCACCAAAAATAACATTTTTTTATGTCTATTACTTGATTTATCATTTTAAGCAGTATCTATTGATTCCTTCCTAGGAAAACTGAGTATTTAACTCACTTATTCTATACCTTTTTGGAATATTTGATAGCCATGCTTGTTTTCTCAATTCCCTTTGTGATTTTAAATGTTGATACTCCATCCACTTATCTTGACTCTATGCTTGGATGACCTCATCTTATTCTCTATTGGTCCAATGACATGATTTCAGGTTATATTCCTAAGATTAAATTCTTTCTCCTTACAGTTTGTCAATTAGTCTTTCTACACTTCTTGCTTCATATATAAACACTGACTTAGTTGTTATTTCCTTTTCTCTCTAAATTTCTGGAAAAGTAGAAAGCCAAGGTTTTAGTGCTAAGTTTCTGAGGTAGGGGGCTCAAGCAGACTAACTACTGAGCATTTCTTATCCTCCTCCCTCCCCCGCCCCCCGGCACTTGCCAGTGGGTAAGCAGGTTGCCTCAGACTGCAATCTCCAAAGTATTTCCAGTTTAATTTAAACAGGATAGATTTTCTCTTTTTTTAAAAAACTACACGCAAGCTGCTATAGGTCTAGGGGAGGAACAAAGATGATAAAATACATTCCTACCCCATGAGTTTTTATATAGAGGAGAACTAGACATTCAATCAATCATCTATAATAATTACTATTCACTGAACAAAATCAAACCAGACATGTCAGGTTTTATTTGATTTTGTGCTTGACTGTTACTGACAAAATACTGACCTCATCTGGTATTTGCCCTGAAAAAGCAAATCCTTTAAAGTTCATCTTAGATTTTCTATAACCGTGTGTTTTAGCTAAAAATCTTTTTTTCAAACAAAGGATAATTTTGTTATTTATAATTTTCAGAACGTTCAAAAGTTTATATAAAATACAAACCACGTTACATAGATAGGGTACCATGGAGCAGTTAAAAGAACGAGGTAATCTGGTGACAAAAGACGACCAAGGTATAATTAAAGAGTAACAGAGGGCTTCCCTGGTGGCGCAGTGGTTGAGAGTCCGCCTGCCAATGCAGGTGACACGGGTTCGTGCCCCGGTCCGGGAAGATCCCACATGCCGCGGAGCAGCTAGGCCCGTGAGCCATGGCCGCTGAGTCTGCGCGTCCGGAGCCTGTGCTCCGCAACGGGAGAGGCCACAACAGTGAGAGGCCCGCGTACCGCAAAAAAAAAACAAAAACAAAAGAGTAACAGAATGATACAGGAAGACTGCATTTCTGTTCAAAAACAAAAACACACATATAAAACCACATTACCTGGTTCTATAGATGTAGACACACACACATGTGCACAAAAAGATCTGGGGTAACATATACCAAAATGTGGACCGGGGTCTCCCCCTGGAGAAGGGACTGGGATGCAGATCAAGAAATGCTCATCAGAGGCCAATTCAGTTTTACTGGTAATATTTACATTTGACAAGAATATACTTGTTGGGCTTCCCTGGTGGCACAGTGGTTGAGGGTCCGCCTGCCGATGTGGGGGACGCGGGTTTGTGCCCCAGTCCGGGAGGATCCCACATGCCACGGAGCGGCTGGGCCCGTGAGCCATGGCCGCTGAACCTGTGCGTCCAGAGCCTGTGCTCCGTAACGGGAGAGGCCACAACAGTGAGAGGCCCACGTACCACAAAAAAAAAAAAAAAAAAAAAAGAATATACTTGTTTACTTCTTATGTAATAAAAAGTTCAAATTGTTTCATCTCCTGTGCTTTACTTTCAGACTGCTAATTCCACCCCTCTCCTTTTTTTCCCTCCTCACATCAGTATGATTGCTTTTTCTTACACGAGGCAGGATGGCTTAGTAGATGACTATGGAACCCTCCTGCTAATTTGCTGTGTGACCCCGGGGCAGTAATGGGCACACAGAGCTCACCTCACTCAGCCGTCATCAGAAGAAGCTGTGAATTCACAGGAAGTGTGTGTAAGGGTACAGGGCACATACCCTGAAGAATGCTTACCACAACTGCTTAGAAAATACCATACAACACTATGATTTGTTTGACAAAAAAACTTACTTTGTAAAAATCTTTATCGCAGAAAATCTTGGTGACACTTCAGAAAACTCTATCAATTTCCACTAGGATCAACACCATTTGAGTGGATCTGTTTTACTGTACTCTCAAAAACCGGTTGGGAGAAAGAATAAAAATAAATCTGCAGCTAAGAAAAGGCTAATCGTACTCTATTTTGCAATTCTTATCAGTGAGGCTCATATTTTTTTCACTTTTGACCATCTGTAGTTCTTTTTTTTTTTTTTGCATCGGCAGGAGGACTCTCAACCACTGCACCACCAGGGAAGCCCTGTAGTTCTTGTTTTTATGAATATTTATTTCTGTACATTTGATTAGGATACTGATCTCTTTGTCAGAGAAAATATGTTGGTATTTGGGGATGAACCAAATATTTTTAAGTAGTCAAATCTCTCAATCCTATAGTTATGCTTGACATTTAGAAAGTAATGAATGTGTGTTACACTTCATTATCAAAACAATTTTTAAAAATACTAAACTATAAATAATGACAAAATATAGATGAGTCTATCTGATCTCAAGTTGGGGGATGAAACAAGCCATGTACATCAAACATAATAGAAGCCCTCCAAATCTCATATCTCCCTGCCCTGTGATCACTGTTAACAGTTCAGAATATGTGCCTCCAATTCTTCTATGGTCCCACTCCTGCCATTTATTAATTACCTATGTACCCTTGGAAAGTCACTTAACCTCTAGTCTGTTTCCTCACCTCAAGAGTTAAATTTTTTTTTCCTTAGCTTTTTTTTCTAAAATATTCATTTCAGCCAGTTTGAAAGGCTAACAAAGCATCTGTGAATATTTTATCTGAGGTATTGTAAGGTGGTTCCTAATTTTTCCCCCAACTAAATATATATATGTCACCTAAAAAGCAAGCAAGTGCCCTCCCTGGCATAGCTTGTTATTGGCGCGTGCGCACGCGCACACACGTAATATTCTAGTTTAAATGACCTAAAAGTGATAAAATAATGAATGAATAGGGAATTTCCCTGGTACCACACGGAAATCATGATAGTAAATGCTATTTTTTCCTCATTATTTTAAATTTTGTTGGATTGATGGGAAAAGTGGAACCCTTTGAAGACCATGTTGTTTTAGAATTTGAGATCAATTCATCAGGCATTCCTTAAGATCAATCAATCACACCTCAAGGCTGAGGTTCTTTGACAAAAGTATTCAAAACACTGTTAGGTTGATGTTCCCAGATTAAATGGAAGTGCATAATGAAAGTATTCTACACATTATGTGAATCAGTAGCCCTGGCCCAGAACTTAATAAAAACTGAGGAACTGTTGGCCAAAAATATGAACCTAGCATTATTGGAAGTCACTGCTAGAAGGATGAAAATCTCAGTTTTTATCTCCTCTGTACACTTGTGCATCTGGAGACATTCAGAGAGGACTGAGGTGTGCTAGTTCTGTGAATTGCTCGTCTGTGAGATGGAAAGAACCTCTAGTACAGGATAGATTTACCGTGTATATAAGAGTAACACATTTCTTTAAATGCTTCTCACCAACTAAGATCTCCTCCAACTGCATAGAAATTATTTCAGTATTGGGACTAATCAAGAATATCTGGACCCAGAGCCTATTCTTTTTTTTTTTAATTTTATTTACGTATGTATGTATGTATGTATTTATGGCTATGTTGGGTCTTCGTTTCTGTGCGAGGGCTTTCTCTAGTTGCAGCAAGTGGGGGCCACTCTTCATCGCGGTGCATGGGCCTCTCACTATCGCGGCCTCTCTTGTTGCGGAGCACAGGCTCCAGACGAGCAGTCTCAGTAATTGTGGCTCATGGGCCTAGTTGCTCCGCGGCATGTGGGATCTTCCCAGAGGAGGGCTCGAACCTGTGTCCCCTGCATTGGCAGGCAGATTCTCAACCACTGCGCCACCAGGGAAGCCCAAGCCTATTCTTTATGATGCTTAATTGCCATTTCTTGAAATGCAAATATCAATAAAGGTTCTCCAAGAGACTTCTTCGTTCCTTTTTATGGCTGAGTAATATTCCATTGTATATATATGTACCACATCTTCTTTATCCGTTCCTCTGTTGATTGACATTTAGGTTGCTTCCAGGTCCTGGCTATTCCAAGAGACTTCTTTATTCCTATACCAATCGTTCTCTGTTGGGAAGAGGGACAATTCTGCCCACAAAGGGAGGGACACTCGATGTTATCCAGAGGTATTTTTGGTTGCCACACTGAGGAGGGGGGCTGCTGCTGCATCTCGTGGGTAGAGTCCAGGGATGATCCTAACATCCTACAACATACACGACAGTCCCTCACAGCAAAGACCTATCAGGTCCCAAGGTCAGTAGTGCTGAGATTGAGAAATTCTGGTCTATACAAATTACAAAATACCCAAAGCCTAGAATGTGTTTTCTAATTAAACCTGGATTTAATGTATGCTTTTGGCCCAAGAATTAGCTGAAGTGATCTCACAAGTATGCTCCAACGTTTATAAAGCCAAAATACTGATCAAAAATAAAAATTACAAAGCTATTACAAAATGAACTCTACATCTGCCTAAGTTACTCCTGTAGAAGAACAACAGGCTTTAAGGCACAGTGGGAATATCTAAAGTTTAAGACTCAGAAAGTCAATCCAAATACTTCCACAAGACTGTTCTACAGATAAAAATAAAAATGCCAAGTTCCCTGAAAAATCATGTTTCACATGAAAACAATCAGTCACCTTTCCCAGCTACAAGCTAGCTGTAGACAGGATTCTCTACTGACAGTATGAGAATACCTAGAGAAAGGGAGTGCTAAAGAACAAGACACATTACTAACTGCAACCTAGCTCTACCAATATTCCTTCTCATTTCAGTATCATGCTTTAATTCTGCCCTTCAAGGAAACTGATCTGCAGAGTCAGACATAAAAACAGAGTTCATCCAAAGGCTCACTATCTTGCTGTAAACCTACCACTGACTCAACATATCAAAGACATGTAAAATCTCAAGCACAATGAAAATGCATCTAAACCCCAAGTGTGTAAGTTGCTCTTTAACTTTTTCAGTTTCTAGACAGACTGAATTTAAGCACTGTTCATCCATCATCTTTCCCCAATATAAACATAACTGATATGATAGAAAAATGACTTACAATTTTGTCTGACCCATAGATCTTCTCCAACTGTTCAGCAACATCCCTTGTTCCATCTGGGCTTCCATCATCTATGATTATAATTTCATAGTTGAAGCCACTAAAATAAAAAAAATTAAATTTTTTTAAATTTAAACTACTGCTTGGAGACAGTAGTCTCAAATGAAAAAATGATTTTAAAATCACTAATTCCTCCCCAGTATAAGTGGAAATTTATTGCCATGTTAAGCACCAAGGAAAACTTTAATTATCAAATGACATAAATGTCAAATATTTACTATGTCACCTCCCAACTACGTACGTTGCTGGAAAATGCTATACAGTCCTGATATGTTAAAATTCTCACAGAAAACATACTCTTTCGTTAAAAAGATTATAGTGATCATATATATTATATATGATAGGATATCATATAAAATTTTATACCTACTTGGGAAATGGAATTGTGGAACTTTAATATCAAGTCTTAGTTACATAAAATATTTCAAAAATATATTTAAAGATATCAAGTCAGCTGAGTAGCTCTGGGTGATTATTCTTTTTAATTTAATCCATGAATAGATAAATCTAATTTAATTTCACCCTTAAAATATCCACTTGAGAATGGTGACAGTCTTTTACATCACTATTTCAAACAGTTATACCCATTATCCCACACTATCAAAACAAACAAACAAACAAAAAAACCCAACACCCCCCAAAAACCAAAAGAGCATAGAATGACAAAAGATGTCAGTGCTTCAAAATTAACATCTTTTCGTTGTTCCCATTAACTTCATGTGACAGTTTTTATTCTAAAAACAAGCCAGCACAATACTTGGATGTACCTGTGATCACCATGATATCTCTCCCCACCTCCCTTTAAAGAAAACATTCTTTTTGTTAACTTTATTGGGAAACTTAAGGGGAAAGAAAAGGAGATACAGACAAACCCCCGAAACCCAACATTCTGCTTCCTCTGGTCCTGCTTGAAGAAACAAATGCGAGGAAATCAACCAGAAAACACATTCTATTGTTAAAAGCTTTAAAAAGTCGGCCCCAGCAAACTTGGAAGAAAGCAAAACACATCCTAACTTCTAAGAGTACATAAGATGACTTCAGTTTCCAACAGTGCATTAAATTTGGCTCGTAAAGCCAAAAAAAGTTAAGATGTTGGACTTCCCTGGTGGTCCACTGGTTAGGACTTTGCCTTCCAGTGCAGGGGGTGCAGGTTCCATTCCTGGTCAGGGAGCTAGGATCCCACATGCCTCGTGGCCAAAAAAACCAAAACATGAAACAGAAGCAATATTGTAACACATTCAATAAACACTTAAAAAAAAAGTTAAAATGTTAATTCTAGTTGTTGTTCTGAAAGAGATATACTTCATAAACAAATGGAGTCATTCATAAGCAAAATTACTGCCCTCTCCACTTCAAAGCACCCACACCACCTGAGGGTGAGGTAGTTAAAGGAAACAAGCTGAGCACACTTTAGATTACCTGACTGCCATCTGAAAAGAAAATAGATGTTTCCGTCAATAAACTTCATTTTGATTAAAAAAAATCCACCCAGAAACTACTGAAAGATAAACTGCACTACATAAAAAAATTAAAGAATAGAGCAAAAAATATTGTATAATCAGAAGACAAGCTTCAACAAGATCAGCTACATGACAATTTCTCTCATCTGGAAAGAGCTTGAGAAATCAAAATATAACTTAAAGAAAAAAGGGTTAAAAGCTACGGATAAAAAAACTTTGAAAAGCCGTGAATGTGAGGATAGTTATTTCATTCAAAGAATTATAATCAAAACAGCAGTATCTTTCACCAATTAACATTTCCAACAATGTAGGTTTAATAAAACTGGCTGGTTGGTGGGGCAACAGGCCCTCTCTGATGAATGTTGGAGAGTCCTAAGCCGGTACTATCTTTTTTGAGAGCAATTTATCATTAAGTATCAATCTAAGCACATCTCTGTCGACTCAGCAATTACACCACAAAGACTTTATCCACGGTATACTAGTAAAAGTAAGAATGTGTAAGGAGCACTTCTTACATGTCAAGCACTTTTCTCAATGCTGTTAAATACGTTGTGCACAAAGTCCCTATTCTCATTTGTAAAGTTAAAGTCAAAAGAGAAAAACAGAAAAACTCTGGAAATAATCCGTGTTCATTGATATGACCCGGTTAGAAAAATTATAACACAGCCATATGATATTACCCAATTTTCACAATAATTTGCGAAGTTTGTATGTGCTGATATGGAAAGATCTTCAAAGATTTACACATGATCCCATTGGTGCAACCGTAAAACAAGTTACTTCGTACTGATACCACGATTTTCTGAAGTTTAAAAAAAACTGTATAACTCTTTCAAATTCAACTCCAAAATCTCTGTTTCTAACAATCACATCAAACATCCACCAGCGAATCTGCCCTTCTGCCCTCTCCAGAAAGGATGTCCAGCCCAGCAGCAGCTCCCTAACCCACAGAGCCCAAACCTCATGCTTACATAAGCCCTCAGCACCCGGGCGGGAGTGAGCGGCCTCACTGAGAGTCCTGGCTCCTGCCGCAGATCCTAACCACCTAGATAGAGGGAGGAGTGAGGTTCAGGCTTTCGGCCTCGCAGTAATTAAAAGGGTGGCTAGGGACTTCCCTGGCGGTCCGGTGGTTAAGATTCTGAGCTCCCAACGCAGGGAACGTGGGTTCGATCCCTGGTCCGGGAACTAAGATCCCACATGCTGCGGGCGCATGCCAAATATAAAATAAAACAATAAAAGCAAACAAGTAAAAGGGGGGCCAGCCCTTCTAAGAAAAAAGCGGGGTGAGGTATAAGGGAGTGTATAATAAAGGAGTGTGTCACAAAACCCGAGGGCAGAGATAAGAACCCGAGACATAGAGAGAACCCGGGAAGTATCCGCCTCCTTCCTCGTAGGGTGGCTTCCTCCCCAAGGCTTCCAGCGGGAGACAGAAGAGAAGCCAGGCAGGGGGCCGCCTCTCGCAGCCAACTGCCGACACCCAGGCCGGGAAAGCCAGCTCATCTCATTCCTCTAGGAGGGCGGCCGGGCGCGCTACCTCTCGGAGAAGCTCTTCACCAGCAGCCACACAATGAGCGGTAGGTTCTCGCGCTCGTTGTAGGTGGGCAAAAGCACCGAATACTTGTCTTGTCGCGGGGTGCGCGGCTCTGGCTCCCGCGGAGACCTAGTAGACGATCCACTCGCTTCCCCGGAGGCCATGGCAGAGCTGCACCAGGCGCCGGAAGCGGAATGACGTCAACGCGGCGCGGGAAGAGGACGCGTCGGAACGTACCAAAGCCGGGAGGAGGGGGATGGTCCGGGTGGCGAGTTCTAGTCCTCCTAAGGCTCTCTGCGTAGTTCCATTGGAAACAGTCAGGACTTGTGACTCTTTCAAGTTGAATCTGACGGTTGCTTCAGAAAAATACATATCTGTTAATCACCTTTCCCCAAGCTCCATAGAGTTGTTTAGTTTATTCCAGTCTCAAGAAGAGGGAAAGCCGGAAACGGAAATGCCTTTGACAACCTCCCAAAGAGGCTGCCATGGCGGCCAGGGAGGAGGTGCTCGCTTTGCAGGCTGAAGTTGCCCAGCGTGAGGAGGAGCTGAGTTCCCTGAAGCGGAGGCTGGCGGCGGCTCTTCTGGCCGAGCAGGAGTCAGAGCGGTTGGTTCCGGTGTCTCCCCTGCCGCCGAAGGCCGCCCTGTCCCGAGATGAGATTCTGCGCTACAGCCGGCAGCTCGTGCTGCCTGAGCTGGGCGTGCAGGGACAGCTGCGCCTGGCGACCGCGTCCGTGCTGGTCGTGGGCTGCGGGGGGCTCGGGTGCCCACTGGCGCAGTACCTGGCAGCGGCCGGCGTCGGCCGCCTGGGCCTTGTGGACTACGACGTAGTAGAAGTGAGCAACCTGGCCCGTCAGGTGCTGCACGGCGAGGCACTGGCCGGCCAGGCCAAGGTCTTTTCGGCTGCCGCTACACTGCGCCGTCTCAATTCGGCGGTGGAGTGCGTGCCCTACGCCCAGGCGCTTACGCCAGCCACCGCACTAGACCTGGTTGGCCGCTATGACGTGGTGGCTGATTGCTCCGACAACGTGCCCACTCGCTACCTGGTTAACGATGCCTGTGTGCTAACCGGCCGGCCCCTCGTGTCGGCCAGCGCCCTGCGCTTCGAGGGCCAACTCACAGTCTACCACTACGGCGGTGGGCCTTGCTATCGCTGCGTGTTTCCGCAACCACCTCCGGCGGAGACGGTGACCAGCTGCGCGGATGGCGGGGTGCTTGGTGTGGTTACCGGGGTCCTGGGCTGCCTGCAGGCGCTGGAAGTGTTGAAGATCGCTGCAGGTCTGGGCCCCTCTTACAGTGGCAGCCTGTTGCTCTTTGATGCCCTCGGAGGTCATTTCCGCTGTATTCGGCTGCGGAGGCGCAGGCCCGACTGTGCAGCTTGCGGGGAGCGGCCCACTGTGACTGATCTGCAGGACTACGAAAGCTTCTGTGGCTCCTCGGCCACCGATAAGTGCCGCTCCCTACAGTTACTGAGCCCAGAGGAGCGAATTTCTGTCGTCGACTATAAGCGACTTCTGGATTCCGGGTCACCCCACGTGTTGCTGGACGTCAGGCCTCCAGTGGAGGTGGACCTGTGTCGGTTGCCTCACTCCCTACACATCCCTTTGAAACTTTTGGAACGGAGGAATGCGGAGAGCCTGAAACTCTTGGGAGAAGCAATCCGGGAAGGGAAGCAGGGCACACAGGAAGGGGTATCTCTCCCCATTTATGTGATCTGCAAACTGGGCAATGACTCCCAGAAAGCCGTGAAGATCCTGCAGTCCTGGACAGACTTAGACTCTTTAACAGTTCGGGATGTTGTGGGAGGCCTCATGGCCTGGGCTGCCAAAATCGATGGAACGTTTCCGCAATACTGAGATGGCCGGTAGAGTCTGACCAGCGAAAGATGTGTGTTGTCATGTTACCTAAAGTTTTTTTGCCTTTATGAATGTATTTGCATTTTTTTTCAGTAATGTACGGAACAGCCTGGGATTCTCCAATATCTGCGGATAGGTGGACTTCTTTTTATAAGGAGCTTTTTAATTGTAACTTACTGGGTGATGTAGCAATTAAGGGGTTATAACACTGTTCCTCTGAACTGTCTTGTGTTTGCAGCACTTGGATGGTGTGTTGAACAGGTGGGATAGAATGTAAATGACAGGACTTTGTGTTTTGAACTGCAGGTCATTTGCGTGTCCTGCCTTTTTTTTTTTAAATCTCCCAATTAAAAAGCTCTTTAAAGTTGTCCATTTTATTGCTTGGAAAGGTGTAATATAGTTACTGAATTGATCATGGATGATATAGTTAAGATAAGTTTATTGTTTACTAAGACATTCTTTGCGTGTTATTTCTAATTCAAATGATGGAACATGCCCTAGAGAATTCAGTGTTTAAAATGTAAATTGTTAAAACATTAAAATGAAACTTAGCTGGGAAGTGGTCATTCGATTAAATATTTTCAGTTAATAGCCAAGTAAGATATTTACAGTCTAGCAAGATAGAAACCACCTTTGCAGCATGTCAGTTTCTTTTATAAATTGCTGTTGTTTTCTTAGACTTAACTTCAGGGTCCACCTTATGTGGACACATACAGAAATTTCTAAACTGTGTGGTTTGGCTTGCTTTGGAATCTTCAAGTCCCAAGTCCCAGCCTTCTGCCCTCCCCTGTCCTTTTGTCCCTGTCCAACCTGTTATTTTTATTTTTGTCTTTACTGTATGGCCAGAATGCCAAATACAATATTGAATTAAAGTGAAATAATGAACATTCTTCTCTCCTTTGCAGTTTCAGGTGAAGAACTTTGAATATTTAACCAATATTACTTGTTACTGCTCTACTGTAGATAAATACCTCCTATCAGAATAAATTAAATTCTGTATAGTTCTGCATTTTTATGTGCTTTTTTTCTTCTGTTAATGTTGTGAATTACATTTTTTTTATTGTGGCAAAAATACCCCCCACATAACATAAAATTCACCCTCCTGACAGTCGCCACATGTACAATACAATATTGTCAACTCTGTGCACATGCTGGGCACCAGATTCCAGAAGCCTCCATCCTGCATGACTGAGACTTTATACCCACTGAACAGCTCCCCGCCTCTCCCCTTTAATTTACCTTTTCTATTTTGATTTAATCTATTCCAGTGTTTTATAGCAGTATAAAATGTTGGTGTTTTTATGTTTGTGTACTTATTAAATAGCTTTTTCATGAAATGGCAGGTAGTATGCCCAACTTCCAACGTATTATGCAACAAAATTAAAAGCAAAAATTTGGTATGTGAGTATATAGTAGAGGCAAATTGAACAATCCATGATATATCAAAAGGGGGCCTCTATTCTCTAGCTGATTGTTGTGTGGCAGGCTATAATCATCAGAAATCACAGATGTAAATGTAAAATGTTTGTATCGCTGAGTACAATTTTTTTTTTTTTTTTTGCGGTACACAGGCCTCTCACTGTTGTGGCCTCTCCCGTTGCGGAGCACAGGCTCCGGACACGCAGGCTCAGCAGCCATGGCTCACGGGCCCAGCCATTCCGCGGCATGCGGGATCTTCCCAGACCAGGGCACAAACCCACGTCCCCTGCATTGGCAGGCGGACTCTCAACCACTGCGCCACTGGGGAAGCCCTCTGAGTACAATTTTTAAAGATTAAAAGCGTTGTGGGCCAGACAAAACCCTCTGCAGGTCAGAATTTCTCACCAGTTTGCAGCCTCTGACACAGACTCTTGTTTTATGATAAAAGGATGGTATTGTTTAATAATCAAATTCAAAATGAGACATCACTTTTTGAGTGTGAGACATATTATAGCTCATTTTGGAATAGGCATGCTTAAAGTATGATAGGCCTTTGTTATAAAGACAAAGCAGGTTTCTTATGACTGTTTCTCCCAAGGAGAGGTGGAAATAACTGACAGACCTGGAGAGGAGAACAAAGATGGCTGGCCTCTGTCACACTTCTTACTCCTGGGAAGTGAGCTAATTCTGATATATATCAGGAAACAATCAGGTGGACAGAGGAGGAACTAGTTCATTCTGTAAAGACAGATGTCCTAAAGTTAGGCAGATTTGCTAGTTCCTGCAAACCTGGTTGTCAGTGGGACAGGCAACAGAAGTTGACCCTGACTGATTGAGAGAAGGGCTTATTAAACTGATCTGAGGGCTTCCCTGGTGGCTCAGTGGTTAAGAATCCGCCTGCCAATGCAGGGGACATGGGTTTGAGCCCTGGCCCGGGAAGATCCCACATGCTGCAGAGCAACTAAGCCCGTGTGCCACAACTACTGAGCCTGCGCTCTAGAGCCCGCAAGCCACAACTACTGAGCCTGCGTGCCACAACTACTGAAGCCCACGCGCCTAGAGCCCATGCTCTGCAACAAGAGAAGCCACCACAATGAGAAGCCCGTGCGCCAAACGAAGAGTAGCCTCCGCTCACTGCAACTAGAGAAAGCCCATGCACAGCAACGAAGACCCAACATAGCCCAAAATAAATAAAATGTAAAAAAATTTTTTAAAAAAAGCTTTAAAGTGATCTGAGGTGCTTTTGAGAATTTGGGGGAACACTCGAAACTGTACTTCCAGGAACGATGCCCAAGACCATGCACAGAACTGACCTGAGAACTCTGTCTGTGCTGTGCCGTTCCATCTAGTACTAGAGGAAGCCGGCAGCACAGCCTCGCCAAACACTTGACTTGCCTCCATGCTCTTCCAGAAAGCGCAACACCTCAGCCACAGCCTAGGGGCCAGAGAGCAGAGTTTCTTTCCACCACTCTACTGAGTCAGTCTTATGAGGGTGTGTCTGGTAAGTAGAGCCTGGTCACATGCCTTCATCCTAGCTGCAAGAGCTGCTGGGAATTTGAGTTCCGACATCTACAGTAGGGAGGCTGAACTCATGACCTGGGATTTTTCTCAGATTAGGGAATGATTTTTCAGAAGATAGGCTGTTAAGAATATGACAAGTATCCATGACAGGACCCAGATCTTTTTATTCTTTGAAATTCTCTTTTCTCTTGTAGCTAGCATTTTACAATCAGATGGGATTTGAACCAGATAACTTTTTTCCTTTTCATTGAACATCAAGTGTACCAGTTACCATTCTAAGCTCTGGGATAAAGAAAGATGAACAAGAGGGAATTCCCTGGTGGTCCAGTGGTTAGGACTCTGCACTTCCCCTGCTGGGGGCCCGGGTTCAATCCCTGGTCAGGGAACTAACATCCCACAAGCTGCGAGGTGCAGCCAGAAAAAAAAAAAAAAAAGAGAGAGATTTCCTATTGCTATGGAGTTTACATTTAAATGGACAGGGGGAGACAAGTCAACAAGTAGGTTAGTGATAAGTGCTATAAAAGACAAAACTATGTGATGTATTGGAGTGGGGAGGGGAAGCTATTTTGGATAGATTCAGAGAAGGGTTGACATGAAACACAAAGCATGAGTGGTGAGAAGAAGCCAGTTAGGTCTGGGAGACCATCCCATACTGGAAGGAATACAAGTGGGAAGACCCTGAGACAAATAAACCTGTAATGTTCGAGAAACTTGAAGAGGCATGTCAGGCTGTGAACAGCTGGGGATAGTAGAACAAGGTGAGGTTTAGGGAGATAGGGAACGTACCATGTAGGTTGTAGACCATAATAAGGGTTTTTTATTTTAAGTAAAATAACAACATTTATTGAGCACTTACTGGTGATTTGGGATTTGAACCCAGGTGGTCTGGCTGGAGAGCCTGTGCCCTAAGCAGTATGCTATGCTGACTCTCAGTGAGAACTTTGTAATTGTTGTATATGTTTTCATTTTTGAAAAACAACCTATGCCCTGATAATTGCAGAATGGAAAGAGCTTGTATTTCAGATGCAACACAATTGTACTCTGATGCACTTGGTTTGCAGACCTCTCTCTAGGGAAGGAACCCCAGAGTGAAATCCCTGGGAGCCCTCTGACACACCTAGGCAGTAATATCCAGTTAATCAGGAGCCACTTTGGTCAGGGAGGGTGAGAAATAAAGTCTCAGCGTAAGGAGTCACAGCTAGTAAATAGAACGGTGGCCAAGGAGGGGGTCAAAAAAGGGCAGTAAGTCGCCTGAGAATGTTCCCATGGGAGATGAGGTGTGTTTTTGTTGTTGTTGTTGTTGTTTTTTAAGCTTGTTTATGTTTAATTAGCTGCTCCCTCCCACAGAAGCAGAGGGTCCCCTGGGAGCCTGAGGTCAGGTATGTGGCCCAGTTTGCTCTACCCAGGAGATTTCTTTATTTTCATAGGTGTATTTTCTCAGGGTTCCATATGTAACATGAGGTAGACCTGTCCAGGTAAGAGTAAAATCTCATCACTAGAAATCATGCACCTGCTGAAGATTCAAGATAATTCTGGAGTTGGTTGGGAATATTAGGAAGACTACTATGGTGCAGGAGTGGGAAAATATTTTGCAATAAAACAGTAAAAGGGGTTAATTCATACCTTTGATGAAATATAATTTCCAAAGCACTCAGGATGTGGGAGAAAGCTAATCAAATCAACCCAGAATTTGGGTGATAAATAGTATGTATACAGTTTACTATAATTCACTATGAAGTCCTATATATTGACACTGATTCTGGTTTCTAATCTTTAGTCCAATTATTCAGAATTTAAAAAACAATAAATTGTAACTTATCCAGGTGTTTTGTTCCTGACTATTAACGCCATCTGTTGGACACGTTGCTGAAGAAAAGGAAAGAGAAAAGGCTTATATTTTAAAAGTTCCCCTCTTGGTGGCACCTTGGTTTAAAAGGTGTCAGAGTAGGGTGACATTGATGGAAGATGTGTGGGGCATTATTTTTAATTAACAGTATTTTCCTTACCCAGTGCTTCCAGATGAGGGAGGCCTGAAACCAATTGGAATTTAACAGACCAAAGTTCAGGTGAGTTGAAACAGTTGACCCTCAAGTAGAAGAAATCTCCCAGGCAAGGCTTGCTATGTGTAAGAGCAAAGGGAAGCAGTGCCTTTACAATCTTGACTTGGTCATCTGCGGTAAGCTCTGAGTTGTCTACCCAACAGCCTTCCCACTCCCACCTCCTTTTTCCTGGCAGTGCTGAAAATGTCAGACTCCTTTCCCAGCCTCCCCTGCAGTTTTGGAAGAACCTGCACTTCTAAACAATTTATCCCATCAAATACAGTTCAAATCTGTCTACTTCTCACTGTCTCGACTGCTGCCACCCTAATCAAGCCATCTCTCCATCAAATGTATCACTTTTTAGGGACACACGCAGCATCAATCGCTCTGTGGAGCACCAAGAACCAAGTACCGCTCTTAGGTCTTAAGATAACGAAAGAGGTACCTGTGTACAGCAGGGACTGCTGGCCTCATAAATGTCCTTTTGGTAATCTTGAGACCTGTGAAGGAAAACAGGACTTTTAGATCACGTTTCTCTTAGTGACGTAATGAACAAGACTTATCTACTTTGTACAGAGCTCAAAGGGATTTGCAAACTCAGTAACTCCAGGGGCTAGGCAAGTAAAGAAATGAGTAAAGGTGGTCAGCTAGGGACCATGGTGAAGCAGAAACACAGGTCCCTTCGAAAGCCACTATACAGCTAGCTCACTTTGCCATACAGGAACGTGGTTACAGTGTTGACAAATGTTTCAGTGTTTTAAGAAAATCTGAGCATTTGGAGTTTTCCACGAGATCTCCTAATTTTAAAATGTTGAAAACAAAGTTTAAAATTCCAAAACTCTTTTCGCATTGAAGTATACGCATAGGAGGCTGAAGAGAGCCTTTAGGCTTAAACAGGAAAAACCAAACCAAACCAACCAACCAACAAAAAACCCAAAACGCATGATTTGCATCTTATTTAACTTTGTGGCCATGGATGTTACTGAGTGGTGGGAGACACCTAAAGCAGCTTTAACAGTTTGTTAACACCTGTAATTTGTGTTTTTCATTGTTTTTGTATTTATAAGCTAATCATCTTAGTTAAAGTTTTGAAGGAAAGTATACTTTTTGCTCATTTTAATGTCATGTAAGTTAATATGTAAAGTGGTTTGAGTGATGTTTTTCAAAGGACTGAGAAATTGGAATTGGGGAGCTGCATGTGCTATCAGTCAATATCGTTTGCTTTTCCTCGTATTCTGGTGAATTGGTGATTGAATGTAATTTTTTAGAAAAACGTACCTGCATAATAGAAAATCAGAGTGAAGATGGAAGAGTATAGGGACAGAAAGGAGAGTTTGCACTTGATACTTTGGGAGATTTGCACCTGTAGTGTTTTGGGCTGGATTAGACCCATAAATGAACGTTTATTTAATAACAGCAGGAAAAAGAGTAGTAAATGGATTTTGTTTAAAAAAAACTGTTGAAAGATGATTCACAATGATTATCTGAAAAGGAGTTTTTATTATCCTCTAAAACATTTACTTCTAATTTAAAGAAGCAATATGCCTTCAAAGCATCAATAGCACATCAATGTTATGATCATACTCTTTGTTTAAAAACATGCTTAGTTTTAAAAAAGTAATTCATGCTCATGGTAAATTTGAACAGCTCAAAGGTATATATACTAAATGCAATGTGGTATCCTGGATTGAATCCTGGAGCAGAAAAAGGATATCAGTGGAAAAACTGGGGAAATCTGAATAAAGTCTATAGTTTAGCTCAGTTAATTTCTTAGTTTTGGAGAACACCATAATTTGAAAAGATACACACACCCCAGTACTCATTACAGCATTATTTGCAATAGCCAGGACATGGAAGCAACCTAAATGTCCATCAGTAGAGGAATGGATAAAGATGTGGTACATATATACAATGGAATGTTACTCAGCCATAAAAAAGAATGAAACAATGCCATTTGCAGCAACATGGATGGACCTAGAGACTGTCATACTGAGTGAAGTAAGACACATAGAGAAAGAAAAATATCATATGATATCGCTTATATGGAATCTAAAAAATGGTACAAATGAACTTATTTACAAAACAGAAATAGAGTCACAGATGTAACAAACAAACAAAAAAGTTATGTTTACCAGGGGAAAGGGGGGAGAGATAAATTGGGAGACTGGAAATGACATATACACACTATTATACATAAAATAGATAACTAATAAGGACCTACTGTACAGCACAGGGAACTCTACTCAATACTCTGTAATGGCTTATATGGGAAAAGAATCTTAAAAAGAGAGGATATATGTACATGTGTAACTGATTCACTTTGCTGTACAGTAGAAACTAACACAACATTGTAAATCAACTATACTCCAATAAAAATTTTAAAAATTTAAAAAAAATAAAATAATTAAAAAAATTATAATTCTCAAAAAAATTGTTTTTAGTTTTGACGCATGAACCAGGGGTATGTAAGATATTAACATTAGGAGAGACTGGGTGAAGGGTATACAGGAACTCTGTTTACTATCTTTGCGCTTTAAAATTATTTAAAAATAAAAAGTTTAAAAGCAAAACAAAAAATAATGTATTGAGAAAGTGCAAGTCTTCCTTCCCACTACTAACTCCCATCCTTTCAGTTCCTTCCCTAGAGACAATCTCTGTAACCAGCCTTATACATGCATTTTTGTAGATATAGCTCTTTAAAATAAATGATATTTACACTGTTCCTATACTTTGTTTTTTTAAAAAGAAGTGTGTACTGTCCACTGTTCCAGTTTCTCTCATTTCACATAGATCAGCCTCAATCTTTTACTTATTTATTTATTTGGTTGTGTCGGGTCTTAATTGTGGCCAGTGGGCTCCTTAGTTGCAGCATATGGGGTCCTTAGTTGCGGCAGGCAGCTTCTTTAGTTGTGGCTTGCCAGCTCCTTAGTTGTGGCATGCAAACTCTTAGTTGTGGCATGCATACAGGATCTAGTTCCCTGACCAGGGATTGAACCCAGGCCCCCTGCATTGAGAGCTTGGAGTCTTAACCACTGTGCCACCAGGGAAGTCCCCAGCCTCAATTTTTTTTTTTTTTTTTTTCTGCAGTACGCGGGCCTCTCACTGTTGTGGCCTCTCCCGTTGCGGAGCACAGGCTCCGGACGCGCAGGTTCAGCGGCCATGGCTCACGGGCCCAGCCGCTCCGCGGCATGTGGGATCCTCCCGGACCGGGGCACGAACCCGTGTCCCCCGCATCGGCAGGCGGACTCTCAACCACTGTGCCACCAGGGAAGCCCTCAGCCTCAATCTTTTAAACCGACATTTAGAGTGCCATATACATGCTCTCGGTGTTCTTTAACCAGTTCCCCCATTGAACGACATTTAGGATTTTCACAGTCTTTTGCTGTTAGTAATAGTACTTCAGAGAATATCTTGATATGTATATCTTTGTACAAATACATTTAACAATAATGATAAAGTGCTTACTATGTACCCCACAGAGTTCTAGGGTTACCTGTGAGAGTTCATCTGTAGGATGAATTCCTCAAAATGGAATTCTGCCAAAAAATATGTCCAGTTCAAATTTTGAGTAAGCAGTGCCAAATTCCCTTTCCAGGGGGCTGTATTAATGCATACCAACATGCCTAAGAAAGGCTATTTCCCAACACACTCGCCAGCATAGTCTTTTTAAACTTTTAGATCTTTGCCAATCTGATAGTTTTTTAAAAATCTCGTTATTTTACATTTTTTATTATAAGTAATTTTGAGCAGTTTTTCATGTGCTTAAATGTCTTCTCAAATAAAAAAATCTGTATATTCTTAGCTCGTTTTTTCCTACTGAACTGTGTGTTCTTATTCTTATTGATATATACAATTAAGAAAGACTGCTTAGGGAGGAAAAATCTGTATTCCTTAGCAAAAGAGATTGGAATGAATTCATTCTGCAGACATTTATTGAAAGTCTACTCTGTACCAGGCACTAGCCAAGTTCTGGTGATACCAGATAATTAGGATATGGGGCTTGCCCTCTAGGCATTCATATCTCAACTTTATACGGGTAATTTATAGAGCCCTTTCCCACCTGCATTATTTCATTTAATCCTTCAACAACTCTGAGAAAAAGGTAACTCCCTCTTGTTCATAGGCTCCTCTTCTCTGTTTCTACCAACAATAGATTTCCCTGAAATAACTTCATTGGCAGGACGCCTTGTCCTCAAAGTGGAATCCTTCTGTCACTAACGAGATCAGGCTCTCTGTTCCTGTGTAGCATTTTAGGGACGTTTCTATTGTAGACTGGATAAATTTTTCAGCTGTTCCCAAAGTATTTTATGTATCTTGATCATCATCAGAAACTTGGAGCCATGGTGGGACATTGTGAGTGCAATGAATGGCCGCTATGAAGCTTGTCCCTGTTGTTCCACTGTTGATCTCCTGATGGGGTCAGATTCACTTCAGTGCAGACTCTGATCTTCTTTTCAGAGTAGATGGTTGGAGTCAGGGCACTTGGGACACCTAGACCATTAGCTAAGCACAGATATTTCTGACACACATTCTTTATTCCCAATGCATGACTTGCATAGACTGTTTCATTTAAGATTCTCTGTGTACATATTTTTTTCAAGATTTTTAAAACATTTATTTTATTTTATTTATTTTTGGCTGTGTTGGGTCTTTGTTGTGTGTGCACGGGCTCTCTCTAGTTGAGGTGAGCAGGGGCTACTCTTTGTTTTTGTGCATAGGCTTCTCATTGTGGTGGCTTCTCTTGTTGTGGAGCACGGGTTCTAGGTGTGTGGGCTTCAGTAGTTGTGGCCCAGGGGCTCTAGAGCGCAGGCTCCATAGTTGTGGCACACAGGCTTAGTGGCTCTGCAGCATGTGGAATCTTCCCGGACCAGGGATCGAACCCGTGTCCCCTGCATTGGCAGGCAAATTCTTAACCACTGTGCCACCTGGGAAGCCCCTCTCTGTGCACATATTTATAATACAATTTTGCACTTGAGTTTCCAGATTTGGAAACAAGCATTTCATGGGAACTGTTTTTCCTTGGTTGAATTTCTGAAAGCCAGATATACAGGGATAATGGCTTTAGCACAAAGCTTTTCCAGGTCCAAGGCAATTTTGAAGTTTTGGTATTAGAAACTCCTATGTGGGCTTCCCTGGCAGCGCAGTGGTTAAGAATCCGCCTGCCAATGGAGGGGACATGGGTTCAATCCCTGGTCCGAGAAGATCCCACATGCCGCAGAGCAACTAAGTCCGCGAGCCACAACTGCTGAGCCTTCGCTCTAGAGCCCGTGGGCCACAACTACTGAGCCCGTGTGCCTAGAGCCTGTGATCCGCAACAAGAGAACCCACCGCAATGAGAAGCCCGTGCACCGCAACGAAGAGTAGCCCCCGCTCGTCGCAACCAAAGAAAAGCCCACGTGCAGCAACAAAGACCCAATGCAGCCTAAAATAAAATAAATAAATAAATAAATAATTTTGAATTTTATTTTACTTATTTTTTATACAGCACGTTCTTATTAGTTATCTATTTCATACATATTAGTGTATACATGTCAATCCCAATCTCCCAGTTCATCCCACCACCACCACCCCTCTGCCACTTTCCCCCCTTGGTGTCCATACGTTTGTTCTCTACAACTGTGTCTCTATTTCTGCCCTGCAAACCGGTTCATCTGTACCATTTTTCTAGGTCAAATAAATAAATTTATATTAAAAAAACCCTCCCACATGTAATAAAATTATACAAAAAGGTCTATTCTTGAGTTCTTGATTTAGTCTTTGTTCTAAGAATGAGGTCATAGTTTGCAATAACTTAACTTCCATTAAATAAAATTATTTTTAAAAATTTATTTTGGAGTAATTAGAGATGCACAGGAAATTGCAAAAAAAAAAAAAAAAATGTACAGGGAGTCCCTGTATGCTCCACCAGTTTTCCAAGTCCCCATCTTGCATAACTATGCTACAATATCAAAACTAGGGAAATCACATTAATGCAATCCACAGACTTTATTCAAATTTCATCAGTTATACATGAATTCATGTGTGTGTGTGTGTTTGTGTGTGTGTGTAGCTCTAGGAAGTTTTATCAAGTGTAGATTCAAATAACCACAGTCAAGATACAGAGCTACTCCTTTACTACAAGGCCCCCTCCAGCTCCCCTTTTATTGCCATTCCGCCTCTCCCCCATCCCTAACGCTTGGCAACCACTAATAATTTTGTTATTTTAAGAGTGTTATATAAATGGAATTATACAGTATGTAGCCTTTAGCAATTGGCTCTTTTTCACTCAGAATAATTCCCTTGAGGTTTGTAGTGGGTTGAATAGTGTTTCCCAAAAAGGTACGTCTAAGTTCTAATCCTCAGAACCTGTGACTATGACCTTATATGGAAACAGAGTCTTTGCAGATGGAATTAATTTAGGGATCTCAGGATGAGGTTATCCTGGATATATGGTGGGCCCTAAATCCTATGACTAGAATTCTTCTAAGAGAAAAGAAAGGGAGATTTGAGATACAGAGACACACAGAGGGGAAGTCCTCCTGAAGAAGGCAGAGATGAGAGTGAAGAAGCCACAAGCCAAGAACTTCTGGCATCCACCAGAAGCTAGGAGAGAGGCATGGAAGGATTCTCCCTCAGGGCTCCCTAGAGGAACCAAGCCTTCTGACACCTTGTATCAGATTTCTGGCCTCCAGAACCATGAGAATAAATTTCTGCTTTTTTAAGCCAGTAAATTCATGGTAGTTTGTTGCAGTCATCCTCGGAAACTGATACAAGGTCCGTCCAAATTGTTGCATGCGTGTATCAATAGTTTGTTCCTTTCTATTGCTGAGTGATGTCCACCTTGTGGATTGCACTGCAGTTTATTTGATCACTGATGTGAGTTATTTCCAGTTTTTGGCCATTACCAAGAAAACTGCTGTGAATATAGACTTACTTTTATAAATTTTACTTTCGTTTATCAAGATAAAGCCCCAATCAAACTATTTACTCTGAAAATTTCCCCTTCACTATTTATTGTGAAATCTGGGTCCCCATTTTAAGCAGACTTGCCTTTTTCTAGTGCTGCTTGTACTTGCCTCACTGGGGCCTGCGGTCCTCTCCTCATCTGGCTATAAGACTTGCAACCAGGTCAACTCCGTTTTGTGGATGGGAGCACAAGCTAAACTGGCCAGAATTAATGCAAAATGAAGGCCTCCTTTGAATGGGTGGAGCTTAGAAATTCAGTGTGAAGGCTCCCACCGGGGCCCTTATCTTTTACACCTGGGGATTACGGCTCCGTCCAGCTGACACGGCACATGGAGGCTGCGAGAAACGCCCACAGACCACACAGGGTACATTTGCTGCTCCACACGCTTGAGGAGCTTGGAAGAATGTTCCGGCAGCCTCGGGAAGGAAGGTTATTGAACAGAGTGATTTACACAGGCCGGCTGAGGTTATATTTCCTTCTGTTCCTCAGTCGGGGAAAGAGGTGGGGGGTCTCCATTCAGCTTCTCCCTTGCTCCTTGTCTTTGCATATTTTCTGAGCACTTTCTCTGTGCCAGAACTGGGGGTGCAGCAGTGAATAAGGTAGACCCACTCTTTGCTCTCAAAGCCAGTGTTGTGGGAGAGAAGCTTTAAAAAAATGAGGTGCACAAACAGAACCAGCTACATAATTTACGGGGCCCCTCGTTCAAACACTATTAAGAATTTCACGACAGAGGCAGCAGAACATTAAAGCACACGTGGGATATTTGGCAATGTCTGGAGACATTTTGGTTGTCACCCTGGGGATGGGCAGGGGAGTGGGTCACCAGCATCTAGTGGGTACAGGTCCGGGATGCTGCTAAACATCTTACGATGCACAGGACAGACTCACAACAAAGATTTATGCGACCCCGAATTTCAGTTGTGTCAAGGTCCAGAAAGAAAAAAAATGCAGAGGGGTTTATGAAAACATACAGCCAGGGGATCTGCCTTGGTCTGGGGAAGGCTTCTTGGAGGAAAGGCCTTTTGAGCTAAAACGTGAAGACCGCCTATGCCCTGGAGGAGAGGAGGTGGTAGGTGTTGGGGTCTTGGGAGGGAGTGTCAATTCTTAACATCCTTTTCTTCTTTAAGGAGGTTCAAAACCAACAGAGAAAGAGACATGGGGTTTAGGGAGACGAAGGTGAAAATTCTACCTTTATAACTAAGAAAGCTACTTAAGGACTTCGCTTAGGTTCTGCCAAACTGGCTAATTCTCTGTCCCCGTCCCACCCCGTCCCCACCATGCACTTACTGCCCCAGCGGGTAGGCCCACCCCAGGGAAAAAAGATGCCCTACTACCCACTAGTGTGCACCCCCGCCACCAATCTCAGAAAGACAGGAAGGGCCAAAGCACATTTGCCCCGTTCCCTCGCCCCAGCTCACCAGCGGGATAAATCAGTCACAGTCATCCTCTCTGTGGAGGCATGAGAGGGTGAGCGAGGGCTGAGAGAAGCTGGGATTGATGGGGTCAGGCCTTGGTAGTTTTTTAAAGTTCTCCCTCCCAGGCTGGTCCGATAAACTACAGGACGCCCAGTTAACTTTGTACTTCAGATAAACAACAAATACATTTTTGTAGTTCAAGTAATGTCTCAAAGATTGCCTGGACATACTTGAATTACAAACGTATTTGTTGTTTATCTGAAATGCAAAGTTAACTGGGGCGTCTTGTATTTTTATTTGCTGAACGTGGCAAGCCTGTGAGCCCAGGTGATTCCCACCTGCAGCCAAGGTTGAGAACCGCTGACCCAAGGAAACGGGAGGAGTGGGAAATAGGTATCCTCCTCCCACCTTTGTTCTTCTGACCCTAAAGCACAACTATTAAGCCTGTGGACAACTGGGGTTGGGCTGTCCCCTGGGGCGGGTGGGCAGCGGGATAGCAGTCTTTCATGCCAGTCCTGGGCCTGCCTTTTTTTTTTTTGGTACGCGGGCCTTTCACTCTTGTGGCCTCCGGAGCACAGGCTCCGGACGCGCAGGCCTAGCGGCCATGGCTCACGGGCCCAGCCGCTCCACGGCATGTGGGATCTTCCCGGACCGGGGCACGTGCCTGTGTCCCCTGCATCGGCAGGCGGACTCTCAACCACTGCGCCACCAGGGAAGCCCTGGGCCTGCCTTCTTGAACCTCAATACCAGCCAGTGTTTCTTGTGGATCCTCCTAGAATGATGGCTCAGCAGTGGACTGGGAAAAACACGGTCTTTAAATCAACACAAGCCTACTCCCCACTGAAAATGAACTCCCTATTCTTTTCCCATCTCACATTATGTCCAGCTTTGTTATCCAATATGGCCTACCAGAGGTGCGGTCACGAGATTATATAGACTCCCATAATTCAAGCCAACGGTATATTGCCTCGCATTCGAATATAAAGTCTTTATGATAACCCTTGGGACAAATTCATGTCCAAAGATTCCTTGTAACTGAAGGTGCAAGTAAATTGAAGTCGAAAGGAATAAAAGGCTGCGCTCAAATCCACTGGCGCCTGTGAGCTGTAAGACCAAAGCAGTTAGGGGCCAAATTCATCTGCCCTCATTTCTTATTTTGCTCAGACCCAGCTGTTTAGGGCCTGTAAGGATACCAGGTAGAGTAGGGGGTCCTTCATCAGCTGCAGTGTGGGTTGTTTCCCTCTGAACAGGTGCAGCTCCTTCAGGGTCTCAGAGGCTGGACTAGTCACGTGAGACCCCCTGTTTAAAGAGCTGAAAGAGGGAGAGTGAAACACAGGTATGGTGGCCCCGGCCCTGTGCCCATAGCATCTTCTAAGGAAGCAAATTCCAGCCTTGAACAGCCCCCAGGCAATGATACTGCCACACCCACCTCCTGGTCTAATCCAGACCCATGTTATTATTGCTAATGACAGCAGAAAATGACACTGGTACCAGCTTCATGCGGATGCAAGCTGAAGGTCCAGACATCACAGCCAGTGAACATAAATCCAGTTGGAACAGAGAGCTTGTTCTGTAAAAGGCCAGAAAGTAAATTTTTTTGGCTTTGTGAGACACATTTGTCTCTCTTGCATCATCAAAGGAGTCAGAGACAATAACTACTTAGCCAGTGGGCATGACTGTTTTGCAATAAAACTTTATTTAAAAAACAGATGGTTTCCCCCCACCCCCCACCCCCCCAAAAAAACAGATGGTGGGCTGTAGTTGGCTGACCCTTTAATTAGGAGCAATATCTCACTAAAAGGTTACTTTTGGCACTAGCCACTTATCATATTTAGAGGGAACATCCATTTACACATATGTCCTAGGTTTTTTTTTTTTTTTTTGCCAAGTTTTAAAATGTGAAGGTCTTGGAGAGTTCCCTGGTAGCCTAGTGGTTAGGATTCTCGACTTTCACTGCTATGGGCCTGGGTTCAATCCCTGGTTGAGGAACTAAGATCCCACAAGCCGCGCGGTGTGGCCAAAAAAAAAAAGCGAGGGTCTTATTTGAGGTCTTTTCCTTCATACTCAGGATAATCATCTATAGCAAAGAATGATCCAATTCAGTTGACTGAACGCCAACACTGTCCTATGTGCTTTATACTTAGTAATTTGATTTCTATGAGAACTCGTCAGGTGGGTTCTATTATTGTTCTTGTTTTATAGGCAAGGAAACTGAAGTACAGAGAAATGGAATAACTGGGTCAAGTCTACCCAGCTAGAACGTGGGAGAGACAAAATTTGAATCCAGGCAGCCTGGGCTGGTCCAAAGCCTCTTTCTGTTTGCTACCCCCTTTCAAGCCCTGTGTTTCTAGGGTGCTTATGGGAAACGGGCATGAGCTCTTGGTGAGCAGGTGTGTTCGTCCTGGGCCCTGACTCTTTTTTTTTTTTTTCCAGTACACGGTCCTCTCACTGTTGTGGCCTCTCCCGTTGCGGAGCACAGGCTCCGGGCGCGCAGGCTCAGCGGCCATGGCTCACGGGCCCAGCCACTCCGCGGCATGTGGGATCTTCCCGGACCGGGGCACGAACCTGTGTCCCCTGCATCGGCAGGCGGACTCTCAACTACTGCGCCACCAGGGAAGCCCCTGGGCCCTGACTCTTAATGGGAAATTTCTTTGGCCTGCAAAGCCTGCCTGCTGGGGGTGTTTCTTACTCTTCCTGAAGCTGTTGTTTTAGCTGCAGATTCCAGAACTGAAGTTATTGCTGAAATGTCTGAACCCCAACCTTGGAAGGCTGGTGAGGACCACACTTCTGCAGGGGCTCCTCCAGACATTCCACTCCTCTTTCCCTCAGTTTGAAGGAAATCCCAAACATTATCATTCCTATTCATTTTCTATTGCTGTATAACAAATGACTGCAAACTTCGCAGCTTTAAGCAACACAAACTTATTATCTCACAGTTCCATGGGTCAGGAATCTGGGTGTGGGTTAGCTGACTCTTCTGTTCAGAGTGTCACCAGGCTGAAGTCAAGTTCTTTGTCAAAGCTGCAATTCTCACCTGGGGCTTGAAGTGCTCTTTGAAGTTCACTGGCTCTTGGCAAAATTCATTTCCTCGTAGCTGTAGGACTGAGGTTCCCGTCTTCTCCCTGCCGTCAGCAGACTCTTGCGGTCTGCTCCTAGAAGCTCCCCGTAGTTCCTTGTCATACGCCCCCGCAAGCAGTTCAGGACATGGCTACTTGCTTTCTTCCAGGCCAGCAGGAGCACATTCCTCTGACTTCTTCTGTCCCTGATATCTGGATAACGGTTAAAGAACTCACCTGATTAGGCCAGGCTCACCAAAGATAATCTCCCTTTTGATGATGAACTCAACTGATTAGGGCCCTTATTTACAACCACAACAATCCTTTTTGTCTATAATGTAACACATTGGGTGAGTGGTATCCCTCGTATCACACTCAAGGGCATTAGTGATTGGGGATCATCTTGGATTTCTGCTTACCACATCATTTTATCCATACATGTTTTTAAAAAAACAAAGGACTTTAAAAAAGCAATAACTGAAATACCATTATTGTATGTTGAGTAATAACTCTTTAATATTATTAAATATCCAATAAGTATTCTAATATCCAGTTGTCTCATAAATCTTAGAATTCTAAAAATGTTTGAATGAGGATTTAAATAAAGTCTACAAATTCCAATTGGTTGATATATGTCATCTATCTTTTTAAAAAAATTTTTTATGCTGCAAACATTTTAATGATTATTGTTGAACATAGATTTTAGAACATTTTTTACTTCAAACTGCAACAAGTTAAATAAATGCTTATAATATACAAGGAAAATACAACCAAAAGTAAGACTTGCATTAAGTTTGCCTCGTATCTAAACCAGTATTTACCACCACCCCCGCCTTAGTATATCTTTATTTTTGAATTGCACAAACACACTTAAGAATTTGATCTTTACAGTATGGCATTTAGGAAATAAAAATATACTCCCACCTCAAAGAAATAAAAAGGTTGTGCATGATTTTATGCCAAACAAAAGAGAGAACACTAGATATACTCTGATAGTGCAGGCATCATTAAAAAGGAAAAGAAAAAGCTTGAGATGCTCATTAACTCTCTATGTCATCTATCTTTTAATCTACAGATGTCACCCTCCAACTTTTCCTTCTCCCTGGCCGTATGTTTGTTGAAGAAACTGGGTTGTGTGTCCTGTAGATTTTCCCACAGTCTGGATTTTGCTGATCGCAGCCCTGTGGTGTAATTTAACATGTTCCTCTGTCCTCCGTATTTCCTATACATTGGTGTTTAGGTTTAGTGGCTGGTTCAGATTCAGGACTGATTTTTTTTGGCAAGACATCTTTACAGGGGGCGGTGTGTTCCTGCAGCAGGAGGCAGAGAGTCTGGGTGTCTCTTTGTTTATGATGTTAGCAGCCCTTGATGATGGACATAGCCCTTGCCTATACTGATTTGTTCACTAGGGTTTGCAAAATTGTGACCTGTATTGATTTTCATTCTTCCACTGTTCCTGCTCTGACAGTAGGAATGAAGCTCATATGTTTCAAACCACCTTCATTCCTCCTTAATTCCCTGATCAAATCGGATTTGGGGAAACAGAGTTCCAGGCAGAGCCCATTTTGATGGTCTTCTCAGACTTTGGATTTGCCTTAATTTCATCAAACGATTTCTTTACTTCCATCTAAGAAGTTGGCACATTATCTCTATATTAAGGCTCTTGTTCCTTATTTGGTTATTAGTAAACTCTATCACCTGTCAGTGGATGAAGCCACACTATGTGAAGTCATGGTCATAGTTCATGTAATTGATAAAGACACACGGAGGATGGTGCCCTTGAGAGCCTGTGAAGCAGCCATGTGAATTCCAGAAGCTTCTTCTCTCAGTACCCAAAGCCATTAAAAACAACAATTCTCTCAAAATAGTAATAGAGTTTGGGGCAGCCAATTGGGCAGAACCTACTTGGGCCGGGCAGCACTTCTTTAAAGCCAGACTCTCTGTAATGCAGTTGAGAATCCCAGCCTGCAGACCGGCTGAAAGCCACGGTAAAATCCACAATCATTGTTATCAAAACCCTGCCTCTTAGAGGTGAAGCGTTACTGGAACCAAAAGATGGTCACTTATAATCAAATCACAACATAGACCCAGACCTGATCTCATTACCAATAATCAGTCATGTCTCCTCCATAACGAATTTCAAGGTCCTAGCCAATGGTGAATTCACCATGAAGACAACGACGTTTAAGCTTTGGACCTCTCACCTGCCTGGACCCTCTTCAAGGCCCTCAATGAGATCCTACTAATTTTGTAATTTTTTTTTTTTTTTGGCCACACTGCATGGCTTGCAGTATCTCAGTTCCCCTATGATTAAACCCGGGCCATGGAAAAGTCTGGAATCCTAACCACTAGGTCACCAGGGAACTCCCTGTAATACTTTTCTTAATGAAAGTCCCTAAATTATATAAGCATCAGGGTCCCCAAGCCTGGCTCCACCCCGTTCCTAGCCTTTCAACTCACTCCCTCTATTGCCTCAATTCCAACAGTGCCTTGGCCCACCAGACTGTACAAATCCATGGCCCTACAACCTACTCACTGTACTCCCCAGCTCCCCTCTCCCCATATTTGCACTTGCCTCTAACCCATTTTAGATTCTATTTTCCATTGCTTTAACCACTTTCTAACATACTCCACACCCTTGCCCCTTTTGCTATGTTTATATACTCTATTGGCAAAATCCCAGCCCTAATTAAATTCAGCCTTCTGGTCTACTCCTGCACCTGTGCAGCTCAACGTAGCAGGAGAAACCACCACCCTGCTGGTGAGCTGAGCCAGAAGATCAAAGCAGAGAGAGACATCACCCTCTCAACGACTCTTTCCCAATCCATCTAACTAAAATCTCAGGACTGACTCTCATTGGACATTTAACGATGGCAAGCAGGGACAGGATACTCTGATTGGCCAGATACCAATTGTGACCAATTGGGTCACATACCCACCCCTGAAATGGGGCTGGGGGTAGGGTAGCTCCATCCAGACCCATGGACTGCAAGTGGGGGAGAGGTCATTTTTGTTTTGAAACGTAGGTTTTATTATTATTCAGGAATGATGAGGCTAACAGATCAGGAGGTGGCTGCCATTGAAAAGATGGTTTTGTACCCACAGATTCCAAAAAAAACTAACGTGTCATGGGGGAGAATGGGGGTTGGTCAGAGTGAGGGGGTGGGAGAAACACTGCCAAGAGCCTTTCTTGTGGTTTCCATGAGAGGAAACAAGGAAACAGGGTAAGCAGCCTCAGGACTGGCTAGTTTGAGTAACTTCAGTGGGCTCTGGGGCAGAAGGGCTGTCCCTAGTGGCTTGGCCCGTGGGCCAAGTTATCAGAGCAGGTGGATAGTGGCCTGGAGTGTGAGCGCCAGCAAGGGAGGTAGTGCGGGTGTGGCTCTGAATTGGCTGGTTTGCATATGAAAAGCAAGCTCCAGGGCAAGAAATTTACCATCTTTAGGAACTGACTAACTCTGGGAGGGGCAGTCCCTCCAGGGTCTGCAAGGCCCCAAACCTCAAAGCATCAAAAATACAGAATAAAAAAATGTAATTAATACAGTTCTCCAAATAAACATCGAATTTCTGTGGCCAGAAGTGGAGACAGATGCTGGGCAGGCAGAAACAAAAGATCCACTACAGAAATACAATTCCAGCCGTTCTCACCCCAAATTAGGACTCTGCTTACCTTGTCAATTTTTTATCCTTGATCTCCCAGAGGGATACTCTTTCTTTGTCACTGGGATTAGTGCACCCTCAGGCCTCCTGCTTGGTCCTGTCCTGGGATCCCTCGCAGAATGTCTAGGTCTCCTCCAGGTTTCTCAGCCTCAGGTCACCGGGTCCTGGGGCCGCACCTGCTCCTGCCATATTCATTCTGGATCACTGTGGGGAAAAGCTGACAGTTGACAGTGGCCGTGGTTCTCACTTCCCCTGGCACCAGGCCCTCTTGTTTTGTTTGATTGTGACCAGAAATTGTGCCTGCTGTTGCCAGGAGCAGGGGGTGATGCGAGCCACGTGAGATGTTTGTCTTCGGGCGGTAACGGGATTGTCAGTCACCTCAGAGGCACGAACATTGGACAAAGTGAGAGACGCACCATCAGGGCACCTGCCATTCGTTTTGAGACGCTTTGGGCTGTTCAAGGGACGGGGCCCTTTTTGTTCCCACATCCGTAAGTGTGTTGAGCTCTTTCCCAAGGGAGCTGGGCATTCATTAGAAGCTGAGGATTAGAAAGTGCCTCCTTTGTGGTTTTGAGGTTGAATCATGTCAGAAGTGGGAGCTGATGAGCCAAGGTGGCAAGAAGCGGGGATCCGGGATTCTGCGTGGGGAGGGGGCTCAGGTGCACCCCCTTCCTCCTGCAGGAGGCTTTTGTGCTCGGCAATCATCCTTCTCTTTTCTCTAGCAGCCCATTTTATCTCTCAGCTTCTTCCAGCAGGAGCTTCTGAAAACTGAATTCAACAGTTTTCTCTGCTGCTTGTAAATTGCGTGAACTGAGCAGTTTCCCTGGCGCTGGACTGGTGTTTGGGTTTTTGTCAGTGGTTGTTTTGGGATCACCTTGATCTATATGAGTCCAGATGAGTCTGGTTTACTACGCTGATCTTCCCCCAAACCCACCCTTCCTACAGCGGAGTCCCCAGCTCTGAAAGTGGTACCACGCTTCCAGGTGCTGAGGCCACGAACCTTGTAATCATGCTCTCTCTCCCTTATTCCCACATCCCATATGCCATCAAACCCTGTCAGCTCTACCTGCAAAATACACCCAGAATCTGGACCTCTGCTGGCCTAAGCACCATCACTTCCAGCCGGAACTGGTGCATCCCTGGTCTCTGCTCCTACCTTGCCTGCCTCAAGCTGTTCTTCCAAAGCAGCCAAAGGGAATCTGTTAACGCCTAGGTGGGTCCTGCCACACGGGTGCTCAAGCCCCTCCCCTGGCTCCCATCTCACTCAGCGTAAAAGCCAAGCTGTCCAGAGGACTGCCAGCTGCCCTCTCACTTCTACGGCCTTGACTCTTCTGCTCTCTCCTGCTCACTCTGCCCCAGCCACACTGCCTCACAGCTGTGCTGCCAACACGCCAGACTTGTGCCTCGGGGCCTTTGCATCGGCTTTACCTTCTGTTTTGCCCAGATGTCACTTTCTCGGGGAGGCCTTCATTTACTTAATTCAATTAAAAGATCAAAAATTTAAAATGCAATTTTAAGTTACACATTCTCTCGGACTTCCATGCTTTGTTTTTCTCCATGGCATGTCACCCTCTGACATAATTATATTTTTCCTTGTTTATTTGTTTACATCTGTCTCCGTCACTAGAATGGCAGCTCTGTAAGGGCGAGACTTGTGTCTGTTTTGTTCCCTGCTGTATATCAGTGCCTAGAACACAGGAGGTGCTCAATAAATATTTGTCAAATGATTGGTTGAATCACTCTGGCAACCATGTTATCGTCTGAATAAGGGTTTGGAATTGGTGATGACCCACTAAAAAAAAATCTGCATGTGTGTCTATTTTGAGGATGCATGAGGGTCCCCTTTTGTCCGCTGCTCTCAGAGGCAACTCACTTGCCAATTCGGTGGCTGAGCCAAGGAGTAAACCGATTACTCTTCCCTGTGAGTGAAAAGTTCCACTGATACTGTATCTACACATTCTTTGCAAATGTCAGTGGGGGTGAGTCATGGGCTGAGGGATTGCTCCATGGAGCTGGCCTGAGCCGACTCGATGACTAAGTCTCCCCCATGTGATGTCACCAGAGTCAGAATGACCCCCCGACCCTCGCCAAAAGGGAAAAGCATTTTCAGTGAGGATGCCTGAGCCGACTCGGCTACAGCCAGGCTGGACCTGGGTAGTGTGGCATAGGTCAAAGGTGTGACCTTCGGGGACACCTCTAACTGTCCGGCAAGTCACTCCTCCTCTTGGAATTTCCTTGTGTGTAATACCATTTATTCATTCAATAATGGAGGATACCATTTATTCATTCAACAAATATTCATTGAACACTGAGTAGAGGCTGGAGATGTTTAGTGAGCCAGACAGACAGGTACCTGTTTTCAAGGAGCTCACAGTTGGTGAAAGATGCAGATGACAAACAGGTGAAGAGAGAAGGACAATACTTTCTCTATTGGGAATGTCATGGAGGGAATAAAACAAGATAGTGGCAGAGAGAGTTGGGGGCCAGCGTCAGCAGGACAGCCAGGAGGAGATGGCAGCAGGCAGAGACCTGCAGGTGGGGAAAGAGCCATGTGAAAATCTGGGTGGGGGAACCAGCAGGGGTAAAGGCTCTAAGGTGGGAGAAAGCTCTGTGCATTTGAGGACAGAGGCTGGTGTGGCTGGAGGTGGGAGGGGGTGAGGGGAGGAGACAGTGTAAGGTCAGGGTCAGAGGACGTAGGCCCTGGGAAGGTACAGTGAGAAATTTGGGTTGTGTTCTATGGACCTACCAAGTGCTAACTGCCATGACGTATAAAGATCACAAGGGCAAGAAAGGTGAGTCCTTCCTTCTGATGTGTCTGGCGGGGCCTAGACCCCTGCTGGAGTGGAAAGACCTCTGGTGAGAGTTCCCTGGGCTTCCCCAAGCCTGCAGACATTCCCGGGAGAAAATCAGGCTGTCCAGAGCTGTGCCATACTGGGGAACCAGAGACGGATCCTGGAGTGGGTGCAGGGTGGCTGGCTGAGCATGGGTTACCTTCACCTGGGCCACATCGAGCCCTTGATTACCAGTGAACAACAGTCTCTGACGAAGGTGAGCTACGGAGCTGACATGGTCCATCTCTCTCATTTTCTGCTTCCCAGTTAGAGGATCAGCCCGACGCTGCTGCCCCAGTACCAGGAGGGGGCACTAGTTTGCTGTGAAAAAGCTTGTCATTTTGTACACTTGTACTTTAAAAAAATGGAACATTCTTTAAATCAACTTTTAAAAATTCAAAACATATTTTAGTCGAATTTTAAGCAATTCTATTCACGAAGTCGTAGGCTTGCTGTACTGGTTTAATCTTTTCCATAATATACATGAAAATAAATATGTCCCAACCATCATAACTATAGCCATCCTTTATATAGTACTTCCTGTGAGCCAGGCATTGTTCAAACAGCTTTATTAATAGGGCTTCATTTAATTCACACAAGCTTGTGAGGTGAGTCCTATTGTCATCCCTGCTTCACAGATGAAGAAAAAGAGGCAGAGGTTACCTGACTTGCTCTGGTTCCCACTGTGGCCAGTGGCTTCAAGGCTTATATGAGGTACCTTGAGTAGATAAAATCATAGGAACAGGAGGTTGAATGGGGTTACCAGGGGCTAGGGGGAGGGCAAATGGGGAGCTGTTGTTCGATGGGTATAGAGTTTCAGTTTTGCAAGTTCTGAAGGTCTGTTGCACAAAAATATACTTAATACTAATGAACCGTGCATATAAAAACAGTTCAGGTGGTAAATTTTATGGTAGGTGGCTTTTTAAAACAACAATTAAAAATTAAGGGACTTTGGAGTTTGGTTCAAGGTGGCAGAGTAGAAGGACGTGCGTTCACTCCCTCTTGTGAGAGAACCAGAATCACAACTAACTGCTGGACAATCATCGACAGGAAGACACTGGAACTCACCAAAAAAGATACCCCACATCCAAAGACAAAGGAGAAGCTGCAATGAGACGCAGGAGGGGTGCAATCACGATAAAATCAAATCCCATAACTGCTGGGTGGGTGACTCACAAACTGGAGAACGCTTATAGCACAGAACTCCACCCACTGGAGTGAAGGTTCTGAGCCCCACGTCAGGCTTCCCAACCTGGGGGTCTGGCAACAGGAGGAGGAATTCCTAGAGAATCAGACTTTGAAGCCTAGCGGGATTTGATTGTAGGATTTTGACAGGACTGGGGGAAACAGAGACTCCACTCTTGGAGGGCACACACAAAGTAGTGTGCGCGTCGGGACCCAGGGGAAGAAGCAGTGACCCCAGGGGAGACTGAACCAGACCTACCTGCTAGTGTTGGAGGGTCTCCGGCAGAGGCGGTGGGTGGCTGTGTCTCACCGTGAGGACAAGGACACTGGCAGCAGAAGTTCTGGGAAGTACTCCTTGGCATGAGCCCTCCCAGAGTCTGCCATGCCATTAGCCCCACCAAAGAGCTGGGTAGACTCCAGTGCTGGGTCGCCTCAGGCCAAAGAACCAACAGGGAGGGAACCCAGCCCCACCCATCAGCAGACAAGTGGATTAAAGTTTTACTGAGCTCTGCCCACCAGAGCAACACCCAGCTCTACCCACCACCAGTCCCTCCTATCAGGAAGCTTGCACAAGCCTCTTAGATAGCTTCATCCACCAGAGGGCAGACAGCAGAAGCAAGAAGAACTACAATTCTGCAGTCTGTGGAAGGAAAATCACATTTGCAGAAAAATAGACAAAACGAAAAGGCAGAGGACTTTGTACCAGATGAAGGAACAAGATAAAACCCCAGAAAACAACTAAATGAAGTGGAGATAGGCAACCTTCCAAAAAAGAATTCAGAATAATGCATAGTGAAGATGATCCAGGACCTCGGAAAAAGAATGGAGGCAAAGATCAAGAAGATGCAAGAAATGTTTAACAAAGGCCTAGAAGAATTAAAGAACAAACACCTAGAAGAATTAAAGGACAAACACCTAGAAGAATTAAAGAACAAAGAAACAGAGATGAACAATACAATAACTGGAATGAAAAATACACTAGAAGGAATCAATAGCAGAATAACTGAGGCAGAAGAATGGATAAGTGACCTGGAACACAGAATGATGGAATTCACGGCCGTGAAACAGAATAAAGAAAAAAGAATGAAAAGAAATGAGGACAGCCTAAGAGACCTCTGGGACAACATTAAACGCAACAACATTCGCATTATAGGGGACCCAGAAGGAGAAGATAGAGAGAAAGGACCCGAGAAAATATTTGACGAGATTATAGTGGAAAACTTCCCTAACATGGGAAAGGAAATAGCCACCCAAGTCCAGGAAACACAGAGTCTCAGGCAGGATAAACCCAAGGAGAAACACACTGAGACACACAGTAATCAAGTTGACAAAAATTAAAGACAAAGAAAAATTATTGAAAGCAACAAGGGAAAAATGACAACATACAAGGGAACTCCCATAAAGTTAACAGCTGATTTCTCAGCAGAAACTTTACAAGCCAGAAGGGAGTGGCACAATATATTTAAAGTGATGAAAGGGAAGAACCTACAACCAAGATTACTCTACCAGGCAAGGATCTCATTCAGATTTGACGGAGAAATCAAAAGCTTTACAGACAAGCAAAAGCTAAGAAAATTCAGCACCACCAAACCAGCTCTACAACAAATGCTAAAGGAACTTCTCTAAGTGGGAAACACAAGAGAAGAAAAGGACCTACAAAAACAAACCCATAACAATTAAGAAAATGGTAATAGGAACACACATATCGATAATTACCTTAAATGTGAATGGATTAAATGCTCCAACCAAAAGACACAGGCTCGCTGAATGGATACAAAAACAAGACCTATATATATGCTGCCTACAAGAGACCCACTTCAGACCTAGGGACACATACAGACTGAAAGTGAGGGGATGGAAAAATATATTCCATGCAAATGGAAATCAAAAGAAAGCTGGAGTAGCAATACCCATATCAGATAAAATAGACTTTAAAATAAAGAATGTTACAAGAGACAAGGAAGGACACTGTATAATGACCAAGGGATCAATCCAAAAGAAGATATAACAATTATAAATATATATGCACCCAACAGAAGATCACCTCAATACATAAGGCAACTGCTAACAGCTATAAAAGAGGAAACTGACAGTAACACAATAATAGTGGGGGATTTTAACACCTCACTTACACCAAAGGACAGATCATCCAGAGAGAAAATTAATAAGGAAACACAAGCTTTAAATGACACAACAGACCAGATAGATTTAATTGATATTTATAGGACATTCCATCCCAAAATAGCAGATTACACTTTCTTCTCAAATGCGCATGGAACATTCTCCAGGATGGAACACATCTTGGGTCATAAATCAAGTCTTGGTAAATTTAAGAAAATTGAAATCATATCAAGCATCTTTTCTGAAGACAATGCTATGAGATTAGAAATCAATTACAGGGAAAAAAATGTAAAAAACACAAACACATGGAGGCTAAACAATATGTTACTAAATTACCAACAGATCACTGAAGAAATCAAAGAGGAAATTCAAAAAGTACCTAGAGACAAATTACAAAGAAAACACAACTATCCAAAACCTATAGGATGCAGCAAAAGCAGTTCTAAGAGGGAAGTTTACAGCAATACAAGCCTACCTCAAGAAACAAGAAAAATCTCAAATAAACAATCTAATCTTACACCTAAAGGAACTAGAGAAAGAAGAACAAACAAAACCCAAAGTTAGTAGAAGGAAAGAAATCATAAAGATCAGAGTAGAAATAAATGCAATAGAAACAAAGAAAACAATAGCAAAGATCAATAAAACTAAAAGCTGGTTCTTTGAGAAGATAAACAAAATTGATAAACCATTAGTCATCAAGAAAAAGAGGGAGAGGACTCAAATCAATGAAATTAAAAATGAAAAAGGAGAAGTTACAACAGACACGGCAGAAATACAAAGCATCCTAAGAGACTACTATAAGCAACTCTATGCCAATAAAATGGACAACCTGGAAGAAATGGACAAATTCTTAGAAAGGTATAACCTTCCAAGACTGAACCAGGAAGAAATAAAAAAATATGAACAGACCAATCACAAGTAATGAAATTGAAACTGTGATTAAAAATCTTCCAACAAACAAAAGTCCAGGACCAGAGGGCTTCACAGGTGAATTCTATCAAACATTTAGAGAAGAGCTAACACCCATCCTTCTCAAACTCTTCCAAAAAAATGCAGAGGAAGGAACACTCCCAAACTCATTCTATGAGGCCACCATCACCCTGATACCAAAACCAGACAAAGATACTACAAAAAAAGAAAATTACAGACCAATATCACTGATGAATATAGATGAAAAAATCCTCAACAAAATACTAGCAAGCAGAATCCAACAACACATTAAAAGGATCATACACCATGATCAAGTGGGACTTATCCCAGGGATGCAAGGATTCTTCAATATACACAAATCAATCAATGTGATACACCACATTAACAAATTGAAGAATAAAAACCACATGATCATCTCAATAGATGCAGAAAAAGCTTTTAACAAAATTGAACACGCATTTATGATAAAAACTCTCCAGAAAGTGGGCATAGAGGGAACCTACCTCAACATAATAAAGGCCATATACAACAAACCCACAGCAAACATCATTCTCAATGGTGAAAAACTGAAAGCATTTCCTCTAAGATCAGGAATAAGACAAAGATGTCCACTCTCACCACTATCATTCAACATAGTTTTGGAAGTCCAGCCATGGCAATCAGAGAAGAAAAAGAAATAAAAGGAATACAAATTGGAAAAGAAGAAGTAAAACTGTCACTGTTTACAGATGACATGATAGTATACATAGAGAATCCTAAAGATGCCACCAGAAAACTACTAGAGCTAATCAATGAATTTGGTAGAGTTGAACGATACAAAACTAATGCACAGAAATCTCTTGCATTCCTATACACTAGCAATGAAAGATCAGAAAGAGAAATTACAGAAACAATCCCATTCACCACTGCAACAAAAAGAATAAAATACCTAGGAATAAATCTACCTAAGGAGGTAAAAGACCTGTACTCAGAAAACTATAAGACATTGATGAAAGAAATCAAAGGTGACACAAACAGATGGAGAGATATACCATGTTCTTGGATTGGAAGAATCAATATTGTAAAAATGACTATACTACCCAAAGCAATCTACAGATTCAATGCAATCCCTATCAAATTACCAGTGGCATTTTTTACAGAACTAGAATTAAAAATCTTAAAATTTGTATGGAGACACAAAAGACCCCAAATAGCCAAAGCAGTCTTGAGGGAAAAAAACGGAGCTGGAGGAATCAGACTCCCTGACTTCAGACTATACTACAAAGCTACAGTAATCAAGACAATATGGTACTGACAAAAAAACAGAAATATAGATCAATGGAACAGGATAGAAAGCCCAGAGATAAACCCATGCACCTATGGTCAACTAATCAATGACAAGGGAGGCAAGGATATACAATGGAGAAAAGACAGTCTCTTCAATAAGTGGTGCTGGGAAAACTGGACAGCTACATGTAAAAGAATGAAATTAGAACACTCCGTAACACCATACACAAAAATAAACTCATAATGGATTAGAGACCTAAATGTAAGACTGGACACTATAAAATTCTTAGAGGAAAACATAGGAAGAGCACTCTTTGACATAAATAACAGTAATCTTTTTTGATCCACTTCCTAGAGTAATGGAAATAAAAACAAAAATAAACAAATGGGACCTAATGAAACTTAAAAGCTTTTGCAAAGCAAAGGAAACTACAAATAAGATGAAAATACAACCCTCAGAATGGGAGAAAATCAATGGACAAAGGATTAATCTCCAAAATATATAAACAGCTCATGCAGCTCAATATTAAAAAAACAAACAACCCAATCCAAAAATGGGCAGAAGACCTAATTAGACATTTCTCCAAAGAAGACATACAGATGGCCAAGAAGCACATGAAAAGCTGCTCAACATCACTAATTATTAGAGAAATGCAAATCAAAACTACAATGAGGTATCACCCCACACTAGTTAGAATGGGCATCATCAGAAAATCTACAAACAACAAATGCTGGAGAGGGTGTGGATAAAAGGGAACCCTCTTTCACTGTTGGTGGGAATGTAAATTGATACAGGCACTGCAGAGAACATTATGGAGGGTCCTTAAAAAACTAAAAATAGAATTACCAGGTGACCCAGGAATCCCACTACTGGGCATATACCCAGAGAAAACCATAATTCAAAAAGACACATGCACTCCAATGTTCACTGCAGCAGTATTTACAATAGCCAGGTCATGGAAGCAACCTAAATGCCCATCGACAGACGAATGGATAAAGAAGATGTGGTACATATATACAATGGAATATTACTCAGCCATAAAAAGGAATGAAATTGGTTCATTTGTAGAGATGTGGATGAATCTAGAGACTGTCATACACATTGAAGTAAATCAGAAAGAGGAAAACAAATATCATGTATTAACACATATATGTGGAACCTAGAAAAATGGTACAGATGAACTGGTTTGCAGGGCAGAAATAGAGACACAGATGTAGAGAACAAACATATAGACACCAAGGGGGGAAAGTGGAGGGGGTGGTGGTGGTGGTCGGATGAATTGGGAGATTGGGATTGACATGTATACACTAATATGTATAAAATAGGTAAGTAATGAGAACCTGCTGTATAAAAAATAAATAAAACAAAATTCAAAAAAAAACAGAAATAGATTTAAAGAAAAATATTGATTATAAACAATAGTAATACATGCAACAAAAACTGTGACAATGGTAGGCAAATAACAGAAGTTTGCTGAGTACTGCCTTATCTCCTAACTAGTTTGGGACATTAGCCAAGTTAAAATCAGTAAGCGCTATAAACCACTTTATAATGTTCTTGTCAGATTTCACCACCAGGGTGATAGATGGTCTGTGTTTGAAATGTATACACAGCTTGTGTAGAAAGGTTTGAATCAGTTTACAGCTTAAACCAATCCAAACAAGCCAAGTGGAGACTGAATCCAGGTACGAACTCAGGAAGAGTAGACACCGTCATGCTTCAAGATTCACAGATCACTATCTACAACTTGGCCCCAAAGTCATGGCAAACATTCCTGGCAGCAAATGCAAAAACAATAAATGTTGTGCACAACCATTTCTGTTTTCTTAAAAAAAAAAAAAAATTAAGGGACTTCCCTGGTGGTGCAGTGGTTAAGAATCCGCCTGCCAATGCAGGGGACACGGGTTCGAGCCCTGGTCCTGGAAGATCCCACATGCCTTGGAGCAACTAAGCCTGTGTGCCACAGCTTCTGAGCTCGTGGGCCACAGCTACTGAAGCCCGTGTGCCTAGAGCCTGTGCTCTGCAACAAGAGAAGCCACCGCAACGAGAAGCCCATGCACTGCAACGAAGAGTAGCCACTGTTCACCGCAACTAGAGAAAGCCCACGTGACGGACGCAATGAAGAGCCAACGCGGCCATAAATAAATACATTTATTTTTTTAAAAAGTAGAATAAATTTTTTTTCTTATTCAAGGTCCAGCCGCTTATATATTCTCCAACAGAATACAAAGGTTCAAAGGAAAAAGGGTGTGTGTGGGATACTCCACAGCATGGTATCTGTGGGAGAACACAGAGATTGGGGACCTCTCCATCCACTTTGTGACAGCCATGCTCCACTGGTGTCACCCCAAGGGCCCTTTTCTGGAAGAGGATTCTGAGCAGGGTGGGCCATGCACTTGACCTAGTAACGTGTTTTTTTTTGTTGTTTTTTTAAGTATGTAGTCATTTTATCACGTATTTAATCTCTTCCCAACAAATGTCACGAGACTCTATTAAGTGTTTTGGCTTCAAGGATTAAGCCTGAGATTTATTTAAACTTTGCAAATTGAACTTTTAAAAAAGAGATGTTTGCAATGTTTAAAAAATTCTAAACAATTCAAAAAGATAAAGAGTAAAAAGGAACTGTTATTCCCACCCCCAACTCTCAGACCCCCAGTTCCCTTGCCCAGAGCAGCCATGGTTATCAGCATCCCGTGTCTCCTTCCTGAGATGGTATGTGTGTGCACAACCACAGATGTAAAAATACCCTTCTCTTAAATATAAATGTGATCATAATACACACCATTCCACACCGTTAACAATGTCCTTTTAAGATTGTTCTAGCTCAGTACATGTAGATAACCTCCTTCTTTTAAATAGCTCAATGACTATTCCACGCTATGCATGTACCCCAATCAAATCAACCAGTCTCTTTGGATGAAGGGGCTCTTCAACTTTTTTTGTGCCATTGTTGCTGAACACAACTCCGTGTGCCTGACACATAGTGAGGCCAAACAAGTCGAAATATTGGAGTTTGGAGCAGAGAAGGTTTTACTGCAGGGCCAAGCAAAGAGAATGGGTGGCTCACGCTCAAAAACCCTGAACTCCCCAGCGGCTTTTGGGGGAGAAGTTTTTATAGGCAAAATTTGGGATGAAGGCTGCAGGATGTGTGACTTTCTCCTGACTGGTTGGTGGTGAGGTAACAGGGTGGTGTTCCAGGAATCTTGTGCTCAGCTTGAAGTTACCATCCTCCACCTGGGTGGGGGCCTTAGTTCCAGCAGAACTCAAAGATATTGTTATGTGTATTCGTTGAGGGGGAACCAGGATCCTACTTTAATCGTTGCACTATCATTTCTTTCTTTCTTTTTTTTTTTTTTCGGTACGCGGGCCTCTCACTGTTGTGGCCTCTCCCGTTGCGGAGCACAGGCTCCGGACGCGCAGGCTCAGCGGCCATGGCTCACGGGCCCAGCTGCTCCGCAGCATGTGGGATCTTCCTGGACCGGGGCACGAACCCGCGTCCCCTGCATCGGCAGGCGGACTCTCAGCCACTGCGCCACCCGGGAAGCCCTGCGCTATCACTTCTTGATTGCTCCGCCTTTGTTTCTGCATTCTCCTACTTCCCTGATCTGTAAATGCTTGAATCTGCCCTTTGGTACTCCGGGAAGGCCTAGGAGGCTGAAGCCTTTATCCTGAAAATAAGAAATGGGGGACCTGGAAAGAAATGTGCCCAGGAGAGCCCCACAGGGTCCTGCTTGGTTCCGCCATAGTTCCCTTTGACAGGCTGGTGAAACTAAAGGACATCTCAGAAAAAAATGTTTTTAAGAGCATCAAGTGAGATACGTGGGGACACAAGAGAAACCAATTACATGGAAAAACATATCTGTCCATGGACACTCTGGGAGTCTGTGGACCCTGGGATAAGGACCCCTAACTGGTTCCCAGTCTTTTCTTCTACTATAAACTGCTTCAGTGAACATCTAGGTACATATACTTATTTATTTCTGTAAAATAAATTTCTAGAAGTTGAATTGCCGGGACAAAGATCTCAATTTTCCATGAAAAAGTACTGCCTCTACATTAAAAAGTGTATTTATAAAAGTAACACTGTCATTGGGAAAACACTTTGTATTCTGTTACAAGTTAATCGCTAAAGGGATGTTGCCTATAAACTTAAATTATCCATAATGGCCCATCTCTGGGAACCCTGCCTCCCACGTAACAAGTGTTAAACTAAAATACTTTTGTTTAGCTCACAGGAAACATACTGACCAGGCCCACCTGTGAATGGCTCCAGGCAGGAAGAAATGAACACATCCCATTCAGAGTCTGGCCGGAACCAGGACTTTGCCCCCTCCCCTTGTAGTATGAAAGAAGCCTAAATGAATTCTAGCTCGGGGAAGATGGTTCTTTGAGACACTAGTCTACCATCTTCTCGGTCTGCTGGCTTTCCAAATAAAGTTGCTATTCCTTGCCCCAGCAACTCCTCTCTTGAAATATTGGCCTGTCATGTGGTGAGCAGTATGAGCTTGGACTCAGTAACAACACTAGTCCCCGAAAATGATAGTGAGGGTCAAATTAGACCAAAACAGAAGGATGCTTACCTTATGCTTGGATCAACAGGTGATCAGGTAGAACATACATAGGTGAGAACTGATTTTATCTATGAGGGAATTCAATCCTTGTGATGTGATAAGGAGGTTCTAGGTGGGCAGGTGGGTGATAGCTTCTTAGAAAAGGATGGCCAAGGCAAAACTATAGACGGGGTGGCACTTGAGTTTGAGACCTAAAGAATGAGAAGTAGCCAGACATGTAAAGATATGGGAAGAGACTGTATTTTTCTCATGCTTACATTATCCAAGTTTTAGGATTGATTTCTAATCTAAGGTTGAAACCATGAAACTATCGTGAAGAAAGCCCATCAAACGTCTACATGACATGGAACAGATGTTAGAGACCACTTGAATGATTTCCCCCTGCCGGTATGGAAGGGTCTAGAAGAACATGGAGAATAAAGGAGAGCCTAAGAGAGAACTTCTTCCGGATGCACCGGTATTTTAGGGTTCTTACCTCCTTTATGGAACTTTACAGACCTGAACCTTTACAAGCAGGGTCAGTGGGAAGAGCAGTCTTGACTCCAGGTTGTAGTTCTCAGAAAGACCAATAGGTGGGGGTGAAGGACAAGAAACAGCACTTCGTAGCGTCTATACTAGATGGTTGCCGTTCAGGTTGAACTAATTACTCCCAGAGTATAGCTAAGGAGTACACGAATGCCAGCTTCTGGTAGATTAATACGTCTGAGCACGTGGGCGCTCCAAAGGAGGAAATTAATAAGGGTTTACGTAGCACTTGTTGTGGGCCAAGGAACCTCAAGCTTATTTGCTTGCAAACCTTTTCCTCCCTCCTCCCTCCTCCTTTCTACTGCTAATCAGGCTTGGTTCTAAGTTCTCTCCGGGCCTGAGCTTCTTTCATCCTGATTGCACAGCCATGAAGTTTAGACAGAGCGTTTCAAAGTTTACCATGCACACCAGTCCCCTGGAGAGCTCATTAAAATGCAGCCTCTGATGCAGTGGGTCTGGGTGGTGGGGCCTGAGAGTCTGCCTTTCTACAGGATCCCAGATGAGCCTGGTGCTATAGGGCCTTGGACCTTGCTTTGCACACTGGGGGTTCATTAAGTTTGAGTAAAACAGGCACAGAGGCCTTAAGGAACTTGGCCAAATCCTCATATACGGCCGAGCTGACATTTTTTAACTCACTCAGGTCAGCTACACATCAGGGGAGGTGGAGAGGCCACTAATTGATGCTGAGCGGTTAGCTAACTGTTAAGTGTTTCTTTGTGTTGGGTCAAGCCTTGTTTTTTACTGAGGGTGTAGAGTTAGCATTCAGATGGGAGAAAAAAATATCCATCTTTATTTCACTAACCTCTAACTGAAGTTTAGTATTTCCTCCCACCACGAATGTAGCAGCAAACCTCTGTAGTATTAGCCATGTCCCGTGACCTAGGATGGAGTTCAGGACCTGCAGAGGAGTTCAAGACGTGCCACCTCCAGCTGCGCTGCTTTGGCACATTGATAATGTTGGGCTTGAAAAGCAGCAGGTGCAAAGAGGGCTCTCTGGCCTCTCCTTTTCTTCCTGAAAGCAGGGGATAAACTCCCAGGTGAAAGAGGCCCTCCCTGGACCAGGAGGAAAGAAACAGTCCTATCACCAAAGATGAGGAGGCCGAGAAAAATCTGTACAAACAGACCTTGTGAAAATATTTCACCTTCCTTTATGTTTTTATTTTAGTTACTTTTATTTTTGGCTGTGTTGGGTCTTTGTTGCTGCGCGCAGGCTTCCTCTAGTTGCGTCGAGCGGGGGCTACTCTTCGTTGCGGTGAGCGGGCTTCTCATTGCGTTAACTTCTCTTGTTGAGGAGTGTGGGCTCTAGGTACGCGGGCTTCAGTAGTTGTGGCACGCGGGCTTCAGTAGTTGTGGCTCGTGGGCTCTAGAGCGCAGGCTCAGTAGTTGTGGCGCACGGGCTTAGTTGCTCCACAGCATGTGGGATCTTCCCGGGCCAGGGATCAAACCCGTGTCCCCTGCATTGGCAGGTGGATTCTTAACCACTGGGCCACCAGGGAAGTCCTTATCTTCCTTTAGTCTCCCCATAATTTTAGTTATTTTTTCCATAACTGCTACTCTTTCTTTAACCTAGTATATAAGCACTAAGGCCTGGTCACTTCTTTGGGTCTTCACGTCCTTATGAGGAAATGTCACATAAAACTTTTATTAAATCAATTTCTATGCTTTTCTCCTGTTTATCTTTTGTTGCAGAGCCCAGCTGAGAACCTAGAAGGGTAAAGGAAAAAGCTTTTTTCCTAGATCTATCCCCTACATCTATCATAGAGAAAATTCCAGATATTTTCATATTACATTACACTTGCTGCAGGTATCTTGAAATATTGTTTATGTTCCTCAGTGTCTCCAAATTATGGTAATTATTAGAACCACTGCTATATCTTATTAATTCATGGATAACAAAGAAGTTCATTTACTACTGAACTACCTATTCATTTAAAAAATATTTAATAGGGCTTCCCTGGTGGCGCAGTGGTTGAGAGTCCGCCTGCCGATGCAGGGGACATGGGTTTGTGCCCCCACATGCCGTGGAGCGGCTGGACCCGTGAGCCATGGCCGCTGAGCCTGCGTGTCCGGAGCCTGTGCTCCGCAACGGGAGAGGCCACGACAGTGAGAGGCCAGCGTACCGCAAAAAAAAAAAAAAAAAACAGGCTCCGGACACGCATGCTCAGCGGCCATGGCTCACGGGCCCAGCCGCTCCGCGACATGTGGGATCCTCCCGGACAGGACCACGAACCCGTGTCCCCTGCATCGTCAGGCGGACTCTCAACCACTGCGCCACCACGGAAGCCCCTATATATATATTTAATAGCTGTGTTTCAGTATGATAGGCTTCCGTTGCAATCCTATACATTTTATTTTATACATTGAAAACTATTGTTCTGAGCAGGCACCCATGGTCGCTGTTTTAGTGCTGTGCTCTCCATGTCCTGTCTTATTTAACTTTCAAAACAGCTTATTGAGGTTTGGGCTGTTATTTGCACCCTTTTTTGTGGAGGAGGATACGGAGGCTCAGACAGGTAACTTGGTCAAGGTCACCTACCTGGAGAGTTGGAGCCTGGATTTGAATGAGGCTCTTCCTACAAAGGGAAGTGTTGGTGTTAACGGGTGAACCTGTTTGGAAGGATTCTCCAAAGACAGAGCCCAGGCGCACAGCAGGCACCAAGAGGAAGTCTGAGCAGTCCCTGCCTCTTCCTGACCTTCGCCGGCAGCTGCATCTGATTGGTGGATCCCATGTCACGTGCCTGTGCCCTGGCTGCAAGGGAGGCTGGGAAAGCGAGTCTAATAGTGGGAGGCTGGCTCTGCACCATAAAGTTGGGGATTCCTCAAAGCTGGAAGGAAGTTCAGAAGACAAAAACCAAACCAAACCAAACCAAAAACTAGTTCACTACAAACCCTAGCTATAGACCAGGCAGCCCAGGGGATGCAAACTTCTGGCAGCGCACAGGCTATGAGCTGTGGTTGGCAGATAATAGTAATTACAGCAATGCTAATTGAACGCTTACTATAGGCCAAGCAATATTCTAAGCACTTTACATGCAGTAACTTATTCTATCTTCACAACCCTATGAGAGAGGTATTATCATTAGCATACCCATTTTACAGAGGTGGAAACTGAGGCTCAGAAAGGGGAAGTTGTTCCCTCTTAACCACCTGTAGTGTCATCCATTGAATGTACCTATCTTTTGAGTGGCTTGTGTACTCTCCAAGCCCTGCCACCCTCTATTGCCTGATACTGTTCCTAATTCACACATGCAGGCTGCCAGTCCGGGCTTTTCAGTTTTACATTTGAGTTTCCCACCCCTGCCCAGTTCTCTGAGACTTTTGGGTTAAAGATGAGGGGGAGAATGTCTTGCAGGTTCATCTGAATGGTTCTTGACCAGAATCTCTGGCACTGAGTCCAGGTATCTATAATTTTTCAAAGCCCCAGAAGATTCTAGTGTGAGCAGGGCTGAGAACCTCTGGATTGCTTAAGAATCTTAGGCCGGCTTGTGTGATGAATGCCGATTACACACTGTCGCCTCACTGGATTGGCTGTGTCTCTTTGCAAATGTGTACAGAGCAGGGGTCAAGGTAGGCACCGGGATGCAGCGGTGGAGGTGAAGAGAGGCACAGCCGCTCACAGTGGGGTTGCTGGAGGGTGGGGATAGGGAGTGAGAAGGCAGGTGGGAAGAGCATTCCAGACAGAGGGGACTCTGCACGCGCGAAAGTCTGGGGTCAAGAGAACTTGGAGGGTTTGAGCATGAACTCTTATGCCATCAGCTGCCACTTGCCTGTGCCTGGCCCCCTCTCCCTCTGCCTGCATGCCCGTGTTCCTGGTTGCAGACCCCTACGTGCCTGGAGCTTTCAAGAGAGGTTGGAGGAGTGAAAGAAGAGGAGGCTGGGAAGCGGAGCTGGGGCCAGGCTGCGGAGGACTTGAGACCACCCTTAGATGTTAGCCTGAGGGCCCTGGGGAGCTGGGTGTTTTATTTGGGACTTCTAAAAAGCATCTGGGCTTCCACAAGCTGGTAGAGGTGGTTTGGAGCAGCAGCTAAGGCAATCACGTGTCCTGGTTTACTCAGGACTTTGAATTCTAAAGCCAGGAAAGTCCTGGGCAAACTGGGATGGTTGGTTGCCCTACTGGAAGCTAAGCGTCCCCTCACCTTTATCTCCGCAGGATTCTGGTCCCACCAAGTGTAGGTGTAGACCAGTGTTTCTCAAACTTCACCATGTATACAAGTCACCTGGATTCTTGTTGAAATGCAGACTCTGATTCCACAGGTCTGGGATGGGGCCTGAGAATCTGCATTTCTAACAGGCATCCAGGGGGCACAGGTCCATGTTTGTGTAGCAAGGGTTGAGAGCACACTCAGGCTCACTGTAAACCAGCTACTTTGGATCACAACTAGGAGAGAGAGGCTACGATCACCCAAAAAGCGCATCTATCTCCCAAGGCAAATGCAAACCAGTCCCCTCTCTAATGCGTTGCTCAGGCCCCAACCAGACAGCAGAAAAATTAGCTGCTGACTATATTTTTGTTTAAAATCCAATGCACACCTCTCGCAGGCAGCACCCACCACAGGCACTGTCTACTTGGTTTGCTTCCCAGTCATTGGGTCCCTCCTGCTTGGGTGCAGTGGGGCTGCATTTTGCATCTTTCTCTCCCCTCTCTTTTTCTTTTATCGCTTGTACTTTTCACTCCACAGCAGTCTGGGTCAGTGTGCAAATGAGACAGTCCCCTGGAAAATGACAACTCTTGCTGGGCAGCCTGTTGGAAAGAGATTGAAATCAGTACTTTTTTTTTTCTTTGTCCTCCTGTGCAAGTAGACATAGGTTTGTTGCAATTGCTGGAAGGAACGACATTGACCTTTGAGCTTCTAGGAATGCTTTTTTGAAGAGTCTCTGTTATAGCCCTGCCATCACCCCTGCTTCCTCTTGCTGCTGCTTACATAGAATGGCTCCAGGACTGGGCAGTTCAGCACGGTGAAGCTGGGTGCTATGTGAATTTGGCAAGTTTCTTGTCCTAGCTGTAAATGGGGATAGCGACTGTGCCTGCTGAGCTGGGCATTCCCTGTTGGCTCCCAGACCTATTCTCTGCCCTGAGAAGCTGACCGTTAGGGACTGCGTCCCTTGGGCATCCTGTCTTCTGGCTTTGGGTTGGGTTTACAATGGGAGGTACTTGTAGAAGACAGGTGTTGTTATTTATTACCCGTTCCCTCCTTACTATAGGTTGCAGCTGTGCATTTCTGTGACCACAGCTCCTGCCAAGCAGATGCCGCTATAGCTCCAGCCCTGGGTTGTTTGCCAATTACTTATTATTGCTTCTCAGCTCCAAATTCACCCTTCAATACCTGCTCTGCCACGATGGAGAGTTCCTTTCCAGCATCTCCCGGTTGAAGTGAGTGCAATGTTAAGCTTTATCAGTAGAGGGAGCTAGAGGGACACTGCTGGCTCTGCTTCTGTTTTTATCCGTCATTCACTTTTTTTTTTTTTTTTTTTTTTGCGGTACGCGGGCCTCTCACTGTTGCGGCCTGTCCCGTTGCGGAGCACAGGCTCCAGATGCGCAGGCTCAGCGGCCATGGCTCACGGGCCCAGCCGCTCTGCGGCATGTGGGATCTTCCCGGACCGGGGCACGAACCCGTGTCCCCTGCATCGGCAGGTGGACTCCCAACCACTGCACCACCAGGGAAGCCCCCGTCATTCACTTTTACTCCGTGAGGTGGAACACATCCCCAGGACCTGGCCAATCAGAGCACCGCCTCCTCTTGGCCTCACTGATTGACTCAGGGATGTGCAGGTGATGTAGGCTCCCAGTCAGAGTGAATCTCAGGGCTTATGGCAGTAGCTATCCCAAAGATACCTTGATCTTTCCTGTTAGACTTGAACTTGAGAAGATGAGCGGCTGGGCTGCTGCAGCCATGTTGTCACCAGGGAGGGAGCGTCTTGAGCTGCCAGGTGAAACAGGAGCATTCACCACAGGGATCATGAGAGTGACGCCGACAAGGTGGGGATCGTAAGATGGGGAGAAACAAGACTCCTCATGACACTGAGCTGTGACCTTGACTCTTCAGTGATGCAAGCTTATAAATGTCCTCTCTCCACATTCCTTCCTCCACCACCACGTTCCCTCCCACCCCCCTTAATTCATTCTGAGTTGGATTTTCTGCTATTTAGAAACATAGCAATCCTGCCTGATAGAATATCTGTTTCGATTTTTACAAAATGGCTTTAGGAAAAGAACTATTGATAAATATCTGCTTTTTGCCAGGCACTTTACTGCATTATCTCATTTAATCCTCTCGCCATCCCCTCACAGCCCTTGTAGGGTGGAAGGAAGGTGTGTTATCATTATCTCCATTTTCCAGATGAGGAAACAAGGCTCAGGCAAGGTAAGTAACTAGTGAAGGCCACCCAGCTAGTCAGTGATGGAAGCAGACGACGGACCGTGCAGAGTGGAAGCCAGTTGTCCACCTTCTCGAGTGGCCAGAGCCGTGCATCGCAGCAGAGGGCGTCCACACTGGCCAAGGAGGAGGGCAGGGGTGAAATACAGATCCCTGAGTAATCGTACAAAAATGCAGCTCCGCCACATTCATTCTCTGCTAACGAAAAGATCTCCAAATTGTGGTTCTGCCAAGTCTTTTGGAATGAAGTGTGAACGTGCATTTGTAATTAGCAGCCGTTGTGCAGGCAAATGAGAAAAGTGCGAAAGTCCCTTGAAATGTTATAAAAAGTCGGGCAAAAGCATACCTCTATTACCTTGTGTATGCTATTAATTTATCAGTCCCTTTTCATTGTTGCTGGCTGAGTTTGGGGAGAATAATGAACAATAATAGCAATAGCTACTGTTTGTGGAGCACCGACTATGGGCCAGGTTCTGTTCTTGGTGCTTTGTATTCTTTATTTCATTTAATCCTCATGTCATCCCAGTATGGTGGGTGTTGCTCCTTTTTTTTTTTTTTTTTTTCCTTTCTTTTTTTTTTAACAGAGGATGAACTAGACATTCATTAACTTGCCCAGGGACACACAACAAGGCAGTGGCTTGTCAGGGAGTTGAACTTCGAGATTCTCTGGCTCCAGAGCCCAAGTTCCTTCTGTTTGTCCTGGGACTTGCAGCATTTCCTGCTCCTTCAGCGTGTCCCAGTCACATAAATTAAGAAAACCATACGGATTGACTCCTCTGAAGACCAGTGTTACTGGCTGGCTAGAGTGCTAAGTTCAGCTTGAAGATGCTCGTATTGTTAAAGGTGTCTTGATAGATGCTAAACTTCACAGGACCCTTCCTGGACTTCTGATTCAGATTCAGGTATGTATCAGTCAGTTAAAATGACAGAAACCCAATTTATTGGATCACATGAATGAAAAGTCCAGGGGAAGGGATGGCTTCAGGCACTGCTGGTTCCAGGGATTCATTGTTGACATTAGAACCTAGCTTCTCTCTCTCCATCCTTTGGTTCTGTTTCCTCTGTATTGGCTCCGTTCTTTGGCTCCCATATGTACACCATTCAGATTTATATCCCATGAGGAAGAGAGAGGTTCTTTGCTGATAGGGCCTGTATAAATCCCAACATCCATTTGGAGGATGGAGTCCAGGATGTGGCAGCCCTAAGATGCCCTCAAGGACCCAGGTACTCACGTTCCTGTTCTGTCATCCTTGGTACTTGGCTTATATCTTCAGAGTCACTTCACTGTCCAAGACAGCTGTTTGAGACCCAGCAATCACATCTATGTTCCAGGAACAGGGAGAACAGAAGAAGGACCATTTTTTCCCTCTTCAGGAGCCTTTTCAAAGCCCCTACAAGACTTCACTTACATCTTACTGGCCAGAACATTTTCATTTGGCCCCATCTAGCTGCAAGGGAGGCTGGAAAATATAGCCTTTATCTCAGTGGCAGTGCACCTGGATAGAACTGGGGCTTGTTAGTAAGGAGGAAGGGGAGAATGGGTGGTTCTAGGGCTTCTGTCCCAGTGGCCACTGCCAGATGCTGGGGGGATGGATGCTGGGGAGGCAAACTACAGGTGCCCACTAAACTTGGCAGTTAGTTTTCTGCTGGGGTCTAATAGCGTCTCTTCAGTGAAACAGATATTTCTGAAAGAGTTCTGGATTAGAGGTCAAAAGTTCTGGTTGCCGATTCCAGCTCTATTAACTGGCCATGCGGCCACATACACCTCATTTTGCCTCTTGTGTCTTAGTTTCTCCAACTGTAAAATGGGGACTATAGTCATATCAGTCGGATATGCCTCTGCCTCCGAGAATGTCTGACTGACTAGCAGTAGGGTGACCAACTCATCCTGGTTTTCCTGGGACTTTCCTGAGTTTAGCACTGAATGCTAAATGCTAAATGCAGCATCCTGGGAACACCCTGAGTTCTAGGCAAACTGGGATGATTGGTCATTCTAAGTAGCAGTAACTTAAATCAGAAAGGCATTTATCATTTGGAGGTAGGTGTCCCTGGGTGAGTTCAGCAGCTTTACGATGTCTTTATGGACCCAAGCAGGCCCTTTGCATCTTTCAGATCCACCCTGCTTGGCAGGTTGGGTTTCCTTCCTCCAACTTGCCATCCCCTGGTCATGAGTATGGCTGCCCCGCTTCAGCACCTGTTGTCTTAGGTTGGCCTCCCTAGAAGCAGGGGGCTGAGATAGGGAATGAGGCGCATGTGTTTTATTCAGACGTGATCTCAGGAGAAAGCTGCAATGGAGAAGGGAAGCAGGATTGGGCAGGGGAAAAGGTGAGCAAAGATGTGGTTTTGCCTAGAGTTTAGTTTCTGCCTGATCCCACAGGGAGCTCTGAAGTATGAACAGCATCACAGAACAAGTTCCACCTTGAGGCAAGGGGCTGAGGACTTGCACCTGTGTCAGCCAGTCGTGGCTGTGGGCTGGCTTGGTGGGGTAGGGCTGTCACCTCGAAGGCATCTCTGGGTGCAGTGATTCCCTGGAGAGGGGGCTGCCCTGAGTTATGACAACACAGCATCTGGGGGCTGGACAACTACAGCTTCTTCTACCCATGTCTTCACTCAACAGCATCCAGGGCAGAAAGGAGGAAAGAGGAGAAAAGGGCTTTCTCATATCAGAGGGAAAATCTCCCCAGTAACCTCAGACAGACTTCCTCTGGGGTCTCTTTTGCCAAAACTGGGTCACGTGCCCACCTCTGACGACTCATTGCAAAGGGCGATGGGATTACCATGGTTGGTGTAAACCCTGGGACTGGGCAAACAGGGGACCTGCTGGTGCGGAAGATGGGGAACGGCTTTCACATGGGCAACTAGCAATGTCTGCCCCCAACACTGCCCCAACTCTGGGGCTGTGGTGAGGTCCAAGCACCGATCGCAACTCTGTAAACACGAGTGGTTGTTACTTATTTTCCCTCTACCTCTTTCCCTGGTCCCTGCAGGCAAATAGGTTAGGCCTCCTTAACAGAGATGAGGCTACCCTCATAACTCTCCCAGATCGTTTGCTGAAGTTCTGGGCAAACTTGGGCTCTTGCCTTGGGCACGTGGAGGAGGCTGGAGGGCCCCCCCGAAGTCTCTGCCAGAAACCATGGATCTTAGCGTTTGGGGATGTGCTTTCAGCTGGGCCTTCCAATTTATTCTCCTTCAAAAGCAAAGCACCGCCCAGCAGCCTGGGATGGGTAAGACTCAATAGCTGTGGGCAACATTGCTTCACTTTTGCCAGTTCCCTTCCCTTCCCCAGAACTGCCCCTAGGAACCTTGGCTGACTCTCACTGTTGAGTAATTTTTATGCCTGTTTCAAAAGGCTCTGAGCTTCTAAAATGAGGCATTTTCCATCTAATCTTCTTTATGGAGAAACAGCTTTTATCTATTTAGCAGCTCTTCTGTTAAATGCGGTCACATACCCACCTCCTTGGGCTTGTCCTTATTAAATGGACTTGTCATTTAGCGAATGAGTCTAAGGACTTCTTTTTTGTGTCCCATGTATATATAATAATAAACACGGTGGAAGGCCAATAGCTACCAAGAGGTATGGAATGAAGTGTGGACGTGCATTTGTAATTAGCAGCCGCTGTGCAGGCAAATGAGAAAAGTGCGAAAGTCCCTTGAAATGTTATAAAAAGTCAGGCAAAAGCATACCTCTATTACCTTGTGTATACTATTAATTTATCCGTGCTGTGACAACACAGCATCTGGGGGCTGGACAGCCATTAGGGACGTAGTCCTATTAGGTTCTTTTTGCCCCCTATCTTTAAAGGCAAGGCTAGTTGGTGGCTTTAAATTTACTACAACAAATTTATTTATTTGGACATTTCCAGGTCATTTGGGTAAATGGCACGTTCTTCTCAGAAAAGAAAATGAAAAAAATATTTCGGGGGCTTCCCTGGTGGCTCAGTGGTTGAGAGTCCGCCTGCCGATGCAGGGGACACGGGTTCGTGCCCCGGTCCGGGAAGATCCCACATGCCGCGGAGCGGCCGGACCCGTGAGCCATGGCCGCTGAGCCTGCGCGTCCGGAGCCTGTGCTCCGCAACGGGAGAGGCCACAACAGTGAGAGGCCCGCGTACCACACACACACTATATATATATATATATATATATATATATATATATATATATATATTTCGGGCTCTGTTTTATGTTTTCAAATAAACTCCCACGTTATCTTTTTATACATTTGCTTAATGATTTTTTTTTCTTTTTGGTACGCGGGCCTCTCAGTGTCGTGGCCTCTCCCGTTGCGGAGCACAGGCTCCGGACGCGCAGGCTCAGCGGCCATGGCTCACGGGCCGGCCGCTCCGCGGCATGTGGGATCTTCCCGGACCGGGGCACGAACCCGTGTCCCTTGCATCGGCAGGCGGACTCTCAACCACTGCGCCACCAGGGAAGCCCTCTTTTTATACACTTAATTAAAAATACATGGATGTTGATGGAGGACTAAATTCACACGGTGGAGGGACTTCCCTGGCGGTCCAGTGGTTACAAGTCCACGCTCCCAATGCAGGGGGCATGGGTTTGATCCCTGGTTGGGGGTACTAAGGTCCTGCATGCCATGCAGAGTGGCCAAAAATATAAAACAAATAAATTCACATGGTGGAGATGGTTTCCAAGCAGAAATCATCCGGTGACGTGGGGGTGGGGGTGGGTTATTTGACCGCTTAATTGTGGTGCCCTTTTACAGGAATAGATTGTAGTGAGAGTCATGCCACCGTATGTATGAACAAATATGGTTGATATGTGTATGTAATTTGTAGGACTCTGTATAGAAGGGATCCACAGATTCACTTATTCAGCAAATATTTATTGAGTACCTACTACATGCCAGGTGCTGTCGTAGACTGAGGATACTGCTGTGCAGGTCCCTGCCCTCATGGAGCTGACCATCTAGTGGAGAAAGAAAGCCCATGCGCAACACATATATAAGGTATTGGGTGATAATAAGGCTCTCAGAGAAGGATGAAGCAGGCTAAGGGGCTGGGTGTTTTAAATATAGATTTTATTATTATTCAGGTACGGCGAGGCCAACAGATCAGGAGACAATTGCCATTGAAAAGACAGTTTGTTATACTCATAGTTCCCAAGAGAAGGGGGCATGCCACATCGTGGGGGGACACATGGGGAAGCACAGGGCTGGTCAGAGGCAGAGGCAGGGGGTAACTGTGGGCAAGAACTTTACTGAGGTTTTTGAGGGAAGGAGTGGGTGAGGCAGGGTAAGCAGGCTTAGGATTGGCTAGTTTGAAAAATTTCAGCGAGCCCTGGGGCGTAGGGCTGTGCTTGGTTGTCTGATCTGGCCCTGGGGTGATGAGGGCATGTGGACAGTGGCCTGGTGTGTGAGAGCCCCAAAAGGGAGGTGGAAGGAGGTGGCTAAGGGTATGGAATCCGGATTGGTTGGTTTGTATTTGAAAAGCAGGCTTGCGGGTGAGTGGTTTACCATCTCTAGGAACTGGCTGTCCCTGGAAGGAGCAGTCCTTGCAGGGTCTGCAAGGTCCCGGATGTCAAAGCATCAGAATACAGAAAAGAAAAGCCATGGTTAATACACTGGGGGCATGCTAGGAGTGTGGTCTTTTATACAGGCTGTGGGGATGAGGTCAGATAAGGGCTCTCTGTTTAAGTGACATTTGAGCAGAGACCCTGATAAAGAGAGGGAGCACGTGGATATACCTTAGGGAAGAGTCTTCCAGGCAGAGGAAACAGCAAGTGCAAAGGCCCTGAGGAGGGACTGTATTTGGTCTGTTCATTGAATAAAGAGTTTGGTGTAGCTGAAGGGAGAGATGAGAGGGAGACAAGGACACCAGGTCAGGGAGCTGGGGCCGCGAGAGGCACTGGCTTTGACTGAGTGGGACGGAATGTCACCAGGTTGGGGGAGACACTCTGTGCAGAGGATGAGTATGATCAGAGTTGCGTTTCAACAGGGTCCGTCTGGTGCTGTGCAGAGAACAGATGGGAGGGGAAGCAGGAGAGCAGGGAAACCAAGGAGGAGGCTTCAGCAACAATCCACGTGAGAGAGGATGGGGGCTGGACCACTGGAGGAGGTTAAGTGGCCAGATTCCTGATATAAGTTAACAGGACTGGATGGAGAGTTAGGAGAATCGGTGTTAGGAGGAATACAATTTTTTTTTTTTTTCTGGAGGAAAATGTATGTGAGGCCGTTTTAGCAAATGTAAATCTGAGTGAAAATCACGCTTCCTTTAGCTGATGTCTTTTTTTCTTTTTCTTTTTTGGCTGTTCTGTGAAGCTTGCAGGATCTTAGTTCCCCAACCAGGGATCCAGCTCAGGTCCTGGCAGTGAAAGCACTGAGTCCTAACCACTGGAACACCAGGGAATTCCCAGTTGATGTCGTTCTCCATGCTCGTACAGCTCCCTGCGCCTGCACCCCCATCATCCCACGTGCGCAGAAATCTTCTATTCACGTGTCTTTCTCTCCATTAAATAATAAGCACCTCTGGGGCAGGGACTGAGTCCAGTTCTGTTGTTTTATTGTTTTGTCCCCAGCTGCTCTGAGAGGGCCTGGCTCAGAGTAAGGTCTCTGGAAATGTTTGTTCAAAGAGGGTCAACTTTGCAGATCTGAGTTTTCTCCCTAGGAGGAAGGATTCTCGCAGTGGGGCCATGTGCCCACAGGCTCCCTCGACAGCTGGTGGGATGTCCAGGGCTTCCCCACCTCTGGGCTTTGCACTGGCTGTGCCCTCTGCTTGGATGGCTGCCCCTTCGCCTCCTCCTGGTCCCCATTTCAATGTCACCTACTCAGAAAGTCCTTCCTTGACTCTCTTCAGGGGCTGCTCTCCACCTCTCCTCTGGCCCCCGTCGCTGTCTGCCAGGTCACCCTGTGCTCACCAACATCAGAAATTATTTTCTTCAATTTGCATTTTTCTGTCTCTCTCTCTCTCCCCGCCACTGTGCGGGCCCCATGAGGGCAGGGGCCTGGTTCTCAAATGTTCACTGGGGTAGGAGGTGGGGTTGGTGGCCATTCTGATCCCCTCCAGTGGGAAGGGTGCCCATGCCCAGCAGCTGCGGTGCCAGGTGCTAAAGGCTCCCACCTGTGCTTCCTGGGGGACTGGCTTGGCTGGCTGGAACTGTCCTATAGGATACGGCAGGGGTGTCCAGTCAGGACCGGAACTAAAGAGAGGTATGTGGGTCAGAGTTATGCAGTTGCAAAGGCAGATCCTGTCTTTATTTTGTTCATCATGGGTTTTTAGCATTAGTCTTGAGTTTTTAAAAATATTGCATTGAAATATGATTTATCTTGATTACTAAGGTGTTTTTTTTTTTTTTTTGACTCCCCCTTAAATTCTGTGCCCGAGGTGAGAGGTCCCAGCCCTCCTCAGAGGTGGGCTGAGAATCTGTGCTGTGAAATCAGCCTTTCCCAGTCCCCACTGTGAGTCTTAGGGAAGCCCTGAGCTCAACAATAGATGGGGGATGTCCATGTGACCTAAAAAATAAGACAAATTTGGGAAAGGTCTGCTTTGCCGTTTCCCCTAGAGCAGTGATTTTCACTCACCGTAATTTTCACTGCATGGAGTTAGCTGTCGGAACCAGGGTCAAAAGGGAGGTCCCCTTAGGACCGGGAGAAGAATTGTGCCCCCAACTTCCAACAGAACAGCCCTTATTCAGTCCAATTTTTAGCTGGGCTTCTTTATCAGATTTCATATTGCTAAAAAAGAGTGGAAAAGCCACTATAGTCAAGTCGATGATGGTCCTAGAAGTGGCTAGTTAGGTGTCCTGAGGCCTCCGGATTCTTAATTAGGGCAAAGGATCTTAAGCACCACTCTGGGTGTGAAGGTCAGTATCTCGAGCCCCTTTGTCCCTCAAGGGAGGTCTTGAGAGGCGCCTGCGTCTGGGCCTCCACCTCAGCCACCAGCACAGATGAGAATCTGGGCAAGAAGGTGCCAGAAACCTGGACCTTCAGTGACCCAGCTCCTCCTCTGCCCTCGGTGTGGTGGGCGCGTGACTCCCCTCCCAGCGTGGCCCGCTCTGGGCTCCCCCCACCTCAGATGGTATTTGCTTTCCCCTCCCTGGAGTTTTAAAGGCTCTTTGTGTGTCACGTTTCTCTCTGTTCTGCGTTTTCAATTGTCTTCCGTTCTCTCTTAGCCACTTCGGAGGGGGGCAAAGCTCATTCCATAAATCTAAGGTATTATTACAGGTGACGGCAGTGCCTGATCTCTGTGACACCCACCGGGCTCCAGAGGGTAGAGCTAATTAGTCGGAACACTTACTTTTCAGGCGTGAGTCACTGGAAGCAGGTGTCAGGGGGAGGCTTTAACGAGGCCCTCGTGACTTGCATATTTCCAGTCGGCATCACTGCGTGTACACTGTGCAGAGGTAGCCCTGCCCCTGCCTCCCCACTGGGTAGGGGGAGAGAGAGAGAGAGGGAGGGAGAGGGAGAGGGAGAGGTGCTCGGACGTCCCGCTATCCAGTGTTAAAAGCAAAAGCCTTTCTACTTTCTGGCCCTTTTTCTTGCTTCCCCTCAGTCTTTCATTCATTCCACAAATGTCTGTTGAGTACCTGCTGGCTGCCGGGCCCTGTGCTAGCTGTTGGGAGTCAGCTGTGAGCTCCATCGCTGAATCCCTGCCACGATAGCACTGACCTCCTTGAGCGGGAGACAGACCCTAAGTGAGGAGCAGAGAAATAAACAAGGCAATTCCAGAAGCCGATCAGTGGATGGAGAAGATAAGCTGGGTGAGAGAGCGCGGCAGCGCGCGTGCTGGAGAGGATTCTCCAGGCAAGTGGCCAGGAAGGCGATGGGAGGAGGCAGCTCTGCCGTGCTCGGCAGGACGGAGGGATCTGAATGTGTGAAGGCCCGGGGCGGGAAATGGGCTGGGTGCTTCTAAAGAGCAGTGTGGAGGCCAGCGTAGTCGGATGGAGTGAGCGAAAGAGAGACACGTGGGAAATGGGGCTGGAGAGGGCAGCAGGCCCAGGCAATGCCGGGCAGTTGCGCTTTATTCTCAGCGTGATGGCTGCCGCTGTGGGTTTAGGCAGGACAGTGATGGGACCAGATTTATTTTAGAGCTTGCTTTCCGCAGCTGGCCGAGGGGAGGAGCCGGGGCCAAGGCAGCAGGTGTTTGGGGCGGAGAAGCCAGCGATGCTGCGGTATCTGTGAGGCGGAAGGCAGGCGTGTGACCGCCACTTGGGCGCCAAGCCCCCTCTCCAGACTGGCACCGAGGGGCTCTGAACTCTGCAAGCAGAGTAAATCTGGTGGGCTGCCCTGGGGCTCCCTCTCTACCTGGCACCATCCACACTGCATGAGATCGAGAGGTGTTCCTGGTCGGGTGGGTGCTCTGTAGGTCTTTGAGGGGCCCAGGGAGGCCTTTGGGGGCTTCAGACTATGCTCTCAGATGGCCCAGGAAACTGTGGTCCACCTTCCCAAAGCATCAACCTAATGTCATCTAGGTTTACATTTAGATTCAGAAAAACAGTCTGAAGCATTTTTTTTTCAAAAATTAAAATAAATGTGGCATAGAATAAAAAAATCCACACTATTTTTTTTAAAGAGAAAATCAAGTGATTTCACCTTTGTAGTCAGCAGTGCTGACTTGGTGTCTACAAGGCTGTTAGGGGTGCCTTGGGGGAAAAGTTTGAGAAACAGGCCTTAAGGTGCAAACGAGGAGAACAGCAGATGGGAGAGAAGGAAAAGGAGGGAAAGAGAGGCCTGGAGGTGGGAGGAATCAAAGAGAAAGAAGAGCGAGGGACTGCAGTCTTTACCAGCAGTTTCCCAAAGGTACCTGTCCTGTTTTCCTCCAACCCCACGGGGACCCCACCAGGCATGAAGGACCCAAGGAAACAGGCCCTTTCACTTCTGGTTCCCACACTGGCTGGCCTTGCTGGAAAGCGCCGTTTCCTCTCTTAAGAGAGCTCCGTGGAAGGTTTTTTCTCTCTTTTTCACCGGTTTTCTTTAATCGCACATGATCCACACTGAGGACAGACGTGTAGCTGCTGCTGTTGGTATTTTTTCTCTAGGCAGCCCCAGAAAGCAAGTCTTTGCTGGGCATGTTATTTACATGGTGGAAAGAACAAGCCATTTCCTTATTAGGGAAACAGGCATGGGGGCTGGGGCGGGCGGGGGGACCGACAGGGCTGTGTGCTGGGCTTCACTTCTGGACTCTGAGGACCAGGGACCCCCTGCGGATGGACGCTGGGACATCCTCCCTGGGGCGTGGCTCGGTCACTCCTAGGCCAGGGCTGCGCTCAGAAGCAGCACATGCCTTTGAAGGCTTCTGCAGTGATGGCGATAGCTTCAAGCCTCAGAGGGAGGGTAGGGCTGGGGGTGTCCTCGCGGTGGCGGTGGCGGGGTGTGTCCTCTGGGCTCAGTTGTTGTCTCTGGTGTCTGAGGAGGCACTTCCAAACAAGATGTCACTGTCGTGGGACATGCTGCTCAGCTGCGACTTGGTTTTGATGAGGAACTGGGTCCTCCGGAACATCACCCTTTCTTGCTCCTGCTTGAGCTCCAGGTAGGAGCGGGAGAAGGTGTGGAAGATGGAGGTCACGGGGAAGGCCATGAGGAGGATGCCGCTGAGGATGCTGCTGAGCGCCACCACCTGGCCAGGCGTGCTCCTGGGTACCATGTCGCCATAGCCCACAGTTGTCATGGTGATGACGGCCCACCAGTAGCAGGCAGGGATGCTGGTGAACTCGGGGCTATCGGCCATCTCGTTCTCGATGACGTAGAGGAGGGGGGCAAAGAGGGCGATGGCCACGCAGAGGAAGAGCAGCAGGAGGCCGAATTCGCGGGTGCAGCGGCGGGCCGTGAGCCCCAGCGTCTGCAGCCCCAGCGAGTGGCGGGCCAGGCGCATGACGTACAGGATACGCAGCGCCCGCAGGACGCGCAGCACCAGCCCCACCTTGTCCAGGTAGCTGTTGCCTGTGCCGGGCTTGCGGCGGTCCGCGGCGGCGCCGTCCACCAGCAGGGTGATGTAGTAGGGCAGGATGGCCACCATGTCAATCAGCGTCAGCGGGCTCCGCAGGAAGGCAAACTTGCTGGGCGCCTGGATGAGACGCAGGAGGAACTCGAGGGAGAACCAGCCCACACACACAGACTCCACGATGAAGATGTTGCGGCACATCTGGGAGCACTGGCCCTGGGAGAGAGGGGAGAGGTCAGCGGTCCCACCAGCAAGGAGCACGGGGCTCTGTCCTGGCTGGGCTACCCGGGTGAAGGGTGGTCTGGGCATGTGCCTGTCCGTGTCCTGCGGCCCCGAGTCCTCTCTTTCTCTGGCTATGCTCACTCCCTGGTTGATCCCGTGCAGACCTAGGGCTTGAAGTACCATCTCAACACTGACCATTCCTAATCTCTCTCTAGCCCAGACCTCGCCCCTGAACTGCACACCCCAGACGGGCTGCCTCCTGGGATGTCTGGTAGGTGTCTCAAACTCATCATGTCCCGAAACAGGCTCCTGATTTCTTTCTTCTTAAAATTTATTTTTATTGAGATGTAATTGACATATAACATGGTGTACAAATTTAAGGTGTGCAATGAGTTGATACATGTATATATTGCAATATGAATAATTATCGTTCCGTTTATTGTGTTGAGAACATTTACGATCTAGTCTCTTTGGGCTCCTGATTACCTGCCCCCTGTGGATTCCCTTCTTAGCGATCAGCAATCCCATTTTTCCGGGTGCTCAGGACAGACTTGGCCTCATCCTGACGCCTCCCCTGTAATCCTCATGAAATCCCACTGGTGCTTCGTTTAAAATGATTCCAGAGTCAAAGCACTTCTCACTCTGTCCACTGCCCCACCTGGGTCCAGCCACCGCCCTCTCTGACTTGCACAGTCGCAGGCACCTCCTCCCTGGGCTTCCTGGTCCCTGCAGTCCACTTCGCACACACAGTCAGAGGGACTCAGAATGTGAATCGGATCCTGTCCCTCCTTGCTGAGCATCCTCCATGGCTCAGAGAGATGGCTCAAGTCCCCCAGGGGCACAGGTGGCCAAGCCACCACCTCTCCCACTTCCTTGCCCCCTGCCTGCCTCGCTCACCTGCTCCAGCCCCACGGGCCTCCTCACTGCTCCTCCAACACCCCAGGCTCACCCCCAGCTCAGCGTTGACTTTTCTTGACTTTCCCTGAAGGATTCCTCTTCCCCTAGACACTCGTATCGCTCTGCCCTCCCTTCCTCCAGCTCTTTACTTCCATATCACCTTCCCAGGGAGGGCTTTTGGGACCTGCCCTGTTTAAAAGCCCTCCCCCTTTGTCCGGTACCCCGATTCCCCTTGCTCTATTTGATCGTAATGCTCATCATCTTTTAATATGCTCAATAAGTTACTTATTTACCATGTTTATCATCTGTCTCAGCCCTGCCTGCCTGCCCCACTGCCCCAGGAGACTGCAGCCCCACAGGGCAGGACAGTTTGTGTATTGTTCACTCTCAGGACCCCAGTGCCTGGAAAGGCCCAGCACGCGCCCAGTGATCCATTCATATCTGTTACCAGGATGGACGGAAGAGCCCTGGCCTGGTGTTTAGACGGGGTGTCAGATGAAGGCCAGGCAGGCAAAGGGAACGCCACGGAGGTGGCCCAGGTGGGGCGGAGGCCTGCTGGGGTGCGCAGCCATCTAGCTCGTTGCCCCCTGATGTCTGTCCCAGGAGAATTCGGTCTTGAGGCTGCCTCACCGAATTTTTCAAGAGAAGCTGGAAATTTGGAGTTTTACATGAAATCTCCTGGGTTTTAAATGTTGTGACAATTCAATACAAAGAAAGCACTCCATGGTTCACTCAAACACATCTGTGCGCTGTATCTGTCATGTGGGCTGCCAGCTGTTGCTCTGGTCTGCAATACAACTGGACGGTGGACCGTCCCCAGTGGGTTTGGACCTCAACCTCAAAGGGGCCTTTGGCAGAGAGGGAAGGCACAAATGGTTCTACCTGGGGCATCTTGTCGGTTCCCGGGCACAGCTGGGTTCTACCAGACCTGCTCTGCTAGCTTTTCCTCTAGGAATATGTGAGAGGCTGGAGAGATGAACTAGTACTGGGTGAGGCTTTGAGATCTCAGACCTCTGGGACAGGAAGCCCCCTCCTCTGGGAAGCCTTCCTGGAGTGCTTACCCTCCAAGTATCCCCAGCGCAGTTGGTGGTCCTCTCACAAGAGCCCCCTTATGGTCACGGGGCTGTCACCTAGACTTGAGCTTCCTGAATCTGGAGACCCACTCTGGTCATCCTGTCTGCCGGGTGGAGCCTGAATACAGTAGGCACTCAAACGTGCACTCAGGTGAAACAGTGAACCCCACTGGTCCCCCAACTTAAGCAGAAGAACAGCATTTTTACTGAGTCATGAAAAAGGCCGGGTATTTTTTTTTAAAGCAAGTATCAGAAGTTGAATAAAACTGCGGCTTTGTTAGTATTTTCCTGATAAAATCAGTATTGTGTATGTTGGAGCCAAGAAGAAATCTACACTAAATACAGGTGCTTCCAGACAGGTCTCCAATGACGGGCATTTCCTCTTTTTTTGGTAGGCACGTATAATCCTTATAGTGAGCACTTCCTGCACGCACATCGCCAGGCAATGTTCCAGTCACTTCCCGTAGACCCATTCGCTGAACCCTCAAGTGCTGTGAGGTGAGCCTGTTCACAGCCTCTTGGACATGTAGGGAAACTGAGGCACAGAGAGGTTAAGTAACTTGCCTACAGTTACACAGCCAGAGTGGACGAAGTGGGATTCAAATTCAGGCCGTCTGGCTGTAGCCCTGCCCCCTTCATCACTACCCCTTATGCTTCTCAAAAGTTCATTTTACTGGTTGAGTGCTGTTTTCTTAACACTGGTTTTTAAAATTCAGTGTATTAAAAAAGAAGTGTCAGAAACTCCCTGCGAGTTATAAAGGCAACACTATCGCGACTCTTTCCATAATATATGTGTGTGGGAAAACCCTCACGTGGTGAGTGGTTCTAATGTTTGATCAGAGAGTTCATGTAAAGCCCCTAGCACATGCAGGGTACACAGCCAGTGCTCAATAAATGCTGGCTGGCATGATGTTTATGTTGAGTTCCTACCGCCATACTACCTATTTCTCCAATGCCTACACAATTTGCACCATCGGAACCTTTTGGTCTGTCTTGAGACCTGCTTCCAGAATCCCTATGTATGGGGAAAGGGTCCCAACTCAAAGGCTGAGGGTCTCGTACATAAGGAGGCTGAACTGTGGGGCTAGATGAGGTCTCAGGCTGCCATGTGGCACCCATACTTCCACGTTTAAGAACCAGACTAGGGACTCAGTCAGACCTGGGTCTGGGCAAGCTGCTTTGCCTCAGTGTTCTCAGCTGTCAAGTGGGTGTGAGAACACCTCCCATACCAGGATGCTGGAAGATTCGCTGAGAAGATAAGATGCAGGCAGAGTGGCAGCCCAGCCCTTGGCTCCTAGTAACTGCTGGCTAAGTGAGTGGTATCCCTGAGAATTGGACACACACCCCGTCAGGCCCTGGAGTGAACACTTTATGGGAATTCTCTCATTTAACAGAAAGAGATGCTCACTATTTGAGGTCATGTGCACACACACACATCTATCAATAAAACTCATATTCAGGACCCAAAAAAGCTTTCTGGGATACTTTCATGCAAGGGAATTAGGAAGGCTGAGAAAGGATGCAAGTTGGTGAAATAAATTTTGATGGTATATGTCATGTGCTTAGCTTGGGGCCAGGTACATCATAGATCACATCATCCTTCCATCTATCCAACAGGGAGTGGCTGAGTGCCTCCTCCCTGCTGGACAATGTTGTGGGGGGCAGGGCATAGCGCAGACCTGCACAGGCATGGAGCTTGTGTTTGAACGTGGAGACGGGCAACACACATGTAAACACACTTATAAACAGATGTAAGCACAACGATGGACTGGGGTGCTGCTCAGCCAGTGCACTCAGGGAAGACCTCCTGGAGGAGGTGACAGTGCAGGTGAGAAGGCTGTGCACTTCTGGGAGGAGAGTGGTCCTGGGCTCTTACCTTCTCCTCCTCCTCCCTCAGGCTGGGTAAGGTGCTGATGGAGAGGTTGACGGCGGTGACGGTGACAAAGAGCACCGACAGGCAGGCGAACACCTTGCCGGGCAGCCCTGAGTGCGGCCTCTCTACCATGTCGCGCAGTCTCCGCATGCAGCGGCCCAGGCGGCCCTCGCCCTCCGTGGGGCCCTCACTGTCGTGGTCCTCGCTGTCCAGCGGGTCGTCCTCATCCTCCCGCTCCACCATCTCGGCGAACTCCTCGATCTTCTGCAGGTAGCGGCGCTTACAGCAGCCGTCCAGGTGGTCCTCGGCGATGCCCCAGTAGAGCAGCTCCTCCTGGAAGGACAGGGCGCACATCTCCCGCAGCAGCCGCAGCTTGCCGGCCCTCAGGAAGGTCAGGATGGTGCCGAAGGCCCCCGGGTTGCGGTCGAAGAAGAACTCGTTGCAGGTGACGTCGTAGTCATCGCACACGTTGAGGATGTCGTCGAAGTTGGTGCAGGCCTTGAGCTGGCCCAGCCGCGTTAGCGGGAACTCCTCCAGCGTGGTCCAGGGCAGCGAGTACTTGATGCCGCCCACGTTGATGATGATCTGGCGCCTGCGGTCCTCTGGCTGGCCGCCCTGGCGGGGCTCGTCTTGTGGCCGCAGCCGCTGGGCTCGGCGGTAAAAGACGCCCTTGAGTGATTGGCTTTGGGGGAAGAAGGCCGGGTGGAAGGAGGCGTCGGAGGCGCAGCTCAGCGCGCTGTAGTCGTAATCAGAATTGTCTCCCGGTAAGAGGGTCATTTTGGGCCTTCACATCCCTCTCGGGCCTGGGGGGAGAGGGGAGGAAAGACCCACAGTGACTCCTGCTGATATGGACTGAATTGTGTTCCCCCAAATTCACAGGGGGGAGCCCTAACCTCCAATGGGTTGGTATTAGGAGGTGGGGCCTTTGGGGGGTGATTAGGTTTAGATGAAGTCATGAGGGTGGAGCCCCCGTGGTGGGATTAGTGCCCTTATAAGTAGAGGAAGAGACACTAGAGGTCCCATGTGAGGGCACAGTGAGAAGGTAGCCACCTGCAAGTCAGGAAGAGAGCCCCCATCAGAACCCGACCATGCTGACACCCTGATCTCAGACTCCCAGCCTCCAGAACTGTGAGTTATAAATGTCTGTCTTCTGTTGTGGCTACAAGCATAGATTTTGGAGCCACGTGGCCTGGGCAAGTTACTCGACCTCGATGTGTTTCAATTCCTCATCTGTAAAATGGGTATGACCATATGATCTACTTCACAGTATTACTGAGAGGATTCAATGAATTATGTACTGTCTAAGACCACTTACTACAGTGCCTGGGACATGGTAGGTACTCAATACTTGCTGTCTACTATTATTTTTTAAATTATTTTATTTTATTTATTTTTTGGCCATACAATGTGGCTTGCAGGATCTCAGCTCCCTAACCAGGGATTGAACCCGGGCCATGGCAGTGAAAGCCTGGAATCCTAACCAGTAGGCCACCAGAGAACTCCCACTGTCTACTATTATTAGTATTTAACTCAAACGGACACCTTGTGTTCCTTCCACACATGGAAAACTGATATCACTTGCCATAAATCAGGGTCAATGTCCAAAAAATGCACAGTTATCACAACGGTGCCATGTTTGCTCATATATCAGTAAACATCATCTTGAGGATACAGGAATGAATTGGACAGGCATGCTCACTCCTCCAGAAAGCCCTCCTTGGCTCTTCCAGCTAAATCGAATGTCAGCCCCTCCCCCCATTTATCTTCACTGCACTTGTCACCTGTTTTCGAATGATCTGTGTGCAAGCCTGGCTCCTTTAGTAGACTGCTTGCTCCCTGGGGGAAGAGTATGCTTTACTCGTCTCTGAATCCCTGTGCCCAGCAGTATAAAAGCTCCAAGAAATGCTTAACAAATGATTACGTTTCCTGTTGGTGAGGCCAACACGATGAGGGCACTTCTGAGAAACTGAGGTCAAAAATCTCAGCTTCTATAGACTTCTTCCTTCCCAACCCTCAAAGCTAAGGGTTTGTGCCACTAGAATGAGATCGCTTATTCATTCATAGCTCATGGGCTGCATTTGATTCACAAATATTTTGCCTGGCTTGGAGAAGATTTTGAAAAGGGAGACATTTCCTGTAAAAATTCGTATATCTTGGTTTCTTTTGAAAAATCAGACTATCTGGTAATGTTTGGCCCAAATTCCAGCTGAGAAATGACTGCCCCCTTTAGGCAGGGCATGAACGCTACAATACACCACAGTCCCTACCCCTCCCTGTTGTCTTCCTAACACCCACTTTACTTCTCTCATGTATGTTTCCTTCCTGGCCCCTGTAGGCATTTGAGTTTGAGACCCCTACATGACAGCAACAGAGCTCTCCAGAATTCAGCTGATCCAGGGAAAAGTAGTAAGGGTCTAATACTTTGCTTTTAAAAATCACCATTCCTCTCCCCAGCTCAATTCCCCACGGATGCAAGTGGTACCAGCAAAGCCTATCAATTACAAATGGAAACTATTTCCGATACCTGAGTGTCCATCTGTGCTATGGACATGTTCAGGGGAAACACACGCGGGTCCACACACATACACGCAGCCCTGCATGGATGAGAAGCAGTGCTTAACAGGAGCCACGGCGGTTTCCACATCTGAAAGGGGCGCCTTCCTAACAAATTCTTTCACAAAAGCAAATCCTCACTCCACTCATTTATCTTTGGGGCAAGCTATAGTTTCACAGATCAGGTTTTGGAAAACTAGGGTACACCCGTGTTTGAAAAAAATGATTTGATTTTAAAGAGTTGAGTGTTTTTAACTTCACCTAAAATTGGAACTCATCTCCTCAGGCAAAGCCTGCTAGAATCCCTTGAAGGGGAAAGATCGCTTTTAAGTGGGACCGCTTTTCAGCTCTGCTGCTTTCTCTTTGCCACCAAAGACAAGAGGGAAAACGACATTCTGTTTGGCAAGAATAGTGATGAAGGTAAAGGAATATTCCTCTCATCCTGCAAGCCCTGGAGAGCTCTTGTGAAACCCCACATCTGTAATCACTTCTCTTCTTGCAGAATTTCTTCTTTCAACCCTCCTCGATTTCCCTCCAGCAGAAAGCACCCCCAATGAACGATTCCTCTTTTTTTTTTTTCTCTCATGACCCACGTCAATTGTGAGTTAAAGCCTCAGCCTCCTATGTGGAAAGTTGTCCTGTCTCAGAGACTTGTTAGAATGGAGAGGAGAGAAAAAGCATGCTTCGTTCAGGCTGCTTGTATGCAGAGGGCCAGAGGGCCCTGGGGAGGCCCAGATGCTGGAATTTGCTAAGCGAGCGGGGGGAGCACTTCTCCCGAGCCTTTGGTCTTGGGGTTACCCAGTCTGATGGGTGTGGGGTGACAGTTCTGCACGCTAGAGTCTCGGGTGAGGATCATAGATCAAACAGGCTCCAAAGTCCTGCTTCTGGAATGTAATGCTTCTTTTCACCCAGCCTGATACCCTCACAAAAAGGCTGATCTTTTAAAATTACCCTACGGTGTTAGGTCTGTCGGCTCTCGAGCATGAAATTCAATGATTTTACCTCTTAGGGTCTATATGTGTACTTGGGAAGAGGAAGCCATTTGAAAAAGGGGCTCCGATGGTGGGCATGAAGAGGAGTCGTCCTGAGGGAGCCGTCATGCATTCAGTCAACACTTATCATGTGTCGGACTGGTCTAGGTCTGGAGGCACAGCAGAGGACAAGACGGACCCAGCCCTGTCCTCACGGAGGTGACGTTCTAGTGGGGGAGACAGTCTCTAAGTAAGTACACAGGCTGTAGTGGGTGCTGTGATGAAAACAGAACAAGGTGACAGATGGGAAATGACTGGGGGTCAATGTTAGCTGGAGGGCTAACCCAGGAGGGCTTCTCGGAGGAGGGGGCCCTGGGGGCAGAGCCAGCCCTGGGAGGACCTGGGGGAGGGTGTCTCAGGTGGTGGGAATGGGAAGAGCCTGCTCCCCGACCTGGGGATGGGCTTGGATGGTCAAAGACCAAAGTGAAGCCCGAGTGGCTGGGCAGAGTGAGTGAGGGGAAGGTAGGAGAAGATGTGTGTGGGGGCATCGGCAGGCATCAGACGGAGCTGGGGTTCATTCCTCGTGGGCGAGGCATCCTCAGGAGAAGATTCAGGCTGGGTTGGGGACAGCAGGCTGAAAGCCCCTGTAGTCATTCTGGAAAGAGACCATCGAGGTTTGGATCAGTGGAGGGGTCTGGAGAATTGGATGGATTTGGGGTGGACTTTGGTGGAAGAGCTGACAGGACCTGCTGCAGGACTGGAGTGTGGTGAGGGGGAGAGACTAGGCTGCAGGATGATTCCAGTGGTGCCATTCACCCAGGTGACCGATAGGTGGTGCTGTGATGAGGCCTGAGTTAGAAGCAGCCTTTCCTGGCTGTGGGATGATGGACAGGAGAGGGTGTGGGCAAATCAGGGAGAGAGAGCAGGGATGGGGGCCTCGCACATGGATGGATGGGTGGTGTCAGACCACCAAAGCTGACCTGATGATCATGTGTGGTCGGGGAGGGGATGGTATTAGCTGGTAGCTTTGACCTGGCTGGGCTGGGGTGGGCAGGAGGGCCAGGCTAGCAGAGATATGGCGAGGCGCAGAAGCCGGTATTCCCTGTGCTCAGTGCCCGCCGCCCGGCACCCACTTCCCTGCCGAAGCTGCACTCCACCCCAGGCCCGAGTGGTCAGTGTGGGTAGACACCACTAGGGGGGGCTCTGGTAGACGGAATAATCCCCCCAATCCCCACCCTGCCCCGCCCAAAAGATGTCCGTGTCCTTATCCAAGCCCCTAGAACCCCTGAATATGTTAGATTATGTGGCAAGCAGGAATCAAGCTTACAGACGGAAATAAGGTTGCTAATCGGTTTCCTTTGAGGTGGGAAGATTTTCCTGGAGTCTCTGGGGCCTCCATGCAACCACAAGAGTCCTTAAAAGATGGCAGAGGGAGGTAGGAGGGTGCATCAGAGTGATGCAACACTGTGAGAAAGACCCGACTGGCCAATGCTGGCTTTGAAGATGGAAGGGGCCACGGGCCAAGGAAAGCAGGCAGCCTCTGGAAGCCAACACAGGCAAAGAATGGACTCTCCCCTAGACCCTCCAGAAAGGAACGCAGCCTGCCCACACCTTTATTTTAGTCCTGTAATGCCCATTTGAGACCTCTCTTCTCCAGAAGTGTGAGGTAGTAAGTTCGTGGTTTTTAAAATTATTAATTTTTTTTGGAGTATAGTTGATTTACAATGCTGTGAAGTTCCTGTTGTTTTAAACCACTCAGTTTGCGGTGATCTGTTACAGCAGCAATAGGAGACAAATACAGGGGATGTTGAGAAAAAGCTGGTTAGACTCCAGCTTGGGGGGCAACTTGCTGACTACCCCAAGACAGGGAAGCAGAAGAGCCCACTAGCTCTGAAGTCTGAACATCTGGGTTCAAGCCCAGTCACTCTGTGACTTTGGAAAAGTCATGTCCTGCCTCTGAGATGCAGTTTCCTTCTCTGTAAAATAGGAATATGAGTTGCTCCAACCTCCCTGAGTTATGCTGAGGACTAAAGCAGATTTCACAGGCGATGTGCCTGGCCCAATGCCTGACACCCTGTGGACCCTCAGTGGGCCTGCTGTATTATTATTAGCTATGAGGGAGGTTTGTCGTCCTCCTCCTCCACCAGCCAACTGTGACTCCTTTCTTGACCTGATCAAGCAGGACTGGAACCCAGCATTGTCTGACCCCCAGAGCCCATTGCTGGAGGGAGTGCAGTCTGGTATAGCCTCTGGGAAAGCCATCAGGGGTACTGAGGGGAATGTACCTTATGATGCAGGAAACCCACTCTTTGGTATATTGCCCAGACCTGGGTCCACAGGGGTTGTGATAGACATTGTCTGTAATATATTATTTACACTCAAATAGTTGACTCAGCATCTGCTTCTGGGGACTCATATCTAAGCGAGGAACAAGGCACAAGAATGTGCAGCTTGTGTTGCTTTGGTGCTAGGAGGTCTCCCAGTGTCCCTCCCAGGGGGGAAATGAACAAGCGATGCAGATGGCGGATGCCTGGAGGTTGCACAGGAATTAGAAGCAACGGACTAGATGTAGGTTTAGCAACACATTTAGATCTCAAAAACATGGTGCCGAGTGGAAAAAGAAACAGAAGTTTATAGCACTATGCTATTTATGTAAATGAACACACACACAACATTACATATTTTACGGAGACTTGAGCACATGTAAGGACCTCTATCAACCACAGGCAGGGTGCCTGGGAGGGCAGGGGGAGGGGAATAAGTGTGGGGATTGGGATGAAGGGAACAGTGACTAAGGTGGCCTGGCACAGGCCAGTGATGAAGAGTGGTATAAAGTAGAGTGTGGTTAGCACAACCCTGGGTTTTAATCCAGGTTTTAGAAAAAAGAAGAAGAAGACGAAAAAAATCAAGCCACTGCGTTCGGAATCTCCCTGGACTCAGTGGAGTTGGATTCCCAGGCCCCTCCCCAGAGCCTCTCCATCAGAATCCCCAAGGGGGAGGCCCAGGAATTGGCATTTTCGAAGGCTCCCTGAGAGCCTGCTGACGTTTGAGAGAGAGAAAAGGGAGGGGGCCAGGAAAGCCTGCAGACCCTCTAGCTGCTCTGGGCTTTGGCAGGAAGCCCCCTGCCCAACTGCTCAACCTCCTTGGGGTTCTGGAAGCCTCTGTGGATCCCACGCTAGGGGAGCTTCACTGGAGAAGTGGAGAAGACCCTCTGTTTAGAGAGAAAAACCTTCTGCACTGGGGCTGCCTTGATCAAATGCCCCTTTGTGAGCCCACAGATCCGATGACACTCCCCGTGCAATTTCTTTTCCTTCTTCCTGGGAGAAAGATGATGTTCACGAGCTATGATGGAGGGCTGAGTACATTTCCAAAGAGAAATGAGCACTGAAGCCAGGAGGAGTTCTGAGGGGCAGCCCCCGCCCCCCGCCACCATGAGGCTGCTCTGTGGTCAGCATCTGACTGAGGGTGGGGTGCAGGACCTGGGGGGTAGCAGGATGGGAGGAAGGTCTAAGTCAGGCTTGCCTCGCTGTTACTACTGCTTTTGTTCATACCCATTCGGCCTGATACAGCCGTCTGCACCTACTGAGGCGCCGGCCCTGTTCTGGGCCTGTTTCCCCCTATAAAGTGGGGACAAGTGTGCCGACCTCACTGGGCTGTTATGAGGATGTGGTGAATGGAGGTTTGCTGCACGTATGATCACTGTCACTTGACCTCTCATCCCCAGGGCCACATCCCATCAAGGACAGGAAGGATTCCACAAACTGTTATGTGCTGATTCCAACTGCTAAGACACCTCTTGGGTCTCTCCAGGGTTTTGACCAACTGCTGTCCTCTCTCGACTCCACTCTTCCAGTCCTAGGCCTGTCCCTCTTCTGAGCAGGAGGGGGGGATGCAGAGAGAGCACCAACCACTCACAGTGCTGTAGCAACACACGTCACAGCCTCCCATAATCACACACTAGGCGCCAGGCGCTGTGAAGAGCCTTAACTGTGCGAGCCCACGTCCTTCCCTAGGAGGCAGGTGTTACTATCAACACCCCCATTTTACAGATGAGGAAATTGAGGCTTTGAGAAGTGAAAACTCATGACTCTGGTGATGAAACCAGACTCCAGCTAGGTCTGTGGGATTCTGAACAAACCTCCCTGACTCTGCATTTTACTGGGCCCCTGCATTGCTCATTCCTGGTGGAGCGGGGAGGGTGTCCAGCACCAGAAGCAAGCCAGGGACCGGGTCTCTCGTCTCTATTTTCTATGCACAAGCTTTTGAAAAGTCTTTGCGGATGGGGAGAAGCAGGCAACTGCCCATAGCTGGGGAACCATCTTTATTCCTACTGCGTATTTGCACAAGAGCAGAGTAAGAAATCAACAGAACTGCTTGCGTCAAGTTCCCAGTTGCCATTTTGGTCTCTGGGCAGAACTCTCCTATGGTGTAGACAGGCACCAGCCAGGGGTGAGGGTGTGGCCTCTGGACCACGCTGCCTGGCTCACCATTCACCACCTGTGCAGCCTTCTGCAAATAACTTCACCTCTCGTGCCTGAGTGTCCTCAGCTGTAAAGTGGGGGTAATCATCGCAGTCTCCTCCTAAGTGCTCGGAGCCATGCCTGGCACATGAGAAGGGCTCTGTGCTGGCTAGAATGGCTTCTGCACAGCACGCCTGGCACCTCCCCTGCCCGCTCCTCCCCTTGCATTTCCTCTCTCAGAGGAGGAATGTGAAGCGGACAACTCCTTCCAGAGGGCTGGCCCTCAGGGCCGGCTCTCCATCTCACCTGGCGCTGAGGTCAAGCCACTCACTTGGCTGGGCCTCAGTTTCCCCATCAGCAATGTAAACTGATGAGGCACGTTCCTGTGCTTGGCAGAACAGTGGCCTCCCAAAGATGCCCGTGTCCCAAGCCCTGGATGGAACCTGTGAATATGTTACCTAACATGGCAAAAGAGATTACGCTGCTGTGATTAAACCGAGGGCCTTGAGATGGGAGATGACCCTGGATCGACTGGTGGGCCCAATGTCACACAAGGGTCCTTATAAGAGGGAGGCAGGAGGATCGGAGTCAGAGGAAGAGATGTGATGACAGAAGCAGAGGTTGGAATGATGCGAGCCAGGAGCCGAGGCAGGCAGCCTCCAGCAGCTGGGAAAGGCAGAAACGGATTCTCCCCCCAGAAGGAACACAGCTCTGCTGCCCCCTTGATGTTAGCCCAATGAAACCTACTTGGACTTCTGATCCCCCCAAACTGTAAGATAAGAAATTTGTTGCTTCCGGCCACTAAATTGGTGGTAATAGGTGGCAGTAAGAAATGAACCAAGTGCAATGCAACTCTCTTAAAAAAAAAAAAAAGTGTTTCCTGAGTTCCTCGGTTTTTGGCTTCTTTCTGCCCACCCCACTCCACACCTGCCAACTTGTGTGATCCCCTGACCCTGATCGGGTGTCGAGGGCACCCCACTGATCTCTCCATGCAGCCCTTCCCCTGCCTGGGCAGCTTCATCGGTCACGTTAGGGCTCCTGGCTGGGCTGACTCAGAGGTGGGTCACGCCGCATTAATCCTCAATTAAAACGTTAATCAAAACAGATCCAGCCATTAGGCTGGTCCAGGTCCTGGCATTCTGGGCCTCTGTGCGATGCTGTGCCTGCGTGGGGCGATCCATCTTCCTCGGCTTCCTCCTGTCCTCCCTCGTTACAATCCAACCATGCTGGACCTCAGCCCTGCTTCCTGTGAGCTGGGGCCCAAGTCACTGGGGTGGGGGGGATATTTGCTGGGAGCTGGGCTCTTTCCTCCACCCCGCCACCCCCAAAGAGAGAACATGCCGGAGACGCCTCTCCCCCCAGACACAGGCAGCCTCTGGAGCCTCCCCGCTCTGCTTCTGGCAAAATAACAGTTTGCCTTCTACCAGGAGGGGCTTTGGGGTGGGAGCCGGAAGGTCCATTTCTCTTTGCCTCCTTGCAGCCCCCCAATCTGGGAACACAGGCGTAAGCAGAGGCACAGGCTTGGAGAGCCGTGAGGACCTTGGGGCAGCAGGAAGGGGATACCGGCTTAAACAATCCCTCGTTTCTTATTCCTTAGCAAGTGTTGAGGCCGCGTGCCCGTGGTCAGCTGCGGCGGGAAAGGGAGGAAGGAACGAGGGAGAGCATGGCGTGCCTGCCCGCCCAGGGAGACGCAGGTGTGAGGTTGTGACCACAGGGCAGGGGAAGGGCTGAGGCACCATTTGGATCCTATCTGGAGCACATTCACTCCAGGTTCTGACTTTGTCAGTCAAATACTGGCTGCTATGGAACAAAAATGGCCACCAGGGATTGAGTGCTTGCAGCTAGACTTTCTTGCCTCCCCCTTTATATTAATTCTCTTTAGAGTGGCTTCTCCAGCCGCCATTTTCCACCCAGGGGCTCCATCTCTGGGTTTAATGAGCCAACCAAGAGTGGATTCCCAGACCCTATATCTTTGGCAACCGGAAACGTTGACTCTTCCTCACATATTCCGAAGGGGGATGTGGAGAAAAGACAGCCCAGTCAAGACACCTTTTAGGGGTCCAGGGGGTTAATTCCTTAGTCTCGGTTTGAGTCTCTCAGTCCTACATCCAGGACACATCTCTCTGCTCTTCTGTTCCCTGGGGCATCTCCCTCATCTCTTGCCACAGCCCGGCTGTGTGGCTGGTGCAGAGAATTCAGAATGGCAGTGGGACAGGAGCTTAGCCCCCAGATCTGCCCCAATCAGACTCCAGGACTCCCCCAGCCTGGGTTCTCAAGGCTCGGGACAGGAATCAGGGCTGTCTTGTTTCTAACACACTCACAGTCCCCCGTGGGTTTGGAGTGGGTCCCATGACAAACATCTTTCCACTGGAATGGGCTGGCTTAGGGAATGACTGGTGAGGGCAATCCCCAGGGGCCATCCTCACCTGTCTTTCAGACACACCCTCCCTCCCTGCTCGACAGGTGCCTCTGCAGAGCTCCAAGACAGAGGACACAGGGTCAAGCTCAGGTCTGACAGGTTCTGAGAACTCCACTCAAGAAAGCCAGCACATCCTGGGTACCTGCCCCTCCCCTGGCTCCAGCAGTGCCAAATCTGCCTTGGAAACGTGCTCCGGGGGGGGGGGGGGTCCCTGAAGTGACTCTGACTGCAGTCATGTGTGTGGGTATCAAACACACCCTAGTGAATAAACCTCTGCTTAGATTCATAGAGTCAGAAGCAGCCCCTTCCCCCTTAACACACACACAATGAATCAGAGCAGTTCCTGCTCCCTTCTCCCACCTCCCCTGCATTTGTCTTGAGGGGTCAGCAAACGGGGTCTCTGTGTCCGTCTCGTTCTCCTTGGTGACTTTGGTGCCTGGCACCCTGTATGTACTTAAGAAGAGCAAGTGCTTAAGAAAATGCCTGCGGAATGGACAACTTAACTAATACACCCCATTGGTGGGAGCCTCCCTTCATCGGTATGGTTAGATCAGTGTTTCTCAGCCCCCCTCCCCACTACCACCCTCCCCTAAAGAGCTTTTTAAAGACCTTTTCTTCTTATCCAACAACCTATTCCAGCCTCCCCCTGCTCCTCCTTGAGAATGAATGCAGTAGGCGAACCAAGGAAAGGCTGTTCTGCAACCTGTCCAGTGACATTCTGCCTACACACATGGGGAGGGGGGATGTTCTCCAAGCTGCAAGCTGGCTTCCATCCTCTCCTGCCCCCATCCCATCCCTCTCCTTCACGGTTCTCTCCTCAGCACAGTGCCTCAATAACTGTTAAATGAATGAAATAATGAACGTTGGGCACTTGGCATGGTGAGCTGTGCGTAGTAGGTGCTCAACCAATCTTTGTCCAATCCGTGAATGAATGAATGAACTTCTCTCTTTTCCTTCCTCATCCGAAGACTCCAATCCATCCAGGCTGAGCCCCTTCTTGGTAGGGAGCCCCGGAGGCTGAGGAGTCCCCAGAGCCCAGCACACAGTGGGCGCTCAATAAAAGCTTGTGGCGTTAATGAGTGACTCAATAAAGCCCACTGACAGGATGCTCCCTTCGGAGCGGTGCCTAAGGATGAAGTGAATGAGCGAGTGACAGACGCCCCCCTACCACCTCCCCCCAACACTCCCTCTTCCCTGGATCCTCCCGCGAGACGCCGAGAAACCTCTGCCATAGCCGGGATGTACCCCCCACCCTCCTGCCCTGTCACTTCGCACCCCGGGGACCCCAGGGAAGAAAAGAAGCTGGACCCGCACCACGACCGTGGCGAGCGAGCTCCACCCCACCGCCCGCAGCTGCTCCCGGATCCTCTGTCGTCCCGGCCGCCCCCCTCAGTGGTTTTCGGGGTCCCCTCTGGGGCGCCGGGGCCACGGCCACGTGCATCTCCCCCTACCGGAGCCCGAGTCCGCCAGTCCGGCGGTGCTCGGAGAGGCTGCAGCGCGCCAAGTTCCCACCTCAAGTTCGCGGCACAGCGTCCCCACCGCGGAGTTGGCCGGGCCGCGGCTCGCCGGCGGGTCCCGGCGAGGACACAACCAGGGGCTGGAAGCCACCCGCGCCACCTCCCGGAGCCGCCGGCAAACTTCGGCCCCCAGGCCCCGCTCGGCTCCGGCACTCGGACCCAGGGCCACCAGCCTCTGCCTCCCGGTCCCCGCCGGGCTCCGAGTGCGCCGGGAGCGCCGCGAGGCAGCCGCCGAGGAAGGGAGGGAGCGGGGCGGGAGGCGGGCCGGAGGGAGGGGCGGTGCTCGGGGCGGGGAGCGCGGGCGGCGGCGAGGAGCGCGGAGGCCACGCGGCGCCGACCGCCGGCGTCCGGGCGGCCCAGGGCTGGGCCCGGGCCCTCCGATGTGCAGCGCTCCGCTGGGCGCCTTCCCGAGTCCCGGCCCGGACAGCACGCGCCGAACGCCCAGCCGCCGCCCTCTCCCCTTTCCCCGCCCTCCCGCCCGCGCCTCTCCGCCCGCCTGCCCTCGTGGTCCCCGCGCTCCGCTGCCCTCGGGATGCACTCGCCCCGCAGCGCGCCAGCCTCCTGGGGTCAGGTGCTTCCCCCCGAGGTTCGAGTCCCCGCTGACCCTGGACCCCTCGCGTCACTGCCCCAGGCGCCAACGTGCCACGTAAAGGCTCCACGCTCCGCTGCCGCGGGGCCGCACGCACCACGCGCCCGGTCTTGTGCTTCTCCCTGGAGGTCCGAGTGCGCCGTTGCCCTTGGGCCCCTCGTGCCACTGCGGGCCAGGGACTGCACGCGCCTTGCGGCGTCAACTTCTTAGGGACAGCACGTGCCGCGCCAGGTGCCTTTCCCTCCAAGTCCCTGTGCGCCACCAGCCCGGAGTCCGCGTGGCCCAGCTGCCAGCACCCCCAGCCGACGCGGGGCACTCGGACCGGGTCCTGGGGTCCCGAGCCGGCTGAGAGCGACGCCTCACCTCGGAACTGGTAGGAGTCGCGCCTTTGCTGGGGGTTGGTTTGGAGGGCTCTGCCCGAGAGAGGGCGCCACCGCAGAGCCGGCCTTTTAGGGTCGCTGGCCTCGCACCCCGTTTTCCTCTTTTCCTTCCAGTCTCTACCGCCCTTTCTCACCATCAGAGCACCCAGCAAGGCCGTGAAGAAACCCTGCTCTGAGCCCGGCCTGTGGCCTCCTCCTCAGGCGTGGGGAGCAGGCTCCGGAGCTGAGAGCGCTGCTCTTTCTGGGACTGCGTGAAGAGGAGTAGGGTTAGGGTGTCACGGCTCACCCGTGCCGCAGAGGCCACCGCCACAAGGAGCTGCCCCCAAGAACTCACTTTCTGTTGGGAGACAGGCTGAACCAGCAAAGCCGCTGAGGCGCAAGATGGGAGGCTGTGAGAAGGGCAGGGAGGAAGCCCGAGCAGGCGGTGGGGCTACAGAGTGAGGGGAGAGACCGCTTTAGCGAGACCTAGGGGGAGGCGACATTTACACTGAGCCCTGAGCAAGGAGAAGCAGCCCATCTTTGGAAGATCTGGGAAGAGAGCTTTCCAGGTAGGTGGAACCGCAAAGACAATGGCCCCGAAGCCCAGGAGAGAGAGGTGTGTTTGAGGAGCAGCAGGGACACTAGAGAGGAGTATTGGGGGGCGTGTAGGAAAGGAGGTCTGCCTGGCTGTGTGGGCTTTGGTGCTCAGGTGGTCCCTGGAGTGCACTTTGAGAAACACAGCTCTATGTGGTGGATCAGGCCCCTGCCTTCCTCTCCCTTCTGAAAATCGGCGTTTATATCTTTTTTCCTTGCGTATTATCTGTCTCCCCACTAGCCATCAAGCTCCACCAGGGCCAGGATTGTGTGCTCTCCTCCTGGCATCTTCCACACTGTCTGGCACAGACAGACCAGGCTTCTGAAATAGTTGTTGGAGGGATGCTTAGGACAGTCCCATAGGATAGAGTTGATCCTCTCAGTGAGACATAGGCCTTGCTGAAGACCACAGGATAGAGATGGAGAGCGGGAGTTCTCAACCTTAGCGTGCATCAGAATCCACTGGAGGGCTTGTTAAAACCCAGGTGGTTTTAACAAGCGGTTTTGTTTCAGTGGGTTTGGGGTGGGGCCTTTCAAACAAGTTCCCTGCTACTGCCGCTGCTGATGGGGTCGCTGCTGGTCTCACGCTTTGAGAACCTCTGATGTTGAAGACTTGAAACTCAACCCAGCTGGATCTGACTTCAAAGTTCATGTGAGCTACCAGATCCACTGGGGTGGGAGGGTGGGGAGACTCAAGCCTTGCTTTCTGTTGTGTAGGATCAGCTGGGCCTTATGCGCCCCTCCGTGGAGGCGCTGTCCGCATTAGAACGCTGTGAGTCGGAGGCAGATGTTGGGGTGACCTGTGGACAGAGGACCCGAGACACTGGTGGAGACCATGGTAAGAACCATTCCTCCCTCCCACCCCCCATCCACCCCACAGGCACAGACTCGCTTGCTGGGCCCAGGAGTTAAATTACTGCCTGATCTTATCCCTGACTTGTGCTAAACTATGGCCAATAAAATTCTTTTAAATCCTTTTAAGGAATTCTCTTGGCAGTTCCTCCCTCCCTTTGGAGCCTTCCAGATTTTCAGCTCTTCTTTTTGTATCTTCATTTTCCTCCTGAGAAGCATTCCTTCCCAAGCTGTTGTGTGGAAATAGATGTTGATGATGCCTGGAGAGTTTCCTGAAAAGATGGAAATGACCTGTGTTTGCTGAGCACCTACTAGGTGCCAGGGAGGTTGCTGGGTGATTTGTGGATGTCAGAGGCACAAACTGGGCCAGTCGGTGGGCTCTGGCTCGCAGAGCTGCTTTATTTGGCCCTTCTGGGTTGACTTTTTTTAATTTTGAATTAGTTGGCCAGCCTGTAAAAATCAGGAGATTTCACATAATTTGTTTTTCTTTTGAAACACTGCGAGGTCTGGCTGACATCCCCCATGAGAGCAGTGTGCTGGTGTTGGGTTGTGCCCTGCCCCCTTTGCCCATGGTTTGCCCCTCAACCCTCATCATGTCCTTTAAGTTACCCCCGGACCCCTGGAAGCATGAGTTGCTATTGTCTCGTCTCAATAAATTGTCTAGGGCCACCCAGTAAATGGCAAAACTGGATCTGAATCCAGGCCTGGCTGACCTAAAAGCCCAAGCTTGTCACTAAAAAACAAGGTGCTATTAGAACCGGGGGCAGGAGGAAGATGTGGCGTCTCTGGCCCCAAGGAAATACCTTAAAAGGGAGTTACAGTCTGCAGTTTAAGGGTATGCTTTCCTTCCCATTCATAACCCACTGTCAGTAAGTCATAAAGTTCTGGGTTGTTTCTCCATGGCAGAAAGGGTTACCCAGAGCTGTCCAAACTTTTTAATCCATCCTGCCTCTGGAGGTGAAAAGGCTAAGATTTACGAGACAATTGGTTAGAGTTAGGAGGCGGGTGTCTAGGAAGGGGGGTGGCAGGTGGAATTTTCTCCCTGAGCTCTCCTGGCAGGGGGTCGGGCTGGGTGTCCCCGGCACACAGCTTGTTGCAGGAAAAATGCTGCCCTGCAAGTTGGGGTGGGGATGGGGGTCGGGGTGGCATTCACCTGCCACCTCTCCCAGCACTCTGCCGCTTTTCTGTGCCTCAGACACCCCAAGCAAGCCACGTCCTGGGAATTCCCTGGAAGGGAATGTTTGAAGTTTCCTGAGTGATTCTAAAGTGCAGAGGTTGAGGGAGTTCCCTGGCAGTCCAATGGTTAGGACTCCGCGCTCTCACTGCCGAGGGCCCAGGTTCAGTCCCTTGTCGGGGAGCTAAGATCCTGTCGTGATCTTCCTATAGGTTTCCACACAACCATTTCCTCCGCGTCTTAGTCAGTTGTCACTTCGGGGTTCCTAGTCTAGGCTGGGATCAGGGTGCAGTGGAGGAGGTTGAGGCACACGAGGGTACAACTTTAAGTCTTTGTTTTAAAAGTTGCTGTGTTGCTTATCATGGATTTGTTTTGCACTGGGTTTGTTTTTTAAAAAATATTGCATCCAAAAAAATAAACATTGCATCAAAAAAATAAATATTGCATCAAAATGCTACTTACCTCGATTACAGAGCTTTTTAGCCTCCTTACATTTTGCTCCTCGGGCGAGCGTGCCTCACCTGCCTCACCCTAGTCCCAGCTCTGCTCCTAGTCTAGAGTGTCCTGGAATGGGAGTCAGGAGAGCTGAGCTCTGGTCCAGCCTGTGCCCCTAGACTCGCTGTGTGACTGGACGCACGTCCCCTAGGTGCCCTGAGCCTCTCAGCTGCACCATCTATCCAGGGAAGGGCTTCAAATAATAAGTTAATTTATTTTAATTTTTTATAATACATTAATTCTAGAATGATCCGAGACCCCACTGGGGCTTTGATAGGTTGTGCATCTGTCTCCTGGGGGCTTTGGGATGTTGTAAGCCTCACTGACTCTGGTCTTTATGGGATGACACTGTCCTTTTCCCGACACCCCACGCGGGGTATTTCTCTGTACAAACACCAGGTCTTCATGGCTGCTGCGTGCAGTGAGCACTGAGGCCTTTGCTCATTTTCCCTGAGGGAAATGTTCAGTTCTGGAAGTGTGGGCATGAACCCTATTCTTTGATGTCTTGCTTCTTGTTCTTTGGTTTCATTCAGTGGATCATGTGACACTCATTCATTGTGGACCTTCTATACGCCCAGCACATAGAAGTCACATTTCTAGCATTAGAAGAGCTTAGTTGTAGTGAAGAAGGATGCACGTAAGCAGATCATGTGTTGAGCGAGGTCTGCACGGGGTAGAGGGCTTCCAGCTAAGGCCACATCCAGGGAACTGGGCACTGTCCTTTCTCCTGGGAGGAGCCTGCATCCTTGGTGCTATCTCCAGGTGCCACCATCCCAGAGCAGTGTACAGTCACCTTCCTAGTAGAATCCTCCGGACAGTGATGCTGTGTGACATTTTGCATCCACACCTGAACAGGCAAAGCTCTGAGTTAGCGCTTTCAGTTCCTCCTCATTCCCCATCTCCCTCCATCCCTCCTCTGGACTGTGCTTTGTTCTTCAGTTTTTCCTGGTCGGTCAGCCCCCAAAACCCATTTCAAAGCCCACCTCCTTCTTTTAGCTTTCCTCCACAGCTCCAGCCCTCAGGGGGCTCTTTCCTTCACTCTTTTCCAAAGCCTTTATCAACTAATAGGCGCTCTGCCTGGAGCTTTATTAAGATCTGTCTCGAGTTCCTTGTGACTTCAGCCCAGCCAGGATTCTGATTCTTGCAGAGAGAGGGCAATTACCCAACAGACAGTAACAGTTGGGAGGGCTCTACCCCTCAAGTCAGTGGGTACAAACAGATGAATCTTGCTAGGACTTCCATATTTTAAAAATAATGAATTATGTACCAGTATTTGAACTTCAGGAGATCTCACATAAAAATCTGGATTGCTGGCTTCCCTGGAAAACTAAAAGATGCGCCAACCCTGGACCTGCCTTCCTCCCTGGCAAAAATTGGCTAGAGCTGGTAGCAGCTTTTTCCTTCAGATGGGACATGGGGTCTCTAGTTTGCCACATTCTTACTACTCCTTGATGTCTAACGCTGGGCTCCCTTTACTCATCTGTTTTACCTTCCTGGCCCCTGTAGGCATTTGAGATTTTAACCCTTGCTTTCAAATGTCTTTTCCTCTAAGAGGAGGGACAGTTCATCAGAGCGCTGTGCACTGGCAGAAGCTTAGGAAGGCTCAAAGGGAGGCTGGGTGTCATTGCTAAGGAGTGTTGGGTTGATGGGGGAGGGGAGAGTCAGGAGGTTGTTTGCTATGAATCCAGGCTGTAGATTCTTAGTATCAGTGAGCTTAGATGGGCGTTAAACTGGGCTGGTACTATGTTGCTTTACCTGTACATATAGAGACATATTTAACGTGACTACAAAACAATGTAAAAATTAAAGTAAACTAACTTATTGAGGGCACTTACTATGTGCCAGAAACTGTACTCAGATTTTTACATTGAATTCTCGTAATAACCCTGTGTGGTCAGTACTATTGTTTCCCCCACTTTAGAGGCAAGGGAACGGGTAAGTAACTTGCTCAGGATGACACGGCCAGAAAACAGTGTCCACAGATGACCCTGGAACCTCGAGCTTAGCAGGACTGGAGGCGCCGGTAGATGATGGGTTTTAAAAATCACTGTCTTCTCTATGTTGCCTCCTTTCCTGGGATTGGAACCTGCAGGCCTCCTGCTGGGAGGCTGTCAGCTTTGAGGCTCCTTTCCCTGGCACAGGGTTGGAGTTAGCCAGCCCTGCAGGTCAGTTCCTGGAGGCTCTTTGATCTGGAGAAATGCAGGAGGATAAGGCTTTACCGAGAGGAGGATGGGGTGGGGGTTGGGCAGGGGCCCTGTCAGCCCGGCCCAGGTCCCCTCAGACAGTCCCTGGATCCCAGAAACGCAGGCCCCGCCAGCCGACCCTGGGGCGTGAGCTCATTCCTCCAGTGTCCCCACATCTGAGGTCAGTGCCCCGTTGCACCGCTCTCTGCATCCATCTTTCTGCAGTGGAAGATTTTAGTGCCCTTGTCGTTACTTTGCATTGCTTCTGGGCTGCGTTCCCTCTTACTTCATTTTCATCTGAAATCCTGAGCTCACCCTCCTCGGAGCTGATGGGACCATTTATTTCCAAGGTTGCAGCCAGTCGGAGGGTGGCCGACAGCTAATCGGAGTACTCTGTCTGGGTTTTTGCCACCTTGTTTTGTTCCTGTAGACAAGGATGGGAGACAGGAGAACGTCTTCATTTTGCAGCAGCAAAGCTGTCAGAGCCTTAGAGCCTCAGTGCGTATCCCCTTTGCCCCAGAGGACACTGCCTTGGTGGACTCTGTCCCTCGGTCTTTTATCCTTTCGGACTCAAAAGCTTGGGAGAGCACAGCATGGGCTTTGCAAGTGTCCAGTCAGATACTCCTGGATTGTCATAGTTGCAATGGCTCCGAGAGACCGTTTTCAGACCTTCTCTCAGTGTTCTGATAATGAAACAAAGCCCAGAGAGGGCAAGAGATTTGCGGAGATTGCGCAGCAAGTTGAGTGGCAGAGCAAGACTGACAGGCTCCAGCTCTGTTACATTACACGAGCCGGCCTCTTCAGAATCTCAGGCCAAACCTCAGGAGGTCCCTTCCCTATGCACCAACCGTCTGGAAAGCTCTGCTGCCGGCCCTTCACGGGGCACTCCTCCTATTCCTTCGGTTTGAGCTCAGATGTTTCTTCCTCAGAGAGACTGCCTCTGAGGTCTTCCTCTAGAGCAACCCCTCTCCCACATCACATTCTTTCACAGCCTCTATTTTCTTGTCCTCAAGAGCTCTGATCTTATCCCAGTTGATCTCCTATCAGAGTTTCATTTACATTTTTATTGTCTCTCCCACCAGAATGCAAGCTCCCTGGGGGCAGGGACCATGTCTGTTGTCTGTTTTATTTTCCACTCTCTCTCAAGCACCTGGCACACCAGGGGTGCTCCATAACTATATTTAGAACGAAGGAATAAACCTATACAGGTGGATTTCAGGGACTTCAACTGATCCTTAAACAAAGGAAACCGTTTTCCGGAAGTGATGAAGATTTAAACGTCTTTAAAGCAGAATCACTTTCATTTGCTTTAGGTTAAGATTTTATTTGTGGAAACAGAGTCCGCTCCTAAAAATGCTTCAAGGGCATATATCTAGCCTCACTTTTATTGGTTCATTTGACACTATTTGCTCAGCTCCAGGTCTGTGCCACGCCCCGTGCAAGGTGCTGGGGGGTGCAGAGACAAGGAGAAGCCGGGATTCACCAGGATTCTTCTCAAACTGGCCTCCCCACAAAGGAGAAGCCACTGGTTCACGTGGTTGAAAAGTAAAGGGCTTGGTCTGCCTGACTCCAAAGCCCATGTTCTTTAAAAGCTACTTAAATAATGATGGTGTAATTTACATAGGGTGAAATGCTGCAGATCCTAAGTGTGTGGTTTGATCAGTCTTGACAAATGCATGCACCTGCATAACTCACACACCTATCAAGGAACAGAGTTTCCATTACCCCACGTAGTTCCCTCCCCTTTCCTATCAGGCCCCCCTCCCCCAGACCTGCCATCCCAGAGGCCACCACTGTTCCCATTTCCTCCACTGTAGATTAGCTTTGTGTCTTGTGGAATTCCGTGTGAGTGGGACCATACGGAGTGTATTCTTTTGTGTCTGCCTTCTTTGGCTCAGCATAAAGTTCAGTGCTCAGCTTTGAACTTGGCGTTTTGCTGCAAATATCACTAGTTCGTTCTTTTTCATTCCTGAGTAGTGTTCTGTTGCATGGGTGCACCACATTTGTTGCTCTGTTCCCCTGTTGATGGACATTCGGGTGTTCCCAGTTAGGGACTTCTGTGGATAAAGCTATGAATGTTCTCGTACACGTCTTTCTGTGGACATGCGCACCCATTTTTAGTAGATTCCTAGCAGTGAACTTGCTGGGTGAAAAATCCCACATCCTCATTTACAATGATAGACTACCTCCCTGTGCTAGGGTCTTCTGTCTGGAGGTGTGACCCGGTTGTGAACTGTGTGAAGGCCCAGTGCATTACTATTTGCATCACTCTGCTTAGTAGCTCGTCCACAGCCAGCTCTGATGAGTAGGTTGAGGGGTGAGTCTTTTTTGGATTGCTAGTTGTTTGGAGATAATCCTCCTGGGTGTCTTGTGTTTCTGCATGTCTTGTAAGCAGATTCACAAACTGTTTTCCTTTAGACCACATTTTAGAGGATGTTTGTGTTGGGAAAAGTTTTGGAAGATAGAGATAGTGTTTCTTTCCGGAGCAAAGGACAAGCATGTTTACTGTCCATTAGAAAAGATTTAGGTTTCCAAATCTTATTCCAACTTTTAAATTCCTTTTTAAAGAAAGGAAATTCTGACAAGGGCTATGCCACAGATGAAGCTTGAGGGCATTATGCCAAGTGAAATATGCCAGTCACACACACAAAAACCCAAATACTATGTGATTCCACTTATATGAGGTACCTGGAGTGGTCAAATCCATAGAGACAGAAAGAAGAATGGTTGTTGCCAGGGGGGTTGGGTGGCGAGTGAGTGGGGAGATGTTTAAAGGGTATAGAGTTTTGGGAGATGGAGAAGTTCTGGATATCGGTTGCATAGCAATGAGAATATTAACACCACTAAATGTACACTTGGAAATGGTTAAGATGGTAAATTTTATGTTGCACATTTTTAATTTATTTTTGGCTGCGTTGGGTCTTCATTGTTGCGTGCAGGCTTTTCTCTAGTTGTGGTGAGCGGGGGCTACTCTTCTTTGCAGTGTGCGGGCTTCTCATTGCGGTGGCTTCTCCTTGCAGAGCACGGGCTCTAGGCGCGCAGGCTTCAGTATTTATGGCGCGTGGGCTTCAGTAGTTGTGGCGCGCAGGCTCAGTAGTTGTGGCGCACGGGCTTAGTTGCTCCGCGGCATGTGGGATCTTCGCGGACCAGGGCTCGACCCCGTGTCCCCTGCATTGGCAGGAGGATGCCTAACCACTGCGCCACCAGGGAAGTCCATATGTTGCATGTTTTAAACACACACAGACACACATGGACGAAAGATTTGGGTTTCCTAAGCTCAGGGTTCCTCTCCTGTAATGCAACTCACTGTATGTCTTTGCACTACCCAGTGGGAGCTGGGGCTTGGGGAACTCATATGAGAAAATGTTGATCCTCTAGCTTGCAAGTAGGGCCAATCTCAGAACCTTCACAGTTCCTGACAAAAGTGATCTCTGTATTTTTTTCCTTGGGGCACTTTTGACAACAGTAAGTATAGTTCAAAACTTATCTTTAAAAATCCTGAAGTCCTTGTCTATGCCCTCTTGTTCACAGCTTTATTCCCAGGGGCTTGCACAGTGTACAGTGATGCATAGAAAATGCTTAATAAATATTTGTAGAATGGATGACTGGATGGCTGAGTGAATGAACGCGTGTTGCCTCGATCCCATCATCTCTTCCTCAACAAGGGAACTTCGGGAATAGACGGCCTGGCTAATTGTCATAGCTGTTTGGAGGCCAGCTCCTGGGGAGCCGCCTCTGCTTTGTGCCAGGCTGGCTGTCGTCTTCCCCCCCCATCACCTCCCCTGAGCTTCTCCCACACAAATGCTGCTGAGAGCACTTCAAGGGGGACAAAGCCCCACCGTTCTTGCTCTGCCAGGTGTTTGCCTGTGATGGTCAAGTATTGCCCTCTCTGTGTTACAGAAGAGGAAGCAGAGGCTCACCAAAGTAAAGGTCTCATGTAACTGCCCTGCGCTTGGCCACTGGCTGGCCAGTCTCAGATGGGTCCAGGTGCTGCGGCTTTTCCCTCCTTGTACTGCTAGCAGCCCTTGGACATCGGGGGGTGGGATGGCGGTGGAACTTAGAAGTATCTTGGGCTGTTGACAAGAGGGTCGACCCACCTGTTAGTGGTTGACAGAGTCCTGGTTTTAGGTGGGCGTCATCCTGCTGGGGGATCCCTGGGGGCTTCTGGGCAGCTGCCAGAGGAAGGCCCTTGTGCGACTCTGAACAGCCCCGGGGGTTATTTAACTGGTGGCTGGTGGTCTGCAGGGGTGGGCTTGGCTTTCATGGCTCTCTTGATACTGACTCACATCCTAATCTTGGTCCTCCCAAGTCTGGTCCCTCAGTCTCCCAGTCTAGTCGAGTCCCCTCCAGCCACCCCTGGAATGGAGGGCTCCGGCAATTTCTCTGCTGTCTTTCCGTACCCTTATCATGGAGCACACTTAATGTTCATTCCCCTTGGGGCCTCTCATTTATTTTCAAGAATTTCCTTTTGAAGTAAGAAAAAAAAAGGAACCTTATCAATTTCTCCTTTTATTTCCTCTGAAACAGTTTTAATTCTCTTTCACACAGTGCGGATCCTTCTGACTTATTGGGGCAGAGTCTTGGATGGGAAGGATGGGCAGAGAAGGCAACAAAAACATAAAGACATATTTCAAGAGAGTCTGTTGTGGCATTTAGAAATTGTAGGGTGGGTTTGGGGTAGAATGGGGCTCCCAGGTTAATGCTTTCTCATCACATCAGCTTACATGCCCGGTCAAGTTACTGAATATTTATTAAGCATCTACTGTATGTCAAACGCTTTGTTGACTCATGGACCCTGAATGCTTAAAAGCTATGCTTTCTTAGGGGTAGAGCGGTAGCTCTTGCCTTTAATTTCATAGGGACTGAAATGAAAAACCTTTTGGGGGAAAAGAAAAAAACATTAGCTGTCAGCAGTAGTAGTAGTTTGTGCATTCATTGGTCCACTCATTTACTCATCTTGAAACAAACGTTTATTGAGCACCTGCTATGATCCAAGCCTTCTACTGGCTCTTGGGGATATGGCTTTGGCCATGACAGGTAAGATCTCTGTCTCCATGCATTTTAAATATTAGTGTGAGGGAGAGGCAGTAAATAATAAACAAATACATATGGAATGATAGATAATGGTAAACGAAGGGCAGCAAAGTAAAATGGTGAGGGTTCAAGAGCAGTGGGGGCAGCTCTGGGAAAGCCATGTCCGGGGCTGAGTGCACTCCGCTCACTCAGTATCACTCCTTGCGGAGCACAGGGCTGAGCCGCAGATCCTTTGTCCATAGCGTCTGTCCCTTGTGTTCCTTCTCTGCGAGTCAGGAACTTGCCGTGCTGAACCATTGTCACCCTCACCCCCTTCTCTTTGGCTCCTGCCCCACCTGCATTCTCCTAAATCCAGTCCATCCACTAGTGCCCTGGGCCACCCCTTGCTCATCTGCTCCAGCTGCCCTTGCCGTGGCTCCAACACACCAGGCGTCTGGAACATTCTTCTTCCCCAAGCTATCTGCACAGCTTGATCATTTACTTGTTTTTAGGTCTTTGCTCAAAGGTCAGTGACCTTCATGGTGAAGTCTTTCCTGGTCACTCTATTCAAAAGTACAGTCACCCCATCCCTACTCCTAGACCTCTCCATTCTCTATCCTGTTTCCTTTTCCTCCTTAGCTTTTGATTTGACATACTGTAGATTTTGATCATCTGGGATGAGGGAGGAAGCATTACCGGAATCCGAGGGAGAATGGAGACGGAGAGCTGTCTGGAGAGAACCAATGACCTGCAGTTGAGGGACCAGGCAGCCTGATGAACTCGTCCTCTCCTCACTCCCTCTGGTCTTGGCCAGGCCCAATCAGAAGATGGAGGCGGGTACCTGTCAGCCTCTAAGGGCACAGAGAAGGGTGGAGAAAGCGATCTGGAGGCAAGTGGCCTTCAAACTCTTGTTTGGAGCCCTAGGCTTTTATTAAAGAGTTTGGGGGCCATCACAGTGGGCAAGGGTTGACCCAGTGGACTGGACCTTGGTCAGGCCAGCAACATTTCCACCAGTATGAGTGTGGAGAATTACAAGGCCTGAATTTGAATTTCAGCTCTCCCACTGACCAGGTATGTGATTTTGGACAAATCACTGTGCCCTCTGCCTCATCTGTTAAATGCAGCTAAAAATCCCTGCTCTGCATACCTCTCTGGATGGTTGTGAAGTTTCAGTGAGGTTCAAGATGTGGAAATGCTTTGCAAATGGCAGAGTCTTGGACAAATTTGTTGCTTTCATTTCAGCCACCAGCACATTGCCTTCGTTGACTTGGGAATTCCAAGTCTAGATGCAAAATGGGTTACCTGTCACCGTGAGGACCTGGGAATGACAGATGTTTTTAGCACAACCGATTCACTTCAATTGGTTTCTGATGGAAAAATCCACAAAATTCTTAAACTCCCAGGTGTGGGTAGTAATTCTGTTACCCATCAGTATGCAGGATACCCAGTTTTTGCTGGGGACCTGTAGACAAGATCTTGACTCCAGCTTTTAATAAATGCTTCAGGCAGTGATCAGTTTATTTCCCTCCTCCCTCCCTCCCTCCAGCCAAAGGGAGCACCTCTCCGGGGGTGAGGGAAGGTGGCAGGGTGTGGTGTGCCAAGCAGCAGGAAGAGTGTAGGGAAAACTGCCCTCCCTCTTTCTTTGTTCTGGGACTCACATGCCAGGCTGTAGCAGCTAGGAGACACCCCACAGCCGGAGGCCTATGATTCCTGCTCCAAGGAGAGCAGAGAACATTGCTGTGGTTGCCAAGGCATTGAGATGCAGAGGGCGTGGCTCTTCAGCAATCTGGACCACTAGCCCAGCGTGAAGTTGGCTGGTGGGCACTACACGGCTAATTGCTGTGATTTGGCATTCAGTGCTGGGTACAGGCATTGTACCAAGCGCCAGGGTTAGAGGCGGTTCTCAGTCAGCCACCGCTGCCTGCTGTCAGTCTCCGGCTTTGATAATGATAATCGTGTTTGTTGCTGAGGGTGGGGAAAGAGGCCCTCTTTTTCTCCCTTTGTCAGCTTACTGAATCCATCCTCGTTTCCAGCGATGGGGTCTCATGGCTCAGCGGCCCGAACTCTAGCCTGGGCAAGGGAAATTTGAGTATTCGTCTCAGCTCTGTTACTCCCTCATTCCATCTTTGGGCAAGTTACTTCCTTTTCTGGCCCTCACTTTATCTCCTAGTAAAATGAGGGTGTTGTACTGTGATATGTAAGGTTCCTTGCAGTTTGAATACCTTGTGTTTCTAGGCGCGGTTTCTCAGCCCAGGCGCTACAGGGTGCCTCGTGTTATTGTTTTATTGCACTTCACGGGTATTGCGTCTTTTGCAAATTGAAGGTTTGAGGCCACCCTGTACCGAGCACGTGTATCGGCTCCACTTTTCCAGTAGCACCTTTTCACCTCATGTCTCTGGGTCACATGTTGGTTATTCTAGCCACCTTTCAGACTTTTTCATTTCTATTGTATTTGTTATGGTGATTTGTGATCAGTGATCTTTGATGTTGCTACTGTTAATTGTTTTGGGGCACCACAAACCCTGCCCACATAAGATGAGGAACTTAATCGATAAATTCTGTGCATTCTGACTGCTCCACCGACTGGCCGTGCCCCTCATCTCTCCCTCTGTCCAGCCTCTCTATTCCCTGAGACACAACAACATTGAAATCAGGCCAGTTAATAATCCTACGATGACTTCCAACTGTTCAAGTGAAAGGAATCGTTGCGTGATTCTCACTTTAAATCAAAAACTAGATATGATGAAGCTTAGCGAGGAAGGCCTGTCACAAGCTGAGATAGGCCCAAAGCTAGGCCTCTTGTGACTAACAGTTGGCCAAGTTGTGAATTCAAAGGAAAAGTTCTCGAAGGAAATTAAAAGTGCGACTTCAGTGAACACATGATAATAGGATGAAACAGACTTACTGCTGATATGGAGAAAGTTGTAGTGGTCTGGATGGAAGATGAAACGGGCCACAATATTCCCTTAAACCAAAATCGAATCCACAGCCAAGGCCCTAACTCTCTTCCGTTCTGTGAAGGCTGAGAGAGATGAGGAAGCTGCAGAAGAAAATTTTGAAGCCAGCAGGGGTTGGTTCATGAGGTTTAGGGAAAGAAGCCGTCTCCATAACAGAAAAGTACAAGGCGAAGCAGCAAGTGCTGATGGAGAAGCTGCAGCAAGTTATCCAGAAGGTCCAGCTCAGATAATTCATGAAGGCGGCTACGCCAAACAACAGATTTTCAATAGAACGAAAACAGCCTTCTACTGGAAGAAGATACCATCTAGGAATTTCATAGCTAGAGAGGAGAAGTCAGTGCCTGGTTTCAAATCTTCAGAGGACAGGCTGACTCTCTTGTTAGGGACTAATGCAGCTGGTGACTGTAAGCTGAAGCCGGTGCTCATTTACCATTCTGAAAATCCCGGGGCTTTTAAGAATTATGCTAGATCTACTCTGTCTGTGCTCTAGAAATGGAACAACGAAGCCTGGATGACAGCACATCTGTTTACAGCATGGTTGAGTGAGTATTTTAAGCCCACTGTTGAGACCCACTGCTCAAGAAAAAAGATTCCTTTCAGAATATTGCTGCTCATTGACAGTGCACCTGGTCACCCCAGAGCTCTGCTGGAGATGCACAATGAGATTTATGTTGTTTTCATGCCTGCTAACACAACATCCATTCTGCAGCTGATGGAGCAAGGAGTAATTTTGACTTTGATGTCTAATTCTTCAAGAAATATACTTCATAAGACTATAGCTGCCACAGATAAGTGATTCCTCTGATGGATCTGGACAAAGTCAATTGAAAACCTTCTGGAAAGGATTTATCATTCTAGATGCCATGAAGAACAAGGGGTCAATAGAGTCTGTCATACAGAGTGAAGTAAGTCAGAAAGAGAAAAACAAATACCGTATGCTAACACATATATATGGAATCTAAAAAAAAAAAAAGGTTCTGAAGAACCTAGGGGCAGGACAGGAATAAAGACACAGATGTAGAGGATGGACTTGAGGACACAGGGAGTGGGAAGGGTAATCTGGGACGAAGTGAGAGAGTGGCATGGACATATCTACACTACCAAATGTAAAATAGATAGCTAGTGGGAAGCAGCCGCATAGCACAGGGAGATCAGCTCGGTGCTTTTTGTCCATCTAGAGGGGTGGGATAGGGAGGGAGGGAGGGAGGGAGACGCAAGAGGGAGGGGATATGGGGATATATGTATGCATATAGCTGATTCACTTTGTTATACAGCAGCAACTAACACAACAATGTAAAGCAATTATACTCCAATAAAGATGTTAACAATAAATAAATAAAAATTAAAAATAAAAAAAGAACAAGGGGTCTGTAAGGTCGGATCTTAACAAACGGCACCGCGAAACAGAGGAAAGCTTCAAGTGAGCTTTATTAGGGAGCGCTCCCGGGCGAGGGTCACTGGTCCGAGAGAAAGGGGCCAGAGAAGTCGCACCCGGGCGAGGGTTGGGCAAGATTTTATAGGGGAAGAAGGGAAAGGGGTGTGGTGAATCTGGGAGGGCGCAGGATATTCCTTATTTGGTGGTCTTTTCGGGTATCCTGGGGGACCGTTAATCCCGCCTCTCGAAAGGCGGGAAGGCTGGGCTGGGTTCAAAGTCCCCAGGTCAGTTCCTGGAACTGGGTGGTCCCGAGAGTTTCGGTCTGAGGCAACCTGTGAATCTGATTGTGTTCCCCTGCCTCGGGCCAGTTGGCCTTACAGGGTCAAAATCTCTCTGAGGTCCGCCTGTATTGACACTTGGGGCAGGAGCATTCTTAGCTGCGGGGGCGGTCCTGTATTTTGTCCGGTGTCTCCAGCATCCCTGGTCTCTACCCTGCTGGATGCAAGGAGCACCTGCCCTGAAAGGCATGACAAAGAGAAATGACTCCAATAAAAAATGGTAACAAATATCCCTGGAGAGCAAAATTGTGCCTGGTTAGGTTAAGAGCTATTGATTTAGGGTGTAGGCTAAAAGTTTTGCGGTTTATGGGAAATATTTTCCCTGGATATTACTCTTGGAGGGTAAATTATTGTCATTGTTGTTGTTTCTCCCTCTCTCAGTATATGTAGAAGACCATGTACTATGTGCCACACATTGGGAATATAAAATTGGACCAGACAGACCTGTTTCTGGTGTGTCCTGGTTCTGGTCCTACCCACACATTGAAGCCCATATTCTAGAGAGGGTTTGGGGAGAAGGAGACAATATTCATGTAACCACATAAGGCAATTTCAAATCTCACCTTTAAAAAGGGGATGTGATGGAATGCTTCATGGTGCCTAATTTATCTTCATGTTTAACAGTTTTGAAATGTAACACATTAAGTACTATAACCAGAGCGTATTAAGCATTAGGTAACATATCCAGAGATAGGACTAGAAAAAAAATATATATTTTTCCTAGGCGGGGAAAAATCCTTTGAATTCCTAAGCTTTGTGAAATTTATTGAGGAGTAAGTAATCTTATTAGAAGTCTGCATTAGTTTCTTGTGGCTGCAGTAACAAAGTACCACAAAGCAGGTGGCGTAAAATAACAAATATATTCTCTCACAGTTCTGGAGGCCAGAAATCTGAAATCAGTGTATCAGCGGTGCCATACTCCAGAGCCTCCAGGGGAGAATTTTTCCTTCATTTTCCATCTCCCAGAGGCTTCTGGCGCTCCTAGGCTTGTGGCAGCATCCCTCCACTCTCTGCCTCCGTCCTCATGTGGTCTCTTTCCCTCTTGTGTCTCTGGGTCCAAAACTCTCTCTCTTTTCTCTTACAAAAACACTAGATTTAGGACCCACTCTCATCTAGTGTGACCTCATCTTAACTTGGTTACATCTGCCATGAGCCTGTTTCCGGCTAAGGTCACATTCTCAAGCAAGAGGAATTAGCTCTTGAACATACCTTTTTGGGGGGCAGATTCAACTCAGTGCAAAGGCCAAGACTGATTAGTCAGTCATGGCCAAGGAGAAGTGAAATCAAGTCCCTCTGCTCTGTGAGTCTTTGAAATAAGCCAGTGAGAATCAAGACCAGTTTCTGATGTAACAACCCTGGGAAGAGCAGGCCTCTCTTAAATTCCAGTTCCACAGTTACAGCTGGTCTGTGCACACAGCTTCAGCTCTCCGGTCCCTCTCCCTCTGTTGAGTCCTTCCAGCAAAACCCTGACCCTGATTAAATCCAGCTGTCCCCAGCTGTGCCCACGCTGGACACTACCTGGACAGAAAAAGACAGCTGTGCCAAGGGTCTCTTTTTTTTTTTTTTTTTTTTGGCGGTACGCGGGCCTCTCACCGCTGTGGCCTCTCCCGTTGCGGAGCACAGGCTCCGGACGCGCAGGCTCAGCGGCCATGGCTCACGGGCCCAGCTGCTCCGCGGCATGTGGGATCTTCCCGGACCAGGGCACGAACCCGTGTCCCCTGCATCGGCAGGTGGACTCTCAACCACTGCGCCACCAGGGAAGCCCAGCCCGTTGTCTTTTGAGCCACTCCAACTGCTCAAGAGAATCACAGACTCTCAGCAGCATTTGATACAGTTGACCTTGTCCTTGAGCTACTCTTGAGCTACACCTCACGCACTCCTGGCTTCCCACCTACCTCCCTGATGGCTCTTCCCCAACCTCTTCCTCCTGACTTCTGAATATTGGAGTAAATCACCACTTAGCTTTTGTCTCTCTCCCCTCCCCTTTCTACATACAGAGGCTACGTGATCATATTCAGTCCCAAGTCTTAGAATACCATCTATATTGGGATGAATCCTAAATTTATATCTACAGCATTGATTCTCTTTTGATTTCCAGACTCATGTATCTATCTATTCAACAACTCCACTTACACAAAGTACCACTGATTCCCCTCCAACCCAGATCACTCTTGCCCCGTCTTCCTCACCTCTTTCTAACCCTAATTTATCAGCCTAAAGTCCTAGGAGTCTTCCTTTATTTCTCCTCTCCCCCCATCCCATATCCAATGTATCAGCCAGTGATACTGTTACTCCCTTCAAAACGAATTCTGAATCCATGTTTTCATCCCTCCATGGTCCCTCTTCTGATCCAGGCCACCATCATGTCCTGCCTGGAGGAATGTAGCAGCCTTTCAACTGGGCTCCCTGCTGCCATTCTTTTTTTTATTTTAATTAATTAATTAATTTATGGCTGCGTTGGGTCTTCGTTGCTGCGCGCGGGCTTTCTCACGTTGAGGCGAGCGGGGGCTACTCTTCATTGTGGTGCGCAGGCTTCTCACTGCGGTGGCTTCTCTTCTTGCGGAGCACAGACTCTAGGCGCATGGGCTTCAGTACTTGTGGCACACGGGCTCAGTAGTTGTGGCTCGTGGGCTTTAGAGCGCAGGCTCCGTAGTTGTGGCACACGGGCTTAGCTGCTCTGAGGCATGTGGGATCTTCCCGGACTAGGGCTCGAACCCGTGTCCCCTGCATCGGCAGGCGGATTCTTAACCACTGCTCCACCAGGGAAGCCCCCTGCTGCCATTCTTGCCCTCTTACAAGTCATCCTCCTCTGTGCAGCTGGAGGGATCTTTTGAAAACTTAATGGCATCACCTGCTTAAAATTCATCAGTGGCTTCTCATTGCACTTAGGAGGAAAAAGAAATCCCAGTTCCTTCCTGTGTGTCTGGTGGGGCTCCTGCCTCCCTCTCCAGCCTGTCTTCTCACCTCTGCGTTGTCTAGGATACTACTCCAGGCTTCTTCCTTCATCTTGCACAGGCTTACAGCTTTTGCCCTTGGTGTTCCTTCTAGATCTTTTCATGGCTGCGTCTTCTGTTTTTCATGTTTCAGCTCAGAAGCCACCTCTCCTCAGAGACCTTTCCTGGTAGGTGACCACTAGTAGTCTTTGGTAGCTTCTTCAATTTCTGTTATGACAAGATGTCCCAGACTCATCTTGTATACTTCCTGCCCCAGACCTAGAATCAGTCATTTCTCCAGGGGGCTCTGGTTCTTTTATTGCAAAATGACACCTAGAGACCACGATCTAGGCACTAGGGTGCTCATTGGTACTGGGTTGGTCATTGTTCCTAAGTCTTTTCAGAAGATAGAGTTAGGAGATATTACTTAAATATATATATATGTATACAGTAAATCACGATTTCATACTTCAAATTCAGGAACCACAGGGCTTTTACTTAACTTCACTGATTTTACACTGCGTCTTCTTTCCCTCATGCCAAAACCCTCATTCTTTCAACAAAAACATAATTGCTCACCTTCTTTATCCCACTACACACACACAACAGTCTCAGAATAGCAAAACGTCAGCATTACTGTCAACAAAATGATTACCAAAAACAGTTTAAGATTTACTTGCAGTCCTTTTGCCCTTAGAATAATGTAAGTCAAAATACTGTCACTTAAAGTCACTTGGCATACTTCCTCTCTGTGAGGTGATGCCACCAGCTGGATACATAGTATCTTCTGTTTTAATTTATTTTCATCTTTCAAGTACTGCTTTGTGAAAAATTCAACTTTGTAAATATGTAAAATATTTGTATGGTATCTCCACCCTTCCCCTGCCACTGGCTGCAGATGTCCACAGTCTAATCCCTGGACTGGAACCTGTGAATATGTTACTTTACATGGCAACGGGATTTTGCAGATGGTATTAAGGATCTTCTTCTTTTTTTTTTTAATATTTATTTATTTTGGCTGCATGGGGTCTTAGTTGCGACATGCGGGATCTCTGTTGCCGCGCGGGAGATCTTCATTGCGGCACGCATGTGGGATCTAGTTCCCTGACCAGGGATTGAACCCTGGCCCCCCTGCATTGAGAGCGTGGAGTCTTACCCACTGGACCACCAGGGAAGTCCCCAAAGGTCTTGAGATGGGAAGATTATCCTTGATAATCCAGGTGGGCCCAATGGAATTATAAGGGTCCTTATAGAGGGACACAGCAGTGGGGGAGTCAGAGAGAAAATCTGGTAATGGAAGCGGAGGTCAGAAAGCAGATCAGACGCGGCACTGCTGGCTTTGGAGATGGAGACACAGGAGCTGCAAGCCCTGGGATGCAGGCAGCCTCCAGAAGCTGGCAAAGTCTGGGACCGGGTCTCCCCCAGAGCCTCCCAAAAGAGCACAGCCGTGCCAGCGCCATGATTTTAGCCCAGTGCCCCCCACCCCAGACCTGTGAGAGAATAAGTCTGTGTTGTTTTTAGCCACTCATGGTACTTTGCTACAGCAGCCGTAGGAAACTCATACAGTTCCAAAAACTGCGTCTAGCATTTATTCCTGCCACCTCCACCCTATTCCATCCTTCCCTTATAATCTTCAAACTATATTTATGGCATATCCTTCCATCTTTAAGAACTATAATCATACATATATATGTGTATCTACATATATATGTAATCAACTATATAAATACATAACCAAATACATATATCTTTGTATCCCCTGCTTAGATCCATAGGTTCTATACATGTTCTTTTCCTTGCGTCTTTCACTTAACCGTATCATCTAGAGCTCACTCCATAGCGGTATGTAGAGCTATTCCTCCTTCCTTTTTATAGCGTCGACAATCCCATTGTGTGGAAGTACAGTATTCTATTTACTGGTCTCCTTTTGATGACACTGGATTGTTTCTAGTCTTTTGCTGGAACAAATAGTGCTGCAGAACATATATCCTTTTGTATTTTTGCCAGTGTATCTTTGGGATAGATTCCTAGAAGTAGAATTGCCGGATCAAAGAGTAAATGCATATGCAATTTTGCAGATATTGTCAATGCCCTTGACAGGGGGTATAGCATTTTGCATCACCACCTACAATGTGCAGGAGGGCTGGTTTCTTTCCCCCAAACCTTGTGTATAAATCTTTGGATTTTAGCCAATCTGATAGAGGAAAGATGCTTTACCAGAGTAGTTTTTTAATTTTAATTTTATATTGGAGTACGGTTGATTTACAATGTTGTGTTAGCTTCAGGTGTGCCAGTGTAGTTTCAATTTGCATTTTTCTTATTATGAGCGAGATTGAACATCTTTTTTATGGTTAATAGACATTTGCATTTCTTTTTTTATGGGTTGTTGCAATTACATTTGAACGAATGAGTAAATGAGTGAATATATCAGAATTTCTAGGAAGAAGATGAGCTCCTTGAAGGAGAGCTAAACATCTCCCATTTCTTTGTTTCCCAGCCACTACCACTCTGTCAGACGCCTAACACCGCGCCAGGCACCTCACTGGTACTTGGTAAACATTGCTTTTATCAGGCTGGAAAGGAGAATCTGCTGGCTTCTCTTCAATGTCCCTTCAGTAAAGGGAACAGCAAGAGCTGGCTTGTGACTATAAGCACTTGAGAAACCGATCTGCCAGGTTCTGCTGTGGGTTGTTAGAGGTGGGTAGCTGAAGGTTGGGACGGATGCTCATGTCGCACCTGCAGCAGCTGCGGCCCCAGCCAGGACTCAGCTCTGGCTGCGAACTGACTGGCAATTCCTGCGCCCTCTGTTTCGCCCTCCCCGCAAGCTGTTCTATACCCACCAGCCTGATCCAGCTCTTTGTGTTCAAGGAGTGGGAGTCTTTAGATGGATACGGAGGGTGCAAGGCAGGGTACCGTGGCGGAAAGGTGACTGGCTTTGAGCCTAGTGGCCCTGGGTTCGAATCCTGGCTCTGACACTCCCTTAGCTCTGATTACTTGGGTGAGTTGTTTAACCTGCCCTGTCTCAGATGCTTCGTGGAAAATGAGGATAATGGTAACTTCAGCATCATTTTTTTTTAAAAAAAGTGTGAAATTGTACTTGTGGAGCACGTGATATCTGGCAGCGATGTTTATACCAATAAGCGTGGTCAGCTATTACATTCCTAGTATAAGTGAGGCCCGGTGCTTTGTCTTCTTATGTGTCATCTCATGTATTCCTCATGGTGACCCTAGGAGGTCATCGCATTATCATCCTGCTTACTCAAATGAGGAAACTGAGCGGCAGAGCTCAGGTCGTGGCCCACGGTCTCAAAGCTACCGACTGTCAGAGGCAGAAAGTGAACCCAGGTAATTTGCCTCCCAAGCCAAGGTGCTTATACCCCGGCCTCACCTGAAGGCCAGTGAACCAGACCTGGCCACCTTGTGGTGGGTGGTTTTTGGACAGGCTGTGGAGTTTGCAGGGTCCAGTGCAAAATGAAAATTGTGGGCCCTTAGTTTTAGAATATTAAGCATTTTGAGATGGCAATAGCAGAGCGTTCACCCAAGCACAGGGCTCTTCTGAACAGGGGGCCCACTGGTCACATGCCCTTGGCAGCCCACCCGCTGGTCTTGGCAGGGCTATGCCTCCCAGCAGACTGAGGGCTGGTGGGGTGCAGCCTGCCTGCTCTGGGGATCCCTCTGAATGCATTGCCAGCCTCCTAACTTCTCCAAAGACCCAAAGGAAACCCTGCGATCTGCTGACTGGCCCCCAATACGAACCCTGAAAACATTCCTGGCTGCCCTTGGTTCCACAAAGAGCATCACCATGTGTGCATGAAATCTTTACACGTGACTCAGGCTGGCCCGGAGCCCTGATGTGCTCAGATGAGATCAGGAAACGCTCCATGGGCAGGATCCTCACGTTTCCTCTCCAGCATTACAACATAAGAAATTATAATAATAAGTACGTCAATTATTATAGCAATAGTAATAATAGTAATAACATAATGACTTTTACCAGTGATTAGTAATTTACTCTGCATTCAGTATGCACATTTACTTAACTTCTGCAGGCTACAGACTTTCTGAAAAATCAGAAACCAACCTTTTATGTTCAAAGTTATAACCAGTGTTTTCTTTCTTGTTCTGAAAAACTCTAAATGCTGCAGTTTCCTGCAAAATTCAGTGAAGATTCTAACACCTATCAAATCGTTGACAAACAGGAAGAGCACCCTTCTCATCCCCCACCCAATACACACATACATTAATTAACTACATCATTATAAATACAATGCTGTAGCGTAAGGTTCCCGGCGCAGACGTGTCCTTACACAGGCCTCTCTCCGACCAAGCTGCTCGCACCTCGATTCACAACTTGGGTCTCACACACTGGCCCGTGTCATCTGAGGAAGAGCTGCTTTGGCCAAGGTCACAGGCAGGTGGAATAACAAGGCACCGCTGTGACCGGCCTTGCAGACAGGAGGGCTGTGAGAGGTGGTCAGAAGGATGTAAACAGCCTGGCTGGGGAACGTTGAGTCATTCTAGTGGGATGTTGTGGGGCCCCAGCTGGCCCGGTGACCTCCGCATTTATCTCACATGGACTTTGCAGGGGACATTGTAACAGCTATAAATCTTAGTCCGTAAATATTGGGCAGGCCAGAAAAAGAAGTAGCACATTTCTCTACTTTCTTTCACTTCAGCTGGTGGCAAATTCAATCTCGGTCATTAATGGGGTTCTCTATGTCCCCTCCCAACTGCCAGGAGTGTGCCGAGGACCTGGCAGATCCAGAGCAGTGGGAAAGCCCTGGCTTTTGACCTGTGTTTGAGCCATAGGTATCTTCACTGTGGCTCGGATCTGACCTTATCATCCTAGGACAGTCATCCTCAACTCAGGGCCATCTCCCTCCCCTCCTCCCACCCCCTGGGGGTGTTTTTCTGGAGACATTTTTGGTTGTCACAACTGGCACCTGGTGAGTAGAGGCCACACACACTGCTGAATGCACAGCAGTGCATAGCACAGCCCCCCGACAAAGCAAAGAATTATCCTGCCCCCAGAAGTGCTGACATGGAGAAATCTGCCTTAGAGACTCATAAGCCTCGATTTTCCCAGCTTTCTGACTTCTGACAACTCCACAGTCTGGGAGCCTCTTTTTCTTTCTCTTCCTGTTGCTCTGAATGTAGCTTCCCTTTGCATTCTCGTTATCTTCTAAGGTGCCTCTCCCTTCAAAGAGCTTAGTCCTTTACCAGCCACAGAGATGAACTGTGACAGGTCTAAGCCAGTTGTGTACACACCCCAGTGCTAGATAATTCTTGCTTCTCTTGCAACTCAAGGTTGCCATGTGACACAGTTCTGGCCACTGAGATGTAAGGGGAGATGTGCTGGGGGCTTTTGGGAAAGAGACTGCTTCTTTCCTGAGAATGTTCTGGAGAGGAAGCTGTCTGGTGTCAGCCCCTATAGCTTCCCTGCCTGGAGTACCTGTGTGGGGATGTGATAAATAGGGCTGTGGCAGCCATCTTTTTTTTTTTAATATATAAATTTATTTATTTATATTTTTGGCTGTGTTGGGTCTTCATTGCTGCACGCGGATTTCTCTAGTTGCGGTGAGTGGGGGCTACTCTTCGCTGCAGTGCACAGGCTTCTCGTTGCGGTGCTTCTCTTGTTGCGGAGCATGGGCTCTAGGCACACAGGCTTCAGTAGTTGTGGCACAGACCCAGCTGCTCCACTGCATGTGGGATCTTCCCGGACCAGGGCTTGAACCCCTGTCCCCTGCATTGGCAGGTGGATTCTTAACCACTGTGCCACCAGGGAAGCCCTGTGGCAGCCATCTTGAGACCATGAGGTAAGTCAGGAGACTCACAGAGATGTCTGACCTTGGTGAACCAATGAATAAAACCGGGAAGCATCTACCTCTAGGCCTCTTGTTAAGGTACAAATATCCTTAGAGTTTAGACCATACTTGATATACTTAGGCAAGCAACTTAACCTGTCTCTGTCTTACTCTTGTGTGAGAAAGGAAGAATAAATACTTACTGCATGAAGTTGGTGTAGAGATTTAATGAGATGATGTATGTAAAACATATGATTAAGTTTCTAAAATATAATAAATATTCAGTGTATTGTAAATGCCGTTGTTACTGTCACTATTAACTGAATTAATCAGGGATGATATTGCAGGTCTTATGGGAAGTTTCTTCTATTGATTGATCCTCATTTGATTGTCCAGCAAATATGTATGAGAGCCTGCCATGCTAATATACTGGAAATAGTAGGAAAATATTTAAAAGGAATAAAATTAGAGGGAAACAATACCCAAGAAGTTGTATATTAGATTCCATCAAATTCCCTTTTATTTAAGAACAATATTTTGCAAACTTTAGTTTTCTGCATTCCTTATATTTGTCATATCCATTTACCATGTCCATGCCATAGTAGAATACCTGTGCTATTACTGACAGTTTTTTTTTTAACAATTCTTTTTGACTAAATGGATTTATTTTAAAAAGAAGCTTTAACAGAATCCAACAGCACATGAAAAGGATCATACACCATGATCAAGTGGGGTTTATTCCAGGAATGCAAGGATTCTTCAATACACGCAAATCAATCAATGTGATACACCATATTAACAAATTGAAGGAGAAAAACCATCTGATCATCTCAATAGATGCAGGAAAAGCTTTCGACAAAATTCAACACCCATTTATGATAAAAACCGTCCAGAAGTAGGCATAGAGGGAACTTACCTCAACATAATAAAGGCCATATACAACAAACCCACAGCAAACATCATTCTCAATGGTGAAAAACGGAAGGCATTCCTCTAAGATCAGGAACAAGACAAGGTTGTCCACTCTCACCACTGTTATTCAACATAGTTTTGGAAGTTTTAACCACAGCAATCAGAGGAGAAAAAGAAATAAAAGGAATCCAAATTAGAAAAAAAGAAGTAAAGCTGTCACTGTTTGCAAATGACATGATACTATACATAGCGAATCCTAAAGATGCTACCAGAAAACTACTAGAGCTAATCAATGAATTTGGTAAAATAGCAGGATACAAAATTAATGCACTGAAATCTCTTGCATTCCCATACACTGGTGATGAAATATCTGAAAGAGAAATTAAGGAAACACTCCCATTTACCACTGCAATGAAAAGAATAAAATACCTAGGAATAAACCTACCTAAGGAGACAAAAGACCTGTATGCAGAAAACTATAAGACACTGATGAAAGAAATTAAAGATGATACAAACAGATGGAGAGATATACCATGTTCTTGGATTGGAAGAATCAACATTGTGAAAATGACTATACTACCCAAAGCAATCTACAGATTCAATGCAATCCCTATCAAACTACCAAGGGCATTTTTCACAGAACTAGAACAAAAAAATTCACAATTTATATGGAAACACAGAAGACCCCGAATAGCCAAAGCAATCTTGAGAAAGAAAAACGGAGCTGGAGGAATCAGGCTCCCGGACTTCAGACTCTACTACAAAGCTACAGTAATCAAGACAGTATGGTACTGGCACAAAAACAGAAATATAGATCAATGGAACAGGATAGAAAGCCCAGAGATAAACCCACACACATATGGTCCCCTTATTTTTGATAAAGGAGGCAAGAATATACAATGGAAGAAAGACAGTCTCTTCAGTAAGTGGTGCTGGGAAAACTGGACAGCTACATGTAAAAGAATGAAATTAGAACACTCCCTAACACCATACACAAAAATAAACTCAAAATGGATTAAAGACCTCAATGTAAGGCCAGACACTATAAAACTCTTAGAGGAAAACGTAGGCAAAACACTCTATGACATAAATCACAGCAAGATCCTTTTAGACCCACCTCCTAGAGAAATGGAAATAAAAACAAAAATAAACAGATGGGACCTAATGAAGCTTAAAAGCTTTTGCACAGCAAAGGAAACCATAATCAAGACAAAAAGACAACCCTCAGAATGGGAGAAAATATTTGCAAATGAAGCAACTGGCAAAGGATTAATCTCCAAAGTTTACAAGCAGCTCGTGCAGCTCAATATCAAAAAAACAAACAACCCAATCCAAAAATGGGCAGAAGATCTAAATAGACATTTCTCCAAAGAAGATATACAGACTGCCAACAAACACACGAAAGGATGCCCAACATCACTAATTATTAGAGAAATGCAAATCAAAGCTACAACGAGGTATCACCTCACACCAGTCAGAATGGCCATCATCAAAAAGTCTACAAACAATAAATTCTGGAGAGGGTGTGGAGAAAAGGGAACCCCCTTGCACTGTTGGTGGGAATGTAAATTGATACAGCCACTATGGAGAACAGCATGGAGGTTCCTTAAAGAGATAAAAATAGAACTACCATACAACCCAGCAATCCCACTACTGGGTATATTCCCTGAGAAAACCATAATTCAAAAAGAGTCATGTACCACAATGTTCATTGCAGCTCTATTTACAATAGCCAGGACATGGAAGCAACCTAAGTGTCCATTGACAGGTGAATGGATAAAGAAGATGTGGCACATGTATACAATAGAATATTACTCAGCCATAAAAAGAAACAAAATTGAGTTACATGTAGTGAGGTGGATGGACCTAGAGTCTGTCATATAGAGTGAAGTAAGTCAGAAAGAGAAAAACAAATACCGTATGCTAACACATATATATGGAATCTAGAAAAAAAACGATTCTGAAGAACCCAGGGGCAGGACAGGAATAAAGATGCAGACGTAGAGAATGAACTTGACACGGGGAGTGGGAAGGGTAAGCTGGGACGAAGTGAGAGAGTGGCATGGACATATATACATTACCAAATGTCAAATAGATAGCTAGTGGGAAGCAGCCGCATAGGACAGGGAGATCAGTTCGGTGCTTTGTGACCATCTAGAGGGGTGGGATAGGGAGGGTGGGAGGGAGACACAAGAGGGAGGAGATATGGGGATATATGTATATGTATAGCTGATTCACTTTGTTATAAAGCAGAAACTAACATACCATTGTAAAGCAATTATAAAGATGTTAAAAAAATAAATAAAAAGAAGCTTTATATCATCACTATGGTAATGGAAAACCAACATCACTTGGCATAAGTAAAAAACAGCCAGATATAAATGCAATAAAAGATTCCCTAATGTTACTAAATTAAAACAAAATATTGATTTGTGTGCTACCTAAAATCACCTTGTGCACTACAATCATACCTATACTGCACTTAGAAAACCCTGAAGAGAATAATCATACTTAGTGAAAACATTTAAAAACCACCTAAGATTCATAAATGCTGCCAGTGTGTCTTGATATAGAAGTTAGACATAAATAATATGACTATTATACCTAATTATTCCTCAGCAGATCACCATTCTTAGAGGAAAATCACTATGAAATATAGTGTGGCTTTCCGGTTAGCAATATTTTCCCCCTCCTTATTAACTTTATGAAACATTTCTCTATCATAATCCCCAAGATATTTCACTGTGAACGTAGGAATCCAGTAATCCCTTTCAACAGTAATTTACTCTGCATTCAGCATTCACATTTACTTAATTTTTGCAGGTTATGGACTTTCTGAAAAATCAGTGTTACTGAACCAGCCTGTTTATGTTCGAAGCTTTAAACTTTTTTCTTTCTTGTTCTGGAAAACTCTTAATGCTGCAGCTTCCTGTGAAATTCAGCATAAGATTCTGACACCTTTCAAATTGTCGACAGAAAGTTTACCCCCCACTTTCACCGTCCCTCTGCCCTGGGATTTGGGGATGTATGTCTCCCAAATACTGTAGGATACTGTAGGATACTGTAGGTCCCCAAACGTTCAGCCTCCCTGAACTTGTTGCTGAATTATTGCAGTTCCTTTTCTGATGCTGCCTCCCGTCCTGAACCAAATGCATTTCTCACAATATGTTCCGATTCTTCTCCCGGACTCTGTCACTCTCTCTCTCCCTTTGAAAACAATCTGAACTCAGCGTAGCATTCAAGGTTCTGCACAATATGATTCTGACCTGCCTCCCTAACCTTGACCTACTCATCTTCGGCACCTGGCCGCAGACCGAATAAGTACACTGTTCTCTGCACACAGCCCTGCTCTCTCGTGTCTGACCTTTTTGTCCTTGTCACTCCTTCCTCCCGGACACTCCTCTCTCAATCTTCTCCATCCTTCCAGAGTGAGGTTTTTTTTAAAATAAATTTATTTATTTATTTTTAATTTTGGCTGAGTTGGGTCTTGGTTGCTGCACGCGGGCTTTTCTCTAGTTGCGGCGAGTGGGGGCTACTCTTTGTGTGGTGTGCGGGCTCTAGGCACGAGGGCTTCAGTAGTTGTGGCATGCGGGCTCAGTAGTTGTGGCTCTCGGGCCCTAGAGCGCAGGCTCAGTAGTTGTGACGTATGGGCTTAGTTGCTTCACGGCATATGGGATCTTCCCAGATCAGGGCTCGAACCCATGTCCCCTGCATTGGCAGGCGGATTCTTTTTATTTTTAAATAAATTTATTTATTTTATTATTTTATTTTATTTTTGGCTGTGTTGGGTCTTCCTTGCTGCGTGTGGGCTTTTCTCTCGTTGCGGCGAGCAGGGGCTACTCTTCGATGCGGTGCGTGGGCTTCTCGTTGCGGTGGCTTCTCTTGTTGCAGAGCACGGGCTCTAGGTGCGCAGGCTTCAGTAGTTGTGGCTCGTGGGCTCTAGAGCACAGGCTCAGTAGTTGTGGCACACGGGCTTAGTTGCTCTGCAGCATGTGGGATCTTCCCAAACCAGGGATTGAACCCGTGTCCCCTGCATTGGCAGGCGGATTCTTAACCACTGGGCCACCAGGGAAGCCCTGGCAGGCGGATTCTTAACCACTGTACCACTAGGGAAGCCCCAGAGTGAGTTAATAGTCACTTCCTACAGGAAGACTCCCGATTCCTTGTCTGTTTACTGCTTTTGGTCAGTCTTGTCACCGGCTATACTGTACATTATTATTTGTGTACCTCTGAGGGTTTCTCCAGCCTGTTTCTAAGCTTCCTGGGTAAGGAAGTGCTTGTGATTCATTTCTGTATATCTGGGCTAGATTACAGGGGTGGCACATTGGGGTGATGACAGGGAATAGATAGTAATGTGAGTGGGAAAGGGTCTGACTGAGATACAGCGGGGGTATGGCTAGCTGCCCCTGGTGGGGAGAAGGGATTCGGCCAATTGTTGCCACGAGAGAAGACAGCCCAGCGCTGTGGAGCCTCTGTTTTTCCCAGAGCGGGAGGCTGAAATCTGGAGTTTAATGTGAAGCCTCATCCAATGGGCCATCAGCACAGGGTCTCTGGTTTGACACTGTTGATATCCCAGCCTGCTACCTGCCTTCAGTGTACGTTATGGAGCGTGTGGACAAAGAATGTTGCCTGCTGTTTCAGTAAACAAAGGTTGTTGTGGGCGTCAAGCAATCGGCCACTGCAGCTGCCCCTGACGTTGCGCCCGGAGGGGACTCAGGATGGAGAAAAATAGGATACTGGCCCCAGATAGTGAAGGTGCATATCCAAGGAATAATTTCAGTGAGCCCCGACTCTTGCATCTTCTCATACATGGGCAAACACTATAATCATTAACTTGAGATGTCTGTTTCTTATGATGAGAGTCATTTTTGATCTTTGACTACATGGGTTTTTTGTTTTGTTTTGTTTTTTCAGCAGAAACTCCTATATATCCTTGTTTCTCCTTTACCTCTTTAGAACAGTCCCTCAGAGCTATTTGAAAGGCTGCGATACCGGGCTGTAGCCCTCAGTGAAGCTGCCAGATAAAACAATTCCCAACTTTTAGGTGGTGCATTTTTTTCAGTCAACAAGTGAATAACTATATATTGAATAATTTAGAAATGGAAATCAGCTCACCCCACTAGCTACCTTATCTGTCATGTGACACCACTGGTTTGCTGGTGTTTTTTCACGCAAATGACTGAATTTGGCAGTAATGTAGGTGTAGTTTATGGGGTGCTTACTCTGGGCGGGCCTGGTTCTAGGTCCGTAGGGGAGCGTGCTCATTTCGTCATCTTGACAGCCGTGAAGCAGACACTATTATTATGCCTGGAGGGATGCGGTGACCTGCAAGGTGGCAGACAGGGCTTGCATGGGGCCCAGGCGAGATTTGAACCTGGGGCATCACGTTGGAGTCAGGACCGAGCCACGAGGCATCAAGTCAAACCCCAGAGGACCCTGCTGGTCGGGAACAGAGAGCACAAAGCTGTCTTCATTCCAGTGTCCAGTGTAATTTGTTGATTTAGCCCCATTTTGACCCTTATTTCTGGGTCCTGTGTTTCTGAGGGTTACTTAGGCCATCTGGATTCATTAGGTTTGTTTCAGCATTCAGGGAAGCCAGGGCCTTGCAGATAAGAGGCTGGGGAAAGGCTAGGTAAACACAGTTAAGCACCGTTAGAGGGTCTTGAAGGGCTCTTGAAGGGCGAGGGGAGTGACAGTGAAGTGAGAGTAAATAATTAGGTTGGAGAGGAAGACCACAGACTGTGAGACTGCTGCTGTCCTGAGGCAGCTCATCTGTGAGATGAATCGCAATTCAGCACCTGCCTTGGCTTCATGTCCTGGAGGAAAAACTCCCACTGCAAGCCTGGCACTGGGGGACCTACGTTATCTGCCCCTGTTCCAAACAAACCCCATCTCCTGGAACAATTTTCTTTAATCTTCCAACTATTTGGACTCAGGCTAATAATAATAATAATAGCTAGCATTCATTAAGGGATTATGTGCCTGGCACTATTTTAAGGGCTTTCTATGTTTTAATTCATTTAATAATCCTAGCCATTTATGAGGTAGGTCTGTTATTTCCTTTTTTACAGATGAAGGAACAAGAGGCACAGAGAGGTGAAGGTTGCTCAGTGGGATTTGAGTCTAGACAGTGTGGCTTGAAAGCCTGGGCTCTTACTTCCGGGCTGTGGAGCGTGTCCCCTTGGCTTACTGGCTCCTCTCCCCACCCCCCCATCAGTTGCAGTCTCTTCCCCCAAGGTGATGACTGCTGTCAGATAAAGGTATTGTGCCCTGGCCCTTTATCTGTATTCACAGTAGTATCTCTACGCTACTTATTCCTCTCTAATCCTCTCTTTGAGGTAAATTTACATGTTAATTACATGCAGGTCGATTTCATTCTTTTTTGTGGTGGTGCTGGTGGTAACATATATATAGCATAAAGTTCACCATTTTAACCATTTTTAAGTGGACAGCTCAGTGGCATTGTACTCACATTGTTGCACAACCGTCACCACCATCCACCTCCAGAATGTCTTCATTATCCCGAACAGACACTCTGTATCCATTAGACACTAACTCTCCCAAGTCCATGATCGCCTACGATCTCACTCGTCTTCTGTAGCTCTAGCTGTGCCAGTGACGCCCCATAGAACATGGCAGAGCCACCTGCTGTTCCCACCTACTGAAAGGCAGAAACACAGCCCTGGTGAGCTAGCCTTCGACTTTGTCTGTCCCAAGGCTGTGTCACAATAGTAACACTCCAGCTCCACCATCTGCGTCTCTTGAAAAGTCCCCTCCTTTCTGTGAATACCAGCAACCCAGTGGTCATCCTTCCATTCAGTTTGTGCAATTTCTTCTACCAGAGTTACTACCTTCAGTAGTTTCTGCTTAATTCATCCCATCCATTTAGTTATTCCTACCTTGGTTCTGCCTCTTCCAGGAAGCCTTCCCTGCTTACTCCCACTAATTCTTATCTCTTTCTTTTCTGAACTTAATAATACTAAATAATAGTTTCAGGTGTGGTAAATATATAACCTTTAAAAATCCTTACACAAGCTCTTTGGGGGAAAACAATATGGTTATTTACATTTTAAGAGGATGAAACAGGCATAGAAAGGTGAAGTAACTTGCCCCAAGTTAATGCACTGACCAATGGCAGAGCCGGTTTCACGCTCAAGCAGTGGGGCTTCTGAGCCCTGAAATTCATACGGTGAATTTCATGTCTCCTGCTTTTGCCACCTTGCTGTCTGAACTCTTCACTTTGTCACATCATCAGAAACCACCCGGCATCATTTCTAATGCAAAACAAGGTTGATGCCCTTCCCAAAGATGCTGTGTCTTTTCCTTCCCTAGTGTTCTAGGTGGATAGCAGGTGCTTGTCTTTGTCTCATTGTCATCTGTTAGTCAGTCTACAGGCTGTTTTCCAGGAAGGAGGGTGAGTAATTTCCTGTCATCAGTGGAAGCAGGCTGATGGTAAAGGATTCTTAAGAAGACAGTCTTTCTGTTCGTGAAAAAGAGGAAAGGAGATACAACCAACTCAAGAGGCAGAATGAGTCACTGACCCTCACTTCCACAGGGGACTGATGAACAAAATTAATTTATTGAAAATGTATTGATACCTATAGATATTAGACCCTAAAAACAGGCAAACAAAAACTCAGTCCCTGACTTCAAAGAGCTCACAGTGGGCAAGACTGGGTGGTCAAAATGCAGTGACAAGAAAGTGTGATAAATTCTAAGAACAAGACGTTACAGAGAAGGGATGCTTCCTACTCTCAGGTGTGTGAGTGTACGTGAGCGTGTGTATATGTGAGAAAGTGTGTAAGGACCGAGGCATTCCTGGAATGAGGGAGTATACGGGAGTGTGTGAGTGTGAGAAAGCATGAGTAGGTGTGCACGTGTGATTATGCACATGTGAATATGTGTGTTTAAGTGAGTGTGTGCTTGCCTGTGTGTGTCTGTGGCTAAGTGGTAGGGAAGTCCTCCTAAAGGAGCCGATGTTTTCATTATCTGTTGCTGTGTAACAAGTGACAAAACCTAGTGGCTTAAACAGCAAACGTTTGCTCACGGTTTCTGTGGATCAGAAATCAAGGCTTACTTGGGTGCTGGCTGCCATCAAGGTGGGGTCTCATCTGAAGGCTCAGCTGGGGAAGAGTCGGCTTCCAGCTCCCTCACGTGGTTGAGGGCAGGACCCAGGTCCTTGTGAGCTACAGGACTGAGCCCCCCCTCAGTTCCTTGTCACAGGAGCCTGTCCATGGGACATCTCACCACGTGTCAGGTGGCTTCCATCAGAGCAAGTGAACTAGAGAAGGTGACAGTGAGCAGGATGGAGACCGGAGTTTTCTTGTCACCTAATTTCAAAAGTAACATTCCATCACTTTTGCCATGCTCTGTTTGTTAGAAGGGAGTCAGAGGGTGTGACCTACACTCAAGGGGAGGGGATTACACAAGGGTGTAACACCAGGAGGCAGGAATCATCAAGAGGCATCTTAGAGGCTGCCTGTCATCTTTACTTTAGCTGAACCTTTAAGGGTGACCAGGAGTTAATCAGGTGAATAAGGGTCAGAAGGGTGTTCTAGGCAGAGAGAACAAGGGAACGGAAGTACAGATAGAGAAGAAAGCGCACAGCATCAGGGGAAAGCCGTGTCCTGTGTGACTGGTATCAGGTTGTATGTGTGCTTGCACACACGTGTGGTTGCATTCACATGCATGCACATACCTGTGGTTATGGGGAGGCATGAGAAAACAGAGATAGAGCGCGTATTTGTCATAGAGGCAGTATCACCAACGGAAAATATTAGTTCTTGCAGGGAGGGAAAAATCTTAGGTATTACAATGATAAATGGTCCTCCAGAACTCAACCCTAGGTAGTATATCTGAGGTATTAAATTTCATGTGGAAGAGAGGGTCAATTAGGAAAACACTGTCCAAAAGGATTCTTGGACTGGGAGTGATAATAAAAAAAGTCAAGAAACTGATCTAAAAAAAGTCAGAGAACCATTTACCGAATGCTTAAAATCTATCAGACATTGTGTTAAGCATTTTGTGTACGTTATATACTTCCATCTAGTAACAACTCTGTAGTTTGCACTTCAGGGAGAAGGAAACTGGGGTGGGCAGCTTCTGATGATCTGGCCCAAAGCGATCCCCACCCTGTGGTGTTCATGCCTCTGTGTATTCCTCTCCCAGTTAATGTGGGCTGGACCTAGTGACCGGCTTCTAACAAATAGAATATTTGTTAGAAGGTATAAGATGTCATGTCTGAGATTAGGTTACAAAGATGGATTTCTTTTATAACCTAATCACGTAAGCTACTCTTCTGCCTCTTCTCATGTGGTTCCTCTGATGAAGCAAGCAGGAGGGACCCAGGTGGCAAGGAACCCAGGGCAGCTCCTGCCGGTTGTCAGCCAGGAGCTGAGGCTCTTACTCCAAAAGCTCCTGAGGAGCTGAATGCTTCAGACACCAGAGGGGTGAGCTTGGAAGTGAATCCTTCCCCAGTTGGCCTTTCAGATAAGACCACAGGCTGACACTTAGACTGCAGCCCATGAGAGACTCTGAGCAGAGGACCCAGTGAAACCACGCCTGGATTCCTGATTCCTAGAAACTGTGAGGTAGCAAATGTGTGTTGTTTTATGCCTCTAACTGTTGTGGTAATTTTAAAATGCAGCAATATGTAATACAGAAACAGGCTCAGAGAGATGAAGACACTTGTCCAAGGTCACACAGCTGTGATCCCAAACCTGGTGTACTAATTCTCAGCTCAGCTCTCTTGATCATCCCCTCTGCGTCTCTAGCGTCTAGATCACAGTGGCCTTAAATGCTTGGTGCAGGAGTGAGGTCCTTTTCATGAAGGCGATGGGAAGCTATGGAAGGTTTTGGCAGGGGGGCAATGTGGGGTCAGGAAAAGCATGTCTTCTTGAGTTGAATGTCCAGATTCTAGCCAGCAGTGGCCAGCTTGGGGGCCAGGGACATCTGGATCATGCCAGCAAGACCTTGGAATGTTCTCAGGAGTTAAGCTGAGGGTCAGAGGTAGAGAAAGAAATACCCCCTTGGTCTTCTTCCCATCACGGTTTCCCGAAGATGCGTGAGTGTTCAGAGGGAAGGCAAGGAGTCCAAGGCAGACTCAAGGCGCCGGCACTCTTTCCTGTGACAGTACCAGAGACCCGAGGGTAGTGTCCTCTGAGTCGGGTGGTCACTGCAATGGCCTCCGTCACCACGCTCAGCCCACACTCCCGGGCTTGCAGCGTATCTGTGGCCACCCGTGGCCCCAAACGAGAGCCACTTGGGAGGCTGGCGCCTTTCATTTCCTTGTGACAATAGTGCAGGAAAATAGCTTTCTGGACTTGGCCACAAACTGATAATTAAAGGAACGCTTTATCGTCAGCAAGAGCAGAAGTGTCCACCAGTGGCCTTTCAGAAAAAGGAAAAAAAAAAAAAATAGCCTCGCTCTCTTCAGTGTCTTTGTGTTCATATGGAAATAGCTGACAGGTTTGCGAACAGCCTCGGCTCTGTTTATCTCCTCTATGTTTCTGCCAGGGATGCAAAGGGACATACTTTGCAGGCTGAGAGTTTTAGTTCAGTTTCACGTTTCTGCATGAACCCAACAGTCCCATCTGTTCTCTCTTTGTCTTCCTGGGACCACGTCGTTAGAAGATGCCGTGGGGTCAGCTGTAGAGGGACTAGGCAGACCTAGGCAAGGCCCAGCCATCAGAATTCGGGTGTGAGAGTGCGGGCTTTGCATTTAGATTGCCTCGGGTGCCAGCACTGCTTCCGGCATTTTCCAGCCACCTAAACCTGGGCGAATTACTTGAATTTTCCAAGCCTCAGTTTTCTGACCTGTCAAATGGTTGCACCTACCACACAGGGCTCATGAGGATCAAAAGGGAAAATGCAGGTAAAGCACTTGGCCTGGTACCTGGCACACACTGAGTGATCCCCAAATCTTAACAAGATATTGATGCTAGTGGGGTTGGGGTGGGGGGGAGTTGGGAGGTGGGCTAGGGCAAGCCCGTAACCCCCTAAGAGCACACGCGTGGACGTCAGTCTGCTTAGTTGAAAGGCTCGATGCCCTGGGACTTCCCTGGCGGTCCACTGGTTAAGACTCCATGCTTCCATTGCAGGGGGTGTGGGTTCGATCCTTGGTCAGGGAACCAAGATCCCACATGCTGTGCAGCGTGGCCAAAAAAAAAAAAAAAAGAATAAATCTTTAAAAGAAAGGCATGATGTCCTCCCAGGAACACCAGCTCTTGGACCTCCCTAAAAATCGGAGCTTTGTTGTCCTGCCCGTCCTCTACGAGGGGCAGTAGTAATTGATGGTAATCAGATTATTAAAATGGGTGCCGCGGCTCATGGAATCCATGTTTGGGATTAAGGAAACCGCCACAGGCTGGTTTGTATTTATCTTGGGTTGTTTGGAATGAAAGATCCAATTTGGGGTGTGTGTGTGTGTGTGTGTGTGTGTGTGTGTGAACATGAGATTTTTTGGTTTTGTGCTTAGAGATATAATCCTGACTAGAGGCTAAAAGGTCTGATGTGATGGAAGGAGCACTGCAGTGGGGTCTGGATGTCTGGTCCGAGGCTGACACATGTTCCATCGTCCTCTTGTCTCAGTTTCCCGAAGTGTGACAGGAACAGCTGGCATCTCTAACAGTTGTGTTGGTTCCACCACCTATGTCTGTATGCCTTTGGGCAAGTGGGTTCACCTCTTTCAGCCTTTGTGACATCACCTGTAAAATGGGGCTAATAATCGCCCCACCTCATGGGACTGTTGTGAGGGTTACATCAGATAATGCTCCTCCCTTTAGTGGGGTGTCATGTACGCGGTGGGAACTTGACTGAGAGCAAGGATGCTGGTGGTGGAGGAGAAGGCTGCCTCTTAGTGGAGCTCCCCGAAGATAGAGCCTGAGAGGGGACTGCAGCGCCTGTGATTTATTGAGGGTGTGCCCCTGCAAAAATGGGGTGAGGGAAGGAGGATAGGGAAGGAGGATGGAGCAGGGGAAGAACTGAGTAAGGTGGTGGTCCCAGCTTCAGCTGAGCTGCAGCCCATTCCCACTGGGGATGGGTGAGTGGGGTTCTGGCATGTGAACTGCACAGAACTGGTCCCACTTTGGGGCAAGAGGCTAGACCTTGTGACCCTGTGTCAGCCTCCCGGGGTGGAGATGGGCGCTTCCTCGTGCAAGAAGGTAACTTGCTGGATTAGGAGGCAACTGGGAGCTGTTAGAAGCCAATCCTTACTCATCCACAGTAGGGAGGGGTGGGTGCGCGCCTGATAGAGGGTGATCAGGGTGGGCACCATCAGGGCGCTCAGCACTTCTTCATTCCTAAAAGATTGAGGCTTGGTGGTCCTTGCTCTTTCTAGGAAAACTCCTGTGGGATTATGGGATTACAGGGGCAGTGGCTGGCATATTGATGGACTCAGCCCTCCCAGGGGTGTCATCTGCCTGAAGTCGATGTTTCTTCATTTCCAGTGCCCTGATGGTATCAGGTAGTGGAGATGAAAAGGTGTCTCAGCCCTTTGCACTGTCCTTCTCATCCTTTGCTGTAAATGAAAGCAGGCAGAAACATTGCTCACACAGAGGCCAGAGAGATGAGAGCCTGGGGAAAAAGCACATTACCACAGAGACAGAGAAAAGGATTGCAGTCCCCAGGGAAGTGTGGGACCTTGGCAAGTCATCAGAAGGCTTCCCAGGGGTGTGACTAGAATTATTCTCTGTGCTAGAGGTTGAGCAATTCCAGTCCACGAGATTTGTTGCAATTTGGTTCTGTCCTTGCAGATAAAGTGGATGGGTGTTAGAATTTGACAGATGAAGTCCCCTTGGCTAGGGACATAACCGCAGTGGGCTAGAAGAAAGTGTCTCGGGCTGTAGGGGGTGGGGGAAAGCTCTTGGAATCAGGGGAGATGCAGAACTGAGAGAAGCTGTGTCTCATAAACTAAGGACCTAAAACTGAGCACAGAGCCAGCCACCCTCAAATCAGAGATTAGCCTGGGAGCAGCCTATCCTTGTAATTGGGGCGTGGAGCCCGAGGGGAAGTATTGTGGAGCAAATGTCTGGAATGGGAGTTGTGCATAGACTCATTTTTTTGTCCACCCATCCCTTCATCCTCCACCCACCCACCCACTCATCCACCCATCATCCATCTATCCATCCATCCATTCATCCACCTGTTCACCCATCCATCTTCCATCGATCCACCCACTCACTCATTCCCCACCCACCTACCCACTAATCCACCCATTATCCATCCATGTATCCATCCACCCATCCATCCTTCCATCCATTCTTCTCCATTAATAAAAATTTTTTTTGAATAGTTCATACATTCACGTGGAAAAATTCAAATAAAACAAAAGAATAAAAGGTAAGCCCAAGAGGGTAGCAACTTGGTTTTCCTCCCTAGAGAGTAACAGTTACCAGTTTCTTTTAGTTCCTTCTGGAAATATTTTGTGCGCACACAAATGTATCTGTATGTACAAATGGCAGAAAACTATCCTCTTTACTGTGTGCCTTGGCCTTTTAGCATATCTTAAAGACATAGATGGCAACTGTGCCAGCCTTGGGCAAGTTTGGGGTATGCCACGAATGTTTCAAGAACCAGGGTGAGTGCAGTTTAATCGCAGACACATGCTTTGAAAAGTTCTGCCGAGTGGCTTCACAGAAATCAAACATCAGTAAGATCTAATTTTTCACTTTCTGTCTGAGTAGGGACAGCTGGAGTTTCATTCATCTGCAATACTTGGTTTTAAATTGTTTTCCTTCCTGCTTCTCCAATCCCCCAAATAAGAGGGCATTTTCCATTGATGTTTCTGAGTAACCAGTTTTTCACAACAAAGCTGTTAATAACTTAACCTGTTGTTATTCTAACAACGTTCACACCTATTGCTAAAAGAGGGCTCCCTTTATCCACACACGTAATTGGGTTTTCATGCCCAATTCTTCATTTTCCCCAACTTTTATTTCAAACCTTTTCAAGTCTATAGAAAAAGTAAAAGAATTGTACAATAACCAGCCTTATGCCCTTCATTTAGACTCACCAGTTGTTGGCATTTGACATTTTTGCCACATTTTTCATTTTTTCCCAAACTATTTGAAATTAGATTGCAGACATTATGATCCTTCATCTCTTAGGAGCCTGCATCTCCTAAGAACTAGGACATTCTCCTACAAAGCCGCAATACCATCGTCATGCTCAGACATTTACTAATTGGTGTAATAATTTTATCTAATGTAAAATCCATATTCATATTTTCCCAATTACCTTCTTATTGTTCTCTGAAGCAATTTGTTTTTCTTCCTTGACCCAGTCAAGGATCACACACTGCATTCAGTTGTCAGGTCTCTTAGGGTTCTTTAATCTAGAATGTTCGCCACATCCCCTCCCCTAGCCTTTGTTCTTTCCACCCCCATGACATTGGCATTTTAAAAGAATCAGCCAGCTGTCTTCTAGAATGTCCAATAACTTGGATTTATCTGATTATTTCCTTATGATTCGATTTAGGATGAACCTTTTTGGCAAATGTCATACACAGGGAAAGTTTTTCACTTCCCACTGGTTCCCACTGGGAGGCACATCATGTCAGTTACTATCCATTATTGGTAATGCTACATTTGAGCACTGTTCAAGGTTGTATCTACTAGTAAAGGTACTTCTTTCCTTTTATAATTAACAGTTGAGGCCATGTGACAATTCTGTTCCAAACAGCCTTTCCTCTATGGTTTTAGCATCTACTGATTATCCTTGCCTAAATCAATAATCATATTGGCAGTTACAGTCTTCTAGTTTTGCTGTTCTTTGTACATTTATTATCTGGTATTCTTGTGTAAAGAAGCGCTCCATCCACCTGTCCATCCCACTCACCTTTAAGTTTCTTATTTTCAGTATCGTTGTGGAATTACAGAGTCTCTCCACTCCCCACAAGATTTGGCCAGTGGGAGTCCCTTCAAGGTGGCTTCTTTGACCTTGTGACATGCCTCCGTCAGTTCTGAGCACTTCCTTACTCTCTGACACAATAAGATGTTGCCCCAGAAATTGAATCATTTCTCCTTTTAGAAGGGGCATGGTATTTAGAAACCAGGATCTGGGTGCTAGGTGTGCTTTTTTTTTTTTTTTTTTTGTGGTACGCGGGCCTCTCACTGTTGTGGCCTCTCCCGTTGCGGAGCACAGGCTCTGGACGCGCAGGCTCAGCGGCCATGGCTCACGGGCCCAGCCTCTCTGCGGCATGTGGGATCTTCCCGGACCGGGGCACGAACCCGTTTCCCCTGCATCGGCAGGCGGACTCTCAACCACTGCGCCACCAGGGAAGCCCTAGGTGTGCTTTTTTGATACTGGAGTATTATTAAGTCTAGATCTTTTGAGTAGAGAGCTAGGATATGTATATATTTATATCATGAGTTCATAGTGATACCACCAATTTTTCCTCATCTCTCCTCATTTCATATTTATATCTTCATTCTCCCACAGTGGGAATCCTAATTTCCAAAAAATTTAATATAGGTACTCATTTAGTCTGTTAAACAACACACACAGAACACTTTCAGAATTATTGTCCTGTTACCACAAATGTACTAAATCCAGTTCAGAGTTTCTTTGCAGTTCTTTTTGTCCCACCTGCTAAGGCTATCCAGTTGGAATGTGTGTCTGAAAGTTACTTGAATCAATTATTTTCTCTGTGGATTACATTATTTATTTGATGTAAGTTAGAGTTATTTGTTTCTGCTTGTATTCAGTTTTAGGGTTTGCTTCTTTCTACCCCTTTTAATTTAATTTACATGGTTCCAAAGCAAAGCTATATGAAAAGTTATACTCAAAGTGATATCCCTCCCATCTCTACCTTTGACCCCATTCTCATCTACACACTATAGCAAATAATTTTCATTAATTTCTGGATTTTTCTTCCCATGCTTTGTTTTGCCAAAACCATCACACACACACACATACACATACACACACACACACACATACACACTACTGTTTTGCACCTTGCTTTTTTCTCTTGACAGTGTATCCTGGAGATAACTCCATATCAGCTCACAGGCTGATTCTTTTTTTTCGTTCAATCACTCTCCCATGGATGGGCATTTAAATTTAGATTATTTTTCATATTTTACTATTACTAATAATGCTGCAATGAATAGTCTTGTGCATATTTTTTCATATTTATGGCGTTATATCTGCAGGATAAATTCCCAACAGGGGGCTTTGGTGGGTCAAAGAGTAAATGCACATGTAAATTTGTTAGATATTGTCAAATTGCCCTTCCTAGTGATGGTACCTTTATGTACTCCTACCAGCAGTATATGAAGTGCCTATTTCCCCCTAGTCTCACCAGCAGAATTTGATGTTAAGCTTTTGAATTTACCAATTTGTTAGAGGAGAGATATCTCAGTGTAGTTTTAATTTGCATTTCTCTTATTTTGAATAAAGTTGAGCATCTTTCCTTATGTTTAAGTCTCATTTATATTTATTTTCTGTGGACTGTTCATGTCCTTTGCCTATTTTTCCAAAAGGCTTTAGGTCCTTTCCTCCCCCCTCTATTTTTTTTTTTTTTTTTTTTTGCGGTACGCGGGCCTCTCACTGTTGTGGCCTCTCCCGTTGCGGAGCACAGGCTCCAGAAGTGCAGGCTCAGTGGCCACGGCTCATGGGCCCAGCCGCTCCGTGGCATGTGGGATCCCCCCGGACAGGTGCACGAACCTGTGTCCCTTGCATCGGCAGGCTGACCCTCAACCACTGTGCCACCAGGGAAGCCTGAGATTTCTCTTTCTTTTGCATGTCTTTATTCAACTAATTATGAAGACTTGATGTTTCCTTCTTCCCAATATTTCTTGAATCTGGTATTTCCTTTCCACAGACCCATGACTAACATCCTAGTCACTGTGCCCACACGGCTGTGAGATCCATTCTCCTGGATCCAGGTTTTTTGCTCCTAGGCTGCCTGAATGATCTTCTTAGACCTCTTAATATCGCTCTGAAAGTTTCAGATGTTCTATTCATTTTTGAAAAAAATGTTTTTTTTTCTGTATGTTCTTCAGATTGGATAATTTCTGTTGACCTGTTTTCAAGGTGAACAACTCTTTCCTCTGTCATTTCCATTCTGCCATTATACTTGTCCATTGAGTTTTTTATTTCATATACTGTATTTTTCAGTTCTAGAATTTCTGTTTGGTTTCTTTTTGCATTTTCTTTTCCTGATGAAGTTTCCTATCTTTTTATTTGTTATGATCATATTTTCCTTTAAATCTTTGAGCAGTTATAGTAGCACTTGTGAATGGGCTACATTTTCCTATTTCTTTGCATGATGAGTAATTTTGTTTTGTATCTTAGACATTGTGAGTATTATACCACAGAGACATAAGATTGTTTCACTTTTCCAAAGAGTGTTTGGTTTTTGGAGTTTTTTGTAGGCAGTTAACTTGGTTGAACTAAAATTGTAAAATCTGTCTCTTGATTGGTGGCTCATACCTCAGTTTATTTATTTATTTTTTTAACCCATACCTAGGCTTCTTGGAGTCTTCCCCATGCTATTCAGGGATTAGACAGAGATTTGGGCAAAGTTTATATACAGAATTTTGGGGCCTTTCCTCTCTGTAGCTCTCCCTTTTAGGATTCCCCACATTCCTCACTTTCCAGTGGCTGTAGTTGCTTTGAACTCTGCCTTCCAGTTATTCAGGCCAGAAGGATTGTGGTTTTTCTATCAGAGTTTTACCTTCCCACGTAGCACTGACTGTGGCCTGACCCTAGGCTAAAAAACATAAAAAGTCAGGAAACCTACTTCCTGCCATTTCTTTCTTCCAATGTCACCTCCTCTCTAAAATCTGCCTGCGTTGGCTGACTTTCCAGTGCCTTCATGTAGTTGTGTCCTCTGCCCCCTGAATTGTTGTTATTTGTGGGAGAGTAAGTCCAATAGGAGCTGACTCAGCAAGAAGCAGAACTCTGATTAATTTTTTGAAAACATTTTCATCTTTTCCCTCTGTGTCAAGAACTGGCTCCTCTTACTTGTCATATGTTATAGGTCAGGATGCACATGGCTAACACTTCAAACTACTTGCAGTTCAAGTTGTCTGTTCCTCTATCCATGATGCCTTTACTGTGGGGATGAATTCACCCACAGAGTCTTTATTTAACCATGGAGAATGAAAATATCAATGCACTATTTGAAAATAAAGATAATATTTAGAAGAATAACAAGCATGTCTAATTATTTCTAATGATTAGTATTTATACTTACTCAGTGGAGGATGTAATTAAGAGCATGTTCTAAAGGAATACAAACTCGTCAATACAATTTAGTATCATCTTATCATCTTGCATTCTTTATTACCCATGATTGCTAAAATTAATTCTGGTTTTTCTTATTTTGCTTAAAGAAGTACCCTTTTACCTACCTATACCCTAGCTTTAGGCTTGCTCACAGGTTTCCTAGCAACTGGGCTAATGAATGCAGTAAATTTTTTTTTTTTTTGTATTCCAGTATACTATGCTATTTTTAAATACCAAAATACTGCCTTTAAAAAATGTAATACCGTTATTTTGGTATTTTAGGAAATCTGAAAGCTGAATCATTTACATCTTGAGATTTTAAGAGAGTTTTATGCTGCATTGAATGTTCTAATTGAACAAAAGATCACTTGTTTAGAAAACATCTTTCTCATCTCCCTTATCCTCAAAAGAAGGAAAAAAATATATTTATTTGACAAAGCAAAGCATGTGTTACAAAGATACTACTAATAAAAATTCTCCATGTAAGTGGGATGTGAACATGATAGCTTCAAAACTGATACAGGGCACTCTGCAGCAACAGCTGAATCAAATGATTCTGTAACTGTATATGAAGAAATGAAAGAACTTGAAGGTGAGCTGGTAAAACAATTTCCTTAAAACAAAATTCCAGGCTCCTATCAATAAAAATTATACTCTCTGTGAAGAAATCAGTTATTCCAAAGGATCTCAAAGATATTTGAGTATGAAAGTGTCAGAGGGAAATATTTGGATTAGCTAACTGTTTCCTCTCCATTCCTCTGAGTAGATGTTTTAAACACCTTGAAAATTTTTCACAAGAAGATGCTCGGGACTCAACTGTGACATCATTGATACACACTTTTATTTTTTATTTTATTTTATTTTTGCGGTACGCGGGCCTCTCACTGTTGTGGCCTCTCCCGTTGCGGAGCACAGGCTCCGGACGCGCAGGCTCAGCGGCCATGGCTCACGGGCCCAGCCGCTCCGCGGCATGTGGGATCTTCCCGGACCGGGGCACGAACCCGTGTCCCCTGCATCGGCAGGCGGACTCTCAACCACTGCGCCACCAGGGAAGCCCCTCACACTTTTACTTTTTAATGATTGCATTTAAAGAATCATAATATTTTATTTCAAATTTTCCCAGTTACTAAAAATTCCTTTTAATTTTTTTCAATGTTGACTATGTTATTTTTGTTATATTTTATTAAATTGTATCTGCTAATAATTTGTATTAAAGTATAATATGTATTGCTTATATTTTCTGTGCTCATTGTAGTGCTTAACATTTTGTAATGTTTATACAGTCATGTCTTCAAATTATAGTGGATGATTCGTTTTGGTGGTTTAAAATAATTTTATTAATTCCAAACACTTTTTGATAAAATAGCCGTATTAAATACAAAATGCAGGTATAGTCATTTTCTGTTGGTACCTGTACTCATTTATCTGGCCACTAGTAGTATTATATCTGCTGTTAAATTCCTAATAGAATATATTTATCTGTACTCAATCCCAGGAAGGCAGGCTGGCAGAGGACAAAGTGCTCAGATCACTGTCATAAGAGGCCGTCTGGTGAATGAGAAAGAATGGATCCAGGTGTTAGACAGAATGCAACCTCACGTTTACATCCTAGATAAGGAGTTCACTCCTCCGAGGCTCAGTTTCCCTGTCTGTAAAGCGAGGATTGATTTTTGTCTACCTTGTGAGGTTATTGAGATTATTAAACGAGCATGTGTGCTAACATGGCTGTCTCCTCAGAGACGCTGACCTTGTTTGGGTCTTCTCCTCTCCCTCCTTCCCTGCAAGAGACTTTTTCTCTGCTAGAAGTTACCTGGCAACAGACAAGGAGTCTGGCGCCATTGCTAGAGTTGGGGTGTCACAAGTTTGATGACACGCGGCTCCACTGGGGTCTTTGACAGCCCAGAGTGAGCTCACTACAGTGGGGTCAGGGGAGGTGAGAGTGACAGAGGAAAATGTAGTAAGGAATCTAGAGTCAGAAAGCAACTACCCAGATTCACATTTAATGTTAATTTTCTCCTTTGAATGCATCTCAACTGGAAGCGTAAATTGAAACGGTGGGAACTGCAATGTGGGAGCCTCTTCATTTGTTTTTGGAAGTGCTATGAGGCTACCCGGAAGGAACCAGTGGGGCTGTGAGCAGGTATTTGTTTTGAAGGGCATTTCTGCGGAGTGGTAGGGAGGGGTGGAGAAGGGGGCATTTCGGCTGTTCCTTTGGAACTGAGTTGGACCTTGCAAGCGGCTTCGGGAAACCTCCAGTTGACTATTTTCCAGTGATACATAACACACTGTACCATCTCTTGCCTTGCTAAATAATTCAGAGGTCAGCAAGCTCAGCGCCAAGAAGGCGAGTATGTGGGTGTCATTGTTTGCAGTGATTCCAAGTTTATCCGAATTTTGCAAATCTTGGTCTGTTTATCTGATTCCATGACATAAATCTAATTGGTTTGAAATTTTCAGCTGACAAACCCTGTCTTGTTCAGATGCCACCCAGGCTGTGATGAGCTCTCTCTACAACGTGCCATGCATCACTTCACCAAGTCCGTTTTTAAAATACTGGTGACATTGTTTATTTCATTAAAGCTTTGTGCCTGGGCTGGTTAAACAGACTCATCCACAGAATGGAGACGTGGATTACGAAGCTTTAACCCCCCCTCCCCCATGTCGAGTACATTTGTTCCACTCTGTTGTGAACAGGAACTCTCTCCCCAACCACAAGCACAACACTGGGCACATTGTAGGGCAGGTGAATCTACTTTTAGTCAAGATGCCTGAAAGGCTGATCATATCCAAATGTTATGGATGATTTTCATGGACATTCTGTCCATTCGTTCAAATCAGGACTCAATTCAATCGATATATATTACCCAGCCTTAGGATGGCTACTGTCCCTGCCCCCCAGCAGTGGTCCACTGGTCAAGTGATGTTGGTCCACCCTTTTGAATGGACCAATTGTCTCCTAGGACTTGGACTGAGCATCCCTCACTCTCCAGCGAGGCACTTTCCTTGGCACTAGGATCCCAGAAGGTGGAACCGGAAGGGATCTAGACGGTCTGCTAAGTTGGTGGTTCATGATCTCTTTTGGGGTACAGGTCCCTTTGAGAACTTGATGAAAATCCTCTTCCCAGAAAAATGCGCATGTGCCTGTATTTACCTTCCATTCCAAAATACATACTGAGCCCCTGCAGTGCCCCCCACACACCCTGTTCCAAATGCTGAGATACAGCAGAGAAGAAAGTGATAAAAAGCCCTGAACTTACCTTCTAGGTTTAGGCATGGGAAGGATAGACAAAAGTAGTAATTAATAAACAAATATATTGTATCCTAGAGTGTGAGAAACACCAAGGAGCAATGTATAGCCTGTGAGAATGGCAGACACGTCGCTGGAGGAGGGCGGAGACGGTACCATGTTCTGCTGGCTCCATGGACTGACTTACCCAGAGCCCGACTGATAGATACTGACTGGAAGCCAGGTCACTGTCTGCAGGTCAGGACGGCGGATTAAAACCTGGCCAGAGGGGGGTGGAACGGATATGTCACAGTGACCGTGGGACTCTCTGTGCCTACAGACTTCCTGGCGAGGGAGGGCAGGCCTGGGGAGAAGTAGGCAGTGGCTTACGAGTGTCGAGTCCACCCCGGCATCTATATGCTGCGGGGCCTATACCTGCTCTCTGTCTTTCTCCTCCTCTTTCTCTGGCTAATGCTTATTCATTCTTTACCTCCTAGTTTAAACAGCACATCCCTGGGGTGGGGTGGGGGGTTGCTGTTCCCCAGACTAGGCTGAGACCGTCCTCCCAGGCTCGCTCAGCAGCCTGCACTTTGCTGTCATCACCGTGTACCTCGGCAACTTTCTGGCACTCCCGTGTTCTCTGCTTGATTCCAGCAGCTGGACCGTGGCTTCGTGGCCCAGGGGCTGGTCTTGTTCTCTGACCTCAGGGTCTTGCTCGGTGCCTGGAACACGGCAGGGCCTCAGTACATCTCGAGAGAAGGAAAGAGTGACTATTCACAAAGCATGACAGAAACGCAGGGAAGGTGGCTGACTCTGGGGAGGTGCCGGGGAGCGCCAGGTGGGGAGTTGATGTCAGTTACGTACCGAAGGATGAGGAAGCATTTTCCAGATGGAGAACGAGGGTGGGCCTTTCAGGGAGAGAGAAGAGCAGGTGCGAACGCACGAAGGTGTGGAACTGCACAGTATGCTTGCAGAGTGATTTGTGTAGCAAGTCTGGGGAAGGACGTTGGGGCACGGGGCAGGGGGTGGGGTCAATGAATCCAAAGTGGTTGGCAGAGATCAGAGTCCAGAGGACCTTGTGAGCTGTGTTTGGTTGTGGGCTTTACCCTGGGTCACTGGAAGCTACTGGATGTTTGTGAGCCCATGGATGAGATGGTGAAATTTGTGTTGTTAGAAAGATGACTGGGGGTGGTGGACTGGGGGAGGCTGGACTGGAAGGGTATTAATGCTCACTGTGATACATCTGGAAGCTAATTCCTGTCCTTTCCCCCAACTCCTGGGACAGGAAGCTGGATGATGGGCACCCACCATTATACCAGCCCTCTCTCCATCGTGAGGGGCGTCATGAGGAAGGGGAGCCAGGGTCATCATGGATCAGTGAAAGGGCTTCCGCATCCCCCCGGCTGCCATCTAAGTGGCTGGAAGGGGACTTATTTGGGGAAATCTCCCCTACTCCCAGCAGATGCGGGGGCTGACCAAGGCTCCGCTCCCCTGTCTGGCTTCCAAGACAGCTTGAGCCAGGTCAGGAGAAGTCTGCGTGGATCCAGGAAGGGCAATCAGTGGGGCTGATTAAGCATTCAGAATAGGTTGGGCCTCCTCGGGGAATCAACTGCTAGTTTCGGTACCTATGGAATCCATAGGAAGCAGCTGCCTGGCCACTCGTGCCTGGAGATCAGGCTTTCAAGTAGAGCCAAACTTGAAGGTGGACAAAGTCTTGGACCCACCGTTTCTTGAGGGTCTGTTATGTGCCAGGTGGTGTTCCATTTCGTCCTCATGCAACCCTCCCCGGGACGTATTACAACTCCAGTTTTCCAAAGAAGAACCGAGGCATGGAGAGGTTAAGGACCTTGCCTGAGGTCACACTGCAGGTTCCTAGTGCAACAGGCAGAGCCTGTACTGGTTCTCCTGGACCAGCTGCAAACTCTTCTGATTTTGTCCCGATGTGTTATCATCGCTCAGCCTGGTCCCTCTGCGAGTGAAACAGCCAGTGCTTATTAAACACCCTCACAGTTCCAGGCACTCTGCATTGTGTTACTTTGAATCCTTGCAACAATTCATTTGAGGTGAAGGTATTTATCCCCGTTTCACAAAGAGCTGAGGCTCCAGGAGCTTTGTCGAGGTCACACAGCTGGTAAGCAGTGAAAGCAGGTCTGAACCCAGGTGGCCTGACTGATCTCAGGGTGGGGGAGAGGGAGTGAGAAGGGTGTGGCAGCTTGAAGCAGGCCCCCAGTCCTCGTCTTCGTTGAAGAAAGAATTCAGCAAAGAGACAGAGCTTGTGAAGCAGATGAAGTGTTTATTAGAAGCAAAGAACACACGGGTGAACTTGGGGAGTGAGTTACGCCCAATGAGGGTGGCTGAGATCGTTTATATGTGGGCAGTCTTCCGGGTTGTCTCTGGCCAATCATCTTGCTTGTGCCCCTATTTGGCCTGGCTCAGGATCCTTCCTGGTGAGTGCACGGCGTTCCTCAGTCAAGATGGATTCTGGGAGGTTGGCAGGACACGTTATGGGCTGGCAATTCGTCCTTCCTTTGGCCCCTCCCTAGGCTGAGGACCTTCTCTGCACATGGGTCTGCTGGAAAGTCCCCTTGACCACAAGAATGAGAAAAATGTGGTCGCTTTGTCTTCCACCCAATCGGGGCTCTGCTCCTGCTGGTCTCTTATCTCAAGGTGTCAGCAGGAGCCTGGTTGCAGCTGTTCAGCCTGGGGCCCATCTATCTCCAACCTCAGGGCCTCAGCGAGGGAGCCTGTCTCACTTCCTCTTTCTCCCTCTATTGCTCTCTCTGCAGACAGCACTTCTTCCCATCTAAGTCCTTCCCCAGCCCTCTCTTCCTCCCCATTCCTCCCAAGCAGAAGCTCCACCCTGGCACTTCTGCTCAGACCTGTCTGCTAAGGAGCATAGAAAGTGAGCGTGCGTGTGCTAAAGTGAGTTAGCAGGTGTTTAAGCAGAAGTCTCTAGACAGCAGTGTGAGATGCCTTGACAGAGTCAATTACCGAAGCCCCAGGGGAGGGCTGTTTAGCATCTTGAAAGAATTAACCAACCAGTGCATAACATTGCAAATGAACCGCCTCTTAATTATATCCGTGTTTCCATTACACACCCCGTTGGGCTCCAGCCCCAGGCATCCGTGGCCCCAGGTTTATTAAATCCCCTTGGCCACAGCCAACTTCTCGGGGAGGACAGCGACACTGCACATGTGGGAACAGCTACTCTGCTTGAACTATCAACTTAAATGTCATGTCTTTGCTTGTGGACATGTCTGCCGGAAATACAGGAAAAGAGCAAAGTTGTTTCAACAGGCTCCAGCCTTCCTGTGCTCCCGGGGAGCTGTCTTCTGCCGGATTCAATTCAGTTCCGTAACAGTAGCTACCTTTGCTGGCGTATCTCCTGTGTGCCAGGCACTTGCTGTAACTCTCACCTGCACAGTAGGTGTTGTTATCCCCCATTTTACAGGCAGGGAAACTGAGGCTTGAAGGTCATGGGGACTTGCCCAAGGTCATGTATTTGGTCAATTGCAACCAGGGTCTACCTGGTATCTGAGTCTGTGCGTCAGATCATGCCACCCACTGCCCCTGAGTCAACCCAACGTGTGTTTCAAATAACTCAGTTCTTGTCTGTGGTGTCCATACCTCTTACCACGTAGTTAGAGTTTGTCTCAAACCCTATTTTATGCCAGTGGCAGTTTGGTGCTTGGCCCCAGGTTTCTGAGAAGTTTCTAGAGGCATTCATTTCTGTTGTGTTGGGTTGGGTTCTGGCCTTTCTGGCCAACTCTCTCAGCTGCCCCTTATTACACATGGTGCCGATTCGGGGTTGACTCAGGAGGAACAGTCAGTCTTTCTGCCCACTTCCCACAGAATAACCCCACTCCCACCAGGCATTTTTACATGAATTGCAAAATTCGGGGTTGACTCGAAGAGAAAGGTGCATTTGTTTTTCTGGGTGTTTTGGTTTTTGTTTTCGTTTTTTGGCCTGCTGTGCAGCATATGGGAGCTTAGCTCCCGGATGAGGGATTGAACTCGGGCCCCTGGCAGTGGAAGCTCAGGGTCCTAACCACTGGACCGCCAGGGAATTCCCTAAGAGAAAGGTGCTTTTGTTATCCCCATTTTACAGATGAGGAAATTGAGGCTTAGGTTAATTTGCCCCAATTTTTTCTGCAGGTAAGTGTAGACCCAGGGCTTGAACCTGGGGCTGCCTGGCTCCAGCATTCCGATTCTTAACCTCTAGACTGGGAAAGTATCGTCACACACTTGATTCCTCTGTGTATGTTCCAAGTCCTCACTGAACGCTGACTTCACTTTCCAAAGGTGGGGTCTTGTAGTGGTCTTTGGTGTCTGATATGGTGCAATGCATCCAGAAGGCATTTAATAAGTGCTGGACGGATGAATGACTAAACAAAATACGGTTGTTTGAGGCATAAGTTGTCTACTCAGATCTGCCTTGGAGAGAAAATGCTACCTAAAAGGGGATAGTTTGTGGCTCTTTTCTAGAAACCAGCCATTTGCACACCTCTCCCTGGGAGGCAGTGGATTGCAAAGCTGAGCCATCCTTTGGTCTGGTTTCATCAACATTTCCTTGTCTTTTAATTTGTGCTAAGAGGGCATGAAAAGAAATAAACAGAGCGATGTGGGGGGGGGGGGGGACTTCTTCTTGGCTCCCATGGTGGGGTAGGCATATAAGACGGACTGAGTGCTCTGCCGTCCTCTCAAAGTTCACGCTGTTTTTACTCCAAAGTTGTTTTCCCACATGTTTTATCGTGCTCTCTGGAAAATCAATTTTTTCTTCTCAAGACCACAGAAGAATCTCTGTGTTTCAAAACACATTTGTGCCCTTAAAACTAACATATTCAGTCTTACTGCCTCTGGTTTCTGTAAGCAGGCCCATTCCATGCTATTTTTAGGGTCATTTCCAGAAAAATAATTTCCTTTTCACTGTGGACTCTGTCAAGCTGAGTGGAGTTATTTTCTTTGTGAAGTTGGATGAGTAAATCCAGTCCTAAAAGATGGGGATTTAAAACATTTCCTGCAGAGATGGGGCTCGTCGCTGTGTTTATCTTATGGATTAAAATAAAAAGAAGCTACCAGAAGGTCAGCGTGTCCATTGTGCTTTGTTACCATCTATCAGGTCTATTTTCTTAAGTAGTCAGAGCTGTTTGCATGAATAATAATAATAGCTCCAGCAATAATTGCTTTTGGGTGCTAAAAATAGCCCCTTTCTTGGGGTTGGAGTTGGATGGACCTGGATTCAAATCTGGACAAGTTACTTAACCTCTCTGGCTTCAGCTTCCTGCTCTAAAAAGCAGGAAGACTAATAGTACCTACACCATCAGGTTCTGTTAAGGGTAAAGCAAGATAAGGCATGAGTATCAGGATGGATGGATGTCTCCATTAGGGGCAGAAGGCACAGGACCCATGATTCTTTTAGGGATCCACAAAATGTTTCCATTTTACTTTTTTTAAATCATAAGAAAAACATGAATATGATAATAATAGATACATAATAATGAATCCAGTCCAGATTATACTTATCTTTCTACCTGCATAGTCATACAATATAATTTTAAACATTTTTATGGAGGAAGGAGCCCATGAAGGCAGGTGCTGAGGATCCATGAGTCATAATGCAGCCCTGATGTGTATCCATTGGAATTAGATTACCCGGTGACAGTATCTTCAAAAAATGGAAGTATATTTTTCTTTCGTGTAAAAGAAGCCCAGAAGTCAGCAGTCTGAGGCTGGTTTGGCAACTCCTTGGTCTTCAAGGCCCTGGACTTCTGTTTTTCTGTAGCACCTCCTTCAAGTTTGCCTCATGGTGCAAAATGGCTGCTGGAGCTTTAGCCATCATGTCTGCATTCCAGGGATCATGAACAAAGATGGGGCAAAAGACAAAAGGGGCCTACTTCTCAGCTGGGGCAGCTCCCTTTACGGAACATTCTAAGAATTTTTTGCACAACACTGAACTTGTGATCACAAGGCGACAGCTTAGCTACAAGGCAGTGGGGGGAGGCTGGGAAATGTCAAGTTTTGGTTGGATGTATTGCTTTTCCAAACAAAAAGCTTATACCGAAGAAGGGAAGAATAGGGCCACGGTATACAACTCAGAAGTGAGGAGGCAGTAGCTCTCTCTATGGGCAACACCTCGACCAAGAGGGAGACAGGAGAGAACTGGGCAGACAGATTCCTCCTGCCAGGTACCCCACCTGTGGTGTGGTGCTTGAGCCAGGTCTGAAAGAGGAAGGGCATCCCTGCAGAGGTGGGGCTCCAATCACGTGAGAGGGTCAGGAAGGAAAGGATGGAGGGAATCCATCAAGTACATGAGCTCCGTATCCCATACAGCGGGTTCCCTCGCTCCATAGGTCTCTGCTTACGTGACCCCTCCCTAGAGAAGCCATCCCTGACCACCGGCTCTCAGTCTCAGGCCTCCTTTCCCTCTCCTCTACTCCTTACTACCTCGGGCTATTTTTTCTTTATGGCGTATGTCATCACCTGTAGGTTTTCTTCTTTATTGTTTAGCTGCTCTGCTAGAATGTAAGCTGTCTGGGAGGCATGGATCTTACCTGTCCTGCTCATCACGGCATCCTGCTTCTGGCATCTCCAGCATGTCGTGCCTGGCGTGTGATGGGCGCTCATGCATATGGAATGACTGGCCTGATGTATGAATATTGAACAGTGCGGGGGGGACCGGACTGGCTTGGGCTCTGGTACCCAGGCTCTCACACTCTCTTCTACACTCTTCAGCTCTCTTGTTTCATGCATTGTCATCCAACAAAGGCTTGCTGAGAGCCTCCTCTGTGCTAAGTGCTGTTCTGGGCACGGGAACCCTGCAAGAAACAAAGGAGAAAGAAATCCTTACTCTTGTGGAGTTTGTTTTGTTTTGGTTTTTGGCCACACCGCGCGGCTTGTGGGATCTTAGTTCCCCGACCAGGGATCGAACCCGGGCCCTTGGCAGTGAAAGCGCAGAGTCCTAACCACTGGACTGCCAGGGAATTCCCAAGTTTATCTTCTAATGGGAGTGGGGGACAAATAAATATGTCAGCAGATGATACGTGGTGTGGAGAAAACCAAAGAAGAGAGGGGACTAGCTTCTGGGAGTGGGGTGTGGTCATTTTATAGGGAGTGGCCGAAGGAAGGCTTCACTAAAAAGTGGTAACAGTGGAGCAAAAATCCGAAGGAGCTGGGGAGCCAGCCATGTGGACATCTAATAGAAAAATGTTCTAGGCAGAGGGAACAGTAAGTGCAAAGGGCCTGGGGCAGGAGTGTGCCTGGTGTGTCTGATGAACAGAGATGAGCCAGTGTGGCTGGTAGAGAGAGTGGGAGCCAGGTGGAGGGTGCCAGGGTCAGGGAAGATCACTTAGGTCCTGTAGGTCACTGTTGGAACTTTGGTTTGTTTTCTGAAGGCTTTGAGAAGCCATTGGAGAGTTTGGGGCAGAGGAGTGGCATGAGTTGACTTTTGTTTTAAAAGGATTCCTCTGGCCGTGTGTTGAGGATTGACTGTACAGAGTGGGAGTGGAAGCGGGGAGATGAATGAAGAGGCTACTGCCTTATGAAGGTTAATTTTATGTGTCAACTTGACTGGGCAAAGGGATGCCCAGAGAGCTGGTAAAACATTATTTCCGAGTGTGTCTGTGAGGGTGTCTCTGGATGAGATCAGCATTTGAATTGTGGACAGAAAGATCACCAATATCAACGTAGGTGGGCATCATACAAGCCTTGGAGGGCCCGAATAGAACAAAAAGGTAGAAGAAGGTCAAATTTGCCCTCTCTGCTCGAGGGGGACATCCATCTTCTCCTGCCCTTGGACATCGATGCTCCTGGATTTTGTCCCTTTGGACTTTGGACTTGGACCAGGACTTACTCCCTACTTCTCGGGCTTCAGGTTCGAATGGGAACTACACCACCAGCTCTCCTGATGGCAGGGCTCAGCTTCTATAATCATGTGAGCCAATCTCTCATAGTAGATCTCTTTCATTATATATCTACGTATATACGTATCTCCTCTGCTTCTCTGGAGAACCCTGACTAATGCATGCCTCTTCTAGGGGAAAGATGACCAGGGTTTGGACCAGGGTAGAGGCAGAGGGGGACATGAGAAACTGCAGTTTAGTTTGACAGGACGGAATTTTCCCTTCTTTCGCTGAACACTTTCTTAGTCATGCCACGGATTCCCCCCACCCCCCGGCCCCACCTCCCCCGACAATCAAGTTCCCCCGGGAGAGGCTCTGTTCCATTAGAGGTATATCTTTGTTAATGTCACACGTGGGCAAGGCTCAATCCCCGCAATTCTCAGTGGGTGCAGATGTAGGAGTTTCAGTGGGCAGGCTCCAAGGTGAGCCTGCCGACAAGGTGTTAAAAATATGTGAACTTTCTTTACAGGAGCTTGGGCTGTCTGTTTGCCCCCAGTGCTCTCTGCTGCCTTTCACACCCTGTCAGTTTCACTAATTTCCATTATCCGGTTTCTGAAGAAGACACAGAAGGTTCATGTGAAGTAGTGTTGCTAACTCTACTCTGTACCAGCTGGGATCCCTATTATACAAATAGGGATCTTGTTAACCCCATTTTACAGACGGGGGTAAATAAACTGATTCAGAGCAATGAAATGACTCACCCAAGGCCATGTGGTTCTTACTTGCTGATTACAACTCTTGGCTTCAAAGCTCTCTCCACTCCCGTCTACTGGGCTTGTAGTTGCTGAGAGTTGAGAGAGAATTCTCCCTACGCCAGACAGATGTCATACCCTGCTTGTCAGTAGATGATCCCAGAAACCAAGTAAGAGACAAGGGACTGTGTTTGTATTCTCTTCCAGCTCTCAGTAAAGAAAGGAAAACATTCACCTGTGTGCTCATCATTTGCACCGTGAGACCCGGGCAGCACGCGGCATGGTCCTACTGCTTACAGCAGAGCGTTCACAGAATGTGTGCACTTAAGTTTCCCCAAATGAAGGGCTTCTCTCCAAAAGACTATCTGTAGCACGTGTGTGGTTGTCAGCACTTATTGTTACATTTTTATACCCAAAACCCTGTACCTTCTTACTCCATGCTCCTGCCTAGCCCTGGTCCTTGAAAACAATCCTTAGAAGGTGGTTTTTAGTAAAATTTGTCAATATTCAGAATTAAATTTCAGTGACTTGATGAAACCCTTGCTGGGGAGTGGGAATGCAACAGAGTTGGAATTATATTCTCAAGTGTTCCTGGAGCCTGCCCCAAGTACCAAGGCATTCAGAAATGAAAAGGCATTTGCCCTCTGTGGGTTTCCAGGAAAAAAAGACACTGGGCAGTCATTTACCTTTTTCTGCAGTTTCCTAATTTTCTCAATCTGTTCCTATAGCAACCCTAATAGGGAGTGGGTTGCTAGAAAAACATTCGTTTCTATAGAAACAATTTGTTTTATAAGAGAAAAAGTTTACTTGGTAGCGCATGAAATCTAACATTAGGATTTTGGTTTTGTCGGTGGATTTTTTTTTTTTTTTTGTCAGCCTGGAGAATATTTCCCGAGCCACCTACAGACGTATGTTGCATCTTCAAGCTCACATTTTCATCTCATAGTGTGTTCTTATATGGATTCTGGATGGAGGGTGCTGAATCTTAGTCCCTAGGGATCTTTGCTAAGAATATAAAATAAAATTTAAAAAAATTAGAGCACTTGCATTCTTATATACAAGGGGAAAGACTAAATGATCTCTTGAGACTTTTTTGTGGTTGTTGTAGCAATTTGCTGTTTCTCTTGACTTTCTTGTGAAAACCCTGAGGGGTTTTTACTAGAATCAGATAGGTGGTTTTGTTGCAGGTGACAGAAATCTAACTCAAAATTGGTTAAGAAAAACAAAGGGGGCGTTTCTATTAGTTTTCATATTTTAGAAGTCTGGAGGTTTCAGGTAAGGCTGGATCCAGGGCTCACTAATGCCTAGTTGCTTTCCCTCACTCAGCTCTACCTTCCACTGTGTTGACTTCATTATCAGGCAGGCTCTTCTCATGAGTCCCCAGCAACTCCAGCCATATCCTCTGCAGCTTCCAGCTAAGTGTCTCCAGTGGAAAGGGAGCACTGTTTATCCAATAGTTCCTGGAAAGGTCCTGGGAATGACTCTAACTGGATGACATGCCCACCCCTGAACCAATCACTGGGGACCTGGGGAATTAAATGAGCTGATTGGCTAGGCCTGGGTCAGGTGCTTACCTGTGGGGTCAGAGGTGAGGTCAGCACCTCCCAGCCCCCACGGACTCAGAGAGAGGGAAGAAATCTGTAGAGAAAAATCAGGAGGCAGAGCTAGATAAAAGGGGGGTTGGGTGTGATCCAGGCCCCAGTCAGTCACTCCAGTGGGTGATTCCAAATTGCTGGAGTAGACCCATTTCACCACATGCTGAAATTAGAGGGCTGGACCTTAAAAGCCCACTTCTTCCCAGCCTGGGCAGAAAGAAAGAGAGAGAGAGAGCCAGTTAGATTTTCCCTTTCCCAATCATCTCATTTTTCTAATTAACCTGCTACCAGCTCCACCTCGAGAACATCTTTCAAGATTTTTTTTTTTCTCCTTCTGGAGGGAGTTGAACAAAATCAGAATACATTTGCATGTTACCTAAAACATTCTAAACCCGTGTCTTATCTTTGTCACCGCACAGCCTTTTCTTTTCAGTGTTGGTAGCTGTAAAATTACCGTCACCTTCAGCCTCACCGATTCCTTCTTGAAAAGGTTATTGTGGACAGGCGTCGAAAAATCATTTGGAAACACAGCCTAGGTCTGTTTTTCAATTGTCTTTTTAACCCAAAGTTCAGCGATTTCTAGAAAATCATATGTCAGCAGAAGCAGCACATAAACAATCTCATGTAGTCTTTTGGTGGGGGGAAACGTTCCCTGAGATGACTGAAGGTGTGAATTATTTCAGGGAGGGTGTTGGTGTAATTACTGTTGGCCAGTAATTTAAATTAACTGGATTTCCAGGGTTTATTAAGAGCTTAAAATAGGATTGTTAAAATTCAGAGAGCGTTTTAGTTTGAATTTAATTTCTGCTCTGGGGTTTCTTTCATTTTCAAAATGCTCTGTTTTCATTGTCATTAATTTGCAGAGATATTTAAAAGTTTAAAATATCCTTAGGATTTTTTTTTCCCTTGTTAATAAATTGGGTTAATTATTTCCATGGAGATTACTTCCAACAAAACTCTTGTATTTTAGCAAGGAGCTCTCCTGTTGGGATCAGATGGGAATCATTTGAAACCTTTAATCTCAAGATAAGACTAAGTGTTTCTTATGAATGAATCCCTGGGTCTCAGCGGGACATCTGAAAGGCCCTTCAGGATAGAAAGGCTTGTGCTTCAGAAGAGAAAACCTTTCAAGTAAGGCTCACAAGTGAGGGACTTTGGCAAGCCTGGTCGTAGGAAGTGTGCTCGTGTATGTGTGTGTGTGGGCATGTATGCAAATGCATGCATGCATCGGAGGTGAGAAGCATTTGCGTTCTGCTAGGTGAAGCTGTCCTTTGTAATACTGAGAATGAAGGCAGACGTTCAGCTTGGAACTCACTCCAGAGGCCTTGACATCAGGGGAGATACAGAGTCACCCGGAGAAGCAGGGACCAGTGCTGTAAAGCAGGGACCAGTGCATCACGAACCTGGATGCACAGCCACATCGCCTGGGCGTCTTGTTCAAATCCATGCTCTGAAACAGTAGGTCTGGGGTGGGTCCTGGGATTCTGGATTCGTAACAGACTCCCGGGCTGATGGTCCACGGACCTCGCTTTGAGTAGGGAGATTGTAGATTGCTTCTTCATTTTGCCTTGATTGGGAAGGGGTCTGAAAATCAAAGTTTGGATTCTCCCAGACCTGAGCAGTGCTGGCTTTGGTGTATCTTGGGACTTTACGCCACACCAGAAAAAGAACTCCCATTTGAAGGGTAAGGCCCAAACACCGTCTAAATCAGAACTGCGAGATGATGTCTTAATCCTGGTGAAAGAATCTGGCTGCAAAGGGAGAGAGAGGGAGAGAGGGGACTGCTCAGCAGTGATTCAGACAAAACTCATCTTTCAAAGCAGGAATGGAAATGAAGCCCGTTGTTCCTTCAGAATTTCTTTAAGAATCTTTCTCAGCTAAGGGGACTGTATTCCCCGAGGGGGTGGAGATGTTCCGTAATGTCTTTGTTCATTTAGCTGAAGGCAGATTTCTCTGTTCTCCTTACTGGGGATGATCTTGTACCTGACTCTTTAGATAAGAGGAAGCCACAGTGAAGCATTTCATCAGAATTCTTGATGAGGTGGCAGATTCGGAGGGGAGAAGGCAGCGGGCACCTCTGAGATTCTGGGTGGGACAACGAGGTCGGGGCAAAGAGTGTAGATGCAGGGAGGCCTTTAATTGGGGCCACTGGTGAAATTAATCAATTGCACAGCCCTGGCTTAAAGCTTCAGCTTGAGCCTATAAATCTCGAAGGACAGGAGGGACGATTCCATTCATTCACTCATGAAACATTTACTGTCTTTCTCTTATGCAAAGCACAGGCTCGTCAAACTTAGCTTGCGAGTTTCACTTGCTCCTCCAAGATCCACACCCACCTAAATGCCACCTCCCCCTTGTCTCCACGTGGAAACCGTGAAAAACTTTTGCTCACTCCTCTGGGGAGCTGTGGGGCCTGTGGAATCATAGTCTGTGGAGTGAGGGAGAGGGTCCCCTTCCCAAAGTCCGTGAGGGCAGCACCTGCCCAATGCCATGAGATGCCTGGTAGCTGTGAACACAGCCTACCTGCCATCTACTCCTGGGGCTGCTACCTTTCAAGATAGAAGGGCCTGGTTAGAATTCAGGAGGTCTGTGGTCCACTGAGGCCCTTGGGTTCATCACCTATGGATCCTGTTTTCATTACTATCAATGCAGATAGTTCTTTTTTCACAACTGTGAGTATTTTTTTTCTTTTTTTGATGGATTTAAAAGCACTGTAAACCCTACAGCGCCATGAAAACGTAAAGATTTCTTACCATTTTGTGTAGGAAGGAGTGCCCAATGTACCCTCCTAGTTTGGTAGTTAGATGTGCTGGGACACTGGCTGTGGATGGGGGTGAGGTGAGGTGGGCGAGGGGAGGGGGGAGAGAGAAAGTCCAGATTTGTAACAATTGCAGATTTCCTTGGTGTAAATACTCATATCATGGCTGATTTCTACTGTGGTTGCCACCAATGATTTAATAACCTGTTTGTAAAATTCTTGAATAGGTAATCATCAGAATTCCTGGATATTTAACAACTTGCCTTCTCAAGCTGGTAAGAGCTAGCTCCAGCTCACCTGGTCCATCTCAGGTAACAGCCTGGACTGGAACCAGATGTGCCTCTTACTCTCTCTGTGATTTTGCATAAATGACTAAATTATGTCTATTTCCTCATATGTAAAATGGGGATATAATAGTACCTGCCTCGTAGGGTTGAAATAAAGATTAAATGAGATAATGCATATGAGGCCTTTGCCATATAGTAAGTGCTCAGTAAACGGCAGTTACTATTATCTGTGCTGTGTATCTTGGTCAGCTGATGGTGCCAGGGTCTGAGTGGACACACTCTCACTGCAAGGTTACCAGTCCTGTCATCTGAAAGTTGTGGGGTCATCTCTTTTACTGCCCAGGCCCATTTTAAGAATCCAGCCTCTTACCAATCATTCATTCATCTTCTCTCGCAGAGCTCGAAGCACTCCCCTTGGGTCAGGCTTTTTACAAACAGCGTCCCACTTAGTCCCCACAGCAGCCCTATGAAGGAAGGATACTCTCAATATTCCCATTTTACAGATGGGACAGTTGAGGCTCAGGGAGGCTGAATAAGTCTTACAGCTGAGAGTAAGGAGAGGTGAGATTTCAATCTAGAGTCCTTGGGTCTACACCCCACTCCTACTTTTTTCTTTTATTTTATTTTATTTATTTATTTTTTTTGCGGTACGTGGGCCTCTCATTGTTGTGGCCTCTCCCGTTGCGGAGCACAGGCTCCGGACGCGCAGGCTCAGCGGCCATGGCTCACGGGCCCAGCCGCTCCGCGGCATGTGGGATCCTCCTTGACCGGGGCACGAACCCGTGTCCCCTGCATCAGCAGGCGGACTCTCAACCACTGAGCCACCAAGGAAGCCCACTCCTACTTTTTTAAAAGGAAAAACCTTTTATTTAGAATAATTTCCTGATTGTCTCTATTCTTAATTTAATTTCCATGCATAAGAGTCACCTTTTAAAGTATGCAACTGGATTTTTAACATATTCACAGGGTTGTGCAACCATCACGATGATCCAATTTTAGAGCGTTTCCATACCCCTAAAAAGAAAAGCCAGACGCCCCCTCTTCTCTCCAAAGAAACTTAAGAGACACTGGACATGACTCTGGGCTTCCACAGAAACCACCCTCCATTCAGCCAGCTCGGCCCATGGGTATGTGTGTGTGGGGGGGGGGGTGAATGGGGGAAGGAGTCAAGCAGAAGCGTTTTGCTCACATCCCAGGTCCCAGAAAGCTTCACCTGATTATACTGAGCTCTTTAGTCTCCCCTCCCTCCCAATGTGAAGAGGGAATTTTTAATTATTTCCAGGGCTACAGGCCATTCTCATTTTATTGCCTTGTCATCCCTCCAATCCCCCCGAACTTTCTTGGTTTGGGGAGAAGGCAGGCATGTGGAGAGCGCTAGTCCCTCCTTGCCTTTGTTCAAGCTTTTGCTCTCTTGCCTTATTCCCTCTGCCTCCTTTCAGCTGCTCATTCCAGTCTTCCACTATCATCTGATTTTAGGCACCAGGATGAAGGAAGTGATTGGGACCCCCTAGTGTGTCAATCAAAAATAGAAATTAATGAGTGGTTTTTCCAGACAAACCTGGAGGCAGCTGTTTGGTACTTAAAACTCAGGCTGTGTTTAACCACTGGGGGGAAAATATGTATCAGTTGCAGTCTGATCATAGTATTGTCTAAACAGCCCTTTGAATTTGTAAATGACACCTGACACAGGTATTTTTAGCTCCTGTTATTTAGAAGCTGAACAGTTCCCCCCAACTCTGTGTTACACTTCTAACTTGATAATCTCTGGTTCTGTTAGTTTCACCTTCCTTTGGGCTGTTAGATATGCAAACTGCGTTCATCTCCCTCACCTTCCAGACCTTTTCTTTGTTCCATGGTAGAAGTGGGTGTACAGGAAAAAAAAAAAAAAAAAAAAAGGTGGTTGGGCAAAATAATTTATCTTTGGTTGTTTTTGAGGCTTGAGAGTCTTTGATTTGAAGACCCAGTGTTAGATCCGTCTCAAGGCTCATGAGAGGTCTTCTGGGACCCTCATCCCAGTGCCCTTCAGTATTATTTCCTGGGTTGCACATTTAGACTTAAAGGCCAGTGCTTGACCTTGTTCACAAAACAAGACATTTCTCTCCTTTGTGGGCTGCAGGCCCTTTCCTAGGGAAGGAAGTCAGTGACTACTTAGTAAATGAATAAACTTTGGAACCAAAGTGCCTGAGTACTCAGAGTGCTTTTTCTTCTTTCCTTATTATAAGTAACCCAGACTTCCCCATTGCAAGAGTGTTGTGAACAATATCATTAACCCAAATAATAAGAGCTGACTATGTGGCAGGTGCTGTTGCATGTGCTTTACGTGTACAATTCTTTTATCTTCCTGTGATCACAGGTTTCTCACCCTCAGCACCGTTGACATTTGGGGTTGGATAATTCTGTTGTGCGGGGCTGCCCTGGGTATTGTTAAGATGTTGACAGCATCTACTGACCTCTACTCTACCCATTAGCACCTCCGTCCAGAATGACAGCCAAGTATTCTTCAGACATCATCAAATGTGGCCTGGGGGAGAGGGGTTACCTGCAGTTGAGAACCACTGGAATGTTTAAGGGGGCAAAAAAAAAAAAAAAAAAATTAGAAGGAAAACAGGGGAAGGAAAATTAGGGACATAGGAGTGAAACCAACACAGAGGAAAGGCGACATGTGAGCACAGAGGGAGAAAGATGTTGGGAGTTGGGATCAGAAGCCCTGGCCTTGGTTCTTGGCACTGAATTGGCTGTGGGCACCCTGGGCAAATCTTTACCCTTCCTGTGCCTTGGTTTTCTCATCTGTAAAATGGGTATCTGCAGCACAGGATTAGTTGTAAAGAGCAAATAAATTCCCTGTTGTGAAAGTGCAATGCAGATCCAAGTCATTCTTTTCACCGCTACGTGTGTTAATGACACGTCTGTACACTCAGATCCATTTGCCTCTGTCAGCGTCAGCTGGGCTGTGGGAAGAGGAGACTCCTGAACTGAGTGTCCTCCCTGTGATGATTAGTAGTACAGCATTGCCTTCTCATTCATGATCAGAGAACAATTTGATGAAAAGCATGTTTAGATAAGGAACACGGCAAAACACTTGGTAGGGCCAGCCAGAGGTGAAAGGGTTTTTGTGGAAGGGAAAATTGATTTGGGATTTCCAGGTCTAGGTGCCTCTGGATTGCCCCTTATTCCTTTCTTCTTTTCTCTGCAGAATTCAGCTGCAGGAACTTTCAAGTAGTTTGGAAAATGCAGCATTGAAAATGACACTTGCTGTCCATGGACTTAAGAAGCAAGAAATAGAGCATTTCTGTATTAAAAAAAAATCTATTTCAAGCCCGCCTCACTGGTTATTGGGGGCTCCCTGCACCACTCCCACCCCCATCCCTAGGGTAGAGAAAGCTTTGGGGGCCTTATATAGCCTGGAAGCCCTGGCCAGGCCTCTGCTCATCTGTCCACACGTCTTAGCTCTGCCAATCCCAGGTCTGCTGCTTCCTTCCAGCTGCTCTTGGTCAGACTAAGACCCTGTGACCATTCCTTTCCAAGGGCACGACACACTCCCACCCACCTACAACATGGCTAAGGTCCCAGACCCCTGCTCTGTTGAAGGACCACAGTCTCAAGAAATCTTTCTAGGTCATTTCTCCCACTCCTCTCCTGCGTTCTTCAGGGGCAGTCATGTCCTCTCCTGATTTTCCAGATCATATGACTGAATCCCGTCCACAAGCGATTTGTCCTTTAAAACAGAGCCAGTGGCAAGATCGTCTTGCACACCCTTCCAGCTTTCCCTCTCCTGCAAACTCCCCCTCCTCCCTTCTCCCCCCAGCCCAGACAAGGAAGCACAGAACTGGTCTTGCTAGAATGGGGGACAGGAAAGTGAATACACAAGGAGAAACCCAGACATTAAAATTCCAAAAAATGGTCCTGCAAGTTATTTGTCATCTCCTGAATTCTTGGCCCACCTGGCCAAGGTTCCAAAGCATGGAAAACCACCCAAGGCTAGAGCCAGGAGGTGTGGACATGCTGACACTCAGCAGATGCTCAATGCAAGTTTGGTAAGTGAGAGAATGAATGGGGCTTTTTTTTCTAAGTTAGAAGGGTCTGCGGGCCCAGCCTCCTGTGTTCCATGCCCTCAAGTGGAAATTCACCCAATGGGTAAGATGTGGGTTTTGACATTCCCCCCAGCTACCTTCCTCATGTAACAAAGAACCTTTTTTGTTCCCTGCTGTGCTGCTTGGTACAAGTTGGGGAAACTGCTCAGCCATGCCAGAGGGGCTTTTGCTTCTTTAATATAGCATTGCTGCTCTGACATTTCCCCAGCTCTCCGTCCCCCTCCATCCTCCTGGTTGTCAAGGAAACAGTTTCCTGGACAACCTGTTGACTTATTTGGTTGCCGAGTTTGTATTATCCAGTGTGGGGAGCTGTAGTGGAGAATTTTTTTTTAATGTCACCAAGGTAACCGCCAGCAGCCGCTTAATTATAGTTTTAGGTAAAGATGAATTCTCTTTTGCAAATGTTAGTGTATTTTTGGGTTGGGGGAGGGGGTGGAAAACCACCCAGAGATTAACATTCTCTAATTACATGCTTTCAGTTGTGGACAGTTCAGTTTTATTTGCAACTAAACTTGGCTTCATTCAGGATTAATTTTTTTTTCCACTAAAAAATAAGGAAAACAAATATAACAAGGAGGAAGAAAGAATCAGTTTGGTAGGAAGCGGGCACTGAGCGTGGAGGGTATGGCTGAAATGTAGGCATCGCCAAAGTGATGTCACTAGCGGCTGTTTCCTGAAATGTGAATGTGTTTGTGGCTCTGAGAGGTAGTGCGGTGTAGTGGTTATAGGCCTGAGCTCTGGAGCCAGACTGTCTGGGTTCAAGTCTCAGCTGCAGCTTGCTGGCTGTTTGACCTCAGCAAGTGACTTAACCTGTCTGTGCTTTAGTTCCCACAGCGGTAAATGGGGAGGTGGGAAGGAGTTAATCTTTTGCTGTAGGTGTGCTGTGAGGGTTAAGGTGTATTTATTAGGTCCTTAGAAGAATACGCAGCATGGTGTAGGCACTCTACAGGATCAGGCATCATTACAGAGCCTCCTAGTAAACCATACTTTGCATATGATGGGCTACTGAGGAGGGAGAGATTACTTTTTTTTGAATTAAAAGATCAAACTTTTAAGGAATTTATGAGTAACCTCCTTTGAGCCGTGTGTAACTTTGTTTTATGCGCTCTCCTTGGCCGCATGGTATTGATCAAACCAAGAATCAAGTGGAGGCTTTGGGGGTGACCTAACGTTCCGAGAATTTGGATTTGTTCCGGGTAAGCTCTTTGGGAGACTTGCAGATTTCTTGGACCCCAAGTGGCTGGGATTTCAGGAAGTCCTCGGCCGTGCTCAGCCTCCTGCACCCAGGCCCTCTCGCAGGTCTGGGGGGCAGTCAGGCTGCAGAAGCACAGTGCTGAGGAGTGGGCTGCCTTGGGGGTGGGGACGGTCTCTGGGTCATCCTGCAGACAGGTGAGCCAGAGGTGATGGTGATGACCCAGTTCAGCCCACAGCGGGGCATCAGAGGTCTAGATGTGTGAGCCCAGGCTGGCCTTCCCTTATGTTCCCAAGTTTCCATACCTATGAAATCAGGGAGTTTAAATAGATGGTCTCCAGTAGTTTTTCAAAGTTTAAAATACCGTGATTCTATAGGGGAAAAATGAGTCACAGATCCAGCATTCGCACCCAGGTCGCTCTGACTTCGAAGCCTGTACTTTCAGCCACGGTCCTGAACTCCTGCTGTCCTGATCGTTACTGAAACCACGGGCTCTGCAGGCAGAGTCCTTGGGTGAGAACCTTCCATTTTCTGGTGGGGCCACCTGGGCGAGTAATGTGTCTGTCCGTGCCTCGGTCTCCTCATTGGCCAAACAGAGCCAATAACAGTACCTACCTCTCAGCTTGTTGGAACAGGAAATAAAGACTCATAAAGTGCGTCTAACAGTGTATTCCTCCGATAAACGTTAGGTATGTTCTAATTACTCGATTACACTGTAACAGTAACTGTTCGTCTTAGCTAGTTGGTGGCATAGTGATGGCAGAAATAGTTAACATGCAGTCGGGCCTATGCAGAGTGGTGTTTGTGTATTTTCTCACTTCTCCCTAATCATCATTATACAGTGCTTCTAGAATCGAGTTCCTACATAGGTTTACGTATCATTAATCTCATTGTTTTATAACTTATGCTGTGTAGGCAGGTTTCTCTTCCTTCATCTTTATAAGTGTCCCAGTGGGGCCCTTTTGAGAAAAAAACCTCCTTCAATTGAAATTCAGCTGCATGGGCCAGCCCCCATCAGATCTGCTCGCTAAGACCGCTGGGGAGTATTTGTTTCGTGTGTTTTCTCCCTCTTCCTGTGGATTATGTATACTTTCATCATTTTAGAACAAAGACCTGAGTGGCAATGAACATGTCGGTCCAGGGCAGCTGGAGCAGTTGGGTTTGGCATCAAATGCCCTGTACCCACTGGGATGGATTAATTAAGGTACCCAAGGTTGCTTCTCAGGTCAGTGGCTTCAGAGCACGTGAAGAGCACGCAGTTACCCGGCTCTGTCTGTCTGCCTGCTCCCCGCCCCACCCCTGCCCCGTATTTTTTATTCATTACAGTCTTTCACAAGGAACAGCAAATCAGGAGCACAAACATGATATCCATCTCTGCTCACTCTCCCCTCCAGGGACCACAGAAGGTTCTTTCTGGGCATTGAAAGTACATCTCACCCATTCCTCCATCCCATTTTTTAAAAAGCCTCAGTGTTAGGTTGAAAAGCACATATTCCACCGAGATGATTGAAGAAAGGTAATTATGTATTATTAAATGCAAAAAAGAAAGAAAAAGAAAAAAGTGGTTCTGTGCAACACCCCTGTGGCTTGGCAGAAATGAAAACAGCGACGTGCTTAAATGGTTTTTCTGCCAGTGGGATGAATGGATGCTTGATTTGAGGTCATCAGCCGTGGGGACTGTGCTCAGTGTGAGGGGGGGCATCTCTGAGGACTGGCGATGGATGGCTCCGTTGTTGGGGCCTTTGCGAGGACTTGGGCTGCAGAAGGAAAGGGAGCATGGAATTTACAGAGGAGCTGCCTTCTTGTGTTTCGCTTGGCTCAGAAGGTGGGCAGTCTCTGTGTCTTTGGACAAGTCACCTAACCTTTCTGTGTAAGGGAATAATAATACATGACAATCAGAATCATTGTACAGGTTTCCAAGTGCTTTAGTGCGGTGTGGAAATAAGCTTGGGCAGAAGGGCCAAAGTGCCTGGGTTGGAATCTTAACTCTGCCTCTTATCAGCTGTGTGACCTTGGGCAAGTTACTTAATCTCTCTGTGCCCCCATTTCCCATCTGAAAAACGGGGATATTAATGATATATACCTATGTCATAGTTGTTGCAAAATGAGTTAATGCTTGTGCAGCAATGAGAACAGTGCCTCCCAAGTACTCTCTTAAATGTTGGTTATTGTTATTACATCTCTTCCCATCACCAATATTCAGACAGATGAAGGCAGTGAAACTGGCTCAGCTTCATCTCCGAACTGCGAAGTGGAAAAAAACAGCATTTAAACTCAGGGCTTGGGATCTGAAATCTTGCTGAATTTTCTTTATGCCCTGCAGCTGCCTTCTGAGGGAGTTTTTAAAACAAATAAACAAACAAACAAACAAAAAAAAAACCCAACACTGGTGATAGCTTGGTAACCAGGTCTAAACCAGGAGTTACACACATGGTTAGATGACTACGGGTTGAACTTGTAGAACCCGCCTTCCGGAACCTCTGCTTTTCTCTGCAAAATAGACTTAGTGATGAGGACCTTGACCCAATACGGCTCAGTTACAAACAAAACCAAACGGCGAGCGGCAGGGAGGCCAGAATTAACCAGGCCACTGTCCACTGATCCTGGAATGTCAGAAGATTTGGGACAGGAGGTGACCTCTACCCTGTATCTTTCCATAAGAAGCTGGCAGGTGAAGTTCAGTTTTCAGAACTTCCAGGTTCTCCGGGGCGTCCTCCTTTTTGACCCTGGAAAAGGAAGGCAGCTCAGACCTTTCCAAGAGGGGCTTTCTCAGCTAAATTCACAAAGCACATCTGCTGGGCGTCTACCTGTTCTGCTCTGCAGAGCTCGAAAGAAGGCCGAAGCCTCTTCTTTGAAACAGAGTCGTGAGGGCCTCACATTGCCTTTTGATGAGTCCCAGGCTGGGGTAGAGGATGAAAGCAACTGGTGAAGTCGGAAATCCGCCCCCTTGGTTGGCTGTGAGCTACAAAGAAGGGAAGGTGGGCTGACCGTTTACTCTGGGATTTACCTCTGTACCTGCCTGGTCCCAGGAGGCTTACGCACTGACGAGTGTAAGTGCTTTCCTTGGGCCCTGTGAGTCAGTTCCCCGGGGACCTGGATACTCTGCACAGCTCAGGAGACTGGCTCCGGGGAACCAAGGATGCTGTGCCCCTAGAAAGCTCCCCCACCCCCACTCTGCGTGGGGTTGTTTGGGGTCTGGGTGACAGGAGTGTGGAAGGGAACCTGCCACTTGTCTGCTCAATACACATGGATGAGATGCGGGTGAGAAAACTGTTAACATTTGGAGGGAATTCACTTTGTGTAAGTGCTTTATTCATATAACAAACAGTGTGGAGTGCTGCTGGGATGCTCTTTGCTTCCCAACATCCATCCTTTCCTTCCTTGCTAAACAAAATGGATTTTATGCTGCGGGGCAACATGCCCAGCTCCGGGTGAATCATGCTTGGTTTAAGGCTTATACCTTTTCTGTTTCTCATTTTTCCATCTTCCTGTGAAGCTGTGGATGGCTGTGAGGCCCATTTTAGACCAACGAAACCTATGTGGATGTCTGTTCTGCTGGCTCATGAGAAGGCTTCATTTTCTTAGATACAAGAAGTAGATATGGGTGGCATATGCCTCTGTCATGCCTTTTTTTGTGCCTTGCCTGCAAATGTGATGGTTGGAGCTGGAGCAGCCATTTTGTAGCCGTGAGAGAAAGGCCAAGTGTCTTGTTATTCAAAGTGTGGTCCGAGGGCCAGATTGTTAGAAATGCAGAATCTTAGACTCTACCCCAGATCTACTGAATCAACATTTGCATTGTAACGGGCTCTCCCAGTGATCTGTGTGTACGTTAGAGTTTGAGAAGCCCTGCTTGAGCTGCTTGAAGCATAGCCAATAAGAACCAACCTCTGAGTTTTTGGTCATGGGTTTCCTGTTACTTTCAGCCAAAAGCGTTCTTAGCTGATATAAGCACTTAAAAGTTAAACAGGCTTATGTGAAAAACCACCCTAATTTACCCAAGAGCCCTGAGAATGAAGAAAGGACTATTATTATCCTCATATTATTTCCCAGCATAAGACAGCTGATGACCTTGGTGAACCCAGGTCAGCCTGGCCCCTGCACCTGGGCACTGAAGCGGGATGCTGTGCCCATTTTCCACTGGAGCTCGGATGGAGGCGTATCCTCTAAGCCAGCTGCACAGAGCCATCACTGCCACTCAGACAGGCCTATCCACGTGCCCTGAGCTCAGGTCTGTACTCAGCTGTACCCTATTTGTCTTGCTTTGTATCACTGGCCTTTCTCTTCCCTCAGAATCCTTCCATTTGGCTCTATTGCTCCCCAAGGGCATCCTCTTGATGTGTCATTAATTTCAGAGTTCAGGGGAGAGTCCAGCACCCTGTGATCTCCCTCACCCAAGGCATATAAGCCTTTCTCATTTATCACCTTCAGGTGTTTTTTTGTTGTTGTTGTTTTGTTTTTTTTTTCGGTACGCGGGCCTCTCACTGTTGTGGCCTCTCCCGTTGCGGAGCACAGGCTCCGGACGCACAGGCTCAGCAGCCATGGCTCACGGGCCCAGCCGCTCCACGGCATGTGGGATCTTCCCGGACCGGGGCACGAACCCGTGTCTCCTGCATCGGCAGGCGGACTCTCAAGCACTGCGCCACCAGGGAAGCCCTATCACCTTCAGGTTTTAAAGTCGGAGACCACCGCTTTAAGGAAGTACATAAGAATCGCCTGGGGGAAGACAGACACATTTAAAATCCAGATTCTGGGGCCATAATGCTTGGAGGGTCTGAGCCAGTAGGCCTGAGGTGAGGCCAGAGGAATCAGCGTTTCTCGGTGACGGCTCCCCAGGTGCCTCTGAGGGTCACACCTGGAAGAGCACTCCTCTGAGCTGGGAAAGTTTGGCAGAGAGATGAGGGTGACAGATGAAATGTCCTTCCTCCATCTTTCCCACATTTTCTACAGCCGCTTGATTAACGTGTTCTTTGGGTAGTTGCAGCCCGCTTGGTGTTGGCTGCATAAAAGTCCATGGAAATTCTCTGTGAATGCAGTTTTCCTGGGGAGAAAACTATCAAACACCTCTGTACCGCCCCCAATTCAGGCAGCTGAAGTTGGTGGGTGCGTTCCAGCCTAGGCAAACGTTTGGAGATGGGGTCAGCTGGGACTCATCTGGGTTGGATGCAGAATAGGAGGCCCATTCTGATGTGTGGTGTCAGGCGATCAAGAAGTGAGGTCAAGAAGTTTCGAAATTAGGAGGAAAGAGTCTTGGGGTCTGTGTGAGGCAAAATGGCCCTGCAAAGGAAACCATGCCCTAATCCCTGGAGCCTGTCGGTGTATTACGTTATCTGGCAAAAGGGACAGCTTTTGATGTTAAGGTTATAGACTTTAAAAGAGAGATTAGCCTAGAGTACCCGGGTGGGCCCAGTCTAATCACCTAATCCCTTGAAAGCAAATCAATGTCTCCAGCTGGAGTCAGAGAGATGCCACAGAAGGTGAGGTCAGATTTGAGGCCTGAGAGGGACTTGAGCTGTCGTTGCTGGAGGGGCCACATGAAAAACAGAAGGAAGAATGCAGGCAGCTATTAGGAGCAAAGACCAGCCCTGGGTGACAGCCAGCAAGGAATGGGGACCTCAGTCCTACAACCGCAAGGAGCTGAATTCAGCCGCAACCTGAACGAATTTGGAAGTGGATTCTTACCCAGAGCCTTCAGTGAGGGATGCAGCCCTGCTCACACCTTGATTTTGGCCTTGTGAGACCCCAAGCAGGGGACCCAGTGCAGCTCACCTGGACTTCTTACCTATGAAAACCATGAGATAGTAAATTTGTGTTGTTTTAACAACACTATGGCAGACATAGAAAACCAACCAAGTCCCATTTCAGAATTCGGGAGAGGACCTTTGCCATGACGTCATCTCATTCTGACCCTCCAGTCTCACCTGTCCAGGTGGGCTCTTAAGGAATGAAGTCATAAAGCACAGGAAAGTCCCACCTGCACCTCACATGCTAACTTGGATTGTTATAAAACCATTTTTCCTGGCTTTGTCATCCTTCCCCACTCCCCTCCTCCATTTTAATGTATTTCCTTGCAGTTATTTTTCTAATGCATTTTATTCACACATTCGGGATGTGCAAGTTTGTATCCTGCTTTGCTCCCTCACCTGAAATATTCTCACATCACTGAAGCCTTTGCACAAACCTCACTAACGTCTGCCTCATAGTCCATCTGATGGATGTACTGTAAGTTACTTGTCCATTCTCCAATTCTTGGCCTTCAATTTATTTCCTTCCCTCTTTTCCCTAATTATCAATAATTTAATTTTTTACCTAAAGATCCCGCAGCATTTTATATGAAATCCTTATCATAGATTCCCAGAAGGGGAATTACTAGGCCAAAAGGCACAAAATTTTTTGAGGCTCTTGGTACAAATGCTAAATCACCTCCAGTTTCTGGGCACCATCTAAGCCCCTTAATTTCGCTCTCTAAGAGTGGGTGGGACCACCTCTTCTCTTTTTGCCTCTTCCACTGTGCTCTGCGGGGCTGGGCACACACCGGGTGTCCCACTAGCTCTGGGCAGCTTCATCTTGTTCTTTGTCATCCTCATGGACTCATTACGACGTCTGATCTATAGACAGAAAGGGAAGGGGCTGGGAAGCTGTGTATCGCTCACCCCATCTTGGAGACTCATTCTGCCATTAGCCTTTGTCGGAAACGGGAATCCCAGCCCACAGCCTTCCGGCGTGCACCAAATACTGCATTTTGTTGTTATCGATGTATTTTTAACCCCCTTCTGCCTTCTCTGAGCATTGGGCTGGTGGGAAATCCGGTCTTGGTCATCCTTGGGCTTTTTCTCACCTGGTTCTGTAAAATGTCTTGGGGGGCATCTCAGAGAGCAACAGGCATTGTGTATGGAGGGGGGCGCTCTTAATTACCAGGTATCATCTGAGAAATCCCTCCTTTTGTCTGGAAGCTCTGCTGCCTCCAGAGAATGGAATTCTCTGCGAGGCACCCTACTTCGTTGGAGTCCCGCCAGACACGTGGAGCGGGGCAGGGACTGCCACTTTGCAGAGCTCTGAAGCTGCGGGATGTCTTCTGTCTCTAGCTTTGCAGATTCTTTCATCTCTCTCCTTATCTTGTGTTTAGTCCGTTTGGGCTGGTGTAACAGAATGCCATAACTGGGTGGTTTAAATAACAGTTATTTCTCACAGTTCGGAAGCCTGCAGAGTCCAAGATCAAGGCAGCAGCAAATTCAGTGTCTGGTGAGACCCCACTTTCTGGCTCACAGATGGCCGTCTTCTCACTGTGTCCTCACGTGCAGAAAGGGCAAGAGGGCTCTTTGGGTCCCTTTTATAAGAGCACTAATCCCGTTCATGAGGGCTCCACCCTCATGACCTAATCATCCCAAGGCCCACCCCCTAATGCCATCACATTGGGGGGGTAGGATTTCAACATATGAATTAGGGGGGAGGGGGACACAAACATTCATTCCATAACAGCTCTGAAACCCATCGCCCTTTGGCTGTGGCTAGAGGACATCCTGCACTCCTCTGCTGTTTTACCTGACTTACTAAAGGCAGAAAGAGACTTTGCTTTGAGGCTGCTTCTCTTCCCACCCTGCAACCCCTCCCCCCCACCCCAGGGCAGGAAGCACAGACGTGTCTTTGTGCCTTCCAGGTACAGGACCCGCAGAGAAAGGTAGGAAGGAAAAGAGCCACAAATCTATTTTTCAAGAAAAATTATTGTCATTCTCGGTAAAGGCTCTGAGAAGTCCTACAATAAAGAAACTTATCTAACTTCCTTTAACCCAGGTTTTCCCACTTATTTTATCACAAGGTCCTGCCTCTTTCTTACCGTTTCATAATTTTCTTCAGACTTGTGTCAAATACACTGGAAAATACTGGTTTGACTTAATCACTGTATTGGTTGACAAATGAAGATACTGGGTAGATCATTTCACCCCATACCCATAATCTGACCCCTATATGAGGCAGGACATAAATATCTATCATCTGAGAGAATTTTCTAGACAGGGTGAAGTCAGTCAAGCTCCTTTTCAGGAAAGCCACGTTTTTGTTCCGTCCAGGGCTCACTGTTTGAAGGCGTCCCATATAAATTCTTTTTTACAAAGCAAAGAATCCAGTTTATCGCTTGTGTGTCTGGATCTCATGTTTCAGCTTTTGCATCAGCCTGGACTGTGGGTGTCTCAGAGGACCTGAGAAGCCACTGTAGAATCAGGGACCTGACCTCGCCAAGCCTTGGAGCCCAGTTTCTCTCTCTGAAACCCCGAGTCACATGGCCTTCGTTGCACAGGGCATGTCAGTCTGCAGGGCTTGGAACTGCTCTCAAGATGTGAATTGTTGATAATGTTCAAGGAGACAGAATGTGACAGATAAAGAAATATCCTGTCTGAGGCTCTCTGAGAATAACTTTGACAGTGGGGAGGAGGGAGCGGAAATAGAATTTACTGAGACTGTTCCAAGCCAGAGAGTGAGATAGGTGTTTATTTAAAAATTATATTTACTCTTTAAATAAGTAATACATGCCCAGGACACAAAATTCATACAAAAATGTAAACATAGAGTGTCTCCCTTCCACGTCTATGTCCAGCTCGCCCATTACCCTCCCAGGAGGTGACAACCATCACGTCTTCTTGTGCCCCCTAATGACATCCGATACCCAAATAAGCAAATATGCAAATTAGGTGAACAGAAAATTAGCTCACTACACATACTGTTCTGCACCTTGGCATTTTCGCTAGAAGATCGTCCTGTGCCTGTTCATATAAGGGCTGACTTATTCTTTTTTTACCTGCTGAATAAATTCCACTGGATGGGTGTGCCATGATTTATTTAACTGATCCCCTCCGAATACAATTTTACATTGTTTTTTAATCTTTTTTACACTTGATCAGTGGTTCTCAGCTCGGGATGATTTGGCAATATTGGCAGAGATTTTTGGTGGTTACAACTGGAGGGGGCGATGCTACTGGCTTGTAGTGGGTGGAAGCCAGGGATGCTGGTAAACGTCTTATGATGCACAGGACGGCCCCGCCACAGAGAATGGTCCAGCCCACAATGTCAGTCGTGCCGAGGCTGAGAAGTTCTGTGCTGGATGATCTCTCCAGCGTGTAGGTTGGGCTTGGGGAGTCAGGAGAGAGTGAAGTGTCAAGTCCAAAGTCACAGAACTGGAGCAAATGCTCGTGCCACGAGAATGCTTCCCTTTTTGGAAGGGGTTTGGGGGTGGGAAGCTCCCGAGCGTATACCCGCTCAGAGTCTGGAGGAGACATGTCTGGACCACCCCCAGGGGGAAGGGCTTCTCTTGTCTCTCATGTACCATTTTTCCCCCTAGGTGCTGCCTGGGAACCCCAGAAGAGTGGGCAGAAGATGCAATTATCCTCAACAAACCAAATGCAGTCATTAAACAGAATCTTGAAGCTCTTAATTACCAGCATATTAGCATGTTACAAATGGGGAAGCAGCATTTCGTATATCATAGCAGAGGCATCGGGAAGAAAAACCTATTTTTACCCCTAATTAAGAGAATATTATGGAATAGTTAGAGAATTAATTGTACTCCGGTACATCTTTATAAGGAAGATAATTGGATAAAGATTGTTTCTTCCCTCCCACATCACAATATTTGCAGGCAGATGGCATTGTTCGGGCTGAGACAGTGTGGTGTATCAACACGCGCCATCTCCTCCCTCAGAAGTATTTAATACGTTAATTGGCCTCCTCTTCGCAGGATATTATTATGATTATTTACATCTGTGCAGCACTTCATAGTTTTCAAACACATCCATGTGCACTATCGCGTGGCCTCATATGGGATGGCCAGGAGATTATTATGCCCTTTTGACTGGTGATAAAACAGCTCTGAGGGACTGAAGTGACTTGTCAAAGGCCAGCAGCTGCAAACAGGTGCAGCCAGGGTCTGAACGTGGGCCCACCCCTGAAACGTCGGCTTCTGGACTGTGGGTGATTCTTCATTTTCTCTGCAACCTGGATGGTCCGGTGCAGCCCCCATCCCCGGTGGATGTGTGCAAAACATCCACTGGGAAGGGGGTAAGATAATGAAGGGGGAAGAGGGTAAGATAAAGAAGGGTTGGGGCACCACCTGTGCAAGTTCAAATCCCAGCTCTGTCACTTTTGGTTGTTTGACTTTGGGCAAGTAGATGAATCTCTTTGAACCCCCGTGTCTTCATCTGTAGAAGAAGTATCATGATCCTTATGTCGTGGGGCTGCGGTCAGGATTCAAGGAAATGGTGCCCAGAAGATGCTCAGCGTGGCTCCTGGGAGGAGGTGGATCACAGCTGTCGTTACTCTGGCCTGAATTTGTGGGCTCGTCAAACGTTTCTGATTGTATCTGGGCTTCACGTGTGCACACAGCCGTCCCAAACGTGGGTGGCTTCCGTGGCCATGGTTTCTGACGTGTCCCCTGGGCTGCTGCTTGCCTCCAAGCCCTGCTGGTCCTTCCCATGCTGGGTAGCAAGTCCCTTTGGTCTCTCTGGCCACCAGAGCTTCCCATCTTCATGGTAACCGGTCAGCCCAGCAGCTAAGACGGGGACGGGCCCTGCCTTTGCAAAATGCTCTAGTGGGGGATGGCCACAGTGGGCTGCGGGTGCACTGTGCTCTGGTGGGGGGCACGTCTCTCCAAGTTATTCCCACAGCCTGTGCCTTCTTAGGGAAAGCCTGGCACTGAGCATGGGCTCACTGCCAGATGCGCATTGAAGCGGCTTTTGAAAAAAGCAAGCTTTATTGCCAGGTGACGGCAAGGAGACAGGAGGCAGGGCTCAAATCTGTCTCCGCGATCCGGGGCTTGGGACAAGATGTAAGGGTTTAGGGGAATTTCAAACCCGGAAGCTGATCGGCTAGCCTCCAATCAGTCCACATAAGTGACGCGTGCTGCTGAAAGCCAGATTTTCCTTATCGACGGGCTTCTTGCTTCGTAAAGCGCTCTTGGTGGCAACGTTTCTATTCTTGCCGTATTGCCGTAGACTGAAGATTCTCAGTTCCAGGGTCATGGTGACATGGAGACAGCCTGGAGACGTGGGTTCCTGTCTTGCACATGTGCTGTGCCGTCTCTGTGGAATAACTCAAGCTTTGGCAAATCAAGAACCTATTTAAGGAGGCAAAACCAGTTTAAGCTGGTCATTGTTTTACGTGCGAAGCCCACATGGTCAAGGCCACCTAACTAAGGTGCGGTCGAGTTCTAGACCTCGCGCTGTCCAAGAATAACGCCTTCCTTTCGAATCCCAGGCTCAGCTGCCGATCTATATCCCTTCCTTGAGATGAGCTCTCCAGGAGCCTACCCCGGGTGGCAGTGGTTCTTGTCTGCCCAGAATCCCTTCCTCTCATTTCGGTAAACAAACCTTGCTTTTACTGTAAACCGGTGGTTTCCAGGGGAGCTACGTGTTCTTCACTGTCAACCTCCATCGTTCAAGAAGGGTCAACTTCAGGGTGGTCCAGGTTGAGAATGGCAGCAGCAGCTGCATCCTGGGTTTTTGGGTTGTGAGCTCGGTCCCGGCCACAGCTAGGGTGGCCTATGTCAAGGGGCGTCCATGGCGAGGAGGGCTCAGCTCGCGTGTGGAAGGCCCTAGCATGCTTCATTGTGCTTCCTAGGGTGGGAGTGACCCTGCCGATCATCTTTCTGAGTTTGCAGCATGGAGGGCATAAGAGACCGAGTTCATAGTCCATCCCCATCTCTGCATCAGGTCCAATCCCTTTCCCTGAAGACAGTCACCATATTCTATTCCAATAGCTCTCGTGTGAGTCTGCTTCCAACTGGCAATGAAGATGAAAAAGGAGAGCCTGGACCACGGCACCAATGGTTTGGACCATCACTCTGCACATGGACCAGAAAACTATGTGGGACCTTAAGCTTACCTTCTTTACTTGCATCAAATTATGACCAGTAGACTGAGCTTCTATCCCTTTGCTTATGGCAAGGGATGGCCTAAATAAATAACTTAGGTTGACCATGAAAAAATAAAAAAAGGGTTAACTCCAGGCCCTTGGTTCCAAGAGTGGACACATGATCAGTGAGAATGCTTGTTTTCCTGGCCACAGATTGATTTACGGATTGGCATGTGACCCATCAGGCCAATCAGAGCCCATCCCAGGACTTTTTAGGGAGTTATTTGAGAAGGGATGATCTTTCTGCTGTGTTTGTTCAGCCGATAGTGTATACACCTGGGACCGTAGAGGCCATTGCGCAAGGACATGGGGCATGCCTTCTGAGAATGCAGCCAACACAAAGGATGACAGAGACCAGACATGGCCAGAGACAAATTCCTGATTATATCATGAACACCTGGATCCAGCCATGCTTGAAGGTTGCAAGTGTGAGTTGAGTTTCAATCATTTGCAACCAAATGAGTTCTGACTAATTCAGGGTCCCATAGCTGCCCCTAGTGTTTAGGCTTCTCTCAAGCCCTCCCCCTCAAGTCCACAAGAAGAGCTGCAATTTACCTGAATTCCATCGATGGGCTGACTTCAAGTTCTTTTCACAGGCAGCCAAAAAAATAGATGCCTTCAAGAGGGGGATGCAGAGAGAGGGGAAAGAAAAAAAAAGTCTCCTAATTTTCAATGCTGAACCTCTCCAGCCTGGAGAGATTCACTGGATCTCTGGATAAAATGATCAGAGATTATCTCTGGATAAATTATCTCTGGATAAATTTATCACTGGATAAAATTCACTGTCTTGCATTTTATTAGGCTTCTTTTCGCCGTTTATTTTCCAAGACCATCTTTGAAACTGGCCATTTTCAAGAGGAAATGACCTAGATTATTTTTTCATGATGGCTGCCCTTTTGCAACCTGGCAGATGTTTAATTAAAATTTTTATCACCTCCTAAAGTTAACATAGAAATGCATGTATTATGGCAGCATAAAGACCCATCTTTGAAACTCTCCTTTCATACCCCAGTCGAGAAAACTCTCATTAGCCACATCCTAGCATCTCCTCCTTCAGCATCTCTAGATAGAGCTGGTGCTGTTTGTACAGCCCTGAACTTCAGCTCAGACACAAACTCCATTGTGATACTTCTCTTGAATGCCCCCACCGCCCGGACACAGCCCCAAGCATGTCTTCATTTTTGTTTTGTTGTTCCCTGCCCTGAGCCCTCTCTCAGCACCTGTGACACTTTGTGCTCCGACTCGTCTATCTGTCTGTCTCCCTTTCCAAGCTCCTTGAGCACAGTGATTCTATCTCCTTCATACTAGAGTGTATAAGTATTTCGGTCTGGGTTTTATTCATTGGCTATCTCCCCTCAGCTTAGAACACTACCTGATACCTAGTATGTGCTCAATAAATACTAAATGCATCTCTGCATCCCTCATGCCTTACAGATGGCTTAGTACAGCAGATGGATGCAGGACCTGTAAGAAGGAAAGTTGTTTCCAGTGTCCCCAAAACCACGTTCTCCAAGGCACGTCCATCGTGGGCTCTTCTCCATCCTTCCATCCACTCACACACCAGCTGCCTTTTCTTTCATTCATTCATTTCATGTATCCCCCAGACATGGGGGGTTTGATGCCTATGATGTGTCAGGCGCAAATGGATGAACACGCACCTGATATTCTACACGAATGCATTCAGTCTTCACCACAGCACTGTGACAAAGGTACCCTGCTCCCATTTTACCGACGTGGAATCTAAGACTCTGAGAAATAAAAGAGACAGAGACCACCAGATTTAAGTGGTGGAGCTTGGGTGAACCCTCTTTTTCTCCAATTGTCTTACACATGCGTCTTATCTACCGGCTATTATAGCAGTTTCTGGAAAAGCAGGAGTTGGTGTCTTGTATTTTGAGGGAAAGACGTAGTGAGGCCCCCAGTGGGCTCTCAGGAATAAACAACTAAAACCTCATTGCATGTGTTGCTCTGCCTTTTCTCCCTGCAACGGGGACCCAGTCATCTCACCTTTTCTGGGACGCAGAAGCCCCTCTGTGTTTCCTGATGGACCTGATTCTGAACCTTCTGGGTCCCTAGCGAACACCATTAGCTGTTCCTGACTTCAGGATGGAAGAGATGCCAGAGGGGCAGGAGAGCTTGTCACACTACCTAGAATGTAGCCACTTTCTACAGAGTTAATGTGAACCTAACATACCATTATTGCACATACATAACTGTACATGACGGTGCTAAATAATTCAGAGAGGAAGTTGGCAGCTCAGTGCTTTTTAATAGTAAATAATTCAAGTACTCTTTACATTTCCCCCACCCGTAGCTCAGTCTACCTGCCTGCTGTGGAGAGAGAAGCAGGAGTTAGAGAATAAAGAATGCAAGGACCATGATGACTAGAACATTCTCCCCCAGGTATGTTTACACAGTGTGGTGGGCAAGACGATTTGCCCTTGCCCTTCGATTTAGGGGCAGAGTAGTTTGGGCTTTCAGCACTCTGGCTTTTGTGACATATTTTAAAGAGCAGGGGAAACAAGAAAACAATTTCCCCAGGCATTTACTCTGATTAAAGACTAGCAGGTGTGCCATTGTGTACCCATGCCGTTGTTAGCCATTTGAGTCTCTCAGCCAACCGTTCAAAGCGAGTTAGAGGCTTGAGAGCTGTGGGGGTCTTGAGCAGAGCAGCATCCTGGTATGTAACGAAGGAGTCTGGGTTCTACCTACTACCTGTGCAACCCTGGGCGAGTGATGAAGCCTTCCTGTGCCTCAGTTTCTTCTTCCATTAATGGGGTCCATCACAGTACCCCCATAGGATTATCAGGAAGACCAAATGGGAGTATGCAAGTGAACAGTTTAGCACAGATCATGAATGGGCCTGGAGGGTATTATGCCTAGTGAAATAAGTCAGTCAGAGAAAGACAAAAACTGTCTGTTTTCACATATATGTGGAATCTAAAAAATACAACAAACATAACAAAAGAGAAACAGACTCATAGATACAGAGAACAAACTAGTGGTTACCAGAGGGGGAGGGGTAAGGACAAGATAGTGAAGGGGATTAAGAGGTACAAACTACTAGGTATAAAATAAATAAGTTACATGGATATAATGTACAGCACAGGGAAAATAGTCTATATATATATATATATATTTTTTTTTTTTTTTTTGAAGATGTTGGGGGTAGGAGTTTATTTATTTATTTATTTATTTATTTTTGCTGTGTTGGGTCTTCGTTTCTGTGCGAGGGCTTTCTCTAGTTGTGGCAAGCGGGGGCCGCTGTTCATCGCAGTCTGCGGGCCTCTCAGTATCGTGGCCTCTCTTGTTGAGGAGCACTGGCTCCAGACGCGCAGGCTCAGTAGTTGTGGCTCACGGGCCTAGTTGCTCTGCGGCATGTGGGATCCTCCCAGACCAGGGCTCGAACCCGTGTCCCCTGCATTAGCAGGCAGATTCTCAACCACTGCGCCACCAGGGAAGCCCAATAGTCAATATTTTATAATAACTTTGGAGTGTAATCTATAGAAATATCAAATTACTATGGTGTACACCTGGAATTAATATTATATTGTAAGTCGACTACAGAAAAAAAAAAGGTTTAGCACAGGGTTGGGCAGTTAGAAACGGCTCCATAAATAGGACCCAATGCCAATAGTAAATCAAACTCCTCCCTTTACTAAGGAGGTCACTGAGGCTCAGAGAGGGAGATGATAAGCCCAAGGTCACACAGCTATAGCTAGCATGATGGGGACAGAAGTCAAATCCTTCAAGTCCTCGGTTTCCCATAGAAGTGAACTTATGACAGAAGGGAGGGACAGTGTTGCCTGGTGGGCTGGCATGTAGTGAGGAGACATTTTTTTAGCTAAAGAATTCTTTGGAGTATTAAGTTTTATCATATAGACTTTGCATTTCTCTGTTTTAGTATAAAATAACATTAATTTCTTTTACCGAACACGTATTTATTTAGCCACCGTTAGGTACCTGGCATGGGGACTATAGCCATAAACAAGGCAGACTAGGTTCCAGTCGATAAGTAAACCAGTTGACAGACCATTTTATATTGTGGTAAGTAAAAAGGAAACCCTAAAATGCGGTAAGGAGCTAGAGAGTGACTGGCAGCTCCTTCTACTGGGGGCCTGGGGTCAGGGAAGGCTTTTGAGCAGGGACAGGAATTGTGAGAAGGAGCTGGGCATCGGTGAGCTGGGACAGAGCACGGTAGCAGAAGAGTCAGCATGTGCAAAGGCCCTGGGGTGGGGCAAATCCAATGACTTAACTTTCCTTTTTAAAATCCAGAATAATTTTCATGGCTGTATGACTTTTCTGTGACTGCTGTAAGAACTTATTACAAACTAGGTAGCTTAATAAAACAGAATTGAGTACTTTCATAGTTCTAGAAGCCAAGAAATCTGAAATCAAGGTGTCAGGAGGGCTATGCTCCCTCTGGAGGCTCCAGGGGAGGATCTGTTCTTTGCCTTTTCCAGCCCGGGTTGCTGCCAACATTCCTTGACCTGCAGCTGTATCACCCCAATCTCTGTCTCCATCCTCACATCACCGTCTCTCCTCCCATCTGTCAAGCCTGGCTCGGCCCCAGTCTTGGAAGTGGATTTATAAGAGTGATTTTGTCATTAGATTTAGAGCCCAAGCAGATAATCCAGGATAAGCTCCTCCTCTCGAAATCCTAAAATTAATCACATCTTTTGCCATATAAGGTAATATTCACTCTTTTACCAAATAAGGTAGTATTCACAGGTTCCAGAGGAGAGGACATGGACATATCTTTTGGGGGCCACCATTCAGCCGACTATAACCATTGAGGAAGATGTGTCAGTTTCCAGACGTTAAATTCAACAACAAAGGGGCAAAATTTGACCTGTTTTGAGTAGAGTCAAAAGAAAACAGTTTCCAGCTGTGTTAGATATTTCTGACAACTTCAGCTTCTCGATATTCAGAATTAGCTCAAAATATGCTGCTTGGACCCAGCAGTGCGGCTGAAACATGGACGTTTGCATTGAAGTCCTTGCAGTCTGTGCTTTCTCTGGTCCTGTTTTTATCTATGGAGGGCTTATGATGTGGCAGGCTCTGTGCTAACCAAACACACCCCTCGGGGAGCTTATTAAAGGCAGGTTCCGCTCCTCTCATAGAAATGCTCCTTTAGTGAGGCTAGTTGAGGCCCGGGAATCTGCATTTTAAACACGCCAGCTGATTCTGATCCAGATGCAGGCACTCTGAGATCCCCAGCTGGAGAGATGCTGATGTAAAGGGCGGGGGTGGGGGGGACTCATGTTTGATTATTGGGGGCAGTGTTGGAAAAAATTTCCAGGTTCGCACTCTATTTGGTGGAGACACAATTGAAGTAACATATCCATTTGCAAGAAGGCTCAGGCATCCTGGAATGCTTTTCTCGTGCAGAGGGCTCAGCTGGTAGAACGAATCCAACATAGGCGTCTAAGGTTGGAGAGAGCCTTGTGGGGAGCCACCCAGGACAAGAGCCCTGGACTCAGCTTGGCTCTACGTTTGCTGGCCCTGAGGTCTCAGCAGGTCGTTCCCCTCTGTGAGTCTCAGTTTCCGCCTCTGTGAACAGGACCAGCTGGACTGCCTTATGCACCTCACACCCCTGCCTTGAAGAGTCATTGAGATTATTGGGAAGTTACAAATCCCGAGCGTGTCTGGACCTTCCTGCTCTCTGAGGGCTGCCGTGTTAGCCTGAGTTGGCGTTTCTCAGAGGCTGTGACACTGGTGGTGCGTAGGGTCCCCGAGACCACTGCCTGGGCTGATGGTTCCCTAGGAGGACTCAGAGGACTCAACATATGGTCATCCTTGTGGCTATGATTCATTATAGTGAAAGGATGCAAAGCAAAACCAGCTAAGGGAAAAGGCATGTGGGGCAAAGTACAGAGGAAACCAGGCAAAATCTTCCAAGGGTCTTTTCCCGCGAAGACCCCCAGGATGCGATTAGTTCCTCAGCTACGAGTTGTGATGATGCCTATGGAGGGTTGCCCACCAGGGAAGCTCCTTAGAAACTCAGTGTGCAGGGTTTGTACTGGAAGCTGGTCACATAGGCAGCCTCTGCCTGGCACCAGATTTTCAGACCCCCAGAAGGAGAGCAGGGGTCCAGCACAAACTACATCGTGTGTACAAATACCTTAGGTGTAGCAAGCCACCGTTGTCAGTTCATGGGGGTGGGACCCCTACCCACATCTGAGTTCCCGTGTGTTAGCCCAGGATTGTGATGGCGGCCTGGGCCAGTGTGGGCCTCCTGGAATCTCCCCTGGGTCAGTTTTGCAGGAGGCTTTGAGCACCGTGGCCCCAGCCTGAGTCTCTAGTCCTCCTGGAGTATTGCTGGGTTCCCTAGTAACCCCATAGCAGACTCTTGTCTTTCCTGAAGTTGGACAGGGTTGGATTTTGTTTTTTAATAAGGAAGGTCACTTTAAGATGATGCTAAACAAGGTTGCACCACAGAGTGAAATGTTCCCTTTTCTACTCTTTTTCAGCCTTTCTGGTTATTTAGGAGAAAGTCTCTGCTCTTAGTGTCCTTAGTCTCTTTAGCCTCTTTCTAATAGTTGTGAATCTATCTTTTATTTATTTTTTTCAGCTTGATTGAGGTACGATTGCCATATAAAATTATAAGATATTTAAAGTGTATATTGTGGCGATTTGATATTACATATACATCGTGAAAGGATTCCTCCCCCCCCAATGCGATCTCCCTTTTATCTCTATTTATTTATTTAGGCCGTGCTGCAGGGCATGTGGGATCTTAGTTCCCTGAACAGGGATCGAACCCATGCACCCTGCAGTGGAAGCACAGAGTTCTAACCATTGGACCGAGAGGGAATTCCCAAGATCTCCTTTTTTGGGGGGGCTGCATTGGGTCTTCGTTGCTGCACGTGGGCTTTCTCTAGTTGCAGTGAGCAGGGATACTCTTCCTTGCAGTGCGCAGGCGTCTCACTGCGGTAGCTTCTCTTGCTGCGGAGCACGGGCTCTAGGCGCGCGGGCTTCAGTAGTTGTGGTGCACGGGCTTAGTTGTTCTGCAACATGTGGGATCTTCCCGGACCAGGGCTCGAACCCGTGTCCCCTGCATTAGCAGGTGGATTCTTAACCACTGCGCCACCAGGGAAGCCCAAGATCTCCCTTTTAAACGAAGACAGCAGACTGGAGGCCCGGATCAGCGTCTAGCTAGAATTTAATAATGTGGATATTACAAAGTGGTTACCTTCTCTTTATGGCAAGTACTATATGGTATCAATATAACCTTTCCTCTTAAAACCAAAGTATTTAAGAAAAAAAATCACAATCCAATTCATGAAAAATAAAATAAATAATAGTACAATCGTCTATTGTGAACATGGTTCTCGAATGAGAGAACTGGGGGAAACAATGTGGCTGCAACTCAAATTAGACCCAGAAGGGGTCCACAGAAGTTAGTGGGGGGATTCTCAAAAAGCACAGCCGAGCTGCTTCCCCGAAACCTGACAGCTGTGGGCAGGGCTGTTCACTTCCCAGTCCCTGCGCTGGTGAGCTGGGGGCCCTCAACTCTTGCAGGGGACGATGTAGCTGGTGCCCCCACTTCCCCCAGCACCCCAGCCGTGGTATGGGGCCAAGAGTGACCTGCCTGGGCTGGCCAAGCCCTAGAGCTGGGCCCAGCTCCATGCTCGGCAAGAAACTTCACTCAACAGGCGGGGACGGTGGGCCCTTGTAGGCCCTGGCCCCGCTGCTGCTACACGGTCTGCACGCCCTGGAAAGCAGCCCTGGCCAGGAACTGTGTCTCATTCACCGCTGTCCCCCAGGGCCTGAAACAAGCCTGGCACATGGCTAAGTATTTGTCGACTGACTGAAATGATGAATGAATGAGCGGTATGACTCCAGAGCTGATGGCGTTAGCTGCTACTTCATCTGCGAAACAGAAATAAAATACTTCTAACCATTTATGACTGAGATCAGCTTGTCCATTAAGATTTAAAGGCAGGGTCGGGCCAGGAGGCCTGGCAAGGGCAGGAGGTTTATTTTCAGAGCAATTCTAAGAGCCTCTGAGGCTTTGCTGTGGGGCTGTGATGAGTTGGAGTCACGCTGTGAAATTTCACCCGGGTGGCCACGGGCAACACAGTGTAAACTTGGGAGGAATTGGAGCAAGAAGACCCCTGCAGTGGTCCAGATGATGGAGAGATGAAGAGAGGTGGGGGATGCTGGTTTAAACCAATGTCAGGTAGACCCCTGCATCCTATCTTACTCCCCACACATGCAATGGAGCGGATTTAAAGCCTTCAGAGAAATATCGTTCCCTGCCACGTCCCAGACCTTCCCCTGATCCTGGGGGACGGAGGAGATGGTCTACGCCGACAGCACTTACACACCTCATAAAAGTTAAGTGTATTTATACATAACAGGCAGGCCTGGAAAGCCCACAGTGCAGTAGTTACGGGAAGAAATGTAGCCCTCGGGAGAAACCTCTTAGAACAAGCGACATGTAGCCGGGGACTCTGTTTGGAGGAAAGGTGTCCCCTCTGTGGAACCTGGAAAGTTACAGTTCGACTTGAAGTACTTCTAACTCACAGTGGCTCCCAGGCACGAGGTGAAACGGGTAAGGTGGCAGCATTTCCAGGTGAGTGAGCATGAACCATTATCTACAGAGCAACTTCCCGGCAAAGAGCAACTTCTTTTGCAGATCACCAGACATGAAGTAAGAACAAATAATCATATGAGGAAATACCTCTGGAGTGTTTGTGTGTGCCCAGCAGCGCTCCAGAGCATTTATCTGTATTCACCCATTTAATTCTGACCGCAGCCCTGTGAGGCTGATACTAATATCTTAGGCACAGGAAGGCTAATAATTCGGCCAAGAAGGCTGCACAGCCAGGGTTCAAACTTGGGCATCTGGCTCCAGGCCCGCACATTTACCACCATGTGAGGTCAGGGACCAGTGCTGTCCCCGCCTGGCATCCCGATGGCCCTGGCAATGTGTTGGCCCTGCTGGCCAAATGCTTGGTGGCCTTTGCAGATGCCCAGAGCACGTCTTACTCCTGAGAAGTGACGCCCAGACCAGCTTGGTGACAGCACTTGACGTGGACGATCACATTTGATTCTCACACCTACCCTTTGCGGCAAGGGCTGCGATTGTCTGTGTGTTACAGACAAGGAAACAGGCACAGAATGCGTATACACTTGGCCCTAGTCCCCACAGCTACTAGGCAGCCAAACCAGCCTGGACTTCAGGGCTGACCAAAGCCTTCTCTGTTTTTCTGAAACCTCCAGGCTGTAAGCCTTTATTTCCCTATTTCAAAGCCAGACCAGCCTCGTTCATTTTGTTTCTTTCTTTTTTTAATTGAAGTATAGTTGATTTACAATGTTATGTTAATTTCTGCTATACAGCAAAGTGACTCAGTTATATACACATATACATTCTTTTTTATATTATTTTCCATTATGGTTTATCCCAGGATATTGAATATAGTTCCCTGTGCTCTACAGTAGGACCTTGTTGTTTATCCATTCTATATGTAATAGTTCGCATCTACTAACCCCAAACTCCCAGTCCATCCCTCTCCTACCCTATCCTTGTTCTTTTTATAGGCATTAAGACTCAGAGAGGTTAAACACTCGCCTGAGATCACACAGCTGGTTAGTAGGGAGATGGGACTCAAATTCAGGTTGGTCCCAGTCCAATGCTTACACTCTTTCTTCCCTTCCAAGCAGTTTAGACTGACCACGATTGAAAATTATGGGGCATGCCCCTTTTGAAGCAGATTTCCCATGGGGAGGTGTATGGTGATAGTCTCTGGCCAGACCAAGAACTTGGATTGGGGAGTCAGGGAGATGGGGTTCTAATTCTAGACCTGGCTCTCACCAGCGGCATGGCCACAGCTGGTCATTCTCCTCTCTGAGCCTCCGGGACGACAGTAAGAGCACCACCTCCAGGCTGGTCATCAGGACGAAGTGAAATAATCCCCTAGGGAAACACAGACTCCCAACGGCCCGGATTTGTGTCTGTGCTCCCCCAGTATCCAAATCAGTAAGTGCTTGACAAATACCTCTACAAGAAAGGGAAGAAGGAGAGGGGAAGGGGGAAGGAGGGAGGAACCCATGTAAATGTGTCTATTTATCTGATCTCATCCATCTTCTGAAGAACAAAGGGGCAAAAGTAAGTCTACCCATTTCACAGATGGAGCACTGAGTCCCTGGATTGTAAGGGACGGGCTGGCCAGAGCGAGCCCAGTGCTCACTCAAATAGATTTCTTTGCCTCTTTGTTCTTTACCATGACCTTTTTTTTTTACCACAAAATTTCAGAACTTCAACACAATAAAGTGCTGGACAAATAGGAGGAGAGGCATGGGCTCCCTCGGTTGCCCTGCTGTGCCCTCCCCAGCTGGGCTCCGGGACTGTCTGAGGGGAGCCAGGCATCTGGAGGCCGGACAGCCTCTGCAAGGAGGAGGAATTGACAGCAAATTCCTCCAAAAATACCACCTGCTCCTCCTGAGTCCTGGGCTCAGAGGACACACAGCCCTTGTAGACCCAGGAGTCGATTCTGATGGACTCTGCGTTTCATCTCAGAAATGCAAGACTGAAATGTCCATCTGCACGTTGGCCCCATGGAAGCCAGGCCTCCACAGGGCATTTCCCCTGGGAAGGGATACCTGTATGACTAATTTCTAGCTAATTCATCTTGATTAAGTCTAGTCTTGTTTCTAGAAGCTGAAAACCTGGTGAGGAGGCAAGCCTTAGCTGGTATGAACCACTTGGTTTTAATACTGGTTGTTAAAATATTGACAAAAAATTGTTTCGTTTCAAACCTCTTCCTCCACCCAGGCTGCTCCCCTGGGACCTCCCCATTATCCAGCAGTGAAAGGGTTAACACCTCATCATTGTCTATTCTGACTGGTCAGTCCCCTGGTGGCTCCCACCTGTTAAATATTTAGAATATTACCCTGGAGGCGATTTATGCAATAAGGAAACAAGCCACAGTATAAAATACTGCAGAATGTCACAAGGGGCAAAGCAAGTTGTAATGACCACTCATCCAATGGGCAGCAGATTTCTTTGGAAGATGTCCATCCTCACCACCCTGGGCCAGGCCCCTTCCTGTCTCATCTGGATTCCTCCTTCAGCCTCCTCCCTTCTTAGCTTTCTCCCTGGCCTCCTTGCCGCCACCATCAGCTCCCAGTCAATTCATCTTCCACTCACAGGTGGAAAGACAAATTACCAGGACTTGGCTTAAAACCATTGGATGCCTTCTCAGGGTCAGGCGAAGGCTCCCTTTGGAGCAGCTGCTGCAATCAGAAGTTATATATTTGTGGGGTTTTTTTTGGTCTCCCCCGTAGGACCTCAGGCTCCACCAGGACTCCCCCATGTTCCTATCCAGTGTCTAGCTCAGTACCTGGCACTCATGAGATGCTCCCTAGATATCTGTTTAAGAACAGGAAGAATAAATGAATGGATGGGTGAGGACTCCCTGTGAGGTCTGTAAGACCTTAGAAAGGACTGAAGTTTTTTCCTGGGTGGCTTCTGACTTGTAGGCAGAGAAGAGACTGGCATTCAAAGCAGGGGGACAGCCCGGCAAGGGCCAGGAGGTGGGAGGCAGGTGGCTTTCGCCCCTGCCCCCACCCCACCCCGTAAGGGTCCTTTAAGCAGGAAGATGGTATAAGGAAGGGATTGCAAGCCTGGGGCTCTGGTGTCAAAATAGCTGAGCTCCACCATTGCCAGCTGGTAATCTTGAGAAGGATGTCACCTTTCTCTGCATCTTACAAATGGGGACAATGGGGATATCTACCTTATACAGCTGTTCTGAGGACTAAATGGGATAACAGGTATGTAATAAATGTTAGTTCTTGTGTTTGATTCTAGGGAAAGAAGTAACACTTGCCAACCACTTTCTGTGCGGGGTGCTCTCTGAGCTGATCTTGTTAACTTTTCAGCAATCCAGCAAGTTTACCTGGTTGTCTCAGTTTGACAGATCAATTAGACATCCACCCCTGTGAAGCCCACTGTCTTCTGCCTCTGGTTTATTAAGGTTGGTCCAGCGCAGTGATGTTTGACCCTCACCGAGCCATGGGAATCACCTGGGGCGCTGTGTAAAATGCCCACACTTGGGCCCATCTCGGCCAAATGAATCAGAATATCAGGGAGTGAACTGAGTGTCAGTATTTTTTGAAACTTCCCACGTGATCCTAATGGGCAACCAGGGTAAGAACCACTGGTCTAAGTTTGGGGTTGAAGACCATGGAGTTGTCACAGTGAGCCCCATGGGAATAGGGGTGGAGTAGGGAGGGGGCATGGGGATAGGGGCTGAGAGTCACTTCTCACCCTGACCACTGACAGCAAAACCAGACAAATGACTCTACTTACCACCCCGTGTGGGCATGCCCCAAGGTGTGGCTCCTAAGGGCTCAGCACTATTGCTTGACGGGGTCCACGAATCCCAGGCGTCTTTCCTTTTTATAGGGTTGTCTGCTGCAGGCAGCCAACTTGTCTCAGTCAGCAAAGCCCCAATCTCTTTCAGAGTGGGGTGTAACAAAAGGGAACCCAAGATAAATGGTGATTTTCTCTGGGCCTGCCTGGGGGCTGACTTTGTTCCTGGTCCTTGTTGGAGGAGCTCTGGGGCCCAACCTGACTTTTCCTAAAACCTCAAGCCTCTCCCACAGCAGTTTGCAAATGGAGGTGATTTTCCTACAAAAAACAAACAAGATGCCCAGTTAAGTTGTAACTGAGAAGGACCCTATGGAGCCTTCCCAGGACAGACCCGTCTCCCATATCTGCTGCTTTAGATCCTCTCTGAAGTACTCAGATAATAGTATCTGATGCACGTTTCCTTAGTTGTTTTACAGATGCTAAAACCCCTACCAAATGGAAGAAATTAACTGCTTAATGACCATGAGCACATCGTGCCCAGACCTCCTGGAGCCTAAGGACTGATAACGTTAATCCCTGTGACACTGTCCTGTTACCTCACCATCAACCAATCAGAGAACTGTACATGAGCTAATCAACTACCCTGGGAACTCCCCTCCCTCACCTGGCCTTTAAAAATGCTTTGCTAAGGGCTTCCCTGGTGGTGCAGTGGTTGAGAGTCCACCTGCCGATGCAGGGGACACGGGTTCGTGCCCCAGCCCGGGAAGATCCCACATGCCGCGCAGCAGCTGGGCCCGTGAGCCATGGCCGCTGAGCCTGTGCGTCCGGAGCCTGTGGCCGCAGCAGTGAGAGGCTGGCGTACCGCGAAAAGAAAAAAAAAAAGTACCTATATAGGTGCAGAAAAATCAGTTTTATGCTGTGGGTCCTGCTTTTTTCCCCCCTACTTAACATTGAGTCATAATTGTTTCCCCTGTTTGTTAGATATTCTTTGAAAATCTAATTTTCACAGTTTGGATATATGCACATTTATTTAGCCAATTCCCTCCTGTTGATCATGCAAGGTTTTGTTGCTGCTATAAATGGTATTGCAATGAGCTCTTTATCTTTTATTAAAAATTGTGTTAGCACTTGGTCAGACTTTCAGAGGCTTGTCCCAAAGGGTGGGCTCCTGGCTGCATTTCTGGTTGGCTGGCCCCAGCTTTTGCCAGAGTACTTGTGTCAACAGCAGATGGAAATGGGTTTCACCCTTGATGGGTGGGCCCAGTGCTCAGTCTCTGCCTCTTGGAAGTGGGGCCTGCTAGCTTCCGAAATGTACAAACACATAATCCTTTTCGATCAAAGGGGAATCCTTTCTTTGGCCTCCAGCCACGGTCTGCTCTGTTCCTAGTTGCCTGAGTGACATTTTCATTTATTGCCCTTACCTTTCCTGTTTAATGGAACTGGGGAAAAAACAATCTCCTAAGGCCCTGAAGTCTTCAGATCCTTAATAAACCATCTCTGTTGGGACATCACTCCTGATCTTTTGCTAGGACAAAAGAAAACCTTAATTTCCCAGTGCTGAGTCTGCCTTTGCCTGCATTGATTACCTGCATTGATGAAGTCTTCCGATTTATGAGTAACCAGCTAATGGCTACATCCATTCTCCAGACTGTGCCCAGGGAAATCTTGGGGGGGACCACCTCTTCATATGATGCTTGTATTAATCTACTTTTGGCCTCTCCTTGGTCGAAGGGCATTGACAACTTTTGATAACCCCATGGCTATTTGTCTTTGGGGAAATGGGACTAAATCCTAGGGCTGATCTCACTTGGGAACAAGACTGCCCAGTAACTCAGCTGCAGCGATGGTGGAAGAAAGGAATCTCTAAATACCAGCAAACATACAAAGAGAAGAGCTGCTCTCAGGCAGCAGTGGGGCAAACTGAAGCAATTCAGCCCTGTTTTATGTGTTTTTATTTTTATGTTTTGGCATTTTAAGTTCAAAGAACATAGCTTGGTTTTATAAAATAGTTTCAGTCCAGAGGGCAGACCACATAAAAGTATCCAGAGAAGTCCTTATGGCTGGAGGCCAGTACGAATGGCTCTTTACCTGTTTTGCCCTCCATTCTTGCCTCAGAACCTTCTGGAGTGTAATTCTCAGAGCAGATTTGAGAGAGAGAATTGATTTAATCATGGGGCTCATGTGAGTCCCCAGCACGGTTTCTTGCTTGCACTGATTTTTTTTTTCTAAATCAGTTGAGTTTAGAAATGTAATAATTATACCCAAATCTGCACAGTCATTTTTTTCCCAGAAAATTGATGTGATCTGCATGTGTTATTTAGCTATAGGACATATTGGAGCAGTGCAGCTCTTACATTTTGCAGAGGTGTTGAATGCCTTGTTTGAGATATCTGGGTCCAGGAGGGCAGCTGGGATGATTCAGGGCTTGTCTATTCCCAGGTGAATCACCATCTGAGGGGAAGGGCAGCAGGTACCAGCCCACTTGGGCTTGAATCACAGCCTCAGCACGTGTGGGCTTTGAGACTTTGGCAAGTTACTTCACCATTCTGTGCCTCACTTTTCTCATCTGTAAAGTGAGGATAAGAATAGTCCCTACCTCACAGGATTATTGTGACCCATAAATGCATTACTATGCATTAAGCACTTTGAACCCTGCCTAGTTCATTGTTAGCCGTTATTATGCTCCGAGAGGTATTTGGATTCTTTCAATGTGAATCGCTGTGAGCAGAGCTTCTCAAACGTTAATGTGCATATGAAACACTGTAGGTCTTGTTTAAATACAGACTTTTAAAAAATAAATTTATTTATTTATATTTGGCTGTGTTGGGTCTTCGTTGCTGCGCGTGGGCTTTCTTTTTAATTGCGGTGAACGGGGGCTACTCTTCACTGTGGTGCGCAGGCATCTCATTAAGATGGCTTCTATTGTTGTGGAGCACAGGCCCTAGGTGCGTGGGCTTCAGTAGTCGTGGCACATGGGCTCAGTAGTTGTTGCTCGCGGGCTCTAGAGCACAGACTCAGTAGTTGTGGCGCACGGGCTTAGTTGCTCCGCAGTATGTGGGATCTTCCTGGACCAGGGCTTGAACCAGTGTCCCCTGTATTGGCAGGCGGATTCTTAACCACTGTGCCACCAAGGAAGCCCTAAATACAGGTTCTTACTCAACAGGTTGTAAGTGGGGCCTGAGAGTCTACATCTGCAGCAAGGTCAGACTATAGCCAAGCAGCTGGTCATAGACCACACTCTGACATGCAAGGACCTTGAGAACTTAGATGAAAACTGCAGATTCCCAGGCCCCATCCCAGACCCACAGGTTCAGGATTATTCTTGAGCCCTAAGATCTCATGGAATTTGCCTTGCTAAGTTTTAGACTTTTTTGGGACCTGTTACCCCTTCTTTCTTCCCTCTCATTTTTGGAATGAGAATGTCTGTCTTATGCCTGTCCCACCACTGTATCTTGGAAGCACATAACCTGTCTAGTTTCACAGGTTCACAGCTGGAGAAGAATTGTGCCTCAGGATGAATCGTACCCTGAGTCACACCATATCTGATTTAGATGATATTTAGATGAGACTTTGGACTTTAGAGTTTAGAGTTGATACAGGAATGGGTTAAGACTCTTGGGTCTGTTGGGATGGAATGAATGTATTCTGCATGTGAGAAGGACATGAATTTTGGGGGGCCAGGGGAAGAATGAACTTAACTGTGTTCCCCCAATATTCATATGCTGAAGCCCTAAGGTGATGGTGTTTGGAGACAGGGACTTTGGGAGTTGATTAGGCATTAGATGAGGTCCTGAGGGTGGGGCCTTCATGATGCGATTAGTGCCATTATAAGAAGAGAAGCCAGACTATTTTCTAAAGGGTGGTATCTAAAAATACATTTTTCTCTGTTCCTTTGCCAGTATTGAATGTTATATATTAAAACCTTTGCTAACATAAAAAAAAAAGAGACACCAGAAAGAATTTGTTTGGTCTCTGTCTGCCATGCGAGGACGCAGTGAGAAGGAGGCCGTCTGCAAGGCAGGAAGAGAGCTCTCACCAGAACCTAACCATGCCAGCTCCTGACCTAGGCTTCCAGCCCCCAGAACTGTGAGCAATAAGGGTCTAGTTTTTAAGCCCCCCAGTCTGTGGTCTTTTGTTAGGGCAGCCCGAGCAGACTAAGACACTGGGGGTGGGGCTCAGGGGTCAAGTGCTTAACAAGCTTCCAGGTGGATCACATTCTCCAAAGTTTGGCTGGAGGGAGTTAATTTCACTGTTAGGGCAGGCATGGCTTGTTCAAAACCTGTGTGTGGAATGTTTTGTTTTTTATTTACAGCGTAGGTTTCTCCCTCTCCCCCTTCATTTTCCTTCTTCTCTCTCTTTCTCCCAGGGCAGACTGTATAGCTGGTAGTGGTAAGACTGCTCCTTCTGGTTTTGTCTCCGAGTTTTGCCCCTCCATTTACAGCTGGGTGGCACCTCTATCGAAACATGTGTCATGTGGAGACTGTGAAACAGGAACCCAAGGGCTCACTCAGGAAGCTGGCAGTCATTGACCAAGTCCTGACCATTCTGGGCTGATTGCTGCAAAACTTGTGGGTCGGGGTTCTAGAGTTATCTATGGTCTGGCCGTTGTCTGTTCATACAGCAGTAGTACCAGGTTACGAGTGTGTTTCCTCTTTGGTGTAATGAGCATCTTGACAGTAAGGACCTTTCTTGCTCTTTTGGGGGTTTCCTCAGCACAGGACTTGACATATGGGGCTCACCGATGCTTGCTGAATGGATGAATAAAAGAAAACATGCGACCACCAAGTCCTGGAGCAGTGAGCCATTGCAAGCCATAGAAGCTCAACAGTTCAAACCTACCTCATCTTGATTCAAGTCAACAAATATTAGTGATCATGAACCTTGTGTCAGGGCCCAAATCTGAGGCCTGGGGGGCAGGCAGTGAAACCAAATGACTATAATTTAAATTCTCTGTGAGCTTTCCCACTCCTAGCTTATATTCAAGGAGCGATTATACTAGAATGCAACCAGCTGTTCAATCAGTCCTTGTTTAAAAAACAAAAGAAATTGGCTCTACATATCGTAGTTTATAAAATTATGTTAACCAACCTGATCTCATTTAATCTTCATAACAACACTGGGAGGGAAGTATTACTATTGCCCCATTTTAGTGATGAGAAAACTGAGGCTCTGAGAAGCTAAGTAACTTATCTGGCACCTGACAGAGTGGGAAGTGCACCCAGGTTGGAGCTCAGCCTATTCCCTAGGCTGGAGGTGGGGCACAGGAAGTAGGGCGTGGAGGGATCTGGGCAGGGAGGATAGAGGTGCCCTTTCCTGAGAAGGAGGAGGAGAAGGGATGCTGCGCAGGTGGAAAGAGCTGATATCGCCACACCTCATGCTCCCTTGTGTGGCATTGGAGGGGGTTGGTCTGTCACACCCTCAACACTGAGCACTTGAATGAGAAGAATTTTGTGAGTTTGTCAGATGGCAACAGGTTAAGCATGTGAGCAAATTGATAGATAAGGTGAATCTTATCTAACTCCTGGCTTTGAAATAACCAACCGGAAGGGAAGCAAAATCCTATGTGTGTTTGCACACAGGCATTACTCGCCCCACCCCATCCCCGGTCCCTACCTCCAGGCTTCCAGGTAGACGTTAGCACCAGGCAGCGAACCCAGGGAGGGAGGGAGCTTCTTGGCTGCTCTGGGCCATCGGAGGGAAGGGGTGAGGTGCCAGGCATCCGGTTTAGCCCAGGCAGAGTTGACTGAAACCAGGCGGGTGTCAAATGCCACCCCAGGGTGGCTGGGCTGCCCGAGCTATCGACCAGACAGTCCTGTTCCACCTCTGGGGCCTGGGATCCGTTCAGGCCCCGGCAGCTGGGCAGCACCCTGGTGGGACCAGTTGACCCCACATGCAGAGACCCACTGGGTAGATGCCTCTAAAATCTATGCTGGTCAGAACCCCACTTGGGGTATTTTGTACCCTTAGGGTTACCGTAGTAATGCAAGGATGCCTAAGACAGATTGGAACTGCCTGATGTTGGAAGAAATTCAATCTCACTAGTAGTAAAAGATAAGCACATTAAAACAAGATGTAGTTTTATTATTTTTCCCTGGCCAGAAAGCTTGGCCAAGATTAAAAAAAGATAACATCCCATGTGAGCTGGGGGCGGGGAAGCCAGCCTTCTCCCACACTGCTAGTAGGAGTGCCAGGGGGCTTTCGGGGGCATCACCTGTGACCCCCAGCCACTCTCCTCATAGGCAGTAACCTAAGAAATAGAAATTTGCACGAAGATGTATGTGCAAAGATGTCTTGGAGGAGTTAATATTTGGAGGACATTCATGTCCAACAAGAGGTGAGTAGTTAGAAACGTTTTGGTATATCCGTGTGACAGAATTCCAGGCAGTCATAAAATTGACGTAGAGCTTTATGTGTTGCTATGGAAAGATGTTCCACATATACCGTTGGGTAGAAAATACAGGTTACAAAATAACATGCATAGTATCATCTCAGTTTTGCAAAAAACCGGAACCATCTGTCTACATACAGCTTATATATATGAAAAATGTATAGATGTTAATGTATTGATGCACATATGTGTATATATATATATGAATGTATATATATAGTGTATATATGAAAAATATTAATAATCATTATCTGTGTGTGGTGGGATTATGGGTGAATCCTGTGCTTAAAAAATTTTTTTTAAGGGAAAGCAATTACTTGAATAATGCAAATGGAAAGTCTTTAGAGGCAAAGGCCTCACAGGCTGTAAGGCCTGTGAGGGTGGAGGGACGCATGGTGGCCAAGAGCCAGGGTCATCTTGGGCCTGGGGTGACTCCCGCTCAGACATGTTTTATCTGTGGGGCTCGGGCAGGGGATGTCAGCTCTCTGAACCTTGGTGTTCTCATCTGAAGCAGGGCATCTGACAATCCCTACTTCATAGTGGTGCTGTATGAAGTGGGGTGATATCTGTAAAGTGCCTGGCACATAGTAAGTACTCAATAAATCCTAATTAGATATAAAGACACTGTCACTATGGAAAAATATCATAATCTCTCCCCTTCCTCCCTTCCTCCCTTCCGTCCTTGTATCTTCTCTCAAATTACACACACACATAATTCGTCCTGTATCTAAAAGAGCAGACTTGTTTTCTAAAAACCAGCTCTCCAAAGGTGAAAGTGGGAACCCCACCCCTGGAGGTATTCGAGCAGGTTCTGGGTGAACAGGTGGCAGAGGTGTGGCAGATGACATTTGAGGACCAGATGATTGGGTTGACCAGGCCATTGGAGCTCGTTCGTGTTCCCAGATGGAAGCCACCAGCAGAGTGGATGAGAAGATGGCCAGGAGTCAGGCTGCCTGCGGCTGCATCCAGCTCTACCCCTTAGCGGCGGTGTGAGATGCTGGGGAGGCATCTCTTCTCTGAGCCTCAGTGTTCACGTCGGTAACATAATCTCTGCTGTGCAGTTATTGTAAGATCTAGAAATAGTCAAATCTAGCTCCTGCTCCTATGATTATTTTTGTTCTGAAAACAGTGGGACTAGGACCTGAGCAAATATTCGTTCATTCATCCATGCCTGTGTTCCCTCCTTGCACAGAAGCTTATCCAGTGCTTTCCGTGTACCCAGCTTCTGTAGGCAGCAGGGCCCCTTTAAGACTTCAACATTCCACAGACCTGCTGCTATAGCGGCCCCCCAAATCTCAAATCCTCATTCCTATGGTCAGGCTTTATCTCCATGGCACCAAAGGGGAGTGCTCAGTCATGAAGCCAGGCTCCTTGCCAGAAAGACATAATGGGAGGCTTTGCGGTGATGTGCAGGCTTCCTTGCCCACGGGGTGGGAAACGAGGAAAAACCCTCCGACTGACTTTCGGATGGGAGGGAGTTGTCCAGGCTGTGCTAGAAAAGACGTGCCAGGATGAATATCCAAGAGCGGGCATCTCACATTTCCTGGCTCTCTGCTCCCCCCAGGAGTCAGAGAGCCAGACCCCACAGGCATCCTGCTTCTGAAGGACCATTCCTTCGTTCTTTTGGACTTTCTGCCTCCTCGTCCTTCCACTTTGGGCTCAGCTGCAGCCTCACCTCTCTCTCAAGAACATCCCCAATCCCCCTGGGCCACCTTCCCCCACCAGCAAACACAGTCACACCTTCCCTGGGGGCTCATCCCTGTATCATAACCGTTGGCATGTGTGACCTTGTCCTCCACTGGACCCAGGCTCCCTCCAAAACGGGGCTCATGGAAGGTGTGGGGAGAAAACCTTAGAACCTTGATGTCATAGTTTTTTACATGCGTTATAATGTGAAAAATGTAATTGAAAAGTGACATCCATATGCAATTTATAGATAATTAAACGTATTATTAACTGTTTAATTATACAATAATAATAAACATACTTAATAATTTACCAGTTATAACAATGATATTTCATAAGTATATGATTATTTAATGCCTTATAATATAGTATATATTTTATAATCATATTTAATATAATAATAATTAACATGTACTAATTATTAATATACATTAAATGTGGCTGTTCAGCAATTCTTTAACTTAGGCATATATGATCCAAAAAGTTCACTACCGACCATTGTAGACTGGGACCACTCAAGAGCAGTGGTCACGTGTTACTTATTTTGGGGTTCTCTGTACAGGGCTTGTTCTTGGTTGGGGCTTCTGTATGTTTGCTAAATGGATGAATCAATAAGTAATGAGATCCAGCCATCCAGTTGGACTCCTGTCCTTTTGGGAGGCTGGAAGGAACTTAAAGGCTCATATGGAATAATCTAACTTACCTAGATTTTAAAAAAGCACAAATATTGGTGGTCACTGACTATGGGCTGGGGCCCACCTGTGAGGATTAGAGGTTCAGGGATAATGTGTCCCTACCCTCAAAGAACTCACAGTGTGGCAGGGGTAGTAAGACAGATGTGACTGTAATCATTAAAATTCACAGAGAGTGAAATGCACCCCCATTCTCTTTTTTTTTTTTTTTTTTTTTGCGGTACGCGGGCCTCTCACTGTTGTGGCCTCTCCCGTTGCGGAGCACAGGCTCCGGACGCGCAGGCTTAGCGGCTATGGCTCACGGGCCCAGCCGCTCCGCGGCATGTGGGATCTTCCTGGACCGGGACACGAACCCGTGTCCCCTGCATCGGCAGGCGGACTCTCAACCACTGCGCCACCAGGGAAGCCCTCCCATTCTCTTTTAATTTGAAGACTCTGATATGACGATCTCTTTCTCAACTTTGTATAACGAAGGGACCAGCTGAGTGTTTGCCAAACTTTACTCATTCAAGTGCCCCACTGATGATTTTTGCCATGTTTGCATAAGACTATATGCATTCCAATGATGTTTTCCTTTAACTTGACTTTAAATCGATTTATGGAAGAGGGAAGCTGTATCATTACCATATCTGGAAAATAGGTATCCCTTACCCTACAGAGAAGGAAACTATAAAAATACATACAGCAGAGCTCATGTCTGACACTGCATGCCATATAACATTACAAGCACCTTACATGGCTTAACTCAGTTCTTACATCAACCTAATGATGTAGGTACTATTATTATTCCTATTTTAAAGAGGGGAAAACTGAGACTTGGAGAAACAAAGCAACTCTCTAGAGTCACTGAGTTGCTGGCGTTCCAAGGCAGGGGTCTGACTCCAGGACCACACAGGTGACCCCAAAGTAAGTACGTCTGCTCTGACCACTAGCAGATTCTATAGCAGAGGTTGGCAAGCTATAGCCAATCTGGCCTGCTGCCTGAGTTTTTACTGTCCTCAAGCTAAGAATATTTTTCATTTTTAAATTTTGAAATGGTTGGAGGAAAAAAAATCAAAAGAAGCAGACTATTTCAAATTTCCATGTGTATAAGGAAGATTTATTGGGACCTACCCTGCTCATTCGTTTATTTACCATCTATGGCTGCCTTTGCTCTAGAACAGCAGAGTTTAGTTGCGAGGGAGACATCAAAGTCTAAGTGATTACTCTCTGGCCCTTTACAGAGAATGTTTGCTGACTTCTTGGTCTACAAAGAATGGGATACAATGTTTTGTTTTTAAATTCTAGTGGGAAACTATTGCCATGGAGCCTATGGTCTACGGGTTCAAGAGGAATCCTTAAAGAACTAAGACTCTCTTAGATACAATGAAAAGGATTGATTGAAAGGAATACCTTTCTTAACAGGTGGATTCAGTGTAACTGATTGCTGGGCTCTCTTAAAAACGCTCCTGGCTCGCGTTTTAGAGAATCCTAGGTGCTCTAGGTGATGCCCCAAATCTCTTCCAGCTCAAAAAGTCTGTATTCCTGAGAGCTGGGCCGTGAGTCCCTGGGAAGAAAGCGCTTCAAGACCTTGGCTAAAATCCTCCCCCGTTGTTTAGGGCTGAAGGTCTATTTCCTTGCTTAGGTTCATATAAACTGTGAGCTCTTCAGCGTGGCCAGGGAATTGCACCTTCGATGGAACAAGTTGAATCTGCCCAGCTGCAGTGGCATGCGTTAAAAAGCATCCCCAGCCCCGAAAATCCAATTTGGTTTCTCAAAATCTTCACTGCAAATATTGAGCTGGAGCAGAGAATTAAATTTGCTCTGGTTCAAATGTGGTTTGCTGTCATTCGAACAAAATGGGTCTCTCTCCCCTGAATTTGTACAACTTCCTGTTGGACATTTTGGTGGACTTGCCCAAAGAAAATGATAATTTGCTCGATCCTCATTTGCATGATAAAAACGACCCTCATTTGCTAGTAAATGGATGCAGGTGGAACTAAGCTTATTTAAACCCGGAAGCTAAGCTGAAACCACAGACTTCTGTGCTTAGATCTGGCGGCTCTGGAAGAAGGCTTCAGAGGTAAGGGGACACCGTTGTTGTTTTTTTTTTTTTTAAGATGTCCTTTGGGTGAGTAGACCCAATCTTTTTTGAGGAACTTCCTCCTCATTGTCTTTCAAACAAGGACACATTAAACTTGGCCTCTGTGTTACTTGGTTCTCCTCACAGGGCCCCCAGGGCCCTGAAAAGTTGGCCTGCCCACCTCTTCAGCCCCAGAGGGGTTTAGCAACTTGCCTGGGGTCACTCAGCAGGTCCGTGGAGAAGCTGGAATCTGAACACAAGTCTAGCCCGTGCTCGCTCCACTTTGTCTCACCTTGAAACGCTGTTGAGAGCCGAGACCCAGGGCAGGGGCTGCTTGCTCTCTGACCCCTTTCTGCTTCCCGCCTGTCTGGGAGATGGTGGGAGGGTCTGGGCCTGGAAGAGTGGGGGGAGTGGATGCAGCTGCTTAAGGAATAGAAGGAAGAGTCCTCCCTCCACCCCACCCCACCCCTTTCTTTCTTTCGCATAAATGTTTATTGAGGGTCCTCCTACACAGTGACTCTGCTCGGCTCTGTGGATACAGTGGTGAACAAAACAGACTCAATTTCTTGCCCTCCTGAAGCTCATATTCTAGTGCCGGGGAGGATAAACCCTCAGCAAAGCGAGCAGGTCAGAGCCGTAGTGATGTTGGATGCTGGCCAGTGCGATGGGGACAAGCTGAGCAGAGAAGGAGGGTTGGGAGTGTTAGGAGGGGGCCATGCTGTTAAGATAGGGTGCTCGGGAACGGTCTGTGTGAGAAAGTGGTCTTCGAGCAGAACTGAAGGAGTTGCGGGGCCCGTGATGCGGCTCTGGAGGAAGAGGGATCCAGGGAGAGGAGACGGTGCACAGGCCCCGAGGGGCCAGCCCGCCCGGTGTGTTTGGGGAACAGCAAGGAGTGAGTGAGAGGGGCTAGAGTGGAGCAGTGATGGGAGCACAGGTCACATAGTCCCTGAAGTCAGGGGAAGGTTGTGGTACTTTATCCTGAGCAAAGTGGGAGCCATGGGAGGGTCTGAGCCGGGAAGGAGCAGGACCCGTCTGGCTGCTGTGTGGTAAACAAGGGCAGAGGCGAGGACACCTGGGAGGAGGTGGTGTCATCGTTTGGGTGAGAGAGAATGGTGACAGGTGGGCAGGAGCGGACAGATTCCTGAACTACTCGCAGGAGAGACTGGTCTGGCCTGGCCTTGGTGCTTGATTTCACGTTGGGGAGGTGCTGAGATGAGTCAGGAGGAGGCCCGGGCAGCCTGGGCGCTGGGCCCGAGGTGGTGCCTGTCGTCTCTACAGTGACCAGATTCCCGGGCTCCATCCCGTCCACTTCCCAAGGTGCTGCCCTAGTGATCTTTTTTTTTTTTGCGGTACGCGGGCCTCTCACTGCTGTGGCCTCTCCCGTTGCAGAGCACAGGCTCCGGACGCGCAGGCTCAGCGGCCGTGGCTCACGGGCCCAGCTGCTCCGCGGCATGTGGGATCTTCCCGGACCGGGGCACGAACCCGCGTCCCCTGCATCGGCAGGCGGACTCTCCACCACTGCGCCACCAGGGAAGCCCACGAGTGATCTTTCTTAAATGGGGATCCAGCTGTCTTGTTTGGTTTCCCCCGAAAGCAGACCTTGTGACAAGGGTTTGAGCGCAAGGCCGTGGGGAAGGGAAAGAGGACACGAGAGGGTATGTTGTCAGGGCGGTTACCACGGGGGCGCCCGGGGCTCAGTCCAGTTGGGAGTCGTGTGGGACAGGGGGCCGGGGCATCTATCCCCCATCTCTGTCAGCCGCTGGCTGAGGGCTTCAGCCTAGTGGGGGAGGGGCGTCGCCCCTGGGCCCTTGGGGCTGGTCCTGCTCGCTGGCCACGCCAGAAACAGCGCTCGAGTAGACTCACAGGTGTTTGCACTAAGCAGCCTTATCCAGGTAGCGTGAGTGGCCAGGGAAGGGGGTGGGGCACCCATCGCATCTGCTGCAGTAGCCATTCTGCCACCTCCTCCAAGCCTCAGTGGCTCCCTGTCGCCTTCTGGGTGACGTCCAAACTCCCGAGCACGTCCTGTATCTCCTTCAGTGGGTCTTGCTCCTACGGTCTCCGTGAGGCTCAGCAAATGGTATCTGTATAAGGCCAAGCATTTTCGGCTTTGTTGGCCACAAAAGGTCTCAACTCTGCTGTTGTCGCATGAAAGCAGTCACAGGTAATGTGTAAACCAACAAGCGGGGCTGTGTTCCAAAGCTCTGTTTACGAAAACAAGCATCACCTGCATTGGGCTCGGGAGGCTGTAGTTTGCTGACCTTTATACGATGGCTGGGAAGCAGGCAGGTGCGTAGGAATGTGGGTATTATGAGAATGTTGCTAATAATAATTATAAATAATTACTGTCAAACAAAAGAGCTTTTAAACATGCTTCCAGGAAGGTAGGGCCCACCTGAACTCTAATTACACAGCACACACAGATCAGATCCAATTGCATTTCCTGAGTACTGTGTTTTCCTTCCGAAAAGTCTCCAAGCAGAATTTATACTTGAGGAAATTTAATTAAAGCCACAGAGAGATCTATGCTTATACAACTAACTGTCTGGTCTAGCCCACAGTTAATTGAAGTCATTGGAGAAGCATTTGAAAGTGGATTTTTGTTCTCCTCCAGCCCGGGCCCAGGACCCTATTCTCGTCGTTGTAATCAAGTCCTGTGGTTCTATGGCTTCAGAGACCATCTGGCAGTAGCTGAGTAGATATTTAATTCCGTTTGTCATTTGGGGATGACTTTCTTGATATGCTGAGATCAACTATTCTACCACCAAAGATAACTGTCTTTAATCAAAGGTCTCCGTAAAAAAACATTTAGCCTTCCATACAGAAGGCAGGTTTGCTTATCTTTATCGTTAGGATCCCAAATATGGATAAAAATTCTCAGTTTTTCCTTGTCTTTATTATATACTTCAAAATAATATTCTACTCTCTAGATCAGGTTATGGATTTGGACAGATCTGGGTTTAAATTAAAATTTAGTTATTTACTTGAGAAAATCTCAAAGTTTTAGTTTCCTTACTTACAAAATGGAAACACCAAGTTCTTCTCACTCCATTTCCCACCCCATAACAGAGATAATCGCAGACATTTATAGAACATTTCTATGTGCCAGGTGCTTTGTTGAAAACATTACAATCATTATTTTATTAAATCATCCCAGTGACCTTAGGAGGTTGGAATTATTATGATTATCCCCATTTTAAAGATGGGGAAACCGAGACACAGAAAGGTGAAGCATCTTATTAAAGTCACAGAACCAGTGAATGTCAAAGCCAGGAGCTGAGGAGCTGAGGACACTGTGATTGAGGGAGGTGCTTTGAAGGGACAGAAAGGGACCACAAATGGGACAGTTCTTGGCCTTTGGTAGAAACTCAGCATGTTACTTATTGAGTGAATTGGGGGGAAACATGTCCCTTCTCTTGAATCGGTTCTCTTCTACATGGTGACCTTTTGGCTTATCAACCAGTCTCTCTCTCTCTCTCTCTCTCTCTTCTTTAATGTGGCTGGCATAGTGAGACTGGTCTGGGGTACCTCATGCTTAGGATGTCCCCCTAAACCTTGGAAGTCCACACAAGGTCATGGTGGGGCATAGAAAGAAGGAAAATAGGGAGCAAGCTGCTCTAGACTTCATGGGAAAAGCAGAGGTATTCTTGAGGGTTCCATGGTGTATTAGTTAGGATATGTTCAGTTGCAAGTAACGGTTGCAAGAAACAGTGTCAATACGTAAAATAATCTGGAGGTGGGTCACTCCATGAGTGGTTTGGTGGCTGGACTGTTCTGTGCCACCATCCTGAATCTGTTGACTTTCCATCCTTAGGCTTGTCCCTTGGTCACAAAATAGCTGCCACAGCTCCAAGTACTTCATCTTCACACAATCTCATTAAAGCAGTAAGTAGGAGGAGGCCTTCTTCATGTAACTACTTCATCAGGGAAAAAAAACCTTCCAAGGAAAAAAACCCTCACCATATCTCTCTTTGAGCCTCATTCTTTAGAACTGGGCTGCATACCTTGCCATAAGCCAATCAAACCAAGAAAAGGGAGTGAAATTACCATACTGGGGACCATCTAGTTTCATCCTCTCAGGCTAGGGAAGGGCGGGCATTACTTTCCCCAAACATGTTCAACTTTCACAAAATTGAGGTTCTGTGATATGAGCGAGAAGGGCAGGGACTAGCTGTTGGGTAGGCAAGGAATACATCTGCCACAAAGAGCCACGGGGATCAGTGGGTAAGAAGCAGGTCATGTGCCCTCCTCTCACATCAGCCTAAAATGAGGGGCCTTGGCTCACCTGGATTAGAGACCCAATACCAGGAATGAGACTAAAGTCCCAGCTCATAGCAGAGTCCTCCGGGCTGGGTATGACCTCAGCTGAATGTGCCTCAGTTTCTCGTCTGTAAAATGGTGATGGTTTTGGTACCTGCCTCATAGGGTTGAGGATTAAGTGAGTTAATCTGGCTGAGATGCTTAGAGCTATGCTTAGCATGTGACACGAATTCTGTGAGTATTATCTGCTGTTTCTTGGGACCAGGCAGATATGCAAGGTGGATGACCATCTTGGCTTGTTCAGAACTACCTCGTTCCTAGGACATGGGACTTTCCATTTTCAGACCAGAACTATCTGGGGCAAACCGAGGGCAGTTGATCACTCCAGAGGGAACACTAATGAGTGAAGGGGGCTGGGAGTGGCGGAGGCAGAGTGGAGGTCATGTACCTCGGTTATCTCACTCTGCCTGGTAGTTGCCATCTTTCCTACCAGTGCAGTCAGAGCTGATTTTTCCAGAGAAGCCAGACAGCTGGACTTTTATTTTAAATCTCTGAATTTTTACCTATTTTAAACATTAAAAAAAAATCCAACCACACTCCTTGTTCCAAACAAAACACGTTTGCCAACCACACGGGGCCCTTGGGATGCCATTTCACGTTTTCCTCCTGTCTTTTCCTTACATCCCTTACAGAGGGATGTTTCCTGGTTCTGAAACATGCATATTTTCTGCCTTCCAGGAGAGGCTCCTTAACTCATTTGTTTCTGCAGGAAGCACAAGACGGAAATTAAAGTAGAAAAATGTTCCATCAGTTTGGTGGCTACATCCACAAAAAGTTTTCCGTGATAAATATCTTTCCCAATCACTCATTTGTGAAAGCTGCATGATGCGGAAGTAAATGTGGGTGTGGGTGATTCTGTCACTGTCATGGTGGTTTGGGGGAAATAAACGTTGTTCATCTTAGGTCAATGGGATGGGCAGGACCATCGGCTTTCTCTGCCCCCTCACGGCTACAGTGTCTGCAGACCTTATTTTTTTTTTAATTGAAGTATAGTTGATTTATAATATTATATTAGTTTCAGGTGTACAGCATAGTAACTCAGTATTTGCAGATTATTCTCCATTGTTGGTTATTACAATATGATGTGTATAATTCCCTGTGCTATATAGTAAGTCCTTGTTGCTTATCTATTTTTTATATAGTAGTTTGTTAATCCCAAACCCCTAATTTGTCCTTCCCCCTTCCCTTGGGTAACCACAAGTTTGTTTTTTATGTCTGGAGTCTGTTTCTGTTTTGCATATACATTCCTTTGAATTATTTTTTAGTTTCCACATATAGGTGACATACAGTATTTGTCTGACTTATTTCACTCAGTGTACTATTCTCTAGGTCCACCCACATTGCTGCAAATGGCAGAATTTCATTCTATTTTTTATGGCTGAATAATATTCTATTGTATATGTATACTACATCTCCTTTATCCAGTTGTCTGTTGGTGGGCACTGAGGTTGCTTCCATGTCTTGGCTACGGTAAATCGTGCTGCTGTGAACATCGGGGTGCATGTATCTTTTTGAATTAGTGTTTTCATTTTTTTCCAGATACATACCCAGGAATGGAATGGACGTTACATTTTTTTTGCAGCGAATTTGTACCGATCCAATCAATGGCCTTCATTTCAGGAACTCAGAAGCTTCTGGAAGTGGGAGGATTTGCCCCATTGTTGGTGCGTATTAGGTCCACCTTTGTGAAGGTTCAAGGGCCCACTGACAATGTTTTGTGAATGCTTATGTAAAAGGGACCTCAATCCTTCTCCAAAACTCTTTCCATGTCTCTCAAGTCCCAGGCACCCACAGGAAGGTTCTCTCCTCCCCCACCTCCTTATTCTGATGCCCACACGTGTCCCTGTTCAGTCTCGGGGGACAGGGGTGCTAGTGAGGATGCTCGGTTCCTCAGAGAGTGTTTATATTGGAAATAGGATCACTGGTAAATGGGTCATCGTAACCCAATGGAACACATCCCAGGGGAGGCACTTCAAGCAGCTTGACCGTCTGGTCCCACTCACCTGGCTCCTCCCTGGTTAGGTGATAAGCCCTGGAGGGCTCGACCCTTTGCTTTGGGTCTCTTGTGCTCTGGATACCCTATGTCACATCTTTTATTCTCATTATTACCTGTCCTTTACCAATGAAGGAGAACTCCATAAGTGCACTGTTCCTCAAATTTCACTTCCTTGCACACAACCTTCATCAGTTTTGCCATATTTACATATGATTCAGGCTACTACTAACTTAATATTTTTTGTTTACGTAATGTCACATGAGTTTACTTAAAAGGAAACGTATGTAAATAGAAAGTCAAGATCATGTTCTAAAAATAGGATTTACCAGGAAACAGAACTACAGTGGAAATAATGTTATATACCATATAGATACTGTTGCCTAAGAAGGCTCTTAACATGAGACCTGCCCCTTTTTTGTTGAAGGGGAAAATGACAGCTGTTAGAGGACTGTTAAAGACATCCTGGCACCATTCTGAGCCTTTATCCTAAAGGAGGCTAGAAAAGGAGCCACCCACTCTCCGATTCAATGCTCTTTAAAGTGGTTCCCCCACCATCCAAAGTCACTGAGGGTCATATATTTTGGAGGACACCATCCCAGCAGATACTGTACCTTCAGCCCCAGCTCTTTCTAGCCAGGAGATCCTCTACAAGGGAGTCCCTAGCCTGAATCCTCCTTGAATCGGGAATTTCAGGCCCTGGGCAAATAGTAGTGCTGGGGCCATTGTCACAGTGGGTAGATTTTCTCGATGGACGCTGGCTGTAGGGCTGAGAATCTGCAGAGTGGGATCCAGAAATGAGCTGATTTCATAGTCTTCGCAAGAGGGTCTTATGACTGATAAAGTCTGTGTAACCCCACCTCAGCTTCTCAGCAGCCCCAAAGAGACAGACTTTGAGATGGGGGATGCTCTTCCCAACCTCACAGGCATCCTCTACAGACACAGAAAGCAACTCTGTTTGCAGGTTGTTTATTCAGTTAACACATATTGAGTATGTGCTAAATGCCAGGCATTGTGCCAGCCCTGGGGGGATCCTGCAAAGCAGAGATGACAAAGAAGGAAACCATTCTTTAATGGATATAGAGCTCAAACTTGACTTTTGAGATGATTCTGTTCTTAACACATCGAGGTGCCACGTTCACCTCCGTAACATTTTCATGGGCAGCTGAGGGTGTCCTGCTTCTGGCGATGGCTGTCTAGCTTGTCTTGGACCAGTCTTCCTGCTGAGGATGAATGGAAAACCCAAACCAAAAAAAAAAACCCCTTTGAAGGCTTTAGAAAGCTACTAAGGCAGCCAGGATTTGAGGGGCCAAGATCCCAGAAAAGAAGAGAAGCACCCAGGGTTGAGTCTGATATTTCAAACAGTTTTCCCTTTGAGACATTTGCCGATTTGGAAGCAGAGGCTGAGGCTGATGGGCTGATCAGTGTCCTTGGCAGATTTATAGAGCTAGGGCAACAAACACTGGCATTCAGAGCCTGCCAAGGAAGAAGGGCCCTGGTAAACAGCCTAGGATTTGAGCTGGAGCCCTGGAGAGCTGCTCCCTGGGAGTAAAGATGAACTAGAAACAGATCCTCTCTCAGAAACACTGAAGCCCAGCAATGAGTCATCTGAATCCCTGATTAAGTTGACCTCTTCCTAACCAAGTTGTCTGCCAGAAGCAAAGGTGAATCTTTGGAAAGAGAGTGGAATATTTATTTGCTCTTCCTCACATCCTATTGCCCTATATTTCATTCCAGCCACAGCTGCCAGAGCTAGCTTTGTACAGATGTCACTCAACAACACTACCTCAGCCTCTGTGCATCTCTAACTTCCCAGGCCAGGGGTTCTCTGGTGCCTCTGCCTGTGGGAACCTGCCTTTCATTCATGCACATAGATCCTGGAAGTAAAAGGGAGTTGTCCACTCACGGAGCAACTCTTGATCAACGGGAGATGTGAGTTGGGGAGTAAGTGCTTCTCCCTTCCGTTCTTCAGGAAGAAAAGTTTGAGATACACTTACATTTTTAAGGAGGTCTTGGCAGCATCAATCACCAGTAGCCCAAGGTAATGACCAACTCAAGGATGTACCTAGGAATTGGCTTTTTCTCTTTCCCCATTAATATTCTACTCAGAACCCCACTCCTGTGCTCTTGGATTACCACCCCAATGAACTATCTGTATGCAGGTCAAGGTCTCAGCTTCTACTTTCTGGAGAATCCAGTCTAAGAAAATATGATGCAGAGGATAAAATCCTCTACATTTTCTACCTACAATGTCTAGCATACAATAAAAAAATTAAGCAGAAATACAAAAACAAACAAACCAAGATTAGAACAAAAACCAAGAGAAGATCCAGGCAACAGAAATAGAACCACAGAAAATTCAGTTATTTGTGTTATCTGACAATATACTTTAAGGTAAAAATATTACTAGAGGTAGAGAAGGACATTCCATAAGGACAAAAAGCACACTCCATAAGGAAGATATGGCAATTCTAAATCTGTATCTGATAACAGCCCCCAAATCAACAAAACTAAAAGGAGAAATAGATAAATCCCAATCATATTAAGTGATTTTAATATGCTTCTATCAGTAACTGATAGAAAAAAACAGATAAAAACAGCTAAGGATTTAGAATAGTCAATCAACATTATTAATAAGTTGGCCTAATTGCCATATATAGAACATTGCACCCAAGGACTACAGAGTGCCCATTATTGTCAAGAGCTCATGGAACATTTAACAAAATAGACCACATGTTAGCCATAAGGCAAATCTCAACAAATTTCAAAGGATTGAAATGACACAGAATATACTTTCTGACTATAGTAGAATTAAGCTAGAAATTAATCCAAAGATAACTAGAAAATTCCCATCTGTTTGGAAAGTAAGCAACCTATTTTTAAATAACTGATATGTCAAAGAAGAGATTACAATGGAGATTAGAAAATATTTTCAACTGAATGATAATGAGAAGATTAAGTATCAAAACTTGTGGAGATTTTTACTCAAACCAAGATGAAGTAACAAGGGCTGGATCTACCCTTCTTTAAATTACTAAAAAATTAGGGAAAAAAACCCACATCTATCATATGATCATATATAACAGTGAAAACATCTCTGAGAGAAAGGAATCGATATGAGTTCTATGATTGTCTTGGCTTATTGCCCAGAGAGAGTTTTCACACTGTAGAACACACTGATAAATTGGAATTCACCAAAATTAGGAACTCTGTTCTTTGAAAGATACTATTAAGAGAAGGAAAAGACAAATCGTAGAATGGGAGAAAATATTAGTAAATTACTTATCCGATAAAGGGCTTGTGTACACAATATATGAAGAGCTCTGAAACTCAAAAGATTTGAAAATATACCTTATCACAGAAGATATACCAATGGAAATAAGCACATGAAAAGATGTTCCAACTCATTATGCATTAGAGAAATGCAAATAAAATCACAATGAAATACCACTAAACACTTATGCTAATGGCTAAAGTGAAAGAAATGGACAATACCGAGTGTTGGCAAAGAGGTAGAGCAACTGCAACTCTCAGACTTTGGTAGTGAGAACGTGAGATGGTAAAGCTACTTTTGGAAACAGTTTGGCAGTCTCTTTGCAAAGCTGAATATGCATTTATCCCAACCATCTCAATTTTAGGCATTTGCCCAAGTGAAATTAAAGCACATATTCACAGAAGAACGTGTACACTAAAGTTTGCAGCAGCTTTGTTTTGTAATCACCCCAATCTGTACACTGATGACGTGCACACTTCTCTATATGTGCATTATGCCTCAATAAAAAACTAAAAAGTGTCAACTAGGGATATGTATTTGGGAAATTCATTTCATTTAACAGATCATTCACTGGATGTGTTTTATGTACCAAGCACTGTGCTGAGGAAACAGTGAACAAGTTAGCCAAGGTCCCTTCCCATAAAGTGCTTATTCTGTGTGTGTATATATGTTTTTATGGCAAATAAAGAATTAAAATTTACTCATGATTGGCAAAGAGCGGGGTGCTGTGGGAGCCTGCAGGAGGGGAAACTAACATTTCTACAGTTAATGGGTTCTCTGCTGAGAACTGAAGGATGGCTAGGATTTAAGTAGGTGAAGAAAGGGAGAATAGTGTTGCAGACACAGGGAACAGCATATGCAAAGGCCCCAGGGAGGTGAGAGAACTTAGTGCATCTGAGGAACCTAAAGTTCATTGTGAGACAGTGACAGAAAGGTAGAAAGGAGTGTTAGATAGTGGCCAGGGCATGCAGGTTTCTCCAAGCCATGCCAAGGAGCCTGGACTTTATTCTGAGGGCAATAGGGACCTATAGAAGGATGTTAATGAGTGAGGGGAGTTGATACTAGGGCCATATTTGCTTCTTGAAGAGATAACAGTGGCTTCTGGATGGCAAGGGTGGAGGTATGGAGATCCGTGAGAGGGATGCTACAGTGAGAGGTGATACAGGGAAAAGGATGGGCAAGAAAGAGTGGAGTTTGAAGAAGATTTAGGTGGGAGAATGGGCAGGACCAGGTGCTGAGTTGGTTTGGCATGTGGTAGGGCTGATGGATGACACCTAGATAGTATTAGATCATTTTCAACAAGTGCTGCTGGAGGGGAGCAGGTGATGGGGGTGCACCAGCAGAGAAAGAGACTCAAACTTCATCCCGCTTTCACTGCACAGCTGCAACCATTATCTCACCGCTGCAGTTCTGCTGCTCCTGGCTCATCTACATCCAGTCTTCTGTTTACAACGAAGCCCCAGGGAGGCCGCTGGGCGAAAGCAGAACCTGGCACTAGAGAAGCATCCTGACAGAATAATGTCAGCAAGAGAGCGGTGAGTTGCAGATAAAAACTGAAATAATCTGAGTCCCGCATTTAAGCTGAGGAGTGAATTCAACTCCTCCGTGCCTCATTTGGGGGTCCTGGAATCACTTTCTGACCTGGACCCTCCTTCTGGACTGGGAATTGATTGGTAAGTGTTCTGGGTAATGTGAGATCTCCAGGAACCCGATGGTCTGATACTTGGCAGCAGGGCCGCTCAGTTCCCGGAACCTCCTGGTGATAATGTCTGTGTTGACCATCTGTTGTTTTGGACAGCCTAGCCCACATTCCCTCTTCTTCCGGAAACAGCATCTCGATTTCCTTTTGGGAAAACTTCCCCTCCGTCACTCCCAGTCCACTTGGTTCCATTGGATCTGACCCCACTCCCAGCTGCAGATGGGAGGTGGTGGCCTCCAGCAGGCCAAGCTTAGCCACTCCTGCAGAAACAGAGGTCTTTTCATAAAGGTCCTGCAGGGACTGGATGGGTCGTCTTCAGGTCATGTGCCCATCCGTGCCCCAGTCACTGTGGGAGGGCGGATGGGGCACTCTGATTGGGTGGACTTGGACCACATGCCACCTCACTGATGGAGGGGAGGTTTGAATCACAGTTGCACTGCCTCAGAGATGAGCTCCCCTCGGAAATGACGAGGGAAGGATGGTGGGTCACCTCCATCCCTGCCGCGGTTCACAGCAGCCTATGAGGAAGGCACTAATGCTACGTCACTACACAGAGGGAGGGGAGGCTCAGAGTGGCTTTGTCACTTGTCCCAGGTCACAGCTGGAAGCGGCAGACCCTCTTAATGGGGGAAGGAGAGGGCTGTAAGGAGACAGCTCAGCACCTGACTACATAAACATCTCTGTCTTGTTCCATGAACCTCTCTTCTGGGGCCTTTCGGAAGGTTCCTCTCCAGGTGTGAAGTGTGGCTCCCTGAGTGGGACCAGGTGCTTGGATTCTGGTCCCATATATGAAAGACGCTGGAAAGAGCCCTGGTCTTGGAGTCACTCACTCGCTGTGTAAACGGGGCAGGTGACAGTCTTTCTGAGCCTCCATTTTCCTCATCTGTATAAGGGGAGCAATAGCAGGATCTCTGTCAGGATTATTGGGGGGATTAAGCGAGTAAATGTTTGCAGAAGTTTTCTGTTGACTGTGGTAGCCCCGTGGGTTTGTTTTTCTCACGCTCTGGACACCTTCTCCGCTCCCTTGTTGTTAAAGTGTAGCTGTATCCCAGTCCCCAGAGGGCTCGGTTCCCTGCAAAGCAAGTGCTTATGTGATAAGTATGTTGGATGTCAAAGGGGTTAAGAGTGGCCCTCTGGGACCCAGAATAGCCAATAGTCATCCAGGAAGTGTCACAAGCGCTGAGCTACAGACTGCCCATCCTGTCCCCTGACCCTCCCACTGCGCCCCGGGGGCGGGTTTGGTGGTTATGCCCACCTCACCGATGAGAACACTGAGCTCCGAGAGGGGAAGGAATGTGTAGGAGGACCTCAGCTAATAAGGGGCTGGGCTGGGCTTTGAACCCTGGTCTATCAGATTCAGAAGCCTGTGCTCTTCGGTCTGCGATAGTCCTTTGTGCTGCTAAGGTGACGGAATCCTGTTATGGTGGGGAGTGCTCGGGCGAGAAGGTTTTGACTGGGTGGGGGCCTTTCTTGATTCACTGGAACAGTCGAAATAGGTGCCTTCTTGCCTTTCCTACGCACTGGCTTCTCCAACATCTTGCAGAGAACTTGGGGTGCGACTTGGGGGAAGTATGAAGAGAGACTGGAAAGTCCTTGTGGCTTTATGGTATAAGTACTCAGCATGACTGGTTCAGGAAGTCCGTGTTTATGAAACACCATTCATTCATTCATATGTGGGAGTCATTTTTTAGGGTCTGTAGGGGCAACAAAGAGCCTGCAGTGCACATTCCTTCCTGACATGGGCATCTGGTGTTTTGAGAAGCCCCCTTCCCCACTTCTTATAAAGCTTAGGTACTCTGGGCGGACCCCGCCCACTCCTCTCAGGTGGTCAGGGGGGTGGGTTGAGCACTGCGTCCCCTGGCTGCGGTTAGCTGTTCAGAGGAGGGTCGGCCCTGGGTCTTGACAGGGGGCACTTTCGTCCCTCTGGGGTTGTAAAGGTGATTGGATGTGAGCCTGGGGATGCTGAGGGCTGTCTGGCCGCCTCATGGGGAGACCCTGTCCATCAGCCAGCATGGAGGACGGCAGAGCTAGGAGGTGGAGAGTCCAGAGGAGAGATTTCTTAACTTACTGGGTGAAGTCGGGCACGTCTCTGGACTTCTCGATTACTGAGGCCATAAGCATTTTAAACAGTCAACGCACTTTAAGTAGGGTTTCTGCCTTGTGTACACTTGACCACAAGTTCTTTGTGATCTCATTTCAAAACCGAGAAGGAACATCCTTCTACTTTATTGTAATACTTGCATGTACATATAGGTATTTTTGTCCAGTTTATGTTTAAAAGATTTTTCAGTATCCACGGGGACCTAGGTTTTAGTTCTGGCTTTGTTTCTAAGTCACAGCATGAGCATGGGCCAACTCCACCTCCTCTGCAGGCCTCAGTCTTCCCATCTGTATAATGAATTCCCTGGGCCCACTGACCTCTCAAATGCCTTCTACTTCTACTCTTACTTTCTATGAATTTAAGACTAGTATCTGTGCGATGAGACAAAATAATTTTAAAAACGAAGTAAACCCTGGTATGTCATCTGCTGGGCTCAGGGTTCTGTTTGCTGAGGCAGACAGGAGAGTGATGGAAACCTGACTGGTTGGGGGAACAGGGATTTGTCTGTAGGAGGCCACGGCAGCCTGGGCACGGGCTCGGCCGTCTCCCACGGATGTGTAAAGCATCGAAAATGATTGTCTGCCTGTAAAGCTCCCCTCACAGATGGCTGTGGGGCTGCTGGGAAGGAGACGTGAAACACGAGAGCGGTTGGCATCAGATCGGCCTCTGATACAGGCCTGGTGCTGTGACCTTGAATGCCCACGACCTGCAGGAACAGAGGCCAAGATCCCAAACTAAGATGCAAAGATGCCAGCCCCAGCTCCTCTGTCTCTTGGATTCTGGACATACCTGAGGTGGATATGACAGTTAGTCTACAGAGACAGCTGGCTTTTTCTCTTGAGTCGTCAGTGGGACCCATCTTCCTGGGCTGAGTTAACCATTTACACTATTGATAGATTGCATTTGTGAAAGAGAAAAGCATATTTGCTAGGGTGTGTTAGGCTGTGGGTAGCAAAACCCCTGATAACAGGAGCTGAAAGGATGAGAATATTTGCTCTTTTAACAAGAGGTCTGGAGAGCAGAAATAAAAGGATGCCTCCTACCGTAAGAGTGTCACCAGAGACCCAGACCTTTCCCTAGACACCTTTCTGAGTTGACCTTTTGTCCTCAGATGTGTCATCTCAGAGTCATAATATGGCTGCCAACGCTCCAGACACGTCTTTACCTCCTTCTAGGGAGGAAGCAGGGTCAGGTGAGAGGTTCGCTCTCTGTCAGCCGATGTCTTTTGATCTGAGAAGATCCACTTTCTAGTAGCCTTGGAGATAGCCACCTGCTCATACAACTCACTGGCCAGGATAGGGGTATACCCCACCCCGGGCTGCAGACAAGCCTCGGAAAAACTGGAGTGCCTGGAGGCAGAGGAGAAAGGGGCTGACCGGGGGTGGGTGGTCAACCAGTGGTGGCATAGTGAGAACTCAAGCCCCTGATGGTCCCCCGCCCCCTGTCTGCTTCTCCACGGGGTGCTGAGTCAAGGCTGCCTTGGAGACGGCCCAGCCCCCAGTCCTCTTTTGACTCCACCACTTACCAGACAGATCTCTGTACAAGACAGAGATTTCAGCCTGTGGAACGGAGACTGGGGTAGAAATCCAATGGGCATGAACTGAAACCTCAATATTTTGGATCCAACTTTAATTTGATACCGCAATGCTCAACCAAAGCGTCTCCCCCACCATGAGTCACCGTGTGTCTCGTTCTCCGCCTACCGATGTAATCAGGCTGGACTCGCTACACCAGCTGCTGTAAACAAGCTTCAGAGTCTCAGTGACTGAACTGTTTACTTTTCACTCACACAAATTCCGCTGTGGGGTTCGTGCCTCTCCAGGGCAGCTCCCTGTGGAATGGCCCCTTCCATGTCCCAGTGCTTCCATCTTTTAGCTGCACGTGGCTCCAGCGTCTCTGCGGCAGGTAGGAGGGCTGCAGGTCCGTGCACGGGGTCTTAGGTGCTTCAGCTTGGAAGGGACGCATCTCACTTCCTCTGCTCACAGCACATTGGCCGGAAGTGGACACATGGCCCCCGCCAGCTGCCAGGGGCTGGGAAAGGAGGGGTGAGCAGGAGACAGTAAATGTGTCTCTGCACCTGCCTTCCATGGTCTCCCATTGCCCTCGGGATCGAGTCCTCACTCTGACCGCCCTGGCTTTTCCCTACTCCCTACCACACACTCCATGCCCCAGGGATGCTGAGGTTTTGGGTCCTCAGGGTGGGCTTCCCTCATGCTCACCTCCTCCCCTTTGCACCTGCTGTCACTCTGTCCCCACCCCACTTCTCCTGGCTGATTCCTTCTCATCCTTCATGGCTCATATCACGTTTTACCTTGTTTTCCCTAGGTGGGACGGGGTACCTTCCGTGGGCTCCTGTAACTCCCTGTGTATAGACCATTGGGCATCACTGCCCAGTTGTTTATTGCCCTGCCTTCTTGGCTCTCTCCCTGCACTAGTCTGTGAGCTATGACCTGGTCCTGATAATTTGTAGGTGCCCAGCACCCAGCACAGGTGTTCACTGGCCATCAGTTAGTGAAAAAAAAGCAATGAATAAACTTCCCTTTCAGTTGGCTTGAGTCCTTGTCTTGCGAAGTGTAGAATGAACGGAGGTAAATCAGTTCTGTTAGAGAATCTTCCAGTAGAAAATACAGCTGAGGATGGAGAGGAAACTGTGGGGCTGCCTCTCCCTAGGGAGGTTTGCTTCACAGCACCAATAGAAGCAGGGGGGCAACTTCTCCTCACCGAGGAATGCCTTGTACCGAGTTTTGTTTGCAGAAGTTTGCAACATCTCTTGTTAATAGATGGAAGCCCTTGTTTAAAGGGGCCGTGAAATCATGGTGGTGAGCACGGTGATTAGAAGCACAGGCCAGCACTCCAATCCCAGCTCTGTCACCAAGAAGCCACGGGGCCTTGAGACAGCCACTTCACTGTTTTCTTAAGTTTATTTTTTATTGAGGTAACATTGGTTTATAACATTATGTAGGTTTCATGTGTACACGTTATATTTCTGCTTCTGTATACCCAACAGTGTGCTCACCACCAAAAATTTATTTTCCATCTGTCACCATACAGTTTATCCCCTTTACCCATTTTGCCCTCCCGCTGCCCCTTCCTCTGTGGTAACCACTACTCTGTTCTCTATGTGTTTGATTTTGTTTATTTAGTTAGTTAGTTTTCTATATTCCACATGAGTGAAATCATACAGTATTCGCCATTTGTAATAAGATGGATGAAGCTTGAGGGTATTGAGTGAAACAAGACAGATGGAGAAAAATGAATGCACAGCTTGGGCTGGACAGCTGGAGTCTAACTCCCAACTCTGCCACTGGCTGTGAGGCTTGAGCTACTAACCTAATCTCTCTGTGCCTCAGTTTCTTTATCTGTAAAATGGGAATAACCATAGTACCTGTATAACTCATGGGATTGTCGTGGGAATTGAGTGAAACACATAAAACATTTTGAAAGTGCCTGGAATGTAGCAAACAGTAAATGTGGATCTATATTCTAATTCTTATTATCAGATAATGGCAGGTGCTGGGGACTCAGCAGGGAACAAGACCCTGTCCCTCCCCTTCTGGAGCCCGTGGGCAGCGGAGGGGTCAGGCAAGTAAACAGGCAGTCACCACCCAGGGTGGAAAGTTCCATATACAGATGATTAAGAGGGAAGCTGGGGTAAGTGGGCGCCAGGAGCCAGACCTCATGGCTTGAGATTCTGGCCTCACCCTCACTGGGTGTAGAAAGGCGATCACCCACCTGACTCCGCGATGGACTGACAAACACCTGACTGCTTAGAGCAGCGCCGGCATCGTCTGCCTGCTCAGGAAGGTTAGGCGTGCTCTTTACTACGGACCCCCTGGGTGGAGGTCAAGGGAAAGCTGAGATTTGAAGAATGAGTAGGAGTTGGGAGGAAGTGGAGGTCAGGCTCAGAGGCAGGTGATGGTGGGGAGTGAAAGCAGCTCAGTGCGGCCCCAGCAGGATGTGCGGGGGAGGGAGGGAGAGGCTCGAGGCTGGAGATAGCGGGGGACCACCCTCCCCAGACGGTGCATCTGCTCATTCCTATGGTGTTCCCCACCCCGCTCTATGTCCACGCCCTGGGGCTACAGCAGTGCATAGAACAGACTTGGCTAAAGAGTTTATGGGGACCTAATGGGGAGCCAAGGGAGGACATTAGGGAGGAAGAGGAAGTAAAAAAATGTGCTTTTAAGAAAGATGCAGGGGGCTTTCCTTGTGGTGCAGTGGTTGAGGGTCCGCCTGCCGATGCAGTGGACACGGGTTTGTGCCCCAGCCCGGGAAGATCCCACATGCCGCGGAGCGGCTGAGCCCGTGAGCCATGGCCGCTGAGCCTGCGCGTCCGGAGCCTGTGCTCCGCAACGGGAGAGGCCACAGCAGTGACAGGCCCGCGTACCGCAAAAAAAAGAAAGAAAGAAAGAAAGAAAGATGCAGAGGCTAAATCCGAGAGAATTCAGATCCCAGCACAGATATGAAAGGGGTCACCGTGGCCCTGTCTGAATAGAGTTGTCATGATAAGGGCCAGCACTGCAGTCCTCTGCCCTTTTCCTCCATGTAGGTTTGCCATATAAGATGTGGGATGCTCAGTTAAATGTGAACTTCAGATAAACAACGAATAATTTTTAAAGTATAAGTATATCCCCAGTATCGCATGGAACATACTTACACTAAAACATCTGCTCCCTCTGGCAGCCCTCCCTCCATGGGGTCACAGGCTGGAGCTGCCTGGCAGCCTTTGGAGGAGCACCAGGTGCTTTCGGGCTCACCCGAACTCATCCCTTAGCCTGATGAGGGCAGGATAACGTCTTCACAAGACAGAACAAGATGGATGCAGAGAAAAGTCGGAGGAGCTTCACCCAGGCTCCTGAGAGCCTCCCGATTGGCTTTTTTCCTGATTCCCGGGTGTCTGTCCCCAGCCCCACTCTGCTCCTGCAGAGGGTTGGTCTGACCCAACTTGGCCTTTATCCCCTGCCTGGGAGGGTTAAGGAAGGCAGCTTCCTCACTCAGTCCCATGTTGATTACTGACCTGGTTTGTCCTACATCCCCTTGGGCCTGAAGGATAGAGCGAGATGGATGCAGCACAGGCCTTTGTGCTCAAGGAGTTCCGGGACACCAGCTGCCTGCGGCGCTCTTCAGCTGTCTTGCCAGGGCGGTCTTGCCTCCTGCTTCTGGCGGCCAGAAGCTGCCATTGCTCGAGTTTTTAACTTGCTGGCTGGCGTGGAGCTGAGCAATGGGGTTGCACAGAGTGCAAGTCAAGAACAGGCCTTTGGGAGTCCATCATCTTTTGCTTTGAGCCTCAGTTTACCACCTACATGTGCACGATCTCGGGCAAGTACTTCTCCTTCCTGAGGTTCAATGTCCGATCTCATAAGCTTGTGGGGAGTTGAACTGAGCAAATGTGTGTGAAATGCTTAACTCCACAGTGCCCGGCCCCTGGACAGGTATCTAGATGGACCACTGTGGCACCGGCCCAAGAGGTTACGTCTCCACGTCACCAACGAGGAAACACAGGTTCAGAGAGGCGAAGTCCCGGGGTGAGCCTCTGCTAACTGGCAGAGCAGACGACCCTGACTCATCTTCCTGAAACTCAGCATCAGATAGCGAAATGGCAACCCAGAAGGGTTCTCCAACTTGGAGCCCCTGGGCTTCTTTAAAAAGCTGAAATTCATTTGATTACAAGACTAATGCATATTCATCAAGGATAATTTGGAAAATGCAGTTTTGCCAAAAGAAGAAAATAAAACTCACCAGAGTTCTCACCACCCAGAGATAGCCACGGTCGACGTGCCGAGGTGTGTATTTTAAGACTTTGGGGAAATTTTTAAAAACCTAAAACGGAGATCCACTGCACTGCTTTTATTCATTGCCTAGTGTTGAGGTGGGGTTCTCAGCCTAGGACCGCTGACATTCGGGGCCGGAGAGTTCTCTGTCGTGGGGATCTGTCCTGTGCATTGCAAGATGTTGAGCTGCATCCCTGACCTCTACCCACAGATGCCAGTAGCACCCCCACCCCCCTAAGTCCAGACAACCAAAAATGTCTCTAGATATTGCCTAGCATCCCCTGAAGGGCAAAATAGGCCCCAGCTATAAATTGCTGGGTTTAGGGGTAGAGATTCTAAGTCAGCCACACCTGGCTTTCAACCCCAGCTCAGGTGTAGACTCAGGCAAGTTAGCCAATGACTCTGAGCCCCCACTGTCCTCATCTGTGAAATGGGGTAATATCTACTCACCTGGCAGAATCGTGAGGATTGAAAGAGGTGGCTCCTGAGACACGGAAGGCGTGCAGTACGAGGGAGCTGCCACGGCATCAGCGTCCTTGCGGTGGGTGGCTTCTCTGATGAGGCCTAACTTCACCAAGACGCCAAACAAATCAACAACAAAACACTCAGCTGTGTTTGGAAGGCCCTTCACTGCTGAGCAAGAGGCATGGCTTGTCTCAGGATGGCTCCAGGAGTTATGATTAAGAATATGCCTCCAGAGCCAGCTGGTCTGTTTTTGCATCCTGTCTCGGTCCCCAACCGCTGGTGAAACCCGGCAAGCAACTGAACATTTCTATGCCTCGGTTTCCTCATCTGTAAAATTAAGGCAATGGTACCGACCTCATGGGGTCATAAGGATTAAATGAATCCACCCCATAAGTGGCTGTATTAATAAATATTATTATTATAAGTGCCCAGTGCTGGGGAGACAGTGTGGGAGGGAAGGGGCACTTTGGAAACCACCAAAATGGGACCTGCCCCGGAGACCCACTGGGTAGGAGAGGGGCTCTAGAGCAAGGAAACAACCTCAACTGACCCTGGCAGAATCACTGTCCCTTGAGATCTGGGGTACTAGAATCCACATGCCATAGACATTTCAGCTTAAAAAATTCACTGTGGGCTCGGGAGCTGGTCGAGTGGCCGACGCGGAAGTTCTGGAGCTGGGGCACTGAAATTCTCAAGTGGAACCAAGAGTCTGTGAGCCCTGGCACCTCCACTCAGAGAAGATGAAGGACATTGACATAAGAAAGGAGTATATCATCCCCAGCCCTGGTTATAGAAACGTGCGGGAGAGAACCAGCAATTCAGGGCAGCACCGAGACCGCGAGGACTCCAAGTAAAAAAAAAAAAAAAAAATTCACTGTGTCCTGGGGGCTCCTAAATGTTTTTTCTTAAAGTTTATTTTTATTATGGTAAAATATACATAACATAAAATTTACCATTTTAACCGTCTTAAGTGTACGCTGCATTAAGCACATTCACAGTTATGACACCATCACCACCATCCACCTCCATAACCTTTTCATTATCCCAAAGTGAAACTCTATACCCAAGAAACAACAAATTCCCTTTACCCCTTGCACAGCCTCTGTAACCTGTATTCTACTTTCTGTCTTCATGAATTTGACTACTCGCGGGATCTCATCTAAGAGGAATCATACACTATTAGTCCTTTTGTATCTGGCTTAGTTGACTTAGCATAATGTCTTCAAGGTTTATCCATGTAGTAAGTAGACTATGTCAGAATTTCCTTCCTTTTTAAGGCTGAATAATATCCCATTGCATGAATATGCCACATTTTGTTTATTCATCAATTGATGGACATTTGGGTTGTTTCTACCTTTTGGCTATTGTGAATAGTGCTGCTATGAACATAGGTGTACAGGTATATGTTTGAGTCCTTGCTGTCAATTCTTTTGGGTATATACCCAGAAGTGGAATTGCTGGATCATATGGTAATTCTATTTTTAAATTTTTGAGGAACCACCGTACTGTTTTCCATAACAGCTGCACCATTTTACATTCCCACCAGCAAAGCACAAGGGTTCCAAATTCTCCACCTTCTTGCCAATCCTAAGTTTTTGAAACTCAGCCTCCCTCTGGATTTTTACACCCTGAAAATAGTGGAGTATGTGTAAGAGAAGGACTTTTCCACGCAATAACTCTTTGTTTTTTAAAAAGCATCAAATATTTCCCATGAGCAGTTGCAGGTTTGAACCCCACAATGCACAGCATGGTAGGCAAGGCTGAGACTGCTCTTTTTCTCCCAATTGGTCTCTCCCTTTTGATTTATTTTGAACCTAGGGAGAGGCTGAAGAACCATCTCAGGGAGTCTAGAAGATTCCAGAACTCAGGTCTCCTGAACCCTTTGGGACTTTTCCTCTAGAGCAAACAGTTTACCTCTTATTGGTTCCCGGTTCACAGTACATTCATTGCCTTGGGCTTGAAAGACTTTCAGTCTGCTGGCAGGCACAGAGGCAGCAGGGGGCTGAGAAACTTCCTACGCCAGCTTCACCCCCACTGCTCAGGGGGTGTGGACATTGCAGATAGGTCTTCAGCGGGGATCAGGAGGTGAAGGGAGAGGAAAAGCCCCTCGTAGAGTTCTCCCACCTGGCCTCAACAAGCCTCTGCTTTCACAGATGTTAGAGAGGGTTGAACCTCTATGGTTTGTTTGATGGACAAGATTGCACACATAATCCTTTCTCATCTGGTTGCTCTTTCACATCTTTCATGAGATAATGCCAGCAGGACAGTTTAGAACACATATTACTTTTTGGGATCTTCATTCCTTCTTGTAGGTTTGAGTGATTACCATTTGGTGTCCTTTCCCTTCAGCATGAAAAACTTTCTATAGCAGTTCTTATAGTACAAGTTTATTGGTGATGCATTTTCTCAGTCTTTGTTTATTTTAAATGTCTATTTTGTTTTCATTTTTGAAGAATAGTTTAACAAAGAATTGTGGGTTGACAGATTTTTTTCCTTCCAACATCATAAAGATGTTATTCCATTCTCTTTTGGGTGTTATTGTTCCTAATGAGAAATCATATAATTATTTTTCTATATGTAACATGTTGTTTCTCTCTGGCTGCTTTCAAGATTTTCTCTTTATGTTTGAATCTCAGGAATATGATTGTAATGTACCTATGTGTAGTTCTCATTGTATTTATCTTGTCTGGGGGTATGCTGAGTTTCCTGGACTTGTAAGTTAATGTCTTTCACCAAATATGGGAAGTTTTTGGCTTATTTCTTTCTCATTGTATTTATCTTGTCTGGAGGTATGCTGAGTTTCCTGGACTTGTAAGTTAATGTCTTTCACCAAATATGGGAAGTTTTTGGCTTATTTCTTTCTCATTGTATTTATCTTGTCTGGGGGTATGCTGAGTTTCCTGGACTTGTAAGTTAATGTCTTTCACCAAATATGGGAAGTTTTTGGCTTATTTCTAGAATTCCAATTATATGTATTTTAGGGCACAGTCTATTGTTCCACAGGTCTCTGAGGTTCTGTTCATCTTTTTTCAATCTTTTGTCTTTCTGTTCTTCAGATTGCACTGCTTTTCCAGTCCTGAACTCTGCCCTTTGACACCTCAAGCCAGTAAGGCTGCAGCTTTTTGTCACTCTGAGCTGCCTGCAGATTGGTGAGCACCCTCAGGCCAAAAGCCACAAGTATGCAAATCCCCCATATTCAATTCCTACCTTTTAAGGGTAGAGTCTTCTCTACTTTTGACTTCTGGTTGCTCTTCAGAGATTTCATGTAGTTGTTTCTAAAGTATACTGTTTAGATTTTATAATTATGTGTGGGAGGGTTAGTCCAACCAAGCTATACTCCCATTCCTATAGCATTTAATAACAGTGATGACAACAACCACCACGTGGAATTTGATGCCAGCAGAAGAAGTTGGACTATTTCACAAAAATCTGGTCTGAAGGCTGTATTCCTCTGTGGCAAAAACTGGTTGGAGTCAAACATGGTCACCCCTTCCCCCATGATTCCCTTGAAGAGAACATGGGTTTTCCAGTTTGCTGTTGCCCCCCTCCCCCAACTCCTTTTTGTCTCCTCTAGACTAAGGCCAACTGTCAATGTCTTTGTATTCTCCTCAACATGGTTTTGTGGGCCTTTGTTTCCAATCAAATTCTGTTTCAGAGTTTTTTCTTGTAGTCCTTCCCAAGCCTGGGCCCAGTGCCTTATTCTTTAACCTACTTGCCTATCCCTCCTTTCCTCTATGATACTCTGCTCACAGCAGCTTTCTCTCTAAGCAATGCTCCGTGCTATTGTATATCCCCTCTTTCCCTCTAATTCCCCCTTTCTTCCTTCCTTTCTGCAACATTATCTGAGCATTTCCTATGTGCTCAGCACTGTTCTAGGAGCTGGGAATACGGCAGCAAAGAAATCAGAAGGAAATCTTTGCGTTCGTGGAACTGACATTCAGGATGTGACAATGAACAACTCATAATATAGTGATAAGGTTGTGGAGAAAGGTAGACTGGGTAAGGGGATAGGTGGTGATGGAAATGTGCAAATGTCTTAGTGTCCCCGCCTCCTGTTTATTGTGTGCTTGTTCATGTTTTTCACCCTTCCAGTGACCAAAAGTGCTCTATGTTGGGTCCATCCTAGCTTTTGCCACTTCTTACCTTCTTCCTTTGAGAAATCCCCCCACTGCTTTGCCTCATTTTTCTTATCGGTAACATGGAGCTAAGAACAGTACCTACCTCTTAGGGTTTTGGAGAGGATTAAATGAGCTACTACATGTGAAAATGTTTAACATAGTGCCTGACATAGAGTAAATATTCCATAAATATTAGCCATTATTACTAAAGATATAAATCACCCAGCACAATGCCTGACACGTTGTAGGCAATGAATAAATAGTAGTAATAGTTACCATTATTTCTCCATTTCTGGATACTGACGTCCAATTAATTGTTTTTCCTTCCGCCAGGCCAGCAGTGTCTTGTCTCCCTTGTTGGAGCTAATGGAAAGGGGGCAGTAAAATTCAGTACGCCAGAAATGGCACATTGGCGGCACCACTGGAAACCACCTGGAGAGAATCCAATGGGGAGTTAGGGCTGGAGGCGGCTGCTGTTGGGAAGGATTCCACCTCCAGTTGTTATTGATGTGCGAAATCATAATTCAAGAAGTGAGAAAATGTCACGGCAGGGTTCCAGGGGCTGGACCAGTGCTACTGACCCAACAGAGTTAGGTCAACATTGGAGATGCAACATTGGAGATGCTCTGTCCAACAATACCTTCTGTGCTCGTCCAATATGTTCCTGCCAAAAGCCACTCCTTCTTTCCCTGCCATCTCTGGGTGGGCATTATTTAGCTTAGGCACATTTTCCCTCCACCCCCTAATGAAGTTCTGATTCCCCTCTATTACCGTCATCTGCCATTTCCCACATTCTCTGAAGAGCTCAGGAAAGAAGGCGTCAGGGTCTTGCCAGTCTGTCTGGCTTTGATCTGCTATTTGTCAGTGCCTGGCATGCTTGGTGGGGCTGCTTTGATTTTGTTTTTTAAATTCCTGATGAGGAGCTGGCTTACAGGGAACACATCGTTAAGCGGAGCTGTCAGAAGGGATGGCTTTGCAGCACCAGATTGCTTGTAGGTGGCAGGTACCGAGGACCCGGTTCAGGCTCCACCTAAGTGGATGAGTGTTTTCAAAGTACCACCTGTGGGCCGTGACTCAGCTACCTCTCCCGCTGCCACAGCCCCACTGTGGACCAGCTGTTCTGTTTCCAAGAAAAGAAGGGCCTGATATGTAAAATGGGAACATTGAAACCTTAGTGTTTCCCTTCCTTGCTGCGGCTTATATTAGTTATGAAAAGGTTCGGCTGTGAATAACTGAGACCTAAATAACAGTGGCTTAAACAAGGTAAAGGTTGACTTCTTTATCATGTAACAGCCCAGAGGGAAGCTGTTCAGGGATGGTAGGGCAGCTCTGCTCCAAAAATTCCCCAGGGACTGAGAATCCGCCTAGCTTGTGGCTTCACTGTGCATGGCGTCCATTTCCCAAGGTCACTTCATTATCCAAGAGGGCTGTTGAAGCTCCTGCCATCATGGCTGCATTCCAGCCAACAGAAAGGAGAAAGAGCAAAGACTGATAACCCACTTTCTTGAAGGACTCTTCCCAGGAGTTGCCCACGTCTCTTCCATTCACATCCCAATTGGCCAGTGCTTGGTCACATGGCCACTCCTAGCTGCAAGGGAAGCCGGGAAATGCAGTCTTTATTCCTAGTAGCCATGTGCTCAGCTACAAAATTTGTGAGCTCTGTTACCAAAGAGAAAGGACAATGGTCACTGGGGGAGAACTAGCAGGTTGTTTGGGAAAAAGTGATGATGCTGTGGAAACCATTGCTGAATGCATCAGAGGACCTACAATTGCATTTCAGTCTGCCCTATCACTTCCCTGAGTTTCAATTTCCTCACCTGTAAAATGGGGATGACAGGAACTGCCTCATAGTTTGTGAAGGTTAAATGATATATTGTATTAGAAGATACTTTTTAAGGTTCTCAAAACATCTGCAAACACTCTAGGACATGCTGTGGAAATTCATTTCTGGTGCTGATAACATGTGTATCAAATCTGTGGAGGCTTCATATGAAAAAATATATACCTGTCTCCAGGCCTGCACTTGCCCAGGTCTGGCAGCCTGGGCTCTGTAGCTTTGATGTGGCTGGTTGGCAGGAGAAATTAGCTGTAAGATGCCCAGGACCTGTTAGTGCTGGTTGTGGTGTCAAGAAGTCCAGATATGGTACAGCGAGGAGTTCTAAAGTGTGATGTGGGTACATTGGTGCACAAGATAATTTTAGATGGAACGCTAAAAACTTTAAAAAATAACTGTATGTTTGTTTTAACGTATCATTAGGAACAAAGGAGAACTTGACCATCAAACCTGGGACTTTTATGGACATTAATGCTTAGGACAGACTGAGTTTTTATAAAGTGAGTTTACTTAAAGGAAAACTAAGTAAATATTTTAATTGGTACTTGGCTTTGGCAGAAACTCAGATGAGAATTACAGCTCCAGCCACACCTTCCTTGATTTCAGCCTGGGAAGACCCTGAGCAGAGGACCCAGTTAATCCTTTCCTAGACTCCAGACACATGGATGGAAACTGTGAGATAATAAATTTGGGCTGTTTTAAGCCATTAAGTTTGTGATAAGTAGTTATGCAGGGGTAAGAAATTAATACACATGGTTAGAGATTAAGACTTGAGGAATGTCACCCACCTGGGCAAGTTTCTTAAACCATTTCAGCATTTGTAACGTGGTGACAGAAATACATACTTGTAGGATTTCTGGAAGAACAAGCAAGGAACTAAACGTAAGTTCTTATCTAATGCGTGGGAAATATTAAGCTTAATAGCTGTTAATTAGAACATAGGCTGTTCAATCAATCCCCACAAGGACCGTAGTTGCCCAGTTCCATGACTCCAGGGATGGGCAAACCTTGGCAGATTTCAAATAAAGCTTCAGATTATGCCGTTGGGCAGAACTTCCTTTATGTCCTCCTAGTCATTTCGTTTCTTGACTCTTAATTCTCTTCAACCATTTCAAAAAGGTCTGAATTTGGACCTAAGCCTGATGGGACATTTGAGGATGGAAAATTCTGAGCAGCACACCATCTTTACCAAGGAAAAATCAGAGGCTGATGCTTCTGTTTGTGGGGTCAGGAACCAGCACACTTAGGGGACAAAGTCTCCATTGAGTTTCCTGATGAATCTTTCTACTGCGGTCTGGGGGAGAAGCTCTCTGTCCAGAAGTTGGATGAGACAGCAATGCACTGGATCCCACATCAAAGTCTTTTCAACGTGCATTGAAAATAATTTCTTCACAAGATAAGGGTTCCAGTGAGGAAGTGTCTTCATCCGATTTGAGTTTTGCTAAGTAGGAAGACTTAATATTTTAAGGCAACTTCATTGTAGATAAGAAATTGCCTGGGTCTCTAGTTGAAAAAAATTCCCAGCTCTTCAAGTCCCACACCCAGAGAGTTGGTTCAGGAACTCTTAAGGAGTCTCCAGCTGTCTGCATTTATCAAGCCCCGCACCCCCCGCCCCGCCCCAGGGGATTCCGGTGCAGGCAGGTATCTGAGGGCTGCAGGTGCACTGGCAAATGTTTCACAGCCAGTTTTCTGAGAAACTGAAGCTCAATTTGTAACATTTGAAGATCTCAGAGGTGTAAATATTCCTACCATGGCTGATATCATTGAACATTGGGAAGAAATACGCAGTAGCATACTGTTACACGGTATTTCCATCGTACAGTTACAATAGATGTAAATCACCCCAAGAGCACAAAAGTAGTTAAATGTAGTAAAATAATTATGAAGTGTGTTTTGAGTATTTATTATCTTTGTTTTTAATATAATGTATTTAAGTTTATATAATTTAATGGTTCACAGTGGCTCCATTTACCAACTCGCTCACCAAATTCCTGAAAACTTAACGGTAGGCTTTTGCAAACCAGTGCAAGTCAGCTCCAATAAATCATTGACCTGAGGGACTCTGATTTGATTCTAGGCCAGTTACATGATTCCTGGGGGTGGGGCCCGGGAAGCTTAGCTTAAAAAACTCCCCAGGTGATACTGATGTTTATCCGGGGCTGAGAACCACTGACCTAAACCCTTAGTGCTCTATGTGTGGTCCTCGGACCTGCCTTATCAACATCACCTGGGAGATGGTATAGAAATAGAAAATCTCCGGGTCTGCCCCAGACCTGCCGAATCAGAACCTGCATTTCAATAAGATCCCAGATGATTCCTGTGCACAATGAAGTTTCAGTAACACCAATAAAGGTAAAGGATTCAGGGGTTCCCAAATGCCCTGGCTGTGACAGTGTCACGGATGTGCTTTAAAATGCAGATTCCTGGGCTCACCACCAGAGGTCCCCAGTCGGTAGGTCTGAGGTTCCAGGGACCACTTTTGGGGTGGGAGGATCTTCCTGAGTGATCCTGATGTACTTCCGGGTCTGGGAATGTGCTAGAGATGACTCACTTCAAATATAGGATGGAAGGGAAAATCTAACCAGAGAGAGAGAAATTCTTCAATCTGACCTAGTAAACGCCACTAGGTAAAGAGTGGAGAACACGTAATGATTGCGGAGATGCTGTTAATGAGGTCGTGGGCCTGGCGCAGAGGATGCTCAATCTGTGTCTGCTCCACACGCGCGGAACGGCTCCGGGTGGGAGGAGCGCAGCCTTCGCGGTTAGAGGGCCCGTCACTCATGAGAAGCCATCACTTTCTACCTTCTCTGTGCCTCAGGTTGGTGTTCGTGACATGGGGATGATAATTCCTCCCCTCACAGGGTTAAATGACATGATGTGTGTAGAGGGGCCGAGCAGCCAGCAGCTCGCGACAGCTGTGACCAATACGAAACCTCGGGCAGGTGCAGCCGCGCGTGCGCGTGCATGCGCGCACGCGTCTGTGCGGGCCTGTGGTTCTCAGGATTGGAGTGCAGGAGGACGGGTAGGAGGGTAGCAAGATACCTACGCTGGCTAACCCCAGAGCTTGATGCCGAGTTCAAGGGCAAACCGGAATGCCAGGGGAAGGGGAAAGGAGCCTGGCTAATTAGGCGCATAACAAAATAGCGCTGCAGTTCCTAGAGGACAGAAAGAATACAAAGCACATTGTTGCGCAGTGCTGGGTGAGAGAACGAGGGGGTGGTGGGAACTGGCGCCCCTCTGCACCTGGGAGGGGAAAAACCACCCAGTGAAGAGGCTGGGCGTCGACTCTTTACTTTAGTCTTTTCAGAGAAGGTAAGCCACTAACAGCTGCTGAGTGCTTCCCAGCCAGAAAGCCAACTGATAACAGGGACTGTAGTTAGAGATGCAGATAGCCGAAAGTGTGACACCCATGGGTCCTCTCCGGGCTCCTCAGTGAACTTGGCAGATATCACCCTGCGGCTTTGAGTCATGACTTTTGGAAAATGCGCAGGAACCATCCCTGTCTCAGAGCAGTTTGCAGAGGGATGTGTCTGAGATAGGAGGCGGGTAAAGAGCTCCAGGCACAGGGAATTGAGAGAAGGGGCTGGTCTTGGTAGCAGCCAACCTTGGGAAGGTGTCCTAAGTCCTGGAGCACTGGAGGGAGCTCCTATTTGCCTACAGGAGTTTGCGAGGAGAAGGGCAACGGCCGAGGAGATTCTTGTTAGAGCAGATCCGGCCCCATGAGGATTGGCGCACAGGCAGTAGGAGTGGAGCTGGGGTAATGGTCGTGCATCTCAGAGATGCTTGAAGAGCACAGGTTTGCCCTACCTGCGCCAGCTACTCCTGATGCAGCTCTTTGTCACTTTTCTATGTAATTTGCAGGATCCAATGTGAAATGTAAGGCCCTGGTTCAAAAAGCAGGAAAAAAGTGGCATTAAAGGTACTAAAATATAAAGCTTTTTTCTGTGGTCTCTCTCTCTCGACTTGTCATAGTGTTTTGTACTTGCACTGAATGTTGTTCTAAGTAAAGCAAAATTAAATTTTAAATTAGCACAAGTTTTATGGTTCATCTTTATATCATGCAAGGCTGTTTAGAATGCAAATATAAGCATTCAACTCATGTGGAATCACCGAAATTACGTGATTTGCATTTATAGCTTATGCAGGAATAGATTTTTTAAAATTTATTTATTTTATTTATTTTTATTTTTGGCTGCATTGGGTCTTCGTTGCTGTGCGCGCGGACTTTCTCTAGTTTTGGTGAGCGGGGGCTACTCTTTGTTGCAGTGCGCGGGCTTCTCATTGCGGTGGCTTCTCTTGTTGCAGAGCACAGGCTCTAGAGCACAGGCTCAGTAGTTGTGGCACATGGGCTCAGTAGTTGTGGCTCACGGGTTTAGCTGCTCTGCGGCATGTGGGATCTTCCCGGACCTGGGCTCAAACCCATGTCCCCTGCATTGGCAGGTGGATTCGTAACCACTGCGCTACCAGGGAAGCCCCAGGAATAGATATTTCATTCTTGCCAGGAGAGTGGACAAAACTAACTCAACTGCTTTTATTTCACTTCTGGATATGTGCACATCCTCCCAAAACGCTCTTTTTTTTTTTTTTTTTTTTTTTCTAACTGATGAGTAAGGAAGGCCTGAAAGGAAAAAGAACAATGGGTTGTCCTATTTTTCACTTTCCTTCCGTGGCATCGTTTTTAGTCAACAGTTTGCTAATATGTGATTTACCACGTTCATTAAGAAAGGATGTGATAGGAGATGTTGATTCCTTGGTGTTGATGTTTCTTAGGACATCACTGTCTCCTTTCTGTGTTTGAAGCTAGTCACCTGCACCATCCCCCAGCTTCACTGAAGTATAATTGACAAAGGAAACTGTACATATTTAAAGTGTACAGTGTGATGAGTTGATGTAGGTTTACACTATGAAATGATCACCACAGTAAGTTCATTAACACGTCCATCGCCCCACATAGTTACGTTTTTTGCTTTTTCTGGTGGGAACATTTAAGATCTACTCTCTTAGCAAATTTTCAGTATACAGTACAGTATTAGCTCTAGCCCGCACGAAGCGATTTTGGAACAGTTCTGTGCTCATGGGGCAGTTTGAATCCTCTGTGCGAGGCGTGGGGAGCACACATACTGCGGGCATCTCCTCTGCCTGGGCACCTGCCCCGTTGTCCCACTGGGCTTCACTTACAAATCATAAAGGCAAAGGTAAAATTATTAAGAACATTAGGAGGGTGACAGCAGGTTGAACCCACCGCAGGGTCCCTTCTGAGCATGGGGCTCGTGTGGCTGCACAGATCACACAACCCGAAGCTGGCCCTGTCTGGGTGCTGCCCCAGGCGTTGTGCAAAGCGGTGGAGTAATCAGACCGGGTCTCCCCCTCACGGGCTCACGTGCTAAGTGGGGGAGACTCCCTGAAGTGGGAGTGAACATGGCATGTCTGGGGGGCAGAAAGAAAGCTTGTGGGCATGAGAAACTTTTGGGTAACAGCAGAATGACAAAGTACTAATGAATGGGGGGCAGCAGAAGGAGTGAGGCTTTGGAGTCAGGGGGTCCCGAGGTCACGTTCTGCTTCCATCCATCAGCCACCAGGACAAGGACCCTGGGCAGGTTATGTTCCTTTTCTGAGCCCTCGCTTTTCACATTTGTACAATGTAAGGAAAAGAAAATCGTGCTTTGCTGACCACTTGGGGTTATTGTGAGAATTAATGAGAGAATGTATTTGGAAATCTTTTGTAAACTCTAAATTGTTATGGACTCCTAAGGCATTAGCAAAGGAAAAGGGAGTCAGATGAATAGAAACAACATGGGAACCTAGAGTGACGATGAGGTGTAACATTACGATCAGTAGCTTTCCAATGTACTGACAGCATCCCGGTTACAAAATATAATGGAAAAGATCTCACTTACAACAGGATCTGGACCTCCAAAATACCTGGGGATAAATCAGACAGGTAACTCGAAGAAACCTCGTGCAGATGTTCCATGATGTTCCTGGGGACACAGAAGGAGAGAGTGAATGGAGAGACACACTCTGCTCCTGGATGGGGAGAATCAGTAGAACAAAAGTGACGATTTCCCCATGTTCACCTTCGAGTGGGATGCAGTTCCGATCAAAACTCTGATAAAATTAAGGAAAATAACAAACTAAGATACAACATAGGTAAGAAATTTTGAAAAAGGAAATTAAAGAAGGAGCATTTGTAATTTCAGATGTCAAAACAATGCTTCACCCCTAACCAAACCCACAAGGCAGTAGCGATTAAAACAGCCAGGTACTGGCTGAGAAAGGGACCGAAGAGAGAGGGGTCCTAATGGGCTTGTGGGAATTTAGGACCTGATACCAATGGCATCCACAGTCAGTGGAGAAACGATTGTGCGCTGTACTAGATGCTTTACACATTCTCTCACTTAACCCTGAGAAGCAGACACTGGGACCATCCCCATTCTGCAGTGAGAATTCTGAGACAAAGAGATTAAGTGACATCCCTGAAGTCCCCAAGCCAGTGAGGAGTGGAACCGTTTTCTAGCTGAGACAGTCCAGCTTCAGACTTCACAGTTTGAACTACCAAATTATTCCATAAATGATGCTAGAATACTTGGGATCTCAATGGGGGGGAAAAGTGAGATTTCCCACCTCATAACATAGATCCCCTACCTTCCCCCACCCAAATCCCAGTCTTAAACATATTAAAACACAGACGTACCCCCAAATTTGGGAAGTGTTCATATAATTTGGTTTGGGAAGACCATTCTAAAAGCCATGAAATCGAAAATTGTAAAAGATTGACAGATTTAATTACATACGACCTTTAAACTTCTCTATGGAAAAAGATAGGAATCAAGTTAGAAGAAAAATTGCAAATCGGGGAAATATTTGCCCCCTACTTGACAAAGTCTTAATATCCTTAAAATGAAATATAAGCACTCTTATAAATCTGTAAGGAAAAGTTAAACAGCACTAGAGAGAAATGGACAAAGGTTATACAACAGGCCGTTCACAGAAAAAGAATCATACGTGATCAGTAAACATGCGAAAAGATGTTTCTTTAAAAAAAATATATATCGATTTGACTTCAGACTGTTGAGGAGTGAGGGGGTGGCGGGGGGGGGCAGGAGGGACAGAGATGGGGGGGAGAGAGAGAGAGAGGGAGAGAGAGGGAGGGAGAGAGGGGGGTGGAGAGAGAGGTAGGAAATGGCCATATTGGTGAGAGTTTGGGTAAACAGAGAGCCTCATGTTTTTGGTGGGAGTGCTATGCCCTCTGTCTGGAGTATTCTCGCCCCGCCACATCTATGTGGATTGCCCCCTCACTTCCTTTACCTCTCAAGGAGGTTCCCTGACTACTTCATCCTGCTCAGACTGCTACTTTCCCTCCCTTATCCAGCTATAATGTTCCCATAGCTCTTGTTGTCATGTGACACATTGTAGCTTTTGTATCTGTTGATTGTCTGACTTCCTTCTCTGGACTGTAAGCTCCACGAGAGCTTGGTTTTGTTCACAGCTATATTCCCAACACCTAGAAGAGAGACCAGCCTATAGAAGGTGCTCAACTAATATATGAACGCGTGTGAAGGAATGGATGGATATTGGTGCACTTTTGCTGGAGGGCAATGTATCAGTATCATCAACTTAAAAACGCACACCTCATTTTTGCCTAGAAATTCTACTTCTAGTAATTTATCCTACAGAAATACTCACAAGAGGCAAAATTTCTGTGTGTGTGTTTATTGCCTCATATGGAAATGACTCATAGGAAATATTTGTTTGAATAAATTCAGAGCACATTCAAGTACTAGAACACTATACGATTTTTAAAAAGAATGAGATAGCTCTAGGTCTGGCTGCAGATAGAGATAGACACAGTATAGATGTGGATACAGGCATGGACACGGATGCAATGTCCTCAATAAATGGAGAAAGTTTACTCCACAATAGCGTTATAGAACGATTCCACTTTTATAAAAGCAGAATTTTTTTTAATTGAAATATTGTTGATTTACAGTATTGTGTTAGTTTCTGGTATACATCAAAGTGATTCAGTTATATATATATTATATAATATATATAATTATACATTATATATAATATATTCAGTTATATATATTATATATATAATATTATAGTTACATATTATATATTTTTCAGATTCTTTTCCATAATGGTTTATGACAGGATATTGAATATAGTTCCCTGTGCTATACGATAGGACCTTGTTGTTTAAAAGCAGAATTTATACATATGCAATCTAGGTATAAATGTAGAAAAAAGTCTGGTAAGGCACATAGTAAACTGTAAACAGTGTTTTTCTCTGAGAGACGGATGGGAAACTTTCACTTTAAATTTGTCTGCTCGTTGAATTTTAAAATTTTAATTCAATGAGTGTTTCACTTTTTATTTTGAAATAATTAATTATAGAGGCCCAAGCATGTGTCATTTTTGTAATTTTGAAATGCAGATGAAGAAGGCAAAATGTAGGGTGGAGAATGGAAGGGACTGGAACTTGATTCCAGTGGAATGGATCTGAAGTTCTTTAAAGAGGATGGTTCTGGAAATGTCAGCCGAGTCTGGTTAGTATTGGACATCACCTTCAACAGTTGCTGCAGGGTCCTTTTTCCAGGGTGCGAGCCTGGATAGAAAAGCAAGGACAGTGGTTATGGTCGCTCCTGACTTCGGTGAGCACTTAATTAACAGGAAAAGTCTGAGTCCTCGTCCTTTCACAAACACATTTGAACCCTCTGACCTGCCTTTTTTTCGCCCTGAGAACCCAGCATCGCACCCTGAATGTAATGGCCGCTGCCTTCAACAGATGTTAGTTGCTGATTGGGTTTGAGGTCCAAATGAATCCTTTGAAAAATAATTCAAGTTTTATATGCAGGTTAAAGTTTTTGTGTTGGCACGTTTTGCATGTGACAGACACCCGATTAATGAAGTATGTATGTGCCAAATTATTGTAAATAAGATTTGCACAAGAAGAAGCAAAACTTGGATTTAGAATTGTCTGCAGAATACAACCTGTGGAGACACAGTTCTGATGGGGCCAAGTCCGGGGCAGAACGGAGCCATTCATTCAGCAAATACCTACTGATTGATTGATCTGTTTCACACACTGTTCTGGCTTTGCAAACAGAGCAGAGAACAGGAGAGAGAAACATTCCTGCGCTCAAGGGATCTTCATTCTAGTGGGGCAGCGGATGAAAACAGGGAGAGTAAATGCCTTATTTCTTGAACTCGAAAATGCAACCCCCTCTCCATTTTAACAGGGTTGGGACTGGGGTACATTTGCAGCCGATAGAGCTGCGATTCTGTGCTTGCTCTTGGGACGCATCATCGTGCTGTGGTTGTCATGGCATGTCCATGTGTAAACATCATTAGACCCATTCATACAGCTCTCACTTCTGCCGAATTATGTGCGCTGTTGGAACTACATGTGTTAATTTCCATTTCAAATGTCTTTACACTCTGATTCCGCATTGCTATTATGTATGCAAAAGGGGATAAGAATAGAACAGCAGGGCATTTTTGATGTTACTGAAGCGAACATGTTCGTTATCAGAGTGATAATCATCATTCCATTTTTTATTGTAAAGCAACACTCACGTGCCTAATAGGCCCTCAGCAAGGAAAATGCAACTGTATTGTGTTTGGTTATTGAAATAATGGTAGAAGGATCTCCTGCCATTAGCCCATCAGCACTAGTAAAGGCAAGAGAAACAGCCAGACCTCCTTGGAAAGATGAAAGAAAATTGAAAACATTGAAAGGTTGGTGGCACTGATTTTTTTTTTTTTTTTTTTTTAGATTCCAAAATTTTTCAATTTATTTTCAATAAATAATGCAAAGGTGCATGTCCTACATGATACCATTTTTTTTTTAACTTGGCACTGATTTTATAATGGATTCAGGACTGTTGTTAAAGGAATCATGTCATTTAATTGGCCACATTTATTTTCATTTTTAGTGGGACATAAACTAATGGTGTGTCTCACAGCAAACGACATCTTAGATGCCCGGAGAGATGATGGTGTGACAGATGGCAATAAGTGTTACGGGGAAACACAGCACAGTTCCTTGTGTAAAGGGTTAAGAGCTGGGGATATTGTGATTTTAAAAGTATGATCGGAGAAGACCTCATTATTATTGTAACTGGTGGTGTTATCATTATTACAACATTAAGGCCAAAGACTATGTCTTACAGAGAACTTTATTACTCAAAGTATGGTCCGTGGAACCAGCCATTATAATTTTAGAGATAGCTGATGCTGACTTTGAATGCAGTGAATCCAGATGGAAGGTCTTTGGAAGGCTGAAGAATGCTTCCACTCACTTCAGGAAAATTGGCCTGGAAAGGAAGACGTCTTTGGTCCACATTTTATTGAGTTGATATATTAATTCTCAGTTAGTCCAGCCCACCTAAACATCTGATCTCACCAAAGTTTCATCTACTACACAGTTTTTACACCACATTGGCTTTTATATATTCAGCGTTTGTAAAGGCATTTATTTATGTTGTGTGTTTTATTTTATGTTTTCATGGTCTGCCTCTAACATTTTTGCCTTAGAATTTCACTTTTGACCATTGCCCAATATTAATTACATCTTACAATGGGGGTTGCCTGTAAACACACCATGTAGATAATGCTGTAGCCTTAACATTACTTGATAATTTTTCCCATGTTTACAAAAATATGTAACACTGACTGTCTAACACCCCATTAAACAGGCAAATCATAGTTTACTGGTATGATACTTAGAGGGTTTATTATTGTTATTTTTTTGAAGTATAGTTGATTTACAGTGTTGTGTTAATTACTTTATAAAAGCAGAATTGATTTTGTACAGAATTGATTTTGTACAGCAAAGTGATTCAGTTATGCATACATATACAATCTTTTTTTAATATTCTTTTACATTTTGGTTTATCATAGGATATTGAATATAGTTCTCTGTGCTATACAGTAGGATCTCGTTTATCCATCCTATATATAATAGCTTACATCTGCTCACCCCAAACTCCCACTCCATCCATCCCCCAACCCCTCCCCCTCGGCAACCATATGGTATTTGTCTTTCTCTTTCTGATTTATTTCACTTAGTATGATAATCTCTGGTTGCATCCATGTTGCTGTAAATGCATTATTTCGTTCTTCTTTATGGCTGAGTAGTATTCCACTGTATATATGTATCACATCTTCTTTATCCATTCATCTGTTGATGGACAGTTAGTTTCCATGTCTTGGCTATTGTAAATAGTGCTGCTATGAGCATAAGGTAGAGGGTTTTACTATTGTTGACAGTGATACAGTGAGCATATTTCCTTGTCACTGTCATTGACTCTGCGGGCAAGTGTGGTTCTAACTGGACTGCATTGCTCAATTTGACTTCAAGATTCTTGCAGCTGAGGGCTACTCCGGACACATCCAAGGGCAGGTGTAGTAAGTGGTCAGTAACTACTACCAAGTGACGGATAGGTGAGTAAACAAGTGGTTTGAGAATCTCAACCAGGTAGTAAATGACTCTCCAAAAACTCTGGGGAATCGTTCGACTTCATGTCTTTGTTGACAACCTGGGTGAAGGATTTGAGAATATGCCTACTAAACATGTAGGTAATACATACGAGGAGGATGAATGTCCTCGAAGACAGAATTCAAAGAGCTTTGAACAACTGGAGAAACTGGTATTCAAAAAAGGGTGAAATTAAGTTCTACTGTTTTATGAACAAAAACAATTGTTTCCACATAGAGTAGGAAGGACATAGGTTTTAGAGTCAGAGAAACGTGTGTTCAAATCCTGGCTCTGTCACTCCCAGGCTGTGTGACCACAGACATTCCACAACTCTCTGAGCCTCAGTTTCTTCATCTATAAAGTGTTGACATGGGCCCCAGGTGATTCATGGTGATTCATTACCTCTCATGGTGTTGTTACTCTAAGGACCAAATGAGTTGATACAAGTGAAGGGTCTGGCTCAGTTCCTGGCACATAGTAGGTCCTCAATAAATGCTACTTAGACTAAATAATGACCCCAAGCCCCCAGAGAAGAGCCCTAACAAAACTTGTGCAAAAGCCACCTAGAGGCAGAATAAAGAAGTGTGGATCAGCCATCCCCCCAAGTTGAAGGAGGGATGATGGCTGTGGTGACTGTCCCCCAGATGAGTCAGCACGATTCTGGGAAGGCATTACGAAGGCTGTGAGGCCAGGAAGTCCTCCCGTATCCTGCATTTATTGGAATTCTGAACCCAGCTTTGGCCACACATTCTAAAAAGAGCACAGAGACGCGGGAAGGAGTCCAGGGAGGTGTAGCCAAGATGATTAAAGGGTTGGAAAATGGGTTCCATAGAAGGAGTTTGAAGTCAGAGTCACTCAATTACTAAAGCCAATTTAAAGAACAATGTTTAATGTGATGCTAATATACATTTAATTTTGTTTACTCTTTGACCTCAGGGGCAGGCAGTGGAGGTAATCGTATTCCCCATTTCACAGCGTGCCGTGTTAGTTATGTATTGCTGTGTAACAAACGACCACAAATTTAGCTTAGCTCAGTGTAATTTCACGAGCTCACGATCTGTGTAGGGTCAGGAGTGTGGCACAGCTCAACCGGGTCCTCTGCTCAGTGACTCTCAAGGCTGGGTTCAGAGTGCCCGTGGGGCACATGGCTTTCTTGAGCTTGGGGCTCTCTTCCAAATGCATGTGGCTGTTGGCAGAATTCAGTTCCTTGTGGCTGTAGGACTGAGGTGCCTCTTCCTTGATGTCAAGAGGTCACTCTCACTTCCTAGAGGCCTCTGCAGTCCCTTGCCACGTCCTCTCAGGAGGAGTGGCAGGGCTGTCACAACATGGCAGCTTATGTCTCCAAAGCCAGCAGGAGAATTTCACTCCAGTCTGCTGAGAGGGAATCTTATATAGCATGTTATCACCAGGGAATTGGCTATCTGGCACCTTTGCCATATGCTGTATTCTAGTTAGAGATGATGCTTGCCCATCACGTTTGCCACCTTCTATTGGCTGGAATGGAAGCAAGTCACAGGTCTTGTTTGCACTCAAGGGGAGGGGATCACGTGAAGGCAGGACTCATTGGGGCTACCAGGCAGGCTATCATCGTTTGCCATGCAAAGCCCCTTCATTTTTATTTTTCAAATTTATGTTTCCTACCTCACTCCTGGTCCCACGCACATACCCTGCTCACCGCCACCCCCATCCCTGGCGTGGGTATCGTGGATGTGACTTATGTACTTGGAGGCGGGCGTATATTGTAAAATATTATTGTGGTTCTAGTGTTCATGTGCTTTTAATTTATGGGGATGACTTTGTTATAAATCTCATTCTGTTTCTTTCTTTTTCACTCGACATTAGATTTCAAGATTTATTCGTATTGCCGTGTATAGTTCATTGCTCTAAATACACTTTCAAACGTGCAAGTGGGATCCTACTATGCATATGGATTAATAGCTTGCTTTTCACTTTTCATATGCCTTTGACATCCTTCCATGTCAGTTCACATTGATTGTCCTTATTTACTTTTTTTTTTTTTGCGGTACGCGGGCCTCTCACTGTTGTGGCCTCTCCCGTTGCGGAGCACAGGCTCCGGACGCGCAGGCTCAGTGGCCATGGCCCACGGGCCCAGCCGCTCCGCGGCATGTGGGATCTTCCCTGACCGGGGCACAAACCCGTGTCCCCTGCATCGGCAGGTGGACTCTCAACTACTGCGTCACCAGGGAAGCCCCCTTATTTACTTTCAACACTGCATACTTTTCCATTGAAGGGACTTATTTAATTCCTGCTTACTCATGCCTGAAGAGTGTTTTGGAGGGATTGGTAGAATGGGACAGAGGGACACTCCTGGGGACAAGGTGTTCCCATCTCAGGACTGGAGGTCCCTCTCTGCCTGGGAGTCACGTGGTTGCCCACCTCTGCTGCTCCTCCCTCGGGCTCAGTTCCCCAGACCGTGGGGAAGCACAGGGCTAAATCTATTCACCTCAACCCAGTGCCCACCTGGGTCCAATCAAGAGCATCTCTCTCCTCCTCGCCTGGATGTGAACAACAGCCCCAAGCTAATTGGCTCCTGGCCAGCCAATGGGTTTTCTGGCTTTAGGTCAGGGTCCCGCCTTTAGTCCAATCAGAGGGAACGGTTAATATGTTCAAAGCCCCAGTGGTGGGTTGGTTAATTCACTCTAGCTGCCTTTAACCACTGCAGGCATTTGAGTTTGCAATCCTGGCCTTTAGGTCAGCGCCTCTCAAATCCACATGAGTCACCTGGGGCCCATGTCAACACGCAGACTCGGATTCTCTCTAAGGCTCAGCCTTAATACTGCTGACACTGCCAACCAGGGCGACGATGGTGACCTGAAGTTAACAGTTACTGCATCTGCTATGAGCCAGGCCTCACCAGTGTGTTAAGGTGTTCAATTATCAGTAACCCTTGGAGATGGTATTTGGATAGCCCAGTAGAGATAACCTGACTTGTTCACAGCTAGTACAGAACTAGACCTGGATTCTGACCAGGTCTACCTGACTCTCTAGAGAGTGTGGTCTTAACCCCTTAAGGAGTTGGGGAAGCAAGACATGAACATTCCAGAAGCACCAGAGGCCCAGGCAGTAAAGGCTGTGGAAGTGGGAGTGGAAGGGAGGAGGTGTTCCTGGGACTTGGGGTCCAGGAACAAGCACTTAGGATGGCTTCGAGGGCTGGATGACATGATGTCTACCCAAAAAAGCCACATGATAAACTGACCCACATCAAAAAGGCTGGCTAGGGGCTTCCCTGGTGGCGCATTGGTTGAGAATCTGCCTGCCAATGCAGGGGTCACGGGTTCGAGCCCTGGTCTGGGAAGATCCCACATGCCGCGGAGCAACTAGGCCCGTGAGCCACAACTACTGAGCCTGCGCGTCTGGAGCCTGTGCTCTGAAACAAGAGAGGCTGCCGATAGTGAGAGGCCCGCGCACCGCGATGAAGAGTGACCCCCGCTCGCCGCAACTAGAGAAAGCCCTCGCACAGAAACGAAGACTCAACACAGCCAAAAATAAATAAATAGATTTATTAAAAAAAAAAAGGCTGGCTGCTATGGTTAGGAAAATGTTTGCAGCTATTAATCTTTAAATAGGAGTAAGTTCATTCACCCTCAACAAACATGGAGTTCCTAATGTCTCTGTTCTCTGCTCACAGGGAGTGTGGGGGACAGAGAAATAGCACTGATGAGAGTTGACAAAATAAATGAAGAGAATCACTTAAGAAATAGAAATTTAATAATAAAAATATCAATAACTTATCAAGCACATGTGATGACAACAGGAGGACACTTGCTGAGCTACAATGTACCAGGCAGGACTTTAAGGGCTTGACTCGCATTAACCCATGGCCACAAGAATCCTAACTGGTAGGTACTGTTTATCCCCATTTTCAGGCAGGGAAGAGAGGGTCAGAGAGGCTAGGTGACCTGCTCACAGTTGCACAGGTGAGAGGAAGCAGAGTGATCTTTCTGACTCTCCTGCTCACCTGCAAAGACCCCATGAAGTAGAGACACTGTAAGGCAGCGTGAGGCCATGGGTGTACCCAGTGGTACCCAGATTCCAGAATAGGCACCTTATGGGCAGGAATGTGTCTTGTTTGTTGCTGTAAACAGAACTTCTGGCACTATAAAATGATTTTTAAAATACCTTAAATTATTTTTTAAATGAAACCAGTAGTGAAACAGTCCAGAAGGACTTCTGAGAGGAGGAAGCTCTTGGATGGAGCTTGAATGATGGGCACAGGACCAAGATGGAAGGACAGAAGGAGATGTGCAAAGAGAGCTCAGCTCATCCCGGGGCTGCCCAGGAGACTGGCAAGCAAGAAAATGGGGGATTTTCCGATGGTCAGGGAGGGAGGATGATGGCTTAAAACCAAATAATCTCTCATCTACCCACCCGGCTGTGACAAATGGGCAGTCATTGGCCAGAGCCCCTGTGGGCTGGGCAGGTTTTGTCATTGTTCTATCTGCTTCTTGCCTTCTACCTCCGTGTGTGTGTGTGTGTGTGTGTGTGTGTGTGTGTGTGTGTGTGTGCGCGCGCATGCAGTGCCAGAGGCTCAGCCATTGCAAAGACAGAAATAACTTCAGCAACAAGGGAGAAAGAGTGTGAAGAGTGTGACACCCTCCCCTCCTCTGGTCCAGGAGGAGAAAAGCCAGCCAACGAGCTCTGAGTAGCAGAACCCGAATCCACCCATTGTCCTAACCTCATGAAGGACCCTGGAAATTTCTCCCCAAGTCGGCATAGTGTTGCCCCAGCAAGAAAACAATCTGTCGTGATTCTGTTGCCCTGAGCGTGTCCTGCTGCGGCTCCCATGGGACAGAACACATGGCTTCTGAACGACTGAAGAGTGAGGAAGACGGGCTTCTTCCTGGCAGTCAGAGTAGCTGAGAATCTGATTTTTCTCTCCAAGTCCCTTTCTGCTGTTGCTTAATTATCCTACCTCATTTGACTATGGATTTCCTTCATGAAGGGGGCGGTGGCCTGCTTTGGCAACCTCCGGGGACTGGATCCTTTTTTGGGTTCCTTTGCTGACTCACCCGCTGATCTCTTGAGAGGGGTTTGGTCTGTTTCCAAAGTTTTGTCCTTTTGCTCCTGGGCAGGTCAGTGCTTAATATCTTCTGGTTGTTTAAAGAGTCTTCTGGGTCTCTTTTGATTCATGTCTGAGACAGTGGGGCCCAGATACTTTTAGTTTCTGCTTGATAAGTGTGTTTGTGGCATTCTGGATTCAGGAATCCTCTGTCCCCATCTGTACACATCTGTGCCTGCTCTGCCGTCTCTGAGGTGTGATCTTTCAACAATAGTAACACTGACAATATAATTATAGCTGCAGTTTATCAAGCATCTATTAAGCCCCAGGTACCTCACTGAGAACTTTATTTACTCCTTACAGAATACTCATCAAAAGATGGATTATTGGGGGAGAGCAATGATCAGTGAGATTAGATCTAGAAGCAGCAGGTAGCATCTAATTAAGCCTTACTGAGTGCCGAGGAGGGGTAGCATCCTCTCTCTCCATCCTCTCCACAAGCCTGAGAACTGGGTGCTGTTTGCATCCTTGTTTTAGAGATGAGAAACCAAAGCTCGGGGAGCTTAAGTAACTTACTCAGTGTCTTCTAGCAAAGAAGTGGCCGTGCTAAGACTTGAACCCACATCTGTTTGTCTCCAGAGCCCCTGCTCTTAACCACTATGCTGATTTGCCTTCCTGGGTACGTGACACACGCAGCGGCTCTGATAAACTCACCTGTGATAATGTGGCAGTGGAGGATGGGCTAAGGGTCCCATCCTCGTCTCTATGCTGGATACTTTAGGGTGCTCGCTGGAGAAAGAGCAAGTCGCAGTTTGCTTTCACCCACCTTGGCCAGTGGGCTAAGGGTGATCCAGGGCCCTTGGGAAATCTGGCCACAAAAGGGAATGATTGCTGGGCTTATGTGACTCCTCGGAGGCCATGGAGGTCTCAAGGGATGGGAGAATTTATTGAGCATCCCCTGTGCGTCGGAAGCATCACCTCTAGCATCTTGTTTAATTTTGACAACAGCAGTATAAAGAAAGGTATCATCACCCCCAATTTTAAAGAGCGAGAGAACTGAAGCTTAGAGAAGAGAGGCCACTTGCCCAAGGTCACCCCACCAGTAAGTGGAGGTGCAGGGCAAAGTTCAAGCCCCAGCCAGTCACTTCCTTTCCCTCATCTCTTCCTTTACCAACCACACCCATGGACCAGTCCATTTAATCATTGCTGGCCATGTGTTTATCACGTGGAAGGTGGCCATTCTGGTTCTCCAGTGTAGTGTAGGGCAGAGGTCACAAAATGGCAGCCTGCCACTCAACTCCAGGCCACAGATTTGTTGGGGTTTTTTTTCCATTTTGTTTAAGATATAACTACATACAGTAAGATTCACCTGTTTTAGTATACAGTTCTGGGAGCTTTGACAAATACCCAGTTGTGTAATCAGCACCACAGTCAAGACCCAGAGAGCATTGCCAGCCCCCCTTCAACAAATTTCCTCCTGCTGCCTCTTCACGGTCAAGCCCTCCCCACCCTCGGCTCCTTGCACCCACGGGTCTGTTTTCTGTCCCTGTAGTTCTGCCTTGGCAGGGCGCCGTATAAATTGAATCACACAGCACGTGACTTTTGAGGCTGCTCCTTTCACTGGCCTGAGGCAGCTGACATTCCTCCACATGTTGCGTGTATCTCTGAGTAGCTGCTGCCCCATTAGGGGACCGTGTGTTCCCAGCCTCCCCGGTCCCCAGCGGGCCTGCATTCACTTTACCTGCCTGTCCCAGAGAGCACTTGAGTCTGAGGCTTCCTGAAAGAGTGCTTGAAGGCAGTGTGGCTTTTGGAAGCAAATGACCGGGTGAAGCCCTGGTAACCACTTGCTCTTGGGCCCCGTCTGACTGCACCTCTCCAAGCCTCAGTTTCCCCATCTATAAAATGGGGGTATCCCTACCTGAAAGAGAAATTGGTGAGGGTTAAAGAAAGTAGTGCATGGTAAGCACTTAGCCTGGTACCTGGCCCCTAGTAGGTGCTCAATGAACCCTTGTTCTGTTCATGGTCACGAGTGGCTGAGACCAGTGTTCTGTGGGGCAGTCTGTACACAGTAGCAAATGGCCAGTGTGGGTGGGAAGGCTTAGCCACTTACGAAATCATGCAGTGGCCTTCCCCAGGGGGGACATTAATACACCTGCTGTACATCAAGCCCTGCTCTTAGGGCACAAGTGGGATCTTAATGGATGAAAAAAAAAGATTCACAGCAGTGGCATCATGCATCACACCTTGTTGGCTGTCCAGGGCTGGGCCCTTGTTCTAAGTCATAGGCAGCCCATTAAGAAAATCTGGAAAAGCCTTGGGGCTCTCAGGGCTTCCTCCCTTCCTTCCTTCCTAAGATGTCCCTTCCTCCCATCTTAGCCTTTGCTAATCATCTCCCAAAAGACCTTTAAAGAAGAAGAAATGGCAAATAGCCTGGCTTTTCCAAGCTGCTGGTCCTTTCTAGTATTATCCGTTTGCCTTTTTCAGAAGATGGAATTCCATGGAGTTAATGTGTGAGGTGGAGGGAGACTCTTGGAGAATTATCCAGAGAGGAACAGGGATGGGGGTGGCCTGTGCCCTGCCTCTTCTGTGTGGCCAGACTTGCAGAAGGAAAAAAGCTCCTGTGTTGGGGGATTTCCTGATGGCAAGACTTCATGGGACGCCACGTCGAGCACAGTAGCAGATACGGCCGTTACTGAAACAGTCATGTTCTGCCGCTTGATAGTGAGCTAAGTGTTCATCACTTGCCTTGTCTCCCTGGACTGTTACGTCCCCCTTGATGGGGAAAGCAGGGCCGGTGTTAGCATCTCATTTTATAAATCAAACTGAGATTCAGAGATGCAAGGTAACTTACTCAGGATCACACAGCAAGGAAGCAGTGAGTGGTCCTTCTGACTCCTGCTTTTTCTGCTATAGCACAGGTTGGGCCTGTGATGGGATTTGACTATTGGGGAAACCATACAGGGTTATCATCTGCCTGTACTGCAGAAGGATTGCCAGAAACCTCCTCGGGGACAGAGGCTGCATCTAACCCATTGTGTGTCACTCCCCTTCCTCCTCTTCCAAGGTATCTGGACCCCACTAGGTGTCTAATCTCAAGCAAATGGCTTCTCTTCTTTTTGCATCATCTGTAAAATGGGTATAACCGTCACTATTAATGTGCTGTGCATGCAAGACATACTCTGTAAATTGACAATCCCCATTCCCATCACATGCTCATCAAAAAGACCTTTGGGACCGGGTCCAACTGGTTTGGGGTTGTCGAAAGCATCTCATTTCTCCTTCTGGTTAGTACTTGGCATCATTGGATTCTAGTAATCGTTTAACTTTGACAAGCGCTTAACGTCTTTGACCTGAGGAATCCTTTTATCTAGGACCCTGTGTGATTGAGCGCTCCCGGCTTCTGAGGCATTTTTTGCCAGTTCAGAGCCCTCTGGGAGCACCTGTCCTAGTCAGCCCGGCTGCCATAACAAAATAGCAGAGTCTGGGCGGCTTAAACCACAGACATTTATGTTCTCACAGTTCTGGAGGCTGGAAGTCTGAGATCAGGCTGCCAGCATGGTCAAGTTTTGGTGAGAATCGTCTTCCCGAATTGCATCCAGCCACCTTCTTGCTGTGTTCTCACATGGTGGAGAGAGAGCTCTGGCGTCTCTTCCTCTTCATATAAGGACACCAGCCCTTTGGGTTTAGGGCCCCACCCTATGACCTCGGTTAACCTTTATCACCTGCTCACAGGCCCTTTCTCCAAATATGGTCACATTGGGCGTTAGAGCTTTGACATGAATTTAGAGGAGATAATTCAGTCCGTAGCAGCATACTTGTTTTTTTTTTTTTAAAGCTTTACTGAAGTATAATTGACAAATGAAAAAAATATATATTTAAGGTGTACAACGATGTTTTGATATACGTATACCTTGTGAAATGATAAGCACAATCAAGCTAATTAACACACCCATCACCTCACATGGTTACCAATTTATGTGTGTGGGTGGGATGAGATCATTTAAGATCTACTCTTTTAGCAAAATTCAAGTATATAATATTGTTAACTGTAGTCACCATGCTGTACATTAGATCCCAGAGCGTATTCGTCCTGCGTGACTGAAACTTTGTGCCCTTTGAGCAACATCTCCCCATTTACCCCACCTTCCCAACCCAGGCAACCACCATTCTCTTCTGTGCTTCTGTGGTTCCACTATTTTAGATTCTGCATGTAAGTGAGATCGTGTAGTATTTGTCTTTCTGTGTCTGGCTTATTTCCTTTAGCAAAATGTCCTCCAGATTCATCCATGTTGTTGCAAATGGCAGGACTTCCTTCTTTCTGAAGGTGGAATAATATTCTATTGTGTATATGTATATGTACACACACACACACACACACACACACACACACACCCCCCACATCTATCCATTCACCTGTCAATGGACACTTAGGTTGTTTCCGTATCTCGGCCACTGAATAGTGCTGCAGTGATCGTGAGAGGCAGCACCCTTGCTTTGAAGCTTTGTTTTTTTGAGATAACCTGGTAAAACACATAAAAGAAAGGTTGCCTCTGCTTTTGCAGATGTGTACTTGAAAATACAAACTGCTTCTAGAGTTCTTCAACCTCCAGACTTCCCTGTGATCAGCTCAAAACTCCATGTGAAGAGTTTCCATTGCACATTTGTCTGTAGGGGAGGTATGTTATGGTAAAGTGATTAAGTTGGAGACCTGGCGCTGCTACTTAACTAGCTGTGTGACCTTGGACTAGTCACCTTACCTCTCAGAGCACCAAATCCTCATTTATAAGAATAAGGCCGTCCCTACCTCACAGGGCTCCTATGAGGAATAAAAGGGATAGTTCTCTGGAGTTAAACAGACCCCAGGTCTCCCCTAGATCCTCACCTCTATGCCTCAATTTCCTCATCTGTCGAATGGACATAATTATAGTTACATGGGTTTGCTGTAAGGACCCTAACAGATAACACAGGTAGAGTCCGTAGCAGAGTGTCTGGCACATCATGGTAAGAGTTCAGTAATCATTAGCTGTTATTACTGTGAACAGGACTGTCAAGCCTTGTGTGGTTAAGCTCATGGAGATGAAAGTGGAGAATGCTTAGGTGTTTGCGTATGTGTATGCAGACTCCCTCACACATGTTTGAGCCAGCAACACAGAGCAGGTGTAGAATTTGGAGGCTAGCGGATGGGGGCCTGAGAGTCACCCCATCAAGCAGGCTTTGGAAATGTTCAGCCACCTCCCGTGCGCTCTTATGAACATTACTTAGTCTTTCTGAGTCTTGGGTCTTTTGCTGGTGGTGTGGTCATCATTCATTCATTCGATACATGTTCACCAGGACTTATCATGTACTAGGCGCCACTGCAGACCCTGGGCATGAACCAGTGAACTAAACAAATGAAGAGTCCTGCTTTCCTGGCGCCTAGCTTCTAGGGGTGGGGGCGGGGGAGACAGTAAACATGATAAATGAAGAAACCGTAGTATGTTTGCAGGTGGGAATGGCTACAGCGAAGGCCTGGAGGTGGGATTATGTCTGATGTGATTGAGGAGAGGGTGACAGGAGATGACACAGAGAAGAGGACATGCTGACTCTGCTGAGACTAATGGCTTTTACTTTGTGAATAATGAGAAGCTATTTGAGGCTTTTGAGCCAAAGAATGACATCTTATTTACATTATAAAAGGGTACTTCAGGCCGCCTCGTGGCAAATAGACTGTATAGGGGTCTGTCCAGGCGAAGCTGATGGGGGCCATAATGTAGCAGTGGAGGTGGGGAAACGTGGGCAGGTTCTGATCGTATATTGAAGGTAGAGGCAACAGGTTTGGATGGCGGGTGGCGGGGAGATGTCAAGGACGACCGAGGTGACTTCCCGTGTTTTGACCTGAGCAACTGGGGCTGCCATGTTGAGATGAGACTTACGAGGATGTAGGCTGGGGAGGGGGTGGGTCAAGAGCTTGGTTCCAGGTCTGATCCTTTTAGACATCCAAGTGGAGGTGTCAGAAGGGCAGTTAGATTTATGGAGAACCCTGGCCTGAAGGTAGGCATTTGGGGGGCATCAGATGCAATGTAAAAGAGATAGTCCTGGGGCTTCCCTGGTGGAGCAGTGGCTGAGAATCCACCTGCCAATGCAGGGGACACGGGTTCGAATCCTGGTCCGGGAAGATCCTATGTGCTGCGGAGCAACTAAGCCCGTGCACCACAACTACTGAGCCTGCGCGCTAGAGCCCACGAGCCACAACTACTGAGCCCACGTGCCACAACTACTGAGCCCGTGTGCCTACAGCCCGTGCTCCACAACAAGAGAAGCCCCGACTCCCTGCAACTAGAGAAAGCCCGCGTGCAGCAACGAAGACCCAACGCAGCCAAAAATGAATAATAAATAAGTAAATTAATTTTTTAAAAAAAGAGAGAGTCCTGGTGGAGAATTCCTAGGAGGATGTCTGAGGACTTGGCCCTGGGACCCTCTGGTGTTTAGCTGTTGGAGGGGAACAAAGGAGCCAGCAAAGGAGACTGATCAGGAGTGACCGGGGGTGAGAGGAGGGCGAGAGAGTGGTGCAGGGAGAGGGTGTTGTCCTGGAAGGCAAGTGCAGCCAGGATTTCAAGGTAGACAAGTGTCCACCTGTGCCAGTGTGCTGACGGAGCAGGATTGGAAGTGAGAATTAACCAGTGGATTGGCTACACGGAGGCCCTTGGTGAGCTTCACAAAAGCTGCCTCCATGATGGTAGGAAAGAGAACTTGAATGGAGGGGGCTCAAGAGACAGGGGGAAAGAGGAAGAGGAAGCAGCAGACAGAGTCAACTTTGTAAAGGTGTTTATCTGTAAAGGGGAGCAGAGAAATGGGATGGCACCTGGAGGAAGAGGTGGGTCTAAATGGTGAGCGAGGCCATCAGCTGAAAGTGGGGATGGATGAAATACCCACCGAGCCACCCCTTGGTCATTGTGGGGAGGAGAGGATGCAGCCCACAGAGGTGTCTAGCATCGTTGTACTCGGCCAGACGTTTTACTTGGAGAAAGGAATTGCCTAGGACTTTTATCAATAATAACATTTCACAGTGTATCAGTAAACATTTCCATCCAGGTTTTCCCCGTCGCCAAAGGATGCTTTCAAATAATTGAGAGATTAAAAAATATATATATTTCATTCCAACGTGCCCTATGTTTCCTGAGCATGTGGGTGGATGTATGTGTTTTGTTACCAAAGGAGACATGAGATTCTGTTTCCAGGTGTGTTTGAGTCTGTCCCCCATTCCCTCCCCGGGCATCTGGGACCTTCCCCTCTGCTGTGTAATCAGATCTGCCCCCGGCTTCAGCTCCTCCCAGTTCCTTAATGCATTTCTGTCTTAATGCTTTGCTCCCCTGCTTGCTTTCCATCCTGCCTGCCAGCCCCACATCCAGGTCTCCATCAGTTCATAGCTGATCTAATAGAAACCTCTCCAAGCCTCCCTGACTCCGGTGCCTCCTTGCCCCTATTCACCCTGCCTCAGAAATATTGAAACACTGCATCCTCCATGCTGCTAAGATACGGTGGTGTCTTTGGTTCTGCAGCATAGAATGTAAATTACATGGCCTGAGTTCACCTCATTTCCCCAAGACACATTCTGTGCTCAGAGAAGGTTGATCTCACTGTCCTCTGAACACTCCAAGTTCTTTTCACTCTTTTCTGCTTTTTCTTTCTTCCCGTTGCTCTTCGGATGAAACCTAATTCCTCATTGTGCCCTTCAAGGCTGTGTGCCTGTGGTCTGTACTCTGCTCACGCCTCTGACACCAAACAACCCCAGCCCCCAGCAAAGAAGCACTTTTCCATTCCAGGACCTTCACACTTGCTATTTCTTCAGACCGGGGTACTCTGTCCCATCCCTTCACATGCCCACGTCTTATTTACTCTTCAGCTTAATGTCACCATTGGAAAGACCTCTTAACCTTTCTGTCAAAATCTTCCACCCCTCCATCTTATTTCCTGTGGCGTCACTTTATTGGCTTCATAGGAATGGCCACAATCTGAGTTGATCTTGCTGATTTGTTTATCATCTGTCCACCCACTGGAATGTCAGTTCTATAAGGTGGAAGCTCTTGCCATTCATGGTCACTGGCGGGTCCCCCGTGCTTAGGGCACATATGGTTGTTCAACAGATAGTGCTTCAGAGATCGGTTGAACTTAACCCCACATTCACTCCCCTTCACACAGGAATTCACCCTGACCATCTTATGTGTTGCTCATTTCTCCTGTGTTCGTCACCAAATGTGGCTGTTTCCTATGATTTGTTACTCTGGGACACTCCCAAAACTCCGTTCACAGCTCTCATGTACACTCAAACTTTGATGACGGAGGCACATCAACTCTGTTTTACAGATGAGGAAGGGCAAGAGTAGGAAGTCTGTAGCTTGCTCCCAGCCCCATTACTGCAAATGATGAAGCTGTTAATTGGTGGGGCATGATGGGACATGGTGGGGCATGATGGGGCATGATGATGCATGATGGGACATGGTGGGGCATGGTGGGGCATGAGGCATGATGGGACATGATGGGGCATGATGATACATGATGGGGCATGATGGGGCATGATGGGACATGATGCATGATGGGGCATGGTGGGACATGATGGGGCATGATGATGCATGATGGGACATGGTGGGGCATGGTGGGGCATGAGGCATGATGGGACATGATGGGGCATGATGATACATGATGGGGCATGATGATACATGATGGGACATGATGCATGATGGGGCATGGTGGGACATGATGGGGCATGATGATGCATGATGGGACATGATGGGGCATGATGGGACATGATGGGGCATGATGGGACATGACGTGACTGTGTTAATTATCTGAGCATCATGTGGAACACGTTTTCAGCTGTCAGACTCGATATGCTCTTTTGATAACAGCTATTTGGTAACATCCCCTTTGCCACCCTAAACTGATGTTCACAGATTATACAACTTACGTATACGTAGTTTAGAAAATAACAACCATAACATAAAGGAAATAAAAGGAAAATAGCTTATATAATATTGTGTATTTAAGTGAATGTTCTCTGACTAATGAAAAGCATAATGAAGTGGTCATATGCTTTCACTTAGTACATAAAACAATATTCATTCAAATCGCTTTGGCACTTTTTATTTTGCAGAGAAATAGGGCTACACACACTCACTGTGTGAGTGTGACAGCCACAAACGCAGACCAACACAGGTGTGCTATGTCGTGACTCAAATACCGCAGGTGATGTTGCGTGCAGGGCATGGGGCAGCTCTTCCTCCTGCAGGGCTGTGCTGCGCGTGCCAGGGCAGCAGCACCCTTGGTCCTCACGCTCTAAATGCCAAAGGTGCCCCTGCGAATTTCTAAAATGCCCTACTCAGGGCAGTTCCATCTCCATCGATACTCACAGGTGCGGGGGAGGGGTTTGAACCCTACACAGGTGGAAGGATCGCCCTGTGGGGTCCCTGAGCAAGTTGGCCTCACTGAGCCTCCTTTTACTAAAAAGAGGGGTGGGTAATAAATCTTCCCTCTGAAGCGTGCTTGAGGATGAAATGACTGGACGTGTGTGCTTCCCCTACTGCAGTAATTCGACACACAGCAGGCCCTCAACACCTGTTCATACTTTTCTCCGTACCTGGGCAAAACTTGTTTTACAAAGGGCCAGATAATAAATATTTTAGGCTTCGCAGGCCATATGGTCTCTGTTGCAACTACTCAGCTCTGCCATTGCAGCAGGAAGAGAGCCACAGGTGACACGGAAACAATGGGCATGGCCATGTTCCAATAAAACTTTATTTATACAATTGCGGGAGGGGCTGGATTTGGTCTATGGACTGTCGCTCTCCGATCCCTGATCTCTCCCCATGGCATGTTGGGATGCCACATCATCTGTCTGCAAACCTGGATTAAAATCTCCCAAGAGTCATTGTTTTTCAGTTTTATCATAATAAGTCAGGAAGAAGAGGGTCATCCGGCGAGGCTGGAGCAGGCAGGCCCCAGAGGCAGTTGCCAGAGATTATGAAGGATCTACAAAGTGCAGCCACTTCTCATCTCTAGCCAGCTGGCTTCAGGACCCATGTGGGGAGAGAGAAGCAGGGCTGCTAATGATCAAGCCCAGTGAAGAGGAAATCATCTCAGGATGAGAGCGTGGCGAGGCAGGGTGAGACCCCGATGCAGGGGACCAAGCCTTGAATGGAGCGGGTGGCACATTCCCAGGGTTCCTGAAGTTCCCTAGCATTGCAGAGGGAAATCCCAATTTCTCCCTTGCGTTTGTTTTCTAAAATTCTCTTGTCCATCCCATGCGAAAGAAAAGAAAAAGTTGAAAAAGGGTCAGAGATCATCCAGCAAGCAGATTGGAACCCAGGTGGTGTTAATCTCAAAGAAAGTGTTATCTGCATTGACACCCCCCCCCCCCCCCCCCCCCCCCCCCCCGCCCTCTCCTGCCGCCTGTGCCTGTCCTAGAATTTCCACTTAAAATTTTGGTGGTGGGCCTGGAGAGAGGAAGCCAGAGAGGGGAGATAAGGTAGTTCAGAGGCCACGAACTGGCAGTCTGCCAGACAGCTTCTGCCTGAGGCCAGGTTTTTTTTTTTTTTTTTTTATAAATGTATTTATTTATTTTTGGCTGTGTTGGGTCTTCGTTGCTGTGTGTGGGCTTTCTCTAGTTGCGGCGAGCGGGGGCTACTCTTCGTTGTGGTGCGCAGGCTTCTCATTGTGGTGGCTTCTCTTGTTGCGGAGCACGGGCTCTAGGCATGCGGGCTTCAGTAGTTGTGGCACGTGGGCCTCAGTAGTTGTGGCTCGTGGGCTCTAGAGCGCAGGCTCAGCAGTTGAGACGCACGGGCTTAGTTGTTCCGTGGCATGTGGGATCTTCCCAGACCAGGGCTCGAACCCGTGTCCCCTGCATTGGCAGGCAGATTCTTAACCACTGCGCCACCAGGGAAGCCCCAGGTTTGTTTTGATATTCCCAGGAAGGGTCTGCTTGCCTAAAAGAAAATTAGGTTCCCACACAAAAATCCATCTTTTGAGCATCTCCCGAAAATTCAGAAGCCCTGGGGACTCCAGGACTGTGTCCACCCAGCAACAATTGACGGATGGGCAGGCATTGGGAATGAGGTGCAGGCTGGCCAGTTGCTAATGCCCCCAACCTTTGTTGTCCCACATCCCACCTGCTTCCTCTATTGGGGCCTCTGTAGGCATTTGCATTCCGGACTCTGGCAAACAAGGTCTTTCTTTAGCTGCGCACTGCCTGGAAGATGAGGGCTGGCCTGGCTGAGGCCATCTGGGCTCCCTACAGCTGATTCTTTCTGGAACAGATGGAAGAGTGGGTCTAAAATGCCCAGCTCATCTGCTCCTGCACGGCTTAATCCCCTTGGTTGCTTCCCATTGCTTTTTGGACAAAGACCCATATCCTTAACAGAGCCTGCAGGGCCCCAGTGGTCTTGTCTCTGCCCACCTCCCCGGCTGCCTTTCTCCTCCCGTGCTCCCCCCATGCCACCTCAAATGCCATACTCCAGACATGGTGATCTTCTTTTAATTCCTTAAATAGCTTGTTGGGCCCTTTTGTGCTTTTATTAACCCGGATTTTAAATGTACAACTTTGCTGAGACTCACGACATTCTGGCCAATGGGATGACACAAGGCCACCTTGAGCTGCAAGGAAACTGGGAAATGTAGCCTTTCTTCCAGGAAGCCATGTTTTGGTTGAGGCTGACAGAAACTTAAAACAAGCAAGAGAGATGCTTGTTTCTCTGATACAATGACTAGAGTGTAGGTGCCCAGGGCTGGGATGCATGACAGCTGCGCCGTGTTGGTGACTTAGATGCCCCAGCTCTTGATGCTCTGCTGCATGTGGCCTCGTGATCCAATATGGCAGCACATAAATACCAGGCATAGAGAGAGGAAGGAAGGAAGGAGGGAGGGAGGGATGGAGGAGGGAGGAGGGAGGGAGGGAAGGAAGGTGAGAAGGAGAGAAGGGAACCAAGGGGGTATGTGCACCATGTCTCAAGGAGAGCTCCTGGAAGAGGCTTCACAGATCTGTACTTCTCACTACATGGTGGCCAATGGGATGACACAAGGCCACGGTAAGCAGCAAGGAAACTGGGAAATGTACCTTTCATTCCGTGGGAGGAGGCGTAGCTACCACATGTACGCAAGGGCCTCCGGCAAAGGGCTTCCAGCAGTCTCCAGTAGTCTTTATGTTCTTTACCACCAGCGTTGTTAGAAGCAGGATTTGGATTTAGAATCATCTGCCCCCAAAACTATGCTCTTAACGATTTTGCTGCATTGCATCCTGACAAACAACACACACAGTAAGCATTTAATATATGCTCATGGAGGAAAGAGACATGGACTTGGGTTCTCTTGGGAAGTGTTGGTCTCGGTAGGCGGGCTGCTTCTGTAATTTTCTTAGAGTAGGATGTTAGGTGAGTCTTGGAATTTGTAAAATCTTAAAACTGGAGGAAATGGTTCTTCTTTTTAAATTTAATTGATTTAAGTTTGATGCACAACCCATAAGATGCCCACATGTCAAGCATGCAGCTTGAGGACACATGTAAACTCTCCCGGAACAGTCACTTCAGTCAAGATGTAGAACATTTCCATCACTTCAGAAAGTTCTCTTCGTGTCCCTTTGTAGGCTGCCCCTAACTCCCAGCCTACTCCAGGGAGTTACTACTTCATTTTCTATCATTATATGTTAGTTTTGCCTGTTCTCAAACTTCACATAAATGGAATCACACCATTTGGGCTCTTTTATGTATGATTTCTTTAGCTCAGCATTTTTTCTGCGTAATCCATGTTACTGCTTATGTCATTAGTGTGTTCCTTTTTACTGCCAAGTACTGTTCCATTTTATGACTGGATCTCAGATTGCTTATCCATGTACTTGTTGATTGACATTTGGGTTGTTTCCAGTTATTGGCTATTATGAGTAAAGCTACTATGAACATTCATGTACACATCTTTAATTTTTTTTCTCTTGCATAAATAAGAGTGGAATTGCTTAGTCATATGACGAGTATATATTTACTTTTGTAATAAACTGCTAAACTGTTTTCCAAAGTGGGTTGGCCATTTTACATTTTCACCAGCCATGTGTGAGAGTTCCTGTTGCTCCACACCGTCACCAACACTTGGTTTTACCCGGTTGTTTTATTTTTTAACTTGCCCTATTCTAATGGATTTGTAGTAATATCTCATTGTGGTTTTAGTTTGCATTTCCCTGATGACTAAAGATGTTGAGCATCTTTACTGCCATTTCTCTATCTTCCTTTTTGAAGTGTCTGTTCAAATCTTTTGTTCATTTTATTACTGGTTTTTTGTCTTTTTATTGAGTTGCAAGAGTTCATTATATATTCTGGATACAAGTACTTTGTTAGATATAGTGTATTTTGAATATTTTCTCCCATCTGATGGCTTGCCTTTTGATTTTCTTAATGGGATTTGTGTTGAGCAGAAGGTCCTAATTTTGATGAATTTCTCCAATTTTTCTTTTATGGTTGAGGCTTTTGGGTCATGTTGTAAAACATGCTACGTGTGTGTCGTGTAGATATCAGGAAATGTTTGCTCGAATGGTTAACTCTTTCAGAGTGGGAGTTGCTTGCAAATCTGTGAAGACGTGACCTCCCTGGGCTCTCTCTGGTTTTGGGGTATGTGTTGGAGACTGCTCCCCACTCTGACCTCTAACACCCTAGGGGTCAGGCTAATGAAGGGCCCAAATCAGTGAGTGTGTGTGTGTGTGTTGGGGGAGGGGTGCACTGAAAACAAGCAAATAGTTTTCATCTTCACTGGGTGAGGTTTTTCCAGGCGCATTCTTGGCCTGGTATTCTCAGGAAATGTTGCTTCATAAATATTGAATTTTGTCGTTACCCTCTGCACACGCCGCCGGTAACTGCTTCCTAGAAATGAATTTGGAGTTGTGCGGTAATTACCCCTGGAAGTGTTCATTCAAGTCTGAGAGCAGATTAAATAATGAATAGGAATGTCATTTCTTCGTTCCAATTTAGAACCCTTGTCTCATTATTTTTCTGGGTGAAATTGAATGTCTGGAAGGGGAGAAAACTTGAGGGAAGGAGGGAAGTGGGTCTGGAGCGTGAGGAGGGTGTGTAGACATACCGCATGATGCTGGAAAAGGGGGTGCTGGCAGTGGGGGCATTGCCCCTCCAAGGTCTGGGATGGGTAGCGGGTTTACAGGGGCCGAGAGGGTCAGGAAGGCTTAGGGATGTGCCCCCAGGTGCTGCTGTCCTGGCCTCGAGACTACCACCATTTCTCATCCCTTTGACATTTTTCCCTTAGAGAAAACTGTAAAGTGCAGAAAAGCATTAAAAGGGAAAAAATTCATCCATTGTCCTACCATCCTATTAGCATTTTGGAGCATTTCTTTTCCCATGCTTTTTTCTTGACTGAGATGGTTTTTTTTAACATAACTTGAGACCATACTATAAATACAATTGTATCTCCTGCTGTGGGTGTTGGTTCACCTTTAAGACGGGAGCATCTTGAATAGGATTGCAGCCGCTTTATGAACTGCACGTTCAGTGGGCTCCGGAATCCTTGTCTTTTCCACCCCTCCATCCCCAGCAATGTACCAGACACTCAGCAGGCGCTCGACAAGCACGTGTTGGAAGAATGGGTTACTTTTAGCGCCTGTGTATCGTTCCTTAATAACAGCAGCGAACGGAATAGGGTGCTTGCGGTGTGCCAGATACATGCTAAGAGCTTTCCAGAGTTTACCCTGCGCATCACCCTCCTAAGAGACTATTCTTTTCCCGGCTGAGAGCACAAACCCTGGAGCACGTCTGTTCGTGCTGAGAACACATGATTTGGAGCTGGACTATTTCCATTTGTATCCCAGATCTATGACTTTTTAGCTGTGTGACCCTGGATAAACCACTTAACCTCTCTAAGCCTCAATTTCTTCAGGTATAAACAGGCTCTAATACTAAAATCTACTTTGTCAGAGTGTCACAAAGAGGCAGTAAAATAGCTCAGAGCCTGGCAAAGAGAAATTGGTTTGGACTGTTAGCTCTAATTAATATGATTCTTTATCTGGGTGACCTTGAGCAAATCACTTTACCTCTGAGACTTAGGCTCCTCTTCTGGAAAATGGGGAGAGTGGTTGCGATCATTGGAATGAGATAAGACATGTAAAAAGCTGAGCCCAGACCCTGGTTCACAGTTGGAGCCCAGCAAAGACTAGTTATTAATATGTACTAACCATCAAGATCTGTGGAGCTCCTACTTCTCCTTCCAAACCCATCCCAAGGGTCACCTCCTCCAGTTGTCTCTCCTGATTTCTCTTCTCCCCCCACCCATGTCTCCTCCACATTCCTCCAGTGCTCTGTGCCACCTCTATCGCAGCACCCCGTGCTGCCCTGTCATCTCAGTTTTAATCTGTCTGGAACCCTGCCGAACCCTAAACTCTCTGAAGGCAGGGACCACCCATTATTCACCACTGCATCCCCAGACTCCAGTGTCTGGCACACAGTAGGTGCCCCACAAAGCATCTGTGGAGTGGAACCATGATGGGAGTAGTCAGGGAAGACCATGGGGGAAGCCGGATGGAGGGTGAGAGCAGCCGGATGGAGGGTGAGACCTTCTGTTGAGTCATCTCAGAGGGGAGATGTCAGCAGAGGCTTCTGGAAAAATGAGCTGCTTGCCATAAATTCCAACTCTGTTTGGTAATGTTTGGCCAATCTGTCTTTTCCTGACCTAATTTAAAATTGGATGGGAGGGAAAGAAATTCGTGTGAGTGACTCCAAGTTAACAAGCTGTAATGATGCGCTGGGAACTGTAGTTTGGAGTCATCGATTTGCAGGGAGAGAAGAGGGAAGTGAAAAAAGAACTACTGGATGTTGGGCGGGGTTGTCAAGGGACAGAGGAGAAGGGATTCTGGGTTTCGTCAGTGCTTCTAAGCTCTGGATGCCCTATATTACTTATCTTTAAAATAAACTTTACAGAGTATAATTTAGATACAATACAATACACCCATTTTACCTGTACAGTTTGGGTTTTGACAAATGCATACACCCATGTAACCACAATCGCTATCAAGATATAGGACTTTTCTGTCACTCCAGAAAATGTTCTCGTGCTCTTTTGTAGGCGATCCCCCTAGCTCCAGCACCTGCTCCTGCCTTTCGAAACAACTGATCCTCTTTCTGTCGCTGCAGATTGCTTTTTCCTGTTTTAGAATTTTGTACGAATGGCATCATACAGAATAGACTCTTTTGTATCTGGTTTCTTTCATTCAGCATATTCACAGTCAAGATCCGTATTATGTTTTTGAGATAACATTTAATTCTGCTTCCCAGGTAATCCAGCACAACAGATGTGTTAGCTGTGGGTACATTCTTACTCTGATTCTTTTAATGCAGGGTTTAAGTGCCCTCTCCTCCAAGATACCTTCCCTGACTTTCCCCCAGCAGTGCTGGCCCGGTTGATGGCAATGCTGATCATAATTGCCATTTAATAAGTCTTTATCATGCTTAATAGCATTTGCTTTACAAAGGTTATGCTATTATCACAACCCTCATCTGAGTTAGGTATTATTGTCTCTGTTTCAAAGAAAAGGAAATTAAGGGTCAGAGAAGTTGACCAACTGAGCTAACATCACACAGCTGAAGAGTAGCAGAGACAGAGCATGATCCAGGACTGGGACTCCAAGAACGGTGCTCATGACCGCTCTCTTATAGTGCCTTGCAGGTGGACTGTTCTCTTTACCTGTAACCTAATAGCTCCTTCTTACAGTCCCTGTCACACTATTTTATAGTTAACTGTTTTACTACCTTTGCTTCCTTATCAGCCTGATTTCTTAGTTGCAAATGACAGAATCCACTCTAGACGTTTAAATAGAAAGAAAATTTATTAAAGGAGATGAGGCGGTTCTCAGAATCTCTAGGAGGGCCAGAGGCAGCTCAGAGGCTACACAGTAAGGAAGAAAGCTAAAAATCTCACTGAATAAAGCCTCTGGTGCCTCCGAAAGCCAGACACCCAGAACTAGTTTCTTTGGGCTTCTGTGTCTTCGGTTGCTCACTTCTGAAATGACGTACCACGTGACGATGTCGGATTGGTGGAGCCTATGTCACATAATGATGTGCTGGTGCAAGGAATGCTGGGAGACTGAGCCTCTGCCTTCTGCCATGGAAAGGCAGAAATTCCCCCAAACATGGGAAGGGGATTAAAAAGGAGCTGGACTGCGAGGAAACATGACAAGTGTCCATAGCATTTCCTCGTAGAACATGACTTCCTCTAGGGCAGGGAAGGCATTTGGTTTATTTCTGCATCCCCAGCAGCTAGAACATGGCAGACATAGTGTAATTACCAAGGAAGCAGATATTTAGCAAATGCATGAACAAGGGGATGGATGAATAAGTACAGATTTTTGACGTAGAGAAGACCTCCTGGCATAAGGAAGACCTCAAGCCATCCTAGAGGAGGATGTATTGAGTCGTTCTGAGGAATAGTGTCTTGGCTTCAGACTTCAGTCATTCCTTCAAGAGTTGAGGATGACTCAAGCCTGGGGGCATCTCTTGGTCGTCAGACCCAGGACCTTGAAGCGCCTTCTCTGAATGAGGTAGCTCCACAGACTGATCTAGACACAAGTAGGAGAAGCCACTGATATTTACCCAGACAAGGTGTCCTTCCTCTCTGGAAGCAGCATGTCTGTCACAAACGGAGGGACAGCCTGTTGTGTGCCTTGCCCAGTGACAGGCATTTAGGAATGAGGAGGAGGTGGAACTAACATTTATTGAACACCTACTATGCTCCAGGTGCTCTGTATTCCCTTAAGTCTTGCATCAGTCCTTGGAAGTAAGAACTAATATTCCCATTTTATAGACGAGGAAACTGAGTCTCAGGGAGACTGAGTAACTTGCCTGAGACCAAGTGGCTGCTATGGTTTTGAATTCCGTCTCTGCTGCTAGACTTTTTGATTGAAATCTGGCTCTGCCACATACTAACTGTGTGACTTCAGGCAAATACTTAGCCTCAGTGTCCATATCTGAGCATTGGAAATAATAATACTGATTTCATGGTGTTTTATACAGATTAAATATGATTATGCATGGAAAACACTTAATGTGGTGCTTGACACAGTAAGGGCTCAATGGATGTCCAAATGTTTCAGCACAATTTGTGTAAAAGACTATCCTTTCTCTGTTGAATTGCCTTTGCCTCTTTGTCAAAAATCAGTTGACTATATTTGTGTGAGTCAATTTCTGAGCTCTTGTTTCTGTTCCACTGATCTTTGTGTCTGTTCTTTCACCAATACCATATCATTTCAATTACTTTAGCTTTATAGTAAGTCTTGAAACCAAGCAGTGAGATTCCTTCAACTTCATTCTTTCAGAATTGTTTTGGCTGTTCTAGGTCTTTTCCCTTTCCATATAAATTTTGGAATCAGCTTGTCTACTTCTGCAAAAGAGTTTGCAGGATTTTGATTTGGATTGCATTGAATCTCTGGATCAAATTGTAGTAAATTAACATCTTAACAATATTGAGTTTTTCAATCCATGAACACAACTTGTCTCTCCATTAGACCTTTTTGATGTCTTTCATCAATGTTTTATAGTTTTTAGCATATAGATCCTTCACATATTTTGCTAGATTCATACCTAAAAATCTCATTTCTTGGGTGCTATTATAAATACTATTGCTGAAATTTCAAATTCAAATTGTTCACTGTTAGCATATAGGACTATGATTTATTTTTACTTATCGACCTTGCTGAACTCATTTATTAGTCCCAGGAGCTTTTTGTAGATTTCATCAGATTTTCTACATAGATGGTGTTAGGTATAAATAGGAACATTTTCCAATCTATATGCCTTTTATTTCTTTTTCTTGTCTTATTGGATTGGTTAGAACTTACAGCAGGATGTTCAGTAGGAGTGGTGAGAGAGGAAACCCTTGCCTGGTTCCCATTCTTAGGGGGAATGCATTCTCTTACCACTGAGTATGATATTAGCTATAGGTTTTTTGTAGATGCCCTTTACTAGGTTAAGAAAGTTACCTCTATTCCTAGTTTGCTGAGGGTTTTTAACATTAGTAAACGTGGAATTTTGTTGAATGCTTTTTCCGAATGTATTGCGATGATCATGATTTTTCTTATTTACTTTGTTAATATAGTGAATTATATAAATTGTTTTTTTACCAGTTGATTTTTGGAAATTGAAATAGATTTGCATTCTTGGGGTAAATGCCACTGGCCATGATATCCTTTTTATATATTTTATATGCTGTTGGATTTTATTTGCTACTCTTTTGTTACGGGTTTTGTCATCTGTGGTCTTGTAATGTCTTTGTCTGGTTTTGGTACTAGGGTAATACTGGCCTCAGAAAATGAGTTAAGAAATATTTCCTCCTCTTCTATTTTCTGGAGATGATTCTGCAGAACTGGTATTATTTCTTTAAGTGTTTGGGAGAATTTGCCAGTGAAACCGTTTGGGCATGGAGTTTATAGGGGTTTGGGGGAAAGTTTTCAACTACACATCCAGTATCTTTAATAGATATAGGACAACTGAGGTTATCTGTTTCTTCTTGAGTGAGTTTTGGTAGTTTGTATCTTTCAAGGAATTGTTCTGTTTCATCTAAGCTGTTGAATTTATGAACATGAAGGTGTTCAGAGTGTTGTCTTATTATCATTTTAGCACCTGTGGATCCAGTGGTGGTGTACCCTTTTTCATTTCAGATATTGGTAATTGGTTTCTTTTCTTTTTTCTTGTTCAGTCTTACTAGGGTTTATTAATTTTATTGATCTTTCCAATGAACCAGATTTTGGTTTTCATCACTTTTCTCTATTGCTTTTGTGTTTTCAATTTCATTGATTTATGCTTTAATCTTTATTATTTCCTTTCTTCTGCTCGCCCTGGGTTTAATTTACTCTTTTTTCTCTAGTGTCTTGAGGTGGAAGCTTTGGTTACTGATTTTAGATTTTTCTTCTTTTCAAAGGCAGGCATTTAATACTATGAATTTCCATCTAAGCACTGCTTTAGCTGCATTCAACAAATCTTGATATGTTTTATTCTCATTTTCATTCAGCCCCAAATTTAAAAATTTCCCTTGGGATTTCCTCTTGAGTCTCAACAAGTTGTTTAGAAGTATGTTGTTTAATTTTCAAATATTTGGGGATTTTCCAGATATCTTTCTCTTATTGGCTTTGTGAATGAAAAGTGTTGCCTGCCATATCAGTAAATAAAGGATGTTGCAGCCATCAAGCCACTATACACAACCCTGCCAGGAAACTCAGGATGGAGACAGAGGGGGCTGCCCGCTGTCAAGTCCTCAGCCACTGCAGTCCCCCCACCCCCACCCCCACCCAACAACTTTGCACTCTGAGGGGACTCGGGCTGGGAAAAGCACAGGATGCTGGCCCCAGATAGCTAAGGTGCACATCAAAGGAATGATTTCAGTGAGCCCAGACTCTTGCATCTTCCCATACATAGAAAAGTGCTAAATTCGTTCATTTGAGATATCTGGTTTTCTTTAGTTAACAGTAATGTTTTGAAGTTCCAGCTACCTGGTCTTTGTTGCAAAAACTCATCTATGTCCTGGCTCCTCCCTTGCCCTTTCAGAACAGTCTCTCAGAGCTGTCTGAGAGGCTGCATCCTGGGCTTAAGTCCTCGGTTTTGTCTGCCAAATAAAACATAATTCTCAACCTACAGGTTGTGCATTTTTTCAGTCAACAGCTTCTAGTTTAATTTTGTATGATCATAACTTAATTTTGCAAGAACAGAATTTGAATGATTGCTATTGTTAAGGTTTGTTTTATTGTCCAGATCATGGTGCATCTTGGTGAATGTTCCATGCACACTTGAGACAAATGTACTTTCTTCTGTTGTTGGATAGAGTGTTCTATAAATATTAATTAGGTCCATTTGGTGGGTCATATTATGTAGGCCTTCTGTAGCCAAACTGATTTTCTGCCTACTTGTTCAATGAATTACTGAGAAAAGAATGTTGAAGCATCCAACTACATTGGTGGGTTTGTCTATTTCTCCTTTCAGTTCTATTACTTTTTACCTCATCTATTTTGATGTCCTGTTGTTAAGTACAGACACAGCATTGTTACGTCTTCTTGGACAATGGGCACCTTTATCATTATGCAATACCCTTCTTTATCGCGGAAATAGCCTTTGTTCTAAAGTCAGCTTTGTCTGAAATTAACATAGCTACTTCAGCTTGCTTTTGGCTGGTGTTTGAGTTTCTGGTACTTCAGATGTGCCCACCGAAGGAGCCCAGGGAGGGGCAGGGGGAAGAATCTCTTTTTGTAAATATTCAGCAGTCAATGCATTTGCACAGAGCCAGGCTCAGTGCAAGACAGGAAACTGGAGTGGGAGTGCCAGTGAAGCCCGGCACTGGCGGGAGAGCAGGCACCTGCGCGAGGTCTACGGCCCCCTCCAGCCGTGTCTGTGGTTCAGTTTTTCAGGCACGGCATGAGGCCACCGTGGCTTCCTAGGCTCCTCTGTCTTGGGAGTTTCATCATTCTGCATTTCTAATCTCTTTTCACAGCCAAAGCACTTGGTACCCACAGGAACTCACCTTTCAAAGTGATGCTTTGTGTGTCCACGGGAGGAAAGGTAGAGGGATTAGCTGGAGATGTAAATTTTATAAAAAAAGAAGCTCTTTCATAAACCCCACTGCTGTGTGGAGTTTATTCAAAGTGGGCTGTGAGGGGAAAGGGAAACTTTCTAAGTTTCAACAGAAAACACACAAAAGTCTAACGCGGATAATAGTGACCAAGGTCATGCCTGCAACAGTGATGCTAAATTCTGCACCTTGGTCTCTGGCCAATTCCTAATTGTTGATATTCTCTTGGAATTTTAGCTACAGGGGTGGAGAGGGTAGCAGGGAGTGGAGGGGATGTTACTACAGTCCTCATCTATATTCCTCACCAAAAATAGCTTTCCAATTGTAATTGAATATAATTGGAGACAGAGGGCTGGCTAGAGGCTAGCTAACTGTCTACCTTCAGAGCCATGAGGTGTCGGGGGAGAGATGGGGGAAGGTGGAGGGTGGGTAACAGGGTGGAGAAGGAAGGCTGTGTCTGCTCCAGTTCTGCTCTGTCCCTAACTGTGTTGGCAGTAAGACTAGGGTCAGACAGGCCTGAGTTCAAATCCCACCTGCTAGCTGGGCAACTTAGCTGTTCTCTGCCTCAGTTTCCCTATCTGTAAAATGAGGTTAGTAACATACATTTAGAGCATGTTTGTGAGGATGAAGTAAGATAATCCATGTAAGTTATCCCTCTTCTGTCCTTGCTTCTCAAGCTTCTCAAAGTCTGATACATAGACCAGCAGCATTGGCTTCCCCCGAGTACTTGGAGGAAATACAGACTTTCAGGCCCTACCCAGTGTCTGCATTTTAACAAGATCGCTGGTGATTCCGATGCATGTTGAAGTTTGAACTGTGCTACCTTGATGCCATCTTCTTCCTTCTATGCTGAGCCCAGCACATTTTTAGGGTGCTGAGTTTTCTGTGGTCCCTTCCCTCTGTTCTCTAAGGGTTTTTCCTCCACCCACATGAAACAATACTCAGAACATGAGCATCTGAAGATGGCGGTTTCCTGTTTCTCAGAGGAGCCCCGACCTCAGTCTAGAGTATTACGGCCGAATTCCCTCCCTCCACCTGGACCCACCTGGCCCCAAACCAATAAGTCACCGACACTTTGTGCATCTATTAACATCTGTGAGTACATAGCCTTTTGACAACTTAGATGACATTTTCAGATGTACCTAAGGGAACCTGCCATTTAAAGGAACCCACGGTGAGCACTTCTGCAAAGCAGATAATTGCCAGCTAATTCATCCATTTTACAAAGCTTGAGTTCTGCATATTACGGTTTTGGAACAAAGCAGGCTGAGCTGTTGGAAGCTCTAGTTCTTAATTAGCAATATTCAGGATGAAAAGGTTTTTTTGGTGTGGGTGGAATAAGTCTTTTCTCCCAACCTCAGAGGGGCATCCGAATCACCTGTGGAGCTTTATATCTTTACATTTTAAAAGTACATAAATCTTAAGCTGCGGCTTGGTGATACTGACATATGTATACACCTATGTAGATAAGATATGGAACATTCTAGCACCCCAAAACTTCATCTGTCCCTTCCTGTTCCATAATACTTCCCCAGAGGGTAACCTCTCTCTGATCTCTGTTGCATAGATTCATTTTTCTTGTTTTTGAATTTCGTATAATGGACTCATACAGTCAGTATTCTTTCATATCTAGCCAGAATCTTGGCTTCAATCAAGAAAGAAATGAAAAGTCCAACAAAGCTACATTTTCTCCTCCACAGTGGTCCTCGTGCTTTGGCCTTCATCAGAATCCCCTTGTGCAAACACAGGGCTTGTTAGGACACAGTTTGCTGGCCCCCACCCACAGAGTTTCTGATTCAGTAGGTCTAGGATGGGACCCAAGAATCTGCATTGCTATCAGAGACCACATTTTGAAAACCAGTGCCCCAGAGCAATAGCCAATCCTTGGGCAGAATTGTTCTGGTCTGATTTTGAAAGAGTATGTAGGATCCTTTTGCCTTATATCTAAGTTGTCGATAATTTTTCTATATATTTTCCTCCTGAGAGGCAAGCCACCCCTTCACTGTTTTGCCTGTTTGGGGTAAGACGGGAGCCATTGATATCAGCATTTTTCAGCAATCCTGGTACCTTGATTTCTTTGACAGTCTCGGGTAAGGGGATAATTAATTGAGACATTTCTGTTTTCAGTGGATTTTTAATGAGACAAAATACCTTGTTTCTACAGATAGCAGTCCTGAGGCAAAAGGGGAAAAAAGGAACATTTTTAAGCCTTTGAACGGGCTTCTCTATAAAACTCCCTCCCTGAGCTACAGGCTCCCAGCTCACCGCAAACCCCATGGAAGTCACCTCCAGGTTATTCTGACTCAGTGATGAAACATAAAAAATTAGGTTTGGGCTTCCCTGGTGGCACAGTGGTTGAGAGTCCGCCTGCTGATGCAGGGGACGCGGGTTCGTGGCCCGGTCCGGGAGGATCCCACATGCCACGGAGCGGCTGGGTCTGTGAGCCATGGCCGCTGAGCCTGCGCGTCCAGAGCCTGTGCTCCGCAACGAGAGAGGCCACAACCAGTGAGAGGCCCACGTACCGCAAAAAAAAAAAAAATTAGGTTTGTCCTAGGTCCTTTGCTTCTCCTTCCCAGCCCAGAGAGAGGGGGGCAGGGTGGAGACCCCAAGCAGACCTCAAGGCTGTGTCTTAAGGGCACTGAAATCCCCCAGAGAGTGGAAAGCACCCGGGATTGTTAACTCTCCTCTGAAGAGAAAGATGAAAACCTAAGTCTGCTGACTTGGAAGGAAGTTTTTTCTTTCTAATTTTTTGAACAAAAATCATTTCAACATCTAAAGTTTTTTTTTTTTAAGGTTTTTCCCATTTCCTTATTTTTAAATGCCTTCTGGCTGCAAGCTATCTGTTAATTTTTCACAGTGGATATTTCTTCCCATAACTCAGGAGCCCACACCCCACCCCTCTGCCCTCCGTATCTATTTCCAGAGATATTTTCCGCTAAATTAATGTTTTCCCATTCTAGCAGATTCAATGATTCCCTTTATAACATGTTTTGTAGGGCCTCTTTTACCCTCATGAAATAAAATTAATAGACATACAACTTATCTATACAATTTTATATATGTGTGTGTGCTGCCCTAAGTGTAACTTAGTTTATTAGTAATTTATTTGGGAGAAATGAAATGAAATGAATTTCTAGTAAAATAGTATATACTGTCAGTAAACAAATGCTCCTGTATAACTGCTAGAAGATTAAAAAAGAAGTACTTTGTGCTGCCACCTATACAGAGCCCTAGAAAAACAGCAGACAAGAGCTACAAATCCAGATACAATGGCTGCTCAGATAACATGTTGGCATTTCTGTAGGTGATGTGATTTTGCAAAATGGTGAATAACTCTTTTTAAAAGTTTAAAATACGAGGAGGTACAGAGTCTTAATTTATATTTACATGATAGTTGACTTCCTGGAAAATCCAGGATTCATCAAAGTCATGTGAAAAATCCTTTTTTATATGTGAACAGGAGTTAAGTTCTAGCAGTTCATTTCAAACACTTTTTTTTCCTATGTGCAAGTCAGGTGGGACATTCTAAAATTGTGTGGGTTTGGGGACAGTTCTTTTCGTGGAGACGTCTCACATATTGCAAGTCACCTAGCATCCTTCTCCCCCTCCCGCCATCGCCAGTGGAGTGTCCCCATCATCGTATCAACCAGAACATTTCCAGATTTCCAAAGTGCTCATTCAGGCTGCAGGTGGTGATGGAGTAGATGTGAGAAAACCATTGAGATGGCTGTTGTCTTTATCAAGGTGAGATGTCCTGATGGCCTGGACTAGGTGCTGGCCATGGAGACTGAGAGAGAAGTGGGTGGATTCTGGAAGTAGCATCTATAGGACTTTGATCAGGTGTGGGGTACATGGGGGGAAGAAAGGGAGATGCCAAGGATAACTTGCAGGTTTCTGCCTGGAGCAACTGGGTGGTCCCCTTTACTGTTGTGGGAAGGACTGGAGGAAAGTCAGGGATGGGCAGAAAGATCATCAAACCCACCTTGGACATTTGAAGTGTGAGACGCCTGTGAGGGACCAAAGTGGGACTGTCCAGTATGTACTTGATTTGTGAGTATGGGCTTAGAAACTAGACACAGGCATAGAGACCCAGTTTGAAGCCCTGGGGATGGACGAGGTTTCCTGGAAAGAGGGTACAGAGGGCTAGTTAAAGACGGCACAGCCTGGGCCCCAGTGAACGCTGACATCCAGAGCTTGGGCAGGGGGAGAGAGCCCCAGGGTCCTCCATCTGCCATTTGTATAAGTCACATCTCCCCAACTCAGTGCTGAGGTCCTTGATGTGGGCCTGTGATTAATGTATCACTGTGCCTTGCCAAGCACCCAGCACGCTCTCCCTGAAGATACAGCTCCACGTGTATTGATTGATTGGCTGTCGAGAGGTACATATTGATCACGTTATATTGATCCCACTTAGCATTTTCACATTACGTTTGAAAACAAGATGAAGCCAATCCGTGCGTGCCATTTCTTTCCCCAACCCTGATGACATTCAGAAATCCTGAGTCAGCTGTCTGACTGGGGCTAAGTTGGTGGTGTTCCAAATTGCGATGCTGGAGGGAGCAGCAGCTGGGGCTCTGACTAAAAGGCCCACAATTAACCAGATTTACTTCATACCTCATGGAGGGGAAATGCTGTTCATTTTAATTACACATGCCTGCAACATTGTGAGGTCTTAAAAAGGAAGAGAAACCTCTTGTTTGGGGGTCCTGGAAGTCCAGGCCACCAACTCGATGGGGGTATTATGAGATTCTATGATGGCAAATGTATCAGTCACCTAATGCCATAACACTGCCGCATAACAAACCATTCCCAAATTCTGTGGCTGATAAGACTTTCTAATTTTTCTTGCTCATGTGTCTGTTGGGTTGCCTGCTCAAGGCTGGGCTCTCTTGGGCTTGGCTCCAAACTGTGTTCTTTTTGAAACAGAGGCTACATGAAGTGTGCGTTTCTCATGGCAATGGCAAAGGTCAGGAGCATAAACCTAACTGCACATAAGCCTATGTTTGTGATACATCTGCCCAAGTCCCATTAGCCAAACAAGTCATATGGTTGAGCCCAAGGTCAAAGCATGGGGAAGTTCAGTCTACCTCTAGTGGGGAGGACAGCAAAGTCATATGGACAGGGGGAGTGGCATGAACTGGGAACCATAATGTAACCTATAAGAGAAGGGATTACGAATTCCCATGACTACCAGGACCAGGCAAGGCATCATAAACTAGTAAAGATGCTGGGTGATATTGATGCAGGGATATTTTCAGTCAAGAAAGATTTGGCCATGTTCATCACATCCACAAACTTATAAGATCTATCTCATGTTTCTTGGAATCATTTGGCCACCACTCTTACATTTCCCCGCTTCTGATAGAAACATGGGTACAGAGAATGACTTTCCTACCTTAAGAATGCTAAGAGCTTTGAAAATGGGTGGTGCTGGAGAGGCAATAAGGACTAGTAGGGACTGTGGCAAAGTGGAAAGCATGCGCCTGTCTAAAGGGTGCAGCTGCCACTTGCTTTCAATCCACTGTCGTCAGATGAGAATGCAGGCTTAGCGTGGCCTGGTCTCTGAGATGTCAAGAGAAGCTGAAAATCCAGATTTTTTTTTTTTTTTTTTTTTTTTTTTTTTGCGGTACGCGGGTCTCTCACTGTTGTGGCCTCTCCCGTTGCGGAGCACAGGCTCCGGACGCGCAGGCTCAGCGGCCGTGGCTCACGGGCCCAGCCGCTCCGCGGCATGTGGGATCCTCCCGGACCGGGGCACGAACCCGCGTCCCCTGCGTCAGCAGGCGGACTCTCAACCACTGCGCCACCAGGGAAGCCCGAAAATCCAGATTTTTATGTGAAATTTCTGAACTTTAAAATATTGAACAAACAGAATCCATTGAATGGTAGGAAAATGACTATTGGCTACCGTCTTATAACGTCTGTTCTCTAAGTCTGGATTTAGGAGGCTGATGAGAGCGATGGCAAGAGTTTTGTTTGTTATTTTCCTGCTCCCAAGGGGCCACAAAAAGAACGGTGGTTTCTGGACACATCTCTGAGGTCCCAACAGCCAGTTTCCCCATTAGGAGTGAGGTCAGTGAATTCAAAGATGCTAGAATTCTTTCCCTCTAATTCTCTCGTTCCGATAAAAATTCAATTCCACTTAAACTGTAAGGCATAGTGAGTCCTAATTACTATATAAACATTATGTACAATTAGAGTGGGGTTTCAGGAACCAGGCCAGTTCTCCCCCGGAACACACACTGAAAAGCACATTTTCAAAGGGCAAAAGATGCTTTGGGCTGGGCTGTTAGTGTGGCGTCTCCGAGGGCCGTTTGGGTCGTTTGTTTTTAGGGTCAGAGCATGGCTTTTTCCTGGGCGCTTTGCTCTAGAACTTGGGCCCAAACCCTTCCAAGAGCATCAGGATGTCTTTCTGGAGATTATATGTAGAGTGACTGTATTTCCTGAACCAGAGACAGGACACATGGTTAGCTGAGCACCTTCCTGTAATTTACGCATCCGAAAGGCTGACAGAAACATTGAAACTCAGAGGGAGATGGAAGTGATACCTGGTGATAGGATGGCCGGGTGACACTGGTGTCCTCGGGTCCTCTCCGGGGACACAGCCCCACTGACGGAGGGGTCAGGTGGTTCAGCCTCTGGTCCTCCTCTGGTAACTGGTCCAGGTGAGACCCTTTCCTCAAACCTGAATCCCAGGGCTCACTCGTTTCCCACGCAAGGCGGAGGTCATAGAGCTTTCCCCCAGGCCAGAGGACCGGAGCCAGAGAGAACATTTCCCCCGAAACTGAGCATGCTCGGGGCTTTAACCGAGACCTTGCCTGTATCCGCAGCACATCTCACCCCTCCACCTGGCCCTGGCGATCCAGCGCACCAGTTGACCAGCTGTCCCCTGAATGTGCCGTGGCTGGCCGCTCATCCTTCTAGGCCTCTGCGGGGTTTGTGTCCTCTGCTGGGACCACCATCGCTTCCTTTGCCCATTTGTTAAGACCTTGTCACCGTGGTCTGACTGGGGCGCTTTCTCTGCTGCCCATCCCCCGCAGAACCCAGCGCCCTTGCCTCTGAGCTCACTTCCCCCCGGATGCAGAGGCTGAAATTGCTTACTGGAGCTTCATCAGCTGTATCGAGGCCAGAGTAGCAATGGCTTGAACCAGGTGTATTCATTTCCTCCTCTTACTCTAAGCAGTGCAGGGCTGGCGTGTGCTTGCTGGTGCAGGGAGCCAGGTGCCCCCTATCCTATTGATTCCTATGCTCCAGCATTCCTGGGCAGTGTCTTCATGTGTGTAGATCACTCACTGTTACCAGGTCGGAATTCCAACCAGTAGGAAGGGAAAAGAGGGGAGAGGGCATGCCCCCTTCCATTAAGGTTCCCAACCGGAAGCTGCACTTATTCATTCATTTATTTAACATCCATGTACTGATTATTTTCCACCTGCTAGAAACTGCTGTAGTCACTGCGATTCAGCAATGAACAGAACTAATAAAAGGTGGTGTACTTTTACCCTGCCAGTATGGAGTGTCCATCCTATTGGTGGCAGAAAGATGTTCATAAAATAAAATAAAATATATATCCTGAGTAGTATGAAAACTACCAGAAAGAGGAAACTTACTTCTTGGGGAGCTTCCAGTGCAAGGAGGGCACTTGGGCTGCGCAGGGAGGTTGTACTTATGAAACAGTCGACAGGGCTCGTTGGTGGTTCCCAGAGGTGATAACCCAGAAGCGCAGTGCCCTCTCCTGCAGGTGGTGCCCCTGAGCTTGTGCAGGGCAACCTGCCTTCGTGATAGCGAGGGATGTTGCGGCCTGGAGGGGACAGGCCTCGGACTCTGAAAGCCCATTTTTCTGTTCCCCTTGGCGTCCTCTTCACAGCCTGGAGCGCCGCTCGTATCTTCTCCAGAGGCTGGATCACTCTTGTTACCTTCAACAACGGAGAATCCACTTCCCCCAAAGTCTCGTTTCATTCATTTTTCAGAAGCAGAGGCTCATCTCTCTCTGCTTGGATACAAGCCACTCTTGTCACTTCTTTTCTGTTTCCTCATTTGAAGTAGCAGGCGCTTCCAGCTTCTTATTTTTCTTTTGGTTCCCAGGTTTGACAGAGAGCTATTTGGCTGCATGACACATCTCTCCCCGTTTCTTTTTGTCTTGCCCCCAGCCCTGCAGCCACTGTGCTGCATCCCCTCAACTAAAGTAGGGCAATAATGATACTTATCTCATGACAGTTAAATGAAATAATATGTTAAGTAAGGTTTCCAGATTCAGCAAATAAAAATCTGGGACACCTGTGCCTAATGTGGTTGATAAACGCCTTTTTTCAAGTATAAGCATTTCCCAAATATTGCATGGGACATACTTACACTAAGAAATACTACAAATTTTAATATAAAGTTCAAATATATATATTTGAACTTTATATAAAGTTCAAACTTACCGTGAATACCCTGTACTTAACCTGACAGTTCTAATATAAGGAGCTTAACAGACGGCTTGGCATGTAGTGAGGGTAGGTGGTAATGACAATGATGGGGATACTGATGACGTTAATGTATTCTGGTAAGTGCCTCCCCCGTGGTGGGGGTGGGGTGGGCATTCATAAGAAGGGAGTCCTAGAACAATCAAGGCTCAGACTGAGTCTTGAAGCTCTCCATTTATTCAACAAATATTTATTGAGCATTTATTATGTACCAGACTTTGCTCTAGGTGCTAGGGATTCAGCAGTGAACAAAACAGATGAAAATAACCGTCCCCCCCTGGACTTGAAGTATTAGTGGGGAAAACAGTCTGTAAAGAAGATAAGTAAAATATCCAGCGTACTGGGTAAAAGCCAAGGAGAAAATATATGACAAAAAGGAGGTTATGAAGTGTTGGGGTGAGTTGAAGTTTTGAGATGGGTGGGAAGCGAGATCTTATTGAAAAGTCGACTTAAGATGTGAAGGAAGTGAGGAAACGACCCATGCAGATATTTAAGGGAAGATCATTCCGGACAAGGGAAATGGCAAGTGCAAAGGTCCTGAGGTTGGAGCGGACCTGATATGCCCAAGAAACAGTGAGGAGCCAGTGTGGCAGGAGCAGATGAGTGAGGGACTGAGAGAGGATATACGGGGCTGCATCATGCAGGATCTTGGGGGACACTTGGCTTTTTCTCTGAGTGAGATGGGACCACCTGAGAACTTTGAGTGACATAACCTAGCCTGCATTCAAATAGATCCTCTGGCTGCTTGTGGAGGATAAACTGTGGGGCAGAAGCAGGAAGACCAGGGAGGACGTGACTGCAATGGTCCAGGTGAGAGAGGATGGTGGTTTGGACCAGGGTGGAAAGTTGTGGATACATTGTGAAGGGAGGATTGGTAGGATTTGCTGATGGTTCCAATCTGGAAAGAGAGGTTGAGCACAATGTAAGTCTGACTTGAAAGAGCTGGCGAGATGTGGAGAAGGGAAAGATGTAATGGTTGAGGGGACCTTTGCCCAGTGAACTGAGGAACTTGTCAGCAGAGCCGGGGACCGGGAAACATCTTGGAACAAGGATGTAACTTTCAGTGCACGCGGGACAACCTGTGTCTTCATCCTCCCACCCACCTGCATCTGACGGTGGTGCTGGGGAGGTGTCTGCTGTGCATCTTGCCTCCCTGACCGCTGTCTAGCTGTGACCTGAGTTTCCTCCATGCGAGGAATGCACTTTGCTGCTCCGGACGTTTGCACCTGGCAGACTGTGTTAAGAGAGATGTGTTTCAGAGCAGCAGGCAGGCTCCTCGCCCTGGCAGAGAGGTCCCCTCCCCAACAGGAAGCAAATGAAAATTTCCTGGGCTGGCTGGGTCTAGCCACCGTTCCAGTTGTCTACTGCTCATCAACAAACCCCCAAACTTAGTTGCTTAAACAAGAGTCATTTATTTGGCTCATGAATCAGCCATTTGGGCAAGGTTTGCCTCAAGGCTCTGTCCCATATGTCATCAGCCAGGGACACTTCTGTTTGGGGTTGAAGGACCTGCTTCCAGAATGTGGCTGCCAGGCTGGTGCTGCCTGGTGCTGGGGGCTCAGGAGGGTCACGAGCCCTGGGTCCTCTTCATATGGTCTCTCCACATGGCCTGGGCTTCCTTGTAGCCTGGGGGCTGGGATCCAAGGAGGTGCTGGATGACCCAGGCAGAGGCTGTGTTGCCTCTTATGTCTTTGCCTTAAAAGTCACGTAGTGTCACTTCAGTAACACTGTTGTTGGAGGCCGTCATGAAGCCTCACCCAGTGTCGAGGGAGAGGGACACAGACCCCACATCCTCATGGGAGAGGAGAGCATGTGAGTGGGAAATACTGGTTTTGGAAAATACAATCTTCCGTAGCCACCAGCTTGAAAACTGACTGGGAGCAAAGACTCTGCCTGAATCCCAGGCAAAGGTCCTTGCTCAAAAGAGACGACTGTAGGCCTCACCCCAAGGGAGGTCCTAGTCTGATTTAGGGGACCCTGTGCTACTCACAAGGGCCGAGTGAAGGCCTCCGCAGGTGAGGTTGGTGCAACACAGAAGGGCTCCCAGAAGGAAAGGAATATGAATGGGGATTTAAACTTTAATACATCATTCTACTTACCATCACAGCTCTGGTCCAGACCTTCTGGAAGCGCTTTACAAGAATTAAGCCATTTAATTCTTATCGTCTGCTTTTGAGGTAAGGACTCCTTTGTTCAGATAAGGAAACTGAAGCACAGAGAGGTTGAGCCACTTGCTCAAGATTACACAGCTAATAAGAGCTGGGCTGGGTATGAACCCACTATACTGTACTCTCTCTAATACTGTAGCTTGAAGTCATAGATCTGCCTTAATGAATTAATTTACACAGGAAAGATGGCATGGCCCAACGATTGGCTGACACAAATGCTAAGGAAAGGCCTTGGCCCTGCAGACAATGGTTGGTGAATATGCAAAATTGATAACTTTATAAGGAAAATGTTTAGAGTAGGTTGTATCACTGAAATGTTTTTCTCCTGCTGTAACCAGTGGCTTTCAGTCTTGCTGAATAAGACTTCCTCTATATGCACCCATTAAAAACATATCATATTTCTGTGGGGTTCCATTTTACATAAATGTTATCATGCTCTATTATGACCTTGTCAAAATCAAGGGCTTCTCCAAAGGCCTAATTTTGGCTCTTTTAAAATAAGTGATGCACAGAAGGCTCAAGACATTGAAGGATACCAGAAGAAAGCCACTAAGGATGGTTAACTGTTCCTTCCCCCCAAATCAGTATTCAGCATGATCCGGAAATGACCCCCCTGGCCTTCAGCCTCTGCTGGTGAGCTTTCAGTTCTTTATTCAAATGTCTGAATATCCATCTCCTCTCCCTCAACTCAAACAGATGCCCCACATCAGGCTTCAGAGAGGGAGACAATCTCTCCTTTTTATCAGCCCTTCCCCCCTCCGCCCCGCCCCTGGTGGACAAGGTGGCGGCAATAACGGGCAGTCACTGTGTTACTAACCAGAGGCCGATTCCACAGACAGCTCTCTCTCTCTCTCTCTCTCTCCCCCTCTCTCTCTCTCTCTCCCTCCCCCTCTCTCTCTCTCTCCCTCCCTCCCCCTCCCTCCCTCTCTCTCCCTCCCTCCCTCCCTCCCTCCCTCCCTCTCTCTCTCTCTCCCTCCCCCTCTCTCTCCCTCCCCCTCTCTCTCTCCCTCCCCCTCTCTCTCTCCCTCCCTCCCCCTCTCTCTCCCTCCCTCCCTCCCTCCCTCTCTCCCTCCCTCCCCCCCTCCCTCTCTCCCTCCCTCTCCCTCTCTCTCAATAGTGACAATGAATAGCAAGCTGCTGTGATCTCTGGGGGGAGAGAGAGACTCTTCAGAGGAACTTTGTAAGCATTTCATGTTCTACATGTGGCAATGTGTATAAATGCCTTTGGAAAATATTTAGTGATCGTAAATTATTTAAGGATAATCCTCAATGTGGGCTAATCTGATTTGTTTCACATCTGATAAGAAAAATCATTCATTGCTATGTGTGAAGCAGGAGACTTCAGTCCCGTGATGGGGAAACTGCCTGAGGGTTTTCCCCCAAACACCTTCTCTAACACTGGATGTGGAGAACTTTCCATGTCAGTTTGCAGAGAACTCCCTCGTGTTTTTTAACGGCGGCCCAGTAGTCCACATTTTGGCAAGAGCATATTTTATCTGGTTGGTATTGATGTACATTTAGCTTTTTAACAGAGAGGCAGGAAGGGATATCAACTAAGAGCCTTTGGTTTCAAGTCTAAGCTCCAGTTGTGTGATCTGGGACAAGTCACTCGACATCTCTGTGTCTCAGTTCCCTCGTCTGTAAAGTGGGGATAGTCATCGCGTCTGTCTCACAGGGGATTAAAAGAGGTGATACATGCAAAGGATGTAGACGAGCATCTGGGACATAGTTAACGCTCAGTAAGTATTAGTTAGCAGGACTAGTAGTGAGAATTTTTTACTGGAAAAAGGAAAAATTCACAATGCATCAATTTAACGTGTTTTGCACACTTCCTGGTCTTCATGTTTCCATGAGTAGGGTTTGAAAGCAGTTTTAAGAAACTAACTAGTAAAACTAGCTCATATCTATTAATGATATCTATTTTAGAAATAGAAGAAGGAAATTACCCACCTAATTACTTTTACTGTCTCTGGACTATTTCCAGTGGTGGTTCTTTCTCTTTCCTTTTTTTTTTTTTTGAGGTCCAGTTCTGTCAGTCTTTATTTCTGTGCATGTGTAATGGGGGTCATACCAAATTGAGTTTGCATCCAGATCTTTTTCTTTTCTTTCTTTTTTTTTTTTTTAGTTTTTTCCCCTAGCTTTATTGCAGTATGATTGATAAATAAAAATTGTATATATTTAAGATGTACAATGTGATGTATGCATGTACATTGTGAAATGATAACACAGGCACGCTAACTCGTCCATCACCTTGCAGAGTTATTATATGTCAGTGTGTGGTGAGGACTACCCTCAGCAGATTCCAGTATACGATATGTTATTATTGACTATAGTCATTATGCTGTACGTTAGGTCTCCAGAACTTATGTATTTGATAACTGAAAGGTTTGGTCAGTGTCTCTTACGCTTTTGCTTGATTCCCCCCTATTTTTTTTGAGGCATCAATGGTTTAATGGTTGGGGGAACTTACACATCTGAAGCAAGGTCCTGGAGCAACACCCCACTGTGTACACCCCACCGTGTACAGCACATGGCAGGCAGGACATGGTAGGAGTCTTTGCTCCCGAGGGAAGGGGAGATTACCAGTTATAGGGGAATTGACGTCAGGTGGGCTCACTAGTTACCAAGGAAACCAGTAGAGGGGCACACGCCTCACCACCCCTTTGATGAGCTGTCACTGGCTGGGGCCTGGGACAAGTCTGTAGGAAGGGCAGTCAAGTGAGTCGGGTGTAGGTGAAACCAGCCCTGGATTACCCCTATTTTAGAGCAGACTTAGCAGCATGAAGAAAGAGGAGGGGGCAGTTGTGTGAAGGAACATGCCCAGCACAAAGTCAGAAACAGAAATTTCCGTACCTTTCAATCCACCTGGAAAAGAGACCACTTGTCTTAAGGTTTGAAATTACCCTCATCCTCTCCCAGGTTAGAATGATTGTAACCCCAGGGGCCTTCGTGACGTTTGGGGTTCTCCTTCCCCGTCAGAAACGTTGTGTGTGTTTGTAGTGGGAGCATGTGTGCATTTTACATTTCAAACGTTTGTCACTGGAGAGCTTCTTCCAACAGGCCCCTTTGCAGAGCCACGCCAGGAAACTTCTCGGAGTTCAGAGGCGGGCATTGATTTCTGAGAGCACATTAAAGGGGTGTTTTTGATAGAAGAGTGATTCTCGTCTGCTGAATAAAAAATCGTCCTCATCCATAATGCATGGTCCTTTAGGAGAAAAGAGAGAAGAGGAAGTCTAAATCTAGCCTAGGCTGGAAAAAGCCAGCGAGTGATTGAGAACCATTGAGAACAGGCTGGCTGCATTTCTCACTAATTCCTGGTTCCCTCCCCCCTTGTGGAGGAGGCCCCCAAATGGGGGCTCGAGGGTAGGGGTGCTGGTGTCAGGAAGAGCTGCAAGGGCATCTCTTAGGTGGTAAGGAAGAGGTAACAAAAGACAGACAGAGACCAGACACTTCTAGGAGATGTTTTCCAATTCAAATATTCTAGATCCTAAGGAGGTTCTTATTTTGGGATCCTCATTTTGGCTGTAGTTTTCACCAACTGAAATACAACTACAGAAACCGGGGGAGGGGAACATCCCCACTGGCCTAAATATATCCCCCAGACGCAGGAAGGAGCCTGTTTAATGCACTCAGCGGCATCTCTAGAGTCTGCTGCTGGCCATTCACTGTTGCTCCTTGTTTGTTCAATCCTGGTGACAGTGGGGGACTTCCCAGGGCCCTCAACTGCTGGAATAGGTTGAGTTTTGGAAACATTGCACGAGCATGTTTGTAGTGGATTGAAGTGTCCCCCAAAGAGGTATGTCCAAGTCCTAACCCCCTGGTACCTGGGGGTTAATGTGAGCTTAATGGAGACAGGGTCTCTGCCCGTGTCATTAAGTTAAGGACTGAAATAATGGTTTTCTGAATAGGATTCCAAATCCAATGACTGTTGTCCTTACAAGAAGAAAAGAGGACACAGAGGAAAGATGGCCACGTGGAGACAGAGGCAGAGATTGGGGTGATGTGGCCACAAGCCAAGGAATGCAAGGAACTCCCAGAAACTGGAAGAGGCAAGGAAGGATTCTCCCCTAGAGCCTTTGGAGGGAGTGTGGCTCTGGTGGCACCTTGATTTCAGACTCTGGCCTCCACAACTGTGGGAGAGTAAATTTCTCTTGTTTTAAGCCAGAGGTTGTGGTGACTTGTGAGAACAGCCACGGGAAACTCATACAGTGTTCCAGGCCTGAGTCCCTCTGACCTCATTTTGTCCCCCTCTCCTGTCACTTTGAGCCTGATTGGAGACCAGTGGGAGCGACAGTACAGATGTTGGCCTCAGCGCCTGCTAGTGTTTATCTAGGGGAACAACATGCAACGTTTCTTTGGATTATTGTTTTGGGCTTCAATTTTTTTGGCCGCCCCGTGCGGCATGCGGGGTGCAGGATCTTAGTTCCCCAACCAGGGATCGATCCCGGGCCCCCTGCATTGGGAGCGCAAAGTCTTAACCACTGGACCGCCAGGGAAGTCCCCTCTCCTGCCACTTTTATGCTTCACCCACACGGGCTTTCTCGAAATGTCCAGTTCTTTCCCATTTCCTTCCCCGACAGTGTCACCCATGCTGTCCTCCTGGCTGCTGGCTTCTACCACTGACACCAGCCCCTCCTTTCACCTTTCAGAATGAAGCTCTCCTTTCCAGGCACCACCCTCATCCCGGAGAATATTCCATCCCCCAAACTGTACCATGGACTTACCAGAATGACAGTTTACTGGTGTGATCGACCTGCCTCTCCCACCAGGCCATAGATTCATTCACTCAACAGATGTTTATCGAACCCCTACCATTATGCAAGTGCTGGTCTAGGCAGGGGTGATAGAGAAGTGAACTTTGTGTGAGAAATTTTCTTTTTAAAAAAAAATATTGTGTTCTTACAGATATTGACAGCCTATAACTTATATGGTGGCAATGCAATGTTCATAGCAACATTATTTACAGTTGCCAAGATATGGAAGCAACCCAAGTGTCCATCAACAGATGAATGGATAAAGAAGATGTGGTATATATATACAATGGAACACTACTCAGCCATTAAAAAGAACAAAATTTTACTATTTGCAGCAATATGGATGGATTTGGAGGGCATTATGCTAAGTGAAATAAGTCAGACAGAGAAAGACAAATACTGTATGATATCACTTAAATGTGGAATCTAAAAAATACAGCAAACTAATGAATATAACAAAAAAGAAGCAGACTCAGATTTAGAGAACAAACTAGTGGTTACCATTGCAGGGGTCAAGATAGGGATGGGGGAGTGGGAGGTAGAAACTAATTGGGTATAAAATAGGCTACAAGGATGGGGGCTTCCCTGGTGGTGCAGTGGTTAGGAATCCACCTGCCAATGCAGGGCACATGGGTTTGATCCCTGGTCCGGGAAGATCACACATGCCGCGGAGCAACTAAGCCCGTGCACCACAACCACTGAGCCTGTGCTCTAGAGCCCGTGAGTCACAACTACTGAGCCCACGCACCACAGCTACTGAAGCCCGTGTGCCTAGAGCCCGTGCTCCGCAACAAGAGAAGCCACCGCAATGAGAAGCCCGCACACCACAACGAAGAGTAGCCCCCGCTTGCCGCAACTAGAGAAAGCCTGCGCGCAGCAACGAAGACCCAACGCAGCCAAAAATAAATAAATAAAACAAATAAATTTATAAAAATATAAATAAAATAAAATAGGCCACAAGGATGTATTGTACAACACAGGGAATATAGCTAATATTTTGTAATAATGGTAAATGAAAACCTTTAAAAATTGTATAAAGAGTACAAAAATAAAAAGAATTAGACGAGAAAACATGTAAAGAGCTTAGAACAGTGCCCGGTCCACAGCAAGAGCTCAGTAGTTTCTAGTTGTTGTTATGGTTCCTGTTATTAAGAAGTTATTATTGGAAAAAAGCATGTAGCCCAAACAGAGCATGACTACCTGTGGACCCCCTATTCTTCTGTAGTGCGAGGGAAGAAGGAAGGAAACTGTTGTCTGTGTGGAAACATGCACACAGCTCTTTGCCTCTGTCTGCAAGGCTCTGGCTCCCGGTCTGTGCGTCACTCTCTGTCTCACACACACATCTCCGCAGCCCCCCGTCTGCCGTGTCACCCCACATAATTGACCATGGCAGCCAGCTTTCCCAGTGGTTCTGAGGCCCCAGGGAAAGTTCTCCGAATCCATTGCCTTCCAGGGGTGGGCTAGCAGGAACAGCAAGCAGGGCACCTCCGACTGCTGCACCAAATCAGCACAAACTTGGTGGTTTAAAGCCACACAATTCATTATCCTGTGGTTTGGAGGTCACACAGAGGTGTGTTTCCTCTGGAGGCTCTAGGGGAGAATCCATTTCCTTGCCTTTTCCAGCTTCTAGAAGCTGCCTAAATTCCTTAGCTCCTGGCCCGGCGTCACTCCAGCCTCTGCGTCGGTCATCACATCTCCTTCTCTGACGGCGACCTCCCTCTTATAAGGACACTTGTGATTACGTTGCTCCCACCCAGACAATCCAGGGTCATCTCCCAACTCAAGATCCTTAACTTACCCCCATCTGCAAAGCCCCTTTTGCCTTGTAAGGAAACATATTCAGAGGCTTCTTAGTTCCCTGACCAGGGATCAAACCCACGCCCCTGCAGTGAAAGCGCAGAGTCTTAACCACTGGACTGCCAAGGAAGTCCCCAGTTGTCACTGTTTAAAAATGGGCAGATTTCACGTGAAGGTGCTCATCCCAGTGTCTGCAAACCTAGAGAGCTCTGGCCACGACGGGCTGCAGCGAGTTCCTGCACCCTGCAGCCCACCTCTCCCCACCACCTCCCACCTGCCCCGGCAGGTCTCTTGGTGTGCGGTGGCTCCCAGGGCACGGAGCTCCACACCTGTGCTCAGGGATCTTGGCCAACCAGCTGAGGGCAGAGGGCTGGTGAGAAGGATAAAATCTTATTTGTCCCAGGACACTTAATGTGGGCTCATTGCTTCTCCTCCCAGGTCTCCAATCCTAGCCTCAGTCACTCTGCAGACCAGAGGGTGCAGAGAAAAGGAGCATCTGTGCTTATGTCCTGGCTCACAACCGCCCAGAACTCCAGCACCTGCCACATGCCTGGGCCTTGTGCTGCCACACAGCACTGGGAGTTAGAACGGTGTAGAGGGTGTCTGAGTTTCCTTTGGCTGCTGTAACAAGTTGCCACCGACAGGGGGCTTCAAACAGCAGATGTTTACTCTCTCACAGTTCTGGAAGCAAGACATCTGAAATCATGGTGCTGGCGGGGCTTCACTCCCTCCAACAGGCTCTAGAAGAGAATCCATTCCTCACTGCCTTGGGCTCTGGGGGCTCCTGGCATTCGTAGGCTTGTGGCCACATCACCCTAATCTCTGCTTCTGTCTTCACGTGGCCTCCTTCTCTGCTGGCCGTTCTGCGTGTGTCCCTCGAGACCCCCTCTGCCTCTCTCTGATAAGGACACGTGTGATTACACTGAGGGCCCACCCAGATGATCCAGGACAAGTGCCTCCTCTGGAGAGCCTTAATTGAATCACACCTTTTGCCACATCAGGTAATTTTCACTCTTGTACCATGTAAGGAAATATTCACTGGTTTTAGGGATGGGGAAGGGGGCGTGTGTTTGGGGGGGGGCCACCATTCAACCCACGTAAGAGCAGAACGGCAAGGCCTAAGGTCATAGTTGGAGTCAAATCCAGGTTCTGATGATTGGTTCCTGGTTGCGTGACCTTGGGTAAGTTACTTTACCCTTTGAAGTCTCTGTCTCCCTGTCATTAAAATGGGATTAAGAATCCAACTTGTAGAGTTGTTGCAATGATTCAACCAGCTGATGTGTGGAAGGCACACAGCACAGCGCCTGGCACTTAGCAATCATGGGGTCCACGTGAACAGAAAACAACGTGCAGACGTCAAATGCTGCACATTCTCTTAAAAGACTTGTGACGTTACACCTCTGTATCTTACGTGAAGTAAGTTGAATGGGTCTGCACCTTCCCAGGACAGGGATGTTTTCTCCTTTCTGGGGGAAATAGCTGAGAGCAAGTAGGGAAATCAACACGCGTGTCTCTCCTCCCTGATGTTTCCCCCGCGCGCAGTTCTGCTCAGATGTGCTCTTGAGTCTTATTCCTGCTTTGCATCTTCACAGCTGATTGGGCAGACACCTATTTTCACAGCTGATTGGCAGCACCTGTTTTCTGGATGGGGGACCCAAGCTGCAGAGAAGTGAAGTGGCTGGCCCTGCCTCCCCCGGCCAGTTAGTGGGGGATCCTCCATCCCTGGACCCTGAACCCAGTGGGATGTTTGCACTCACCATGCAGTGTCGGGAAATTGCTTCCATCTTCTCCCGTTGTTTTATAAGCAATTTGGGGAGAGTGAACTGAGTCTAAAACGTTGCCTACCTGCTGACTGTAATGAAACCAGTTGGAGAGAGGCACACGTGTTGTTTGGACACACACCTGGGCACGTTAAACCAGCGGTCCCCAACCTTTCTGGCACCAGGGACCAGTTTCGTGGAAGACAGTTTTTACATGGGGGGGGATGACTCAGGCGGTAATCCGAGCAATGGGAAGCAGCAGGTGAAGCTTTGCTCGCCCGCCCGCCGCTCACCTCCTGCTGCGCGGCCCGGTTCCTAACAGGCGGCGGACTGGTAGTGGTCCATGGCCCAGGGGCTGGGGACCCCTGCATTAAACCACACTCTTGCTAATAGAAGCCAGTACCCCACTGAAACACCAACGGAACGTTTACTCCCCTGAGCGCCCCTGTGTCATTCTGGAGGGTGAGGCTGCCGCTGTTTGCTTCTGGGAGCCGGGGACCTGGCCCCTAAGAAGCCTCAAGTCTCTTTAGGGATGTGATCGACCTAATTCTCTCAGACTGGGGGATGCAGGAGGGTGTGTTGGCCCAAGAATGCCATGGAAATCCTCCCTGGACCTTCTATATGTTTCTTTATAAGACTGAAATGTTTCTGAACACGGGAAAGGAGACTTGACACATCAAGCAGGGTTCCTTTGGTTACAAGCAGCAGAGAGTGACTTTGCATAAGGAATTAGAACGCTATGGAAGTACTCTAGATGGAGGGAAAGGTTGGAACATGAGGTTGGGGGGAAAAATAGAGTCCTGCAGGTCCAGCAGGTTCTTGGTAGCAGGATTGGCCTGATGGTCTCCTCTGGGAACCAGCCCTGAAATGAGCTGCCTCTGTCTTCCCTCTGAGTCTTGTTTGTATGATGTCATCGTTTTTGAACACTTCCTCACTTTCTGCACAGCAAGGTATTCAGACTCACCTTGTAAGTGTCCTGCTCTGACCCTGGATTCAGCCATTTCTCAAGGAGCCCTGGTTCCTTTCAGTGGGGAATGGTATTTAGAAACCAGGATGGGGTTTAGATGCACCCATTGCTACCGGGATGTCACAGCTTCTTAGCCTGTCAGTGGACAGAGCAACATGCGAGTGTGTGTACATGTCTATGTCTAATCTAATATGAGTTTCTACCAATATCTTTAACTCCAGCCTAATACCGCAGGGCTCCTCTTTGCCTCCCACATTGTGTCTTCCGTCTCCCACCTTGGGAAACCGGGCTTTCAACACAATCAAAATATTCACTCATTTAATCCTACAACACACACAAAGTAATTTCAGAATTGTTGTACCCAAACCACTGCAACACCATGACTGCTAAATAGAGTTTAGATGCATTTGAGTCCTTTCTTGTCATCAGACTGAGGGTTGGTAGCCCAAACACTAGGTCTAGAAGTCCCTCGGGTTGGCAGTCGCTGTGTGATTATGTGATTGAAATAAAGCTAGTTCCTTTGTTTTTATTCAGTTTTAGGAGTTTTCCCTATTCTTGTTGATATCTTTTTTTTATTATTATCTAAGACATTGTCAAGATTCCCGAAGACTAGACCACGTAAAACAGTGGCTCAGTAAAGCATGACCCCCTCACCTGCCCCTTCTACCGTGTTTTCACCACCCCTACAGTTTCATTAGTCTTTGGTTGTCAGACCTCCAGTACTTCCTTTTTCACGGCTGTTCCTCATTCCACCTCACCCTGTGGAGGTTTGGGGAGGCCCACAGACACCTGGCAAGCCCTTCGGTACCCTCCACCCCCTCCCACAGAGGTCGCCATGGCTCAGAGCAGCGCCCGCCATCCCTCCCTCTCTTGATGCTCCCTTTCCATCCCTTGAAATCTTTCTCTGGTCCCCAGGACAGGTGATGCTAAAAATACCTGTGATGTCCTCATTCACAGACCCCAGTTCCTGGCGGCCCTGGGGCTTTCTGCTGCAGTGACTCACCAGCTGATCCTGGGAAACAGAATTGTCTGCGTGCACTTGGTTTGCAGCAGGGTTGACAGATTCTAAGGGAAGGGTGCTATAAGTAGATTCCAGGATATAGACCTTCTTGAAGGCATCCTGGAGAATATTCCGTAGAGGAGGCTTTACATTAAGTGATGTTCAATGTATTATAACAGGAGTGGGGAGGGGAGTTGACTGCCCTGCATCTATGCCAAGTGCCCCCTTCCCACTCTGCCCCCTCCTTTGCCTTGAGCCAGCAGCACTAGTTCTCTCTCTGCCTGTTCCCCCCTCAGGTCTCTGTGCTTGCTGTTTGCTATACCTAGAATTACCTTCCCAGAGATTTCCACCAGGTGGGTCATTCTCATCATTCAATTCCAATGTCACCACCTTGGAAAGGCCTTCCTGACTCTATTAGCTCAGGCTGCCATCACACAAGACTGGGGGGCTTGAACAACAGAAGTTATTGTCTTACAATTCTCGAGGCTGGAAGTCCGAGATCAAGGTGTCTGCAGGATTGGTACCTTCTGAGGCCTCTCTCCTTGGCTTGCAGATGGCCGTCTTCTCCCTGCGCCTTCACATGGTCTTTCCCCTGTGTGTGTCTGTGTGCTACTCTCCTCTTCTTATAAGGACACCATCATATTGGACTACGGCCCGCTCTAGTGACCTCATTTTAATTTAATGATCTCTTTAAAGACTCCAAACATCTGACATCAGACACAGCCACATTCTGAGGTATTGCCAGGTCAGGACTTCAACATAAGACTTTTGGGGGGAACACAGTTCAGCCCGCAACACTGACCGTTCTATTTAAATTGCCCCCATCCTGCCCCATCGCTCTTTATCCCATATCCCGTTGTGTCTTCTTCAGAGCATTCGTCACTTTCAGAAATGACCTTAACCCATTATTTGATAACTTATTTATTGTTTACCAGCTACTCTACATCGGTGCTGTCCAGTGGGAATATAACTCAAGTGCAAAAACGCCATATATATAATTTTAAATCTTCCAGTTGCCACATTGAGAAAAAGGAAAACAACAAAAAGGGGTGGAATGAATCTTACTAATATATTTTATTAATCCCCTGTTATCATTTCAACATGTAATCAATATGAACATTAGTAATGAGATAATATATAGTTTATTGGACTAAGTCTTTGAAATCTATTGTGTATGTTATACTTAAGAGCACATCTCAATTTGGGCCAGCCACATTTTAAGTGCCCAAGAGCCACATGTGGCTTGTGGCTCCGGATTGGGCCACACAGCTTTAGAATTTGAGTTCCAGGAGAGCAGTCCCTTACCGCTTTGGTTTGACACTGTCTCCCGGCCCAGAGTAGGTGTTCAATATTTGCTGAATGACCGAGTGGGTAGAAAATGTGTTATGCACACGATATGCTTCCCTTCCCATACCCAAGGCAGACTTTGTTAAGCAGAGTGGTCTCTTGGTTCATCAGACTTGGGAGAAGATCCTGAAATCCTACAGCAGATGCTCCCCAAAGGTTGGGACTTGTCATGCAAGTTGACTCTATTCACCACGTCTGACCGAATCCATACCCAGGTTGCACGCCCTCGTTTAGCGCTAGTATTTTGACTGTTAGGTTTGCAGCTTTGTAGCATGTCTGGGGCATGTGCATTACCGGCACGAAACTAAGACCCAGATCCGCATGTCCCAGGAAGCCCCCTGCCCAGGCGGGGTGCCGAGGGCAGTAGGTTCCGTGTCCATCTTGTCAGGCTGGCAGATAGTTTGACGTTGGGTGACTTTCTTGCTTCCTGAGCATTTATCCTCTGGAGTAAGAAACAATCGCAAATTTATTATTATTTTTTACCTTGGGGAGCCTACCATACTCCATTTTGCCTGAATTCTTATTCCTCCTGTTGCAGTGTTGCTGAACTTGAGGTTGTACTTGAGTCATGAATCAGCTCTTAACCATGCTTCTGAAATCTTATTCCCAGCCTAGTACGAGCAGACCCAAGCCGACGCGTTATTTATGAGTCTAATTTAGCTCATTGCTAGTACAGCTTTCCTGCTGGAGTCTGCATGGTTTGTTGGAGGTTGCTTGCATATAGAATTGTTCATGTGTCTGATCACCTGGAGGGTGCACACAGCTGTAGCAAGCCCTGCGGCCCTGTTTTGCAGCCCCCGTCTCTCCTGGGTTCCATGGGAGCCCTTGAGGGGCAGCAGGGCCAGGCCGAGTAAGGCCTTGCCGGCCCCAGTAAGGACTTGGGTTTTGCCCCAAGTGTGCTGGGAGGTCACTGGCGGGCTCTGAGCGGAAGAGGGACGCGACGTGACTCAAGTTGGACAGGGTCCTTCTGGCTGCGAGAAGGTGGGAGCAGGAGACCCAGGGAGGAAGGAGGCTCCCGCGACAGTCCAGGTGGGAGAAGATGGCAGCCTGGCCAGGACGGAGGTCCCGTGGCGCCTCTTCCATCACCTTCTGTCACCTTCCCCGGAGGTGGGAGGAGGAACGGGGCTCATCACTGCAATGCTGGGATCTTCCTGAGGAGTTTCAGGGACTCTCAGTGATCTACCTGCCAAGTTCTTTCTGGAACATGCATAAGGATGAATGAGATGCCTGCTTGGAAGTTGGGAATGTCTTTGGGAAGAAGGTTCTTTTCTACTGATCTGGGGTTTGTGGAGAGTATGAAATTATTTGAACCTAAAAAAAAAATAAATCTAAGGATTAGGCTGATCCTGCAAAGAAGCAGTGTGTAGTCAGGCTGGAGGAGTAGAGGAATGTTCCAGAATCCTTTGAACTCCCAAGTCATTGTCCTGCTGCTGCCTGAAATGTCACCATTAGACCCCTTGGGGCCAAGCAGTGCCCTGGTCCTGCTTCCTCTTCTCCCCCGACCCCACGCCAGTTTTTCGGTGCAGACACTGCTGGGCTTGCAGTTGTGTTTTCTATGTTTTTCCGGCCACAGTGACATGAAAGCAGTAGGACCGCAGCAGGAGGAATCCCTGAGTGAGAAGGGCAGGCGACAGGAGGGACACTCCTGGGATTCTTTAAAATCGCCGTGAAGAGGGGGTAGGGCTGCTTAGAAGACTGTCTGGCACATAATCTGTGCCCGGTAAGTATTTGCTGAATGAATAAATAAACTTATAGCTCCAGTAGCCCCGAATCTCTTCATAGTGTTGGCATGTCTTAGTTTGATTCTTAGGTGAGAGATTCTGGTTGGTTCTCTTTTCGGCAATGGCGTACCTGCCACTAATGGGGCTTCTAGAGAAGGACAGAGCCTTTTTGACGGGAAAGAGAGGAAATGCCTGTATGTCATTCCCTTGTCAAAATCTGAAATCACCTCTTGTTACCCACAGGATAAGTCTATGAAGTCTTCACCTTGATCTTGAAGCCCCCTGGAGCCCAGCCATATCCCCTCTCTACTCTTTCGTCTCCAGATTAACCTAGTTCTGACCTGTCTACTCCCCTGTGTTCTCACCTTTGACTTGACTCATCACTTTCCCCACCTGACACTTTTCCCCTCTTCTAGCCTCACACAATAAGCTTGGAATTCTTCACTTTGTCTAACTTTTTGGAAGAACTTACATGAGACAGAATTGACTCTTCCTTAATGTTCGGTAGTGCTCAACCTACGAAACCATCTGGCTCTAGGGCTTTGGAGGAGGAGAAAAGAGGTCTGTTGTTGTTGCTGTTGTTCAGCGGTACGCGGGCCTCTCACTGTTGCGGCCTCTCCCGTTGCGGAGCACAGGCTCCGGACGCGCAGGCTCAGCGGCCATGGCTCACGGGCCCAGCCGCTCCGCGGCATGTGGGATCTTCCCGGACCGGGGCACAAACCTGCCCCCCCTGCATCGCCAGGCGGACCCCCAACCACTGTGCCACCAGGGAAGCCCGAGAAGAGAGGTCTTTAAATGCCATTTAAAAATTTTCTTGAACATACTACCAATGCTATTTTAGAACTCCTATCTGCTTACTTTAATATCTGGAACATTTGTGGGCCTGTTTCTATATTCTCCTTTTTCCCTTGGTCTTGTTTCTTGGTATGCCTGGTGACTTTTGACTGAATGTTGGACATTGTGTATGAAGAATTCCAGTCTCTGGGTTGCGGTTTCCTCCAGAGGTGAGTCACCCTGTCCTCTGAGAGGCAGCTGGTGTAGGAGGGACTGGGATGACTATGGTTACCTCCCCTTAGGGTATCATCCTCTAGACATCCAGCCTGTGATGTTGTCTAGGGCCCATCCTCCTTGGCAGGTCCTGGACTCAGTGATTTGCCCGCTCAGTACTAGGAGCTGGCCCCAAACTATGCTCTGTTTTCCAGGTGGTTTTCTTAGGACTCTTGCCATGTGCAGCTTAAGAATTCAAAATATGCCTTAAGGGGAAAACCTTACAGTAATGGGCTCACTGCTCTGCACCTTTCTTCTTCAGGGATCTTGTACCATCAGCTCCCGGATGCTTTGCAGCTCAGACCTCCAATTTGTGACCCCTATGGCCACATGTGAGGGGCAGAAGGGCAGAGGAGCTCAGAGGGTGGGCCCTGGAGCCAGGGGGCCTGCCTGTGAGGTCCAGCTCTGCTGCTTCCTCGCTGTGTGACTTTGGGTGAGCTCTTAGACCTCCCAGCCTCCCTGATGAGTAGCAATAAGAAGATTGTTAAGAAGATTAAATGAGGCTAATTAACAGGCGTAAGGCTTAGGGCAGCACCTAGCAGCAAGGTGCCCGCTAGCGTGCAGCTGCCCACCGCACTGCCTGCTTCGTATGCCAGGGGCTCTGCTCTCAGACACCCACTAAATGGAGCCTGAGAGCTGTTCATCCAAGGACACGCAGCTAGGATGAGCTAGGACCTGGCACTTTTCCTGCCCACGTGGTCTCCCTTTCTGGAAAATGTAGGGGCATCGGGGTGAGAAAGGGAGTGGTCTCTCCAGCTCTAAAAGGCTGTTCAAGCCCTGGGATTCTGCAAAAAGCCTCTGCCTGGAAGACCTAACATCCTTCCACACCCCACCCTTGTGTCCTAACAGCTTACTGGAAGAGCCAGTGGGTGACAGAAAGTTGCCACATGGTCACCATCTGAGGACTCTCCAGGGTTCTTGTGGGACAGGAAGTGCGAGTGCTTCTATCCACTCACCTGGGTGCACAGCAGAGCTGGGCAGCCTCCCCACGCAAGCAGCGGCCTTTCAGTGTCACTCCTGCAAATCGCCCTCTCACTCCTCCCCCATCCTCGCCTGCCCACCCCGAGGAAGAACCGTGGGGAGAGGCTTCTGAGGCAGAGCAGCCCAAGACTCAAGCTTAGAAATGCAGTGGGGTTCTTTTAAAAATAGCTTCTGACTTTTTGGAAGCTGTTTTTATCACTTCTGGGTCTCTTTCAGAGCCTCTAGCAATGCTTGCGTTGTTTCGGGAGGTGGTGTTTTCTGCTGGGAAATTTGTTTTGCCACCTCTGTGTGGTGCGATCTTGAGTAACGAAAAGAACACCTCGCATCAGGGAAGTGTTGTTCATGCCTCTCCGTGCCCCATCATCCTGAGGAGGAGGTGTGTTTGGTTCACCCATTTTATAGATGACTAAGCTGAGGTCGGGAGAGGAGGAATTTGCAGATGACGGTAGCCTGCTGAGTCATTTGTGCAGAGGTATTTAGCAACAGTGAGCTGTGGGGCTGGAGCAGGGCCCAGAGACCCCAGCTGTGCCAGGCACTGGCCACTTACCTACAGCATCACGGGAAGGTCTGCGGGTACAGGGCAGCCCTGGGGCAACAGGAGGGCATTCGTATCTCAGGGCAGGAGTCACTTGCCAACCGGTGCATGTTATTTACAGCTGGTGCCAGTATATTGTATTCAGGATTCTTGGGTTGCAAGCAACAGAAACTACCTCTGGCTCATTTAAGCATTAAGGGACTCTTTTAGTCTGTTCAGGCTGCCGTAACAAATGACCATGGACCGGATGGCTTAGACAACAGACATTTATTTATCACAGTTCTAGAGGCTGGAAGTCTGAGATCAGGCTGCCAACAGGGTCAAGTTCTGGTGAGGGCCCTCTTGCTGGCTTGTAGACAGCTGCCTTTTCCTTGTATCCTTACACGTCAGAAAGAGGGTGAGCTGTCTGTTCTCTTCTTATAAACGACACTTAACCCCATTCAAGGGGGCTCCACCCTCATGACCTAATCATCTCCCAAAGGCCCCACCTCCAAGTACCCTCACATCAGGATCAGGATTTCAACGTATGAATCTGGAGGGGTCACAAACCTTCAGTCCAGTGCAGGGACTTCACTGAAGGATATGGGCGTGGCTCACAGAGTAGATGGGAAGCTGGCTAGCCAGGCCCAGGAAAGGATGGGGAGCAGAGAACTCCAGGAGCCTCTGTGGCAGGAAGTCTTGGGCAATCCCTTTGCAGTACCGCTCTAGGGCAGAGCTGGCTTCAGCATTCTGGTCCTCACAGCATCCAGGAAACGGCCTGGTTGGTCCAGCTTGGGTCACGTGCCCCACCTTGCTTGAGAGAGGGCAGGGTGCCTTGACTGACAGCCCCACTGTGCAGTGGTGGATGAATGGTGCTCCCAAGAAGTACTGGAGTGTTATTACCAGAAAAAGGAGCAGTGGAAGCTGAAGAGGCCAAAGCAACAGATGTCTGTTGCAACTGGAGTGAGAGCAGATCAGAGAGTGTCTGGGCTGGTCAGCCCTCTCATTGAGCAAATGGGCCCAGAGAGGTTCAGAGATTTACCTGTGATCACAGAGCAGAGTATTATCACCCAGACTATCTGGGGCCAAATTGGTGGGTGATGTTTTCTTCGCCAAACCCTGCCTTACTATGAAAACTTTACTTTAACAAACAGGCTCAGTAGGTATTGACTAATCTTCTCTGTGTTTTCACTGTACACACATTGTGTGTCAGTCACTGTGTGGTTGCCTTGGACTCATTTTCTCAAATCATCCCCACAGTACTCCTCCTGGAGTAGATCCTGTTATTACTGTTCCATTTTGCAGAGAAAACAAAGGCTCGGAAAGATTATGCACTTGCCCAGGTACTGGGACAAGAATTTTTAAAAGAAACGTTTTATTAAAACACATATTTAAAAAAACAAAAGCAAAAAACAACAAAAAAACACATATTTAAGAAAATTGTACACATCTTAACTCTTTTTTTTTATTTTGACTCTGCTGCATGGCTTGTGGGATCTTAGTTCCCCGACCAGGGGTTGAACCTGTGCCCCCTGCAGCGGAAGTGCAGAGCGCTAACCACTGGACCGTCAGGGAATTTCCCAAATCTTAACTCTTTAGTTCAGTGAATTTGCACCCGGTGCCAGGTAACCAGCCCCCAGCTCAGGCAACAGATCCCGTGTCCCCCTGCGTCCCCCTCCACCCTGCACTCCTGATTGCTAAAACTAAGGATTCATATTGCCTGACTTTGAGTTTTATGTAAATGGAATCGTATACACATGCTCTTCCGTGTCTGGCTTCTTTGAGCTCAAAGTTATGATTACATTGATCCATCGCTGTCCTGTGCACTGTAGGACGCTTAGCAGCATAGCCTCTACCCATGAGATACGTAGCGCGCCCTGGCTGTGACCACAGAACTGTCTCCGGACACTGCCAACCGTCCCTGCTGGGGCAAAATGGCCCCGGTTTGAGAATGGCTGCACGAAAGTACTGCGCTGTGCGAGCATGCCACGTTTCATTGACCTAGTCTGCTGCTGACGGATGTGGGGGTCCTGCCCAGTTCGGGGTTATGGAATAATGCTGCTGCCACCATCCCTGCATATGTCTTTTAGGGAGCTCTCTGTTCACATTTCCACCACATGGGCACCTAAAAGTGAACTTCTAGGAAATAGGATGTGCATATGTTTAGCTTTATTAGATTTTTTCTGCCACATTATTTTTCCAAGTGGCTGTACCACTTCCCACCCCACCAGCCACAGATGAGAATTCCAGTTTCCTCCACATCCTCACGAGGCTTGACTTTGAACTGTGGGTTTCTGAAGGTTGGGGCCTGACTCTTTACTCCTTTTGGTGTCCCCACTGCCTGACAGAGTAAACCACACACAGAAACACTGGTTGCTGAACAACCGAAGACATGAATTCTGTCTTTCTGCTCAAGGTCCTGTGATCCTGATGGCGCAGTGCTCAACTCTGGCCACAGGGGAGCATTTACCCCTCGGGAGCGGCTCCTTCCTGCGGGGATGACAAGGTCTCTCTCCCCTCCACCCTCAGCAGCTCGTGAGCTCTGGGGACGAGGCCACGGTTTCACTTTCTGTGAATTCCATAGCCTGACACAGCTGTCAAAGCCACGTGTCATAACTGTGATTTCAAAGGCTTACTGACACCATTTCCAAGCTTCGTCATTCAAACAAGACTTGTCAATCACCCGAGAATCAGCTTCTCCCTTTATGCTGTGGCTATATTTTTACAGCAAGGTGGGGCTCTTTATGACGCTGTTGAACTGTTCCAGCTGTTCTGCATATTTCTTTTTTTTAAATTAATTAATTTATTTATTTATGGCTGTGTTGGGTCTTCATTTCTGTGCGCGGGCTTTCTCTAGTTGTGGCGAGCGGGGGCCGCTCTTCATCGCGGTGCGCGGGCCTCTCACTGTCGCGGCCTCTCCCGTTGCGGAGCACAGGCTCCAGATGCACAGGCTCAGTAGTTGTGGCTCACGGGCCCAGTTGCTCCGCGGCATGTGGGATCCTCCCGGACCAGGGCTCGAACCCGTATCCCCTGCGTCGGCAGGCGGACTCTCAACCACTGCACCACCAGGGAAGCCCCATTCTGCGTATTTCTTAAATATCAAGCATGATGAAGGCGGACGTCACTTCCTCCTGGCCTTCCCGGCAGACATCGCCACCGCTGTGCCGTCATCATTGTCGTCATCATCATCGTCACCACGCTGCTGATCCATGAAGCTTTATATTTTTAGAGCCTTTTCACACATACGATCTCCTTTGGTCCCCACAATAAATCTCGAAACACGAGCAGAGCAGTGAACCTCCTTTCACTGGTGAGGAAACGGACAGGCAAGTAAGTTGAGACTCAGCTGCCAGATGGCACTGGCTGCTGGGGAAACCAGGTCTCATCAACCTGCATACATTCGGATGCTCAGGTAGAGTCCGATTTTTCAAACTGCAAATGCAGATTGCAAAAAGTTTACACTTCTTTTTCCTACAGTTGACCTCAAACTCGCATTCTGCCCGCTGGTGGAAATTGTAATCAGGTAGGTCAAGGGAGTCATTTCCACGTTTTGTTCTTGGTCATTTCAGGTTTAAACGCAGCTGTTTCAGGATTCCTTCACCCCCCCAATCCCCAGGGTGGCACGTGCGTTTGGAGGGGCTTGTGTTGGGTCGAGATGAGAGGGAGGGAATGTCTGCTTTTCTGCCCTCAGCATCCCCCATGCTGACCACGGCCACTGATATCTGAGTCCTTACTGGTCTCCACCTGATGGACCGACACCAACCTTGTCCCACCATGAGCCCTTTTCTGTCCACCGACCGACTCTCTACCACTTCCTTGCTTTCCTCAAGGGCTTGGGAAACTTCCAGATGCCCCCTGAGCTCTCTGGGGCCACAGGAGATGGGAGGTTGCATGTTCTCTCATGCTGCCACGTTGGTGGTGAGGGAAACCTGCAGGATCTCGCTGGTCACTTCCGAGCATGTCCGTAAACTCTCAGGTGGTGTCGCTCTGTACCTCACTCCCAGGTCTTGATGGAGACGGGAGAGAGGAGGGTCCCTTTAAGTGACAAACTAGTTCTCTCTGAACCTCCCAGAATCCACCAAGCCTATGGAATCATGTAATTTTAAAGACACACTCAACTCCATCACATATGTCTTAGAAGGTTTTTTTTTCCCCTCTGTTGAAATGTACTGCCTTTTAAATCATCATTCATTCATCCTAAATATTATTTTTGGTTTATATATTGTTTATTTTTGTGACTTGTTAGGTCATGAACATTGGCTTTTGCCCTTCCTCTTGACCTTGATCTCTGCTGGAACTCTAAAGCCTACATTTTGAGACTCTAAGTCTGGGAATGTTTCCTCTTAACTTCGGCTGTTGTTGCTTTGGACTCTCCTACCAGAGGCAGTAAGCTCAGTTTGTGCCCCCAAGTGTGGGGAAGGGTGATGTCTCCGCTCCAGGCAAAAGTGATTTATTAGAAACGATAAGTCACAGGCATCAACAGCAAGCCATTGCCTGCCTACGGTAACGATGCTGAGTAAAAGGTTCCCGAGCATTCAACGTGCTGTGAGATAAAACATGATTCAGAGAAGGCTCTCCCTTCAGGTTAATTCCAGGAGGGCTGTACGAGCTTTGAGAAATCCTCAGTATTCCATCTCACGTTGAACATAAAAACAGGAGTAGCAAGTGGAGTAAGCACCCTATGGTTATTCCCATGTCTGTGCCAGGCGCTTTTCCGTAGTCACGTGATCTTTCCTTGCCGAGGCAGAGCTGTCAGTGCGCCTGTTTTCCAGGTGAATTGAAGGGACCTGGTCAAGGCCCCAGAGAGATTCAACTCCAGTCTGCCGGACGCACGCTGGTCCTTGACTCAGGTTTGGGGCCTCCCTCCTTGACGTTCCAAGAAGCTGGACCCGAGGACCCTTCCGTTTTCTCTCTGTCACTAAGGGGTAAGCATTTTTACTCCCTTTGACAGTAACTGCTTCCAGTATCACATGTTCAAGGTGAAAATGCTCTTCGTGGCAGTGTGGTTTTAGCACCACTTTTTTTTTTTTAATTTATCGTTTCAAAAAAGTAAAGCGACAGGACTTCCCTGGTGGTGCAGTGGTTAAGAATCCACCTGCCAATGCAGCGGACATGGGTTCGAGTCCTGGTCTGGGAAGATCCCACATGCTGTGGAGCAGCTAAGCCCATGCACCACAACTACTGAGCCTGTGCGCCACAACTACTGAGCCCCACGCCACAACTGCTGAAGCCTGCACGCCTAGAGCCTGTGCTCTGCAACAAGATAAGCCACCGCAATGAGAAGACCGTGAACCACAATGAACAGTAGCCCTGGCTCCCCGCAACTAGAGAAAGCCCGCGTGCAGCAACAAAGACCCAACGCAGACAAAAATAAATAATTAATAATAATAATAAAAAAAGTAAAGTGAGGAATGTGCAAGGAGCTGGGTTCTTAACTCCAATAACATCCAATAACAGCCTCGCACCCCTTCATTCCAGGGGCTGGTGCCAGGTAGAAGTGTTAGGAGAGACTGAGAAACAGGAAAGAAGGAGCCCCCGTGCAACTTTCAGGACCCCAATAGGTTCTTGATGTTAGTGAACTTTAGCGCCCTGTGGGGAGTTTGCAGAAAATGGCAGAACTTGGACCTCAGCCCACAGCTTTCCATTCCGTAGCTCTGCGGCGGGTCTAGAAGTTAGGTTTTTCACTAGTTCCCCGCTGGCCCTTCAGTGCAGGAGACCTGCAGACCTTGCTTTGTGGAATCCGACACCAAACCTTCCATCCCTGCCAGTAACAGCCCCGAGGCCAATCTCAAGGGGACTCTGGACTTTGAACTAGCTTCAAAGCAGCTTGGTGTAGTGGGACCTCCTGAAACCTGGAGCCAAATCCAAGCCTCATCTTAAGCAAGTCGCTGTAGCTTCTCTGAGCCTCGGCTTTATCACCCAGAAGACAGGGGCTCGCCCATTCCTTCCCATGATCAGCCCTCGGAGCCTACTTGTGCCAGGTGTTACGCTGGCTTTGGAAATTCAGCACTGGGCGATGCACAGAACCTGCCTCTCCTCCATGCCCCCCTCCACCAAGGAGCTCACTGATGCAGGGGAACGGACAAGCAGGGTATGGGGATCTGGGAAAGGCTGGAGGAAATTGCAACATCAGGAAAGGCTTCCCTAAACACCTGGAGCCGAAGCTGAAGCCTGAAAGACCTCAGAGTGAGCAGAGCAGGGGGAGAGCCAGCGTGCTGCACAGAGGGGCAGCCACTGTAAGCACCTGAGCTGAGCGAACTCACGGGGAAAACTTCACCTGCTTCCTTGTGGCTGGAACACAGCTGGGAGAGGTTAGGCTTGAGGAGTGGGCAGGGTCTTGTCAGCCTCGGGAAGCTTGGACTTCTTGCCCTTTGGCAAAGGGGACCCCTGAGAAGGTTTGGATCAAGGGACAGAGAGACGGGGAGCAGAGGTGGGAAGACAGGTCAAGAGGCTGCTGCAAGAGAGTAGCCAGGATGGATGGTGACCTGCTGTAAACAAGCAACATCACAGGTGGAAAGAAGCAGGCTGGAGAGGTAACGGGGAGAGGATCAAGTCAAGGAGACTGATGTAAGTGGAACAGGAACGTAGGAGCAGTCTGGGCACCCTCCGTGCTTAACATCTAAAGCAGTGGTAGATACTCAAAAATCGTTATTGGATAAATGAAAAGTTGTGCGAATTTTCTTTGTTCTCAACCCTGTCTGGCTATGAAGAACAGATGAGATCTTCATATAAAAGCACTAGAAACTTGTACAAATTCAGAAAGTGGTTCAGCTACTAAAACAGAGTCCCAAAATAGTAACGGCTGCAACATAATAGAAGGTTATCTTTCTCTTTCATGCAACAGTCTGTGTAAACATATGGGGCTGATAGGTCAGCTTCACAGTCGTCTGAAATCCAAGCTCCTTCTCTCTTGTTGGTCTTCCATCTTCCATGCATTGTTTCCATCTCATGGCCCAATATGGCTGCTTTAGCCCCTGCCACCACATCTGCATTCCATCCATTTCCATTTTATCTGTGTGCCAGCCAGTGATAAAGGGGAAAGGGCATGCACTTCCTTTAAGGACATGACACAAAGTTGTACACATCACTTCTAGTCATATACTTTGGCCAATACTCAGTTATACGACCATACTCACCTGCAGGAGAGGCTGGGAATTGCATTCTTATTCCAGCAGTCATAGTCCCAGCTAAAACATGACGATTCTATTTCTAAAAGGAGAGGGGAGAAAAAACTGGGGGAGACAAATAGTCGGCCACAGTACTCATCATTTGAAACCCATTTAGCAAATTCTAACACTTGTTAAATCTGGATGGTAGACACATGGGGTTGATTAGATTATTATTCTCCGTAGTTTTCTGTATGTTTGAAACACTTGATAATGATAAAAAGTGCTATATTGAAGTGAGCATCTCCACCATTTATCTCCATTTTTCTCTGTCTCTGCCAGTTACTCATTGTGATTTGTTATTTGGGGCTACAAATAACAGCATATCTGATTAAGAGTAACTTAAAGAAGAGGAGTTTGTTACTCAACAAGAAGCCTGAAGACTGGGGCTTCCAGGGTTCCATCAGCAGTTCATTCGTGTCAGGATCCTCATCAACTCAGTGGTTCTCTAAACCTTTCTTCATGCTCCCAAAACAGTTGCCACAGTCCAGATGTCATCTATTCACACCACTGCATCCAGAGCATTTCTCTCGACCTTGGCACTGTTGACATCTGGGGCAGATTAGTCTTGGTCGTGGCACCTGTCCTATGCATTGTAGGATGTGGCCTCTACCCACTGGATGCCAGTAGCACCACCTCCTTAGTTGTGATAATCAAAAATGTCTCCAGACATTGCCAGATGCCCCATGGGGGACAAAATCACTCCCAGCTGAGAATAACTGGTCCAAACTAGGAAAGAAGGGAAGGAAAAAGGAAAATATTTTCTCAGTGCAGCTTATTCTCTCTTCAGTGAGAAACACATTTTCCAGAAGCCCCAGAAGACCTTCCCCTTGACTTCCATGGGCCGGGGTGGGTCACATGCCCACACTTTACTGCAAGAGACCCTGGAATGCAGCTTCTGCCATTTTCTGCTATTCTAGGAGGGAGTGGCTCTGCTAGGGAAGGAGGAGGATGGAGATGGCTGTGGTGTGTGTGCTTAGCAGCATCTGCGTGATGGGATTTCACAGGAGGGACCAGGTATCTTTCCAGAGGTCTTTAAACAGGCGGCAAGGACTGTCTGTGGAGACAGCCTGACTTGAAGGATGCGGCTCCCTGATATTAGTGTTACATGCTTTACACCATGGACGTGATGAATTGTCGCCTCACCTCTGTGGGGAGGGACTATTTTTATCCCTCTTACAGAGGTGAAGACATGAGGCTGAGAAGGATGAAGCCACTTGCTGCAGGTCCCACAGCTCCTGAACGGGGCAGCTGAGTGCTGTATCTGTCTGTCTCCAAAGCCCATGTGTGTCACAGAGTCCTGTCAGGGGACAGAAGCCACACCAGCTTTTTTCACAGAAAGAATTAGTGTAAAGGATTGTGAACTGTGTTAAAAAAAAAACTCAAGAGGCAACAAGAGAACATGAAGGTGTCACAGAGGAAGCAACTTCTGGGAGCAGCTGCCACGCCAGGGCTGGGGGGACAAGGAAAGGAGCTGTTGAAGCCTGCGGGAGGGTCACCACGGGCTCGGCCCCGGGCCTCTGAAGCGGGCACTGGCCAGCTGGTGCTGGTGGCCCTGCACAGCACAGAGAGGCCGGCAGTGGGACTCTTGGAAAAACTACAGATGAGAACAGACTGCTCCAGCTGCAGTGAAGATGTACTGGGAAGATGCTGAAGCCAGAGCTGGAGCAGGAAACAGACAGGACAGAGCGTGTGCTCCTGCATCCTCCAAGCCCACCAGCCGGAGGAGAAGGACAGAGCGTGTGCTCCTGCATCCTCCAAGCCCACCAGCCGGAGGAGAAGGAAGGTGGTTTTCAGAGACCCAGCCCAGCAGCACAGGGCAGAGCTCAGAGAGGTGAGGGGCTCAGGAGCAATCCTTAATAATCAGCTCACCGGCCAGCCTTCTTCCCTCCCTGCCGGACGCTGGGAGCTAGGCGGGCTTCCTGGAGAGGGCAGATGATTGGTTATCTGCAGGGCTGGGGCCAAGAGATAGCCCTTCAGGATCCTTCGGTGCTCGGGGGGCCGGCTTGAGAGGAGATGCGGCAGGGCCACAGATAAATCCAACTGGCCGCCGGATTTCCAAGCTCCCCAGTGCCTTGCTTGATGTCACAGGGCTCTCAGCTGTCATCATCCCATTGAAGCTCATTCTGCTACATCTTCCTGTACTGCAGAAGCTAGACGGGAAAAAAGGAGCCACTTCCCTGGTTCCTTTGCACCTAGGATATTTGGGATGCGATTCTGCTCCTCTAGCTGAGATTTGAAGGATGGTGAGGCCAAGGCCGTCCGTCTTCCTGCTGCCTTGGGTTTTCTGGAACCATCCAGTTTTTTCATAACTGCATTTCAGTGACCATTCGCCAATTATGTGCAAGGTTTAGGGGTCTTTGCAGAGGTGAAGGCTTCTTGTTTCCAGGCTCACAGCTTCTACTGTGTGTTCTTGAAGCCAGAAGTTCTGACAGCTGCATGTGGGTCGGCACTTTCCTGAGGGAGGTAGGTTCACCAGCTTCCTTGGTGGGGCAGTTCTGCTGTGTTTTTCCTGGAAAGCCAGCCCAGAGACTGCTCCTTTTGAAATTCCAGTGGCTTTTGTAAGCACGTATTACCTTCTAGTAATTTCTTTTTTAAAAAAGTAGGTAGAGGGGCTTCCCTGGTGGCGCAGTGGTTGAGAGTCCGCCTGCCGATGCAGAGGACACGGGTTCGTGCCCTGGTCCAGGAGGATCCCACATGCCGCGGAGCGGCTGGGCCCGTGAGCCATGGCCGCTGGGCCTGCGCGTCTGGAGCCTGTGCTCTGTGGCAGGAGGGGCCACGGCAGTGAGAGGCCCACGTACCGCAAAAAAAAAAAAAAAAAAAACAAACAAACTAGGTAGAGTGGCTCCTTGCTTCTGCAGCTGAACGCTGACAACTTCAATCATGCCCGTGATCTTCACAACAACACTGATTCCATCTTACCGATGAGAAAACCGAGGCCCACAGTAGTTCAGCATCCGGCTTGAGGTCACACTAAGTAGTCAGTATTAGTGTCAGAACCACAATATGAGCCCAGATCTTCTGCTCCCTAACCCTGTGCCTTCCCACGTAATCCCAGGAGGGTGTGGTTTTTAAACTGTAGTTGAAAGTGCGGTCTGAAGCCCACATTTCACTTGCAAATCAGAAACCACTTTTGTACTGAATTAATTTGATCCTGATTCTTGTTTGTTTCAATTGCATGATTGAAAAGGAATAATGATTCTCCTCTGGAAAATAATGATTCTCCTATCAGGTTGAGTGGCTGTGATTGGCAGGGCCCCGCGCACACACACACAGTAGCCTCACGGCGGCTGCAGGTGGGTGCCCTGTGCTGTTGACCCTTGTCCCCAGCCCCGGGCATGAGTGTAGGACAAGATGGTACAGAAGGGTTCATGATTTCTCAGGCCATTCAGTGCCAGGTGCTTGGCCCCGGGGTGAATCACATGATTGTTGACCATCTGTGTGCAGTGCGGGTGGCCACACCCTGGTACAGATCAGAAAACACCATTCTTTAAGGTCACAGTTGATCAGCAGGTGCATGGGGTGGCCGTAGTTTTGACCAGCTCAGCCTCCTGTCCTCGCCTTGCTGGTAACAGGGTGACAGCACCCTTGTTTTCCTTTGCAGGGGGCCTTCCCATCCTCAGGCCATGTGAGGTTTCTATCGCAGGCTCCAGGGGGAAGGCCTGACTCGGGCCTGAATAAGTACCACATTCCATCCCTGGATTACAAGGATTTGGTCAGGTGTTAACCTGTGGCCCAAGTGAGCTATAGGAGAATTGGTTCTGTGACTTCTCTTGAATTATTGGGAAAGAGAAGGTGTTTCTTTCTGTTGGAGTAAAAGATGCAAGTATGGATCTGCTGGGGTTAGTTACCCCAGGCAGACAGCCTGTCAAAAGGTGGAAACCGGGGAGGGGCAGTGGGGAGGTAGAGCCAAAAGAGAGAGAGGAGACAGATTCCCAATGACATTGTTTACAACGCTGGATCCAGCCCTACCTGAAACCATCTCCTCCCACCATAGGTTTCTCAGTTATGCAAGACAGTGAACTCCTCACTTTGCTGAAGCCAGTTGGAGTTGGCCTCTTAGTTACTTTCACTTCACTGTATCCTGACTGCTACACAGATCCTTTTTCCAGGGGTGTTCCATGTTCTTTCCACCAAACCAAGCTGTCCCGCTACCTCCCACCCCAGGTGGGTTAAGCTTGGATTGGTCTAAACTACAAATGACTGAACTCCTCCAGGATTGCCAACCTAGCTTCTCATGTGGCAAACACTCAAGGTTCAGTCTGTCATGCTTCTTTTATTTCTCCAAATTTTTATTTCTCCAAATTAACTTAGGATTGGCTTAAGATGACACCTACCAAGTTGCCCTGAAATCAGTGTCCCCCTCGTAGGGCTTTTGCTCTCTGCTTCCCTGGATTGTCAGTGGGAAGGCATCCTGGAGAAGGGGGACAGCTGAACTGAGTTTTGAAGAGTTTTGCATTATTAATACATTAAAGAGCAGGAGAAATGCCCTCCAGGGAACCATCAATCTGTGTGAAGGCAGATACAAACAAGAACAGGGTGAAGGCTTGGAGTTTTATGGTGAGGTCAGAGAGCTCCACCAATTTTTTCTTTTAAGACCTTCCATTAAAATGTCATATATAGAGAGAAAAATGTGCATATAAGTGTGCAGCTGGGTGAATTTTCACCTAGAGAACACAGCCATGTCACATGCCTATGGATCCAGAAGCAGAGCATAATCAGTGCCCATGAAGCTACATGTCCCTTTTCTGTCACTATGCCTTCCAGGGGGAAGGTCTATCCTGACTTCTCACATCCACACCCTGGGCTAGTTTTGCCTGTTTTCAACTTTATGAAAATGGAATCAAATTTTTCCTGTCACTGGCATCTGTTATTCAGCATTGTGAGGTATGCACATCCTTCTCATCATATGTAGTTATATGTTGTTTATGCTCAATGCTGTAGGGCAGGGTTCAGCAAACTTTTTCTATACAGGACTAGATAGTAAATATAGGAGTCTTCTCAGGCCATTTGATCTCTGTCACAACTACTGAACTCTGATGTTATCGTGTGAAAGCAGCTATGGACAATGTTTAAACCAATGGACAGGGCTGTGTCCTAAGAAAATGTTATTTACAAAAACAGGCAACCTGGATTACAAACAGAGTGCCGTAGTTTTCCAACCGCTGCTGTAGAATATTCCATTGTGTGAATATACTACAATTTCTTCATCTATGCCGTTGATGAGTTTTGGGTTAGGTTTTAATTTGAGACTATTTATGAATAGTGATATGAACATTCTTGTACATGTGTTTGGTGAACAGATGTTTGCATTTCTGCTGGGTATGTTCCAAGGAGCGGAATTGCTGGGTTGTAAGTTGTACATATGTCCAGCTTTAGAAGCTGCTGCTCAGTAGTTTTGCAAAGTGGTTGTACCAATTTATTCTCCTCTATCTACACGCAGCCATGTCTGCGTCCCAGTTGCTTCATTTCTTTGCTAACGCTTGGCATTTTCACGTCAACCTTTCAGGTGGGTGCATACTGGTATCGCTTTATGGTTTCAACTTGCGTTTCCCTGATAAGTAATGCAGCTCAGCTCCTTTTCATGTGTTCATAGCCGTTTTGGATATCTTCTGTGTGAAGTACCTCTTCCAATAACTTTTTATGCCTTTTATTTGCATCAATTACCTTCTGCCTCGATGATAAGTCTTGCTGTCTCCTTCGGGGAGTGTGTCTATTTTCTAAACTCAGGAGTCTTCAGGAGCCCATGTTATGCATATGTTACTAATTTGTCTTTAATTCTACTGTGAGATGTTTGCCCTCTAAGAATCTGTTTCAGGTTCTTTTCCCTTAAGAAATTTTGATCCTGTGCTTGCATGTGTAAGTTCTTTCCCAATTCTTCTTCCTTCAATACGCGGTAGCTGCCAAATAGACTTCTCTTCTTTATCTACCACATTTAGACAAAATAAAACAAACAAAACGATCTCTACTTCAGCCTTCATGGGTGCTTTGATTTTGAGCTCTCTCCCTACTTCCCACATCCATCCTTCTCTCCCCCTGGTAGTTCTCTCCTTCCCCACTGGAACTCCCACTAGCCCCTCCTCATCTTATCTCCTTTATTGACTATTTTAATGAATTAAGAAAAAGCCCCATAGCCAATCAGACAAGTTCCCTTCCCAGAGAGCAAAGGCAAAGCTGATAGAATTTTTCTTTAGCATTTAAGATGACAAGGCTGTGAATATTCTCATGACTGCCTATCTTTGTCTTTGCCACTGGTAGGTTCTGTGTCCATGCCAATAAATATCGTTTTGAACGTTTTTAAAAATGGAAAACAAGTTAGGGGTCTCTCTTATTTGATCCTTGCAATTAAGGACACTGAGCCCATGACTACCGTGGGAACTTATTTTCGAGGACTCTGCTTCCTGAGGACTAACCATGGGGCAGGTACTATGTGCATCAGGTGTCCCTAAGATCATCCCTAGGTGTGATGATTTGCTAAGAGGATTGAGCATATAGTTGAACTCAGGGCTTCTTGTGGCAAAAGGATACAGAGGGAAATCCACAAAGGGAAAAGGCACGTGCAGCACAGTCCAGGGGAAATCAGGCACAAGCACGCCGAGCCCTCTCCCGGGGAGTCACAAGACAGGCATAATTTCTCCAGCAATGAGTTGTGACAACACATACGGAACGTTACCTTCCAGGGATGCTCATTAGGGACTCAGTGCCCAGGGTCTTTACTGGGGCTGGTAAATAGGCACTCCTTGCCTGGCATGTACCAGATTTCCCTGAAGGGAAACAAGTGTTCAGCAGAAACCACACTGTTTGTGCGGATAGTTTAGCTACCCTTGTCAGGGAATGATGGGAACCTTCCTGAAATCTGCCTTCCCAGATGCCAGCTAAGGGCCAACTTTGTAAGCAGACCTTTCAAAGGACAGCAGCCGGACCAGCTATGATAAGGCATTTTGGCAGAGTGAGGCATTTGAAATTCACAAGCCCTCCCAGCAACATCACAAAGCTGTCCAATCATTATCCCTACTTGGAGGAGAAAAGACTAAGTCTCAGAGAGGGTGGAGAACTCTACTAAGAGCTAATAAGTGGTAAAACCTGGACATAGACGAAGTGAAATTACAGGCCACGTTGTTCTCACCATGCCCCACTGCCTCTCAATTCTTTAATCTTAATATTTAACTGCTTAACAGCCAACCTTTGCTGAGTCTTTTCTACGGGCCAGGCGCTGTGCTAGATGCTTCTGCAACAGCTCATTTAAGCCTCTTGAGGGTGTGTGTTATTATTATCCCCATTTTGCAGATGAGAAAACTGAGGCACAGAGCTATTGAAAAATGAACACCATCAGGCCATAATAATTGTGGCTACGTGCTGGGTGCTTCCGAGGTCCAGACACGGTGGTAAACATTTTCCATGCTCATTAATCTTCATGATATCCTTATAAGGTAGAACTGCCGCAGCTCCAGAATTGGGGATGGGAAGGGGTTAGGGATGGCAGTCTGGCTGGAAGGGGCTTGAGGTTTATATATCCCTTTACCTGAGATTGAGGAAACCCGCCTACCCGTGTCAGGGGTGGGGGTGGGGGGAACCTCCAGGGGAGTAGGCGCCGCTTTTGTCCCCAGTTTATGGATGAGGTTCAGGACTAGGAAGTAACATGCTTAAGCCACACAGCAGCTCCCGTGGGTGCCCTGGTTCCACTGCCCCAAGGCACGTTCCTCCTGCGTGGAGCTGCCAGCTTTGCCCAGCTGCTTCTCCTCAGCGGCCTCTGTAGAGCAAAGGTGAGCTGAGGGTGGATCTTAATGGAGCAAAGCTAGTACGAGGAGAAGATCCAAAGTTCCAGAAAGCAAGCCTGATGCAGGGCTCCAGGAGTTCAGAGGAGAGTAAGGCAGATGCTTCCAGGAGAAGCACCGGGCAACTCATTCACACAGTCCAGAAGGAGGGGAGCCGACTCAAGGCTTTGATGAACTTTCAGTGCGAAGTGCCCTGTTTTGTTAGGTGGAGATGGGCCCCACGTGAGTCCTTCCTCATCCTCTCCCACGCCTACCTTTGCCCCACCCTGGCCCCCACCCATCAGAGGAGGAACTTACTTGAGCGAGGGAAAGGGCTCCTTGGAACCCTTGCCCTCAGAGGAGAAGACGTGGACCTGGCTGAGGCCGAGCAGCTGAGGACGTCTGCAAGCCCAGGGTGCTAACTGGCGCTTCTAGCAGTTACAAGATACAAGATACAAGAGAGGGAAGCGAGGTAGAAAACACAGGGCCAACCAGAGGGCTCTGCTGGCTCTGCTGAGTCCCTGCCGTGTCATGCACACCTGTCCTGAGGCGATGCAATTGGTGAAACATGCCCCCCTCCCTCCGAAAACTGACAACCAGTGTTGATTTTGCCGATTCTAGAAAGTAGTGGCTAATGTTATCGTGCTAATCTTGCAGTGTAGTGTGGTGTCGAGTTTATTTTCAGGGAAGAATTCACTTTATTCTTTTTTTAAGACTTTTTTTTTTTGATGTGGACCATTTTTAAAGTCTTCTTGAATTTGTTACAATATTGCTTCTGTTTTATGTTTTGGTTTCTGGGCCCAGAGGTATGTGGGATCTTAGCTCCCTGACCAGGGATCAAACCCACACCCCCCTGTGTTGGGAGGCAAAGTCTTAACCACTGGACCGCCAGGGAAGTCCCGAGACTTCACTTTAATTTAGAGCATCACGGGGCCTGAAGCTGCTGCTTCCGTTGCATTTTCCCTGCAGTTTGCAGAGAAATGAAATAAGACAGCAGAGATTGCCAAGTTGGGCACTTGCAAGGACTCTGGAGGCAGCCCTTGTGAAGTGTGTAGGGTTGTTCCAAGGGCAAATTAGTGCTCAGTGGAGACGCGACTTGTGTCTACGTTTGAAGGCCCATCCCCTCAGCTAAGCACCCGGCGCACAGGGGTGACTAAACCTCTCCAGCTAGGGAACCGAGGACAACACGGTGCTACCCTGACTCTCCAGTTCAGGCCAACTTTGGTTAGGTCACTTCGGTTCCCCAGGCCTCAGCTTCCTAATCTGCAAAATGGAAGTAACCATCCTTCCTAAGGCTGTGGTTGAATGAGACAATGAACAGCAAATGTGGGGCACTTAGCATCTGGCACCAGAAAGTGGTTCATAAACGTCAGGCGCTGCTTCTGCTGCTGATGCTATAGTGACCACGGGGTAATACGAGCAAAGGACGTGAGCGCAGCCCAGTGATGCAGGTGGGAGGAAAGGCTTCCGTATCAGCTCAGGGGCGCCTGCTCCGATTCTCACCTCTGAGAGCAGACAGTGGATGTTTGCCACCAACCCTTCCTTCCCTCCCACCTTCCTTCAGCTCCTGGAATTTCCTTCAGGTATTAAATACCCCCATGCAGCCAGGGCCTTGGTGAAAGCTGACTCCACCCCCTTGGTCCGGCAGTGAGCCCCGATTGGCTTACAGGGATCAGCACCGTCCATTTCCTGCCCAGTCATTGGTTTGCAGGCAAGCATGTGACCTAGGGGATCCAATCAGGGTGCATCTTGTTTGAACCTGCATTCACCTGCCCCGCATGGGATGTGGAAAGGCGTGGCCGCGGGATGCAGGCAGCCTTGATGGGGATGTTGCTGAGACGGCAGAGCTGAGGAATAGAAAACACCTGGGCCACATGTAGCATTGTTAAGTCTCGGGAAACATCCAACCCGGAAGCTGGATCTTACCTGCACTTTCCGTTTGGACAAACCAGATCTCGGTTGCGCCAGCCAGTGCAAGTTGCCTTTCTTGGTTACTTGCAACCAGAAACACCCTGTCGGGATGCACTCCTGTAGGTGTAATTGTTCAGCTTCCATGTTTGCCTTGGAGAGGACAGTGACCTTTTCTTATCCTCTGTGTTCGCAGCTTCTCGCCAGAGTCTAGGACACCTCAGGCACTCCATCATCGCTTGTTGAATTCATGGGACGTCACTTACCTCATGGAACTTGTAGTCTCCTTGAAAAATGAGACACATGTGTCTGCATCTAAATAAGATGTGAGACAAGCTGGGACCAAGGCCCGGTGCTAGTTCTACAGGAAATCGATGCTGTCATACTTGATCTTCCTCCTTGAAGCGACCTTATGACGCTGGACAAACAGGACAAACAGCGGACGCCAAAACCACCCGTGTGGACCAACTGGGCTTGGGAAATATTCATGGAGACCAGGGGAGGTTTTCTTCCTTAAAAGGTAAGTTGGAATTTATTGAAACTAGGAGACAGGCCCCATACAAAGTGTCCATTAGAACACGTTTGGTTCAAATGGGGCAGAAAAATTGGTCGCAAAAATGGCTTAAGCAAAACGAGAGAGAGGGAGAGAAAACGTATTGGTGTGTGAAAGAAAAATCCAGGGGGAGCTCCACCTTCAGGGACATAGTGAGCAGAACCTTAGCTCTTCTCTGTCACCCAGAACTGCCTTTCTCTGTGTTGGCTTCAGTCTCTTGCTCTGCCTGGGAGCAAAATGACGGCGGCATCTGCCACCACTACATCCCCATGGGCTCCCAGCTGCATCTCCTCTACCTCATTGGCCCAAGGGCCCATCCCAGTACCAGTCACTGTGGCTGGGTGAGGGTCATGCTTTGATTAATTTGGGCTTTGGACACACGCTTCACCTCTTTGGGAGGGTCTCATTGGCTGGTCCCTAAGACATTAGGGAACACTCTTGCCAGAAGGAGGGTGAGGGGTCCTGGGGACAAAAGCAAGAGCGATGGACAGAAAGAGTGGAAACAAAGATATTCTCCCATTTTCACGGCACACACGGTGGAAGGCCTACCATTCCTCAGACTGCGCTGGGACTAGGGGACAAATGAGGGACAGGGCTTGGCTTTGAGGAGTTCACAGCTCAGAGGACAGGTGAGCGTTTATTCCTGTCTGGCTTAAAATAAGGACGAGGCACAGAGCTGCACAGGACCTCTGGTGTCTCCCAGCCCCTTTATCTCTTCTCTTTCTGTAGGAAGATGGAAATCCCTTCAACCCTTATCACGGTGTCACGTGAATGTGCTTAGGATTGGACCAGCTTCTTGTCCTCTCTGCTTCGGTTTCTGCATCTTTAACATCAGGATTATAAGAGCATGTGCCTCCCAGGGCTGTAGAGAGGGAGAAGAGACGTGGTGCCTGGGAAACACTGAGCATAGCACCGGGGTCTGAGTGAGGGCTCCGTGAAGGTTAACTCTGTCCTGTTTCATTGGGGTGATGTCAGTGGTATTGGGACAAGTCTGCCTGTAACATGCTTCTTTTCACTCTTCGTGGAGGATGGATGGAGAAGAGGGTAGAGCCAGACTGCCTGGCTGTGGGTTTGTGTCTTAGTCTGCTTGGGCTGCCATAACAAAGTACCACAGACTGGGGGGCTTAAACAACAGACATTTATTTTCTCACAGTTCTGGAGGCTGGAAAGCTGAGATCAGGGTGTCAGTATGATTGGGTTCTGGTGAGAGCTCTCTTCCTGACCTGCAGCTACTTTCTTGTTGTGTCCTCACAGGGCAGGGATTGAGAGGGGTGGAGGAGGGACAGGGAGGGAAGGGGAGGGACAGAGAGAGACAGAGAGCTATCTCTTCCTCTTCTATAAGGTCACAGTTCTATCAGATTAGGACCCCACCCTTCTTATTTCATTTAACCTTAATTGCCTCCTAAAGATCTTATCTCCAAGTATAGTCACACTGGGGGGTTAGGGCTTCAACATATGAATTTTAGGGGGACACAGTTTAGTCCATAGCAAACAACTTAACCTTCCTAGACCTCAGTTTGCACATCTGTGTCTCATAATAGACTTATAAGACTTATCTCATAAGTCTGTTATGTGTATAGAAAGTACCCAGGATATCTTCATCACTACTCTTTTTTTCTCTTACTAGCTAGCAACCAAGGACTTTGATTTAGCTCAGCAGCCCCGACAGCCTCTGGCTCCATCCCCAGCACATAGTGCGTGTTCAGCGATTGTTGGTTTAGTGAATCCATAACGTATTGCTTCGTTTGCACAGTGCTGTGTGCACTGGTGAGATGTTGGGGTATCAGGCCACTGTGTGTGACACATTAACTAAGATTCAGATTCAGCTATTGTTACAAAGAAACTAAAATAACAGTATCTGAATCAAGGCAGTTTATTTTTCCATCACATGACAGTCTGGATGAGGTGATCCAGAGCTGGGACAGTGGCTTCATGGCATCAGGGACCCAGGCACCTTCCCTGTTGTGGCTCCGTGATGCCTCGGATATTCCTCTCATTTGAATAACCCAAGATGGCTTCCTCTCATCTGCATGGTCCATGTTCCAGGTAGCAAAGCGGGGACAGAGATGAAGGAAGAGTGCGTCACTTCCCTCCAAAGGCATCCCGTTGAACAGAGCTTGCTTGTGCAGCCATGCCTAGCAAGGGAGCTGGGTAGTGTGGTTGCCGGTTGGGTGTCCATGAGTTCCATCAGAAAGTGGGGATTCTGTCACTAGCAGAGACAAGCGGGGATTGGATATTGGGGCACAGTTAGCAGTCTCTGCCCAAGACTTCTGCTTCTCCAGGGGCAAGGGCTAGATCTCTGCCTCACGGATGAAGAAGAGCCCAGGTGGGAGGTGAACTGGGATTTGTCCAAAGAGAGATGTCCTTTAGGAAGATGAAGGCCGTGGAGAAGGTCTTGTTGGCGAGCCGACACAGGATCTTCAGTCAACCGGGACCCTCCCTTCTCACCCCTCTGCGCTGGGACCCTGCTAAGGCCCTGCCCAGGTAAAAGAAGGAGGCAGTTTCATTTATTGTCAGATCCCCAGGGCCCATCAAGGAGATGGAGGGGACGTAGGCCTGGCCTGCAGAGCTCTGGAGGGACCCAAGGCGAATTGCGCCACTGCTTCCCTCTGAGTGGGAGACGTGGCTTCAAGGACAAGGAGAAATTTCGAAGTCAAGAGAAAAATAGCTTCTCTAGGCGGTACCTTCCTTTAGAAGCAGAGCTTGCTTCCTGTTCCTCTGGGCAGCCCCAGTGCTACATGAGGCCTGGCACATAGTAGGCATGCTACTGAACAAATAATTTCTTGCAGTTTTTCCTCCACTTCTTTAGACTTCAAAGACTTGGGCTCAGGAGGTGAATATTGCCTTATGATTTATTTTGATCACTCAGCAACGTGAGGCCCAGTGCCTGGCACATAGTAGGTGCTCAGCTGTATGGTTTCCCAGCACCTCTGGAAATGCATCATGTATCATCAGGCCTTTGGAAAAGGAGGGTCTCCATCCTTACAACCTCCTTGCTATGGAGTCAGGGCTGACCAATTCTTAAACATGTAGAAAGGGAGAGCGGTGATAACAGCTTTAATAACAGTGCGCACCAACTGAGCACCTACTGTGTGCTGGACGCTATGCCAGGTGCTTGACAAGTTCTCTCAAATCCTTCACCAGCCCTTCAACGTGAGGATTATTATCTCCATTTTCTAGAGGCAACTGAAATGAGGCGAGAAATCAGCTCATCCCTTTAGAGCAGAGATTGGCAAACCATGGCCCCTGGGTCAAATCTGGCCCGCCACCTGTTTCTGTAAATAAAGTTTTATTGGCATACAGCCACTGCCATTCATTTACATAATACATGCAGCTGCTTTCCCACTACAACGGCGGAGTAGTTGCGACAGAGACCATATGGCCCGCAAAGCCTAAAATATTTACTATCTGGCCCTTTACTGAAAGTTTGTCCGGTTTAGAGGAAACATGTGAATACTTTCTTTTTGCCAGGCTGGAAATCAGACCAGGAAAGGTTTTGCAAGCCATGGTGAGGCACTGAGCCTTGTTGGGCTGGCAGAGGATTGTCCCTGCAGGGGGCTGAATGTGTGTTTCAGGACAACCAGTCTGGCTGCTGAATGGAGAATTACTAGCAGCGAGCGAGGGAAACCTATTAGGAGTTCGCTGAAATAATCCAGGCAACAGAAGGCTGGGCTGAAAGGTCCCGGTGGGGTGAGAGGTTTAGGAGGGAGAATCCACAGGACTGGCAGTGATTATCTGGAGGTGAGCGGGGGAGAGAAGACTTAGAGAAAAGCTTCAGTCTGGGGAGGGGTTAGAGGTGACATTCACTGAGCTAAGAAACCAGGAGGCGGACGAGCAGCTGGTGTGCGGAGCAGGGAGTTTAGTTTGGGAGGTGTTGAGTTTGAGGTGTCTGCTGGATGTCTCAGCCGAGATGGCCAGCTGGAGGGTGGCCCTGTGCGTCTGGAGCTCAGGAGGGAGTGCCGGGTGTGCCCTGGAAGGTAGAGGGTTCAGGGTCCCCAGCAGGGAGGGCGTAAAGAATGGACTGAACAGTGGGGTGCGATTCAGACCTGGGGCCGAGTTCTTGAAAACCCAGGTTCTTGTCTCTCCAGCACCGCGCTTTTCCTCGTGTCTTCCTGAGACCACCTCTTGAGGGTCGGGTGGAGCTGCAGCCAGGAGGGGCGTCCGGAACGAAGCAAAACCCAGCCCATCCCCCAAACAGGCAGGCCCAATCCTGGCCTCAGAAGCAGGGAGAGAATTGTCTGTCTACCTAGTCAGAGATCCCAGGAGAACTAGAGGCTGTCACTTTCTGAGAACTTGACACCTGTCACACTGACGAGGCCTTTCCTGGTGCCTCGCACCCCCAGCTGTGTTTCTGCTCTGAAGCGAGGCTCTGGGGAGCTGGGCTGCCCCCCCATAGGGATGCTTTTCTGGAGTTGTTTCCTCCTGTGGGCTCAGGTGAGCGCTTGCCTGCTGGAGAGAGCCGGAATGGGCCCCAGCCTGTCCCCGGGTACCATCTTGAGTATACACGGCGTCCAGGAGGCATGCCTGATACGGGTCTGGAAACGGGTGGCAAGTGGGAGGCCTCCTACATGCTGGAAATTCTTTGCACCTTAAAGAAGGCTGAGGAAGTCTTTCTCCTCCAGAGATATGACTGCTACCTCAGACTTATTTTTTGCCTTGAAAGATTTCAAGGCTGTCTGATTCTTGGAGCGAGGGGAAGCAGGGCCTTCAAAACAGACTGGTTGCCTCCAGCAGAGAGCGGCTCAGGAGCTGGGACGATGCTGGTTTTCCTGTTGAAATCCCCGGTTGACTTCTGGTCGAATCTGCCCTGGAGTTTTGTTTACCTTCTCCCCTTTCTAGCGGAGGATGTTGCCCTCTGTGCCCCTGGCTGCCTTACATGTCTCGACTATCCCACAACTGATTAATGTTCTACGAGTCAGAACCATTTTGGCGACAAGCAACAAGTGCGAGGCCGACTGTCTTAAGCACAAAAAGGAATTTATTGGCTTGGTTCACTGAGATTTTTCTGGCGTGGCATCTACTTCAGGTAAAGCTGGATCCAGGTGCTCAAATGATATCAGCAGAATCTGTCTATCTCTGGGCTCTGCTGCCCTCTATGCTGGCTTTATTCTCAGACTGTCCCCACATGGTGGGAAGATGGCTGTCAGCTCCAGACTTCATCTACCTGGTTTGGCATTTCCCAGCAGAAAGACGGTGCCTCTTGGCTAATTAACGTGCAGGGAAAGTCCTGGATTCAATGTCAGTGGCCCCAGCTGGAGTCATGTGACCATTCCTAGCCAATCACTGTGGCCAGGAAAATACTGCATTCTCCTTGGCCAGACCTGGGTCACACGTCCAGCCCTGGAGCTGGAGATCAGGACGACTCCATCAGAGCTACAGGGGCTGCGGGTGGGGCAGGGGTGGTTCTCCAGAGGTGACACACGGTTCTCTTTCCAGAAGGGAGTGTGCAGGGGGCAAGCAGAAATAACAGATGAATAACATTATGCTTGATACCTCAGAAGAGTGATGTGGAAATAGTATCTGTGAACTGGACTGGCACAAAAGGAGGAAGTACTAATGGCGGATTGTTATATGTAAGGCAGCCATCTGCATGGGGATAGGCCAGGCGTTGGAGTTCAGTGGGGGCAGGCGTCATATGTGTGTAGGGACTGGGAGAGGGAGGTGGGGGGGACCCAAGACCTAGAGCATTAGGAATAGAGGCTCTAGAATGGGGTGGGGAGTCAGGTCTCCAACTTCCTCCTCCTTTCTATTTCCTTCCCTCCCTCCCTCCTCCCTCCCTCCTTCCCTTTTCCCTTTCTTCCTCCCTCCCACCCCAAATGTTTGAATGCTTGCTCTGTGCCAGGCATGCCACTGGGCACTAGGAACACACACATGAACAAGATGGAAATGTTCCCTGCCTTTTAATGCTCATCTTCTCCTGGGGGAGAGATAATAACAGATAAATAAATGGGATCGGTTTTGAGAGATGAGCTAGAAAGTGACTGAAGTGTGGGCAGCTGCTTTCTCCAGGGTAGTCAGGGAGGGCTTCTTGGAGGAGGTGACATCTGGGCAGAGGCCAAGTGATGAGAAGGAACCAGCCCTGGGAAAAGTAGGGGTGGGAGAGGGAAGGCCTTGAGGTAGCAAAGAGCCCTGGGTAGGGCAGAAACAGCCAACTACCCACATAGGTAGAGGCTGGGGATGGAGAATGTGCTAGAGGGCAAAGTAGGGCTGGGCGGGAGCAGAAGGGGCAGGCGTGGAAAGCTGGGCAAGGAGGTTGGATCTCAGGGCCGCTGGAAGGGAACTGAGCACCACCGCCTGCTGGTCTAGATGGAAGGGAGTGATGGCGATGGAGCCGCAGTGGCTGTGGCCCCACCTGATAGAAGGAGAAAGAGAAGGAAGACCAACATCCTTCAGCCAACTCTGGACCAGCTGCCATGTACCTGTGTCCCTTAACCTTCAGAATGACCCCGTGAAAGGCAGGTCCCCATTTTCAGATGAGGAAACCGAGGCTCAGAGGGGTAAGTGGCCCAGGGCCTCTTGCCAGCCTGTAATGGAGCTATCATATGAACTCAGGTCTTTTCGACTCCCAGACTCTTCCTCCTACATGGATCTGCCTCTCACCACGTGGATTGCGAATGAGGCAGCAATCCAAAAGTGATTCATCGCTTCTCTTTTCTTCCCACCGCCCCTCATTTCCTTTCTTAATTTCCACATTTCTGAGCTGAAACAGGCTGGTATTTCAATTTGCTGGTAGCAGAGTAGCAGATGGGGGTGCGGGCAGCACAAAGGATGGGAGGCTGAACCCCACCTGGCCTCTGAGGCTGGCCGCCGCCCCCCCCCCCCAGGCCAGATGCTCCCACAGCCTAAAAGATGGGGAGGGGCATCCACCAGCGACCGCCCCCCCTTCCCCAGCTCCTGAAGTGGTTTTGGAGTAGGAAAGAAAATATGCTTCTCCTAGCACGTAAATGTCAATTTACTTCATGCCTTCCTTTTTTTATCAGTGCAATTGGAAAGTAACTGCTATCTCCAAAGGAACGGTGCTGGTTTCATCTTCCAAATGCCACCACAGTAGGGATGGCACAGGGCTTAATAGAAGATTACTTTTTTACAGCTTGTGATCTCCCGAGTCTTAGAATTCTGATATCATCTTAGCCAGACACACGAGAGGACGAGTGGAAGATGGCCATCATAAACAACCCATGTGTCCTGCATTATGTCCACTTTTAGGGCCCCTTCACGAGAATCCTGAATTCTGGGATTCTGGGGTACTTGACATGGGCTCAGGCTTGAGGAATTTACTGCGGAAGAAGGAGTTCCTATTTCACCAAGACATTTGTAGTAGATGTCTGTTGACTTTTTTCTGCCCAGTCACTTCTGAAAATAGGATTTTGATTCCCTGGGGGCATTACTGCCACCTCTACCCTTGATTCCTGCATTTTGGGTGGGGATGAGATCCACCTCTACTCCCTCACAAATGCACATTTTAGGAGTGGCCAAATTACCTAAGCCTGGCCAGTGGATGTATTCTCTCTCCAGTCTACCTTGGTGATTCAGACATGAACAGGAAACCTAAGCCAGGCCACTTGGATTGGGGACTTATATAAGAAAAGGAACGAGGAGTCCTACTAGGAACTGGCTGAATGGGTAAGAGGCAAACTAGGAGCTGCTGGCAACCAGAGTTGGGAGAGTCTTTTTGATAATGAGGCCAACACAGAGGAAAGCAGAGCTAAAACTTGAGGGAGGGAGAGAGAAAGATGGAGTTCTGATGACGTCACTTGAACACCTGGATCCAGCCATTCCTGAAGCTAATTAATTTTGAACTAGGTATATGAGTTCATAAACTCAGTCTTATGGCAAGGGCACTGACTAATACTCTTACCTGTCGGTGTGATCCTGGCTGCATAGAGCAACTTTATCTCTGAGTTTCCACCCCTACCCCCCCACATGTTGCTTCAAAGGGACAGCTCAAAGCAAGAAGGAAGGGTAGGGTAGGAGCAAAGCATAGGCATTACTCCTTCCCACCAATGCAAACCCCATGGGGGCAAGGGGCAATCTCTGCAAGGTTTAGGTATTCCCTGGGGATCCCTGAAAAGGCTGTTCAAAGCATAAATGGCAAGGCTACATTCTGGGACAAAGTTGGCAGTTGTGGGGAAGGGGCAGGATTCTGGGGCCACAGAGCGGAGAGGCTTCTCATGGCCCTCACTCTTGCTTTAACACAGGGGCTCCCAGCTTGCAGTCAGTAAGACTTCCTTACAGATACCTTCATTCTGCTTATTCACTCCCAGGATTGCACTTCGACTCAGCAAACGTTGACTACGGACCATGCCAGGTGCTGGGAGTTGACGGACTTGGGTCCCTGGTTCCTCCATCTTTGTCCCTTAGTGACTGAGTAGTGTTGACAGGGTCCCCAACCGCTCAGAACAGGAATAACAATATCACCCACTCAAAGGACTGTTAGGAAGACTTAATGTTTGGCTGCAGGTCTGGCAAACAGTAAGCAACTGATAAGCATTTGCCAGCATTTCTGTTCCAGAGACGGTTGTGTCCTAGTCCTTGTGTATGTGTGTGTGTGTGTGTGTGTGTGTGTGTGTGTGTGTGTGTGTGTGTGTGTGCGCGCACGCGCGTGCGCGCACACGTGTGTGTTGGCATTGGTGGGGGGTGGATGGGGGTAGCTCAAATTTTAAAGAGCTATGTAAATGGATTATTTCTATGTTGTATAGTTGATGGTAAGAGGGACAAGAGCCACAAGTACAAACAGCCCCAGGATCCCAGAAGGAGAGGTGTTCCACCTATAGGTGGGATTCAGAGAAGGCTTCCTGGAGGAGGTGAGCACTGAGCTGAGTCTTGAGGACTGAGTAGAAGTTGAACCAGAGAGTAGCAGGAGAGATGCTTACAGGTGTAGCATGAGCAGGAAGTTTGCCCAGTGTTTTGTTACTAGACAGTGGAATATGATGGAAATTGAGCACCAGAGGGTGAATTTAGAAAGGCCAGCAGGGAAAGATGAGTTCGGGCTAGAACAGTACATGGAATCATGCAGAAGATCTGCACGCATGTGTGAAACACAAACGATCAAATAAAACAAATGCGAGCCCAGGTGCACTTCGTTTAAGAAAAGAATATAAGAAGCACATATCCGGATCATACAAAATGATATTCAGAGAGGCAGAATTAAACTCCTTATCCTTTCCCTTTCTTTTAATGTTTATTTATTTATTTATTTTCTTTTTAGTCATCCATTTTATACACATCAGTATAGACATGTCAATCCCAGTCTCCCAGTTCATCCCACCACCACCACCACCCCCCACTGCTTTCCCCCCTTGGAGTCCATACGTCGTTTGTTCTCTACATCTGTGTCTCAATTTCTGCTCTGCAAACTGTTTCATCTGTACCATTTTCTAGGTTCCACATATATGCGTTAATATACAATATTTGTTTTTCTCTTTCTGATTTACTTCACTCTATATGACAGTCTCTAGATCCATCCATGTCTCTACAGATGACCCAATTTCATTCCTTTTTATGGCTGATATTCCATTGTATATATGTACCACATCTTCTTTATCCATTCGTCTGTCGATGGGCACTTAGGTTGCTTCCGTGACCTGGCTGTTGTAAATAGTGCTGCAATGAAAATTGGGGTGCATGTGTTTTTTTGAATTATGGTTTTCTCTGGGTATATGCCCAGTAGTGGGATTACTGGATCATATGGTAATTCTATTTTTAGTTTCTTAAGGAACCTCCATACTGTTCTCCATAGTGGCTGTATCAATTTAATTTCCCACCAACAGTGCAAGAGGGTTCCCTTTTCTCCACACCCTCTCCAGCATTTGTTGTTTGTACATTTTCTGATGATGCCCATTCTAACTGGTGGGTGGTGATACCTCATTGTAGGTTTTTTTTTTTTTTTTTTTTTTTTTTTGCTGTACGCAGGCCTCTCACTGCTGTGGCCTCTCCCGCTGCGGAGCACAGGCTCCGGATGCGCAGATTCAGCGGCCATGGCTCACGGGCCTAGCCGCTCCGCGGCATGTGGGATCTTCCCGGACCGGGGCAGGAACCCGTGTCCCCTGCATCGGCAGGCGGACTCTCAACCACTGCACCACCAGGGAATCCCCCCTTTTGTAGTTTTGATTTGCATTTCTCTAATAATTAGTGATGTTGAGCAGCTTTTCATGTGTTTGTTGGCCATCTGTATGTCTTCTTTGGAGAAATGTCTATTTAGATCTTCTGCCCATATTTGGATTGGGTTGTTTGTTTTTTTAATATAAAGCTGTATGAGCTGTTTATATATTTTGGAGATTAATCCTTTGTCCAATGATTCATTTGCAAATATTTTCTCCCATTCTGAGGGTTGTCTTTTCGTCTTGTTTATGGTTTCCTTTGCTGTGCAAAAGCTTTGAAGTTTCATTAGGTCCCATTTGTTTATTTTTGTTTTTACTTCCATTAATCTAGGAGGTGGCTCAAAAAAGATCTTGCTGTGATTTATGTCAAAGAGTGTTCTTCCTATGTTTTCCTCTAAGAGTTTTATAGTGCCTGGTCTTACATTTAGGTCTCTAATCCATTTTGAGTTTATTTTTGAGTATGGTGTTAGGGAGTGTTCTAATTTCATTCTTTTACATGTAGCTGTCCAGTTTTCTCAGCACCACTTATTTAAGAGACTGTCTTTTCTCCATTGTATATCCTTGCCTCCTTTGTCATAGATTAGTTGACCATAGGTGCGTGGGTTTATCTCTGGGCTTTCTATCCTGTTCCATTGATCTATATTTCTGTTTTTTTGTCAGTACTATATTGTCTTGATTACTGTAGCTTTGTAGTATAGTCTGCAGTCCGGGAGCCTGATTCCTCCAGTTCTGTTTTTTTCCCTCAAGCGTGCTTTGGCTATTCGGGGTCTTTTGTGTCTCCATACAAATTTTAAGATTTTTAATTCTAGTTCTGTAAAAAATGCCATCGGTAATTTGATAGGGATTGCATTGAATCTGTAGGTTGCTTTGGGTAGTATAGACATTTTCACAATGTTGATTCTTCCAATCCAAGAACATGGTGTATCTCTCCATCTGTTGGTATCATCTTCGATTTCTTTCATCAGTGTCTTATAGTTTTCTGCATACAGGTCTTTTGTCTCCCTAGGTAGGTTTATCTCTAGGTATTTTATTCTTTTTGTTGCAATGGTGAATGGGATTGTTTCTGTAATTTCTCTTTCAGGTATTTCATCATTAGTGTAGAGGAATGCAAGAGATTTCTGTGCATTAATTTTGCATCCTGCAACTTTACCAAATTCATTGATTAGCTCTAGTAGTTTTCTGGTGGCATCTTTAGGATTCTCTATGTGTAGTATCATGTCATCTGCAAACAATGACAATTTTACTTCTTCTTTTCCAATTTGTATTCCTTTCATTTCTTTTTCTTCTCTGATTGCCATGGCTAGGACTTCCAAAACTATGTTGAATAATAGTGGTGAGAGTGGACATCCTTGTGTTGTTCCTGATCTTAGGGGAATGCTTTCCGTTTTTCACCATTGAGAATGATGTTTGCTGTGGGTTTGTTGTATATGGCCTTTATTATGTTGAGGTAGGTTCTGCCTATGCAGACTTTCTGGAGAGTTTTTATGATAAATCAGTGTTGAATTTTGTCAAAAGCTTTTTCTGCATCTATTGAGATGATCATATGGTTTTTATTCTTCAATTTGTTAATATGGTGTTTCACATTGATTTGCGTGTATTGAAGAATCCTTGCATCTCTGGGATAAATCCCACTTGATCATGGTGTATGATCCTTTTAATGTGCTGTTGGATTCTGTTTGCTAGTATTTTGTTGAGGATTTTTGCATCTATATTCATCAGTGATATTGGTCTGTAATTTTCTTCTTTTGTAGTGTCTTTGGTTTTGGTATCAGGGTGATGGTGGCCTCTTAGAATGATTTTGGGAGTTTCCTCTCCTCTGCAATTTTTTGGAAGAGTTGGTGAAGGATGGGTGTTAGCTCTTCCCTAAATATTTGATAGCATTCACCTGTGAAGCCTTCTGGTCCTGGACTTTTGTTTGTTGGAAGATTTTTAATCGCAGTTTCAATTTCATTACTTGTGATTGGTCTGTTCATATTTTCTATTTCTTCTGGTTCAGTCTTGGAAGGTTATACCTTTCTAAGCATTTGTCCATTTCTTCCAGGTTGTCCATTTTATTGGCATAGAGTCACTTGTAGTAGTCTCTTAGGATGCTTTGTATTTCTGCCGTGTCTGTTGTAACTTCTCCTTTTTCATTTCTAATTTCATTGATTTGAGTCCTCTCCGTCTTTTTCTTGATGAGTCTTGCTAATGGTTTATGAATTTTATCTTCTCAAAGAACCAGCTTTTAGTTTTATTGATCTTTGCTATTGTTTTCTTTGTTTCCATTGCATTTATTTCTACTCTGATTTTTATGATTTCTTTCCTTCTGCTAACTTTGGGTTTTGTTTGTTCTTCTTTCTCTAGTTCCTTTAGGTGTAACGTTAGATTGTTTATTTGAGATTTTTCTTGTTTCTTGAGGTAGGCTTGTATAGCTATAAACTTCCCTCTTAGAACTGCTTTTGCTGCATCCCATAGGTTTTGGATGGTCGTGTTTTCATTTGTCTCTAGGTATTTTTTGATTTCCTCTTTGAATTCTTCAGTGATCTCTTGGTAATTTAGTAACATATTGTTTAGCCTCCATGTGTTTGTGTTTTTTACGTTTTTTTTCCCTGTAATTCATTTCTAATCTCATAGCGTTGTGGTCAGAAAAGATGCTTGATATGATTTCAATTTTCTTAAATTTACTGAGGCTTGATTTGTGACCCAAGATGGGATCTATCCTGGAGAATGTTCCATGCTCACTTGAGAAGAAAGTGTAATCTGCTGTTTTTGGATGGAATGTTCTATATATATCAATTAAATCTATCTGGTCTATTGTGTCATTTAAAGCTTGTGTTTCCTAATTAATTTTCTGTTTGGATGATCTGTCCATTGGTGTCAGTGAGGTGTTAAAGTCCCCCACTATTGTTGTGTTACTGTCGATTTCATCTTTTAGAGCTGTTAGCAGTTGCCTTATGTATTGAGGTGCTCCTATGTTGGGTGCATATATATTTATAAGTATTATATCTTCTTCTTGGATTGATCCCTTGATCATTACGTAGTGTCATTCCTTGTCTCTTGTAACATTCTTTATTTTAAAGTTTATTTTATCTGATATGGGTATTGCTACTCCAGCTTTCTTTTGATTTCCATTTGCATGGAATATATTTTTCCATCCCCTCACTTTCAGTCTGTATGTGTCCCTAGGTCTGAAGTGGGTCTCTTGTAGACAGCATATATATGAGTCTTGTTTTTGTATCCATTCACCAAGCCTGTGTCTTTTGGTTGGAGCATTTAATCCATTCATGTTTAAGGTAATTATCAATATGTATGTTCCTATTACCATTTTCTTAATTTTGTGGGGTTTGTTTTTGTAGGTCCTTTTCTTCTCTTGTATTTCCCACTTAGACAAGTTCCTTTAGCATTTGTTGTAGAGCTGGTTTGGTGGTGCTGAATTCTCTTAGCTTTTGCCTGTCTGTAAAGCTTTTGATTTCTCCATCAAATCTGAATGAGATCCTTGCTGGGTAGAGTAATCTTGGTTGTAGGTTCTTCCCTTTCATCACTTTAAGTATATCATGCCACTCCCTTCTGGCTTGTAGAGTTTCTGCTGAGAAATCAGCTGTTAACCTTATGGGAGTTCCCTTGTATGTTATTTGTCATTTTTCTCTTGCTGCTTTCAATAATTTTTCTTTGTCTTTAATTTTTGCCAATTTGATTACTATGTGTCTTGGCGTGTTCCTCCTTGGGTTTATCCTGTATGGGACTCTCTGCACTTCCTGGGCTTGGGTGGCTATTTCCTTTCCCATGTTAGGGAAGTTTTCCACTATAATCTCTTCAGATATTTTCTCGGGTCCTTTCTCCCTCTCTTCTCCTTCTGGGACCCCTATAATGTGAATGTTGTTGTGTTTAATGTTGTCCCAGAGGTCTCTTAGGCTGTCTTCATTTCTTTTCATTCTTTTTTCTTTATTCTGTTCCACAGCAGTGAATTCCACCATTCCGTCTTCCAGGTCACTTATCCGTTCTTCTGCCTCAGTTATTCTGCTATTGATTCCTTCTAGTGTATTTTTCATTTCAGTTATTGTATTGTTCATCTCTGTTTGTTTGTTCTTTAATTCTTCTAGGTCTTTGTTAAACATTTCTTGCATCTTCTCGATCTTTGCCTCCATTCTTTTTCCGAGGTCCTGGATCATCTTCACTATCATTATTCTGAATTCTTTTTCTGGAAGATTGCCTATCTCCATTTCATTTAGTTGTTTTTCTGTGGTTTTATCTTGTTCCTTCATCTGGTACATAGCCCTCTGCCTTTTCATCTTGTCTGTCTTTCTGTGAATGTGGTTTTTGTTCCACAGGCTGCAGGGTTGTAGTTCTTGCTTCTGTTGTCTGCCCTCTGGTGGATGAGACTGTCTAAGAGGCTTGTGCAAGTTTCCTGATGGAAGGGACTGATGGTAGGTAGAACTGGCTGTTGCTCAGGTGGGCAGAGCTCAGTAAAACTTTAATCCGCTTGTCTGCTGATGGGTGGGGCTGGGTTCCCTCCCTGTTGGTTTTTTGGCCTGAGGTGACCCAAAACTGGAACCTTCCCCTGGCTCTTTGGTGGGGCTACTGGCAGACTCTGGGAGGGCTCACGCCAAGGAGTACTTACCAGAACTTCTGCTGCCAGTGTCCTTTTCCTCACGGTGAGACACAGCCACCTCCTGCCTCTGCAGGAGACCCTCCAACACTAGCAGGTAGGTCTGGTTCAGTCTCTATGGGGTCACTGCTCCTTCCCTTGGGTCCCGATGCACACACTACTTTGTGTGTGCCCTCCAAGAGTGGATTCCTGTTTCCCCCAGTCCTGTCGAAGTCCTGCAATCAAAGCCCACTAGGCTTCGAAGTCTGATTCTCTAGGAATTCCTCCTCCCGTTGCCGGAACCCCAGGTTGGGAAGCCTGACGTGGGGCTCAGAACCTTCACTCCAGTGGGTGGACTTCTGTGGTATTAGTGTTCTCCAGTTTGTGAGTCACCCACCCAGCAGTTATGGGATTTTTTATTGTGATAGCACCCCTCCTACTGTCTCATTGCAGCTTCTCCTTTGTCTTTGCATGTGGGGTTTCTTTTTTGGTGAGTTCCAGTGTCTTCCTGTCAATGATTGTTCAGCAGTTAGTTGTGATTCCGGTGTTCTCGAAAGAGAGAGTGAGGGCACGTCCTTCTACTCCGCCATCTTGAACCAGTCTCCCTCCTTATCCGTTCTTGATACACTTTCACTGTGATATAAATTAGAAGGCTCCATGTTTAGGTCATCCACAAGTTAGTTAACTGCCCCTTTTTTTCTTTTCCTTTGTGCTCAGTCTAGTTTCACTTGCTCACAGGGCGCTGCATGCAGAGGCCTTGGCCTGGCTCTTCAGGCCTGAGTTCCTAGTGCGGAAGGGCTGCGCTGACCCTCGGAGGGTGTTCTAATGAGGAAACAGAATGATCATACTTGAGTTTTAGGAGGTCTACCCCATCCTCTGTGTGGTGGGAAGATTAGAGGGAGAGGTGCCCTTTGAGGGAGGAGCTTATTGGTGGCGTCTGGACAAAAGCTAGTGTGGTCCAGAACTGAGCAGAGGTGATGGTCTAGAGGTGAGGGGCAGAGGCTGCACATATGGGTGGGAGAGGACTCAGCTGGACTAAACATCAAAGCACCATTTCCCTCTGGTCCTTGGTTTCCTTTGACTGTGATTTGAAAACACATCACATGTGCCTTATAGAATGATGGGCTGTTTACCAGGATCTCTAAACACTGACATCATCTCTCCCTAAATTAGCCTCATGTTTCTCAGCCAGTCTGCCGTATCTGGGCATATTGTGCCTTGATCAACAGTTGTCTTATTTTCATTTATTTTCTGTCCCCAAATACTGATCCCAACTCTTAGCTATAGATCTGATGCTTCCAGTTCTTTATATGTGTATGGCCCTGGACCACTTACCAAATGCTCTCCTGTACATTATCCCACTTTATTTTCACAGAAACCCCAGGTAGTAATTAGGGTGGATATCATGGTGCCCACTTCAGAGATAACAGAACAGAGGAGCTGGGAATTTAAGTGACTTGCCAAGACCATACAGTAAATACCTGAGGCAGGTATTAAAAGCCCAGTCTTGGGCTTCCCTGGTGGCGCAGTGTCTGGGAGTCCGCCTGCCGATGCAGGGGACACGGGTTCATGCCCCGGTCCGGGAAGATCCCACATGCCGCGGAGCGGCTGGGCCTGTGAGCCATGGCCGCTGAGCCTGCGCATCCGGAGCCTGTGCTCCGCAACGGGAGAGGCCACAACAGTGAGAGGCCCGCGTACCGCAAGAAAAAAAAAAAAAAAGCCCAGTCTTTTTTAAAAATAAACTTTTTAACTTTGGAATATAAACCTTTCACCACTGGCCAGTATTATATTATTAAACTGTATAAAAACTTAATATATATAAACTATATAAAATAATAAAACTGTATTAAATATCACATTTAGGTTAATGTCTGCAACTTGAAGACCAATTAAGGAGTTTATTGACACTATATTTTTTGGCATTTTTTTAAAGTTTGGGGTAAGGTTTGCAAGTATCTATCAGAGCTATCTGATAGTGTGGAGATTTTTATTTCTGTTTTATGGGGTTTTGTTTGTTTCCTGTGCTAGTTGCTTGAGCAGTAAGTTAAATTTTGAAAGATGTTTTTTTGGTTTTTGGTTTTTTTTGCGGTACGCGGGTCTCTCACTGTTGTGGCCTCTCCCGTTGCGGAGCACAGGCTCCGGACGCGCAGGCTCAGCGGCTATGGCTCACAGGCCTAGCCGCTCTGCGGCATATGGGATCCTCCCGGACCGGGGCACGAACCCGTGTGCCCTGCATCGGCAGGCGGACTCTCAACCAGTGTGCCACCAGGGAAGCCCTTGAAAGATTTTTGAAACATAGCGAGGCCCCTCTTTTGCTGGGGTTAGAACAGTTAAGGCAGTGTGGGAGACAGCGTGGATTCAGCATCTCTTCCCCCTTCCCTCTTGGCTGTTTCCTGTACATAGGGACAAGAAAGCTACCAACCACATTTTCCCAGAATCCCTTGCAGCTGCACATATATGAGATTTGCTCCCCTCTTTAGATAGTTTACTGTGTTCTGTTGTAATATTAAGCTACTGTGACCTAGCCCGTGTTCACAGATGTGTTTCTTGGACAAACTATAGGAGATGTATGGAGTCTCATCGCGTAAGGGGATTAGTTTTGAAAGTCAGTCTGCACGTTAAATGCACATTAAATGCATATGTGGACACGTTTTCATTGACTAATGACCAGAAACTCTTACCCCAAGCAAAAACTGCTCAAGTAACTGAATTATACACAGTGCAAGAATCTAACAACTAGCTATATCAGAACTGTGTTTGGCTGCACGTAGCAGAAACCTGATTGACAGTGGCTTGAACAAACAGGTGTATGTGTGCAGGCGGGATTTGTTCTTCCACATAAGATGTTCAGAGGTAGGTAATTGCTGATGTTGATTCAGTTGCTCAAAAGTGACGTAAGGAACCTGAGCTTCTTTTTCTATGTCTTTCTGCTTTGCTTTCCTTAGTGTTTTGGTGTGTTGTTTGTTTTTTGGTTTTTTGCCTCATGGTCTAAGATGGCTCCTGCAGCTCCAGGCATCACATCTTTGCTTAAGGCAAGGAGAAGGAGAAAAGACTAGCCTTAGCATATCAATCTTTTTAAATCAAAATGGCAACACTTCTTCCGGAAGGCTCCACATCAGACTTCCTTTTGGGTCTGATTAGTCAGAAATAAGTCATGGGACCACCCCAAGCTGCAAGTGAATCTGGGAAATTTGGGGGCATGATTATCACAGTTGCTTTAAATTAATCATGGCCTACTCTTTGGGCTAAGCACATCGCCTCCCTGACAAAATTAGGGTTCTGTTAGCGAGGAAGAAAGAAGAATGGTTATTAGGCAGATCATTAACTGTGCCCGCCATACCAGCAAATATTTTCTGAGTACCTCCTAAGGGCCAAGCATCGTGTTAGGCCTTCTAAGGGATTCCAGGAAGCATAAGAAACAGTCCCCACCCTCAAGTCCTTGAGTCAAGGAGATGTATCCATCGGGACTCTCTCAGTTGTAAGGGGACAGAAATGCAACTCAAACTGACCTAAGAAGAAAGGAATATATAGGTTCATGTAAATGAAAAGTCAGGGATAAGTGGCTTCAGGCATGGTTGGATCCAGGTATTCATATGTCATCAAAAACCATCTGTCTCTGGGCTCTGCTTTTCTCTGTGTTAGCTTAATTCTTAGGCAAGCTTTCTGCATCGAGTGACAAGGAGGCTGTTAGTGTGAGTCCCACACACTCAGTAACAGTGGGCACGGCTCAGGTCCCAGGCTTGGCATCCTTCAGCTAGACTGGCCAGGTCTGAGTTCTGCATCCACCCAGACCTGAGGGTGGGGTCAGCCCCACCCAAACTCTATAAACCAAGAGTAGGTGGGATCGCCTACCTGAAAGGAAGCTGGGGTGCAGTGACAGAAAAAAGGCAGCCTCTTTTCTGGGAGGAATGCTGGGTGGGGGAAAAAAACAATGAGATTTTCAAAAGAAGACAAGATGTAAACAGGTGAGAAAGTGCCAGCCATTCAGCAGCAGCGAATGGTCCAGACAAGAGGCCAGTTGTCCTCCCTGCAGCTGACAGACTTTGCTTAGTGACGCAAACACACGGGGGCTTCGCTTGTGTGTTGAGAAAGGCTTCGTTTTTATTGCTTCCTCTCTTCTGGGTTTGGCCAGGATGGCCTGAGCTCCCGTGGCCCCACTTGCACAGGATGTCAGCCGCAGCCGACACCAACACCGCGGTCGCTGAGCAGCCTGGGCAGCCACAGCTGCCTTAACGACGAAGGCAGGCACCGATTATGGTAGTTGATAGTCGTTTCAGCTGTAACAGCTGATCCAGAGCAGCACGAGCGAAGCAAATTCACGAGCTTCAAAATACTGTGATGAGGTGTATCAGTCACGTCAGCCCAGCTCTGGGGTCTTAGTCTCAGGTGTATGCATGCTGCTTCCTCCCTGACCCTGTAAGTCCGTCACTCCCACCCAGATCTGACCACTTCACTGCTGAGTGGCCCTTGTCTGTGGCCGTTTCCTGATCTGGACAATGGAGCTACTATAACTATAGGATGCATTTCCTCTGGCCAAAATCTCAGGGCACTGTAGCAAGGCTTTAGTAGGATAAAGCACACTAATTTCTTTGCCCAGTGCCCAGCCCCAGGTGAACTCTCACGGTGAGTGTGGGGAGGAAGAGGAGATGCGCGTGCAGCCAGAAGAGTCCCTTGTATTCAGGTGACCACAGTTTACAAGGAGTATCCACATACATCGTCTCATTTCATCCAGCCTGGCAGGTATGGCCACCCCCGTGTTGCAGGTGAACTAACTGGGGTTCAGAAAGGCCAAGCAGTTTGCTCCAGGTCACACAGATCTGGAAGTAGCAGAGTCAGGACTGGAACCCAGACCTTCAGACTGCAAGCACCAGCGTCAGGAATAACAGGGTCAGGAGAGTGAGGCACTCGCCTTGGGTGCACAATGTAAAGGGGCACCCAGCTCAGTGATCAAGACAAGTTATATGAGAATGCAATATTAAAAAAAAAATCAGAGGGCTTCCCTGGTGGCGCAGCGGGTGGGAGTACGCCTGCCGATGCAGGGGACACGGGTTCGTGCCCCGGTCCGGGAGGATCCCACATGCCGCAGAGCGGCTGGGCCCGTGAGCCATGGCCGCTGAGCCTGCGCGTCCGGAGCCTGTGCTCCGCAACGGGAGAGGCCACAACAGTGAGAGGCCCGCGTACCGAAAAAAAAAAAAAAATCAATGCAAAAAAAAAAAAATCCACAAGGCAAAATATCAAATTCTGAAACAAAAGCAGGATCATTCTGAATGGTCTTTCCATTTGCTCAGACTCCAGTACAGCTGGGCACAGGCTGTGACTGACCCCGTACTAACTGCAGGCTCCCCTTGCTGGTGGCCCAGGTGGCCCCGGCAGCCTCAGGCCTGCATCCTCCTCCATGAAATACAGACAGAAGCTGTGAACTGGATTCTCGTCAACCCAGACGAGCAGCCCTGAGCCTCCTGCGCATCTCAGAACTGGGAGTGAAACCTGACCCACCCGATCACATACGGTGACCGCTGGGGACGGATGGCGCCCCCAGATGCTGCGGTGCTATTTCAGTTCTGAAAAGAGGACTGGATAGTACACATGCAAAAGGACAGATTCTACTGCAACGGAGCAGTGCCCAACGCAAAGGACTTTTGCTCCAGTGGTGGGAGAGCAGGCTTGGGGCAGAGCCAGACTTCGGCCTGAGATCCTGTCTGACGTCCCCAGGTTGGCCCGGGTCTCGGAGGCAGCTGGCACTTGGGTCCTTTTCCGGCCCTGGTTCCCCGGAGTCTCACACTTCTGCTCAAGGCTGTTTAATCCATGGTTAACATTTTACTCTTGCCTCCTCCTCTTCCTCTTACAAAGCAATCTTGCTGAACTTTCAGGCCAATTAGTTATAATTCAAATCTCTTTTGATCAAACCTGTCTATTTTTGCACTAATAATGAATGGGTTTGTGCCACAGTTCCTCCCCGCAGCAAAGAGTTCTGGGGGAGGAAAGCAGCATGAGCATCCTTGTTTCCTGGGGAAGGAGCCCAGCGAGGCGTAATGAGGGGCCCGGGGCAGACATCCAGCAGGGCTGGCGATGTCTCTTTGTGCAATACAGCAAGGACGGCAGCAAGTTTCTCCTAGAATGTTGCTTCTGGGAACCTCATCTTTGCCATGAGGGCAGGTGGGATGCTTGGGAGCCAGGGCCAAGCAGACAAGGATGGCCAGAGTCAGTGGAGAGGTTGCATCTCTGTCCGCAGTCTGCAGGAGCTGAGGAGCAGCTGCCACCTGGGCAGGGTCTGTGCTCTCCAGTTTGCCGCAGTCCTCACCACTCCCTACTGTTTTACATCCTGTGTTCCTCATTTATAGTACCTGTCTTGCTATTGCAGAATTCCTGTCTTCTCTTCTCCCCCACTGAGACTAAGCATTTGGCATCCTAGTATCAGAGTACCTGAAAACATCACAGGGAAGGAGGGTCATCAGCTCTCAGATCCCCCAGATCAGCCTTTAGATTGGTTTGCAGCAAATGTTTGCTTTCTTCCTATTTCCCAAGCCTCTGTTGTAGGAGTATATTCCCTGCCCCACTGCCATTGGGCTTGACCTTGTGATTTGTTTCAGTCAATGGAATAGGGGTGAAAGCAACGGTGTGCCAGTTCTGAGCCTAGACCGTAAGATTAATCTCATATTTCCAATTGCCCTTCTGGTAGCTTCTAATTTTACCCATGAACATAACAGACACTTGGATCATGGCTGCTCTTTCACCCTGGATCCTAGAATAAACACACGTGGAGAAAAGCCAGTAAGTTCTCCTGCATACCTTTGAGCATGAGAATCAGTGCTTATTGTATGCCATTGAGTTCTGGGATGGTTGTTACACAGCAAAAGCTGACAGATACAGAGCTTATGGTCTTTTGAGGTTCAGGGAAAGTGTGGTAGTAATGAGCCTTAGCCTTAGTGGTATTGGGATAAAGGCACTGAGTTGGGGCCAGATCAACCTTGGTTTGACCCTGATAGGATCTTACACTTATCAAACCTTATGATCTTAGGCATGTTCCCTAATCTCTGTGCTTTTGGGGTGTCCTCATGTGATAAATGGGTGCAGTCATCCCTACCTCCTTGGGCTGTTGGGAGAATTGACAGAGATTGTATCTGAAGCACTTGAGATGTAGTAAGTCCTCAGCGCCTTAGTTTCCTTTTTTTTTTTTCCTTCCAAGTGTTGGCAAACTGTTCAGCTTTGAGTCTCTGTGTCACCAGAAGCCACTTGATAGTAAGCTTTAGATTTAAAGGCTCTGGAGTGAGGCTGTCTGGCTCCAATTCTAGCTGCACCGTTTGCTATCTGGATGACTTTGGGCAAGCTAATTAACCCCCCCGATCTCCTGTACCTCAGCAGGAAATGGGGGGTGACATTTTCTAGCTCAGGGCTGCAGGGGTGGGAGGATCCCCCGAGACAGGACAGTGCCAGGAAGGCAGGCAGGTGGTGCCCCATGACAGCAACCTACAGCCGCGGCCACTGTGGTTAATTATGCAGGACTGCAGCGTTTCTGTCCTACCTCGTCTCTCTCTCCTTCTGGCCAGTGTTTCTCCAAGTCAGAACCGTGTATCACAAAAAGGACGTGGATGGGGGAAGGTAGGACTTGTTAGAATTCAGCCTCCTGGGCCCTGGCGCTGACCCGTGGAGTCAGTTTCTCCCAGGATGGGCCCAGTAACCTCCATCTCATGGTCTCCCTGTGGGTTGTTTCGCACACTGGCCTGGGTGGGCCACCTCCTCCTAGCGCCAACCAGGCTTCCACCCAGAGGGCTGGGCTCATCACTGGCCGGGTGGCTAAGAGTCAATTCAAGACTCAAGTTCGAGGTTCTTTCTTCCAGCCAAACCAGAGCCACGCTCTCTGTTTTCATTGTATTTTATTTTTTGTCCACAGAAAGTGCCTGGAGTAGTTGCTTTTCTCCATGTGCCTCGGTGGTATTGATTGGTTCCCCAGAGGCTACCTGGTTAGTTCAGAGAAGTGGACAGGTTTCCAGGAATGGCCCGTGAGGGTCTGGGGTGACCCACCCTAGGTGTCAGCAAACGATGGCCCAACCACCAAGTCCAGTCCCCTGCTGGGTTTTGTGCACCCTGAAAGCTAAGGATGGTTTACATTTTTAAGTGGTTGAAAAAAAAAAATCAACACTTGCAGTTGATTTCAATAATAGGAGACACTAAAGGAAATAATACCCTCCCCCCATCAGACGTTCTCCTTATTACTAAACATGTATTATTTTTTAAATTGCACTCGGTCGTTATTATAATATTTTGGATTTCATCAGTTAAAATATATGGAGATTCATTTTTTTAATCTTGTAATATAAAACATAATACCTTCAATTTTGCCCTTTGGCCCAAGGAGGCTAAAATATTGACCATGTGGCCCTTTATGGAAAATGTTTCACAATATCTGGTCTCCTCTCTAGGGAGAGGCTTCTTGGATTACTTAGCTAAATCGGAAGAGTCAGGAAATCAGGCCTCAAAACTCAGAATCAGGACTTCCCTGGTGGCGCAGTGGTTAAGAATCCGCCTGCCGGTGCAGCGGACACAGGTTCGAGCCCTGGTCCAGGAAGATCCCACATGCCGTGGAGCAACTAAGCCCGTGTGCCACAACTACTGAGCCTGCGCTCTAGAGCCAGCGAGCCACAATTACTGAGCCCGTGGGCCACAACTACTGATGCCCGCGCGCCTAGAGCCCGCGCTCCACAACAAGAGAAGCCACCACAATGCGAAGCCCGTGCACCTCAACGAAGAGTAACCCCCGCTCGCCACAACTAGAGAAAGCCCGTGCGCAGCAATGAAGACCCAACGCAGCCAAAAGTAAATAAATTTATTTAAAAAACCCAAAAACCTCAGAATCAGAACTGCCTTCTGACATCAAGGGGATTCTTTTTGTTTTAGTCTTTTCCAGAATATCTGTAGCAATTTTTAAAACATACACACACACGTCAATAGAAAAGAGGAGTTAACAGGACCAAATGAAAAGTACTGTTTAGAAAACAGCTTTCAAAAGCCTGGGTGATGAGACGTTAGGGAGATGCCCCCAGCCCATCACCCTCCTACCCACATCCCGCCCCACCCTCCAGGTATCTCTGCGCCTATATCCTTCCCAACACCAGCTTGGGTTGTGGGATTGGGCTTTTCCTCTTTCCCACTTGCCTCCCCTTTCTGGAGTCTGGAGTTGCTTAAGGCAGATGGCCAGGAGCATTGTTTTATGATGTAGCGTAAGGCAGGAAGAGATGGTGAAGAGCCCATGGGCTTCACGGGGCCTGATCCCCACTGCTGCCCACTGATTAACCCACCCCCTAAGAGACCCAGCCGCTTCGTAGATTCCCCATCCTCAGTCCTGAGCATCACGTGTGGCTTTCCCTTCCTTTCTCTCCTCCACCTTCGGAATTTGAAGCTCCTCCATCCCATCCCCCAGGTGAGAACAGAAAGCAAGAGACTCAACAACAGCCCATGATGCTGGCCAGGAAGAGAAGAGGCAGAACCGAGAGGAGGGGGTTGAGGAGAAGCACCCAAAGCACTGAGGGGGAGAGGGTCCATGGCGTGGTCACCTGGGCTCCCGACACCCTGGAAGCATCGTGCCGGCAAGTGAGCCCCCAGGTGCAGGAGCAGCTCCTAAGTCCCCACCACCATCCTGGACTCAGTGAGGTTTGGAATCTGTCTCTTGACTCTGAGATGGAGAACCAATGGGGCATTATTTCAAGAGTCTGTGTACTTCTTTGCTGGGGCTCAGCTCCCCTGACCACCATCCCCTTCCAGTCAGCTGGGGGGCAGGGACCAGGAGAGCCACAGGCACAGCTGGCCAGAGGGGCGGCAGTCAGGCCGCTTGTGTGTGAAGCCCTCTGCCTCTCACAATGTGGGACCCAGAGCCCGGAGAGCATGAGTCTAAGTAATGATTTATAAACACACCACTTACAGTTTACCAAAAAAAAGAAAGGAATCATGCCACAACGTTATCCTAAAATGTGCTTTTCTCACTTTTCTGGAGTCTTCCAGTGAGCGCAGCCTTATCCATTGAATGGCTCTGTACTTTTCCAGTTTCCGTTGGGTACCAGAATGCATCTTACCCACACCCCCACTGATGGACATTTGGGTGGTTTCTGTGCGTCTGACCACGTGTGTGCACAACACATACCATTGCAGTGATGCCATTCAAACGTTGTCCAACATAAATCTTACTCAGGCCTAGATTCTTAGTAGTGAAATTTTGGGATAAAAGGGGCTTTGAGTATTTCATTTAAACTGATTCTGTCAAATCATTCTCCAAAGAGGCTGGACCACTTTGTACTTCCAGCAGCAGAGTATCTGGGAGGTCATTTCCCAGTTCCATGATAAACACCGAATATGATCCATGATCTCAGTTTTAGCCAATTTGTTAGATTTTTTTGAAAATTAGTAACCGTGTCAGAATTTGCACTTTGGAATTATGAGTGTGCTTTTCTATCTTTTTACCTATTTTTGGCTATGTGCATTTCTTCTATGAATTGCCTGTTTATAGCCTTTGTTCATTTCTATTCTGAGTTGATTGGAATTTTTCTTGATGTGCGGTAACTCATTGCATATTAGGAATACAAACCATCTGTTGTCTTAGATTAATGCTTCTCTCTTAGGCTCTCGTTTGTCTTTTATGTTGTTTATAGAATCTTTTGGTGTATAAATATTTCGAATTTTAGTCGTGAAGGCTGTAAAGCACATAAAATATTCCTCCCCTATATATTCTGTTTTCTGTTTTGCTTTAGGAAGTCCTCTCCTACCTAAGATTATACAATTACCCTCAAAGATTTTCTTCTATCACTTTCACAGCTTAGCGTCATCATTTAAATCATTAATGCATCTGATTTCATGTCTGCGTGTCATAGAACCCAGAAATTTATTTAGCTGAGATATCACTTGGAGAGGAATAATAAGTTCCTCTACATCAGGGATCAGCTAACTTTTTCCAAAAAGGGCCAGATAGTCAATATTTTAGGCTTTGTGGACCATGTGGTCTTTGTCATAACCACTCAGCTCAGCGGTGATAGCTTGAAAGCAGCTAATATGCAGATAATATGTAAAAAAGTGGGTGCGGCTGCGTTCTGATCAAACTTTATTTACAAAAGGAGGTGGCAGGGCTTCCCTGGTGGCGCAGTGGTTGAGAGTCCGCCTGCCGATGCAGGGGACACGGGTTCGTGCCCTGGTCCGGGAAGATCCCACGTGCTGTGGAGCGGCTGGGCCCGTGAGCCATGGCCGCTGAGCCTGCATGTCCGGAGCCTGTGCTCCACAACGGGAGAGGCCGCAACACTGAGAGGCCCGCATACCGCAAAAAAAAAAAAAAAAAGGAGGTGGCAGGCAGGATCTGGCCCTCTGGCTATAATTTGCTGACCCCGGCCCTATACTCTTTGATTTTGGACTATCCCAGTGAATTTTTGTTATGATTATGTTGCTTGCAAGACTTGACTGAAGGTTTTGTGTTCCCCCCAAATTCTTATTTTGAAGCCCAAATCCCCAATATGATGGTGTTTGGAGATGGGGCCTTTGGAAGGTAATTAGGGTTACCTGCACCTCAGGATGTGACCGCGTTCGGAGATTGTATTTAAAGAGGTGATCAAGTTGAAATGAAGTCATTAGGACGGGCCCTGATCCAATCTGACTGGTGTCCTCATAAGGAGAGATTAGGACCAAGACACGCACAGAGGAAAGACCATGTGACAAAGACACAGGGAGAAGATGGCTGTCAACAGGCCAAGGAACAAGGCCTTGGAAGAAACAAGCCTGCAGACACCTTGATCTTGGACTTCTAGCTTTTAGATCCTGAGAAAAAAACTTCTGTCCTCTAAACCACCTAGTCTCTGGTACTGTGTTAGGGTGGCCCTAGCAAATGAATCCCCTCTACCTCTGCCTGGGCAGGAAACCCCGGCCATATACTCAGCCAGGCCCTCTGAAGGCAGGGGGTGTGCACGCTCTGGCCTTTGGTCCTAAGAGGCTCTTTGGGAATAGAAACAGGGATTAATCGCGGAAGGGGAAATTTCCTCTAGTGCTCCTTTCTGCAGAAAGCTCATGGACATGAGTGCCAGGGAGAAGTAGATGGTCTCTCCCTCCTCCAGAGCCGGCAGGGGGAGTGGAGGTTGGGGGACGCAACCAGCTCCAGGAGGACAGAGAGCTGGGTAGTATTCCTGGGCCGGCGGCTTTTATTGTCCACTTTATACAAGTTCACGTCTCAGCATCTTGGGGGCTAAGGCATACTGAGATGATCCAGCTTCGTCTGTAGTTTATAACTCAGGGAGGCTGCGGGCCTGGCTACATGGTTTGTCTCTGATACGACCCGTCCAGAGGAAGCTCTGGTCCCATGGCCCCCTGGCCACAGGCAGGTCACAGCCCCCCCACCACGGGCAGATCACCCAGGGGAGCAGTGCAGCTCTGGGGTGTCCACGGCCCACCTGTACCTGCAGGACACACTGCAGCCCGTGTGGCCTTGTAGCAGGCAAGTGAGGACCTGGTCCTCATTCCACTCCATCCCTTTCCTGCTGTGTGACCTCGGGCATGTGGCTCCCTCTTCCACATCCCACTTGCTGCGTTTTCATGGTGCCAGGTCTGGGATGGACTCACCTTCTGGGTCCTAGCCAGCTCTAACGCCCCGTGCTGTCGTGCTCTCATGGCCAATGTCACTGTTATGCCAAGTAACTTACCTCTCAGAGCCCCAGCTTCCCCATCTGTAAAGGCGCTATAATAATAGATCCTCTACTGTAGGCTACTAAAGATTAAGTGATACTTTCCACATGTGTCTTAGAGGGTCTAGAACAGAAGCGTGCAGAAAACATTAGTTATTTCTATTTATTGTTATTGTCCTTTAAGATTCATTCATTCAACAAATATTTCTTGTGTGTCTACTATATACCAAACACTTCTTAGGAGCTGTGGATACCCCCTCGTGGCTCTTACACTCCCAAAAGGGGAGTCAGATGATGAACCAATAAATAAATGAACGTATAATGTGAAGGGAAGTAAAGGAAAATTAAAGAGCAGAGGATGGCAGGCATGGAGCTGTTGAAATAAGGTGGGCATCTGAGCAGAGGGCTGAAAAAAGCAAAGGAGGGAGCCATGCAGCTTTCAGGGGTTGGCCAACTATAGCTCACAGGCCAAATGCAGCCTACCACATGTTTTTGTAAATAAAGGTTTATCGCTCACAGCCATGCCCATTCATCCTGCACTGTCTGTGGCTGCTTTTAGCTGTAAGGGCAGAGTTGAGTTGTTGTGACAGACCATAAGGCTTACAAAGCCTAAAATATGTACCCTCTGGTCCTTTACAAAAAATCGTGGCAATTCCTGCTCCAGGTAAAGGGAACTGCAGGTGCAAAGGCCCTGAGGTTGGGCATGTCTGCTGAGCAGTGCACATCACACAAGTGCTTCCATTGCATGACTCTCTGGGGCCCCATGTGGTCAGTTGCATGTGGCTTTGCAGCCCATTAAGATTAGAAGTGATGCCGCAGGCCTCCTATGGACCCTGTACCCAAGCTAATGTAACTTGGTGGTGGGGGAGGGATACAGTAGGAACCTACTAAATACTTATATGAAATAACAGCATTTTAGAGCATTTTAAAGCACTTACCAGTTAGTGCTGTTCCTGTCACTAGATGATTATTTTGGCCTCCTACAGAGCCCACTAGAGATTGTGTGGGCTCCTTGCTTGTGTAATAGCTTGACTAGCTTCCTATTGTTTCTAAGAGGCCTCTCTTCTATATATTTCTGTATATACATCTTCCAAACCATAGACCCCTTCTTTCTAATCAGAACACCATCTGGGAAGTCAGCCACCTGGATGCCTCACATCCTACTTCCCTTGTTCAGGCATCTAATGAAAATCCACTGAGATCCAAACATCTGCCAGGAACTCTTCCAGACAATGGGGCTCCACCATGAACGAGACAGACACAGTCTCTGTACTGTGAGTCTGGGATGGTAATAGGGTGGGCTCAAACTCAAAAGTCTACAGGGGCCATGGCAGGAAACATGAGGAGTGGGCTAGGGCCAACCTTCAGCCTGTTTTTGAGATCACACCTCACCTGAAGGCCCGTACATTTAATTATCTTTTTAAGACTGTCTGGGGGTAAATAGCATTCACTTGCAAGTCCATTTGGCCCCTAGGAAGCCAATGAGCCCTCATTTGTCTGGTCTTGCTTGAATGGTGAGAATGCTTAAAGGAAGCTTCATCCAGGCCCCATATTATCTCATGAGTAGTCTGGTGACCCTCCTCACTGGGGACAACCACAACTTTATACTCTAGTCCCAGAGTCCTGGAGCTGGGTTTGGCCTGAACTTGGGGTCATTTAGGATTACAGTGGGCTGAAAAAACATAGAAATGTGTTTCTCACTCACAGAAAAGAAGTCTAGAGGTAGGTTCTCCAGTGATGGTGTAGTAGTTCCACAGTCTTTGGTAATTCAGGTCCCTTCCAACTTTCTGCTTACCATCCCTAGAATGTGGCCCTCTCCTTCATGCTCCAAAATGACTGCTGGAGATCCAGCCATCACATATATGTTCCTCTGTGCACCTACACAGGGTCCTTGTCATCTGCATAAATTTGTATAGGGAAGCAGAAGTTACCATAACACATATTCACAAAAGGACTGAGCATTTTTTAATTGGCTCCTAATTAACTATTCTACCTTGTTTCATACCAGCTGTCTGTCCCTATCCAAATTTGTTAGTCAAGTTTGTCCTCAGTATTGGATGTGGCACCAGACAATACTATATCAATTACAAAGTAAAACTGGAAATATTGCCAAAAATGTAGGATTCCAGGGCTTCCCTGGTGGCACAGTGGTTGAGAGTCTGCCTGCCAATGCAGGGGACACGGGTTCGTGCCCCGGCCTGGGAAGATCCCACATGCCGTGGAGCGGCTGGGCCCATGAGCCATGGCCACAGAGCCTGCGCGTCTGGAGCCTGTGCTCCGCAACGGGAGAGGCCACAACAGTGAGAGGCCCGCGTACCGCAAAAAAAAAAAAAAAAAAAAAAATGTAGGATTCCATGAAAGTGATAAAAGTTATGTTGGAAAACTACTCGATTTCTATCCAAATACTTTGACAAGCCAGAATCTGGTGGAGTTGATACATTTAAAAAACAAGGGATGCAAAAAAAAAACAAAAACAAAAACAAAAAAAAAAAAACAAGGGATGCAAGGATTCTTCAATATATGCAAATCAATCAATGTGATGTACCATATTAACAAATTGAAGAATAAAAACCATATGATCATCTCAATAGATGCAGAAAAAGCTTTTGACAAAATTCAACACCCATTTATCATAAAAACTCTCCAGAAAGTCTGCATAGGCGGAACCTACCTCAACATAATAAAGGCCATATACAACAAACCCACAGCAAACATCATTCTCAATGGTGAAAAACTGAAAGCATTTCCTCTAAGAACAGGAACAAGACAAGGATGTCCGCTCTCACCACTATTATTCAACACAGTTTTGGAAGTCCTAGCCACGGCAATCAGAGAAGAAAAAAATAAAAGGAATACAAATTGGAAAAGAAGAAGTAAAATTGTCATTGTTTGCAGATGACATGATACTACACATAGAGAATCCTAAAGATGCCACCAGAAAACTACTAGAGCTAATCAATGAATTTGGTAAAGTTGCAGGATGCAAAATTAATGCACAGAAATCTCTTGCACTCCTATACACTAATGATGAAATATCTGAAAGAGAAATTAAGGAAACACTCCCATTTACCATTGCAACAAAAAGAATAAAATACCTAGGAATAAACCTACCTAGGGAGCCAAAAGACCTGTATGCAGAAAACTATAAGACACTGATGAAAGAAGTGAAAGATGATACCAACAGATGGAGAGATATACCATGTTCTTGGATTGGAAGAATCAATATTGTGAAAATGACTATACTACCCAAAGCAGATTGAATGCAATCCCTGTCAAATTACCAATGGCATTTTTTACAGACTTAGAACAAAAAATCTTAAAATTTGTATGGAGACACAAAAGACCCCGAATAGCCAAAGCACGCTTGAGGGAAAAAAGCGGAGCTGGAGGAATCAGACTCCCTGACTTCAGACTATACTACAAAGCTACAGTAATCAAGACAATATGATACTGGCACAAAAACAGAAATATAGATCAATGGAACAGGATAGAAAGCCCAGAGATAAACCCACGCACCTATGGTCAACTAATCTATGACAAGGGAGGCAAGGATGTACAATGGAGAAAAGACAGTCTCTTCAATTAGTGGTGCTGGGAAAACTGGACAGCTACATGTAAAAGAATGAAATTAGAACACTCCATAACACCATACAAAAAATAAACTCAAAATGGATTAGAGACCTAAATGTAAGACTGGACACTGTAAAACTCTTAGAGGAAAATATAGGAGGAACACTCTTTGACATAAATTACAGCAAGATCTTTTTTGATCCACCTCCTAGATTAATGGAAGTAAAAACAAAAATAAACAAATGGGACCTAATGAAACTTCAAAGCTTTTGCACAGCAAAGGAAACCATAAACAAGACGAAAAGACAACCCTCAGAATGGGAGAAAATATTTGCAAACGAATCAATGGACAAAGGATTAATCTCCAAAATATATAAACAGCTCATGCAGCTTTATATTAAAAAAACAAACAACCCAATCCAAAAATGGGCAGAAGACCTAAATAGACATTTCTCCAAAGAAGACATACAGATGGCCAAGAAGCACGTGAAAAGCTGCTCAACATCACTATTAGAGAAATGCAAATCAAAACTACAATGACGTATCACCTCACACCAGTTAGAATGGGCATCATCAAAAAAATCTACAAACAACAAATGCTGGAGAGGGTGTGGGGAAAAGGGAACCCTCTTGCACTGTTGGTAGGAATGTAAACTGATACGGCCACTATGGAGAACAGTATGGAGGTTCCTTAAAAAACTAAAAATAGAATTACCATATGACCCAGCAATCCCACTACTGGGCATATACCCAGAGAAAACCATAATTCAAAAAGACACATGCACCCCAATGATCATTGCAGCACTATTTACAATAGCCAGGTCATAGAAGCAACCTAAATGCCCACTGACAGACGAATGGATAAAGATGTGGTACATATATACAATGGAATATTAGCCATAAAAAGGAATGAAATTGGGTCATTTGTTGAGACGTGGATGGATCTAGAGACTGTCATACAGAGTGAAGTAAGTCAGAAAGAGAAAAACAAATTCGTATATTAACACATATCTGTGGAACCTAGAACAATGGTACAGATGAACCTGTTTGCAGGGCAGAAATTGAGACACAGATGTAGAGAACCAGTGTATGGACACCAAGGGGGGAAAGCGGCGGGGCGGTGGTGAGATGAATTGGGCAATTGGGATTGACATGTATACACTGATGTGTATAAAACTGATGACTAATAAGAACCTGCTGTATAATAATAATAAAATAAAATTCGAAAATTCAAAAACAAATAAAATAAAATCAAAGGAGAGAAAAATTGAAAAAAATAACAGGATTAACTGCTTCAAACATGAACTGCCAAAGTTTAAGAGTATCCTTTGGGAAAATCGATCCAGCCTTGAAATGACCCTTTTCATAACATGATTTAAAAATCAAATCTTGAGTAAAGGATGTTGTTTGTGTTGCGCTAGAAAAAGTTTTGTCTCTTGGAAAATTACTCCAAGATAAAATACTGTTCTGTTGTTACCTCTAAGAATTTAGCACATAGCTTTAATTATAACTTTAAAAATTTACAGGTTTTTAAACAGTTTTCTTAATTTTATATTGCGTATTTCAAAATAAAGCATAGCATTTGTTGTTGTTACTTACTATGAAATTTAGATCCAAGTTTTAAGTGGAATCTTCTTAGGAGGTCATTTTTCTTGTATCAGTTTCTTCAGACATGAAGAACCCCCCATACTTTCCAGTATATGCATCAGACATGTGGAATTCACCTGCTGCCATGCTTTGTCCAATCCTGAACGGTCGTGACCCTTGTCACCTGTTTGAAGTATGGATTTGAATAATGCACCTGGGACCATTCCACCTGGCTGCTGGATGAACCTAGCCCACTGCCCAGCATCCACGCCTTAACAAGACATCCTTTTTTAAAAGATCTACTTTACTGAAATATAATTTAACATACAATAAAATGCATATTTGTAATGTGCAGTTAAATGAATTTTGACAAATGTAACAACCACCCCTAAATCAAGATAAAGGACATTTCCATCACCCCAAAAGTCCCTCATGTCCCTTTGCAGTCAACTTCCTGCCCCTTCCCCACCTTAGACAACCACTGGTCTGATTTCTGTCATTATAGGTTACTGTTGCCCATTCTAAAACTTCGTGTAAACAGAAACGGAATGGTATGCAACGGTTTGCACCTGGTTCAACCCATTTTTGAGATTTATCTGTGTTGTTGCTTGAATCATCACTTCCTTCCTTTTCAGCACTAGGTAGTATTTCATGGGTACAAAGAGTGACATCACCACGTGTCGGCAGGATGTGGAGGAAAGCTTCCTGGCGGTTTCTCATGGAGTTAGACATACGCTTACTCTGTGCCCCAGCAATTCAATTCCTTGGTGTTTACCCCAGAGAAAGGAAAATATACATCCTCACGAAGACCTGTATCCAAATGTTTATAATAGCTTTACTCATAATAGCCCTCAAATGGAAACAACCACTAATTGTCAGGGTCCAGTCAGGAGACAGAAGGCACGCCAGTGTGAAATAAAATTCCTGTTTTATGGCAAGACAAGAAAAATGTAAACATAAAAAATTTTCCTTGCCCTTTGTTCTCCTCTCTACCCCCCATGGTGCATTGTGTATCTGCATTCTGCATGGACCGTACCTCCCCCATCAGCAGAAATACCTGCTCAGCCATAAAGAGCGGTGTTCTAGCATCAACAAGACAACTCCTGAAAAGATAACATTCCGTCTTGATCTCGTAAAAGGGGCCACGGAGACACTCAGATCTGGATGGTGTCCACTGTCAATAATATGTCACTTAATGTACAGCCCCCGTCTCAAGAACTTTATATAACTGTGCCTTGATTTCTAACGGGCAGAACAATTCTTGGAGCTTTCTGAGATGCTCTTTCCGGGTTATAATCCTCAAATTGGACTCGGATAAAATTTTTCATTTCTTTCTTAAAGCGACTGATTCATTTTTCATCAACACCGGTAATCTGAGCATTAACTAGGAAAAGGCAGTTCACCACTGAAGGGGTAAGAGAGGGTTTTAAAGGATATAGAAATGGCAAGTCCAGAAAGCAGCAAGTAGGGGCTGAGGGAGCGTGAAAAGGGAAAGCAGCAGGAACGCAGCAGACGTCCCCCTACCCTCAGGCAGAGTGTCACACTTCTCCTAGGGGGAGAGGGTGCAGCTGCCGCAGGGGACGTGCAGCCGCCAGGGGGTGCAGGTGAGACCGTCCTGCCTGATGGTCTGGAAACTTGCTGCAGGGCGTGTGGGCCAGAGAGCTGCTGGGTGAGTGCAACTGACCTGCACGTGCATCTGCTGGCATCCAGGCCACAAAACCATCACAAGACCTGGAACCAGGATGAGAAGTCCTTCTCTCTCACTGGATCGCAGTGCCCCTCCAGTTCCCTCTACCGATGAAGCCAGCCTGCAAAGGAGAAATGTGGACAGAGTCCAGCTCCAGTGGCACAGAGCCGGGCAGAGAGGAGGAGGTTTGGTGCTGAGAAGCAATAAAGTGATAGCCCACAGCCCCAAATTCCATCAACTGGGGAATGGATAAAAACCCTGCTGTGGGGCTTCCCTGGTGGCGCAGTGGTTGAGAGTCTGCCTGCTAATGCAGGGGACACGGGTTCGAGCCCTGGTTTGGGAGGATCCCACATGCCGCGGAGCAGCTAGGCCCGTGAGCCACAACTACTGAGCCTGTGCTCTAGAGCCTGTGAACCGCAACAAGAGAGGCCGCGATAGTGAGAGGCCCGCGCACCGCGATGCAGAGTGGTCCCCGCTTGCCACAACTAGAGAAAGCCCTCGCACAGAAACGAAGACCCAACACAGCCAAAAATAAATTAATTAATTAATAAACTCGTACCCCCAACATCTTCTTAAAAAAAACAAAACATGAAAAAACCCTGCTGCGTCCATACGGCGTGATTCACTTTTGTACCTTAGTGCCCGTCTGAGCCACTACCCTTGTGTAGTAATAAGAATTGCTTTGAACCTTCAGAGAGGAAGTAAGCAGCTCTTCTGGGATGATGGGTCTCAGATGGTGGAGGCGGAAGGTCAGCTGTGGTGCTGACGTAGCACCAAAGGCATAGTGTTTAACCCCGGGGGCTCCGGAGTCACACAGTGCTGGCTTCCGATCCTGCCTTTGTATCTACCAGCTGTGTGGCCTTGGGAAACTCACTCAACCTCTCTGAGACAATGTTTCCACCTCTTAAGGTGGGAAGAATAATAGTACTTGCTCACTTTGTGGTGTTGTAGGGATTGAATGATAAAAAGCAGGTTTCAAAACACCACAGCCGGTAGACCAACTCTGTCCACCTGCCCGTTGCTCTTTCTAAGGTCCATGACCTAAGAATGTTTCATTCACCCTCATTTTTAAACGCTTACATTTTAAACCGTTATGTAAGTACCTACATAATAGCCTCAATTTTGCCTCTGGCCTGCAAAGCCTAAATGATTTACTATCTAGCCCTTGAAGAAAAAACTTATCAACCCTTGATACAAAGCGTGTGGCTAGAGAAAGTGCTCAGTGGATTTTAAGTGGTGCTGATTCAGCTCGCAAGGAGCTTAGGTCTCCTCAGAGGCCTTCCTGTGTAGCCCTCAGGAAAGTCAAGCATGCTTTACAAACAGCCATGGATAAGGAATACTTAGATGGCACTCACCATGTCCCAATCATTGTTGTAAGTCCTGTGTATACAGCAACTCAATCCTTATAACGCCCCCATGAGATAGGTACTATTATTATCCCCATTGTAAAGGTGAAGAAATAAAGGCACAGAGAAGGGTGGGTGTCTCCCTAAGGTCACACAGCTGTGAGCGATGGATCTAGCTAGCATTCAGATCTTGTAACTACTTTGTCCTGCTGCACTTGACAGAGCTGGGGCTAGCCCCTAGAGGGTGCTCAGTAGATATCTGTTGACTGCACACATGCGTGTGGTCTGAGGGCAGAAAGTAAACCAGTGAATTGCCAAGCTTGTAAGAGAGGGACTTAGGCGCCCATTGGAGCCTGGATGCCTGGTAGTAACAGCTAGGGGCACAGATTCCACACAGCCGCACAGGCTCCTGCTCTGACAGTCTAGCCTCTTCTGACCCCCATGAAACAGAACATTTATTGCATTCAAGATGTGCCCTCCTTACACATGCGATCATACTGTCTTCCCTCTGAGTCCATCAAGTAGCTCCAATTGTTACGTCCACTTTCAGATTGAGGAAACACAGGCACAGAGAAGTTAAGTGATTGGCCAGACATCACACAGCTGACTCATGGTTGTACCGGTTCTCACACCCAGGTCTGTGTGACTGCAGGGCCAGGCCTTTTAGCCACGGTGCAGGGAAGGGAGACGGTCATTGGCTACTCAGGGCTATTTATGAATGTGATGGCTAGCTTGAGTTTTCACAGGAACCCCAATGAGCAAATCCTGAATTTACACAACTGTGTGATGGGGGCCATGATTCACATTTCCTCTGTGAGCCTTCCCTTTTAAAAGCATGCCCTTTGACGCGTCTCAGCTCTGCAAAAGTTCACTGTTTGTCTACTTTTCCAGGAGCCATCGGCTGGGGGAGTCAGGGTTCACCTGTGAGCTAAGACGGCACGTGGGCAGCCAGCCATTCATGCATTTCGATGGCATCTGAGGGAGAGATGCTGCTACTCACAGCATAATTCAATGGAAGGCTCCTCCCCGGGAGGGGAGTGTCAGTGCCAGGAATGACATCAAAGGTGAGACAAACGGATGATGTCTGGGGGGAGTGGGGCAGGGGGAGATGGGGATGGTGTGTGTGCTGGAGGGAAGGAAAGAGGTTGGGAAGGAGAGAGAAGAACACTCAACCTGCTGTATCCAGAGCAGCATTTGTTTGATGGTTTGTTTGGGGTTAATTTTGCTGCCAATTATCTTGGTCGAGAATTTTATAATTGCAAAGAACAGAAACCTACTCAAAGGAAATCTCGCAAAAAGAAAATACATTCGTTCACTCATTGCGTATGATTTGTGGACCTACTCTGTGCCACACACTGTGCCCTCCAGGTTCTCATGGGGAGGAGGGTCAGTAAGCAGGTGCCACATAAACAAGGCAATTGCAGACAGTGCTTTGTGCTCTGAAGAGATTGAGCAAGGCGTGTGGCGAAGCGGGAGGGCAGGGAACTTGCCTCTGGGGAGGGAGCCTCTGAGCTGAGGCCTGACTCACAAGAGCCAGCCACTGGCAATTTGGGTGAAGAACCTTCCAGACGGAGGGATTAGCAAGTGCAAATGTCCTGAGGGAGGAATGGACTTTATGCTGCAGAGCAACAGGAAACAAGGCTGGTGTGGCAGGACGGAAGGAAGGAAGGAAAGGGTCAGGAGGCCAGGTCGGGGAAGGGCCCGGTGGCCTCTGTTTGGATTTTATCCTGGGAGCAGTGGGCAGCCATGGGAGGGTGAGAAGGGCTGATGGGTGTGAGAGCCTCTCTAGGAGGCATGGGAAGTCCAGAGGTGGGCCCAGGCCGTCTCTCTGCTTGGTCACCTCACAGTCTCAAAGTGGCCACCACGGCTGCCAGCATCCGAGGCCCAGAGGATGCCGGTAAAGCAAACAGGAAGCAGAGCCTTTTCCAGAAGGCCCAGCGAGCTCCCGCATTTATGCCCGTGACCAGAACCGAGTCAGGCGGGCATCCCAGCTGTGAGGCAGGCTGGGAGACAGAGTGTCCAGTGAGGAAGATGGCCCCAGCCCGCCGTGGTTTACCACACAGGCTGGGCCCGTGGAGCCACTGTGACAAATTAGGATGCTACGGGAGAGAAGGAAGGGAGGACCAGCCCTTGACTCTAGCAGAGAGGAAATCCCTGGCCAGGGTACTCAGTTGTAAATTAGAGGCCTGTCCAAAGTGGGGGGAAACAGCCAGGAAGGGGGCACCCCGCAACTTCCACCGCCCACCGTCCCGGGCTGCAGTTGGGCAGGAAGTTTCCGGGTCCGGGAGTCAGGGGTCTGGCCTTGTTAGGAAAGGCAAGTGCTCCCTCTAGTGGCTCTGCGGAGGTGAGCCCAGCATCCTCCCCAGGGGGCCAGAGCTGGAGGCCGGAGTTGGGATCCCTCGGCTCACAGACCCTGGAAGGGGAAGGGCACCAATGATGCTGGTGAGAGCTGACACTTATGGGGCACTTAGGGTGTACCCTCCACGCACCTTACAAACATTAACTCGATCCTTCTGACGGCTCTACGAGGTTGGTCCCATTCGTGTTTCCGTTTGAAGGATGGTGTCATTTGCCCAATATCATAGGGACAGGAATTGGACCCACATCCGTCTCACATAGAGGCTGTACTTCCAGCCAGTGGCTTTGGGGCCAACAGACTACAGCCCAGCTATTACCACTGGGGGCCCATCACATGGATCCTGAATTACATTTCCTTATTATTTTTAACTTGCTTGTCCAAAAAACCTTGTCTGAGGCTTCTGGGGGACTTAAAAGTTGTCCATGGATGGAGTTTGGGACTCCCTGGGATTGGATATGAAATGCCATGTGCATCTCTGTACATTTCCCTGCAGAGAGGCCCAGAGCAGCCATGAGACAGGCAAAGGGGTTGGGACCCAAAGAAGTCACAGAGCCTCTGTTTCGTATTGTTTTGATGTCTTGTTTACTCTTTCCAGACTTTTGGAGGGGGTGGGATGGAACTGATCAGGAATGCTTGTCACAAAGGCTTGTCTGTGCCCTAACTGACTGGTGATGGGCTTGGGTCTTGCGTAAACTGGCTTTCGTTTAACTCTGGAAACATCTTGATTTTGACACCTAACCGGGGCCTCTCAGAGGTTGAGGACGGCAAGAGCCATTTAAAATTTTTAAAAGATTTAAAGCTACAAGGGATGTGAAGATTGGGGTAGATTTTAAGTTTTTATGTTTAATAAAGTAACGCTTTTCAAATAAAGTTCAGTGATGACTCATCTAAGTTACAGATAATGGCAGAAGTCTAAGGTGGGGAATTCTATGACTAAATGGCCCAGGCCGAGTTGTCCTCCAGCCCTTCTCCCCACTCTGTAAAAGGCACCAAGTAGCTGAATTGTATCGACCCAGGTGCTGGCTTCGAGCAGAAATAACACAGCATCTGTTATCTTAACAGTTCTTGGAGAAGCAAGGCCACTTCCGCTGCAGACAAGCGAGGTCCTCTGGGCGGGGGCATTCTGGGGCCAGGTAGAGGGGAGAGTATGAGGATGAGGAAACCTCTCACCTCCCCAAGTTGAATTCTGGACCACCTGGCCTCAGAGCTTGGGTTGAGGTTATTCTCGAGCCCCCAGCCCTCATTCAAAGGACGCACCGAAGCTCATTCCAAAATCAGAAGAAATGACTTTGAATTTCCACCTGTTTGGGCAATAACAGGAGGAGTTTGGGCTTTGGATTTGTTTCGATTTCTGCCACTTTGGGACTGTGTGACTTTGGGTTAAGCTCTTTGAACTTCGGATTCTTCCCCTTTGTGGTCGGGTTGAGAACGGCCCCCTCCCCAGGCAGCTGGAGGAGAAAGTGGGGTTTGTTCAGCGACGTTGAGGGGGGTCCCTGAGCGCTGGGGATCTGCCTGGCGCTTGGGATTCAGGGACACGAGCGTGCCAGCCCTGACCTCGGGGTCGTGGTGTTAACATCGGAGACACATGGGGCGTTGGGGTTTCTAGAAGATCAGCGCAGAGGTTGGGAACAGAGGGCAGCGCTGCGGATCCCACCACCCGTGGCTCAGAGAAAGGGTCCTGGGAAAAGGCTACCAGTTCAATGAGAAGTTGGAAACACAGCCCGTGGATGGGGCCAAAAAGGGGATGTAGGACAATGGTGGGCGATCCTAAAAGTCCTTTTTAAGGAGAGGGGGAGAAGCAGTCATCGTAAACAGGGGTAAGGTTTCCTGAGATTTGTACAGGTGAACTCACTCCTAACAGGATCTAGAAAGCCTGTTTCCAGCCCCACTCCACAGCTTGGGGAAGGCCCCCAGCCTCCTCCACCTGTGCCGACTTCCTGAGGCCCGCGGTCCCCAGAGTGTCCACAGTCTCCTGCCTCGCTGACAGTGCTCTGTTTAGGGTGGTCTCACCTGCTTGCATCCTGCGCCTGCTGTTTCAGGCCACGTCGACTGGAGGGAGCACCGAATTCTTGGTTAACTTTCACACAGACACACAAACCACTCTCAAAAGGCATTTGGGAGCGGGGCAGAAGGTTTGGATCAGTGGAGGGACTCACATCTCAGGGACCAAAGGCAACTGACACTTCAGGGCTGGACCTCCCTCACCTGAAAAAGGCTCTCGGCCACTTTCCCAGTTCTGCCTCCTCTTTCCACCTGTGCTGTCCAGCCCGTCTTCCCTCTTTCCCCCCTTCCCCTCTCTTTGCAACTTTCTCTTCTGAATTCCTCTGTACCTTAGCACAGAGCAACTCAGCACTCTCTTCTGCTGGCCTGACTTCTAGGGTCCCCACAAACAGCTGGGAAAACACAACCCCAGGTGGCGCCGATTACATTATGATGCACATCAGGGGGCTGCAAACCAGAGCCTGTGAGCCAAATCTGGCCCCCTGCCTGTTTTTGTAAGTAAAGTTTTATTGCAACGCAGCCACGCCCATTCATTTACTTGTAAATTGTGGCTGCTTTCACTATTCGACGGCAGAGTTAAAGAGTTAGGATGGAGACAGTATGTAAACCTAAAATGTTTACTCTTTCTATCTTTGCGATTTGATGTTTTCATGAAGTGCCTAGCACAGGTGAAGGGCTGGTTAAGGGTCATTGTCATGTTCCTTCCAGTGGCCTAATGTCTCATCCATTAACAAGTTGACCTAACTCCTGCTACGGCCAGGCTGCCAGCCGGGTCCTATAGGCATAGAGATGACCAGTAACGTCTGCCTACTCTCAAGAAGCTCGCAATCAAGTAGAAGAGGCTGGGGCTTCCCTGGTGGTGCAGTAGTTAAGAATCTGCCTGCCAATGCAAGGGACACGGGTTCAAGTCCTGGTCCAGGAAGATCCCACATGCTGCAGACAACTAAGCCCGTGTGCCACAACTACTGAGCCTGCACTCTAGAGCCCGCAAGCCACAACTACTGAAGCCTGTGCACCTAGAGCCCGTGCTCCACAAGAGAAGCCACCACAATGAGAAGCCCGTACACTGCAACGAACAGTAGCCCCTGCTCGCCACAACTAGCGAAAAGCCCGTGCTCAGCAGCGAAGACCCAACGCAAGCAAAAATAAATAAATTAATTAATTTTTTTAAAAAAGAAGAGGCTACCATGCAGTGTGTAAGAGGCACAGAAAGAGGATGAAGTTACCCAGTGCAGGGCTGACTCCTGCAGGCTCCTATAGCTGCTGGGTTTGGCCAATGGGAGGCCCTGCAGGAGGGAGAGAAAAGCAGGGGTATTTCTTCTCTTCCTTTATGCCTCAAGAAGCAACTCTGCAGCCCTCTGGGCCCAAAATTGCCAACCTTTTCAATTTTTCACAAAAAGCTTTGAATCTAGATTTTGTGTGAAATCTTCCCATTTGTGAATATTAGCACTAATTGTTCAACTATTATGCAGACTTTTCTGGCTCCACAGGCTGAGAGTTTGTGACTTTTGGACAGAAGGCCCATGACACTCTCTTCACTTTAAAATTTCTACGACTCTTATACAGCTGCTGTGGAGAATAAAATTGTATACACACATATCCTATGAAAAGCCAGCTCCACCCCGATATACCGTGGAAAAACACACTCCATGTACAGGAGCCACGCTCAAGGATGTTCATCTCAGCATTGTGTGTACACACGTGTAATAGAGAAATGTAGGAAGCTATCCAAGTGTCCATCCACAGGAGGACAGAGAAGTGCCTTGTGCCATATTTGCAGTGAAAACCAAGTACAGCTACGTTTGTTAACATGGACAAATCTCAAGACATCATTTTAGAATGACAAAAGCACAGTATTTTATTTTTGTATATAAAGTTTATTCACGTGAAGTTTGAAGCATGAAAAGCAATAACGTGTATCATTTATGTACAGGAGCATATGTTCTATAAATGTAGAGGCAACTATGGGATTCGTTTGTTACGATTCAGGAGGTGCTGATGGCATCTAGTGGCTGGAGGCCAGGGATGCAGCTAGACATCCTGCCGCGCACAGGCCAGCCTCCCAGCCAAGGATGATCTGGTCCAAATGCCTGTAGTGCTGAGGTTGAAGCCTTCAAGGGAGCGGGGAAAGGGGAGGGTACAGAAGCCACTTGGAATATCTGACATCTCATATAAGACTTGCAAATGGGCTGTCATGGCTTGGAAGCATCTTCTAAAGGCCAGCTTTCCTGTAGTTCTGTCTGCAGAGACCCGAGCTCAACTCCACAGGGCTGCCATCGCTCAGCCCGACTCGCTGCCACGGGGTCAGAGCTGGTCGTGGGTGCCACTCTGGAGCCCCTACAAGGACGTATTGGGACAAATTCCTGCACTGGCTTTCTTACCCGCCTGAGGCCTGATTTCACACTTTAGTAAGAAATAGCATGTTAGAGCCTCACAGCAGTCACTGGCCAGAGCGAAAGCTATCCCCACCATGTGACAGATGAGGAAACCAAGGCTCAGAGAGGTGAGGCTATTGCTGCAGGACACACCACTAGTAAGAAACTTGAACTCGGGCCTGAGACTCTGGAGTTCAGAGCTGTCCCTGCAGACACCACCTCTCAGGCCCTAAGTCTCCAGGGTCTGGACGTTGGGACAATGCACTCTGAGCCATGAGTTAGAGGAAGTGGGAACAGATTAAAGCTTTTCTTTGCATGAGCCGATGTGTAATCGTCACAATCCCTATACTTTACTGAATCCATCTACACACAGAGCGTCATTCAGTCCTCCCCGAAACACACGTGAAAAGCTAAACGTTGTTATCTCCATTTTCCAGAAGGAAATAAGATGGAACCTGCCCAGCATGACCCAAATAGAAAGGGGCTGAGGCAGGATTTGAACTCAGGGCTCTGGTTCTATACCCGGGTGCTGCCCTGCTGCACAGTACTGCCTTCACTTCTAAGCTGCTTTAGTCCTTCTTGTCCCTTTTGGACCAGTTAGGACCTCGAAATCCTTGCCGGTTTATTTCATATCTTAGGAAATGGAAGTGCCCACGAAATAAACTTGAAGATTTCAGACTTTTAGCTAATCTGTGCCTTAGCTTTTGTGGCTCTGCTGAAAGCATTTCAGAAAGGTGTCAGAGGAACTGTGTGTGTGTGTGTGCGCGCGCGCGTGTGTGTGTGTGTGTGTGTAAAGAACAGAGTTGAAATACTGTTTGCTCAGAGGGGTGTGGAAATTTTTCTGGTGTTTCGTTGGTTACATGCTCTTCTAGGGTGCTAGCAATGGCTCCGCCAAACCCTGTTAGTCGTATTTTATAAATTTATAAATCTTTCGCCTTAAACCCCCTCCACTCAAAAATCCATAGAATTGGAAATCACTCTTTGTTTATGGCAAGTCTGTTAACAGCTAATTCCTTCCCACAACCATCAAATCCATCTTCGCTTGATGCCAGAAATAGAAGCGACCGGGGTTTGGTGGGCAGACGGAGGGGAACCTCTCACAGACATGCTGGGTCTGGCGTCCTCGGGGGTTGCCCTTACGTCACGTCTCGGACACAAGCCGCGGTGATGTCACCTGATGCCACGGTGCAGAGCTCCCCTCCGCGGTGTCTGTGGTCAGCCCAGGGCCCAAAAGTGTCTCCCTTCCTGGGTTTCGGTGTCCCGATGAAGTCAGATTTCCTGGGCCGTGGATCCAGTTACCGATAATTGCCTTGTGAACTGGCAGATGCAAAAGTAAACATTTCTAGAGCCCGAAGTACACGGAGCTCTGGGGGTGGCCCGCCAGAGGAGCCGGGAGAGAGCTGCCACGGAAGCGATCTGGGCCATGTCCGTGTGGCGTTGATGGGGCCTTACGCTCCGGGTCTAGAATACTCACGCCATGGGGAAGCCTGGCCCGGGTGAAGGGTGGGCGGTGGTGAGCTTTCCCTGACTTGTAGCGTGTGGGGAAGGGAAGGATGAGGCCTCTGTGCTGGGGGCAGGCCTGCGTCCCTGGAGGACTGTGGGCTTTCCACAGTTACACAGAAAGCAGATATGGCAGTGGGAGGGGCCCCTGCCAGGAGGGGCAGTGAGTCACTTTTGCCACCACCTCCTGTCCTCTCTCCAAGTCTGCTGTCTCACGCTGTGGCTGCTCTATAGGGTGACAGCAGAGCCTGCCCTCGGGTCAAAGCGGGGTCCCGAGCCGGGTTAAAGGGACCCGTGTCCTTCCCACTGACCAGGTGTGAGGAGAGTAGCAAGACCCCCAGACAAAGAGCTATCATTGCATAAGAACAAAGAATAAAATCCTAGTTCCCACATGGCCCTACATAATGTGGGCCCTGCTGAGCACCCTCCTGCCTGCCTTCTACACACCTCAGTCCTGATATCTGCCCCCCGCTGTTTCTCAGATTCCTCAGGCTCCTTCCCAGCACCACACCTCAAGGTGTTTGCACAGGCTGTGCCCTCTGCCTGAAATGTTGGTCTCAGGTCTCTGCGCAGTTGTCACCACCTCAAGGAAGCCCTCTGTGATCACTCTATCTAAAATACCATCCCCATAATTCTATTCCATCCCTCTTACCCTGTTCTCCCCCGCCAGACCCTTTGTAGTTACCTGGCATGATGCCATGTATTGGATGATTTACTGATGGTCTGTCTCCCCCACTAAAACGTCAGCTCTGTGAAGGTGGGGATTTTTGTCTGTCTTGTTCACTACGTGTCCTCGTGCCTGAAACAAAGCCTGGCATAGTAGATGTTCCATAAAGAGAGGACAGATGTGTGAATGAGTGTTGACCATGCAATACACAATCGGAGCAGCAATTGTGGCGCCGTGAGCTGGAACCCAGGGCACCAGGGGCAGATACAGCTGTGCTTGCCTTGGTTTGGGGAAACTGGCAGGCGACGGGGGGTGGGGTACCGTGAAGAAACTGGAATCATGGTTTTGCCCCTTAGGGGAGGTGATATTTTACGAAATGGACCTGTGGCAGGAGAGAAGTGTGAAGAGGAAAGGCTTTGGAATCTGACTGCTTACGTTTGAATCCCAGCCTTACTCCTTCCCCGCTCTCTGTGTGAGCCTGAGCAAGTCAGACAGCCTCTCTGAGTCTGTTTCTGTATCTGAAAACTAGACCTAATAGTACCACCTTACAAGAGATTTGGGGTGGATCTAATGAAATAGTACAGCTAATGCATATAGCCCCATGCCTGGCTCATGGTATGCCTGCAGTAAGTGTTAGCTTTAAAAAGCTTTGGTTGTGGGCTTCCCTGGTGGCACAGCGGTTGAGAGTCCCCCTGTCGATGCAGGGGACACGGGTTTGTGCCCCGGTCCGGGAAGACCCCACATGCCGCGGAGAGGCTGGGCCCGTGAGCCATGGCCGCTGAGCCTGCGCGTCCGGAGCCTGTGCTCCGCAACGGGAGAGGCCGCGACAGGGAGAGGCCCGCGTACCGCAAACAAAACAAAACAAAACAAAAAAAGCTTTGGTTGCATGAGGGACTGTCTTAGCCCTTTCGGGCTGCTATAACAAAACACCATAGACTGGGTGGCTTACAGACAACAGAACTTCACTTCTCCCAGTTCTGGAGGCTGGGAAGTCCAAGACCAAGGCACTGGCAGATCTGGTGTCTAGTGAGGGCCTGCTTCCGGGTTCATAGATGGCCGTCTTGTCACTGTGAGGAAAGGGGGAAGGGAGCTCTCTGGGGCCTCTTGTATAAGGGCACGAATCCCATCATGAGGGCTCTACCCTCCTGACCTAATCACTTCCCAAAGGCCCCACCTCTTAATACCATCGCATTAGGGGTTAGGATTTCAACATACGAATTTTGGGGGGGACACAAACATTTGATCTATAACTCCACTCAGCATCTGGGCCAAGGAGGAAGAGTGAGCCGTTTGTTACTCTGCTTAGACATTCACAGTCTGGCAATCCCAAATATGTAACTGTTTAGGTCATGCTTTTTCTTTTTCTGGGAAATATTCTTACTTGCATGACACTCTTTACTGAAAAATGTAGAACTCTTTAAAAGGTAGGTACAGTTATAAAGCCTAACAGCTTTTCACGTGTTTGGTGCCTGTATGGTCTGGAGATGGGTGTGTTCATTATTGCTGTATAACAGATGACCACAAACTTAGTGGCTTTGAACAACACCCGGTTAAAACACTCGCAGTTTCAGTGGGTCAGGAATCCAGGCACAGCTCGGCTGGGTCCACTGCTTCAGCATCTCAAAAGGATGCAGTCAGTGTCAGCCAGGGCTGGGGTCTCCTCTGAAGGCTCGACTGGGGACAGGTCTACATCCAAGCTCCCTCATGTGTTTGTTGGCAGGATTCAGAGCCTCAGCCCCCCACTGGCTTCTGGGGGTAGCCCTGTCGGTTCCTTATCACATTGCCCTCTCCGTAGTGAAGCTCTCCACGTGAGCTGGCTGTTGGCCACGTAAGCCCCCCTGGCTTTGCTTCATCACAGCCAGCAAGGGAGAGTCTGCCAGCATGGTTGAAGTCAGATTTAATCACAGTTGGGACATTTCCCCCAACGCTGAGGTATTCTGTTGCTTAGACACAGTTACTCAAGGTGAGGGGATCCCTCCAGGACATGAAGGCCAGAAAGTGGAGATCACTGGGGTCATCTCAGAAGCTGCGGAAAACAGGGAAGAGCCTGGCAGGTGTGAGCAAAGGCTTAGCTGAGTGGGTTCGTGACTATCACCTCCTTTGATTTGTAATAAGGTCCCTGAACCTGCCCACACCTCTCCTCAGGTCATCTCACAGTAAACCATCTTTGTTTAGGAAAGAATTGGTCTTTCTTAGTTCATGTCAACAGGGGACCAGTAGACACCTATCACTTGAGGGTGGCTATAAAGGAATTTCTGTGACCTGACAAAGGCAGGCTTCTCACCATAAAGACCTAGTTCTTGGTGGTGGGGATGAGGGGGACTGGATTGCTTTGCACATGGAGCCAGGGTCTCTAGGGAATGAAGGGACTCAGATACCCAACCATTGCTCCTCAAGATTTGAAGTCAGGAAAGCCCATCCGAGTGGGCTCTGAAGCTCCCACCTAACACCCACTGACTAAGAAGGACAAGAAACCCACATGGGAAGTCATCAACAGGACAGGAGCACCTGGCCAAAGTTTGAGAGCCCAAGTGAGCTTTGGGGAGGGCTGCTTCCAACAGGGCAGGTAGGTAAGCTGGGATCCCTTCAGGCCCCAGCAATCCTAGTACAATTGGTCTGGGATCGATGGCTGATCACTAGGAGAGCCAGGATGGATGTATATATCCTATGTTCAACAGTGATCCCTAGTGGCAAGGAGAATCAATGCATGTAGTGGATGGTTCAGACTCACCAGTTCAGCTGTTTGGAGGCAGGGCTGACCCCCTTGGAACCAAGTAAATCCCAGAGTTCTTGGACATTGGGAGTGGTGAGGAAGTAAGAAGCCCAGAGGAGGTGTTAGATTTCCTGCCAATGAAGCTGAATTTATTTACTGAAAACATGAAAGCAATCAGGAAGTATTTGCGTACCTTACTGGTCACAAAGATTATAGAATAAACCAGAGGTTAGCAAACTTTTATTAAAAGATCATATAATAAACATTTTAGCTCTGTTCCAACCAATGAACACTGCTCTGGTAACATGGAAGCAGCCATAGACAATAAGTGAAAGAATGAGCATGGTTGTCTTTCAATAAAACTTTATTTATAAAAACAGCCAGCCAGCCGTGGGCCATCGTTCGCTGACCCCTGGGATAAACAGTTGAGATCAGTCTTTCCACCTTTTAAAATAGAATAAATAAATAAATAAATTTTAATTAATTAATTAAATTTCATGACTAAACGAAAACGTTCATAAAATGTTCTTTCCTCTTTTGGTTAACTGAAATCTCATTCCTCCATGGATTTGCTAATTGTCCTTTTCTCCTTTAAATAAAATTAGAGGCTCACCGGCACATTTTCGAATTGCTATTTCTTTCTTGGTATAAATGGGGAGTTATTTATTCATGATTATTTTCTCCTCGAGGCTGATGGAAGCTGAATCATGGATGAGGTGAAAAATCAGCTTTCATCTTCTGTGATATATACTCAGTTCGGTCCTTTTCATGCATATATGTATGCACACACGTACAAGCTTAGGAATGTACTATTAGTGGTCGTAAAAGTGAAGTTGCTCATCTTCCGCTCTGAGAGTCTGGAAAAGTTTATGAGCATCAAATAGTACCCGCTGGCATTGTCCAACAAGACACATTACTTCCCAGTGAGTGGCCACTTCCCTTCAGTCTAGCTGCGTGCTTACAGTACTGGCTCAAGCTGGCATCAGGATTTTCCACTAGATGGTCCGGTCTGCGTGCTCTGGCAGTCAGCTCGGAGGTGTTCCTGCCCTCAAAGCCACAGACAAGTCCAGGGCCCCGGGGAAAAACCACCTAGTGAATTGGGAGAGGAGTCTGGGTCACAGGCAAAGGGATTCCCTCGCACTCCAGCCCCTCTGCGCCTCTCCAGACAGACCTGCCAGTTGTCTTGAGTGTCTTTCTTGAAAATTTCAAGCAGAGCTTTTAACCATGATGTGTAGCACATGTAGGTATTCCTTACATGCTCATAGATTTTGGATATAGGTATTTGAAAACAGTGGAGCTGTGAAAATAGGCTTAGATTTTTCTATTTTAAAGTATATGAAATGAGAATTCGCCTCCGATTATGGGATAAGGGTTTGGTCAGAGAAAGAAAATCAACTGGAGGGATTTATCCTGGGAGTTTGCCCTTATATAAGTGTGAGAGCTGGTTCGACAGCATATGTGAGCCTGTTTCTTTTTTTTTTTTTTTTTCTTTTTTTTTGCGGTACGCCGGCCTCTCACTGTTGTGGCCTCTCCCGTTGCGGAGCACAGGCTCCGGACGCGCAGGCTCAGCGGCCATGGCTCACGGGCCCAGCCGCTTCGCGGCATGTGGGATCTTCCCGGACCGGGGCACGAACCCGCCTCCCCTGCATCGGCAGGCGGACTCTCAACCACTGCGCCACCAGGGAAGCCCGAGCCTGTTTCTTTGAACGTGAGGCTGGGTGTCAGCAGGTGGCCGCCACAAAAGCAAGACGGATGAGAGCTGAGAGCAGCTGAGGACGAGGAGGGAGCCGCAGGGACAGACCAGTCGCCCCACCCAAGTGACCCGCCGCAGGAGGCGGTCTTCTTCATCACGGAACCAAACAGGCACCTGCCCAGGATTTGGAGAAGCTGAAAGAAGATGCCCAGGCGCTGGAGGCTGCGGGCTTGCTGCTGCCCCAGGCCACCCAGGTCAGCCCACAGAAGAGCAGCCACAGCAGCGCCCACGGCGCCCACCCTCCAGGCGTAAGAACTGTAGATCTGCTTCTCCACTTCTACCTTCCAGATCTTGCCTCAAATGCCTCCTGTGGCCCATGCTAACCAGAAACTATGCAGAGCAAGGCATTCTGGGAATTCCAACTTCGCTGAGTTGACACAATCCGAATCCACCACAGTTATTACATCAAAAAGTAAATGGCGGTGAGTGAATTGATTGGGGCTTTTATTAGAAATGTCACTCCCAACTGTCAGTTTTAAATGTAGACATTTAAAACTTTTATGAAGAAGTTCTGGTGTCACAGGAAAGGCGTGGAGGTCAGAAAACCTAGATTCTGTTTTTGAGAATTACTAGCTGTATGACTTAGAACAAGTTACTTAACCTCTCTGAAACTGCATTGCTTCACTTGTAAAATGGGGATTAAAAATATCTACGGCATACAGATGATGTACACAAAATTTAGCACAATCTACTATAGTAGGTGCTGAATTTATCAAGGCACATAACAGTGTGTGGTGCTGTTTTCAGAAGGTACCAACCCATCTGAATCTCTCACTAAACTGCGAATCCATGAAGTCCAGGGTGATGGTTAAGTGATGAGCATGAATGAATAAATGAACTATATCCCTGGGTCCTAGGCAGAATAGATGTGGTTACTCCCATTTAAAAATAACAAACTAGGGCTTCCCTGGTGGCGCAGTGGTTGAGAATCTGCCTGCCAATGCAGGAGACACGGGTTCGAGCCCTGGTTTGGGAAGATCCCACATGCCACGGAGCAACTAGGCCCGTAAGCCACAACTACTGAGCCTGCGCGTCTGGAGCCTGTGCTCTGCAACAAGAGAGGCCGCGACAGTGAGAGGCCTGCGCACTGCGATGAAGAGTGGCCCCCGCTTGCCGCAACTAGAGAAAGCCCTCGCACAGAAACGAAGACCCAACACAGCCAAAAATAAATAAATAAATAAATAAATAAATAAATAAATAATAATAATAACAAACTAAACTTCGGTAGTTGATCAATTAAGTGTCTGCGCCAGGACTTGATGCCTGACCTTCTAACGTCTAACCCAGCGCCCTTTGCAACACAGCCTCATGTCTCTCCTGCATACTGGAACGCTGTGGAGGTGCTATGAGAGAGTGGCTTTGTGTTCAGAAGCTGTTGCTTTTTCTGTTATCTCCCCATGATTCCGAAGTTGTAGCAAATGGTTGGAGTCCTTCACAGGCTGCCCAGGGAAAGGACTTGTTGGAGAGCCAAGCTCCACCTCTCCTCAGAGGAGTCTGTATGTTCTGCTTTGGCTGAGTTTCACCTGGTCCCATTCATCCATTCATTCAGTCAATCATCCAACAAAATGGATTAAGAATGTATTATGTGCCAAGCATTGTTCTAGAAACTGAAGACACAGCAGTGAACAAAACAGATATGGTCCTGCTCTCATGATATTTACATGCTTCTAAGCTGTGGTAGCCAGCCTCCAGGATGGCCCCAGTGCTTCTTGCCTTCCGGTGTTCACACCCTTACGTGGTCCCCTTCCATCCTGCATAGGGATGACTGATGTCACACACACACACACACAAATATAAAGGGGTGATGGAGGTGACTTCTGAGGTAAGCTCGTAAAGACATGGTGCCTTCCATCATGCTCTCTCCTGAATCCCTCCCTCTGAGGGAACCCAGCTGCCATGCTGTGAGGATGCTGAAGCAGCCCGGTGTGGCAAGGTCCACAGGGTGATGAACTGAGGCCTCCCACCCACAGCCATGTGAGGGAGCCATCTTGGAAACAGACCCTCCGCCCCAGTCAAGCCTCTGAATTAAACCATGGCCCCAGCGACATCTTGACTGCAACCTTAGGAGAGACCCTGGGCCAGAACCACCCAGCTAAGCTGCTCCCACGTTCCTGACCCACAAAAACTCTAAGATAATCAGTGTTTGTTGTTTTAAGCCATTAAGTTTGGGAGTAGTTTGTTATGCAGCAGTAGATAACTAATACATAGAGAGAGACAGACGATGCCCCCAAATAATGCCAGGTTAAGGTTAAGTGCTATGGAGAAAAATAAAGCAGGGAATGGGACTGGTGGGGTGGAGGGAATTGCACTTTTAGATAAGGTAGGCAGGGAGGGCCTCACTGTGAAGGTGATGGTTGATTAAGGACTGAAAGGAGTTGAAGGATTTAACTGTGTGGAAAAGTCTTCCAGGCAGAGGGATCAGCAGGTGCAAAGGCCCTGAGGCCGGAGCTTGAGTGTGTCAAAGGATCAGCAAAGAGGCTGATGTGGCTGGACCGGGTGAAGCGGGGAAGATGGTAAAGATGAGGTCAGAGAGATGATAAGGGGCCTGACTGTGAGGCATGGGAAGCTCTGTGCTGAGATGATAGTGGCTTGTGACCTTGGGTATGTCTCAGCGCCAGGCATGACCCTTCCCATGCATTGCTTCCTTCGATCCTCACCAAATGGGATGATCCCCATTTGCCAGATGAAGAAACTGAGGCCCACGGAGGCTATATTACTTACTTCAGACCACACAATCAAGTTGTGACAGAGCCAGGAATCAAACCCAGGTCCTCAAATCTGTGGTCTTAATAACAGCTGGAATTTGGGTGGGGAGGGAAGAAGAGGGGGCTCTGTCTGTTCCCCTGAGGAATCACTACACTTCGTGGTGCTCTTTGTCTGAACTGGGGTCTGTTGAATCCGTGTTGTGGGAAGTTAAGTGTTCATGCTTCAGGCCCTGGATTGAGCACAGGCCATAAATGACCCATCAGGGTGGAATCCGGGTTGGGCCCAAGGTTCTGAGGATCAGCAAGGAAGCTTGGGGCAGCTCCAGCCCCAGGGGGAAGCAGGACCAGCCGAGGCCCACTTGGCAGTGGGGCGTGCCAGCTTTGGCACTGGCTCCCCACAGACAGGCATGAGTCACTGCGGGGCAGCACCGCTCGGTCTGCCTAGGACGCGCTGTTCTGCGGGGACCACAGCTCCCACTGGGAGCCAGGGCCAACCGGGCAGAGTCTGTGGAAAAATACTGCGGTGGGGTACACCCTGGCACTCTGCTGTGTTTTGTGCTGCCCCAAATTCGCCCGTGGCCTCCTGCCAACCAAGTGGGATTCAGTACATTGGTTTAAAAAAAAAAAAAAAAAAAAGCCAAGAGAGCAGTTTTTGAGAAGTCCCAGGCCCAGCAGTTAGGCTTGGCTGCCTTCTCTCTCTCCAGGTTAGAATAGCAGCATTATGTGGACCGAGTGCCGGGTACTGGACCAAGATGTCCATGGTTCGGTCACGTTCAGTCCTCATCTCAGTCTTACGGAGTTGTGCCTTTATCATTCCCATTTTCCAAGTGTTGAAACAGAGGTGCAGAGAAGAGAGAAAACCAAGGTTTAGAGGGAGTTTTCACACTGTGCAGCCCTCCCGGGGGCCTCTCCAGTTAATTCAAAGTCACAGGGAGGGGCACGGAGGGAGCTGAGGGCACCCCCCCTCCCCACTTCAATGCAAGCAATCCGTTCTTCTTATATGTGGGACTTCTGGTTAATAGTATAAATAAACAGGCCTCCCCTTGTTTATTTGTACTAATAATGTAAACTACACGAGGTGGACTCTTAGTTGCCTACTCACTATCTATTTTTCCCTTCTTCACTAACAGAACCTCAGTTTTATTTAGTGTGGCATTGTGTCTATAGCTAACGGACCCCAATCCCAGCCCTGCTTATAGTGTAGGTAGCCAGTGAGATATAAGCTGAAATCACCAGATGGGGCTTTCAATAACGGCTCTTAATGAAGAGTTTCTTCACTCCCTGGAAGGTGAGACCTTTTGGTCCTTCCTCCGTTTGTCTCCTTTTTCCTGCTTGGAACTGCAATGGAGTGGCTGGAGCTCTGAGCCGCTTTGGACCATGATTCATCATTGAACATGAAAGCTCGTGTGAGGTGGTTGACCAGGAGCCTGGGGTATTAATGGCATTACAGCATTGCTGTGCCAGCCCTGTCCTGCCCTCTCCATGAAAGGGATGAAGCTCACACGTTAAAAGCTGTATTTCAGTTTCTGTTATATTCAGCTGACGTTAAACTTATAAGGCAACGTTTATGGGGTGTTTGCCTTATGCTGGTCACTGAGCTGAAATTGAAGGCACATAATCACTTTGAACCCTTACAGTAACCTGATGCACTAGGTGAGCTCTGGACCCAGGGAGCCTAGATTCGAATCCTTGCCTCTTTCAACTTAGACAAGTGACTCCATCTCTCTGCACCTCATTTGTCTTTGTTCTAAAATGAGAGTATCAGCAGTATTCTCTACCTCGTCAGGTGGTTTAGCAGATTAAGTGAGATTATGTACGTAAAGTATATACCTGGCACGTAGTAGGTGCTCAATGAATGTCAACTATTTTTAAAAATTTATTTTATCTAACTGTAGTTGATTTACAATGTTGTGTTAGTTTCTGCTGTATAGCAAAGTGATTCAGTTATATACATTCTTTTTCATATTCTTTTCCATTATGGTTTATCACAGGATATTGAATATAGTTCCCTGTGCTCTACAGTAGGACTTTGTTGTTTATCCATTCTATATATAATAGTTTGCATCTGCTAATCTCAAACTCCCAATCCATCCCTTCCCCAGCCTTTGGCAACCACAAGTCTGTTCTCTATGTCTGTGAGTCTGTTTCTGTTGTAGATAAGTTCATTTGTGTCATATTTTAGATTCCACATATAAGAGATACCATATGGTATTTGTCTTTCTGACTTACTTCACTTAGTATGATAATCTCTAAGTCCATCCATGTTGCTGCAAATAGCATTATTTCATTCTTTTTAATGGCTGAGTAGTATTCCATTTTATGTATGTACCACACCTTTATCCATTCATCTGTTGATGGACTTTTAGGTTGTTTCCATGTCTTGGCTATTGTAAATAGTGCTGCCATGAACATAGGGGTGTACATATCTTTTTGAATTATAGTTTTGTCCAGATATACGCCCAAGAGTGGGATTGCTGGGTCCTATGGCAACTCTGTTTTTAGTTTTCTGAGGAACCTCCATGCTCTTCTTCATAGTGGCTGCACCAATTTACATTCCCACCAACAGTGTAGGAGGGTTCCCTTTCTCCACACCCTTTCCAGCATTTGGTATTTGTATATTTCTTCATGATGGCCATTCTGACTGATGTGAGGTGATACCTCATTGTAGTTTTGATTTGCATTTCTCTAATAATTAGCACTGTTGAGCATCTTTTCATGTGCCTGTTGGCTATCTGTATATCTAATGAAAGTCAACTATTATCCCCATTATATAGATGAGGAAACGGGTAGATGGGTACAAGTTTCCACAGCCCAAGTGAGGAGGGGACAGGAATTTGAATTCAGACAGAATTCTGTTACAAATTAAAATAAATCAGATACTCACTATTAGATGGCCTGTAAGGATTATTCTTGTTTTAAGTTCTGTCTAGTCTAATGTTATACGCATCTGTGAAATAATGAATATGAACTAATATATGTCACTGCTTTTCAACTAGTGAAAAAACATTTGGTTTAATGTTTTTTCGGCCTCTCCTGAAACCAGCAGAACCTCTGAAATAGGATGCCTCTTTAAAACATTGGGTTTAATGTCCCAGCTGTTTGCTCAGCGTGGACAGGGCTGGGAATACAACAAACAATAAACTGATAAGATAGAGTTTCTGTCCTTCAGGAGCCCCCACTCTGGTGAGCTAAAGGGGCTCATCAACAGGGCTCACACACAGTAATGTGTTAAGTATCATGCGGGGATTCCCGAGTTGTATGAGCAAAGAAGGGGCTCCTAACCCAGGAATCAGAGAAGGCCTCTGAGGAGGCATTGACATTTAAAGCTGAAAGAAGGTGTGGTAGACAGCCTCTGCCATGGCCCCTGGTGAGGCCTGCCCACCTCGTCTATTCACATCCTTGTGTCCCCCCCTCCTCGTGTGTGGCCTAGACCCGGTGACTTGATTCCAGAGAATAAAATGCGGCAAAATGGGGACTTCCCTGGTGGTCTTGTGGTTAAGACTTTGCCTTCCAATGCAGGGGTTGCGGGTTCGATCCCTGGTCGGGGAGCTAAGATCCCACATGCTTTGCGGCCAAGAAACCAAAACATAAAACAGAAGCAATATTGTAACAAATTCAATAAAGACTTTCAAAATGGTCCACATCAAAAAAAAATTTTTTTTAATGTGGCAAAATGATGGAATGTCGCTTCCAAGATTAGGTTCTGAACTCTGACTTCCATCCCACTGGCACTCCCTCTTGCCCGCTCACTCTGCCAGCTGCCGTGTTGTTGCATGTGCCGTAGAGAGGCCCACATAGTGAGGAGCTAAGGAAGACTTCTGGCCAATGGCTTGTGAGGACCTGAGACCCTCAGTCCAACACCCCATGAGGAGCAGAATTCTGCCACAGTCATGCCAGCAAGCGAGGGGCCTACTCAGTCAGGCCTTGGGATGACCCAGCGCCAGAGGACCCAGCTCAGCAGCGTCTGATTCCTGACCCCTAGAAGCCTGAGATTTAAAATGTTGTTGTTTTAAGTTACTCTGTTGTTGGGGAAATTTGTTATGCAGCAACAGACGACCTCTACAGAGGGGCAGGAATTAGCCGTGTGTCAGAAGGAAAGAAAGGGAGGGTGGGAGGTCGTTCTGGGCATGGGGACCAGCTGTGCAGGGGCCCAGACGGAAGAGAGAATGGCTGGATTAGAGAGCAGGCCACAAATGTCCATTCCATGAGGTGAGGAACTTCACCTGTTCACCCACCACCATATCCCCAGTGCTGGGAATGTGAAGAGTGGGCATGCAGTAGGTGCTCAATAAATGTATGGGAGGTGTGGTCAAGGGAACTGACTGCAAAGAAGAATCTTGGGAGGAGAGCTCAGGGCGCATAGCCGAGGCCTCCTGGCCTCCACTCTGAGCCTGGACTGGTCCTCGGGCCCATGGGAGCCTTGGCTGGCAATTCAGTGGGCTGATTGCCGCCCAGTGAGGATGGCCTGGTCACTGGGGCTGGAAATAAGGCTCAGGAAGAGAGGGGGAGGCTGACACAGGCCTGCAGGCCAGGGATGGCCTGGACCAAGCTGGCCGTTGGGATAGAGGAGACCCGTGACCAGATCTGGGGCATCTATTGGAAGGACAGCCCATGGTACCTGCCCATGGATTGGATGCACGGGTGGAGGGAAATGGGAACATCAAGGGACACTGTTTTGGTCAGAGTGACCTGGTGGATGGTGGTGCTGCTTTTGGTGATAGAGAATATTACAGGTGACCCTGGGCAGGTCACTTAGCCTCTGTATGCCTCAGTCTTAGTCATCAATAAAGTAGGGTTAGTAACTCCTACCTAGTAGAGCTGTTGTAAAAATTAAATGAGATGATGGCTACAAACACCTGGTAAAAAACAAGACACACACATAATTTATATGTAGTATATGACTTATATATGTGATTTTCTTGAAGTGTAGTTGATTTACAGTGTTACATTAGTTTCAGGTGTACAACGTAGTGATTCGATATTTTTATAGATTATGCTCCATTTAAAGTTATTATAGAATATTGGCTTTGTTCCCTGGGCTGTACATTACATCCTTGTATCTTATTTATTTGTATTATATTAGAACCCTGGAGAAGGAACAACTTGGGGTGCTGCAGGGGCACCAAGAGAGATGTTTACTTTTGGAATTTTCTTTCTCCAGTTCTATCCCTGGGAAGAAACAAGCCACTCAAAGGAAGTAAGAACCCTCTCGATGAAAACTCACTTTTGCCAGTTGTGGCAAAGGCAAGTGACATTATGTTTTTGCCGCCATCTGCAAATGGCATCCTCCCGAGAAACGGCCTCTCCTCAAACCAGCGGAACCTCTGAAATAGGATGCCTCTTGGGACGATTAAGTTTGGGCCCACTTGCATCTTGACATCATTCAGGGTCTGAACGTTCCGTCTCGCCACTACAGATGTATAGATTTCAGGGTTCCGAGGGCTAACGGGGAATTGTGACATACTTGTGGCTCAAGTCATTTCTTAGCTTTCAGGCCCAATTGTGCTCGCTCACATAACACATGGTTCAGGAGCTTGATGTAGGTACCAGCTACCCTGTGTGTCCGACATGTGTCATGTCAGTCCCTCCGATGTTAAGTGTGTCCGATATGTGTCATGTCAGTCCCTCCGATGTTAAGTTCCTGATTATGCGTGTCATCTGCGCAGTCATTCGAACTCTCCAGGTCAAGAATTTCGCCTCCCCAGGAACATTTGTCCAAAGACATCTTTGGTTGTTACAACCATGGGGGATGGAGTGGAGAGGGGTGCTACTGTCATTTAGAGGGTGGAGACCAGGGATGCTGCTAAACACCCTGCAATGCACAGAACAGCTGCCACCACAGGGAGTGATCCAGCCCCACGTGTCAGCAGTAACGACACTGAGAAACTCTGCTCTAGAGCTACTTGTTTGTTGAACAAATTCTGAGTGCCTACTGTATGCCAGGTCCCATTCAGCCCTGCAGGTAGGACTGCGAATGAGACCAGTGAAGTTCTTCCCCTCATGGAACAAACATTCTGATGGAGAAGACGGATAAGAAACTGGTGTACAAATTAGTATATTTCCTAAGATAATTTCAGATGATGAAAACTGCTGTGTGAACAGGTCTATGTGTGTTTTCACACACAGTTGTTTCCCTTGTACTTGGCACAGTGCTTGGCACGGAGTAGGGTTCAGTGAGTTTTCACTGATTCCTCAGTGATTAAGACCCTGCTGTTGGTTAACTATGTGCCCTTGGACAAGGTCATCTCTCCGTGCCTCAGTTTTTTCATCTGTAAAGCGGGGATTATCACAGGACCCACCTGGTAGAATTGTGGCGATCAAATGAGAGGATCTATATAAAGGGCTTGAACATTCCTTGCCCACAGTAAATGCTCAATAAATGTTAGTGACATTCATTCATTCATTCATTCCTCCCCTTTGCCATGGGTCACCTGTAACAGTCTTTGCTCTGACTCCTTGGTTCCGTCTCTGCCCTTCACCTTTGGCAGCTGTCATTGGTTACAAGTGCCCAGAACAGTGTAATAGGCCTCCAGCTGGTATGAGAAGGATGGTGACAAAAGGACTTGGAGAGGAAAGGAGCATGATTGAACGTAGTCCATGTCACCACTGGGGAGGGCACAAATGCAGCTTGTTGGTGCCTCAGGGGCACAGGACAAACATCCGTGGTGACCATTTTTTCATGTCCTGGCACCCTGGTAGCTTACACAGGTCCCAGCTGGCTTCTGACCTCCTAGTAAGGTTTCCTCTTCTTCCACTGCCAACTTTTTCTTCTTATCTGTGTCTGCTTCCCAAGGGGGAACTATGGCCTAAGGTCTCAGTTCTCCACCTAGGTGAGTCAAGAGCCTTTTGGTCAAAGTAAGAGGAAATCCGTTGAAATGGACTTAAGCCAAAAAAGGAAATGCATTAGCTCGTGTAACAGAAAATTCAGGGCACGGCAGGATTCAGGATGCAGTGTTTCCAGGAATCTCTCTCCCTTGATCTCATTTCCTCTATTTTGGCCATATCCTCAGGCAAGTACTTCCCAAACACGGACTTAACCTCCCCATTCCATCCCCACCAACAACTCTGGACTCACATTCAACAGGTTGAGGAACCTCAGCTGAAAGACAGCATCTCTTTTGCAATAGTTCCAGCAAAAATCTTGGGGTCAACTGCGATTGGCCCATCCTGGGTCAGGTGTCCATTCCTGAGCCAATCCCTGCAGCCGTGGGTATGTGGTGTTTTGATTGGCTAGGCCTGGGTCATGTGCCTGCCCTCTGATCTGGAATAGGAGCAACTCTACCCATACAGTCTAGATTGAGAACAGAGGGGAGGTGTCCCCCCAAAGCAAATCAGGGTGCTGTTACAAAAGGTAACAGCCCAAACCACAGATGCCATCTATACCATCTGATTGAGCATAAAACCCAAAGGCTGAAGTCCCCAATTCTTCCCGCCTTAACCGAGTGGTGGGTTACCACTGTCAGCCAGCTCTCTTTTTTGGTGAGCAGATGTCAGCGTGGTGGGCATTCCCTTGAAAGACAGAAGGCTTCAGGAAGGATAACGCCCAGCTGGGCCCAGCAATCTCCCCAGTGCCAAATGCTTCCTGATATCAACTGGACATAACACCCGCCCCATTACCTCTTCCCTGGAATGACCTCCTGGCCTTTCCGTAGAGCAAAAGTTCCGTGGATCTCCTTTCTCCACATAAAACTCACCTAAATTTGGAAACAAACTCACGAAACCAGTTTAATCACAAAGTAAACTCAGGGTGAAATCTGGCCTATTTCTTTTTTAAGCGAGAGATTTGGACATGCCTGCAACTGTTTCGCTGGGTTGTTTTAAAAATTTAGATCCCTTTGTATCTGGTGTTTTTAAACTTCTTCCAGTGTTATCTGCTTTAAAATAAGAACAAGAAATAGAAATGACTCTGAACTTTCTCCTCGTTCAGTTGTTAATGGAATAAATGTAATAAAAGCGTACAAACTAAACATCATGCAATTAAGAAGAACAACGCTTTTCAGGAGGGCTAACTTGGAATAGAAACTGTGGAATAATAATAATAGTAGTAATATTAGTTCAGGTATATTGCACATCCATGAACCAGGCATCGTTCTAAGCACTTCATCAATATGTGCTAACTTCTAGTATTGTCCCCATTTTATGGATGAGGACACTGAGACACAGAGAGGTGAAGTGATTTGGCTAGGGTGACAGTGGCTGCTAAATGATCGAGCAGGGGTTTGAAGCCGGCTCGTCTAACTCCGCTGGCCCACAGGCCTCGGACAATCTGGTTCCCAGCCATTGCATCTTAAGGTGACTCACTCCTTCTAGATGGCTGAGAGCTTACCCCACTTGAACCTGTTTTCAGGTTCATTCAGCAAAGGCTGCATTTTATGACTGCCTGATGTTTTTGTAGTTAAGGCTGAACCCATATTGGTAAATGGACTCTCTCAAAATTTCTTCCTCTGCCAAAGTTCTGTTAGCCTGCAATCCTCAAAGCACTTCGCATATACAAACTTCAAAGCCAATTACATCCAGCCTGACGTGACCGGAGGGCACCTCCCAAGGCTCTGGCAGAGATGACAATTGGCAGTGGAGCTGTTTTTAATGATGTTTCATTTTGATCAAACCAGAAAAAAATGTGCAACTGCTCAAAAGGCTATTTACAAACTCCAGCTATGGCCACTGACCCGCATCTAATTCTGCTAATCACATAAACACAAGTTTTATCCCCATCCGTGGAATACATTCCCAGCTCATCCCCACCTGCTACCCTCCTCCCATTCCCATCCTCACCCCCCCAAGAGAGCACTTTTGTTTGTCACTTACAATTGCTGTGATTAGTACTGTCTACACAGCAATACCAGTCCCGTTCCCTTTCTTGCTCCTTGTCCCAAGATGTGCCGTTAAAACAGAGAGCTTTGAGTTTCTGTAAAGTCTAAACAATCTCAAATGTGCAGTGCTGCATTTGTAAAAAATGTTCAGAGGATGAGTCCAACTTCAGATTTCCATCTATAACCAATTATATCTGTTAGGATTGGGATTCACTAAATATAACAGAACGCCCCCCTCCAATATGTTATGCCTTAAACAAGATCAAAGTTTATTATTCTCTCATAAAAATATCAGAGATCCAGATGACTGTCTTTCTGTTCTGCCATCTTCAGCATGTGGCCACCAACTTCAAGGTCATCTTATGATTCAAAGTGGCTGCTTCAGTTCCAGGCTTCACGTCTACCTTCTAGGGCAGCAGCCAGAAGAAACTGAAAAGCCAAAAGGCCCTCACACCCTCCCTTCTACAGAACCTTCCTGGTAATAACCCCCCCCCCCAAGTTCTTTTTATGTCTCCTTGGTCAAGTCATAGTCATGTGGTCATATCTGGCCACAAGGGGTGCTAAGAAATGTAGTCTTTGGACATTGGCTCGCAATCAGCAGTCTCTGTTACCATCAATGATGTAGTATGACTAGATCAGCCCAGGAGAACTGGAGTTCTGATCACCCAGAACAGTGCTGGGGACCAAGGAGTCCGCTTCCTCCATCATTCATTGACCCTAAGTCTTCATTACCTGGGACAAACTCCCTTCTTCCAGATCTGGAGATAGGAGTGACTTATTGGTCCTAGGTAAATTTGGTTCAGCAAAATGAAAGGAGCAATCTCCTTCTGTTCTCAGGAGTATGTCTCCACTCCTATGCCCCAGAGGCAGCCATGATCTCTTTAGCTGAGAATCTGTTCCCCTCTTTCACAATCTGCTTGACTCTACCCCACCTACTCCAATAGAAAAGTATTTCAAGGCTCTGCTTTGGGTTTCTTTATCTCCCCGCAAGGTGGCATTGCCAACGTATTGGCTCTTCTGCTATCTGTTTTACCTTCCTTCTCTTCTTCTTAATGCCCCATCAGCTCTTTCTAGAATCCTAGAGATTGGCTATAGGGTGGCGGGGTGGAGCTCAGAGGAAGTGGGATCTCCTTCATGGGGAGCCCAGTGGGATGGCCATGGTGGGGAGGGGTAGACGGTGGAGTTGATCGGGAATCACTGGGACTCAAAGACCAGAGGGGAGAACTTGGGTTAAAGCAGAGGTTCTCAACCAGGGCGATTTTGCCCCCCGGGAAAGTTTAGCAATATCTGGAGACATTTTCCATTGTCACAGGGTGTGTTCTTGGCATCTGAAGGGTAGAGGCCAGGGATGGTGCCAAACACCCTACAGAGTAGCGCACAGGCCCCCACAGCAAAGCATTATCTGGCCCAGAATATCATTAGCATTGAGGCTGAGATAATCTGGCTTAAAGGGAGCAGAGGATGTAGCTTGATAGTTAAGAGCATGTGCTCTGATGTCAAAAGCTCGGGCTCAAATCCCAGCTGTGACATGTGGCAACTTTATGACTTTGAACAGGCCCCCTGACCTCTCTAGCTTGTCTGCACATCTGCAGTATTGGGGGCTTTCTGAGAGCTGAAGGAGATAATCCCCATAAAGTGTGTTGTCCCGTACCTGGCGCCCACACCTCCCTCAAGTGGGGTTGAGTATGAGAAATACTTACATATACATCAGGATTGCCAGGCTGAGGTTTATAAAATTTACATCCCATCATGCAAAGCGAAAGAAAACAAAAGGTTGATTCTAAAGATGAAAAACAAGAAACAGAAATCTCGCGGGATTTTGCAAGTACCGTTCCAGGCCGAACCAAAAGGCGAGAAGGAAGTGCCGTTCCACCGAGCTGTGCGTAGGAGGATGGCGGGAACGCTGGCCACCCGGACCCTCTCCTCCTGCACTCCACAAACGCTCGCAGCAGTGCTCCTCTTAGGAGTGTTTGAGGTTTGGACCGGGCCTTCCTCTGCCCAGATTTCTGGTTAAATTTGGTCTCACTGAGCTGAGGCTATTTAAACAAAGACTTGACGCAGAAGAGAGAAGGAAACGTTTGAGAAATGTTTCCAGAAAGAGCGATCCAGGCAGAGGAAACAGCAAGAAGAAAGCCCTGAGCAGAAGCACAGCTGGTATTCTGGAGCAGCGAGTGGCCAGCGTGGCCGCAGCAGAGGAGGTTGGGGGGCGGTGATGCGGGGAGACCTGGGCCTCTGGAACTTCACTGGGACCTTCGCTGTACTCTTATTTAGATGAGAAGCTGCTGCGAAGTTTTGAGCAGAGCAAGGACTTGATTGGCCGGATTTTGACAGAGCCCTTCTGCTATTATGTTGAGCATGGACTGTGGGGCATCAGGGAGGGGGCAGGGAGCCCAGAGGAGGCGGCCACGGGAGTCCAGGTGGGAGGGGATGAGAGGAAGATGGGGCGGGGGGGGGGTGAGGAAGATATTCGGGGTATATTTTGAAGCTGGGACCAGTAGATGTTTGGCTGATGGCTTGGAGGTGGGTTATAAGAGAGAGAGTCACCATCGAGAGTGACCCCAAACGTTTTGACCTGAGAAACTTTGTCGTGGGTTCAGTAGTGCCCCCCCAAAGGCTGTGCCTGAGTTCCAACCCCTTGAACCAGTGATAGTGGCCTTATCTGGGAAAAGGGTCTTTGCAGAGGTAATTAAGTTATGGATCTCAAGATGACATGATCCTGGATTAAGGTGGACCCTCAATCCAATGACAGATGTCTTTGTAAGAAAAGGAGGGGACACAGAGACACACAGAGTTGGGCATGGGAAGATGGGGGCAGAGATGGAGTCAAGGAGCGCCGAGGATGGCCGGGCAGCCACCAGAAGTTAGAGGGGCAGGACGGGCTGGATGCGCCCTCAGTGCCTCCAGAAGGAACCAGCCATGTGGACACCATGACGTCTGACTTCCGACCTCCAGAACTGGGGGAGAATAAATTTCCATCGTTCTAGCCACGTAGGTTGTGGTACTTTGTTTTAGCAGCCACGGGACACTCGTACCAATGGGAAAGGTGGATTTGCCACTGATTGAGTTGGAGACTCTAGAAGGAGGTCTGTGTAAAAGCGGGTGGAGGGTGGGAACCCTAATAAATCCTGTGCAGGGAAGCCATGAGCATCAAATGGAGTGACGTACGTCAAGTGCCCAGCATGCCTGACCCCTGCTGTCACACTTGGAACCTTCTCCCCTGACCTCCTCCCTCCTCCGCTGTCTGAAACGGCCCCTGCCTTCCACTGTGCCCCGTCATCCCGTCTGATTTCCTTCCCAGCACTTAATACTCTCTGGAATAATCTTATTCTTTGCTTGCTTTTTGTCATCTATTTCCCTAACACCAAGGCTCATACTTGCCCTAAACTGAAATTTGCACGAGGTTGGGGGCTTTCTCTGTTTTTATGTCATTTTATCTTTCATTTCTTTGTTTTGCTCTTTATGCGTTATTTTCTTTTATGACTCCCCAGGGGTCAGAGCAGTGCCTGGTCCACAGCTGGCCACTGGGAAGCAGTCCTTGAAGGCAGTTAGCTGGTGTTTGGTGACTGCATTCCCTTCTGCATCTTAGACTGATGGATGGGAACTGTTACTGTGGTGAAGACCCTCCCAGGCCACGTATTAAAATGCATAACATTGAGGTTCTGATTCACTAGGTCTGGGTTAGGACTTAGAAATCCACGTTTTTAGCAAGATCCCCACACGATTCTGATGCGAGTTTGTCAAAGTGTGAACCCCTTTGTTGGGCTAAGCTCTTCGAACACATCCTCACACTGCAAAGGGCAGAGAGGCTCTGGAGTTGAACAGAGGTGGAACTCTGTCACTTACAAGCTGGTGATGACCTTGAACATGCTACTTTACCTTTGGGGGCTTAAAAAACAGCCTTTATTTATTCACTAATCTCATAAATCTGCAAGCTAGGCAGGGCTGAGCGGGGACAGCTTGTTTTTGCTTTACATGGTGTCAGCTAGGGTGGCTTGCAGGAAAGCTGGCATCAGAAATCCCTGAAGCCTCACTGACTCACAGTTGGTGCTGATGCTGATGCAGATGGTGATGCTGATGCTGATGAAGATGGTGATGCTGATGCTGATGCAGATGCTGATGCTGATGCAGATGGTGATGCTGATGAAGATGCTGATGTTGATGCTGATGAAGATGCTGATGAAGATGCTGATGCTGATGAAGGTGCTGATGCTGATGAAGATGCTGATGCAGATGCTGATGCTGATGAAGATGCTGATGCTGATGCAGATGGTGATGGTGATGCTGATGCTGATGAAGGTGCTGATGCTGATGAAGATGCTCATGCTGATGCTGATGAAGGTGCTGATGCTGATGAAGATGCTGATGCTGATGCTGATGAAGATGCTGATGAAGATGCTGATGCAGATGCTGATGCTGTTGCTGATGAAGATGCTGATGCTGATGAAGGTGCTGATGCTGATGAAGATGCTGATGCTGATGCAGATGGTGATGCTGATGCTGAAGGTGGCTGTGGGTTCAAACAGCTGGGGCTCCCCAGGCAGCTCTCTCTATCTCTGGGTGATCTCCCTTCATGGTATGTCAAGTGTGGTGGCTTTAGGGTGGCTGAGTTTCTTACATGGCAGCTCAGGGCTTCAAAGGTACATGTCCCAAAAGCAAACTACAGAAGCTGCGTGGCCTCAGAAGTCATTCTGTGTCACTTCTGCCACATTCTGTGGTTAGAGGCAGTCAAAAATCCATATAATTTTCACATCATGAACTACTATTCTTTTTTAACTTTTTTTCCCACCACTTAAAAATGTGAAAACCATTCTCAGCTCCTGTATGGTACAAAAACAAGCAATGGGCCAGATATGGCCCTTGGGCAGTAGTTTGCAGACACCTGAACTAGATAACCACCCTCGGGGCCCAGACCCTGGTGTTATGGAATTTGGGATGCAGTGAGAGAGAGTGAGGGCCAGGAGGCCATCCCGGGGACCATTGCCAAGCTGGAAATTATGGAGCTGTTCCCTTACCCAGCCTGACTACTCTTCACAAAGGCAACAGCCTCTGCCTCTGGGGGTGTGGCCTCTGGGTTCAGGAAGTTGAGAAATGCGGTCATTCCTCTGTGGCCTCATAAGTAAGCTATGGCCTTGGGGGTGGAGGGTGGGGAATACCAGTTGGATTCAGAGGTCAACTTGTTGGAAGGTTCACGAGCAGGCAAGAGCTGCCCCTTGGGAGATGCACGCCTCTTCTCAGAGCAGTAGACGCCGTCTCCTCACCTCTCCATAGCTGTGTCCTCATCTGCAAAGCGGGGGGGGGGGGGGGTCGGCGGGAGAATGTCTGCCTTGTAGATAAGCTGGAGGATTATTAATTAATATATGTAAAGGGCTTTATTGAGCCCTTGGCATAAAGCGAGCACTCAAAAAATGGTAGCGGTTGCTATCTAGGGTAGGCAAAATAGTGTCGTTAAGAGCGTTGGCCTCACAGATAATCTTGAGTTGAACCTTGCTAGCTGTGTGACCTTGGCCGAGTTACTTAACCTCTCTGAGCCTTAGTTTCCTATGGAGTTAATAAAACCAGCCTCTCAGGACTAAACCAAATCATGCATGGGCTGTGTTCATGGATTGGAAGGGAGTAAGCAATAAGTCACTATCAATGTGATGCTGATATTATTGTTAGGCTGAGTAGAGACTGCCTACCTCATTGGGTGGTAGCTACTCACAGTGGATCATGATAGTATTCATTGTTGCCATTTGAAACACTCTTTTCCTCAAGCCCTGAGCTTGATGAGATAGAGACACAAAGGCAGTTAGGGACCAAAACCCCAGCCTTATTCTGGTAAAGCCAGCTAGAGGAAAGGCAGGTCCCTTTCCACTGCAAGTTACTATCTGGAAGTTGGGGGTGCCCCTTTAATTCACAGGAGAAGGCCAAATTAATCATGTGACCACACTAAACGCAGGGGCGGATGGGAAATGTCGTCATTATTCTGGGCAGCCCAGTGCACAGTGAAAATCTTCAGTTACTGTGGAAGCGAAGGGGAACGGATCCTGAGGTTCAATCAATCACAGTCTGTTGAACATAGGAGAAACAACAACAACAGATTCATGATGGAAGTTGGAAAACGGGCCTTGGATGTGTGGCCACGGTCAGGCTTCTTTCTACTACTGCCCGGACTGAATTTCAGGGGTCCACCCGGACACAGGCAGAACTGGCCACTGCAGGCTTACCCACAAGGGAGAGGGAGGAAGGGGGTGGGGGATGGAGAGTCCCAATAAATACTCAGCTGTTTTTCTACCACCAATTGGGTGTCACTCCTATTCCCTTAGGAAGGAGAGTTGTGGAAACGTTTCTTCAGAAAGGGCACAGTTTCCTCTGCATGGGCTGAGGCAGGAGTGAAGAAGGGGCATAGGTCTGCCTGCATTTGTCTTTAGACCCTTGTATACCCTGACCTATCCCTCCCCTCAAAACCCCCAACCAACCTTCCTCTGGGTGAGTAGTAGTGGAAGAAATTTCTGGAAAGACAGATCAGGGCCAGGCTTAAAGTTCCCTCCATTTCTGGATGAGTTTAGAGCCCGGTTCCCTTTGCAGTGTGGTGCTGTGGGAGTGTTGAAAGCCAGGGAGACACAACATGGGACAGATGCTGCTGGAGAAGGACACGTGAGCGGAGGTGCACGTGGGGCAACCGGCCTGTCTGCCTGCCAGACCAGAGAGGTAAGGGTTTCCAGCTCCAGGTGATGGGGTGGGGTTAGAAAGGAGGCTGGCAGATTGCTCAGCCCCTCCTAATTCATACCACATGCTGCTGATGACTGTGGCTTCATTTCCGGAAAAACCTCCCCCAGGGGCTGGGAGAAAATCTCCATGAAATCTGGCACCCCAGGCTCGTGGCTGGTGGATGGAGGAGGTGAGGCCAAGTGAAAAGAATCTGGGCAGCTGCCAGCAAGCAACTGGGGCCACTGGAGGGCATTTGGGAGACGTGAGCGAGTTCGGGCTCAGGGTCCACGCATCTGTGTGGCCTCGGAAGCACTGCGTGTGCCAAGTCATGGATCCCGAAAGGTGGACACGTGGCCCTGGGGGCACCAGGGACAGTCAGGTGTTGCATTAATGGACATGTTTAAGAAAATGGTTATGCACTTTCATGTTTGCCTTCTTTCTCTGACAAATGGCACTAATTTATTATCAATAGTAATGATTTTAAGCTTCCTTTAAAGTACATTTATTAAGCGAGAAAATGAGTCAACTTAAATACACACATATTTATCTATCTGTCTATCTGTCTATCTATCTGTGTAATAGTGGAGCTGGTACTCAGATGTGGCCCAGATCCCAAGGACCGGCTGGGATGGCTTGAATTTGGCCAGCAACAGTGCGGGTGGCGCTGAGTCTCCAACACAGATCTCTGGGTACTTTGGGGAGTGCCCAAATATTTTAAGCGGATTTATAATAAAAGAGGGAAACTGAAGCACTGGTCGAAGTGGTTTTGCCAGGGCCCGTCGTTAAACGGTCTCCCCACCAGGAGGTGCCAGAAAAAGGCCATCAGTAGAGGCCCCTACTGCCTTGGGAAGGGGCAACCTCTGTCTTCGGGGCCTGGCTGTCTGTCTCCCATCCCAGAGCCTTTGGACGCACCCCCAATTCCTCCCCTCTACCGCCCCGTGTAGAACATTTCCGTCCCATTCTTGAGTACCTTAGCAATTTGGGCTGGCGTGTTGCTCCTCCCTGGAGAGGCGTACTTGTGGTTTAATCTCCAAGTACAGGACAAAATACTTGGGTTTTGGTTGAAAAGTTCACAGCAGCATCCAGCGGGTGTAAGAGGGGGTTTGTGTTTGGGATGTTTTTAACCCTCTCTAATCATCCCAGAGCCTCACAGGCCAGTCCAGCAATGCAGTGCCCTTCCCCAGCTCCCCAGTACGACCACATAGTACAGGACGCCTCGAATCTGATTCCCTGCTCGGCCACTGATGAGCTGTGTGACCTTGAGTGAGTGACTGTGCATCTCTGAGCCTCCATTTCCTTGGGATAAAAGAACAGCAAGAAAGCCGGCCTTCCAAGTGCGTTGTGAGGCTGCAGTGACCCACACGGAGCCCCTCCACTGACATCAGCCTTCCATGCGGCCCGTCACCTCAACAGGTACCCTCCTACTCACCTTGGAGGATGAGGCCAGACTCTGATCTCCCCACCCACCCTGGAAGATGACGGAGGTTGGTACCACAGGAGAACAGCTCAGGCCCATTACTGCGACCACCCATCTAGGTAAGGAAAAGCGGGCAGGGTTCAAGGGATGTATGCATATGGATGTACATCATAGTAATATTTGTAATGATAAAAATGTAGAAGCAGTTTAGATATCACTTCTTATAAGATTTACTAAATAAATCACAGCACTGCCATAAAGGGGACACACTTTCTGTTTACTGTACATGTGTCTTTACTGAAAACGGTGGTGACCACTCAGCTTTTACACCCCCCTTCCTCTTTCTTCTTGCCAACCCCACTTTGTTTAGGTATTGATCCCTTTCTGATGCAGCCGTGAGACTCCGGGGAAGCTGACCCCACCCCTAGCTCCAGCAGAAAGCTCTACTTAATTGAACCCAGGGGTCAGCAAACATATGCAATAAATGACCAGATAGTAAATATTTAAGGCTTCGCAGGCCACACAGTGTCACAACTAATCAACTCTGATGTTGTGACAGGGAAGCAGCTGCAGATGACACATAAATAAGCTTGGCCGTGTTCCAATAAAACTTTACTCACAAAGCCAGCGGGCCAAGTGTGGCCCACCCAGCCTAAGCCAGTGGTAAACATCTAACTCCCATTGTGATTGGTTCAGACACTCACTCTGACCCCCGTCAGTACCGAGCATAGCCCTGGTGGGAGTTACCGGTCTGACCTTTCATGAGGAATGACCGGGAGGCCCTTTGTGGTCAGAGCAGGGCTCTCAGAGGAGGTGACAGTGGATCTGGGACCTGAAGGTGAAGAGGCAGTCACATAGGAGCTGTGGACGGGATCCTAGGTGCAGGCAACGGCAGGTGCAAAAGCAAGAAGGCTTTGTTCTCAGAAAGAGGCCCAGTGCCTGGGGCAGAGTGAGGGAGGGACAGAGCAGGGGGCAGAAGACACGCTAGTGCTGGGCCGGCTGGCCTGCAGGGAGCGTGTGCCGTGGTCTAGGCAGAAGGGAAGCCATTAGAGAATTCATCGGAGAGTTTCCGTAAGTTATCTGGTGTCACAGGCCTCGAGAAACATCCAGAAAGTTACATGACCAGCGTTAATGGTCGTTGTCTCTAGGAGATACTTGTCCGTTCACATTCTGCTTGACTGTGCTTCTTAATTTGTCCACAATATACGTATGTTGAGAGTCAGAAAAATAAACGTGTCCTCAGCTTCATGGCTGTGCAGCTTGTGCTCTTGCACAAGGCCTCGTGCTCAGATAGGCCCTGCACTTGGCACGTTCGTCATCTTAAAATTCCTAATAAAGTTGTCCTGGAATTTGTATTTTTTACGTGAAGTCCGATGGGACAAGAAGCGTGCGTGTACGTGCCCGGAGGAGATGCGCGCCGCGTGCACAGCACCGTTCCATTCCATACGTGTTCGCTGTTCCCCCTGACATCAGAATCCCCGGGTACCCACCACACGCGGCAGGTCAGTGAGACTCAAAGCAAGTCCATGGCAAGTGTGTTACCTACATAACTGAGCCGTACTGGGGGCGCCGTCAGCTTTCTGCCAGAACCAGAACTTGCTTTCAATGCAGAAAGAAGGCAAAGGCAGAAAGAAACACGAACAACCAAGCAACCCCCCCTTACGCGTGTTACTTCCTTGTATTAGCCAACCATTTACACTGAAAATGATGACTTGGAAGGAAAGGGGAAGACGGTATGAAACCTACGGTTCCTTGGCCTGTCAGTCCTTCCTTACTCACCAGTAAGCGGAAGGTGGAGAGTGTCTGTAGAATGTACCAAGAAGTGAAAGAGCCTCGCCCCTCAGTGTCGGGGGTGGACTGTTTCCAGGACCACTGATGGATTTTGGATAGGTCCATCCAAAACGTGACTGTGACTGATGGATCCGTTCTGTCAGCCATTCTGTCCTTGGTTCTGCATCTGTGGATTCAACCAACCGGGGATCGTGTGGGATTTTTGTTTTAGGTTTTTTTTTTTTTAATGAAAAAAAGTCCTCCAATAAGTGGACCTGCACCATTCAAGCCCATGTTGTTCAGGGTCAACTGGAAAACAGTTGAGTTCATTTTGTGCGGCGTTTCCACTCCTCTAGTACACATGCATATATGAGCTAGGAAATAGAAGTTGTGTAATTTTGGTGATTCTGCTTACAGGTTAAATGCTCTTCTATTTGTATTTAGTATCGGGATTGTGCCATATAAAAAATAATGGCAAAAAGGCATGCCATTCATGAATTTAATATCCTATGAGTTTAATATAATTGAATACAATAGTGTAAAATTAAAATGTTTCCCTATACTGAGAACATTAAGTGGCGAATAAAAAACACCGTAATAAGTCAAGAGAGAGAGACCGCAGAAGAAAGGGAAAAACCTTTATATTTTAGTACCTTTAGTGCCTGTAGCAGCGCTGTTTTTCCTGCTGTTCGAACCAGGGCCCTGCGTTTTCACTTTGCACTTTCCACTGCAGAGAGGAAGGAGCTGGGAGATTTGTTTGCACTCAGTCCACTTCATCAAGTGGCCCGGCAGGCATCAGCAGTAACTTAGACTTTATCACAATATTTTCTTTGCCTCCCCAGACTTCACCTTCACCCTGAAGGTGAAGTTTGGGGAGGGGGAGCGGCTGCTCTGAGCTCACTCCCCGGGGTCCTCCTGGAGACGTGCAAGCACAAAGAAAGCTCATTCTTCTGCTCTTAAAAACAATCAGGCCCTTTCCCTCTGTTATTTATTTTTTCATTTTAAGTCCAATTTAGAAAGAGCTGGGGGCCATGACTCAGTCCTTCCTCGCGCCCCTTGGCGAGGCTGCAGACGGGAGCATGGGGCCCAGCTAATCTCCGGGAGCAATATTTATGACTCTCTGAGAGGTGGAAGGCAGACACTGCGCTGTCAGAGCAGCCGGGAGCTGTGGCCCTGGGGGGCCCAGCACCCTCCCATAGGGACAGCCTCACCATTGCCAGCTCAGCTTCCCCGCTAGGCTCCTTGGCTTCTGGGGCTAGCAGGGCTGGGGAGCCAGGGCAACAGGTGGCCAGGTGGCCTTTCCAGGACCTGAGGGAGGGGTGGTGCCAACCGTACCCTCAAGCACCTTCCATGGAGCCCCTCCCACCCCCCCAGGACCAGATGGGAGCAAGCATACTCTGGAAGGAAGCCTTGTGCCTGGGGGGCCCTCAAGGATCAGGAGGAAAGGAATCGAGAGCAGGAACGCTGTCTGCTCCAGACGGCGGGATGATGTCACCCTCTAGGGGGTGGGGCTGTGACATTTACTCACTGGGCCATTCTGAAGCTTTCTCCAGCGTGGCCATCCAGCACACAGACAGAGTAGGGGAAGGAGCTTGGCTTTGCCTTCCCTAGGGGCAAGTTTGAATGCCGGCCCCCAGTCTCTGGAGCACCTCCTTCGTATGGCTGATACAAGGAGGGCACATAGAGGTACTCCATGCATGTTAGTTTTACTTATAATCAAGGTGCCCCAGACCCTAAAATGTCCCGATTTTTAAATGTCAGTGTGTCAGAGACTGCTGTTTGTCCCCCAAATTTATTTTCTCCTTCTTCCTGGATAATGGCATTTCTGGATTTTAGCTGGGCTCAGCTAAAATCCAGAAGATGGATAATGGCCATCCCGAATAAGCTACACCTTCAGCAGCTATATGGTCTAGAAATATAATGTTATTGTTACAAAGGGGAAAGAAAAGGGATAAGCTGGTTGTGCTAATAGATTAAAAATTCTTTTTAAAAAAATTTATTTTATTGACGTATAGTTGATTTACAATGTTGTGTTAGTTTCTGCTGTATAGCAAAGTGAGTCAGTTGCACATATATATTCTTTTTTGTTATGGTTTATTACAGAATATTGAATGTAGTTCCCTGTGCTATACAGTAGGACCTTGTTGTTCATCCATTCTGTATGTAATGGTTTGCATCTGCTAAGCCCAGCCTCCCACTCCACCCCCCCTGCACCACCACCCCTGCCTCGGCAACCACAAGTCTGTTCTCTGTCTGTGAGTCTGTTTCTCTTTCGTAGGTAAGTTCATTTGTGTCATATTTTAGATTCCACATACAAGTGATATCATATGGTATTTGTCTTTCTCTTTCTGACTGACTTCACTTAGTATGATAATCTCTAGGTCCATCCATGTTGCTGCAAATGGCATTATTTCAGTCTTTTTAATGGCTGAGTAGTCTTCCATTGTGTATACGTACCACATCTTTAGCCATTCATCTGTTGATGGACGTTAAGGTTGCTTCCATGTCCTGGCTATGGTAAATAGTGCTGCAGTGAACATTGGGGTGCATATATCTTTTTGAATTAAAGTTTTTGTCTCTTCCAGATATATGCCCAGGGGAAGGATTGCAGGATCATATGGTAACTCTATTTTTAGTTGTTTTTTTTGCGGTACGCGGGCCTCTCACTGTCGTGGCCTCTCCCGTTGCAGAGCACAGGCTCCGGACGCACAGGCTCAGCGGCCATGGCTCACGGGCCCAGCCGCTCCGCAGCATGTGGGATCTTCCCAGACCGGGGCACGAACCCGTGTCCCCTGCATCGGCAGGCAGACTCTCAACCACTGCGCCACCAGGGAAGCCCTATTTTTAGTTTTTTAAGGAACCTCCATACTGTTCTCCATAGTGGCTGCACCAATTTACATTCCCACCATCAGTGTGGGAGGGTTCCTTTTTCTCCACACCCTCTTCAGCATTTATTATTTGTAGACTTTTTAATGATGGCTGTTCTGACCAGAGTCAGAAGAGTCAAAACTACTATCTCATTGTAGTTTTGATTTGCATTTCTCTAATAATTAGCAATGTTGAGCATTTTTTCATGTGCCTGTTTTCCATCCGTATGTCTTCTAGGAGAAATGTCTATTTAGGTCTTCTGCCCATTTTTTGATTGGGTAGTTTGTTTTTTGATATTGAGTTGTATGAGCTGTTCGTATATTTTAAAAATTAATGCCTTGGGCTTCCCTGGTGGCGCAGTGGTTGAGAGTCCGCCTGCCGATGCAGGGGACGCGGGTTCGTGCCCCGGTCCGGGAAGATCCCACATGCCGTGGAGCGGCTGGGCCCGTGAGCCATGGCCGCTGAGCCTGCGCATCCGGAGCCGGTGCTCCGCAACGGGAGAGGCCACGACAGTGAGAGGCCCGCGTACCACAAAAAAAATAAAAATTAATGCCTTATTGGTCGCATCGTTTGCAAATATTTTCTCCCATTCTGTAGGTTGTCTTTTCGTTTTGTTTATGGTTTCCTTTGCTGTGCAAAGGCTTTTAAGTTTAATTAGGTCCCATTTGTTTGCTTTTATTTCCATTACTTTAGGAGATGGATCTGAAAAGATATTGCTGAGATTTATGTCAGAGTGTTCTGCCTATGTTTTCCTCTAGGAGTTTTATAGTATCTGGTCTGACATCTAGGTCTTTAATCCATTTTGAGTTTATTTTTGTCTGTGGTGTTAGAGAATGTTCTAATTTCATTCTCTTACCTGTAGCTGTCCAGTTTTCCCAGCACCACTTATTGAGGAGACTGTCTTTTCTCCACCGTATATTCTTGCCTCCTTTGTCACAGGTTAATTGACCGTAGGTGTGTGGGTTTATTTCTAGGCAAGGTAGGGTCTCTTAAAGATGAGGGTACAAAGGTTTATGACATTGAGTATGAACTAAGATATGCTTCGCCTGGGATCAGTGAGAAGCTCTGGGTACCTGGGGCCAACAGGAGGCACAGGGACCTCTGGCATGATGCATTCTAATCACCCACCTCCCATATCAGACACGATAGAGAGGGGGATACAGATAGAGAGGGAAGGGGCTCTGCCCCTGAGCAGACACCCAGGTAGCGGCAGCGCTGGGCCTTGAGAGAGGTGTCACTGCAGGTAAAGAAACAGAAAATTGAAATATGCAAGGGACCCAAGGATTCCCACACTCACGGGCTGGGTAACCCTCCAACTCCTTTGTAAGTAGCCTTGATGGGGGGATGCCCAAAGGGTCCCCAGGGTGTGTTGAAATGGGGTGGGGAGCCTCTCAGATTTCGCAGAGGGCCCGCCCCTGCAGTTTCCTGAGCACAGCTGCTCTTGAGGGTCCCCTGGCCCCAGGCCCCCATCAGCACCCCTGACTCATGCCTCTGTCATCACAGGAGAGCTGTTCTCCCAAACAGAGGGAAGAGTCTGCAGTGTGCTCATGGGCAGCTGCAGATGAGGGGTCTCTGAGCTACCAAACGTCAGCAGAGCAAAGACTCTTTTTAACCAGAAGAGAGAGGCTTAGGAGGTTAGAAGGATGTCCTGACAAATCATGACTTCCCAGCTTGACCCACAGGTCATGGGTTTCACCGTGTACTGTTCTCTTCTGAACCTAAGTCTTTTGAAGATGGAGGCAGGAGCACAACACATAGGAACATATCCTGGCTCTGCTACTTACTAGCTGTGTGACCTTAGATGGTGTACATAACCTCTCTGAGTCTCAACTGCCTCATCTGTAAAATGGGGTAGATAGGAGTAGTTCCTTGGCAGGGTTGTAAAGGTTAAATGAGAAGCGCACAAATCTCATCTGCCTGTGAATTTGCATTATGAGTGTTGGATGAAACACTCCAAACGGCTACCTTTGTTTTCCTATGGACAGTGTCCTTAACTAGTGCGTTGGTTTCCTATGGCCACTGTAACAAATTACCACAAACTTAATGGCTTAAAACAATGCAGATTAAGGCTCTTACTGTTCTGCTGCTCAGAAATCCTGAAGTCGAGGCCAAGGTCCTTCTTGAAGGCAAGGCTCCGCTCCCTTGCCTGTCCAGCCTCCAGAAGCCTCCTGCCTTCTTGGCTTGTGGCTCTTCCCTCCATCTTCAAAGCCAGGAGCATCTTCAAGTCTCTCTGTCATCACATCTCCCTCTCTGACTCCAACCCTCCTGTCTCCCTCTTACAAGGACCCTTGTAATTAATCCAGGATAATCTTCTCATCTCATAATCGTTAACTTAGTCGCATCTTTGAAGCCCCTTTTGCCACGGAAGGAAACATGCACGGGTTCTGGGGATTAGCATGTGGACACATTTAGGGGGCCATTATTCTCCTTCCACAACCAGTGATAGTGATTTAAGGGAAAATATGGGCCTGAGAAGCCATCTTTAAGGTGGCTGTTTGGATTGTCATTCTCTAAGATACGCAACAATGGCTCAAATAACAAGGGTTAAAACAAGATTAATATCTTTTTTTTCTCTCTCTCTCTCCTCCCCTCCTCTAGCTCTCTATCTCTCGTTTTCTCTCTTTCTATCAGGTCCTCATTCTCTCTGACCTGATGCTCTGCCACCCCTAGGGGTGTTCCAGGTAACTCTCCACCATGCCTGCAGACTAGCCAATGGGAAACGGGGGGAGGGGAGAGCACACACCCTCTTCCTTTTATGGCCACACCCAGAAGTTGGAACCTTGACTTTCACCACCATCCCATTGACTGGAACTTGGCCACACAGCTGCAAGGAGGGTTGGGAAATATGGTCGTTCTAGGTGGCCACGTGCCCAGTAAAAATGGGAGTCGTAGTACTAAAAAGGAGGGAGAATGTTAATATTAGGAGACAAATAGCAATTCTGCCATAGGGCTGAGAGAGGAGAGAAAACGGAGATCTCTGTCACAGACATGGGGCTGGAGGGGAGAATAAACAGCTCCTCCCAGGTGGGTAGATACAGAAGTACCCATCACACACACAGTTAATAGCTTAGTCAATTTCTAGTCTCGTTCCGCCTTCCTAAGAGGAACCCTGCTTTGGTCAAGATCACAAAGCACTTGACTAAAAAGTTTGATCTCCCAGTCTCCCTTGAGACCGTGAATGTGAGCAGAAATCTGCTGGGGATATCTAGAACAGCTTTCAGCTTCCTGATAGAAACACCCTCCCTTCTCGCTTCTCTGGTCTTCCTCTTCCTACCAGAAGCTCAGGAGTTTCTGCAGGTGCAGCAGCATCTGTCAAACATGACAAAGGGGTACCCAGAGGGAGCCTGGGTCCTTGACGATAACACTGAGCCCTACCATCTGTGGACCGCCTACTGCAGACTTCCTTCTAGCAGAGAAGAGCAAACCCCATGTTTGTTTAATCCTCTTTGCTTTGGCAGTTTGGGGTCTCCCTGGCCTGACTGTTTGCCCTCTGCCCTTGTACATTATAGTGGGGCTCGCTGGCAGGTGTGCTCTGCCCACATATACACAGCCCATGGCTTATCCCACCATCCCAAGGAGAGGCCCCTTGGGAAAGGAAAGCGTATGTAGTTGCAGAAGAAACCCATGCTCCTTACAGTCATTAACCAAGTTGATCCTTTATTTTTAAATGCAAAACAACAGTTAAGGGATCTCAGGAGATATGGAGAAAACAAACATTACAAAAGGGAAAGATCAGGGCTTTCCTGGTGGCACAGTGGTTAAGAATCTACCTGCCAATGCAGGGGACACGGGTTCGAGCCCTGGTCCGGGAAGATCCCATATGCCACGGAGCAACTAAGCCCGTGTGGCATAACTACTGAGCCTGGGCTCTAGAGCCCACGTGCCACAACTACTGAAGCCCGTTTGCCACAATTACTGAGCCTGCGCTCTAGAGCCCACGAGCTACAACTACTGAGCCCATGTGCCACAGCTACTGAAGTCCACACACCTAGAGCCCGTGCTCTGCCACAAGAGAAGCCAACGCAGTGAGAAGCCTGTGCACCGCAACGAAGAGTAGCCCCCACTCACTGCAACTAGAGAAAGCCCTCACGCCGCAATGAAGACCCAACACAGCCAAAAATAAATAAATAAATAAAACATTAAAAAAAAAAGGGAAGGATCAAAGTGGATAAATGGAATACTTCACTCTGGGATAAGCATAGAGAATTCAGGGAGAAGAAAAATCATTTTCATTCTACTTTGTATCTTCAGGAGGATTCAAGAGACAGTGCACTGATGAGAAGAGGCTGTTGTGAAAATGGAATAGTCAGAGAAGAAGGAATCAGGCTTGAAAATGAGAAATAGGATTACATTTGAAAGTTTCGATGAGTGGGCTGAGAAATAAGACATGGCCAATGATAAAGTTAGTGATCTGGAGGACAGAATTGAAGAAATCTCCCAGAATGTAAAGAGACGAAGCTGGAAAATGTATGAGAAAAGTCGAGACAAAGAGGCTGAATCCAGGAGTTCCAGATGCTATGAAATGGGAATTTCAAAAGAAGAGAGAGACTGGAAGGGAGGAAATCATAAAAGAAATGAGAGGAACATTTCCCTGAACTCCAGGAAAGGCTTGAGTCCTCAGATTACATGCTTCACCTGGTTCCATTTACAATGCATACCTATAGACCTCAGGGAAATTTTTAAAACATTAAGAAAAAAGAGGCAGGACTTCCCTGGTGGCACAGTGGTTAAGACTCCATGCTCCCAATGCAGGGGGCCCGGGGCCAATCCCTGGTCAGGGAACTAGATCCCACATGCATGCCGCAACTAGGAGTTTGCATGCCACAACTAAGGAGCTGGCAAGCCGCAACTAAGGAGGACATGTGCCACAACTAAGGAGCCTGCCTGCCGCAACTAAGACCTGGCACAACCAAATAAATACATAAAATATATTTTTTAAATTTTTTTTTTAAAAAAGGGCTTCCCTGGTGGCGCAGTGGTTAAGAATCTGCCTGCCAATGCAGGGGACACAGGTTCGAGTCGTGGTCCAGGAAGATCCCACATGCCGCGGAGCAACTAAGCCCTTGCACCACAACTACTGAGCCTGCGCTCTAAAGCCCGTGAGCCACAACTACTGAAGCCCATGCGCCTAGAGCCCATTCTCCGCAACAAGAGAAGCCACCGCAATGAGAAACCCGCACACGGCAAGGAAGAGTAGCCCCTGCTCGCTGCAACTAGAGAAAGCCTGCGTGCAGCAACAAAGACCCAACGCAGCCAAAAATAAATAAATAAAGTTTTTAAAAAAAGAATAAAGAGGCTTCCCTACAGACTTTTGGAAATAATAATTTTTAAAGTGGTAAACTACCAAAGATTGAAAATGAGATTAACGCCAGATTTGTCATCTACTCGGATGCCAGAAGATGATATGTCTTCCATGTTCTGAGGGTAAAAGAGTTTCAATCTAGGGTTCCTTATATAACTAAACAAAATAAAGATATTCTTAGACATCGAAGAATTTAAAAATTCACAGTCCATGTACTCTATTTGAAAACATTGCCCAAGGATTTATGTCAACCTCCTGAAAAAGAATCTAAGAAAGAGGATGGCATATACATTATTTAAAAGTGGCAGTTGACAACTGTACAGAAGAGGCAAAGAATACTAGAAAGAAACTAAAATACTATGTGTTATACCTGACACTTGGAAGATTCTCCTTTGAGTGGTAAAGTTTCAGTGACTCGGAATCATATTTCCTTCTGCATGGGTTCATTCACACTTAATGAATGTTGCTTACTTGGTGATGTCAGTGCTGTTTATTAGTTTTCAGTTTTTAGAGTCAGCCTATTGACAATTCAAAGAAGACTTAGTTCTAAATTCTAGAGCAGAATTATGAGAAATAATAGTAACACACCGAGACATTATATAGCAGGCACTGTTCTAAGCACTTAGTGTGAATTAACACTTTTACTCTGCATGACAACTTTATGAAGCAGAAACTATCATTATCCCCCTTTTTACTGAAAAGGAAACTGGAACACAGAGAGGTTAAGTAACTTGCTCAAAGTTACACAGCAAAACGTGCCAGAGGTGGGATATGAATACAGACATACTGACCTCAGGGTCCACGAAGTAAAAATAATATAACTAACGTACATAAGAGGGAAGGGGTAACAACAGACAGAAGTCAGAGTAACTACTCTATTTTCCTTATCTTTCAGTGGAAGGAATTGTTCAATACAGGCTAAGGTTGATAAATCAAGAAGTAGAAGTAGACATACCGTGAAAGGTAAACTCTACCATCAGGAAAACTAGAAAACCCAAGCCAAGAATTGACACCCCTGGGGAAGTACTCAAGTACTCTGGTGGAAGAAGATACTTTGTGTTATGCTTTACTTTTTTTCCCCCCTCACATATTTATATCCTGAGATACTACATTCGTCTTCATGTTTGCAGCGAATACTTTATTATTGAAAAAAATACTTTATCATGTGCATGTGTTATTGCTATCGTTTTAGAAACGAGTTCAATTTTCCAAAAAAATTAATTTTCTAAATGCGGGGAGTCATCTTGACAACTCCGAGCAGAAGTTACCCGTTTTGGAATAACAGTCAGGGTGGAGGGTCGGAGCCCACCTCTAGCCGCCGCCTCAGCCCATCTCCTCAGTTCTGTCCAGTTAAGCTTCCCTCCCACTCCCGGGAAAAGTTTGTCTGGCAAAGTCTTCCAAGCTCAGAACCTTGGCAGACGCAACATTCCAAAAGGGAGACCAAGAATCCTGGGAAATGGCTGTGTTCGCCCTTCTCCCCGAGGGCAGCTGTGTTGGTTGGTGGGCTCTGGGAAAATCTAGAAGAGGAATTGCTGACGCTGCAGCTCCAATCATCATCAGGGGCATTTAGCACGTTTGTGAAACCCGACGTAGGTCTGGCAGCAGCTCCCTGGAAGGTATTGTGGGGTGGCAGTCCCTGCAATGTTGGGGTCTCTTCACACTCACCCCTTGACTGCTCCCTGGGTCTGCAGTCCCTTGGCCTCCTGGCTCCTCCACCCATCAGTGTCAGGCCCCCAGAGCCCCCTCCAGAGTCGCTGCCCTGGCTGCAGGCCCCTCCAAGGGTTCCAGACTCTGCCCCAAGCAACTACACCCCTGTGGTTCTCGCCGTGAGTCACGGCAGGTCTGCTGTGCCGCCTTCCTATCTGGCGAACCGGAGATCGCCTTTAATTCCCTCCAGCTGGGCTCCGCAGGACTGAGATAATCTGTTCTGGCGCAAGAGGAAAGCAGAGGGTTTGTTGTGTCTTTGTTTCATTCAAATGGTTTGGATGATGACTCACTCCATTTCTTCTTTCTTTCTTTTTAAACCAGGGCACCGTCTAGGAGTCGTTTTTGATTAGAAGCTGACCTCAGAAGTACGCTCGCATCATTCTGAAAACATCTGACAGCACCACAGAAACCGACGCAGAACGAGAAAGGACACAGTGGACGAAGGCCAGGACCAGGGCCTTCCCACACGGCTCTCGGGGCTGTCATTGGCCTGAGTCAAAGTTGGGATGCCGTCCCCTGTCAGACCCCCGGATACCTGCATTGACATGGGGCCAGCTGGGAGTGATAGTGGTGACTGTCATCATCGTGGGCGTCATCGCATGACACTGGCCGATACTACTGAGTCCTTATTACATACGTACGGCCCATGCCGTTCTAAGGGAGTTATCCATTCTCGCAGCATCCTGTCAGGCAGGTACCACTTGGCTTTGCGGTCTGAGTGGCATTGTCAGGTACTGCTCAGAAGCTGGGAGGGCAGGGTGGGTAGACCAGCGGTCTCTTTAGGAACACGAAGCCCCGAGGCAAAGCCAGCTTGGCCCTGAGGGAGAAGCTGTGAACCAGCGAGGTGGGAGCGGGTGGCCAGAGGTGGTGAGCAGGGCGTGAGAGGGGTCCAAGGTCAGTGTTAACAGCAAAGGGAAGCAGGAGGTTGGCTGCACCCAGGTGGAGGGCAGCAGAAAGCTGTGGCTGGCCAAGGACATGGCTCTCATTCACTGCTATGCCTCCCCTGTGTGCCAGCTGGTAGGCAGACAGGTGGGCATGACGCCTTCACTTCCCCAAGTCCACAGGCTGTTGGAAGAGACAGGCTAGGAGAAACGGAGTGGGAGAAATCACCTCCAACCAGGGCATTCTGGAAAGCTCCCAGCGGGAGGCGGCGTTGGCATTGAGCAGGGTGGGGGGGGGGGGTGGACCAGCACAGGAGGGGAGCGAGCACCTTGTGTGTTTAGGTGAGTTAAGCACCTGTGAGGAAGAGGTCGCTCCATGTGGCAGGGGTGTGAGCTGAGGGAAAAGGGAATTCTAGGAAATCCAAAAGGTGGGTGAGAAAATACTGTGAAGGTCTGATCATAGTAGCAACAATGACTGATACTGCAATAGAGGCCTGGCGTCTGGCATCTCTGCGGCGGGGGAGGGGGAGAGGCAAGTGCCCCAAAGGCCTGCAGAGCTGAGCTGGCCACTCCTCTGTGAGAGCAGCTCCTTTGATTGGCCCCTAGTGCCTGCATCTTGGTGAGCCCTTCTGTGGGGTGTTTGAATATTGATGAACCGTCCATGGGTGGCCAATGTGTTCGTTCCCCGGGGCTGCTGTAACCAATTGCCGCAAACCAAGTGGCCTAAAACAACCAAAATTTGTTCACTTACAGACCTGAAGGCCAGAAGTCCAAAATCACGGTGTCAACACAGTGTCCGAATGTTCTAGCTTGGGAGGAATCCTTCACTGCTTTCTCCGGTTTCTGGTGGCTCCAGGTATTCCTGGGCTTGTAGCCTGAGAACCCCAGCCTCTGCCCCCATCTTTACGTGGCCTTTTCCTCCTCTTATAAGGACACTTGTCATTGGATTTAGCCCCCCACCCCGATAATCCAGGATGATCTCGAGATCATTAACAACGCCAAGGACCCTTTTCCCAAATAAGGTAACATTCACAGGTTCCTGGTGGATATCTGGGTGGGGGACACCGTTCAACCTACTACAGCTAATAAGGCCTATTTCCCCCCATCAAGTGGGAGCTTCCTGAGGATGGAAACTGTGCTCCTTCCTTCCTTCCTTCCTTCCTTCCTCCCTCCCTCCCTCCCTCCCTCCCTCCCTCCCTCCTTCCCTCCCTCCCTCTTTCCCTCTCTCCCTTCCCTCCTTCCCCAAATATTGAGGGAACATCTGCCATGTTCCAGGCTCAGTGCTGGGTCCTGGGGAGACTGAAGCAATGCAAACAGATCCAGTTCCTGCCCTCTCAGAGCTGACTTTGCAGTGGAGGGAGGTAGACCCAACAGAAGCAGTTACACCATTGCTCGTGGCAGGTAGAACTACAAAAGAAGGGGGGAGGGGCAAGACCAGCAGGGTTGGGGGTGGGTCAGGGTGGACCAGCTCCAACCAGGGAGGTCAGGGAAGGCTTTGCAGAAGACGTGACACATAGTTGGACCCTGGATGCTGAGAAGGACCAGGTTGGAACCTCCCTCTCACTTCCTGGCTGTGTGATCTTGGCCAGTTGCTTTACCCCTCTCTGCCTCAGTTTCCTCGTGTATAAAGTGGTGATGGCGAAAACACAGTCTCCTGGAACCATCCTGAGGACTGGGTGAGTAAACCCGTGGGGAGCCTTCACAGCTGCAGTGTTCCCAGTACTTGCTTCATAAGCCATAGCTAATCCTCCTAAAAGAATACTTAAATGTTAACATTATTGGCACACTGGCAGAGAGCCATGCACCAAAAACTTTTGTTAACAATTGAGGAATATTTATTTTAAAAACCAAACAAACAAAAAGGACCTAAAATTAGTCACCATGCAAAACTCTGGAACGTCTCGGAGTTCCTTACTCTTATCTTACAACTTGACTTGGGGCTTGTTTGAATCAGGTTGGGGGTCTGGGACACCTATTCTCTTTAGGGTTTGGGGCTTGAAGTCTTTGTAAAGGCCTGGCAGAGGTACCAGGGCATGTTGGCCACTATTTTGGGCAGAGCAAGCTGAGTCCTTGGAACTTTGGGACCGGCCAGCGGAGCCAGGGGTCTCCTACATCGTGTTGACTTGGTAGATGGATGGAGGTCACGCTAAAGGTGGTCCTGGGGTGAGAAGGGGCAGAGAAGCTGGGGCACTTGCAGGAGGCCCACGGAGAGCCCCAGGCCCGCAGGCATCTCCTCCCATCTGGATCCCCATCCGGGATCCGTCCCTCTAGGGGGCAGTAGGGCTCTACCGAGAGTCCCTGTCTCGTCTTGCGGAGGCCGGGAGAAGCCCCTCGCCTTACAATGTGCCTCGGCGTCAGCATCAAGGGAGATTTCTTTCTTTTTTTTTTTTTTTAATTTTTATTGGCGTATAGCTGCTTTACAATGTCGTGTTCGTTTCTGCTATGCAGCAAAGTGCATCAGCTCTACGTATATCCCCCTCTTTTTCAGATTTCCTTCCCACTTAGGTCACCACAGAGCACATCAAGGGAAATTTCTGCACAGACTTTGCCCTGGCTGGGCCCAGAGGATATATCTTTGCACATTCAGATGTCTGGGGGGGAAATGCTCATTAGGAAGGAAAGTATTTAATGTCACGGTAACACGTGAATGTTTCTAAAAGTGGAAGCTGACAGCTGTACCCACTTAGGGAGCACTTCGGGGTTCCAGCCGCCAGGAGGTCAGCCCCCTCCAGCCTGATGGGGGAAGGAAGTTGGATTTCTTTTTTTTTTTTTTTTTTTTTTTGCGGTACGCGGACCTCTCACTGCTGTGGCCTCTCCCGGTGCGGAGCAACAGGCTCCGGACGCGCAGGCTCAGCGGCCATGGCTCACGGGCCCGGCCGCTCCGCGGCATGTGGGATCCTCCCGGACCGGGGCACGAACCCGTGTCCCCTGCATCAGCAGGTGGACTCTCAACCACTGTGCCACCAGGGAAGCCCAGGAAGTTGGATTTCTAAGGCGCGTGCTATTCACAGGGAGAAGACATGCGTTTCCGCACTAGTGTTCGTGGCCAGGTTCAGGTTTTTAGACCCTGAAAACAAATCTCCTTGACCGGTTCTCCCCCATCTGCTGCTCCTCCCGTCTTGCTGGGGGAACCAGGGTAGCCCCTGGCTGTGTTTTGATGTAGCACTGTGACCCCAAAGATCCGAGACTCATGGGCGGCACCCTCCCCCCCCCCCCCCCCGTGGTGTGGCCTTACGGTCCACTCTGGGGGCAGGGGCAGGGGCAGGGGTATGGGTACATCTGCATGGGGCTCAAACAGCCCTGGGTTCAGGTCCTAAATCTGCCACTTCATGCTGTGTGGTCATCAGCAGGGTCCCCATGGAGCCTCCCACCTCGCCTGAAAAACAAGGAGAGACCTGCCCTGCAGGGTGACTTATTTCTGGACGTGATTCCAGTGACACGACTCCTGGAACGGGCTTAGTGGGGTACCAGGCCCACCCTGACATTCACCATCACACCACCAGCCACCCTTCCAGCTCCCACCCCGCTGCCTACTCCAGCCCGCCTTCCCTGCCCTCTACCACTTCCCACTTCCCTGGCACTCCATCCCTTCTTTGTTTACTGTTTACAGTCTGTCTCCAGCTGGAATATGAGCTCTACCCTGCCTTATGCAGGACACATATTCAACAACAATAAATATTGTTGAGGGACTTCCCTGGTGGTCCAGTGGTTGAGTTGCCGTGCTTCCAGTGCAGGGGACGTGGGTTTGAACCCTGCTCGGGGAACTAAGATCCCACATGCCGTGAGGCCAAAACCAAAACCAAACCAAAACAACAACCTCAACAACGAAACATACATACGTACGCACGTACGCACATGCGCACATAAATATTGTTGAGTGCACGCGTGAGGGAATGGGAGCTCTAACCCAGCTGTCAGTTTCCCCGGCTGTGCAGTGAGGATGATGCTACTAGAAGTCTCTAGGTGGCTTTGGATGCATCAAACCCTTGTGTGAGCACCTGGCCCAGGCGCTCAGCAGATGCAAGTTCATGTCCCCGGCTGTCGGCTTTATAATACAGGCAGGAGAACGGCCCCTCCCCCAGCCCTCGAGGGCAGCCACACAGACTCAGCCAGTGAGGCCTGAGCGGGACCTCTGCACATTGGATCCTTCCACACACCAGGCGGGGAGGCCCAGGTCAGGGAGGCTGTACACACTGGTCCGTGTAAGCGATGTGCGGAGCCTAGGACCGTGTCCGCTGTTCTGCGTGAAGCAGCCGGGGGCTCTCACTGGGGGAGGAGCTGGTCCGTGGTGGGTGACAGACCCTCCCCCATGGTGGCCAAGAGCAAGGGCACACGGGTGGATGCGGACGTGAGTCCCAGCCTGACTGCTCTTGGCTGGGTGGCCTCGGCAGGTGACTTCACACCTCTGAGCCTCGGTTTCCTGTCAGATGGGGTGATGGGAGCCCGCCGCTCTGAGAGCTGTGGTGAGAGAATAACCAGCGCAGGAATGAGAGCCATTACTGTGCTGAATTCAGAGTCGAGCAAAAGAGTTGAGGGAAGCAGAGGAACGGCCCCTCAAAGACATCCACGCCCTGATCCCTGGGACCTGTGAATGGATGCTACCTGGAGAGGGGGGATTAAGGTTGCAGATGGAATTAATCTTGCTAATCGGCTGACCTTATGATCAGGAGACTAGCCTGGGGGATCCAGGTGGGTCCCGTGGAACCACAAGAGCCCTTAAAAGTGGAAGAGGGAGGCAGCGAGAGAGGCTGGACCTGCCACTGCTGGCGCTGAAGATGGAGGAAGGGGCCACGAGCCACGGCATGTGAGTGGCCACCAGAAGCTAGAAAAGGCAGAAGAACCCTGGAGTTTGCAGAAGGAATGCAGCCCTGCCAACACACTGATTGTAGCGCAGAGGCTTCTGACCTCCCAGACTGTGAGATGGTGACTCTCTGTTGTCTTAAGGCATAAGTTTGTGGTAGTTTGTTAGTGCAGTTATAGGAAACTCACAGGAGGGCTGCGTCATGGCAGCCTCCACCCGGCCTCCCTCTCAGGAGCAGAACATGGCAGAATGAGGACCAGCCTCAGACCTGCTGACGGGGTTAAATCTAGTGGAACCCTGGCCCTTTGTAAATGAGAAGAGACCATCAAGGTCATCTAGGTCCACATTTCAGAGCGGGATGTCCCCCAGATTAGTCCCGAGCAACGTTCTGTTCATAATGGTCCCATGGGTCAGTCGGTTAGGAAATGCTGCGTACACTGTCTGGCTTTCAAGCAGTCACAGTACTCTTTATCTCTGAGAGGCTCTGAGAAGGCCTGCAGCAAAAAGCAAGAAAGGTTTTCTAACTTCCACTCAGCACTTCCAAAGATACTGTAGCGTAAACCTTCTTCCTCCAAGCCTTCCCCCCAGAACTTGTACTAACAACTCAACCAAGCTTGTGTTTGGTGGATGGGCTGATCTACTCAAATCAGTTCATGAGACAAATGGAGAAACTGAAGCCCAAACAGGTGGAGGTGCCCTGGAGAAGCAGTGCAGCTTCAACCAGCCACACGGCCCTGGGCAAGTCACATCATCTCTCAGAGCCTCTGATTCCTGATGGATAAAATGCAGACAAGAGGGCCTGCTTTGCAGAACACCATGGATAGCTGTCTCCATCCGTTGGGGCTGCTATAACAAAGTACCATAGGCTGGAGGACTTGTAAACAACAGAAATTTATTTCTCACAGTTCCAGAGGCTGGGAGTCTGAGCCCAGGATGCCAGCATGGGCAGGTCCTGGTGAGGGCCCTCTTCTGGATTGCAGACTATCCATTTCTCCCTGCGTCCTCACAGGGTGGAAAGAGAGCTCTCTGGAGCCTCTTATGTAAGGGCACTAATTCCACCCATGAGGGTTCCACCCTCAAGACCTAATTACCCCTAATTAGGCACCTCCTAATACCATCACATTGGCAGCTAGGCTTTTAACTTGAGTTTTCAGTCCATAAGCAAGGAAGTGGCCGTTGAAGTGGCCAGCACCCACCTGGTAGGTAGTTAGGCAAGAGTAGGTACTACTTGTATTCGTTTCCCATTGTTGCCACAAGTCACCACAGACTTACTGGCTTACAACACAAATTTATTATCTTACATTTCTGGAGGTCAGTAGTCCTAAAATCAAGATGTCAGCAGGGCTGTTTCCTTCTGGAGGCTCTAGAGCAGAATCTCTTTGCTTTGTCCCGCTTCTAGAAGCTGCCCTTGTTCCTGGGCTCACACCACTCTGACCTCTGCTTCTGTCATTACGTCTTCTGAGTCTGACCCTCCTGCCTCCCTCCTGTAAGGAACTCTGTGACTACAGTGGGTCCCCCTGGATAATTCAGGGTAACTTCCCAATCTCAAGGTTCTTCATCACAGCTGCAAAGTCCCTTCTGCCTTGTAAGGTGACATATTCCCAGGTCCCAGGGATAGGATGTGGACATCTTTGGGGACCACTATTCGGCTGACCACGCCCAGGATGCCTCCTTTGCTGGCCCTGCGTTCCTCCTGCTGCAGTGCATTCTCTCCCTCCTTTGCTCCAGGCTGGACATCAAAGGAGTGATTTAGTTCTAACCTGGGCTTCTGGTTGAGTCAAGTGCAGGAGAAAGTTTGCGTCTCCGCAGACATCCCCCATCCCTCTCAGACCATCACCCCCAGGCCATGCAGGTTGCAGTGGAAGAGCATCTTAGAAGGCAGGCTGCAGCCAGGGATTCCAGAGAAAACTGACTGCAAACTGTATCCCTTCATTCATCAAATATTGGAGTGCCTGCCGAATGCCTGGCCTCTCTTGGTGCTGCAGGCACAGGTGTGGACTGGACAGACCGGGCCCTGCCCTCAGGGAGCTGACTTCTCATGGGGAAGAAGGACAGTCGGGGAGAGATCACATAATAGGCACCAGATCAAAAACAAAAGAGCAGGGTATGAAGATGGAGGATGGTGGAGGTGTGCCCAGTTTGCCATATGGGGCTGGGGAGGGGGAGGGCCACAGAGGCTGAATCCTCGGATTCTAGGTTTGGCAACGGGGTTGATGGAGATGTCATCTTCAGAGAGGGGTTCACAGGAGGAGAGCAACTTTTTGCAGGCCTGCGGGGAAGTGATGAGTTCCGTCCTGGGTATGACAGTGTGATGGGCCCAAGGTCCATCTACATGGGATGTCAGTGGGTGAGGGAATGTCTGAGCTGGAGCTAATGACCGTGGGCATTGTTCACCTCGGGGTGGGTTCCCCATGGAGGAGAAGACAAGACGACCTGGGGCCGACGCCTGGGGAGCCTCCGTTTGGGCTGCAAAGGACGAGGAGCTGATGGGTGGAAGCAGAGAGACAGGTGCACGGGTGCCCAGAAAGCCAAGAGCGAAGGAAGAGGCTCACGAGGTGGAGAGCAGTCAACAGGGCCAAACGCTGCAGAGAAGCCCGGGAAGGGAAGACTCGAGAAGAATCCATTTGGCTCAGCTGGAGGAGGGCCCCAGTGGCCTCTGTTGCGGCCGTGTGCCGGGGGCAGAAGCTGCAAAGCAGCGGCGGAGCGGTGAGCAGGAGTAGAGGAAGCTGGGACAAGACGCGTGCACAGCTCTTTCCTTGGCCGGGAAGTATGGAGGAGTCAGGCCAGTGGCTGGAGGTGGCCGTGGGGGTGATGGCTTTTTCCATCTTTATTTCTGGTTTATTTAGGCAGGGGACACCTGATGGTTGGAAGCCAGGAGAGGGGGAGGTGAAGATAAAGGGGAGGGGTTGACCAAGGTGCGAAGTGGGCGGAAGGAGGCGCCTCCAGAATCCCAAAGTGGGGGTGGGACAGCCATCTGGGAGGAAGGAACCAGTGCGGGAGGCCTGTGGGCTGGGGGCAGGAGGTGTGTGCAGGAAACACATGGGCACTGGCTCTGGACCGTGCAGGGATGGGCAGGTCACCATGGGGCTTTACATCTACGAGTGATGCGGTCCGATTGGAGCCTGAGAACCAACATCTGGCAGCTGAGTCAATGGGTGGAAGAGGCCCATCAACCTGTTAGGGACAGGGCTCACAAGTGTCCATCTCCTTTGTGGAGGTGCTGGTGGAAATGCACCTCATAACTCAAGATGCAGAATATTTTGGGAGGTGGTATTCTTGGAAGTTTAAAAACACAAGATCTAGGGGATAGACTGGGTTTGGATCCTGACTCCCTTCCAACAAGCTGTGTGACCTCGGGCTGGTTACTTGACCTCTCTGTGTGTATTAGTTGCTTGTAGCTGTATAACAGACTACCTCAAAACTTAGCAACTGAAAACAACACCCGTTTAGTATCTTACAGTCCCTGTGAGTTGGGAAGCCAGGAGCCGCTTAACTGGGGCCCTGTGCTTGGGGTTATTGGTGGGGCTGTGATCGAGGAAGTGGCAGGGGCCCGAGTCTGCTCAAGGCATGACTGGGGAGGACCCACTTCCAGGCAAAGTCAGCGGCTGTTGGCAGGATTCAGTTCTCCCTGGGCTGTTAACTGAGGCCCTCATTTCCTCACTGTCTGAAGCCAGAAGCCACCTTGAGTTCCAAATGGAGTTTGTCAAGTAGGGAGGTGGATAATTGAGTCTGGAATTCAGGAGAAGGGTCCAGGCAGGAGATATAAATGTGGGAGTCCTAGGCACGTAGATGGTATTTAAAACCAGGCAATCGGTTGAGGTCACCAAGGAAACGGGTGCAGATAGAAAACACGTCCAAGGGCTGAGCCTGGGGGCATCCCAGTATTGGGGAGATGATGGGGAACCAGCAATAGATGGTAAGGAGAGGCCGGTGGAAAAGAAGAAGACCCAGTGGAAGCCGCGTGAAAGAAGCATATCAGGTTTAACCGCCGATTCTGCTGACCAGTCCAGTGAGATGACCATGGACAACTGACTGCGTATTTAACAACAACCTGGGGTCGCTGGTCACTTTGACAAGGTGGTGTCAGTGGGTGTGAAAGCTGATGGGAAGGAGTTCAAGAGGGAATGGTAGGGGAGAGGCATGGGAGAGAGTGGATACATGCAGTATTTCAAGGAGTTTTGCTGTAAAGGAAAACAGAGAAATAAGACAATAGTTGAAGGGGAATTGTAGGATCCACAATTATTTTTTTTAACAGATCTTTACTGGAGTATAATAGCTTCACAATACTGTGTTAGTTTCTGTTGCACAGCAGAGCGAATCAGCCACATACATACACATGTCCCCATATCCCCTCCCTCTTGAGCCTCCCTCCCACCCTCCCTATCCCACCCCTCTAGGTGGGCACAAAGCACCGAGCTGATCTCCCTGTGCTATGCGGCTGCTTCTTCCCACCAGCCAACTGTTTTACGTTCGGCAGTGTATATATGTCGATGCTACTCTCACTTCGCCCTAGCTTCTCCCTCCCATCCCATGTCCTCAAGTCCATTCTCTATGTCTACCTCTTTATTCCTGCTCTGCAACTACGTTCATCAGTACCATTTTTTTTTTAGATTCCATATAGAATGGCCATTATCAAAAAATCTATAAACAATAAATGCTGGAGAGGGTGTGGAGATAAGGGAACCCTCTTGCACTGTTGGTGGGAATGTAAATTGATACAGCCACTATGGAGAACAGTATGGAGGTTCCTTAAAAAACTAAAAATAGAACTACCATATGACCCGGCAATCCCACTACTGGGCATATACCCTGAGAAAACCATAATTCAAAAAGAGTCATGTACCAAAATGTTCACTGCAGCTCTATTTACAATAGCCAGGACATGGAAGCAACCTAAGTGTCCATCATCGGATGAATGGCTAAAGAAGATGTGGCACATGTATACAATGAAATATTACTCAGCCATAAAAAGAAACGAAATTGAGTTATTTGTATTGAGGTGGAAGAGTGAAGTAAGTCAGAAAGAGTGAAGTAAGTCAGAGTGAAGTAAGTCAGAAAGAGAAAAACAAATACTGTATGCTAACACAATTATTTTTAAGGTAGGGGAAATAATTGCATGTTTCTTTTCTGATCGGAATTATCTAGTAGAGAAGGAGGCTGGGCCATGTCTTGAGAAGGTGAGAGGGGACGGAGGGGGGTGGTCTAAGGTAGGAACAGGACGGTTTTTGAAGTATCACGAGGCAAAGCCAAGCGAGCACAGGGGCCCTGATGCTGGTGGGGCAGGTGCGGTGGTAGGAGCTCACGGCAGCTCTTTCCACCTGCTTCCATGTTCCTCCCGAAATAGGAAGCAAGGCCGGGAGAAGAGAGGGAGAGCAGCGGCAGGAGGTGCTGGGAGTTTAAGGAGAGAGAGAAGATGTGAACGAGTCATCCAGGAGAGTCAAGAGTGGAGGACAGGAGAAATGGACGCTGGAGTCCTGGCAGTGATGGAAGCCCATGCATCACTGGCTGTCACGGGTATGCAGTACGTTTATGTTTTTCTGTAGCCAAGTTCACAGGCACAGAGGAAACTGAGCACTGGATTTAACCAGCTTGGGAGGGTGCATGATGCTTCACCATGGGATTTAAGCTGGGAAAGGGGAGGAGGGAGCACATCAAGAGAAAGACAAGAGTGAAGAAAAAGGTCGAAGGGCAAAAGGATTATAGGTGGCAGGTGGGATGTGGGATTATTGGAGTCAGGTGCTGGAGAGAGAAGCCAGTGTCAAAGGGGGGGGGGGTGCTTAGGGCTTCCCTGGTGGCGCAGTGGTTGAGAGTCCGCCTGCCGATGCAGGGGACACAGGTTCGTGCCCCGGTCCAGGAGGATCCCACATGCTGGGATGTGGAGTGGCTGGGCCCGTGAGCCATGGCCGCTGAGCCTGCGCGTCCGGAGCCTGTGCTCCGCAACGGGAGAGGCCACAGCAGTGAGAGGCCCGCGTACCACAAAAAAAAAAAAAGAGGGCGTGCTTGAGACCGAGATGATGGGGGGAGGGGCTACAGTTATTGGTAATTTCAAGGTCTCCAGCCATGGTTCTCAGTGCTGTCCTAGGAGCAGGCATCACCTGGGACTTCGCCGGGAAATGCAGGTTCTCTGGCCTCACCCCAGACCTACTGAGTCAGAATCTCCAGGGGTGGAGCCAGCAATTTGTGTTCTCATGAACTCCCCCCTCTCCCCGCAGGCTTCCTGATATGCATGAAGGCTTGGGAACCACTGCCCTAGAGTAGAATGGCCAAAGGAGGAAGACAAGCATCACAGGACCAGAAGAATTTAAGAAATTGAGAGGTCGGGAAGGGAAAAGGATTCTTTAAGGAGCATGAAATTGCTGAAAATTAAGACGGGGTACAGAGACTTCCCCGGTGGTCCAGTGGTTAAGATTCTGCCTTCCAGTGCAGGGGGTGTGGGTTGGATCCCTGGTCGGGGAGCTAAGAGCCCGCATGCTGTGGGGTACGGCCAAAGTTTTTTTTAAAAAAGGGGGTACAGCTGAAGAAAGTGCCCGGACCCAGGAGCTAAAATCACCAAGAAATGAGGACAATGGCCAGGTGGAGAATAGTCTAGAAGTGGCAGAAAACAGTAAGGAGGACACCTATCCCAGAGCCCAGTGATATAAGGGCTGTGGCAGATAGCAGCCCCTCTGCGGGGCATAGCGGGCAGGACAACGGCCCCCCAAAGATGTCCACTCATCCCTGGCACTTGTGCGTATGTTACCTTACACGGCAGCGGGGACTTGGCAGGTGTGATTACTAATCTCAAGATGGAAAGAGTAGCGCGGATTATCCAGGTGGGCCCAATGTAATCACAAGCGTCCCTATAAGAGGAGGCCGGAGAGTCAGGCGGAGGAGTACGCGGCACGAGGGGGGCAGCGGTCGGGGTGATGCGGCTGCTGGCTTGGAAGATGGAGGGAGGCCTACCGGCCAGGAAGCGGATTCTCCCCTCGAGCCGCCGGAAGGGACACGGCCCTGCGGACACCTTGAGTTTAGCCCAGTGAGACCATTTTGGATTTCTGACCTCCAGAACCGTAAGGTAATGAATTTGAACCGCCTTAAACCACTATGTTTGTGATAATGTACCACAGACGTCTGCGAGGGAAGCGGGGGCCTCAGGAGGGTGGTGGGTTTCAGAGCAAAAACACCAGGCGCACTTGGGAGGAAAAAACTGAGAACGTGGGCTTTTGTTTACGGTGGGCCGTGAGATGTGGAGGGCAAAGACGCTGCGACTGTGTTTTGGGAGTTGGGGGGGGGGGGCGGGGGCAGAAGGTGGGCTTGCAGAGCTTCGGAGGGGCTAGTGAGTGGGAGAAGCGGGACTGCTTGAGAGCCTGACACCAACAGGTCTAAGGAACGAAACGATTAGCCCTGAGGGTGAGGACATGGGCGCTGGGTGATGGGAAGCGGCGGCGTCTGGGATCCCCACTTCCCGATTCTCAGAGGGGCCCGGACCTGTTCTGAGAGCGTGGGTCACCGTCGGGGCAGCAGTGGTGGACGTCGGAATGACTCTGCAAAGCCCAGCATGGGAGGCGGCAGTGCCTCCAGGGTGCCCCGGCTCCTTTGCATCACCTGGAGGATAAATGAGAAGGTTGGCTCGGGAGCAGCGGGGCTGCAGGTGTGTCTGGGGGGGACCAGATGGAGGAGAGCCGCCGCCAAAACGCGTTAACAGTATAACTCGTTGAGCAGGAGTGCCTCGCCTGCTGCAGGTTCCCGTTACCTTGTCAAACAGACTCCCCGGGGAGGTCGCGGTTCACATTCGGCTTGTAAACGGCAGCTGGCCGGCCGCCCTGCTTTTACCTGTCCCCGAGGAGCCGTTGAGCCACAGCAGCCAGCATTTTACAGACGGGAGGGCCACGGGTGACGGCAGGAAGCCAGAAGGCAGATAAGAGCCTGGCAGGCTCAGGCTCCGAGGGAGCGATGGTCTTTATTGCTGTCTGCAGCAAAGGGAACTGGTTCTTTCTAGAAGCCAGCCTGGAGTCCACAGATGTGTAATTAGAAGTGAATGGGGCTTCCCTGCTGGCGCAGTGGTTGAGAGTCCGCCTGCCGATGCAGGTGGCGCAGGTTCGTGCCCCGGTCCGGGAGGATCCCGCGTACCGCGGAGCAGCTGGGCCCGTGAGCCATGGCCGCTGAGCCTGCGCGTCCAGAGCCTGTGCTCTGCAACGGGAGAGGCCGCAACAGTGAGAGGCCCCCGTACCGCAAAAAAAAAAAAAAAAAAAAAAGTGAATGAACTGGGCCATATGGGACAGAAGAAAGGTCTCTCTTGAGTCAGATGTTTAGGTTTTAAAAATGTGTTAAATATTAGGAAAGGATTAATTTTCCATGCATTCCGGATGAATCCATTGTTCCCAATGTCACTTGCATGTGTGAAACTTGGACACGTTTGTTCATTCAGCACGTAGTTCCAGAGGGCCTACTGAGGGCAGGGTCTGGGCATATGGCATTGAATCCGAACAAAGACTATCCATGCTCACATGGGATTTACAGGTGTAAGAGACAGATTGTAAACCAGCAAACGGGTCTGCAAACAGGAGAATCCTGTATATGTCGTGGTGGGTGTATTTGTGGGCAGGGTGGAGGTAGATCCCACATTCCATGTTGTCAGGGAGGTCTTCCGAGGATGAGAGGGTTTGATCTGGGGACCTGAGGGATGAGGGAGAGCAGTTCCATGAGCCTCAGGGGTCAGAGCGTTTCACGTCTTGGGAAAACTGAGGCAGAGGTGGGACAGGGTTAGGATTAGGCAAGGAACAGAAGAGAGGCTGACACGGAGGAACAGAGCTGAGTCTGGAGAAGTGGTAGGTGGAGAAGATTGTCGAAAGTCTTGGCAGAAATCTGGATCATTCTAAATGCAAAGGGAAGGTCTCAGTCCTGTAGCTGGTGGGTTACTGAGGCTCTTGCACTGTCTCAGACCTGAGTGACTAAACTGCCTGTGTTTTTGAAATTAAAGTGATAGCAGCAAGATGGCAGAATAGGAGGCTTCTACCATCATTCCCCCACAGAACATTGATTTCTTTTTCAGCTTTATTGAGGTGTGACAAATGAAGTTGTAAGGTATTTAAAGTGTACATCATGATGAGATGATAAAAACTGTGAAAGGATTCCCCCATCTAATTAATTAACACATCCATTACTTCACATATTGATCTTTTTCTGAGTGCGGAAAACCTTCCAATTGTACTGTTAGCAAATTTCAATTACACAATAGCAATGTCAATTACAGGCACCATGTTCTACCTCAGATCCTCAGAACTTATCTTACAGCTGAAACTTTGTACCCTTTTACCAATCTCTCCATATTTTGCCCAGCCCCCAGAAACCACTTTTTTCTGTTTCTATGAGTTTGACTTTGTTCTTTCCTAGATTCCACATATAAGTGAAACCATGCGGTATTTGTGTCTCTGTGTCTGGCGTATTTCACTTAACATAACGTCCTTTAGTTTCATCTGTGTTGTCACAAACAGCAGGATATCTTTCTTTCTCATGGCTGAATGATATTTCATTGTGTGTGTGTGTGTGTGTTTATACATATACCTACCACATCTTCTTTATCCGTTGACAGATACTTAGATTGTTTCCCTATCTGGCTATTGTGAATAATGCCACAGTAGGGAACATGCGAGCGCAGATCTATCTTTGGGACCCTGTTTTCATTTCCCTTGGATATATACCCAAAAGTGGGATGACTGGATCATATGGTAGTTTCTATCTTTAATTTTTTTTATTGAAGTACAGTTGATTTACAATGTTGTGTTAATTTCTGCTGTACAGCAAAGTGATTCAGTTATACATATATATATACATTCTTTTTCATATTCTTTTCCATTCTGGTTTATCACAGGATATTGAATATAATTCCCTATGCTATACAGTAGGACCTTGCTGTTTATCCATTCTGTATATAATAGTTTGCATCTGCTAACCCCAAACTCCCACTCCATCCCTCCGGCACCCTCCCTCCCTCTTGGCAACCACAAGTCTGTTCTCTGTGTCTGTGAGTCTGCTTCTGTTTTGTAGATAAGTTCATTTGTGTCATATTTTAGATTCCACATATAAGTGATACCATATGATATTTGTCTTTCTGACTTAGTATGATAATCTCTAGGTCCATCCATGTTGCTGCAGATGGCCTTATTTCATTCTTTTTTATGACTGAGTAATACTCCATTGTTTATATGTACCACATCTTCTCTATTCATCTGTTGGTGGACACTTAGGTTGTTTCCTTGTCTTGGTAATTGCAAATAATGCCGCTATGAACATAGGGGTGCATGTATCTTTTTGAATTATAGTTTTTCTGGATATATGTCTAGGAATAGGATTGCTGGATCGTATGGCAACTCTATTTTTAGTTTCTTGAGGAACAGCCTTACTGTTTTCCATAGTGATTGTACCAACTTACATTCCCACCAACAGTGTAGGAAGGTTCCCTTTTCTCCATATCCTCTCCAGTATTTATGTAGATTTTTTTGATGGCCATTCTGACCAGGGTGAGATGGTACCTCATTGTAGTTTTGATTTGCATTTCTCTGATAATTAGTGCTGATGAGCATTTCTTCATCTGCCTATTGGTCATCTGTATGGTTTCTTTGAAAAAATGTCTATTTAGTTCTGCCCATTCTTCGGTTGGGTTTGTTTTTTGTTGTTGAATTGTATGAACTGTTTATATTTTGAAGATGAATCCCTTGTCGGCTGCATCGTTTGCAAATATTTTCTCCCATTCTGTAGGTTGTTTTTTCATTTTGTTTATGTTTTCCTTTGCTGTGCAAAAGCTTGTACGTTTGATTAGGTCCCATTTGTTTATTTTTGCTTTTATTTCTGTTGCCTTGGGAGACTGATCTAAGAAAACATTGGTATGATTTATGTCAGAGAACGTTTTGCCTATGTTCTCTTCTAGGAGTTTTATGGTGTCATGTCTTATGTTTAAGTCTTTAAGCCATTTTGAGTTTATTTTTGTGTATGGTGTGAGGCTGTGTTCTAAGTTCATTGATTTACATGCAGCTGTCCAACTTTCCCAACACCCCTTGCTAAAGAGACTGTTTTTTCCCATTGTATATTCTTGCCTCCTTTGTTGAAGATTAATTTACCGTAGGTGTGTGGGTTTATTTCTGGGCCCTCTATTCTGTTCCATTGATCCATATGTCTGTTTTTGTGCCAATACTATGCCATTTTGATTACTGTAGCTTTGTAGAATTGTCTGAAGTCTGGGAGGGTTATGCCTCCTGCTTTGTTCTCTTTCCTCAGGATTGCTTTGGCAATTCTGGGTCTTCTATGGCTCCATATAAATTTTAGGATTATTCTTGTTCTGTGAAAAATGTCATGGATAATTTGATAGGGATCACATTAAATCTGTAGATTTCTTTGGGTAGTATTTTAACAATGTTAACTCTTCCAATCCAATCTTTAATTTTTTTGAGAAACCTTCATACTGTTTTCCATAGTGATTTTACCAATTTACATTCCCACCGACAGTGTATAAGGGTTCCCTTTTTTACACATCCTGACCAATACCTAATATCTTTGACTTTTTGATAATGGCCATCCTAACAGGTATGAATTGATATCCCATTGTGATTTTGATTTGCATTTCCCTGATGATTAGTGATGTTGAGCACCGCTCTATTCTGTTCCATTGATCTGTGTCTGTTTTTATGCCAGTACCATACTTTTTTTTATTACTATGGCTTTGTAATGTAATTTAAAATCAGGAAGTGTGATGCCTCTGGCTTTGTTCTTCTTGTTCAAGATTGCTTTGGTTATCTGGGGTCTTTTGTGGTTCTATACAAATTTTAAGATTGTTTATTCTATCACTGTGGAAAAGTACCATTGGAACTTTGATAGGGTTTGCATTGAATCTGCAGATTGCTTTGAGTGGAATGGACACAGGATATCTTTCCATATATTAGTGTCATCTTCATTTTCTTTCATCGATAACTTACAGTTTTCAGTGTACAGATCTTTCACCTCCTTAGTTAAATTTATTCCTCTTTATTATAATGGGATTAATTTCTCTTTCAGATAGTTTGTTAGTATACAGAAATGCAACTGATTTTTGTTTATTGACTTTTGTATCCTACAACTTTACTGAATTTGTTCTAATAGCTTTTTGGTGGAATCTTTAGAGTTTTGTATATCATATCATCTGCAAATAGAGGATGAGTCTATAGAAATATAAAGGACTGATTCTATAGAAATATAAAGGACTACTGTGAACAGTTATACACCACCATATTGGATAACCTAGAAGAAATTCCTAGAAACTTACAACCTGCTAAAACAATTGTGAAGGAAGAGAAAATCTGAAAAGACTAATTACTAGTAAGGAGATTGAATCAGTAATCAAAATTGCCTGCTTTGCAGATGAAATGATCTATTTAGAAATCTCTGAAGACTACCAACAAATCTGTTAGAGTAATGAATTCAGTAAAGTCGCAGGATACAAAATCAGTTGTGTTTCTATATAGTAACAATCAACCATCCAAAAAACAAATTAAAATGATCCCATTTACAATAGCATTAAAAAAAAAACTTAGGAATAAATTTAACCAAGGAGTGTAAAGATCTATACACTGAAAATTATAAAACATTGATCAGAGAAACTGACGACACAAATAAATAGAAAGATATCCCATGCTCAAGGATTTGAAGAATTAATATTGTTTAAATGCCTATACTACATAAAGTGATCTACAGATTCAATGTAAACCCTATCAAAATTCCAATGGCATTTTTCAGAGGAACAGTATTTTTTTTCCTAAAATCTGTATTTAACTACAAAAGTCCCCAAATAGCCAAAGCCATCTTGAGCAAGAAGAACAAAGCTGGAGGCATCATACTTTGTCATTTCAAATTACATTACAAAGCTATAGTGATAAAATGGTATGGTATTGGCATAAAGAGACACACAGATTAATGGAACAGAAAAGAGAGCCCAGAATAAATCCATGCATATATAGTCAACTAATCTTCAAATTCACTAAGATTACACAATGGGGAAAAAGTAGTCTATTCAATAAATGGTAGTGTTGAGAAAGCTGGATAGGTACATGCAAAAGAATAAAATGGACCCTTATCTCACACCATACACAAAAACCAACCCAAAATGTCTTAGACTTGAATGTAAAACCTGAAACCATGAGACTCCTAGAAGAAAACATGGGGGAAAACCTTTTTGACGCTAGTCTTGGTAATGATTTCCTGAATTTGGTACCAAATGCACAAGCCAAAAAAAAAAAAAGCAAAAATCAGTAAGTGGGACTACATCAAACTAAGAAGCTTATACACAGCAAAGGAAACCATCAACAAAATGAAAAGGCAACCTACAGAATGGGAGAAAATATTTGCAAGTCATATATTCTGTAAGGGTTTAATATTCAAAATATATAAGGAACTCATACAACCCAATAGCAAAAAAAAAAAAAAGTCTAATTAAAATGGGCAAAGGACCTGAATTTTCCAAAGAAGACATACAAATGACCAACAGGTATATGAAAAAATGCTCAGCATCACTAATCAGGGAAATGCAAATGAAAACCACAATGGGATATCACCCTACAGCTGTTAGGATTGCCATTATCAAAATGTCAAAGTAAGTGTTGGTGAGGATGTAGAGAAAAGGGAACCCCTAAAAAAAAGAAAAGAAAAGGGAACCACTATACACTGTTGATGGGAATGTAAATTGGTACAGCCATTATGGAACACAGTATGGAGGTTCCTCAAAAAATTAAAGATAAACTACCACGTGGTCCAGCTATCCCACTTTTGGGTATATATCCGAAGGAATTGAAAACAGGATCTTGAAGAGATCTGCACTCCCACATTCATTGCAGCATTATTCACAATAGCCAAGATGTGGAAGCAACCTAAGTATCTGTCAATGGGTGAATGAATAAAGAAGATGTGGCATATATATATGTACACACACACACACACACACACACACACACAATGGAATATTATTCAGCCATAAGAAGGACATCCCACTGTTTGAGACAACACGGATGAAACTGGAGGGCATTATGCTAAGTGAAATACACCAGACAGAGACAAATACTGTATGATCCCACTTAAATGTGGAATTGAAAAAAGTTGAACTCATAGTCCAGTAAGTGCCCTACATATGAACCTTCAAGTTGCAAACTTTCAAAGATGCAAACATGCGTTCACGTGTCCAGTCACATTAAGTTAGTTCACGTGTCTGGCGTACATTTTCACGTGCGTGCATCCTCTACAGGTAGTTGTGTTTTTGTGTACTTTACAGTATTGTATGCAGTACAGTAGTATAGTATATTTATTTCAAGCCCAGGATGTCCGGAAGCAAACGTGAAAGCAGCAGTGATGTAGCCGGTACTGCTAAGAAGCATCAGCTGTTGTATTGTACTCTTGTACTTTTCAAGGTGCTGTACTGTAAGATTAAAAATGTTTTATTTTTTGTTTTTTATGTATTATTTGTGTGAAAAGTATTATAAACCTATTACAATACAGTACAATATAACCGATTGTGTTAGTTAGGTACCTAGGCTAACTTTGTTGGACTTATGAACAAATGGGACTTACCAGTGCGCTCTCAGAATGGAACTCATTGGTATGCAGGGGACTTACTGTAACAGAGTAAAATAGTGCTTACCGTGGATGGGGGTTGTGGAATCAGGGAGATTCTGTCAAAGGGGGCAAACTTTAACTTCTGAGATCAATAAGTTGTGGAAGCTGAATGTACATCATGGTGACTAGAGTTAATAAAAGTGTATCCTTGAAACTTGCTAAGAGTGTAGATCTCAAATGTCCTCACCACCAAAAAGAAGGTAACTGTGTGAGGTGATGTATGCATTAAAGAGCTTAATTTTGGTAACCAATTCACAATTTTTCACATATATCAAGATACTACGTTGTATATCTCAAATATACACATTTTGTCGATCATACTTTGATAAATTTGGGGGAAAAAAAGTAAATGCAAAGGGCAGTTATTGGAAGGCTTTAAGAGCAGGTGTGGTATGTTCTGCCCACTGTGCGGGCAGTGAGGGTAGGCGTGAACCAGGGCAGTCAAGAGGCCGCTCTGTCGTCCAGGCAGAAGATAAAGGTGGTCCAATGGGCGTGAAGCAAAAAGGTGTGATTTCAGAGATGGATCCACCAAACGTTGCTGACGTGTGGGGCCCGGGGACAGTGAGGGATCCAGGGTCGCTCCCAGGTTTTTGACTATGCAGCTGCTTAGATGGTGTTGCCGTAAACCGATGGGGAGGACAGGGTGTACTAGAGGGTTGTGGGTGGGAAGAGGAGATTGGGAATTAGGAAGATCGGGGGCGTGTTGAGCTAGAGATGCCTCCTGGGTATCAGAGTGGAGATGTCACACAGGCAGGTGCATGAGTCTGGAGTGTGCATGAGAAGGTGTACTTAAAATCTGGTGCCAAGATCGTCCTGTGAATGCTTTTCCTCAAGAGCTGTCCTGATGGTATTAATTACAGAGGGCTCTTGATCAGCAGCCATGTGATCTGGGGGTCTTTCTTGGGGAGCCCCATCAGTAGCTCATAGAAAGCCCTGAGCTGCTCCCTCCTGCTTTTAAAAAAAAAAAAAAAAGCTAAGATCCAATTGTCATAGTGCTTTGTGTCTGGAGTTCAGTGCAGAATTTGAGTTTAAAATTTCTAGTAAACCAAGAATTCCTGGAAATCCTGGGATTGGGCAGGGGTTTCCATCTCTTTGGTGATAACTCCACCTTGGGCCATTTACCAAGCTGGACTGCTGAATTTTACTGGGAGGGTGAAGGCAGAGACAGTTTCGAGTGGAAGCCCTTTTTGGAGAAAGCTTGGTGCAGCTCATCACAGCTCCCAGAGCTCCTCAAACAAAAGAAATGACTTTGCTTTCATTTCTTAATGGTCCCTGTGGTCTGTGCTTCCTTCACGGGGTTATTTCATATTCAACCTGCTCTTGCCAAGAAACCAGTTTCCTTTCCATTTATGAACCTGAAAAGCCTGTGTAGGAGTCAGCATTTTGTTTGCTCCTGGAAGTCTTGTAACTTCTTAATTTCCCACTTGTTACTAAGCCAGTGTTATATATCTGCTCCTTGGTACAAAAGTACACCATGCTGCTGCAGGTAGCAAGGGACATTGACAGACTTGCAAAGTCTCCCCAAGAAGGAGAGGCTGGACGCCCCAGTGTGTGTTCCCTTTTCATTTCAGGATTTGAAAACTGGATAAGCTCGAGTTTGGGGCTTTAACTATCTAGTTAACTAATTAGGTAGCTAGTTAATTATCTAGTTAGAAAAATTCAAGACCTGTTGTCAAAGCTCTGAATGCTTCCTTCCAGATATTGGAAAAATGAGGTCCAGCCTTGGGTGAATCTTAAATCTGTTAGTTAAATGATGGGAGGTTGTATTGATAGCTAACATTTATTAAGCACGTACTGACTGTGAGGTGGGGACTATTATCTTCATTTTACATTTGGGGAAAGTGAGGCCCAGGCTGAATTTTGTGGTAGGTACCAAGTGTAGCTCACACAAATGTAGGACACAGACTTATTTTTTTAATGACTATAGTTTTATCTGTATAGTTTTATATTTGTATTTTGTTTTCTGCTTAAGATGATTCCGGGTTCTATTTGGGAAAAGCAACATAAGGTTTTCAGAAAGTGAGTGAATTTAAAGAGAACTGGTTGTATACAGCTACAGCAAAAAATCATGAGGGGCAGAGTTGCCCCTAGGGTGGGTGGGTGAGCCGGCGGGCCTGGGGAAATATTTTTTTGTGGGGCTCCTGTCTTTATGAGCGATTTGAGTCATCCTCAAATCAATGTTCCAGCACCATTCTGGTGGTCCAATCTCGCCCGATCCCACAAAAAATAAAAAACCTGTGCTGGCCATTAAGGAGCAATCTGCTCACCAGGAAGCTCTTCTGGCAACTGGCTGGGACCCTGTAGGTGCAGGTCCTGGAGCTCTTTGGGGCATCTTGTGTCCTGTTGACCTTGTGGCCCAAAGGAAATAAATGGGAACGAGCTGGCCCCATCTGAGGGGGACCAGGGGCATCTCAAGCCACAACTCTTACAGGACCCTGATATGCTTGGGACACCCTACCCCACATGGTACTGCTGGTTCCAGGCACTGGAAGGGGGCTTGGGAAATCCCCAAGAAGGTATCCTCAGCGTAGAGTTATGGTGGGGTGAAGTGGTCCCTGAAGTACAGGGCCTGGGGCTGAGACCCTGCTTCCCTAGGGTTTAAGGGTAGTGCTGAAGAGTGGGATGACATTTGAACCGTATTACATTAAGACTTTAAATAGAAATTTTTTTCCAAACCTCGTAGATGCTTTAGCTATAAGGAGAAAAAGCTGCTATAAGGAGGAAGCCAGCTGGAAAATTCTAGTATTTATAATATCTAATTCTGTTTGCGGGTTTGATGGTAAAAGATAATTTGGAGGGAACTTTGGAATTTTGTAAGATATTCAAGCAGAGACTGTTTTGCTCTGCGAGTGACTGTTTTGCTCTGCCCAGTTCCCTGTAAATGCTCTGGGACCCTCTGCGAGCAGACCCAAGGCGGACATTATAAATGTGTTTACCTGGATGCTACTCCTAAAGAGGTCTAGAGACACAGATTATAGCAGAGCTGCAGTGGAGGGAGCAGAGAGAGAATCAGACAAATCCAGGTTGAGCTCATGACTCTGTCACCTTGGGCTTCTGATGTAAGATGCAAATATCGGAGGTTAGATGTAAAATGGACAGTCCCGACCTCACAGGGCTGAGAGGAGTGATAAACCCACACGTGGATGTGCACACAAAAAACAGTCCTTGATGTACGAACTCAAAATGTAAAGGGTATCTGAACAGCATCTCTAGAGAAGAAAAGATACGCCCAAAGTAGTCATTTCTTTCAACTGTTTTATTGCTAAACTATCATGATACAAGCCGTATAAAAATACTTTACATATAGCAAAAATAAACTACATTAAACTGAAGGTTAAAAACGTTTTGCATAGGAATGTGATGTATTCAAACTCCTTTTAACAGTCAAGATTTTCAAAACCTAAGCCTTCCAGTACCACCCCGTGGGAGAGATTTCTATTTGTTGGAGAATTAGCGAGGACATTCTCAACATTTTCTCCCCTCTGAGGGCTGCAGAGGCAACAGGGGTGAGTAAGCTTCTTTGACAAGGTGTGTCAGGATGCTAAGCTTGTCCCAACCACAGCGTCCATCCGTTCGGGCCAATCAGAGTGCTGAAAGCACCTGCTAATAGAACAGCATCATTTGCATCCAAAGCCCGAACTAGGCAGGTGGAGTTTATTCTAATTGGCCAACAGCTGCATAAAGGCAGGGTGCTAAACCTTTCTTCCAGCACCCAACACGCCAGTTCACTTTCGGAAGGGCTGGCTTACGGAGCCACTGCTAGCTCAACAATCACCAGAAACATTTGTTTCTAAACAAACTGAGTTAAGACAGTGATGTTGGCTATAACTCAAGGCACTCACGAAAGCTGAGAGAAATTGATGTCTGTGATCAGTTTCATGTGACGCTTCTTGTTCGTAAGCATGTAGCTGGAATGCAGGAAAACCACTTGCATTGGCTGGTTTGGCTCCATGAGATTTAATGCCCGAGACCCAAGCTTGGGAGATCCAAGGTTAAGATATGTTGGGTAGCTGCTAAGGGCCTGGCCCTCCAAAAGTGAGTTCAGGAAGGTTTACCCCGACTCGTCAAGAATGTCACAACCCCTGTGCCACTTGTAAACGTAAAGCAAACAAAGTTGTTAACCAGACCCCTGACATTCTTTCAATTCTGAACAAATAAGAAGGTCTTGGAAAGGGTTTGACGTGAAAATAAACTCAAGCCTCCCCTTTAGTCCAGAGTGAGAAATGAGAACACATCAGCTTCCAATCTGTCTACACATGACAGCTCCCGCACTGGCCAAGGCTGGCTTCCTGAGAGGGATGGCTTGGCCACTGGATGTAAACAAGAAAGGCTACATCAGTGCTTCCCAGTTCTTAGAAAGAATCGACTTGATTCGTCTAGTCTGTGTCTTTGCTGGAAAACTCTGAACGTCCTTTGGGTAACGTGTACGGGGGTTTATCTACCAGGATTCAGTGAGCTCTGTAAACATTAGCCTGCACTTCTGTTCTAGGAACTCCCCATTACTCCTGTGTCTTTTTTAGACTCCCCATTACAACACAGGCAGTTTTGTTACATCAAAATCACCTACTAGGTCCCTTATTGGAGGGATCTAAACACTTTCCAGTTCTCAGTGGCGAGATGGAGGCTCAGAGCTGAAGTCAGCAGTGTCCTCAAGCAACAAACAGGTGCTTCCTCCTTCCACGGAGCCACTCCCCCTCCTTTCTCCGGAGACGGTTTCTTCTAGCAGACAGGTGACTAACAGGCTCTGAGGTGGGCTTTTGTTTGGGGTGTTTTTTTTTTTTTTTTCCTGGAATGATTAACAAATCTTCAAGAATACATCCTTTCTCTTAGGGAAAAAAAATCCTCAATGTATACGAAAAAAGAGACACTTGAAAAAGATTTCTGACCACTTATAAATATTTTCTAATTCCAACAAGGATGCGATATCTTGAGGACAGATAAAAAGCATAAAAATACAGACAAGAAAATAAAATTTAATACCATACTTATTAATTTGGGTTGCTATCATATATTATCAAGCAGCAGTATTTTTGTACAATACAGGAAGACTCAAACTTTGGAAATATACTACATTCAGCAACAGGGCAGATTGCTGTTGGAAGTGCTATATATTTACATTACCTTGGTTGTAGCAAGTACAAACCTCTACCTAACAGATCCTTCTAACACACGTGCAACACACCCATCTTGACAGTTTAGACATCCTTTTTCTTTCTCTTCGAGGACCTATTGCCTCTCCCCATACTGAAAATATTTCATGAGCAGTTTACTCTTGGCAAAACTTCCTCCTGGCATCTGTATCTGACAAAACTTTCCTGACTGCTGTCGAGTCTTACTACACATTCTCTCGCCTGTTTATGTCTCAAAACTAATGCTTTTGTTTCCTTCCTTTGCTATTTGGTATAGTTGTTTATGAAAGTGCTTCCTATAATACCCAGCTAGGATGTCTTAGAAAAAGAGTTTGTGAGTGTCTTATACACACACACACGTACATCTATACATACGGGAATCTGAACTACTAGGAGGCCCTTTGCACTAACATGGTTAGAATAGTGATGGAAAACGCATTAGTCCTTTTTCACCCCATGCACAATGCAGCTGAGCGACTGCTACAATAGCAGGAAGGCACTTGGGTAAAACATTCAGATAACTGAGGAAAGGCCAAATTCCCCCATGTGCAAAAAATGGCTCCCAGCCAGGTCAAGTGAGAACAAATCGCTCACCAAATGCTTGAACCCTTCCCCCGTGAAGTCAATATTGCTGGAGAGAAAGTCCTTTAGGTAAAGCTGCTTGGATAAGGAACACTTTATTAATGAGGAAGAATTTTGCATCCCAGAAGCTTTGCGATGGCGGTCAACTTCTTACTGGTATTCTGTTTGTTGAAAAGAATTTTGCTAAACTCTGCTTGGGCTGGGTGGAAAAGTCCCCTGTCCTTGGTGGGGTGGGAGGGAAGAAATGCTAGGTCCTGACCAAAAGGGTACAGACATGTGCTGCATTCTGTCCTCTCTCTGGAGCCCCAAACACACCAGGCCGGGGTCACAGGTCTGGAGTTCCTGGCCCCAGCTCTCAGAAAGGTTTTGATGACAAAGCCAGGACTTAGAAAACCCACAGTGGGCTCTTAACTGCCACGATTCTCTTCGTAGAGTGATTTTTTTCAATCAACTCTGCTAGGCAGAAGGCCTGAGTACAGCCTTTTGAAGAGTGCCAGGAACATTTACACTCTGTGTTTGATTACAGGGAAGCAATTAAATGGCCGAAAAGGAATCCCCAGTTTGTCCTGGGGTGTCTGCAGTGAATGTAAACAAACACATCTGTGTGATTAACAGCCCACCTGCCAAGAACTTGGAGGGTTTTATTTGTTTGCAGAAATTGCCCCAGAGGAGGAAGACTTTGGCGGACCGTGGGTGCGCCCAGAGGAGAGAGACGCTCAGGGCTAAGCTGCACACTCCATGCGAGTGGTCTGAGCGGAGCACATTCAAACTAAGGGCTGTGTGGGAGAGGATCTGCTTCTATTCAGATCACATTTGTGCTGGATGAAGCAGCTAATGCAGAGGCGTCTTGGGGACTGGGGCGGGGGGGCGGGTTTCAATGGGTTCAGTTAAAAATAACCAGTGAACTTCGGGGCCGAATCGTGAGCTTGAGTATCCCACTTTGTGTCTAGGCCAGAGAGGGAATTCAGCCTTTTTCCTCGATCGTGGGGGCGCCCACCCACCGAAGCACTTAGGCCTGCCAGCTGCTATACTTCGCGACCGTTTTACTTAACAAAAATACCTGCACTTTTTTCTTCTTTTTTTTTTTTTTCGTTGCTTTAGCCCTTCTGCCGTTCCTTCTCAAAATTCAATGCACATGCTTGAGATTCTTCTTAACTACTGTACTTTCTGGAAAAGCACTTGGGCTGTTAGAGGAAAGAAAGCGGGAACATCAAAAAGCCGCGAAGCTTGTCCGGCTGCAGCGGATGCGTGCTCACCCGGCAGCCTGGGTGACCTCCTCTTGTCCGTGACCGCGTGCTGCAGGGGGGAAGGGCAGCTAGCCAAGAGGGCCCCCCTCCGCCCCCCGGCCAGCTTTTTGAAAGCGGAGAAGAAAAAAGTGTACACATGTCATAACGCCGAGAAGCTTTAACAGGTGATCTTGTATGAGCCAGACTGTTTTTGATTCAGAAGCAGAACATTTAAAAATCAAGCTTGAGCTGTGGCCCATCCCTGGTGGGGACGGGCAATCCCTAGGGAAGATGGGCCAGCTTCTTTGTTTTTCTTCAGCCCAGTGACGTAAGCTGGGTCACGTTCCTTTGGTTGCTGTTGGAGAGCTCCTTTCCTTCAAAAGGTACAAGAGCTGTATCTGTGACCCAGAAGAGTGAAGGCAAGGGCTGGGGTTTAACTGCATCCCCATCTTCCGTCCCCCGAGTCCCCGGCTGCAGGCTCTCAGCTCTCAGGCGCATTCCAGCGGGTGGTCTGGTTCAGGATGTATTTGGGGTCAGCAGGCACTTAAGGTTTGGATGGGACACCTGAAAGTCAATCGAGATGCTCTTTGGGATTCAGAACAAGACTCAGAATGCACAGAGAGGAGGCGAGCTCCGGAATAGAGGGGTAGCTTTCGGCCGGTACATGGTCCCGTGCTCAGCCTCCGGGTGGGGTGGGCACCGGGGAGGACGGTGGGAGGCTCCGGCGTTAGCAATGTGGATGGTGTCTTGCTAATGGCTTTCTTCTACGTCTGATTTCGGGCAGGAGGTCCTGAGAACTCCTTCCTGATAATTTCATTAACTACGAAAGAAAAGAGAGAGAGAGTAAGCGCGAGTGAGAGGGCACCCAAAACAGGGATCAGGTTAGCTTTCTAGAACCTAATACAACCGGGCTGTTTTTTTATAACATGTTTTTGTCTTTGCAGTAATACATCTGACTATCTTCAACATAAGAAATGCCTTCCCACATCATGATTCTTCCTCACCCCCCATGATGCTATTTTGTGGTATGGGTTTGTTAGTGAAAATTGCCCAAATGGTAACTTTTAAAAATTGCTGTGGCAGAAATGGAGCTGGGCCACAGGGCATGATTTAAGGAACACTTCCTCCTTCTTGTTACTGAATGCACTCGAGGTGCTCTACTGTATACCAAACTCTGTCTGTTATTACAACGTCCAGAAAATACCCACTCCATGACTAAAAGACAGTTCCTTGACCCACAAAACTTACGACTCGCAAGAGGGGCCTTTAAAAAGAGAGTGGGTGGGACCACCCCAAAGCCTAGCCGTCAGTGTAAACATAATCTTCATCCCTTTCAGCACAGCCCCCCTCACCCCTCCTCACTAGTGAAGGATCGCACTCTGAGTCTTCTCAAGTACCCAGTGTCCTCAAGGGGCTCTGGAGTGTTCCATCACCCCCTGCCCCAGAAAGCTGCATGGAATTTAGCAGGGAGCCAGGAATGCAGTGCCAGCCAGTGGCATCAGGAGCTAGCCCTGCTCTCCCACTCTGGCCACTTATCTGAGGCACCAGGTCCTGGGATCAAGGCAGTTAGCTCTTAGAATAGCGGCTCTTGCCAAAAGGCTTCCTTCAGTGTTCTTGGGGAAAAGCTGCCTTCAAAGGCTGCCCAGACACCAGGCAGGGGTGTGCACCTGCCCTAAAGTGTGTGTGTGCACTTTTGGTTTCACAGCTGGATTGTGTGGACTGGGTCCGGGAGCAGCAGAGGAGGCAGGACCCCTCTGGGGTCCCATAAAAGGGAGACGAATCTCCGCTCTCCTGGTGCTCGCACTAAGTTCCTCCCACAGCCGCCGCCTCTGTTTTCTCACCTCAGCCCATCCTCAAGTTACAGAGATGGAAGATGAACAGTGAGGGTGAACTGTCGATGGGCTCAGACTCCCTCCACCCTGAGCTCGCCTAGGTCCGGGGTGCTTTTCCCTGGAAAACCCCTGCTTGGATGAGTCTGCAACTCCCAGAATAAGCAGAGAGCAAAAACACACTGCTCTGGGGCTGGATACGCGGGTCTGACTCCTGGCTCCCTCACTAAACGGGCCGTGTGACCTCACCCCTCTGTGCCTCGGCTCTCTCATTTGTAGAGTGAGAATCGTCATCATGTGTCCCTTTTGGGGCTGCTGTGAGGATGCTGGGCATTGATGTATATACAAGCTCCTAGCAGGAGGCCAGGTAACCAGTGTCGTGTAGCTGTCAGTTGTGTGATGGGTAGTGATACCCCACGCTTTGTGTTGGACTCTAAACCTAGTGCTTTACACCAGCGGGCTCTGTTTTGTGGCAGGAACCAATCAGGCGTCGCTCACTGTTCTTCAGATGTGTGCTGAAAGCAGGTGCAAGGGGCGCTCGAGAGTTCAGGTTCTAGAGCCGGGTGGCCGGGGCTGGAATCCCACCTCTGCTGCTTCCTTGCTCGCTGAACCTCGCCCTAGTGATGTAACTGCTCTGTGCCTCAGTTTCCCCATCTGTAAACTGTGTATAAAAATATGACCTTCCTTCTACAGTTGTTGAGGAGCTTAGATGAGATGACACAGTGAGAAAATTATCACAGTCCCCGGCGTAGAGCAGATGTTGGTTCAGAGACTGGTATGTGCATATGTATATATGTACGAGCACATGACACAGTATCTCTGGATGTTAATGGATGAGAATGTATGTATCAGAGTAACAACCGGCTGCAAAGTGTGGGAGTGGATCCACTGATAGGAACTCCGGGGATGAATTCGTGTGTTCGGCTAACCAGCTCTAACTGGGCCCTGACTGTGTAGCAGATACCAGCTGACTCCCGGAGCTGGAGGAAGCAGGACCCCTCGCCTCTGCAGCCCTGGCCTCTGGGAAGTGTGCAGGGCTGGGCGGCCCGGGGGGCCCTCAGTGAGGACAGCCAGGCAGGAGTGAAAGCACGTGGCCAGGGGGGGAGGCGGGGTCGGTGCGGCTTCACGCGAAGCTTTTCAAAGCCCGGATTCTGAAGGGTTTCCTGTTTTCTCAACCTAGGAAACGAGAGGAGTCAATCCTCAATGGAAACGTTCCACGGCCTCGGCTTTCTAAAAATAACTGCTGGGCAGAGCCACTAGCACCACCGCCCTCGCCGAAGGGTCGTTTCCCTTCTCGGAGCTCGGGGCCAGGTTAGGGGCTGGGTGGGAGACGGTCTAGCTTCCCCCTCCCTTTGGATGGAAACCGCTCTGGCTTTCTGAAAGCCACAGTTGAATCTAGAAAACTCGGGGACCCCCTCGCGGTCGGGGTACGGAGGCGGCCGGCCGCCCAGTCGCGCCCCAAAGCGAGGCCCACTCGCGCCCACTGCAACCTCTCTGGGGGAGAGGAACCTTTTCTTTCTGAAACCTCAGAGCTCGTGCCCCTGGCTGTAGACAGGGAGAAAGCTCTAGGGCAGAAGCGCCAGCTGGGGGGCGGCCACAGCAGTGCAGCCACATGGGTCTGCAAAGGTGGGCTCTGAGTTCCCCGAAAGGGTCTCTGCCCAATCACTTCACCCCGACTCGAGAGGTCCCGCCTCTGCAGCCTCGCGTCTTTGGGTGGAAGGGAAAAGGGGGCATCGTGCTGCCCTTTCTTTGAATCAACTTCCCGATGTCACCATGGAACCTCTCCCTGGGAAGGAAAGGTGGTCTGCCCGTTCAGCAGCCCTGTCACCTCCTCTCTGTCACACCTTTAGTCTCCTCACTCTGGCCCCCTCCGTGCTTAAGGTCTCCTTTATCCAAAAACCCTGCTCTGGGCTTGTCTTGCCCCGATCTGGTTCCCGCTGTGACCTCGCCTCCTACTGCCCTCCCCCTTCCCCCTCCCCCCCTGCAGCGAACCACACTGGCTTCCGTTCTACGTGCTCCCCAGGCCGCACTCATGCCTCCAAGCCTCTGCCCTTGCTGGTCCCCTCGCCTCTTCTAATGCTTTTCTCCCTCACTTCTTTCGAGGCTCTGGGGACAGTCGGCAGTGCCACGTGCCGCCACCCGGTTGTGCTTGGTCTCCTAGTCTCCTTCACATACCGGTTCCTGGCGGTTCACTGTTCTAGTGCTTTAGTTTTCTTGTTCCCCCACCGTATCCCTGGCTTTTGAAGAGTGCCTGGGTACAGAGGAAGCTCTCAATAACATGTATTACTGAGAAAGCAGAAGCTTAGCAAGGGACTAAGTGGCCCCGGGTCACACTGTCTGCTCTGGGATTTGGCCCCAGGTCTGACTCTCAGGACTGAGTGTTGAAACCCGCCCTTCTAGGTCACTGCCATCAGTATTTCATTCATCCGATAAATGTTTTGAGCATCTATCCTGTGCCAATTTCTGCACCTCTTCTCCCACCTCTTCCCAAATCGGGCCATGGGCAGTTCTCCAAATGGTTCCTCTCTTGTCCAAATCCTGCCTTCCCTCCTGCCCCCTTTCCTGAGTATCACCTTTTTCCCGGAAGCCTTCTCACATTCCTACGTGGGGTCCTGACTCCCTCCAGAAGCAGACACTGAGTTCTCAAAATGCTTTGCTTGCCCCCCTGGTGCCATGTTATTTGCGTTGGTGGTATGCCCACTGTACCATGCATAGCAGCGTGCACACAGCAGGTGCCTAATGCATGCATCTTAGCCCACCACGAGGACCCCACACCGTCAGCCTAGGTCACTTAGTTTAGGGAAGCTGATTTTTCTGTTATCCAATTGACAAAGGGGTTTTCGGTCTGTTGTTTGCCTGGAGCTTTTCCTCCACAAAAGAATATAAGCCATTCACATTTTTTCAGGGATAAAAATGTGCCAGGTGCTGAACCAAGCACTGAGTACTTCTCACACCAAACCTAGTAATACCTTCATCCTCGTTTTATAGATGGAGAAAGAGAGACGGGCAGTCACTTGGCACAGCAGGTGAAGGGGAGGGAATCAGGATTTGAATCCATAGCCCCATTTTATTAACCTGCATATTATATGGCTCCACCATATAGGTAAAGAGATGGTGCTATGAGGTTTGCTAGCCATCACCTTTCTTCTGGGGCCCCGGAATCCTCAGCATCTTTTGTGTGTCAGGAAAAGGCCAGAGCAGCCTCTGCGAAGTTAATGAGCAGACAAGGCTGTGTGCTGAGTGGTTAAGGTGGTCACTGAGCATCACTTTCCTGGAACAGAATTGAGGCCAGTGGGGTTCAGTCTGCCACAAGCACCCCCGACCTTTTGTTACCCTTACAGAGAGACACCGTGATGAAAACACAGATGTTGAACATGGCTACAGCCTCAGCGTGATTTCTAAGCCTGACACCTAAGGCTGAAACCAGAAAGAAAGAAAGAAAAGACAGATGCATGTAAGTATATAAAAATTATACATTTTTCTTTAAAACTCCAAAAAAGAAATCTGTAGTATATTCAGTATGACAAAGGTCATCCATATATAAAGAGGTGTTACAAATCAATAATAAGTCTAATAAAAATGGCTACAGACATAAAGAGAGAATATACCAGGGGTCAATAAACTTTTTCTATAAAGGGCCAGATAAAAATATTTTCAGCCCTGTGAGCTATATAGCCCTTTACTCAACTCTGCTTTTTTTTTTTAAACATGAAAGCAGTCACAGACAATATGGGAGCAAATGGGTATGGCTGTGTGCCAATAAAACTTTGTTTAACGAAACGGGCCAGGGGCCACATTTGGCCTGAGATTTGCCAGTCTCTAGCATATACGCCAATGGCAAAGAAGAAAAAGATAGCAAAGTGTGTTTTCTTCCCCTACTTTTCGGGGACGGCAATCGGGGGAAGCCAGTGCCTTTTACTATGATTGTTCATCCAACAACTCTGGGTTGTTTGTGGTAAATTTCTTAAAACTGATTTCTGCTGGCATCCCACTCTGCCCCAGGAATTTTCTGGTTCACTTGCGGGCCCGGACACCTGCGTGCTGACTGTTTTAGCTGAGCTCGGAGGTCCCCAAAGTTCAGTTTGCAGAAGAATGGCCACTCAGGGTTACACACGGAAGGCCACACAGACAGACTTGAGGTGCAATTTAAGACCTTCCAGGGAACTTTCTACAACTGCTGACTTTGGAACTTAACCCCTTGAGAAAGAAGCAACAGGAGAGAGAGGACAGGCCCCATCTTATTTCTCTCCCAAACCTCAAGCTTGTTTTCTGAAGTCTGGCTAGACTGTGTGAGGGCCCTCGAGAGCCTGGGGTCGGCCAGAGAGTCGCTGCTGAACCAGGAAGGCAGTGTTCTGGAGGCCAAAAGAAAGAATCTGAGAGCTAACACAGGCGCAAGTCCCACCCGCCGCCCTTCTCCCGCGCTACCTTGCCCCGGTCGGTCCTGGGACCTGTGCCGGGGCAAGAGGTGGCTGAACCAGAAAGCATGTGAAGTGTTCTCTGGATGCTTCTACATTCTGTCCTAACCGCTCTCAGGGAAAGCTACTCTGAAGGCCAAGAGTGAACTCTGTGCCCTGAGCACCAGGCCTGTCTTCCCCACAAGCACGTGGGAAGGAGCTAAGAAGGAAAGGTGGCCATTGGCCTTGGCGTCCCCGGTGACTTGGGTATCACCATGCTCTCACTTGCTAAGCGACTCCCCAGCCTTTTCTCCCCTCCCAGCCATCCCCACACGCTCTGGAGGCACTTGGGAACGGAAGGAAGAGCTTTCTAGAAGGGCCAGGCTTCAGCGGCTCAGTGAAAAGGACAAAAACGCCTTGATAGGCCTGTAGCCCAAAGCTGTGGGTGGGGTCTGAAGCGTTACATGATGGTAAATCCCCTCTGAGGCCAGGCAGATCAGAGCCAGCTTGCCAGAGTTCACAGGCCCCTGCAAGGTCAGAGCGTTGCCAAGTCCTAACATCGGGGAGGGAGGAAGCGCACTAAAAAGGCCCTTTGACGAAGTGGCTGAGTCTCAGCGCTGATATTTCAGCTGCATTTTTGTCACCCTGATTCGCCGGATGCAAAGTTCTCGGGAGGGACTCTGGCTCCGGGTGGGTATCCAGCCAAGTTTCGCTGAGTGTTACTGTTGCCTGTTGATGGTGTCTGAGAGTCACTGGTGGAGAATGTGCCAGGGAAACCCTCCCCCTGCTAAGGTTCATGCTGCTGTTGGGAAGTTTGGGTACTTCCCCGCAGGCCCCACCCTCTGGGAAAGCAGGTTTGGGACGTCAGCTCCCTCCGCTGTGTGTGCTAATGGACGTGAAAGCTGATGGTTGTTCTAACTGGGTTTTCAGAGTGAGCCGTCACTGCGATGCTGCAGAGGACTCGGGCTGTGGCCTGTGATGCAGCAAACCCACTTTCACCAACAGACAATCCGAGAGCCAAGGCCCAGCGGGACAGCAGGAGGCACGTAAGCCAGCAATACCGACGCTGGATGGTTCCTGGCAAGCGCTCACCACGTGCTACCTGATTCCAATCATTGTGCAGAGAATTAAATAACAGCAGCGGCATCTAAACAGCTGAGGCACAGAAAGGTAAAGCGACATCCTCACTGTCCCACGTGGCCTCTCTACCCCGAGCCTCCGGCTCCCTGCACAGTTCTGCGCAGGCCCAGGACCCAAAGTCGATAGAGGGGATCTACAGCTAAGGCCAGGGGCCCCACTGAGCTCAGTGGGAAAACCACACCCAGCTCTAGCCCAGGTCCAGAGCCTGGTTTCACATCCAGAAAGTGCGGGGCAAGGGGATGGTTAACCCCTTCCAAAGGGCACAAGAAGGGCCCTGGGGGTTGGGGGGCGGTGGTGGAGCTTTGAGTTGATGAGATCAAGACTGGAAATTACCTAAGCACAGGGCACTTCCAGAGGTTCCTGACCCACCTGCCCCCTCTCTCATTCCCCAATGCCCTGCCGTTGACGGAGAGCCTTCCTTAACTGGAAACACCAAGCAAAGTGTACAAAACCAAAAGGGAGCTGGCTCAGGGCAGGAGCAGAGCTGCCGAAGGCTGGAACCTGGCGCTGCTGCCTCCTCCCTGGAAGAGGGTGATGGGGCCACTGGGAGAGCATGCAGATGCCCAGAGCCTCATCGCCACCCCTACACCCCTCCCCAACCGAGAATCTCAGGTATGTCCCCTGGGGGTTCCCCCTCACAGAGCGGTGGGGTCTAGCCCTTAAGAGTAGGAAATGTTGGAAAATGAGAGAGGGCCTTCAGGTTGTAAAGTTTTCTCTTACTCAAAAAAACAAAAAAAAATTCAAGTTAAGGAAACACACAGCTGGAAAACAAAAGGAAAAAGGCAGAAGATATTACCTTTAACTTTGATTTCTTGGATCAAAGATCACAGTCATTCTGTTTCATAATATGTTTTGTATCCAGCTAAGGTGTGTGTCTATCAGCTCTGAAAAAGATTTGCAAAACCATTTTTGAGAAGAAAAAAAAAAATCACCTTCGACCTCTTATGCTTCCAACTCATGCTAATATCATCATTTAATGAGTAGCTCTTCACCCAGGGCCGCTGAGAACCCAGGATAGAACTCAACCCTCTGGCTGTAGTTTAAGCCCCAATTCTATATCGTCTTAACATTTGTGCCAGAATTAACCCCAAACCAGGGTACTAATCACTGAGATGAGGGCCTTTGTACAAAGAAATAGGGATCTCTGAAATCAAAGTTCATCAGCAAGATCATGGGGGTTTGGGTTGTTTTTTTTTTTTTTTTTTTTTTTTTTAAAGCAAGACAAAATGGCTCAGTTGCTGGCATATCATGCAGTTTCAAATCACGGCCAAGCAAGGAGATAAAATAACACTGGCATCTGTGGCAGAGCACATCAGAAAATCAGAATTTCATGATGGAGCTGCTCAAATGGAATTCTCCCTCATTTGACCCCTGCTTCCTTCTTACGAGTGATACAACCTCAGTGGGCATGCAAATTCATAAGAAGACTGTACACTTTCTTCCTGTTTTTCTCTGGTTGGCAAGTTACTATTTTTATAGCCCCTGCCCAGTCAGAGCACTGAAGGTGCTTAGAAAGGAGACAGGAGCTATATATTTAACAGGCATTCATTTTCTCTTCAATTTTAAATAATCCCTTTTCTTTTCTCAATCCCTTTTCAATGGCCAAATTAGAAGGCCAGAGTCCGTTTTGAGTGCTTGAGGTAGAAATATTTTCTGGGATTAATTTCTTGCAGGGAGTAATCCCATCTTTTGCTAGATGTCGCTATACTTGCATCCTTAGGTAAACCAGAATAGTCTCTCAAAAGGCATGAGCTCTCAACTTCAAGGCAGAGAACACCCAATAATGAGATCTTTTCTGCAGTTCTTCAGTTGCAGGCCTAGACTCCCACATGTTGGGCTCCACTAGGGTTGGTTTGATTGGGACTGGATGGCGTTCGTCACGGGCTGCTGCCGCCCAGGACAAAATAACCACCTCCTCAGTAGTGGCTCTGAACACAGTCTGGACCATGCATTTCAGGCCATCTCTTGAAGCAAAAAGGCCCACTGGCAAAGCCAGGTGCCCGTGGCCCGAAGGCAGCTCCCTCATCACACTTGCCTGTCACTACTCCACACTGGCTGGTTCTAAAGCCAAGAGCAGAGGCTTGTCTGACCACTCCCTCAGGGCCTTAAAAAAAAAGCCTCTATCCTGACAGTGGCCAAATAATTAATGTTTTCAGCCTGGACCTCACCCCTGAACTTCAGACTTAGATATCGAACTACCGGCCGGGCATCTCACACTTAACACGGTCCAAACCCCATCTCCTGATGGCCACAATCATCGCCGCCCTGCCCCCTGCTCCACTCGTCCCATCATAGGAAACAGACACTCCCCATTTCCGGTGGTTCAGGTCAATCTTGGTCACAGCCCACATCCCCTCCATATGCAAATGCTTCTGGATTTACCCTCAAAATAACATCCAGAAACTAAGAGCCTCTGTCACCTCACTGCACTGGAAAAAACAGTTCCAAGGCGCTAAAATAGTCAAGATGTTTGCACTGTATCCCTCTGTACGCATTCAGGTAGCACTTGGGGGGGACCAGGTGCCATGGACGTGTCCAAGGTCACACCCTTGGAACGGCACCTTTGAATCGAGGCCGAACCCCAGGCACCCGGCTTTTAATAGTAGGGGCCGTTCCCTGGGAAGCCCACGCCTGCTCCCTTGTCAAGAGTTCAGAGAATTTATAAAGCCTCAAACTGATAGGTTTGTCTGCAGACTTCTGAGGTGCAGTTTCCTGTTTAGTCATGAAGCAGACACTTTAATCGTCTATTTCCTGGTGGGAGGCAGGTACCAGGAGCCCGAGGAAGGGCCTGTTTTAAATTCAACTAAGACCTTTACCCCACCCCGAGCCGCCCTGCTCTGTAGGGGGCTGTTCACGTGCCCTATTTAATCCTCACAGCCATCTCTGGGGGTTGGGGCTACGCTGCCCATTTCTCAGGTCAAGTTACTGAGGCAGAGAAAGATGGAGTGATCCTTCCAGGAACGGCCCCAGCTCGGTGGGTGCTAGTCCCAGGTCAGGGCTTCCACATGTGTAAGGTCATCAAGCTCCCCTGGGGGCTGAGTTAAGATGCAGTTATGCCTCAGAAGGGCTCCACACAAAAGCGCTGTCAATACACCCGTGTAAGTCTCACGACCTCTCTCTGAGCCTCAGTTTTCCCACAAAACGGATCAGAATACCTCCTGGAGAGACTGCTGTCAGGGTTGAAGGAGATGATGTAGCTGGCTTATTCATAGACAGATGTTTACTAACTCTGCAATACGGACCCATAGAGAAGATGGAAGAATGAGAGAGAAGATGTGGAAGGAGACAGACCAGTCCAATCCAATCCTCTTCCACTAACCAAGAATACAATGCTATTTCCCTACATGTTTAAAGAAGTCGTCTGTTCCGTTGATCAGCTGTTAGTAACATGGAGGTAGACATCGAGAGAGAAGGCAGCATCTCGACTTACGATATGTTACCTAGGTGACACCTAGAAACACGCCCAAAGACAGGGAGAGAGGCCTCTGGTCCCAGAATCACTGCCCCATTGTTGTGGTCTTTTATGAGACTACCACTGAAGACCTATATAGTGATGGTACATTTTTACGATCCTCGCATAAATCAGTGAATTGTCCTGCTAGTCTCATGGGTTAGGTGATGATTTAGGATATGGATTGGAAATGGTTCACTGATTAATCAACACGAATAATTAACACGAAAGTGCAAGGTGTCAACAGATAAAATACGAAAATACTCAATTTGTCACCCTGACAAATTCTACAACTAGCTTCCACCCTCCTGAGAGCACAGGGATGGCATCAGAGGAGAAAACCTGTGTGCATCTGCATCGTAGGGGTTAGACTGCTCTAGGGTACGTTCAGTTTAATGGTTCTTTAATGAAAACACCAGGGTCCCTCCCAACCTGTGTAGAACTACACAGAAGTAGAAGCGCTACCATCTTCTCCATCCTCCGCTTTTTCCATGATTACGCGTCAACTTACAAGCTAGGGAGAAACAACTCAGACATTCTCTAAGCTAAGCTGCCCTGCGAGGGAGGACGAGACAACTGTATGAACTCAGACCTGAGTTGAGCTGAGCTGCTCTGCCCGGTCCTTTTCTCCGATTCAGCAGAATTTCTTCCGACTACATGCAGCTAAGAGGCACCTCTCCTATCAAGCAACCACACGGCTTCTAAGGCAGCAACCACAGGCAGGAAAGCATTCTAAACAAACCACGGCTTGCCCCCTGGTCCTCCTGAAGCTTCCTCACAGCCTCGGCCCCAAAGCTCTGCTGAGAGGCGGCAGCCACAAAGCAAGCACTGCAACATGGGCTGCTGCCTTGCAGAACTAAACCAGAAGCAAAAAGAAAAGCACTTGTTACTACGGCCAGTGGAGATTCGGGAAAGAAGCAGTGACCCAAACCCACAGTTCAGCTCAGCCTGCAGCCACAAATGAGATGAGAAAATAAATACCTAATTGTTTGGGAAGCCATCTTTCTCTTTGGAGGTTGGCGGAATTAACCAGACATTTCTGTGAAGACATTTGCGTTTCCTTAGCCTTGCGTATGCGGCAGAGAGAACTGAAGGCGGGTCAGACACGCCAGGTGGGTTAAGGGGGGGAGCGTGGAGCAGGAAGAAACAGCTCCATCCTGAGCTACTTTCCTCGTGTCGCAGAATCTCAAGAGACTCTGTGAAGTTCCCCGAGGCCTTTGAGAAGAGGTCCAAAGCCCCAGGCCTGCCTCAAGTGAACTTTCCTTCGAAAACCAGCACAGCCCCTGCTGCTTGCAACAGATTCGTGGGATATTTACGGAATCTTCTAGCCTAGTCTGCACCTTATCCTTCCATAAATTCACCTCCCAGATCATGCCATGTCCTCCCATGTGTCACGACCAGCTCACAGCACGGCACCACCACCCCCCTCCCCACAATCAAGAAGGGTACCCGTACATACATCCACATGTTTCCAAAGCCTGACATAAGCCCACGTGCCATAAGGAGGCAGCCTGACCCACTTCACGCTGCCATCAGTCTTACGCATTTTGTCCTGTCTCCCTCTCAACTCCCTCAGCCCAGTCTGGCGTGAGAACTGACTGACCTGCAGACCGTCCCCACGTGCACTCGGCAAGCCCTAACTACAGGACCCACCTGATAGCCCACTGGCACCAGCCTGCAGAGGGAGACAGAGGACGATGGTGCAGGGCCAAGTGCCTGAGTGACAGCGAGATAAACCTGGGACCCCTGGGCTCCCCAGCCCACCCCCTTCCAGGCCCAAGAAGTCACTAGCTGCCTGGAAAGAAATTCCACCAGGTCCAAGCCAGGACCAGACCCAGTCCGAAATTTCTCTAAGTGAGATTCACAGGTCCAGGCCTGGCACAGATGGCCAACTCAAAGGCTGCCTGGAGTGACCAGCAAGGACTATGTGTGTGTGTGTGTGTGTGACATTACACCAGGTGTCCCTAAGATACCTTAACTCTCCCAGGACATGCAGACAGAACCCTAACTCCTGACACACACCCCTCGATCAAACCTTCACCTGTACAGTCCTTGCTGTGGACTGAACTGTGTCCCACAAATTGCCATGTTGAAGCCCTAACCCCCAGTGTGATGGTATTTGGAGGTGGGCCTTTGGGAGGTGATTTGGGTTAGATGAGACCATGAGGATGGGGCCCTCAGGATGGGATCAGTGCCCTGTAAGAAGAAAGACCAGAGAGCTTGTTTGCTCACTCATTGGGCCCAGCGAGAAGGCATGCAGGCTCACCAGCACCCGATCGTACGGGCACCCTGATTTCAGACTTCTGGCCTCCAGAACTATGAGAGGATAACTTCTGCTGTTTAAGCCACCCAGTCAGCGGAATTCTGTTATGGCGGCCTGAGCGAAGACAGTCCTGTAAGCGCTGCTCTACCCAAGACCGTTCCTCTCTAATATCCCAAGGTGTGCTCACAGGGCAGGCATCTGCTGGCGAAGCAGCCGAGGTTCAGTGATTTGCCCAAGGCCACACTCCGAGGCAGGGTTTGAACAAGGAGCAGGAGCTGCTGTGGCCCCAGTGTCCTCCACACCCCTAAACACACACACACCTTCGTGCCATGTGGCTCTGTGCCGGCAAAGCCCCCCCTTGCATCCAAATCCCACTTCTCTGCCGCCATCCAGCCTCAACTGCTGCCCGGGATCCTCTGGCCAACAGCCCCTTCTCGCTTCCCTGCCCTCCACTGACCTCACGGATTCAGCCTTTCTGTGTCTGGTAAGGTGGTAAGTGTCTGAGGGTGGTGGCCACAGATGGCCCAGTGCAGGGGCTGAGCACAGCAGTGAGGGGCTCACACCAGGGCAGAGCCACAGGGAAACACACAGGTGGGAGCCAGACTGCTGGGGTCCAAGTCCAGCCTGCCATGCCATGCCATGGATTTGAGGCAAGCCCTGACCCCCTCTGAACCTGCCCTGCCAAAAACGGGCAATGACGGTTCTTAACAACTTCAGAGGGAATCAATTGAGTAGACACATGACAGGTGCTGTAAACAGCGTCCGACACGTTGTAAGTACCCCACGTTCACTAACGGAATGTGAGTCGATCGTTTCACTTCTTGGGCCTCAGTTTCCTCATCTGTAAAATGGGAATAATAATGTGCCTCCCAGAAAGACGGTGGGCAATGCATACGGTTGGAACGATGCCAAGTTAACAAAAAAGAAAACCCATGTTAGCAGCTGTTCCTACTAACACTGTTAGTACGTATTAGTCCACCCCACAGAGAACATGTGGTTAACACACTGAATTGACTGGTGACCAGGCCACCTTCTCTCACCAAAGCACTTTCACCTTGGAAGCTATTTCTGAATTTTCAGAGTGGGTGGGTCTGAGGTCAGCCAGGCTCCTAGAGGTGCATTTTTACATCCTGCCAAAGGGGGGCCCCCTCCCAGGCCACCCCACACGGTGCGCTGGCTGCACTGGGCTAGTGACACACACAACAGCCTCTGAGTCACCAACATTCTGCAAACCAGAGGCCTCCGGAAGCCAGCCCTGGCAGCAGGCCCGCACGGCCCCCAGCCACCGACATCTTACCAGCAAGACCTTGGGGCTTACGAGAAAAATGCCGCACCTCGTCCCAAACGGTCCTCAGCTCTCAGGATGAGTAAACATGGCAGTTCTGAGGCTCCCGTTTCGAGTAAGAAGCCTAGGTGCTAACTGGGAGGAGGGCAGATCAGCTACGGCCAAGAAGATGCCAAGCCCTGAGGGGTGGGAGGAGGTCCCCTGCCCTGAGCCAGCCTCCAGGGAGATGCACTCATCCTGCTCTGGTCCAGCAACATGAGACAGGCCCCACCTCCCAGCACAGCTTCTTGGGGCCTTCATGCCAGCATCCACCCTCAGGCCCACCCTCCACTCAAATCAGACTTCACAATGCAGAACTCCAAATCCATGTGCAACACGACTCCATCAAGGCCGAGAGAGAGCGGTGCCTGAGCTGCTCCCCAGGCATTGACAGGGGAGCCTGGCCATTTGGAAAGACCTTGGGGGGAGGGGGTGGGCAGGTGGCCACATTCATCTCCACACTTTCTAAAGGACCACGTGTGCACGGGCTGACGAAGCAACACTTAGTGGCACCTCCTATGCAGGACCACAGCTTTCACATATGTCATCTCATTTATGGCCACCGACAGTTCTGTGGGCACACGCCAGTGTTCACAGAAGCTCAGCATTAGCTGGATCAGGGTGAACCCCGCCTTTCCCTTGCACGTGGTTACCATGGTGATGGATCCTGGTTTTGGGGCGGGCAGTTAGCATGGCTCAGGCTATAAGGACCCTGTATCTTGAAGCTCAAGACATGGAAGCATCAACCCCTCACTGGGTTGTCATCACCCCGTGAGGGCAGGGACCACTTCTCTCATTCACTGCCATGACCCCAGCACCCAGGACAGAGCCCAGCACATAGTAGGTACTCAGTTAATTTTTCTGGAGAGATGGTTGAATGAATGAATGAATGAAACACAAACTCCGAATTGATTTGGATTTAACCAGAATTTGCCCAGTTGAGTCTGGTTTTTGACGGTCTCCAGGAGCTGGTCTGAAACTCTAGTAGGAAGGTTGCTGGCCAGCTGTTCTATTAGTTATAGATGAGATGTCCTGATACATGTAGTAGAATAATAATTACCATTATTTTATTAATTTATATAGCACTTTCTACAAAGCACTTCACATATATTTAATCCTCACAGTAATCCCACAGAGTAGGTATTAACTGTCCCCATTTTACAGATGGTGAAACTGAGGCACAGAGAGATTAAGGAACATACCCAGCTTATACAGCTACTAAGTCACAGAGCCAGGATTCAAACCTACCCAGTCTGGCTCAAGCTATTGAAGATGGGAATTCTTTTGTAATTATCATCTGGCAGTCAGAATTTGCTTCTTTGAGTGCAACTCTGAACAAAGACTGGTCCGTGGGAGACCCCAACTTTTATCAGGGTTACCCAGTAGAAGTCACCCATATAGTACTCAAGGAAAAATGGGGGTGAGCTAACATATATGTTTGCTGTAGTTAATCTGGGGGATGAGATTTAGGAAGCAAAGAGTGACGTGGCCCCTTTGGGACCACGATGCCAAGCCCGGGGTACATATCTAAAAGGTGAGATGGTGCTAGATTTTCCTAAGACTTAAAGTAGAGCCAAGGCCTGGGGTTCAGAGAGAGACGGCAGCTTCCCGGTTGTGACTGGGGCCACCCCAGCTCGCTTCTGCTGGCAGTATTCTCCTGCAGAAGAGGAAAGTTGAAGCTCACGCCTCACAAAACCACCAGCAAGCTGGGTTTCTAGATCTAAGGAAACCAAGCCTTCCCGTGGTGTCAATCTGATTCTGGCTTCGGGCTCTGATGGCATATAAGTCGCCCTCTCTCCAAAGAAAGTATAACCATCTTAGCCTCCACAGTCAGGGGCCTATCTCATGGGGAAATCCAGGTTATCCCAGAAGGTGACAGAGGTGAGTGGCTGCCTCTATCTGCAACTATCTGCAGCTGGACACCTGCTGGCTTTCTAGTCAGAATTGCATTTGGATGGACTTTCACCAGCCAGCACCAACCCACTGCTGGGACCCAGGGACCCCACTTGGCCTTGGGAAAGGCCATTCCTTTGAGATCAAAGAGTATGCATTTCTCTTCCTCACTCTCCTCTAGTCCCCCCAGCCTTCCTTCTACTCTCTGCATGCGCCAAGTATACTTCCACGCCAGGGCCTTTGCACTTGCTATTCCCGCTACCCAGGGTGCTCTTTCCTTAGATATTTGCAAGGCTCTATCAGCAAGATCTCTGCTCAAATGTCACCTCCTCTGGGATGCTTCCCTTATGGAACAGCAGGCCCCCTATGCCACACACCACTCTCTATTCCCCTCCACCCTGCTTTACCTTTTTCCATAGCACTTATTCTAGCTGGTGTTATCGTTTATGTTTAGACTGTGAGCTCAAAGAGGGCAGGAACTTTGAGCCTTTGTGTTCCCTTCAGTGTCCCCAGTGTTGACCTCATCATGGCCAAATGTGGGGTATTGTAACATCCATCTCAGTAGAGCAGATTCCAAGAGAAATCATGCTTTGCTGTCATAAGGGAGAAGCCAGGGCTTCTGAGTTTTGGATCATGCTGTCCCCTGCCTGGCTCCTTATCTGACTAGTGAAATCCTGGCTCCAAAGTTCTGCAAGGCCCACACCACCCACAGAGCACCTAGCACCGAGGGTGGTACACAGCTGGCGTATTAAACCGTGCCGCAAATGGGCTTAAGACAAGACTGTGGAATCTGGAACCCTCAACCTTTGTTTTCCACTCAGTCCAACTTCAAGGAGGAGAAACTTTCTCCATTTGTGAACATCTCTATCCTGAGCCCATTTCATATGCCAACTGGGGTGTGGCTAGAAATTGCCCATGAAAAGACCTTAGCAGGAGGCAGGTTTAAAGAGTAGCATATCCTCAGGGAACTGGAGACACTTAAGAGATGGGTGGGTCAGCCTTTCCAACTATAGCCCTCTGTCATCTCAACCCTGAGGATGCATCCACTGAGGCCACTAAGCTTCGAGGGGGGCGGTGGGTTTAGGGACCACCATGATGGGCTTGTGAGATGCAGCCTAGCCCATGCCGCAGGGCTGGTGGCCAGAATGACAGCAAGCCCCTGTGAGAAGTGGCTCTAGCTTTACTTCTGTTATAAAAGATGACCTTGAGCAGGTTTTAGAAGGACCCCACAAACACTCAGTACTGTACAATGTCCACTTTCCCCCATTTGAGCCAAGGATTCCACAATCTAAAGTTGACACAAAGACTCAATGCCATGCTGTGGAGCCCGACAGGCTGACTCTCCAACGTGTCTGCAGAAAAGCAAAAAGACACTTCTGGGGAACAACAAGCTGGGGACTAAACCTGCCAGCAGTCCAGAATATCTACAAAGCGGCTGTAATTAAGAACTGGGGACAAACTCTCCTATGGAACAAAGCCGAGAGAGCAGGAAGGGGCCTGCACTTACATGGAAACGATATTTACAACATGGATGGATTACAGGCCCGTGGGGAAGGGACAGACTTCTCAATAGGTGGCCTGGGGCCACTACTTATCCACACAGAAAACGATGAAATTAGAAATTTACTTCATACTGGACACAAAAATCAAATCCAGGTGGATTACAGACTTAAGTGTGAAAGATAAAACTGTAACATGTTTGGAAGATGATACAGGAGAAGCTCTCTTTATGACATGGGGTAGAAAGGGATTTCCTAAACCAGTTCTTCAGACTTGAGGAATCACTGGAGGGCTCGTAAAAGCTCAGGTTGCTGGGCCCAACCCTAGTGTTTCTGATTCAGCAGCTCTGGGTGGGTGGGGCCTGAGAATCTGCATTTCTAACAAGCTTCCACGTGACACGCCTGTTGCCAGTCCAACGACACATTTTCGGTAGCACCGTCCCAAATGACATTCAAAAAGCTCATTAACCTTTCCAAAAATAAATTTAACGACATTAGAAGTTTCTGTTCATTGAAAGATACCATCTCAACCACAGGAGTTTTGCAAACACTTTAGCAATCTTACAGTATCAAACGTTGGGAGGACGTAGAGCCATGTACTTACTTCTGTGATGCTGATGGGAGTATAAACTGGTACAACCGCTTTGGAAGACAATTTGGTATTGTCTACTGATGTGGCAGATGTGTACGCCCAATGACCAAGCAGTTCTACTTGTAAGTACAACCCGACAGAAACGCCTCTGTGTGCAGAGAAAGAACATTTTGGGAAAGCACTGTTTGTACCAGCATAGGGAAAAAAACCTGGAAATGACCAAATGTCCACCATCAGCAGAAAGGATAAATGAGCTCTACGATGGACTATTACATGGCAGAGAAAAGGAAAGAATTACAGCTACAAAAACGACACCCTGTGAATGCCAAGAACGTAATGTTGAAGGAAGAAGCAAGTTGCGGAAAACTACTTACAGAATGACGGCATTTATGTAAAGTTCACGAGCATGCAAAACGCAGTGTGTTGTTTAGAGAATCAAACAAGTGGTAAAACTATTTTTTAAAAAAGGAGAGTGACAAACACAAAATTGAGGATAGCAACTAGTCTAAGGTGGGAGGGAAGAAAATACACTCAAAATTCCATGCTCAGTCCAGGCGTGGAACATCATGGCTGTGAACACTGCCGAACAGAGACAGACCCCAGACACCTCTGCTGGAGGAACACACCACGTATGAGGGAGCCTCACTCAAAACATCAAACTCAATCTGATCCAGCCACTCATCTCACTACTGATTTACGGGAAATGCTGAGGGCAAAGCAACGACTGATGGCACCTTGGGGCTGCAACCAGCAACACCCAGCCTACATGCAAACCACCTGGCTTCTTCAATGCAAAGATGGCAGAGGGGAAAAAGATAAAGGGGGCCTGCACAGATGAAAGAAATGGAAAATACATTTCAAACAACCACACCGTGTGGGCCTGCCTTGGATCCAGAGTCAAGACCAGCCGTGGGGAAAAAATTAGGGCATTTATGAGGCAGCTGGAAATTTGAGCATTGAGTTTGATACTAAAGAATTATTTTAACACACTACTATTTATAAAGTAGATAAACAATAAGGGTTTACTGTACAGCACAGGGACCTATATTATTCACTATCTTGCAATAACCTATAACGGAAAAGAATCTAAATAAGGAATATATATAGATCTGTGTGTCATATATATATATATACACACACACACACACACACACATATATATGTGTAATTAAATCACTTTGTCATATACCTGAAACTAATATTGTAAATGAACTGTACTTCAATTTAAAAAAATTAGACCCCAAATAAGAATTAGTTTCACTGTGAGAATGAAAATCAGAGAAAAATTTTTGACGAGTGCTCTTGTAGAGAAACATAACCGAAAAATTTGCAAATAAAAAATGGTTTTAGAAGGCACAAGAGTGCAAAGGTAATGGTTATATTCTTTTTCTTTAAACTCGGGGTAGGCACACGGTATTTGTATTGTTATCATTTTTTATATCTTATGTGTGTATATATATATATATATATATATATTTTTTTTTTTTTTTTTTTTTTTTTTTTGCGGTACGCCGGCCTCTCACTGTTGTGGCCTCTCCCGTTGCGGAGCACAGGCTCCGGATGCACAGGCTCAGCGGCCATGGCTCACGGGCCCAGCCACCCCGCGGCATGTGGGATCTTCCCGGACCGGGGCATGAACCCGTCTCCCCTGCATCAGCAGGCGGGCTCTCAACCACTGCGCCACCAGGGAAGCCCTATCTTATGTATATTTAATGAAAGTCATTTGGCAGTTAAAGAAAGGAGGGAAGGAAAGAAGGAAGAAAGGGAGAGAGAAGGAGGGAGGGAGGGAGAAGGAAGGAAGGAAGGAGGTGGGGAAGGAAACGGAGGGAAGGTAGGCAAACTGAGACAGACTACCTTGTGCCTACCACACAAGAACTCGGCTGGGGAACAACAGCAGGGTGCCCGTGGGGACTGGGGGAGGGGGCCTCCTGGCACACTTGGGGCAGGAGAACGTCACCTCCTCTGAGAGACCCTGTCCAGGGTCTCCTTTCACAGCACCTGTTTCTCTCCTTCATAGCATGTCTCACCATCTGAAATACGTTTCTCTGTTGTATTTATTATCCTTCTTCCCCGTGAGACTGTAAGACCCACAGGGCAGGGACCGCCCCTCATTCACCCAGCACCTGCCAATTGACCTGGCTGGCCTCAGGTGTCAAGAAAGCGTGCTGCGTGGGGATTCCCCACACAGGTGAATGGAATCCACAAGGTGGTCTGTCTTGGTATCGATGGTGGGGAGAAGGAGCTTTGGATAATTCCTATGGCACAAATCGGAAAGAAACGGTTTGATTCATTCAGGAAAAAAAAAAAGAAATCGTGCGGGAGGCTGGCACGTTCTGAGCACTTGCTCTGTGCCAGGTTCTGGTCTGAGAAATGTACATGCATTAACCATTCGGTGTTCACAAGGCCCCCTGAGTAGGTGGTATTATTATTACCCCATTTTGCAGTCCAGTAAACCAAGACTCAGAGAGCTGGAGGGACTTGCTCAGAGTGACACAGCCAGCAGGTGGCTGAGCCAGGATTTAAATGCAGGCGGGATTCCAGGGCGCAAACTCGAAACCACTCTACCCTGCCTTCCTGCCTCGCCAAGAAACGTTGGTTTAATGGTAAAGACAGAAGCTTTTTGTTCAGACCTAAAATGATCAGAGTTAACCGTTGAAGTCCAAGGAGGACCTGATTGAGGCAACTTATATCTTCTGCTGCCCATTCTAGCTCTTGGGCTGTTCCTTTGCATGCCTGATTTTGGGCACGTGCGCGCAAACACATACACACACACACACACAAACACACACACGCTCTACACGTGGCCATATTACAAACCACGGTGCGAGTTAGCAAATCAATGCCCTTTGACTTGTTCTCTGCCTGGCACATAGTAGGTAGGTACTCAGCAAAAGTGTGGAGTAGAACTGACTAAATTGCAAGACTTTGGGTTAGGATGCCAAACCTTCCGACACAGAAACTAGAGGTGGCAACCTCTGCATGAAAACATCCCAGCCCATTTCTCCCTGAGAGACCCATCAGCATGAATGAGCCCCCGTGGGAATTGGAGGCACCCACAGGAGGGGGCCCTAACCTTATCAGTCACTCCTATTTCAGCAGGAATTGCTTTCAGTGGATTGCTTTCCTTCCTGCCGGCCCCCAACACCAGCCCCACAGAGCGGGGGGGAGCCCCCACGCCTAGCAGCTCCCTCAGGACAGCAGTTGCCCCAGGGCTGTGATCTAGAGTTTGAATTTAGGAAACTCTTTCCAGGGTGATCCTGGCCACAGTCAGGTGGCAAGAGCCCACGGCAGGGTCCCCATGACCTGTGCTCTGACATCAAACAGCTGCGGGACTGGGGTGGGAGAGGGTCCCGTGACCAGAGAGAGAGGGCCACTGCGAATGGGGCCAAAGACCTTCCCCAGAAACTTGCCCTTCATCGGAAGAGACAGGAAGCCAGCTTGTGGGGAGCAGGTACCCTCTTCTCTGAAAGGGGCCGGGGGTGAGCGGAAGCAGGGAATTTCTGGGCTGAGGCATGAACTTCTCAGAAGCCTGGCAGCCTGGAAAACACAGGGCTGGTTTCTGTTTTCTGCCCCCAGACATGCCTGGAACCACAGCGGGAGGGAGGCCCCACTGGCCGGGAGAGCCCTGACCAGGCCTGGGATGCAAACACTGCGCTGTTTACAGAGGGAAGCCCCGGGCCAGCTGAGATGCTCACTCCCGGGCGTCCCCGGCCGCCAGCTGGGCCCACAGGGACGCACCTTCGGGAGGAACAGGGGGCTGGGAAGGCGGCAGCCGGAATCGGGGCGTGAGAGCCAGCCGGGCTGCCTCTTGGCATGAAAACGGGGAGCGAGCTCGCGGGTCTCCCTGCAAAAGAAGCGCTTCTGAGTCCAAAGCCAGCCCAGGCCAAGCACAACAGGATACCAAGGGGAATGGGAGGAGGGCAGATGGAAGCTGCACCGTCCCAGCTGAGAGCAGCTGCCCTGCTCTCCAGGCAGCCCGGGGTTGCACAGGCGTTTCCATGGCACTTCGTTTTGCTGTCACAACAACCCCAGGATGGCCCGGGGCTGGGCAGGGCTGCCGGCTGGAAGCAAGAAATGGATTTTCTAGTGGGCCCAGCAGCCAGCACATTTTTGAAGGCCTGCCCCGGCCTGGTCTTCGGACTCTGCCTCCGGGACTCAAGTCCACTGGGCAGTCTGAGGCCAGGAGAGCGTGGCATCGAGGGGCAGACCAGGGGCCCGCTGGAGCCTCCCCACGCTGTTCCCTGTGCCCCCCTGACTGCCACCCCACAGAGAACCAGCAGGACATTCGAGGGCCCCGGCACTGTTACTTTTGAAAACTCCAGGCTGGCCCTACGATGCCGAGCGAGTAAAATGCCCCCACTGCTCACAATAAATACAATTTAAATATTGCTGCAAAGGTTGAAGGAGACTGGCTGACATCTTATGTTTACAGGCAGTTCACTGAACATTTGTCACTTCAATTCTGTGCTTCTCTTTTCGGATGGAGTTTATTCCTCCACTCCAACCCCCTAAGTCTCTCAAACTTTTCTTCAGGCCTTTTGAAAAGCTCACAGCCCTTGCTTCCAAAGCTGTCGTGAGGCCTGATTCTAGGACCAGGACACAGGTCATCTCCCTAGGTTTTATATGCTGTCACACCTTGCAAGCAGCTCTCCAGAGTTTTTTTGTATTTGTACTCCTGAACTCCCAAAGAAATGCATGGCATCTTTCCTCCCCAGAAACCTAGATAAGGAACATCTACCTACTTACTCACTCGCTGTGTGACCTTGGGCCAGTTACTGAACCTCTCTGGACTAGGTTCCTCATTTATAAAATGGGAATAATTATAGTCCTTGCCTCATGGGGCTGTCGTGAAGATTAAATATGTTAAAATAATGATGTCTTAGAAGAGTGCCTGGTATGCAATAAATGACATCTAAGTATTAGCTGCTATTATTATTAAAAAGACGTATTATTGTTGCGGTTTTATGATGAATAGTTTTCAATCATTTAAAACCCGGGCAGTGGGCTTCCCTGGTGGCACAGTGGTTAAGAATCCGCCTGCCAATGCAGGGGACACAGGTTCGAGCCCTGGTCCTGGAAGATCCCACATACCACGGAGCAACTAAGCCCGTGCGCCACAACTACTGAGCCTGCGCTCTAGAGCCTGCGAGCCACAACTACTGAACCCACTACTACTGCCTAGAGCCTGTGCTCCGCAACAGGAGAAGGCACCGCAATGAGAAGCCTGTGCAGTGCAACGAAGAGTAGCAACAAAGACCCAACGCAGCCAAAAATAATAAATAAAATAAATAAATTTAAAAAACAAACAAAAAACCCAGGCCGTATATGATCTCCATTTCATTCTGGGATATTCATGCAGTTCCACAAATATATGGTGAGCATCTTATGTGCAGGGAGCAGGGCTAGACTGCACAAAGGCGACATTAGAAAATGTTATTAAGGGCTTACGTACTCTAAGCAAAGTCAGCCCAGGCGCAGCCGGGGTACAGACAAGCCAGAGACATCAGTCCTTACCAGCCGGAGACTTGGACTTGAGGTGGGGGGTGGGGAATACACAAAAGCACCTGAAAGGAACATGGAATAAACAGCAACTGCAAGGGACCAGGTGTGGCTCCAGTGCTCAGAGGAAGAGAGAAACCCTATGGCTGCAGGGAGAAGAGAGCTTGTCAGAGCCTCCAAACGCTGGTCAGATTTCAGAAGGCACCAGAGGGAGGGGTGGGACATTCAAGGCGGAGGTTACGGCGTGGGCGCAGGTCCAGAGGCAAGAAAATCTCAGCACAGCTGCGTGTCCTCCTCCACTCAAAGCCCAGAAGGGTGCACAAGGACAATTACGCATCCAAATGGTGGGAGACACGCCCCTGACCGGGACTAAAAGCTTCCTATTTCTAAATCCCCATTTTTTTTATATTAGCTTCTAGGGTCATTGCTAGGACCTGAAGTGTATCCCTTCTTTTTTTTCCCCTTAATTTTTTTTTAAAGTAAATACATGCATACGGCAAAGGCGAAAAGAATCCCAAAGCATAAACATACAAACAGGAAAAGGTCCCCCCCTCCTACTCCCATCCCCAGCTGCCCAGTACCCCCTTGTGTGACTGGCTCTTATTAACAGATATTCAGGTTGCTTCCGGCCGTCTGCTGGTACGAACAAGGCTACAGTCGACCTCCTGCACCCCACATGCAGCAGGGTGTCCGGAGGGCCCAGGCCAGCGTCCCTGACGAGGCTCACTGTGGGGCCTGAGCAGATGGCCTCGACCCAGAAGTGGTGAGAAGATATTAAAGAAGGGTTGGCACGTCCCAAATGCAGAGACTAAGACATTTCCACAACCCTGGACAGAGGAAGATGATGAAGCTGACAGTTACGCTAGGGAGCGCCTGCCATGTGACTGACCTTGCTATACGCACTTTCATATATCACTTCATTTAAACCTGAAGCACTGCTATTGGCCCCATTTTACAGATGGGGAAACTGAGGTCACAGACATTAAGTCACTCGCCTAAGGCCACACCCCAAATTCCTCAGGACAGGTAGGGGAGGGGAGATAGGAATAGAGAAGGGTCGGGTATGAGAGCATTTTAGCACCGGTTGAGTCTGGCATTCCTGCAGGGTGACCACGCAGAGGTGTCCAGGAAGCAGTCAGATCAGCGGGTCTGGAGGGAAAGCAATTTTCTGGCGTCTCATCAGATACACGGAGTGAAAGGCCCAAGATAAATGCTCCATTCTGTTTATGAATTGAATCTAGATCATTCTCTCACACACATGCCTCCAACAGCTCATCCCCTGGGCCTTGATCACTGCCTCGCTCCTCAGCCTGGTCTCACAGCCTTGATTTGGAGATGATAGTCTCTGCCTTCCAAAGGTGCTCATTAAGGGGGAGGGATTATCGTTATGATTATTAACTGTACTTGCCAGCCTGGCCAACACCCCCCCCCAAACGGCAACCTTCTACCTGCCAGCAGCTTCCCTTCCCTCCACGAATCAAATCCAAACCTCTCGCTGTGGCCCCTGAGGCCCTCCGTGGTCTGGCCTGCCCTCAAACGCTCATCTCCTGGGCATGAATCTCAACGACCCCAGACCTTTCTGTCCTCCACACAAACCAGCACTTAGACGTGCTGTTCCCTCCGCCTGGGATTCCCTTTCCCCACCTCCTCCCTCAGGTCTCAGCTCAAGGTCGCCTCCTCTAAGAGGCTGGCCCTGACTGCCCGGTCAGAAGTTATGCCCTCCCCTACCTTCACCTGTTTGTTTTAATCAGAGCACTGAACCCCATCTGAAATTCGCATTACTCATGGATTAACATCTCCCCTAGAGACTTGGTCAGATGAGGCGAGGGCCTCGGTCCATTGCACTCACTGCTGTGTCCCAGCCCCTGGCACAAAGCCCAGAAGACAGTAGGTACCCAGCGAATATCCATTCAAAGAAGGAATGAATGAATGGGCACCAGCAGATTCAAGGCAAACCAAGAAAGCAAATGCCCAAACGAGATGCCTCCCGAGGCAGCAGCCTGCTAACCCCACGCTAAAAGAGGCCCTCCCCAGTATCTGTGGGGCACACGCCAGTCTATAAATTGCTTTTCACACATGCCTCGCCCAAGGCCACAAGTAAGGAGGCAAAGTGGGGCTCCAAGTCAAGCTTCCTTTGATAACAACTACTCATCAACATCTCTGACCCTGAAGCCACTGTCTCAGGCGCTCAGCAGGGAATACACTGAACACAGCAAGAAAGAAGTTCCTAGTGGCTTCTCACACCCAGAGAGAGCCAAGAGTTCTCCAGTCTATGAAACAGGCCTTTACAGTCAACACTCAACATTACAAAGCTGTTGTTTCCATTAGAATCAGGCATAAACCCTTCCGACTAGTGGTTCTTAACTGGTGGCAATTCTTCCTTCCATGGGGAGAATCAGCAATAACTGGACATGTAAGGGCTCTTCCCTCTTCTGTTTTAGACTTTCTTCATAGACTATAACCACATCCACAGATTCAACCAACCGTGGATTGAAATGTTCGGAAAAAATAATTCCAGACAGTTCCAAAAGCCTGGCAACTGTTTACATAGCATTTACCTTGCATCAGGTATTACGATTAACCTGGAGATCATTTAAAGTATACATGAGGATACATGTAGGTTATATGCAAACACTACACAATTTTATAAAAAAGACTTGAGCACCCATGGATTTTGGTATCTGCAGGGGATCCTGGGACTAATTCCCTGTAGATGCAGAGAGACAACTACGTATTTGTTTAGCTGTTTGTTTGGTTCCCTAACTAGGAGGTAAGCTTCATGAAAGCAGGGACCTGTTTAATGCATTTCTGTGTCCCCAGGACCTAAAATTGCACTTGGCACATAGGAAGCATTCAATAAATATTTGTGGAATAGATGAAGAAACTCCTAAGAATATTAAACAATACAAAATATCCAACCTCCTTTTGGAGCTATTTTCCCATTATGATCATGCTTCTTGTGCAGAGACCCAGAACCCATTCTTCCTGTCTTCCACAGTAATAGGCTTTAGCTCTGCACATGGTTGGGTAAATATAAAAACTACATTTCCCAGACTCCCCTGCAGCTCACTCCGGTCACATGACAAAGTTCTGGCCAATGAGGTATCAGATGCTGGGATATATGAGATTTCCAGGTTATGCCCTTAAAGAGAAGGGGCATGCCTTTCTTCCTCTTTTCCTCCACCCTCTCCTGCATCCAGGAGCCATCTTAGTGCAGATGAGGGTACCACCCTAAGAATGGCAGGGTGATAAGACAGAAAGAGCCTAGTCTTGGCACCATGGGACCAGTATACCAGCCCTGGACTGCTTATGCCTGTGCTGTTACATGAGAGATCAATCATCTATCTTGTTTAAGCTGCTGTTACTTTGGGTGCCCTCTACATCCTCATCAATACATAACTTTCCCCTGCCCTGTAAACTCTGTTCTTAAACCACGCTTAAAGACTCGTCAATGCTGCGAGGGATCTCTGAGCCAGATGGCACTCAAGAGCTATTTTATGATTTCCCCTTCACACATGTAGGGAACACAACCCTTAGTCTACGTATAGGGTTCTTTCCTTCCTGATATCTCAAAATATCTGAGCATTGGGGCTTCCCTGGTGGCACAGTGGTTGGGAGTCTGCCTGCCAATGCAGGGCACACGGTTCGGGTCCTGGCCCGGGAGGATCCCACGTGCCGCGGGGCAGCTAGGCCCGTGCGCCACAACTGCCGAGCCTGCGCTCTAGAGCCCACAGGCCGCAACTGCTGAGCCCACGTGCCACAACTGCTGAGGCCTGCGCACCTAGAGCCCGTGCTCCTCAACAGGAGAGGCCACAACAATGAGAAGCCCGCGCACCGCAACGAAGAGTAGCCCCCGCTCACAGCAACTAGAGAAAGCCCACACGAAGCACTGAAGACCCAACACAGCCAAAAATAAATAAATAAATTTATTTTAAAAAATATGTATCTGAGCATATTGCTAAGCCAGGTGAAAAAAGGAGAGAAAGTCATATTATTTAGATCCCTCAAATGATAAAGACAAAAGGAGCAAGCAAAAGAGCCCATTAGAATCTTAAAACATCAGTTATGCTTAAATCTATGAGTTCATAACGGTACCCAAAAAAACCCTTAATTGATCACCACTGGACGATGTTAATGAACAACCCGTTATTTTAAAAACTGGTAAATAAAGGGAAAGAATCAAGCATTCATCCTGCTTTTCCTATATGAATCCTACCATTGTTGATGAAGGAAAGTTTCTCTTTATAGAAGTTTTCCAGCTAACAGAAGAGGAAGGGAAGACAGAATTAGAACAGAATATCACCATTTTGCAATCAATGCACCACTGAATTAATGGAGTTTCGGCACTGACCATCAGTAGCTGGTAACATCACCAAGAAGGGGACAGCCTGACAGCACGTGCTGCCTGACAGAAAGATGCGCCCACCTATGAAGCAGTCTTGCCCAGTTAAACCTGAATCCATGAAACCACTAGAATTGACTGCCAATTTACAGGAAGATGCTAAACCTCACCATGGGGACGTAATTGGTAAAAACCAGACTGTGAGAAATTTTATAGGATGAACAATCTGTTTTTTTCAACAAATAAATTGCAAAATAACAATAATGATGATGATAAAACCAAAAAAGGGTTCTATTATTTAATCTAGAGGGGGAACCTCTGGATGACAACAGCCTTAGACCCCAAGGCATCCACGTGCAGTGTGTGGGCCTGGTTTGAATCCTGATTCAGACTATAAAATAATAAAAACAAAACAAAGAAGGAGGAAACCTTCATGTTATGTGTGAGAAGACTGGAAGTTTAAACACCAGATATTTCATGATTTTACAGAATTTTCATTAAGTTTCATGTGTGTTATGAGTATTTTCAGAAACCTTTTCTTTTAGAGATACGTACTGAATATTCACACACAAAATGATATGGTTTTGGTATCTAGGAGTTTTGATGTGTAGGATTTGCTTCAAACTATTATTGTGAAATCGAGGTGGTGGAAGACAGAGGCGTAAAAGAAACCCGACTGGCCACGAGTTGACCACAGTTGGAGCTGAGTGGTGGGTAAGTGCGTACACTGTGCTACTCTATGTTTATATATATTTACAGCGTTTCATCCAAAAAGGTGTTTTTAAATCTCACCCCCGGCCACAAGGAGGGAGAGGGAAGAAAGAGGGAGCTGACACCTCCAGAGTCCCCACTGTGCACCAGGTGCTGGGTTAGGTGGCCACGGAAGAGCCACTTCCAGAAGAGCGCTAACAAATGCAGATGCCGAACGGGTCTGGATGGAAACCTTGACTGAGTGAGGTCGGCCAAGTATAAGAGGAACAACAGTACCAGCGTGCTGGTAAATAACAACGGACACTCCATCCGTCTTCAGGAGACAGAGGGGGAGGGGGAGCACCACGGACAAGTACATGCTCTGTCTGAATAAAGGAGGTGGTCTCTACTCAGGACCAGCCTTGACTGTGACTCCAGGTAGCCGCCGTGCAGAATATGGGGCCCAGGGTGGCCAGATGCTTGGATTTTCCAAGGAAAGCCGGAAATCTGTATTTTTATGTGCAATCTCCTGGTTTTTAAACGTTGGCAGCTAATCCAAATATTTTTTTAAATACTGTGTAGGCCAAACAAAATATCTGCAGGCTCAATGCAGCCCATGGAACACTAGTTGGCCGCCCGCATGCCAAGTCCTGAAGCAGACCACAACTCAATCCATCTGTAAGAAGTGGAAAGGGTGCATTCATCAATTTTGGGTCAATTCTTTTTTAGGCTTCCAATAAAGCTGAGAATTCAAAAGACAGCATCGACTTCCAGAAATCTATAAGAACCGGCTGCGGAACATTTCAAAGGCGTTCCCCACGCAGTCGGCTTATGCAACAGAACAGCCACTCTGTCCAGAGTTTTGGAAACTAACAACCAGGGAGTGGCCTTTCAACTTTCCCGGGATGGTGGAACTAACAGGCTTCAGCTGAAACCCATTTGTTGGTTTGCAGAACGCCTGGGACTTAAGTCCAAACCGCTTGCAGCAGACAAGCCCGCCGCAAAATCGAGTTGGGATACTCGGCCCTCGTTGTAAAACGACCACGGTGCACTCTGCTTCACTTGCCTGGCCGGAGATCTGATTTCATGGCAGTTGAAAGGGATGAGGCCAATGTCATCCTGACACCTGAAAGTGGCAGGATTGGTTGCTGAGGACCTGAACAGACTCTCTCTTCAAATTCGACCCTCGGTTTGCCTTTGACTTCACCTAGAGACAGACTGTGGACATCGGAGATGGGCAAAACAGGCCCCAGTCCTGCCTTCAGAGTCACAGTCTCAGCTAGCCAGATCCCGGGGTCAATAACAAATTAAAGAGGTGTCGGGAATGCAGTGGAGAAGAGCCAGAGAAATGGTTTCATCACTTCCCAAGAACAAAGCCCTTCTCGGATGAAAAGTAAAAGAAAATGGTGCTAAAATAAAGTTGAATAGGTCCAGGGCAAAAAAAGAATCCAGAACTATACTCGGGGGTAACAGAAGACAAAATGCACCCAATCTCAACTCTACAGAAAGGAATAAAACTACGGCTATTTCATTAAACGTTTTTTTTTTTCTTTTTTCCGGAAAATAAACTTTACTATTTATCTGAAATGGGTTAGGGCTGATTGATGGAGGAGAAGGTAGGGAGTACAGGAAGAAATTCAGTATTAAAATAAGATTTTGATTAACTGCCCCCCCATCTAATTCATAGCCTCAAATAACTAAACTGCTTTTCAAGTTCCAACTTCTCTAGAGAGAAACAAATTACAGCTCGAGCTGATATTGGGGAGTTATGCATTTTTCAATACGCATTTTTTAATACATACATTCTGGATTATGTTAGGTGATGGCCTGGGACGAGTGAAGGCCATCACAAGTACAGTCCTGCGTGGAATGGCGTTCACAATAATCACCCAGTTGCTGCATCATCCTGAAACAAGCCATGTTTCCAGCGTGTCCGGCACATCCACTAAGCGGGGAAGTAAGTCCCAGCACTTCTGCAGTAAGTGCTAGTAAGAATGAAAGTCTAGAAGGGCCTTGGAAAAAAAGGATGCTGACCTCCCCATACATCTTAACTGATCACCTTATTCCTTCACCAGGATATTTACTTGTTTCCCCCAGACAATAACCTCATTTTGGAAGTGGAAGATAAACACAGTCCAAATGACTCCGAATCCTTAAAAGTTGGGGTTTGGTGGCTGACTCTGGGGCCATCGGACAACACCAAATAATGTCTCCTTGGTCCTCTTTCTTGGGTCCTGTCTGCTCTTTGTGGGTCAGAGGCTACTCTGGAATACGGGCTGAGTGGACAGCAAGTCTGAGAACGGACTATCTTGTGGTTTGGTAGCTTCTGACCTCGAAATGCAAGAACACATTCCTTTGAAAACAGCTGCTTTGCAGAATTTCAAAAAGATGGCTGAGCACTTCTGGGCCTGGAGTCAGCTGGAAGGTGGTTCCTTACATTTACATAAGCCAGCAACACAAAGTACACATGATTTGGGATGAAAGGACAACGAAGTGTCACAGCTAGAAATCTGAGGTTCTTAGAAGAGGGGGAAACATCAAGAGGGGCAAAATAAAGATGCCCCTGGAACAGACACCTACATGAGGTTTATTTTCCTGGGAGAGGGATGCAGACCTTCTACTGGCTCAGTGAAGCGATCTTCAACCAGGAGCTCCTGCAAAGTTTGTGGGCTTGTCTCTAGGCAAGCAGTTTTCTGGACTTTGGCATTTTCCACTGAGACTCTAAATATTCTTTGCTGAATTAACAAGAAGTAGCCCAGCAGGGTAATAAGGACAAGGGCTAAGAGTCAGCCTCAGGGCTCTTCTTCAAAGCCCAGCTCTGCCCCTACTACCTGCCGGCTGTCTTAGTCTAGTTAGGAGGCTAGAACAAAAAAGCCACTTGATGGCTTATAAACAGCAAACATTTGTTTCTCACAGTTTCAGAGGCTGAGAAGTCCAAGATTAAAATGCCGGCAGATATGGCCCACTTCTTCATAGATGGCTGCTTTCTCAGCATAACCTCACATGGTGGAAGGGAACTAGGGAGCTTGGTGGGGTCTCTCTTAAAAGGGCACTAATCCCATTCAGGGGGCTCCATCCTCAGGACCTAAGCATCTCCCAAAGGCCCCACTTCCTAATACCATCACATTGGGGGATAGGTTTCAACATATAAGCTGTGGGAGACACAAACATTCAGACTATAGCAATGGCCCAGAAGTGATGATGATGACGATGATATTGGTGGTAGTGGTGGTGGCAGAAAAGTATATGAACAACTACTGGAGCACCCACCATGCACACCGGGTACTGGTCAAAGCGCTTTCCTTACAAAGGATGCTCCCATTTCCATGCATGCAATAACCCTGAGAACTGGGGGCCATTATCATAAGTGGCTTACCTGAGGTCACAAAAGAGTGAAGTGGTGAGGCCAGACTGAAAGCCAGGCAGGACAACTCCAGAAACTCTACACCCAGCAGGCCCTGAATCGAGGCTGGACCCTCGGACCAGACATCCCATTCCAGAGAACGGTCCCCTGACATACCCGCCCATTCACTGAGTGACAGATGTATAAGTGCTGCTTGTGGTGGCCAGAGATACCCAATTCCCCACCCACAGGGGACCTGTGTGTATATGTTACTACCTCTTATAGACTAAAAGGGGAAAATAAGAAGATATGTTTGCATGTGCTCACGATTACATACAGATACTCTAACGTGCATTCCCAATGGGAATGATACCACCCCAAAGGGGTGAAAGTTGGTTCTATTACAATGGTTTGTGACCCTGCAAAGGGCCCCGGTACCTAAACAGGTATATAGTGCATCTATGGGATTGACAGTTCATGGGGGTGGCGATTAGGAAAAAATTATCTAAAAAGGAGCCTGAGTAGAAAAGGTGGCAATAGTGATCAAAAGACTAAGAAATACTACTCTGGAAGGCTCAAGAAAACTAGTCTCAGGGAGCAGAGCAAAAATGGGAGTGAGGCTTTGCTGGGTATCTTTTTATATTGTTTTGTTTGTTCAAGCATGTAAACATAGTGCCTCTGTAAAATACAGATATTTTTATGTGGTCTTTAAAAAGAATGCTGACCAAAGCCCTCAAAGGAAGCCTGGACTCTATTGCTGCCCAGCTAAAGGTGGCCGTGTGAATTAAACTTGGCGCTGGTGGTTTCTGGCAGTTTCTGGTGCCCCGCACAGGCCTGCACTACAACACCTGACTCGGGCTCTCCACGGTGCCGGAAGCCAGGCAACCATTTTGCTTGGTTCTCATCAGAACAGAGAATCCCTGCATGTCACCCTCCATCAGCGCCACCGCTGCCAGGGTGGCCGCCAGAAGCCGAGCCCTCCTGGGCCAACACGGCGGCCAGGCACATGGCCGCTGTCAGCAGCAGCCAGGCCGTCCGTGGGCTTTGCACGCCTCTCCAGACAGGAGCTGCTTTGTCACAGGCTTTGCCGGAGGCATGGACCGGCCCCAATTACAGATCCCTGACCTGCTGAACAAAGCCAGGCCAGTCACAGATGGCTCTTCCACCCTCGATTCCTCTCCCACTTCCTGCACATTGGAGGGTGTGGCCCTCTGTCCATTCTTCCCTGGCCTGTTCTCACACTCCGGCACATCCAGCCTCTGGGTAAAGAGCTTTTTAAAAGGACACCCTGGGACCCTCTGCCAATGGCACAACTAGCAAAACTTGGGCCTGCGGCTGGGCCCTGCTATGCTCCACCGAGGATGCATAGCAGGGGACACGCTAACTGGACTTCCCAGCTGTCCCTGGGCCCGGGGCATCGTCCCCTTGTGCAGGTAAATGTCCCGAGGTCCCTGAAAGAAGCTTGGGAAGGAAACCTTGAGCCAGTGCCCTGGGGGCTTTGTCCCCTACTTTGGCTCACATGGAAGAGATGGGGCACACAGGCAAGTGGTCCTCATCGCCAAAGACCAGAACAGCCCATTTTCTATTCTCCTATGCAGATATATCGTAAAAAATTTGAACCATGTCCTACAAGAAGTCAATTAAATTCACGACGAAAAACAGCAGCTAACGTTTATCGGGAAGTACTTTGGGCCACGCCCTGTTCTAAAAGTACGATGCGCATTAACTCAATACATTCTCACCACAGCCTCGTGAGGGAAGAGCTGGGATCGTGTCCATTCTGTGGATGGGCAAACCGAGGCACAGCAAGGCTAGTCACTTGCCCAAGGTCACAGGGAAGTACCAACGCTGATATTCAAAGCTCCATTCAACATGTCTTACAGAGACATGGCAAGTAAGTCCTGAGAACCGGGAACAAGGCAAGGGGAAGATTCAAACTAGGCCCAACCGAGGAAAGAGAATGCCCACGGGCAGGCCACTACCCTGCACACATTTTATGCGGCGGGGCAGCACCTTTGGCTCCACCGCCTGGCAGCCCCAGGAGACCACCCCATGGAGAAATGCACAAGGTGTGGCCAGCTCCTCCCGGTGCACCCAAGTGGCTTCCGAGGGTCAAGGGCAAGCTCTTGCCGGCCGCCTAACCTCCATGGGCGAGTTTGGGGTTCATTCCAACCTGCCGTGTTCACTCCTGGGGCGGAGGAGAGCAGGCAGCAGGGAATTGAAATTGGGCCATGTCTGGGCCCCGAGGTGAACAGCACATGTACACTCCACTTCTCTGTAGCCTGAAAGGCAGCCTCTGTGAGCCACAGATCAGTGCGTTCTCTGGGGCTTTTCCCTACCTTTTTTCCATGTGGAGTATTCTCATCTAACAAAAAAGGTCAAAGTATTCAAGTGGCCAAAATAAAGGCAAGGCTGGAAAAGGCACCACAAGAAACTTCAAGGGAAGCAAGGTTATTACAATCATCACCATTACTATTAATGGAGCGAATATTAATCGCTGAACGTCTTTTAGGAGGCTTATTTCCAAGTGCAGACCTTAATGCATGCTTGGCAGTTTGAGTATCTGAACAGGAGGTGTAGTTTTCATGGGTAAGAAAACAGAGGCCCAGAGAGTTTAAGTAACTGGTCCAAGCAGGGGTCAGAGCAGCTGATAACCAAACAGCTTGCAGCCCCCTGGGTCTGCAGCCTGGAACCCCCATAACTAGGCACCTTCATTAGAACTGAGGGCAGGTCCCAAGGTGAGAAGATACAAAGTGAACTAAACTTAAAACCGCTTTGTAGGACCCCCTGCCCTGCTGTGGGTGTATAAACGGGTACAACCACTTTGGAAAACCATCTGGCAAGGGCTCCACTCCTGACCTGTGTGGGCAGCAAAAGAAGAGTTCAAGAGTGTTCATGGGGCTTCCCTGGTGGCGCAGGGGTTCAGAGCCCGCCTGCCGATGCAGGGAACACGGGTTCGTGCCCCGGTCCGGGAAGATCCCACATGCCGCGGAGCGGCTGGGCCCGTGAGCCATGGCTGCTGAGCCTGCATGTCCGGAGCCTGTGCTCCGCAACGGGAGAGGCCCCAACAGTGAGAGGCCCACGTACCGCAAAAAAAAAAAAAAAAAAAAAAAAGAGTGTTCATGGAAGGCTTCTTCATAAAATTGGAAACAACCCCAGTGTCCATCAACAGGAACATGGACACAGAGATGGTAGAATGTTTCCCCCGTGGAATAATCCGTGACAACAAAACGAATGAACAACTACAGCCAACAACATTGCCGGGTCTCACAAGCTAGTGGCTGACAGAAGGAAGCCAGACACAAAGGGCACAGCTCTGTGACTTGTTTCTACAAGAAGGCAAACTGAACCTCTGGGGCTTAGAAAGCAGGGTCATGGCCACCTTTGTGGAGAAGGCAGAAGATTACACGTCGGGGTGCTCCTGGGGTGCTAACAAGATTCCATGTCATGCATGGTCTGGGTGGTGATTACCTGGGTGGTCCACCTGGTGAAATGCAGAATACACTACTGATTTCTAAGTGTGCCTATATGTCAATATTTAAATATATAGAAACATTCAAACTTATTCAGTGTATTTCAATAAATGATTTTCAAGTATGAAGAATGGGAAAGCAGACTGAAAAACAAACTGGTCTGTGCTCTTCCTACGTGTATAAACACACACACACACACACACACACACCCCCGCTGCCATCCTTACAAGCCACTGGCAGAGGCTCTGGCCAATCACTGAGACCTCATCCTTCTCCCTAAGACATTTCCAGAAAGGGATGGAGGATCTCCTTTGAGTCCCAGGCCTCATCCCTGTCCCTGGGTGTGCTTGTCCGTGGCTGAGTCTCGAGGCTGCCGGTGTAGGCTCACTACCCCAGAACCCATGGTGAGATGGCCTGATGACCTGAGAACCCCCAGCTCTTCCGAGAACGCGTCACCTGAGGCACCCGGCAGGAGTGCCCTCTGGGTCCCAGTTCCCCAGTGCCTCTCTGGCCTGCCTGCCCCCCACCCCGCCCCATCCCGGCACTGCACGAACGCTGGTACCTGCTCCACGCAGGCGCCCTGGGCGGTAGAAAGTGGAGCCGCCCTTCAGTTCTGGGCAGGGGAGGGGATCAGAATTCCTTGTGAACTCATCACATTTTGGCTCTTCCAGTTAGGTTTCCAATAACCACACTAGTGGACGGAGGCACAAGGCAACCTTTTAAATTGTGCCTCCCCTGCCCCGCCCCCAACATTCCCGCCGCGGGACTCACAGTCTAGTACCTGGGTGTGTCTAAAGCGAGGCAAACCCTTTGTTTTCCACCTCTGCCTCCCTAGTGTCCATTTTCCAAATGCAGCCAGCGATCTCTTCAGAAGGTAAATCGAATCGCGCTGCCCTGCTGCCAGAAACCCACCGACACTGGCCCAGCCTCTGACCTCACAGCCTCTGCCGCCCGCTGCTCCCCAAACACCCTTCCCTCCGATGCTCCCCGAAGCCCCACTCCCTCAGAGCCGGCCTCGCTGTGCACTCGGTCTCAGGGGGCCAACACCACCTCCACCCGGCCACACTCCGGCTCCTGACCTTGTGTGCTTTCCCTCGTGGCTTTTTTTTTTTTTTTGCGGTACACGGGCCTCTCACTGTTGTGGCCTCTCCCGTTGCGGAGCACAGGCTCTGGATGCACAGGCTCAGCGGCCGTGGCTCACGGGCCCAGCCGCTCCGCGGCATGTGGGATCTTCCCGGACCGGGGCACGAACCCACGTGCCCTGCATCGGCAGGCGGACTCTCAACCACTGCGCCACCAGGGAAGCCCTCCCTCGTGGCTTTTTATCACCACCTGAAATAAGCTGGTTTATTACCTCACATGCTAACGTCTGCCTCGTTTCCCCAAAAAAACACCCCACAAGAGCAAGGACTTCTGACTCGCTCACCAGCGTACCCCCTTAGTCCCAGAGGGGTGCCTGGCACAGAAAAGACAACCAGTTGATGCCTTTGGGTGAGAGGGAGGGAGGCTGGTGGAGGAGGGATGGAGAGGAGGGCTCACAGTTCACAGGATCGGGCTACTGCTAGGAGCTGAGGGTATTTGCCAGGTACGACCCGGGGCTTGAGAACAAGAAACTGGTTACAGAGGAGACAAGGGGACAGAGAAAAAAACAGTGAGTGTGCGTGCAAAGCATGCATTTCTCAAGAGTGCGCCTGAGTTGGGGCGGGCAGAGGAACACGAGGAGAGGAGTGAGGGTATATTTTGCCCTGAAATATCACTTATTTTGTTAGCTCAAAAAGAGACTTTTGGGGCTTCCCTGGTGGCACAGGGAAGGGAGTCTGCCTGCCAATGCAGGGGACACGGGTTCGTGCCCTGGTCCGGGAAGATCCCACATGCCGCGGAGCGGCTGGGCCCGTGAGCCATGGCCGCTGAGCCTGAGCGTCTGGAGCCTCTGCTCCGCAACGGGAGAGGCCACAACAGTGAGAGGCCCGCGTACCGCAAAAAAAAGAGACTTTTGGAAAACGTCTCAAGTCTTTGGAGTGGAGAACACAGAAGCTGCATTTTGGAGTTCCAGGAAAAAAGGGGGCCAAGACAGATGGCAGCGTCTGTGTGCAGGAATGCAGCTGGGGAGGAAGAGAGGTGGAGCCAGGTAGGATGCCCAGACCAGACAATGGATCGATCTGATCGTTAGCAAAGGGTCGGGGAAAGATAACCAAACACTGGGGCCTCCCGGGATCACAGGTGAGCAGCGTGGTCCACTTCTAAGACGACGTGTTTGCATTCGGACCCATGTCCTCTGGTGACTCTTCTCTTTGCAGCTGCAGAACCTCCCTTTGACCCTCAAAGCACTTAAGCCCAGCTCTCACAAAGCTTCCAAGCAAAGTCCAGTTTGCCAAAAATCCCAAAAGGCAAATGAACGGCAGGTGAGAAATAGCCCCCACCTGGGAAGCACGTCCCGCTGGAGCTTGGGCAGCCAGAGCTGTATTTTGTGGGGAGACCTCCTTTGGGGAATTGACGAAAGGGATGGAAAACGACCTAGGATGCCTCCCAAACAGACTAGAGAAATGACCCAGGGACTTCCAGTTTACCTGTCAGAAATGCCAGAGCTGAGAAGTCTGAGTCCCACATTCACAAAGCCAGCAGTGGAGTCTGAGAATGTTTCGTGAGCGCACAGGCCAGACGGCGTCTGTGAGAGGGCTCTGAAACCCCAGCAGCTAGGAGACAATGCTGCACCCCTCTTCCTGGCGGCTACAGCGGTGGTGCAGTTCGGGGCTCACCGCTGGCCATCAGGCCACATGAGCACCTCCCCAGCAGAGGGACCTGGGCTGGGCAGAGCCTTGGGGACAATTCCAGTCAAGCACGGAACATCTAACCAGCAGCCACATTGCTGCCTTTTGGGGACCACACGGGTGGAGATTATTCCCCTGCCCTGTCATGCTCTGGGCCCAGGAACGTGAAGCCCCCAAATTGAGAAGACCGCATACAGCACATGGGACGGGGCGGTGCTTGTTCTGAATTCTCAGATTCCTTCATGTCATTTCTCCCGCACATCAGGGGAGACGGGTCCCGGGCCTGCCACGCTGTATAACTCCAAGGGCCCCCGTTCACAGAGGGTACAATCAGATACAATGTGAACAGCACCCCCTGGAGTTGTGAGGGTGATCAAGTAATTCTGGCAAGTGCTACCTCCCCCTCGTTTCAGAGATGGAGAATGTGCACTGGCTCAGTAAAGGCTCTGAGAAGTCCTATAGTAAACAAGGTTTTTAAAAACTTGGTTTTATCAAGTAGTTTTTGCCTTCTCAGCCACAGAACCCGCATTTCAGAGAATGCCTCCTAAAATCCCAGGGAACTGGGCTTATGGAGAAAGTACTTAAGAAAAGGCTCCACCAGTAGAAGCAATTTCACTATCTTGGTTCTCAGAGACAGCCTGAGAGCTGACTCGTGTTACTGACCCTCTGGGAGCTCACCCTCACCACGACCTTGAACCTGCCTGTGTTCAGAAAGACACTTAGGAGGCCCCAAAGGGTCTCCATTCTCCACTGCTTTCTCCGTAACACAAACTTCTGTCTGGGGCTACCACAGATACTTAAAGGTTACTCATGACCATGTGAGGCCCACTTGGAATCCGATGCACCACGGAGAACCAGGGATGGACTCCCATTCTCCACCCGAGATGCTCACCACTGGTCTACGATGTGGGATGATGGACAGGGTGAGTGGGAGGGACTGGCACATTTCTCACTCTAGAGACTAAACCAGCGCCGGACAGAGTCCACGGGGGAGAGTGCCAGCCCTTGCTCTGCCATCATTTATTTATGAAGCACCTCTGCCCTGATCCAGCCCGAGTGCACACGTGGAGAGAGGTTCCAGTTACAGCCCCATTCCATTTACCTTCTCACTCGGGTAAGGCATTCTGCACTAGTTGAATTTTCTACATGATAACCCCCTTTCAGGTAAGCACCAAAACTTTATCTTCACCATTTTGGGTGTAAATTGTTCAAAAGTGGATGACACCTTGGTCTCTCTTTTAAAATGGAGCACAGCGCCCCGAACTCAACCTGTGTTTGATTATTCAGGACAGATCAATTATTAACTCAGCAATACCTTGAGGTCAGCCCTGTAAGGCACGCGGGGCAGTCTGACCCTATACTAAGTGGCTCTAAGCATCTTTGCTGGATGCATTTGGGGGAAGTTTTTGAAAGACTGTTTTACTAGAGAGAGGACATGGAAACTACAAGAAGTCACTGAACCCCCAGATAACCCGGATCGTCAAAACTTCGCATAAAGGAAAAGTCAATGGTCTCCGAGTGAGCGCCAAAGGATTCCTGCCGCTGGAGTGTCTGATAACCAGCACCTGGTCTTTGTGATAACTACTGTGGCTATTCTGAAGCTTTCTGCCTTACTTCCTACTTCTTGGCTGGGTTCCTGAGAGGACATTTTCCTAAATTATTGAGGTTTCAGGGTATATCAGATGCTACTGCCGGTAGAGTGGGAGGCCGGAGCTGTGGATGGCCGCCAGCGGTATAGGCTTTCCTTCTCCCATTCAGAAATTCAAACCACCTGTCTTCCTTCTTCTGGCGCCCCCAGGGGAAGGCTGCTCTGCCTGCCCCGCCCTCTCTGTCCTTCACCCGCACCTGGCTGACCCCAGGTGAGTCCTGCCAACACAACTGGCCCTTCCTCCCTGCGATCACAGACCAATGTCACACACATGGCCACTCCAACAAGACTACCGTCCAGCTGGGCCCCCGCCAACAGACTCAGGCGCCTACAGACACACGAAGCTGCCTCTGCCTCTCTTCATTGGTCCAGCCACCCCATCAGCTGGGCTCACCACAACGGAAGCCCGCTGCTTCCCTCCCATCAATGCGCGGCTCTGTTCCACTGGCACAGGGCAGAGATATGCCCGCAGCCTGCCCGCAAGCCTCCATTCATGCTCCCTTCCGAGAGAGCCACTTTTCAACGAGATTTCTCCTTCCCCCGGCCCCATCCCCCTCCCCCAAACACACACAAGAGGGCTATAAAGTGGGATTTTTTTTTTCTTTCCGGGAATAAAAGGTTAGCTTTCCTTCCTTTCTGTTTCCCTATCCTTGGTCTAAATGTGGCAAGTGGAAAGAGTGGAAGCAGTTAAACTGACCCAGTTCGTGACCCGGGGGACACCCCTAGGGCCGGAAGTGCCCTCCTTTGCTCTTTCTGTTGCAATGGTTGTAGGGGAGCAACGAAAACTCCTACCACCCAGCCCAGAACTCCTGCTTGGAGGTGATTCTTGCACAGAGTTGGGTGAGGCCTTAAAGGTTCTTATTCAACTCCCTCAGATTAAGGAGGGGGACACTGAGGCCCAAACAGGTGAAGGAAGATACCCAGGCCGTGCAGTAAACTTGCTGGGGAGATGCTTCAGGGCACCGAACTCACGGGCAGTGAGAAAAACAAGCATCTTACCGTCATCCAGGTAGGTCTGGTCCAAGTTCTGCTCCTGTTTAATGGTCACGCCCGCGGGTAATACTTCCTTTTGGTCACTGACCGGAGGTCCGTTTTTGGCGGCTCTTTGGCTTGTGGCATTCTGCTGCTGAATGACCGTCGGGTAGGAGCCCGGGCTCAGCCTCTGACCTTGACTGACAGGGGGTGGGCCGGGCCTGGTGGTGCCGGGCGCGAAGTTCTCGCAGTACACGATGTGCTGGAACTCCTGGTGGCTTCCGCAGCGCAGCTGCTGGTTGGTGGGCGAGTAGTGGATCACCGGTGAGGCCTGCTGGTTGGCTGGACTGGAGTGGAGCAGGGCCGAGCTCTGGCCCTGGGAGCCAGCGTGCACTAGCACGGAGCGGTGGGCATCCGCGAGGGACAGGGGGGCGGCCATGAGGGCCGGCTGCTGGTAGCCCAGCAGGCTGGGGCTCAGGCTCTTGCTCCGCTGGTAGAGGACGGCCGCTGGGTTCTGCTGCTGGTAGCGGGCGTCGGGGGATGAGAGCCCTGAGCGGAATTGCTGGCAGGGAGCCATGGTGGCCACGAGGCAGGAGGGGGACTCGGCCACCATTGGGTGCTGTGGGTAGTAAGGCTGGCTCCCCAGGCCCCCGTGGGCAGGGCTGCAGATCAAGGTGGGGTCGTATTCATCAGTGGGCTCTGTCTTGATGGCTGGGACTGAGAGAAGAGAAAAGCACACGGGGTGCACCATTCTTAGTGCCACAGGGGTGCATAGAGGATTAGAAGACAGCGGTTAGGAACACGGCCTTAGGAGTCCACAAGGGTGGGATCAAAGATCTAGGCTCTGTCACTTATTAGCCTTGGGCAAGAGGCTCCCTGTGCAATTGTCTTAGGTTAGAAATTTCACCCTGGATGATGATTTTGAACTATAGGTCTTTCTGACAGTGGAAAAGTGGCTGGTGGGTCTGTGTCAGCCCTTGTGCAGCCTTTTCGCCCAGGGGGAGAGCTCGGGGAAGAATGCTTGATGTAAAATTATGCCTCCGCCGCCTCCTCCTGCTCTGGCAGCTCCAGCCCCCTCCCCTGCTTGCTGTCCTTCATCATACTCACCACCAGCTGAAGTATCTGTGCACTTTATGTGCTCACTTATTATCTGAAACCCCCCACTAGAATGTCAGCTCCTCAAAGGGAGGATTTTTTTTTCAGTGCTGGATCCCCAGCACCTAAAACCGTACCTGGCACTCAATCGGCACTCAGATATTTTCTGGACAAAGGAATGACCAAACGGTGACTGTCGGCCTCCTTAGTTTTGTAGTACTTTGGGGGAATGAGGCCTGCTGGCTTGGGCCTCAGTTTCTCCATCTGTTAGCTGGCAGGAACAATCATACCTACCCATGGGGTTGTGGGCAAGATTAAATGAGATATGTATGCACAGTGACTGCATACAGTAAGTGCTCAATGCTTGCTGTTGTTGCTACAATCACTATTACTACTGTGAGTGTTGGTGAGGTCACCGTTCCTCTCTCCCCACCCAGGACAGTCACCAGAATTCGTACTTCTCCGACATCCTTTACCAAAGCATCACCAGGCCCAGGAACTGAGGAATCAGTTTTCTTTTCACTGGAGTAAATGAATTGGTGACAGGACCATAATAAAATTGTGGGGGGAGCTCCCAAATGCTGGGGGCTGGAGGAGGCAAAGGAGTTTCAGCATCTACAGCAAAAACGCAGCTTTGACTCCAACTTCTGAGGAAGCCACTCAAAGACCGTCTCCAGGTACCTGGGCCTCGAGTTCTCACTCGAGCCAAGTTCAGGCAGGTGAGTGCTGATGCCCAGACCCAGAGAAGCCTCATCGCCACGCAGGAGGGGCGACAGCACGTGACACATAATTGAAAACCTCTCTGTTACAAAGGATTGTTGAACTGCGGTCTAGAGCCCTCCCAGAGATTCTCCCCCAGTTCTGGGTCCCATTAGGCCTTTGCCACTCACGGCATGGTACACCAGTCGTGGGACAATGGAACACTCACCGTGCCACACAAACCTGTGGACGCACGCATCCCACCCAAGCCAGGCCCTCACTTTTGTGCTGCCGGCAGCCCAGAGGCTCCATGTGAAACTGTCACAGGTTGGAAATTACACCCTGGCTGACATTCTCAGATTGTAGACTTCCTGGAAAGGCTGCTGGCAGGCCTGTCTCAGCCTTGGGAAGTTTGTAGCCTCTTTCTGCAGCCCTAACCACAACCCAACATATCAGTAATATCAGTATTACTTATGATCTGAATCTCCTTCCATCAGTATTATCTTTCATCTGCATCCCCTGTTAGAACATCGGCTCCAGGAGGGCAGGGATTTTTGTTGTGTTCACTCTTGTGTCTCCAAGCTAAAACAGTGCCTGACACTCAGATATTTTCTGGACAAATGAATGAATGCAAAATGGCTCTCGTCGCCCTTCTTAGGACTGTAGTGCTTTGTGAGAACGAGGCCTCCTGGCCTGGTTATCCGCCCGGCAACTCCATTTGGCCACCAGGTGACCACCTGATGTGGGGTCCCTAAGATTCCACATTTTAGGGCATATTCACCTTCTACCCCTATTGTGATCAAATCTAAACCAGGGATAGGAGTCATCAGCTTTGCCACCTTCTGGTGAACAAGTCTACATGTGCCCCATTATTATTCTGCCCTCGCAAGAAAATATTAATAACAACAATAGTTAATATTGTTGATGTGCGCCATCCTGAGCACTTCATGTGCATTTGATTTACATAACTCTTATAAGGAAGGCGCCATTTGACAGATGAGGAAACTGAGGCTCAGAGAGGTTGAGTCACCTGCCCTAGGTCACCCAGCAGATCGCGTGCATCCTCACCCAGAGGCCGATGCTGCCTCTCCACACACGGGGGCCTGCGGAGAGAACTTCTTACCTGGATGGTAGGTAAAGTGCTGAGGCTGACTTCGTTTTCTTTTCCCGTTAATGACGTAGAAGTTCACCTTCACTGATGTCCGAATGTGCTTGTTCCGATACTCAGGGATCTCAACGAAAAGCATGTTCTGAAAGAAAGGAGTTGTCAATAATTTAACTGCAACCACATCTAAGTTGCCATCCAAGGTCCTAAGCACAGTGAACCAGCCCATCTAGAAGGACTCGTGGCGGGGGGGGGGATAAATTGGGAGTATGGCATTAACAGATGCACACTACCACATATTCAGTATAAAACAGATAAACAACAAGGAATTACTGTATAGGCCAGGGAACTATATTCCATATCTTGTAATAACCTATAATGGAAAAGAATTTTTAAAAGAAGAATATTGATATATACATATACATAACCGAGTCACTTTGTTGTACAATGGAAACACACACAATATTTTAAATCAATTATACTTCAATAAAAATAAAGAAATAAATAAAAGTAAAAGGACTCGTGACACGTTCCGTACATTTACAGGCAAAATTCTAATTAAGGGGAAGTTGACTTTTCAGCTGCAGCAAAGAAAGACTTACCACTTACTCTATCAAGGTATATGAAGAGGTCACTGCTACAAATCAAAAGGGCCTGGTGCTCAATAAACATGTAATTCATTCATCAATTCAATACCCACTGAGTGCCTTTTAGGTCCAAAGCACTGGGACTTTGATGAAGGAAGGGGAAAGAAGAGGGAAAGAGAGCACGAGGGAGGTGGGGGAGGGGAGGACAGGGCGTCCGGTCGTCGTGTCCGCGTGCTTACAGGCTGGCTCTTGTCTTTATCCACCGTGGCTTCCATCTCCCAAATCTGCTGCCCATCTGGAAAAATTTTAAAATGACAGACTTTGAAGGAACTATTAGCAACTGAGAATTTAAGACAAAAACTCACCAACTTATATATATCTTGGCTTACGTGTTAGACGATTTCAGTAAAGTACACCTGTGCGTTTGCATTATGGATGCATATATGTACATATATGTATTTTTATTTCTATAAATGCATATTTGTTTTTGCAAAGAGAAGGCACCTTGACAACAGAAAACTGGGCAACAATACAAGATAAGGGAAAAAATAGAAATTGCCCATCGTCCCAATACCGCTATCTTTTTTCTCTATATTTGAATGTCTACATATATTTCTTTCTTTTAAAAACAACCAAGTATTGTTATACGCTTTACTTGCTAATACGCTTTGTTCAACCAAAGACTATTTCCAAAACACTCTGCATATGCCAAGACTGTCACAGGGGCCCCATTACAGATCCCTGGCTGTCCCAGACATGACTTCTTCATTGTCTGAGAACACAGGTGGCTCACATATTCTGTCCTAAGAGGCTTAAACAATGTCCTGGCTCGTGAGGCCTTGGAGTGAGTGGAAACACAGGCACCCACCCTTCACCTTTCAGTCAACAGAGAGCCTGGCTCTCATGTGACTCATTAAAACAGGCGCTGAGAGGTTTGCTCAGGGGTAAACCCTCCTCCCCTGGAGCAGGGCACTGGTTCCCCAGTTCGGGGCCAACAAGTTGGGCCAAACAAAACTCTGCATTTGCAAATAACAGATTTTTTTTGCTGACCACCTACATCGGCCAGTGGCAGTTTTCGGCTGAAACAAATCATTTCCACAAGTGTTTCCAGGGTGTTTTGTGGAACACTCGCTCTGAAGAATATTAAATGGGTTTATGACAAAGGGAAGCAAGTTCTACCAGCTAGTAAGAATTTGGAGAAGGCGGAGTCAGAGTCAAGTGGGTTTCTTTACTGCAGGATTTCTCAGAGCCTTTAATCTGCTCAGGTGCAGCATTAACTCTCCAAGGTGGGCTGCGTATGCATCATGTCCTGACATTTAGCCAAAGCGTTCCCGCCTCTTTGTAAGCACTATTAGCAGCCTCTGTGACAGGTTAGATTTGAACCCATATAGTCTCAGCTCTTAAGCGTCACCCAAAGAAATCGGGTTTCTAAGCATTATTTGAACTTGTATAGGACATATTTCCCCAAATAATAACTAATAAAAGATCTTGTGATTGCTACCAGAGCTAATGCAATCTAGATGATCTGAAGAAAGAACAAGCGCTGAGCCAGTTGGAGCCTTCCCCAACAAGTCAGTCTGCAAGTCTTGGCCCTACAGTTCTACTCACTGCAATCCCCGAAATGACTAAGGAAGACACAGCTTTACGTCCAAAGGGAAGAGGAAAACATGGTTAGTGTACCGACTCTCGCTATGGTGTGAGATCCCTGAGGGAGGGACCGAGTTATAGCTGTCACGGTCTCCCCAACACCCAACATACTGTAGGTGCCGAGTAAACATCTCACGTCTGAGCATACAAAAGTGTCAGCAGCTCCAAAGGCTGCTCATGGGGCCAGGATGAAGCCAGGAGCTGACACCAGCCACTGCTCAGAAGGAAGCAAGAAAGGATAGATGGATAGATGTCAAGGAATTTGAAGTTCAGTCATCAAGATAGGGTATTTCCAGTGTGTAAAGCCCGGGACAGAACTCTTCAGAGAAAATCCTCATTTCTTTATCAAAGACAGGTCAAAGGTCATCCAACAGAGACGGTATGAGCTAGGCACGAGTGCTCATCAAAAAACCACGTCTCGGGCTTCCCTGGTGGCGCAGTGGTTGAGAGCCCGCCTGCCGATGCAGGGGACACGGGTTCGTGCCCCGGTCTGGGAAGATCCCACATGCTGCGGAGTGGCTGGGACCGTGAGCCACGGCCACTGAGGCTGTGTGTCCGGAGCCTGTGCTCCGCAACGGGAGAGGCCACAACAGTGAGAGGCCCACATACCGCAAAAAACAAACAAAAAAAACCCACGTCTCTATTCACTAACTGCAGTGCAAGCTCTAAGTCAGAAGATCAAGTAATAAATTAATTGAGGAAATGAACAGCATGTCGACGTCTGGTGTGTCACCCTCCCCCTAGCCTCTCAGTGGCTGAACTGAGTTCTGCCACTGATGGTACCATGGCTCTTTGGGTTTGGTTCATTACCACGTACGCGCGTCACTCACTTAGAAAAGAAAGGCCCATTTTCATGTCTCAAAATTGGGAGGAGAGAGCGAGAAGTACCCAGAAACGTGATTGGGAAGTATTGAGCTGGGTCCATAAAGCTGCCACCCAGCTCTCTTCCTTGACTCACGCCAATAAGCGGGAGATGAAGCATAGAAAATACAAAATGACGGTGCGATGAAAAGGGTGTCACCGTGAGGAGAGTCCTCAAAGTCCCTTCCCCTGGTCTAAGGACCCGAGAGAAATGGAAAGGAGCCCTTCTCCCCAAATTTCACACTGTCTCCATCTCCGGTGAGTGTACATAATACCCAAAACGCCACGCAGCAACAGCCATAGAATTCTAGGGTACAGGTGCTAGACAGTAGCCTTAAAAATTAGCCAGCCGAACACCATCAGATAGGGAAACTGAGGCCCAGAGAAGGAAGGGGGGGTGTCCAAAGACATGCGGTAGACAGTTATTAAACCAACAACTGGCACAGTCCAATAACAAAGGGAATGCTTTCAAGGAAAGAAGCTGAAGGTTACTAAGCAGAGAGAAGATGCCAGCTTCCTGGGAGGCTGGAGAAAGGTCCTACATAGGGACGATCTTTTTATGTCGCATCCACCGCATAGGTTCACGCACATCTTCTCAAACCTTTCCCTGCTTCCCCTGTGCCTCCAGAAATACCATCTAAAATCCCACGGCGGCCTTGAAGGCCCTGCCCCACCTTGCTCCTGCCTCCGTTCCAGCCTCTTGGGGCACCATTCTCACCCCTCCTACTACTTTTTTTAAAAGCCAACTGGCCTCACCCCAGAGCTCTGGCTTGTTTTGTGGCCTATAGTGTGGCTTAGCAGCTTTTTAATTAGCTGCTGCCATTTCAAAATGAGATTTCACCAGAAAATGACGTTTTTGCTCCTGAAAAAAAAAAAAAAAGAAAATTCAGATGGTCTGGCCACTCTGGGCACCCCCGACAGGAACTGGACCACGGCGGCCTCTCCGGATGGTGCTGCAGGTGCCACCTCACCACAGCCCCCTGCCCTGGCCCGCACATCTCCCATCTACCTTCCAGGCCCTACCTTAGTGGACCTTTGAGAGACAGGTACCTCTCCCCACACCGTGACGAGGGGAACTTGTCAGGGCTCTGCAGAAAGGCCCTCCACTGGGATGTGCCCGAGGTTTTCTCAGGACTGTACGACATTTTGGCCAGAAGAAGCCACCGCCCAATATCATCTCAGGCAGCGTCCCACTCTGCTCCTGTATACCGCCACCCCCCCCCCCAAAAAAAAACAAAGACAGACCCCCAGCCCTTTCCTATCTGTCAGGACAGGAAAACTCGCTTCCCTTCCTCCTGGACCACAGGCCCCTTGCTCCAAGGACCTGACCTTCTCTTTGCTTCAAAACCAGAACCACGTGCCCAGGAGGCCCTTGGCCACCACAAAGCCCAACAAGGGCCCCGGTGTGTCGACACGGGGCTCCCAGCGTGGGCTGCAGAGGGTCATCCCTCCACCCGCTCACTGAGAAGCCCTCGCACCGCCATCCCCCGAGCCCCAGCCTGGCAGCCAGGCGGCCACACCCCAAGCTCCAGATGTCTGCCCGGGAAAGCAGCCTGTGGGGTTTCGGAGGAAATGCCTACTCACCCAGCGTCCTCCAGCGACACGTGTACTGGAGCCCCCAGCGTTCTCGGGCGTGTTCCGTTGCCGAAACAGACTTCCCCTCTATGGGTCACCAGAATGCTCTCCATTTTATCCTACATACCCCAAACTCCGGAGCGGACAGACCCAGCTTTGAATCCCTCCTTGTGTTGCCCCCAGTTAGCTGTGTGAGCTGGGATAAGATACTCTACCTCTCTTTGTCTCTTATCCAAAATATGGGGATAATCAGAGCACCTACACATCACAGGTTCATTCCAAGAGAAGAGACCCAGACAGAGTATAAACATTCAACAGACATTGGCAAGCATTAGCAGCAGGGCTAGCAGCAACAGATGATATAAATATTGGCTCCTTTATCATTTTTTTGCATTTGTTCCACGATTGAAAAAAAACACAAGCATTTTTCAATCAGAAAATAATAAAAAACATTCTCTGATTGCAGTTATAAATACATTTGCCTGCAGGCATGGGCTGGAGGGAATTTACAAAAGGACAATGTCTGTTACAGGAGACAGGTGGCATGGTGCCTGAGTTTCTTTCCTTTCAAAAATGGGTGTTTACACCATTATCTCAACTTTTTAAAAGCCCCAAGGGCAGCTTCAGGCATCTAGCCTGGCTGTGCCTCTCCCGTCCCTGCACTCCGTTCTGAACAAACCAGCCCTCAACGGGAAGTGACAGCTGCCCTTGCGTCCTTGATGCTACATAGCATATGGAAGACACAACAAGGGGGCTGGTCTCTAAGGGGAGCATGCGGCTTACAAAACACCTCAAGGCCATTCCTGGGCTCTTCTTCCATCCCCCACCCCGCATGAAATCCCAACTCATTGGTCCTGGGTTTCACCAAGAGAACATACTAATCCCATCCTCTGAATGGACCTTCCAGGAGGCAGTGGAATTCACAGTAAACGCTGGCAGGACTCTCTCAGCCTGATGTCACTCTGACTGGGTTCAAGTCCCATCACTGCCATGTACTTGCTGTGTGGCCCTTGAATGGTATCTTAACCTCTGTGCCTCAGTTTCCTCATAGGCCAGACAATAAACTTAATTTCTTGACTTCAAAGGGCTGTGGTAAGAATTCAAATAGAAATTGTACGTAAAATCCTTAGCAAAATGCCCAGCCCACAGTGAGCACTGTTATCACTATTATTATTTTAGAATTTGGTATCTTAGGTCCAACTTTAAGGAGAAAGAATTGGCTGGCCATCTCAACCCCAGTATTCTGGTGGGTATCACAGCTTCTCGTTTCAGTTCTTTGCACTACACTTCTCATTGCAAATAAATAAAATGGCCATAGAAAGTATTCATTGATAGGGACAGACTGAATCGATCATGGGCCATCCATACTTGGTATGGTATAGAAATAGCTTCAAATAAGGACGGTCATGTTTTCTGACCTAGAAATGCATCCCTGCTATATTAGAAAGCAGAATTTTTTTTCCTTATTTCTTTTTTTTTGGCTGCGTTGGGTCTCCGTTGCTGCACGCGGGCTTTCTCTAGTTGCAGTGAGCAGGGGCTACTCTTTGTTGCAGTGTGTGGGCTTCTCATTGCGGTGGCTTCTCCTGTTGTGGAGCACAGGCTCTAGGCATGCAGGCTTCAGTAGTTGAGGCACACTGGCCCTAGGGCACGCGGGCTTCAGTAGTAGTGGCGCACGGACTTAGTTGCTCCGTGGCATGTGGGATCTTCCCGGACCAGGGACTGAACCCATGTCCCCTGCACTGGCAGGCAGATTCTTAACCCTTGGGAAGATTCTTAATCAGGGAAGTCCTAAAAGCAGAATTTTTAAAGTGTAGCAGACTAGTACATGAGGCATGACATCACTTTGTGAGTCTATAAACATCTCTGCTCATGCTTAAGGAACCTGTGCCCCAAGCTGCCTGGATAGGCACAACCCCACGCCTGGGACTGGATGGATGGGGTGAGACCTTCACATCTTCCTTCACATGATTTAAGAAACATGGTAGAATTATGGGCGATTTTAATTGATGTGCATTTTTAAAATAAAGTTTTTCTCTTAAGAAAAAAGTATATTGCAACTGCCTGTTGATTTGTCTGTCTCCCAGGAGCCCCCTGGGGCCACGATCTTAGAGGGAGGCTGGGCATGGACCCCCAGTGTGGATTAAGCTCCTACAGCACAGCAGGCCCCCTGCAGGCTGCTGGGGCCTTGACACAAGCCACACATGCCCTCTTGCCCTCAATGACCCCCAGACAAGGAGGCAGGGCCCTGGGTCCCACCGGAGCTCAAGAGAGAAATGGATTTGAGGTTCCTCACCTCTGCTGGGATGGGGACACTGCCTCCTTCCTCAGCTTCCGACCCCCGACTCAGCTCCGGATACACTGGCCTCCTCTATCCCTCCAACAACCATGCCTGCCCTTCTCCATACCTCACCAGGACCAGTTCCTCCCCATCCTTCAGGTCTGGCTCAGGGAGGTCCCCCCATCCTCTGTCAGTTTCTTCTCCTACCTTCCACTCTCTGACATCATTTTATCAGCCCACTGGTTTTCCATCTCTCTCTCCTGCTAGGCTGGGGGCTCCCGGAGAGCAGGGCCACATGGCGGTCTTGTTCTTGGCTTTCTCCCCAGCACTACGTGTCTGGCCCTTAATAGATGCTCAATAAACAATGGGGGGGCTTCCCTGGTGGCGCAGTGGTTGAGAGTCCGCCTGCCGATGCGGGGGACGCGGGTTCGTGCCCCGGTCCGGGAAGATCCCACATGCCGCGGAGCGGCTGGGCCCGTGAGCCATGGCCGCTGAGCCTGCGTGTCCGGAGCCTGTGCTCCGCAACGGGAGAGGCCACAGCAGTGAGAGGCCCGCGTACCGCAAAAAAAAAAAAAAAAAAAAACAATGGTGGACTAAATGAACAAACTGACCTCATATTCCCAAGCGCTCAGCCCACAGCCAGAGCTCAGGAAGTGTCTGACTACTGGCCTCTCCAGCAAAAAGACCCCACAAAGAGAAATCACCGAACCCTTGTTGAAGAGTCCTTTCTGTGAACGGACTGAGAAGGAATGAGCCTGGAGTACAGATGCAGACAAGGAGTCAAACTCAACCAGAGCCGCTCAGCCCGAGTTCGAGATGACCCACCTCCGGATCCTACCCCAGGTCTGGGACTTGGAAAACCCGCCCAGGACAGAAGAGGCTCAAGAAGACCAAGTCTGCTTCTCCTGCTCTGGCTGAGATGAAATAAAGGACTTCGGTCTTTCAAGCAGATGTTCGGGCAAACTTCCCCTGTCCTAAATTAACACGGGCTGGCAGCCAGCACAAAACAGGCTCTTCCAAGTCTTTACTCAGAGGCGAAGAGAAAAGAGCCAATTTCTTTGGGCAAAGAGGTTGGGTCTAGAGAAGACTTAGCGAGACTCTGCAAGAGAAAAAAAAAATGGGGTGGGAGGAAGCGCATGGCCCAAGTAACACCACAGCCTTTGTTTTAACTTGGCCGCGGTGCCAGGGGAACAATGCCTCAATGGCCAGTGCGTCTGTGGATGGAGGGCCCCTGTACTTGGGTTTGCTGAGTGGATTCTCTTTGCAGGCAGCTCTTGAACCCTACGATGGAGCAGAGCAGCAGGAAGCAGCAGGGCTGGCGCTGGATCCGGGCTACAGCCTTAGCAGTCAGCCTCGTGTCAGCAACGGGCTCGTGTCAGCACTCACAGCAGAAACGCGCACGCTTTCAGGAGGAGGAAAGCAATCCGTCCTCACTGGGGCCGTGAGCGTGCCACCGGGCTCGAGGCAAACGGAGAGGAAATCAAAGTGTCTGCTTGGGTTAGGAAACTGTGTGTGACGCTTCCCAGGCCTGGCCCTGCTTTTTAAAATTAGCTAGATGAAGATGGTTGAAGTCATTTCAGTCTGCTCTTTACGACTGCTAACTAGCAGGAAAACGCATGCTCCCTGGATGCACGGGCTTAACGAGCCCAGCAGATGGGGGGACTGGGAGTGGCCCCTTAGTTAGGATTTCCCCCACCCGAAATGGTAGCACTGCCCCTGTGTATTTCCTGAGAGCTGGAGAGGAGTGCCTTGATTCCCACACCTCCCACTCTCCTCCTGCCCCGCCACTTCCTGGTGGGCTTACCTGCCCTGTCCCACAACTGCAGCCGCTGCTCAGTCACCTCCCAGCTTCCACTTGTCCCTGCACCCAACCCCCAAAGACCATTCTCCATCCAGATTGCCAGAGCAACCTTAAAAATGTAAATGAGGGCTTCCCTGGTGGCGCAGTGGCTGAGTCCACCTGCCGATGCAGGGAACACAGGTTCGTGCCCCGGTCCGGGAGGATCCCACATGCCGCAGAGCGGCTGGGCCCGTGAGCCATGGCCGCTGAGCCTGCGTGTCCGGAGCCTGTGCTCCGCAACGGGAGAGGCCACAACAGTGAGAGGCCCGCGTACCGCCAAAAAAAAAAAAAAAAAAAAAAGGTAAAAATGTAAATGAGATCATGACACCCCCCTGCTTAAAAGCCTCCAAGAGCGACTCGCTTTTGGAATGAAATCCAAACTCCTCGCCACGCCTACATGGCCCAGCATGACCTGACCCCCCCCTCCCTGGCGACCTCTCCAGGCTTGACTGGTGTCACACTCCCGCTCACTCTCACCCTGCACCAGCCACCTGGGTCTGCTTTCAGTTCCCCAAACACCCCAAGCTCATCCCCATGCTGAGACCCTGGCACGGGGCAGTTCCTTCTGCCCTGGACACTCTTCTGACCATCCACATGGCTCCCTCTTTCCTGCCTTTAGGGCTCTGCTCAAAGCCACCTCTTCAGGGAAGCCCTCCCTGACTGCACTGTCCATGGTTGCCAGATTTAATAAATAAAAATACAGACCGTTCAGTTAAATTTGAATTTCAGAAAATGATGAATACTCTTTTAACTACCAGTTTGTCCCAAGCTCTGTGCCACTGCACAGGACATACTCATACTAAAGAAATGCACTGCTTGAGATTCGAAATTAACTTAGCATCCTATATTTTTCTCTTAACTTCCAGCCCCTTTGCTCTTGCTCCTGGGACTGGTTTCCCTGTCTTCACAGCACTCGCCCTGTCTCAAAGTGACCGGCTTATAAACAAGTTTGAGACTGTCCACCCGCTGAGAGCAGGGATCTCGTATGTCATATGCCCCCAGTGCCTGGCACAGAACGTGCACACAGCAGGGGTTTAATAAACATCTGGGGAGCAACTAAGGCAGTCCTGGGGGCTGAGTGAGCAGAGGAGTGAGGCTAAAAGAGCAACAACAGGTCATTTACATAGAGGCCGGATTTCAGCTCATCTTTCATGCCTCCAGGGGCACCTCTTCTCAGCGATGGGCTGTCATCTCTAGATGTCCCACGCCAGCTCACACAGTCACCCTGGGAACCGGGAAGTGGGAGTTTGGGAACCCGCCTTCCTCTGATGTGCCCTGTCACCTCAAGGAAGTCTGCCAATCTCCCTCAGCGAGTTGGCTTCCCATCTGTAAGATGGGGCCACGGGGCGGGCCATTAGTCATGTTGCCTCCACTGTATCGGGTGTGACAGCAGGAGTCTGAAGGGTCAAGGCTGAGAGGAGGGGAGAGACGCACCCGTGCCAGGAAGGATTCTTCTCCCAGACAAGAAACCAACACAGGCCTGCCTTCCCCACTCCCTGTTAAGTAAACTGAGCTCCCAGAGGACACATGGAAGGTCAGCTGACATTTTCCGGGCACCTCCTATGGCCCGACACTTTCAGATCCTTGATCTCCTTTTATTGCTGAAATACCACCAACACCATTTTAGAGATGGGGAAACTAAGTCCCAAAGCACATAATATGAGGCCTATCCCGGCTTCAAGCCAAATCTGCTGGGTGATCCAAAATCCAGCCTGCTGACCCCTTAAATACACACAATTTTTACTTAAAAAAAAAAAAGTATGCAACCACAACTGTAGGGGGAAAAAAAGAATAACACAAGAGGGTGTCAGGCCATTCAGTAATAAAAGATATCATGATTTTCTTGACGGAGGTGGAAATTCCAGCCTGCTAATTGCAAATTACAGAACGTCTGTTGGCGCCAAGAACAATCTCTGATGGTGGAAACACTAGGACCCGAGTTAATTAGAAAACATTTCTCTGTGTCCTCTTTTTCAGGCATTTAAACAGAAGGATCCTTTCACTCCAAAGTCTGTTCTCGCATGCAAGAGGACTGGAGTTTGGGCAAATACTCAGCCCTCTGAAAATAAGACCATTTTCTCTACCTCCAGTGGGGCTCCCGAGTGGCGATCTGGCCTCTTTGGAGGAAAGCTCTGTGTCCCAGCCAGCTGTATGCAAGGGGTGGGCTCCAGCTCCGGGGGCCAGTGACACCGTGGACGTGCGTCACCGAGGGCAAAGGTCTACAGAGCCTTAGTCATGGGCAAGCCCAGCTTGGAGTCTGACCTCTCCCAGTGGGAAGACCAAAGCAGAGGGACTCCCAGACCAGGTCAATTTTTTCAGAAGACACCAGACCGGGTGAAGCCCAACCCACGGAGAAAAACAGGTGGGAAGAGGAGGTGTCTTCTCTAAGCGAGTTCCAATGTTTCCAGGGCACTAATTCATGGAAAAGTACTTAATTTAGCAAAAAATTTTTATTTTAAGCATATGCATTTGTATTTATTAAACAAAGCTCAAAATACAACCTCTGGGAACCTCCAAGTCATAAAGTGACTCACATTAGGATATGATGACTCAGTGGGAAAGAGGGAATTCCACCACCCACGCCTCCTTTCTAAAAAATCAATTTGCCCTCTCAACAGGTGATAGGAGCCTCTGCCATCAGAGTGGTCCAGAAAATCGTCCAACAAAACAAAACACAAGCTCTCTTCAAACAATTTAAGTTTCAAAGCTGAGTAATCCGACGAGGGCAAGTTTCCAACCTACGCCCCCGCGGGACACAGAGAGCCAGGGAGCTACTTGGCTGGGGCCGGGGGCCTGAATTAAGAAAGATTTACCAGCTGAAAAATTCCAAAACCCTGTGTCATGTGGAGGAACCTTCCAAAACATTGGATCCCACCCAGGCGCAGCGAGTCGCTCAAAGCCATGGCAACCCGGTTTCCGCTGCCACATCACTTTTATTTTTGTGTCCTTAGATTTTTTCCTGTTTTGCAATGTTTTGCTGGGACCCCCGACTCCGCCTGAGGCCTGGGTGGCCGGGCGCCAGGGTTACCAGCTGAAGTCAGGAACAGCCTGGACTTCCCGGCGTGACCTTCGCCTAGAAGGTTACACATTTTTTAAATTTCACAGAATATATAAAGGCTTTTCAGCAATGACTGAAAATGGTAAATAGGAAAGACGCTGATCGTTCTGCTGGGTTCCTCTTTGTCCTCTTGGATGTGCCTAGAGAGATTCCTTGGGGATTGATGATAAATGTTGCCTGGGATTCCAGCTCTGTTACCTGCTGTGAGCTGACCTGGGGCCCATGGCTTGACCTCTGTGAGCCTCAGTTGTCTCATCTGTAAAATGGGGGTAATGCACCTGCCTCTCGGGGCCAGTATGACTATTAAAGGAGAGGACACATTCATTCAACAACATGTATAAGCACCTACTAAGTGCCAGGGGCTGTTCTAGATGCTGCACATACAGCACCAAACACCACATCCCCGTCCTCAAGGAACTCTGACGTGGGAGACATCAGAGACAAGATGATTCCAGTAGAGCTAACTACTACTGGGAAAACAGGGCAGGGCAATGGGACAGAGAGGGACAGGGCTGTGGCAGAGGCTGAACAACTTCAGAGCAGTTGGTCAAGGAGGGGCTCCTTAAGAAAGTCACCCTGAGCTGAGACTTGTAGGAGTAGGAGGCCACAACCCACCTGTGACAGAAAGGAGTGTGGGGTGTTTGAGGACAGAACGAAGACGGTGTAGCTACGGCCAAAGGAGCAAGAGGGTGAGTCAAAAAAGCTGAAATCAGAGAGACGGGCAAGGGCCAGCACATACGGGCTCCTGGAAGTCATGCAAATGATTAAAAATGGTAATAAAAACAATGTAATAATCATTACTATTACTGCTGCTATAAATAAGATGCCATTTTCCAAAACACCGAGCTTTTCTAACTTAAGAAACACCACGCTACCCCTCTCCTACTGTGTTTCCACCGTCCTCCAATTTGTCATCCTGCTGGAGTGGAACTGCCAATTCCATCTCAGTCGACGGCTATAAAAAGAACTTTGGAGCTGGTGGTGCCGATGACCCAACAGGGGGGCTAAGATTAGCCCAGGAGGCTGTCCACCTTTCCTTAATGTGAGAACCAGCTGGGGTTCCCCTTCCTTGGAAAACTTCAACTGTTCCACTCCGCCCCACCTCGCAGCGGCCCTGCTGGCCAAACTGTCCATGGAGATGGGAACGGGGCTGCGTTTTGGAAAAAAGAAGTTGAGCAACAGGGATTCCCCCTGCAGAAGGCAGTCCTGGGCTGGGAGGCAAGTTCTTGGGGTCAAAAGAGCAGGGCTGGCTCCCTGCAAACACAAGGCAACTCCCCACTCTGTCTGTCAGAGCCACCCGGAGCCAGACATCCCACGAGAGAAGCCCACCACTTCTCTGAGGGCCCAGGGACACCTCAGACACCCTGGCTTGTCTGTTGGCATCGATCCAGGGACCGTATTCACCCCAGGTTCTCGTACATTAGGCATGCCACAGTCCTAAATGGACCTACCTGGCCTCGGTGACTTGCTGCAGAATTCAAGAGTCCACCTCATCACAAAATGGTTCAAGTCAGTGGCTCAGAGCAGCTAACGGATCTTCAGACAAATTAACCTGGTTCTGAACTTTTTCAAAGTAGAAAAGCTGAATGATCAAGGATACAGATTGTAGAGCCAGGCTTCCTAGGGGCCAACCCAGCACTGCCATTTACCAACTGTGGGATCTTCGATAAGTTATTTAACCTCTCTGTGTTCAGTTTCTCATCAGAAAATAGCTATCTTGTAGGGCTGCCACGAGGAATCAGATTGTTACTACATATAAAGTGCTTAGAACAAGGCCTGGCACATAGTTTATTATTACTTATTCTTGTTTTTCAATGTCTCTTGGTTCCATGAGATAAAATCGTACCCATCCTTGTCCTTCCACAGCCAAGATATGATGATGATGATGAGAATAATAATAAAAGCTGACATTTAATGAGCATCCGTAAGGTGCTAAGCTCTATGCAAAGAGCCTAAACTGTATCATCTCATTTAATCTTCTTGTCTCTCAAGTGAAGTAAATCATCTGTATTTTACAAAAGAGGAAATATTGGCTCAGAGAGGTGACATGACTTACCCAGGATGACAAAGCTACCAAACACAGATCATGGGTTCAAACCCAGGCCGTCTGACCTCAGAGCTATGCTGGTAACCGGTGCAGCTTACAGCCTCCCAAAGTCTGCCTGCCAGGCCCGCACTGAGGCAGTGTGTGTCCAATAAACGATGTCTATGGCCTAAGCAATGAGAATACTGGAGAAACCGTAAAAATAACAACGAACACTCCACAAGCACGCCCGACGTGCTGAGTGCCCGCTGCTTGCTTATGCGTTTAACTCTGGGAGGGCAAGACTGTTATTAACTCGCTCACTGGAATCTGAGGTCCAGGGAAACTGAACAACAGAACGATGCTGTATAATCTGCAGGTGAGTCCGCTAACTCCTCCAGGCTTAGCCACCTGCCTCCCGCGGGTGTCCGGTTCGATGAGACAACATGCGGAACGCAGCAGGCAAAGGGCCCGCCCACAGACAGGCTTCAATCAGAGAAAACTATTATCATTCCTCTTCTTATTAACATGCAATTTTTCAAAGTTGAAACAGACTCTGGGTTTTCCTCCCTTCAAGAGGTAAACTGAAATTTCTTCTGAAACCAAGAGAAGGAAAGCTAGAGAGTAAATGCCTTCCAGCCAGCCAGCCATCCAGCCATCCAGCCAGCCAGCCAGCCAGCCAGCAAATACCTACTGGAGGCCCTTGAGTAGACCTCACAAGCTCTCTAGACAGTTTAAAGCTGTCTGGCTCCTAATTCCACAAGGAACTTGGTAGCACCTGGCCTCCAAGCCATCCCTGCACACTTCCAGCAGCCCCTCAAAGAGACTGCCAACCTGGACACAGAGAACAAGATGTCTGTATATTACTAGCATTTCCCCTCTGCCGATAAGGTGCCTTGAAGCCACACACTTCTTGTGAAAGTCAGCAGACGGCCAGCAGGATGATTTCCTGGTCCTGGAGATCCATCAGGTAATGTTTACTTGGCCATTTACATTTCATGCCACTCTCCTGCTCAAGAACCCACCATGACTCCCTATTACCTTACTCACGTGCAGACTAAACCAAAGCCATGTCTCTACCTGGCATCAGGAGACCTCTCTGCTCTGGGCTCCGCCTGCTCATCAAAGCACTTCCTGGTGATAACCAGCCTCTACTCCAGCCACACAGGTTTGCTCTCTGTCTCATGAGAGCCTAGAAACTTCTTGCCACGAGACTGGTTCCACCGCCTGACAAAGTCTCCTCCAAAATGTATCAAGACACTTAAAAATGTGCACGCCCCTTGAACGCACTACACCACATGTAGGCCTCAACCCTAGGAAATAACAGTAACAAACAGCATTAGCTAATACACATCAAGCACTTACTATATACAGTTGGCCCTCCGAATCCACAGGTTCCACATCCATGGATTCAACCAACCACAGATAAAAATATCCCCCCAAAAATTCCAGAAAGTTCCAAAAAGCAAAACTTGAATTTGCCATTCACTGGCAACTATTTACATAGCATTTACCTGGTATTAGGTCTTATAAGTAAGCTAGAGTGATTTAAAGTATATGAGAGGATGTGCATAGGTTCTATGCAAATACTACAGCACTGTATACAAAGGACTTGAGCATTTGCAGAGTTTGGTATCCACGGGGATCCTGGCACCAATCTCTTGCAGATACTGAGGGACAACTGTACCAAGCATTTATGAACTCTTAATCGTATGACCACCCTATGAGGTAGAACTGCCACCATTCTCTTTATACAGAGAAGGAAACTGTTGCCCAGAGAGGTTAAGTAACTTGCCCAAGGTCCCTCAGCTAGAAAGCAGTAGACCTGGGCTTCGAACACAAGCAGACTGGCTGGAGAACGTGAGTCCTTACCTAGCTGACCAAAGGAATATCGAGGATGTTCATCACTGAGTTACTTACAATAGCACAGAGTTGGAAGCAGCCTAACATCCAATAAAGGGAGAATGGTTAAATAAAGTACTGGACAACCATATGACAGATGCAATGCACCCACTTACACATCTGCGTTCCTCTCCCCTCACGGCGCCACCACAGCCCCTCAAACCCGCAGGGACTGACCACATGCCTTCTGAACCACTCAAACCCACCTGTCCGTCTCCCCACTGCCACAGCCTGACTTGATGCCCGTTTTTTGTGGGGTTCTTTTGGCAACGGCTTCGTCAAACTTCTTTAAAACCACCTGCCTTCTGTCATGCTTCCAAAGTGTAAGGAAGCAGTTGTCACACCCTAGTCACAGGGCCAGCCCATCTCAAGAGGAGGCTCTGTGTGAATTGGGAAGAAGCACCCCTTCTCTAAGACACTCTGCTTCCTCCCATCAGAAGTTTAGTAACACACAGCTCCAGGATGTATCCAGTTTGAATAGCAGCCCCCAGAGGAGGTACCCTCATGCAGCGCAGAATCCCCACAAGTGGACAACCTGCCTGTGACAGTCTGTGGATCCTCCTCAGGGCAGTAAACAAACAGACAAACACCCCTTTGAATTAACTGGAAATCATGTCATAGGAAGAAAAAAAAAAAAAAAAAAAGCTTGGCCTAGCATCGATAACTGTCAAATAAATTATATAACCTGATATTTTTCTTACTTTTGATCACTGTCTCTCTACCATGTCCTCATTGGTAATCACATTAACAGACAGTCCATATAAGAAAGAATACACAGGTCCAATAAACAGAAACATTAAACCTCTCATAGCAAAGGAGCGCCAAGTCAAAACAGTACCAGTTCAGCAAATATTTTTTTAAATTAAAAAACACGGCACTTCTGGGATGGGGTGAAACCATCACTGACACAGTATTGGTGGAAGTTTCCCATTTGTATGTTTCTGGAAGGTAATTTGAATTCTAGAAGCAATATGTATTTCAAGCTCTCGAAATGACTATCCAAAATTGTACTCTGGAATAAACCCTAAATAAACAAAAAAGATACACATGGAGATTCATGTGTAAGAAGATTAATCCTCCAAGTATAACAAGATTAACCGCAGTACTATTTATAATAAAAATACAAGCAGCCAGTATTTGTTGACTAACAATATACCTGGTGCCATTATAATCACCTGACATGTATTAACTCATTTAATCCTCGCGACAACCCTATGGGGTGATAACTCTTGCTATTATCATTCTATACATAAAGAAATGGAGGCACAGAAAGGTCAGGTGATTTGCCTAAGATCACAGAGCAAGCAAGTAGCAAAGGCAGGATCTGAACCCAGGATACCCAGGGCCAGAGCATGCACGATTAATCATTGTGTTGCTAGCCCTCCCTTCTTGATAACAGTAAAAAACTTAAAAGAATGTGTCTCCTGATGTGAAAATATAATTTTTTTAAAAAACGTTAGGGGTGGGGGGCTTCCCTGGTGGCGCAGTGGTTGAGAGTCCGCCTGCCGATGCAGGGGATGCGGGTTCGTGCCCCGGTCCGGGAAGATCCCACATGCCGCGGAGCGGCTGGGCCCGTGAGCCATGGCCGCTGAGCCTGCGCGTCCGGAGCCTGTGCTCCGCAACGGGAGAGGCCACAACAGTGAGAGGCCCACGTACCGCAAAAAAAAAAAAAAAAAAAGTTAAGGGTGGGCAAAACTTTATCATCCAACAAAACAAGCAAGGATGAGTTAAAATACATTATAACACGCTCATGCAATGGTGAACCGTGTCGATATCAAGATCACTGGAGACAAGGGAAATTTCTCATGGTAAGGAGAGCAGGACAGGAAACTACACAATGGGATCTATCCCCCAAATCAATGTCATTGGAAAGAAAAAGATGGTCAATTTTGTATGGCACTCAGAAGGCCCCCTGACCTGTGGTCTTCTCGGTAAACACGACTTTGGACTCAGCCGTGAAGTTCTGTCCCGTGAGGATCATCTGCTGGCCCCCGTAGACCAGGCAGCTGTCGATGTCTTGTCTTTCCACCATGGGCAGCTCATGGGCGGATCGCTGGGCTGCGGGCGGGAGAAAAGGAAGACAGTGTGATGACAGGAGACGCCCATGCAGAATCGTCCAGTGATTTCACGGGAACGGGACACAATGCACTCTGCCCACCTTGGTCACTTGTTGTCATTGCAAACATGGAAGCCTCACCCCTGGCAACCAGTGACTATGCAAATGTTATGTTCTTGTCAAAATGCCCCAAGTAATTTCGGCTAATTTTCTCCTAACAACACTTTTCATTTTCGTGAATCAAGAGACAGATGCCCGTTCTCCTTTGAGGGAGGAAAGGAGAGTAAGAATTTGATTTTTTTTTTTTTTTTAATAAAAGGATGGGCAAATCAACTTTTTTGTAAGAGATTTCCTTTGCTAGAACGTACTCTCTTCTCCTGCACTTGATGTCAGCAACACACGAAGGGCTCACGGATGTAAACTTCAGGACCTGATTCCTAAAGGTTCAGATGCCTTGGCCTTGGAATTCGTTTGCCATCCTGAACATGATTTGCCCCCATCACTTCTCTGACCACACTTCCTAGAACTCCCCCTTGCTCACTCTGCTCCAGTCACACTTCTAGAATGTTCTCACCATCTCTCAAACATACATCGCATGCTCCTATCTTTCAATGTCTGCCCCTTCAAGTCTTTCTCTCTGGAAGGTTCTTCCCTGATTACCCGCATGGCTACCTTCCTTACTTCTTGCAGGTTTCTCCTCAGATGTCACCTCCTCAGGGCAGCTTCCTTACCCCTACCCTTCCATTCTCCCCCTCAGAGTTAAAACAGCAGTACCCACCCTCTCTCCATCTGTCTGGCTGTGTCTCTCCCTCTTTCCCCTTTATCCTGCTTAATCATTTCCAAAGAACTTTCCACTTTCAGACGCACTACATGTAGCTTTATTGGTTCATTTGTCTTTCGTCTCTTCCCCACGAGAACGTGAGCCCAGGAGGGAGGAGCGTCGCTTTGTGCGTGCTGTGAGCCCAGGGCTGGGGACAGTTCCTAGGACTTAGCAGGGGATGCCTGAGATGGATGGATGCAAGTATTGATAGATGGAAGGAAGGGAGGAAAGAAAGAGAGAGAGAGGGAGGGAGGGAGGAAGGGTTGATGGATGGATGGAGATATGTATGGACACAGATGTGTCTCAATATATCTTGACACACATATACATATCGATATCTCTACACATCTGCACCTACATTTTCATCTGTATCTACAATGAGGAATGGCACAGGTTGAGTGTTTAACCACAATGACATATTTGAATGCTCACAGTAACCTTCTAAGAAAAGAAGTACTAAAATTATTCACCTTTGGGGAGCAAACTAAAGCCTAGGAGAAGTCAGATGGGGTGACGCTTAGATCTGACCCCTCCAGAACTGGTTTGTCCAGCTCCAGAACCCCATCTCCTAGCCCCTCCAGCCAACCAATTCTTCTGAAGGTGGGCTGCAGGAAAGAATGAAGACCCTCTCCAGATGCCTTTCCTGGGCAGGGTGAGAAATGGGTCCCATCCAGCATGAGGGACCATCTCCTCGGCCTCGCCTTGGCAGCGTGGGCCGAAGAGGCCGGCCCTCCCTGGGTGAGTCAGCCTGAGCTCCTGGCGTTCCTCCCAGAGCCCAAGAACTGGGCAGAGGGCCAGCCCTTTCCGTGCCAGGGGCCTGCGGACCTCCCCATCCGGGAGCCGGGGACGCAGCCACGTGAGGCCCGAGGCTCAGACCCAACCCTGTCCTCCTGGCTGGCCTGGGCCTCCAGGTCCAGCACCCCCCTCCCTTCGGCCCCAGAGCCACGTTGAAATCAGTCCCTTCAGGAGCAGACACACACTTGGTGACATTTAAGGAGTCTGCTGCGGACCAGACGCTCCCAGACACTTTACACTGAAAATGCAGCCGGATGACTCTCAGTGATGGCCCTGCCGGTATCTTCCCAGCCCAGGCTCAGCCCAGGCTCTCTGTTCCCAGGGGCCCACCAGCCAGCGTGGTTCTAAGGGGCTGCCAGTTAAGAGTACGTATTAAAAAGGCCTCTCTGCAGAAGCTGCTAATTTCTCCCACATGGGCCAGGTTATTAAGCCTTTCTTTCAACAGAGGAGTTCTGTATGACTTCCTAATTGAGCTGCCACCAATGGGGATTTACTAGCAGTGAAAGCAGCAGCCACACCGCCTAGAAGAGCAGGTCCCAGCTTTTAAGATCTGCCTTTGATGCGTTCAGGGGGCCAGTGGGGGCTTTTGGTCCCAGGGATGGGTGGGGAGGCGGCAAGAGCCATCCTTCCCATTTTGCAGGTGGAAAGCCTGAGTCATGGCTCCTGGGCAAGCCGGCCAAGGGCTCCCAAGCCAGCGAGGCCGGGGCCTGGACGTGGCCATGAGCCCTCAGCAGTGGGCGGGAGGCTGGGCCAGACGGCTGCTCCGTGAATCACTGTGCATTGCTGTGAACACAACTCTGCTATTTCCTGAAGCAAACTCATTGCTTCTCCCTCCACAGCCTCACAGTTTCAAGCAACTAACTGATTCTCCCTTTGCCAAGTCTGCATTTCCTGCTCCTTCCCCTTACTGAAGGAAAACTATCTTTTCTAATGAAAATTTAAAGAGTCCAGTCCGGCTTCCTGTGAGCTCTTATCTGGACTCCAGTCTTGCAACTCGAAGTGTGGGCCGAGCACATCAGCATCAAGGGAAGGGGGGGGCGGTATTATTAGAGGTGCAGAACCTCGGGCCCCACCCCAGACCTACTGAACCCACATCTGCAGCTTAACAAGGAATCCAGGTGATTCTTATGAGCTATCAAGTCTGAGAAGAACTGCTTAGTGCTGGCTACACATTAGAATCAGCTGGGGAGTTGAACCAATAATGACCCCCTGGCCCTGATTCTACCATTTTACAGACAGAAAGACAGACGCTCAGAACTCGCTTCACGGAGAGGCAGCTCCTGCCTGGGTGAGGCTGTCGTGTTGGAGGGTCCTCAGTTCCAGCGCAAGTTCCCACCAGGTGATCCTTGCACAGGGCTTCCCAGCTCTAAACCTCACTTTTCCCATCTGAAAAATGGGGCTGTTAGCAGACCCATCTCACAGGCTGTTGTGAGGGTTAAATGGGAGAATTCACAGAAAGTGTACTTGGCTCAGTAAACACCGGCCAGTATGGCGAACAGGAAGAGCTGTAGCTCCCTGAGCGGCTGCCCTGTGCTCAGCGCCGGGAACCACTGTTGTCTTGTCTTAGCTATTTCACCAGGTAAGTACGGACCATGTCCACGTGTTTACACACAGTACTGCTCTCTTCACAGCTGTTCTTGGTGGATCCCGACCCAAAACCCAGGTTTCTTGGCCCTGAATCCCAGCATTTTTCAAAGGGAGCTTCCCGGGTCACCTGCAGCCTAATCACCTGGTTGGGGGAGGTGCTTAATAAAAATGCAGCTTCCCCAGGCCACACCCCCAAACCCCCCCCCCCCCCAGCCCCAGAATCTCCTAGAGGAGCCTGGACATTTGCATTTAAACAATCTTTCCAGGTGACTTGTTACACACATTCTGTCTGACAGCCAGGTCTTACACTTAAGACGCCACCTGAGGACGAGAAGACCTCCTCCAGGGGAGGCCCCCCGCATCCTCAGAGAGCCCAGAGGCAAAGCAAATGAATCCAATTAGCCCCTGAAAGAGGAACTGAAGACAGGCAGACAGCAGCCAAAACCACCCTCCTGGGGTCCACTTCCTTCTCCCTCTCTGACGCAGCCTCCAACACCTAGGGCTACTAATTGGGGTGACACGGTCCAGGACCTATGGGAGGGCTCTCTGCAAGCCCACTGGGCCCCCCAGGCCTGAACCACCACCCGCAGCCGTCCCCACCGAGTCCCATTCGGCTCTTCGACCACTGGAGATTCCAGACCGTCCAAACCCCAAACCCGGCAGTGTTCTAACCAAACAGGGGGCCACCAGCTTAAAGCCAAGCCCACGGCCCAGGTCTCACCTGTGGGTGGAGGCTAGACCCTCAGCTCTGGCTTAAGCGTCAAGGTGGCCCTCGAAGCCAGGAGACTACCTCAGGCTTCCCTCCTGCCCCTGGATTCTCGCGCGTCATAAAGTGGCTTGGGGCTCCTGTGTTTTATGAGCTCTGAATCAACAGGGGGCTGTTGGTTTAGCCAGTTTGGGTGTTTACTTTCACTAGCAACAGCGGCTGATTGGGAGCAGAGCTGGCGGTAAAGGCTCAGAGAGGGAAATTCACACCAGGCGGGGGGTCCTCCAGGTCAGCCTGGACAGGGGGCTGCCTGGCCAACAATGATGATCTACCCAAGAACCCCAGGAGAGAGGCGGGAGAAGCTGGTCAGGGAAATTTGGTTGTGCAGAGTGGGTGGGTTCTGCTAACAGTGAATAATTACAGCTGCCGTAGACAGTGCCTTGGATTCCAGCACTTTTTATATATGTTTTTGTTTATATTATAAAGCACACACATGAAGAAGCAATTTACGGTCATGGGTCAAAGTAAGGATGCTGCCACGTGAGAGCCTGAGTTCGAAGCCCAGCTCGGTGACATCCAAGCTTTGGGACCTTGGGCAAGTGATTTAATCTCTCTGTGCCTCTGTTTTCTCATCTATAAAATGGGACTCATCATAGGGCCAACCTCAGAGAGCGGTTTGCAGATTAAATGAGCTAATGCACAGGAAGTGTGTGGCGCCTCATCGGGGCTCAATGAATGTCTGTTATGTTTATTTTTATTGCTAAACTTCATGAGACCACAAGCAGGAATGACTCCCATTTTGGAGGTGAGGGCGCTGAGTCTCCCAAAGGAGAAGTCACATGCCTGAGAGCTCACAGCTATGTAAGGCGGACAGACTGTGGGATTCCCCTACCCAGAGGGACCTCTTTTTAGTAAAATGGAGAAGGACCCACTGGGAAAGCCACCAGCCAGCCCGGACCAGGAGGAGGGCCCCCTTCAGTCTCACTCTGGCCCAAGCACCGACCACCCCTCATCCCAGCTGCTGTAAACGCTTCCTGTCTGTACATCAGGCCCCGTCCTTGGCTGTGAGCCTGGCCCGGCTGAGCCGGGCCTGGCCCAGAACATGGTGCTGACTCAGGCCTCGCTGGGGAGGGGCCGGGAGCAGGGCCGGCAGACCGGCCCCTCAGGCTCCCTCAGACCCCGCCCTGGCCACTGATGGGTCTTCCCTGGGAAGCGGGACCCTGGGGCAGAGGAACCCAATTCTCCCTGAGTATGGGGTTCACCTCTGGGAGGGACCTGTCAGCGTTCACGGCACGGGTCTGGGGCGCGGTGTCTGCAAACGCAGGGGGTCCGCAGTGCATGAGACCACCTGCCCGTTCTGACCTCAGGGGGTCTCAGCTTCCTCATACGGAAAAAGGAGCACAAACAACGGCCCTGAAAGACTGGTACCTCTCGTCCGATCCCCACAGTGCTGGGTCCATAGGAGGGGCTCTTATTCTTCTCCATTCCAACACATTAACAAGGAGCCCCCGCGGAATATTCCCACATATCTCCAGTAACCAAGACCCTTACAGGGGGCTCCATGAATCTCCATTTGACTGATGAGCTCCCTGGTCACCGGGGGACCCAGGCAGCCCAGACAGAGAAAAGGACATGGGTTTTGATCCCCCAGCTCTTGCCCCTTCCCTCGCCAGCCACGTGACTCTCAGATCAGTTAGCCCTTCTGAACCTCAGCCCGCTAGACGTAAGCTCAGAGTCTCTGAGTCTTCCCAGGCTACGATGAGGGTAGAAACAAGTTAATAGATGTGACAGCTGGGGGCAGGTGGCAGCTCTTCAATAAAGGGGAGTTTTGCCTCCCCAGCCCCGCCAAACGAGCTCAGTAAAAGGCCATAATCGCAGGGTCAGGTAACCATATCAATCAGTGGAGAAGCCACCCCAATCCTGGGCTCCCCAAAAACCCAGCTTTCCTGTAATCACCACGCAGCCAACCCACAGCACCAGACAGATAATCATCTAAGCTCCTCTCAGCAGCAGGGCTTGCGGCTAGCTGCCAGCTCACCTGAAACAATTAGTGTTTGTTAAACTCCCACACCTACTGCTGCCTGGGCTGTGGGCTCTCGGCAGTGACAGAGTGGCAACCAGAGGTATGTCACGTCTGCTTTGCAGAGCTACAGGGAGGGCTGCAAGTGGGAAAATATGAGACATACCAGAAGAGAGGCATTGGGTTTATTCTACTGTACTGAGATAGGTACTACTACCATCCCCATTTTACAGATGAGACAACTGAGGCACAGAGTGCTAAGTAACTTCCCCGGGACTAAACAGCTAGTAAGTGGCAGAGGCACGATGTGAACCCAGACCCACAGTCCTAACCATCACCCTAACCCTGCTTCCTCCCAACATGTTGGTTTTCTGATGTTTCTGAATGTGATCCCTTAGTCATTGCTTAAAAGCCACCTTAGAGAGCCGGGGCAGACAAAAAGGCCTGGCCTACCTGCCCTCTGCCCAAATTTCACCCAAGATTTACTGCTACAGGGTCTCGAGGGAGACAATCCACTGCAGAGTGGTGGGAGGGTGGCCACAGTTCCCTAAGGGTCGCTGATCTGGTCTCCAGTTTATATGAGATGACGTCACCCTTTGGAGTTCTGGCCCAAATTAGTCTGTCACTCGTGATGTAGCTCAACCTTGGCGTCCTGGGATCCAGCAGGACCTGGTCGTCACAGTTGGCTTGGTCCCTTACTAGCTGTGTGACCACAGGCAATTAGTTTAACCTCTCTGTGCTTCAGTTTTCCCATCTATAAAATTGGAACAGATGCTGAGTTCCTGGTGTCCTCCCAATGATTTAGCAGCAACAGAGAAAGTGCTCGACATACAGTAGGTGACTGATAATAGTTCCTTGTCCTTTACCTCTTCCCCTTCATGTCCCCCTCACGTCCTACCTTCCTTCATTTGGTCTTCAAGTATTTATTAGCATCTACTATGTGCCAGGCACTGTGCTACACAAGTTTTAAAATATAAATCACATCATGCCAGTCCCTTATGTAGAACTCAAGGCTTCCCGTTTCACTTAGAATAAAATCCAAAGTCCCCTGCTTCCTCTCAGACCTCACCTCCTACACCTCTCCCTACCCGTCACTCCACACTGCCTCCCGGGCTGCCTTTCTGTTCCCTGACGATGGCAAGCTTATCCCTGCCTTAGGGCTTTGCACCTGCTCTACCCTCCAGCTGGGCCATGCTCCCCCGTCACTCAGGTCCAGGTTAACAAGCCATCTGTTCAGAGAGGTCTTCCCTGGTCAGAATGACTAAGGTTGCTGCTCCCCCACCCCCAAGTCACTAACACATGATCTTTGTTATTTTCACCATGACAGTTAGCTCTGTTTGAAATGATGTCTCTGCCTGCTTGCTGACTGTGGGTTTTCCCCACTAGAATGTGACCTCCATGATGGCCACGACTCTGGTTTGGTCACCGCTTCATCCCCAGTTCCTAGTACTATATGATGCACTCCACATATATTTTTAATTAGAAGAATAATGTTAAGGGGCCTATAAGAATTATGTGGGTCGTTTTGGCTTCTGGAAGGAGCAGATGGGCAAGAGAGCATCTCTGACTTATGAAGCAAAGCAAAATCAATTTGCCTGTCTGATCTCACTAATTCTAAGGATTTCCATACAGCACTGCTGTGTGATCCCCCATCTTCCACGTCAGACTTAGGAGCGTGTAGTGGAGGAGTAAAGGGGAGGTGGTGACGGAGGCAACAGTCTTCGGTTGTCTAAGCTCTCACTTTCAGAAAAAGGCATATGAAACGACTGAATTTCCATACGGAAAACAAGGCAACTGGACCCTACCTCACACCATACACAAAAATTAACCTGATATGGTTTGTATCCCTAAACCTAAAAGCCAGAATCAAAAACCTTCTAGTAGAAAACAGAAGAGAAGATGTCTGCTATCTTCAGATAGGTGGCGATTTCTTGGGAGAATATAACGAGTAATAATCCCAAAAGAAAAGAAAAGAATATACTAGACTTCATCAAAATAAAATATTGATGCTCTTAATAAGACACAATTGAGAAAAGAAATAGGCAAGCCACAGACTGGGGGAAAATATTCATAATACATAAATCTGACAACAGGTTCATACCCAATGCAAAAGGAACTACTGTATATTAACAATAAAAATATGAGCCACCCAATAAAAATGGGCAAAAGCTCTGAACAAACACTTCACCAAAGAAGACACAGGACAGCCAATGAGCACACAGATTAGGGCTCAGCGTCATCAGTCTTTAGGGAAATGCAAATTATGGGTTATGCACAATGAGGTACCATTTTACTCACTGTAATGGCTACAACTAGAAAGACTGGCAAAGCCAAATATTAGTGAGCAGGTGGAATTCTCAGACACTCTTGTACGGAGTGTAAAACGATTTGGAAAATACATAAATTGGAACATATGGTTTTTTTCCCCGCGACCCAGCAATTCCATTACCGGGTATTTACCCAAAAGAAATGAAAGCATCTGTCCACAAAGGCCTTGAAGGGGAATGTTCATAGCAGCCTTATTCATGATCCCCAAACCCCAGAAACAACCCAAATGTCTATCAGTGGTAAATAAACAATTGTTATATTCATACAATTGAATACTGTTCGGCAATAAAAAAAAAAAAAGAATGAACGACCAAATCACGCAGTAACAGTGATGGAGCTCAAAAACATCATGCTGTAAGTAACACAAACCAGACACGAGAGAGTCCATACTGTACTCTTCCATTACATGAAGTTCTAGAATGGGGAAAGTGCATCTATGGTTATAGAAATCAGAACAGTGCTTGCCTGTGTATGGGGCTGGGGAGGGGGCACTGGTTGAGGGGTAGGAGGAAACTTTCAGGAACGAAGGAAAACGCCCTGTATCTTGTTTGGAGTGGTGGTCACACTGGTGTATACGATTGTCAAAACCACTGAACAGAAGATTTACGGTCTGTGCAATTTAGTGTATCTTAATTATACCTTGGTAAAACACAATTATGTCATGAAAAGGGAGAGACCGAAAACACCATGTGAGAAAAGCCGTTTTCTAGTCCACACCTCATACCCATGCCCCCAGTTCCTGCAAAACGAGCAAAGTGCATTTACACTCTGTGCTCTGAGCGGGCAGGGCCCGGTGGGAAATTGCTTTAGGTGTTTCCTGAAATGTGATGAACAGAGAGGCCCCTCTGCAGGGCAAGGAGAAAACCCACGGAAAGTTCTCACGGGAGAAGGCATCTGCCCCTGGGGACACATCCACTCTGTCTCATGGCTGCCTCTCTCTCCTGCTGGGCAGCCTGGGGACACTGTTTTCACACTTTCATTTTTTTCAACAAACATTCTAGAGACAGTTGCTATGTGCCAGGCCCTGGCTAACACCCACTGGTCCCTAACCTTACCTAAGAGAGGTTGATAAGTAAATTGGGTGTCAGTGCACAGAGAGGGGACCCTATACCCTGTGGGGTGAGGGCAAGCTTCCTCCTCGAGGGGCCATCTAAACTGGGGCCTTGGATAAGGAGGAGTTAACTAAGCAACTGAAGGATGCGGGAACCCCACCTCCCAGCAGTAGGTCTCTAACTTTGCCGCATGTCAGAATCACTAGGCATCTCTGAAAGTCTCTGGGTTCAGGGCTCAACGCAGACCAACTGAATCAGAGTTTCTGGGGTGGGATTCAGGCATCCTATTTTTTCTTAGAAGTCCCCAGGTGATTCCAACAGGCAGCTAAGATTGCTCTGGATGGAGGTGTCAGCATAGGCAGAAGCCTAGGAGCCAGAGGAAGATGCCCGTGGATTTGGGAATTGTGGAGCAGAGAGAAGAGTGAAGCCGAGAAATGCAGCTGAGGAGGTGTCGTGGGTTGAACTGAGCCGCCATCAAGACTTCCTGCCCACCCAGAACCTCAGAATGTGACCTCATTTGGAAACAGGGTCTTCAACGATGTGAATAAGGATGAAGATGAAATCATCCTGGATTGCGGGGTCCTAAACCCCATGAGAGTGTCCTTAGGAGAGAGAAAAAAGGGCACACAGAGAAGGCCACGTGAAGATGGAGGTAGAGATTGGAGTGATGTGTCTACAAGCCAAGGAACGCTGGTGATCGCCGGCCACCACCGGAGGAGAGGGGCCTGGAACAGACTCTCCCTCCCTCAGAGCCTCCAAGAAGGAACCAGTCCTGATGACACCTTGATTTAGGGCTTCTGGCTTTCAGATCTGTGGGAGAATCAATTTCTGTGGCTGGAAGGCTCCCAGGTGGTGGTAATTGTCTTCGCCAGCCCTGGGAACTCGCACAAGAGGGAAGCAAGGGTTCCACCAGCACAAGGGAACTTGGAGTTGAAGCTGAGAGCTCTCAGGAACCCAGGGGGTAAGGCGAACTGTCCCATTCCAAGGGTCCCAGACGAGGAAAGGCTGCCCACAGCTGGGACCGTGTGCAGGGTCTCTGTTGGGCAAGACAAGGGTGTTGCCTCCTGACCTCTTCCACGTTCTCCTCCAGGTGGGAGGAGGGTGGGGCAGCCTCCAGAGCTTGGGAGACAGAGAAGGTTCGAAAGAGTCTCTGCTGAGAATAGGGGAGGGAACTCAAAGGACCTCCCTGGCAACACTGAAGATCCGCTAGAAACAGAAAGCTAGAAACGTGGGGTGTCCCTCTGTGCACAGGTGAGATTTGCCCTTGGGCACACAGGCCTATGATAAATAGACGAGATCTGCCTTTCTAGCAAGTAACTCCACCTTCCAAAGAGTGGCCTCCAGTAGCTTGTTCCAGACTTTTCTACTAGATTCTGAGAACTCAACCTTGATCCCTGAGACGTCACGTAAAAGACATCTCCAGAGTAAATAAGTTAGCCTTGCAAATGAGCACCAGCCCACTGAGTGTTTTTCTTACCCACCTACCTTCCCCAAGGGGTGGACATGAAGTCAATTAGTCAACACATATTTACTGTACACATACTGTGTTGATACATGTCACAGACTAATTTGTCAACAAATATTGAATATCTCCCTAAGGATCAAACAGTCATTCAATTAGTCCATAAATGCTGATGGAACTGCCAGACAGAACAAAGAAGGAGATGAAAATGACAGAAGGCTCTGCCTTCCCTCCACGAGAGGGAGAGTGGCCCATCGGTAGCTCCACTTGGTATTGCCAGAGAGGCTGGTGGTGCCGAAACCAAAAGAAGCTATTTCACAGAACTAGAAAGTTGGAGACTCTGCCTCTGCTCCCTACCGAGTAAAAATGAGTAAATCACCTTAACAAGAAATCACCTTACCAAGAAAGTCTCAGTTTCCTTATCTGTCAAAGCACAGTAGTTCAATCAGCCAAACACGTCTTTATAAGAATAGGAAAACAAAAAACTGCTATGTCCAAAGTTCACGCAACTTTTAACACCCTGAGGATCTTGCTGGAGGTGCGTGCAACCAGTGCTGACCCTTAAAGTCTCAGATTAACAGGAGATAGAATGACTTGAAGGACCCAAAGATGGAGAGAACAGGAGCTCCTATCAACGGTCCCTCCTGAGGCCTCCTGACCCCCACCTTGCTACAAACCACAGCCCCATCCTGGAGACTGAGTCATTTGCCAGAAAGGCAAGACCTTATCTTCTCAAAATCCCCCAAATCACTGAGGAAGAGCCTGAGTTTCCTTCCCCAAATGTCTTGAGATGTTCAAAACCAAGACCAGGGTGGGGCAGTCACCACGACTAGCACTTGGGGGACAGGGGTGGGGTCTGCTGGGCAGAGGAGGGGAATTCCTCCACTGTTTCTGTGATGATGTTTTTCAAACGCTTGTTTTCCTCTGTTGTCTGCTGTTGGGTCTTTCTCCTCTAACTTCAGAGCACAAACCCACCACCACGTTCAGCCTGGTCCCCCATCCTGACTCACCAGCCTGGAAGAGATCACAGGCCTCCTTCATCCTTTTCCAAAGACCAATCAAGACCAAGTTCTGGCTTCTCTACCAAAGAGGGTCCGCCCTCTCCTCTTGCTGGCTGAAGGCCAGTCTTCCTCAATGCTTTCTGCATAAAATATTCATACTTTCCCTTTCCTCATTAGTGTCTGATTAAGACTACCTCTGATGAATCCAAGCCACGTGCAGTTCTCAGCTGACCTACAGAGTATTTTGACTTTCTTGTCGCTTTTCTTAAAAATCAGGAGATTATTGGTTTATCTTAAAAACAAAATCGGGGCTTCCCTGGTGGCGCAATGGTTGAGAGTCCGCCTGCCGATGCAGGGGACACGGGTTCGTGCCCTGGTCCGGGAAGATCCCACATGCCGCGGAGCGGCTGGGCCTGTGAGCCATGGCCGCTGAGCCTGCGCGTCCGGAGCCTGTGCCCCGCAACGGGAGAGGCCACAACAGTGAGGGGCCCGCGTACCACAAAAAAAAAAAAAAAAAAAAAATCAGATTTGGCCACACTGAGTCGACACTCCCACATGGAAACCCTGGCTGGATTTGGGTAACAGCAACCCATTTAGGTGGGGAACGTGCCACCCTGGCCCCCAGTCTCTACCACTACTACCCACCCAACCCACTCCACTCATGTCCACGACCTCCCTCGTCTCTGCAGGCAGCTGATCCTGTGACACCTAATTATGGTAAAATGTCCAGTAAAAAGGGGGAAAAAAACCCTGAAACATAATTGAATATGGAACATTATTGTAAGAGCACAAAAATATTCTTAGAAGAACGAGACTTTTTAAAACTAATAAAAACAGCTTTTGTTTCTGGAACAATGCTTACTTCTTTCTTTATGCTTTTAAAAATGACTTCTCAACTCTCAAAAGCTGAGCAGACAATAAGCTTTGTCACATCTAACTACAAAATCCAACAACAAACTTGCCCAAAGTACCTAAGAATGATCTCAGAGTGATTTCTTCTCTTGAAGCCTAACGTAGCTGGGCCAGGTCTCTGCTCAGAGACCTTCCGAACAGCAGATCTTGGCCACTCTGTACTGGATTCTGAAAATCTTCTGCATCTTTGTGTGGGTTAGCTTACACCAGACTGTAAGCTCACTGACGACAGAGAAAACATCTTGCTCATCTGCAGGCCCCCAGCACAGCACCAGACACTGAGCAGATTCTCAGTAAACGCCCAGGGATGGGCTGAGGGGGATGGGCTGTGCTGAGGGTGATGGGGACGTGTGGCTCCTGCATGCCAAAGCTCCTGCTCAAATCCCAGCCCTGCTGAGACACGTTACACTACCCCTCATCTCTCTCCCTCCTCTTCTCTAAAATGGGCATCATGACACCAGCCATTGCCCAGGACTGCTGTGAGTATTTAAAGAGTACGACACACTGAGCACCTAGCCCAGTTACCAGTGGAGTCACAGTGCAGTAAGCGAGAGCCACTGGGATACTATTATTATTCTATTGAAAGAAGAGAAGAGGAACAAGGGACTTCCCTGGTGGCACAGTTGATGGGACTCTGCGCTCCCAATGCAAGGGGCCCGGGTTCGATCCCTGGTCAGGGAGCTAGATCCCACATGCATGCCGCAACTGGGAGTCCGCATGCCACAACTAAGGAGCCCGCCTGCCGCAACTAAGACCCAGCGCAACCAAACAAATAAATCTAAAAAAAAAAAAGGGGGGCACTAAGTACAGTGAACTCACTCCAACTGCATCTACCCTTTTTGAGACCAGCACAACACTTACACATTTCAAATCTTCTAAACTAAGCTGTAGGCTACTTATCAGCCATCATTATTTTTGACAGTAAACCCTCCACAAGTAAAGAGAAGCAGAGAGAAACTCTGAAACGCGTTCTGTCTCTGGCCCCTTTGGTCATCTTGGGCCACCGCTGACCCCTGCGGGTCACACATTCTTGCTGGGTACCTTGCCCAGGCTACACTGCCCAGGGTCACATACACTGCACTTGCCAAAAACCGACCCTGCCCAGAACCCAACTTACAGCACTCGATGGGGTTAGATGCTATCTGCAAGGAGACGATCCTTCCGCTGGACTCTGGAATGTGCACCCGGAACACCAGCCTCACCCGCGTGTTCTTCCTCCCGATGTCCGTCTCGCCTTTCCGCAGCTCGATGTCCGCATTCCGAAGCTTCAGGATCCCCGCACAGTCAATGCTGCCGGAAAGTCAAGAACCCCACTGACAACTGACCATCTCGGGGAGCAGGAAAGGTCACCCGCGAGGGGGGCGGGGGACTGCAATACACGGATAAATTTTTCAGCCAGGAATTTAAACCAAAATGGGGGTAAAACGCAAAGTAATTAGCAAAATCCCCCAGTGGAAATTACCTCTCTAGGGAGATTCTGCATGCTTACTTTTCTACTCTCAAAAGTACCTGAAAAACTCAAAGACGCAACTGGGAAAAATTGATTATGGACTATGCAATAGTAAGAGTAGTCATATGGACATTAAATACCTTGATTTGATAAACGTCCTGTGGTCCCGTAGGAGAGCATGCTTGTTCTTAGGAAATGCATGCTTAAGCATTTGAAAGTAAAAAGGCATGATGTCTGCAACTAACTCGCAACCGGTTCAGGAAAAAATAAAGAGAGGGGGAGAAAAACAGCAAGAAAGCAAATGTGGAAAATGTTAACAATTGGTAAATCTGAGCGAACAGTGTAACAGGAGTTCTCTGTACAATTCTCGCAGCTTTCATGTTTGAGATTATTCTCTAATAAAGTTTTTTAAACTCCAACACACGGGTGCAATGTTTCCCACAGTTTAGCCATATGCATATCCGCTCTGTGAGGTTAGACCTATCTGCATAGTTGTTTAATAATTTTAAGTCAAACAAATTTATAAATGTAAATAAATTTAGCCTCATCCCAAGCAACATAAACCAAAGATGCATAAGTATTCTTCCTCTCAATACACATGAAAAACAACTAGGTCTAGAACTTTTAAAATGGAGACTTTTAAAACAGAAACCTCTGTGGGTCCTTCACAAATTGGGAACCACTGTCTACGGGTGCTTCCATCAACTCCATCCTCCTCCCAAATCCCCGCCACTTGGCCCCATCACTTCCCCACGAAGACCCACTGCCCTCAGCCCCCAGCCCTTACGTTGCCCTCATGTTGTTTTTTGGCTCCAGTGGAATCTCCAGGACTTTGGTGTTGCCCACGATCTTCTCGTAGCTGGTGGTGGTGACGGTTTTCCCCGTGATCCGGTGTACCTGGTAGAAGGCATGGGGCTTAAGGATCCGCTCGTCGGCCGTCCCAATGAAGATCTGAAGCCCCAGCGGCTTGTTTTCCATGTAGCCATGGAGCTGAGGGGGAGAAAACAAAACCAAATTATTACAGCACCATTAACATACAGGGTATGGTGGCTACAGTCCAGCAAACAAAAACATCAAAGAAGCTCATGAGCAGCAGAAAGAACACAGAATTGCTGCAATGTCTAGAGCCATGGAGGATTGGAAGCAACTTGCATGTCCAGCCAGAGGGGGCTGCTTGCATAAATTATAGGGATCCTCTTTAAAATGGAATATTAAGCAGCCCTGAGAAAGACTGTGATAGATCAGAATTGCATTTATGGAGAAACAGCCAGAAACTGTGCTTAATTGGTGACCGGGGGTCAGGGGGTGGCAGTGAGAAGAGAAAATAAGTGGAAACGATAAACCAGAGCTCTTGACAATGGGTTGCCTAGAAAGAAGGAACTTTCAGTTTTTATATGACTATATTCCAATTAACAAGTTAGATTTTATCATTTTAAAAAAGAAAGAGCAAGACAAAAGTACCGTCATCTAAACTGATAGAAAATTAAAGACTGGAAGAAAATATGTGTAATGTATAACATGCAAAGGATTAATAGATACAATATATAAAGAATGCCTACAAGTGAATAAGCAAAGGACAAGATTCCTGGCCATCCTATTGAAAATCGAGTCCTACCCCCATGGCTGTCCCTAGCTCCTTTCCCTTCTTTTTAATGCCATAAAATATACTATATATTTTCTCAATTCCTTTTGCCTGGGTCTTTCTTCTACAACTAGACTATCACCTCATTGAGGGCAGGGATGTCTATTTATTTAACTTGCCACAGAATCCCTAGCACCTAGAATAAGGCTTGGCGCACGGTAGGCATTCTAGTACATACCTGCTGAATGAATCAATAATGAATTTTTCAACAGAAAATTGGACAAGAGATTTGAACAGGCAATTCACAGAAGAACAAATGACCATTAGCATAGAAAAGATGTTCAACTTGCCTTGTAAACAGGAAAATACAAATTAAACAACTATGAGATATCATTTTTTGCCCATTAGATGGGCACCCATGTAGATATTTGATCATATCAAGTGTTTTGGAGGCTGTGAAGACACAAACACTCTCCCATAGCTGATAGGAACATAAACTGGTATAACTATTTTTGGAGTAGCAGTTATTAATATTAAAAATACATATTCCCTATGACCTAATAAATCCACTTCTCAGTATGGACCCCAGATGAAATGCTGTGCATGCAGGAGATATGCACAAAAATGTTTACTAACACGAAGAGAAAAATGAACAATTAGTTTCATCCATCAGGCTTATGAGTAATACATGTCCAGGCTATGAAAGACTACAACAGTTAAAAAACCAGTATGGCAAAGATCCGTGAACTTCACCCGGAAGATCTAAGACATACTATTAAAAAAGAAAAGCAATTCGTAAAAAAAAAACATGGATAGCAGGATACAACTTATTTTTTTTAATGCTGAATGTTTCAATCCATTCATTTATACTCATGTAAATGCAATAGGAAAAGGTGTGGAAGGATGCGCTCCAGACTGACCACATCATGATCACTTCTAGGGATGCAGGAGATCAAGGTTGAGAAGGTGATCAAAGAGGAATTAACTTCATCCACAAAGTTACAGGCAGAAGAGCTGCCTGGAAACTTGTGGAATTTAACATTGGTTTTGAAAATTATACATAAGAAAAGAAAAACGGATGTTGAGCTAAGAGTCAGAAGGTGGGTTCCTGTCTTGCCACTCCCCAGCTGAGAAATGCTGGGCAAATCATGTAATCCTTCTGCGCCTCTGCTCCTTCCTCTGCAAACAGGGCGGAAGCGGGGTTATGACAAGTGACGACTCACTGAGACCCCACCCTTCCACAGAGTTCTACAAAATTTCAGTAGGATCTCCAGTCAAATGCCCAGAACCAAAGGCTCCAGGGCAACAGATAATCACACATGGTCTAGAACTGCACTGCCCAGTATAGCAAGCAATACAAAAATTTAATTGAAAGGTCAGTTTCTCAGTCACACGAGCCGCACCTTCCAAGCGCTCAATGGCCACAAATGGCTGGTGCCATAATGAACGGCACAGATACAGGACGTTTCCATCATTGAGAAAAGGTCTTTCAGACGATGCTGGTCCAGAAAGATGGTGTTCTCTTGTGCCCCTCTGAACACTGGACCAAGAGGCGAGCTAAGGGTGGAGCAGAGCCAGATGGCAACCTTCTTCACAACCTGCCAGGCTGACACCTACAACATTTACATAAGCGTCTGATACACACCGGAGAGGCACCCTGGGGCAAAGGTGAAAGTGAAGTCAGTCTGTTATCTTTCTCCCCCATGCAAACTGAAGAACAGGTACTGTTCTTGAGAAAAATCAAAGGAGGAAGGGCAGCTTCGAGGACAGATTCTGTTTTTGTTGTTCTTGCTTTGCATTTGGACCCAAGATAAATATCTTTCCTCACCTCCTGTCCTGGATTTATCAGGAGGTGGTAAACACAGTATCATCAGAATCAAGGAGGAGAGTAGGTAGGATAGAGAGTGACCCTAATGGTCTGAGGTTCCTTCCCCCTTCCCGGGATCTAAGAGCAGAAATTGCAGGCTGCATGTACTCAGGGTAAACAGCCAGAGAACACCTGGGGATAAAATCCGTCACATCCCAAAGGAGTCCAGCCACCTCTAGTCCCCTCCCCTGATGGTACACTAGTCCAAGCCGCTACTGCCTCTCCCTGGAGTGACCACCACTGCTCCCTAACTGACCTCTTGCCGGTCTTTAACAGAATAGCCCTCTGATCTTTAAAAAATGCAAAGCAGACCCAGACGTTCCCCTGCTTACAACCCTCCAAAGACTTCCTGTGGCCGGCGAATAAGATCCAAACTTGGTACCATGGTCTATGAGGCTTCCAACAGCCCAGCCTCTATCTTCCAGCCCTTCTACCCCATTAGGCTCCTGCCAGCACCAGCCATCCTTCTGTTCCCTGAGCACACCAAGCTCTCTCCGACCTCAGGGCCTTTGCACAGCCATCTTCTCTGCTGGCATACTCTTCCACTGGTACATTTAGCTCTCAGATCTTCAGGTCTTTCCCAAACCACATTAGTTACATACACCCAGTGCCGGAGCCAGCTATTCCACCCTTGCAGTTGCTTAAATTTTCAGGAATTTTAAGAGCCATTAGACATTACTCTGATAGCCTGAAATTAGCCACGATGAGAATATTTACACCACAAAAAGTGCTAAATGCTACAAATCGGGGCTTTCTCTAGAGAAGTAGATGTTAAACATTCACTGACACACCACAGGAATAGTTACTTCGTTACCATCTGGAATTTTCTTGTTAGTTGTTAATTTGCTTAGTATCTCTCTTTTCCACTTGAACAGGAAGTCCATGGTAGGAGAAAGCGTGTTTGTTTTGTTCGGTGTGATCAATAAGCATGTGGAATCAATGGTCACCAGCAACAACCGGGCAGCAGCTAAGTGTACACCGTCCCCAGGCCAAGCACCACACTCAACGTTTTACATGTATCACAACAATTCTAGGTAGGAGGGGCCCATTTTATAGATGAGAAAACTGAGGCTGGCAAAGTCCTGGCAACTTGCCCCAGTGGACACTGTCAGTACAGGCCAGGGCCAGGATGCGGACTCCGGGCCTTCAGGCTCTAAGTCCATTCCCAGCGTGCTGTCTGTGCCCTTGGCGTCTGACAGACTCACAGCTGCTCTCTGATCTACAACTACAGCTCAGAAAGTGCAGATTACGTTCTCAAAGGAAACACGAGCAAGTGCGAAATTATAAGATCAAGAGTGCTCTTCCTGCTGAACAAGAAGGGGCGGGGGCAGGGGAGGAGGAAGGGAGATGGAGGGAGCCAGAGAAACAGGCAACAGCAACCAAGACAAACAACGCTGCCCCTCAAGAGAAGAACCCACTTCTTTAAGCGGGAACTTTGTGTGTCCCGGGCTGAGCAGCCCCTAGTTGAGCTGGACTAGCTGATGCCATGTGAGCAGATGGAACCCACCTCACCCTCGTGAGCGCCCCCTCCCACGTAAGACAGGTCTCTGCTGTCAGAGGGCGTGGTAGAGCAGGAAGGAGAAAGGATTTCACGTTTGGTCAGACGTACCCAGCTCTCAGTCCAGGCCCTGCTTCTTATCAGCAGCTGTGTGACCTCAGAGCAGTGACTCCACCTCTCTGAGCCTCCATTTGCTCCTATAAAACAGGGACATCACTTCCCACTGCCCAGGGCTCTTTGAAGGCTAAAGAAGACCTTTATAGGGCCCCAAAGCCCAGCACACAGGAGGTACCCATGAAACGAGAATTCTCCTTGTCATCGGAGGCTGATGCAAATCAGAACACGGAGGTGATAGGACGGAACTGAACGGAGAAGTGAAGAATGAATGTGAAAGACCCACAAGGTGAAAAACAACCCCAAACATCCTGATGTGTGGTGAAACCCAGGCACTCATTCCCTCGTCTCTGTGGGCAGCTGAAGAGCCCCTGATGTGGAGGGCTGGGAGGAGGGGGGTGGGGGAAGAAACCACACCGTCTAGCGTGAAAAAAACACTTCCCCTCCGATCCCCACCCTCCCCTTCCCTGAAGGTGGCAGAAGATGACCAGAGCGTGCGCATTCTGGAGGGGGCTTGCCAGCTCTCCGGAGGTTTGATAAGACCCTATGGCTATTTACTTGCCTCTCCAAAAACTGAGTGATTTGGGTCTTGCAAACAGAACCTGATGCCTTGGGATGGCATGACCTGCCCTCAAGGTCTCAAATGCCCCGTTGCCCCCATTTTAGGAAGACCTGGGTCTCGAGGCCTCTTTCCAGGCTTCTTCAAAGATAAGGTCATCTCAGGAGCATGGCAAGCAGGGTGGCCTCCCAGCCACAGCAGACTCCCGCCTGCCCACCCACTGGAACCTAGAAGCTCAAGGTCAGCCAACCTCCAAAGCACAAGAGGCTCCACTTCCTGCAGCCAGGGTGAGAGCAAAAGTCTTCTGCTTTTCACAGAAAATTTCCCAAGCAGTCTACAAGATTCCAGGAAGAAGGGGTGCTTCTGGGGCACATCACGAGGGTCTGCCACACAGCTAGGGGGTGTCAGAGCTGATTTAATCTGCACAGCAACACACGGAAGGAAAAGCAAGGTGATCCCTTTTCTGGGTGAGAAAGCCAAGGCCCAGCGGGGTTAAGTGACTTGCTCATGACCCTAAGCTCCAAAGCCATCGGGTGGAAGCTCAGGGATGTGGCCAGATTTGCTTCCCCTGTGTCGCAGCCGCCTCCTGACGCTCCCAGATGCTGGACTATATATATTACGATAGGCAGGTCCATCCCACCAGCTCAGGCAAAAGAACCCAGACTTGAAATGGTCTCCACATCTCAGAGACCCCCCGTTTCCCAGAGAAAGCTCGTCAGAACCACGTCTGCCCCCTCTTAGCAGCAACTGAACTGTCCTGAGGCACAGGTACATGTGGATACTTGCTTTCCCTTCGTCTTGTTATAAAAGTTATAAGGGTTCATCATTCATTGCAGAAAAAATAGACAATATAAAAATATATATATTATAGAGAAAATACTCTCTCAAAAGAAATAAGCACTTTAGTGTACATCCTTCCAGACGCTTCTTCTAGGCACTTCGAGAAACATATCTGGGATTCTATTTCAGATATTGTTTCCACTTAACAATATAATGTGACCATTGCCCTTTGTCACTAAATGTTGTCCACTGGGACAATCTCAAATAACTGCCTAGTATCTCCCTGGGCTTAGACTGGCACAAGGCAAGTGAGGTTCCCCGAGCACATGGTTTAAGGAGGCACCGGCTCTCAGGGCTGTGCAAATGTTATCTGAGTACCTGAAAGTGAGTGCTACCTTAAATTTTGCCCTGCCCTGCATCCCTTGTTTCCATCCTATGTTTGGACTCACAGCTTAACCTCTACAGTTGGGCATTTAGGTTGTTCAAACATTCCCCATTATATAATGTTGCAATGAGAACTCATAAATGACACTTCCTTGAAAACAATTTTTCTATCAACTCTGTTCAGAGTTTTTAAATACTCTCAGATGGATGGGGCTGCCATCAAATCTGAAACGTGGGATTGATTTTCAAAATGGCAACAGGCCAAGGAAACTGTTTTGAATTTTACTAAAATCAAACTTTAACAATGTTAAGTAGCATTTTTTTGTTGAATTTGGAATATTAGGAAATTGGTATCGTCCTCAAATATTACATTGTGAAAGAAGGGAAAAGCCCATGGGGATGTTTTATTGTAATTCCCAACTGCCACACAGCACGCAGGGAGAAAGTTTTTTACAAATACACGTGGATCTCAAATTCTGCCTTTACTTTTGGATGCAAAAATTGCAGAACATAGCTGCTACCCCAAGCCCACTCCCATCTCACTCTCACACCCACACCCACACCCACACACACACACACACACACACCCACACACACCCACACACACCGGGAAAACTACTCCATGATTTTACTCTTATCCCAGCATTACATATCCATCTAATGAGCACATATTAATAACATCATTAAAAACCCTAATTCATGATAACTCCCTCCGCCTCACCTCCATATCGGATCCACCTCAGAGTCCTGTCAATTTGATTTCCTAAAGTGCACTCAAATCCATCACCATTTCCACATCCATCACTTCCACCCTAGTCCAAACTATGACTGTTTCTTGCCTAAAGAGTTTCCCTGCATCCCCTCCGGTCCCCACCCACGACTTTCTACCCTGTGGCCAGAATGACCTTTTATAAACTCCCAGCTCCCACTGACGACACCACCATGTGCGATCTGACCCCACCTCACATCACACCCCGACCCCCTTACCAGGGGTTCTCTGTGTCTGATCTTTCAGAAACAATCCCCCCGTCACCCTCTCCACCACCTCTGCCCTAGGTAATTCCTAGTCATACCGCAGAACATGACTCAAATACTATTTCCCAAAAAAAGTCTTTCCTTGCTCCCCGGACAAGGCGGGGCCTCCCAGCAATAGTCTTCTTTGCTATATTTCTCATAATTGCAAGACATAATTAGGTGCCCAATTAACTGTGGCGTGCCTGTCCCCTTTCCATCCTCCTAAAGTTCCATCAACAACTCAACTGCCCTTTTACAGAAGAGGAAACGGAGGCTCAGAGACATGAGGTCCCCAACCAAGCAAGCAGCAGTGCAGGGATTTGAACCCAGCTCTGACGCCAGGAGGAATATTTCCTTCATCTGCTCTATGTGCGACTGATGCAAAAGACAGAACAAGGGTGCCAACCAGGTAAAACTTGACCTGGTTGAAATATGTAAACCTAAGAGCAGAGCCCACAGAAACAGGGTGTACGCAAACCTGTGATAGACAATTTTGCAGTTATCTTTCAAGATTACAAATGTACACTTCCTTTGCTGTAGTAATTCCACTACTGGTAAGTGGGTTATCCCATGGATGCCCTGGTAGATGTGCAGAGAAAAACTAATGACAAGGTTATTCAATGCAGCGCTCTTTAAAACAGCAAAATATTGGCAACGACCTAAAGGTCCATGAAAAGAGTACTGGTTAAATCAGTATTGGGATATTACAGAGTATAATACTGTTATTAAAAAACAAAAAAGAACGAGTATGCTGGGGACCAGCATGACAGTGAATATGAATGGCAACCCCTGGAGTTGTGCAGTGCACAATCTGGGCAACCACATGGGGCACCCTAAGGAAGCTTTTTATATAGCAATATAGAATAATCTCCAAAATACACCATAACCGTGAGAACAAATATATGTGTTTTTAAGGTGGAGAAGGGATGTGTGTGTGTGTGTGTGTGTGTGTGTGTGTGTGTGTCCAAAATAAAAGTAGAAAAGAAACCAGGTCTTGTTTTAAAATGCCCACTGGACTTTGATCATTCCCAGTAAGGAGCTCTGTTGTCCCATGACTCCATGGTTGTAGCTCCCCTAAACCCAATATATTGGTTAAAATTCAACTCAAATGAATGTATACCATAAAAATAAAGCCAAAATATTCATTCAAAGAAAGAGACACCCCCCGGCCCCGGTCTGCTTTTCTCTTTGTAAACCTTGACATTTCTTTTAAGGGGCACAAAGAAGGTAAACTAAAGCGATGAAGGTACAAATGCATGTGCAAAGTCCCATCCCATCCTGTAAGAAAAGTCAAGACCCAGGACCCACCCACAGAAACGTCAAGAGCAGGAGTCCAAGGTGGAGGCCTTCAGCAAAGGAAGAGGCAGGCAGAGGTGCCAGCAGGGTCCCTTCGAGTTAAGGGTGTGGGGCCCACACCAACAGAGAAGCAAACCGCACAGCACGTCCACTGGAGCAGCAAGTCTTGGTGGCTCAACGTGTGAAATCCAGCGAGAATCTGCTTCTCGCAAGCCCGATTACCACCACTAGGGTCTGAGCTACCATCATCTCTTGCCTGGACCATTGCAGTAACCTCCTTCCAGGGTCTCCCTGCTTCCATCCTTGCCCACCTCTTCTCCTCCCCGCTCCACATGACCTTCTGCACACAGCAGCTAGAATGATCTTTAAGACTGTACATAGATCTTGTTGCTCCTCTACTCAACCACCGCCCCCACCCACCCCGCCACAGCAAACATCTTTTTTTTTTGGCGGTACGCGGGCCTCTCACTGTTGTGGCCTCTCCCGTTGCGGAGCACAGGCTCCGGATGCACAGGCTCAGCGGCCATGGCTCACGGGCCCAGCCGTTCCGCGGCATGTGGGATCTTCCCGGACCGGGGCACGAACCCGTGTCCCCTGCATCGGCAGGCGGACTCTCAACCACTGCGCCACCTGGGAAGCCCACAGCAAACATCTTTTTCGGATCAAAAAGCCAACGTCTTTAACGTGACTCAGAAGATCCTATATGATCTGAACCGTCTCCTCCATCTCCAACCCTCCCTCCCCGCTCCCTCCACTGCAGCCACACCGGCCCCGTTGTCCTCAGACAAGCCACGCACACCAGGCACGCTCCAGCCTCAGGGTCTCAGCACGAAGCGCTCCCTGTGCTTGGTGCGCTCATGCCGCATCCTCCCAGGGCTCATCCTCCTTGTCGCTCAAACCTCTGCCCAAACGACCCCTTATCAGAGAGCCCTTCCCCGACCACTCATCCCAACACGGCCCCCCACGCCCATCTCACTCTTCACCTACCCACCCTGCTCTATGCTGCAACAGCCATTTACCGTAGCCTGCTGTCGCGTGATATATTTATTTGATGTTTTTTCCCTTCTCCGGTCCCTCCCTGACTAGAGCAGCAGCAGCTTACCTGTCTGGCTCACAGAGGCACGTGCAGTGCCTAGAACCCCACGCAGGTGCTCAACACGTGAGTGACCCTAGGAGGGAGGGGAGCCCCACCAGAGGGGTCTGAGTGGCTAGCATCCCTCCAGACCCTCCCCTCCGCCATGACAAAGGGCGATTATGCTGCCCACGGCAGCTAGCTTCCAGGCCCACAGCGAACACTGTGTCCTGCTCAGCGTGCGCAGGACTCGGCTGGTTAGACAACCGACACCGGGACTCCCCTGCTCCAAGGAGAGGTGACAGCATTTCCAGGGTGTGATGGAGGAGGGGCCCCACGTCTTCTTTCTCGCCCAAGCGGGGATCCCGCTGGCCGGATATGTCTTCAGCCTCGCAGGAAGACCTCTGTGACCAGACGCCTCTCTGCTAGCGTCACATTCTATTTTATTATTGTATTTTATTTTTTATTTAAATTGAGGTAGAGTTGATGTATAATAGTCAAGTTTCAAGTGTACAACATAGTGATTCACAATTTGTAAAGGTTGTATTCCATTTACAGTTATTATAAAATATTGGCTCTCTTCCCTGTGTTGTACAATATATCCCTGTGGCTTGTTGGTTTTATACCTAGTAGTTTGTACCTCTTGATCTCCCCTACCCCTATCTTGCGCCTGCCCGCTTCCACAGGGCCACGTTTTAAAAATCACATGGTAAGCCATAAAAAGAGAATGAGACACCTTGCACGGGCTCGAAAACAAAACAAGTCAGTCTCTCTCGGTATTCTAAATTAAGAATCAAGTCATTCTATATTTCCCACATCACTGGAAATTCAAAACAGACATATCTACCGCAGAGCAAGCACGATGACTGAAGAGAGAGGCTTGATGGCCTGACACATGCTAAATGTTTCCAATTACCATGTCCACATTTGAAACCCCAAGGAAGCCATAGAAAACAGAGTGGCGAGATCAGAGACAGGCACATTAGCCTAATGGGATTCAGGGCCCAGTGCCGGACCGCATTCTCCTCTCCCCACAGCACCGCCCCCCAGGGGTCTCTGAACAAAGAAACTGGATCACTTTGCCCCCTCCCTCCTGGAGACACCAACTTTCCCTTCTCCGGTCCCACCTGCCCCACTGTCCTCTCAGCCCCCTGCTTCGGGTCCACTCAACAGGAATGTCAGAAAAAAAAAGAAAAAAAAGAAATGTCAGCTCCCCACCAGCATCCCCATCCCGACCTACTATCTCTCCAGGCCAAGGAGTGACTGAGTCATAGAGGAGATGAGTCTGGAAGTGCTGGACTGAAATATGCGAGCCTTCTCGGAGTGGACCTTTGGAAGGAGTTTTGGTTTTTTGTTGCTTTAAGAAGCCAAACGAATACTTTTCACATCTTCTCTCTGTCCCATGCCTTGGGTAGAACCAATGTAACACGGAGATTAAGAGCACGGACTCTGGAGAAGCCAGACCATCTGGGGTTACATCCTGGCACGGGCACTGACTCTGTCGTGGTAGGGAAGTTAGTTTACCTCTCCGGGCCTCAGTTTCTTCATCTGTATATGGGACTAATGACAACGTACCCTCACTGGGTTGCTGGGAGGATCAAGTGAGTGACACACAAAGCAGGTTGTAGGCGTTCGATCAATATCAACTTTCACAGACATTCTTTCACCTATGGCTGGTGACTTTGGACAATGAAATTCCTCCCTCTAGTCTAAGTTCTTGGAGGAAATCATCTTGAAGGTTATCTTTCGGCTCTAACGTGTGATACTCCTCAGGTGCATTTAGAAAATCCAAATGCCTCATCACAGTCTACAAAACCCTGCATGATCTGGCCCTTGCCCATGTCACCAACTTCATCTCCCCGACCCTGGTCCAGCCACACGGGCCCCCTTGCTGCTCCTTAAACAGGCTGAGTTTGCCCCTACCACAGGGCCTTTGCACTTGCGCTCCCCCAGCCTAGAACACTCTTCCCTCGGGTCTTCCCATGGCTGGTAATCCCCTGATTCTTTAGGTCTTAGCCTAAATTCAGGGCCTTCTTTGAGCAGCCCAGCTAAAGCAGAGGCTCCCCACTGTCGCGCCATCATTCCTGCCGATTTGCTTCGAGAAGCGTTATCTTATACATTTGCTCATTGCTGACTGTCTGTCCTCCCCACCCCACCCCCTGCTAGAATGAAAGCTTATTCATCACCACGTCCCAGCACCTTGAATAGTACCTGGCATATAGCAGATGTCCAATAAATATTTGCTGAGTAAATAAATGAACAGATTAATTTTCAGGCTCCTATGTGGCCCAACATACTGCCAAGTGATTCATCCTCCAGTGACCCTGAGAAAGGAGGCTTATTCATGTCTAGAAGAGAATCCCCATGTTTGGAGTCTGCATGAATTCACTACCACTTGAGCCAGTCTGCAGGAATGTGTCTCACCGTGAAAGAGACATATTATACCAGGCTAATTCCATTGGAAGTCAAAGAGGACACAAGCTCAGGCTGGAAAAATGAAGTGTACAATCTCTTCTCTAGCAGCATTTAGGAATGGACACAGGGAGAGACTGAGTCAAAAGTACAGTGACTCGACAGCCTCTTGGAGGTGGTGAGGAAAGGTGAGGCACGGGCAATGCCCTCTGCCACCTGTGCGTTCACCAAAGACCAGACAACAAGAGAGACCATGCTTCAAAAACATTTCTCCACGAGTCTCTCGCTCAGGGCCCCAACCTGATACTGAGGAACAAAGCGTCTGATGTCTGCATGGGACCTGGTCTCTGGGAGAAGAAGGGAAGGGGGGAGAAACTGAGTCCCCCTGGAGGGAGCAATTGAGGACTGAAGGCAGCTCATGAAAACCTTGTGCACCTATCTGACCCTGACCAGTGGTACCCAACATGGCAGTGTGAACACCCAAGGATGCTGGGATGAGAATCCCACAGCCGGCTCCAACAGCAGCCCCTCTGAACACTTGGATAAAACATCCCAAAGAAACTGCAGCTCAGCCTCACATAAATGTTCCAGCAAAGACAGGGTCATCTGGGCGAGGCATAAACTTTGGCCCTTCCTCTTTCCCTTGGGCCAAAAGCTGAAAAAGAACCCAGAGATGGTGAAGTGGGAAAAGCCAGGACTTGTGAAATGCAAGACAGCCAGCTGAGCCAGTCAAGGCCTTCAAAAGGTGAGTTATTCCCAATCAAATGACACACCTCCCCCCCCCCCACCCCAAAGGCCACGCAGGTCTCTCTGGATCCAGACCAAAAATTCTGAGTCACTTTTGCCACAAAGGGGAAAAAAAGGAGAAGGCAGACGTGATGTGTACCTTTCCGCACGCTATTTTGGGATTTTAATATCCAATTTCTTTCGTTTCAAAGGGTGGGTTTTTGGAGGGCTCTGCATAACGTTTGTACCGTGCACAGGCGAGACAGTGCGGAGACAGGCCTCTGCCGGTGACCTGGGGAGAGGCGGGGCCCCTTTGGCAGAGCAGCAAGTCGCATCATCCAGGAACAAGGAGCCCGTTCTTGTGCGGAGCCGCTCGGGGCCGGCTTTCATAACACGATGGGAGCATGTGGGCCGATCCGATCTGACTCACCTCTTGCTGGAGGCAGCTCCGCGCTCATTCACTCATGCGTTTATTCATTTATTCATTCATTGAGCAGAGGGCCTCTCAGGGAAGGGTCGCTAAACTGGAAGCTGTTCTCACAACAATGACTACGCATCCCTTGGGTGAAGAATCGGGTACCTCTCTGGATGGATGGTGACACCTGGGATTATCATTATCTCACAATGTGTTTAAGATGTGGGGGAAAAAAACAAAAACAAAACTAGTGAATCAGGATTTTTCAGCCTCAGCACTATTGCCTGAGGTTGATTTGCGGGCCAGCTCATGCTCTGTGGGGGCCTGTCCTGTGCACTGTAGGGTGTTTAGCAGGGTCTCTGGTCTCTACCCACAAGATGCCAGTAAACTGCTCCCCCCGCCCAACCCAGTTGTGTTGATCAGAAATGTCTCTGGACATTGTCAAACGCCCTCTGAGGGACAAAATCACCCCACTTAGGACCATTCTTCAATTACACTGACATTTGTGGAGAAGGGCCTTTTTCTACAGAAAATCTGTATTGGAACCCTATCCGCAGTCCATCAGAAAGTGCAATTGGCAGAATCTTCAAAGGGCACCTCTAATCCTTCAATCTCTCACCTTCTCTTCCACCTTCCCTGGGTCCCAACACCACCATCGCTTGCCCAGACCACTGCACCCACCCCCTTGATAATGTCCCTGCCTTTCTCTTGCCCTCCTCCTACCTCACCATCCTAAATACTTTCTCTACAAGCAGCCAGAGGGAACTTTTTAAAGCAAATCAGATCACATCACTGCTCTACTTAAAACCCACCAATGGTTTCCCGGTGCATAAAGAATAAAGTTCAAATTCCATGCCCCGCAAGGTCCTGCATCATCCAATTCCTTCTTCTCTCTCCAGCTTTAACTCCTACTGCTCCTTCCCTCGTCCACTACAGGCAGCCACACAGGCCTCCTTGTCAGTCCTCAGACACCCAAGCTCTCCTGCCTCAGGGCCTTTGCACATGCTGTTCGCTCTATAGGGAAGGCTCTTTCTCTGGTTCTCATCCGACTGACTGCTTACTGTCATTCAAACATCAACTTAAATGAACCCATGCCTGGAGAGGAATCCCCTGACAATGCCAATATAAAGTAAACCACCTCTCCAGGTATTCTCTCCTATTACCCACTCTTTCCCCTGAACACACGTCATCACAATCTGAAATGACCCAACTTATGGTTTAACCTGTTCAATGTCTGTTTCCTCGTTGGAATGAACACCTCATTTTTCTCCTTCACTTATAACCTTTGTTATAAGAAAAACAACTTATTAAAAAGTAATAATAGCCACACTTTGCCTAGTCTCGCAAGCACTGACTTTCAAGGCCCTCGGCCCCTGACGCCTCCATGGCTCCTTAGAATATGCGCCATCTGTGAAGGCCAGAAGGACGAGTGGCCAGTGTGCTCGTCTGGATTTTCAAGATAAGGAAACCAAGGCTCAGATTCACTTACCCTTTTGCTGACTACAGAGAAAGTGCCTATGATGTGCCACGCAGAGTTCTAGGCGCTGGAAACTCAGCACTGAGACAGACCAGACTAGCAGGAGGGAAGGCTGGAGGTTTTTGACTTTTGGGTACAGACGTGCCCTCAAAAGAGATTCCCAAAGGTCCCCAGGGACCATCCCTCATAGGAGACCTTTCTTGCCCTCTCATCAGCTGGCATGTTCCATGGACCTCTCCTAAAACCCTGCTACATCTTCAAGTTTAATATTCACCTCTCTAGACCACAGGCTATGAAACATCAGGTAATAAATGAAGGACCACAGCTCTCAAAACGTTAAAACTGTATTATAAAAACTGTTACAGTATCTTTCTTCAAGGTTACCTGTTGTGGCAGAGACCACTTGCTCTCTATCTGTTACCCATTTTCCCTTCCTTAGTAACAGGATCCCAGTTATCTTAGGTGGCAACGAGTCCAGCTGACAGTCCACACTTCCTAGCCCCTTTGCAGATGAACATAGCCACGTTACTAGGTTTGAGTCAACGAGATGTAGGCAAAAGTGTGGAGAGGACTTGCAGAAAGGTTCCTGAGAGGAAGCTAACCCAGATGGGGAGTGGGCCCCTTTTGCCCTGTCTTCTTTCTTCCTTGGAATTATACTGCTTGGAATATGGATGTGATGGCAGTGGCTCCAGCAATCATTTTGGACTATTAGGTGACCCTGAGCGGGACAGGAAGAGAGGAGGGGCCTGGATTCCTGATAACTTCATAGTACTTCAGATGACCCATCTCTAGACTCTCTCCATAAGAAAATAAGCTTTTGGGTGTTTAAAGCAACTGTTACTTTGGGTTTCTGATAGATGCAACTAAACCTAAGTCTAACTGAAAGACCCATCATCCCATCACCCATCCCATCATTTCCTCATGTCCCCTCAACTGCATCTCAATGGGAATAAGATGACCATGCTTAGGTGAGCTTCAATTGAAAATAAAAAAAAAAAAAAGACTCAAGATTCAAAGAGTAGATGTATTGGTGCACAAGTCTGCTTTACAAAAGGCTTCATAAAAAACGATTTCTGTTAAGAGCCAGTACTGAATGTGAATCTGAAAGGAACTGTCATACCCAAAGAGTCAAAGATCCAACTGCTCAGAACCATTTCAGGCAACGACACCCAAGTCAGTCTGCTCTCCCTCTTATGCATAATTGGAATGAGTGTCTAGAAAGGCTGTCTGACACATGCAGGGGTGACGACGGTGCTCGCTAGAAATAAAATTGCTGCTTACTTTCTGTCTGGTTTCCGAATTGCTTTTTCCTGGTTGAAAGGTGCCAGGCCTGGCAGCTTTCTAAAAATTTAAAATTCAAGTCAACAAATATTTGTGGAGCACTCTCTATTCACAAAAAAAAGCCACACTAGGGAAAATCTGTATAAAAGGGGGATGCTATAATTAATCATAATAATAACAGTAACGACAGTAGCAGCTAATAATGTATTGAGCATTATTGCTTGCTAAATATTGGGCATTGTTCTAAGTGCCAATATCTATCAGCTCATTCAATCCTCATGGCAACCTTCTGAGGCAGATACTATTATTTTATTTAAGAGGAAATTGAGGCACAGAGAGGTTAGGCAATTTGTTCAAAGTCACACAGCCAGGAAGGGAGAAGTCAGGGTTCCAAGCAGGCAGTTCGGGCTCCAGGGCTCATTCTCCTGACCCTGGATGATATTCTGCTCCTGTTGACTCAGAATGGGGGAGACAGCACACCCACAAGCGGCCACACAATGTCCCCAAACCTCGATCATTCTCTAGCCATGTTCCTGAGCTTTTACTGAACCATTAGTGACTGAACTTTCTCTTTAAAAGGTAACTTGTATTTCTACTTACAGAAACTTATTTTAAAATAAATTTTACATTTTTTGCATAATATATAAATACAAATATTTATATAATCTATACTATATGTATACCATAAATAGTTATACAAACTATTGTGTATAAAATAAATAAGCTACAAGGATATATTTATTGTACAACACAGGGGATATAGCCAATATTTTATAATAACTGTAAGTGGAGTATAAACTTTAAAAATTGTGAATCACTACGTTGTACACTTGTAACTTATATAATATTGTACATCAACTATATCTCAATTTTAAAAGTTTAAAAAATCAATAAATTCAAGTTAAAGCTACTAGAAATATTTGGATAAATAATAACCCTCTTCAAAAATCTTCCATAAACAATGCCGGCAAAATGTTGATAGTTGTTGAGTGATGGGTACATAGCGGGTTCACTGCACCATTCTCTCTAATTTTATGTATGTGTGAAATCTTCCATAATTAAAATTTTAAAGAATATAAATAAATAAAATAAACTTTATGTCACTACCTCAAATAGGAACCCAGGATCATCAGTCAGCAATCAAAGGTGCACATAAATACACAATAAAGGGCTTCCCTGGTGGCGCAGTGATTGAGATTCCGCCTGCCCATGCAGGGGACACGGGTTCGTGCCCCGGTCCGGGAAGATCCCACGTGCCGCGGGGCGGCTGGGCCCGTGAGCCATGGCCGCTCAGCCTGCGCGTCCAGAGCCTGTGCTCCGCAACGGGAGAGGCCACAACAGTGAGAGGCCCGCGTACAGCAAAAAAAAAAAAAACAATAAAATACCGGTGCCAAGAAAATAATTATAAATGTTTTTTTAAAATGCTAAGTACCACAGAATTCATTGACCAGGGAACCCCAGGAAACCCCAGTTTGAAGAACACTGACTGACACATTAGTCTGTCACAGGCAGTGCTAGGGGAAGAGCAGAGCCAGGGTTGGGAGCCAGGCGATCATCAAGGGACTTGTTAAAAAACGACCTGGGTCAGCGCCCAGACACAGGAGAGGCTCAGGAAACCTTTTGCTCAAGGAGCCGAGAAGCTCTACAAGAAGAAAAAGAACCACTGCCCTGCCCGCGTGCTAGCAGAGGGGTCCTTTGTGCAGAGAAAGAAGTAGAAAAAGAAAATCCACCAACGTATAAAACTTCGATGCATTTTCCTGAAACCAAAAGCGACAATCTTCCAGGCAGCTGCTTGCCTGTTTGTCTTCCTTGTTCTGTGTGTGCAACTGCAGGGTCTCCGGGGTGGGCTAAGTGTTTAACAACCAGTTCTCCACGGGAAAAAGCTCAATCTGTAATGTTTGCCAATTTCCGTGGTGTAAATACTCCCACCACAGCTGATTCCAGTCTACCAATGCAATGTCACGGGATTTGGAAAGAGATGTACAATGGCGGACCATACGGACTATTTCCCCTGTACAGAGACAATGCATGTAAATAACCTCAGGGGCGTAGATGATAGGAAAATGTAGCAGAACTCCTGAAAATTTAACAATCGGTTCCCACGAGCCAGTACAAACTGGCAGGGCCACACCCCTGAGTACACGCGGGTCTCTACACACGTCTGTTCTCGTGCACATCCGCTCATGTATCCGTCTGTCCATTTCTCTCTCTTCTCCCACTGATGGAGAGCGTACACACACTTGCCCCCAGCCCACGCTCCGTGAAAACCGTAAGGATCTCTCTGCAGTCTGGCCCCCCTCTCCACTCGGCCTCCCCTCATCTCCCTGCTGCCCCTCCTCCAGTCTCCCGCCCCCGCATCCCACCTCCCCCGACGCGCCCCTACTACACCAGCCTGGGCTCCACTAGAGCGACCGTATCCCCGGTCCCGATGCTCCAGGCTCCTTCTCACCCCACCAGGACCTAGAGCCTGGTCTTTCAATCCAATCACACACATCTTCCTGTCTAGACAAGGCCGCTGGCTGCGGGGCCCGGGGGGTGAATGAATACGCAACCCTCCACACCCTGGAGGGGCCACGCTCTCGCCAGAGCTCCGTGGGGCTAACCCGGGGGCGGGGAGGGTGGCCAGAGGACCCTGCTCGGACCTGGCACAGCCCGGGCTTGTCCAAAAGCCACAGGGGAGACTGCACTGCTGCCGGGAGCAGGTGTGCGTGAGTGTGGCCGGGCGTGTGGCGTGCCACCCCCAGAGAACCGGGCGTCGGCAACGCCAGAATCATCCATCAGCCGCGCGCTGAAAAGTGGGAAAACAACAAAACCCCGGCCCGGCCCCACTTAACGTGAGCCAAACACAAAAGTCGCAGGAGAAAGCCTTTCCTCTTCGCGCTTCCCTTTTCCGGTCCGGAAACACCAACAGGCCAAGATAAGGGCGGCGTGGGCCCCCCCTGGATGGTTTCAAAGGGTTGGCACCCACCCACCCCCGGGCCCACCCCCACCGCTAATGGCCTCCCCCGCCGCCGGAGCCCGCGGTGGGAGCTGGAGGCGGCGGAGCTCCACGCCAGGGGCTTGTTAGAGGTTTCAGGCTCACGTAGCAGCAGGGAGGAAGCGCAGCCTGTCAAGGGGCGTGATAAAGCGTCTCTTTATCGGGAGCTTTCCTTTCAACTGCCTCCAGTGAGCGCCGGGGCTGGGCCCCTGTCAAGGCCAAGCATGTTCCTTTCATGTCGCCCTGCGTCCCCCGGTCACCGCCGTGTCCGCGCGCACACGGAATTGCCGCATTGGTGCTGGCGTCCTCAGCTTGGGGCCCGCATCTCCAAGAGGACAGGATACTGACCTGCAAGCCTGGGCCTCTGGTTACCACGTGACATTTGCAAAGTCACCCAAGCCTCTGGGCCCTGGTTTTGCCATCAGGAAACCAGAAGAAGAGATGTCAAAGTAGTAGAGGCCAGGGGTGTGGACTTGGGGGGGTGGGGGGGTGCGGCTGGGGGCTGGCAGACCCAAGCTCAAGCCCCAGCTGTTGAACTCACTGGCTGGCGACCTCGGACAGGCACTCAGACCCTCCAAAAATGCTTCTACGTGTGTAAAACGGAAACAGCGCCTACCTATGTCATAGGCTCGTGAGAAGGAAATGAGTTATTACATACGCAACTCTTAAAACAGTGACAGCACATAGTAAGTGCTCAATAAACGTTATCCATCATCTTCATTTGATTTTCAAGGGGCTGCTGTGGACACGGAATGAGGTTTGGTGGCATCATGTCACAACTGCATGATGTGAAATCAATGATGTACCAGAGAAATCGTTCTGGTCTTACAGGCCATTCTGCTCACCTTCCCACTCACAGGGTGAATGGCCCCAGATGGACATGGTGAATCTACTATCCTCGATCGGGGAGAGACCCTCCCCTTCTGTGATTCTCATTTGCCAGGCTCTGAACACAAGCCAGCTCCTCCACCTGAGGCAGCTCTGCAGAAACAGCCCCCTGGCCCAGCGCGCCAGAAAGATCCAGCTGTGCTGATCCCCCGAGAGGCCAGGGAGCAGAGGCAGGACAGAGTCCAGCTCGGTCCACACACGGTTCCCTCGTCTGTGCCAGTGTCAGCACCAGGGCCCCGGGCATGATGCTCTCCCACTGGGATGGGCAGAAACACCAAGCGAAGAGCCTGGCCCGGGACATGGTGGCGCTGACCACCAGCTTTCTCAGGCCCCATCTGTGTCTCAGATCTAAGATTCGTCAGAATACTGGCCCCCATCTGTACAAGGGGGATAATAACAGGTACCCACCTCGTGTGTCCTCACTGCCATGAGGATTAAATAATACATGTAAAGAGCTTAGAACGGCACCAGGCACATAGTAAGTGCTCAATAAATGTCAGAGTTACCATCATCACCAGCACCATCGTCATCATTAATTTCAAACCTTCCTCTAAGGTAGCTCAGCGTCATCATTCATTAATTTGGTTCATTAGTCCTCCTTAGAAGAGAGAAGAAGGGCAGGGCCCACGCTGCTGCCCATGCCAAGCCCGGAACCAGGCACTGCACCTCCAGACGATAGCTCAGAGAGGCTAAGTGAGCTGCCTAAGGTGACCAGCTCGGAAGGGTTACAACTGGGAACGAAAAGCAAGTCCAGAGGCTTCCCCAGCCCGTTGCTTTTCTGCTACACCTGCTCCTCCTATTTCCTCTTTGTTTAAAAATCATCCTTTTGGGGCTTCCCTGGTGGCGCAGTGGTTGAGAGTCCACCTGCCGATGCAGGGGACACGGGTTCGTGCCCCAGTCCGGGAAGATCCCACATGCCGCGGAGCAGCTAGGCCCGTGAGCCATGGCCGCTGAGCCTGCGCGTCCGGAGCCTGTGCTCCGCAACGGGAGAGGCCACAACAGTGAGAGGCCCGCGTACCGCAAAAAAAAAAAAAAAATCCTTTTACTTTCGAGTGGAAACACAGCACACATCAGTGATTCTCTTACACTTCACTCTTAAGAGGTTTGTTATTTCATGCCCCAAAGCCCTTTCCTTTGCTACCATTTTCAGATCTCTGTTCGTTCCGTCGGCAGCCTATCCCGGCCAAGAGTTGAACACGGCTCCATCCGAGTCCTGAGACTCGGGATCTGTGGGGTGTGAGGGGCTGGAACCCGGCTGGCAGCAGTGAGGCACCACTGCCCCAGTCACCTCACAGCGAGGGAGAGATCCTCACCTCCCACGGCAGGGAGGTGAGAGGTCGAGAAGCCCCAGTTTGCCGAGAAGGACTTTTGGAAGGAAAGGGAAGTGAAGTTTGTTGTAAGAAGGAAACGCTCACTCTAACTCCTTAAGGATTAGAGAGGCCTGGGTGGCCGCCCAAACTCTGAAGTCCTCTGTTAACGGAGAGAGATGGTGACGGAGAGGACGGCCACTTACTGTACCGAACGTGACAGCAAACGGGTGTGTCCGCTGCCTGCAAGTCACCCACACTTGGAAAGGAGGCCAGCCTGGGGCCTAAATGGACACCCAGCCACCCGACAGTCACTGGGCTGTCAGAGCTGACCTCCAGATGGGCAAAGTAAGCCTCCACCCAACTCTGTGGGGCTAGAATCCCAGCTACCCCAAAGCCTCCTTTCTGACGGGGATTTGAGCGTGACCCTAATACTCAGCTCAAAGAGAATGCGGCTTCTCCATCATTTCAGGGGACAGGAGAGACAAATTCCATCTTAAATGTCCGAGATGAAGCTGAGTGCTGTGTCAGTACCATATGTATCCTGTCTGGGGTTCAGCCTCATCCAGTTCTGAGCTGGGACTTCCTCTGCTGACTCGCAGAATGCAGATAAAATCTGCAGCACTCATTTTTTTTTAGCAAGTGTGGAATTTTGAGGGGCCGAGGGAAGCAAACTGGCTCCCTGTTCTCAATCCGTGGGGTTCAGTTCCCTTCCTTTCTGAGCTCGAAGCCCACGACAAACACACCCATCCCCACTCCCAGGTGTAGCAGCTCAAATCAACCCCGCTGGCCAGGTCGACACCCCAGCGTGTCACCTGAAGAGGAATTTAATTCAGGTCTCAATTATCCCTCCTTTTTCCCTGTGAAAAATCTGTGGATCAGAACAGACCCCCTTAAACAAACTTTGATACATCAATACAATGGAATTTTACTTGGCGATAAAAGGAATAAAATATTGATTCATGCAAAAAACAAACAAAAGAACAGACCCCCACCTACCTCCTTCTACTGAAATGAAGGACAATAATGTGGGAAAGGGAAGGTCACCTTTTGTTATTCAAAGTTTCACTTCTATATTTAAGAAAAATTACTTTGGGTAAATGTTTAGACGTTAAAGTCAGTGAGACCTGGGTTCATTTCTCCAAACATTTCCCAAAACAGGTAACAAACCCCTGTCCAGGATCACCAACAAGGTGCCCAGAGGGACCAGGTAAGGACTTGAATGAGCAAACTGGGCCTGGTCAGAACTGGGGGGGATCTGGGATTCCAGCCCTGGTGTAAAGGGAGGGCAGCCCCCAGCTCCTGACCACTATTACCATGCAGGATGTGGGCCCAGTGTTGCCAGATCTTCTGATTATTAACATCAGCCAGAAATCCCACTTTTTATGAGAAATCTCCTAATCTGTAAATGCTGGTAACTAATGTCAACTGTTGTTTGAAGCCCTGAGCTGCTAAAACCATCCGTGGACAGACTCAGGCCTCGAGCTCTTAGACAGTGTGCTGTCAGTTCTGCATGCTTACCAGGCTGTTCCTGGAGCCTGGAACATTCTTCCTTCACATCTCTCAACACCCCAATCAAATGTCACCTCCTCCCAGAAGCTGCCCCAGATTCTCTGAGGCAGAGTGACCTGCTGAACCCAGACCTTCACCATCCCCTCCCTCTATCACATCCCTCATAGATGTTACCCTTATCTCAGTTAAAAAAACAAACAAACAAACAAAAACTAACATTTATGGGACTCATTTTACCAGGCACTCTGCTTAATGCTTTACAGTCGTCATCTCTTTTTCAAGCACCATCATCATCCTACTTTATAGCCACAGAGAGGTTAAGTAACTTGCCCAATGTCACACAGCCAAGCCAGTAAGTGGCAGAGTCAGGATTCTAACCCAGGCCATCTGACTCCATTACCGCCTCCTATTAACCTCTTTGTTCAACTGCCTCCCTCGTGACTTCAATTATTCCCATATCTGGTTCTCCCTATCCCAGTAGACTGAGCGCTCCCCGGAGGCAGGGACTGATCGATTTCTCTCTCCATCCAGGGTGCACAGCTGACACATGGTAAATATTTGCTGACTGAAGAAGGGCTGCTGCCCAACCTGACCTCCTAGATACCCCTGAAAGGCTCTGGGGGCGGGTGTTAGGGTACCATCCAGGTGCACTGCATCCAGGTGTACCTTGTTCTCAGCAGCTCAGCCGGGGGGTGGCAGATGGGCGCAAGAGGTGACACAAAGCTTCCCACTGAAAAACGTCACTCCCATCCTGGCCCTGAGAGGGGACGCAGGTCCGACCACAAGGCAGGACTCGCACCCACGCCCCCAGCAGGTCACAGCCTCCCAAAGTCCGCCTGCCACCTGGAGATGCACTTTCCAAGGTTGTGCCTCGGCCCAAGAAGGGGGCAGCAACGGGCCCCCCTAACCTCCTCCCCAACCAGGGATTCAAAGTCAAGGAGCCAATTCTTCTGCTCCCCTGTCAAGAAACATAACACATCCACCAAAAAATAAACACACGAGAAAAGAACGCGTGGGAGCAGGGCACATGGGTGTAGGAGAAAGAACAAGAGTACATGGGGTCTCTAGACACACACTTGCAGCTGCTCCGGGGACACCGTCTGAACTCGGGGTGAGCCTGTTCCTATACAACCAGCCCTTGGTAGAGATGCCTGGCTGAGCACGAAACCACCTTTAACCCCTGCACAGGAGCCCACGTTCGGACGCCCCCCTCCCCCCGCCACTGGGCATCACTCCGAGCCCAGTTCTTGCAGCTCCTTCCACCCACTTGGCCCTCCTCCCCGTTGCTCCAGGGGCAGGACGGGCTGTGGAGGGTATATCGGAACAGGAAGAAGATGGGGTGAGATCTGGGAGGCGGCCTGTGTGGACAGGGCACTTGGGACACAATAAACAAGCCTGTTGCCTTGTTCAGAGCAGGACCCCAGGACCCCCGATCCCAGCGCAGCCCTAAAAGCATGAGTTCAAAGTTAAAGTTAGACACACGCAAAGCTGCAGCCCCCAGGGGAACTCGGAGCTCAACAACAATCCTCTCTTTGACTGAAAACCACAAGGAAACACCCACGGCATACTTCTTGATTAAAAAAGGAAAGTGAAAAATAAGGTTTTTCTTTTCTTCTTCTTAATCATTATAAAACTAACTTGTGCCCATTCCATCAAGTCACGACTGCTGTTTGCCGCGGGCAAGGCCGAGTCACGTCGGGCAAAGAGACGAGGGGCCGCGGAAGCCTGGGCATGTCCCAGCGCTCTGAATTGGTCCTTCTTAATTGTTGTACTTCCTTCCTTCATTTCCTTTAGCACAGGAAAGCCACCGAGGGGCCGCCCGTGTCAGCACACCCGTCACCCCAGCTCCCTGGGCACTGTTCATCCAAGGGGCCAAGGCAAACCGGGGCTCACTAACACCTGCAAGGAGCAGCGGTGACACTCTGCCAACGTTCACGCACAGATCAAGTGCCTCTAAGCGACAGGCACTGTGCTTGGGACTGGGATGGAGCAGTAACGGAGGGCTGATGGGGGGATGAGTGGGAGGGAGGGATGGAAGGAGGGGAGGAAGGAAGAATACATCAGGCTATGAAAGAAAACACCGTAAGTAACATGGGAGGGGATGGCAGAGGAAGGGGTAGCTATTTTGATAGAAGAATCAGGGAACACTTCCTCGCAGTGACAATTAAAGAGAGACTTGAGTGAAGCAGAGAAGAGCACTATATGGATATCTGGGAATGTGAATAGCAAGTGCAAAGGCCCTGAGGCAGGAGCCTGCGTGGAGAGTTTGAAGAACAGTGAGAGGCCGGTAGCGTGAAGGTGGAGTGAGTGAGGACGAGCAGAGAGGCAGGCAGGGACCAGATGATGCACGGCCTCGCAGTCCATGCTAAGGAGTCTGTGTGTACTGGGTGAGAAGGGAGACACAGGAGGAATCAGAACAAGGGAGCGCTGTGGACCCATTCACATCTCAAACAGATCCTCTGGCTGCTGTGTGGGGAGCAGACTGGGCAAGGGGCACAAGTGGAGCTAGGGAAACCAGTTAGGAAGCTATAGCTGTCTCCTCAGACAAGGGAAGATGACAGCTCAGCTCCAGGAAGCAGAGGGGAAGATGGTAAGATATGGTTTAGCCAGGGGCCACCCAAGTATCAGCATCACCCTCCCCGGCACAGATACACAGACCTGTAACAGAGGCCACCAGGTAAACAGGATGCACATAAAAGTTCACAAAGCAAAGAGAAGTGCGTGAGAAGGAGAAAAAGATCAGAAATCTGAAATGGTTCCACTTACTGCCTGCGTAAGCCTTGCCCTGGGCAAGCCACACATTTCTTGGGGGCTCCGTTTTCTCGTTATAACAGGACCCAATTCATAGGGTAACCATGGGTAATGCAAGCTGGTACTTAATGTCTGGCATGTTGTACACGCTTGATAAAAAATACATCCCTAACCTCTGCTTTTAAGTCTGAGTGGTGGCTCAGCCAATTTAGTCACTGTGTCATCTTTATAATTCACATAATTTAGTCACTGTGTCATCTTTATAGTTCACATCATCTCTCTGAGCCTCCATTTGATAAATGCAAACCAATGATGACGGTGCCTACCTCAAGTCCTCAGCGTGAGATTGAATGAGACATTGGCTTAGGAAAAAGTCTGGCCCTCAGTGAAACAGTAACTGAAGCCCTCAATAAAATGGTAACCGAAGCCCTCAGTAAGATGGCATGAATCCGACACACCAGTCATTCAGCTAGATGATTTCTAAGTCTCCTAGCTCCATCATCCCCGAGCTCTAAACAAGCCAGCTTCAAGTCCATGAATGAGTCAACCCTGGAGGTAGGAAATGATGCAAGTGAAGGCAGGCCAAGGTGAAGAGAAGCTGGAACTGCCACCTCCAAGCGAACAGAACTCAACGCAGGCTTCTGCTCAGGTGATACCTATTAATCTGAGTCACAGAATCGTGTAAGTTTGGGGGTGGGAGGAGCTCACGGAGCACCCTTGTTTTGGAGCTGAGGCTCCTACAGCTCAGAGAGAAGATGTGTGTGAGCTGAGGTCGCACAGCCAGGCCAAGGCAGAGGTGGAAGCTGGCAAGGCTCCCCACGCCGTCCCAGCCGGTCTGGTTGGTTAGAGGGTAGGAAGGAGAAAACGACAAAAACCCCATCTGCGAGAAAGAAAATAACTGAGTAGGGATGTCTTTTAGACTAGCAGAAATGCCCTTCTTGCCATCAAGAGTTAAATTCAAATGGCTTAAAGGGCCAGGTAATGTAAATGAACTGAGCAACCAGTGCAGACAGACGAATGTCCCTAACCTGAAGACATTCACACTCAGATTTTTGTCTCTTTTTAAGAATTATACCACCAGGGCCACTGCTAAGATGCCTGGCACTTTTGTACAAATTAGGAGAAGACACCTCTTCCTCTACACCCTTAGAAGGCATGTGTCAGAACACTGTCTTGATAAATATACAAATGTGAATGGTGCCCTCATGAGATGCAGTGCTCTTGTGCAGTGCACTGTCTGTGCAACTGTACCCAATGACACACAGAAGACTTCCCTGGGCTGCGAGTTGAGGACCTCTGTCTACATTCCATGGTCATATAAAAGGCACTGAAATGCCACAGCAAAGGTCATGCGAGGAAAAAAAAAACATGTTCACTGTCAATACCTAACTCCTAATCAGAACCCACCTCTGAACCGATGTCCAAAATGGACACCAGGAAAGCTCCCGCCTCAGTGCCTTTGCATTAGCTATTCCCTCTCCTACGGCACTTTCCCTCAAGACAGTGACACCGCTTACTCTCTCACTGCACTCAAAATTCTGGTTAAATGTCATCTCTTCAGAAAGTTCTTCCCTAAATAGCATCCTCACCACCTCACAATCGTCTTCCATCCTCCCATCCTGCCCTATTTTTCTTCTTATGGCTCTTTACCAGCACTAGGTTTACTGGTTTGTTGTATATCTCCCTCCACCGGAACACCATCTCCGTGAGAACGTGGGATTTTGTCTGTTCTGTTCACTATTCTATCTCCGTCTCCAGTCAGCAAACTTTTCCCACAATGGACAAGACAGTAAACATTTTAGGCTTTGCAGGCCACATAGTTGTCTGTCACAAGGACTCAACTCTGCCAACGTAGCGCAAAGGCAGCCACCGACAATATGTAAATAAATGGCGTGGCTTTGTTCCAATAAAACTTTATTTAGAAAGGCAGGTGGTGGGCCGGACTTGGATGGCATAGTTTGTTGACCTCCGTCCTAGAATAACGTGCTCCAGACTCCAATATGCACACAAATCAACAAGGCATCTTGTAAAAGGCAGATTCTGACTTGGCAGACTGTGAAGCCTGGGATTCTGCATTTTGAATGAGCCCCCAGGGGAGGTCTGTGCTGCTAGCCTGTGGACCAAACTGAGTGGGGAGCACCCAGCACAGGGCCTGGCATGTGGTGGAAGCACAATCAGTATTTGTTGAATAAATAAGAGATAAGCAGAAAACCACTCAATCCTACTCCACACTCTTCTTGCTACTTTGTAACCATGGCATCCTGCCCTTGCTGATACCATCCATTGCTTTTATCTTCAATGTATCATTTTCTGATGGAGAGAGAAAGGATACAGGCATAGGCGGGGGATACAGCCAGTGTATGCTGATGGATTATTTTACATCATTACGCCCGGAGTCAGGTAAAGCCAAGGCTTAACGAACATTTACTTGAGGCAGTTTCCAAAATTGTATTCATTAGATCAGTATTTACAGTTTTATAATAAACGTCAAATTAGGAAGATGGGATTCCTTTAACAGAAACCTAAGTTTCAAGGGGAGAGGTCAATTTGGTTAAATAAATGATGCCAAGAAGATCAACTCAGCTTCACTTTCTATTTGGAAAATCACAACGTGATGCCTTTTTAAGCTCCACAGTGATAACTGCTTTGACCATTTACAGGGAATTTTAAACGTGCAGGGCATTCTGCCCATGATGATGCCCAAGATGATGGCGATGACAACAACGCATCCAACCACAAGGACAGACACAAACCCTCAAGAAACCGGTGACACTGGGGCCTCAGGGAGAGGAGGTGGCCGCTGGGGTATGAGGAGGGAGGCTGGTCTTGCCCTGTGCATCTCCTGTATCTTTCAAATTCTGCATCATGTGAATGCACTTCCTTCCCCAAAGTTAAGCCATAAAAGAAACCAGAGCAGCCTGCACTTAGCACTGTCTTTTACACACATGCTCGTCTCCTAGATCCTAAAAGAGAAGTAACTTTCTGTACAATTTGCCGTGGGGGACCTTGAGGCCCCAGGAGGTCAGATGATCCTTGTTCAAGGTCACACCACTAGTGTGATAAGAACAACTCAGGCTGAAGGACAAGGATGGCCAGGTAGGTCCCATGACCAGCTCAGCACAGGTGGGATCATGGTTTGCATTTGGGAGCCAAACCCTCTGGAGATGCTGAGGTCTCAGAGCCCAAGTGCAGGCTACACTGGCCTCCCTGGGCTCTTAGGCTCCAGGCCTCATATCAGGACATGCTCAGGAGTGTCCTCAGAGGCCCACAGTCCATGCCCCCCACCAGGTCGCACAGCCCCGCAGGCCGGCTATTGTTCTGCACCTGGGAGGGGCCTGCTGGCTGCTGTGGCCAAACCCTGGGAGAGAAGGAAGGCAGGTGGAGGAGAGGGGAGCAGGGAGACAGCAATGGACGACATGAGCCTGAGCACCCTGACAAGGGAAGAATTTGCTTTGATGCTCAAACAGACTACATTTATTTCCTGAATTTTTCAAAATACCTAAGCAACAACAGAAGCCCCTAGGCACAACCTGGAAAATTATCTTCGGATCATCAAAGATTCCTACTTCTTCTTTGTGGCCGAACTAGTTAAGTGTGCAGGCTTTGGAGCTAGATGCTCCAGGTCAATTCATGGCTCACCCACTTCCTGTGTGACCTTAGGTAAGTTACTAAACTTCTCTGTGCCTCCAAGTATTGCCTGGAAATCAAGATAGTATTATATCCATTTATACATGGAAGGCACATAATGCAATTCCCAACCTTACCTGGAGCTTGGTAAATGCTACTTTCCCCCTAATGTCATGAAAATAACCTGATACAGACTCAACTAAGGAAGCGGGGGCAGGAGCTGGGTACTAGGAGCTTAAGTGTGCAAGCATGAGGAAAAGGCTGAAAGGAAAACGCTGAAGCAATGACACTAGTTCTCTCCAGGTGACAAAGGGTGCTGTTTGGTTTCTTATATTTTTCTGTATTTTTTAAACAATGAATACATACTAAGACAAGAAAAATAACTGAATAAAATTTACATATATATGTGTGTATCTTATGCACAGATACACATATACAGTGTCTATATATATGCATGTGTATATTTACATATACATGTATCTGTTAATATATATATATAATCTATATATGCAAGTCTGTGTGTGTGTGTATAAATATATTTTATATATATACACATATACATCCACACAAACTTTTTCAAACCTGTGTCAGAATGTTCAGAATCAGCCACCCCTAGGCAGTGGGCCTGAGGACCATACACAGCAGGGGAAACAGTTTGGCCAAGGAGGCTGACAGCTGTGCTTTTAAATTCAGCTCCACCATGTGTGGGCTACATAACCCTGAGCGAGTCCTCTGACCTCATCCAGGGCACGTGTCAGTAAATTATGGGCACTCGTATCATCCTATCATCATTACCTAGCTCATGTCCATCCCAGCTCTGGGATGACAGCATGAAATCCAAACTTCCACGTGAGAACAAAGGCTCCCTTTTTTTATCCTAACAGGATGGTGCGGAGGAAAATAAACAATAACAGGAAAGAGTGACAACGCGCGTACATGGAGTGCTTGGTGCAAGCCAGGCCCCGTTCTAAGCACTTTCCCGTCTTAAGTCTTTTATCTTTACAAAGACCCTAGGAATTGCCCCCTCTGCTGAGTGGTGTGACCTTAAGCCTCAGTTTCCTCATCTGTAAATGGGGTTAATAATAGCACCATGACCTCCTGCAACTGGCACACAGGGGAAGCTTGGTCAGGGTCACTAGTGACCACGTGCTCCCCGGGGAAGGCACTCGACACCTCTGAGCCCCATTCACAGAGCAGGGGCAGCAAGCCTGCCTGAGCCAGTCCATGTGACGTGCTTGTCACATAGTAAGTGCTCGATAAACAGATGCAATTATGGGCAGAGTCAGCCCACAGTTTTCCAGGAAGCTCAGAACAAGCAGCTTTTACCTCCACGCTCTCTCCCAGGATCCAGAGAATGGCTCTGCTGCTCTCACAGAGGGAACAGGGCCCGTGTGAGAAGCCGTCACCTCCCCTCTCTCCCGGGCCACGTTGGAGCTAGCAGGTACTTCCAATCCACCTCTAGCAGATGCCTCCTGTCTCAACAGGACCAGAGACAGTCTTTGTTTCTCCCGGGGTCCCTCAGTGAAGAAAGTGAAGGCCATGATGGGACCTGGATGCCCAGCACTGGGTCCAGGGCTCAAATCACACCACCAGCCGGGTGCTGCCCAAAGATGCTACAGAGGAGCCTTTCATGAGCCCTGTCCCATCTTACCCTCATGTTACGCCCCAGCTGGAGCCCTCTGTACTGGGGCTTGAGGCAGAGCCGGCTGGGAGCAGGTGACGGATGACTGAATAGGTGCCTGGAAAGATGAGAAGCCAGAAGCTAAAAGCCGAAGTCAGGGCTCCAGTGCTTACTGGCCGCCTGACTTTAGGTAAGTGACATTAGCTTCCCCCCTGCCTCTTTATCCATCTGTACGATGGGAATAATAGCACCCACTCACTGAGCGGTTGCAAGGATGAACGAGTATCACGTATATAACAAACGATGTGTAAATAAACCACCCTCAATGTGTAAAAGAAGCAATATTGTAACAAATTCAATAAAGACTTTAAAAACAGTCCACATCAAAAAAATAAAAAAATAAATAAATAGTCCACATCAACAACAACAAAAAATCTTAAAAAAAAAAAAAAGCCTACTTTGTACCCAAGATCACACAGGGCACTTTTGCTTAGAATCCTAACAACTCTTAACAAAACAAAACAAAAAATCTGAAAGATGTAGGTCTTTACTCTTTTCTAAGTGAAGAAACTGCAGGCCAGCCAGTTACCCAGAGTGCCAAAGCTAATGAATGCTAGGACGGCCTTGCTCCAAACAACCTGCTCTTTCTGCTACCAAAAGGCAGCACAGACTGATGGTTCAGTGTGGGCTCTGGCTTTAAACCTCCTATGTCCGAATCAAAGCCACCGCTCACCAGCTGGGTGACATCAGCCAAGCTGCTTAACCTCTCTGTGTCCCAATTTCCTTGTCTGTAAAATGAGAGTAATTCTACCACCTGCACTCCATAGCATCGCTGCAAAGATTAAGTAGGTCACTCTAAGGAAAGTACATGGTAGATGCTGGGTAAGTGTGCCTGTGTCATTGTTACATCACAGTGCCTGGCCCATAAGAGGAATCCAAAAATTTGTTTATAGAACAAATGAAGTTTCCTCTCTATGTTCCCACTGGTTGCCAGACACACTGAAGGCTCAGACTTAATCTCTCTTTTTGGAACAATTATTCCTTCAAGATTCTGGAAATTTTCTGTTTTCTGCTTACACTGGGGGCAGCGGGGGGCAATGTTTGACACTCATTCATGATAATTTATATTCTCATGTGAGCTGAAAGCACCTCTTGCTTCCCTCGGTGTGTTTCTGACACGCAGATGTGTTAGCACACGGCACCATCCAACCCTGCACTTCCTCATCCCTCCACACCTGTACCTGTGCAGGCTCCACCCCCCGACACCCTCTCTTCGGCACCTGGCTCACCCCTGGAGGCCAGCACCCGTCTCCACGCTTTTACAAGGCCTCCATGACCACTCCAGCCTCAGCCAAGGTCACACGCCAGGGCTACATCTGGCCCACAGATGCACTTGGTTTGGACTGTACTCTTTTTTTTTTTTTTTGGTATGCGAGCTTCTCACTGTTGTGGCCTCTCCCGTTGCGGAGCACAGGCTCTGGACGCGCAGGCTGAGCGGCCATGGCTCACGGGCCCAGCCGCTCCGCGGCATGTGGGATCCTCCCGGACCGGGGCACGAACCCGTGTCCCCTGCATCGGCAGGCGGACTCTCAACCACTGCGCCACCAGGGAAGCCCTGGACTGTACTCTTTTAAAAGATGTTTTAATTAACGGCCAGCGTTATCATCAAGAGACTGGCATAGACAAAGAGAGTGTAGTGAGGCTGGGTCCTCCCGAAGTCAGCCTCAGCATCCCCTCCCCACCCCATCCTCACCTTTAAAGGAAGAGGCTGGGTCAAGCCAGCCCTGGATGTCTTCCCTCTGAAAACAGGAGAGTCTCAGCGTGACGGGCAGGGCTGCTCAACCCTGGGCACTCCGGCCTCCCTCAAGACTACAACCACCCACGTGCCTCCCGCCCATAACTGACCTCTCAAAAAATCCAGTTTGCTTGACTTTCAGAATATACCCAGAGTCCCACCATTTCTCATGCCCTCCACTCCCCAGTCCTGGTCCAGCCGCAGTCCTGTCTCGCCTGGACCACCGCAGCAGCTCCTAGCCCATCTCCGTGCTCCTTCCCCTGGCCCCCCGACGGCCTGTCCTCATCTGTAAGGCAGCCAGAGGGATCCTGCTGAAACCTAGGTCAGACCCGCTCTTCCTGGCTCCCACCTTCCTGCGAGTCCAAGGCCCAAGCGCGCCCATCCTCTTTCCTCTGGGCCTGCAGCCCCTCCTCCCCTGCCCTGACTCAGCCTGCCCTTCCCACGCAGGCCCCCTCTCTGCTCCCAGACCACACCCAGGGTGGCCCTGGCTGTCCAGGCCGCCGTGAGCACTCATCCCCAGAAACCCGGACCTTTTAGTCCTTCAGCTCCTCCTTGGCCCCAGTGCTGCCTTCTCAGGAAGGCCTAACTGACCACACCCAATTCCCCTCGCCCTGGCAGCCCTTCCCACGGTACTTATCACCTTCCAACGCACTACTGAGCTTCCCTATTTATTAGATTTATTGTTTATCCCACTGCAGCCAGAACGTCAGCGCCACGGGGGCAGGAATTTCTGTCTGCTTTGTTCACGGCTGCATTCCCAGCACCTGGAAGAGTGCCGAGCACCTAGGAGGCGCTGCGTGAATAATTCGAACAAACGAATGAATGAGCAGAATGCACCCCCGATGACCTCAGAACACGTGCTCCCCCTCTGAAGCTTGGGGATCCCTGTTTCACTCTTCTCCTTTCCTTCTGCAGAAGGTCTCATCGAACCTCTGTAGTTCTAAGCAAACGCAGCAGCCGTGATCAAGACCAAGTAGCATCTGCAAGACCTGTTTCACGGAGCCAGCCTCACCAAGCACAAAGTTTTATTAGTCAGTGGAAGCCAACACGCCCAGCCAACGCCAGGGAAGCACGGCTCCCCGTCACGACTCCAGTTTCGCCTGGTCAGGAGGAAACCCCATCTGGCTTCTTTCTCCCCTGTCTTAGATATAATTTAAAGTGAGTCGCAGAGAGTACAAACGCCAAAATCCAACAGGATGAAAATCACTGTCCCGTAATCTGTTTTACGAGATGAAAGCTCGGAGACTTTACTAGCCTCCTCCAGGATGGGAAGGCGGTACCCTGGACAGGTGCGCCCCGGCCCCCCCACTCTTCTCTCTGCAAAGCTCATTACTGTTCCCCAGGATGAAATCGAGATCAGGTTTCTGCATCTGCAAGGAATTTCTCCTAAAGGAACTGCCCATGTTTTCGCCATATGTCTGAACATCTGTTTGAAAGAATCAGGAGTATTGTCTTTGGAGGTGTGTGCTGTGGTTAAACAATCTTAGATTTTGACTACTTTATAACGAAAAGGACGGCTTTCCAATCCTTCTGCCAGTTGCAAACACGTCCCAGAGAGTGGTAAGAATAACGTTTTTTGAAAGCCCCGGCACAAAGATGGATGAGGAAAATAATGAAGTGTCCTCTACCGGGAATTTCTATGCAGGATTATGGTTAAAGGGTCTGGAAGCAGCCAGGGAAAGGATTAAATGACAGTGGCATTATACAGGCAACTCTCAGCTGGGGTATTATGAGATCCCATAAGCTGAAGAGCTACGGAAACGCTTAAAGCCCAACCTTGCAAAGCTGCCTTTGAATGGCAGTTCTGTCCACCAAAGGACCACTGCTTCCTGTCCTAACACAGAACGAGGAAATGATGGCAGGCTTCCACCAAAAGGCACGTGGCTCTTTCAAGGTGAATCAAGTGGTTCCCTTTCTCTGATCCCTACAGGTCAAAGTCACGTCAAAGAACTAAGATTCCCAGGCTCCTCAGAAAAAACCATAAGCTTGCTCTAGTTCCACGGGATTTAGAGCTTTATAGGAGAAATGTCCAGGGTCTGGCTGCGAACCGAGCTCCTTCCCTAACTGAACAATTCTTAGAAATCGTATAAACGTAGCCTCTCTCCTACCTCCCTTTCTACTGATAACCCTTAACATAGCACAGTCCTTATTAACCCCCAGAGGCTATGAACTTGAGGATATTTGCCTTGAGCTAAATCTAACTCAAACTTTGATTTAGTAGCCAAAATATAAAAATCAGAAATTTCACATCAAAATTCAGGTTCCTAGCTGCCCTTAATAAAAACTGTGAAACCTGGCAACTTTGGTTCCTACATGGCATAACCAAGGGGCGCTGAGTACCAGCTGCCTCCTTCAGAGAAGGTACATACTGTGCTGTGCCCTACTCCCCACCACTCCCTATTGCTCCCTGCTTGGCCAAGGCAGTCATTTCCTTCCGTCGTCAGGCTCCCACGAGCGCTCGGTTTGTAATCCTGTTTCTGCAATCACTTCTTTGGTTCTCTCCTTAGTCCACTGCTTCTAGAGAGATGCAGCTTGTTCTTGAGGGTATGGGAAATAAATCCTTACAAGTGGATATGCACTAAGCCCTGTAGTGATGGCCTGAGCATTAGAAAGTCTAGGACTCTGCTTCTGAGCTCCAGACTCATATACCCAACTGCCTACTTGCCGTCATTGCTTGGACGCCCCACAAGCCCTTCCTAATTCCCTCACCCCAAACTGAACTCGTAATCTTCCCCTAGGAAAATGACTGCCTCCCCAGGTCTTCCCACGTGGCATATGACAACACCCTCTACCCAGGCGCTCCTTCACACCCCCACACCTAAGCCAGCACCAAGTCCCGAAGCTCACACCTTGGAATCCATCCCCTCCTCTCCCAATGCCACCTTCCAGTCCTCACCGCCTTGACCTTCCAGCCGGCACTGCCACAGCCTATCAAATTCCCCTCCCTGCTTCCTCCCATAGAGAAGCCCACTCCTTAGAGGGAAGCCCAAGTGGTCCCAAAAATATTAAATTGGAAACATCTTCCTCCTCTGCTCAAAACTCAGCACTCCCTTCCCCTTGACCTGAAATAAAACCCAAGCTCCTCATCTTGGCTTATGAGTCCTGCCAACCATCACCCTCCAAGCTAAACTCAAGTGACACTGGCCCTCCTTCAGCTCCACAGACACACCAAGTTCTTCCCTGCCTCAGGACCTCCGTGTGTGCTGTGCCTTGTGCATGGAACGCTCTCCCACCACCACCAAAAGAGACAGAGACAGACAGAGGAAGGGCAACATTCCTTTCTTTGCTGGCTCAATCATCTGCGCCAGGCCCCAGGTGGTAAGTTGGGATCCTCCCTGTAAAGCAGGTCGACCAAGCAGTACTTTCCTGACATGGTTTGTTTCGTCAAAGCACTTACCACCACCTCCCGCCCCAAGCTGTGAATCCAACAGATGAACTCCTAATCAGCTGTCACGTTCTACCTTGGAGTCCAGATGTCATCCCAGATGGCCCTCGTCTGGCCTCCCTGACACGCCCACATCTCAGCAACGGTCACACCAACCATCCTGGTCTACTTGGCATATCCAGTGCCCCTTGAACTACATCAGGGCAGGGACTGTGTCCATCTCACCCATCATTACATTACTGGCGCCTAGCACAGCGCCTGGCACACAGCAAGCCCTTGAGAAAATGTTCACCGAATGAATGAGTCATGAGATCTGAAAAGCATTTAAGGTTTGGAACAAACTTTCTTCCAAGATCAAGTGACATTCAAGAGAGAGGAAAGCAAAAAGAAAGAAAAACAGCTGAACACGGCATATGCTTAAGATATGAAATTTTACATGTAAAGAAAGAGAATGAAATGGTCATGTACTCATTTTATTTTCATATAAAGAGGAGCATAAAACCACTAGGCATGCAAAAGAAATAGTGAAGTTTTATAGTGTGGCAAATAAAAAAGAGAAAGGTGAGGACGAATCATCGAGAGGGGAAAAGTGAGCGATGGTACAGTACAGAAATAGAAACAGATGGAGAGATAAGGAGAGAGACAGAGATCAAGAAAGAAACCAGCAGAAGCATCTAGGCAAGGTAAAAAACAGGGCTTCGCTGCTCTTCTGGGAATGAAAGGGCAACCCTCCAGATTTCGAAAGGGGTTTTCGCACCTACTTAAAGGTTAAGAGCCCTTGTCTTCTTAAAGTTCCCTCTTCTCTTCGTTTTTCAAAGAAGTTTTTAAAAAACTGACTTCCTATGTTAAAAATCAGGGGTTAGCACATCTCGTTTTGAAGAGAACCCAATCTATTCAAATGATTTTTTTTTAAAGACTTCACTTTGTGTCTTTTGAGGATATGGCTACAGATTTTTAAGTCATACGTTGAGTTTTCAAAGTTACGAACAAGAAGAGGGGCGGATCCCGGGGAGCTGCTGGAAGCAGGGGCGTGAACATCAAGCACAGCGTAGTGGGCATCCTCGGAAGTGCACGTCCAGCCCATTCCCTTCTCTGGAACTTTCCACGGCCCCCTGATGAATGGGTGAGCAGAGCCTTGCACTGCACATGCCCTGACCTCTCTGGCCAAGCTAACTGGACCAGAGGGTGGCACCCTTCCCCCAACCCAGGGCCAATTAGAATCTCCCTGAGGGTCAGGACTTGGGCTCCAACGAGCTGGTGAGGGGCTAGAACAGGGACAGCATAGAAAATTGATAGGTAGGAGGGCCTGGTGGGCATTTCTCCACCAGGACTTCCCTGCCCGGTGAGAATGAGGCGGCAGGGAAAGCTGGTCTGCAGAGTGATGTGGAAGACGAGGCAAGTTGTATAACAGGCAAAGCCAGACACCTGAATCCAAATCCTGAGTCCACCATTCAAGAGCTGTGATCTTGAACAAGTTCCCTGACATCTCCTTGACCTACTGTAACTGCTTCTTAGGGCTTTTCTGAGGATTAAATAAGTTAACACAGACGGCACTCGGAATAGGGTCTGACATGTGGTAAATGCTCACTAAGTGTTAACTATTATTAGCATCATCTTGCTGAACTGTAAGTTCATGACGGTGAGGGTTTCTGGCTGGTTCGTTCATACCACATCCCAGAATCTAGAACCATGCCTGGTACCTAGCAGTGCTCAACCAACGTTTGTTGAATAATCAGAGAACAAAGATACCACATAGCCCCGAAAGGACAGACACCATGGACAGAGCCTCCTGAAGCTTCTCCTCGTTTCTTTCCTGCTTCTCCCATCTCAGGGTAAAAGCCAAACTCTCCCCCAGGGCTACTCAGGCCCTGCCCGCTAGGGCCCCCTCCTCTCTCCCTCTGGCCCTTCACAGTCTGGTTCCACTGGCTTCCTCAAGGTCCGCTGACACAGTTTGCTTCCTTCTGCCTCTAAGCATTTGCACATACCGTTCCCTCTAGGCATCATCCTCCGCCCAAGTCTCTTCTTCAAGGAAATCTCACCAGGGAAATCCTCCCCCCTCTACACTGCCTCCTCCATTTTACACGCCTACAGCCTCATGCACGTTTCCTTCCTGCCACTTGCCACAATTTGTAATTTTATCGGGTGCATGATTATTTAGTCAATAACTTTATACCCCCGAGATCATGAGCTCCATAGAGAAGCTAACCACCGCTTCTCTTTTAGTCTTCACTGTATCTCAGCATCGAGCACAGTATATGGCAAAAGGTAGGTGGTCAACAAATACTTGCAGAACGAATCCACTTGTTGAATGGATTGACTGAGCAAAGAAATAAACCTTGGACTCATGACCATGAGTCCAGGTTCTTCTTGAGCTGAATCTCCTGACCTGATGATATGTTACCCCAGTAGCCTCTCCCTATAATCCCCTTTTTCTAATCGGCTTTGAATGAGTTTCTCTCTCTGTGACAACCAAAGGCTTTGACTCCAGCACACACTAACGCCACCTCCAGGCCAAGAGGTTCCCATCCTACAGCAGGTAAGCCTTGATCGATAATGATATGAAGACTTTCTTTTCCAAAAGTCAGTGTTCAAGCATGAGTAAATAGTACCAGACCAGCCCTACCACCCTAAACAACTATCAAATAGGACAAAAGTTGCTAAGTCAATTGCTTTCAGGCACTAGACAGCAGGCAGCATAAGACTGTGGTCCATGAGAGAAAGGAAACATAGGGGGTGAGCCCACGTTCACTGCAGCTCTCTGCCTGGGGACAGTTTCCCTCCCACGTGCAGGGAGTGGAGTTCAAGCAGAACACAGTGGGCCTGCTCAGTTGGGGAGACAGAGTTCAGAGTCCCAGGCTGGAGAAGCAGCTAGGATCTGTGGGTAAAGCATCGGAGAGGAGGAAGGTGCTAGGGGAGCTCCCCAAGTCCTTGGCCAAGGGCTGGGCTGTGTAAGCACAGGGAAAGAATGTGCAGAGTCTATCCGAGAGAGGCAGCTATGGGGTAAAAAGGGAAACAGAGAGACTAGAGGTTGAGCAGGCCTGGAGTATTGGAATTCCAGCCCACCAGAGAGGAGTGACCTCCCCACGAAGCATCCAAAAAGACTAGGCCTTAAGAGTAAGGTCATGCCTTAGAGTAAGGGCTACTTTAGACCTGCCCTAACATGGTCTAAAACCTAGCCTCAACTATATCCACAAAAGAAGGAATTTGATGGCTAACCCCATGAACCTGAAGGGCACGGGGAACACCTCAGGCTTTCCACAGGTCTACCTTCACAAAGGGCAAAATCAAGCCTATAAAAGGTCAATGTGATCAGCCAGTAACTGAACTACCTTTCGAGGAAGATAACAAAATCAAGAGTCTCTACAACGTCCAGTACATATCATCATCACAATGTCAGTGTAGAGTCAACAATTGCTAGACATGCAAAGAAATGGTAAAATGTGACTGGTGGCAAATGAAAAGAAGCAACGAATGGAAACAAAATCCCCAAAAGGCTGTGATGTTAGATTTAGAAAAAGCAACTGCTGGGATTTATAAGTTCCTAATGTTATCATTAAAGTCCTTAACCAGGTATACACACTCAAAGCTACCTGTGCAGATTTTAGGGTTAGGGGTTTGTAGGTTTGTTTTTTGTCTGCATTGTTCTTATGTCATGTAGTTTCAGGGGATGCTCAAGAATCTGCATTTTTAACAACTACCCTAAAGGGTTTTGATGCACCATCAGATTCTTATCAAAGAATACTTTTACTTTAAGGCAAATTTAAAAGAGTTAAATTAATTTAAATGTATTAAAGGGCTGGTTAATTGAGTTGGTTGGTGGCCCCCAGTCAGCAGTTCCTGGTTAACTAGACTATACAATCAAGAATATTTCAACTCAATATTTTGGAGGAAAAAAACAGTTCTCTACTTATTTTGAAAACAAAAATCTGAGGTTAAATCAAAAGCCACAGACATAAAAGATAATGATTGGGCTTCCCTGGTGGCGCAGTGGTTGAGAGTCTGCCTGCCGATGCAGGAGACATGGGTTCATGCCCTGGTCCGGGAAGATCCCACATGCCGCGGAGCGGCTGGGCCCGTGAGCCATGGCTGCTGAGCCTGCGTGTCCGGAGCCTGTGCTCCGCAACGGGAGAGGCCTCAACAGTGAGAGGCCCGCGTACCGCAAAAAAAAAAGATAATGATTAAGGAAAAACCAGGAGGAAATGCTCAGAGTATAATGTAAAGTGAAAAAAAAGCAAAGTACAAACTACTATAACATCAAGTATACAAATGTACAGTGATAGACATTGCCACGTTTATGAATAGAAAAAAAGGCAACAGGAAATATATCAAAATGCTAATAATAGTTATTTTAGGTATTTGACTCTGTGTAGTTTTAACTTTTCCCCACTTTTCAATATATTGATTTTCCTCAATGGACTCTCATCTGAAATTTAAACACAAAATGATGGCTTCAGAAACCTTCAATACAAAAACCTCTGCAAAACTCTAGTGGTCTCTCAATCAGAAAGGGAAGAAAGAAGAAGCTTGAGCATGAATATCATTTCTATCCTTATCCAGCTCAGTAAGACTTTTGTCTATGGCTTTTGAGTAGCTGGATTAGCTTCTGATACTCAGTCTCAAATATCCCATCCCTCAGAGGAAAAGGAGGCTAAGACACATACCTCAACCTAAAAAGCACCAAGCAGTAGCTCAGCAGAAGTAAATCACCCAGCGATAAATGAGGACGCAAAAGGAAGAGAACTCAAGGCCATACCTGAACCACAGGGTGGCCGCCGGTCGGAGCTTTGACAGCCCCTCGGCTGCCTTCTGTCTCGTAGTGAGCTCGGTGATGTGGCTTGGGCTGCACCTCGATCCTCAGCTCATAGGAGCCTGACTGGTGGGAGAGTGGCCACTCAAGTGGTGGGAGTGATGCAGTCACTGGGATGCTGAAGGAGGAAACAGAATCAGTCATGTGTACAATAAATCATATCCCATCAACCTGCACAATAAACATAAATGGTCCCTTTTCTGAACATCATGTCCAATGGGTATATGATAATGTTGGCTGTTGGGAGGCACACATTTCTCAGACATGATAGGTAGGGCTCTTCACAAGGTAGAGATCTTTTTCATTCTCTTTCTTTGTTTTCTCTTCCATCTTGATGAAGACAGAATGACTGACATCTCAGTTTATGAAGCTAAGTTCACGATATGATTGTTCTAGCACGTTCTGAACCACTGTAACTTCTTTTCCTCTGGAAATTTTGAAGAATATCACCTCTCACCTCTAAAGAACATCCCTTATCCAGGATGTTTTTCTTTTCCCAAGGAGTAAGTGTGGGAGAAGGAACACTGAAATAGAAATCAGGGGCCCCACTGTGTCACGAACTTGCCATGTGACATTAGGTATGCAACTTCATCTTTCTTATCCTTAGTATCCTGTAACCACAAATGGACTAGATGACATCTGAGAGTTTTTCTAGCTCTTATTTCTATGTCTGATGTCTCAATTAAAAGTAAATTTAGGGACAGGCCATTCCCAGTCACAATCATTACTTCTTGGGTCAAGTGTAGAACATCTAACCACAGAGAGGTGTCTGGTTTTGGTATGGATGAGCCAAACCACTCAGACTTCCTACAATTAAATGAGGAGTAAAGGTCAAGAGCATGACTGGAGTTACACACCCAAGTTCAAGTCCCAGCTCCACCTCTAACTACCTGTGTGACTTAGAGCAAATGCCTCTATCTCCCTAGGCCTTAGTCTCCTTCAACTGTGAAATGGGGATACTGAGATCATATAAAGAGCTTAAGCACAATAACTGCTCAATAAATATTAGCTATAATTATTTTTTCATGTAATATAGTGTATATTTCAAATAAATAGTTACTTCCTGTAGACAATCTGACTACAGTATTAATGGTATTGGATATGTATGCTTTGGCATCTGAATTTGTCAAATCTTTGAGGGCATGACATTAAGTTTCATTTTATTATACAGTCTCAACCCTACCCAGCACACACATCAGGTACTTGATATGAGGTTAGTATTAGGTCATTGAAGAGGTGAATGAAGTCTTGACAATCTATCTAGACCATGCACTCAGAGCCCAAAAGAACCTAGAGACATTTTCCCAAGATCACAGAGCAAGACACAGCCAAGGCTCCAACTTAAGTCTCTTGACTCCCGGTGCAGTGCTCCTTCCACATCTCTACACTGTCTCTTATCTTATTAATTTCTTTAAAATAGGCCCAAGAAAATACCTCACTGATGGAATGAGTCTAGAGCAATGCCTGACATTCGCTAGGTCGTCAGTGAATATTCAGTGGGTGGGCGGACGAATGAATGGAAGGATAAATGGATGAATGAACAAGCAGTTTTATTTCAAAGAACACCCGTATGTTCAAAGTAGCTTTGAAGTTACAAATGCATGGATTTGTGTCACTATGTCCTGATTTTTCACATGCAGGAGAAAATATTAATCTAATCAGGACAGTCTTTCCTGCTAAGCCCAAAACTGCTAGAAGCTAACATTATCAACTGGACTTAATTAAACATTTGCAGTGAGGCCAATTCTATCCCTTCTCTCTTACAGCAATTCCAAGGGGAGAGTGGAGGGGGGCAGCAGCCCCACAAACTCCATCAGTGCCAGAGCTGAACTTGAACATACAATCCAACTTACGATTCCACCCTCACTATGCAAGGAAATCTCCAGCCCTTCTTTATAACCGCATTGCCTCCTGAAGCCCCTTTAACTCTGAAGTCTCAGGTGTCCAAAGTGCCTTTATTTCTACCTCAGTTACAGTTCCAAGATGCCTTCAAGCTTCTGTCTACATCCAAGGTGCCATATGTGTTAAATACTCTTATTCTCACGTATGCAAGTTAAAATTTTCTAAAGTTAGCAAAATAAGGCTCATGAAAAAAATCACTCCACCCCTGTATGAATCAAAACATTTAGTGAGTAGAATATTCAATGGAATATCCCTAAGTATCAACTTCTAATCTTGTTTGGTTCTGGAATAGGTGTTTGACAACCGAAATATAATCTTAAGACTCAGACCATTGGAGCCAGTCTGACATCCTGCATTTGAATTCCAGCCCCCTGCTGAGTTATCCACACTCCCTGAGATAACTATCATCGGGAGACTTCTCTGAATGCCCTATCTTCTCAATCGAATAGAAAATTCTTGCAAATATCTCACTGGCTGGCACAGATTGGCACTTGCTAGGGACTAAAGGACTCTAACTCAACAGAACCTCCCAGATCAAGCCACATAATGGAGAGGGAAGGATTTTATATACAATAAAGTCTCAGATAAATGCCTCACAATCGTATTTTATATTAATGATCCTCCTCACTCCCAAATAAGTCATGCTTTGGAGACTGATCAAGGAGTTGGCCGGAAATAACAAGGAGTCAGGAATCTCGAATTCTGATTTCCAACTTGGTCATGAACTAGCTGGGTGCTGATGGGCATACCACTTCACCTCTCTGAGCCCCCGTTTCTCAACCTGCACCAGGCGTTGATCTCGATCAGCATTCCTGAGGTGGCTCCGGGAAACTTTAGTCTCAGAACTCCGTGATCAGATGGCCTTTGAAATCACCGCACGTTCTGTCCACAGCGGGGAGCGGCCCCTCCGCAAAGGTATCTATTAAACTCTATTAAACCCAGAGACTCCTTTCCTTAAGGGACTGACTGACCTATGATGGCACTAGTGTTCTCAGAACCTGCTTTGGAGGAAACATCAGACCAGAAGCTCCATTCAGTCCATTTCGGTCGGGGTTGGGGGCAGGTGGGCGTGGGGAGGCCAGGCCCAGTGGACAGGACCCTAGGCTACTCTCAACCCCACATCAATCAAAACGGCTCTACATTACCTATTTTGGCATTCAACATTTTATTTGAAAAGAAGAGGTTCCATTTGCTACAAGCAAATAACACTTTGAAAACCATTGGGATAACGGGAATAACATAAAGCTTAGATTCTTCACCTAATAAAACAGATAAAATAATCTCTGCTCCTAATCTGTGTACCTCATTTTCCTTATTATCAAAATGAAGATAAATATATAACCAGACCAGGTTTATGTGAGAATAACATGAAATAATCCAGAGAGAGTACTTAGAAGTGTGCCTGGCACACAGCTAGCATCCTGAAATGTTGGTGATTATTATTGTCACCATCATCACTCTAACAGCTATTGGGGACTCAATCTCTTAGCACACGGCTCATGAGTGAGGAAGCAACAAAGTGCTTCCTCTATAAGGTTAAGATTCCCCAATAACAGCTGTCTCTCTCGTGAGCTCTTACCTATGTAGGTTCTATGCTAAGAGTTTGATATATATTATCTCACCTAATCCTTAAAAAAACAAACAAACTAACAAACAAAACATGCGGTAGGTACTATTATCATCCTCATCTCACAGGAAATGAACCAAGGCCCAGAAAGGTGCTCAGTGAGAATGAAGGTCCTGATTGATTAGCAATGTCTGCCCTGGGCACGGCATCAAAAAGGTGCTCAATGAGAAAGAGGGCCCTGCATGATTAGTGATTAGTGATGTCTGTTATGGGCACAGCAGGATAGCAGCAGCAGACATGCCCATGATCACACAGCCAGTGAGTGGCAGAGCCAGGACTCAGATCCATCCCTGGAGACCCCAAGCCTACATGCTGCTATTCACGCATCTCTTCAGCTTGCCAAGATTTTAAGCTCCTTGAGGATTATGGCTCCCACATTTTTTGAAGACCTCCATAGCACTGATTGCAATACTGGGGCACATAGCAGATGCCAACAAACATCAATTCCTCTTATAATAAGACAGCAAATTCCACATGTTCGGGCTTGCTTTGAGCTTACTAGAATGTCAGCTCCACGAAGGCAGAATTTTTTTTCCCATTTTGTTCACACTGTCTCCCCAACACCTGTAACAGTGCCTGGCACATAGTAGGTGTTCGATAAATACTTGTTAAATAAGCGAAGGCATGAATGAGCTCAGTGTCACATGAGCAATCACATGCATCCTGTGACTGCATCCTCCTAACAACCACCCAGGAAGTCAGGGACACTTACACCCATTTTACAGATGGGAAAACTGCAGCTCAGAGTTTTGTTTTGTTTCGTTTTGTTTTGTTTTCCCAGAGAATTTAACTTCCTTTTCAAGGTCTGGCAGCCAGTAAATGGAAAGCCAGGATTTAAGACCAGTCTAGCCAACTCTGAATCCCATGCTCATAACCAGAAAACCTTCTCTTAAAACTGGACCATGGAATAAATCGTTTTCAAAGCCTGACTCACCTGCAGATGGGAATGGCGGGCACCAGCTGCTTGGGCCAAGTTGGTGGCACCAGTAAGATGGACTCGGGGGCTGAGTTCCTCCTCTCCTCCTGCTCGCAGGGCCCCAGGAACTCCACGGCTGGGTAGATGTGGCGGGGCAGGCCAGCCTTGGACGGGGCGCTGGACACCGGCGACGGGTCGGGGCTGGTCTTCCACATCTTGGGGGGGATCCCACAGGGTGAGTCGGCAGCGAGACTGTTCAGGGCATCCATGAGGACGGCAGAGCCAGCCGCGGGGGGGTACCCGGCAGGGGCGCCGTCGTCCCGGGGCTGCGGCGAGGGGCTCCGCGAGCGCTGGGGTGAGGCTCCGGGCAGCGGGGCAACCAAGGCCCCCGCGCACGAATGCCTCCGCTTGGTACCAGGCGACGAGGAGCGGGAGGCCGGACGGGGCACGGGCGAGTGGCGGCCCAGGCAGCTGTCCTCAGCGAGGCCGGTTCGAGGTGACATTATTGGCGAGGTTCTGGGGGAATAATGAGCAGGGATGTTTTGAAACTGGGGACACAGGTCGTCGGGCCCGCCGTTATTGGGCGAGACGCAGGGCGAGGTGTAAGGGGAGAAGGTGTCGGAAATGAAGCTGGCAGAGGAGCCGCTGCTAGCGGGGCTCAAGCAAAGCGGCTCGCGGTAGCCCTCGAAGCCGGGCACGGGCAGCGTGAACCTCGGGCTGGCGGCCACCCCCGGCAGGGGCGGCTGCTCGACCACGAGGCCAGTGTCTCTCATGCGGAAGGGCCCCCCTGACTGCATCAGTTCGTGGGATGGAGTGATCTCGATCCGAGGGCTCAGGCCCGAGGCCCCCGCTGGCTTGGCAGGGCACAGAAAGTTCTGGGGCCCTACCCTATCCGGCTCTCCCAACCGGTGCGGGGGCTCGCCAGAGAGACTGTCTAGGGGGCTGTATGGCTTGAGGCCATAGTCCAGGACATCATCGGGGTATGCGAGTCCGGAGGGTGGGCTGGCGACCTTATGTGCATTCGGTTCTTCTGGAAAGAGAAGGGGGGAGGGAGGGGTCTTTTTAAGCCTCTAAAACACAACTCCGGACGCAGAGCAATCCCAGATTGGGTTTGTCTCCTGTTATTATTATTATTTTAATCCCCGCCACACCAAACCCCAGAGCTAGAAACTCCGTCCCTCACAGAAGGAAAGTGAGGCCACTTCATCCCAGATTCCTCGAACGGAGAGATCAAAGCGGAAGGATTTTAATGCAGGTGCACGAGCACAGCTGGTCCAAGCCATGCAGCAGCAGCCGGAGACCTGCATGGCTGGCTGGGCTAACGGCTTCCAAACTTTTGTTTCAGTGAAACCCTTAAAAGAAATGTGATTTGATTTCACAATTCAGTTCACACCATCATGTTCACTGGCAACTGAAACAAAAGCTTCCCAAAACAATACTTACCCTGCTACGTATGATGCACTCTTATCTATCCTCCTGTCTGGGGTTATTTTGTTTAAATTCTGGTCATAACTCATTAAACAGATTTCCTGTCCCACCAGTGGGTCATGACCCACAGTTTGAAAAACACTGACCTAGGCCCATCTGCTCTTTCTACCTGTATGATACAGCTACAAGATGCAGGGGGAGGCCACAGCAGCTCTGGAGACCATGAAGCTCTGGGTTCAAATCCCAAAGGTTTATGCCCACACGTAAAAAAGTGACTTAATTTACAACCAGAACTCCTGAGCCATATCTCATCTTGGGCCATTTTACAGATGAGGAAACTGAGGTCCAGGGAGGGGAAGAGATTCACCCAAATACAGAATGAACAGGATTAGAAATCCCCCAGAAAAGCTACTTGGCCCCCAAAAGACAGAGCCGTAGCTATAGAGCCTCCCAAACTAGTAAAATCAGTGGCTACAGAACGATCTAATTTTGTTCTTTAATCGTGGCCACCTAGCTCAGGCTTCTGCTGCCACCTCGAAAGAGCCCGTGGCTGGAGAGTGAGACCAGAGAGGCAACTAGCTATTTGCTCCCACCATCCCACACCCCGCCCCTCCTGCAAGCTCCCCAGCTCAACAGAGGCCCCTCCACCCTCTCTGTCGTTACTTGGGTCAGCCTCGACTCTTCTCTCGTGACCTTACATCCACTCCATCAGCAAAGCCTGACCGCTCTATTAAAATGTAAACTAAACTCATGTGTCACCACCTCCCGCCACCCTCTTCCACTTGGACTGCTGCCGTCACCTCCTCCCTGGTCTCCCCATTTCTACACTCACCCTCTATGGTCTGTTCTCCACGCAGCCGTCTATGGAAATGTCCATTGTAAAGTGAAACCCACTTTAAAGGCTTCCCTAGATGTCCCCAGGACAGTCCTTAACACACTCGTCCCCTAGCCCTGGCCTGTCTCACTACTCCCACTCGCCCCACTTTTCCCCAAGCTGACTCGGCACCAGCCCTGCTGACATCCTCACGATTCTTCAAGCAGCTCCTGCTGTGGAGCTCCCTCTCCCTGGAAAGTCTCCCCCCAAGATCTTCACCTGGCTGCTTCCCTTAATTCCTTCACATGCCTGCTCAGTCAGCAGCTCCTTAGGCCCATCCCCACCGCTGTGTCATTCTCCACCCCATTTCCCTGCCATCTTTTCTCCACTGACACCTGTTAGCAGCTCACATCACATCAGATATTATCTGTTTAGAGAATCGCATGCTGCTAGATCAGAGGCAGGCAAACTACAGCCCCTGGACCAAAGCTGGCCCACAGGTTGCATGTGGAAGTAAAGTTTTATTGGAACAAAGCCGTTCCTATTTGTTTGCACATAGCCTGTGGCTGGCTTCTGCACTGTAACAGAGGAGCTGGTTGGTGCACACAGGTGATCCTCCACTTCCTTGGTGCCCTTTCTGGGCCATCCTGGAGTGGTTTAGCTGAGCTGATCTCATAGGGTTCAGGTGGTGCCCCACCCCAGGTGAGAGCCCAGAAATGGCTTTCCACAGCTCCTAGGATCGAGATAAACAACCTCAACTAGGTCAGCCCGGTCGAGCCTCTGCCTGCCCCTCTAGCCTTGCCTCTCTCTCCCCTCTCCCCTCTCCTCTCTCCCCGGACTCCAGCCAAACTGGCTGTCATTCTCAGAAAATGCCAAGCTCCTTTCTGCCTCAGGACCTTTGCACTTGCTGTTCCCTCTGCTCAACAACTCCTCCCCCACCCAGCCCTCTTCGTAACTAAAACCGCTCCTTCCCTGAAGCTTGGCTAAAGTATGCTCTCAGAAGTCCTTCTGACCTTGACGAGATCAGACCCCACTCACACGTCCCTGCTCTGCTCCACTGCACTTCTCACAATTCTAATTCAGTAATTCTGTAGTTACCGTATCATCTACCTCTCCCCCAACTCCCAGCCCCACCTCCACAATCAGTCAATTCCATGAGGACTCTCTCACCACCCCACCCCACCCCACGCCCACTGTATTCCTAACGACTGGACAGGACCTGCCACAAAGCAGGCCCTCCAAAAATATTTGTCGGTCTGCTGAATAAAGCATGACATATTTAAACTACTCCTCAAAGATGCTAACATCCAAAACAAACGGTAGAAAGACATAACCTTAAGAGAGGGTGATTTGGTAATATCTATCTAAATTCCAAACGCGCGTATACTTGGAATCAAGCAATGTCACTTTTAGAAATTTATCCAGCACATGTGCAAAATCAGGTATGCATAAGTTTAGTCAGTCCAGCCCTGTTTATAATCCCCAAAGACTGGAAGCAACCTACGGTCCATCAGCTGGGGATGGGTTAAATTCTGTCATTCACATAGTGAGATACAATACAGTTACAAAAAGGGTTGAAAAGGTTCTTTTTACATTGATATAGAATGACCACAAGATACTGTTACAGATGCACACAGTATGCATAGGATAGAAACAGAGGGTGAGTGTGTACACACACACACATACACACACACAATGCTTATGGGTACACAGGCTTTCCCTGGAAGTTACAGGTAACAGTGATTTCCTCCAGGGAGAAGAGCTAAGTGATTAGGGGCAGAGGCAGAAAGGACACTCTGACTTCTGTACTACACTGAGAATAGAAAGATAATTTCCAAAAGGCACATGTTTTTATTTTATTTATTTTAAAGGGGGGGGGTGACATAACATGATATATAGCAATGACACCTGGTTTAGGAAGCAGGAAATTGCGTTCTAGTCCTACTCTGCCACTAACTAGTTGCGTGACCTTGGAAAAGTCCCCCACCCACTCTAGGTCTCAACCTCCTCATTTGTAACCGGACGGCGTTAAACCAGATCGGTCTCCTTGGCTGCTTCTGGCTCTGACGTCCTTTCATGTTTCTAACTAGAGTCTGTAGGGTCTAGAGTTCTTGTAAAGCTGCAATTCAATATAAACTTGTACTTGTGCCTGCACGCATGCGCACACACACACACACACACAGCCTTCCTGGCAGGTAACAGAGCACAGATTTTTAATCTAGGAAGAGATCCAGGTCAAATCCGTGTCCGACAACATTCTGATAATCCATTGCCCTGCGAACCAGCAAAACAAAACACAGAAAGCCTCTTAGCAAGAATTCCGGCCTTATCAGAAAAACTGCATTACATCTTATCAGAAACACCCCCTCGGGGCTGATGTGAAAGTCACAGAAACTTTTTGCCATAAAAACACACATCACTCACACTCCGGGGCAGCAATGAAAAAGAGAAAGGCCAGTTCGCTGAGCAAAAGCATTTAAAGCATTTACATTGGTTTTAATTAATCCAAGCAGCAGAGTTTCTGTTTCTTTTCTCTCCCCAAGATTTTGAAAGTTTACCCACAAGCAAGTAATATGGAGGTAATTTATAATCATTTAATTCTCATTCCCCTGGGTATTTGACAGTAATTCTCACAGACAAAAGGCTCATGATTAAAATATTTCTTTAAGTAGCTAGGATTCTCCACTATTTCTCCGTAAACAACCGCCACCCTTGCAGAGAGCTCCTCGCTCTGCCCACACAGCACTGGGCCAAGCTCGTCTCATCTCAGAAGCACCACATTCTCTCAGAAGGGTTTCCAGAAAGCTTGCTCTTCTTACCACTTGCATGATCTTTGCTGTATTCATGCACCACCAGTGAATATTATTCACTTAATATTTCAATTTAAATTCGTTCGCCTATTACTTTCTTTTTTTTTTTACGGAAACTTTACACCCATACCACAAATGGAAAATCAGTGTCACTTCCATAAATAGAAGGTAGGGTAAAACTACAATCAAAATAAAAGTTACTAAATTCAAGCGAGACGCTGTTGCTAGCCAAAGGCTCTGAGCCTGAGGCCCACTTTTTTTCCTCCTTGATGCTCTTTATTTAAATGAGGTTATCATTTATACGTACAGATTTTGAGTGCAGAGTTCAGTGAGTTTTTGCCAGATGTTCTACACCCTTGTCACTACCACAATCATGACGCAGGACATTTCCACGACCCCGGAAAGTCTGCCTTTTTTAAAGTTGGAATTGGGGGAGGAAACAGCAAGTATCAGAAAGAAAGGCGTTAAAGACACAGTAGCACCTGACGGAGGCCTCACTCCTGACTCAAGAGAAGGTGCCGTGCCAAGGGGATGACCCGCGTATGCAATGTACTCATTGGGGCGGCCCGTGAAACCGTCTCACTTGCCGTGCGAGGTACCCAGCCCACACTCAAGGCATCAGGATTCTGAAAGAGGCAGAAGGTGGAGGCAGAGATGAGGGATTCAGAGGTTGCTGCTCTCAGTCCTCTGTGCCTCCATGCTTTTGCACATGCTGTTCCCCATGCCCAGAACACCCTTCCATACCTCCTGTCCTCACTTTTCCTAGCAAGCCACTATTTGTCCATCAAGATTTCACTTGGGCCACCTCTTCCTAAAAGCCCTCCCTAGGCTGGATCAGACACTACAGACTCTGTAGTGTTGCCAGAACCTGAGGAGTCGTGTAGTGAAGTCTATCAAGTATAGATTCACTCGTCTGTCTCCCTACTAGACAGTGAGCTTTTTGAAGGCAGATAAAGGCCGATAATCATAATAATAACAACAACAGCAGCAGCTAACATGTGCTGAGAATTTATCTGCCAGGCTCTGTTGTAAACACATTACATGCAGTAAATTATTTAATTCTCACAACCTATGACATGGGCACTGTCTACTCCCCTTTTACAGATGGGTTAACTGAGGCACAAAGAGGTGAATTAACTTGCCCGAGGTCTCACAGCTTGAACCCAGCAGACCTGACACCAGGAGTTCTCAACCTCAGAACTACTGACACTGGGGGCTACAGACTTCTTCACTGTGAGGCTGTAGGATGTTTAGCAGCATCCCCGGCCTCTACCCACTAGATGCCAGTAGCATCCCCTCCCCTCTCTCAGTTGGAACAACCAGAAGCATCTCCAAGCATTGCCGAATTTCTCCTGCGAGGCAGAATCACCCGCAGCTGGGAACCACTGCTCTAGGCCCTACAGTTCCGGGCGCGGCACGCAGCCAAGGCCCAGAAGAATGCTGGGAGCATCCATCCACGAGTCAAACCTGAACTGATTCAGAAACGAGACCTCTGCTCCCCGTCAGCCCCAGCAGGTAAATCATTTCTGCAGCAGACATCTGAAGGTCGAATTATCCTCGCCCTTCCTTCCATCAAGTTCCCAGGTGCTCACCCCAACTTCTAGGCCCCATGAATATTTGGGGAGATCTCCGGCCACTTCCCAAAACCGCAAGACAAGATTGCTGGGGAGGCCAGTCCAGCCCTGCCCTAGTAAGGCGTCTGAACGGAGGTCCGGGTCTCGGTCCGTACACAGTGCTGGGGGCGCCCAGCTCCACGGCGTCACCCCTCTCCCCCACCCCCCGTCCAGCTGTGTGACCTGGGGGACCTCTGAGTCCCCGTGTATAACACAGTTGCTGAGGCTGGTGACAATACCCACCTGACGTTTCACCTTATCCACATGAAGCCCAAAACACACAAAATAAACACTCAGGAAATGGGGCCTTCCAGTCTACTCGTATTATCATTATGGAACGAACGATCTTCTAAGTGAAAATTCTCCCCTTGCTCTGCTTTCATTGCCTTATTTTACAACTTGAAAGTGTGACACACACTGGCCCCCAAGTGCCTTCCAAAGCATTAAAAAAGAAAAAGGGAAGAAATTTTTATTAAAAATAAAATGGATTGGTCAGCACTTTGGGAATTCTCTTTTTCTACTAGCCTTCAGAAAATATGTGGAGTAGGTAAAGAATGCCTGAACACCCCCTCACTCCATGCTTTGTACTCCCTCTTCTGGGGTACCTGGGGTATCAACTAAATCTTACTAAAATGTTAGTGACACAGTGAGCTAGTTGCAGTAACAAAAATGATTCTCACTAACACATCTCTACCCTATACTTTATACCAAGAACCACTATGTATGCACTTAGCATATACTAATGTTTGTCTTACAAAAGGCCTACGAAGCAGGTGATAGAGTCTCCTCATTTTATAAATGGGGAACGTGAGGCTCAGAGAGGGTGATTAATTTGCCCAAGGTCACACAGCTTCTAAGCGGCAGAGCCAGATTCAGTCTCAGGCAGCCCACCCAGCTCCTCCACCCGCGTAACACATGAAAGGGGATATTTCCTGGATGGCGATACCTTAATTCCAACACATAGAAATGAGGTGTCCCCTGAATAGGAACTGCTCTGGAGCCCCATCATGAGGTAGGCTGCCCTAGACAACTAAAGACACGGATTCCTGTCTTCTGGAATATTCACAATCCCTCCATTTGCCCCAGGATTGAGTCAACGATTATTTAAAAATCCCACTCAGGCCACAAGGAGCTCTCTGCCAGTGCCTGCCCTCTGGGAGCCTCTGGCGGGCCTGTTGCTCACCCTTAAGGACACACGGCCAAGTCTGAGACAGCCGCCAGCACCAACTCACCAGCCAACAGATCGCTTTTGAAAAAAGGAACAGCAAGAGAACATCTTCTCCGCCTAGAACGACAGGCGGGTGGAATTTTCAGGAAGCAGAATAGGATGACCAAAATAGAAACCCAGCTAAGGAACCTACATGAGGCATCTGTCCTTTGGGGAAGGGGGAAGGGGGAAGGGACTGCACGAACCGGTGCTCTCAGGCTTGAACGACTCGGAAGAGAGAAGCCAGGGCATGGCCTGGAGGCCAGACGCCCCTCAGGCCGGCAGCAGGGCCCCAGAGCTGCGGTCCATCCCTGTCTGAGGTGATAGACCCACCTGTCAATGAGCTGACATCCCAAGGTGGTGTGAGTTCCGGGCCCTGGGTTTGAGACATCACAGTCTGTTGCCATGGCAGCATTAGGATGCCACAACCTGGCACTGTACACGTGCAGCCAGAGGACAGGGGGGAAGATGGAGGGAAGGAATCCTGCCTCCCTCCATCCCACTACTCTCATAACCTCCTTTGTGTTGGGGGCTGCAGGAAACGCCAAGAGGAGCAAAAGGTGGATGGATTTTTCATCCGGCAGCTTGCACCACCTACAGGAAAGACCTTCTTTGAAAAATTACAGATTGTGCTTCAAGTAATAAATTCAGCACTTAGCAAACTTTCCAAAGGGCCCCCCATGCCCCTACTGTCCCCACCATGCACAAATGCCGAACAGTAATTGGATTCCCAATCAATGAATCGTGTGTATTAATAATGACGGAGAATCAGGTTGTCACACCCATCATTCAGAGATGACGTGTACAGAAGCAGGGCATGAGAGGTGAGAAATTCCATCCAGATAAGTCAGGTCCAGAAATGCCAGAAAGGGAAGAAAGGCAGTTTACCATCCTGTCTCGTCAGTGTGGAACCACTAGAAAAAGCCACCTTGAACGCTATGCTCTTTGCTGACCTTGCCCCAGCTAAGGCAGCTGTCTGCCTTCTCCAGACAGGGCAGAAAGGAGGGCTCGGTCCTGCCTCCCAGGCAGCCTGCCATGAGGCCAGGCGCCTGGAACACAGGATCCAGGACCCGGGACAATTTGCAAGCACCGAGCCTTACAGACTGGCTACTGGCATGGCTGTTTGCAAAAACACACGCACCCGCAGGCTGACACGTATTCCTTTTGGAGAGAACCAGAGAAATGTATGGAATCTGCAACCCATGTGCCTCAAGGTCAGCTTTTGGATGGGGGCAGCAGGGCCCAGGCATCTGGCAGACATGGGACCTCACCTCTGTCCTCAAATTAGGATAGAAAGAACCGGTTGCAAGTCATTCCATGGGGCCCTCGCGCTTTTAAGAAGTTCAAAGACCTTCCTATTTTTAGTCGTTCACTGCGCCTCGAGCTTTCCCGTGTATTACCTCTCTCTCTGGGGTTTACAAGCACCCTGGGAAGCCGGAACCATCAACTCCTCTGTGTTACAGAGGGGGGCCCTGAGACTCAGGGGCGCGAGGATTCACCCAAAGTCACAAAAACAATCAGGGGCAGAGCTGGGGTTCAAACTGAGACATCATTTAAATGCAGTCAAATGCACAGATACTAGAAGCACACCTCGTGCCTTTTTACAAATGTATGCACCGTGTAGCCAACCAATCAAGATACAGAATGTTTCCATCCTGCCAGAGGGTTCTCTGGTGGCCCTCCCCAGCCAATAACCCTCATTCAGGGGGACCCGCTCGCCTGCCTTCTCTCACTATAGCCTGGGTTTGCCTGCTTTGACCATTGTATAAATAAAACCGTCCGAGATGTACATGTCACAGTTTTCCTCAACCTTATGTCTGAGATTTAACCACGTCGTATGCATCTCCAGTTTCTTTTGCACTCTCTGTGTAACAGTCCATCAAATGATGACATCAGACTTTACTTGTCTGGTCACCTTGCCATACCGCCTCCGCTTTTCAAGAAGACAGCCATTTGAGATTGAACTTGTGCTTCAGGGAGATCTGTCTCTAAGAAAAGACAGTCTCTCCGCATTTGTCACGCAGTGCTCAACAGAGAGCGACTTCCTCGCCAAAAGGAAAAGGAAAGATCTGGGCAGAAGAATTAGCCAGAAGTAGACCTCAGATAATCCTTCCTCAGAAGCAGGGCTTGCGTGGCTACCCCGCCTCTCCGTCAAAGTCCTGCACAAGGCGACATGGGCACGGCCACCTTCCTTGCTTTCCTTCCTCTAACTCGCTCAGCAAAGGCCCCCTCGCCTTTACGCCAGCCCCTCAAAGAGCTGTACCCTTTATGGAGTCCTACAACCCCTGTCACGGCCTGCGAAGCTGATTTCCACCTTTCTTTCAGGCACCTTGAAATCCAAGTGGAAACTTCCACTTGAAGCCAGTGGGGCCCCATAACCCTGGGCCAGGGGCAGAGACTTAAAATTAATACCCGATCGACAGATGGGTGCTTTATTTACTTCATTTACACTCGTCCCCAGGAGCTTTCACTTTGGTGCCGTGTTCCCCGAGGGCGGGCACACTTCATCCGTGGCCCCTGCCAAGCCCTGTCATTAATGACATTCCTCCTTTCTCCTTGGCAACGGAGGTGATGTCACCTGTTGCGGATTTCAGACCCTCATCCCACCTTCTTGGGATCACGCAGGTAAAAAACAGCCCCTTTCTGAAGTCTTTACAATGACTTTCGCAGGCACTGCAGACTTAAAGCGTTCCCCACCTCCTCGTCTAACGGGCACCCTTTTTCAGCACACCCAAGCAGGTTTGTTTTGATAAGGACCTTTATAAACCCTGAGCTTTGCAGGCAACTTTCTGACTTCAGACAGCTCACTCAGGCGTGGCTCAATTAAAATTCACACAGAAGGACTGGCTTTTAGAAATATGTCATATTAACTAAAACAGGTCCAGGTGAGAAAATGCTCTTTCCCAAAACCTCAGACTAGGACGCATGGAGGGTCCCCAAATGCCAACTCGGGAAAAGCAATCTCTCTGCTCTTCCTGTAGCTTCCCGTCTACCTTTGATATATTTCTCTTGCAGAGGAAAAAAAGCACTAAAAGTCCAAGGCATAGGACTGTAGATCTAAATGCCAGTCTGTAGGAGATGCAAGGGACAAAGGAACACGTTAAAAAAACACCACAGGGATGCCACTGGCAAAATCCATCACGTGGAGAACAGCACAGGAAAAACGACCCTGCTTCTTCCACAAATAAACGGCAAGAAAACAGACTGATGGCGATTTTTATAAAATAAAAGAGACATAAATGGCCATGTCAACCAATTACACTGTGAGGATCTCGGTTCAAACAAATGAACCATAAAAAGACCCTTGTGAGACGAGCAGGAAATTTAAACACTGGACATTTGAAATTAAGTATTATTCCTTTTCAGGTTTGATAATGGTATTTGATTTCTTTCAAGACCCCTTACTTTTGAGCTACATACTATTTATTAATAAAATATTATGCCACCTGGAATGTGATTTAAAGTAAGCAGGGGTGGAGATGCGGAGAATACACTGAGGCAGAGATGACGTAAGATTGGCCTTATGTTGATAATTGTTGAAGCTGGGCACGTGGGAACATGGGAGTTAACTACGCCACTGTCTCTACTTTTCCATATATTTGGAAAAGTTCGTAATAAAAGTTCAGGAAAAAGTCAAAGGCAGTTCCTCTTGCTTTGGAGGAACCTATGTGGGGCTCTGCTCCAGGTAGGAAAGCTCACAGCCCCTGACGCATCCCAGGAAGAGCCTCAGGACCGAGTCTTGCCTTCTTCCCTGAGCTCGGTTTGGGAACAATCGGCAAAAACAAACCTCGCACCAGCCCAGGGAAGCCGAGTTTGGCTGGAGCTCTGTGGAGCCCTGTGGCTATTTCCTGTGCTGGGCAGAGAGGAAAGAGGAAGTCCCTTGGTGGGGGGAAGCCACAAGGCATCCATCACGCTGCACTTTCCAAGGCTGCCTCTTCCTGGCCCTGGCTCAGGGGATCCTGGGGGGCCAGGGCAGGACACCTGGGGAGGCCCTGCCTCTCACAGAGGCAGCCACAGGGAACCTTGCAGCCTGTGAGTCAGGTCAACTGAGAAAGCTTTTGCAGCCGGCCAAGCTCTGGGGCTGAGGCAGGGGCCCAATGAGTCAGAACTGATCGTACGTAAGTTAGATAACTTGCTGTGATGCCAACTGAAGCCCAACAGCCAGTGGCTCCTCGCCAAAGAGCATCTTCTCTTAAGACTCAGGATTCATCAAAGGCCAAGGCAAAGACTCTCTCCTCCAAGGAACCAATGCTCTCAAGAAGTCAGGCGAGCCAGAAGACATCTCGAAGCCCACCACCACGGCCACCCGACACTCACACAGCCCCGCTGCCTGCACTTAATCACACCGCCTCGTGGGCACCTGCCATCTCCGCCCCCATTTCACAGATGAGAAAACACAAGCGCAAGGGATCAAAATCACCTGCCCTGAGGCATACCACTAATAAGGAATTATGCAACTTTTCATCCATTTATTGGGCAACGATTTATTGCATGCTTGCTAATGCCAGGTACTTCTGCTTGGCCAAGGTCACGCAGGTAGGAGACAGCTAAGTCAGAATTTCAAGCCAGGATTCCCAGATTTCAGATCTGGCGCTCTGACTTGCTGAGCCAATGGTCCCTGGAGTTGGGGGGAACATGTACCCCAGGAGGCATGCATGACAATCTACTGGGAGGTAGAAAGAAATACAGGAACAGCAGAACTCCCGTTTATATGCTGTCCTTTCCCAGTTTCATTTTTGTTGCATGTTTTGGGAGTATAATCCCATTAGGACAGCAGTGAACATACAATTGATAAGTACGTAAATATCAAAACATACGAGGTGAATGCACCCCATGCTGGCGTACAGGGGACCCAGGAACGCTGGAGTCAGTGAGATACTGGCTGAGCTGTAGTGCTGAGGGCAGAGACCTGGGATCCTAACTGCCTGGGTTCGAGGCCTGCCCTGCCATGTACCGCTCAACGACTCTCAGCACAAGTTAACTGACCCCCAAGGAGTCTGACTTCACCGGTCCTGGGTACGGCTGGAACAGTCTAGCGTGTAGCCAGGATTGAGGACCACTGGCCACCAATGCTGCATTTTTCCAATTTTTTCAACCCCATCACCGTACAGGACTAAAAAGCCTTGGGAACAAACTCAAATAACACAGCTTTAAGATTTTAAGAACCTCTACTCCCCATCAAAAGCTAAGGCCACCTTAAGAACAGAAGACCTTTAATTTGGAAGCTGGGATGGCATGTGTGCAATAGCAAAGCGTGATTAAGGCAACTTTCTCCCTAGTCCTTTTGACTCCCTTGACGAGGCCGCGGCTCAGTTCAGCCCTCATTTCACCTTTCCAGCTGCACCTGGAGACACTATTTGTACAAAGCAAGCTTATTAAGGCCTGTCCTTAACTCGACACAGACGGCAACGTCTCTGAATGTCACATGTGTTTAGCGAACTGCTTGCTTAGGGTAGAGCTCTATTTATAGTAAGCACCAAAAAAAAACCCCATGATACTATATCCCAGCACCTCATTTGTCCCAATTTGTTTACCAGGCTGTGGCCCACATTGGCCTGGGGGCCAGGCAAGGGCAGGACCACATCTCATTCGTCTCTGTACCCCTACAGGGCCTGGCACAAAACCAGCATTCAGTGAGTGAGTGCTGAAAGAATGAGGTTTAAATTGTGCCCTGTGAATGGGTTGGGAGCAGGTGGCCCTGAGTCGAAGTGCAGGGGACGTTAGGGCTTCCGCAGGGCCTGTGACTCTACTTGGAAATGGTATAAAAGGTGCGCTGGGGGCAGAGGGGATGCTGGCTGGGGTGGGATTTGTGGAGGGGGGAGCCGTGCAGGAGGGTGTGCACATCTGCAGTGTGCTCCTACAGCGTATGGGATCTATGGCTTTTATCAGCCTTTCAAAGGGCTGTGACCCGAAAAGTTTAAGGATCACCAGAGTAAACTTTACAAGCAATGACCAGGAGTCCATTTTCCTTTCTGAAAGGTCAAAGTTAATGCCACGTGCATCGGCTTACCAGGAATCGGAGGAGGGACGCACCAGACCCACTGAGGTAGACTAGAAGCAAGCGCTCCTGACATGTCAGTCCCAACGCAGCCCGCAGGAGATCTGGCACCTCTGGGAGGTGACCGGGTGTTCCCAGGACCAGCCCGTCTCTCCCAGTGTATTACAGGTTGGGAGCAGTAAGAATGCATTGACTTCACAAGCACACACAAAGAAATTAAACTTCTGATCTGTCTGATCACAGCCGGCACACCTCTCCCCTCCAAGGTGGGCTCAGTAGCACTGGTCAGGACTCCCATAGTCCCATCCCCATTCTTTCTATCAATATTACCACATACTTAGCTCTCTCCCTCAGTAGAAAAAAAATAAGAGTTTACTTTGAATGCCTCTAGGCAAATAAATCTGAAAATCCAGATAGGGGAAATAATTTCTTAGAAAGATAAAGTTTACCAAAATTGACTCCAGTAGAAATAGAAAACGTAAACAGACCAGTTTCCATAGACACAATCAAGAAAGCTATCGCAGAACCAGCCCATGAAAAGGCACCAGATCTAGATGGCATCACAGAGGAATTCTATCGCAACTGTAGAAACTGGATAGTCCCAATAATACACATGCCGTTCCTGAACATAGAGAAGGAAAGAAATTGAAACCTAACAGCATACCGGAATGGACATTACAGACAAATATCACTCATACATACCGCTAAAAGAAATCCTGAACAAAATATTATCCAGTAGATGCCGGCCCCATCACCATAAGAAAATAATACACAGTGAGCAAGTGGGGTTGATACCAGGAATATTTCAATATTAGGAAATCTGTTAATATAAGTGATCTTAGAAGAATAAAACCATATTTTCCCATAGATGCTAAAACGTCTACGGCATAACTCAACTCCCATTCTTAATCAAAACTCTCATGAAAATAGAAATGGATGAATACTTCCCTAACCTAATCAAATACATATGTCTCGATTCCAAAGCCAACACTGAAGGTACTCCTGCTGGGGTCAGGAACAAAGCAAAGATGTCTACTTTCCAGTACCATGTAGATGCTACTGGGGGTACTAGTCAATGCAATTAGACGAGAGAAAACAATTAGAGGCTCTAACTCATTGAGGGCAGGGACTGAGTCTCATTTCCTATTATATCCCCAGGATCTAAGACCATAGGTGCTCAATAGTTAGATGGATGAGTAAATGAATAATGACTCACATTACTGAACACCTCTATTAACAAAATCAAGGCTTCAATAAAAAGCTAGTAAGAAATCACACTCTGTGTTAACTGATTTAAGTGGGTTAAGCCATTCAAGGCAAACACCACCATGAGGTGAGCACCATCATTTCAGTCACGTGACAGCTGAGCAAACAGAGGTCCAGAGAGGTTAGATGACTTTTCCAAGATCACTCTGTTGGTAAATGTTTTAAATTCCAGTCTTGCATGGTACCAGGCCCCTGACAAACTGCTTTACATGTGTCTCTCATCAAGAGAGGGAACGAGGAACAGAAAACAGGCTCTGGAGCAGGACAGCCAGGTTCGTATTTCAGCTCTGCCGTTTACCAGCCCTGCTTTCTTGGGGAAATTCCTTCATCTGTCTGTGCCTTTGCATCCTCCTCTGTAAAATGAGGGTGACAACAGTGCCTACCCGCTAGGGTCGGAGGGGTACTACACGAGCTAACAAACACCTGCCACACGTTCAATCTCCATAAAATGAGCCCCCGACTTGCCCCAAATTCCCTAAGCGCCGACACCAACTTCTGACAACATCTGGCCCACGAGCAGTCCCCTTCCCTCTTTGGTTTTTCGCCAAGCCCACGCCCAGAGTTAAGCAGAACACCTCATGTGTATCACCAACATACTGTCACCTGGGACAAAGCCCAGTAGCAAGATAAGGGCTAGTGCTGGCCCTTGGGGAGACCCATCATGTGGAAGAAGAGAGAGGGGACTGCTGTTAACATCTGGGTGAGCCAGACCCACACCTGGTACAGCTCGCTTTAGCCCCTCAAGGCTCCTGACACCCCTTCTCTTCCTGAGCCACGATGTTTCTGTGCTGCCGACTTCCCAGCAAGGGGTCATTATTTTACAGATTTCAGAGCACAATGCCTCACTCCTTAAGTGAGGCTGCACACAGTGACCTCCTTCCAAAGAGCACAGTTCAGAAAGGAGGAACCTTACAGTGGAGGAACCTGCCGAAGGCTACCTCGGCCAGGTGGTCAAGGCCATCATCAGCAGTGATAAATCATGTTAATAGTAGGTACCCTTGATATGATGTGATGGAAATGGTCACTTTACCTCTGTGGTCTTCCTCTCCCAAAACCCATAGCCCTGTCTAACCATAAGAAAAACATAAGACCCCATTGAAGGGACATTCTACAATGTACTTTATCAGTACTCCTCAAAACTGTCAAGCTCATGAAAAAAAAAAAACAACAAAATAAAAAACGACAGTCTGAATGCGAATAAAGTACGGACTTAGGTCCACACTACTGTATCATAATATTGGCTCATTAATTTATAACAAATGTATCAACTACTGTAAGATGCTCATCATATAGGGGGCTTGGTGCGGTGCTGGGTATATGAGAACTTGCCGTACTATCTTTACAACTTTTCTGTAAATTTAAAACTGGTCCAAAAACTAAAGCTTATTTTTAAGAAATAGATTCTGGGGCCTTCATTGTGGTCATTTAGACACCCATCTGGCAGCCATCAGCACCCCTTGCTAAGAAAAACTATAAAAAGCACCTCCCGGGCTTCCCTGGTGGCGCAGTGGTTGAGAGTCCGCCTGTTAATGCAGGAGACACGGGTTCGTGCCCCGGTCCGGGAAGATCCCACATGCCGCGGAGCGGCTGGGCCCGTGAGCCATGGCCGCTGAGCCTGCGCGTCCGGAGCCTGTGCTCCGCAACGGGAGAGGCCACAACAGTGAGAGGCCCGCGTACCGAAAAAAAAAAAAAAAAAGCACCTCCCATCGGATTTGGCTTGGAAACTGTTTCCCCGGAAATCTCCCCCCACTGCAGGAAAAAAAAAAATCGTTGATTGTGAATCTGGGAGGGGTGTAAGTATTAGTTCCCTGCAAAACATGAGTTTAACCTCAACAAACAGCAAGACCACTGATGCTAGAGGGATCGTTTGCAGATTCTTAACTGTATCTTTTCAAAGCAAAGGATGGCCTCCGGATTGCAACTCAAGAAGACCGGTCTCTTTGGCTGGATAATTATTTCCACCTCCAGCCAAAATAGAGAATAATTACGAATTACCGTCTTCACTTGGTATCCGAGCGAGGGCGTCTCTGAAATCAAAGCAAGCCCCTCACCTAAGGAGCTTCACCTGAAGACGCTGTGGAAGGAAAGTTCAAACTTCTCTGCCTAACCCAGCATCTCTGGGAAACAGCAAGCCCCAGAGAGTCTGGAAAAGGCCTCCTACACATAGCAGGCAGCACAACCCCTTCCTGCTTTCCCTAATGCAGCCAAGCCCAAGTGCATCTGGAAGTTACCACCAGGCCTGCCCCAGAGGCTTCAATAAGCACTGGCTGGGCTAGGCTGTCAAAATCAGGAAGCCTAGTTGGGTTGTTTTTTTTTCCAAGACAACCTGCTAACCAGAAAAATACAGTGAGGTTGGGTGTACCACCTTCTCCTTATGACCAAGGCTCCTGTTAAACACGTGAAATGACGGGCCAGCCTGGGGAAATCCCCGGTCCCCAGCGCAGAGCGCACTTGAAGGCACAGACCGACAGGTCGCTGAGGCAGGAACAGCCTGCATCTTCCTGAATCCACAACCGCCCACGGCCATGATGACCGCGGGGTGGGGGATCCCTGAATAAAGCTCACACTGAGCCATGCGGGGTGATGTGCAAACACAGCGGCAGACCCGAGGGAGGAAATGGGCCGGCCGCCTAAGATTAAGTCAAACCACCCTCCAGCATTAGATACAGACAACCTCTTCCTTAGTGTCAACACAAAGTCCCCAACGACGGGCTCGCACGCGGTGGTGCCCGGAGGTGGGAGGATCCGCTTCACCTGCCCTCCGTTTGCACCAGCCCCTTCCCACGAACTCCATTCTCTGGCTTCCTCATCTCCTCCCTCCAAAGGCAAACCAGTAGCTTCCTTTGCCCTCTGACGACCAGCTGCAGGCAAGAGGCCAGCTGAGACCCCTGCCACCCTTGGCTTTGCTACCAGTGACAATCAGGGAGAAGTAACTGGAAACCAACGCCCTACCCGGCAGAGTGAGCCTAGCGCCCCCTAAAGGCGGCTGCAGTCCCTGAAGCCTCGCGCCCTCCCTCTCAGCCGGGGGGAGAGGCACCCCCGCCCCGCTCCAGGCCCCCCAGTAAGTGTGACACGTGGGGCAAAACGGGGCCCTGTGTCCACTGTCCAGGCCCAAGCCCCAGCCCGGGCTCGGAGGCCAAGCCGGGGCGAGCCTCCACCGACCTTCGATAGGATTCAAATAGTCATAATCGAAGAGGATGGAAAAGTCGAACTCGTCTTGGGGGCTGCCTCCAGGCTCGTGGCCCGGGGCGCCCCCGCCGTCGGGGTCGGGCTGCGGCTCCTGGGCGTCCATGGCGCGCAGAGCGGCGGGAGGGCGGCGGGCCGGGGGCGAGGGCAGGCTCGGCTGTTTCCTGGGCCCTCGTCGGGGGTGGCGAAGGAGGCAGGAAGCGGGGCGGAGAGGCGGGTGGAGCGGCGGGGTCACTGCCCTCGTGGGAACGCACGCCGGGTCCAGGGACGGCGCGCCTGGCGCAGCGGGTCCTGGACGCTCCTGCGGGAGCTTAGCGGCGGCGGCGGCGGCGCGGGCTTCCTGCTCCGGGAGGCACCTGTTGCAGCCCGGGGAGGGGAGAGGGGAGGCGGGGACAGCGCGGCCGGGTCGGCGGGGGCGGGGCCGCCACCCAGGGACCCGGGGAGGGAGGGGGGAAGGGAGGAGAGGAGTGGCGGGCGGGCCCAGGAGGAAAGAGGCCGCCCCCTGGCCCTGGCCGCACTGCCCCGGCCGCACTACCCGGGCACCGCGCGTAGCAACGCGCCGGGGCCACCGCCAGGCGCTCTGGTGCGGCCGCTGCTCCTACCCTCCCCGCGGTGAGCTCTGCGCCCCTGCCGGATCCTCCAGATGAGAAAGCCTCTTGTCGTTTGCCCTCTATGACCGGCTGATCCCAAACTTTTTCCTCTTTTCTAATCTAAGGGGGCGGGGGGGGGGGGAGGGGGGAGGGAGTGCACCCACGCCCTTCTCTTGCAGACTCGTGTCTCCAGGTGCCTCTCTGCCCACAGCTGTGGCATGATTTTCACGTACATCAGTCACCTGAGTGCCCCTGAACTCAATTCCCAGGACCTGGGAAAGAATCAGAGATACTCTCAGAGCGCAAGTCCCACCTTTACATCTATACCTCTTGGCCAGGTGCCGGGGACCCAGCATGAACCAGACACTGCTGGGGCTCAGTTTCTGGTGGGGGAAGAGTCATGCAGGAGATAAACAGGGGAGCAAAGATCATCCCCCTAGGGTGTCAGGAGAGAACTCACCAGAGATATAGGGTAAAGGCTGGGGGTTCACGAGGCTTTGGACACTTCGGTGGTCAGGTAGGGCCTCTCTGGGAAGGTAGCATTTGGTTGAACCAGACTGATGGGAGGATCTGGGGGAAGAGTGTTCCGGCGGTGGGAACCAAAAGAAAGTAAGAGCCAGAAGGTGTTCTTGTGTGGGAGACCAGGAAGGAGGGCAGTGCAGGTGGAGAGGTTGGCAAGTGACAAGTACGCCTGGACGCTTGTTAAAAACACAGATTCCCAGGCCCCTCACTGGAGCCTCTGAAACCCTAGGTCTGGAGTAAAGGCTCAGGGTTGTGTATTTTTAAGCAGGCACCCAAGGTGAATGTTATGAACAGGTACATTTGGGGAACAGTACCTAAGAACCTACTACCACCCCCCATGAAACACTTCCAGGGGTCTCGGACCAAGTTAGCTAAAGTCAGAAAACAGACTCACAGGTAAAAACGGTGAGATGAGAGCAGTGGGCTCAACCCTTACGGCACGTTAGCATCACCTGAGACGCTTTAAAAAAAAAATGCCTGTTTCCACGTTTCAATCCAAACTCACTGAAATGGAACACCCAAAGCTGTTTTCTGGGGTTTTTTTAATGACCTCAGATGAATCTAAAGGGCAGCCAGTGTTGAGAATCGCTGGATCAGAAAAGTAGGTGGGAGAGGTTCAAGGAGTCCCTGAGAACCACAGCTTGATCTCAGCTGGGGACTGACTAACCCTTCCCCACGTGCCAGAAGTATAGAGAAGATGCGCTCTTCAGGGGGAGCCATCTCTGCTCCGTTAAGGGGTTTGTGTGAAGCTATCAATCATCATTCATTCCACAGATCTTTACTGGACACCTGCTTGGTACCTGGCACTGCTACAGATCTTGGGGATGCAGCCATCAGCAGGACATGGTCTCTACCCTCATCATGTTTCTATCCTGTTAGCAAAGAGACACAGCAATGAATAGGGCTTTCCAAATTGCACTTAGACCAGTGGCTCTTAACCCAAGCTACATATTAGACTCACCTGGAGAGCTGTTCAAACACTTCAAATGGCTGGGCCCCAGGAGGGGCCAGTTATAATCAGAATGTTCGAGGCCCAGGCATCAGTACTGCATAAAAGCCCCCCAGATGCTTCCAATGTGTGGCCCGAGGTGAGAATCACTAATAGAGACACAAACCCCATTCCAGGGTCCTGGGCCTGGCTCAAGGTTTGTGAACTTTCAGAGTCTTGGGAAGCACTTTCTGGTTGTCAGAGCATAAACAAATCCTCTTCTTTGTTTCCTAAGCATAAGCATACGTATATTGGGTGTATCCAACAAGCATCTTAGGGGTGGCTGATAAATTTAGGTCGAGGAGAGGAGGTGACCCAGGCTGCGACACTTAGAGCCAAGTATCTAGAAGGAGATGGATGCTCTTGGGTCCCTATGACAGGACTCAAAATCCAAACCCTGAAACGTGGTCAGGGATAAACAAAGGAACCAACCAGTCCTTGTGATATAGAAAAGGAGAAAGGCTGGTGTCATCCTCAAGCGTCCCTTTTCATCCCTCCATCCATGATGATTAAACGCCTCTAATCTAGTGGACATCTATTGATTTTGCTTCCCTGGCATCATTCCCCACTTCTTCTGATAACAACACCCCAGTGTGTTCCTTTGGGAAACTACTCTTGATACAATCTTGGTAAAATTATCAACCCAGCTGTCCCATACTCCCCTGGCAAAGAAGTGAACAAATGATCCAGGCTTGGCCAATTGGTGAATTTTATCTCCACTAGCCTATGAGACCCATTAGGGCAGGGGTCATGAGTGCCTCATTCACAGCGTTATGTACAATGGATGTGTGGATATGCAGATGGATAAATGAATGGACAGATGAGTGGACGGATGGATGATGGATGGATGGATGGACAAATGGGTGAATGGATGAATAGATGGATGGATGGATAAATGGATGGATGGATGGATGGATAAATGGATGGATGGATGGATGGATAAGTGGATGGATGGATGGATGGAGAGTGGATGGATGGATGGATGGGTAAAAGAGTTTGTCCTCGTGTATATAAGATCCTTATATTTCTCTTTAAGGGCCCTCCTCCCTGAGGCTTCCTCTGGCCACCCAACCGTTTGGGCAAGAATCTAAATTCTTACCCCCAACTGATATCCTCTTGAGATACCCAATAATAGGATGAGATAATAAAGGTAAAAATCACTTTACAACTGATAAACTGCTACAAAGACTTCAGTCTTATGAGAATGGTTCAGGACATTCTAAATAATACTCTAATTGTCTAAGTTGTTCCTCTGAACAGTGGATATATTTTTAAAGTTTCTAGGATCTGCACCAGATCATAGTTCTTTAAGGGAAGGGGTTCAAATTAGGCCCTGACCCATAACAAAGTTTCTGCTAGAGCAGTGGGAAGTACGAGGGTTTTCTTCTCTAAAGGCCACTTTGAAGGGTGCGGCTTGGGTGTGGGGGAAGGCATATTTTCATTTCCAAAATAAATAATTTGTGTCGGTCAAAGCAAGGGCTGGGGGCAGAATACATGACCTTTATGCATTCAGAGGCCACAGCAGGAAGCTGGGGGGTGGGATAGAGGTCTTGACAGTGCAGCTCTGTCAACCTTCCCTCTGCCCTGCCACTGGCCTCATCGCGGAGGCCCTAGCCTTTTAGTTTTTCTCCGGGTTCCCCAATAAAAGTGCAATGGGAAGCTCGTGAGGCCGCTGAGAGTTTGAAACTCCTAGCACACGTCTGACCCTGGCCCAGGAATTCAGCTCCATTCAAGAGCATTTACTCTAGTGCACAATTACAAACTGAGGTAAGCGCCACGGAAGGCAAGAAGATGCCACAGAGCTTAGATCAAGGAAACCTGATGTTGACGGGGAATTCAGGGAAGGCTTCCCTGGGGAGGTGATATTGAAGCTGAGAACAGAAGGTTGAGTAGAAGTTAGCCAGAGAATAGTGAGGGGAAGAACTAACAGCCAGATGGGAAAGTATGTGCAAAGGCCCTGAGGCAGGAGGAAGTAGGACATATTGGAAGAACTGAAAAAAGACTGGAGTGGCAGGTGCTCAGGAACGGACAAGAAGATGGTGTGAGGTAAGGCTCGGGGGTGAGTGGGGCCTGAGGGCCCGTGTGGAGAATTTTGGACCTCAGACCAACGAGGAATGACTCAAGTGTATTAGGCACATACATGACAAGATCATATCTGGGGTTTTAAGCGTTTGCTCTGGGTTCTGCGTGGAGAAGAAACTGCAGGGGGCGAGTATTGAAGCAGGAAGACCAATTAGGAGGTTCATACAGTCATCCAGGCAAGAGAAAATGGGGCGTGAACTATGGTGAGGGCAGCTGAGATAGAAAACAGTGGAAGCACATGAGAGATATGCATACTCTCATCCTTGAGTTATCTCTTTTCCTCTTCCAGGTTACCTCTTAGAAGGCAGCATTGCACGTGAATACAAATACCTGAGGTGCACCACCCTCTGGGGCCCTCCCACCCCACTCCAGGTGGCTCTGAGTCCTGAGGCCTCTTCAAGTTGGCCCTGGAAAGACCCCCGCCAACACAGAGCTCTGCCCACCTTTCCCCCTTCTGGTACAAAGCTCATTTTTAGCCTCAGCCTGGACCCCTCCCCTGAAATCTGGGCTCACATATCCCACTGTCCACCCAGCATCTCCATGTGGGCATCCAACAGGCCCCTCAAAATACACGTGTCCAAACCAACCCTGTTATCCTCTGAAACTGCTCCTCTCCCACTGTTCCCAGCTCAAATATCACCCTCCCATTCACCCCATTCCCCCACCGAAAACCAAGGAGTAAGTCCTTTATTCCTCATGTCTGCTCACACCCACGTGCAAATTCTCAGCAAATCAAAAACCCTCAAAACGTAACCCAAATCCCACCGTTTTTCACCAACTTCACTGTTCTTCCTCCCATCCCAGCAATCCTAGCCCCCCACCATCTCTCACCCGGACGAGTATGATAGCCTCCTCCCTGGTCTCCCTCCTCCCTCCTCCCTTCCACATTGGCCCTTACATGGAGCAGAGAAAGGGATCCTTTCAAAATATACATCCAATAAACCTCTCATGGCTTCCCATTAAGTTGAGAATTAAACACAAGCACCTTGACCTACAAGGTCCTAGATAAACCACCCCTGCCCCAGCTCCCTTTAGGTATTATCTCCTGCCATTTTCCGTTTTCTGACTCCCTTCTGCCACCCTGATCGTCCTTGAAAATGCCAAGCACGACCCCACCCCAGGGCCTTTGCACCTACTATTCCCACTGATATCTGTCACTTCCTTGCTTTGTTCGTTCCTCGGCTCAATGTCAGCTTCCATGACCATCCCCATAAAAATAGCATCCCTTGGCCTCTTCTGTCCCCTGACCCTGCTTTACGTTCCTCATAGCCCTTATCTCTGCAGCATGTTTTATTCATACGTTCGTCTTTTACTCATCCCAAACCCCACATCCTGACAATCCCCATCTCAATAAAAGCCTGCCTATAAGTAGGCACTGAAACGTGTTTAATCCGAAAAGTAGGAATTTTCTTTACCAGATTCCAAAACGCGATCTCCCCTCAATTTAAGCACATCCTGGGATTACCACCCTAGTTGCTAATATTTTAATTTGTAGAGGGGTGCATTTGACTCCACCAGGGCTGGAGCCAGCGTGAGGCGAGTGAGGCAAAATTTAAGAGGGCACCAGACACCTCAATAATTGAATATATTACGTTTCCATGAAATGTGTTTTAAAAATCAAAATTAAAGCAAAAAAAAATCCATGGTGAGCAAAATCGTTACATTTCGAATAAAGACAGAATCAGTAATAGTGCTGTGCAGAGTTGTACTGGCCCCTGAAGCAAAGGGAAGATGAGTAATACTGATCCCGTCTTTATTTAATATTTCTATTTTTGGTTCATCTTGGATTTTTTGCATCAATTTTGATTTCTCAAATATTCCATGAAAATATTATTCATTTTGATCACTTGAGTTTTTCAGCGCCCCCTTCCACGTTGCCTCCGCACAAAGCCATTTTCCAGGAATGAGCTCCTTATGAATTGGGGCAACAACAAGACAGTTTCAAACTTGACTTTCACTCCAATCTATGATGGACATCATCTTTTGAAACCTGAACAGGACTTCTCTGCTGTGAGGTAACTAATTTCCAGGAGGCAATTTTAGCTGAAGGCGGTTTGTTGAAATTGGCGGCCCCCCGGGACAGGCACTGAGGGTAAAACTCTAGGAAAGCAGGGATCTACTAAAAGCCGGAACCAAACCAAGGCGTGGACTGTAAGAAGATGCCACCTCAGACAGCAGGGGTGCTCACAGGTCTGCAGTAGCTCGGCCAAACCCATCCTGCAGGCATGGTATGTTTGGCCTTGCCCGTAATTTTTTTTTTTTTTTAAGCTGAATCAACAGTTTTTTAATTGAGAGATTTCATTTAAAAATCCAAGTGTTCGATGTCTCCCCAAAAATGGGAAGATCAGGCCACAATACGCAGGGTCTGTATTCCCAGGTGGATCCGTCATCTGGGGCTGAGTAGATGCTGCCTCCTTCAGACAATCCTATTGCTCTCGGGTCACCACTGCCCCACCCAGCTGCCCCTGTCCGTCCCCGTGAGCACGTGAGCTCCAGACCTTGGTCTCCAGACTCTTAACTCCTTCTCCCTAGGCCCTGCTCACCTACTTTGTCCTGGCTTTGTTTGTCCTCTTCATTCCTTGCTTCGTAGCGCGTTCCCCTCTGCCTTATGGAACTGATATTTACTGGAGAGCACGAAGAGCACACTCACCTAGCCCTTAAACTACCGTCCTTGCCTTTTATTAAACAGGAGGTACCACCATCCCTCTGCCAGGGGAGCTTCATCTTCTACTGCATCAGAGCCTTAATGGCAGGCAGCAGAGGGTGGACTAGTTAGGGGATGGAGCATTGGTTAGTCTTTGCCCAGCCCCACAACTATTTCTCAACCATCTGCCTTTTCCCTCTCTCCGCCATCACCCTTCTGTCAGCCAGGCTGTCTTCCTAGATGACCGCACCCCCAGTATCGTGCTGCTCATCTCCAGCCTCTCTCCTGCCCTGGTCTTGCAGACTCGAACATCTGTGTCGATTTCATAATCTTTGAAGTCAGGGAGTGACGCACACAAGCAAACTAACTTCAGGGATCTCCAGGCCACCCTCCACCAGCCTCCCTCCAGCACAATCACACCCCAGAGCATCTCCCACCCTCCCACGCCCCCCCAGAAAGCACATGGCATCGGCTCTTGCCCTCTCTCTCTTAAACTCCTCTATCAGCACAGTCATTAGACTTCATGGAAACTTTTAGTTCCTTTGCATGTAAATGGCTTCACACACAATTGTCTCTTTATCTGACTCTGGAAAAAAAAAAAATCTTTATCTGACTTTCAAATGCAAATGAGAGCTTCTTATATATCTTGGATATTCTCCACACCACCTAGCCAGTGTCTTGCAATAGCAGGTCCTCCACAAACCCCTCTGAACTCATTGGTTGAGTGATTGAACTAGGTCATCCAGAAAAGACCCCAAAGATTTGGTAGGAAATGGATTTATCCCAATCAGGAAGGACACTTGAAGGTTAGTAGGCTGAAGGAAAGTAACAACTTGAATTTAAAACAATAAAATAATAGTGTAAATGGCAGCTAACAGGAACTGACCGCTTTACATACACTGAGAGCATCACAGCCGTGATCTTCAAACCTCACACCCGCCATGTGTAAAGATTACTATCACCCCCGCTGTTCAGTTAAAGAAACTAAGGCACGGAGTAGGTTGTGATGTTACTTTTGAAGACACACATGCCACCACAGAAGTGGTTTTGTCCCACACCAGTCTGATACTCATTACTGAGTCACACTGTTCCTGGGTTATTAGCTAAGGGTGGATGCACTAAGGGACATTTTTGGACCAAGATGAAATGCTGCAAAAAGCCTTATAACTCCCAGTGATAGCAGAGAGGGAAAGGGGAGCTGGCGTGGGGAATCCAGGCTGGGCCAAGAGGAAGACCCATTGGAAACAGTTCATATCATTCACAAAATTAATAGCATCTACCCTCAGGTGCCAAAGACAGGGACCATCCCTGCAGAACCCTGGGGCTCAAGGGAACACAGTCTGAGAACCGAAAAGGAGAACGCTCTACAGACAGTTGGTACAGAAGTACCAACTCCTCCCCACTTCCTCCTCCCCACACTGGTCCCAGCTCCTGTCATCTCCTGCCCAGGCCACCACCTGTAGCCGTCCTAGCCTCCCACCTGTATCCTAAGCATCCACTCTTACCTGGCTAAAGGACATTTTCCACTTAAAGGTCAGTAGGATCCTACGAAAAGGCTAATGAGCTCATACCCTCTGCTGCTTCAAATTTCCCCAATGCCTCCCCATTACCATGAGAATGAACTTCACACTGCTCACAAGATCCTGCTGGGTCCTGCTCTGCCTTGCTTCCTCGATCTGTCTCCTATCACACTTCCCCTCTTCCCCTTTCTGTTCCTGCCACACTGGTCTGGCTGTTCATTGACTACCCCAAGCACATGTCTCTCCTCAAGGCCTCCGGACTCTCTGTTCTTTCTGCCTGGGATGCTTGTCCCCCAGATCCTGTACAGGCAGATGCCTCACCATTCAGAGGTCAATGATTAAGACGTCTCTTTAGAGAGGAGGGGGCCATGCAGTGTGAACTAGCAATCCCTACTCTTGTGTGTTGAACGATTTCCCTCTCCCAAAATATGTTCAAGCCCTAACCTCAGGTACTTGTGACCGTGATCTTATTTGGCAAGAGGGTCTTTGCAGATATGATCAAGTTCAGATGAAGTCCTCAGGGCTAACGGCTCTAATCCAATGACTGGTGTCCTTACAAGAAGAGGACGGAACACACGTACACACAGGAAGAAGGCGGAGAGTAGAGGGAGGTAGCTACGAGCCAAGGAACGCCGAGGACCACCAAGGGCCACAAGGAGCTAAAAGAGACACAGAAGGATCCTGCCCTAGAGCCTTCAGAGCGAACATGGCCCGCTGACACCTTGATTTCACACGTTTTGTCTCTGAAACTATGAGAGAGTAGATCTCTGTTGTTTTAAGCCACCCAGTTTGTGGTAATTTGTGATGGCAGCCACAGGAAACTCACACACCCACGCACTACACACCCGTAGATACTGAGTCATTCGCAGCCCTGTCCCCCTATTTTGGTCTCCAGCACTTAACACCACTCCACACTATAGTGGATATTCCTGGTTTGCTCCCTTGATGTTTGCCTGGTGAGGGCAGACACCAGCAGTCTTGTTCACTTTATCCCCAGCATCTTGGTGGGTTACTGGCACAGAGTAGATGCTCAGAATGATGAAGATGAATTAAATGGTCAAGGGGGCTTCTAAGAGGAGATGGGAATGAGGTGGGCCTTGAAGAAAGATGTGAGAAAATGGAGCGGGACCCCAGGTGGAAAGACCGGCGCGGCCGAGGCAGAGGGAAGAAGCGGACCGTGCCAGGGAGTAAGCAGACTAGCGCGGACTGGCTCTGACAGCACGGGCCGCACCGGAAATGGGAGCGCTGGAGCCAAAGAAGCACCCGGCGGGGCTTTGGCCACCGAAAGAGGCTCTGCGGAAATGAGTCTCTGTTGGCAGGTTCCAACCGGAAAGGGAAGGGATGGGGGCCGCCAGGAGCTCCTGAGTGGCCCAGAAAGGCAAGGTGGAAGGCAGGAGGAACTCCCACTGCAAACTGTGGAGGGCGGGCTCCTGGAGGGGCTGCAGCCCCTCTCTCCAGCTCACCGTCTGGCCGGGTGATCCTGCTGCAGGAAGCAGGAGAGATAGGCCCGTGCGGCCCTTAAATGCTGAGCTGTGGGCATCAGCTCTGTCCTCTAAATGCCTTGCTCACGCCCTGTCTTGGTCTCCTGATCCTGAAATGGGAGGATCGTATTCCGTACCAGCCTCTCAGGTTATTTTGTGAGAATCCACTGAGAGAATATCTGTAAAGTGCCTGGCCCTACAGTACGTGTCTGGTAGGGAGAACAGATCCCCTTCCGCTATGATTATTCAGCCTAACAGGGATCAACATGGTGGAGCGCGATTGGTTCCATGCTTTGCAATTAGCGATGTGACCCTGGGGCGGTGGCTACCCCTCCCTGTGCAGGATGGGGTCATAACTGGTTGAGGACCAATGAGGCGGCCCATGGGAAGCTCTGGGGATGGGGCCTGGCACATGCGTGGCACACAGTAAGTGCGGGCTGCGGTTTTTGTTGTTTGGGGCTGACTCATTCCAGAGAACAACACGAGGGCGTGTGCCTGGTAGGTGACCCAGCACGAAGGCCGCCTAGGTCACCAGCCCTTGGTGGGAAAACATGGAAGTCAAAACCTCTGTCATTGTCAAAAGGAGGAAGAAGCGAGTGAGCCAGAAAGATGGCGCCGTGCTTCAGAGTTTGTCGTTTTTATATATTTTTTTTTGATGTGGACCATTTTTAAAGTCTTTTTTGAATTTGTTACAATATTGCTTCTGTTTTATGTTTTTTGGGTTTTTGGCACGTGGGATCTTAACTCCCCGACCAGGGATCGAACCCACAACCCCTGCGTTGGATGGCAAAGCCTTAACCACTGGACCACCAGGGAAGCCCCCAGAGTTTAAGTCTTAATTCTGTGGCCTTAACAGGTCATATCACCCCTACTGTGCCTCATTCATTCATTCATTCATTCCTCCATCCATTGAACAAAGAAAGTACTGAGCACATACTAAGTAGCAGGCACTGTTCCAGGCACTGGGGCCACAAGGGTGAATAAGACAGTTGTGGTTTCTTGTTCCCGGAGTTCAAGTCTGGAGGAAGACAGAGACAGGGCACGGACAACGACCACCAGTGTGATGAGTACAGGGTGGGGCAGCGCCAGGGTGGAGGCCCGGGGAGCCCAGAGGAGGCCTCCTCTCTAGTCTGGGCAGTTGGAGTCTCAAATTCCTGTTCTAGCAAAGGAACAAAACTAGGAACCTGCCTGGCTTCTTCCAGGTTAAGAAGTGAAATAATCACTCATGTGTGTAGTAAGAGAGAGCCAGCCAATGAGAATATGTGTGGGGAGGCACTTAGTAATTGGTTTTTTAGGTTGGAGTTTTGGGTGTGTGTGTGTGTGGGGATAAATATTGAATTAACGAATTGTACACTAATAATAACAGCACTTAGTAATTAAGTGGGTACTTTGAGGTTCATATTGTTTACTAAAAGATTGAAACTCTCCATAGATTGGTAAATGATGGCTGTCCTCCCCCCTTCAAGGGCCTCTGCTGCCTTGAGACCCTCTCTACAATTCAGAAAATAAAGGGTTAAAGCCTTGCCCAGCAGGGGAGTCTCTTGGGGCCCCGCTCCTGCTGTGCTGATTGGTTGATACTTCAGTTGTACAATACATTAACCAATATTACTATCACTTTTTTATATGTGGGGAAACTGAGGCACAGGAGAGTGAAGTTACTTGCACGAGGCCATGCAGCCAGCAAGTGGCAGAGTCAAGATTTGAACCCCTCACTCAGATCTCAAGCTGTTGACGTCTTGGGTGTAGAAACATTACCTGGGATCCACCGGAGGTTCACAGAAACAGGAGACCTGGCCCTGTCCTCAGGAAGCTTACAACCCAGCTAAGGAAAGTCTTAATAAAGGCAGTCGGAGGAGCATCTGGGAAAGTAAGTGATTCTCTCTGAAGTTCTGGGAAGAGAAGGAGAGACCCGGAAGGCCTTGCTGGAGGAGGGGCCATCTGGGTAGCCAGGGAGGGGCTCAGCCAGGAGGAGGGGCCCTTGGACGGGGTCTCAGTTCTGTGTGGACAGAAAGTAGAGCTGGCTTTACAGCCTCCTGGCCATATGGGGACTCTTCTTCCGCTAGTGGAAATGGAAACACTGTGTTTTCATTTCCCTGAGGCAAGGCAAGGAGCTCTCCCTGACTCACCCTCTGCTTGGGACAAATCAGTGGCTGCCTCAGTTTCCCCGTCTCTAAATGATGGTCATACGCTCCACATCCTCCCACACTTCCTTCTCTTCCAGGATATGTCAAGGAACAACACGGTGTTGGCAAAAAAGCCCAGCACAAGGCTCTGGTCTGCCTCAGTTTCCTCATCTGTCAAATGATGTGATTAAAAATTATGATAACATTAGTAAGTTCCAGAGAGAGCAGAGCATGTGGCCAAGGGCCTAGGTTCGAATTACAGTCTCCACCAGTTCCCTGCTAGGTAGCACTCAGCCAGTTACTGCCCCTCTCTGTGCCTCACTCCACTCCTCTGCGAAGGAGACACTGATCACAGCACCTGTGGTGTACAGTGGCCCTGACAATTAAAAGGCTTGATACTTGCAAAATACTTCGCCCTGCTGCTTCCAGTCCATACTCATAATGTGGCTGCTCTCACCCCTGCGGAAGGCAACAGAGCCCTTACCGTGCGCCAGGCATTGTGCTACGAACTTACTGTGTGACCACGGGCGACGCCGGCTCTCATCCTCAACTGTCAGAAAATAATAACATCCAGCGTGTATTAACTGCACGTTAAGCCCAGAGGTAAGTGTTTTACATGCATGATTTCATACGATGCTCATGACACCCCTGTGAGGTCATCACTATTCCCTTTTGCAGGTAAGGAAATGGAGGCTTCACAAGCCATAATCTTAGCCCAATCTGTGTCACCGTGAAGCTCCAATAAGTTATAAAGTCCCTTGATGAAAGGTTTAAAGTACTGCATCTCTTCAAAGAATTTTTGCCGTGAAATCCAGTTTCGATATCAATACAAGTTATTGTTTTGCATTTTCAATAGGAATTGCAGCTAACATTTATCCAGCGTTGACTATAAGCACGGCAGCATTTTAGATGCTTTACGTGTGCTACCTCACTGACTCTCACAATCTCTGTTAAGGGAGACATTATTATTGGCTCCATTTTACAGATGTGGAAACTGAGGCCCAGAGAGGTTAAGTCACTCACCTAAGATCACACAGCTGCAATGTAGCTAAGCAGAAATCCTAACCCAGGCAGAAGGCAGGGAGTTCGGGTCTGGGAGTGAGCAGAGCTCACCCTGGGTTTGTTTATTCCTGAAATACTTTCCATCATCCCACTTCAGATAAAACTGAACACACCTCTTTCACATCTTCAGTTTTTCCCAGGCCCTTGACCCAAAACTGCACAGCAAGGTCAGTATTTTCTTACCATGCAAATATTTCTATTTGCTATTTAATGACCCCACCCATCTGCAGGCACCCTCAGATCTGCCCCTACACTCGTGGTGGTGTTTGAGTTTGAAGGGCCATTTGGGTTTCCCTCAGGAGGCCCCAGTGCAGGGCACGGTCGAAGTGCCTCTCACTCCAGCTACCTTTGATGCCTGGAGTTGCATTCTGTGTGCCCAGTTGCTTTGGCATGCCAAGCGTCGTTTGCCGGGAACAATGCGGTGCCCTGTCTCCCACATGTGGACACACAAACTGGCACATGGCACACACGTTCTCACAGTCCCTGCACACATGAGCGTGGGCTGGGGAGGCTAGGCGATGCACATGCACACACAGAATACACACACTTCACTTCAAAACCTTGAGAGAGGACCAAGTTCACAAACCTGGAGCAGAGGTGTAGCAGCGTCAACAAAATGTGAAGCTTGTGTGAGATCACACAGTAAAACAGACGTCCAATTTCTCTTCCCAGCTCTCGCTCTCTCTCTCCGAATTGACCTAAGTTTGGCGTTAGTCTGTCCTTCCACCATCGTAACATCAAATGCTGTGTTTCAGTATATACGGCAATAAAAACCAATTCGCGTCCTTAATATATCTGTGGCCTGTCTCAGAGCATCCCTTTTACAGGTGATGCAATATTAGTAACATTTTTTGGCCATTATGTCATAAGCTTAACCACTAGCAGAGAACAGGATAAACTGGTACCAGTTAAAACATTCAAGGCGCTGGCAGGGTCTTGCTTTCAAAAGCGCGACTCAACTAAAAATATATGTCACTGAGGTCCGCTGTGGCAAAGCGCACCATCTACCTAACCTCAGGCATTTGGTCCCATTCCGGTTTTCAAAAAAAAAGCCCCTTAGGTTTATTTACTGAAATTGTCATTTCTCCCCCCCACCCAGAACTTTAATCAGCCACGCAGAGCACAAAACCTACATTCAACTCTGATTTTATGACACGAAGCTAACTCCTCCTACGCATATTTATTTCGTTTAACTCTTGCAGCCCTGCCCTCCAGGCAGTGCCCCCCACTATTTGCAGGGCTGGCCTCTGAAAAACACATCACATCGCCTGGTTTCCATTTTTAAAGTCAGACTCATTAGTGTACAGCCTAAACCCCTCCACAATCCCAGCCAGATGGGATATCTTCATATCATATTTGTATACGTTAAGCCCCTCCCGTAATATCCAAGTAGTATGATTCCAGGACAAACTCCAGGAGGAGGGAAAAAGAGACAGAAACACGGAAAATAGAGTGTAATCGGATCGCAAAACAAACTGATGGTACATTGCACTTTAAAGGGGGAGCTGGACATGAGACACATCAAAAAACGGGAAAGAAAATTGTTTAAATGTCCCAGAGCATCTGCTGCTCTGTTAAAAAGCAAAGTCTTCATTACTAGATTTACTAAATAGTAAAATGCCAAGCCTGTTCTCCTAAAAAAAAAAAAAAAGCTAAATAATGATGATGATAAAATGATGATGATAATAATAACACAGCTGAATGGCATCCGCTGTCAAAAGCCCAGCGCGGAAATAGTTAAGCAGCCCGCGGTTAGTAGCGAGAATCCCTCCCGGTGTCCCATGGAGGGGACAATCCTTTTGACAGACTGGCCTGGGGAATCCCGCCTTGGGACACTTCGCTGCCCCCGCGGGAAGTTGTCTGAAGTCGGCTCCCCAGTCTCCCTCCTTGGCCAGGGAGAGGGCGCCTCTCCTCCCGGCCACGCTACCTGTGCGCCCTGGGAAACCGGAGTCCCCGGGCCTCCCCGCGACCTCAGCCAGGAGCTGAAAGCGCTGCCCGGGAAGAGAGCAGAAGGGAAAGGGCTGAGAGGTGGGAGGAGGAAGCGTCTGGAATAGAGGGGGAGTCAGTTACCTTGGTCCACAGACCCCATGATGCGGAGGGGATGGCAGTGCCCCAGTCTGAACGCAGCCTCTCTCTGCATCTGGAGGGGATGGGGTTTCGGCGCGCGGGGTGAGAGGGGTCTGTTTGGGTAGACCAGGAGCCAAGGGGGCGCCGTCCTCTCTAAAGCATGCTCGCGGGGCTGCCCTGGCCGAGGAGCCTGCGAGCGGCCCGGGAGCTGCGCGCCTCCCGCCTCCAGGCTCCCGGCTCCCGGCGCGGCGGAGTCGGCGCGGCTCGGCGCTCCGGCTTACTCGAGAGGGAACGCGACTTCCTTCCCCGCGCTCCGTGTTTATAGGCTTTCAATGCAGTAAAATAACGGGATTCCCTCACTGTTTCCTCCTGTTTATCCAGCGCCATGGAAACCACTGGATCCCGTCCATCTCCAAAACTAAGGGCTTTCCTGCAAACTTCACACTCAGGAATCCATGACGTCGCCTCCTCCGCGGCCAGCCAGCTCCGTGGCTCCCTCGGCCGCCAGCACAAGTCCCTGATTGTTCGGGAGAAAAGTCAGGGAGAGGGAGCGATGCGGGCGACGGCGAGGAGAAGGGGGTGGGGGCGTGGGAGTGTCCAAGTCGGCCTTGCAGGAGCTCCAGGAGGCTGTTTGCAAGGATTGCTCCAGCCGCCGCCTCCCTAGCACGCTGCAGCTTCGCATAAATCATGCCCAAGACTCCCAACCCCCCCCGCCCCCCCCCCCCGTTTTCCAAGCGGGCATCTCTCCGAGAAAGCCGCCCAGGGCTCAAATCAACACCCCAGGTGGTCGAGACCCCCGGACACTGGCCCAGGGGCCCTTCCCAGTCCCTCGGGGCCTCCGGCTGCCCAGATTTTTTGTGCTCAGGGCTGACGGGGAGGAGGAGGGAGGGGGGAGGCGGCGGGGGGAGGGGGAGGAGGGAAAAGAAATAAATAACGGTGCCTTATGTCAACTCTCCAAGATTTTTTTTCAAAGAGGTCTATTTTTAGATTCATTTAGAAAACCCAAGGTTTGCAGTGATGCTCAGAGGCTCCAGCAATAATGAAATGGCCACAGAGACGCGGAAACCAGGCAACCCATGTGTTTACACATGCTCTGAATAAACAGGAAAATAAAGGGAAGGGATGTCATGAACTTTGCACAGCCTCCAGAAGAAGGTCCAGGGGATGCCACGCGTGTCTCCCGTCAACAGGCCACAGACCCCGGAAGGCCGGTGGGGAGGTCCTGCTGTCAAAACGCTTTTCCTGAACACAGCCTGGATTCGCCTCTTCACCCCCGCTCAGGGCGGGGAATCGGGAGCCCCCAGATAAAGCCAGCTTTGAAAATGGCCCTTTCGGATGCTGTTGGGGGCTCTGGTAAAACTGGGGGCCGCACCGCGGCTGGTGACTCATGAGCCCCTCCCCACTTTCTTACAGACTTGAACTTGAAGACGCATTGGCTTCATCCGGGGGACCACTCTGTATTCCACACCTTGACCCACAAGAGCCTCGCTGGGCTCTCAGACATGACGACTCCTGCTGGAGACGCGGTCCCACAAAGTCCCCGAGCCCACCCACCTCTCTCAAAGCCCGCTTCAGCCAGGGCGGCCTCCATCTGAAGTAACACTGTCCCCCACAAAGAGCCGCCATACCTGCCCACCTACCTGACCTCAAACACCCTGCAGCCACCCTAGAAGCAGGGGAGCCTTCTCCCCCACTTTCCAAAAGAGAAACCGAGGCACAGAGAAGGCAGAAGCCTTGCCTGCTGCTTTCCTCAGCAGATACTGGGGCGCAGCCTGGAAGGCCATGGAAGAGATTCTTTTCAAGGAATCCTACTGAGGAAGGCCCATCCCCTGAGGACTCTGTACCCCATCATCTGAGGCACGAACAGGGTGACCAACCTTCCTGGTTTGCCTGGGATTGAGGTGGTTCCTGGGAGGCAGGACTTTCAGTTTCAAAACCAGGAAAGTCTTGGGCACAAATGAAACTCAGAACTCAACTTCCTCTCGCAGTGATCCACGCGGCAGGCAAACCTATGAACCTTCGTCTCTGAAGACAGCCACCGTACATAGCGGTGCTCTGAAGAGCAACTCCTAACTCAGCACCTACTCTGTGCCCGGCCCTGAGGTAGGGTCCTCGATCAATTCCTGTCCCTTGACCCCCTGCAAAGTAATACATTGACACTGGGAGGGCTGCGCCCAGCACTGTGTGTGAGGGTAGCCTCTAGCCACATGTGCCTCTTGAATTAATTAACAATTAAATAAAAGCGAAAAGTCCGTTCTCTGATGCATGAGCCACATTTCAAGTGCTCAAAAGCCACAGGTGGCTAATGGCCACCAAGTTGGACAGCACAGAAGAGAACATTTCCATCACTGGAGAAAGTTCTGTAGGGCAACGGGGGCTTAGGCAACCTGAGAGGCAGGATAAAGTGCAGTCTCTAGAACCAGATGCCTGGCTCTGCCCTGGAGTCACTTACCCACTCTGTAAAATGGGGACACTGTTAGTGCCTTCCTAAGAGTTGATGTCAGGATGTGAGGCTAAGAACATGAAGTATATGATAAATGCTTAAAATGTACATATGTGTGTGTATAGGGTTAGAGAAGATCTTCTGGAAAAACCCGAACGAAATTGTTGGCCACCCCAATACTTTAAGCCTTCCTACACTCAAGGAGTGAGTGGTCATTAAGCCACGATTAAGACTGTTCGACCCTGCAGTCCACGCCCTTCAACTCCAGCCTGCCCTTTATTAAACTCAGCTGCGTCCAGGGCATGAAGCAGCCTCTTTGCAACATCTAGTCCATTTCACCATCCCACTGAGCTTGACGCTGGGAGCCGTGTTTACAGATGAGCAAACCGAGGCTCCGTGAGTCGATGTTCACACAGTCAGTCCAGATCGGAACCCAACTCTGTTTGGCCACAAAGCCCATGTTCTTGGCACCACAGCCCCTGCCTCCCAGAGGCCTCCCTGGGAGCCGAGGTCTTGGAGGCCAGAAGCGAGGCAGGAAACGAGCACGCTGGGCCCTCCCCTGCCAGACTCATTATCGGGGATAATTTTAGACTCGGTCCCACCCAGGCTCAGGCCTCAGAGGCGAGTCCCGGTCTCCACAGGTGCCGAGAGGGGGACGCCTTTTGGAACTGGGTAGAATAAGCATTAGGCACATTTTTATAGAGCCCACTCTTTGTCACGGTTAAGCATTTTTCCCTTTTAAAGCACATTAATACTATAAGGAGTGGAGCCGGGGTAGTGGCAGCTGAGTCACCCAATTTGCCCTTATGGGCTGCAGGTTTCAGCTTCTTAGTTTAGCTGCTCTTAGGTTCCTCAGACAATTTCTTTCCTCTCCCAGTGCCAGGGCAAGAAATATTTTGTCCTTTTGAACTGAACCACCCACTGTTTTTCACTTCTCTCGAGCACTCTCCCTTTTTTTAAGGGATGCTGGGTGGGGGGGAGAGCTTCCGCCCACAAAATTATCCACGAAAACTCCCCAAAATAGAAGCTCTCAGCTGGGGTGGGAACGTGCCAGCATATGAGGAAAAAGGAAAGAGAAGCTGAATCAAAGCAAATAGAAGGCGTCCAGGTGGCGATGGGGAGAAAGGTCCAGGGAGACTGCAAGACATCTGGGCTGAAGGAGACCTTGAATCACCAGGGAAGCCTTTTATTAGAATCTCTTCCCTCCAACAGCCTCCCAAATAAGAAACGCAGGTATTTCTGCTGAGACATCACTTACTGGTGCTACCCAGACAACTGATTCAACACCAGGAATATTTAAGAGGACTTGGGCAGCTTCAAGGAGAGAACCCACTGGTCCTCTCACTGCGTTTATAGCCCAAGTGTCATCCTCACCTGTCGGTCACCTTGACCGCCAACCCCTTCATGGCTGGAAGGTAGACGGCAGTTAGAATTGGTCTGGACTCCCACGTGTCTCAAACACAGAAAGTGGGACAAACCCAGATGTACGAAAACCAGAATGGTGAGGGTTACTGATCTCTTATCATGTGACCAGTTACTGAGTACTTGCTGTGGGGCAGGTATGAACTCATTGACTCCTCTCAATAATCCTAGGATTATCATTTTACAGAGGAGGAAACTGCAGCACAGAGAGGTTATGCAGCTTGCTCTAGGTTGCACAGCCAGTAGGTGGCAGAGATGGGATTAGAACCCCAAGCACCTGACTCTAGAGCCCGGGTTCCGACCCACCAGGCAACGCTGCCTCTCACGTGTCAATTCAGTTGCTCCACTGGATTATAATTACCTTTAGCATAAAGTCCAGAATCCCATATGTGGTCTACTAAGACCTATCAAATTCACCCCACCCCTTCCAGCCTCATCGCTCACCTCTGACACCTTTGAACTCCAGAAGTACTCAGAGACCCCAATCATCTGTGTCCTTCCTCGCTACAGGGCCTTCCAGCGGGCTGCTTCCTCTCTCCTCCTATCCCCGCTCTTTTCTCTTTACTTGGGTAATTCCACGGGCCTCCAGTGGGAGGAGGACTTGCCTTGGATAGCATTTCTTTGGGGAGGTTGCAAGCTTCCTCATCTATAAAATGGAGCCGTACCAACGTCTTAGGGAGACATGAGGATGCGATGACATTGTGTCTAAGGCAACACGAAGTGCAGTGCCTGGTACAAAGGAAGCACTCAATAATTGTACTAAAATTACTATCATCTTGCCACTACTTACAGCAGTTATGCAAGATCAATCAAAGATACCACTTCAGGGATTTCCCAGGATATTCCCTCTTAGAATACAATCCAGATACCTCACCATGGCTGTCATAGCCAGCCTCTAAGAAGGTCCCAGCGGTGCCCACCTGGGCATTCTCGTTCTTGTCCAGGCCCTCCCACCCTATGTAACAGTAGGACATTGCCACAATGGTGGCATGTGACTACTGAGGCTAGGTTATAAAAGAAGTGTGGCTTCTGCCTTTGTCTTGGATCACTCACTCTGGGGGCAGCCAGCTGCCAGGTTGTGAGGACACTCAAGCAGCACTTTGGAGAGATCACACAGTGAGGAACTGAGGCCTCCTACCAACAGCCAAGCTTTCAGATGATGCAGCCACAAGGACCATCTAAGCTGCTCCAGGCCCACAGAGATATTAAATGCTTGTTCCTTTAAGCTGCTAGGTTGGGAGGGAACAGCAAACTAATACGAAGGCCTCCAAGATCTGACCCAACCCACGTGTCCAATCTCATCTCCCTCCCTCTCCCATTCACTCACCTGCTCCAGCCTCACGGTCCTTTCCTACCTGGTCCCGCCTCGTGGCTTTCGCGCTTCCTTACCCCTTTACCTGGAACCCTTTGTGCCATGATCTCTCACGGCCGGTTTCTTTCATCCTCTTGGTCTCAGTTCAGATGTCACCCTATGAACACATTCTTCCATGACCTTCATCTCTAAGATCTGCTCCTCTGCCCTAAAGCCCAACCCCGCCCCACAAATCTCAGTCACAACACCTGTTGTATTTCTGTAGCGCGTTCACCACTTACCACAAATAAATTACAGATTCACTTGTCTATCGCATGTCTCCCCTGCCTCCCTCCCAACTAAACTATAAACTCTACAAGGGCCGGACTTTGTTTTATTCACTGCTGCCTCCCCAGCACCAAGAACGATGCCTGGCACATGGCTGGGCCTCAAAAAGCTTTGATGAGTAAATAACAGAATGTAAAGTTGTCTCATCAGTTTGTTTACTTGGTTACGACTCAGACTAGGAAAAGAGGACCATGCCTGTCTTACTTGGGGCTTGGAATGATGTCTGGAACTGGTGGGTACTCAGTAAATCATCCTATCATATGTCTACTGAGTGATGTCTCTCTGACAGGCTCCCTCCCGAGCCCTCCTTATATACCAATTCATTTGGTCCTCACGACAACTCTGTAGGAGGAAGACTACTATTATCCCCGTTTTGCAGGTGAGGAAACTTAGGCACAGAGACCCAAGGTCACCAAATAGTAAGGAGCAGACAGCGTGAACTTGGATAGCGGCAGCCTGGCCCCGGAGCCGTACTCCCAGGTCCTCTCAAGGTTTGTTGAATGAATGGCAGGCAGGCCTGAGTGTCTGGCCACCTTTTCAGCTGGCCGGGGAGGACCCTCACTCTGTCACGTGGCCGAGGAGACGGAGGAGATGCTCAGCTGGGGTTGGCAGGGAAGGAGGGATGGGGCGGTGGCTGGGTAGCTGGACAGGCTTCCCCCGTTTCCAAGCGATGGAAAGGTTCACCTCATCCGGAAAGAACTCCCAGTTCCCTGGCTGTGGCAGGGAGCGAGGTGTCTCCCCGGCCTGGTTCATTTTAAAATACATTGTCTTGCTTTTAATAGCCTCCCTGATCTGCTCTTGGAGGTTCTCATGACTGACTCTTCCCAAAATAATACCCAGCACCGCTTTTTCCAACTCAGAAGTGCTGAATCTTGCTACCTCCCAATCAGCCGCTGGCTGCCAACCCAGAGCCCTGGTTATCCCAGGGTCCCTCAAGCCGGAATGTGACCCAACAGGGAGATTTCCGAGGCATTTGGAGAGAACCCCCGACGTTCTCTGCCAGCTCACCGCGCTGCTGACAGCGAGTTTCCAGCGAGAGCCTGCCCCTCCGCGGGGCTCCCTCCGCTGCTGAACCGGGGTGTGACAAGAGGCCAGCGGCAGCCCTCGGGATGCCCCAGGCCCGCAGGGTGGGGGAAGTTTTTCCTAGAAGCTGGAGAGCTGACGTGGAGGGAGAGGGAATCGGCTTGGCTTCCTTCTGCCGGCAGAAGAAAGAGAAAGGCAGGGAGAAGGAAAGGTTTATCTCGCTTGCATTCTTCTGAGAGCTAAGCTGGAAACATTCAGGCCTTTTGTTAAAAAAAAAAAAAAAAAAAAAGGGACTGAGGTGCATATACCTAGAATTTTTCTCCTCATATTTTAAAAATCAATAGGCCTGTCTTGTTGCTTTGTTTATTCGTTTCACAAATATTGTCACATACCTGCAATATTCTGGGCACTGGAATGCAGCCATGAGAAAACCAGGGGGATGCTGTCCTCATCAGGCTTACAGTCCAGGGGGGAGATCAAGAGAGCACACATGAATACAGACGACATGGATGAGTGGTGATATATGCCAAGGAAGAAACAGAAAGTGGAGCTATGATGGGGAAAGGAGCCAGTTTTAACCAGGGTGGTCAGGGAGGGCTTCACTGAAGAGGTGACACGAGCAGAACTGAATGAAGTACGAGAACTAGCTATGCAGCTAGCTGGGGAACTCATTCAGAACAGAGGGAACAGCATGTGCAAAAGCCCTGAGGAAGTCTCCTCTATGGTAGTGAACCTGCTGTCACTGGAAATATTCACTCTTTCATACATTCAACAAGTTTTCTGGGCACCTGCCTTGTGGTCCTGAACTTGTTGCTGGGGATACAGTGAGAAAACAAGACAGAGAGGGCATGTCTTTGGGGAACTCTCCATCCAGTGGGGACAAGAAAGGTCAACACACATTACAAAGCGGGGTTCTAGTGCTGCGATGGGAGAGGCTTGGGGAGCCAAAAAACACATGAGAGAGCAACATAACCTAGTCACGGGGGTGGGGGTGGGGACTGTCAGGAACAGCGTCACCTAAACGGCATCAATAATAATAGTTGCTAAAATTTACTGAGGGTTTACACTTTGCCCTTTTCCAAGAGTTTGACATGTATTAACTCATCTAATCCTCATAACCTTTGAAAGAAATTCATTTTTTTTTCAAAGATGATGGAAGACATTAAATGACTTACCATAGGTCACATGGCAGAAGAGCCTGGAATCAAACCCTTAAAGAGACAGGACATATGAGCCCCTTCTCCCCTTCCTGCTAAAATGGAGACTTGAAGGTAGGAGCTCAAGCAGCCATTTTGGGCCATGAGATAGAAACTGTGTTAATGAAGACAAATATGCCAGATGGAAGGAGCTCAGGCCCCTGAGGATCATGGCACCTCCATATCAACCCTGGACCTCCCACCCAGGTTCTTTTCTAAGGAAAAAAAAAAATCTAACTTTGTTGAATCTCCTGCTATTTGTGGATCTTTGGTACAACAGCTGACCTTGCTTCCTAGTCAATATGGATTTCACTTTAAGAGTATAAAGACATCAAGGACAGAGACACTGAGTAACATGGATCAGATATGTGCTTCAGAAGATGGCCATGGGTGGGGTTAAGAGGCTCCAGAGGGACTTCCCTGATGGCGCAGTGGTTGGGAGTCCGCCTGCCAATGCAGGGGACAGGGGTTTGAGCCCTGGTCCAGGAAGCTCCCACATGCCACGGAGCAGCTAAGACCATGCGCCGAAGCTGCTGAGCCTGAGCTCTAGAGCCCGTGAGCCACAACTACTGGAGCCCACATGCCTAGAGCCCATGCTCTGCAACAAGAGAAGCCACGGCAACGAGAAGCCCGCGCACCGCAACGAGGAGTAGCCCCCGCTCGCCGCAACTGGACAGGGCCCGCACGCAGCAACAAAGACCCAACACAGCCAAAAATATAAATAATTTCAAAAAAAAAAAAAAAAAGAGGCTCCAGAGCCAGCTGGGCTGGGTGCAAATCCCAGCTCTGCCTCTCCCCAGTTTTGTGACCAAGCTACTTATCTTCTCTGTACCTTGGTTTCCTCATCTACAAAATGGGAGTAATGTTACCCAATGGGAGAGCTGTTGTGAAGAGTTAGCACACATAAGGGTGCTTAAAATAGCACCTGGTACATATTAGGGAGCCTTAGGCTCTGTGAGTGCCGCTGCAGGAAGACACTCCTTACTTGAGCCCTTTGGTCTCCATGAAGAACTAGAAAAGCAGTTGGAACCTCCCTCTCCCAGGAGACACTGGTAGGTACCTGGGAGCCCAGAAAGATGTCTAGAAGCAGCTCCAATCCTTCATTTGCAGTCAGAGGAAATGGGCCACGAAAGAGAACACCCGGATGGGGCAGTAACTCAAGATAGTGCCGCAGGGTCCCGGGGGGCTGCATCTGAGTGGGGCGTGGACCAGGCCACGGTGCAGGAGCCACCTCTGCACGGTCCAGCCCAGTAAGCTGCGCCCGGGAGCCCCGCACAGAAACGCGGCAGGAGAAGCACGCTGCCCTTTCCCCCGCCGGGCTCCCTAGAAGATAAGAAGCCCCAGCTTCCTGAGGATGTGCTCTGAACCTTCCCACCGGCTCCTCTGGGCTTGTCAAAATATTTCTTTGTGGAGTCATCCCGTTTTTCCATTAATAAAGGTATTTTTGGGCTCCTGGCAACAATGGGTGAATGTTACAAAAGAGGTCGGGCCTTCCAAGGTAAACAGAGCTCATCCCGGACCCCAGTCAGCCGGCTCTGGGCTGCCAAGTCGGGGGAGCAGTGTTCTTATTCTGGGGCTCCCTGCGCTCTGAGCTGTGATCCAGCCCAGGAGAGCAGGCTCTGGGGCCATCTGCCTCTGTGGGCAGGACAGAGTCTCACACTAGAGCAGAGGGGCAGTGCCACGGCTATTCAGGATCCCCTGGGATTTCTTAGCACAGTGCATGCCACGTCCATCCATCTCCTGGTTCCAGCTGGTCAGTCGGTCAGCACACAGTTGTCGATGTCCTGCTCTGGGTCCAGTACCACACAGACAGAAAAGACATGGTCCCTGGCCTGGAGGAGCACAAGCCTTGCAGAGCGACAGACGTGGAAGCGGGTAGACCCACAGGTGCGTGGCAAATGTCTCCCTGGGGACAAGCAGAGGGAGGGGGGAGGGAAGCATACAGCACAGTGATGAAGCCTGTGGGCTCTGGGTTCTAATTCAGCTCCACCACTTACTGACCATGGGGCCTTGGGGCAAGTGACCCAACCTTTCAGTGAGCCAGTTTCCTCATCGGCAAAATGGGGACAGTAATGAAAGTTACTATTAAGAACATGCTCAAAAGAGGACCGTTCACAGTTCAGGGTTAGCTATTAAATCATTGTTGTTAGAGCACCCTAAAAGGCCATCAACAGAGGGATGGCCAAAGAAGAGGTGGTGCGTGTGTACAACGGAATACCACTCAGCCATAAAAAAGGACGAAATAATGCCCTTTGCAGCACCATGGATGGACCCAGAGATGATCAAACTAAGCGGAGTAAGTCAGAAAGAGAAAGACAAACACCATACGGTATCACTTACATGTAGAATCTGAAATATGACACAGATTAACTTATTTATGAAACAGAAACAGACTCACAGACATAGAAAACAAACTTACGGTTACCAAAGGGGAAGGGGGTGGGGAGGGATAAATTAGGAGTTTGGGATTAGCAGATACAAACTACGATATATAAAATAGATAAACAACAAGGTTCTACTGTATAGCACAGGGAACTATATTCAATATCCTGTAATAAACCATAATGGGAAAGAATATGAAAAAGAATATGTATATAAATGTATAACTGAATCACTTTGCTGTACACCAGAAACTAACACAACGTTGTAAATCAACTATACTTCAATAAAAAATAAATAAATCCAAAAAAAAAATCATTGTTGTTAGGTAACTAAAGCACACTCTGTAAAGGAAGCATTTGCCCTCAAAAATATCTTACCAGGTTTTATAGAAACCTTTCTAAATTTCACTACACTTTATAACTTGTTTACAATTTGTTAAAGAAATCAATATTTGTTGAATGAAGAAATGAATAAGTAAATGGATGGGGGGATGGATGGAGGGAGGGATGGATGGATAGATGGACTCAATGTGTCAATGACGGTATTAGTAATCTATCGCTGCATAATAAATCACCCCAAAATTTAGTGTCTTCAAACAACAATAAACATTTTTTCTCTCACATAAAGTGAGTGAGAAATTCTAGAGCAGCTTGGTTGGATCTTTTACTGCATTGAAGTCAAGATGTCAGCCAAGACTGTAGTCATCTGAAGGCTTGACTGTGGCTGGAGGATCCAGTTCCAAGGAGGCTCCCTCCCTTGACTGGCACCTCGGTCCTAGGTGCTGGCAGGAGGCCTCAGTTCCTCCCCACGCGGGCCTCTCCTCAGGCTGTTTGAGCATCCTCTTCGCATGGCAGCTGGCCTCCCTCAGAGTGAGAAAGAGAACCAGGCAGCACCAGAGGCTGTGACCAACCCCGGAAGTCACTTTCATCACTCCCACCACATCCTGCCCCCCGATGCATGTTGCCAAGTCTAGCCCACATTTCAGGGCCAAGGAACAAGGCCCCACCTTTGCCTTTTGAAGGGCAGTGTGTCAGAGAACTCAGATACAGTTGAAAATCACAACAGTGACCAAAGAGATTCCTTAAACAGACCAGAAGGGCTTCAAATACCAGCTTCTACAGACCAAATGAGAATACACTGCCGGAGTCCATTCATATGAAATGCTGGAACAGTCCAGACCAATCTGTAGGATGGCAGTCAGAATAACAGGTGGCTGTGTGGAGGGTGCGGTCAATAGCAAATGGCAACAGGGATGTTCTGTATCTTGACTGGGGGGTTGGTGGTCAACACTGTTTGAACTGTACACTTTAAATGTGCATTTCATTGTACATAGGTTATGATTTAGTAAAACCGACTTTAAAAAAATACCAGCTTCCTGACTCAGGCAACTAACTGTTCCTACAGTTTCTTTGGTCTAGGTCAGGAGTTGACAAACTATGACCAAATCTGGCCCACTGCCTGTTTTTATAAATAAAGTTTTATTGGAACACAGCCACACACATTTATGTATGGGTCATCTCTGGCTGCTTTCCTGATAAAATGGTAGAGTGGTCCAACTGGGTTGCAACAGAGATCAGATGGCCTGCAAAGCTGAAAATATCACCTATCTGGCCCTTTACAAACAAAGTTTGCTGACCCCAGCTCTAGAGGAGAATTAGAAACTTATACTACTTTAGGTACATTCGTTTTCAGGGCCAAATGGATCCAGTTTCCCAATCTTTTTACCCAAAAACTGCCCGGCTCCCATGTGTGCATGGCAACTTCTCCCAGAGGCAGGCAGCTGTGGGCAGATCCACGTCCTCCAGAAGATCCCTCAATTTATTCCATTTGGGAACCATCTGATGTTTCTTTAGAAGCTTTTTCTGCAACCCACTCTTTAGTGGCTGGGAGCTCTGCCTGGGCTGGTGAATCAAGAAGATGGTCGTCGAGTAGAACCTGGCCCCATGGAGCAGAAGCTGATGACATCACTCCTTGGGGAGTGTTTATATTCCATGAACTATGTTTATCAACATTCAGCCTTCCTCCCTCCCTCCCTCCCTCCCTTCCTTCCTTCCTTCCTTTCTTCCTTCCTTCCTTCCTTCCTTCCTTCCTTCCTTCCTTCCTTCCTTCCTCCCTCCCTCCCTCCCTCCCTCCCTCCCTTCCTTCCTCCCTCCCTCCCTTCCTTCCTTCCTTCTCTCCCTCCCTCCCTTCCCTCCCTCCCTCCCTCCTTCCCTCCCTTCCCTCCCTCCCTCCCTCCTTCCTATAAAGACATGCCAATCTGCTGGGTTAGTTGTGTGGACCAGGTTCTCTCAAAGTGAGCCCTTTGCATGGTGCTGACTCAGTCTGTAATCAGGCAGACGGTATACAATTGCACTGTCATCAGCTTTAAGAGCAAAACTCATTAAATAGGGAGGATACTGTCTGTCACCCGCCTCTCTTCCCAAACCTGAAAAGTCAGAGCATGGGACGTAGGCGACAGACAATCTCCAGGCCCCAATCCCGCCAGACCTTAAACCCTGACCGGGGAGGAGGGTCCTGAGGGTGTAAGGGACCTAATGCCGCGGCCTGCTGGGGGCCTCCTGCCGCAGGAAGACTCCCCCTAAATACCCTCTGGCTTTGCCCCTAGCCCTTAACACCCCTTCCTCTTCCTCTGGAAACAGTGCTGCCATTCTTATTTGGGGATCAAACCTTTCTGACTCGCAGTTCATGCTGATCAGGAAGGACCGCGTCTATCCCAGCTTTGTGGACGTGCATGTGACGCGGGTCCTGCTTATCTCATCCAGAGCGACTGGCTCGGGCCAGTGAGAATCAGCCCCGGGGCTTTAGTTTGAACCAGGAGAGAAGAGAATCGCACCCACACATTTTCTGTCTTTCCTCCTGAGAGAGAAGGATGTAAGCCTGGAATTGCTGTCAGCCTGCTCGGTGCATTGCAATCTAGGTAGCGAGATGTCAGAGATGTAAGACCACAGAAGAAGGCCAAGAGATAGGAAGAGATTACGTGCCGCTGACAACACACGAGCCTCTGAATCCAGCCACGCCTGAAGCCAGAGGAAATTCGTGTAGCTTCTCCCATATATGAAAACATTTCTTTTTCAGGTAAGCTACTTTGAATTGGATGTTCTGTCATTTGCAACATCTCCTATTCCATCCATAGGAGTTTGCAGTCTGGAACAGTGGCCACCTTGTGACCCTGAAGGAAAGCAAGGCCAAACCAAGGGAAACACAGAGAAACGAGGCTGGAGCTTTGATCATGCAGCTCCTGAAACCCTCCTTACCACTAAAGCGCCTGCTCATGAGATGATACACTTCCTTAAGGTTTAAGTCAGTTTGAGTCAGGTTTTGCATTACTTGGGGCCAAACGTGTGCCCGGTGACACAGTCAGTTTTCTTACGTGTAACACAGAGATGATCACACGTATCTCAAAGAGCGGCTGTGAGGAACAGGGGCCAGCTGTGTGAAGCTCCAGCCCAGAGCCGACAGACCACGTAGGGACTCAGCAGATGTTCCCTTTGCTTCTGTGACTGATTTTCTTCCCCTCCCTCACAGCTGGCCCCATGCAGGGCAGGCTGGGGGTCTGCCAGGTAGGATGGGACCCTCCCCGTGCAGTGGTCCCTGGCCCCTCAGATGCGATCAAGGGTGACATTTTAAGGGTGAGCCTGGGGACAAGTGGGGCTAGGACTTTACCCAGACCCCCAGTAGTGCATGTCAGTTTACCCACCTTCTGATAAAACAGCCCCCAAATCTCTCTCTGGCAATTCCCCAGCCCTCAGTCTATACACTTGGAAGTCTACACACTTGCCTGTGGAAGCAAGATGGCAGTGAGGAAATGTCAAAGGATGAGAACTGGCATGCCTAGAAGCAGATCTTAAAAGGACTTTCTCAGGCTTCCCTGGTGGCGCACTGGTTGAGAGTCCGCCTGCTGATGCAGGGGACAGGGGTTCGTGCCCCGGTCCGGGAAGATCCCACATGCCGCGGAGCGGCTGGGCGCGTGAGCCATGGCCGCTGAGCCTGCGCGTCCGGAGCCTGTGCTCCGCAACGGGAGAGGCCACAACAGTGAGAGGCCCGCGTACCACCAAAAAAAAAAAAAGAACTTTCTCTTTAAAGCTTTTTTTCCCTACCTTCTGACAAGCATCCTGACTCACCATGGCAGTAAGAGCAGTGAAGTGGGTGCTGTCACGAGAGCTACCTTGAAGCATTTCATTCCAGTTCCCAAATGGAGCTTTATATTGTGTTTGTCATATATCCACATGTTCTCTTCCGGACAACTGGAACTGCAAAGTAGAGCTTGCTTCAACATCTGAGGGCAGGACACCAGGACCCTCACCCTTCTGTGCACGTCCCATAAAAACACACAAAACCAGGGCCTCCACCAGATCCTGTGCATTGTCACGAGGAAACACGGGGCCACCTGCTAAAGATCTGATTAGAAAGCAAGGGGAGCACCCCGAGCACAGAACGTGAGAGAACAACTCAGCAAAGTGGTCTTTACAGTGCTAAGCACCGTTGTTATTCTTGGGGATGGTACCACAGACGCCGTCAGAAACTGGATTCTCCGAGACACAGATATTGTGATATTGAGGTTCTCGGGAATCAAAGAGAAATGTTAGCCCATGCCCCATGCGCCACCTGAAAAAATGCAATCTGGTGTAGTCACCAATACAGTGAAATAATCACAAAATGTCTTTTCATATACACATGAGAGAGAGAGAGACGGGGGGAAAAAAGAAACGGAGGGAGGGAGGAAGAGAGGGAAGGAAAAAGAGAGGAAGAAAGGAAGGAAGAAGGGAGGGAAGGAGGGAGGGAGGAGGGGTAGCATGTGACCAGGGCCTAAACCAATCAGCACATGGAACTCCCCTGACCACTATGATTGGTTCAGGGATGAGCACATGACCAAGTCAGGGCCAGTGTTTACACAAAAGGCCTTCAACCTGGCTTTGGACAGACTCACTCTTCCCTGTTGGAAATGAAGGTGGAGGGAGGTGACCCACGTGGCAACAGAAGGGGCAAAGCTGGAGTGGAGTCAGTGTGGTGAAAGCAGAGCGAAGAGAGTGAGAGAGAAACCAAACCCCAGTGACAAGGCTGGAACCCCTGAGTCCCCCTGAGCCTGAAACCCACCCCTGGGCTGTTCAATAAGAAACTCCTTTTTACTTAAGTCAGTTTGTAAGGTTGCATGGGGTATGGGTTAAATTTGAATTTCAGATAAACAGCGAATAATAAATTTTTAGCACGTGTATGCCCTATGCAATATTTCGGACAACCTTATGCTAAAAAAGTATTTGTTGTTTATCTAAAATCTGAATTTAACTGGGAGTCCTATCTTTTATCTGGCAACCTTACCAGCTTGGGCCAGGTTTCAGATTACTGGTACCCAAGCGTGTCTTAACTGATGACCAGCCCCACACCCTTCAACAAGGGCACCGAGGTGCCCACTGGCCCCAACTCCCTCCACAGACCAGCCCCAAGGCCCAACAGCAGGAATTTGCACTATGTGATTTCTCACCAGGACGCCACCCCTGAAGTAAAGGCCCATCGCCAACGTCCTGTTTAGAAATGCCTCCTAGGGGTCAGGGCTCGCCCGGCATCCTCTTGCCTCCTCCCCAGGGCATTATTCTAGGAGGTAAGCAAACTACAGTCCGCATTTTTTTTTTTTTTTTTTTTTTTGCAGTAAGCACGCCTCTCACCGTTGTGGCCTCTCCCGTTGCGGAGCACAGGCTCCGGACGCGCAGGCTCAGCGGCCATGGCTCACGGGCCCAGTTGCTCCGCGGCATGTGGGATCCTCCCGGACCGGGGCACGAACCCGTGTCCCCTGCACCGGCAGGCGGACTCTCAACCACTGCGCCACCAGGGAAGCCCTACAGTCCGCATTTTATAAATGAGTAAACTGAGACTCAAAGGTTTTGTGCTTCACGTGGGGTCAGCCATGTTTCTTACCAAGCCTGGTTCTAGGAATTACTCTTCTCAGCAGGAGCTAGGGAGGGAGCTGCTCCCCGAGGGTCTTTTGGAGGGAGCCTCGTGGCCGCTCTCTGGACAGAGGCAGGAGGCCTGGGGTGTCTGAGTCACTCTGGCTGGGATCACAGAAAACCCAGTGGCTTCCTTCCCTGAGGGGTTTCAAGGGCCTGGGCACAGGGTAAGAGAAGGGACATCATGCTGACACCAGACAGCCAGGAGAGCGGACGACGCCAGCAGGTCCCGGGGGGGGGGGGGGGGGGGGGGGGGGGGGGGAAGTGTCCCCTCTGACTTCCAGTCTCCTCGGCGGTTCCCAGGCCCCTCTCCTCAAGGGACCCTCATTTTCAACTACGGTTTTGCTTCTTTTTTTTACTTTCTTTTCTTCTCTCTGTCGTTACCACTTTATAAATAAATAAATAAAGCAAACCAACAAAGCAAACATCTGGAAAGCTTTGTGGAAAATGGCATCTTGCTCCGACGACCCACCCTCCCTGGAGTCAGAACGCAAATGCCCGCGGGATTCACAAGTGGCCCCCAAATGCTCTCAGAGGTGAGACGCAGGCCCCTCTGTTCTCCTACCAAAGCCCTGTCTTCGCCTGGGGTCATGTCCTTCCAAAATCACCACCACCTCCAAGGAGGTGATTCCCAACTCCCTGCCCGGAACAAGTGCCCCACAGGCTCACGGGCCTCCGTGCACTGTGCCCAGCACATCCCCAATCCCATCCCATCCACTTCCTCCCACTTGGGTCTCTCTTTTCCACTTGGGCAGTCACTGCTCCATCTTGGACTTACATTTCATTCCTGACCCATCACAAAAGTCTCTTCTCCCCTTGCGTCACCTCTTCTGCTTCACTCCAACCAACCCCTCTCCCACCACCACTGCCAAGGGTATCTTCCCAAAGAATAGTTTGGATAATAATATCACTCCCCTGCTCAACAACCCTCTATGGCTCCCCGTTGCCTCCTGAAATAAATACCAGCTTCCTCACTATGGTGTTAAACCTTCCTGTGGTGGATGTCTGCTGTTTTGGTTTTCCATCATTCCTTTTCTCTTCTCTTGGCAACTTCCCTCTGGGTTTTCTCGGGGGAAGAGGGAGGAGTCACACATCCCCCCCTTTGATTCCATGTGGTTTGGGGGCTGCCTTCAGTCTCACATCCAGGAGGGGGTTGTGTGACCCAGGCTGGGCATGTGCCACGTTCCCCTGAACAAAGGAGTTGGTTCAGGGTTGGCCGTGTGAGCCAGGTCAGGCCAACCACAGTCAACACCAGGTTTCTGGCTGGAACTGCTGAGAAAGAAGGGCTCTCTCTGTCTCTGTCTCTTTCTGTCTCTCTGTTGGTGTTGCCAGGCAGGCCAGAAACTGCTGAGGGCCATCTTACCACCACAAGGGGAGAGCCAACTCAGGAGAAAACAGAGCTGTGAGATCAAGAAAAAAGTGGTCTTTAAAATATCTTAAAAGTCCCTGGATACAGCTGTGCCTGAAGCCAATGCTACCCACTCACTACATCCCTCTTTTTTTTTTAAGTTTGAACTAGTTTGACGTGCGTTTCTGTCGCTGGCAACTAAGCAATATGGTTTCAGCTTCCTTTCTAGCTGTACTCCCACTATTTCCCTACATGTCTTTATACTTCTGAGAAAATGGCATCGTGAACAGTTAGTGGAATGCACTCCACCTTCCAGCCTCTCTGTCTTTAGTCCTGCTGTTTCCTTGGCTTGAAGTGCCCTCCTAACATCACTGTCTACCAAAACACGAATTCTTCTTTAAGGCGCTTCTCAAGCAAGCTTGCAATCCATGAGAATGTCATAGCTGTCATTGCCTTGCTTTCTGTCCCTGTAGTGCTCTCAAAGACCTTATCACCCATCCTTGAATTCCAGTCATTTGTATACCTCCTATTCCTTCTCAGAGACAGGGACTTAGATGACAAGAAGACATCTTCATTCAGCTCTAAGCACAACGCATGGCACAGAACAGAAGCCCAGGAAAGCATCTTTGCCCTCAAGGCCACCTGGTGAAACGTCGCAAGACTCACTCACCTGAAGCCTTGATTTTGCGGCAGATGGTCTGCCTGCCCCGCATCTGCTATCACACATGTTCATACCGGTACCCCCATTTTCCTCTGGGGAACCATTCCATCTCCATTCCTATTCTTGTGGCTTAGGTGGAGCTCAGCCCACCTCTCTCTGGCTCCAATAATGACATGTGGCCCAGAGCTGGCCAAGCAGGTCATCTCACACTTCCAGCCACAGTGACTGTCTCAGGGTTGGATGAGGGACCGACCAATGAGATTCAAATCTAGAACTTCTGCTGGAGGTAATGAGAAGGAGCCGCTCTGTGGACTGGGATTGGAGAACTAGTGGGATGTGAGCCTAGGTTCCTGGGGCCACCAGTAGGAGAGGTGCTGCCTGGAAAGAAGCAAACACCAAACCAAATAAAGCCAGGCAATAGAGACAGATGCCTGATATCAATTTCATCCTAGATCCAGCCATGCCTGAAGCTGACACTACTCCGTACTTCTTAGGTCCATGAGTCAATAAATTCCCAATTAATCGGGCTTCTGTTGCTTGCAACCATGAGTCTCAGCTGATACAAGTTCCACATCCTTCTCTCCATCATAATGCCTAATCCAGAACACAAGTAGTCCATAAATATCTAGTCACTGATTAACTGAGGGCAGGACACATTCTCTGCCTTGTCACTATCCCCTCTCCCTCCACTCCACATCCCCTACTGTTAATCTAACTAAGATCTATCCATCTTTCAAGTCTCAGTTTAACTAGGACTCCTAGAAAGGCCTTTCCTAATACTCTCAGAAAAAAAAATTATGCCTCCCCATAATTTGGAACAGGCAGGAACCAGGAGACTCAAGAGACTCCCTGAGTCTCTCCTGGGCCTCATAACACCCCAGGCTTTTCCTTCATAAGACTTCTTACAGTCGGCGATTCCTAATCGTTGGCGAAAGTAGATTCTCCTTCTACGTTCATTTCCCCCCCAAACCGCAAACTCCATCAGGTGAGACACTGTCTCCTTTACCACTGCATCCCCAGAGCCAACATGGAGACTAGCACAGAGTAGGTGCCCCCTAAATGGTCACTGAATTAATAAATGCATTGATACCACTCAGAAATCAGTTAAAAGATTATGTGAGCCATGTTTCTCAATTTGAATGAAGATGGTGGAACCACATACCCTATTTGCACCTGGCCCATTGAAGGAGGGTTCCAGGGAGAACCAGGCTGGGGAAGCCTTGGAGGGAAATTGCCTCTTTGTGCAACTCCACTGGGGTTTTAGCATCTTGAACTTGATCAGAAAGCCCAACACAATTTGTGGTTCATTACTAGGGACCCTAGCCACGCCCTGAAGCAAATGTCAAATTTCACACATTTAATGAACTCCATACTTGAAATATGTGGCCTGTAAAATCTGATTTACACTGCTATTAAAATCCATGGTGCCTAAAAAGGAACGTGAAAAGTATATATTTGTGCTTAGAGAAGGGCCTTTTTTTTCCCCCCGAGACGTTAATTCACTCCAAGGTGCATAAACGTTCCCTAAAGCTTTATTTCAATTGCAATATTTCTTTCAGCACCTCAAATTTAGTTACCAACTTTTGAGAAGAGTGGTTGTGTTAGGTCACCCACGAGTGGAAAAGTGTCACCATGTAATTGTCAGCTCTCGCAAAGGTAAGCGGAGTTGACAGCTGAGGTGGGGACAGCCCCCAACCTGCACAGCCAAGCTTACTTGGCACCATCATTAAAACGTGCCTTACATCAACATCAGCGCAGCCATCATGCCCGGCAAGGTGAAATTTTTTTTCATTTCAGCCCAAATCCTTACTTACTGGATGCCACCACCTGGTGTTTCTTTCTGCTCCAGGTTTGCCACCGGCTTTGGCACATTTTAGGTAAGTTTCATACCTGGGGCGGCTGAGCTATGTGGCAAGTCACAGATGGCCTCCCTCTGGGGGTGCTCCATGGAGCAATGAGGACACAACTTTTATGGCCACTTCCGGACTGAAAAGGACACCCTGACTCCTACCCCCCACCTTTTAAGCTCCACTGGTTCAAAGAAATCCGTCCAACAAATAGAGATAAAGCACTGCTGACCCTGCTGGGGTCAGCCAACTGCCACCCCCCCTCCCTGGTTTCGGAAGAGCAGGGGTCAAATCTGATTGGCCGTCCTCCATTCCCCTCTCACCGGTGATTGGTTTAGGGGTGGGCGTGTATCCCAGTACTGGCCAATGAGATGTAAGAGGGACTTCCACGAGAAGTTTCAAAGCTGATCAAAACAGATGGCCGAGGAGAGTGTGTCCTGATTTTTCTAAAGTTCCACCAGAGATTCTGAGAGTCACCCTGGTGTGGAACTCAGTGCCTTCATTTCAGAGTTGGAACTGAAGCCTGGAGAGGGAACGTCTTGATCAGGGAGTTCAGTGGCAAAGCCAATATTATTACTGTAACAGACACAGTTATTCTTTGACCACCAAGCATCCATTTGCCTTTTCTTCTTAGGGAAACAAAAACAATCCCCTTGAAAAATTACCTCTTCCCCAGGGCAGACAATCTGGAGGAACTGTAAGTCAAAATACCCGGCTATGTGACCCAAGCTGGACTCACGAGATTCTCCCACCAGGACTTTGACTGCGTAGTGATACGCAGTGGGGTTGGGTGGGGTAGATTAAAAAAGCTGGAGGTGATCAAACAAGCTGCAGGAACTTGACTGGAGGTGGATTAGCTCCTGCCACCTGCATCCCCAGCATATCCTGGTTCCTGCCTGTTCCAAGCCCGAGTTCCAGTCTGAGTCACTCTGCATCCTGGCAATAAATCCTCCCTCCCCGATTCTTGGCTTAGCTTTGCCAGCGCTGATTTTGGTTGCGTGCAAACGTGGAGCTGTGACTGATACAGGATGGCTTTATGTGTTCATGCACCATGCCGGGCATTTCACATACATCAATACATTTATTTCTCCCAACAAGTATTATCAGTTAGGGACTGGGCACACGTATACTCAGACACATACTCATTTCACAGATGAAAAACCTCAGGTTCAGGGTGCATTTGTCCAGCATTTCATAATTAATAAGTTAATAAGCCAGGTCTGGAATATAAGTGTATCTTGCGTTCCTTATCTGTCAAATGAGTTTAATGCCACTTAAACCACACGTTTACTGTGAGGACTCAACAAGACAATACAGGTGGAAAACACAGCATACACACTCCCATTTGGAAGCCATGTAGCTCTTAGAAGTCCTTCTTGAGAGGCATCTCCTGGGTCCAGTGGAGATTCTCTCAAGAATTAAGAGAGCTTTCTAATGGGTTGATCCAGCCTCCAAAAGCCACAACCCTGGACTTGGAGAAAGAAATCAGTCATACTTGGGGCAAGCAATGTGGTCTGGGGCATGAGCCACATCCTTGACATCTCTGGTGATGGGAATCCCAGCAGGTCCACTGTCTAAGCTGGCCTGGAAAGTTCAGAAAGCAGCAAGTTCTGGCATGGAGACAGGCCCAGGGGGGTAAATGGATGCCTTCCTGCTAGACGACAATACTCACTTCCTGCCACTCATCAGCACTGGCCACCATTGCTCTTCTTTCTCTTCCTCGATATGCTGAACACTTCCTGCCACAGGGCATTTGCACGTACTATTTCCTCTGCCTCAAACACTCTTTTTTCATATCTATGAATGCTGGTTCCCCTCACCTTTCAGGTTTAAGCTCCAAATTCACCTATTCAAGGACACTGTCCCTGGCTACCAAGTCTAAAATAGCCACACACACTCCTCACCCCTATCCCCCTCCAGTCTCCCTAATGGCATCCTGATTTAATTTATCACTGTGAAATGCAGTTACCTTATTTGTTCACTTCACTTATTCACTCCACAGTTATTGAACACTCGTCACGTGCCACCTTTTTCTAAGTACCCAGAATAGCAAATAAGTCAAAGAGCATACATTCCACCGGACGATACTGAAAAGAACGCTCCCGCAGCACTAAGTGCCGAGGACAAATACAGCAGGGTAAGGGGCTAGAGGATGACAGGGCTGCAACGTTAGTGGGGCGGTCAGGTAAGGCCTCTCTGAGAAGGGACATCTGAGCAAAGACCTACATGATGCTTGTTTGTTTCTCCGTCTAAGACAGAAGGTACTTCAGAGAGCAGGCGCCATGGAGGTCACATCCTCAGTGCCTAGAAGCTGCCTGGCTCCCAGCAGGTGCTCGTGGATGTCGAACGGTGCCTCCAGACAGCCCAGGGGCTCTCTTCCCCAGCGACAATATCCCTGCAATGACTCATGACTCGAGGCCTCTACCCCATCCCAGGGCTGACTCTGCTCATAATTAGAAGGTGGGAACAACCACAATGACAGCAGCTAGAAAATGTGGCAATTCCCTGGGAACTGCTATGTCAGGAACGGAGGTAAGGAGGGTCCTTGGGAATGATGAGAGTCAGATAAACAGAGCATTCGTCATCTTCACTGACATTTCTCAACCTCTCATGACATACCATAAAGGAATGCAGCTTGCTGGACAGACTCAGGCTGTTGCTTTTACTGGGAGCCTTGAAGTTGAGGGTTAAAGCGGAGTATAGCTCCAAAAAAGCAGCTGCCTCTAAGACCACAGACCTGGGTTCCAATCCTCGCCCCACCTCTTACCTCGGAGCTGTGTCACCTTGAGCCAGTCACTGTATCTCTTAAAACCTTACCAGTAGGAAAGATAACGACCGTCTCCCCCTCTTCAAAAACATTCTGTATGTGAGACACTGTGCATAGAACCAGAGCTGCCGTTGAACCAAGACCCCACATACCAGACTAAGGAATGATCTGATGCAAATGAGAACCACAATGAGATAGCACAATGCACCCACCACAGTGGCTAGTATGAGAAATATTGACAACAAAGAGAATGAATTGACAAGCTACAGGTGGGGGGGGAATTTTTTGCAAATCACGTATTCAACAACATACTTCTATCCAGAACATATAAGGAACTCTCAGAATTCAACAGTAAGAAAACAATCTAATTTAAATGGGGGGCAGGGGGAGGGGGTGGGACATGAACACCTCACCAAAGAAGACATGTGGGTGGCAACCAAGCACATGAAAAGATGTTCAATGTCATCGACAATTAGAAACATACAATTAAAAATCATGAAGAGAGACCACTGCACATCTGTCAGAATGGCTTAAACAAAAGGAATGACAATGCCAAGTGTTAACAAGGATGTGGAGCAACTGAAACGCTCACGTGTTACTGCCGTGGGATGCAAAAACAGCGCAGCCGCTCTAGACACAGTTTGGTAGGGTTTGTCTTTTAACAGACTTACTAAGATTGTTATGTACTATAAAATTCACCCCTATGCGGTGTATAATTGTGTTTTAGTGTGTGTACAGTTGTGTAACCATCATCACAAGCTAATTTTAGAACTTTTTCACCATCCCCAAAAGAAACCCCCTACCCATCAGAAGTCACACCCATCCTCTGACCTCCCCCAGCCCTAGGCAACCAGTAATCTACTTTCTGTCTCTATAGATTTGCCTCTTCTGGACTTTTCATATAAATATGTAATCATACAACATGTGGCCTATAGGGACCGGTTTATTTCACTCAGCATAATTTCAAGGTCCATCCATGTTGTAGCGTGTGTCAGTATTTCATTCCTTTTTATGGCTGGACAGCATTCCACAGTATGGATAGACCACATTTTGTTTATCCGCTGAGCAGTTGTTTGCACTTTTTGGCGACTGTAAATAGTGTTATGAATATTTGTGTTGCTACGTGACCCTGCTTCACCCTCAGTCTCTCTCAATGATGCTTTTCTCATCTGCAAAATGAAGATGATAACACCTCATAATCACAGAATGAGGGGCAGGTGGGAAAGCACTTTGCAACCGTAAAATGCCATGACACAGCAAGGCTCACTTTTTCAAGTCAGGTTCCTGAACCTTCCAGAATCCACTCTTAAAACTCAATGACCACAACATTGTAAATCAACTACATTTCAATAAAAATTTTAAAAAAAGAAAAATTCAATGACTTAATGCCACCGCACCGTATACTTTAAAATGGTTAAAATGGTACACTTTGTGTATATTTTACCAGAATAAGAAAACAAACTCAAAGTCACCACGGGCCAGGTCCTGGGCTGGCTGAGGACAAAACCGGAAGTCAGTTCCTCCCAAGCCACCTCTCCACATCCCCTGAGAGCAAAGCCAGTGAGGAAGCACCACCCACGTGGGCTCCAGTCACCCCCTCCCCCTTCACTTCTCTCAAGCCTCTTGGTTTATTTTTTCAAACTCAAGCAGATTTTGCCTTCTGCTCTATTCATGAATTTGTTTTCATGTGAAAAAAATGTGTTAAATGATTTGCCAATTCAATGACTGCCTGCCTCTCATTCTCCATCCCAAATTGCGGAGTCAGTGGAGTTTGAGGGACGTCCTCTTTCTCCTTGGGCTACATCTACCCCCAGCCCTGAAGGGGTGTAAGCCCCAGGTAGGGATGCCCAGGCCAGTCCGGCATAAGGTGGGCAGGTTCCTGTCCCACGCGGCGGGGAACAGGAGCCGCTCAGAGCAGGGCAATTTAAAGGGAAACCACCTGCAAAGCCAAGGAGAGGTGAGCAGAGTCAAGGTGGGGTATTGTCTCTGTGCCCAAACTTTGAACTCTTTCAAGGACTCTGTCCGGACGGGTGACCTCAGTGTTCGGAAAAAACATGCACGTGAACCCATCGCTATGAAGGACTTCGAGCATCGGGGAGACGGCCTCCCTCCATCTGCAGCCCGCCCTCCCTCAGAGGTCTCAAGGGATGACAACAGCTGTGCCATGAGCCCCGTTGCTGGCTCTCACAGGTGGTGTTCCCAGTCCTAAAAACAGGCAGGGGACTGAAGCTCAGAGACTCTAAGGAATCGGCCCCATATCACTCAGTAGGTGTGGGACTGGGTATTCAAACCAAGTCTGTCTCCATTCCAGCTGGGGCCATGGCACGGCGCCCTCTGCTGCCTCCCCCTGCCCCCCGCCAAATTCCAGCCCGTCTCCTAAAATGTCATTGCATTCATTTCTACTCCCGCCCACCATTAGGCCCAGAAGAAAGGTAGTGCATTCTCTTAGCGTCTCCCTTAAGTATGAAGCCATTTTAGAGCAAAAGTCTCCACGTCTGCATCAGGCAGCCTGGCTAGCGGGAGTTCTTCTGGCCTGATTTTCTCTAATTCTGGTGGTGATGAGCTGCCTAATAAAATTATGCTAAGTTTTGTGCACAGCGAGTAGCATCTTACATGCTAATTACTGGCCACGTCTTTGAAGAATTCCTGTGCGATTTCCAGGGTAATCAACTCACCTCTTTCCTTGGATCTGATCAGTAGTTTGGGCAAACTGGAGCCCCCGGCCCCGGCCCCACTCGAATCAGCAGGGCTCTGGATGTCGTTAGCTACTCCAATTGCCTTCTACAAAATCTGTTTCACATAAAAGGACAAATGAGAATGAGTATTTGCCCATCTTTAAGACACTAACTACATTCTTTTCCACAGCCTGTTCTCGTTATTATTTCTCTCTTCAGGAGGAATTTGAACACAGCCTGGGTTCCCGCACGCAGTTCATGACTGCAAAGCGCTTCCTCTTCGAAATCCGACCCAAGTGGGCATATTCTGGAAATGTGGCAGCTTCGAAGGACGTGACCCAGTTCATTCTTCTCTACTGGTTCTCCCTCCAGACTCACCTTCTAAGTCGGAGGTGGCCGGCTTTCCAGGGCTCGCCCAAGAACAATCACCTCTGCCCACTGTGCCCCAGGCAGGGCTGAACAGAGACCCTTTGTAGTATTTGCTGGAAAAGCAAGAAGAAACTTCATCCAAGGACCGCCTTCTTCTCCTCTTTATATAATAGTTAGTGTCGTTTATGCCAATAAAGTCACGCAGAAATACTGGGCATGGCAGTGGGTTGATTCCAATGGGAGGGGTCTCGCCTCAACCCCCTTGGAACACAGAGGTGGAAACAAAGACAGGAAGGGATGGGTCAGTGAGTAGCAGGGAGAGAGTGAACTGGGGCCCCTTGGACAGAGTTCAGGTTCTGACATAGTTCGTGGACCAACTTTAATAACGCTCGTTTGGTTCTCATACAGCACTCAGTCTGAATGCCATGGACTGCAGGCCCTACCTGCCTCCCCGCCCCGCCCTCACCTCCTCCAACCTCCCTCTTGGTCTCAGCACTCCGGCGATGTGCCCGCCTTTCTGCTCCTCCGACACGCCCCAGCCTTTCCAACCCCAGGGCCTTTGCATACCCTGCTGCCCAAACACCATTTCCCCCAGAGCTTCCCACAGTTCCCTTCCTCTCATCCTTCAGGCTTCTGCTCCAGTGGTCCATCCCAAAGGCCCCTGCTCTGACCCCCATCACTTCCTCTATCCACACTTTAACCATATAATCACTCTCTTCTTCTCCCTCTCCCTGCTTTCTTCAGAGGACATTAGAGTCTGTATCTGTACGTCCACGGTCTCTCCCACACACAAGAAGATAATCACTATGAAGGGCAGGAACTGTCCCTCTCGCTCTCCACTGCTGCTTCCTGCCCGAAGAACAGTACCCAACACACAGTAGGTGCTCAGTAAATATTTAGTGAATGAATGAATGAATACATCAGCAAATTCCACACAACTCCCATCCCTCCTTCTGGATTCTGCAATCTTCCTTGAAGAAAAAAAAAATATTCCTGGGCTTATCTGGACCCAATAAAAGAAAAAATGTTCTTCTCTTAAATCTCTTGAAAATGAACAGCAGAGGCTTAGGAACACGAAGTTCTCAGTGTAAGCAAACAGAACCTGCAGGCTGAGTTCTAAGAAATGAGACCTGGCTGGTCACCGAGCATAGGGTATGGGGCTGGTGACTTCACATATGATTCAGTTACCCCCAAATTTTAAGGGGAATCCATTTCAAAATCAAAACCTCAATAGGGAAAGTGGAGGGTGGCTCTGCTTTGGCATTCTTACGAGAAGGCAGGCCTTCTGAAAAGATGCTACGTTGTAGATAACTCATCCACAAAAGGGGGAGCAGGAGGGAAGGGGAGAAACCCCAGGATCGGGCATACTTCTCTGCTAAGGCTTCAGATGAAAACCGATCCGGGAGTGCGTGATCCTCCAAAAATCTGCCAGCCCCCAAAGTACTTAAGTTATCCCTCCAACCACAGCCACATGGAGAACGAAATTAAATCCCACGGAAAGATTTGACTTTTTTTTTTTTTTTTAACATTATGCAATGTTTGGATGAAAAAGGGGGGGGGGGGATATCAGAAGAAGAAAAAAAAAAAACTCATCGTTTTCCCAGAGTTTAGCAAAGCTATTTCTAGCTTTTAACGATACATTTCACCATCACTTCAAGGGTAGTTTTGAGAGGCGCAAAGGAGGGACTGTTCTGTTATGTAACCCATTTAAAGTAGGAAATTAGCAAGTCCTGAATGAATTCTGTTACTGTGCTCCAACTTGTGGAAAGTTTGGAGCGACTACAGTTCTATTTTGAGGTGAGCAAATCCATCATTTACAGATCAGCTCACAAATACTGCAGGGTTTCATGTCACCCTGAAAAGTTTCATAACAAAAACAGTTAAAGTACTTGAGGTGTTGGGACATTTCGTCTCTAAACCTTATGAGCCTGAAGAGTGCGGAGGGCAAGGATTCCCAGTTGCCAATTATTCAAAAATGCAAATATCTGAGATCAAATAAATATTCATCTCATCCCCGCCCCCATCTTTTTTTCTTTTTTCTTTTTTTTCCCCAAGCTAAGTCCAGCAAAATAGTCTGGTCAACAACATAAAAAGAAATGTCTGTTTTTAACGGAGCCGCTGGCCATGAAATAAATTCTGAAGCTATGAAAGCAGCGTCTTGCAACATAACAGTTAGGTATGCTGGGCCCGCCAGGCTGGAGAAAACAGGAAACAAGAAATGTCTTTTGATCCTCAAGTTCCCCCTAGCGGCTCGCATGGAGGAGTGTCTGCACATTCATGGGACTTCACAGCAGGTAAAAGCGGTCTGAAGACTTTACATCGACGACACGCGGCTAAGGAAAAGTACTGCCCTCTGCTCTTGAGCGCATGCGTCCTCCACGTGCCCGGGGAGCCGCTCCTGACTGACGCACAGCTAATGTACAATCTCCTCTCGACTCCATAAACTGAGAACGGCCCTCTCAGCGGAGAGCCAGGGAGAGGAAGCCAGTAGCCCGCACTGCAAAGAGCGGCTAATTAAAACATTTGGCCAGTTGGGTGTATAATCAGCTTCTTGAGACGAGTTTACAGCTGCTGGGCTCCTTTGGAAACGAAGACAGACGCTTACAAACGGCAAAACTGACGCTTGCAGATTGTATGTGGGTTTCTCAACCTCAACGCTTTTGACGTCGGTTTGAATGATCCTCTGCTGTGGGGCTGCCCTGTGCAGTCTTCATTAGATGCCAGCAGACCACCACCCCTCCAAGTTGCGAGAACCAAAAGTGACTTCAGACATTGCCCCATGTCCCCTGCAGGCCACAGTCATCTCTGGCTGAGAATCACCGGATTAGATGAATAAAATACCATGTCCTCTGTATCCTATACAATAGATTAAAAAACCTCTTTTCCTTAAAACTTAAGTGACTGGGTTCCTAAATCTTCTATCACTTGATTATAAAAAAAAAAAAAAATCTATACAAAGCAATCAAAGACTGGGTGTATAAATACAATATGAATCATATAATATGTTCGCTTTTTTTATATAGATCACTTTTTGAAATTCTAACATATCTGGAATAGACAACAGTACAGAATAATAAATAATGCATGGGTTTGGGGTGTCTTTTTGCTGAAATTAAAATATTCTTTACCTGGAGAAAAAGCTATTTACATATTATGTACCATGAGATACATACAACATAGCATTATAATAACAAGCTCTCATTTTGACACCAGAGTTTCACGTCCTTGCACAAATTAAAATGCTCCCCAAAGGCATAAAGTACACAAGTTTTATTGAGCAACAGCAACGGGCCACGCTGGCAGACAATGAAAAGAGAACCGCTCAGAATCTCGCAGGATCACATGTGTGTCATCACAGGATCAAGCATTTAAATCGTCTAGGAGCTCCTGCTAAATTAAAGCTCTGTACTATCACTTCCCTCTAATCAGAAAACGCTGTCCTGGTGAGTGTTTGCCATGAGGATTACAGATAATCTACTAATGAGGACGTCAGAGTCCCGGAGGAATTCACAGTCAGCCCCATGGCAACAAAATAATAAATGAGCCACAATTTTTGTTTTTTTGCAAATACCACGCCCCCTCCCCACCTGCCCCCCAGCAAACACACTGTTCACTGACATCGCCCAGCGACACCAACAGACTGTGTCTCCAACCATACTGTGACGGAGAAGACAGATTCCCAGGAACGCCGCGCTGGTGTGAGAAGACGCTGAGCATCTCCAAGTACTGCAGTGCTGCTCACGTGCTTATCGGTTCCATCCAAGAGCATAATATAGATATTTTTCCAAGACACAATGGACTTAATTAATGGAAATATTTCCTAAGACATATATATAAACAATCAAATAAAAAGCTTTATGTTAAAAGAAGGGGGGAGAAATAAAGTCTGTTGTCTTGGCAAAGCTCCTTGTATATTTCTTAATGAAAAACAAAACTGTGAGTGATAGGATTTTAACGCAGTGAAAACCAAGTATGTCTTCAAAACACTTGAGGTGACATCACATACTCACACATACACACGTTGCAAACACACCAAAAAGATCCAAGATAACAATGGCTGATAGGTGTTGGCCTTAAGTAAGATGGAGCAGAAGAACACGTAGGTCCCATCTGCAATTCTGGCGCAGGTTTAAAATGCTGCCCCATAAACGTGCAAGGGCATTCCTATCCCCACCCCGGGAAAAACAAAACAAAGTATAAAAGCAAAAGTCTAAAGAAAGAAAAACAGGCATGATCGTGTCAATTTCCAATGAGCACAAAAGCCCAAAATACATTCAAAAGTACTGTCACAGGGCTGCCCCGGTGGCGCAGTGGTTGGGAGTCCGCCTGCCGATGCAGGGGACGCGGGTTCGTGCCCCGGTCCGGGAAGATCCCACGTGCCGCGGAGCGGCTGGGCCCGTGAGCCACGGCCGCTGGGCCTGCGCGTCCGGAGCCTGTGCTCCGCAACGGGAGGGGCCACAGCAGTGAGAGGCCCGCCTACCGCAAAAAACAAAAAACCACAAAAAACTGTCAGCATAACCTAAATTTTCAGTGGAAAACATACGGAGGAAAGGGTAAGCAGATGTTGGTATTTAAGATCACTGCTACGAAAAAGGGTTTCACTTAAGGGAAGTGAGTCTGGGATCTGGCTATAATAAAGCTGAAAGCGGGAGGAAGCCCAGCTCTGGGCCTCCCAGCTCCAGGTGGCTGTAAACAGATGGTCTGCTCCCATCTCAAGATGCTCCCTGGGATGCCCTTCGTCGCTTTAGGGTGAAGTCCTCCGCCCCGAGCAACCCAAATAAGTGCAGCTGGTCTCACGGAGCACCGTAAGCAACACACACACGTGTGTGCACACGGAGCACCGTAAGCAACACACACACGCGTGTGCACACTCTCCAATTAGCACTGAAACGGGCAGATGCAAGAGATCACTCAAGATGGAGACACTTGTCTGGTCATTTTCCTAGAGAAAGGGAGGAAAAAAGAGACACCAAACAGATTCCTCGCTTTCCCACACACACAACCATCACCAAAAAATATAATGAAAAGAATCATCAAATAATAAAATTAAGTTACTCTGACAGAAATACCTAATGTTGTCAAAGCGCAAGGGGAGGTGTAACTTTCACTTTGAGGGAAGTGTTTAAACAGCGCTGATGGTGTGCCAGGGGCCTCTGGCTGCCGGAGACTTGGGGCCACCGAGTTCCAAGGCGAGGGGACCTCCAAGGCGTCAACGGTGTTTCCCAAGTTCCTTCCAGACTGGTGAACGGAATCCTTATGCTTTTTAGGAATTCAGCAGTTTCCTTAAAATGGCTTGGATTTCTTGTCTGTGTCTTTGTCTTCTCCCCACAGCTAAGCTAACACGGGACGTGCCTGTGTACGCAGATCCTCTGTTGGGATTATGGGCTGATGTGCGCACGTCAGGATCGTGTACACTCAGCTGACTCGTGGCTCCCGCCACGTGGGTCTCCAGAGTTTGAGAAGCACACGTGTGTTTTCCTAGACACTCCGGACCCCGGAAGGCGGTGGGAGCAGGCTGCCCCCTGGCAGGGTGGCTCTCCAACACGGTCACGGTCCCCGCTTGCATTTCAGTCCCTCTCACCCTTGGCCGCCTCCACCAGGGTACGGTCGAAAGGCAGAACGAGGGGGTCTGTTGACGGCACAAACGCACCTGCGACCTCCAGGCACAGCTTCCTCTGCTCCTCCGGGACGCTCTCTCCCTCCCAGATGCCAAGCAAGAGTTTAGGTGTTGACTTTCAAAGTCAACCCAAGCACCTCGATCAAAACTGGGAATTAAGGAAAAGACCAAAGAGACTATCTTCCTTCCTTGTCACTGCTGGAAACCTCTAAAAATTTCCATGAGACCTACCTGTAGGAGCCATCACCTGTCTGTGAACAAGGTCAAGTTCAGGATTTGAGAGCTGGGAGTAGAAGTACCTTTAGACTTCCAGTTATACAGGCTGATTTCCAAGAAGACAGGTACAAAAACGCTGAGCACAACGTCCTCTCACTCCACCTCTGAAATCACATAAAATCACCCAGCAAAGACGTCAGACCTGCTCGCCCCTTCTCAAAGTTTTGGACAAAGATCCCCTTCCTGAATAACCATTCATTCAATACAACATTTACTTCCCGTAAATGTTTTCTATGTGGTAGAAATGGCTGGGACAGAACGGGAAAAATCCTGCAAAACTGCAGAATCTTGAAACGAAAATAGAAGTGACGTCATAGCCAATTGCGCAGCGCCTGCAACTTACTGTCATTCTATAAAGTTTTAAAAGGGCAACAGAAATACACGAGCCTATCGAGTGCTCCAAAGTCAAGGGCCTCGTGTCCCCAGCTCTCCAAGAGCAGGCTTACCCTAGAGTGATGGCCATAACTTACAGCTCTGAAGCACATGAGGAAGAACCAGGCTGAAGGGCTGGAGGGTATGTACTCATAAAGAATTAACCACAAATCTAAGATCTCGAGCACGATCGGCTCTTGCAGACCCACCAACCTAATCCTCTGGCACACACATGTGGCTTCTGCCAGGAGAGACTTGAAAACCCAAGAAAGCTTTGCCGGGCCACATCCAGCGCTTGAAAATGCTCTTCTTCCCCTGAAACAAGAAGCCCCAGCTTTATAGGAAACACACATGCGTGGGCCCCACCCTGGTGGGGAGAGGAATCTCTACTCCTGGCTGCCTTCCAGCGAGTTCCCCTTGAAATCTGTAGGCAGCGCAACGGAGCCCAGACCCCAGAGCTGCAGCCCGGGCCTCCTTCCACCGGGGCTCCTCGCTCGAAGCTGCCACTGATGAATGGCAGCGTGCTAAGACGCCTCTGCCTTTGTCACTGTGTCCTCAGTAATTCCTCCTAACAGGAAACAGATTTTTGTGGACGTAAAGAGCCCCAGTCCCTGACCTTTCCACTTCAGACTCAGAGGGTCTGAGTCACATGTGCTACGTTGCCTGAAGAATTAGCTGAGTCTCTTGTCACACTGTCGACACATTTAGGGGCCGTTCAGTGGCACGTTTCCTGCTAAAACAACTCTGCTGAAAATGTCTCAGAGTGTCCTCAGATAGCCACAGGCTTTGTAATTGTTACCAGATCCGAACAAAGCAAGATAACACCTTTGAAATTCTTTTACGAGGTGACAGGTGATGTTAACTCCAAGGCCACAGATGCTGAATTGGAGGAAGGATAACGTACCGGATTTACGGTTCTCTCTCTCTTCTGCTCTCTTCTCACGTGGTTTTCTGTAACCCTAGGAATCCAGTGCCGTTTCGATAAGCAGGGCTGCCTTAGAGAGGACATTTAGCATTTCCAAATTGAGATTATTGTCTGGTTAACTTTTTACCAAATGTCACCGTCTTTTCCCCCAAAACCTATACTGAGAGCTTTACCTTTCTCTGAAACCACGTTTTTAAGAGCAGAACGACATAAAAGTGTACACACATTAGGATTGTTTAAAACAACAACCAAAAAACCCTCTACCGTCTTCGACTAGACAGAAACTTTTATCGCATGACAACAACACTCAAGCCATAAGGAAGCCTGCACAGTGACCCATGAACACACCTCCCGGCTGAGTCACCGCTTTTCACACAGTCACATTCACTCGACTGTGAATCACCAGGGGCTCAGACCCCCGTGTGGGGCCCTCTTAGGCGCCATCCTCCTGTTTATTCGGTGTCGGGCTCCGTGGAAGCGCAGCGCCTCTTCCTATCAGAACTGCACGTGGGAGCCACCACTGCACAGTCCACGGGTGGTGGTTAACAGAAATGCAACTTGAACTCTGTCCGCCAGGAGAGTGCGGAGACCGGGGTCCTCTCCCGAGTGCACGGCCTAGGACGTGAGCTTCGAGTAGCTGGGAGGGGAGAACCGCCTTCGCAGGTACTTGAGGACATAGAGGGGCAGACAGCTGATCAGAGTGATGACAGACACCTTCCACAAGAAGGACAATGTGGCAATGAAGTACACGTCTGCAAGCAAACAGAAGACAGCAGTGAGCGGGCGGGAACGTGCCGCCCAGAGCCGGCGGGGCGGCAGGGCCATCGGAGGGGACGCAGGCTTCTCTCCCGCGGGGGATGTGCTGATAGCACCCAGGCTGCCAGCCTGACTTCCCTTCCCTGTCTCTCTCCTCCTCTCTCTGACCTGCTTCTGGAGCTTCCAGACCTTCCGTGAAATGCTGTTTTCAACAACTCGGAAAAGAAAACTCTGGGCAAAAAAATCCCCCTTCCAAGTGTTTTTGATTTGGAATCTGACAGCTGGAGTTTTTCTTTCTAAACCCGGCAGAAAGTGACGCTCAAACACACAGTTCCTCCCAGCAACTTTTCCCCTTTGCCTCAGCAATGGTCACGGAAGCCAGAGCCGGGTCCGAGGGTGGTGCAAAGGGGGGCGGAGACCCCTCGTCAGGAACAGTGTGACCTGGAGGGGCGGGGAGCTCCCCTTCCTGCCGCAACACACACAGTCAGGCCTGCGGTTCCGAGGTTTTTGCAACAGAGGAGCGACAGCTAGTGATTTTCAACAGTACCGGGAGTGGATGCCTGGCAGCCGCCTTCCCTGCCTCTTGAGCACAGGCTGGGGGAACTGCAGCAGGCACTGAGTAAGCACCTACTAAGTGCCAAGCCCCGGGCCCCAACCCTGGGCCCAGTCCTATGACTGGTCCACATCTAAGGTGACGACCAAAGCTTCGTGAGGGCAGAGCTTGCATCTTCTAAGCCTCTGTGACTCCCTGGCCTCAAGCCACTGAGCGCACAGTAGGTGCTCAGAAAACCTATTCAGAGAGACTTTTCAAACTAGTGTGAAACTGTTCTAAGACTTCACTTTTCACGGGAATGCTCCTTTTTCCTTTATCAAAACCTTCTTAAAGGGCGTTTACTGATAAGGAAGAGGCGTGATAGAAGATGCTTTCACGACAAGGCAGTTTCTCAAGCTAATAACACTGGTAAGTCCTGCTGGACTGTCATTTACTCTCTGGATTCTCACCATCTCCATAGCTCCACGGAGCCCAGCACAGTGACCAGCTCCCTGGAGAAGCCCACTAGGTCCTGGCAGGACGGAACGAATCCCCTTCTAAGCCGGCAGGCACGGCGTGGTTTTAAAGAAAACACTCTACATTGAGATCATGCCCGCCAGCCTCAGTTCCAAGAAGCTGATTCTCAACTGCCACTTGTCCCAAGGGACGCCAGTGAGCAAAGGGCGGGCAGCTGAGTACCAAGGCCTGCTGGTAAGACCCTTGGACCTGATGGGCGGGCCCTAAGTGCGGGGGGGTCTCACCGATAAATTCGTGGAGGAACACCAGGGAGGCGATGTAGCAGGCCAGGCTGAGCAGCTCGGCCACCGTCATGAGCCAGTGCCAGGTCTGGATGGTCAGGGCCACCATCAGCAGCTCCGTGAGGATCAGCGACGTGAAGGAAATCGCCACAATGTGCACGAATTCCGACTCAAACAGCAGCAGCGCCCCGTACATGATGGTGCTTCCTGCAAAGGCGGAGGGAAGTCTGGGTGGGGAGGGGCTTCTGCTGCCCATGCAGCCGCCCTGCTGGGAGCCGACGCCTCCCCCTCCTTCCCCACCGAAGGCTCACCCTGCTCACTCACATCTGACTCCTTTTGTTTTTCCCATTCAGACATGAAAGGTATCATTTGTTAAAGGAGGTTAATGAGTGGTACTTTACGGAGGTTTGAAAGACAGGCATCACATTCTAGTTTTCCTATGTTCCCTTTTGGCTGTATATAAGAGAGAGTTTATTTTTTTCTTAACATCTTTATTGGAGTATAACTGCTCTACAAATGGTGTGTTAGTTTCCGCTGTATAACAAAGTGCATCAGCTCTACATATACAGATATCCCCCTATCCCCTCCCTCTTGCGTCTCCCTCCCTCCCACCCTCCCTGTCCCACCCCTCCAGGCGGTCACAGAGCACCCAGCTGATCTCCCCGTGCTACGTGGCTGCTTCCCACTAGCTGTCTAGTTTACGTTTGGTACTGTACATATGCCCATGCCACTCTCTCGCTTCGTCCCAGCTTCCCCTTCCCCCTCCCCGTGTCCTCAAGTCCATGCTCTATGTCTGTGTCTTTATTAATAGAGAGTTTATAATTGGATAGAGAGGGAGAGGAAGAGAGAGAGAGGAAAGAAAGGAAAAGAGGCAGAGAGAGCAACTATCTGGACTGGGTGGAACGAGAAGCAGAAGCCTTTGTGTGTTATTGTGAATGACAGATGCAGCCAGCCACGGAAGAGCACGTACTGTGCAGCCCCACGCATGTGACGGACCTAAGTAGCCACATTCACAGTGACAACGGAGAATGGTGATTACCAGGAACTGTGGGGAGGAAGGGAAGAGGCGTTTGTTGTTGAATGGATACAGAGTTTCAGTTTTGCAAGATGAAAAAGTTCTGGAGGTCTGTTTCACAGCAACGTGAACATATGGGACACTACTGAACTGCGCACTTAAGAAGAGTTCGATGGTAAATGCTATGCTTTGTCTCCTTTACCCCCCTCCCTGCCCCCAAACACAAAGAAATGATAGGGACAACCAAGACAGACCCTCAAAGAATTACGCACCTGCACTGAGGAGAGAAAGGAAAGTGGGGGAGGGTCCAGACAAGTGCATTTTCATCCAGAACTGCGGGAACTCAATGGGGAATGTCTCACGTTGATCAAAAGCACTAGCTACGTGAGACTCCTGCTCAAGAGCAAGAGACCCTAAACCCCAAAACTCCTCAAATGACGGCCTATTATAACAGTGCTGGGGACGCAGGGGGTGCAGTGAAGCACCACTGCTTGTTATTATGAACTTCCATGCAGGATTTGCGTTCTTCAACCAGCTACATACATGTCACTCTGCTATACTTCTCAAAAAAAAAAAACAAACCCTCAAATTGTTTCAATGATAATTTAGCCTCCTAACAAATTCAACGGTCTACACTTTTTGACCACACATCCCATCAGAAAAAAACACTAAGAATGAATCCCTAATGGACGATGTGGATTTGTAAATTATCCATGTGTACCTATGCAGACAGACATAGAGAGGCAGCAGGACCACTGTGCAAATGTGTCAGGTACATTATAAAACATACATGACAACAGAAGTTCTAAAAAGAGGAAAAAATAAATACAAAGAGAGGTTCTGACATTTCCTTTTCATATTGCAGTAAGTCATCTCACAAAGCCTGTACCGTCTGAGGGACCTTCTCTGGAGGCCACAGAAGTAAATATGTTGTTCAAGAACTACAACTTGACTTCAGAAAAAGTATCAGAACATTCCAGAAAGCGACCACTTTTTGTTACAATGACTTGAACACCCCAGCAGGGTTTGATTCGTATTAGCTGTACTTTGCTCTGACTTCGTCTCAGTTAAGCGGACAGCACCACCTCACGTGTGACTCTGTGCCTGATGACAAGGCCTGAGAACCCGAGGAGGGGGCTCCCTCGGACACAGGGCCACACTCCTTACTGCAATCTCGGCATTCCAGCTGCTTCTCTTTTTGTTCTACAGACAAGAGAATGGTGAAGTTGACCCTGGGGCCAAGGCCAGAGCATAAGACAACAGGTGTTTTCACCCGTCCTTACCTTGATAGATGCTGATCAAAACCCATATCAAGAATGTCTTGTAGGACAACGGCCGTCCCTGAATGAGAGAGAGGAAGACAGAGCGGGCTAGCGTGCGGGGCTCATCCAGGGCACGAGCCACCGTCAGGCTACCCTCCACCAACCAGACGAGGCAACCTGCCTGTTTTCGTCAAAACAGTGGCTCACACACGTCAAGATACATTAAAGAAACGACGTTTTTTAAAGAGAATCGATATTAGATGGAAATATTGGGTTGGCCCAAAAGTTCGTTCGGGTTTTCCCGTAAGATGTTACGGAATAACCCGAACGAACTTTTGGGCCAACCCAATAAATCTGCTCTTTATCAAACACCCCTTGAGGACCAACAAATGCAATCACACCCACACATTTTTCAGGATTGTACACAACAGCATTTCCAGGAACAGACACAAGCTGCAGCTACAAAATGGAACTGTCAGGGGCTTTTTAAAAAGGCATTAGGAGGTTTGTTTTAAAAGTTGACATATCACTGTACAGTTTAGTATTCTTTACATGTGCGTATCGTACTTTAAGAAAAGGCATCTACTCCCACGCCTTCCTCTCAAAACAAAGCCACCAGTTCAAGTGTGTTCACATCAGACATGAAGGGTCTGTGTGAAATATGTTAAAACAGGGAGGGAGGGAGGGAAGAAGGAAGGAAGGAGGAGGGGGCTCCGTGAACCTTGAGGAGATCCTTGTAGAGCTCAGGGTACAGCATGGCAACTTCTGACTTCACATCTTTGTCCAGGACCAGAGAAAACACAGGAAACATGGTATAGATGGTGGAGTACCTGGGAGAAAAAAAATCACCGCAGGTAATATGCAGCCAGTGGAGTACGAGCCATGTGCTGCCCCAGCCTCTGGAGCCCAATTTCCTTTCCCTCATTCAACTACTACGTACTGAGCACCTGGTATGTGTGCCAGGGCCAGTTCGAAGCACTGGACATTCAAGATGAAAAGCAGACCACAACGCCTGCCCTTGGAGAGCTTCCGTGCTGGTCGGTGAGTCAAAAAACAAATTCGGTAAACTATACCGTGTGCTGGAGGTAAAGTGCTGAGGAGGGAAATACAATGGGGAAGAGGGAATGAGACATGGGGTGGGGCGGTGCAATTTTAGAGAGGGTGGACAGGAGACGGGGCATTTGAGAAAACACCCACAAGAGGTAAGAGAGAGGCCATGCCAATATGCGAGGGAAGAGCATCCTAGGCAGAGAACAGCAAGTGCAAAGGCCCTGAGGTGGAGGCGTGTCTGTCCTGTTTGAAGAACAGCGAGGCTGCCAGTCTGGGTGGAGCTGAGTGGGTGAGGGGGAAAGTGAAGAGCTGAGAACCAAGAGGGAAGAGGGGACCAGATCATGGGGGGGGCCACATGGAGCACGGCTCAGGGTACCCCTGGTTCTATTCAGGCATGTTCTGCCACTCTTCCAGGACCTGACAAAGGACAGGCCATTTTTCCAATTAGAAGCAGGCAGAATTCCAGTGCCTACTCTCAGGCTGAACATAAGAAGATGGAAGACATACTTTTAAGACTCCACTGGGACCAGTCGGCCTCTCTGTGCTTCCCACCCTGGTAACCAGGGGAGCGCCCTGCCAGCATCTCTATCTAGGGCATGTGGTAACCAAACTCCACCCACCTGGGGAATTCAGAGACTGAGCACATCCTCTCAAAAGGTCAAAAGGAACGTCCTAAATTCCAGGTCAGGAACGGGGGGGTGGGTTTGATAGCAAACGTAGCAACTGTCCAAGGGACAGCATGCCTCACAGGTCAGTGGCACGCAGTGGCCAAGCTCTATCAGGGGTAACCCGGAGAGAGCAAGGCTCTGGCCGCCTTAGAGACCCACCAGCAGGATGGTCCACTATGGGCAGCCATGGCAGAGAGGGTACTTTCCAGATGCCCCTTCCACTTTTTCTAAGACCCGTCAGTGATTTCCTAAGAAATCACAGTCTGAAGCTTCACTCTTGCCTGGCGTCTCGATCAGCTGACAACCTCAGGCTCTCGTGCGCGAGCGTTCTTCAACCATCAGGTATGAATGGACCACGAACAGATCGGACTCTGCATCCGCAATTTGGTTGAGGGCTTACCAGTTCAAAAACGTATTCATTCGAGAAGGTTCTAAACCAGACTGCCAGACCTGCCTCGACTTGGGGACTGAAGGGTCTTCACATGATGCTTCCTCCTTCTTCTGTGGCATTTTAGGGAGGTTTCATTAAAAATTAATACCTTGCCTGGACTTCCTTACCCAATGATGAGGAATCCTTGATAGAGAGGAACGGAGGCAAAGTAAAACACGGAGGAAAAGACAGCCTGTGCCGAGGAAAAAGGAGGATGTTACCAAAAACCATGACCAAAGCCCTTGTGTTTGTATCAGAAAAATAACAGCCAACGGTTACCAAGCACTTATTTTACACCCGCACGGTCACGGTGCTTTAAGTATATTAGCTCATTTAATTACTACAGCAACCCTGTGAAGGAGGTACTGTTATCATCGTCCCCATTTTACAGATGAGGGGAGTAGGGCACCGAGAGGTTAAGTGACTTGCCCAAGATAGCACAGCTCATAATAGCACAGAGCACAGAGTCACACCGGAGAGTTTAGCTCCAGGGTCCACTCTCAGCTCCTCTGCAAACATTTATTAAGTTACACAAGCTGGACCTGGAAATACTTTGTATCTGATCTCAGTGAATCTCCAGAAGAACGCAAGAGATCAAGTCCTAATATCCCTTACATTTTACAGCAGGGGAAACTGAGCACATAAACGGCCCTGCGGGACTCAAGCCCAGTTCTGTCTCCAGAGCCCACACTCCTGACGGCTCAGAATTACCACCTCACTCACTGGGCGTACAATCGATAAACGAGTTGGTGTACATATTGGAAACAGGTAGGGGAAAATATCCTCCGCTGTGAGGATATGCACCAGTTTCCCTGGAGGGTAGGACCGCAGAGAAGGCTTCACTTCTCATAGTACATGTTTCACTCTTCTTGGAAATTTTTACAAAGGGCCCACAACCTGCTACTTTTGCAATTAGACAAAAGCAATAAAGATATTTACGAACCCCTACTGAAATGTCTGCTTCCGGATTTGGAAAATATTAGCTACTGGCAGTGAAAAGGAGGCTAGGAAGATAAAATCAGGCTTGATGCTCTGTTACTTCCTTCTCTGAACATCTACCGGCCAACAGAAGCAAAGTGACCTCAAAGCTAATTTCTATCAGTATAAAACCTACAGGAGGCCAGGGACAACTGTTGCCTAAAGGCTTTTTAAAAGCCGAACGTGGAGGAAAAGGCTGGGCCAGGCTAGTGGTTAAAAAGAGCGTGGGACAGAGACCCCTTCCCCTTATCACCTGCTGTGGGTGTTTGCTTGGCACAGAGCTCAGAACACAGGTGGCACCCAGAGCCATGGTCACGGGCAGCCCCGGCCACACCCGGTCGTGATTTCAGAACTGAAAGGTGAAATCCGTTTTTCAAATGACTTCTCACCCAGGCTGGGCCACTGCACAGGAAGGATGGTTATAAAGATGTCAAGAACCTGGTGTTCAGTTTTACAGAGCAACACCAGGAGCCTCTTTCTCTAAAAGGGCCAGACTGACCATAACGCCTTCACCCCGGAAAGAGCACTGTGCAAAATAAAAATGCGATGTCTTCGTCTATCTAAGGGCCCACTGCCAAGGTGCAATGCGAACCGGGCTTGCTCTCAGCCAGTCACTTTCAGCACAGTGGACAGGGTTAAGGGCGTTTTTTTTGGCTTTTTTTTTTTTTTTTTTTTTTTCCTACAGCACAAAGAACAATTCCTCATGCTAGAATTTTTTTTTCTGAATCGATGTTCACGGTAACATACAGGCATTTCAGAAGTCAGCTCATCCAGGCCAGCTTTTGTGTGTTTGCCCAGGGACAAGCTGATTAATCTCCCGGTGATTAAAACCATGACATTATCCAGTTCAGTTGATGAGCTAACATAAGATAAAAGTACAGATGCGGTCTGATGAACCGTAGGAGCTGTTGGCGCTTAGACTGTGTTGATGAAAACCACTGTAAGGCTCCTTCACTCGTAAATGCAATCGATCCTGAAAACATAACCCCCCCACCCCACCAAAGGCGTGGACGAGCCAGGGGAGGGTGAATTCTCATGTACACCAGGCAGCACCACTCGGCCCTTTAAGGCAGGGTGTCTTTCATGCATGATTAAACACCTTTCCCACAAATTAAAACATCACCTTAGGTTTACGCATTAGCCTGTTTGCTTTTTATTAATAATGGTAAGGACGCCTTCTGCACTTGATGCCTTATAAAACTCTCTGCTTTTCCAAGTAGCCCTGTCTGAGGGGCAAGGGCCAAGATGCTTGGATGGAGTGATAGAGAAGTCTGATGCCCACTTTACAGGTGGAAAGACTGAAGCCCAGAGTGGTAACATGACTTGTTCAAGGTCTCAGAGACACCTGATAATATGGGTTCCAAGATGTCCCGGGCCTATGGTTCTCACCACTTAACTGGGGGTATTTTTCACCTAAACGCCCAAGGAGGAAGGTCAGCCAATAGTTTTTCAACACCCAAAATGTTTCCTTTCCCTCCCTTTGGCCTCCTTCCTAATTCAACTTCATTGCCACAGCCTGATGACAGACTTTGAAGGAGCTGGGGAGAGAGAAGATGGGAAAATACCTTACACATTCTAGAATCCTTTTGTGAAAAAGCAAGATGTAACTCCCTGAGAGTACTGACGATTGGGATAACTACGCTGGATTCCCAGCCAGGCTGCACCGGAGGCAGAAGCGAGATGCCCTGGGCTGCGCCGCCCTCGCTAAGCGCCCCCCTGCCTGTGGAAGCAGCAGCTGGCCCTGTGGATGGAGGGCAGAGGGGCACACCTGCATTAAGACCACAGGTACCGGAATCCCCTGCCTGGGTAGACTAAATCCCTGAGAGACACTGCACCGATTTCTTGCCCACACTGGGCCTCAGCCTCCCCATCTGCAGAATGGGCACAGGCTACAGTGAGGACTACAGGTGAGCCCGCATTGTGAACACTTAGCCTGACGCCCAGGGTACAGGAAGCACTCAAGAAAAGCAAGTCATTCTTCTTTTGGGGCTGCTCTCTGTAGGTCCTTGCTTCTGCATGTGGAAGACTTAGGGCCGGAGTATTCACTCGGCATTCAACTCTGCATCTTTGCCTCTGGCAAACTGAGGATGACGACTCACCCCAATATGAGCACCCGGGTCACTTACACTACCGCCCACTTCGCGCCAAGCCCTGGCAAGGCTCACATCGGCTCCGCACAGCAGCACAGCCTTCGCCCCCAACACAGGAAGGCTTCGGGGCGGCCACTCCAAGCTCTATCGCCCAGAATGTGGGGGGGGGGGGGGGGGGGGGTTGGGGGAGGGGCGTTGAAACAGCTCCAAAGTGGAGACTGATTCTCAGGTCCATGGCGACCACACAGCCGTGCGCACCTGCCCACCCACCTGCATGGTGCTGATGCAGAGGCTCCTGTGGATCACAAACTGGCTGAGGGCGGCCGAGCGCTTGTAGCTATTCCGGCCATGCACCATGAGCAACCGGCCAAGGTGCTTGAACTGAGTGATGGAGAAGTCCGCAGCCAGCGAAGCCTGTTTTCCTTCCTAAAATCCGACAAAATTGGGCACCGTCAGGAGCACGAGAGGTCAAGGCACTTTTTTTTTTTTTGGATTGAAAAAGCAAGAAACTGTAAGGAGATTTTTGAAGGACTTCAATATAGAGGTTCTTTGGTTTCCAGCTATACACGGTTGGTGGTCTGAGTCTAAATTTGATTTTAAAAGAGGAATTTATTGAAGTAAAAAACATTCATAAGCCCAGATACTCATAATTGGGAGGTCAAACGGATCTAGTATTAAGCCTTGGGGGTTAGGCCCAACCCATAATGTGTATCAGAAGCAAAGAATCATTCTCAGATAGGCATTTAGCACTCAGCTCAGTTCAGAGTTAAACATATGGGGGAGGGGGCACAGCTCATGCTACCAACAATACTAAACTGAACATTCCCGAACATACAGCTCTGCACGTTCGTAGAACTGGAAATAATTTCTAGTGCAGCCATATTATGGGATTCTCTAATTTTAAAAGGCACATGACGGATGCCACTAATGGGACAGATGGACATCACAGCCTCCTGGTGCGACGCGACAGGAAGGCACCAACTCCCCTTATGTGCTCCTCACACCAAAAACGCAGAACCTGAATCAGATCCATCCGACCCACAGACGTCGTGGGAGGTTCCACAGCCGCCCTAAATGCTTCCAAAACATCAAAGTCGTGAGACACACCGCCTCCCCCCACAAAAGAGCTGGAGAGAAGTGTTCTCCATTAAAGAAGAGTGAAGAGACATGAAGACACGGGAATAAATGCAGTGCGCGACCCTTCACTGCTTCATGGAGATATCTTTTTGAACACCTTGAGGACAACTAGGGAAATGAGACCGTGGATATTACATAACATTATCATATCCATGTTACACTTGGGGTGATGCTGTTATTTTGCTTAGGTAGAAGAATATACCTGTTCTTAAGAGATCCAAGCTGAAGTATTTAGGGGTAACGTATCCGCAACTTACTTTCAGCTGATTCTGAGAAAGCGGGAGAGAGGGGAAGGAAGAGCAGAGGGAGAATCCTGCAACTGTTTACAACTGGGAAATTACAGCGAAGAGCAGACAGGTGCCCACTGTTCTATTTCAACTTTTCTGAAGGCGTTACATTTTTCAAAATAAAAAAGGTCCAGGCAACGTACAAAATGGGGGATCTGCATGTTTTGATGTATAAAGAAATCTAAGATGTAACAGATTTAGGCAAGCTGCGTTTAAAGAAAAGCATAGTATAACATTTTAAATTTTACATTCTGTGTGGAAATACTGTATATACATGTGTAAGATGTGTGTATGCATATATATGTATTTGTGTGTGTATATATAATATTATATATATACCCATAACTATTACTATAGAAATAGACAAAAATTCTGGAAGAATAACCAATGTTACTAGTTTTATACCGCCATCTAAAAGAAAGGATGCACTTGATCCATTTCTAAATTGTTTCGGGTTTTTTTTTTTACAGTGAGCACTTTTTACTTTTAAGACTCCAAAAACCAAAGGAATCAGAATATAATTCTGAACAGAAGGGAAAATGGTTTAGTACTATCAGCATCGTGTAAAGAATTCCATCTACTAAACTCAAGTGTGCTTCTTAAAACCTGCATTAAAGGAATCCATACAGATTTCAGACATAACAACTCCTTCAAGGATCACTTAACTCTGCAATTTCAAGTAACTGTCAACTGGATGAGAACCAGAAAACCAGGGAAAAAAAAAAAAAGGTGGAAAAGAAAAAACATTTTTGGAAATTCCAAATGCAGGAATGTATGGAAGGAAACACATAAGGGAGCATCTCCTGCCCTCACTCTCGGCCTCTGTACTCTTACTTTACACACTGTGCTAACAAACGTGGTGACCAGTCTCCTTGCCTACAGTCACCGCAAGATCACAAACGAGAGAGGGCAGGGTAAACGATACACGGCTGGCACACAGTTCACAGGGAAGGAAAGAGGAAAACTACTATACTGTAACGCACAAACTTAGCCTTTTAATGAGGGGTAGGACTTCCCTGGTGGCACAGTGGTTGGGAGTCCGCCTGCCAATGCAGGGGACGCGGGTTCGATCCCTGGTCTGGGAGGACCCACATGCCACGGAGCAACAAAGCCCGTGTGCCGCAGCTACTGAGCCTATGCGCTACAGTCCGCAAGCCACAACTGCTGAGCCCGCATGCTACGGCTACTGAGGCCCGCGTGCCTAGAGCCTGTGCTCCGCAACAGGAAAGGCTACCGTGGTGGGAAGCCAGTGCACCGCAACGAAGAGTAGCCCCCGCTCACCACAGCTGGAGAGGGCCCGCGCTCAGCAAGGAAGAACCAACACAGCCAAAAATAAATAAATTTTAAAAATAAATAAATTTAATGAGGGGCAAACCACGCCACATTCTTCCATAATCCCCAAGAGATCACCCCACAGTGTGATAACTAATGCTTTTACTGACAACACTCCCAGGAAAGCGTTTGAAGTACATTTGCTGCACCCTAAGAATGTAGCAAAACACTTTAAAAAATTAGGTTTTGGCAAGCAAAGACTCAGCATTTGTCTGTAAGATAACAGTGATAGGGATCTGTGACTTGCAGATTGTAATACCAGGTAATTATGGTACATGATTCCTTATGCTCTGTAATTGTAATCTAGAATTTCCAGAGGCATTAAAGCTGTGTCTTGGAGGGAAAATGAAACTCCAGCTGGTGGAGCAACTCCCAGCTAACGACACAACCACTTCACATCCTAACGACAACCACTCGGCAGAAATCAGCACACACGCCCCCCACCCCACGGGCTCACCTTTCCCTCGACACCCACACCGCAGTCAGATTCTTGGATCATACTGACGTCATTGCCTCCATCACCTGCGGGTCACCCAGACCAGAGAGAAGAGCCAGGAGATTAGGGAGAGGCAAGAAAAATAACCTTGCTTTTCGCTGCTACTTCAAATAATCATACACGTGCTGCCTCTCACTGCACGCTAAGTGTCTTTTCTGCTCTGCTCCACTTAATCGCTCCAGCAACCTGCAGTAACACGTTCTTATTCTACAGGCAGAGGAGCTGAGAGTCAGAGGAACCAGGTGACTGGCTGAGGGTCCTGGCCATTGAGCCACTGAGCAAGGGAACTGTGTCCATGCCACGTGGGCACTTACAACACCGCACGCCCTGCCTCCAAGGTGTGGGTGTCTCGCCATTATCAGCAATGACCGACGTTGCACGTAGGGAACGCTGACTGCGAGTGCTTCTTAAATGCTTCTTAAATGCTACTGCCCCTCTGAATCCCCCTAGGCACCATTTGAGAGAACCACTGTTACTCTCCTCTTCTACCAATGAGCAGACAGGCTCAGCTGGGGGAAGGAAGCCCTCCGGGACCCTCAGCTAGGAAAAACCAGCAGTTTGGACCCAGATTCCTCTCCGCAGTGTGGTCTTAGCCCCCAGGCACTGCTGTGTCCCATGTCACCGGCAAAGGAAGCGCGAGCTAAGGAGGAAAGCCCTCAGCTTGCTTCTCGACTCTTTCTCAAAGCAAAATACTTTAAAAAATAATAATAATAACAAAAATAGGGCCAAAGGGGGAGGGGGTGTCAATGTCACGGCCTGAATAAAGTGGCCTGGGAACCTGAACACCAGGACCCAAGCACGCCTGGGGAAGGTCGTCTGCGCAGGCGCGGCAGCCCCTACCTACTGCACACGTGAGCTTCCCCGTGCGCTCCTGGAGCAGGCGTACGATCTGGGCCTTCTGGGTGGGCGCGCAGCGGCAGCAGACCACGGCCGGGCACTGGCAGGCCAGCTCCATGAACTCGTACTCGTAGTACTTGAGGCAAACCTGGCGGGGTCAGGGAGAGGTGGTGCGTCGGCCAAGGCCCCTCCCACACGGCAGCTCCCGGGAGGAGCCTGCTGGCGGGGTTACCCGTGCCCACCTCCAGGGAGTCTCCGGAGATGACTAGGGCACAGTCGTGCTTCCTGCGGAAAGCGTTCAGCTCGAGGTGGGCCTCGCCGCGGTTGGTCACCTGGAAGGAAAGACAGGATGAAGGAGGCCTTGCTCTCCGGAGCCGCTGGAACAACAAACAGTGGCTTCCTGCAGCCTCGTGAAGACCATGGCCGCCGGCCCGGGCCCCCACCCCTCTCCTGCCCCCAGAGCCAGAGACGAATTAGATCCTGTTTGCTATGACTCTGTGGGAATCCGGAGGGCCTGTACGCCAACCATCCCCTCGCACTTCCCGCAGGATGGCTGTGACCCCCATAATAAAAATAAGAGCACAAAGCCACTGTGCTTTCATTCTGTGCCAGGCACTGTCCAAATAAGCACTTTTCAAGCATTTTCACCCCACCTGTTTCTCACAAGGACTCTTCGAGGTGCACGATGATAATAGTTGTACTTTACATCTAAGGAAACTGACACAGGGCAAGATTTGTTAGCCTGGCTACCGTGTCACAGCCCATCCACTGCAGAGCAGGCCTTGGAAGCCAGGCATCTAGCAGGGGCTTTTCTAAGAAGGCCCAGCTGTTAAATATGACACACTTTGGGGACCATACAGTCTGTCACAACTACCCAACTCCGCCGCTACAGTGCCAAAGCAGCCACAGACAATATGTAAACAGATGGGTAGATCTTGTGTTTAAATAAAACTTTATTTACAACAACAGGTGGCCGGCACATGGGCTACAGTTTGCAAGCCCTGAATTCTAGGGCATACAGTGTGTTCTCCCTATGTGCGACAGTTATGTTCTGGAAAGTTGCTGTGGGTACTGAATCAGTGATTTTTAAACCACTGCCCCTGGGGGAGGCACAGGGCTAGCTAGGCTCCTATGAGCCTCTGGCCACAATATTTTTGTCCATCAGTCAATACATAACCTCATTTTCTATGTGCCTCTGTTTAAAGACATCTTTGAAAATATGTATTGTTGAAATAAGTCAGAGAAAGACAAGTACTGCAATGATATCACTTATATGTGGAATCTAAAAAATAAAACAAACGAGTGAATATGACAAAAAAGAAACAGACCCACAGATATAGAGAACAAACTAGTGGTTACCAAGTGGGAGAGGGAAGCAGGGAGGGGCAAGATAGGGTTACAAGCTACTAAGAGGTACAAGCTACTATGTATAAAATAAGGGGCTGGTGGAGTCAAGATGGCGGTGTGGGAAGACGCAGAGTTTGCATCTCCCCACAACTAGAGAACCTGCTGGACGCTGGTGGGGGACCTCAACACCCCAAGAGATGGGAGGAATGCTCAAGCGAACCGGTAAGACGTGGGGGGACTGAGGGGGGGAAGACAAGACCGGCGCCCCTGAGGGGTGGCTGAGAGGGGGGAGGGGTTCCCACGCCTGGAGGGACCCTCAGGGGCTCGGATGGGGGTGGGATGTACCAAGCGTTTCCCCTGCCCAATCGGCCAGGGAAGTCTGCCTTGCTCTCAGGCCGGGTCCTAAGCCCTCAGAGGCCCCCTCCAGGCCCCATTGGTCCTGGGGGTGTAGGAAGGAGGTCGGGGGAGAACAGGAGAGGCAGGCGGGAGAGGCCCTTGGGGACTGGAGGAGAGCAGCAGAGGGCGTTTGCCCCACCCACTCGAGCCCTGCTGGGCTCCCAGGTGGGGTCCCCCACCCTCTGAGACCAGAGGCAGGAGGCACACCTGGGCCCCTGTTCTGTTGAGCCTAAGCCCCACCCCTACACCCCCAGGGCCTTTTCCAGCCCTGTGGGTCCTAAGCATAGGCCCTGCCCACCACCCAAACCCCAGCCCTGCTTAGGCCCCGCCCTCCACAGCCAAGGCCTTTTCCACCTTTTTCTTTCTCCTCCTCTTTTTTACTATTGTGGTTCTGTTTTACCTTCTGGTTGTTGTTTCATCCATATTTTTATTTTTATATTCTTTCTAACATATCTGTTAGTTTCCTAGTCCAATTTTATTTTTTACTTTGTTATTGTTTTTTTTTTTTTTTGCCACCCCACATGGCTTACAGGATCTTGGTTCACGAGCCAGGGGTTGGGCTGAAGCTCCTGTGGTGGGAGCTCCAAGTCTGAACCACTTGGACTAACAGAGAACCCCAGACCCCAGGGAATATTCACCAGAATGAGGTCTCCTGAAGGTCCTCATGTCGGCACCAAGACCCAGCTCTATACAACAGCCTACAAGCTCCAGTTTTTGAAGTCTCAGGCCAAACAACAAGTAAAAGAGGAACACAATCCCACTCATCAAAAAAAAAAAAAAAAAAAAGAGATGGCAAAAAAATACGTCAGAGATGAAGGAGCAAGGTAAAAACCTATAAGACCAAATAATTGAAGAGGAAGCAGGCAATCTAGCTGAAAAAGAATTCAGACAGTAAAGATGATCCTGAATCTCGGAAACAGAATGGAGGCACAGACCGAGAAAATACAAGAAATGTTTAACAAAGATCTAGAAGAACTAAAGAACAAACAGAGATGAACAACACAATAACTGAAATGAAACATACACTAGAAGGAATCAATAAAAGAATAACAGAGGCAGAAAAACGAATAAGTGAGCTGGAAGACAAAATGGTGGAAGTAACTGCCAAGGAGCAGAATAAAGAAAAAAGAATGAACAGAATTGAGGACAACCTCAGAGACCTCTAGGACAACAATAAACGCACCAACATTTGAATTATAGGGGTCCCAGAAGAAGAAGATTAAAACAAAGGGTCTGGGAAAATATCTGAAGAGATTACAGTAGAAAACTTCCCTAACATGGGAAAGGAATTCGTCACCCAAGTCCAGGAAGCACAGAGAGTCCCATACAGTATAAACCCTAGGAGAAACACACCAAGACACATATTAATCAGACTAACAAAAATTAAATTCAAAGAAAAAATATTAAAGGCAGCAAGGGTAAACCAAAAAATAACATACAAAGGAATCCCCATAAGGTTATCAGCTGATTTTTCAGCAGAAACTCTGCATGCCAGAAGGGAGTGGCAGGATATACTTACAGTGATGAAAGAGAAAAACCTATAACCAAGATTACTCTACCCAGCAAGGATCTCATTCAGATTCAACAGAGAAATCAAAAGCTTTCAGACAAGCAAAAGCTAAGAGAATTCAGCACCACCAAGCGAGCTCTACAACAAATGCTAAGGAAACTTCTCTAGGCAGGAAACACAAGAGAAGAAGCAGAGCCACAAAAACAAACCCAAAACAATTAAGAAAACGGTAACAGAAACATACATATTGATAATAACCTTGAATGTAAACGGATTAAATGCCCCAACCAAAAGACACAGACTAGCTGAATGGATACAAAAACAGGACCCATATATATGCTATCTACAAGAGACCCACTTCAGACCTAGGGACACATACACACTGAAAGTGAAGGGATGGGAAAAGATATTCCATGCAAATGGAAATCAAAAGAAAGCTGGAGTAGCAATACTTGTATCAGATAAAATAGACTTTAAAATAAAGACTGTTAGAAGAGATAAGGAAGGACACTACATAATGATCAAGGGATCAATCCAAGAAGAAGCTATAACAATTATAAATGTTTATGCACCCAAAATAGGAACACCTCAATAAATAAGGCAAATGCTAACAACCCTGAAAGTGGAAATCGACAGTAACACAATAATAGTAGGGGACTTTAACGCCCCACTTACACCAATGGACAGATTATCCAAACAGAAAATAAATAAGGAAACACAAGCTTTAAATGACACAATAGGTCAGATACATTTAATTGACATTTATAGAACATTCCACATGAAAGTGGCAGAATACACTTTCTTCCCAAGTGCACACAGAACATTCTCCAGGATAGATCACATCTTGGGTCACAATTCAAGCCTCGGAAAATTTAAGAAAACTGAAATCGTATCAAGCATCTTTTCTGACCACGTGATGAGACTGGAAATCAATTACAGGGGAAAAAAACTGTAAAAAAACACAAATACATGGAGGCTAAACAGTGCACTACTAAATAACCAAGAGATCACTGAAGAAATCAAAGAAGAAATTAAAAAATACATAGAGACAAATGACAACAAAAACACGATGACCCAAAACCTATGGGATGTAGCAAAAGCAGTTCTAAGAGGGAAGTTTATAGCAATTCAGTCTCACCTCAAGAAACAAGAAAAATCTCAAATAAACCATCTAACCCTACACCTAAAGCAACTAGAGAAAGAAGAACAAAGAAAACCCAAAGTCAGTAGAAGGAAAGAAATCATAAAGATCAGAGCAGAAATAGATGAAACAGAAACGAAGAAAACAATAGCAAAGTTCAATAAAACGAAAATCTGGTTCTTTGAGAAGATAAACAAAATTGATAAACCCTTAGCCAGACTCATCAGGAAAAAAAGGGAGAGGATGCAAATCAATAAAATTAGAAATGAAAAAGGAGAAATCACAACTGACACGGCAGAAATACAAAGGATTATGAGAGACTACTACAAACAACTATATACCAATAAAATGGACAACCATGAATAAATGGACAAATTCTTGGAAAGGTGCAATTTTCCAAGACTGAATCAGGAAGAATTAGAAAATATAAACAGACCTATCACAAGTAATGAAATTGAATCCATAATTAAAAATCTTCCAATAAACAGAAGTCCAGGACCAGATGGCCTCACAGGTGAATTCTATCAAACATTTAGGGAAGAGCTAACAGATTATTCTCAAACTCTTCCAAAAACTGCAGAGGGAGGAACATTCCCAAATTCATTCTACAAAGCCACCACCCTGATACCAAAACCAGAAAAAGGTATCACAAAAAAAGAAAATTATAGACCACTATCACTGATGAACATAGATGCAAAAATCCTGAACAAAATACTAGCAAACAGAGTCCAACAACACATTAAAAGGATCATACACCATGATCAAGTGGGGTTTATCCCAGGGATGTGAGGATTCTTCAATATATGCAAATCAATCAATGTGATACACTATATTAACAAATTGAAGAATAAAAACCACACGATCATCTCAACAGATGCAGAAAAAGCTTTTGACAAAATTCAACACCGATTTATAATAAAAACTCTCCAGAAAATGGGCATAAAGGGAACCTACCTCAACATAATAAAGGCCATATATGACAGACCCACAGAAAGCATCATAATCAATGGTGAAAAACTGAAAGCATTTCCTCTAAGATCAGGAACAAGACAAGGATGTCCACTCTTGCCACTCCTCTTCAACATAGTTTTGGAAGTCCTAGCCACGGCAATCAGAGAAGAAAAACAAATAAAAGGCATACAAATTGGAAAAGAAGAAGTAAAACTGTCACTGTTTGCAGATGACATGATACTATACATAGAAAATCCTAGATGCCACCAGAAAACTACTAGAACTAATCGATGAATTTGGTAAGGTTGCAGGATACAAAATTAATGCACAGAAATCTCTAGCAATCCTATACACTAACAATGAAAAATCAGAAAGAGAAATTAAGGAAACAATCCCATTTACCATCACAACAGAAAGAATAAAATACCTGGGATAAACCAACCTAAGGAGGCAAAAGACTTGTCAGAAGACTATAAGACAACGATGAAAGAAATCAAAGATGACACAAAGAGGCGGAGAAATATACCATGTTCTTGGATTGGAAGAATGAATATTGTGAAAATGACTGTACTACCCAAAGCAACCTACAGATTCAATGCAATCCCTATCAAACTACCAACGGCATTCTTCACAGAATTAGAAAAAAAAAATTTTACAATGCGTATGGAAACACAAAAGACCCTGGATAGCCAAAGCAATCTTGAGAAAGAAAAACAGAGCTGGAGGAACCAGGTGCTCTGACTTCAAACTATACTACAAAGCTACAGTAATCAAGACAGTATGGTACTGGCACAAAAACAGAAACATAGATCGATGGTACAGGATAGAAAGCCCAGAGATAAACCCACGCACATATGGTCACCTAATTCATGACAAAGGAGGCAAGAACATACAATGGTGGTTCTTCAATAAGTGGTGCTGGGAAAACTGGACAGCTACATGTAAAAGAATGAAATTAGAACACTCCCTAACACCATACACAAAAATAAACTCCAAATGGATTAAAGACCTAAATGTAAGACCAGACACTATAAAACTCTCAGAGGAAAACACAGGAAGAACACTCTTTGACATAAATCACAGCAAGATCTTTTATGACACACCTTCTAGAGTAATGAAAATAAAAACAAAACTAAACAAATTGGACCTAATTAAACTTCAGAGCTTTTGCACAGCAAAAGAAACCATAAACAAGATGAAAAGACAACCCTCAGAATGGGAGAAAATATTTGCAAATGAAACAATGGACAAAGGATTAATCTCCAAAATATACAAACAGCTCATGGAGCTCAATATCAAAAAAAACAAACAATCCAATTAAAAAATGGGCAGAACACCTAAATAGACATTTCACCAAATAAGACATACAGATGGTCAAGAGGCACATAAAAAGATGCTCAACATCACTAATTATTAAAGAAATGCAAATCAAAATTACGAGGTATCACCTCACGCCGGTCAGAATGGCCATTATCAAAAACTCTAGAATCAATAAATGCTGGAAACGGTGTGGTGAAAAAGGAACCCTCCTGCACTGTTGGTGGGAATGTAAATTGATACAACCACTATGGAGAACAGTATGGAAGTTCCTTAAGAAACTAAAAACAGAACAACCATATGACCCAGCAATCCCACTACTGGGCATATACCCTGAGTAAACCATAATTCAAAAAGAGTCATGTACCACAATGTTCACTGCAGCTCTATTTACAATAGCCAGGACATGGAACCAACCTAAATGTCCATCGACAGAAGAATGGATAAAGAAGATATGGCGCATATATACAATGGAATATTATTCAGCCATAAAAAAACCCCGAAATTATTTGTAGTGAGGTGGACGGACCTAGAGTCTGTCATACAGACTGAAGTCAGAAAGAGAAAAACAAATACTGTATGCTAACACATATATATGAAATCTAAAAAAAAAGGTACTGATGAACCTAATAGCAGGGCAGGAATAAAGACACAGACATAGAGAATGGACTTGAGGACACGGGGGTGGAGGGAGAAGCTGGGGCGAAGTGACAGAGTGGCATGGACATATATACACTACCAAATGTAACACAGATAGCTAGTGGGAAGCAGCCCCATAGCACAAGGAGATCAGCTCGGTGCTCTGTGACCACCTAGAGGGGTGGGATAGGGAGGGTGGGAGGGAGGCTCAAGAGGGAGGGGATATGGGGATATATGTATGTATACAGCTGATTCACTCTGTTGTACAACAGAAACTAACACAGTATTGTGAAGCAATTATACTCCAATAAAGATCTATTAAAAAATTTTAAAATAAAATAAATAAGCCACAAAGATATATTGTACAGCACAGGGAATACAGACAATATTTTATAATTATAAATGGAATATAACTTTTAAAAACTGTGAATCAGTGTGTTGCACACCTGAAACATATAATATTGTACGTCAACTACACTTCAATAAAAAAAATTTTAATTAAAAAAATATATTTATTATTGATTCATTAACATTAGACTCATGGCCAACAGGACCATAACTCATGCCTGGAGGAAGCTTATCTCCAGGAGGCTCATCACAGCCTTCCTGCACTCAGGGATATGGTCAGTTCCCAGCTCTGTGCTGGGAGCCATGTTAAACAGTGAAACTGCTAACAAAAAAACCCACAAAGATGCAAAAAATGTGGCACTGAGTAGACTGAAAAGGACCCTTGCGTCCACCTGAGAGCTGAGACAAGAAGGCAGAGCGGGCTTCCCTAGTGGTGCAATGGTTAAGAATCTGCCTGCCAATGCAGGGGACACGGGTTTGAGCCCTGGTCCGGGAAGATCCCACATGCCGTGGAGCAACTAAGCCCGTGTGCCACAACTACTGAGCCCGGGTGCCACAACTACTGAAGCCCGCGCGCCTAGAGCCCGAGCTCTGCAACAAGAGAAGCCATCGCAATGAGAAGCCCGTGCACCGCAACGAAGAGTAGCCCCCACTCGCCACAACTAGAAAAAGACCACACGCAGCAACGTAGCCAAAAATAAATCAATCAATAAATTTTTTTTAAAAAGACAGAGCGTCGCCCCTCTCCACCTCAGTTAGGAACTCACTCGTCAGATGACTCAAACTTTCCACTGCTGTGTATGCGTCCATATAGGGCTCTGAAAGCACCTCGAGTATTGATTTTCGGGTTACAAACAAGTTTTAGTGAGTGGGTGAATTTGCAAATACAGAATCCATAATGAGGATCCACTGTATCTGTCTCTACACGATGCTGGTTGTGCTAGTCCCGAAACTGCTGGATTTCATAAAGCTTCAACGGGCTATAGACCAAAGGCAGGGGTATGGGGGGAGACCCCCAAAACATCTAGATCCAGTTGTTTGGCTTGGTAGCTCTGATGACAGATAAGTAGGACCACCACATCTGGCCCCAGAGGGGACCTAGTGCCCCTCCCAACTCCCAACTCAATAAGGCCAATCACCGTCCTTGGCTTCAAGCCCTGGAGCAGCTCCTTGTGCCCGCACTGCTTGGGCCAAGCGCTGGCCACCAGGGCAGGGAATTCTCATTTGCCACCCAACACGCCTCCTTCTAAAGGTTCCTCAAGGGTTTCCTTCAGGAGGGAAGACAGGCCAGTATCTGCGATCTGGAACTGATTCCCTACCCAAGGAGTTGGCTTTGAAGGGTTCAGGGAAATCCCAGACTTGTATGTACAATTTCACATGTATGAGCTCATCTGCATCCTTCACGCTGATCATACCTAACTCCCGTCAGCTCCTCAAAGGGACGACAGCCAGCACCGGGTTAAGAACACAGATTAACATGGGGCGGTAACCAGGCGCTCCTGCACCACCACCGGCAGGAATCGTTGAGCCTCGCCTGGGTCATTCAGTGATCCCACCCAAACCAATGACGTGAGCTCCCGCCACCACCCCCCCAGGGGTCCAAGCGAGGCTATGAGGTTACAGGGCAAACGGCAGCATCACCCCACAGGGCCCCAGAGCAGACAACGCTTTACCAGCCGAAAAACGTGGATGTCTTGGTTTCTGGTCACCAGATGTGCATTCTTTGCTGTGCATGTAGCTGTCTCCAGCTTGTCCCCCGTCAGCATCCAAACCTGAAATTACCGCATGGAAGGGGTCCCCTTGGTTAGCGTTTGAGGCTAGCCTGTCGCCTGTGTCAGCCGAGTTTCCAAACACATCGAGCTGAACTTGATACGTTCCATTTACCTCCTTGAGGCCTACACTGTCCCCAACGAACCACAGGAAAGGCCCCAGTTCAAGGGCTTCAAGACCTTGGGCGTCTGCCGCTGGTGGTAGCAAAAGCTGGTGTGGCACTTTTGAAAAACTGGCCACATGCTGCAGTAGACGTCGTGAAGCTCAGCCTCTGCCCTCCTAATCCCCGTTCCGGAAACTTTTCTTAAAGCAATAAATAATCTCAAAGAAGGGGAAGGCTGTATGGACGAGGGGTCACTTCCATGTCCCACAGGAAACACTGATTTGTCACGTTCCACAGGGTCTTTCTACGCGGCCGGATGCCCCCGAGCAATCTCAGGGGGCTGAACCCTGACTAAAACGCCGACAGTAAACGTGCCAGGTCCTTCCTCGCCTCACAACTGAGCACTGTGCGCCTCAGTGTGGCGGGCTCAGAGAGGGTAGGTGACTTGCCCAAAGCCACAGAGCTAGTTCCTGTCCCGACCAGGCCCAGAACCCAGGTCTTCAGAGTCTAAACGGATGTGCTTCCTACCCTGCTGATTCACCCAGTAACCCTCTGCTCCCTCTGCTCCCAGTGGGGAAGTGGGGTGGGGGCCTTAGAGTCATCGGACAAAGGATATCTTGGCAGCAGGGGAAGCGCAGGAAAGAAAATAACCACAAAGGTTCCCCGAGTGTTCACCGTGCCGGGCACCTGTTAAGTGCTGTGCGTTGTTCCTTCACAGTAACTTTATGAGGTGGGAAACGGAGGCCCAGGCCTCATCCGTCCTGCTGACATCGCCCCGCTCAGCTCACGGGCACTCGTGCCAGATGCGGGCCCAAGGACGCAGCCCAGAGCTGCTCTGGGCAGAGGCAGGCAGCTTAACCTACGTATTTTCAGGAGCTTCTAGCCCATGAGTTTGCTAATCCCTTGCTTGGGTCCGCTGAGATGGAGCCCGCTCCCCAGACGCCCTCTACTGGCGTCTCCGGATTAAACTACCAGATATGTACTTTTTGGCCCCAAACAAGAATGTAAATACGGCAGTTCACTGGGGCAGATGGTCACTCTGTTGGGTGGTCATTCAGTTACCCAGACCAAAAGACAGATTGGCTGGCTGGCCGGACACTCAACAAGAATATAACAAACACCGCAAATGCGCGGGACACAGCTGGTCCTGAGAGCTAAGGAGATGCTCTCGGTCCTGTCTCCATGGAGCCCGGCATGCAGAGGGGAAGCCGGCAGCAAAAGTGGACACGCAAGACGTCTTCCACAGCTGTCAAGGATGGGAGGGCTACAGGTCACTGTCCGAGCCCGGTTCCCTGTCACTGTTTCCATCCTCGGCCCCGCCTCCCCCCATCTCTAATTTTCACCCTCCGCTGACGGGACCACTGGTCTAAGTCTGGAATTCACTGCCATGTGGCAACCTATTTCAGCAGTGGGTCCAGGCAGGCTCACCCTACCTTGATGCCGGCATTCCTCAGGGTCTCCAGGGTGGGCCTCACGTCCGCCTGGAGCTGGTCCTCCACCCCTGTCAGGCACAGCAGCTCCATCTCCATCTCCAGGCTCTCGATCACTGTGGCCACTTTGAGGGAACGGTCGTGCACACTCAGCTTGGCCTGGACATAGCGGGCCTGGGACACACCAGGGGACACTGTCACCACTTAGGATGGAGAGGTGCAAGGCGGACCAACTGGCAGTGGGAGCGTCTCATCCCCCACACAGGGCAGGGACCCCAGCACCTGGGTGAACCTCAAAGGGGTGAAACTGAGACCTCCAGCCTCCTTCCCAGTTCATCAGTCCAGACGCTGGAACTGGACAGACCGGAGCTCCACCCTTTGCTCTACACTCACCTGCTGTGCAACTTCTAGCAGGTCACTTAACTTCTCTGAGCCTCAATTGTTTTCCTCCCCGAAGAGGCAATAACGGCCCCAACTTCACTGGGTTTTTACAAGGATTAGTACAACTCGAGACCTCAAAAGACGGTAGATTCTCCCCACACAGCATATGCTCTGTAACCAAGAACCCTTGACCACCAGGTTGTCTAAAGACAAAGTCTTACTTCCAAAGACCATCGACCCAACCCTTCTGTTTACCCCTCTTTACAGTGTTAACAAAGATACAGCAGTCACAAAGCATATGCCTTTAAAACTGAAAGAAAGGTAGAATTTTATCAGGGCTAGAACTCTCGTTAAATAAAACTTTACAGAGAACTCAAGCACATAAAAGTGACAGACCCGAGCACAGTTTCTCTGGGTGGAGCAGGACAAGGGCCGCAGAAGCCTTTCCCCCAACCTGGTCTCTCTCCCCTTCAGTCACGTGTAAAGACATTCATTCAGCTTTGTGCCAGGACTGGGGGTACAACAAGGACCCTCCCCCTCAAGGAACACACAGTCCATGGGATGAGATGACAATTAACAAGACATATTTATACTGGAAGCCTTGGCAGTGAAAGTCAATGATCGAGTTCAAATCCAACATTTTTTACAGCTTAAAAAAATCAGGGCTTCAAGAAGGTTTACAGTTTCAAATTTGAAGGTTTCATTTCATATTTTTCAGAAGGTTTATAATGACTATCATAAGTGTTGGGGTACAAGGGCAAACCAAACTGATAAAGTCTCTGCTCTCAAAAAGATTTTATTCCAGAAAGAAGCTATCAAAAAGAATGGCTTCCCTAGTGGCGCAGTGGTTTAGAGTCCGCCTGCCGATGCAGGGGCCATGGGTCCGTGCCCCGGTCCGGGAAGATCCCACATGCCGCGGAGCGGCTGAGCCCGTGACCCATGGCCGCTGAGCCTGTGTGTCCGGAGCCTGTGCCCCACAACGGGAGAGGCCACAACAGTGAGAGGCCCGCATACCGCAAAAAAAAAAAAAAAAAAAAGAATGTGAAAATACGTACATAAAGTCATTACAGCTGGTGATAAATGCAGTGAAGAAAGTTCAACAGGGTGACAACGGGGAGTGATGAGGCGGGGCTGCTTTAGATGGGGGATCCAGGAAGACTTCTCAGAGGAGGCGGCATTTGAGCTGAGACCCAAAGGAAGTGAGGGAGGGGGGCCTTGGAACTCTGTGAGGGAGGACAGTACTAGGCAGAGAGAAGAACCTGGTGTGCTCAGAAATGACGTCAGTCTGGCCAGAGCAGAATGGGGTGGGGGGAAGATGGGGAGGTGAGTGGGGCTAAAAAGTAAAAGGAAAGCCACAGAACCACTGACCTCAAAGTCTTGATACTGCTCCTCTGCTAGAGATTTCTTCGCCACCACAAGCACCCGCAGCCCTTCCCGGGCCATGTTTCCACACTGAAAAGCAAACCCTGGTCAGTGGAGAGCCCCACTAGGGGCTCTGTGTCCCGGACTCTCTCTGGGGAGGGCTGGAGGCTGAAGTGGATGCCCCTCCCGAGGGGACAGTGCAATGGTAAATCAGAACGCTGCTTTCCCCTGAAGCAGTCTCTCTCAGCAAACCTTCCAAAGGGGTCTCAAAATTTAAGTCAATGCAGTAAGATCTCAGAGACTAATCTGGATTTCAGGCTCGTTGGAAAAACTGAACCTTTGACAAGAGCACTTTCCCAAATGACCACAGCCAGTGATACTGAAAGGCGGCTGTTTCCACACGGTCCCACGAAACATAGCTGTCAGGTGAAGAATATTCCAACACGTTCAACGCACAAAGTGTGATGCTGTCAGGAAACACATCCCGGCCCGTTTCATTCACCTGAGTTACCTGCCTGGCCCCTGTCGGCATTTGGGTTAGTTACTCACTAATTGGAAATATGATATTACTGAACATAAAATGTGAATTCTGTGCCTGGAGATGGGAGATGAAACAGAAACGGCCTGACAGACTGGAGAGTTCCTTCCCTCCCTGCTGCAGCCAATTCCCACGTCACAATCCGGGACAAGGCGGCCTGTGACGGGGCCCCACGATGCCCGCCTCCTGGTAGCCACACCCTTGTATGTTCACCTGCCCTGAGTGTGCACTGGACCCAGTGCCTTGTTCCCAACAGACAGAATGTGGCAAAGTGAGGGGAGGTCGTTTCCAAGAAGGTCACTTCTCTCTGTTTCATCTCTCTGTTTCACTTCTCTCTGTTTCATCCACATGGCAAGGAACGTGGCTGCCTCCGGCCTAGAGGCACTGAGGAGCTGAATCCTGCCCATGACCACTTCCCAGTGGGCTGGGAAGGGGGTCCCGCCCCAGCTGAGCCTTCAGATGAGACCCCAGCCTCGGGTGACCCCTTGACCAAAGCCGACGAGACCCTGAGCTGAGGACCCAGCCAAGCTGTGCCTGGATCGCTGATTCGCAGAAACTGTAAGAAATTACACGCGTCCTCCTAAGCTGCTAAGTTTGGGGGTGATTTGTTACACAGCCCCAGAAAACGCATGCAGGGACCCACCTCACTATTCCATGCAAGGGACAGACTCCAGGATACGCATCCGAGGCCCCGTTTCCACACCCCACGTCACGCTTACCTCTTCCTCCAGCCAGTCGTTGTACTGCACGATGCCAGCCATGACGACATCCGCTCCCTTCATGTAAAACGTAATCTCCCCAGTCGATTCATCCTAGAGGGAGGGCCGGGAGGAATGAACACCCAAGAGGAACACTTGGTTCCGCTCCAGTGGCCGCTTCCCACGAGAGATGCTGCACAAAGTGTACTCAGTGGACGCCAGTGTTTTCTCACTTGGCCGAAGATGAAAAGTGAGAGGGGAGCCTCACTTTGGGGCAAAGGCCACAGAAAACAAGAAAACTCAAAGCATTTGGAAAATCATTAAATGATGAAAGCAAGATCAAAAGGATTGAAGAACTCTGTTTTTACAGTCATTACTATTCTAACGGGAACAGACTGACCCTCACACTGTAAGATAATTTTAAATTTATACGCGGGGCTGCCGGTATTGCCAAAACGTGGTCTACCAGAAAGAGTTGGGAAGTAAGATAATTCTCGAGATCAGGGTTTCTCAGCCTCGGCACTATTAATATCTGGGGCTGGAGAATTCTTTGCCGTGAGGGGGCTGGACTCTGCATTGCACCGTCTCCCGCGGCATCCCTAGCCCACTAGATGCCAGCCGCAACCCCCTTGGTGACAACCAAAATGTCTCCAGACATTAACAAATGTCCCCTGGGGGACACATTGCCTCAGTTGACAGCTACTGCTCTAGACAACGTGGGACCCTTATGTCTACCTGAGGACTTAGCTAGAGAGCAAAGCACCCAGATTTTTCAGTTCACACTGACCAGATTTTCTGGGGAGAGGGTGACATCACAGCACAGACATCAGATGCTTAGACCCGGTACCAGCTCCCAGCTGTGTGCACCTGGACAAGCTACTTCTTTTCTCTAGACCTCAGTTTCCTCCTCTGTAAAACCGGGATCCTGACAACTCTTGCCGTATAGCTTGCTGGGGCTTAAACGAGATCATCTACATAGAGCAGGTAGCAAAGGGCCAACATCCACAGAACATGCTCACCCAGTGTTATTATTCCTGTTGGGGTGACAGTCACTCCTCAAGACCCTCAGCCGCACTGTGTGTAGAAAACAAGGTTTAAGCTGGGGGTCTGAATGGGGGTGGTTTTGCCCCCAGGGGACTTCCGACAATGTCTGGACACGTATTTGATTATCTCAACTGGCAGGTGCTACTGGCATCTAGTGGGTGGAGACCAAGGATGCTGCTAAACGTCCTACAATGCACAGGGCGGTCCCCGCGACAGAGAATCATCCCGCCCCAAATGTCAGTGGTGCTGAGGCTGAGAAACCCTGGCTTTAAGGATGATGATGAAATCGTCAATTCTTATCCCATGACTCTTTCCTCACAGACCTGCATCGCAGGGAGGCTGGAGGCAATGGAGACGGGCAAGGCTAACTGAGCACGGCCATCACCACCTCGTGCCTAAATTCTGCTGCCCCAGGAAGCCCAGAATGCATGCCTGTAAGCTCTTCATTGAATAGGAAATAAATACCCAAGGCCAAATCAGTGGTATAGTTTCATCGACTAAAGTAACTTCCGAAGGCCTCTGATCACGGCCAATCTTTTAGAACAACATGCTTACTCATAAAAGCACCCACAGGCCACGAACAGGCACCTGCACTTTAAAAGCATCAGAACTGCAGGCTGCTGCTTTGATGGACTGCATCTATGCCTGCTTGTGACTCGGGCCAAAGATAGCAGCGGGGTCTGAACATGAAAGCATCTGCGGTTCCTTTTTCCTTTCGCCTTCACCCAAACGCTGCTATGGGAAATACCGTCCCCCTCCCCAGCTTCCTCTACTCCAGAAGGGGCTCAAGAGAACTCGGACATCTTGTCCAATATAAATACTGTGCCGACTGTCTCCTCCCGTTAGTCATTTCCTCCCACCAAGTTCATCACAAGGTTACTTCGTTCCCATATTATGGCAAGATTACGCTCTAAATTTACAGAGATCTGCTGGTTGTGTTGCATTGTTTGGGGGCCTCATCTTTTTCCACTGTGGTCTGACTCTGGCACCTGTTCAAAGGCCTCTTGTATTCAGACAGTGACAAGGGTATGATCTATACCAGTGATCCGACTTCAGCACGCCAAGGGGGAAGGGTGAGGGGAGGGCAGTGGAACATCTTGTAACACAACAAAAACAGAACTGGCGACACAGAGACAAACACGCAAGCCCCGACGAAACCGGCTTCTCTAACCTCGCTGACCTTCTCAGAAGAGAGATTCACAGAAAGACCAGACCTTGCTTGGTGAGGGTAGGAAGATGCCGCACAGAGCCGTCCATGAGCTCACACATGTTTAAGAGGGTTGATGAGCCAGGTGAGAACAAAACTATAACTGTCAACTGTCATTAAACCAGGTTGAGAACCATTTTATAACTGAGGGAAAACTTCCTCACATCAGGTAACTGGGCAGTTACTTTCAAACAACAGACAGAAAAGATGGCCATATCAGAAGAGAGTTTCTCGGCCCCGGCACGATGAACATTTGAGGCTGGAACGTCCTTTGGTATGAGGCTGTCCTGACCTCTATCCACTAGATGCCAGTGGCACCACCCTCTGAGCTGCAACAACCAAAAGTGTCCCCAGATGTGTCCCCGTGTCCCCTGGGGGCAAGATGGCCCCAGGATGAGAGTCACTTCGCGAAAGGAGAACAGTGAGATTTGTGCTAAGTGGAGAGCTAGCTCCACAGCCCTGGGCACTGATTTGCACCCTGCAAAACCAAAGATAGAGAGGGAGACAGGTCAGAAAACAAAAATATTAGCAAAATAATATGCATCACATTAAAGACAGCCTAACAAAGATGGATGTGCCCAGATTCATTGTTAGTAGTGAGAGATGGAAAACAACCTAAGTATCCAAGAAAGGAGTATTTGATTAAGTAATGCTACATTTTTTCAGCAAAACACCGTGCCCACACTAAAATCATAAAAATCATGTTTCAATAATATGAGAACATTTTCCCTATACTTATTATTCAGTGGAGGGGGTGGGAGCTTTAGAAAGCTTTAGGCGGAGTCTGAAGCCAGTTTTATAAAATTGTGTGCGGTTGTTTACACTCATTTATGCTTAGAGAAAAAACTGAAGGGAAATTCCCTGAAAAGGCAAGAGTGGCTGTCTTTGGGTGATGAAAATACAGATGAAAGGTTCTGATCCCCTTCTATACATACTTATCTGTTCCCAATGCTGATTTTTTTTAAAAATATAATCTGGGAAGGGTGGAGCGCTATTGTAAAGTAATGATAGATTTGCCCACCCAACAGTATCCCATACTCCCAGACACAGATCCCGTTCTTGCTGTGGGAAGATAGAGGGGTCACATCTCATAAAATGTGATGCATGTCTGGGAATGATAGCCCTTTGCAACTAAAGGAAGGGTGACGCACTCAGCCCACTTATTCTAGAACGGCTGATATCGGGACTATTTGATGATGATTCAACCCTCAAATGACTCCAGCATAGTCCATGGCCCTAGAACTTGGAAAAATAAAGGCTGGAACAAAATAAAAGCAATTCCATAGTAGATAACGACTCTCATTCCCCAGGAAACACCCACCCACAGGATTCATGTGGCTGCTTCCAGGCCGTGGATGTTCCTGACATCAGACACGCACTCAAGATACGGTTGAAAAGCCACGGGGCAGGCTAGGTGCAGACCAGTGGGAAAAGCAGCAGCTGCATGGGAAGAAAAGCCCCCATCCCACTCAAAAACTGCCAAGGATATATGTCTGGTGGAGTCTGAAGACTACTGGCACCGGGGACATAAAAATCCCTTAAAATGTGTCGTTTTCAAGGCACATGCGTACTGTGCGGCACTGGGCCATCAGTACTGCAGCTCATGGAGCCGTTTCCAACTCTTACCTGGAGAAACAGCCTCTTCAGTGACTCCCACTCTCCCCACCTCCCGGCGTGTTCACACCCCGGGGTGATCCAGGCCCACCAAGTGGGGGGCTGGACCCAGGGACCTGCTTCTAATAACAGAATAAGGCAAAAGCGAAGGGAGGTCGGTTCTTAGATGACGTGCCTTCTGTCCTGTTCACACTGTCACAGACTCACTTGGGTGAAGCCAGCTGATGTGGGAGCCGGTCTATGGAGAGGCCTGTGGGGCAGTGGATGAGGGTGGCCCCTGGCCAGCAGCTGGTATAGAACTAAAGTCCTCAGCCCAACAACTGCAAGGAACTGACTCTTGCTGACAACACTGATTTCACCTGGCAGTGAATCCTGCCCCAGCTGAACCTTGGATGACTGCAGCCTATGAGAGATCCCGAGGCAGAGGGCCCGGCGAGGCTGCACCCGGACTCCTTGGCCCCCAGAAACTGTCAGATAACACTTCCTGTCGTTTTAAGCCATCACATGCGGGATAATCTGTCACAACGCCATACGTAATTAACACACTACCCTCAACATTACTGTGGGTGCTCTGTGAGCTTTCCCACATCCCTCTCATCACACCCAAACTCCCAGGGCCTGGCGATAAAGAACATGACCTGGGAGCCAGACAGCCTGGGGTAGAAGCCCAGCTCCACCTTTTCTAACTATATGAACTTAGGGAGGTTTCTTCTTCTCTCTATACCTCAATTTTCTCCTCTGTTAAATGCCAACTGCAATGGTATTATGAGAATTACATGAGTTGTTTTATGCAAATCATTTACAACAGTGACTAGCACCCAATAAGCACCATTTAAATGTTACCTCTGTTATTATTATTGTTCCTAACTCTGTTCCTATTACTAATGCTGCTAGTACTATTACTAATTACTCCTATTACTAATTCTATTATTACTAATTTACTACAATAGAATCTACAACTCTGACCCCTAAGGCATGAAACACTTGTGTAGATAGGGCAGAGGGGATCCTCATTTGTTTAAAAAATGAGTCGCATTCCAAAGATTCTCATGATCTGGGGCAGCATTTTCTCCAGCCCAGCCAAACAATGTGAAGAACCTTTGAGAACACCAGGGAACCATCTCAATACCAAAACAGGACTGGGACCAAAGCAATCTGCAATTTTTAAAGCTCCTATGGTTAATTCTGATGATCAGCCAGGTTTTGTTTGTTTGTTTGTTTAGATCTCATTTTATTTATTTTTGGCCATGCTGGGTCTTCGTTGCTGCGCTCAGGCTTTCTCTAGTTGCGGCGAGCGGGGGCTACTCTTCGCTGCCGTACATGCGCAGGCTTCTCATTGTGGTGGCTTCTCTTGTTGCGGAGCACGGGTTCTAGGCACGCTGGCTTCAGTAGTTGTGGCATGCTGGCTTCAGTAATTGTGGCACAGGGCTCAGCAGTTGTGGCACATGGGCTTAGTTGCCCTGCGGCATGTGGGATCTTCCCGGACCAGGGCTCAAACCTGTGTCCCCTACATTGGCAGGCAGTTTCTTATCCACTGTGCCACCAGGGAAGTCCCTATCAGCCAGGTTTAAGAACTACTGAGCAGAGTGGCTTATGAACACAGGGCTTCCAGGCTTCCCAGAATGGAAAGTGTGAGTAAAAGAGCAAATAGGAAAACAAGGTATTAATTCAGATGGGCAAGATTTTAAAAGTCCGACACTATCAAGCGTTGGTGAGGATGCAGAAAAACAGTGGGACTAAGATTAGTATAAGCACTTTGGAGAAGAAGTTGAAAAAACCTGGTAAAGTTAAAGATGTATATATTCTACCACCCAGCAAGTCCACCTCTGGGTGTAGTCCACAGAAAAACACGGACATATGTACAGTGGAGACTGCAGCAGACAAGGCTACACATGGCAGTGGTCTTTCTATCGGCAAAAAAAGCGGCAATGACCTAAACGTGCATCAAGAGGGAACGGCAACAGACGGAAGGAACTGAGGTATATTTGCACAATGCGATACAACAAGTCAGCTAAGAGAAACAGAGTGGGATTACGTGCATCAACCTAAATAAAGCTTTTTGTAAAATGTTAAACAAAAATTAGTATGTGGAATAATAATATATATACTACAATGACACTTTATAGAGAGAATAAAAACATGAATACCATAATACATATTATTTATACCCAGTGTGTCTGATAATAGTATTTTAAAATTCATAGGAGTGATAAACCTGGGGTAGGACTGAAGATGAAGCACATCTAGAAAGGACAGATGGGATTTCAATTGAATGCACAATGTTTTCTTTAAAAAAATTTTTTAACTATAATACATGCAAAAGTGTGGATCAATACATAAACATAAATTTGAGCAAACGAACTCAAACACAAAAGGGTATCTACTGTACAGTTTCCTTTATATAAAGTTCAAAAAGAGACAAAATCAGTCAGTGGTAGAAATAGGACAGTGGTTATATCCTTGTGGGAAGGAAGGATGCAGTAACCAGAAAGGGCTACGAGGGAGCTGCTGGGGTGATGGTGGGAGGGATTCTGTTCCTTGCTCGGGATGCGAGTGACACTGTGTTTATTACTTTGTTAACACTTGAGCTGTACGCTCCTGAGGTTTGCACTTTTCTCTTTGTATGCTGTACTTCAATAAAGGCTTCAAAAAATATAAAAAGAAAATCTGAAATATTAATGCCAAAATGACGATGTTGAGTGATCACGACACTTTTTTCCAATAACTTTTGGGACTGTATGAATGAAAAATCATCGAAAATGTCTAATTACAAGGGTATCAAGACTATTCAGTGGGAAAACAATAGTCTCTGCAGCAAACGGTGCTGGGACAACTCTCCATCCACACACAAAAGAATGACGTTAAAACCCCTAACTCACACCGTATATGAAAATAACTCAAAATGGATCAATGATCTAAAGAGATAAAACTACAAAAACTTTTAAAAGAAAACATAGGGGTAAATTTTCATGACCTTAGGTTTAGCAATGGACTCTCAGATATGACACCAAAGTCAAGAGCAACAGAGGAAAAAAATAAATTGGACTTCATCAAAATTAGTAACTTCTGTGCATCCAAAGAATTTTATCAAGAAAGCAAAAAGACAAGCTACAGAATGAAAGAAAATATTTGTATATCATATCTCTGATAAGGGTCTAGTATCCAGACTACGTAAAGAACTCTTACAACACAACAATAAAAGACTACCCACTTCAAAAGTGGGCAAACGACGTGAACAGACATGTCTCCAAGGAAGGATACAAGTGGTCAGTAAGTATATGAGAAGATGCTCAACATCATTAGCTATCAGGAAAACGCAAATCAAAACCACAATGAAATACCACTTCACAGCAACTAGGATGGCTACAATGAAAAAAAAAAAAAAGCGAAATAACAAGCACTGATGAGGATATGGAGAAACCAGAAGCTTCATACACTGCTGGTAGAATGTATCGGGCTGGCCAAGAAGTTTGTTCAGGTCTTTCTGTAACATCTTACAGAAACACCTGAACGAACTTTTTGGCCAACCCTATAAATGGTGCAGCATTTTGTAGAAAAGTTTGGCGACTCCTCATAAAGTTAAAAGATAGAATTATCCAGCAACTGGGAAACGGACCCAGCAATTCCACTCCTAGGTATCTACTCAAAAGAACTGAAAACAGGGCTTCCCTGGTGGCGCAGTGGTTGAGAGTCCGCCTGCCGATGCAGGGGACATGGGATCGTGCCCCGGTCTGGGAAGATCCCACATGCCGCAGAGCGGCTGGGCCCGTGAGCCATGGCCGCTGAGCCTGCGCGTCCGGAGCCTGTGCTCCACAACGGGAGAGGCCGCAACAGGGAGAGGCCCGCGTACCGCAAAAAAACCCAAAAAACTGAAAACAGATGCTCAAATCCTTATACACGAATGTTCATAGCAACACTATTCACAATAGCCAAAAGGTGGAAACAACCCAAATGTCCACTGATGGATGAATGGATAATCAACATGAAATACTACTCAGTCATAAAAAGGAATGAAGTATGTATATATGCTACAACATGGATGAATCTCTAAAACATTATGCTAAGTGAAAGGAGCCAGATACAGAAGGTCAAATATTGTATAGTCCCATTTATATGAAATACCCAGAATAGGTAAATCCTAGAGACAGAAAGGAGACGGGAGGTTTCCAGGGCCTACGGGGAAGAAGGTATGGAGAGTGACCGCTTAATGGATACAAGGTTCCCTTTGGCAGTGATGCCAATGTTTCAAAACTTGAGGAAAGTGGTGGATGCAAGACACTGTGAATGTACTAAATGCCAACGAATTACACATTTAAATGATTAATTTATGTCATGTGAATGTCACCTCAATAGAAAATAACATTTAATTAAACGAAAGAGTATACAGTGAGAAATGTATTATTACCAAGAAATGCTCAATCTACACTCATTAGACCTTTCACTCTGGAAGTGGGTTAACCAAAAGCTGAGCAGCTATCCGAGATCTGTCCAACTGATGAACTAATTCTCTTTCTTCTGAGGGAATTAAATCCTCTTGTTAGTCTGAACGACAGGCAATAATACAATAAAGAAAGGGGTAAGAAAGAATGTCCAGCCACAGGGACATACACAGCAGACTTAGGCAGGTTTGGGTTTTTTTTTTAACCATTTTAAATTATAAATGAACTCACCCTCACGATGATGCCCATGCGTTTGCTTTCGTAGGTGAAAGGGAAGATCTGCAAGATGGTGAAGTTCAGGATCTGGTCACCAGGGGTCCTCAGCTGCATGGAAGACTGGTCCCGGCCCACCAGTGTTAAGCCCACACTTTCGGTCCACTGCACCAGGGCCACCTAAATGTGACAAGGGTCGAAGGTCAGATACACAGCCGAGGATCCTGGTTCACAGGTCAAGCAAATGAACATAAAGGTGGACGGGGGAGCAAAGACAGGTGAGGCTGAGCAGGGCCTGCATCCCTGGGGGAGGTCATGCTGGCCGGTGACAGCCCCGCCCCCGCCCCTCTAGGCCTGCGGGGGCTCCGCGCTCAGAGCTGCCGTCTCTCCTGGGCCCTAAAGCAGGCCACGCGCCAGAGCTGTGGCAGAGAGAACCGCACACGCTCAAGGATCAGCACAACCAGAGATCACGTCTGGAAGGAGCTGCACCAGGCCAACCACACACATGGGGAAGCCAGGAGCACGACGCCGGGGTGGGGCGACTCACCTCCAGGCTCCCTGTTAAACTCACACACACTCAACCAGGAGGGGATCGACAGCAGTGCTCGACTGGGCAGCTCTGCCCCCCAAGGGGCACATGGCAACGTCTGGGGACAGTTTTGGCTTCACAGCTGAGAAGGGGGTGGATATTTTCTACTGACATCTCGTGGGTGGAGGCCAGGGATTCTGCTAAACATCCTACAACACACAGGACAGCCCCCATGACAAAGAATCACCCCACCCCACATGGCAGGCAGTACTGACGGGGGAGAACGCTGGTCTGTACAGATGAGGAAACTGAGGCTTGCGGAAGCTCATTAAGTTGCCTGAGGTGATGCTCCGGGGCAACGGCCGGCTAGGCAGGAACCTGGATCTACCTGGTGCACAGCCAAACCCTCCACCACCCGCTACACTTCCTAGGACCACGGTTCTGTCACCAGCTGGAATCTTCTCACAGCCCGAGCAAGGTTTGCTTCACTTCCAGTCAAAGGCATGGAGGATGCAAATTCCAAGACAGGGGCCAGACCAGTGGGAACTGCGGCAGGCAGGAGCCAGTGCCCCCTCTGAAGGAGGCTGCCCCGCGGGAATGCGGACCCAGGGTGGCCAGAGCTTCCAGTTTCTCAAGAAAAACCAGAAATCTGACCTTGTCCCTGAGATCTCTAACTTTTCAATGTGAGCCACTAAGCTGCACGTTTTAAACGCCCATGAAGAAAATAAAACACGTCTACAGATGAATCTGGTCTGGGGTCTTCAGGGAAAGAAGGAAATAGGAGTGGAAAAGGCGGGGACAGAAGGGGGAGCTGGGGAGGGGAGACCACCAAGCCCTCACCGCCACTGCCACAGGAAGGGGGCTGCGCCATGGGGTGGGGGGGCGGGAGACAGGGGTAAGTACGAAGAGCCTACAGCGTACGAACCACAAGGTCATCGTGTTTACATGTCAGCACAGCCCATGGAGGCAGGAAGTACCAAGCAGCTCTACCCGACGGACGAAGAAACAGAGTCAGAGAGGCCAGGCGAGCTGCTCTCGGCGGGCAGCTACCACGGGCTGAGATGAGATCGAATCCTGTGCCTAGCTGACCCAAGCAGCCCAAGGCAAAGTGCCAATCCCGGGCCATCCAAATGCCTGTTCTCTAAACACAGGCGCACACACATCACTGCATCCTTAGTGGGCGTGCCCGGTCACCCGACTCACTGTCACCGTTAGAAAGTTGGCGGGGGGCATGGTAGGCATAGTAACAGCCCCCAAAGGTGCCCACCTCCTTATCTGCACTGACCTCCACTTCCAAAAGAAAGGGCTAATCAAGTTTGGTTTTGTTTGTTTGTTTTGCTACTAACCTGCATAAGTCTTTGGAAACTCATTCATATAGTCGTTTCATCTAATCACTCTGAATTTCAATATGGCCTGTCCTATCTGCTAACAATCTTCTTTCCAAGTTTAAAATGAACAAATCAGTAAACACTGATATAAATTTAAAAATCCCATCCATATAAATATTAAAAACTTTGGGTACATGCACTAAAACGCTTATAGGATGATACACATGAAGAGAAATTACTTCACTCTTCTCTCTATATACTACTGAAATATTTTAGTGTGTACACGCACTTCTTTTATTTATTTATTTTGCGGTACGCGGGCCTCTCACTGTCGTGGCCTCTCCCGTTGCGGAGCACGAACCCGCGTCCCCTGCATCGGCAGGCGGACTCTCAACCGCTGCGCCACCAGGGAAGTCCCATCTTTTATTTTTAATATTTTTAATTTTAATTAAGTAAATAAATATCCCAACACAATACGAGATTATTACAAATATGTAGCTTGACTAAATTTACATCCTCCTCTACATACCAGTTTAGTAACAAAGAAAAAGGAAATTCTTCTTCGGATGCTTTCCAACACGACTGCTAGGGAAAAGAGTTTTTCATCCTTGCTTTTAAACAGCTGTTGTTTCACCCCTTAAAAACGTATTTAATTGCTCTGAAAAGATGTGAAGAGTCTGTAATACTGGGCTTCAAGGAGATACACTAATTCCCCCAAAGCCTGTTCTTAACTTCAATCAAGAAAGGATCTGAAACTCCAGAACGGGAAGTGGCTTTCAGGGCCGTAGAGGCAGTTCTGGCCTTGGCCAGCCTGGGTCTCCCTGCTGCAGACCCCACAGGACTGTGTTGGAGGGGAAGTTGAACCATGAATCTGAAATGATCAACAGTGACAAGTGTTCCCGGGGAAGCATGAATTACAGCTGAATGGAAACATCTTCTAACCATGCTTTCTTCTACAGCAAACCCCTCGAGGGAGTTAAGGAACCTACTTTGTGCTGGTTGCCCCATCTCCCATCTCCCACCCCTTGGGTCCAAGGTCCTAATCAAAACCTCACAAGTCCTCTTGGGGGCTGATTCCAACAGGATATGAGCCCTGCAGGGAGGCCTTTCTTTCTCACCTTACACTCCCTTATTCCGACTTTAACATTAAGTCAGCTTTAATTTAAAGCTGCTTTCTACCAGAACATATAAAATCCCCCAGGTCCTACTGAGAAGAGAGCAGCTTAGAAATGGGGAGCTCACTAACCCTTCTCCACAGCAGCGGGGACAAACATTTCAGCGGTCAGGTGGGCAACTCCATCCCTTCCTGAAACAAGATGATGTAAATGAGGCTGCTTCTGCTAGAGGGTCTGAGCTTCAATTCAAAAGAATCATCCTGTATTGCCAAATCAGAAAGGATTTCAGGGTCTTTTTTTTTTCTTACGGCTGCACTACACCGCAGGTGGGATCTTAGTTCCCCGACCAGGGATCAAGCCCGCACCCCCCTGTAGTGGAAGCGTGGAGTCTTAACCACTGGACCGCCAGGGAAGTCCCCAATCTCAGGGTCTTGAGTCTCGCTGTCCTTAACAGCCGGAGCTGGGGTCTCAGGGGGCCTCGGGTCAGACTACCCGGAGGTCAGAAGAGCAGAAAAAGAAACCTCGTAAAAGGTAAATGAATGAACAAATAAATGAGAGGCAGAAGCAAATGCTAGAGACCAAGAAAGGGCCGGAGCGGGGGATCTGGGCTCCACGAGTCAGCTGTGCGTCTGGTTTGGGTCAGGAAATTAAAAAAGGAGCCTCCTACTCCGCCCTTCCGCCTCCAAAAAAAAAAAAAAGCCCATCTGAAGAATTCTTGTCAGAGCTGTCCATGAAAGGGCTTTTTCATCATTTGTTGGTCAGCAATAAACCACCTGTGACAAGCTTTAATAATCTTCTCTTTGTACCTGGGAATGTGTGCTTGGGAATTATGCCAGACAGGCTAAAGAGCCTTGAATTCCTGTCAAAAGCAGGATGCATATGAAATACAAGAACATGCATGAATCTGCTATCAGATTAAAACGGTTCTTTGGGGGCATTCAATCAGATAAACACCCAGGATTACAAAGAATGGCCAGTCTGCCCGAAGCCAGGCCTCTCAAGCTTATAAACACCCACAGACCTAGGTATTCTTTACTTTATTAAGAAATAGGTTCCAAAATGGGCCACATGGTGGTTTGCAGGTTTGAATGCCAACAGGAGCAGGGCAGGCAGCGGACCGGGGCAGGGCCGGCCACCTAGGGACAGGGCTTGGGGGAGGGGGCTAACTGCTGCCAGGTCGAAACTAGGCCCAGTCTTTCCAGATCTGATCTTTCTCAGGAGAAGCTGATTTTTATAGAACACTGAGTGATTTTTAAATATTGCTGCTTTTCTTTTAAACACAGCATGGAGCAAACAAAAAACAGCCTGCTACATTTTTTTTGTTTGTTTGTTTGTTTGTTTTGCAGTACGCGGGCCTCTCACTGTTGTGGCCTCTCCCGTTGCAGAGCACAGGCTCCGGACGCGCAGGCTCAGCGGCCACGGCTCACGGGCCCAGCCGCTCCGCGGCATGTGGGATCCTCCCGGACCGGGGCACGAACCCGCGTCCCCTGCATCGGCAGGCGGACTCCCAACCACTGCGCCACCAGGGAAGCCCCAGCCTGCTACTTTTAAGCATCAGTGGACAAGGGGGTAGAATAAAAGGCCACTCCCTGATCCGAATTTCCTGATCCTATACTTGAAATTCAGCCTCTTGGGACTTAACTCTGCTAAAAACAAGTATTTGAAAAGGAAGAATGGCATCATCTCCATAAAAATTTAGCCACTTAGAAACGACTATTTACTTAAGTCCATTCTGGCCCAATACTAATGTGATATGGGACAGGACTTCTGCATGTATGGCCGCGGATGAGCTAATACCAAGGAAGGCTCATTTGACAGTTTTCTACAGTGCCCCCAAAATCCCATAGTCCTGCCTGACACAGGACCCCTATCTTCTGAGCAACCAGAATCTTCTTTCAAAATTCTACCCCAGTGGTTAATACGTAACATTGATGGAGGATTTTTTCCTTAAGTCCCCGACCGCTGTTCTTTGACCTCACCCTCAGGTCCAAGGCCCTGGCAACGTGATGGTAGAGCCCCACCAGCCTCCTAAATCTCTCTGGGTCAACACTCCACACCCCATCGTGCACACATCTGAATGCTGGCATTGTCTGAAGCCTGGAGCTGAGGCTCAGACACGAGGAGGCATTCAGGGGACCGACAGGGATGTGGTTATGGAGGAAAAAGAAACCCCAAGGCTGCAAAGGGACGGGAGATTGCCGGCCCCCCCTCAAGGCCACGGGCTTACCTTTCCCCAACGGTTTTTATCCTCACTCTTTGCAACAGCGTTAAGAAAATGCAACATGAGACAACTGGGACCTTTCATGCATGCTGAGAGATGTACAGAGAGATTGAATGAGCAAGGCTTTCCATCATGACATTATTTATGACAGCCACAAGTGGGGGACCACCTAAATGTTATGCTTGGGAGACAGAGAAAATAATCTGTGGTGTATCTACGCAGCAGAATATAGAGCAGCCACTAAGAATATTCTTACTGTAGATAGTTACCGGAAAGGGATAATGCAAGGGAACAAATCAGGTCATCGAACATACATCGTATATATACAGAAGAGAAATAGGTAGGAAAAACACCAGAACATTTTTGGCTTTTCTTTCCTGTAATTTTTTTTCTTTTTCTATAACAAGCTAATGTTACTCTTATAGTTAGTGCGGGGGGGGGGGGGGGAACTAAAAATAAAATCTGCTTCTAGATTAGCTGTACCTTCACTGTATACCCCTTTTTCTTATATCACCCCTGTCTGCATTACTCCCAGCTTCTGACATTCTAATGGATGCAGGAACGCTCTCCATCTACAGACTCATGTCTGGAGGAGAGACCCACTCGCTCTTCGCCCACGCTCTCACGGCCACTTGCAAGGGGGCCATTTCAAGGTTACTGTGGACTAGCGGAGAAACACATCCTTTTTGGTTTTCCCTTCTAAGGGCCGGATCTTGAAGAGATGGACGGTGAAGGCAAGACACTCAGAAGGTAGGCTTCTGGGGTCTGGCAGAGACGGTTATTATCACCAAGCCCGGAAGCTTTTAGATGAGAAAAGAGGGAAGGGACACACACAAAAGGTGCCACTGAGTTTTGGAGATCCCAGACACAACACTGGCTCAGTGCACGTGTCCCAAGGGGACCGGAGTAGGTTAAAAATAATTGGACACTCTGGAACTTCACCCAGTATCCACCCTGAGCTCCCCAAACGCAAGTGCTTCACTCTCTGCAACACTTGTGAGTTGACAAAGCACTTTCAAGCCATCATGCCATGGGTAGGGACGTGGTCCTGTGGGGTTACGAGCCCCACCTCTGGACATGGGCTGCGGGTTTTAATCTCGCCAGCCGTGTGACCTTGGGAATATTCCTTAGCCAATCTATACCTCATTTGCAAACAGCACGATCACAGTAATTCTGGGTGGTAAGGGATGCCCGTAACGCGGTGCCTGGAACAGAGCAGATAAGCAACAGGTGACCCCTTCTTACCACTGGCAGCATCACCGCTACCCTCACTGCTCCCTCTCTTCTCTAAGGGCCATGAGCTCCGTGTGATGTATCAGCCCCTCTTTACCTACGAGGAGGCTGAGTGCAGCTTAAAATCACACCGCTAATCGAGTCCGCCCTGGCAGTGACACACGACCCCCAGCTGCACTGCGGGGTAAGGAGGGGTAGTGCGATGCCCCCATCTTTCAGAAAAATTAGTGGAAATGAAGGTCTTGAAATGCCATTGCGAGATGACAGAACACACAGCAACCCAACATTTTAGCAAAACTCAGCTGACGTCCCACACAGCGACACCACACACACGGACATGCAAGGTGCAAAACTTTATCTATAATTTACAATTGTGCTCTTAAATTTTTTAAATAGGTTAATAATTAAAGGGTGAGGAAAATTCTAACGTATGCAAAGAATTATCTCTGCAAAGGTACTCAGATATTGAGAACAGTGGGCAGCTCGGAGGCAGAGGTCAGGGGAGGGGCCCTGTGTAGAGACTGTGAGAAAGGAGGGGGCGGGGTGCCTCAGGGGAAGATGGAGATAGACTTCTCGCACTGCGCCCTGAGCAGGGCTGGCCACACAGAACATCCTACACATTACCCAGAACTTGTAACTAAGGGCTCTGAAATCACTGAGTTACTCAAGGCACAGCCACATACAGCAGGCCACTTTCATTCACACTCACACACACGCACACACACCCATGCACATCCACACGCCACACACGCTCAAACAGCAGTCGTGCACACATCACGTGCACGTGTTCACACCCACACTCGTGCACATATGTACAGGTGCCCACATGCGCGCACACACGTACACGCATGCACACATAAACCCTACAGGACCATGAAAACCATCTGGCTTTCTCAAGGATGTGACTTAACCCACTTCACCCTCCTTCCCTCCTTGTACTATAGTGTGATTCTGTACCAGAGAAACATACAACTGTAATTCTACATATATGCCCACATTTAGGAAGAATCTGGGCAGCTCTACACCCGAACACAAACAGTGGTTATCACTACCTAGTGAAAATTACAGGTTATGTTTATCAACTTCTTTAGACAAATGAACGAGTCCCTGGGTGGATTCTATCTGCTCGGAGGAGAGCACTTCCTTGACCACTCACGCCAAGAAGGACACGTTAAGAGTTGTATCACAGTGACCCCCCCCTCCACTGCACCCCACCTCCAACACTGCCAAATATACTGCAAACGATGGGATGCTGTCAGGGCTGAAGCCTGCTCACCCGAGCATCTTAGGACCACTTCTCTCTGGCCAGATTACATCTGTCTCATTTCCCCTGGGAGTTTACTGTACAGGCGGGGGGTCGGGGGGGTGGGGGCAGTGCCCCCCAGGCTGTAATCAATAGCTGAATACAGACACTTCAAGGCTTCCCAGGCGGAATGTGCGCAGGAAACAAATTTAGGAAATCCTGCTTTCTGTTACAGGAAATGAATCCTCGGCCAACTGGTAGAGATTACTCCAGGAGCTCCAAGGCAAAGAGGATGCTGGCTTCTGTATGTATTCCATCAACTGACCTTGCCCGCACCAGCCAGGTTTTATTGATATAGAATTTCAAAGGTAGGATTCTAGACCCAGCCACTCCTACGTGGAATCCCACAGGGATCTGGAAACAGTACAGCTTTCTGAAAGATTGCACTGGAACTAGATTTAACCTATTTTCTGTCAGACGGTATATTTACATAAACAGATCTATATTTTGAGGTACGCATCTTTTGAAGTAGTTTAAAAGGCTGGTGAGTAAAATATTAACAGTGGTTATACCTTCAGTTAGTAGGACTATGGTTTACTTTTTTTTCTTCTCTACATTTTCATATATTCTATCATAAACATGAAATGACTGTGTAATAAAAATAAATAAATAAAGCTGCGGGGAAAAGGAAACCAAGGAAGTAACAACGACCTCTGTGAAGACACCAAAGACCAAAAGAAAATACCCTTTTTTAAAAAAAAGCAAACTGCTATTCAGAATCTTAGAAAAACAAAACAAATCTGAATCCAAAGGCAATTAATGGACAGCAGAGATGAAGGGCTCTTCTCTTTGACAAAAAGGAGCTGAAAAGCACACAGCGTTCCACGGAAGATTTACCTTCATGGAAAAATCTTTGCACAGCCCTAAAACAAATATATCAAAGCTCAGTGGGAACCAGGGGTGTGGGGCAGGCATTAAGGACCGTCATATATGCATGTCAATAGCCAATCGGAGCCCAGAGGCACAAGTGCTGATGGATCACCAACATTTAATTTAAATTCTACGAAATACCCACAAGCTACTGGTCCCCAGTCCGTAACTACCAAAACTCTGGTCCTTTCTCACATGGACCCTTCAATGGTATCATCCTCCCATTCCGAAACGGAAAGGCAAGATCAAGCAGACGAACCCTGGTTAAGACACAGTGACAAATATGACCAGCTTCCGGTTCCAGGGCACAGTCTCAGTAGGCTCACCCACCCCTATCCCCCACGCCCCCCTTCTCTCTGCACACATTTCCCATCTCAGAATTTGGCCAAGGGTTACCAGATTTTTCACCCCTAAAAAGCCTGGTTCAAATATCAATGGTCAACCGAGGAACTGGGCTTCACAGCTTGAGCTCTTCCACAGACACCAAGCAGATGAGAAGGAGTCGTCTCCCAGGGGACACATTCCATTGCCCCAGAAAAGGAGGAAGAAGAGACTGGGCAGGGAAAGACACACCCAAGTGTCCTGCCATTTCTGATCTTTGGAAAAGATTCTAACTGTGCCACCCTCCCCCCATCTCCGCCCGCACGATCACATCAACCACTGGTTCACGGATATTCTCAGATGAGTCCAGACCTCCAAAACACTTCACGTACCAAAGAAGCCCGTCCCTCCTTCTTAAAATGAACAAAAATCATCATCATCATCATCATCATCATCATCATAACTGGGAGTCCTTGCAACATTGGTGGAAGAGTCAAATGGTTAAAAAAAAAAAAAAAAAAAAATCCCGGGAAGCACTCTGGTAATTTACGTCATGAGCCTTAAACATACTCATTCAGTTTGACCCACAGGATTTACTGACTACATACTAAGGGCCTCACAACACCCTCCTGTGGGTCCCACGTCACAGACACACAGTGGGGATAAGGAACCCGCTCAGGCAACTGTCTCACTCCTGCCGCCCCAAGGGGTGTGAGCTGCCGCCTTGTTTAACGTAGACTCCACAGTGCCTGGCTCATGGGAGGCACTCAAAAATACCTGGTGAATTAATGAACCCCGTCACACCATTTCTAGAAATAGCAAGTGTAAGGATACTCACTGCAAATGTTTATAAACACTGTTGCTCAAAAATAGAAATAACCTAAATTCCAATAATACGAGAACAGTTGAAGATATTAGGGTCCATACCGTAGGCAGTGAATCTGAAAAACTGTGTAATGTTCAAGAAAATTGAGAAACAGGTATGATAAAATATTAGTGAAAAAAGAACAAATATAGGCAAAACCCGTAACCATATTAAAATGCTCATTTTTTTACGAAAAAAATACATGAAAACCTAGTGGAGGGGCTATATAGCAAATGAATAAAAATTAATATTTAGTGGTTTCTGAAAAATGGTTTAGTAAAAGGATTAAGAGTTTGGGCTCTGAAAACAAACTCCCTGGGTTAAAGCCCTGACCCTGCCACTTAGGGGACTGGTGCTGTAACGTAAGTCAGCCACAGAAAACGGCAACTTTACCAGGACGAAACCTGGGAGACACCACCTTAGCCAAGAAACCTAAGTTAACATCTCCGAGACCTAGACACGCCAACATCACGCGTCTCCGGATACCCTGCACCGAGGACAGCGCCAGAAATGCATAACCTGAGTCAACATCATAAGAAAATGTCAGACAAATACAGACTGAGGGACATTCTACAAAACAGATAACCTGTATTCTTCAACAGAGTCAAGGCTGTGACGGTCAAGGAAAGCTGAGGAACTGTTCCAGGTTAATAGAAACGCCAGATGGTCCAGTGGTTATGACCCCGAGCTTCCACTGCAGGGGGACATAGTTTCGACCCCCGGTTGGGGCACTAAGATCCCACATGCTACACGACTTGGCCAAAAAGAAAAATTAAATTTAAAAAATAAAAATAAAAGAGACACCAGAGGCGGTACAACTGAATGTGGTGTGTACCCCTGGACTGGTTACCGATCTGGGGAAAATATTTTTTTCTTTTTTTTGTAAAAGAAAAGTGAGTGGGACAGCTGAGGCAATTTTAATAAGATCTGCAAGTCAGAGAACAGTACTGTATCAACGTTAATTTCCTGATTCTGATAAATGACCTTCTTTTGTAGGGAGATATTTAGGAAAGTATTTTTAGGAAATATTTAGGAATAAAAGGGGATCACGCCTGAAGCTTACTCTTCAAAGGTGAAGAGGAAGCAAAAGCAGAGAAGCGTTCACATTTGAAGAATCTGAGTAAAGTGTTGGTAAAGGGGACTTCTTTGTGTTCATTTTACAACTTTTCCAAAAATCTGAAAGTATTTCAAAATTAAAAAGTCTAAAAAAAAAAAAAATCCAGGGAAGATGTAAAAATGTAATGTACAGCACAGGGAATACAGCCAATATTTTATAATAACTTTATATGGAGTATAATCTCTAAAAATATCAAAGCACTCTGCTGTACTCCTGAAACTAATATAATATTGTAAATCAACTATACTTCAATTAAAAAATAATAAGAGAAAAGAAAAGCCACTATACTTTGAACTCCTAAAAAAACCCAAAAAACTAGGAACTTCAGGCTAAGTATTTAATCTCTCTGTCCTTGACCTTTCTCTTCTGAAAATGGGGATAATCATAGTACCTCTTAGTTGCTGGGAAGATTTAATGAATAATACACAGTACGTCAAATGGGACCTGATGTGTACCAAATACTCAAGGGAAGTTACCTATTGTTATCTTTCATGAGTGAAGTTGAAAATAACCCATTTCCCTCTTTATATTCTTCTGAAATTTCCAAATTTTCCACACTACAAAAAATTGCTTCCATAATCAGAATAAAAGGTTTTTTTTAAGGAAAGAAAAAAGGAAGGAAGACTGGAAAGAAAATAAACAAAATGTTAACAGACTAGTAAAACACGGACTGTGTCTTAACTACACTCAAGTCAGGGGACAAAGGACATGATACCATTTTCATGCTGGGCGAGGGAGTGCTCTGCCTACACCTACACAAAAGGCGTTCCTATCATATGGCACCCTGAGAGAAAAAGCAGTTAGGGGCTTCTTACAGAAAACACTACACAGGCAACTGTATTACCAGGTCCTATGCTCTTGAACACAGAATTACACGAATCCTTTCAGCTTTAGCAAGAGTTGATGCTTAGATACAAAAATATGTGGCTTACTAGACTTCATCAAAATTTAAAACGTCCACGTTTCAAAGGACACCATCAAGAACATAAAAGATGGAATGGGGGCTTCCCTGGTGGTGCAGTGGTTGAGAGTCCGCCTGCCGATGCAGGGGACGCGGGTTCGTGCCCCGGTCCGGGAAGATCCCACATGCCGCGGAGCGGGTGGGCCCGTGAGCCACGGCCGCTGAGCCTGCGCGTCTGGAGCCTGTGCTCCGCAACGGGAGAGGCCACAACAGTGAGAGGCCCGCGTACCGCAAAACAAACAAACAAACAAAGAGATAGAATGGGAGAAAATATTTGGAAATCATATATCTGACAGGAGGCTGTTATCTCAAATACATAAAGAACTCTTACAACTCAATAACAAAAAGACACATAACACAACTAAAAGTGGGCAGAGGGCCTGGATAGACATTTCTCCAAGAAAGATACATAAAGGGGCCAATAAGCACATAAAAAGATGCTCAACGTTATCAACGTTATTAACCTTTGGTATCAGAAACACAAATCAAAACCACGATGAGATTTCACTTCACACTCACTAGATCGGCCAGAATCAAAAGGAGGGACGATGACAAGTGTCGGCTAAGATGCAGAGAAACTGGAGCCCTCATACCTTGCAGGTGGGAATTTAAAACGGCACAGCCACTTCAGAAACAGGGTGGCAGTTTCTCAAAAGGCTAAACATAAATTTAACGTGACCCAGCAATCCCTCTCCTACACGTACACCAAGAGAAATGAACACATATGTCTGCGCAAAAACCTGGACACGTGTTCATAGCACAATAGCCCCCCCAAAGAAAATACACACACACACACACATATATATATATATATATATTATATACATAGAAAATATATCAACAGTCCAAATGTTCATCAACCAAAGACTGGATAAACAAAACACAGTATTATCCCTTCAATGGAATATTGTTCATCCATAAACAGGCATGAAGTATAGACACATGCTACCACATGGATGAATCCTGAAAATACACGCTAAGTGAAAGAAGTGAGACGCCAAATGTATATCTTTCCATTTGTATGAAATGTCCAGAACAGGCAAAGCTACAGAGATAGAAAGTAGGTCAGTGGTTGCCAGGGGCTGGAGGGAGGGAGGGTGGGAGTCTATGGGAATACAGGCACGGAGTGCTTCCTTTTGGGTTGACAAAAGTGTCACAAAAATCGATTCTAAAATCGACTGCGGTAATGGTTGCATAACTCCGTGAATATACTATTTAAAAAAACCACTGACCTGTATGTATCTGTCACACGGGCGATTGTATGGTATGTGTATTATATCCTAATTGAGCTGTTTTTTAAAAAAGGAATGTGGTTTCATGGGACCCGTGCCCCTTATGCGCTGCCCGTCTGAACCACAAACAAGATCTCTCGCTGCTTCCTAACTCAGGATGTATCTCAAGTCCAAGGCTACTCCTTCTAGAGGAAGATCAAGGGCTGCAGGCATTTGCCAGCCTGTTTCCCTAGCGGCCCAGCATCGCCCCGGATCCTGCTGCCCTGACAGGTGGCCCCACCTGGAGCAGGTGGGAAATGGGCAGGGCATCCCGCATGCCGGGGCTTACCTCGTCCGGGCTGGACGCCTGGTACACACGGCAGGAGTCCTCGTACTGCTTCTCCGCCTCGGCCTGGTCGGTGACACCGCTGGACTCGTACACGGGGGTGACGTTGTGGCACAGCGCGATGGCCTTGACGGCTTCGTGCACGCGGGTGCCCATGGTCCGCCGCACCTTGGTGGTGAGCGCGGGGCCCTTCTGAGCAGGCGGGTCCTGGGATTGCTAGGAGAAAAGGAAACCAACGAGGAAGATGACCAGAGACACGGAAGGACCTTGAGAAGGAAGAAGAACGACCCTGCAGAGTCGCTGCTTCTCTTTCAGCTGCTCTAACACACGTCACTCTTGGGGTGTCTCCAGTAACACTGCCATGAGGGCGTGCGAGTCAGGGATCCGGTCATGGGCGTTCAGCCAAAAACAAAAATGCAAAATAAATAGAGGAAAAAAATGACAGCTTGGTGAGTGTGGGTGATGCTACCTGGGAACCTGTGAACGCGCCTTCCTTTGGGTGGTGCTGGGGGCCTCTGACCGAGTGGGGGCCCCATTACACTTCAAGTGATGCGGCTGCTTCAGACCAGGGCGTCCGGACCTCGGCACTGCTGACATTTGAGGGAGATAATTCTCCGTTGGGGCTGGCAGCAGGGGGAGAGTCCTGTGCACAGTGGGATGGCTAGCAGCTTCTCTGGCCTCCATCTACTAGATGCCAGACGCAACCCCCAGTTGCAACAGAACAATACTGTCTTCAGATGTTGCCAATTGCCCATGGAGACCAAAATCATGCCCGGTTTAGAACTGCTGTTTTAAATGGACATTCCTCTCAGTTTAAAATTGAAGACAGGGGACTTCCCTGGTGGCGCAGTGGTTAAGAATCCGCCTGCCAATGCAGGGGACACGGGTTCGATCTCAGGTCCAGGAAGATCCCACATGCCGCGGAGCGACCAAGCCCATGCGCCACAGCTACTGAAGCCCACGCGCCTAGAGCCCGTGCTCCGCAATGAGAAGCCGCCGCAAGGAGAAGCCCGCGCATGGCAACGGAGCAGCCCCCGCCCGCCGCAACTAGAGAGAAAAGCCCACGCGCAGCAACGAAGACCGACCACAGCCAAAAATAAATAAATTTTTTAAGAAAATGAATTCAACAGTATGGATGGGGACTCTAGGGGGTAACGAGCAACCAAGGGCAGGTCCGGGGAGCACATCAGTAACAACCAGAAAGAAGCCTGGCTGGCTGGACACACTGCAAAATGGTACCTAGAAGTCCACTGAGGGTAGATTTTCAAGAGTAAACTTAAATGTACTCAAGCTTTGCCTTCCACACTGGCCATGGACCCTAACTCTTGTCTAAGAAGCAGTTCTGTTGCTTACACAGCCCTCATCCGTTCCTTCATTCATACCTTTCAACACACAGCTTGGCCTCCTAATGGGTTAAGTTGGGGAAAAGGTTTGAGCAACATGGTAGAAAGAGTACTGAAGGCTGAGCAATCTGAGCCTGGTTCTCGGGTGGGTGTGAACAGCTGTGTGACCTTGAGCAAGTGGCATCTGCCCTTTTCCCGCAAATGAGAGGAGTGGGCTAGGGGGTGCTTTTCACCCCACGTGCTGAGTAGAGAAATCCCGAGAAACCCACTCAGCACCATCAAACGTGGAGGACAAGCAACCCCATACCCATCTGTGTCACACACCGGGTACCATGAAGGCCTAGCTTTGAATAAAGGGGTTCTACTGCCTTAAAATACAATAAAAAATTAAGACCACTAGAAAGAGACCACGTGTCAACAGTCTATGAGTTAGTGTTCAATAAAAAACACTCAGGTGCCCTCCCATGACCCACCTGATTAGCCTCTCTGTCCAACCTCCTTCCTGCCTCAGGGCCTTTGCACTTACGGGACCCACTTCCTAGAACACTGTTTCCCACACCCCTGCAGAGCTAGCTCACTCCACCTCATCATTCAGGTCTCCATTCAATGTTTCCTCCTCAAAGTCACCTCCCCTGAGCCCCCTAATCCATGCTGCCCCCTGTGCCCACCCCACTGGGCGCCACGCTTCTACATTACCATGTGTGTTATTGTCTCCACTGGCTAAAACTGAATCCTTTACCTGATAATTCTCCCGTTAGACCATGAGAACAGAGAGCTTGTCTATTGAATTCTAGTACCAAGGGCCGTAGTAACTAGCAACAGATATTTGTTGAACAAATGAACAACTTAATATTCCTAAGATACTGGTTAGAAGTCCTCATTTGTCATGAACTTTTTTTCCATTTCTAAGAAGAAATAAATATCAAAATCGACCAACATCAGTTCCAGATTTTAAGTCACAGTTTAGGACAAAAGACCTACAATAGTCTTCCTGCCTCTACAACTGAGTCTCGGAAGCTGGAGATGTTTGTGAAGTTACTGAATGCTGTGTTCCATTAAAAACATATTTTATCCAACAGAGCAGAAGCCATCCGATCTTTTAGAATGAATCACGTTTCATACCCATGAACACATGGTTGCCCAAAATGGAGAACAGATGGGTTATGAGAAACAAGAAAACGACTTTCATTTAATTTTTTAATACTATTTTTAGCAGTGGCATTATACTCCTCAGGTAATTAGACAATTACTAAATTATTCTGGTCATGCAGGCACACACACTGCTCCGGCTTCCTGCTCTGTTAACCTCTGGTGTCAAGAGGACACGAGTTTCACTTCCAGGCCAAAGGGCACGGCATGGTAACAATAATTAGAGTAATACATCAGAACTACAGTTTAAATGAATCATTATTTGCCAAGTGCTTTTAATCATAAAGAATTTAACTTTAAAATTATAACGAGGACTGAAGATTTACAGAAAGGTTCCCTCTCCGGGAGAGACTAAATCAAGAACATTTTTTCTAAACTCTATAATTTATGTTCTGGCCATGGACGCATGTCTTCATTTTTTTGCCCACATTCCCCAGCACCTGGACCAAATTATTACTTAACATTAGGAGCAATAACAAGACCTTTGACAAAGTAATTGCTCTGGCTGGCAAGTTTTAGTTAACAGTGGATTTGAATGAAAGGCTGAGTTCAGGGCATCTTCCACAAACCTTCGGATTTTATAAGCAATCTGATTCTGTCTACAGAAGTCAAGTATTTCCACTCATATCTCAAATGTGCGATAACACAGAGCTTTGGGGTTTTGCATTCCAGGTGAAACCGCACTAGGGCAAGGCAAAAAAGAGAAACAGCCCAGAGTTTTGCAAAGACCTCACTCTCAGATCAGGGAACCATTTGACAACAAACTAGAAAATGATGGTGATTGAACTGGACCAACATCACAGGCAGACTGGTTTACTATCTCCACGTTCATTTCTCTCTCTCTTAAACTGATACTTATCCCACTTTCCTACTGTTTCAGGGAAGAGGGGTCATAACCATTGATTCTGAAATTCTCTTTTAATTTGCAAATAAAAGGCTTGTCCACACACCAAATGGCAATCCACATATATCATGAAGGCACTGGTAATTACCAGGAGCTCAGCTAGTATTCGTATTGAGGCCCAGTCCTCAAACATCCTCACATTCCCCATATGGAAGAGTTTCACATTGTACAGTGTTTATCTCTAGCCTCCTCCCCATAGGCCCTTTAACCTACACACATTTCTTCTTACTTAAAAAATACCAGGGGAAAATAAAAACAGATGTGGTATCCACAGAGACAGGTTACAACTCTTTTTTCCCTGGGGGGGAACCACTGGCCCTCTTAAGGAGGGAGGGCAAAATAGCCCCATGTGAGGTCAGAAGTTGGGTGAAGAATCAAGATCTCCGTATACAAAGGCCTCTGACTTGGGCCCTTCGGTGGCTATCTCGCACCTTGTGATGTTTTGGTCATCCTAGGGCAGCCCAGCCAACAAATGAGATATGGAGATTCAGTGAAAAAAACAGGCCTCCATTTCTCATTAATAATCCATGGCAGGGACACTTCCCAATGAGAACTCCAGCCTGTATTTCAGGAAACAGTAATACAGAAATTAAATGCCGAGTCACCATGAATATCAATTTTCTTTCCAAATGCAATGAAAACATCACCCCTTACGAACACTCATAATGTTACCAGATACGATGGATGGGTTGCAACTGGTAAAAATACACTATTGAAGAGAAGGAATTCCTGTTTCCATAGGCCCCCTTCACTCCCCAAATTGAGCTCAGAGCTGGTAACTCATTAACCTCAAAGGTCCACCTCCACAGAGACAGGCTTAGAGCTACCACTTCCAAGTGAATCAACTGTCTTACACGCTAAGTGACTGCATAAACACAGCACAACGTTTACTGCTTAACAGTACACAGCTTTCCGCACGACAGAGGCAACAGATTTCAATTCGTTGAAACTGAACCATGTATTACACAGGGGTTCTCAACTCGGCGACTTTGCCCCCCACTGGGCAGCGTCTGGAGATACTCAAGGGTGTGACAAAGCAGGTGCCGGGGGAGTGTGCTACAGGCATCGAGATGGTAGAGGGCAAGGATGCTGCTGAACACCCTACAGTGCACAGGGTGGTCCCCACAGCAAAAAATTATCCAGCCCAGATGTCAATATGCCAAGGCTGAGAACCGGACATGAAGCCACTGCCACCGTAAAACCGGGGTTAGGATGGTGAGGCCAAACTGTGCGAATGCTGAATTGGATACTGTCAATTTAACATTTGGATTTTTCGCATGAATTTTGAGTTTTTTAAGTACTGCATTACAGTATGATTTGTCTTGATGACGGCGTTTTCTTGCCATCTCGATAAGTTTTGCTCCCTGGGTGCATGCCTCACTCTCCTTAACCCTACCTAGTCCTGGCCCTATTATAAAACCATTAAAAAGGATCATAATCATGACACATGTGAAAAGAAAGAAGCTGGACAGTGTTGTTCCAACAGTGGTTCTTAACCAGAAATGCCTCTCTGAATAACCAGTAAAGATTTTAAGAAGTATATATATATATATATATATATATATGCTTGGGCCCCTGACACTTAAAGAATAGAGTAGGGCCCAGGCATATATACATAGTTTTAAACTTTACAGTTTTGATGCTCAACTCTAGTTCAAAAGAATTACAAAAATATGATGCCTTCTTGTTGAAAAGAAAAAAAGGAAGAGAGAGAGAGAGAGAGACAAAGTACACATCTCCACAGACACAAAGGCAGAGACACAGCCTGGCATTTTACACACCCAGGTGTTAACACTGGCTATCACTGAGTGATGTGAACACAGGCGATTTCAGTGTGTGTTATTTGTACTTATCCATGTTGTTTATTTTTTCTGCAGGAAAAAAAAAATGTACCCTAAGAAAGTATTAGGAATTTTTTAAATCAGTAAAAAACAAAGTAAGCTCTGTGTCCCAGAGAAAAACACAACACAAAAAATTCTTCCTCAAGAAAACGTAACCTTCTCTGTTTCCTATGGATGCAGAAAGCAAGAGGGACACTACCTGGGACACAGCAAGCACTGCCAACCGGATGCATCCTGTGTGTATATATCTTGTGCAGGAAAGTAAACCGCAAACTCACACATTCACCAACATACTCATTAAAAAGAAGAGGAAAAAAATGCTCAGTAAATTCCAACTCTAACAAATACTAAAACAATATCAGAGACAAAACGGTAAGTGAAAAATCACAGTTCACAGATCAAAATACATGAAATAATGTGAATTATGTTTTTTTGAAAAATAAGAATCCACATGTACAAAACAGCCTTGAAGAGCGCTCTTGGTCTTGGGCTTCTCTGACACAGCACACCACGAGCCCCCCACTGCCCACACTCATCCACTTTTGTTCAGATACATATATTAATAAAAGTTAAAAATATTTCCACTTGCTGAGGGGAGTAAAATAAAATAGATGACTACATATTCCAGGTAATAAAGAATATTTGTCTCAAAATACTTTGAACGTGTTGAGAAAAAATTTAAGTACCTTCCACACGTGTATATTTAAATTGTATAAATATTGTATTGTGCATTATGAAACAACAAAAAAATTCTAAAATGGTATGATAAAAATGAAAACAGCATATTTCACAGAATTAGCTGATACCTCAAAATAACATATACTCAGGGTAAGGGGCACTGAGAATTATAAATTTTAAATTATAATTATGTAACTTATTTAAAATTATAGATTCAAACTGTCATATCTGTCATACGGGGCATGAAGTGCTGACACGTGCTGCAACCTTGGGGATGCCACGCCACGTGAAATAAGCCAGGTGCAAAAGGTGCTGATTGATCCCCTTCATCTGAAATGTCCAGAACAGGCAAACCACAGACACAAATAGTAGACAGGTGGTTGCCAGGGGCTGGGGTAGGGGTGGGAGTCGTAAGAGATCGGGGGTCCCTCTTTGGGTTGGTGAAAACATTCTGAAATGAGATAGCAGTGACGATTGCACCATGTTGAGAATATACTAAAAAACGCTGACATGGACACTTAATGGGTAAATGTTATGGTTTGTGAATTCTCTCTCAGTTTTTTAAAGGTGCCAATAAGTAAATGAATAAGGCAGAGGAAAAATCATCACATCTCCTTAGCCTGTCATGGGTTTATCTCATGATGTGTTGGCCATTTCCTTGTGGTTTACTTGGGCTTGTATTGATCGTCTGGAGTTTCCCTGCAGGAATCTTGTAAAGCCACCTGCCCTCTTTCCTCTTTACGAGATTACTTTAGTTAAATAACATCCCTAAAACCAGTCACCTGGACACTCATAAAAGACAATCTGAATTTCAATGTTCTGAAAATAAACAATCGTAGAATTCCAACTCCTTTCGCAGGACACCTCAAGGGCTGTGCCTGATAAAAGTTCATCTGATATATGGAGTGGGGGTCCCAGGGTCAATCTTAAAGCTATTAGTAAAGTTTAAATTTTGCTGTAATTTTGAAGATGAAAATGAAATGTGAATAGACATTCTAATCTTTTCCTCCTGCACCTCACCGGGTCTCCTGGCAAACTCTGTTTTGGAGTCCACAAATTTAGACACTGACATTCTGAAAAACAAGGACGAACCTCAGATGTGCAGTAGCTATTCTCAAACTCTGTTTTACTTTGGAATCACCTGGTTCACTTGTTAAAACTGTAGGTCCACGCACCACTCCTAGAGATTCTGTCTCTGTCCCTAGCGATCTGAGCCAGGAGTTCCAAATACTCCACCTTAGGAGACACTGTTATAACATCCTATTATTAAACTCTAAAAGTCAGATGAATGGCTGCAATGGGCTCGGGAGAATCATCTGGGGTGGTGGTCTAACACTGGATTGTGGGGATGGTTCCACAACTTTGTAAATTTACCTAAAAAAAATCACTGAATACTACAGTTAACATGGCTGAATCTTATGGTAGGTATGTTATACCTCAATAAAGCTGTTTAAAAACCACAGGAGAGCCTTCGTACTTGCCATCACAAAAGTAGTCACGTGTTTACCACAGGGCTTTTCGATATCCCGAGAGGAGGATGCACGTGGCCTCAGGGGGTGGAGTGTGCACACCAGCCTCGGTCTTTCCCCATCACACTCAGCTACTTTAAACCCAAGGCCGGGACGGGCAAATCAATTTACGAGCTTCCGCTGAGGAAGGGTGATGAGTTAAGAGTCCATGTTAAGGACTTCCCTAGGGGCACAGTGGTTAAGAATCTGCCTGCCAATGCAGGGGACACTGGTTCGATCCCTGGTCAGGGAAGATCCCACATGCCGCAGAGCAACTAAGCCGATGCGCCACAACTACTGAGCCTGCATGCCACAACTACCGAAGCCCGCAAGCCTAGAGCCAGTGCTCTGCAGCAAGAAAAGGCACCGCAATGAGAAACCCGCGCACCACAACGGAGAGTAGCCCCGGCTCGCCACAACTAGAGAAAGCCCGTGCGCAGCAACAAAGACCCAAAGCAGCCAAAAATTAAATAAATAAATAAGAACTAAAAAAAAAAAGGAGTTCATGGTAAGAACTTTTAAGACTTTACACAGTGTTATCTGTGCTAAACCAAAAATGGGCTACAAAAGCTGAACTACACAAATATCCTGAGAAAGGACGGCTTCTGTCAATACCACAAGCTCTTAAAAATACCACCAGCAGTGGGCTTCCCTGGGGGCGCAGTGGTTGAGAGTCCGCCTGCTGATGCGGGGGACACAGGTTCGTGCCTCGGTCTGGGAAGATCCCACATGCTGCGGAGCGGCTGGGCCCGTGAGCCATGGCCGCTGAGCCTGCACGTCCGGAGCCCGTGCTCTGCGACGGGAGAGGCCACAACAGTGAGAGGCCCGCGTACCGCAAAAAAAAATTAAAAATTAAAAAATTTAAAAATACCCCCAGCATAGACAGGGGTGTGCCTCCTGCCGGGGTGCACCCCAAGGGCTACGAAGCTGTGTAACGTGACCGTCGGCAGCCAGCACCACTGAGACAGGGCTGAGAGGCAGGCGGGGTTCAGCCAGGTGCTGAGAAGCATAACGGTCCACACACTGGCCCCTCAAGAGGGGCCCGGGAGGCACTGGGACCGACGGTTCAGAGGGAAGAATATTCCAAGACACAGAAACGAGGCTGCTCACTGTGCCCTGAATGCTGCAGGCAGTGGCCTAACGGGGTGAGGGGAGGAGAGAGTGAACAGCGGGAGAGGTGGCAGCAGGGGATGCAGGCCTTGCTGGACCACGTGGAAGCCTCAGACCCTGCGAGGGAGCTGCCAGTACGAGGGCGATCCTGTGCTCCCAGAAGGGAAACAGGGAAAGCCTGCAGGGGGGTCACTGCAGACAGGCAGGCAAGGGAGAGTGTAGTTCCTGTCTAGAGAGCGAGAGGGGATGAAGACGAAAGGCCAAACAGGTGATCTGGGGGGAGCAGGGCCACGACTGAAGGCAGGCGGTCACGGGGCAGGAAGCAGGGGCACTTCCCAAATCCCTGGACGGAGCTAACAGGGTAAACGGGAGTGGTGCTTACTAAAACAAGAACAGCTTAGAGAAGCAAGTGTACAGGAAAAATGTCGGGATGGTGGGTGCACCGTCCTCGTGACCCACAAGCGGTGATGCCAAGTACGCAGGTGTATTCCAGGGTGAAGCTCCTGGTCGGGCTGACCACACAGACGTGGGAGGCATCAGCTTCGATAAGGTGACAGAAGCTGGATAAGACTGGAACCCCCTAGAGAGTGGCACACAGAGCCCAGCACGGACACCACGTCACCTCACAGAGGAAGACGGGTCAGAGAGAGAGAAAGGAACCAGGGGCTGACTGTGGCTTTTCCTCTCAGTCCAACCAAGTCCTTGTGATTTTATAAGAGTCTTAAAGTCCACCTCTGAAGAAGGACAATGGACCATTTGGGGACAAGCCACGATGCCCACACAGGGAGCCTAGAAGAATGAATGACAAGGGCTTCGTGGCTGGTAGCAGGTGATGACGTGACATGGATCAAACAAACTGTTCTCCACTTAAAATCCACCCCCACTTCCACACTATCCCCTGCCCTGCCATTTTCAGGAGATAGCCCGGAAATCCAGGTGTGCAGGCTAGCGAACATTCCGGAAAATTAAATGTTGAGACTATAATTGTGTCACAAAGCATTTAGAGAGTCCACCTCTAACTCTTACACAAGAATACATTTTTAATTGGCCTTCTGACTATGGAATCATTATCTATTTGGACAAATTTAAGCAAAACATGGCCTTTTTATTCTATTGCCCCCAAACAAGTGTCATGACATGTAGCTGGTCTAATGCAGTCCATCTTAGCCCTGGGTATGTCTCAGAATTACCAAGGGATTTGTTTGTTTTGTCATCTTTCTTTTTTTGTTTTTTTGCGGTGTGCGTGCCTCTCACTGCTGTGGCCTCTCCCACTGCAGAGCACAGGCTCCGGGCCCAGCCGCTCCGCGGCATGTGGGATCTTCCCGGACCGGGGCACGAACCCGTGTCCCCTGCATCGGCAGGCGGACTCTCAACCACTGCGCCACCAGGGAAGCCCACTGTCATCTTTCTTTTAAAACACAGGAGCCCAGACTCTCCTGTCCTCTTAATGAGTCAGAATCTCTAGGATAGCAGACCCAAGTTAATGTCTTTTGTTTTGTTTTTACTCTGTTTTTAAAACATCGCCAGTAATTCTGATGAGCAGCCAAGGTGGGGGACCCGCTGGTCTAATTTCTCAGGACTCTTAGGACACTTACAAGTAATACCTTTCTCTAAAAAACAAATGACCCGGTTTTGAAAAACCTTGTAGTGGGGGGAAAATCAGGAACAGATAAGTTGACCATCATCTCTGATAATTTCTTCCATGAGACTGCTGAGTTGGAAAGAGATGAGGAACTAAAGCTGATCGGTTATACCGTGATTATGTCACAAGCAGCCCATTAATTATGCTGTTTTGGCTCATAACGGGGGAAAAGGAAAAAGTAAGCATGTTTGTAAACCTGAAGGAAAACCAACCATCAGGTTCTCAAAGTTCTTTCTGGCACCAGTTACTAGCAAATAATTTTTTCTTATGTTTTCCCCAGTATCCATTAGTATTGCAGTAGATTAACCCTGGGGATGAGGAAGATGGGGCAAAAACCTCTATTCAAAACGTGAAGCATTAGTGGTTGCCAGGGGTTTGGAAGGAAAGGTGGGGTTGGGGGAAGTGAGGAGTGACTGACTGTCCATGGGTACAGGGCTTCCTTTTGGGGTGATGAAGATGAAATTGACTGTGGTGATGGTTACACAACTCTGAGTATACAAAAAAACACCAAACTGTACACTTTTAATGAGTGAATCATATGGTATTATGAATTCTTCTCAATATAGGTGTTAATAAACGTAAAAATTGTTTGGATATCAAAACAGAAGGCTTTACCTGGGTGTAAATACTAAAAATGTGGCTTTGTACTTCATCCATTGAGTCGAGGCCATAGGCCACGGTGCCTAGATGGAGCCGTTTGAAAACCATCTCATTCTGGGTAAGAGTTCCTGAAACACAAGACAGATCAGTAACTGCCTACAGCCTGGAGCTCTTATTATTATTAACAGTAATGGTAGCTATTTGGCTTCTTTTTTGAGAGTTTACTATATGTCACAGACTGGTTTCAGCACTGCTCCTGCTGGATGAGACACCTGTGCTATTCTGTCAGCCTGGAATCCCAGAATTTCTTCTGAAAATAGAACCCCAGGTTTCCAGGGGCAATTATCACCCTCATTCCCTGGCATGGTCCAGAGGAAGCGTCAATCAGGGTGCCTGACTCATTCCATTGGCCAAGAGGGCAGCACGTGACATACATGAGGCCAATCAGATTCTATCTTGAAGGAATCTAAACCTCGAGCAGACGGGCATATCGACAGAGGATGAGTCGAGTCAAGTCAGGAGACCATCCCAGGGGTCCTGATGCTGACACAGCCAGAACTTTCCTGGTTCTTCTTCTTCCTGAAACCTAGTTTTGCTCTGATTTCCCGAATCTTTGCAATAGATTCCCTTTTATCCCACGCTCACTGAACGGTAGAGAGGAAGCTAACACCCAGGTCTCCCCGCTCCGCACTTGCTCTCAACCACTACGACAACCTCGTAACTTGACAGATGTTAAACTGTGGAGCAGTATTTTGAGGTGTGGTTTCAAGGTCAGGACTTGAAGCCAGACTGTCTGAGTTCAAAGCCTGCTTCCGCCACTATGTGCTCCGGACAAGTCACTTAACCACCAAGTCACTTAATACCCCGAACTCACAACACCGGGGGAGGATTAAGTAAGTGACTATAAATACCCAGAATGGTGCTTTTGTACATAATTAGCAGGAGGTAAGGCTGTGCTGCTATCATCATCATCATCATCACCAAATAGTCTGTCATCATCAAAAGATGAAGAAAATAAAAGTGCAGTAGCATGCATCTCTAACACCTCCAGAAAGAGATTCCAAGCACCTTCTTCGACCTTGAATCCTGAGAGGGCCACAGGAAACTCACCGGTCTTATCTGTGAGTAGGTAGGAGATCCTCCCCAGCTGCTCGGGAATCGTGCTGGAGCGAACCACGGTCCCGGGGATTTTCGAGTCCCTGCGAATCACCCAGCTGTACACGATCTTGCCCATGTCCAGGTTCACACGCAGACTGTCAGAGAACCAGAGCACACAGGTTAACAGGATAAACGTAAGACTGCCTGTATCTCAACAAGGACTCTAAATGCACATCGTTTGTGCCATAACATCTGGAATCACCCCCTGCAGAAGCACACTGCTGGGGCTGAATCCACAGATTCAACACCACTATCAAATTTCCATGAAGCGATTCTGTTACGGACCAAAATAAAATATAAAAATTTAAGATACTTTTAAAATATCGAAAAGGTAGTTGTTTTAGCCTTACTTAAAAAAAGAAAAAATAGTAGTCCTCTGAGCGAATGTATTTTTGATACTTTATTCATGTTTTACATTGCGGTAAAATATACATAACATCAAATTTACCATTTAAAGCATCTTAAGCGTACAGTTCAATGATATCTAGTACATTCACATCGTTATGGGACCATAATCACCATCCATCTCCAGGACTTTTTCATCTTCCTACACTGAAATTTTACACCCATTAAACAGCAGTTCCCCATTTCCCCTTCTCCAGCCCCCAGCAAGCACCATTCTACTCTCTGTCTCTACGAATTTGACTGCTCTGGGGGTCTCATACTGTGGAGTCACACATGATCTGTTCTTTTGTGTCTGGCTTATTTCACTTAGCATAATGTTTTCAGGGTTCATCCATGTTGCAGCATGTGTCAGAATTCCCTTCCTTTTTTTTTTCCTTCCTTTTTAAGGCTGAATAATATTCCTTTTTATGTCCTATACTCATTTTTTTAATTAATTAATTTATTTATTTTTGGCTGTGTTGGGTCTTCCTTGATGCACACGGGCTTTCTGTAGTCGTGGTGAGCAGGGGCTATTCTTAGCTGTGGCGCGCTCGCTTCTCATTGCGGTGGCTTCTCTTGTTGCAGAGCACGGGCTCTAGGCACGTGGGCTTCAGTAGTTGTGGCACGCGGACTCTACAGCGCAGGCTCAGTAGTTGCGGCGCACGGGCTTAGTTGCTCCATGGCATGTGGAATCTTCCCGGTCTAGGGATCGAACCTGTGTCCCCTGCATTGGCAGGCGGATTCTTAACCACTGCGCCACCAGGGAAGTCCCTGTGTTATACTCATTTTTAAATATTTCATTGCAAACAATAAAAAGAAATCTTCAAATTCATTCATAATCCTATAAACTGATTAAATTGCTAACTATTTCACTGGCTAGCCCTGGCCCATATGCAGATTCAATGCACCGATTTTCAGTCATGTTGTAGACAGAACTCTAAAGACTACAATTATACACAACATTACGGCACAAACACTCTTTTGTTAGCAGTAAATTAGACTTATTTATTCTTTGAAACCATCATCCAGAGCACACTAGCTTGGGGTTCAATCTCCTTCTTCTAGTCACATTGTTGTACCAAAACTACAATCTCTGCCTTCGGAAAAAGACAAAGTCTAGCTGGGATGATGTAAATACACAAAAGAGCAAGACAAAATACAGGGCAATAGATCAAGTGTAAGAGAGAGATTATAAGCACTAGAAGTCTGAGGGAAAAAGATATGGCTTATTTTATAATTATTTACTGATCATTTATTATGGGGAAAAAGTAGAAACAAGCATCCAACAATACGGGTCTAAATAAATTATCAGGCATAGAATACATACTACAGCAGTTCTAATAAATGACGGTGTGCAAGTATATTTGATGTGGAAAGTTATCTGCAACACATCCTTTTGTTAGGAAAAAAAAAGTGGTGGGTGGGAGTGGATTTTTATGTAGAGCAAATTCTCCTTGTTCTAAAATAGAAAGCCGTCTAGAAAACATATATCCCAAAACATTAACAGCAATTATCACTTAGTTGTGAGATTAGAGATGATTTTTATTTTATTCTTTGGCTACTGTGAATTTTTTTTCTACTATGACCTCTATTACTTTATTTTATATATATATATGTGTGTGTATATATATATATATATATATATTTTTAACCATTTATCCAGCCTTCAAATGAGGTAGGTGAACAATTGTCTGGCATGTGCCACCAAGCTTCCACTGCTAATCAAGCCCCGTGAGTCCTGACTCAGGCTCAGAATCCTTCCCAACACAGCATTCCCACCAGTCACCACCAACCTCCTGGGGCTGGTAAATCAGATGAAATCTAAATGGCATGTCCCGTGTACACTGAGACTGGGCAAGGCCAGATCTTTTGAGCAGAGAGTAATTCCAGAAAGGATGGTTCAGGGAGGAATGTGCCCATCCAGTGCTCCAGCCAGAGCGCCGCCTACACTCCTGACCCTGCCTGTCCTTGGTCATCACTCTACAAAAGGGCCCAGCTCCTTCTCAAAACCGCAAAACCATGACCTTTGGATGAAGAGAGAGAAGCAAAGGTCGCAGCACTTAAACACAAGCTTGTTCTCTGCTTACCTGATGGGAATGATGTTGGAAAACAAAAGGAGGAAGCGGATGATCTGTAGGTACCAACGTCCGGCGAAGTGCTGGAGGGCGACCATGACCAGAGACACCACCACCAAAGCTCCGAAGAGGATCTTTGTTAGACAGTTCACTTCCAGGTCAAACAGGCCAATCTGTGGGACAGCGCACAGGGCGAAGCTTGTGATTCGCTGGTGCAACCCACAGCCCGCCCGGAGAACGGGTCCTTCCCCCGTGAACACCTCTACCTCGGGCAAGACCGTGGGCTCCATGGATCCCCACATCTTTGGGTGAGAACGCTGGGCTCCACAGGCTAACAGACATCCAAGGGACTTCAATGAATCCGATTTCGATTTTTTCTTAATGAATTTAGATTTAGCCTTGGAATCACATAAGTGGGTTACTGCTGCCTTCAGCGATGCTGTGCACTGCGTGGCCTCTACCATCCTACACAGCAACCTGTAAGATGACTCAGTCCTACAACTCTGCGCAGCGCACCACGCACTAATTCCCTATGGCCTGGAAATTCAGGGCACACACCACTGGTGGCCCCTGATTTTTAGGTGCTGCACTCGTGAACGTTAGTATTTTAATGACTACATACTTATTTTAATGTATATTCTTTAAAAATGGAACCAGCACATGAAACCCATCACTTCGCAGAAACATGGCCCCGGATACAGCTAAAACATCGAATAGGTGACACTTATAGTTGTAATAACGAAGGTCGTCATGGGGGTTGTAATGGCAGGGTGAAATGACTGGCATCTGTTCACAGTATTGACAAAGAAGACCACTCTGCAATATTCTGACTCTAAGAAACTGGGGGAGGGGTGGAGCTGGGAGGGAGGGTGCCGGTGGGAAGGGAGCAGTAACGGGGCCATCAGGCAGACCGCAGAGCTGACTCCGCTTGCCCTGCCACAGCAGCTCAGCGTGGGTTTGAAGCCAGGTCTACACAGCTTGGCCAGAGCATGGTCCTTCTCCAGGCCATTTCTCCTCTATAAGATGAGGCTGCAGAGCACCTGTGCTCACAGGCTGGCGTAAGGATTAAATGAGGTGCAGTGAAGGATGCCGCACATGACGTGGCCAACAGTAAGGACTCATCAGTTCATTTTAAAAGCTTTTAAAACGTTATATATTCATTTACAAGCAGTCCTTGTTTAACTGCCGTGAGCTTAGCAGATACTGAGGTTTTTTACAAATTGAAGGTGTGTGGCAACCCTGTGCTGCCAGAGGGTAAGTTAGTATTTTTTAGCAATAAAGTATTTTTAAATAAGGTATGTACATTGGTTTTTTTGACATAATGCTTTTACTGCACACTTAACAGACTACAGGATAGTGTAAACATAACTTTTAAACGTACTGGGAAACCGAAAAATTCGTGTAACTTGCTTTGTTGTGATACGCACTTTACATGGTGGTCTGGAATAGAACCATCACCTCTCCAAAGGCTGCCTGTACATACGAACACATATTCATGTACTGTGCGTATGTATCTATATATACACACGTACCTCTGCACATACACGGACGTGAAAAGATAGTCTGTATAAATGAAGTCACACTGTCAGGGGTTCCTGTTTTTAAATCTAGCTTCTCACCCCACCAACACCAATCATCAAACTACATCAGGTCAGAAAGTTCTGGCAAGGAAACACATCCTGTGACTCTGTACGCACCTTACTTCGAGGATTTGAGGTATTCATGACACTCCGGAGTTCTCTGCCCGTGTAAAGAACAACACCCACAATAGTACCTAAGGTGAGAAAAACGACCCAAAGACATGTGAGTACAGACAGGCAGGCTTACAGACAGAAGAGTCCTACCCGCTGGAGGAGGAGATTTTCTCAAACCAGTATCCACACAGTGAGATGCTGCAAAGTTTACATCGGGGCCAACCGAGACCTATGTCCGCGCTGAGGGCAGGAAAGCCCCTAGCCACATGTGGCCATTCACATTTACATACAATTAAAATGAAATAAAATACAGTCCCCCATTTTCACTAGCCACATTTCAGGTTCAACAGCCATATAAGGCCAGTGGCGGCCATACAGGGCAGTGAAGATACAGGACATTCCCCCTACTGCTAAAAGTTCCACTGGTCAGCGCTGGCTTGTGGGGTCCGGCAGCCTCCGATAGCAGGAAAGGTGGTAGAGACTTCCAGAGGTGCCTGGAACTTCATAAACAATTACGGAAACTTATGAACACACCCCTCTTATTAGAGCACGTTCTTCCCAGGGAGTCTGATTCCTTTCGGATTCGGTGTGTAACTAGAACATCTGGGGGATGTCTGTCCAAGATGACAATTCTTTCCTGAGAACTTCCCCACCCCCTCTTTTCCATTCCCCCCAGCATCATTAAAAATAACAGATATCAATTCTTGTAAACAATTCATAGAAGAAACACAAATGACCAATTAACATTAGAAAAGATGCTTCATCTAGTGAAAAACCAAAGAAATGCCAAATAAATCATTTTTACTCCCATCCTATTAATAAAAATGCAAAAGATTGAGAACATTCCGTGTTAGCCAAGAGGTGGGGGAATGGACTCTGTCATGTACGCTGTTGGCTGAGGTGTCAATTGGAATAGCCTATTTTGGAAGGAAAATTGGCAGTATCTATCAAAAATTTACATTTGTCTCCCCTTTCCAGTGTGTGCCAGGAAAACACTCCACACAGAGGGGAAGACGGACAGTCAAGAAGGAAAGCAGGACACCGGTAACCACGGAGAGAGGTGGGTACCACGATGAAACGAGCAGAGGACAGACAGGAGGGGACTGGGGAGGCTGCCGGCATGTGCTGGGCGGCCAGGGACGCTGTCTCTGAGTTGAGGACAAATGAGCTGAGACTTGAAACATGAGAAGGGGCAGCCCTGCCAAGCTCTCAGGAAAGACCCCAGGAATACAAAAAATCTGGTCTCTCTGCTGGATAAAGAAAAGCCCTAACCTTCTCCCTGCTGGCCCCTCACTCCTGGAACACCAAAGAGGTTTAAACAAAGTCGGTAAAAGAGCCCAACCCCAGACGAAGCGCTGGGGCTGTGTCTCCTGGCGGGAGACTGAGGTCCCCCACGACTTGATGCACACAGCGTTCTGCACAGTGCAATTCCCTTCCAGAGAGGCACTCGGCAGATGGCGGGCCGGGGAGGGCGCCTGCCCACTCCTGGGCAGCTGGCAGCTCCCGCGAGCGCAAGCCCATCCCCCCAGCAGATGGTCGGACGGTGGGAGCCGAGCCTGGGCCGAGTAGGGACAGCCGCATGGCCGTGGCACTCATCGGGGGCAGACGTGGGTCGGTCTCAATTCCCAACATCCAGGGTTTGAGAGGGTCCTAATATCAGGGGCCCCCAAGGGCAGCATCCCCCACTTGGCACCAGGCAATCTCCACGCCTTCAAAGGCTACTGGAAATGCCCTTCCCTGCAACACCCCCTGTGCCCAAAAGCAAAACTGTCTCCAGGAGAGGCGAACCCTGGCCTCAGCCGCCACGAGGGAGCACAGCAGCAGCACAGAGCTGCACTGCTTTGGTCCGCTCAGTGCTCTTCAGGTTTTGAATTAGGTGTCAACTTTTAAATGCAGAAACTTTCATATAAAGCATAGGGATTTCCGGCTTCTTCTGGAAAATCAGAAGACCTGGTGCCACTGACTGCTCGGTCCTCACTGTGTCACCAGCAGATGTTGAGCCCGGCCGCTCCCTTTAGCCGGGCCCCTGCTCTCCGCTCATCACGGTCCCCACGTAGCCCCTGAAGACCTCCCAACCCATGCCCCTCCACCCCCCAGACCGCTGACCCCTCTTTCTAGGCTGTGCCCCCTGCGGTCCCCCCTCACCCTCACCACTCTTATCCTCACTCTCACCCTCTGCCTCCTGCCCACCATGGCAATCCTCTCCACCTGCTGGCTGGGATCTCCCACCGGCCAGGCTACTGTGGTCAGGTATCTCCCCAAGTCCTTTGGAACCCTCCAGAAGAGGGTGGTGCTGGGGTCAGACCTACACTGTGACTCCTCTGACCCCACCCACAACAAGATAAACCACGAACCCCAGAGAAAGAGTGTTCGACACATTGACAGCAACTACACGCTGTTCTGACGTTCGAGCCTGCAATCCGGGACAAGCCCCAAGGAACAGGGTACAGACCAGCTGGGCATTATCAGACGCACGTGGCGTGACCTGCATGCTGGTCACACACAGCAGGGTCACAGATCCATCTGCTACAGATTACGGGTGGGGCCGGGGGGACAAGAAACTGGTCCCCCTCCACGGAGAGTCTGAGAAGAACTGGGATCCACAATACCCAGGCTCCTTCTCTGCCAACACCTCCCTGGTCTCCCCCACCCCCTTCCCTATCTTCGCCCCAGTGACTCCTCAGCTTAGCAGCACAGTGTGGGGTTACCACGGCAACTGCATCCTCTACAGACTGATGCCAGCCAACGCAGCTGGACCCTTAGCATTGCCTGGCAAGCTTTTTAATTCTTTACATTTCCAACTGATAACAGCTGAGTGACCAAGACACAGGAGTTAGATTCTAAAGGGAACAGAGAAGCGAAATCTCATATAATTAAGATTACTCCTGATGGCTGCTCCTGGAGTTGAGCCCCAGGAGGAAACGGCTTGCACTTAATGCCAAGTTTACATTGGAAGCAGAGTGCAGTCAGACATCTACTTGGTGAGAAGCAGGGGAAACTGAGGCCAGCTAAGGACATGGTAACTGCCCAGCTCCTCAGACTCACTCGAAAACACACGTTCACTGAAGGGCGTGGCAAGCAGTGCCACTGGATCAGGAATCGCCACTCTCTCTCCCTTCCCACATCGCCAAACACAAAGAGAAGAATTCAGACAAGTGGAAAAATGCATATTTTAACTTCACAGTACATTTCTGATGAACTGTTTGAAATCTTTTTTCCATCTTCAAGATCCCAATTTGCCTCCCATTCTCCTCCTCCCAGGAGATGATCTCTCCAAGGCTGTGTGATCTTAGGCAAGTCGCTTGACCTCTCTGAGACTCAATTCTTCATTCCATTAATTGTCCTCATTTAATGTTGTGAGACCAAAACAAGAGAACAGAAGCAAAACACTTGGAAAATAAAAAGTGTCTGATAAATAAGACTTATTACTGTAATCTCTGAAATTGAGGCTGAGAAGCCTCTTCACTCATTCCCTCCACCTTCCAAATTCCCCACATTTTCACTAAATCACTTTCCTTCTCACTGGTTTCAGAGGAAATCCAGAGAACTCGCTCCCACTTCCTCCCATCTCCTCTGCAATTTATATTAAGTTTAGAGTAAGTTACAAATCCATGAAGGTGGAGACAAGGGTCTTCTGGTATACCACAGCACTAGGACCTAGCAATGGAGCTTGGCATTATTATAAATAAGTGCTCAATAAAGGTCTGCTGCATGGAAAGAAGGAAAGCAGGAAGGAAGGAAAGAAGAAAATTACCAGAATGAACACCAGACATGTAAACATGTATTTCTTATCGAATATTATCAAAACCAGTGCCTAACCAAACCAACCGTCAGTCACCCCTACCCCACCCACCCAGAAGTAACCACTACCCTGACTGCAAGAAATGACGTGTGCACTGTTCACATTACTGCCTGGGAAGGAGACGGGTATGTCACAGGTATCCTTGAATTTCAGTCCTGTCTCTGCCAGGTGCAACATGACACAGGGCTTAAACCCTCGCTGGGGCTTCCCTGGTGGCGCAGTGGTTAAGAATCCACCTGCCAATGCAGGGGACACGGGTTCAAGCCCTGGTCTGGGAAGATCCCACATGCCACAGAGCAACTAAGCCCGTGCACCACAACTACTGAGCCTGTGCTCTAGAGCCCGCGAGCCACAACTACTGAGCCCGAGTGCCACAACTATTGAAGCCCGCGCACCTAGAGCCCTTGCTCCGCAACAAGAGAAGCCACTGCAATGAGCCCACGCACTGCAACAAGAGTAGCCCCCGCTCGCCGCAAATAGAGAAAGCCCGCGTGCAGCAACGAAGACCCAACGCAGCCAAAACTTAATTAATTAATTAATTTTAAAAAAAAAACCAGTCTGTTCTGATTTCCCTTAACACCTCTCTCTGCTCCACCTGAAGAGATGGGCGTTTGACACAGGATGTCCCCCTCCCAACGTGCATGCTTTATCATGTGACGTCTCTGTTTCCCGTCACACTGTCTTTTTACACAGGGCCACAAACACAACCTGGCACAAGTGTCCGGAGCTGGGGTTTGAGCTGAGGTAAGATCCCTTCGCTAGCTAGTTGTCCTAACTTTACTCCTTAAACCAAGATGAATCCCAGATGGAGCAAACATTTTAATATAAAACCATATAAACACTCCAAGCAAACACTGGTGTACTATTAAAATGGTAGAGCAGGGAAGATTTTTCTCAGCATGTCACAAAAACCAGAAACCATAAGGAAAAAACGTCAATAGGTCTGCCTATATAAAAATTTTAAACTTTTGTGCCAAAATGCGAATGAGATCACCTGGGAAATAGTCATTGCAATGAAGGTAACAAACAGAAGGACAATATCCTTATTGTCCTTATAAAGAGTTCTTAGAAACCGTTTTCTCAAACGAACCCCGCAACAGAAAAATGGGCACAGGGCATAAACTGGCAGTCCGTACATATATTTTGAGAAATGCAAACAAACCTTAAGTATGAAGAAAGTTGTTAAACTTTACAAATTATTTTTAAAAGGGAAATCAATATGTGAGATATTTATTCAATGTCTATAGGTGGGCAACAATTTTAAAGTCAAACAGAACATGGTGCTCGTTAAGGTACATTTATAAGATTATCAGAAGAGGGAAGTTTGCCCTGCGAATCAAAATGTACAATGTAATACACCCTTTCACTTAGTAATCCCACTTCTATGAAAATGGTGATGACATCAACACGGAGAAATTCTATCTGGAAAAACCAACCAAACAAAGCATATCACAGACACAAAAAGACAAACAATAAACTGTGAGAAATGTTTGTGACTGATGAGAGATGACAATTCGATACCCTTTCTTCTATAAAGCATTCTTACAAGTCAATAAAAAAAAGAACCTAGAAGGAAAGTAGACAGACCAAAATATTAAGAAAGGTCTTACATGCGAAAAGATGTTCAACCATACTCACAAAGAAATAAAAATTAAAACAATAGCAAAATATCATTTATCACCTAACAGACTAGAGACAAATGAAAATAGTAACTTTTAACTCCTGCATATTAAATACACCACAAAATTTTTTAAAAGCCACATGACGTATTTATGGAATCTAAAAAATAAAACTACCTAGTGAATATAACAAAAAAGAGACAGACTCACAGGTATAGAGAACCAGTGGTTACCAGTGGGGAGAAGGGAGAGGGAAGGGGGAGCGGCAAGACAGGGGTAGAGGATTAAGAGGTACAAACTACCATGTACAAAATAAATAAGCAACAAGGATATATTGTACAACAAGGAATATAGCCAATATTTTATAATTACCGTAAATGAAATATAACCTTTAAAAACTGTGACTCACTACATTGTACACCTGAAACTTATATAATACTGTACATCAACTTACCTCAATTGAAAAAAGAAGAAATTTTGAAAAAGAAAAAAAAAACATAATAAATTGGATGGGGGAAAAAGGATATGAGGTTTAGGCATCAGAAATGAGAAACTCTTACAAATGATTAAGAAAAAGATAAGAACCATAACAAAAAAATGACTGAAGGACACACAAGTAACTGACAAAGGAAGAAACAAAACAGATATATGCAAAGATGGCCAACCTTCCCGATAACCTAGGAAATGCAAATTGAAACAAATTCTTTTTCAGTCAAATTATTAAAGATTTAAAAGAATAACTAACTACTTCTTAGCAAATGACTTCAAAGTGGAAAAAAGCTGGTGAGGAAGAGTAACAAGTTCAGAGAGACTTGGGTGGACAAGTGGCCAGGAAGAGGCAGAGGTGAAAGGGCTGCTGCTGGCCCTGGGTGGCCATGGCCATGGCCTTGGTGTGGCCGGGCAGCGGGCAGTGCAGAATATTAAGGACCAATTTCTTACATCTTTAGTCACTAGGGGAATTGAGAGACAATCTAGATTGTGCTCCAAATACAGGCTGCAAGTAGAAAAACAATATGGCAAAAAACGAAAAGGGAGAGTTCATCTCTGTCCACTGGCTTTAAGTGAGCCTGTGGATGGCAGCCTGTGTGGAGTCTGTGCTGGTCATTCCCCCTCCTTGTCATAGAGCATCCTGACTGAGCATCTGTTGTACTAAAGAAACACAAAACAGCATCAAGCAGAGGAAAATGGGTTGGTAGGAGAGAGAGGAGGAAAAAAATGGATTCATCCCATGGTAAAGACAGAAAGCTGCCAGTAGTGGAATTACGTTATTAATAGCAATATATTATTATATAACATATATAATATGATAATAACAGCTGCACACTGAGTTCTGCTTCTGGGGCAAAGTGCCTGGGTTCAAGCCTCAACTTTGCCTTTCATGTGCTGTGTGACCTTGGGCAAGTTACTTAACCTCACTGAGCCTCGGTTTCCTCATCTGCAGAATGGGGACAATACTAGCACCTGCCCGCATGGTACTGTTGGGAGGATTAAGTGAACCGCGTAAACACACAGGGAAGGGCCCGGCCCAGTGCCTGACAGACTGGCGGCCCCACTGCTATCACCCCAGCTGCTGCAGGCTGTGCTCAGCCCCTGGAGCCCCTTCTGCTCAGCTTCATACCAGTGTTCAAATCTTTTCCTCCTGCACCTCAACAGGTCATCTTGCAAACTCTGTTTTGGAGTCCAGAGGTCCAGAGAATTTCTGTGTCATCTTGGAGTTTTAAACACTGAGGCTCCACCAGGCCCGTGGCCCTGGCGTGCACACCAGGGCAGGACCGGCTGGGCAGCCCTCGCGGACACAGCTTCCAGCCCGAACACCCAGGCTGACCCAATTTCTGGTACAGATTAGGACGTCAATCTCAAGAGGCAATTACGGGCTATTCCCAGAGCGGACACTGTGGCCGAGTCCACAGGCCAGGGCGGCTTCTCCTCCAGACGTCTCCGAACGTCCGAGGGGCAATTAGATGGCCGTTTAATTCCCCGGCGGTGCAGGAGCAAGTGGAAAACACCATTTGACCGACAGCTCATTTTCCCAACTGTCAGATGATTATTCTCATTACACAAAAGGATTTTCTTTCCTTTTCAAATTGTTAACACATTCGTCCACAAGAGCGCCGTACCTGATGCGGTGACTGTGCCCGCCCAGAGCGCGTTCTCTACGCTCAGGCTCTCGCTGATCGGGGCATCGCTGTCCTCCTGCAAAAGAACAAGTGGACACACGCTGACCCACCAAGGTCTGGGCCGGACCCGTTGGCTGTCTCCAGCCTGCTCTTCACAAGAAGGGAGGAGAGGATGACCCCCGTTTGGAAGCCAACAGCCCAGCTGGGAGAGGCAGGCCAAACTCATAAACTCTTATCCTTGGCGTTCCCGCCCCAGTGAAAAACAATGGTTCATGATTTAAGAAATGCAGGCTTCTAGCACCAAAGAAACATTTTACAAGGTAAGAGCTAAAATGTAGAGGCAAATTGAACAGAAACAGCCCTTTGCTGGTCAGTCTTCGGGCTTCCGGAACAAGAGCAGGAACAATTCAACTTGGGTTCTATAAACCTATTACCCCACAGGTCTAAAATAATCCAAATCCAAATTCAATTTCTATTCTGAAAGGCTGGGACGTGGCTTAAAAATTATAACCCTGGCAGATAGGACTTGCAGGAATTAAAGAGGACAGGGGCTCCCGTGAAAGAGACAGAAAGAGTAACTGCTTTCAGACACCAGAGTTAACGTTCATTACAATAACACTGGCTCCAAGCTGCCAGGTGACTCGAGCTGTTCAGAGGCTGGAAGAAAATCCCAGTGGTGTTGACTTTACTGAGAAGCAATATGTCAGCTTTCAAGGTGGGGCCTTCTGAAGGGAACGCCACCCCACCTGGCACAAAGCAACTCCCTGACGAACACCTGTCAGCACTGCGCAGCAGGTCCTCCCCCCAGACGCGCGCCCCGCCAGGCCGGATTCCGCGTCACACGAGGCTTACTTACTCTAGTGAACGTCCCCACAAAGTTGTGAATGTCGATGTTTGGCTCCTCTGCATACACGTACGATCGAATCTGAAGAAGGTCCTGTTCAACGGGGGTGACATTTTGGAGGTAAAACGAAGTCACTGTATGATTATAAAGGGATTTCAGGAAGCATCCACTCTTTTTCCAAAGCAGGTGTATTTTCCAAACAGCTCTCAAAACCACAGGGCAGGTGGAAAAAAAGAGGGAAACCTTCCAGCAAGTCAGTTTAGGAGACACTACCTGTAATATCCCAAGACACACTGAGACCCTAAAGGGAAGATTCTGTGTTTCTCTGTGTTTACCCAGCATTTGCAAAACTAAGTGACAGTGCAGATCCCCCTCTGCGACACTCTGGTTTACAAGAGTTGTTCATACCAATCAAAACACTCATTAGGGAGGGTAGGAGGGAGATGCAAGAGGGAGGGGATATGGGGATGTATGTATAGCTGATTCACTTTGTTATGCAGCAGAAACTAACACACTGTTGTGAAACAATTATACTCCCATAAAGATGTTAAAAAAAATTGTTTTAATAAAAAAATAAAAGGAAAGAAATTCTGACACTTGCTCTGGCATGGATGAATTGTGGAGATACCATGCTAAGTGAAATACGCCAGTCACAAAAAGACAAATACCATAGGATTCCACTTATCTGAGGCACCTACAGTAGTCATACTCATAGAGAAAGAAGCAGAAGGGTGGTTGCCAGGGGCTGGGGGAAGAGGGGGAACCGGAAGCAGTATTTAGCGGGTCCAGAGCTGCAGGTTCCCATGATGGGAGTCTGGAGATGGATGGTGGGGATGGCTGCGTAGCAGTGTGAATGTCCTTAACGCCACTGAAGTGTCCGCTCAAAAATGCTAAGATGGTCAATTTTATGTATATTCTGCCACAATAAGGAAGACGGGGGCGGGGGGAACCAAATCGAGCGGTCAGGCAAATTCAGGCCACAATGCCCCTTAGCAACAAGGGCCTGGAGTGGAGTAGAGGCTACTGGCCACGCCCTCAGCAGGCCCTGAGCTCCCTGCAAACCATGCGGGAGGCCCGTATGCAGACGTGTGGGCAATGCGGCATCTATGTGCTGATAACTAAAAAAGGCCCACAGACAGAAAGTGAAGGGAAAAACGTTTCAGAATCATAATTACAGCACAATCCCATTTATGAGAAACCACACTCCACCAGCAAGTGTGCAGTTGTATATTTGTAAGAAACTGCACTAAAAAGGACCTGGAAAAATCACTACTGAATTCACAAGAGCCCCTGGGAGAGAGAGGTAAGCTCTGGGGAGGAGGCTGTGAGCAACACTTTTCACTTGTTCCTCCAATTCGAGTTTCTTTTTAAATAGAATATACTCGCGTATTCCTCAGGTAAATCTTTCCATACAATTCTTTTCATCTATGAGTTTGTCAAAACGCTGTTAGCCAACTAGGCCCCTTCAGCCCACTAAGGCTGAAGGTACAGACAGTGGTACCTTATCTCTCTCTGGACGCCAACCCAGGCCTGGAGAAGACGAATGTTTATGAAACTGGGTGAAGTTTCCAAAGTGCACATCGAGAAAGGAACTCAGAGCCGTGGAACCGGCGGGCACCTTCATGATTCTAGACTCTTCTGGACTGTCTCCTGAACAGACTCCCTCAAATCATGGGAGTGACCCTCGCTGGTTAGCCCCATCTCAAGGATTCCCCAGGGCTCCTGGCCACAGCTGAAAACTCACTAGAATTCCCGGTCTAAACAAATAATAATAAGGATGGTGCTATTTCCCATCTTATTGGCCATGAAAAATCATCAGTACCGCAGGCCCGTTTACCGTGACGTTCACTCCACTGAGACACAGAACTGTCTCCTGCCCTCTCCCTTCCTCACAGGACGCAGTAAGGACTGGCATTAATCAATGTGGCCACAAGCCCAGGAAAAGCTTCTGCGCTCTGCTTAATCCTTTCAGACCACCCACAGGGCATGTCAGTCTCTGGGCATTTAAATTACATTTTGTGATTTTGTAACCTACTCCCCAGGCCTCATCCAGCCCAGGTGGCTTGTGTTCAAACTTCTTCTTTGACTCCCTCCCTACCTCACTCTACAGTTTAAGGCATGAGTGACAGGGAGCTGGTGGGGAAGTGTGAGGCCCCGGAGAGCTCGGAGGGCCTGTTGGTTCCAACTACTGTGGCCGCCCCCCTCAGACAGGGCCTGCACGCTGTTCCACGCACCGTTCGACACACTGTTCCATGCACTGGGCGCACAGCAGTGAACACACCGACAGAAACCTGCTCCCGAAGACTCTGCCTTGAAGTGAGTGGAGTGGGAATGCAAGGAGAGGGTGGTCAGGAAACACCTCTCCAATAAGGGGACTTGTACACAAAAACCAAGAGTGAGTCTGATTGTTCCTGGTGGAGAAACTGCAAGGGCTAATGTCGGGGGGCAGAAGCATGCCTGATGGAGAAGCCTGTACAGCTGGAGCTGGCGGGCAGAGGGGAGAGAGCCAGAAGCTGAGGTGAGGCCCTTAGCAGAGAGACGAGGACCGCAGGATTGAGTCTCAGGGAGCAGAGATGCCTTTGGAGATTCTGAGCAGAGGAATAACATGCTCTGCGCTGGGTTTTACTTTTAGGCCAGGTATCTGGCCAAGGTTTCTTAGAGCCTCCCTCAAAAGAGTACCATCCCAACAGGCCAGGTCTGCGTTCACAAGGCCACACGGCCTGAAGCCAGCAAGCACTCGGGGCTCTCGAGAACCCCCCAGGAGCCCCACCTCACACCTGACGGCCCGTGTCTGGCCCCTGAGGGGCCCGAGTCTGAGAGCCCTGAGGTGACACAGTCGCCAGTGGGTCTTCTGCAGGGACAGTTACTCACAGCAGCGGTGGGCAGCCTCTGAGTGCAGGCCACGGGAAGCCGAAGTTTCCAGTCCGTCTCCCCGTCCAGCTGGTCCGTCCGCAGGAAGCAAGAGCCTGTGGAGGGAAGTGAGGCACCGTCCGTTCACCTGCAATTCAAGAATCCTTCCCGTGGCAGCTCCGAGCAGCTCCGGCTCTAGTACTTGTAAAAACAGCCAATCAATGGCCAACGACCAAGAGGGAAAAATAAATAAATACGCGATTTCCCATCTCCTCCATAAGCTCTGGGGTCAGAAAGATCTGGGTTCAAATACCTCGCTCCACCACTCACAGTGGGAGCCTGGGCTAGTTTCTGGACCTTGCTAAGCCTCGGCGTGTCCGGTCTGTAAAATGGGGAGAAACACAGATCCCACAAGCCTGCTGTAAAGGACTCAGAGGGGTGATCATACCCCCCGCACGGCGGCTGGCACGGGGCAACCAGCATTCAAGTCCATTTGGGGCAGGGGTTACAAGCACCTTCTCAAGAACCAGACCTCCTGGGTTCAGGTGCAGCCTCCACGACTCCCTAGCTGTGCCCTGAGGGAGTTACTTCTCCCCTCTGAGCCTCAGTTTCCTCCAGTGCACAAATGAGGATATTACAGCGCCAACCTCATGCTGCGAGGCCTCAAGAGCTGATCCATGCAAACTGCTCAGAACAGGGAAAGGACCCCAAGGACCACGCTAACTGTCTGCCGTGACTATCGACCTGCAAATCTGGTGGATACACATTTCAATCTGACCTGTACAAGTCTGAGCAATCAGTCAGCTCTGTATTTCATCAGACAGAGAATGTACTGAACTCCCTGACACCACACGTAAGACTTCTGAGGACTTTCAGGAGATCCCTTCTAATTTTTTTTGGGGGGGGGGGGAACAAAGGGAGAGCACATCTGGCACCCCCAATCCATAACACTCCATTTTCACTGACGAGGACACAAGAACCAATTCGAGGACAAAGCTACAGTGTTTAGAAGAACACCGTTTTAGGGCCTTCCCTGGCAGTCCAGTGGTTAAGACTCCATGCTCTCACTGCCAAGGGCCCGGGTTCAATCCCTGGTTGGAGAACTAAGATCCCACAAGCCGCGCGGCACAGCCAAAAATAAATAAATAAAATAAATAAATAAAAGAAGACTGTTTTAGTGGAGTGCCTTCCACCCCCTCTCTGGATGATTTAACATATTATCAGTATATCATGTCATCCGCACTTTTATCCAGTTCATCATAAAAGAGGCTGTAGCAACCTCAAAGGGATACAAATACGGATTTTTCCAACGTTTGAAGATCTCTGATTATGCCTGATGGGCAAGAGAAAAACAGCCTTGTTTCCTCAAAACAGCTTAAATAACAACAAATAAAAAGAAAGGAGATTTGAGTCAACCGACGGGGAGGGCAGGAGGCAGTGGGGGCGGCCACAGTGGGAGACGCAGCCGGGCCCCCCGAGCCTGCCCTGCGGGTGCAGGACCTGCGGGTGCAGACGGCCGAGGGTCCTACGTCATTTTATATAAGGGACTTGAGCATCTGTGGATTTGGGTACCCACGGGGGTCCTGGAACCAATCCCCCTCGGACACCAAGAGACAACTGTAATCGCGAGGAGTGGGGTCTTGCAAGAGACTCGAGAGGTTCACTCAGGCAAATAGGCTGTAACGACAAATAAATCGATGGGCAGGGGTGACTATGGCCCCACCACTCGTGAGCCAAGGTGGGGAGAGGCCACCTACCCCTACCTCTCCCCCCAGCTTCCCTACCGCCCCATCTCATGACACTCTCCCAGTATTTTCTCAGGAGTTTCTGTTTGCTTCTGTTTGTTCGACACACTTCCCAGTCCTGCCAACTCCTGCGGTCGAGCTTAATGCAGCCCAGCGGGGAAAAGCACAGCCACTGTGTGTGACTTTCCCAGCTGGGATTCAGCACGGGTCCGACTATCTTTGCTATGATCAAAATCTGTTGACCTACGCGCACCTAAAACCTTTTTTTTTTTTAAAGACTGCTCTATGAAAAGAAACGTTCTTGATTTGCCTCCATGGCTCCACAATGATCATCTGCTTCTGTTACATTTTCAAATGATTATTTTGCCAAATTACCACTGAAAGGTTAATGGTTATTTTCAAAATTGATCCCAGATGTTTACCGTTTTTTTCTGATGTCCTCAGGAAGATCATGTCAGCAGGGACCCGCTGGTTCTGCGTTATGAACAGAGAGACTGTTACTGTGAATGCCCCTGTGTGAGGTTTCCATCCCCAAGCCCCCGCCCCCTCGGTGGGGGGGGGAGGAGGGGGGCAACCCAAACCCACAGCCTCTTTTAAGTGTCTGCCTTTGTCAAAGACAGATCTGGGGATTTATTTTGTTTTGAATCTGAAAACTCTTGCACGCTGCCGTTAGGTTACTAATCTCCTATTGAAATCTTATCTCGGAAAGAGAGCTTCTAGTTTTCTGGCGAATCCAACCATTACCTCCCGAAATTGCAGCCAGAGGACCCGGGAGCCCAAAGCCTGCTCCCCGAGCTGGCTTCCTTCCAGGCTGTCTGCTGAAACTACATACATACACTCGGCTCACGCTTTCTGCTTCTACCAATTTTCCGGCTTGATGTTTGGCTTCGAGTGGGATTTTAATAAGGAAGTCAAGTAGCAAGAAGCAACCAAAGCCGTTCTCAAAAGAAGAGGGAAGCCAACAGCAGGCCTCATGTAATTGTGAACAGGCAAGTATGTCATAACATAAAGAAGTTTGTGTGCGTCTTCTGAGCTGCCACCCAGGAGAGCTTCACTTTACCCCAAATCAACTGTGAGTTCTTGGATTTAATCCTTTTAAAAGAGCATAGTTCACTTCCTACAGAAACAAGTTAAGATGCAATCCTTTTCTAATCAAATATGATTCCAAGACTCTCCAGGGCCACCCCCAAAATCCAACACCTCCCAAACATACAGAGTAAGAAAAGGTATGAGTGCTGGAGTAACAAACATTATGGACAGCGCTATCTTTAAAAATGCACCTGGGGCCTTTTTACTGTTCTCATGTTTCACTTAACTCCTACTCCCCATGAAATGACAGAAAAGCACAATGTTATTTAAGTGAAAAAATGTGAGACAAAATTGTTCAAGAGGTAAATGACAAATATTTTTATGTGCTTGTGCAGCCCCCAGACTTCTAGGAAAAACTTTATTATGATGAGTTTAAAAGAAGACTCCAAAGCAACAAGCACATCAAATAGGAAATCAAACCTTGGAATTGTGTTTGTAACTTGGATTTCTGGCTAAGAAGCACACAGAAACCATGAAAAAATAGTCTGTGTGTGTGTGTGTGTCTCATGGGAAAGAGATGTTTCTCCCCAGGCAAAGCTTCTGGGTAGAATCCCAGAAAGCAAACGTCCAGTTCCGCCACCAGATACACGAATCACACGTCGCATCGGGATTCGTGAAGTGGGGGCCAGTGACGCCCCTCTCCCACGCGCCCACGCGGCAGCTGCCAGGAGCCACGAGACCCCACTCACCTTCTCCACAATGATAAGATCTCCAACTTGGATGCTGGAGCTCTTCACCTTCACTGTCCCTGCAAAGAGACAGGCCCAGATATATCACATCTGAATTCCTTCCAAGTCTGCGTACCTCCGCAGGGTGTCTGCTAGCCTGCGGACCCAGAAGCACGTGCCCCTGAGCCCGGCAGCAGCATCTCCTGTCTCTCCGAGAAAAGGTTCACCTACCACAGAGGCCGCCCCAAAAATGAAACCCCGTTTTGCGGAGCACTGGAATGACTCACTTGAGTAAGATCTTCTGTCTTAACAGCACCTTAGAAGCTATTCTAAATCAGCACCATAGAAGATTCAGCCTCAAACACACACACACACACACACACACACACACACAGAAATGGGGAAGAAAATTCGGAGTCAGATCCGTGGACAGAAGGTCAACACTTAGTTCTCAACACCATCAAAGAGAAAGAGGATAACCCAAAATGACTGACTCTTTTGAAATCTGCGATTGCTCTATCGTGCAGTTTATGTGATTGTGATCAGATCACATAACTGTGGCTGGATGTTTATCTGGATAAACAATAACCGCTAACATTAAACACTAACACTGTGCTAAGCGCTGTATAGATATTGACATCCTGATGGCTTCGCTTGCTCCTCTCAAAGGCCACCAGAAAAATATATTATCTCCAGTTTTCAGACACAGAAAATAGGTTGAGAGAGGCCCCGTCTTCCCCTAGTCTCACAGGTCAGCACCAAGATTCAAACCCTCATCTGACTCCAGAGGATGGAATAAAAAAGAGGGACTTCGGTTCAACACAAAACACATTTACTCAAGTGCCATGTTCTAGGAATTCGAAGATCCAGGACAGTCCCCTTGTCCTAAAAAAAAGCTCATAGTCTCACGCAGGTGTCGACAAACGCGTCCTATAAAGAGCAGGAGGGTAGACGGTTTAGGTTTTGCAGCCAATGGACAATCTCAACTCTCCCAACAACTCTTCTCCCCAAAGGCAAATAGCCTTTGTACATTTATATTTTAAAATGTAAAAAGTGTTCTTGGCTCCCGAGCGAAGATGGTGGGCTGAATTTGGCCCACTGGCTGTAGTCTGCAAACCCATAAACTGGTGAGAAAGACAGCAAGACAAATGCTGTTAGTGCAAAATAGTGTGTGAAAGGATGGGAGTAAGCCCAGCGTGCAAAGGGAGCAGAAAAGGAGACCTCCCCCACTGCAGGAGGACCAAGAACAGTGCCGGGCACCCAGAAGGCTCGTGACTGTTCACTCCACGTTCAAGCCCCCTTAACTGAATGCCTGCTGGAGGCCAGGTGTTCTAAGGGTGGGATGCGTGGGACTCGCACTCCAGTGGCAGGAAGGAGGCAAGAGACAAATAATGAATGAACGGGCTGGGGTATGGGGAGGTACCAACAAATGCTTTACAGGAGAGCTGAGGTCCGAATTAACCAGAGGAAGGATACTGGTTACCAGCATCAGGAAAAAGGAAGGCATGAGATGGGAGACAGTGAGGCACATGCGCAGCACATGCATCTGCGTGGCCACAGGCTGGAACTCCTTTAGCAAGGGAGAAAGCATCACCCGGAACAGAAAGAGAGGAAGGGCTTGGGGGGCCAGGTGGTCCAGCGCCCCATAAATAAGCCTGTGGAGGACATGGGTCTTTATTCTGGTGACGGATCAAATTCCCACACAAGGGAGTAACACCATAAAAACCTTCATGTTTTTGGCGTCTCGTAATAAAGCCCATTTAACTTACAAATGTTCAGCTAAGAGAGAAGAAAATACTGATGATTCCCAGTCCTCCTCGATAGAGTATATGCCCCAGAGCAGGAGTGACCTGGGAGTTCTGAACCTGCTGCCCCCGCCGTGGACTCACTCCGTCAACAAACACCCAACACTCACCTACTAGGAGCTAGTGCACAACGCCAGTTATTTCATCATACACTTTTCATATCATTTAATGCCATGGGTCTTTTCAGTAATTCACCACTAAATGAGATGTTTCAAAGCATTCCAATGACTTCAACTGAAACAACTCTTTCTAAGAGGTTCCACAGGGTTTGATTTTTAACTAATGTCTGTACTTAATTAAATTTTGTCATGGTAACAGTGAGAAGACCTGGCGCTAACAGGGCAGCTCTTGAACACGAACGACTTCTAGAAAACACGTGGCAGGTGGCTCTGAGGACGGCTAGACTCTCTCCACCTAGGACGGGAGCATGTGATAGGGCCCTGCTTTCGTAAAGCACGAATTCAACCCAATGGCCTGCGCCTGGGCATCCTCGGGACCCACTAGCCTCAAGCGTTCGCTGTGTCGATATATTGGCAGAGGGAACGGAGAACGTCGGCGAGCCCTACGAGTCAGCTCGTTAGAAGCGGCAGAGTGAAGAGCGGGCTCCACGCGCAGAATTCTCTTCCGACCTGAACAATTCTTCTTGCCCAATGAGGGGGCCACAGGAAAAATGCACACAGATACGCTGCTCTCTCTGGACAGCGTATCAAAGCCTTCCTCGAGGGAAGATCGTAAATTCATCGTGCCCCCCACCCCCTGAGCCAGTGAGCTTTTCCTTCGCCTGAGCTCGCCCCAACTTTCCCGAACATAAATTTACACATTGTCTTTGGTTTTATTACTGAAATTTATGCTGGTGGCCTGACCCAAACCATCCCTGAGCCCGTGTTCTGATCTTCAAGACCTACTCACAAGTCTGCTCTTAATATGTAACCCTAAGAAGAGCACTGTTATAACTCTTATTAAATAATAACTGCATATGGATATATGTGTGTGTTAGCGAGACAAAGGACAAAGCAGGAAGATTATACTAAAAGGGTTAAGGGTGATTCCTTCTAGGGACAGAGGAGATTTACCCCTTTCTTTGGCAAAAATACTTTCTAAATTCTTCACGACAATTTTCTTATAATAAACATGAGGTGCTCTTCCAATAAGAAAAAGATATAATAAATTAAATTAGCTCAAACTTTTAAGTGACCAGGCCCAGATTTCTCCCTTCCATGGCAGGGTCCTGATTTACGATCGGTTAATTTGAACTCTGCCTCTCTGTCCATCTGCTCTACCTCAACAAAAACCCTTTAATCCGCTGTGTTTGCAGAGCAGTTTCTGACTAAACCCAGCAGGCCGATCCCTCGGACAAACCCTCCTACTGTAACTGGCTCCATCTCAGGAGGAGGGCAGCGGGGGCCACACCACCCTGAGGTCACTGGGGTTTCTCAGCCCCAGCTCCCTCATTAGCATTTTAGGATTTGGCGGAGATGAGCCTCAGCTTTGCAGGTTCCACACAGGGAGACCCTCAGATTCACTCGCTCTATCGAGCCAACGCACGGTCCTGCCCACACACTGGGACTTTTCGGGCCGCACTACCGTTTTTGGGTGATCAAAAATGTGTAGCTCAGGCCTGCACACAGAACACACATTTAGCATGTGTCTGTGTACCTGTGCGTTCTGAACGAGAAAAGGCAAATTAAAACCATAAGAATGAAAGGAGGAAAAGCGGCAGGAAAGAAAGAGAAGGGGAAGCAGAGCCCAGTATTTCGATTCCAACGTTTACTGGGGTTTTGGTTGCCGACGTCCAAGTGAAACGCCCCTCTCTAAGAAGCCCACGAGTAGGTAGGGGAGGCACCGCTGGGGCAGGAGAGAAAGAGGACCAGAGTCAGAAAAGCTGAGCACGCAGTGGCTGGGATTAACTTCCAGAACGACAAGACTCTGAAAATTGTGGAAAGGGACCAAAACACATAATTTCTAACCTCACGTGAACCACTGTTCTGAGTTTTCTACCAATATTCTTGCAAAAAAAGAACAAGAACCATTCGCACGATGGCAGAGCCCCCGTCTTCCTAGCGAGAGAATACGATACATGAAAAATAACACACTGAAGTGATTATTACATACCTCAAGCGAGAGGAGCTCTCCCTACAGTCCATTATCTGGTTAGAAGAAAATTCTCTCCCAACACCCCACTGAGAAGTTAGCAGACATACTTCCCAAGCACCCCTACTTTGTGTGTGTGTGTGTGTGTGTGTGTGTGTGTGTGTGTGTGTGTGTGTGCGCGTGTGTGTCATCTACCCTAGAGATTCCTAAAACTTCTAGAAGCAGAGTCCAACCCATGGGCATGTGACCTGTGTATTCACATAGATCCCCTCACCCTTGGGTGAATGACCTACCGTTTTCATCTTCAAATTCTTAATAACTTTTAAACAAGTGACCCCGTATTTTCATTTTGCACTGAGTCCCACAAATTACATAGCTGGTCCTGAACAGGAGTAATAACACCCATTCGCATTTTCTTTATAAAGTGCACAGGAAGATCCGGCTGTGTTCTGAGATCCGAAGCCACAGAACTCCTCACTTTGCCCCCCAGACCTCTTTTTTCTTTTGGACCCTGTCACACCCAGTCTCCAACCTCTAGGCTCTGGGATTCTTACATATCTTTGCAGAAACTCTACAGAAGTTGGGTAAGAGATTTTTCAAAGGTTAAGTGGCCGATTCTCTGCCGGACACATCCTAAATCATAAAACGCCTTCTATAAAAGAAATGCATCCCGTTCAGCTTCTGCCACTTCACCCAGGTCACCTCTGAGCTAGAGTTTATAACGGGGAACAAACTTCCAATTACTAGAGCTGTTTGTTTCTGCAGAGATGGACCCCCGAGCCTTTCATAAGCAAACCCATTGAGCCCAAACCGTGCTTTTCATGGATGAGAGCTTCAGAATAAGGGCAGTTTGTCTATACTGCAGAGAGAAACCAGATGTTTCCCTTGAGTCGAAACAAGCAAATGACAATTCAGTCACACTGCAGAACAGCCCAAAAAAAAAAAAGTAAATTCCGGAGCGCTAGTACGTGTGGGCCAATTTTTTGACCTCCGAACACCTCCAGCTATACTTCTATTTTTCATTGTGCCTGCAGGACATTGATTGCCTTTGCAGGTCTTTAGCAGCAAGCTCCGTGCACTAACCCTGGTTAATGTATAACGCTTTAACTCGAACTCTAATCTGACTGTGACAGTGATGAGTTGTAAATTCTACAGCATGTGTACGTTTCCTGGGCTTGACACGAAAACGCCTTTGCAGACCCCGCAGATTTCATAGGTTTAAAGTGGAAATTTTCATATTCCGATCAGGTTGTCTGCATTCCCCAAAGCCTAAGAAAAGACTGTTATTTGAAAACAGGCAAAGGGTGGAAGAATATTATTATAAATTCCACGGGCCACTTCCTGGGGCTTTTGTTTAAATTAGCGGGAACTTTAAAAGAAAGGCTGTAGTTTAAATTTAACAAGTGTATACCCAACAGAGGCTTTTAAAATAAATACATAAATGGCCCTTCCCTGCTTCTGGTGCCCAATAATGATGAAATAGGCCAACACCCCTGGCAGGGGGGAAATACCTTTTGGGAAAGATAACAGTGCAATTTGCATTTGAGATTTTTTTTTCAGGGTTTTTAAAATTTTTTTAATTAAACAATAGATCAGTTCACCAGCGATTTGTAATAAAGTCAAATTGAGTAGTTTGAAAGAATAAAAGGAACCTTCTGGGTCTGAAATAACAAACTTCATATCTGTCAGAGAATTATGGGAAAGTGTTTGGCAAGACCTATTTTAAGACTTGTAAAAGCTAATGCTCTGAATCTTAATGAGGAAAGCCTGGGAAGGGGAATGCTTTGCTTACTGAGCTGCATTTGAGATCCTCAGTAAAGACCTTTGCAGTACTTCTGCGGCAGTAATATCAAAAAGACCATCATTGAGCAGATGCAAACTATTATACATAGAATGGATAAGCAACAAGGTCCTGTTGTATAGCACAGGGAACTAGATTCAATACCCTGTAATAAACCATAGTGGAAAAGAACATGAAAAAGAGTATATATATATATATATGTATATATATATATACATGCAACTGAATCACTTTGCTGCACACCAGAAACAAACACAACATTGTAAATCAACTATACTTCAATAAAATAAAAATTTTTTAAAAGACCATCACTGTAACCCTCTTCTTTTAAAAAAGTATAATGCAGTTTTAGTGTTATCCTAAGTCTGAACAGAGTATGAAAACAAACGGTACTTGTGTTTAAGAATACAGTGCTTTCGTTTAGCTAATTATTAGCTAAACAACTTCCCATTAATGAACACATGTTCCCTGCCCTATCCTACCTTCTGATGAACTCCAATGGAATACAACGCCCTAAAAGAAACACATGTGTGTCCTTAGACCTCAAATTTTAGTCACATTAATTGCAATCCTAAATAATGGTGCAAAGTGGATTTTGGACTAAATTGAAAAAAAGACATCACTCTCAAATGGAAGTAAGATCCTTGAGGTTATTCTGTAACTGGGAAAGGGTGAACAGAGCAGCACGAAGGAACAATCTGAAAAGAACTGGAGAAGAGGAAAGATATCCGTTCCGTTTTTGACACCACATATGTGCTAAAAAGCTGAAAGTAAGAGGGAGTCTCTCCATTTTGCACAGACCTTTGGCTTACGACTTACGGTTCACCATGTGCCCAGATGTCCCCAGCAGGAAAGAAGCATCAGCAATTGTGTTAATTATGCTTCTGTTTGCACTTTCCTTCAAGGCTAATTATCCACTTGCTTCATTTAGCCCTTGATCACAAGTTAGTCTGAGAAAACATTCCTGGTATGAAGACCCCTGGAATTCATCTGGTAAAAATGCAAATCCGACTGCCCTTACTACCTGTGATAAGCAAGGCAGATTCCCCCTCCAGAATTAAAGTTTTGGTTTGGTAAGGACAAGGATAAAGAAAAATAATTCCTTGACTAATTACTCTTTCCTGACCCAATCCAAATCTTTCAAGTAACAAAACAAAGTTTTGCTGGGTCTGTTACTACTTTAAGACCCTCTCTTCTGCGGCTTTGGTGTTTGCAGTGCCACTGAATGCTATTAATTTGGAAAGACAGCTCCACAATTAAAGTCATAGAATGCATAAAAGTCCAATAAGAACCTCTCAAGTCTCTGATCAGCTTTAAATGTGGATTCCAAGTAGGAGGAGAGGGGATGCTTATTTATCTAAAAGCATCATTCCTACTTGGCTTTCAACAGTTCGTTCATCTCAGAATGAGGGGGCTGGATTGATTTCTTTGGACTCAGCAATGTGTTTTGTCCTACTGTACAGCAAAAGGAACTATATTCAATATCCTGTAATAAACCATAATGGAAAAGAATATGAAAAAAATACATATATATGTATAACTGAATCATTTTGCTATGCACCAGAAACTAACACAACATTGTAAATCAACTACACTTCAATTAAAAAAGAAGTGTTTTAAAATGGACTTAAATCTAGAAGCCCTTCTGTAGCCTATGTATTAAGGCTGAACGCCATGGCAATCATTGAGATATTCTATGGGAGAGTGTGAGCCTCAGCTCCAGGCACAGAGTGGAGCCTAGACTTATAGGCTAAGGTTTTACATTCAGACAAGCCGGGGTTCACAGCAAGCTCTACCCCTTAACCAGCTACATCATCTCAGACACAATACTTAACCTCTATGAGCCTCAGTTCCCCTAAGTAAACGCTACCTCCATAAGGCTGTTTAAAATAATTACAGACCAGACCTTGTCCAGCACCTGGCTGGCTTATAGTAGGTAAATCTTTCTTTTTTTCTCTCCTGCTTCCCAATCTGGACAGCGTTTTTCAAACAGATCCAATGCCACTTTCTCCCTGTAGCATGCCTTGATTACAGATTCCTGGATCACAGAATAAACTTTCCCAGAGTCTCAGGTCTTCACTGGCCAATATGTTTTTTTCTTCTATTTTCCCAGGAAGGAGAGGCTCTGGAAACAAGGCGGAATTGGGAAGAACAAGACAGAGCCAGAACCTGGGGTTCTGTAGCCCACGCCTCTAGCCATCCCAGCCTGTGACCTTTGGAGAACTCTTTACCAGGAACACTTCATCGGCATGTGATTCCCGTAAAGGCACAGGGCCCTGCACTCAGAAGGGGCCATTACTTGGTTTCATGCTCTGCTGCCGCCATCTTGAATAATTTTTGAACGGGGGCCCCAAGTGTTCATTTTGCATTCAGCACCACCAATCATAAAGCCAATGCTGCTTTCTTCCAACCTCGAAGACTCAGGATGCAGGTCACCTCTTCCGGGAAGACATCATCAGCTCCTCTCTGATGGGCTCCCATAACCTCCCATAACCTCTGGTTCATACCTCCATTAACTCACCCACCAATATTTAATGAACTCCTGCTACGATACCACCAGCACTGCCTTTCTTGGGCACAGACCAAATCCCAGCACAGTGCTAAATTTTTCTCATGCAAGAGTTATATTTACGGCAACTCTCTAAGGTAGGCACTATTATTATCCCCAATTTTACCGACAGATTAAGGGATCTGTCCCCACAGCAGGGCGGGAGGCAGAAGCAGAACTCTTGAATCCAGGCACAAACTCAGAACCACTACTCTCCTCAACCACCAGGCACTGTGCTCAGAACCAGGAACGTGGTGGTCACGAAAGGGGATATTCTACTTAAGGACCACAACACTCATGCCACTAAAGTATAACTACTAGTTACATTTTGTAATCATCCCCTTTACATGCCTGGATACCTTGCTGGACTATTAATTTCCCAAAGTCCCAGCCCCTCAAGTTTATCTCTGTAATACAGAAACCTCTCACAGACTTTGGAAAGTGATGGAGTTTCAAATATCCTTGAAGAATGAATAAAATGTCATTTCGACATGTAGGCTAATTTTATTATCAATATTAAAATACTTCAAATACTTCTTATTAAACTATGACAATTACACTAAAAACTAATCCATTGATGTGTTGTTTTAGACACACCTTGAATGATATAAGATGATCTAAACCACTGGAAGCAGCAATTAAAAAAAAAAAACAGATCATCCATTTTTTTCTCCCAATGGTGAATTTCTTATTTCCAGAGTTTTTAATTCACTTGTTTAAAATCAATTTTTTTTCTCCAAGTTCGAAACCTTTTCGATTCTATTAACATAATGCCTCTACAACTTTGGTAACATCCCAGGATCTGTGCCACTGGCATTCTTAAAATGACATAAATTCCTGCATTGTTGTGAATCTAATTTTGAGACCTCGAGCAAACACGAATTGACAGACAAGCTACAAAGTAACTGGCCTAAAACTGGCCTGTCCTTTTCAAAAATGTCAATGTGATAAAGAAATCCGGAGAACTCTGCCAGGTTCGAGGAGATCAGGGAGAAAGGACAACTAAATGCAAAAGGCAAACCTGTCCTGGCTCCTGGACAAGGAAAAAAAAAAAATTTTAGGAACAAATGGCGAATTCTGAGTAAGAAGTATAGATGAGATTAACAGTAATGTAATGATAAACTTCCTGATTTTGTAATTATACTATGCTATGTAAGGAGAACATCCTACTGGGAATTAAACGTTGATGTATTTACAGGTTAAAAGGGAATCGTGTATGCAACTTAATTCTCCAAGGGCTTAGAGAGTGTGAGGGGAAAGCATGAAAAAGACAAAAGCTTAACAAGGGATGAATCTGGGTGAAGGCAAATAGGAGTTTTCCACGTGATTTCTGCAACTATTTTGCTAGTTAGAAGTTATCACCCACCCACCCTAAATATTTAACTATATTAGTACAAGTACTGCTGTGTCATTAAACAGGAAATGATGCCGAATGCAGATAAGTATAATGGCTTATAATCTCATGATCAAGGACTTGGCCTTTTGGTTTCCAAACTTTTTTGAACTCCAAAAATAGTGTTGAAAAGTACATTTTAAGATGCCATGTGATAAAAAGAGAAAACAGTCCTGCGTGGATATACATATACGTATCTGTTTCCCTTTGCTTCTGAAAAGCCTCACTCAAGAAAATATTATTAAATAACTGAATGGTAAGGTAAAAAAAAGGCTTCTTTCTCTTCCTCTCTCTGAAATCCTCCAGTTTGGGCTTCATACTTTGGCCCTTCCCCCCACAGGGTATCAAATAACTAACCTCCCCTCCTTCACTTTCCAAGCTGACAGTTTTCTTCAGTGCCTTTTGGGGCCTTTCAAAACAAATTGCAGAGCCAGGGTCTGGGTTAATATTCAAAACTCTGCTAGGTCTTCCCCTACTGTTGGATTGGCATGACAATGGAAACCACGGGCCACAGAAGGAGACCCACAAAGGAAGACAAGTTTTTAATGCTACAGCCATCTGCCAGTTCTCCTCTGGATCTTTTCAAGAACTGAGGGAAGCTAAAGCAGGGGCTGAGAAGGGGGTCGGGTCTGCAGGGGAGGGCAGAAAAATCACTCACAGGAAAAGCAACTGCAATATGAAAAGAACCAAAGAAGGTCTGGAGCCTGGATGGCTGAATGAATGGGATCCCAGGGCCCCTCCTCCTGAGCTCTAAATAGACCCACCGCACCCTCTCCATGGGGCTTTTGTCTGCTGCCAAGCATTGTAAATGTTATAGTCAGAATATGTTATTAAGGGAGGATTTAATATACACAAACCACAAAAAAACATACTCCAGAGGGGTCTTCTGATTACCCACATGGAAAGCCCAAGCCACCTGCCTTTCCAAAGATTACGCTGGGCTTTCTTTCTTTAGGGAGCAAAACGCCCTAAATACAGTAGTTTAGCAATAATAAAGCATTTCTATACCAACTCTAAATCCCCCCTTCTCCCAGAGACTTGCAACTTTTTAAGACCACCAACTATGAAAATCTATTTCAATGCATTAAAACAAGATACTTTCATGCTCTCACAGGATTATACTTTTTTAAAAAAAAATTTGGAGCCTTAAATAAATTTCTCCAACATTTTTCCGAGAAGGAAAATTCTACTCAAACCCCGGAAACCATGGACGGACTGCTTCCTCAGAAGACTAACGCACTTAACATACAGCAGTTCACAACCTGGCTGGCTGCAAGCTCCCTTGGGCATCTATCTTATCTCTTTCCGAATTCTCAATTTCCTGCAGGCAAACCACAGTTTCTATTCCCCTCAGCCGCTCCTAAAACATTATTAATCCCTGAATGGGATCAGTAATCTTCGAGGAACTTTAAGTAACATTCTCTCAAGTCTGAATACAACCTTACAGGAAATCTAGGTAGAATTTGTAGTTGGAAACAGAAGTCGACATTGGCTGGGTTGTTTTGTGGGTTCTCAACGGTGTGTTTGAGCAGGTTTTTAAAACTCCCCCATTTCAAAAATTCAAATTAAAGGTTACCTAGTAATTTCTCTTTGGGTCAGATTTAGTCACTCTTCACTCTTCCATCTTAAGGATTTATAAGATGGCTTCAAAGAAACCTTCACAGATGCAGGTTTTATTATATTAAGTCTGGTGCCTTCTTAAAAACTCACATTGCAAAGTTGTAATGTTCGTTTTGTAATGTTGAAAGAGTATCTTTGAAAGCTGCACTGCCTTGGAAACGCGTGTGGGAGGATGCAAAGCGCACAGAATTGAATTCCAGGTTGATGAGGCACAAGTCAGATGACAGGACTGGCTCTAAGAGGGCAGTGGCAGCCCAGGGATGCGGCTGGAGTAACCCCAGGTCCTGGGGCAGACGCTGGCCTCCCTGGTGCCGGCAACGAGTGACTGCCCTGCCACGGGGCACCCACACACCCGCCGGCCCCGGGCCTTGAACTCTGCTCCCTGACTGTCAGCGGCCCATGATTGAGTTGCAACCCTGTGGGCCACCCCCCACACACACTGGGGGCCCTGCTGCAGGAAGTGGCCCCACTGGGGCCAGGAGGCTGACCTCTCGCTGTGAGCCGGCTGTAGACCTGCGAGTTGACTTCCTTGTCTCGCACGTAGCATCGGATCTCCTCCACCGCCTCTCGGATGATGGTGACGGCCAGCACAAAGCCCTGCACAGAGACAGAGAGAGGGTGAGCCCTGGTGGAAGCCACCTTCCTCTCCTGGGGCCGGGGACAGAAAAGGCCAGAGGCCACTTGAGGGCAGCAGGGCAGGACCTGCTAATTATTCCAAGGGCAGAAGCCCCAGCAAACCCACTTCTCTGAATCTCATGCACCGGAAAAACTCTCACTGACACACACGTGTACAGGGACGTCCGCAGTCACCACCACCACAGGGTTCCTAAGAGTGAAAAACACAGAAACCCCAGCACCGTCCGGCCACAGGTGAGGGCTGAGTGATGGTGACCTCTGACGTCTGCATCTCACTCGCCACGTGCCGGGTGCCATTTGAAGTGCTTTCCACCCCTTAGTGCAGGTCGTGGCTGAGATCACCACACTGCCCGTGAAGAAACTGAGACACACAGAGGTTGAATAATCTTGCTCCTACGTGATATCGCAGGGAATCTAGTTCCAGAGTCTTAACCGCCACAATGTTCTGCCTCTGGAGAAACCTGGGTAGGTGGGACCAGTAAGATGGTCCACCAGGACCCAAAGTGAAATGAATCCCTGTTTGTATTGACCTCTCAGTAGGGAAATTAACTTTCCGGAACATAACAATGTAACACTGTTCAAATAAACACCAACAAAGATTCTCCTATACTGCTAACGATTTTCCACTGGCCTCAACTACTGGTTAGATTCCTCTGCCAGGTAGGGGGCTAAGATGGAATGGGGACTTCAGTCTTTCCTGTAATGTTTTAAACTTCTATAAAGAAAACATATTAAAGTATTAATTGCGTAAGTACACACTCATAAAAAGAAAATTTTAAACTGCCCTACCTTCCCAAGTCAGATACCCCAACCCATAAAAACCTGGTACAGAGGTTATACACACAGCTATGTGAGTCACCCATATCTAGAATCTATTTTCATCTAGATTTTTCCTCTTGTATCAAGAAAGGCAAGAACCGTCATTCATTTTTTCTTACAAAATACACTTGCCACCCCTCCTTTTAAAGTCTTTTTTTTTTTTTAATGCAGAGAGCACAATCGCCCCAAGGTTAGCAGTAGTGAATTCTGAGGCTTTCATCTTCATACTGTTTATCCCATGCAATATATTAAGTTAGATTCAAAGGACTTCAAATCTCTTATGTAAATTTAGCCAGAGATGTGCTGCTCTGTGAAACTCCTCCAAAGGCCCACACATCTTTACAATCAAAGGATTACTCCTGTTTCCACTCAGATGTAAAGTACACACTGAAGCCAAAGCAAAACTGGTACATTTCAGAAAAAAAAAAAACGCATAACCAGACCACATACAGAGGTGAGAGAAAACCCATTCTGGAAAAGCACGGCCGCTTTGCAGAATCCCCACCCCCTCCCCCAGGCTGCTGTTTTGTTCTGGGCCATAACCCACGTTTTTTGTTGTTTGTTTTTTCAAATGTTCCAGTTTCTATTTCTCTCTGCATGGGCCTGGCTAAATCCCATTGATGTTAATGGAAAGTGTGTGCTCACTACAAAGACAGGAGGCGCTAACCTCCCGGCTACAAATAAATACCCCCTCATAAGTCACCGTATCTATGACCCCCGAACACACACAGGCGCGCGCGCGCGCACACGGTCCTCATCAATCCCAGGGGACGTGCCACCTCTTAAGCTAGAAACTGCTTTACAAAGAGCTGCACACGTAGTCCAGAAATAAATTCCACCCGACCAACTTTGGAGGTCCTTAAGAGCCACAGATACTGAGAAAGAGGCCTGAATGCGAGTGGGGGGTTTTCTGAGCTTGTAAGGAAATCAGAGGTGGTGACGCTGAACAGACATGAAATTCTGAAGGTGCTAAGACTCTTCTATAAAGTTGTATGTCAAAAATAGATTTACTAAAGCAAAATTCTGAAAGAAATCAGAAAAGCCGTTCTCTCTGGCTGGGGAGGGGCCTGACTGGAGAGGGGCAAGGGGGAACTCTCCGGGGTGATGGAATGGTCTTGACCAAGGTGGTGCTGACATGGGTGCTGACGAATGTTAACACACAGTGAACTGAAAACAGTATCTGTGCATTTTATGGCATGTGGATCGCATCTTAATAACAACAAAAAAAATCTAGGTTATTTGGTCTTCGTACAGTTCTATGGATTATTTCAGCAGTCACCTGAGGAATTTCTCCCTCTAACGTATTACTATCAAGAAAAAAGTTACCAAAAGCTAAAACGTAATCCACACAATGAACAATGGCACTAGTACCAGAATTTTTTCATTAAAATGAGAACATTTCCCAAGAATGTTCTATGTGTCAGGAGCTATTTGAAGCATTTTTCTTGCTGTACTTCACTGAACCTCCCAACAAGCCGAGGGAGTAGACGCAATCGCCCCTATTTTACAGGTGAGGAAACTGAGGCTCAAAAAAGCTTGTTCCAATGACACAGCTTCTCAGAGAAGTTGCAGCAAGAGCTCAACCATCTGGCCACCCCGCCCTCATTCTGAACCACTGAGTTCATGGCTGGGTTTGAAATGAGAGGACTCTCAGGGTGGTTGGAGACATTTCAAAATGTACTTTAGCCAAGAACGGGAAATTGATTCTCTACATAAAAATCTAGGAGATTTAGGGGAAGTCAGCTACAGTCTTCTAGAAACAGATGCTACCTAATTTGTCTGACCCCAAACTCCCTTCTCGGCAGCCCCTGGAAAGAGAGGAAGAACTTGTACAAGACAAGCGTCTCCTCCTGTCTCTGAACCATCACAGGAAACTTCGGCTATAAAAGGGGTCACAAGCTAGTGAGAAACCTCAGGACTGGGACGTCCCTGGTGGCGCAGTGGTTAAGACTCCGCGCTCCCAGTGCAGGGGGCCCAGTTTCAATCCCCGGTCAGGGAACTAGATCCCACACGTGTGCCACACTAAGAGTTCACATGCCACAACTAAGGATCCCATGTGCTGCAACTTAGAGGTTGGCAAGCTGCAACTAAGGAGCCTGCCTGCCACAACTAAGACCCAGCACAACTAACTAACTAAATAAATAACCTCAGGACCGCCAGAGGCTGCTGGTAACCCACCTGTCTTCTCTCTACAGCCAGAGTCCCAGGGAAACCAGGTGATTCAGCTGCTTACATTGGAAGTCAGGCCTTCTGGCTTCTCCCGGAAATTCTGAGCGTCATTTCAGAGAGGAGACATGGGCTAGGACCGGGATCGGGCCCTCTTTTAGAAGTGTGGCAGCCCTCCAGGTCATCCCGGCCCCCACGGTTCACCCCATTGCATTTCCTGAGACCCTGGAGTCAGCATCACCGGTGCTAATGTACAGAATACATACTAGGAACAGAAAAGGGTAGAGTACCTAACAACAAGTTGCGTTCCACATTTTGATTCTCGGTCACCAGCCCCAAGAACCAATGTGGCCTCCCCCTGTGGAGGGAGCAACTCTGTTCTGAATGGTTTCAAACACCCTGAATGCACGTCTGATCTATGTAGTTTCTTATACCTTTCCAACTTTCGTAGAGGCACACTGAGGTGACTTAAGACAGAGATCTCTGCACATAAAGATAAAAAACACTTAAAAGAATAAAAGGCGGGCTTCCCTGGTGGCGCAGTGGTTGGGAGTCCGCCTGCCGACGCAGGGGACACGGGTTCGTGCCCCGGTCCGGGAGGATCCCACGTGCCGCGGAGCGGCTGGGCCCATGAGCCATGGCCGCTGAGCCTGCGCGTCCGGAGCCTGTGCTCTGCAGCGGGAGAGGCCGCCGCAGCAGTGAGAGGCCCGCATACCGCCAAAAAAAAAAAAAAAAAAAGAATAAAAGGCAACCCCCAGCTCCAAAGATAAACACTAACTTCGGTGAAGAACCTTCCAGACCTCCATGTATTTACATGCACAAGTGTGCAAAAATACTTCTTGTGGGGGAGAGGGTCATAAAAATGGGAGTATGCTGTCCATGTTATCCTGAAACTTACGTTTTTCATGCAAAGAAAAAGATGAGTCACACCGTGTCGTGTCGACATCACTGGAGTGACTTCGTCATTCCTGACTCCGGGGCAGCATCCCATAGTTTTGCTGCACCAGCGTTCAGGTAACCACCGATGGACATCTGTTTGCTTCCAGTGTCTGAGTAACATACGCCATGCTGCAAAGAATACCCTCGTACACACACCCCACACACACCCCAAAGCCTTTTCTGATATTCCAAAGCCCAGTCCTTAGAAAAAGAAAATGAGTGTCCTCTGTGGGGCTTCACATCCTCTCCACACCGTAGCATGATCTCAAGCAAGCTCCTTATTCTCCTTTGCCCCATGTTCTTGTTTCTCGAGTGAAGCATCTTTTTTCTCTACCAGTCTGTTTTGCCTCCAGTCCATGGGAATCTCCAATAACCACTGTGGAAGAATTCGACAGAGCTGATCTCATTTCCAACCCCACTATTTCTCCTGCATAATTCCGTCTTCTCTGAGTCATACACATGACTCTTGGTTAACAGAATGAAAAACTTATGCCAAAGATGGCCAAAGTTCCCTCCCCAACACACATGCCAACGCCAACGTGAACAAGGTTGTAGGGGTGCTAGTAGGTCTGCACCCCAAAAATCGTTTGGACGATGGGTTTATATGACAGGCTGGGCAGATGAATACCTCGAGGGGAGAGAGCACAGACCAGATATCATGCTTGAGATGGTAAAGGCAGGGAGAGGGGGAGACACACAGCTGCCTTCTCGAACACCTTGGGATCCAACTGCATTTACCTAATACATACTTTACTATAATGTAAGTTAGAGTGTATGTAAAACAGGCACGTGTAAGAAGAGACTGAAAGGAAACAGACCAGAAACATAGATGGGGCATCTCAGGAGGTGGCTGCACAGGTAGGGATTTTTGCTGTGCTGCTTCTCCTTCAAATTTTTCTCCAAAAATAATGAGTCCTGGGCGACTTCCCTGGTGGTCCAGTGGTTAAGAATCCGCCCTTCCAATGCAGGAGACATGGTTTCGATCCCTGGTTGGGGAACTAAGATTCCACATGCCGCGGGGCAACTAAGCCCTCGTGCTGCAACTACTGAGCCCGTGCACTCTGCAGCCTGCGCCACAACCAGAGGGAAGCCCACACGCCGCAACTAGAGAAGCCCACACGCTGCAACTAGAGAAGCCCGCACGCCGCAATGAAGATCCCGCACGCTGCAACTAAGACCCGATGCAGTCAAATAAATAATTAAAAAAAAAAAAAAAAAGAATGAGTCCCTTTGTAGAGTCCCTTCGTAGTTGATAAAGGAAAAGAAAAATGAACAGAGGGCGTTTTGCAGGCAATAACGCAGCAAGATCTGGGGTCTGGGGAGAACCCAACAGACAAGATTTGAGAGGTGGGATCTGGTCATCCCACACTCCCAGTCGAGGGTTCCTGAGCCCAGAAGGCACCAATGAGGTACCAAGGAAACCCGTACAGCCTCAAGCAGAGCAGAGACTGCAAACCGGCAGCCTGCAGACAGACCACAAGAGAAGGAAGGGGTGTGCTCACTCCACACAGTGCTTTAACAATCTGTAAATGAGTTAGCAACATTTGAAAATCAAGGGAAAGAGATGCTGGAAATTAGAAAAACATGATTCAGCACTGTGTATATCTTGTAACCTTTTTTCTAAAAAGGAGCGTTGGGGAGCAGGGAAAAGACAAGATTTTTAAATTTAATGTTGTATGTCAATTACACTTCAATTTTCAAAAATTATGGTAAATGGCGGAAGCCAGTCCAGAAAAAACTTATTCATTGTTTGTAAACTTTGGAAGAAGGAAAAAGAAATGAATGACAGTGTTTTGGGGGTGGAACTGGATAAAAGGGAGATTTTTCATGAGGTGCCTTTTCACACGTTTCCTGAATCGTGTGACCGTATTACCTTTCAAATAACTAGACTTTAAAAACATAATCGGTAAAACGCAGGGTGATAGATGATACTTTATTGCAGACTAACTTTTCTTAAATAACTGACTTACAGTTTGACTTTATATAGGGATGTAGCAAACTGCTGTGGAACTAAAAAACTAAATAAAATTAGGGTACTTCCGGTAAAACTCTGAAGTTTCTACCTTTTGGGCCTGGCAACTCTGGGTCCATGTTTGCAGCTGATGGAACAAAGCAGCATCTTCTGCTTTGAGATGGGCCACGAGGCCCCCCTCTTCTATCAGCCTGGCCCTGAGTTAGTGACACTCACTGTGCAAAAGCACACACCCTGGTGCAGACGGGAATGTCTGTTATCCCAACATCCTGCCTTACCCACAAATGACTCAGAGCAGAAAAGAACGACTCCCACAGCCCAAAAGCACCTCCACCGCCTGTGTGGAAGAAATAAACCCCCTCCTCTTCCCAGGGCTGGAACTGCTGACACGACCTGTCTGACTAACGTAGCACCAATGGCGTGTGGACCCCGCTCCCTGGGCCCTTGGCATCCACTTCCTCTGCTCCCTAAGTGCCTGTGCACCAAATCCTTACTGTCCAAAAGAATGTGTGTTTTTGTTTCCTTAAGGAGGAAACACCTTTTCTACTTTAACAATCTTCTCCCAATGAAAAATTTAACAAGATTTGTGAACAGAGAATCCGAGTGTTCCTTCCGAGCCCTGCGTAATGAAAAATAATATTTCCTAATGTCTCTGGAGGAAAGGAAATGTCAGTTTCACCCTCTCTGTGCCCCAGACGCGCTGGGTTTCTTTCTGCTCTTCAAATACTCTAAGCATGTGCTGAATGCAGGGCCTTTGCACTGCTGCTCCCTGAACCTGGGATCCTCCCACCCTCCTACTTTTCTTCCCATCACCTCCTCAAGAGGCCTTTCCCGGCCACCCTGGCTAACACTGCCCCTCCACATCTCCCACCTTCATCCGCTCAACAAATACTAACTGTGCCTGGGATGCCCCATTTGCCCTACGACCTTCTACTACCTTCACAGCAGTTTCACAACTTGAAACAATTAGGCTCAACTGTTTTACTGTCTGTCCCCGCTGAAAGTCAACTGCGCGAGGGCAGGAATTTTTCTACGTTTCAGTCACTGCTGCATCCCCAGTGCCCAGCACCGTGGCTGGCACACAGCAGGTGCTCAATAACCATTTCCAAAAAGGCAGGAAGAAAGAAAAGGCGGCACAAGAAGGATGGAGGGGCGCCGGGTCCGTCACCCTCCATACACACTGAAGCACAGAATCTGTTCCTCTGTCAACCCTGCACGCTGAAAGAGTCTACATAATAAACAGAAACGATTCAAAGAGCACAATGCACAGCGTCGGAGGCTTTGCCTCGCTCATGACCGCTGTGCGCCAGAGCCTAGAACCGAGTGATTCACGACAGGCATGCAAAAAATATTTGCTGAAACAAGGAAAGGCTGAACAGCTGACGGACAGAAGGAATGAGTAGCACAGGCATCACTACGGTTGATCCCGGTAGTGGGAGGAACGGAGCCTCACCATGAAAACCTCAGGGGTTCCCAACGTGTTGGCCTGAGGGTGTCCTCTCCCTTGAAAGGCCGAGTCCCATTCCAGGTGCCTGGAGGACAAAGAACCTGTGCTGCCCAACCTCTGATGTTACTGAACGGACGGCCCGACTGACTCACCAGGGGAACCCAGTAGGTGTACAGTGCTCCCAGTCGCATTTCGGGGACGAACTGGGAGCAGGCGAGAAGCAGGAAGTAGAGGTTGAAGAAGTATTTGAACTGGTTAAACAGCACCTGGAATGGAGAGAGAGGAGAGAGAAGACACTTCAGGTTGGTCTGATGCAGCTGGGCGGGCTTAGAGGGGGATGAGTGACATTTCAAAACACCCCCCCAGAAGAACAAAACTCACATGGTACCTACATATACAGTCTACACACCTCTACATGTTGTATACGAAAATACACCTGGGTGACGAAAACATAATTTGTCAAAGTAAAGAAGCAAATGATACATGTGGGAATTATACTAGATTCAAGACAGTGGGGACCTCCGGGCAGGGAGGGTATGCTGGAGGCTTCGGCTATAGTTGTGAGATTTTATTTCTTAAACTTTTTTTTTTTTTAATTTATGGCTGAGTTGGGTCTTCGTTGCTGTGCACGGGCTTTCTCTAGTTGCAGTGCACGGGCTTCTCATTGCCGTGGGTTCTCTTGTTGCGAAGCACGGGCTCTAGAGCGCAGGCTCAGTAGTTGTGGCACACCAGGCTTAGTTGCTCCGCAGCATGTGGGATCTTCCTGGACCAGGGATCGAACCCGTATCCCCTTCACTGGCAGGCGGATTCTTAACCACTGCGCCACCAGGAAAGTCGGAAACTTTTTTTTTCCTATTTTTTGGCCACGCGGAGCAGCACGTGGGATCTCAGCTCCCCAACCAGGGATTGAACCCACGATTGATCCCTGAGGTGGAAGTGCAACGTCTTAACCAGTGGACCGCCAGGGAAGTCCCTTCTTAAACTATTTTGTAAGTACAGGAAAGGCCACTCAAAATGTTGTTGAAGAGTTTTTAGTGGGAAATGCTTATGCTGTAAGACTGAATCAAACGAGTGAGATAAGTGGATATCTCCATGGTACGATCTCAACATCATACAATATCTACAGCAGAATTTCATCCCATGTGGCAGGAGGGTTCTGGCAGAGTTTCAACTGCCCCCACGTGCCCTGGAAGTGACACTGATCCCCCTGACTCGTTTTGGGCAACGAACAGAAATCACGTGTCCCTTCAGAGCACTGTCCGGCCCCTCGCTCTTGCCCTGCCATGGAGACGTGGGTGCCCACGTATTCCAGATAATGTAGCTGTGAGATGGAGGAGAATGGCCTGATCTGCCTCAGAATTTCCGTGAATGAGAAACAAACTTTCACTTGACTTAAGATACTGAGCTCGTGACTTCCCTGGTGGCGCAGTGGTTAAGAATCTGCCTACCAATGCAGCAGACACGGGTTTGAGCCCTGGTCTGGGAAGATCCCACATGCCGCGGAGCAACTAAGCCCACGTGCCACAACTACTGAGCCCAAGTACCACAACTACTGAAGCCCACGCACCTAGAGCCCGTACTCCGCAAAGAGAGAAGTCACCACAACGAGAAGCCCACACACCACAACGAAGAACATCCCCTACTCGCCACAACTAGAGAAAGCCTGCGCGCAGCAATGAAGACCCAACGCAGCCAAAAATTAATTGATTAATTTAAAAAAAAAGATACTGAGCTTTAGGGGGCTGGGGGAGGGGAGTAAGCCAGGCAGCAATAAATGTACTCAAAATCACCCTTAAAGGGCTTCCCTGGTGGCGCAGTGGTTGGGAGTCCGCCTGCCGATGCAGGGGACACGGGTTCGTGCCCCGGTCCGGGAAGATCCCACATGCCGCGGAGCGGCTGGGCCCATGAGCCATGGCCGCTGAGCCTGCGCGTCCGGAGTCTATGCTCCGCAACGGGAGAGGCCACAACAGTGAGAGGCCCGCGTACCGCAAAAAAAAAAAAAAAATCACCCTTAAAAAAACATTCAGGTTGACCTTAAGCTACAGTGTAAGGTATTTGCGTTTCCATGTCCTCCCTCAATAAATCAAACAGTGATTTTTTTTTTCTTCCAGCTTTCGAACTGATTGCTGCTGCTGCTTCTGAAGTCAGTCAGTGTATCCTGGAGGCCACACTAGATAAAAACAGATGTTTAACTTAAAGGTGTTTTAGGGGCAAGGTTTTCAGAGTACTTGTCCATGGATTTAACAAACAAAAGGGATGAATGCAGAGTAAAATACTACTCAAAACATTAGCAAACAAGCTTCCCTGGTGGTGCAGTGGTTGAGAGTCCGCCTGCCAATGCAGGGGACACGGGTTCGAGCCCTGGTCCGGGAAGATCCCACATGTCGCGGAGCAACTAAGTCCGTGTGCCATAACTACTGAGCCTGCGCTCTAGAGCCTGTGCTCTAGAGCCTATGAGCCACAACTACTGAAGCCCGCGTGCCTAGAGCCTGTGCTCTGCAATGAGAAGCCACTACAGTGAGAAGCCCGTGCACCGCAAGGAAGAGTAGCCCCCGCTCGCCGCAACTAGAGAAAGCCCACGTGCAGCAACAAAGACCCAATGCAGCCAAAAATAAATTTAAAAAAAAAAAAAGTGACTTCAATTAAAAAAAAAAAATTTGCAAACATGTTAATAGAAAGTCTCTCTGGATGATAGTGTTAAAATTTACCTTTAAAAAAAAGTTCTCTACACTTTTATCTCCCAACTTTCCTGTTCCAAATATGTATTTCATGATAATGAGGGGTGGGGGGGAATGTAAGCACTGATTTTTTTTTAAAATAAATTTATTTATTTTTGGCTGCATTGGGTCTTTGTTGCTGTGCGCAGGCTTTCTCTACTTGTGGTGAGCGGGGGCTACTCTTCGCTGCGGTGTGCGGGCTTCTCATTGCGGTGGCTTCTCTTGTTGCGGAGCACGGGCTCTAGGCGCGTGGGCTTCAGTAGTTGTGGCTCGCAGGCTCTAGAGCACAGGCTCAGTAGCTGCGGCACACGGGCTTAGTTGCTCCGCGGCATGTGGGATCTTCCCAGACCAGGGCTCGAACCCGTGTCCCCTGCATCGGCAGGCGGACTCTCAACCACTGCGCCTCCAGGGAAGTCCCCTCCTGATTTTCCTTTTTTTTTTTTTGGAACAAAGCTACGTCCTCAAAATATCTTTTTCACTCTTAGGCCCAACACACCAAATAAATGTGAAGTTATTCTAACCAATCAAGTGGAGTCTCACAGCCTTGCAGACAGAAGGCAGCCCCCTTCCAGGTGCTCAGGACCAGGGAAGATGAATGGCCAGTGGCTGAGGTGACATGGAAAAGATGGGGTGTTCACAAAATCTGCCACAGGGACTTCAGTCTGCTAAGACTGGTACCACTGCATACATCTGGTGTAGGAAGAAGAAAACGATGTTGCCCCTGCCCGTACATACCCCAGGCAAAAAGGTGAAGAAGTTGTACTTCTGATTGTTGATGACATTTCGAGGGTATCTCTGGTCCCTCTTCTCGGGGTGCCCCAACCAGACCGTGCGGGGCCTGGGCTCCCCTGCACCACAGCATCTCAGCCACTCGCAGCACCTGTGGGAAAGACAAGCCCACACCGTCAAGGCCGAGCCCACACCCATCCACTCTTCCCAGAATGTCTTCCTCTAAAGCATCTTCACTGAGTCAGAACCACAGCCCCATCTGAGGCTTCATGCTTCAATGAGAGGGGAAAACACAGCTGAGGCATCTAAGAAGCTGTGGTCCAAATCAAAGATGCTTCGTCCCCAAGCCCAAATTATTTCAAAAAGTAGGATTCGTTTTTAAAATAAGATTTAAGTTAAAAAAGTAAATACAGAGCAACAAGTACTGTTATCACTTTGACATTCTGCAGGTGAGAGAGGAAAGCTCAGGACGGCTGAATAAAGCACCCGAGTTTACCAAGGTGTGAGAAACAGCTGAGTCTGGCCTTGAAGCAGGTCCATCTTATTCTGAAACCCAGTGTCTTCGCACCCCACATGCTATCAAGGGTGCTGGTCACACCAAGATTACTATACAAAAAGAGAAGGGAAAGAATCTCCTTCCACACTCGGCTCCACGTTTTAGCAACATGCTGGAGGAACACGCCAGCAAGATGATGACTCGGCGCCCCGCATAACCTGGAGACAGGCCAGCGTACCAGCTGTAGGCAAACTGACTCCCAGGGCCGCCCCCGGAGGGCAGCTCACCAGGCACGCCTGCCCTCAGGTCGCCTGTGTGAAGCCAGGGACACCTGCCCGGCTCTGGCAAAAGTCAGCTGCTCTAAGACACACATGCCCACCCTCATTCGTGCCAAAAAAAGGCAGCCCATCCTTCAGGAGCGGCTGTAAACAGGCATTTTGAGAATTACGAGCATTCGTTAAGGGTCTTTCATGGAAAGACCCCAGGCTGAACTGTTCACCTCCCCACCCACCCCCACAGGCTAGGAGGAAGGAACCCCAGCCCTACCAGCCCCTTGAGATGCTGCCAGCTGAAGGCAACCCATCCAGACGTGGCCATGATGACTTACATAGTCACTTGTCACCTGCAGACCCACCGTCTCCCCGTCCTCCTACGGGCCAGGCATGCCCTGCCCAGGTACTGGGGTGCAGAGCTGAGCACACACAGTCCCTGGGCATCGGGACTCTAAAGATTAGCAAGCCAGCAAGTTGCCTACTCAGACGCTCAAAATTTCCATGATGAAACACGATGCTCTTTCTTCAAAATAGCATCCTGGTTCCCGTAAGCTAGTGCTAGGGCTGGGGTGGGGAGGATGGCGGTAGCTCTCACGAGGATGGGTTTCACTTCTAATAACTCATTCGTGTTGGCGAGAGACACATACAGAAACCTTGAGGTGTCCAGCCCCATTCCTGCTCTTGGGTGTGCGTCACACAAGCCGGCCATCCGTGGACACAAAGCACTGAATGAAGGATGGAGGAAGGATGCATTTGACGGAAGCACACCCTTCAATCTGCAGATACCTACCCATGGTCACTGACTTTTCTGTGGACCAGCCAGTCTCTCCCCATCCTATAATAATCCTGTAATGACGACTCCCAGAGCTGAGTGTTTCTAATGAAAGCTGAAGAATGAATTTAAGAGAACGACATACTGTCAGGCTGTTTATGAGTTTTGTCTGTTTTGTCCTAGCAGAAGGTTCCTCACAGCAAGCTACCAAGTTAAACGCTCCGTGACTTAACCGGCAGGCGTGCATGTGCACAGGGGCCGGTCATTCAGGGCAGCCCACACGTGGTAGCAAAGACTGGAACCGTACCTGACCAGTCATCAGAGGGCGGCTGGTCAAATAAGCAGGGAACGTCCATACAATGGAATGCTCAACAGTCTTTGAAGAGGGAGATAGAGCTGTATGCGCTGAATAGCCCCATTTGCAAGATATGCTAAATCAGGAAGGAGCTGCAAGGTGTGTCCAGGATGCCATTCCTTGCATGAAAGCAAGAGGATAAGTGCAGAGTATGCCTGCCAATGCAGAAAACCTCCATGACAGCTGACGACACCAGTTTCCTTTGGGAAGGAGGGAGTAGGGGCGCCTTTTCCTACTTATTCTTCCATCACATTGTACATATATTACCTATGGGAATAAATGTGCATTTCTTTTCTTTTTAGCTAAATCCATAATAGTAAGCATTTATTAAGTGCTCATCTGGTCCAACTATGATTCCAGTTCCTGTGGGGACCTAACTTTGGAACAGGATCCTTCCCTTCTAACTTCCTCACAATCTCATTGCAACAAAGGGTAATAAGCATTTGGCACAGGGTAAAATAAGGACTTTGTGTCACCTGAGCCCAGTGTAACTAGCCCCAAGCTGATCTCATTTAATCACCCTGATTGTCACCTTGTTTATTCACTTTCTACCTGCACCGGATATAAGCTGCACACTTTCAATGACTTTTAGGTCAACAGTATTTACTGAGTATCTAATAAGAAGAAGAAGACGACAAGGGATCATTGCTCCCTTTTTGTCACACATTCATTCACCTAGAATGTCCTGTACACTCACAGGACGCAGGTCCTCACCTAGGGCATTCAAGAGTGAGCAAGACAGACGAGGTCCTCCTCCCACGGGGAGGAAGAAAGACAGTGAACAGCTCTCTAAAATAAAATAAGGCGTGGGATAAGAGAAGGGGTGGGGAAGGGGCGTGGCTCCGGGAGACTGGGTGGTCAGGAAGGCGGCTGGGGTGACAGGTGAGCTGAGTGACGAGAAGAAACCATCTAGGCAGACCAGAACCGCAAGGGCACAGATCCAGAGGCAGGAAGCAGCCTGACGCACATCTGCAGGGAAAGAAGACTAGCGTGGCTGGAATGCCCCGAACACGGGGGACAGGGTAAAAGATGAGGTCGGAGGAGGAGGAGGGGGCAGACGACACAGGGCCTTGTCACCAGGGCAAGGAGTCTGGATTTTACTCCATCCACAGTGGGGATCACTGAAGGGTTACAAGCACAGGGTGGCATGATCTGATTTTTTTTTTTTTTTTTTGGCCACGTCTCACGGTTTGCAGGATCTTAGTTCCCCAACCAGGGATCAAACCCATGCCCCTGCAGCGGAAGCACAGAGTCCTAACCACTGGACGGCCAGCGAATTCCCGAGTTACATTTTTTTAAAGGTCCTTCTGGCTTCTGAGCAGAGAAGACGCTGCCGTGGGCAAAAGGAGAAACAGGTAACAGGTGTGAGGCTTCTTTGGGGGATGGTGAAGTGTTCTAACATTGTGGTGATGCCTGCACAACTCAATGAATATACTAAAAATTGCTGAATTATATACTTTAAAGAGGTGAACTGCAGGGTATGTGAACTATATCTTAATCAAGCCGTACATTAACCAAAAAAAATGGAAACAGAAGGATCATTTAGAAAGCTGTTGCCATCATCCAGGCAAGCAAAGACTAGGGTGGTGGCGGTGAGGGGTGATGAGAAAGATAGATTCTCAAAATGTTACGGATGTAGAAGTGTATTCTCTTTAAAACACAATGTCTTACTTAATGTTCACAACCATCCTACACAGTATGTACTAGCATCATCCCCATTTTCATGATGGATAAACTGAGGCTCAGAGAGGACTCAGTTACCTGCTCAAGATCTACTGCTACAGCAGCTCCATCTACTACCGAGTGGTGGAAGCCGACTTTAAGCCCAGGTCTGTCTGATCCACATCCTGAGCTAAGAGCCTGAGAGCACCCTGCACAGCCATCGACAGCCCCGTCAGCACAATTATTTCACAGCTCTTTTTTTTTCTAGTCTCTCTTCATTACATAAAATTGGAAAGATCCTTAGGGGCCATAGAGAGTGAGGGCTCTCAGGCTGCTCAAACCGGAGCTCTTCTGTGTGCACATCAGCTGCCCTGCCCCCCACACTCATTCATTAATCTTCATATCAATGCGTTGGCTCCCAGCTCCCTAGTCACCCTTCAATGCCCGCTCTGGGATGTGGACAGACTCCTTTCTGCCTCTCCTTTACAGTCAGTGAAATGCTAAGCCTTCTCAGTAGAGGGCGCTGGAGGGACACCACTGTAGGAAAAGGCTCACCTGTGGTTTCCAGGCCATGGCACAGTGGGCGGGTCAGCAGTGCGTTGAATGAGGCCATCGAATGGTGCCCTGGCCAGCCATGCGCCCAGCACATGCTGTCCCTCAAGGCTTTCAAGCCCCACTGTGGCCCAGGGGTCACCTTCCCAGGGCCCTCTCGATATAGACATCCCAGGCCCCAGGCCTCCTCCACACCAGGGCCCTGATTCCCTCACCCCCAGGTTTGTCTCCCAAGGTCCTCCTGTCACTGTGGCCCTTAGTGTCCCACCAGGGACACTGTGAGCTCCGGTGCCCTCACTCCTATTGTACACCCAATGTGTCAACCACCAGCTGTGCCTGCCACCCCATCGGTACCCCTGGGATTGCTTTCTTGCTTGCCCCACCTGCAGACCACCTCTGGTCCTGCCATCCAGTGGCCTGAACTACACTGTCTCCAACCAGGTCTGCACCCCAGCCTTAGGGAGGGGCCCCCGTCCAAGTATGTCCTACCTCAGATTCAGTCCCTTAGCCTAGGCTACCATACAGTTTTCTTCTATAGCCTACAGTTATAATTTAGTAAGTCCATTTCCCTCCATCTTTCCACCTGACTGAGCCGAGGCCAACCCCACCTCTGAGCTCCAGGCATCACAAGCCCTCAGCATGGTGATGGGCTCAGAGAAAGGGCCAGTGAGAGGCCTGGCTGGGATTTTTGCTAGAAATTCCAGAAAAGACATGCTCTTCACCCTGGGGTTGTTAAGGTGGCAGAAGACAAGCCTGGAGTTGCAGGAAGCCACCTTGCTCCTGTTTAGGGAGAGTCTGCCTGAAAATGGAGTCACAAGGAGGATGCAGAGACCACAGGAGGCTCCTGCCCACCTCGGGGGCGAGTGTAGGTCTGTCGGTTCCCTGGGCTTCTCGAGTCTTAGGCACCAGTACATTGGTTTTTGTTTTATTTTACTTTGCTAAAGCCAATGTTAAGTGGGTGCAGTTAACCACCGCCCCAAATCTCCTGTCTGATAGTCCTGTCTGCCACGTGGCTGGGCCGTACTTAATAAGATGCTTTCCTGTTGGTTTGTGTGTCTTCGCGTCTAAGCTTTTAAAGCCTGCAGTCTATCATCCTGACGTCTGCACACTGATCTCTTTAGAGCTGTGATGTCCAACATGGTAGCTTTACATTTAAGTTACTTAAATAAAAGAGTTAAATTCCTCATTCTCAGCAGCCACATTCTCAGCGCTCCGCGGCCACAGGTGGTCCGTGGCTATGGACTGGACGGCGCAGACGCAGAACGTTCCAGCATGGCAGAGGTTCTACTAGACGCTGCTGCTTTAGAGCAGCTCTTTCAAGGCATCTCCTCCCTCCTCGCGCTTGAACAAACCTCAATGCCACAGGAACATCAGCAAGTGGACCCCACAACTGAAGGCAATTTGCCCAAAGAGTTTCCCAAACTTTAGCCCTTTTCACACACACGGGATTTCTACCATATCCAACTAATTCTACCTTCTAACTTCATAAGTTTGCCTCAATTTGCATACCTTAAATCAGCGATTCTCAACAGGGAGAAGGGGGTTAGTTACTGGTATCTAGTAGGTAGAGGTGGCCAAGATTCTACTAAACATCCTACAAAGCCCGGGACAGCACCCACCACAAAGAATGATGCAGCCTGAAATGCCCGTTGTGCCCTGGTTGAGAACTCCTGACCTGGATTTTATTTATCAGTACATAAATGTGTCTTAGAAGGTAACTTAAAAGGTAACCACTATCATAAATGCAAAACCAGTATCACTTGCCATAAATAGAAGGTAAACATCAAAATCAACACAATATGAGAAGCAAACGTTACTAAATTCCAGATACAGTGGCTCCCAGCCCCCAGCCTGCTGCCTGCTGGCCAGTTTCTTCTGCTATTCAAAAGTGGGCCCTGACAGGGTTAAAAATATTGAAGGAAAACTGAAAAAGGAAGTGTCTCGCTCTACATCTCAACGTGATTTAGTTCCTGTCCGTGAATTACTCAGGATCACTGTAGCACCTGGGGCCATCACCTGCTATCTGGGGAACTACTGGCCTGCAGTAGAAGCCTTGGGCTTGGTGGCAAATTTACAAGTGACGAAGTCCTCCCCTGGCCCCCAGGTCAGTTAAAGCAGAAGAGGCGGCAGCCAGGCTCCCCCGACATCTGGATTTATACCCACGACGCCGCCACACCCCGTCTGTCCAGGGGTGGACGTCAGCACCCCGGAGGTCCAAGAGGGGGAGCTGCCTGGAGCTGTGGGGTGGCAGCTGTCACCCTGCTGTTGCTTCTCAACACCAAACTGAGCTGTCACTTTCCCAAATTAACTCCTATCCCGCATTCTAGACAGGCTGGGGAGATGGGCTACAAGATAGAACCCCTGAGTGCGAGAAATTAACGTAGAGGCTGAAAAAGAAGTAACAAGCAAGAGTCTCAGTTTCACAACAGCAGGACCACGTGGGCTAGAGGAATAAACACCAGCTTTTAAACCAGACGGGCCTGTGCGCAAATCCCAGCCCCGTTCCACACCAGCTGTGAGCCCTTGGACAATTCATCTTCTGTGATCCCCACTTTCCCTATCTGTAAATTGACAGTAAGACCCGCCTTGCTGAATTACTACGAAGACTGAGGATTTTATCTATAAAGGGTGTAAGACAATGCCTAGCACATAACAGGCATTCAATTAAAAGTAGATCTTATTTCTCTTACGTTATTTTTCCAGATTGAAAAAAGAAAACATGAAAATTTTCTCACCTGAATAGCAACGGCTATTCAACTAGGCTAAGACGTAAGGCTAGAAATAATCTCGTTTATGCTGCTTCCAGCTTACACAATTTAAACAAAAGGAAACCAAAGTGGAGTTCCTTACGACTTGACTCTAAAACAAAGGTTTCGATAGCCAATAGCCTGCCAACCAGATGTGCAGTGTTTTCACACAATCTGGCCAAATGCAAGGAAAAGCAAATATTAGCGAGGGGCACGCCAAGGGAACAATGTTTCTGGAAAACGTACCTACTGCAACAAGGAGCTGGCGTCCAAAGAAATGATCATCTCTGCCCTGGTGCCACTCAGCAGGCACTCAGTAAATATTTGCTGAATTGCCTGCATGACGTAGCCACCTTCCCTGAAGCCGGAGTCCAGGAAGCTAGAGTCTCAGTGTTGACGCCGGAAAGATCCAGGAAGAATGTAAAGGAAAATTAAAAGCAACACGGAGAACTCACAGATACAGAGAACAAACTAGAGGGTGCCAGTGAGGAGGAGCGAGACAGGGGAAGGGGATTAAGGGGTGCCAACTATGTATAAAATAAGTAAGCTACAAGGATATACTATTGTACCGCACAGGGAATATAGCCAATATTATATAATAACTACAGATGGAGTACAACCTTTAAAGGTTGTAAATCACTAGGTTGTACACTTGAAACTTGTATCATAGTGTACATCAAGTACACCCCAATTTTAAAAAAAGCAATATAGAGAAAATAGTCTGCAGCAGTAGCTCTCAACGGGGGTAGGGGGTGAATTTGCCCCTGGGGACACTTGGCAACGTCTAGAGAGATGTTTGGCTGTCATGACTGCAAGTCCAGGGAAGGGAAGGGCTACTGGCATCTAGTGGGTAGAAGCCAGGGATGCTGCTAAACATCCTACAGTGGACAAGACAGCCCCACACAGAGGATTATTTGGCCCCAAATGCCAACCGTCCCAAGTCTGAGAATGCTGCTATAGAGCGGGACTGTCCCCGACATTTCTGTGCAGAGGGAGATGTTCTCTAGCTACACCATCAAACACACCAGCCATTAGCCACACATGGCTGGTGAGCGCTGGAAACATACATTTTAAATTTTAGTTCATTAATTTAATGAATGAAAACAGCCACATGCGGCTAGTGGCTACCACACTGGACAGCAGGTCTAGAAGGACGTAACCCAAACTGTTAAACACAGATGCCTGGAGGGCAGGTGGGGGGACTGGAAGGAATGGAAGGGAAGGTATGAAGGGAAACTTTTACTCTTTGTTCTAGAAACAGGGAAGTGGCTAGATTTTTTTTTTTTTTTAAACCGGGAGAATATAAAATCTAGGATCTGAAAGAATGCAAAGAAGGAAGTAGTTCACTGAAGTCTGAAGTATCTCTGGCCACAGGAATGCTACTGTCTGGAGAAGAAACAAGACTATAGTTGTCCCTCTTATCCACAGGGGATACGGTCCAAGACCCCCCAGGGGATGCATGAAACTAAGGATAGCACGGAGTTTTTCCTATACACAAATACCTGTGATAAAGTTTCATTTATGAACTAGGCACAGTAAGAGATTGGTAACAATAACCAATAATAAAACATAACAATTATAACAATATACTGTAATAAAAGTTATGTGAACATGGTCTCTCTCAAAATACCTTATGTACAAATTTAATGCCCTTTTCATCTTAACTAAAGTACTTATCACACACTGTGGCCATAAGTTTTGCGGTTTGAGGTGCACGAAAACTAGCACGAATTTCTTTTTCCCTCTTCATAATTTCACTGATAGAAGATTCATTCTTACTGTGGATCTTAGCAACCTCAGCATACGACTTTTCTTTCCTTTAAGTCGAGAACTTTCACCTTTTCACTTAAAAGAAGCACTTCACAGCTTCCCTTTGACATGTCCGAATTGCCAACATCACTATTCGGGGCCATTATTATTTTTTTTTTTTTTCGGGGCCATTATTAAGTAAAATAAGGGTTGTTTGAACACAAGCACTGTGATACTGAGACAGCTGATCTGATAACGGAGACCCATCTAAGTGACTACTGGCAGGATATGCGGGACAGAGGGATGATGAGTCATGTCCAGGGCAGGACTAAGGAAGACACAAGATTTCATCATGCTACTCGGAACAGCGGACAATGTAAAACTTATGAATTGTTTACTTCTGGAATTTTCCATTTCATATTTTCGGGTTCATTAAGGGTAACTGAAACCTTAGAAAGCGAAAGCTCAGATAAGGTGGGACTACTGTTTACCAATGAAAAAAGCCAAGTCGATGCAGCAACTTCTTCAACCGTAAAGCTCAGGTCCTCTGACCTAGCAAGTCTACCTAGAAGGACACAAATATTGGTGCTGGTGACCAACGGGAAATGCACTAGGAGGCCAGCAGCAGCAATAAGAGAGAGAGCAAAACCCTGGAAATGACCAAATGCCCATTACAGCGAGACCCCTGTACAAGGGGCTGTAGTCTGGAAAGAATAAGGTAGAGACACACACACTGGCAGGACAAGATCCAAGTGATAAAACGGAAGGAAAAAAGCAAGCAAAAGATAAGCAATTTATTGTGCTATATTTTAATCAAAATAATATATGCTGATATATGCATGGGAAAAAATACTAGGAAACAAATACACACACACACACACACAAACTGTTAACTCTGGTTCTCTGGGGTAGGGGGCAGTCACGGATGATGCAAACTGTCGCCTCTCCCTATTTCTCGGGCCTTAAGTCTTCCCCTATTGGTCTCTTTCTGCTCAGAGCACATGACACCTCTCACATTGCATCCAATCCCACGATTCAATAATTATGAACTCAAATTCACCCCTGTTACCTTTTCATCCCAGGTCCTCACAGCCAAGCCACTGATTGCAGCCAAGGCAGGTGAGCTCCAGAACTCTGCACTTTTAGCTCTTCCCTGGCTGTTGCATTTTTCTCCAACTCCCAACCCCTGTACAAGACTCATCCACACCAGACTTGCTCAGGCAAGCCCATCACCCAACTTCTACTTATCCGTCAAAACCCAACTCTGTTATTCCCGAAGAGAAGACGAAGCAGCTCTGTTCTCCCTTAGACTTACCTGTTTCTCTCTAGACCAGGACTGGCAAACTCAAATCTACAGAAGCCCAGAAAGTAACAGAAAACAATAAATGAACAAAAATAAACACAGGATCCAGTGGGGTGGGGCACACTGAGGAGACCAGATCTCATGGGAAGGAAGTAGCTGCCCCCAGATCCTACCAGGATACAATTCTACATAAGCCCAGCACAGTAGACCATCCAATTCTTCAAGACAAAGACAAAACATAAGATTGTGAGATGCAAACACTCAGTTTTTAAATGTTGGCAACTGATTCAATTTTAAAGTACTAGGCAAAACTAAAACCACACTGAGAGATCATTTTTTTACTTAGCACGATGATGAAGATCAAAGAGCCTAACAACACCTGTGCTTGGTCAGGATGGCCAAACAGGCACCTTCACTGCTGGGAGGGGCCTAAATCAGTGTTACCTTGAGGGAGGGAAGCCTGGCAACAGCTATCAAAATTACAAATGGACATTCATTTTGACCCAACCATTCCCCTTCGAGATATTCCATATGTTCCAAAATGGGTATAAAGACCATTCACCATAACATCTAGTAACAGCAAACTAGAAATAACCTAAACCTCATCTGTAGTAAACTGCTTACAGTACATCTATTCGATGGAATCCAATTAAGCCACTTTAAAGAAAAAATTTAAATAAAGAAGCTTTTTATGTCCTGATATGGAACAGGCCCAGGGTGTATTGTTAAGTGAAAAAACTAGGTTGTAGTGTGTAAGGTGTACTAATAATTGAATAAAAAAGGGAAACATCCATGCATGTTTGTCTAGATAGATATAAGATACTTGTACTTTTTTTGGTAGATGGTTAAAGTTTCTCCAGAACAACACTGAAGAAATTGATGAGTGGTTGCCTGGAGAGGGGCACAGGGTAGGTGAACGGAGCGGGCGGGCGGGAGACTGAGTGTGCAATGTACACACTTCTGTACCTTTTAACACTGAACTGGGACTTCCCTGGTGGCACAGCGGTTAAGAATCTGCCTGTCAATGCAGGGGACACGGGTTCGAGCCGTAGTCCAGGAAGATCCCACATGCCGCGGAGCAACCAAGCCTGTGCGCCGCAACTACTGAGCCTGCGCTCTAGAGCCCACAAGCCACAACTACTGAAGCCCACGCGCCTAGAGCCCGTGCTCCGCAATGAGAAGCCACCGCAATGAGAAGCCCGCGCACCGCAACGAAGAGTAGCCCCCGTTCACCGCAACTAGAGAAAGCCCACGCGCAGCAACAAAGACCCGATGCAGCAAAAACAAACAAATAAATTTATAAGAAAAAAACCAATACTGAACTATGTGACCCTGTGATTAAACTTTTTAAATTTAAAACCAAAACCAAAAAAAAAACCCAAAAACCCCACACTGCTGCCCAAACAGCACACAGCTCTCAGTCTGCAGCCTTAAATCTCAGCCACAAGCTTGTGGGTCAGAGACCAGATACTGCTCGCCTCCCACCCCAGGCCTGGCATACAGCAGGTGCTCGGTCGCTCTGCGTGGATCCCTTCACATGCCCCAGGCACCCAGCGTGCAGGGACCCTACTCACATGTGGACACTTTCACTAGGCCATCTGCTCACGGGTTCTAGAAGAGGCCTGGTGCGGCAGCACCCAGCAGCAGCCCACAGAATGCCAGAGAACTGAACAGAACTGAATGATTACATGGAAGGCAATTCCCCAGATACCAGGACAATAAGCGAGAACAGCTATAAAGCGCTCAGCGTGTGCCGGCTGTCCATGTGAATTACTTCCCTTGATCCTGACCCCCATTCCGTGGGCGCTCTCATCGCCCCCCTCCCACACTGAGAGTCCTGCAGCTGGTGGGGGGCAGAGTCAGCTGTGGGTCCAGCAGGTGGACCCGAGAGCCATCGCTCTTAACCGGCGCCTGAAGACCTCACACTACAGCAGACTCCAAGAGCCACCTCTGAATTGTTCAGACGACCACCTAGGGAGGAACCCAATGACAGAGACGCAGCAGGACACACGGAGGGTCCCCAGTGCCACCGCCGAGGCCCGCATGGCTCCTCCCTCCACCCCACTGTCATCCTTGACAACGGCCATCACTGCTACTGTACTTCCCGGGGGCCCCACGCTTGGGATCTAAGCACCTGACACGCATCAGCTCATTCAGTCCTCACACCCCGCCCCCCCAGCACTGTCATCACACCCGTTTTCAGAGAGCTGGACTCTGTCGCCCAAGGTCATATAGCCAGTGAGAGGAGGAGGCCAACGTGGACAGAGGCAGCGGTGCCTGAATCCAGGCTCTCAGCCCCTCAAGGTGCCCGGCAGCCAAGCCAGGCGGCGGGGAGCCAGCCCTCCACCGGGAACTCGCCTCCTAACCAGACTCAGCTCCATCCGCGCTCCCCTGGAGACCGGGGCTGCAGCCCCGCCAAGGCGCTGCCCCACCGGGCGTGGCTCTGGCACCAAGCCCCCGGGAAGGCCACGGGGGATGTTTCCAAGGGCGCCTGTAAGACGCCAGAAGTTACAACACCTGTCGCTTGGGAGGAGTTTACCTCTGGAAACAGGTGGTAGAGGGGCTGAGGGGCTGGTCCGAGGGCAGCTCAGGCGTGGCAGGGCCCTCACAGGGAGCACTTCACACCTCTCCTAATGATGCTGCTGCAGGGGAACGTGACCCTGGGCTCCAACAACCCCACCACAACCCTCACCCTCCTCTGCAGGGAAGCAGACGTGCCCTTGGCCCTGTTGTCTACACACAGCTTTGTCAAGAGAAACTGGATCTAGAAAGCCTTTTATTCGTTCAACAAACATTTACTGTATGCTTGCAGACTCCGTTCTCTCTCATAGCCACCAAACACACACCACTGTGAGGTGTTCGGTTCCCCCCGTCCATCCACAGAGCGTTAGCGTTACCACGGAGCCAGCCTGTCCTTAATCGACCACAGGCCCCTACTGCCCTCCAGCTCCACCTGGCTCACACGTTAATAAACAGGAAGCCTGATCTGTGGCCGACAAAGAAAGGAAAGCATGTGTTTTTACTTCTTTCTCTTTTTTTTTGAACTTTCCTAATCTCGGGGGTTTGCGCTAGGCAAAAGGCAAAATTATCCTAACCCTGGAACAAGGGCCATTCTGGCTTTCATGGGGTGTAAAATGGCAGAGCCCTTCCAGAAATTCATTGTCCAAGATGTAGCAAAAATTCATGCATCAAGATAGCCTCTAGGGACTTCCCTGGTGGTCCAGTGGTTAAGACTTTGCACTTCCACTGCAGGAGGTGCGGGTTCCATCCTGGTCAGGGAGCTAAGATCCCACGTGCCCCATGGCGTGGCTAAAAAAAAAAGAAAGAAAGAAGAAAGATAGCCTCTGTAGACTAAGTTCTAATTTCTAACAGCAAAAACCAACGAAAATAATGTCACCCAATAGCCATCCGATAAAATTATAGATCAGAAGGAAACATACCTAAATGTTAATAGAAAGTCGGGCTTTAAATTCTAGCTACTGCATCTTTAACCTTTCTCTAAGAGAAATCAGTAGTTTTCTTTAACAGAAATTATTACTTTTATACTAGAAAAAATAAAATGCTAGTGTTTAAAAGTCCCGTGTGGAGTGCTTCCCTGGTGGCGCAGTGGTAAGAATCCACCCGCCGATGCAGGGGACAGGGGTTCGAGCCCTGGTCTGGGAAGATCCCACACGCCCTGCAGCAACTAAGCCCGTGTGCCACAACTACTGAGCCTGTGCTCTAGAGCCCGCGAGCCACAACTACTGAAGGCCACGAGCCTAGAGCCCGTGCTCCGCAATGAGAAGCCCGTGCACCACAATGAAGCGCTGCAACTAGAGAAAGCCCCCGTGCAGCAGTGAAGACCCAATGCAGCCAAAAAAAAAAAAAAACAAGTCCCGTGTGGTGCCCCAGAGCTGGGGAGGGCTCTGAGTGGGTCAGGTACCTCCAGGGCCACAGCAGCTGTCTCCGGCTTGACTGTACAGGGGCTGTTCTCTAACAAGCCCTGGTCCCCCAGGCCCCTGGTTCCATCACTGGGCACAAAACACCCCAGTACTGCTCAGGGGATATTAGTGACTGACAAAGGCTCAGCCCCAGTTAATGCAACAGCCTGGAAACACAAGAAATCTCAGTGATGCAGCAGGAAGCAGCTGGGAGGCAGTGAGGACTGAAACGAGAGCATCTCCAGCCAAATAGCAAACATGAGATCACCATAACCCAGGCCTGGGCCTCCCTCAACTTTCCCTTTGTGTGTCTTTGGCGTGCCTCTGCTTTGCAGGGCCAGCATTCAGAATGAATACATTATATTTATAAAGTGACAATAAGAATCAACTTGTAAAACTACAGGGCCCTGGTTATGTAAATTAAAGGTGTCTCCTCAAAGAAATAATATGTTGCCACTTAAAGTGTCATTTAAAGAGCACATCATGATACAAAAAAAGCCTTACATTAAAATGCTGAATGAAAAAAAAAAGCAGGAAATAAAAACACATGGTTATAATTCATCAAACAATGTACACACGGAAACAAGACAGGAAGAAAACAGCATATGCTAGAAGGTTTGTGTTAACTGTGGTTGCCTTTGAAGGGAAAGTTACACCAGTAACTCATTCATCAGTTTTCTCTGTTCTCCAATTTTTAATACACATGCACTCACTTTACAATTAAAAGAAAGTAAATTTTATACTTTTTTATTGTTTCCCTTATGATGAAAACTACTCAAGAGGAGGGTGTTTGGTTGTAATGTACGCAGAAATAGAAATATAATGTTGTGCACATGAAACTTACATAATGCTACAACCCAATGTTACCTCAATTAAAAAATATCAAAACTAAGAAATGCAAAAAAAGAAAAAGGAAAGGAAAGAAAGATCAAGCTGCAGAATATACTGGGAGGAATCAAGGTAGAAACAAGGAATTGTGTTAGGACAGAGGCTGCAATCTTTGAGCTAGTGTGAGCTATGGTGCAAAGTTATCATGAGGCAAAATAAAATCAAAGTAAAAATAAAAGGAGAGTACTTGGCCGGAAAGGCAAGGCTGCCGTGCTGCGACCGTTTTGCCACGTTTAGGTTCAGGGTTCCCATGATGTGGCTGTCCTGTACGTCTAAAACTTGACTTCAGAGCAAGAAAATGAAGCCTCTCTCAAATAAAATTTTTGTTGCTGTTTTTCTGTCGTTGTTGTTGTTGTTTTGCGGTACGCGAGCCTCTCACTGTTGTGGCCTCTCCCGTTGCGGAGCACAGGCTCCGGACGCGCACGCTCAGCGGCCATGGCTCATGGGCCTAGCCGCTCCGCGGCATGTGGGATCCTCCGGGACCGGGGCACGAACCCGTGTCCCCTGCATCGGCAGGCGGACTCTCAACCACTGCACCACCAGGGAAGCCCCAAATAAATATTTTTTTAATACATTTCTTGTGATACTGCTATGCTCCCACGAGGAAGGCTAAAGCGAAAAATGGCAAATACCAAGTGTGGACGAGGATGTGGAGCATCTGGCACTTTCCCGGGTGGAGAAGCACAAATTCGTACAATTTGGAAAACTATCAATTTCTACTAAAGCTAAACACCAATATCCCCAAGGGCCCAACAAAGCCACATAATACATGTCCTCAAGATAAGCTCAGGAAGGTCCACAGCAGCACCATTCATGAGACCTCAAGCTGGAAACGTCCCACTTGTCCATCAGGAAGAGATGGGATAGAGGGGTCACAGAATACAGCTGGCCCTGGAACAACATGGGTCTGGACTGCACCAGTCCACTTACTTATATGTGGATTTTTCTCGATAAATAACGTACCTGTATTTTCATTTTACACATCTTTAAATTAACTAAGTTCGGGGAAAAGTTTGTGTTTGATTAGAGATCACAACATGTAAAATGAAAAGCACTAGCGTTTGAGCGTTTGAGCCCTTATTCTATTCAAACTGTTCGAGCTTCTGCTCTCGGGTGAGTCATTTATCAATTCCTTTGTTTTTGAGGCAAAGACAGCAAGCAGTACCAGTACTTGGATTTTTGACTGGTTGGGGGTCGACACCCCTAACCCCCTCCCCCTCATCGTTCAAGGATCAATGACTTATTCATACTCTGACTTCACATGGCGGACAGGAGTGAACAAACCACAATAAACATGCAACACGGTCAACCCTTATGAATCAAACATGGAGCAAGAATTAACAGGCATGAGTGAGTACCTGCTACATGACTGCATTTACTTAAAGGTCAAAAACAGGCCCAGCCAATCTCTGTTAGAAGTCAGGATACAGATCAAGGCGGGGGAGGAAGGAGGCAAGAGGAGGCTTCTGAGGTCAGAGCCCGTTTATCTGCTGCCAGTTACGGGAGTGCGTTCACTTCATGAAAATTCATCAAGCTGTGTGTTTATGATTTGTGCACTTTCCTGTGTGTGTCTATACACGCATGGATGTGTACATAGGCATAGTTTTTTAAGCAGCTTATTTAGGCAAAAAAACCCTGCGAGGTGGGACAAGTGGTGTTGTCTGTTTACTACCTAGTCCTTCGATTTACCCGGACACAGTTGCATCGTTCCTTGTATGAGAGCCTCTGACTGCCTTTAATCTGGAGAACAGAAAAGAGGGGAGAGGATGGGGGCGGGGGAGGTGCTCCAGTTTTAAATTTTCTTTGCACTTTCATGGGGACTGATTGTATAAAAGCTAAAAAGTGTTCAAATTCAAATCACTTCCTTTTACAGGGTGAGTACACACATTTTAGAAATAGATGTTCTGCACTCCCCCACCCCCGCCATTAGCATGAGTGTCTCTCCTACAGAGAGAGTGAATTAAAAAAAATAAGGATCAATATGGAAACTAACTCTGAAAACAGAGATTATGCTTCTGATGGATTTACAGTGATTGGGATAATTTGAAGTTTCCAGAATTTTCCTCTGTCACATCACTTCTGCTCTCTGCTTCTACCAGGAACAATGGGGTACACACATATTTACCTCCAAACCACTGAAGGCTCACAAACCCACAATTCCTCTTCCTTCCTCTAAATGGCCATTACAAGAAAACTCAAATGGGAAAGGGCACAGAGACAGGTTGAGATATACAATTTGCTGCAAAAATTCAAATTAAAATGAGCCTTTCAAAAAAACTGAAATGAGCTTTTAATTCTAAACCAAAACCGTTCTTCAGTTTGTCACCTGTAAAGTAGGGCTGTCAGGAGGATGAAATGGGATGGTCCACGTAAAACTCTTAGAAGAGCACTGGACACCTAATCAGCACACAATAGGGGGCAGCAACTATTATAATTCTCATCAAATTAATCTAGCACAATCCAAGTGACAAGAACTAACAAACCAACCATCCAAAGCACAACCTGAAATGTGACCCCTGTAAACTCTTTAAGCAAAAGGAAACATCTGGGGACAGCACCTCCACCTTACGGAGCATGTGGCACGTGTTTTAGGTTGCAGGGGGGTGGGGGGTGGCATTCAGCTCTAGTGGACATGACTTTGCAACATGGAGAACTCTTTGCTTATGGAGAATTCTTGAGACCGGACTGTCTAAAGAAAAGCACTGAAGAACTCATCGGTCTAAAATAAAGGTTTACTAAAAACACCGAGAGATTCCTCACCTACCAAAATAACCACACGATGCTTCCTATATTAGCCTGCTCAGGCTGCCATAAGAAAATATCACAGGCCGGGGGGCTTAGACACTGGAAATTTATCTTCTTATAGCTTGGGAGTCTGGAAACTCCAAGATCAAGGTGTCAGCAGATTTGTTACCTTCTTGAGGCCTCTCCCCTTGGCTTGCAGACGGCCACCTTCTCCCTGTGTCCTCATGGGCTTTCCTCTCATGCCTGGTATCTCTCTTCGTGTCCTAATCTCCTCTTCTTAGAACACCACTCAGATTAGTTAAGGGCTCACCGTAATGGCCTCGTTTTAATTTAATCATCTCTTTAAAGGCCCTGTCTCCAAATACAGTCACTTGCTAAGGTGCTGGGTTAAGACCTCAACGTGTAAATTTGGAGAGGGACACACGTCAGCCCATGACACTTCCCAAATGCTTTCTTCCAACAGCTCAAGACTTCCTTAGCTGCTAAATGAGCAGCTGAACTCAGAGTTAAGAACATAATCTAAACATGAATCTCTTGCCCAGCAGGTTCTTCTTTTTTCATTCTTTCTTTTTTTTTTTTTAAAGACAGGATGAGTCACCTTAAGGACAGTAAGGGGCATGGCTTTTCATAGAGTGTACACATTCCACTCATCCAGGGGGTCCTAACAGCTGCAATTCTTCCCACGCCTACTCCTCCCACCCCCCGGGGGACATGGCAATGTCTGGAGACAGTTTGGGTTGTCACAACTGGGGGGAGGGTGCCACTGGCATCTAGTGGGTAGAGGCCAGCGATGCTGCCCAACATCCTACAGTGCACAGGACAGGCTCCCAAGGCAGAGAACTGTCAAACCGAAAATATCAATAGTGCTGAGGCTGAGGATCCCTGAGGTCTACACTGGCCAAACCCTACCTCATCTTGTGTCACAGCAGATGGCCCAGCAAAGAGGGGGAGAGCCTACCAGGCCCCGTTCCCTCCACAGGCGTCTTCTTCCTCAGGAAGGGCAGCCAGCAGGCTCTTCCCTGGCACTGGGCAAATGCCACAGAGATCTAACTGGAAGAAGGCAATAGTCTCCAGCCCACCCAGCTTTCCAATTCACACAAGAAGCCTTTCTTTCCATGGGGCCCCTTCCAACTGTCCTCTCCCACAAACCTCCCACAAACTTTAGACAATGATTAAAGCAACGATGAGGTCCCAGATGAACTGGGTAAACTAACCATCGTTTAAAAACCATGGTTTTTGGGCTTCCCTGGTGGCGCAGTGGTTGAGAGTCCGTCTGCCGATGCAGGGGACACGGGTTCGTGCCCCAGTCCGGGAAGATCCCACATGCCACGGAGCGGCTGGGCCCATGAGCCATGGCCGCTGAGCCTGCGCGTCCGGAGCCTGTGCTCCGCAATGGGAGAGGCCGCAACAGTGAGGGGCCCGCGTACCGCAAAAAAAATTTTTTAATAAATCATGTTTTTCATGGACAACTTGGAAAAATAAAAAGAATTTTTAAGTCTACAAATAACAAATGCTGAGAAGGTGTGGAGAAAAAGGAACCCTCCTACACTGTTGGTGGGAATGTAAGTTGGTGCAGCCACTATGGAAAATAGTATGGAGGTTCCTCAAAACACTAAAAATAGAACTACCATATGATCTAGCAATCCCACTCCCGGGCCATATATCCGGACAAAACCATAATTCGAAAAGATGCATGCACCCCAATGTTCATAGCAGCACTATTTACAACAGCCAAGACACGGAAGCAGTCTAGGTGCCCATCGACAGATGAGTGGATAAAGAAGATGTGGTACATGTACACAATGTTATTATTCAGCCATAAAAAAGAATGAAATAATGCCATTTGCAGCAACATGAATGGACCTAGAGATTATCATACTAAGTGAATAACTTAGAGAAAGACAAATATCATATGACATTGTTTATATGTGTAATCTAAAACATGACCTAAATGAACTTATCCATGAAACAGAAACAGACTCACAGACACAGAAGACAGACTTGCGGTTGCTCAGGGGTTGGTGGGATGGGCAAGGGATGGAACAGGAGTTTGGGATTAGCAGCTGCAAACTATTATATACAGAATGGATAAACAACAAGGTCCTACTGTAGAGCACAGGGAACTATATTCGATATTCTGTAATAAATCATAATGGAAAAGAATATATATATGCATAACTGACTCACTTTGCTATACAGCAGAAACTAACACAACATTGCAAATCAACTATACTTCAATAAAATAATTTTTTTAAAAAAAGAATTTTTAATCTATTAGCACAACCAGCTTATCCCTTTTATTTCCCCTTTGTAACAATAACATTATATTTTTAGACCAACAGCACCATGTTATGAGCACAGGCCACCACTTCCTAAATGTCAGGCATGACGTGGGCACTTCTACAAACCTACCGAGCTATTACTGACTTCATACTTTTAAATCAACTCTGTGTTTTTTACTGAAATGTATTCTAAAAGAAATCTTCCTGTCACTACTACAAAGAGAAAACAAGTATCACTTGGCACAAACGGAAGGAACTATAAACATATTTGCTAACCTTTCAATGTTTGGCCATGAGCCACCTAGTGATCTCTGGCGAAGCTTCCCACAGGCCAAGCTCTGAATACCTCAATCAATCTTTCAAAGTCACATAAATAAAAGACGCTAGCTTTAAAAACAATCAGCACCATTCTATCTCTTTAGGTAAAAGTCATCAAAAAATATGTTACAACGAGTCTTTTTCTTTCTAAATTAAACCAAAGTCCACTCACTTTTAGGAGGGAAGCTCCAGGCACTTCACGTCCATTCCCAAAGGTGGCCATCAAGTCTGGCCAGTCCTAGTTAATGATTTCCATCACGTGCATCTGGGTAGAGATATTAGAAGAAACTTCTGTTTTGAGAAGTGACAGCCCAAAGTCCAAAGACGGATCATTCGACACCCCGCCTCCTCCTTTCTACTTGTTGCATGGGTGGCCGAGGTCAAGGTCAAATGGCCGCCCTGCTTCCTTAGGGACTGGCACCCAGGTGGCTCACTGGCCTTCCTCAGGGAAGCCCGGGCAAGAGTGGCGCCTGTATCCACGCTCTACCCTTCAGCATCTCCACCTGGGTTTGTAATTTCACATCTGGTGTCACTGCCTGTGCCTGGCATGGGCAGGGAGCACCTGGTCCGCGTTTGGTCAGTACAGGGGAGGGCCCACGGCAGGGATTCTGTAACAGGAAGTGGATGGCACAAGTGCAGCTGGGCTGGCAGAGGACGCACAGAGCACTTCCTGATGGGCCGCTACCAACGCCTGCTCTGTTCTCGTCCGAGGGAGCAGAGAGCTGTTAATGCAACTCTCCACTCCATCACAGAGAGGGGAAGGGCTGGGGTCTATGCATTTCACTCACCAGCACAATCCCCTACATGCTCCCCCCAACACACCCCACCCCCCAATATTAATACCTGGTATTAGGACTGCAAACTAATACCACGTCCACTGTGCCAACAGAAAGACACTGAAAACACACGCACCCCTACATACAGCCCACCCTTCTGATTTGTGATATTTGTTTTTGCCAATTCACCTACTGCCTACAATTCGTAACCTCAAAAATCCATGCTCACAGCACTCTCGTGGTCATTCACAGACATGCTCAGAGTGGAAAAAACCATCCGAGTCACCCACACACATTCCCAGCTGAGGCTGAACGGGGCGAGGATCTGCCTTCTCGTCTCCGCTCTCATACTGTACAAAAGTGTCCTCTTCATGGCCTGTTTAGTGCCATGTGTCCTGCATTTCTGTGCTTTTTGTTATCTATTATCACTGTTTAAAATGGTCCCAGCACTGTCAGCGTTCCTAAGAGCAAGACGCCTGTGATGTGCCTCATGGAGAAAAACACATGTGTTACATATAAGCTTCCTTCAAGGCATGAGCTGCAGTGCTGTTGGTCATGAGCTCAGTGTTAATGAACCAACAATATGTTTAAATACCACGTCTTTCAACAGAAATATACGTAACACAGGGTTCTCTACTGATCAGTCGACTGAAATGTTGTAACCCAAGGCTCGCAGGAACCTAACCCTATATTTCCCCCAGGAGCTGTGGTTCACTGTTCGCTAATTCAGTGCTGGCAGGGACTTCACAGAACAAAACTACTGCAAGTAATGAGAATCAACTGTACTGTATACCTAATACTACCCTCCATGATGTCAACAGAGACAGGCATTTTAACATCACAAATCAGAAGTGACAGCTTCAATCAAAAGTTCAGAACTTCCCACTGAATAAACACATCTGTATAAAGAACTCCCTACGCGGGCACTGTTCGTCCACATCAACAGTGAATTCACATCACTGCTGCACCCTCGTCCTGGCGTGGCGTGAGCACCTCTGCAAAGGAGCACGTGGCCTGCAGCAGCCCTGCCACTACAGATTTAGTCATTTGAGGTCTGAGAGAGCTTCTGGCAGAGTCGAGTCCTCTGTGGCCATTTTCTGGCCAGAGTTCTTACTCAACCAGACTCTCTACAAAGTTCTAGAAAGACGAGGAGATCGTGTTACCCAGTGCAAGAGTCCGCATGAGGCTTGGTCCCTCTTCCAGGCTGTGCAAAGAACAATTTCTGGCGTTCTCTGAGGGCTCATATCTCCTCTGCATACATGATGCCCGACCACATGGGCTCTTACTATGTCGCCACTTTACGGAAGAGGAAACTGAGGCACAGGAGGGAAAAGACAGTGGTCTGGGACTTCCCCGGTGGCACGGTAGTTAAGAATCCACCTGCCGGACTTCCCTGGTGGCGCAGTGGTTGAGAGTCCGCCTGCCGATGCAGGGGATACGGGTTTGTGCTCCGGTCCGGGAAGATCCCACATGCCGCGGAGCAACTAAGTCCGTGCGCCACAACTACTGAGCCTGCGCTCTAGAGCCCGCGAGCCACAACTACTAAATCCATGTGCCACAACTACTGAAGCCTGTGCTCTAGAGCCTGTGCTCCACGACAAGAGAAGCCACGGCAATGAGAAGCCCGCGCACCACAACGAAGAGTAGCCCCCGCTCGTCGCAACTAGAGAAGGCCCGTGCTCAGCAACAGAGACCCAACGCAGCCAAAAAAAAACCTCACAGTAGACAAGAGAAATAAAAGCATATGTCTATACAAAGACTTGAATGTTCTTAGCAGTGTTATTTACAATAGTCAAATACTGGAAATAATCCAAATGTCCATCTTGGTGAACAGATAAACAAAATATGGTATATCTACACAATGGAATTCTATTAAGCAATAAAAAGGAACTTTAAAGCCATTGTGCTAACAAAAAAGAAGCAGACTCACAGACATGGAGAACAAAACTAGTTGTTACCAGTGGGGGGTGGGCGGTGCTAAATAGGGGCTGGGGAGCAAAAGGTACAAACTACTGGGTGTGAGATGAGCTCAAGGATGTACCGTACAACACAGGGAATATAACCAATATTTTGTAATAACTGTAAATGGAAAGTAACCTTTAAAAATTGTATTAAAAAATTTTAAATTAAAAAAAATGCTGTGAAAAAAGGCAGATACAAAGACAACATATTTTATGATTCCATTTATACGAAATTTCCAGAAAGGGCAAACCTATGAAAACAGAAAGCAGACCAGTGACAGCCTGGGATGAACTGCGAACAGGCACGAGGGAACTTTTGGGACTGATGGAAATGTTCAAAAACTGGATCGTGGGGATGGCTGCACAAACCCTATAAATCTACTGTAAAAAAATCAGTGAGCTGTACATTAACAGTGGATGTATTTTATGTGATGTAAATTATACTTGAATAAAGTTATCTATAAAAAAAAAAAGCTGAAATAGACTCTGTACCTAAATAGTCAGCTCTTTCTTAACCCAGTTCATCCAACACTTCCTAATGCCCCAAGTCCAAACACATCAAAAATCAAAGCATCCTTGTCCAATTTGGCCACAAATCCCCCAATTATCACTAAGAGAAGGCAAAGTTTCAGTTCTGCCAGAGCTGCTTTCGACAATATCTATCACACCAGGGCGTCTACATACCTGGATGGAATAGTTTATGTAGTTAATCATTTCCTGGATTTGATCAGGAAGGAGCAATGAAGTCAGTAATATTTCTTTACTTCCTACCATCAAAGGTCCTTCCTCTCAAAGGAGCGTTCTGGAGATCCCCCAAAGTAAACCTTACACAAAGACGTAATTATCACTATCTGTCCCAGTAAAGACCCAGGAGGTACTAAGCACTTAGTGTTCCAAACTTAACACGGATTAAGTCTCAAAACAATCCTAGGAGGTATACATAATTACTGTTACTCCCACCTTACAGATGAAAAAATGAGACCCAGAAAGGTAAAGTAATTTCCCCAAGTCACACAGCTAGTGAGTGGCAAAACCCAGGCTTGCACCCAGCTCTCCAATCCTACGCCTACGCTCTTAACAAATCTCTTGTGTTTCACCAAGAGGAGAACTTCATTTAGCCAGAAGGAAAGCACATGTCAGAAAAATGGTTTCCAGCAACGTGAGGCAAATGCCTTGTGTCCAAACAAAACCACTGTAATAGTTTTCTCAACATCAGAATGTGGTAACTTTCTCAAGAGAGAAAAGAGCTCTGGGTCCACGGGATTCCTCCAGCAAATAAACTGCATGTCTTGGTGACATATGCTGAGTGACCCCAGCATTAATTATACTCTGTCTCCTGGGACCTGTGGCACCTATGTTTTTGGTTTTTTAACCACAAAATCCCCCAACCATCCTACAGCTTTGAGCCATTAGGTAAAAAGAGTTGATCCACCTCCTCACACTGAGTATCCCTATGACCTCCAACACAGTATTTAGCGTCACTGAATCTTAGTTTCCCTGTCTATAAAATGAAGAAACTAACTCCCAAAATTCACACAGTTGTTATGAGGATTTAAACACAGCCATTTATCTCAAGTGCCCAGCAGAGTCTGACCCATCACATATATTTCTTATTCCTTTACCTCCCCCCTGCCCCCCCCACCTTAAACTACAGGAAGCCTTTCCATCTCTCTGTGCTTCCAAAAGTGCTTCCCAACACCGAGATCCGCAACTTGACAAGGCTACTCCTAAAAATGCAGATTAAATACTAGAACATATACGCACATACCTGGAATTCCAGATACCTGAGTTGAATTTGAATCCACGTCACTGTTTAGGAAATCAATTAGTTCCAAAGTGGCAAATTCTAAAGGAGTGATCTTCCATGCCAATAACAAACAGAAATCTTTTTTTTTTTCCAACTGTCGGCACCACTCCCTCTAGGCCCCTGTATCAACGCTGCATATTTCTATCATGGTAATCATCACTTTTAAATAATTATTTGCATTTTTCTCTCATGCACTGAATCAGAGGTTCTCAACTACGCCAGCGCATTAAAATCATCAGGGCAGCTTATAGCCAGGTCCCACCCCAGACTCTTATTTCAAAGGTCTAAAATGGGGCAGGGATGGTAATTGTTTAAGCTGCCCAGGTGATTCCAATGCAGGGTCAGGAGGCAGGCACCTGTGGTCAGGGCTTGTTTAATTCGTATATGCACCCCAGACACCTGACACAGCCACACACACACACAGCCACACACAGCCACACACAGCCACACACAGCCACACACACACACACACACACACACACACCATTTTATAATTGTTTTTGGCACAAATTAATAACTAGAGGATCTTCGAGTCCACTGATCATATTAATTCATTAAAACACTGAGAAAAAAACATTTACTGAGGGTGTATATTACATCAGGCACTATGCCAGGCACACGGCTCAAGTTAATTGTTATCGTTCTTTAGCCTTGAGCAGTCAGGATTACAACGCGCGCGAACAGTGAAGGAAAGGGTGGAGGGCTGTCGGTCTCTGGGGTCAGAGAGCCCGAGCGCAACCTGCATTTTGCAGCATCTTCCCAGCAGTCCTCGACCTCGCTGGGCTCGCTTCCTCCTCTGTATTCTGTCAAAGGGGACTCCTCACCGGGAGATTTAAGGAAGACTTTAAGAAGACAGGGACAAAGACCTCACAAAATGGCAGCTGGCAGCATTCTTCATTTTTCTTAATTCGACGGACACCTGGTGAAGCCAGCCTACTTGTTCACCCTCCTCACCCGCTCCATCAAGTAACTGACGCCGCAAAGAGCGGCCGCCACAGGGAAAAGGCCCAGAGAGAACAGGACGCCAAAGGGAAGGGCGGGTCCGAGAGGCCCGGCCCCGCCCAGCTGCGGTTCTCAGCCTTCACCCGACAACAGCCTCACCTGGGCGGCCTCGGAAAATGCACATTTCCAGGTCCCACCCCCAAGAACTGATCGGCGGGTCTGGGCGGGGCCGGGGAATCTGCATTTTAACCAGCTCCCCTCAACCTTCCCCCCAGCTAACTCTGTCGCAGGCGATGCCACAGACCCTTAACACCTCAACAGGTCATTGCCATCCTCCGAATAAGAAGACGGCAGGGCGCAAAACATCCTCCCGTCCTCTCTCTCCAAGTGAGGGAAACCCTCACCAGGCTGCCCAGGGGCCTGCCAATGCGGGAAGGCACAGCAGGTGGCAACCCCTACGCCTGCCAGGGGGCTCCTTCTCTCAAACTGGGGAACCGTGGGGGGGGTCTCCTGTTGACCAGTAGGAACCCTTCTCGCCCTCCTGCGGCTACCAGTTCGGGTCCAGCCGGGGCCGGGAGGGGAAGGCGGCCATCTGGGGGCTGAGACCCGGAGGCACTGATGGGGACCCCCCCCCCGGCGGGTCTGCGGAGGAAGCCATGTCTCCCCCGACAAATAAACTGAGCATATCCGGGCTTCCGAGGACTCCACGCGCAGAGCAAGGTTTGATACTAACCGAATCGTAATTACAACGACAAGGAGTAATCAGGAAACAAAATGGTTAAGAGGCAAGGCTGATCCCAATTCCACGCGCGTGTAAACAGCGCTGGGCAGGCCCGGCTTCTCGGGGTTTCGAAAGGAAGGTGGGCATCGGTGAGAGGCAGCCGGGCGCTTGGGCCCAAAAGGGACGCGATCGCGCCGGCGGCCCGGGCAGGAACTGGAGCTGAGCCGAATTCCCTCCCAGCCCGCCCGCCCGCCCGCCGGCCTCCCAGGCCCGGCCACCGGCTCATGGCGCCGGCCAACCTGTCAGGCCCGGCCCGCCCTGCCCGAGCGCCAGGCTCCGGCCGCGCGCGGACAAAGGAGGGCGGCCAGCCCCGGGTCCCGCTCACCCGCCGCGGGGCCTGCTGTCCATCCGCTTCTTCTGGCGCACCGGCTGCAGTGGGATGTTGTCCGTCATGTCGCCCGCGCCGCCCGCCTTGGCCGCCGTGCCCCCCGCGCCGCCTGGGCCGCCGCCCGGTCCGGCCTCCGCGCCACCGCCCGCCGGCGCCGCGCCGCCCCGGGGGAGGAGGCGGCGGCAGCGGGCGGGCCGGGCCCGCAGCGAGGGGGCGAGCTCGCGAGCGCCGGGCCACGCGCGGAGCCGCCCGCGCGGCCCGACCGACGGACACGGGCGCACCATGGGCCCGAGCTACGCGCCGCGCCCGTTCACCCCGCGCCGCGCCTGCCACGGGGGGCGGCCGGCTGTGTCCGCGCCGCCGCCGCCGCCGCAGTGTCCCCGCCCCCGGCCCGCGCCGCGCGCCCCCCACGCGCGCCCACCCGGCCACGCGCCCCCCGCCCACGCCCCGCCGTGCGCGCGCGCGCCCGATCCCCGCCCCCAGCCGACACCACTTTCACGCGCACACACTGCCACGCTCCCTCGGCCTCCAACCTCTCACGTGCTCACCCTTGCACGTTCACACGCGACCCTCGCACACACACACGCACACTCATTCTCACCTGCTTACTCCTCACCAGCATCCGACCTTCACAATCACACACGTACACCTGCACGTACACACCCTGCTACACTCACGCCCATAAGTCACCTTTGTCCGCCCTGGATCTCAGGCCTCACACACGTGTGCCCCCAGGAATCACAGTCACACCGGGACCCACGCTCTACCTCACTCCGCTTTCCGGACTCCCTTACCCACCATCCTTCACCATCCCCTACCCTCACTCTCCCACCTGGACCCCTGAGATTCACAATCACAGCATGCACTTACGCACCTGCACACCCTCGTTCTCACACACACTCCTTCACCTACCTCTGGGTACACACATACCCCTCTCAGTCACCCAGACCAACATGTACACCTACATCCTCTCCTGCACAGTGTCCTGGATCCACTAACTTTCCAAGGACTCGATAAAATTTTAAGAACAGAAAGAAGATGAATAGTGGTGAAGGAAGGAGGGAAGGAAGTTAAAAATCCATATGTAGTAAAAGAGCCTCAAAATGTAACACCGTGTAAACTAACCTACGGCAACTGAAGGAAATTTTGAAGTAGCCACATCTAGTACATTTCATGCGGGATGCGGGTGCCTTTTGTTTGCGATGAACAAGGGCAAAGCCACCAAGTGTCTGTGTCTGGGGCCTTGGGTGAAGTGGATCCCAAACCAAGAAGTATGACTTATCTCATGTTCCGATGAAGTTCCTCAAGAAAAGCATGTCATTAGACGTTGCTGCATGGCACCTTTGAAGGGAAAACAGCATTCTTTGGCTAACAGACCCGGTCTGCTTTGCGTCCTGTACCTAGGACAGTGCTAGGTGCCCGGCATGGTACACACACAGTCAACTCTCAGTAAAGGCTCATTGAGTGGAGGAAATGTAAACATCCTGACCCACCAATTATGGCATCAGAGGAGGCCCCACCCCCTCCCACCTGCTCCCCTAAGGTCCCCTCTCAAACCCCACCCACCTCAGACCCCTTTCTCCACTCCACTGCCACAGAAGGTAACAGACAAGACCGAAGAGATTGTGGCCCTTTAATCCAAGTTCCCACACAGCTGGTGTTCAGTAAATGTGAGCTCTTGTTTTTTGGGGGGTTTTGTTTTGTTTTGGCGGTACGCGGGCCTCTCACTGTTGTGGCCTCTCCCGTTGCGGAGCGCAGGCTCTGGATGCGCAGGCTCAGCGGCCATGGCTCACGGGCCCAGCCGCTCCGCGGCATGTGGGATCTTCCCGGACCGGGGCACGAACCTGTGTCCCCTGCATCAGCAGGCGGACTCTCAACCACTGCGCCACCAGGGAAGCCCTGAGCTCTTGTTTTCTTTTGTTTTGTTTTGTTTTCTGAGCTCTTGTTTTAATCAAGCACCTAAAACACACGTGGAGTCCCACATTTAATCCTCCCAGCCCTGCCAGCTGAGTCTAAATGGTCACACCCATTTCACAGGTGAGGAAACAGAAACTCAGAGTGGCCTGCACAAAGCAACGTGATTAGTAAGGAACTCAGCTGGGCTCCCAGGCCCAGTCTTTCCGGATCCAGAAGGCAGGAAAAATGCCCTCCAGTGACCAACGGATTCAGTTATCATGACATTTCCAGGTACCTATTAATCCTGATTCCAAATATCTTCCAGCTCCCTCTGCTCCTTGTGGAGCCCACCTGTGGCCACCCTTGTCAGGCTGTGCCCTCATTGTCTAGAATATGCAGTAATAATAGTGGCTCCCTCATCTGAAATCCTGTATCACTTCCACCATCTCCCAACTGTAGAACCAGAGGCAACTTACAAACTGCTGAGGCTCAGTTTCCTCATCTGTAAAATGGGGATAGTACCAGCCTCAGAGGATTGTTGGAAGGGTTAAATGAGCCAATCATGTACATAAAGCAATTCGAAGAGTGCATACGCAGAGGGAGAATGTGGGCAGTTCAGGATTGTTGGAAGAATTCAGGGCAATAATAGGAACATGTAAAGCACTTAGTGCAGCGCATGCCACAAGGTCAATTCTCATCAAGGTTAGCTACTACAATTTCTCGTCCTCCTCCTACAATGAATATTATTTTTTTTCCTAATTAAAGAAAGAACACCACAGTGTTATCAAATGGTGGTCTCTGGACAAAAAGATTCTAGGTAGATATTTGAAATATAATTCAGTCACTAGATTTTTTTTTGTAGTAGTTAGTACAGAGAGCTCCATATCCCATCCCATACCCACCTCACCTCATATCCACCCCCACCCCAAACCCAGCAGTCTCCCTTATTAACATTTTGCATTACTGTGGTACATCCAAGTGGATCTTAAAATTTTATGTTTTGTCTATACTTTCTGCTTTTTCTCTAGTGAACAGGTATCACTTTTACAATGTCTTTCTTTAAGTAAATACATTTTTAAAAGACCAAAGAGCCCCCTCAGTCTCCAAAGGTAATAACATTTTCATATGAAAAGAGGCGATTTTTATTGCCTTTGCATTTTCCAAATTTCTTTCAGTGCACTTTTATAATCAATACAGAAAACCCTTTAAAAGACTCCCTTCCAGCAAGGCAATCCCTCAGGAAAGGAGGCACTTAAAGGCTTTTATCTCTTCTTGAGAGAGATCCAGATGCTTGCGTGAGATAGCAGAGAGCCTGTGGGGAGAGCAGCAGAGCTGGGGCAGTGATGGCATGAGGATGGGAGGAGGGGCACAGCATCCCTCTTCCGGGCCCAGCCCTGCCTTCTTCTCCCTGTGGTCCTAGGAGTGGTCACCTCAGGTCCTGCCTTCTGAGGAGCAGCCCCTTTTGTGGCCCTTGACAGCCATCTCCATCCAAGAGGACCCAGGTACAAGAAGCCACTGACCCCTAGAAAGCTGGAGCAGAAAGATCTTTGACAGGTAAACCAACCTAGTCTAGCCTCTTGTTTCCAGAAATCAGAGAGACTGAGGCCCACAGAGGTCACCCAACCTCACCAACAGATGTTGGGCCCAGACCATAATCTATCTTGAGACTCAGTCCAGCCCACGCTGAACCCTCATTTTCATGGATCACCAAGCTGGCTGCAGCTGTTTACAGAGTGTTGGTGGTAAGAGGACATGAAGTCAGGGGCACTAATGGGTGAAACAGAGTCAGGGAAAACAGGAACAATGACTTAATGAAAATGTTTTGGGTAAACTCAGGCTGGGGAGAGAAGAAGTTCTTTTGGTGCCTAGAATCTTCTCTCTGAATGAATTCTCTCTGAATGAATGCATTCGTTTAGGTAGTCCCTAAAACAGTTTCTCAGCCTCAGCACTACTGACATCAGGGCTGAATATTTCTTTACTGTGAGAGGCTGTCCTGTGCATTGTAAGATGGTTAGCAGCATCCCTCATCTCTATCCACTACATGCCAGTAGCAGCTCACCCCCTTCTCCCTGGTTGTGGCCTCCACTGATGTTTTCAGACACTGCAAAATGTCCCTGGAGGGCAAATGTCCCTAGTTGAGACCCACTGGGCTAGAATGTGATGTTAAATCATTTCTAAATCTCTAGTAAAACTGTGTCTCTAACACTAATCTTATCGTCCCACTCCCCCTTTTTGGGGAAAGAACTTTGTAAGTGCTTTCCACAAGCACCTATATCTAGCTAGGATTTAGTAACATTACTTTGTTTGTAGGGTACTGTTTTTACCTCCAAAAAGACAGAGGAAGTTTAGGGAAAACACCCCTGAACAATTCATTCAAGTCATCTTCACCAAGGACCTACAATATTCCAGGCCCTGGGGATACAGTTAAGAGACACACGATCCCTGCTGCCTAGGGCTGGGGGCTCTGCTGGTTCCTAGAGGTAAGAAAAGACTGGTCTTCTTCAGCAAGATGACCAGATGACCCGTCTAGCACACTCTTCCGGGTTACCTGTGTCTTTCCTTGTCTTTGAGCTCTCTTACAACTCTCTAACTTGCAGAAAACCCAATAGGAACACAAATGATTCTTCTCCATAGAAATGCAAATGAACTTTGTCCAATGGAATGCAGTTGATTCTAGCCCTGTGGATACTGACCATTTTTTGCATCTTTATGTAAATTCACTTCAACTTTCCTGATTGCCTGAAATTGGGGAGTTCTTTCAATTCTCCTTTCAATCAGTTGTAAAACTCTTGATACAATCTTAGACACATTCATTTTACATTTGTAGGAGTCCTGATTTTCCCCTTCTAAAATGTTATATTTCAACAGGATAGACAGAAAATAAACAAGCAAACATTTCAGAGAGTGCAAAATGCCATGTGGATAACAGAACACGGCAATGTGAAAGAGATATTGTGCTTTTGTTTATCATTCTTTCTTGATAAAAAGTTGGCAACGCTAAGCAATTCCCTTCTATTCCAGGTATCCCTACAGCACTTACCACCAGAGAAGGTCATTAGTTTCACTGTTTTTAATTTAAGGACCCACAATTATCCCTTCAGGATAAAATAAACCTTGGTATCCTTAGTTCCATTCCTTGTCTTTAGAACACTGGTATTTCTTTCAACTGACTTCTTTCCTTAAAACAATAGATTGTTTACAAAGGGTGGGAGGGTGGGAAATGACAGGGGAGCTGAAGAGAGGGGAAGAAGCACAAGTCATTTGGGATGTTCATTCTTCTCCCAGAAAGGTCACATATTTAGACCTTGAAGTGCAGAGCTTGACGCTTCTTTTAAACACCTTTGCTGGGTCTTACCTTAATACCACGACTGCAAAGTCCACTTCTGAGAGGTAAATTTACTTACTTATCCTCATTTTGGCCTAGCTTAGCTAATTCTCCATTTTTCTTTTATTTAGAAATAGTTGGATTAAAAAAAAAAGTTGGAATTAGTCACAGAAAAGTGATAAGGAAGGACCTGGGGGTTTTTGGTGTTTTGGATTTTTTTAGGCAAAAGTCTTGAATTTCCATGGATGCCAAGAGCAATAGACCCCTCGACCAAAAGCAGCTGCTTCTTTGAGCGCATTACGAGACTTTAATAACTTTGAGAGTTCACTCATTTTCTTTGAAGAGAAATGAGCATTCCTTATTTAGGCAGTTAATGATTTTGTTTGGAAACAAGAAAACAAAACCGGGGGAATAGCTAGGACTGAGAATAATTACTCCACAAGAAGTATATGCTTTCTCCACTGGAAAAAGTGCCCCTTTAAATGATTTACATGGTTACAGAATCCATAACATCAGTGGTGCCAAGGAGAGAAGAAAGTAAAGGTATGAATTAGCTGCTGTGGTGTTTAGGTCTCCATCAAGACAAGGTCGGAGTCACAAGGTTTGCCAAATATAGCTCTGATGGATTCAACATAGGCTCCCAATACCAAGAAAGGGCCTGGAGAGCCAGCAACGTTCTGCCATTTTGTAACTTCCAACCACACAAGCATCCAAATGTCCTGGGGTAATTTGTCGAAGGCGGTGGTGGAGAGGGGGTAAAGTGTACAGGTAGGGACCAATGAAATTGTAACTACTTCTGAAATACCGTTACTCACGTATCTATATTTGAAGACACGCAGAAAACCCACCTTAGAAATTACCCCACCAGCCTACTCTTTTTTCACATTTTATTAATCAGAGAATGACGATGTATGTCATTTCATGCATGTCCCACGTGTTATGAGCTGCAAAGAACCACATCACTTTGAAGGTAAAGGAGCTGCCCACGGCCTGGGGGCTTCTGACCCACATGACTTCCTTCCTCAGTCCCAACAGATTGAACCAGGAGACTCCGCCTGATCCAGAGCTGGGACAAATCATACCCAACTAACTAGGATAGTGTTGATTTTCTGAACTAAACAGGAAATAGCGATGGCTAACTATTTTACGCGTACTATGTCTCAGATTAGATGAGCATAAAAATGCATCACCTCACCATTGTCTTATGAATCCAATATCATCCCCATTTTGCAGACAAGATATCCAAGGTTTCATGTTATCTTGTCTTAGGGCAGGCACCCCGCCCAAGTGTTGAGGTGGGACATCTTGCCCAAATGAAGACCCGGTGTTCTCACGATGAACCCTTCTTTTCCCCAGATTTGAAATGTACCTGTTTCATCTAACTCCTCGCTGATTTTGTTTCTGGACTTTCTATGTATCCTGACACGTAAGTTTCCTGTTTGGGCTCAGGGATCTGCTGAGTTGTAAACAACCGGAGTTACTTTTGAAACTATTGAAGGGCTTCCTGTAAACATGCAGATTTTCAACACCTTCCGCGATGTTAGGGTTTAGCTGAACTGTCACCTGACTCAGGGGCTCTTGGCAAGTTCTGCCGCCATAAAGGTGCAACTTTTCCACCTGGAGGTGGGCCTCTCCCAAGCTTTCTCCAGGCCCTCTGCACATGCACGTTCCTCATGCAACGCAACAAATCCTTTCCCAGAACACTCGTCTTTAAGCAGGTTCTGGGCGTGCCAACTGAAAGCAGAGGGCCAGCAGGAAAGGTGGAAGTTCTTTTTTTTCAGCTTTACTGAGATATAACTGACAACGGGAAGTTTATTCTTAAAGTCAAAAGCCTTTTGGAACTCCCTCAAATCGTCCATCAAGTATCAAAAACTGTTGTGAATACACGGAACCCACAGAGGAAGACACAACGCAGGCAGGTCTCAAGTTAAAAGAATACATTCTATGGCAGCTGTACTGCTCACAACCTATTCTTCTGGCTTCAAAGATTAAGGCTGAGGGCTTCCCTGGTGGCACAGTGGTTGAGAGTCCGCCTGCCGATGCAGAGGACACGGGTTCGTGCCCCAGTCCGGGAAGATCCCACATGCCACGGAGCGGCTTGGCCCGTGAGCCATGGCCGCTGGGCCTGCGCGTCCAGAGCCTGTGCTCCGCAACGGGAGAGGCCACAGCAGTGAGAGGCCCGCGTACCGCAAAAAAAAAAAAAAAAAAAAAGATTAAGGCCGAGAAAACAGCCACACACACACATGCTTACGAAAACAACTGCAAACACACGTGGAAACATTCATAATCTTTGTCCTAGCAATCCCTCAAGGAGGAATTCACCCTGGAGTCAAGTGCAAGAAAAGTTAGACCACAAAGATTATCAAAACCAAAGTCTGGAGGAAACATAATTACTGTCCAGCAATAGCTGATTAAACATTTTTGTATTATTGCAGATATTTAAAAAGGATTAGCCAGAAATGTGCTTTACCTTGGAAAGATGTCTCTAATATGTGAGAGGAGAAAGCATATTTTCCACTTAAGTAAAACAATTCTCATACATTTGAATCTAGAAAGACATAAAACTTAGCTGTAGGGTAGTATCAATTGTGAGAAAGGATGAAAATTCTAAATACTTGGGACCAGGGCATATTAGTTTAGATCAGCAGTCCCCAACCTTTTTGGCACCAGGGACTGGTTTGGTGGAAGACAATTTTTCCACATACATGGGTGGGGGAAGTTTCAGGCGGTAATGCGAGCGATGGGCAGCGGCCGATGCTCACCTGTCACTCACCTCCTGCCGTGTGGCCCGGTTCCTAACAGGCCATGGATTGGTACCAGTCCACTGCCCAGGGATGGGGACCCCTGGTTTAGATCCCTCCATTTCAGTTATCTAAACGATTGGGTTTATCTCGCTCTCAGTCAAGAGTGGCTGCTTTACCCTAAATTAAGATGAGTTGAGGTCAAAGAACATCAAACCCCGGGGAGGAGGGCATCCACCTGCAAAGGAAGTTGACACGCAGAGCTCACATCAGGTCAAAGGCAATATGGACACAACTCCTAGACCTTTCCTGGATGTCAAGACTCCTTTCCGGGATGCTGCGGTACCCACATCCATTACATAATGAGCCTGATGCCGTGTCTTGCAAAGACACAACACAGCACAAGAGGGTACTATGCCAGGAGGACATTACCATGGTCCTGCCCTTGTGTCTCTCCTCAAAGAGCACTTTTCCCACCACCCTAAGATTCTTCCCTTGGAATTAAATCCCACCTCCTATGTGATTCTCAGCCCATCCCCTTCTAAGCAGCCAGCCTGTAAGTATGAGATGATTAAAATACTGTCTCTCTGGGAATTCCATGGCGGTCCAGTGGTTAGGGCTCTGCACTCCACTGCAGGGGGCACAGGTTCGATCTTTGGTCAGGGAACTAAGATCCCGCATGCAGTGTGGCATGGCCAAAAAAATCAGAAACAAAAACCAGAACCTGTCTCTCTGCCCAGTGACGTGTAACCAGGTATGGATGGGTTGAAATGTGGGATCATCTAGGGCCTGATAAATTTTCCACAGTTACAAGCAAACACAAGCAAAGTTCTCTAGAAGGAGAGGACTCTAATAAAATGCCTTAAAAAAGAAAGATACCAACCAGCAAGTAGTTAGCTGTGTGTGCTTGAGTAGTGGGGTCAAGCACAGACGTAACCAGACGTGCAGCTTCAATTCTAGGACCTAGAGAGACCAAGGGAGCTGGAAACGATTGTCAGTTAAGGATTCTCAGGTTGTTTTTTTTTAATTTTTTGGCTGCGCTGCGCAGCAGGTGGGGTCTTAGTTCCCCCACCAGGGATCGAACCCACATCCCCTGCATTTGAAGCGTGGAGTCTTAACCACTGGACCACCAGGGAAGTCCAGGATTCTCAAGTTTAGAGCAGAAACTACCAGAAAAACTTACATACACACCTGGTGGTGAAAAAAAGAACCATCCAAAATTTATTCTCCGACAGACAGACAGCATCAGCAGGTAAAAACTACAGGGGTTTCTCCGTAGATCATACATTCACAAGGCATTATTAGCTTAACAAGTGAGAAAGCCTCTGGTGTATTTTCTGTAACAATATCCACTTCACAGTGTAAACAGGTACTATTATGTGTTCACTTACAATTCCAGAAGGAAAGGCACAACTTGGCAAAACAAAAAAAATTTTTTTTGGATCCTAAAGTCAGGTGCAATTACCGAGAGACAGACTTGAGAACAGTCACAATCCACTTTTCCACATAGAGGGGCAAAGACTTCACCCAGAAATGTGGGTCTTTCTTTCTCCTTCCTTGTTAAATCCTCAAGAGTAACGCTTCATCGTCTGCTTAATATCACATATACAAAAGGGGGATTAAGAAAAAAAGAATCACAACATGTTGAACTTCCAGCTGCTCCCACCAATACATCAACTCTTAGGTTTACGACAGGACCTAGGAACACTTCAGCGGTCATCAAATAAGAAAATAGAGACTATAGCTACAAAAATAACACATGAATGAGGTAGATAAATTAAAGCTTTCACATCCAGGACTTGCCTGTTCCAACTTGGTAGCCTTCATGCAATACTCAGAAAAAAAAAAAATCTTCATAATTACTTGGCATAAGTCACAATCAAGGAACTTCTGGTACAAATTAGTATAAGAAGTTATTAGTGTATAATAAGACACACCCTTCCTGTGAGTTTGTTTCTTCAAGAACGGACACCCAGCGCTTCAGAGTAGGCACCGGTGAACTCAATTAGGTCACCTGAGATTCCCTGCTCAGGTGCTCACCTCTCCTGGTTTTAGGAAGAAGAAGGGCATCTGGAAAGCATAGGGAGGACACCTTGGCACTCTTGGGACTCCAACTGAACTGTATTTAAATAAGCAGCAACACACACACCGACTTTCTAAGGACTAAAATCTGTCCACTTGAGGGCATTCTACTTCAGGTTCCAAGGTTGAAAAAAAAGTTGGAATTCTACAACCTCGGCTTTAAAAAAAAAAAAAAAGTACATTCAAAAAAGAAAAGAAAAATGGGTGTAGGGTTGGGAGAATACCAAACAGGTCCCTAAACAGACGACAGACCTTGTCCATTTACCCGCATACAGTCACCGCAGAAGTAAGTATACAGTCCCCACCCACCCCTCCCCCCACCCCCCAAACAGGCAAAACAGTTGTCTTCTCCATGGTGGTTCAACACCTTCCAACTTGAAATAGGGGACGGTCTTTGGAAACAGTTACTCTAGGTTGTACAAAGGTTTTATGTATATAGTTTGTTGCAAGTAACAAAACTACTTTGCAAGACCCGCTTCTTTCCAAAATTAAAAAAAAAATACTAGTCTATATTTGTTTTAGTATGAATTTTTTTTTTGATTTTTTCTTTTTTGTTTGTTTGTTTTTGCAAAGCAGCATAGCAACATTGTGATTGTAGGATGTGCCTGAGGTTGTGGTCACAACTGTAAACATTATTTGCACATCAGGAAGAAAACTGGAGGAGATGGGGTCTTTAAGAAAAACAAACAAAAAAGGGACAGTTCTAGAGAGGTCACGGCACTACTCCTTCCACGTGCGTTCTCCTGTAGCTTAGCTGACGGCGATCTTGTTTTCCTCCAGGAAGTGAGGGAACTGGTGTTTGGGGACGCTGTCGGCAGCTCCTGGCTTCTCCACCTCGGCACTGATGGCCGACTGGGAGCCATCCATCTTGGAGGTAGCGGTGTTATTCACCACAGAGCTGGCCCCCAGCGACACCGGGAGGGTGGGAATGCCACCACTCTGGATCACAGAGATTTCGTTGGTCTTCATGGCCAGACCACCATTGAGCATGGTGGTGTACTGATTCCACACAACAGGGTCCACGTTCACCGAAGGGGCCAGGATTTCCTTGGGAAATATCTCGGGGACCCTCTTTCCGTCCGTTCCTAATAGAGCCATGGTGTTCTCGATGGCCAGCTTCCTGCCACGGCGTGCCGAGCTATTGTTGGCCCCGTGCGTCATATAATGGACCTGTGGGAAGAGGGACAGAAAGGTTTCCACCAAAACAGAGATGGGATTGCATGTGGGCAAACCAAAGTCAAGTCTGCCTATGGGTTTGGTCTATCTAAACTTATATTTAAAAATTAGATTTCATATTAAAAAAAATCCAGATATTGGGCTTCCCTGGTGACGCAGTGGTTAAGAATCCGCCTGTCAATGCAGGAGATACGGGTTCCAGTCCAGGTCCGGGAAGATCCCACACGCCGCGGAGCAACTAAGCCCGTGCGCCACAACTACTGAGCCTGCGCTCTGGAGCCCACGTGCCACAACTACTGAAGCCCATGCACCTAAAGTCTGTGCTCTGCCACAAGAGAAGCCACCGCAATGAGAAGCCTGCGCACCACAACAAAGAGTAGCCCCTGCTCGCCACAACTAAAGAAAAGCCCTGGTGCAGCGACGAAGACCCAATGCACCCAAAATAAATAAATTTATTTTTTTTAAAAAATACAGATACCTATTCTCTTGGGGGGAGAAAAAAATCAGATCATCCGGCAACCATGGATCTACATTCCTGCCTAGAGGCAAGTAAGGGCAACCGGGGTGGGGAATACACACTCCAATTTTCCCCATACCACTGTTCACATGTACAGTTTTGTCAACACCTACTACATAGCAGTGTTGTTTCAAGTGCTAGGGTTACAACTTGTGAACACACAAACTTACACAGTTAACAAATGGTACGGAACTTAACACATACAGACACGGAGTACAAGTAAAACGGGAAGATCTATAAGACCAGTAGGTTACATCAATGTCAATATCCTGGTTATTATTTATTCTATAGTTGTGCAAAATTCTATCACTGGGAGAAACTAGCAAAGTGGGTAAGCATCTCTGTATGACTTCTCCCTCTGCATGAATCGACAATTACTTGAATAAAAATTTGAGTTAAAGGGCTTCCCTGGTGGCGCAGTGGTTGAGAGTCCGTCCCCCGTCCAGGAAGATCCCACGTGCCGCGGAGCGGCTGGGCCCGTGAGCCATGGCCGCTGAGTCTGCACGTCCGGAGCCTGTGCTCCGCAACAGGAGAGGCCACAACAGTGAGAGGCCCGCATACCGCAAAAAAAAAAAAAAAGAAAGAAAAAAGAAAATTTGAGTTAAAAAAATAATCTTTGAACAAAACAGACCCTGGCCTGATGGAGCTGACATCCTAAATACGTAAGTGTGTCAACAAGAATAATCACTGCTGTAGAGAAAAATAAGCCTAGTTGGGAAGGTTACACGAGGCCAAGGGGAATGAATGTTATTTCATCTATGGTAGCAGACAAGGCAAGGACTCTTCTGAAGAGGACAGAGATCCTACCACTTACTGCTGCTTCTGCCTGGCCAGCCTCCTACCTGCAATTATGTTCCTGGTCTGGTTTTTGAGTTTTCAAATCTCTTTCTTTATAAAGAGCTGAAGAACGTGATGGGTCCTGGGTTTCAAGCATTCTCACATCACTTCACTGACATGCTTAGAAGTCAGCAGTTATCCCAGCGGGCTCAGACGTCACTTGCTCTTCATCACTCCAAGAAATTACTAAGATGTTCCTCGCATCACGTGAAACACTCATACAACTCAATTAATCTCCAAGCAACCCTGAGGTCATTACCATGATCCCCATGCCTGAGAAACCGAGGCACGGGAGCCACCCGCCCAAGCAGCTCCAAACCTTCCCCAGACTGATTCCAAGGTCCCTGAATAAATTTACGCTTTGTATTTCTGGAAGTTGGGGTTACAGATTAAATTACTTCCATGTTCCTCCCCTGACATTTTTGCCACCTAGACTAAAATATTAAGAGAATATAGTTTTTTTAATAAGTACTTTTAATTTCTAAAATGACATGAGGTCTTCTAGGTCAACTTTAAGATGAAGTTTCAACCTTCATTCTCATTACAAAGAATTCAACTAGTCTACTCACTGGGGAGCTAGTTAGAGAAAAGAGGTCCAGAGGAACACGCCTGGAACAAAGTAGAGGCAGGACCATGAGGGAAACCCAGGTTTCCCATCCTGTGTCCTTACACAGGCCACTTTCGATCCTTACATGGGACAGTCTCCCAGGTAATATCTTAGGTGGAAACAACTTATCCTAACAATAGACACACGACATTCTTTGGAAGAACCCAGCTGTTCACTTGCAAAGAAAGGCCAATAAACCTGGAGACTTTCTTCCTTTAACTCCAGTGGCACCATATCTATGTTTAACTCGTGGTATTTATTTCAACCTAGCAGGCCAGGGAAACACAACCAACGTACAGGGTGGTCATCAAGTCTGAAAGCACAGGCAAATCCGTAAAGGATTTATCGACACTACATGACAATACAAGACAAACATCATCTGTGTTTCCAGACTTGAACGATTTCATGCAGGCACTGACTACGACGAGAATCCCAACTTCAGAGATGCTGTAATGTGAGCAAGTCTGCTTCTTCTTTTTTCCGTTTTTTCTTTTTTGACTGCACTGCGAGGCGTGAACTCACCTTCAAGTTGCCTTTGGTGGTAAAAGCTCGCCCGCAAATGTTACACACGAAAGGCTTCTCCCCGGTGTGAGTCCGCTCGTGAATCTGAAGCGCGCTGGCAGATGAGAAGTTCTTCCCGCACCTTGTGCAGCCGTGCTGCTTGGCCTGTCGTCGGGGCTGGATGGCGAGCAAAGGTGTCACGCCTGGGGACATGGTCGCGGGCCCAACGAACGCACCAGGAACTTCGACTTTGACGTAGGCTGGCTGGGCTCGGATAAATGTCGGTGGGCCAGTGCTCCGACCTGGCGTGCACAGGAAAAAAAAACAACCCAAATGATCATCCTACAGTCATTCATTCTTCAATCCAAAAGGAAAGGAGCTTTGACCACAACTGCCCCACCGTTTGACAGCCTGCGAATAGCGTTCAGGAAATTCACACCTTGCAAGCAGCTTTCCTTTTACTTGTTTATCTGCACGGAGAGTGACTCCAGCACTTCAGAGAAGGTTACTATTTTGGCTTTAAAGGTATCAGCAACAGTCACAGGCAATGCAATTCCAAGTTTAAATTCCTGCATTCAGTTACCTTTATAAAGTAAGCCCTGACACTATCTTTCTGATTCTACGATGTTGCTATTCCCCCATTTTTGCCATTAATGCCGTCAATAGGCACCCCATTTATATGGGGTGCTTTTAAAATAGGTTAGGTTCTTTCCTCTCCCTCAAGAGTTATTAATTTGTGAACTTTGCATAAGGGAGTGAGATTTCAGAATCAAGGAACTATGGCTTATCTCACTGGCCAAAAAGCAGTGCCCACTTTCTCAAACACTCTTCTACTGGAGCATTTACTTAGGGTCACCCATGTTGCCCCCACAGGGCTCAAACACAAAAATAAAAACCCACCAAAAGTAAGTACGCTGTCCACACCCAGCTTGCAAGAACCGTCGTAAATAAAAGCATGTCTCTACTACGACAGAGGTAGTTATTATTGCCCTCTATCCAGAAGTACCCACAGAAAGGCTAATCGCCCTACAGGGGAGCTATTTCACATATACCACACTCTCCATTTGTCAAGTTCAACCCAGGTTCCTTTTGGATGACTCTGTGCCCAGAATGGACCTAAGTTAAATCCAAAGCTCTATCACCTTCCGTCTCAGTGCGGCTGTTCTCGGAGCTGTCCACTTTGCCACCGGTATCGGGAGACTTGGACTTGACACTCTCCGCTTGGCTATTGGCTGGGGAGACTGCCTGGAAGGACGTGGTCTCCAGGACATCTGGACTTCGGCTCGGATACTCCTGGTCCCCCATCACCGAGGAGGAAGAGTCGTTGGTCAAGCCATCACTCTCCACGGAACCATTTTCTCGGCTGCTCTGTCGCTGCAGGACAAGACCAGTGAGACCCGTCTTCCCCTGGGCATCTAGGGAAGCCACCGAGGCCAGCCCTAGAGTAGGTGATGCCGAGTGGATGCTGGGAAGGGGCATGGGGACCTTCGAGGAGCTGCCAGGGGCCTCCTGGGAGCAGACTTCATCTACATCGATGCTTTCGACATCATCATGACAGACAACGCTTGTGCCGCCATTTTCACCGACCATCATCGGCTCGGGACCCGCAAAGTCACAGGGATTCTCCGGCAGAGGCGTGTTGGGAATCTGACCGCCCATGTGCATCCGAATATGCTGCTGCAGCATGACCGCGTTGGTAAACTTCTTCTGGCAGATGGGGCACGAGTGCTGCGTCTTTATGGACGTGTTGGTCCGGTGCACCCCGAGGTGCGTCTTCAGGTTGCCTTTGGTGGAGAAGGCTCGACCACAGATCTTACACTGGAACGGCCTCTCCCCGGTGTGGGTGCGGTAATGCATCTTGAGGGAACTTTGGCAGCTTAAGACACGGTGGCATATGAGACATTCGTTGGGGTCGGTGGTGGCCTTGTCGATGTTCTCCACCAGCTGCTGCAATTTCAGGGTCTCTGACCCCAGCTCGGGTGTCCCACTCCCTTGGAAGCCACCAACCCTAGGGGAGTTATGGTTGGGCCCCACCCCAGGTAGGATGCATCCATCCTCACTTTCCGGAGAAGGCCCGGGCTGCAGGTCGCTGGGCAACGGGCCACCCATGAGGTCCTTGGAGTTAGTCCCCGAAGAGAGATTCTGAGATAGCCCTACATTGGGGGTCCCCGTCGCAAGGACGGGTTTGTTGTCTAAGGAGAGCCCGGATTCATCTACGGGGACAGGGCCAGAGAGCGCGTAGGGAAGGCCACCGCCTGCCGCCATCTTGTCGTGGAACTCGGCAAACAGCTGCGGGTTTGCCTTCACCTGGGGATGCCGATGAAAGTGCACCTTGAGGTTGCCCTTGGTGGTGAAGCGGTGACCGCAGACAGAGCACACGAAGGGTCTCTCTCCGGTGTGGGAGCGGAGGTGGATCTGCAAGGAGCTATCAGTCCCAAAAACCTTGCTACAGTACTTACACTTGTGCTTGTAGAGGACCTCGTCCTTGGGTTTGACATCTACCGAGGAGACACTCGGTGGCTTCCCTTTCCCTTTCTTGGACGGGTCTAACGCCACCGCGGAGAAGGGGCTCTGGAAGAGCACAGAGCCTGGGGCCTGAGGTAGCAACGCCCCCGGGAGACGCGACAGGACGTTGGGGAGCACCCGGGTCCCGTCTGGCTTCAGGGCGAAGGGCGTCAGCCCTGGGGACACGGAGCTGGCAGCAGAAGGGATGCTGGTGTGAGGTAGCTTGGCTGGCTTCAAGGTGTCCAGGGGCAAAGCCGGGCTCCCCGCCTTCTGGCTGAGCAGAGCCACAGCCGCCGAAACCTGCTGGGACACGTGGCCGCCCAGCGTCTTCAGGGAGTCAGCTCCGGCCACGCCGCTGGAGTGGAGGGCGTGGGAGGCCCACAGGTTCACCTGCACGCGGATCTGCTCCGTGAGCTGGATTTGCTGGAGCTGCTGCTGCTGCAGACACAGGATCTGCTCGAGGACCCAGGGGATGCTGCTGGCGCCGGGCAGCGGGGCTGGGGGCGCGTCTGCGCCCCGCTGGTTCACGGCCACCTTGGTGCCCCGTAGCGCTTGAAGCGTGACGTTGGTGTTGGCCACTTTGCCTTTGGGTAAATAGCTTATGTCCTGGGGTGTGGGTGGCAGGGCGGCCTCCGTCTTTAAGTACACGATGGACTCTGCCCCCGGCTTCTCCCTCGTGTCCCCTGAGCTGCCACCGTCCTCTCTGTGACCGTCCTTCCTGCTTGGGCTGCGTGGCTGGTGGCTCAGCACAGCCCCGGAGAAGTCTTCTGAAGGCACCGGCCCCTCGCTGTCGTTCATGATGAGGACAGGTGGATTTTTAGTGCAATTCTTCTTATGGTCTAAGAACTCCGAGAAACTGAAGAACTCGGCACAGCATTTCTCACAGATGTGAGTCTCCTCCCGCCGAGGCCTCTTTATCCCTGCTCCGTCCACGTTCACGTCATCGCCACTCCCTGGGGGGTTCATTGGAGTACCTGTGACAAGAGAGGAAAAGCTAAGAACTCTACCCAAGAAAGGATGTGGGGCGATTTCTTGGGAAAAACCACAGCTCACAGTCCAGAGGTCTTCGTGATCTGTGTCCCAACACGCACAGAACTGTGTAAGGGAACAAGGCATCCAAAGAGTCTCAAATGAACCAATCACTTAGGTAGTGGGGGTCAAATCATAAGCCCCCAAAATGTCCAATCCTAACCCCTGCGCCTGTGCAAGCGACCTTCTTTGGGGCAGGGGGGGAAATCTTTGCAGTTGTAATTCGGATGGGTCCCAAGCCCAGTATCTGGTGTCCTTAAGGAGAAAAGAAAGGGACATGAGACAGAATCAGGCCACGTGAAGCCAAGGCAGGAGTTATGTGGCTTTTATAAGCCAAGGACGGCTGGAAGCCAACAAAAGGTAGGGAGGAGGCCTGGTACAGACTCACCCTCAGAGGCTCCAAAAGGAGCCCTGCAACTCCTAAATGTCAGCTGTCCACCCTCCAGAACTGTGAGAATAAATCTGTCTTAAACCATCTAGTCTGTGCCAACTTATTAAGGCAGCCCTGGGAAACGCATACAATTCATTAAAATAATCCCCTTGGAGCTCTGGCCCTCACCCAGCTGAGAGCTGGCTCGAAAGGCAAATGGATCTCATGCCACCATAAAATGATGTTGGAAACCTGCTCAAATCATGGCCGCTCATCTCCATCCTGGGCCCATCGAAAGTGAAATTGCAGTAAGTCACTCATTCAGACAATGTGGTAAGTGTACCTTCCCACCAGGGACAATGAAAGTTTAAAGGTGCTAAAAATTAATAAGAAAAAACACACTGAAAAAAAAGGAAAGACTGCATTGTCCAAGAAAAAAACTTCACTGACCTTCCTGATTACGAAAAACCTACAGAAATGCCTTAACAGGCCATTAAAGGATTAATAAGCCATTAAACAAAGAAAGAAGCCCAAGAAAGGAAGGGATGGGAATGATGGATTTTATTCCTCACCTTCCGTTTGCAACTTCTACTCTGTTACACGAAAGTCAACCAACCATCCTATTCTGGGTAGTTCTATTCCTGAAAATGAGTGGTCCCTGGACTTCTTTTGCAGTTGGGTCCTATTTCCTTCACAGTGACTGCTAGTCTGCACGTCACAATGCCTGTCGGGGGACTGTGCTTTTTAGCCAGATGCCCGAGTCCTGGCGGGTGGAGAACCTCTAAGCTACTTTATTTTTCTCATTTCCTGCCTCACCTATTATATGTACACCTTACCACTGAGAAGTCATACAGGCACACCTCAGACCCAGCAACTCCAGGTGCGCAGATCCAAACCACAGACATTTGCACGCGTATACAAAGATCTATGGAGAGGACTTCCCTGGTGGCGCAGTGGTTAAGAATCCACCTGCCAGCACAGGGGACACGGGCCGGGAAGATCCCACATGCCGCAGAGCAACGAAGCCCATGCGCCACAACTACTGAAGGCTGCACTCCACAACAAGAGAAGCCACCACAACAAGTAGCCCCCGCTCGCTGCAACTAGAGAAAGCCTGCGTGCGGCAACAAAGACCCAACACAGCCAAATATAAATAAATAAATAAATAAACTTATTTAAAAAAAAAAAAATCCATGGAGGAAGATGGATATTTTTCACAGAAATGTTTAGAGCCACAAAAGAGGGGGAAAAAAAGGTAAATTTTGGTTTACCCACAGTACAAAAACGATGCAGAATTTCCGTACGTCCTGACATGGAGACAGAAGTTAGGTGGAAGTAGGTTACAGAATAGTTTGTAAGGTGTGACCATTTTTGTTTAAAACAAATCCTATTTGAAATGTACAAATGCATGGGGGTAAGGCCAGGCAGTATCCACTTATCTTTTAAATAAAATGATCACTTTGTAAAGCCAACTAACCCATTTTGCCTCAATTCCTTGGGTGATTACATTTCCCAACAGCATGGGTTTTTGACTGAGGAGTCAGTCAACAATTTGGGGAGGGGCTGTTCTTGCAACAAAGTGTATTTCTCTTGAGAAAGATCTATACTTTCCATCAGATTTTCAAACACTGGTTCTTTTACATTTCCATAGCACGGCCTTAATAAACTGACTTAATTTTTCCTAATTTCAGACTAAATAATCATCAGAAGTTCTGCAAGGTGTATGCGGGTCGGGGGTAAGCCAAGAGAAAGCAAACAGGTCAGGATCAATCCATGGAAAACAGGTTTGATGTGGTGGGCTTACCCCTCAGGATTTCTATTAAATGTGCAAAATCGTGACAACCACGTAAGTTAGATGCCTGTGTTAAGTGATGTGATTAATTTAACAAATGTTTGTCGAGTGCTGACTGTGACCCTGGCACCATCCTATGACCTGAAAGTGCAGATACTGTACGTATTCAGTTAACATCAGTTTCTCCACCTTTTCTATTTCCGCGGCTTATCTGGTTACCTGGGCAACTAGGGCTGCGGAACACAATAAGCCTTGTACCAGTCATTTAAAGCCTCACTCGTTTAACAAGACTTCTCGCCTCCTACTGAGTACAAGGCAGGGGCTAAGGGGGTGATAAAAAGATGACAGCCTAATAGCCTCCTGTAGTCCAGACTAGAACCTCCAGCTGCCCTGGGCTCCACACTATACCCATCCAACCCTATTTAACATCAGCCCCATTTACAGATAAGAAAAACAGACTTGGATGTAATGTGACTTATACCCAAGGCAACACAACGAAAAATCTAGTCATAGGTAACTTTTGAGCACTTACTATGCACCAGGTGTAATTTACATGTTATTAACAACTCTTGAGGTAGAGACTATTATATTTAACAGAGGGGGAAACTGAGGCACAGAGGACATTAACTTCCCCAAGGTAGGGCATGTGGTAAACTGCGGAGCCAACATTAAAACCAAGGCACGCAGGACCCAGACCGTCCCTTTGAACTCTTCCTTGATACACTTCCTCCTAAGCATATGTTTCTTCTGTTGAGACTGGCAACTCTTTCCTTTCACAGAAACCCCAGGAGGAACAGGAAAGCTTGAGGGGTCAGGTTTGGAGGTGTGGGGAGGTTAACTTAGGACACAATACACCCCTGCTACTTCCATGTGGAGTGTATCAGGTAGGTACCTCCTTCCTTCCGGCTCCACAACTGCTCCAAAGCAATAAAATTTCCAAGAATCAAGTTAAATATATTCATCAATTCCCAGAATCCTTAAGATAGTATCTATTGGTACACTCTCCCAAGACTTCTAATGCGGTGTTTGCTGGGGTGTGTTGTTAAACGGGCACAATCTTTCTGGAAGTGCAATTTTGGCAATTATGTGTCAAGAACTTTAGAAGTAGAACTTAAAGAGTTTCTCTTGGGAGGGAAATACACCAGTAGGCTGGTGCCTATAAGTACATACAACTTGTTCAGAGCACAGTCCACCAACATCATCATTTTAGTGCAATTCTCCTTCCACCCAGCAATTCCCTTGTTAGGAGTTTACTTTCTGTGATACCAGGATACAGGTTTCATAGTAACAAACAGCCTAAACAAAAAAGGATGCACTCTGGTCCGTCAGTACGGTTCTGATTGAATAAATCAGGGTACACGAAAATGATGACTGCTTTGTAGCCTTCTAAAATAAAGTAGATCTTTATTATATATGCTTGATCTGTAAGACAACCACCCAAGACTGATTTCAAGAGGAAAAAAAGTGTAGAGAACAGGATGTATAGAGAACATGCTCCGCCCTCTTTGTGTCTGGGGATAAAGATATAAGTATGTACGTGGGAAACTTTTGAAATAATAGATGCTGTGGCTGGTCCCTGCCTCTTGGAGCACAGGCCTGGAGTGGAAGAGAAACTTTAAAATGTATACACTTTTGGGACTTGCCTGGCAGTGCAGTGGTTAAGACTCCACACTTCCAATGCAGGGGACGCAGGTTCGATCCCTGGTCAGAGAGGCACATGCCGTGCAGTGTGACCACAGAAAAAAAATAAATAAATGTATACACTTCTGTACTTTGGCTTCTTTTTAATTAGCATGTTACACCCCTTTTCTCAGCCATTCTACTTCTGGAAATCTCTAACAAAGCTCATGTACAAATGCTTGTTAAGGGCCAAAGCAAAACTACTACCATCCTCCACAAACTGCAACAAAGCACTCACTTCAGACTCCTATACCTTAACTCACTTATCTTCGTAGCCACGTAAACAAGCATCTTTGTTCCCAATTCGCAAACATGGAAACAAAGGCTCAGAAATAACTGCCTCAAGGTGCCGTGCTGGTAAAACACAAGGGCAGGGATTAGAGCCTCAAATACTATTGAAGAGGAGAACTGAAGCTAGTGGCCTGATTTATAATTGTTTCTTCTAGAGCAGTTTCTTGAACTTTTTTTCATTTTACCCCTCTAGGAAGGCTTTTAAAGCTTTTTTTTCCTAATCACCGCCCCCCCCCAAATTTTAATACCACCAATATATTATATTATCTGTTTATGCACTATGGTCCTTTGGAAGGCCACAAACCACTGTAACATCAATAAACATTTTTGCCCCACCCAAAAAAAAACCAATTTTCACCCCCTTGGGGACAATATTCCCTTACTGACAATGCAGGTTTTAAAGGAGATAACTCTTTAAACTGGGGCTGATGAAATTAGACAGGGAAAAAAAGATGGCAACCTTATTTTCACTCAGCTGAATTAAAACTTACCATTTCTTTCAATTATGAGCGTGGGGAACATACCTCAGCGGTATTTGCAGAACCCATGCCTATGTCATCAACAGTAAGCAGGTATTTTCCTATGATGTCAATGCGGTTGCATTACTGGAAATTCTGGTTACCTGACTGACTGCTAGATCTCCTTTATTGTGTTCACAAAGAAGCCCATGTTACTTTTACTAAGTGTTATCTCAACGCAATTTATTTCCTTGGTATTTCTATGTATCTTATTGTATGCATTTAAATACATTCTGATGAGAAGGGGTGAATGTGGCACAAAAAAGGTTAAGCTCCCTGCCCTAGAAGGATCCAACAGTTCCCAAGAGTGATTTACAACCTGAATACCAGCTTGCCTGCACTGTATACACAGGCTTGCCTCTTCTGTAGCCTCCAAGCAATACCAGCAACATCCCACTTGAGTCTTCAAACAGCAGGAGCTCTGTTTGCTGGTGCAGTAAAAAGTACTTCGACATTCAGACCACCACTGGCAAATACTGAAAGCGTATTTGCCAAAGAGTAAGACGACTCTGTTATGAACAATTGCTGGGTATGCTTAAGTTAACCCTTCCCAAAAGGAAAAAGCAAAGTTCAGAGGGATTACACAGCAACTAGATCTTCCACCCTTCCACCCCACCCCCACTCCGAATTTTAGGAATGTTATCTCTCAGCATCTAGTTATCCAATAAGTTGGAAGAATGCAGTAAACCCAGCAGGGGGCTTAGATTCAATCCCTGCCAAATGGATAGAAAATACTCTTACTATTGTATAGGAAGAAAGCTCATCTGCCAGAGGCCAATCAAATTCTGGAGCCAGTGAAAATGCTTAAGAAACAAACCTGTGTATCTCGAGAAAAGCATTATGCCTCAAGCTTATCTCCCCCCCACCATTCCTATATTAAAAGAACGACAATGAGCAGATTATCTAGAGTCCATAAACATCTTCTACCCCACCCCCACCGGCAGGATAACTGCTTACCAAAAAACAAAAGGAAATTGAGATGTCCTTAAGTACTGAACCAGTTCAAAGAAACTGGTTTACCAGTTTAATTTTACATCTGAATTCAGCAATCCGGGGAAACACTTAAGGAACAAGCCCCTTAACTCAATTTGTAGGTGGCAAATTAGAGCAGCAATTAACTTTCTATTTAATTAAGGTACAAAAAAAATTTGTTCCAAATGGTCTTGGATCAAAATTCAAGTCTGCTGAAAAGGAAGAAGTAAAAGAATCAAAGTTTCTTTGTGCTATAAGGTGTGCGAGCTCTGCTATTTACGCTGTAGAGATACGTCCCATATCGCCTCAACTGGAGCTCATCTTTTAAGCAATTTGTAAACTCCATGAAGGCAGGAGCTTCTGCTGCCTCCTTCCCCAGATCCCCCTAGAACAAAGCCTGACATAGACTTGAAATCTAGAAGAAAAAAAATAGATGGCAACGATCAGAGATACAGTTCTTACATGAATTTAGAGCTTTTAAAATTTTTAGATGCTTTTTTAAACAATCAAAAGCACAATAGGTTAAGGCTGATGAAAAAGGGAATATCTTGAACTCTTCCCATCATTTTTTCCAGGGCAGTAAAGCCCAGAGCACCAAATGCAAACTCTGCTTTATTTTCGACTTGCTTCCCAGGACCTCTTATTCTAAAGCCTGCAGAGGCACATCTCAAAAATTAAAAGGGAGGAGGAGAGAGAACACTCAACCAGCTGAACACTCACCATAGCTCCCTCATCTGATAGAAAATCCCATCCCATAACCAACTCTTCTAAAACCACGATAAACACAGCTTCTTGGATTCAGAGCAAGGCTCAAAGCAAACAGGACAAGGCAACCCTGGGCAAGCCATTGCAACCAGGAGTTAAAGTTTACTCTAAAATGAGTAAAAATGAGGACTACAGATAATGTCGTTGAGGTCCCCAGCCTGGTGTCTGGCACACAGTAGGCTACAGATAAAACTGCAGAATTATCTCAACTTGGCAGTTCAGTGCCGTCTTGGCACAATAAAAAATAAAACATTGTTATTTTGAACAAAATTAATTACTGATCACGTTTCCAGCACACAGTGGGTCTCGTATAGTGGAAACTATCTAAATAAACAGCATGCTTCATCTCCATGGTACACAGGAAGAACCCAAAAGCTCAGAAAGCAAGGTTACACAGCTGAAAGTCATACAACCAGATTGGAATGCACACCTCACTCTAAAATCTGACCAAAACCTACCTTCATTTAAAAAGAGGAAGCATTAACTCTATCCCTCGCTCCCAAGATGGCTCCCCAACTCCCCACCGTGAGGAAGGCTGCAGAGGCTTGAAGGACCAGCTAGCATTGACTTGTGCAATTTCTTTTTGACAGAACAAAAGCGGTGTGGGCAAGTTGTAGCCCCTTTCAGAAACTCAGATGGAAACACAGAAAGTCAGCCTGCAACATTAACTAACGCTTCGATCAACAAGATTTCCCTCTCCCTCTATTAAAATATAAGCTCCCAAGTGCCCTATTCTCAGAATCCTTACCGCCAATGTAGGTCATTTCAGTTTAGAAACTGGGGCTAGGCAGTTATTTGAAATTTGGGAATCTTAATCGTTGATGGCTGTAATCCAGTTTAGCACAAAGGGCATTTGAAACTCTTTTGAGAAAATGCTAATTTTCCTGTATGTAGCCTGAGTCCCCTGACCACCTGCAGATTTTCTGATCTAATTTTTTGCCGTACTTCATTTTCCTCCCTCAAAAAGTACATTCTTTATAAGTGGGTCTCAAATTGGCTTTGCAAAATAAGACCAGTCTAAACTGGATTTTTAAAATGATACATACAGGCCGCTCAAATACAAAATGCATCAGTTAAAATGTACTACTTGGGAAAACTACCTTCTGTCCCATCCTGGCAACTGGGGGGACTCTGCGAACACATTCGAGGATCGAAGAATTCTTTCCAAGAATTCCAAAGACTTGGCAAAGAAAACCCGGCACAGCCAGGGATAGCTCAAGCAACTGACTGGAGCCCCTAGCCTAGCCCAGCCCAGCGCTCTCCATCCCCCTGCCCCAGCCTGTCCCACCCATCAGGTGTGAGCCGGTACCTGCGAAGGGACCCGCCTCTCAGCAAAGGGCGAGGTTCCAGGCTGGGCCTCCAGGGGGCGCCCGCGCGCAGCTCGGCCGTCCACTCCAACCCAAGCGATCAATAGCAACTCCCCCTCCCAAATCGTGGAGGGAGCGCACAGCCAGGCCCGCGATCCTAACCAGCTCGGGTTAACTGATTGCAAACTCCAGCTAGCGTTAATTTAAGAAGCTCCCCCTAAGGTGCCAAACACCACCAAAAGCCCCACTTCAGCGCGCCCACCCAAAATGAAGCGGGTAGGGGGAAGGGGAGGTCAGAGCAGGACCAGGGGAGGGGTCAGAGCCAGGAGCTCGCCCCTCCTCTCGGGAGGAAGCGGGCGGGCAGAGGGTTAACCCTTTTGTTCCAGGTGGGCCAGGCAACGAAGCCTCTCCATTCTCCCCCGCACTCCCCCTCCCAAGGCACAAAGAGAGTCCACCCTCCTCCGACCTTGGGTGCACGCTGCCCTGACCATCAGACGCCCGAAAACGCACAGCCGCCCCCTCGGTCAAGCAGATCTCTTTAATTTGCCCTGGAAAAATGTTATTTGAGGGGAAATAGGGATTTACATTATATTATAAATTTAGGAAATTTACCACATTCCCTCCCCGAAATAAAAGGTACGGTAACCAAAACGTAGCAACCGTTTTCCCATCGGAGTTGTAGCTCGGAGTCGGGTTGCCGCGCACACCCCCATCACGGGCTGGGAAATTAGAAAGCAGGCGACGAGAGGAGAGAAGCCACCAACAAGGCCCAAGAGGACGTTAAAAACGCCCCCTCCCCCCACGCGTACGCGAAAAACTTATCAGGCGACAATTTGGCGGGCCAGGACGGAGGGGAGATAGTGGGAAATCGACTGGCTCCTAAAGCCCCCTGGGTTACATGATTAGGAAGAGAGGAGTTTGCTTGGCCGCTCCCGACCGGGCTGGGGGTCCAGAACTCCTCCAGACCCTCAAGACGCGCAGCGCGGAAGCGTGGGCCGGGTCAGCCCCCGGAGCTCACCCTGGCCACGACCGCCCAGTCCTGGCCCGACCTCTCCCCTCTGGCCCCCGGGGCGCGCGTTTGGAAAGCCGGGCGCCCTAGAAAAGGCACGCAAAACGCCAGGCTGGTGCACCCCAGCGGGGCTGCTGTGCGCCCACGACCCCAGCCCCTGGGAGCCCACACCCCTCCCGCCGGCCGCGGTTTATTTTTAGGAAGTCGGAAATCAAAGATGGCTGGAGGTCAGGCCCCGAAAGGTTAGGGCGAAGATCGGCAGGCGGCGTAGCCCCGGGAGAAAAGAGGAAAACCAAAAAAGAAATTTTTTTTAAAAAAGGAAAATACTGTGCTCTTCTCCTCCACCTCTTCGGGCCCTCCAATCCCCTCCGCAGCGCTGGTGGCCCGCACCCCACCTCCTGGAGGTGGGGAGAGGTCGCGCCCCCTCCCCCCTCTTGGCCCGGGAGGGGCGCGTGCAACAGATCGTGCTCCCCCGGGAGTTCTTCCTAGGGTGCGCCCCTTCCCCAGCCTCCTACAAAGACCCTAACGGGTGAGGGAAAGAGTGGGGACCCCCGGGGTCTTTCTTTTAAAAAGCAGCGCCAGGGAGGGAGGAGGGGAGCCTAAGTTACAAGTGGGGGGGAGGCTACTAGTGAGGGGAGTGGAACCAATTACGAGAGGGGCAGAGGACAAGGAGAAGGGAACATTTCAGGAACGAGGGACACAGGAGAGGCTGGGGGTCAGTTTTACAATAAGAGCGAGACCTGGGGGTGAAACTTACACAAGAGGGGAGAAGCGATAAAAGGGGAGAAGTGTAAAATTAACGAGGGTGGGGGTGGGGAATGAGGCTGCCGCTCTCCTCTGGAACTGAGCCCCCAGATCTCGGTTCCACAGTCTGCGGTGGAAGCCGTTGGCTCCCCAAAGTCCGCGCCTTCGAGGGTCCCGCGAACGTCCCGGAAACTGCCCGCCCGGGGCGTGCGCCGCCAGCCCCACTCACCCGGCTCCCCCGCCGCCGGCGCCGCTGCGGCCGCATCTGCAAACTCCGGGGCCGGCTGCTGCGGCTGCTGCTCGCCCTGGTCCTCCTCCGAGTTGATGTGTTGGGGTTTCGCCTGCTTGCGCCTCGACATGGTGCGAGCATCGGGGCGCCTGGAGAGCCGCGGTTATTTGCCCACTCCGCCACAAATTCCTGGAGTTGGGAAATTTACCCCCCTTCGGCCGGAACGCGCATGTCCCAGTAATTATTATTATCAATAATGCATTGCGATTTATCATGAGCCCTGACAGCTGATTGGCCTGGGTCCAAGACCTCAGAGATCATTTAAATAAGACCTCATTGATCAGGGAGGGGCGAGGCATTCTGGGCTTTGTAGTCCGGCCCTACAAGCGACAAAGGCGTGTTCATCGGGGGAGAGCAACTAATTAGCATCCGGGCTCAGATTGGCTGGATCGTGGACGAAATCCGAGGGGGACCCATCCTCGCTTCAGCTATCTGAATCCTCGGAGAGAAAAAGAAAAATGATTGTGTATTTACTAAAAACTTGGAGCTTCCGTAACAGTTTTGGAAAGAGCGTATTTGGTAGTGTGCTCCAAAAATTACTTTTGTAAGGTTGATATCCTCGCAAGCCGTGGAGGAAGGTCTTTTCAGTGAAATACTTTGGCTCAGTGTTTACATCTACCAAAAAACAAAAACAAAACAAAACAAAAAACTGAGATTTGACCCGTGTCCCCTCCCATCTCCTTTTTCACTGAAATGTTTAAATTGAGTCTGGAGGTATCTGAAGAATGGTAAATGGTGGTATATTCAACCTTCCCACCCCATTTCACCTCTTAAGGTGGCCTTCATATTTCAGATTACCCCCTCACCATGATTTATTTCCTTTAAATGCTAAATAATAACCTCCAGGATTCATACTCAAAAGGTTTGGTTTACTGTCACAGTGCAGACCTTGATTTTTGGTTTGGGTTTTGTTTTGTTTTTTAATTTAAAATGACTGGATACTAAATATAGAAAAGGTAGATTAAAAGCAAGTATAGTCAGAGATAATATCAAAACAAGGAGCGACTGCACTTTTTCCCCACAAGCCATAAATGTCTGATAACATCATTTTATTACTGAGACAATCCTCTTACATCTCCCATGGATCAGCAATGGGCGTTGTCATAGTAACTGGGTGTTGCCAAACTAATCATTATCGGAATTTTTTGCAATATGGACTTTACTGTGGAAAAGATGTGTAGTTCAAAGTGATTGCATCATCCTGACATGGAGATGCCTGGAATTTTCTAAAAGTGTGTATGTGTGTATAATATTATATGTATACACACCTCTACAGTAAATCTCTACGTATTTTATTCCATTAACTGCCTTGCATGATGTAAATGCTCAATAAATGTTGAATAAATGATGAAATCTTCAGCCTTCTAAGTCTTTGATTGGTGTTTCCCTGGTGCCTCTGGGCATGCGTCTGTATTTAGCATTCACTTCATTGTAAGGAACTGTGCAATTATAGACGCTCCTCCACATTTGTGCATTGCATTTTCTTGATTAGTTATTCATCAGCTTCCCAGCTTGTTAGAGTTTCTGGTAAGCTCATCGGGAATGCAAGCAAAATAGAATGCTAAACTGATAAAGATGTTCACCTGGGTGTTTGGACAACCCAAGGCAGAAAATAAATCAGCTTCATCATCTTTTTGATATTCATAGCCATCAATAAAACTTACTGAAGGTAAGAAGATTAACCTCCAATTTTTGAGTCTTTGTTTGAAAATGCTTGGCATTGTTTTAAGTCCCCTAAACCAAAAAAGAGAGAATTACAGTCAACAGCCCAAGTTGGAAAAGTAAGAATTTGGTTTAATAATACATGGAAGCTGTTTGGAATTCTCATACTGAGTAAAAAAGCTAATTAACACCTGCCTCACTGACTAATCTGCTTATATTCTCAACACCTTTTCTGTGTAAGGTAGTGTGGTAGATGTAATTTACCAATCTAAATGCATGTGCACTAGGTTTACAGCTCAAGAAATGTTAGTAGTTTAAGGAAAACTGAATTGAAGATATAGTTGTTTATACTTATTTTAGTTGGTGATAGTGAAAACACGATGCCGTTTCTGCTTAGAACAAGGTATTAAAATTATGCACTTGAGTCTCCAAGTGATAATAATAATAAGTAATTGAGCTCCTGGTATGTACCACAGGCTGCACTAAATGCACACTTTCTCCTTTATCTTCCAAGAGAGGTTGGCATTGTTTTATCCATTTTGAAAATGAGGAAACCGAGGTTTAAGGACATGAAATAACTTAATTAGGAAGTGGATGCGCTCAATCCCTAAGCCCGATTTCAAAATTCTTTCATCACATCCCAATGATTGTCGTTCAGTGGTAGCTGAATATGGACAAGATAGCTAAACAAGTAAAAATTGTGGTAAAAGAAAACATATGTTAAATTAAGCCTGTCCTGAAAAATCCACAGTCTGTGGAAATAACTTGTACGGAGAAAGTCAAAGAGAAGTTTTCCCCAAAGGAAAACCTTCCATGAATATTATATTAAGAAAAGAAAGGCACAGTACACTTTTTGAATCTACTTCCAACTGATGAGCCAGGAGCTAGTAAGCCGGAGGTGAAGTAAGACCCTAGAACAAAGTGGGGCGGGGGGGGGAGTAAATGGCGCACGGCAGGGCAGAAGACCAGTCCCTAATCCACGGTAATTTTTTGGATGATTTAATATTCCCTAAAACTAAAAGACCTGGGTGTGATCAGAGTCAGGGGGGAAAAAAAGATCATTGTAAAGGATAGTATTAAACTTTGTAATACCTTTGGTTAGGTGACTGTGTTTATGTATAATCCAGTCCTTCTCACTGTTTGCCCGGGGCAGAAATTGTCGGGAAATCGACTTCCTGTTATATCTTTCCTCAAGCAGTCTATGAACATTGAGGCTTTACTGTGTCTAAGGGTATCTGGGATACATAATCCCATTTCAGCTTCATTAAAATCCTTTCTTATTCCCATTTCATCCATGGCAAAACAAACTCAAAGCTCCCATCAGCGCCTCGTGGGTACTAACAGTCGTAGGCTGACTGTATGAATTCAGGAACTTTCCAGTTAAGGGTATAGGTCTCTGTGGAACTCAGACCTTCCAACTCCATCCACAAAATCCCACCTCTGCTCTGTTCTGCAAGGAACTTTCTTCCCTTCTACTCTTTACGCCTCTTCACCTGCCCACTTCCACTAAGTCTCCAGTCTCAGTTCAAATTTTTCTTCCTAAAACCGGCGTTTTCTCATCCAAATTAGAACGGTCTCACCTATTAGTGTCGATTTCTAGAAGCTGGTTCTTTCCTTTTATAGCATAGTTCAAAGTTTATAATTATAGATTGAATTGTCTATGTATTTATCACTTTTCACACTGCAGGTTCCACAAGGGCAGACACCTTCACCACTATGTCCTTAGCACTTAGCCACGGTAACAGAACACAGAAGTCACAATAAATGAATTTGGAGAATGACTTTGGAGACCTGAATATAAACTAGAGTATTAAGGGACTTCTCTGGTGGCTCAGTGGATAAGACTCCACACTCCCAATACAGGGGGCCTGGGTTCGATCCCTGGTCAGGGAACTAGATCCCACATGCATGCCACAACTAAGAGTTCACATGCCTGCATGCCACAACTAAGGAGCCCACGAGCCGCAACTAAGATCCAGTGCAACCAAATAAATAAATAAATATTTAAAATAAAATAAACTAGAGTATTAAAAGGCAACTACCGTTGGTGGAAATGTAAAATGGTGCAACCGTTGTGGAAAACAGTATGGCAGTTCCTTAAAAAAAATTAAACGTAGAATTACGGTAGGATCCAGCATTTCCACTTCTGGATATACATCTGAAAGAACTGAAAGCAGGGACATGAAGAGATACTTGTTCACCCAAATTCATAGCAGCATTATTCACAAGAGCTAAAAGGTGGACATAACCCAAGAGTCCATCAACAAATGAATGGATAAACAAAATGTGGCGTATACATACAATGGAATATTATTCAGCCTTAAAAATGAAAGAAATTCTGGGACTTCCCTGGTGATGCAGTGGTTAAGACTCCACGCCCCCCCAAGGCAGGGGGCCCGGGTTCGATCCCTGGTCAGGGAACTAGATCCCACAGACATGCTGCAACGAAGAATTCACATGCCTCAGGTAAGGAGTCAGCGAGCCACAGCTAAGACCTGGTGCAACCAAATAAATAAATTTTTTTTTTTTAAATGAAAGAAACTCTGACTTGCTACAGCCTGGATGAACCTGGAAGACATCGTGCTAAGGGAAATAAGCCAGTCACAAGAAAGACAAATGCTGTGTGATTCCGCTTCTATGAGGCACCCAGAGAAGCCAGATTCATGGAGGTAGAAATTAGAGGGGTGATTGCCAGGGGCTGGGTGCAGGGGGAAACGGGGAGTTACTGTTCAGTGGGTGGAGTTTCAGTTTTGCAAAATGGAAGGAGCTCTGGAGGTCGCACAGTCATGCGAACGCTCTTCATACCACTGAAGAGTTCACTTAAAGATGGTTAAATAGCAAAATTTTATGTTATGTGTATTTTACCACAATTGGGGAAAAAAGGCAATTACAAACTGATGGGTGCCTAACTATATACATTTATTAAAAATCACTGAAATGTACACTTATAATGGGTGAATGTTATGATATGTACAGCGTATCTAATGAAGTTGTTTTTGGTCAGGAGAGCCTTCATCAAAAAGTCTACAAATAATAAATGCTGGAGAGGGTGTGGAGAAAAGGGAACCCTCCTACACTGTTGGTGGGAATGTAAATGGATACAGCCAATAGGGAGAACAGTATGGAGGTTTCTTAAAAAACTAAAAATAGAACTACCATAGGACCCAGCAATCCCACTACTGGGCATATACCCTGAGAAAACCATAATTCAAAAAGAGTCATGTACCACAATGTTCATTGCAGCTCTATTTACAATAGCCAGGGCATGGAAGCAACCTAAGTGTCCATCAGCAGATGAATGGATAAAGAAGATGTGGCACATATATACAATGGAATATTACTCAGCCATAAAAAGAAACGAAATTGAGTTATTTGTAGTGAGGTGGATGGACCTAGAGCCTGTCATACAGAGGGAAGTAAGTCAGAAAGAGAAAAACAAATACTGTATGCTACCACAGATATATGGAATCTAAAAAAAAAAAATGGTCATGAAGAACCTGGGGCAAGATGGGAATAAAGACGCAGACCTACTAGAGAATGGACTTGAGGACACGGGGAGGGGGAAGGGACGAAGCTGGGACGAAGTGGGAGAGTGGCATGGACATATATACGCTACCAAATGTAAAATAGATAGCTAGTGGGAAGCAGCTGCATAGCACAAGAAGATCAGCTCGGTGCTTTGTGACCACCTACAGGGGTAGGATAGTGAGGGTGGGAGGGAGGGAGACGCAAGAGGGAAGAGATATGGGGATATATGTATATGTATAACTGATTCACTTTGTTATAAAGCAGAAACTAACGCACCATTGTAAAGCAATTATACTCCAATAAAAATGTTAAAAAAAAAAAAAAGAAGGCAATTAGGGGGAGTTCCCTGGTGGTCCAGTGGTTAGGACTCGCAGCTTTCACTACCAGGGCCCAGGTTCAATCCCTAGTCGGGAGCCTAAGATCCCGCAAGCCATGCGGCCAAAAAAAAAAAAAAAGGCAATTAGATATTTGGTTGTCCCTATACTTGAAAGGGCCATAATTACATGTGTGGTTTTTCTCCTATGTGGGATTCCTAGCATCTTAAGCTTGAAAAAACTGAAATGGCAAGGCTGGTGTCCATAGATCATGTTCTGCCACTGTAAAAGTATTGCCCCTTTGGGTCTCTAAGTATTCATGCCAGGAAATGGTCAAGTGGACCGATGTGGTAACCGCTGCTGCTTTAATTTGGGAAATACACAGTTTGGATTCGGGAAGTATAAAGAGTGGCTTTTTTCTCAACGTGGCCCAACCTCTTGGAGGCTACGGACTCATCGATTTGATATCTGCCTGCCTCGAAGAGAAGGCTTTATATGTCTGGAAACAGCTGCTCAAATCTAGAGATTTAGAAGTTGAGCTAAAATTGCTTCAGAAATCATGCTTGTAATTCACTGGGAGTGCTTTCTTATGGGGCCAAACGTCCACTTTTCTGAGTGTCCTGGCCCAGAGCCCTTCAACTGGGATGATTTATAATTGCAAAGTCTGGCTAATTGCAATCATCACCACTTAACTGATGATACCGCCTCCTCGTGCTTTTTTTTTTTTTTTTTTTTGCGGTACGCGGGCCTCTCACTGCCGTGGCCTCTCCCGTTGCAGAGCACAGGCTCTGGACGCGCAGGCTCAGCGGCCGTGGCTCACGGACCCAGCCGCTCCGCGGCATGTGGGATCTTCCCGGACCGGGGCACGAACCCGCGTCCCCTACATCGGCGGGCGGACTCTTAACCACTGCGCCACCAGAGAAGCCCCTGCCTCCTCGTTTTGATATCTCTCTGCTTGTTGCCATTTTATCACTCCCAAATTGGTACTGAACAATTTCTAGCTCCAATTAGTCTTGCCGGTTAATATATCCCCTGATACGTTGAAGCCCACAACTGTGTACTCAAAAAGAGAAAAAAAAAACTATTCCAGCAAGTTCATTAAAACAGGAATGAATTTCCAGAAATGAGAATTTCTCCTGCAGTTTCTTCAGTTGAAGAGGCGATGGACCAGGAATAAAAGAGTTGACACGACTGGGTTTTTTGTCCCTCAGTCCCTTGCTGGGCTCACTGTGGACCATGCATGCGGGTCTTTAGGTCAGTCCGGAGCACTCACACGCTGCAGAGGTTGACTCTCTGAGTCCATGGCAGTGGTTCTCAGTGGGGGGCAATTTTACCTCCTCCCCCAACTGGGGACATTTGGCAACACAAGAGTGCTAGTTATATACGAGGTAGAGGCCAGGATCATGCTAATACCCTACAACAGCCCAGGGCAGCCCCGGACAACAAAGAACTATCTGACCCAAAATGTCAGTAGTGCCGAAGTTGAGAAACCAGGTCTATAGGTAACATGATTTCAAGGCCATATTAGCAAGTACCTAATCCTTTTTTTTTTTCCCAATAGTAAAACACTTTCTAATAAAACTAGGTACTAAATCACAATCAAATCCTCTTATCTGGACTCCCCTGGTGGCACAGTTGTTAAGAATCCGCCTGCCAGGGCTGCCCTGGTGGCGCAGGGGTTAAGAATCCTCCTGCCAGTACAGGGGACACGGGTTCGAGCCCTGGTCCGGGGAGATCCCACATGTCTGGAGCAACTAAGCCCGTGCGCCACAACTACTGAGCCTGAACTCTAGAGCCTCTGAGCCACAACTGCGGAAGCCCACGTGCCTACAGCCTGTGCTCCACAACAAGAGAAGCCACCGCAATGAGAAGCCCACTCACCACAATGAAGATCCAATGCAGCCAAAAATAAATAAATAAAACAAATAAATTAAAAAAAAGAATCCGCCTGCCAGTGCAGGGGACACGGGTTCGATCCCTGGTCTGGGAAGATCCCACATGCCACGGAGCAACTAAGCCCGTGCGTCACAACTACTGAGCCTGCGAGCCACAACTACTGAGCCCGTGCACCTAGAGCCAGTGCTCCACAACAGGAGAAGCCACTGCAATGAGAAGCCCACGCACCGCAAGGAAGAGTAGCCCCCACTCGCAGAAACTAGAGAAAGCATGTGCGCAGCAACGAAGACTCAATGCAGCCAAAAATAAATAAATAAAAATTTTAAAAGTTCTCTTATTTTCTATGGAGAACCAGCTAGCGGTTACCAGTGGGGAAAGGGAAGCGGGTACGGGCAATAAAGGGGTAGGCATTAAGAGGTACAAACTATTATGTATAAAATAAGCTACAAGGATTGTAAATCAGCTATACTCCAATAAAATTTTTTTTACAAAGCTACAAGGACATACTGTACAACACAGGGAATAGAGTCAATATTTTATAATAACTATAAATGGAGTATAACATTTAAAAATTGTGAATCCCTACATTGTACACCTGTAACTTGTATAATAATATTGTACATCAGCTATACTTCAATTAAAAAAAAAATCCCCTTGGCTTCTCCAGGGGAACCTTCTTAACCTCCCCTGACTAAATCAAAGCCCTGCATACTGGCCTTTTCTCTCAAAGATTATACAATCTTATATTCACTCGTTGGGATGATTTGAGTAATTTTTCTGCTTCTTCTGCAGATGAGAGAAAGATAACATTTGAGTGAATTTTCTTCTGATCTTTCTTCCATGAATATCATAACTTTTACAGAGTTGAGATCCATTTGAAAATACATCTTGGCATTCTGTTTCTTTCACTTCAACAGGATATCATCAGCCTTTTCTACCTCACTAAAACCAAATCTTTGTTAATGTGTTTTACCATGTAATTTTTTTTGCTCGTGGATGAACCTTTAATCTAGTTAACCAATCCCTGTTATATATTTGAGTTGTCTTTATTGTAGAGAATAGAGTCCATGAACTTTCTGTTCACACAGCTCTGTCCAAATTTTGGATTTCTTTTCTTAAGACCTCGTGTTCTGAGTCTTTCTGCAATGAATGTTGGTGGTTCACAAATTCACAACCCTTCAAGAGCTTTTGAAACTACTCTCTTATTCCTTTGTGGGCTCTTGTGCAAGACATGAGCCTGGGTAACGTGAGTGATCAAGCTAAAAGGGTAAAACCATAAACATGCTTATCGGGACATTCACATATTTCGTAACTGGACCGGAGAAATGTATAGATTTTCAAAAACAAGTTGAAGGTTCAATTGATTGAACAATTTTTCTGCTAAAAATGCTTTCCACTGCATTCCCTTTTGTAGCAGTTGTGATTCATTCTTTAAACATTTCTGCACTGGCCCCTGCAACCTTTACTAAAAGTTTTCTCTTGCTTTTTCTTCTTTCTTTTTTTGATTACCTACCAGACACACATCCTGCCTCCCCCTTCCAAAAAATACCTATTCTGAGCTTGTCTTTAAAAAAATATCACCAAGGAGGTGCTTCTGTCCATTTGCCACGAGCGTTCTTTATTATAACAAACCTTTAAGAGCTAAAAGCCCAGCACACAGGAAAGTTTACTGTCATAAATATCTATCTGTCATTGCAATATAAATTATAATTGAAAATAAACTTTTCAGAGAACTCTGCCCAACAGGCAAAAAGTGAGCCAGTGAGAGCGAGGCAATTAAGAATGTTAATTGTCACAGAGAGAAAAGCAAAGGACAGTCATTGTTAAGTTAACTGGTCTATAAACACCTAAATGGATTTTGCGAAGGGGAAAAAAGAAAGGACCATCTTTTGACCATGAAAGGGAATATAAAATGTCCCTTTCTTGGTTTTAATGTGTGGAGAGATTTTGACTTCTTTTCTCAGCTCCGACTCCCAAATAAACAAATGACTTGGCTCTGGTCTGGTTACAGAGACTGAGATGAGGCACCTAAATGGGGGGAAAGAGGGAAAAGCAAAGAGAGCAGACAAGAGCCGAAATAAGCAAAGGAAGAAGAGGAAAAATAGGAGGGAGAGGGAGGGGAAGGGGTGATAAGTGTAGGGGAAGAAATACAGACACCAGAAGAGAAGGAATAAAACTCCTGAGAAACAGAACGAGAGTTAAGCCCAGGGAAGAACAAGAACGTTTTCATCTATTTTCCACCCTTAGGGTGATCTGAAAGTTGTTGCTTTGTTTGTTCTTGTTGTGTTTTGGGGGCTTGGGGTTTTTTTTTGTTTGTGTGTTTTTGTTTTTGTTTTTTTCCGGCTCTGCTGTGCAGTTTGCAGGATCTTAGTTCCCCGACCAGGGATCGAACCCAGGCCTCCAGCAGTGAAAGAGTCCTAACTACTGGACCACCGGGGAATTCCCTGAAAGTTCATTTCTTAAATTGGGCAGCGTGGACAAGCCAGGGTGTGGGTCCTGCCTTTGTAATTTCCCTCCAGCCTGTCTCAGTCTCTCCAGACCTTGTTTCCTTCCCCAGTAAATGGGGAGACTAATCTCTATTTGTGGCATTGCCCCGAAAATTAGAAATGATTGTTGTAAAGCCTCTGGCTTAAACTGGTGTTTAGGAACCAGTGGTGTTCATCATCATACACATTTTTTCAGGCTACAGCAGGAATATTTATCTAAGGTTTTTATCTCATAATATTAAGTAGACCTGCAACATACATGATAGTTTTGGGTCCAGAGTTATTTTATTTACTTGGCCATTCATTCATTCACCAAAGAATTATTTTGTCCACTAGGTGCCAGGCCTTGGGCTGGGTGCTGAGGATTTTAGGATGAAAAAACTCAAGTGGTCACAGTCTAAAATGGGCAAAAGGGAATTCCCTGGCTGTCTACTGGTTACGACTCTGTGCTTCCACTGCCGAGGGCCCGGGTTCAGTCACTGGTGGGGGAACCAACATCCCATAAGTCAAGAGGTGTGGCCAAAAAAAAAAAAAAGGCCAAAAAAAGCTAATGTCAACACTATTGGGTCATGCAAAAATGGTGGTCTAGGTACATGCATTCTGCCTAGAGTGGGGCTGGGATGGGATGAAATCGTGAAAGGCATAAGTCGCCTTGCAAACTAGTCACTCCATGACGGAAGGGGCCCTGGTCACCTCACTCACCATTTCGTAAACAAATACCTTTAATATGTGTCAGCTAGAAGTGAATGCTATGAAGACAGTGAAAGCAACAGAGAACGTCAGAGGATGCTTTTTTTGTGGAGTAATGAGGAAAGACCTCGCTGATAAGAAGACATGTGAGCGGAGACATGAAGGAAATGAGAGACACGCTGATATCTGTGGGAAGGGCATTCCAGGCAGAGGTAACAGACAGTACAAAGGCCCTGAGGCAGGAATGTGTTTGACATGTTTGGAGAACTTTAAAAAGGCCACTGGGGCTGGAGTGGAGTGAGTGAGAGGTAATGGGGGGCAAGCACATGTATGGCCTTAGAGATCGTGACTCTAATTTTTTTTTTTTTTTCAATTAAAAAAAAATTGTGGGGCTTCTCTGGTGGCGCAGTGGTTGGGAGTCCACCTGCCGATGCAGGGGACACGGGTTCGTGCCCCGGTCTGGGAGGATCCCACGTGCCGCGGAGTGGCTGGGCCCATGAGCCATGGTCGCTGAGCCTGCGCGTCCGGAGCCTGTGCTCTGCAACGGGAGAGGCCACAACAGTGAGAGGCCCGCGTACCGGAAAAAAAAAAAAAAAAAAAAAAGGAAAAAAATTGTGGTAAAATACATATAACATAAAATTTAGCATCTTAATAATTTAAAATTATACAGGTCAGCAGTATTAAATGCATTCACATTATTGTGCAAACACCACTACCATCCATCTCCATCACTCTTTTCATCTTGCAAAACCGAAACTCTGTACCCATTAAACAGTAGCTCCCCACTTCTCTCTCACCCCAGGCCCTGGCAACCAACACTCTACTTTCTTTCTGTGAATCTGACTACTCTGAGTACTTCATACAAGAGGAATCATACAAGGACTTCCCTGGTGGCGCAGTGGTTAAGAATCCGCTTGCCAATGAAGGGAACACAGGCTCGATCCCTGGTCTGTGAAGATCCCACATGCTGTGGAACAACTAAGCCCGTGCGCCACAACTACTGAGCCTGTGTGCCACAACTACTGAAGCCCAAGTGCCTAGAGCCCGTGCCTCCACAAGAGAAGCCACCGCAATGAGAAGCCCGTGCACCACAAGGAAGAGTAGCCCCTGATCGCCGCAAGTAGAGAAAACCTGCGTGCAGCAACGAAGACCCAACGCAGCCAAAAATAAATAAGTAAATAAATAAAAAGAGGAATCATACAGTATTTGTCTTTTTGTGACTGCCTTATTTCAATTAACATAATATCCTCAGGTTCATCCATGGTGTGGCAAGTATCAGAATTTCTTTCATTTTTAAGGGAATAATATTCCTTTGTATGTATATACCACATTTGGCTTATAGCTTCATCCATCAGTAGACACTTGGGTTGCTTCCACCTTTTAGCCATTGTGAATAACGTTGCTATGAATATGAGTATAGAAATATCCCTTCAAGACCTGGCTTTTAATTCTTTGGGGTATATATATACCCAGAAGTGGAATTGCTGGATCATATGATAATTCCATTTTTATTTTTTATTTTTCTTAATTTTTATTTTATATTGAAGTATAGTTGAGTTACAATGTTGTTTTTGTTTCAGGTGTACAGCAAAGTGATTTAGTTATACATATTTATTCTTTTTCAGATCCTTTTCCCATATAGGTTATTACTGAGTATCGAGTAGAATTCCCTGTGCTATACAGTAAGTCCTTGTTGATTATCTATTTTATATATAGTAGTGTGTATAATTCTATTTTTAATTGTTTAAGAAACTGCCATACTATTTTCCTTTTTTTTAAAAATTAATTTGTTTATTTTTGGCTGTGTTGGGTCTTGTTTGCTGCGTGAGGGCTTTCTCTAGTTGCCGCGAGCAGGGGCTACTCCTTATTGCAGTGCACAGGCTTCTCGTTGCGGTGGCTTCTCTAGTTGCGAAGCACAGGCTCTAGGTGCACGGGCTTCAGTAGTTGTGGCACGTGGGCTCAGGAGTTGTGGCTCACGGGCTCTAGAGCACAGGCTCAGTAATTGTGGCGCACGGGCTTAGTTGCTCTATGGCATGTGGGATCTTCCTGGACCAGGGCTCGAACCCATGTCCCCTGCATTGGTAGGCGGATTCTTAACCACTGCGCCACCAGGGAAGTCCTGCCATACTATTTTCAACAACAGATGCACCATTTTATATTCCCCTGACAGTATACAATGGCCAATTTCTCTGCATCCTCACTAGCACTTTTTATTTTCTGGGTTTTGATACTAACCATTTAATGAGGGTGAGGTAGTTTCTCATTGTGGTTTTGATTTGCATTTCCCTAATTATTAGCGTGTTGAGTATACTTTTCTAGGTTTGTGTATATTATATATATCTATCCCAAATAAAAGCTGCTGTTACCTCTTCTTTTCTTCCCACCATTTATTTTTTTATTTTCTTTTTTCCCCCCTTCCATTTATTTTAAATGTCATATCACAGTGGCACCTTACCAAATAGATACCCAAATAACTGCTAGGACATTTCAAAGTTGTAAAGAATAACTCAAAAAGGGTAACGAGTAGAATGCTTAAGAAAGTCTTAATTGTCCTGCACCAAAAACACGTAAGAGTCGAAATTTTTAGATAGGCTTCATCTTAATATGACTGCTAAGACAATCACAGTAAAATAGCCCTCCCTTTTTAAAAAGAACATTGCTTTTTGTCTAGTGAGATGAAGAGTCGTTGGAAGGTTTCGAGCAGGGGAATGATGTGACTTTCCTTAGGTTTTAGAAGGAGAACTCTGAATGCTGTGATGGACTGCAGCTCAAGGGGAAAGGGCAGTGGAGACGCTATAGCAATAGTCCAGGAGGGCAAAGATGAAGGGTTGGCTCAAGGTGGGAGAAATGTTTGGACGGGACTATATTGTGATTGTGTGGCTGATAGGACTTGCTGACAGACTGGATGTGGGTGGGAGAAAGAGAGGTCAAGGATGATTCTTCGGTTTTTAACCTGAGCACCTGGAAGAAAACAAGTGCCGCGTCCAGAAATAGGGAAGGCTAGGGGAAGTCAATATGGCTGTGGAGGCTTCATTACTCACTTGGGACTTGTTATGTTGGAGACACCAATTGTAGATTCAAGTGGAAACGTTAAAGCAGGAGTTGGATAGACCAGTCTGGAGTTCAGGGGTGAGACCCAGGAGCCTGGAGACATCTGCATGGGTAAGATGGGATTTGAAGCCTTGGGACTGGTTGGGATCAACTAGGGAGTGAGGGGAGATAAGGAAGAAACAAGGGCAGAGATGAGGGCTGGGAACATTGGGGTTTAAAGGCGGGGAGGTGAGGAGGAACCTACAAAGGGGACTGAGAAGGGCAGTCATCTCCGAATCAGAAGCAAGACAGAGCCATCCAGGAAGCCCAGAGAGGAAAGTCTTCATGGTGGAGGGTGTGACCCACGGTCTGAACACAGTGCTGCTGTTTCAAGGCAGGTGGACTTGACTGGTGGTTAGCCTGGGCAACATAGAGATGGCTAGTCATCAGGAGAGACTCCAGTGGGGCCGTAGGGGCAAAAGCTGATGGGAAAGGGTTGAAAAGGAATCGGAGGAGGTAGTGAGTAGGACCAATCCTTTTTTTTTTTTTTTTTTTTTTTTTTGGCAGTACGCGGGCCTCTCACTGTTGTGGCCTCTCCCGTTGCGGAGCACAGGCTCCGGACGCGCAGGCTCAGCGGCCATGGCTCACGGGCCCAGCCGCTCCGCGGCATGTGGGATCTTCCCGGACCGGGGCATGAACCCGTGTCCCCTGCATCGGCAGGCGGACTCTCAACCACTGCGCCACCAGGGAAGCCCGGACCAACCCTTTTGAAGATGTTTCATGGTAAATAGGCAGAGGGAAGGGTGGAGTGGGGCAGAAAGGGGGGCTTCAGGGGGAATATGAGTTTAAGGGAGGTATTATTGCAGGTGTTGGAGGACGGGAGCGAGGATTCAAGCGAAGAGGAGTTCTTGATAATGCAGGAGAGAAAAGGAACAACTACCGAGCAGTGATCTAAAGGAGGTGGAGAGGGATGTGGTGTTGGCCTATGATATGGTCCCATACAGTCCACCCATAACAGCAGAGAGGGAGAACATTTGGGCCCACACCAAGATAAGTGGGCTGATTTAGCTTGGGGGTGTGTGGAAGTCCTCCACCAACAAGAGTACAGAAGGGGAGAGAGCGCTGAGTGTCAGAGGAGAGAAAGGAGGGGTAGAACAGCCCTCCAGGAGAGATGGAGAATGAATGGGAGAGGGAAGTGCGGGGGAGGGCCCGGCCCCCGCTGCAGGTCATGCATGTAAGAGAAGCCAGTTCTCACGGTTGTGAGTTTTCCCCCAACCTTCTTCAGCTGTTTCCGTGCAGGTGCAGAATGGGCTAAGAGTTGCATTTCACCCAGAATGGGGTTTTAGCCCAGAAAGTCCACCAAGAAGGAAAAGAGCGGTGGCATCCCGGGTGAACGTGAAGGAGGGTATCATGATGGACCGTAGAGCCCAAGCCTGATAGGATGGGACAGGGGCGTAGAAGAGTGAAACAATGACAGTCAGTAAATGTGGAGGTTACAGGAAGGTCAAGGAACTGGTGGACTTGGGGTCCCCAAGGGACTGAGCTAGAAAGGTACTGGGTCAGAGAGAGAGATGCTTGACATTGAGCTGGTGGGGGTGATGCTGCTATTGGAATCGAGGAGAGTCTGAGCCCGGGAGTGCGCACTGCGGCGGGGTGTGGACAAGATCCCTCATGGCGGGGGGGGGGGGGGGGGGGGGGTCGAGGAAAGGAGCAGCTGGGAATCAAAAGGGTTATCTTCGGGCTTCGCTGGTGGCGCAGTGGTTGAGAGTCCGCCTGCCGATGCAGGGGACGCGGGTTCGTGCCCCGGTCCGGGAAGATCCCACATGCCGCGGAGCGGCTGGGCCCGTGAGCCATGGCCGCTGAGCCTGCACATCCAGAGCCTGTGCTCCGCAACGGGAGAGGCCACAGCAGTGAGAGGCCCGCGTACCGCAAAAAAAAAAAAAAAAAGGGTTTTCTTCACAGAGATGGAAAATGTCAAGAATTATTACAGGTGAGCGAGATACTGAGCCTGGTAACAAAACCTTCAAAAGCTGAGCAGCAGGATCTCCAGGTCTGCAGAGGACGCAGTGAGAACAGGGCTGAGGACAGGAAAACCTGAATTCTGGGTCTCCAAGGGCTGAATGGTTTGAGGAGAAGAGAAGCAAAGAGCTCAGGTAGCCCAAGTCCAGGCTGGTAGACTTGGGTGTCATAGGGAAGAAGCTACCCCTTGAGAGAGCCAGAAGGGAAGCTGTGTCCCCAGGGGAAAACCCAGGGTCAGTTGGAGCAAAATTATGCGAGGACATTCAGAGAAAGGGGTGAGGATAAAGGAGACTTTGCCACGAGGGACCAGAAGGCCCTGGAGGAATATTGGGGGTATTGAGGAGGGGGCTGGAGATCGGGTCGAATAAGTACCTGGGTTTATGGAACTGGTTATTCAAGACCAGGCACTGTTTTAACCGCTTTGCATGTATTTAATCATGTACCCTATGGGGTAATTACGATTACTATCAGACTAATTTTCCAGGGGAGCAGATTGAGGTACAGAAAGGTAAATGACTCAACCAAGGTCTCACAGGGTTAGGGCCAACTTTCAGAACTAAGCAACTTCCTCAGGACCATGTCAGCAAACCACAGCTCAAAGGCCAAATCCAGCCTGACAACGGTTTTATATGACCTGCAAGCTAACAATGGGCTTTACAGAGGGAACCTTCACCATCTCGTTGTGGATAAGAAACATTTACTTTGAACTCCCATCAAGCAACGTTATTCTCCAAAAGAATTCCATTCTTCTCACTCACAAACCTATACTGAAAAAAAAATTATAATCAAGTATTGTTATATTTGGAAGTTCATCAATTACAATTTTGTTTTCTCTCTTGTGTGAGTATCTACATAATATCCTTAGTTTTGCCTCTTGGTTCGCAAAACCTAAAATGTTTCTATCCGGTCCTTTACAGAAAATGTTTGCCAAACTCTGTATTCTATTCCAATCTCTCCCAGGAGAGGAAATGCTCAATAAATGTCAAGTCGTTATTGCTGATGCTGTTATTTTCATCATCTTTGGCACCTAATTCATAGGACTGAAAACAACCTGGTTGTAAGTTATCTTGTGGGTGGTGTCACCCAAAAGGTATTAAAAAATAAATGTTAGCTATTGAACGAATGGGCCAATGAATGAATGAGTGGGTGGGAGGAGGGAACGAGGCAAGAAGTGGGGGTGGGAATTGATAGCATCTTTCACCAAGACAGAGCATATCAAGATGGGGAGGGTCAGAAGCGGTGAGTTCAGTTTCAGAAACTTTATTGGAGGTGAGAGTCGATTAGGTCAGCATAAACCCAGGGAGTGCTAATTGAATCTAAGCAAATCCACCATTGTCCTCGGTATCTGACCCCTGAGAGAAAATTCCACAGCAATGCAGAAAGCCCTGTATACCTCTGGGATATTTTTATAGGGAGTATAAAAGAAGTGGGTGTGGATGGGCAGATGGGGAGAAGATTCTGGAAGGCTGGACCTTTGAGAAGAGTTTATCAGGAAAGACCAGTATTTATCGGGTTCCAACTAAATTAAACACAATGTGCTGGGGCCCTTATGTAATTATCCTCACAATTCTGAGAAAGAGGTATTGTTATTCCCATTTTGCAGAGGCAGAAACCGAGGATGGGAATAACTGTAACCTGTCTCAGGGCACACATCTCGGAAGCAGCCAATCCAGGCTTTCTATCAGCTCCTCTGACTGCCAGTAACCCATTTGCTCCTTCATGCAACCCACGGGGCAGGCAAGGTTCTAGGCCCCAAGATTCAACAATGAAGGGCCAGCTTCTTGGAGCTCAGAGCCCAGTGGGGAAGACAGACAATAGGCATGTAACCAACACACAAACACATGCTGTGAAGGGTAAAATAATTAGAGAGTGACCAGAGATGGAGACCACAAGAGTTGGGAAGTTCTGATGTGGAAAACCATTTTTAAATTCTTTATTGAATTTGTTACAATATTGCTTCTCTTTCATGTTTTGGTTTTTTGGCCGCGAGGCATGTGGGATCTTAGCTCCCCGACCAGGGATCGAACCCGTACCCCCTGCATTGGAAGGCAAAGTCTTAACCACTGGACCACCAGGAAGTCCCAAGAGTTGGGAAGTTCATGGGTGACCGCTCTGAGTCCAGAGCTGCTGAGCTGATGGAAGAATGTTCTAAAAACAGCAAGGGCCCTGAGGCGGGAATGAGCTTGGACAAGTTGAAGATCAGAAATGAGGCCGCTGTCCTTGGACAGTGCCCAACAGGAGAAAAGGTACCTCCCGTCTCGTCAAAGGGAGTGCCCCCAGGTGGAGTGAGGTTCGTGTCAAGGTTTAAAGAAAGGTTGAAAGCTGGCTGGGACTGGTCTCCTTTGGGATGGAGCTTTCTTTTATTATTTGTAATCATTTCTTCTATGTCATTTTTTCCCTCCTCTACTTTTTCTTTCGTGTTTTTTGGCCCTGAAGTCTCACTGGTTATAGAAGAATAATCCATGTTGAAATGAATTGCTCTGGGAATTCCCTGGCGGTCCAGTGGTTAGGACTCCGCGCTCTCACTGCCGAGGGCCCAGGTTTGATCCCTGGTCGGGGAACTAAGATCTCACAAGCCGTGCGGCACGGCAAAAAATAAATAAATAAATAAATAAATAAACATCTTGGGGCTTCCCTGGTGGCGCAGTGGTTGGGAGTCCGCCTGCTGATGCAGGGGGCACGGGTTCGTACCCCGGTCTGGGAGATTCCCACATGCCACGGAGCAGCTGGGCCCGTGAGCCATGGCCGCTGAGCCTGTGCTCCGCAACAGGAGAGGCCACAACAGTGAGAGGCCCGCGTACCGCAAAAAATAAACAAACAAACAAACAAGTAAATAAATAAATAAACGTCTTGAAATGAATTGCTCAGTTGTCAGGAAAACATAATATCTGCTTTTTTTAAAAAAATTGTCACAGAGTTACCAAGACTTTGAACACCATTATTTATGGAAATGAGGACCTTGGTGAAATGAAGGGCTCATAACCTCAGCCTTGTATTCAGGAGCTGGGTCCCTGGATGACTGAGCCTCCTGACCACGTATAGCAAATCTGGTGCACTTTCCTGGCCAGAAGCTCTCCTGAGATTCTCAAAGGGCCTTTGTGCCCCTCCCACTGTCCTACATCTAAACTCTCCATCAGGGTTTCTTAAGCTTCACACTATTGACAACTTGGGGGTGGATAATGCTTTGTCTGGGGGCTGTCCTTTGCATTATGGGATGTTTAGCAGCATCCCTGGACTCTACTCACTAGACGCCAGTAGCACCCCGTCCCTTCAGTATGACAACCAAAAATGTCTACAGACATTGCCACATGTCTGCTGGAGAGGGGGAGCAAACATGGCCCCTGGTTGAGACCCCCTGCTCTAGATCGCTCGTGGGGATACTGAGGCATGAAATATGACAACAGCTGCCAGCCCTGATGCATGTCGGCCCTGTTGCCCTATAGCACTGTTCCCCTCCCCACTTTCAACCAGTCCTTCCTAAGCCATGGTCCTTCCCGGAGGGCCCCTGACTCTGAGACTAATGATGCTTACCTTGACCCAACCGAAAGAACTCCTCAAAGGATCCAAGGAGACCCTGTACATGCCACCAAACGTGTACTATGAGCATTAAGACCACTAGAGGAATCATGATAAATGTCATCGTCACCACAAAGAGAAACTATTTCAATAAACATTTGTAAAATATTGATCCCATCAATCAGTATTTTAGACCGCACTCTTCTTAAGTGTGGGGCAGATGACACACTCTGTATGTCATCATTCTCCTTGTACCACTACAACTTTATACCTGCTCAGCAGCTATTTCCTGAACACCTGCTACGTGCCAAGCCCTGAGATCCACAGGGCAGCCCAGCAGTGAATGGCACCCCCATCATTTGCTGTCTTTATTTACGCTGCTCTGTTGTTTTCATAGCAGAAAACTTTCATACCAGACACTGTATTCTTTGCATATTTATTTGTCTTGTCCACTAGAAAGAAGCTGGGATTTTGGACTGTTTCTTTCACTTCTAAATCCCAGCCTTTAGAACAGGGCTTGGCTCACAGCAGGGATTTTTTTCGAGAAGTCTGTGGGACCTTAAAAGAGAAATCTGTGGTGGAGATAGAACTTGGGGAGACACCGGTTAATAGGTGGTTTAGAACCTGCAGGAGCAGATGAGCCCTGGGGAGAGAGTGTTCAGTAAGAGGTGACAAGGTCCTTGGGGCTTTCGATGTGGTCCCAGAAAGGAGGCGGAGCCCAGAGGGGTGAGTGATGGTTAACGGAGGGGCTCTCTCCAGAAGGGAAGCAGGACTTGTCTACACTCCTGAGTATCTCGATGCTGCTGAGAGATGACCATAAGGGCTGGAGAAAATGCCTATTGTATTTAGACATAAAGGCCAGGAGGCCAGGGAGCGCCCTTGGTGACATGTGTAAGGACAGTTTCCACGGATAATGGAGGCCAAAGTGAGGGGAAATGAGGCTATGGTAGCAAAAGCCTTTTGATAAGGAGGATATTAAGGAGAGGAAAGAGATGGGACAGTAGCTGGAAGGGAATGGGGGGCAAGGGAGTATTATTATTATTATTATTTTTTTCGGTACACGGGCCTCGCACTGTTGTGGCCTCTCCCATTGTGGAGCACAGGCTCCGGACGCGCAGGCTCAGCGGCCATGGCTCACGGGCCCAGCCGCTCCGCGGCATGTGGGATCTTCCCAGACCGGGGCACGAACCCATGTCTCCTGCATCGGCAGGCGGACTCTCAACCACTGCGCCACCAGGGAAGCCCTATTATTTTTTTTAAAGATGGAAGAGATTTAAATGTTGGAGGGAAGGATACAATTCAAAAGGAAAGCTCGAGGGACTTCCCTGGCGGTCCAGTGGTTAGGGGTCTGTGCTTCCACTGCAGGGGGCACGGGTTTGATCCCTGGTCAAGGAACTAAGGAAAAAAAAAAAAAAAGGAAAAGGAAAGCTTGAGTCTTCAAGAGGGAGAAGGAGTAAGGAAGGTTCTGAGATGTCAGGAGGGGCTGGGAGACGGGGCTGGTCTCAGGTGGAAGGTCCTTTAACAGGAGGACAGAGGCTGAAGACCTTCCAAGGGTGTGAAGCCCCCCCACGGCGGGTCCCTGCCTCTTCTCCAGCTCATCTCCCATCGCCCTCCTCGGCCTCGCATCCACTCTGCTCTGCCACCTGCTCCCTTGCCTTTTTTCAAGTCCTCCAACCAGGCTCCTCTGTCTCGCTTTCTCCTCTACCTGGGACATGTGCAGAGATCCATGGGGCTCAGTCCTTCACTTCTTCGGTCTCTGCAGTTCCGTCCCTTTTTCAGACATCTTTCCTGACACCCCCCTTGGGTATTGGCATCCTCCTGCTATCAAGGTCCCTGTTATCATAAGCATCATGCCCTCGTCCTGCTCGGGTTTCCCAGCACAGTCAGCAGTGTATCATGCATTTTGCTCGTATTTATTCCTTATCTGTCCCCTCTTAATGCCTTTGTCCTGTTTACTAAGGTGGGGTGTAGCCCCACCGCCTGGTATAGTGCCAGGCAGATATGCCTGAGAATGCATCTAGGGATAAGTGGTTTCCGTACTGGTCTGGGGCAAGTTGGGGGTGCCCCTTCTGATGGAGCCCCCTTCCCGCACGATGAAGGGCATGAGATCATGACTTGTGGTGATGGGGTGTGGACTGGGGAGCAGCGAGTCAGAGATTTGAGGACTTGTGAGACTAGGTAGGGAGACAGTGGAGAGTTGGTTTAATTTGGGGTTGTGGATCAAGGGTTCGGGGGAGGACATTCATAAGGGTCTTGATGAGAGTGTTGTTGGAATGAAAGTCTCTTCAAGCTAGGTGAGGAAGTGTTAGGGGAAACACTGACTGAAACCGCCCACCCTCGCCAGGCAAAGACAGTAACCATTTGCATGAGTTATTTTACAGAGGAGGTCCTGCTAAGGAACAGGGAACTGACAAGCCACCACCAACTGGAAGAATTCGGGAAAGGTCAAAAGGAGAGAGGAGACGCCAGTCCACGTGTCCTAGCAACCTCCCAGAATCCTTCTCCCTGGAATCCATCTCGGTTGAGTGACGCGTGCACCTCCAGAAAGGACCCTGAGTCAGAAGACTGGCCAGAGACAACCCGGAAACTAATCACATCACCGTAAAACCTGAGACTGCGAGCCACACGGCAGAGCAGTCCTCCTGCGGTCCCTGACCCTCCCGCTCTCCACCCAGTTGCCTCTTCCCAATAAAGGCTCCTGCTTTGTCAGCGCGTGTGTCTCCTCGGACAATTCATTTCTGAGGGTTAACAAGAGCCCACTCTTGGCCCCTGGAAGGGGTTCCCCTTCCTGCAACAGAAGGATGAAAACTAGTCTGGCAGAGATAACAAAAAATCCCAGAGTAAGCAAGAAAGGAAGGAGGAGAGGGTGGGTGCTACGTACTATTCTCCCCATTTTACAGATGAGAAAACAAAGGCACTGAAATGTAAAGTGACCTTCCGAGGTTCCCACAGCTGGGACCCAGTCTGCATTGGAACCCAGATCTGCCACATTCCATAGCCAGCCTCCTCAGCCTTGGCTTTAAGGCATGATTTCAGGCCAGTCACCTAAAATGATTCTGGTTTCTGAGCCGGAGAATCAAAGGGAAGCATCCCCAGGTGGGGTTTTAGGTGTGTTCTAAGGTGGGACAAAAACATCTCTTTTCGGGATTTCAGGTCTCTGAGATCTCTTTTGTTATGCTTACATTTCGGTGTCCTCTGGATTACTTCTGTCTCCTCCCCTCTCTATGTTTTAACTTCCTTTAGTGTTTTGCTCGAGGTCTGTCGGGTGCGGCTGAAAAAAATCTAAACTGGAGGCGTGGAAGCTTCTTGCTCAAGTTATCAGGTGACTTAATATCACCAGTTATTATGATGATCGTTTCTCTGTCAAAGCTTTTGAGCCCTTTACATGTGTAAATGAAGCTCTTCTTTAAGGCAGCAATTTTTAACCTGAAGTCCAAGGTCTGGGGATGGGACCATGAAGCCTTTGCCATGGTATAACAAATTTTGTGCATACCGGCATATCCTTCTCCCAGGGAAAGAAGTCATAACTCTCATCAAGTTTTCATGAGCTCCCCACTTTCAGCCTCCAAGTCTCCACCAGCTTCTTTTCAGATCTTCTCCCTACCACAGGGCCTTTGCACCTCCCTGCCTGGAACCCTCTGCCTTCCCTGATCTTGTAAATGACTCAAACTTGAGCCCTAGCTCAGGCATCTTGTCTTCAGTCCTGTCTCCCCTTCCTCCCTGACTAATTCAGGCTCCCTCACACATGACCCTTGGAGAACTGGATACCTCTCTACTAGGGTTTATCGCAGCTACAATTTTGCTTATTTGTGAGTTTATATGACCAAGATCTGTCTCCTCTAGACCAAAGGTGCCACCTGAGTAGGTGCCACAACTTTTACGCAATCTTGTATCTCCAGTGCCTGGTATAGTGTGCCAGACACCTTGCAGGTACGCTAAGCTTTGGTCATTGGGCCTACTCATGTGTCAGAAACATAGCTCAGACCGAGTTCCAGATCTGAAGACTGAGGTTCAAAATATACCATCCGTACCCATTTATCGTGTACCCAAACCCATGCCGTACACATTCGTTACCGCCCTATTTTTCCAAGAATACCTTTCATTTATCGAGATGATATTACATAGAGGTTAAGAGTGTCTTCTGGAATCAGACTGCCTGGATTTGACTCCTGGCTCTGTCTGCCATCTATGTGGCCCCAGTCAAGTTGGTTCAGCTCCCTCTGGGCCTCACTTACTCATCTGTAAAATGGGGATAATAATACACACATTATACACCCATTACGAGGATGATTGCAATCGAGTACACATGGTGTGTACTCAAGTGAGCTACTCTTTCCATGTACCAGGTTTCACGTTAAGCTCTTACTGATTTTTACTCTGAGCCCCTAGAGATTATCAGCCCAAGTTTCAGGAGCATGCGTCTTTATTGTCTCAGAAAGCTTGAACTGGAGGTTGTAGGCACAATGCCTGAACGAAGTGCAGGAACCTCTCTTTACCGATGCATCTCCAACTGGCTAAATTCCGCTTTTCAAAGAGCAGTCATTATTTGCAAGAGATGGACGGCAGGAAGTGAATGAAGGAATAGACAGTCTCAAGGTCCAACCACAGCTTGGACATCTTGGGGGCTGAGTGGGTCAGGGGATGAATTTATTGGCTTCCATGTCAGATGCTCTGTGGGTCGTGAGATGTGCCTTTGGTCCTGACGTCAGCTAAGGGTGAATCTTCTGCAGGATTTGTCAAGCACATTTGTTGAAACATCTTGGCTTCATTACATTTATGAGTTTTAAAAGCATGTAAAATATTTTATGTGGTTCTTGCAAAAGGGTAGCAACATAAATAACCAGCTGGGATACGACGATTTTCAAGAGATGGGGTCTGTTGGCTCACCAGCGTCAGCTCTGCAGACATCCCAAGTGTACAGAATATTCCATTTTCTCTTTCCTGCTCTGTGCCAAGGAGGCTGACCTTTGGGGACTGTAGTCCCTGGCTCCTGTGACATCTGGGTTTCTGTTCACTTCAGACAATAGTGAGCAGGGGCTGGAGATGGGAGGTCAGGAGGTAGTGAGTTTGGGGTGTTGACCCTTTGGTCGGCCGTGGTTTGGGAGTGGCTGTGTCCCTCTGCTGAAGGCACAGCTCCTGTGGGGTGGCCCTCTCCTGCAGCTTTTGCCAGGTGCTTCTAACCTGGCCGCCTCCCTGTTGCCTTTTCCGGCCTAGAGGAGGCAAGAGCCCCCTGCTATTGACAGCCCCAGGGTGCTTCCCTACCCCTACTGGCTTCTCTACACCTGCCTGCACCTTTGTAAACAGGCCCTTCATTAAGCTCTCCTGTTAGCCTGTTGGAGTGAGCCATCTCATTCTTGCTGGGACCCTGAAATGGGCTTACTTATTAAAATCGGATTAAGGTTAGAAATCAAACTCTTAGAGGAGCCTGAACTTTTATGTTGTTGTGGCTTCCTGTCCCAATGGGAAGAAAACGCTTCCCGTAGAGAGGTCAAGCTCAATATTGTAGGCAAAACCCCCAAATATTTCATATCTATCAGGTGCCTGGTACATAGGAGGCACTAGAGGTGCAAGCTCTACACGATTTCAACTGTCCAGGAAACATCTACTTTAGCAGAGAAGACAGACAACTCAATAAGAAATCATAATACAGGAGGAGCATGGCTTAGTAGTTAGAGTACTGGCATTAGAGTTTGCTAGGGCTGCTGTAAGAAACCAGGTACTTTAAACAGCAGAAATGTATCGTCTCACAGTCGTGGAAGCTGGAAGTTCAAGATCAAGGGTCGGCAGGGTTGGTTCCTTCTGAGGGCTGCAAGGTAAGGGTCTGTCCTGGGCATCTCTCCTGGGCTTGTAGATGGGTGTTTTTTCCCTGTGTCTCTTCACATCACTTCCCTCTATCATATCTGTCTCTGTGTCTAAATTTCCCCCAAATGACATGAGTCATTCTGGATCAGGGCCACTCTAATGCCCTCATTTTAACTTGATTACCTCTATAAAGACCCTATGTCCAAATAGGGCCACATTCTGGGGTGGGGGGAGGATGACAACATATCTTTTTTTGAGGGGACACAATCCAACCCATAACAAAGTCCAACACAGATGAGTTCAAATCCAGGCTGGGGCACCTGGGACAGGTTATTTAAACTATTCAGTGTTTCCATCTCATCATCGGAAAAATGGGGATAATGCTGCAATCACTTTGCAGGATGACAGCAAGCATGTTATGAAATAATGGGTGGGAGGATGCTTCAAAAGTGCCTGGCACATGAACAGCGTTGACTGAGGGCGGGCTTTTATTGCTCTGGTGCTAAGGTGTTCTCCTCCTAGGTACCATCTCCATTTGGATGACTTCAAGCGTCTCAAATCTTCCTCTACCTAATTGGCTCCTTTTCCAGTCTCACTCATAGGGAAAATGGTACCCAACAACCGAGTTGTTCAAGCCATTCTTGATTCCTCTTTTCTCACCATCCCCATTTCAATCGCTCCATCAGTGAGCCTGATGGGCACTCCTCCAAGGACACGTCATATTCTGAATTTATTCCCTTCCTTCCCTCTCTCCCAGTTAGATCACAAAACAAGTCATCAACATCCTCTCTCACACAGTATCTTCAACAAAGCAGTGGCTTTGCCTTCTATAACTCATCCTCTATATAGGAGCCAAAGGGGTCTTTTAAAAACGTGGATCACATCATATGATATTGCTTATATGTGGAATCTAAAAAAATGGTACAGGTGAACTTATTTACAAAACAGAAATACAGTCACAGATGTAGAAAACAAACTATGGTTACCAAGGGGGGAAGGGGGGGAGGGATAAATTGGGAGACTGGGATTGACATATATACACTACTATATAAAAAATAGATAACTAATAAGAACTTATTGTATAGCACAGGGAACTCTACTCAATACTCTGTAATGACCTATATGGGAAAAGAATCTAAAAAAGAGTGGACAGGACTTCCCTGGTGGCGCAGTGGCTAAGAATCTACCTGCCAATGCAGGGGACGTGGGTTCGGGCCCTGGTCTGGGAAGATCCCACATGCCACGGAGCAACAAAGCCCGTGTGCCAAAACTACTGAAGCCTGCGTGCCACAACTACTGAAGCCCGCGCGCCTAGAGCCCGTGCTCCGCAGCAAGAGAAGCCACGACAATGAGAAGCCCGCGCACCGCAACAAAGAGTAGCCCCCGCTCGCCGCAACTAGAGAAAGCCCGCACGCAGCAACAAAGACCCAACGCAGCCAAAAATAAATAGATAAATAAATAAATAGATTTCTTTTTAAAAATAAATTTATTTTTAAAGATAAATAAAAATTTTAAAGAGTGGATATATGTACATGTATAACTGATTCACTCTGCTATACAGCAGAAACTAACACAGCACTGTAAATCAACTCTACTCCAATAAAATTAACTAAAAAAAAAAAAAAACATGGACCCATCATGTCTTTTCCTTCTCAAAACTCTTGATGATTTCCCACTAAAATTAGAACAAACTCTACCACTCCTTGCTCTGGCTTCCCAGGCCCTAATGAGCTGGCCTCTGCCTGCCTCTCCCTCACGAGTCCCTACAACCCTCCCCCTTGTTCACTACGTTCCAGCCACACGGGCCTTCTTGTTCTTCCTCTCATACAACGAGGAGGTCCAGCTTCAGGCCCTTTGCACTTGCTATTCCTGTCACCTAGAATGCCCTTCCTAGAATTTTGGCTTCCTCCCCACTCCGTTCCGGCTTCTGCTCAAATATGGCCTCCTCACAGAGGTCTTCCTTGGCCACCCTTTCCTGACGATGTTGGCCCTTCTGCTCCCTCCACTGAACTGTATCATTTTCTAGTGCCTTCCTCACAGCGCTTACCCTCAGGAGGCACCACATGTCTATACTTGTTTATTTACGGTCTGCCTCTGTCATCAGAACGTAATTTCTCTGTCTAATAGCTGAGAACTCCCTTGCTCATGGCTGAATCACCAGAGCCTAGAACAGCGCCTGGCGCCTAATAGGCACCGAGTAAACCTGTGTGGGGAGGGGGAGGGGAAACCAGTACAAAATGATAGGCCTTTCTCTGCTCCCTCTTCCCCCCCCACCAACCCCCGCCCGGACAAAACCAGCAGCGGAGGAAGGAATCAGCTGTCTGAAAGAGCTGTCAGGATTCTTGCTTTGGAAAGATGGCTAGGGGCCGGGAAGCCGGGACCGGTCTAGAACGGGCACGCATCGGCTCCTGAGAACTGCGGTATCGCACGATGTAAAGCGTGGGTGGGCTGGGGTGACAGATCCACTCGGGGTGGAGGCCGGGAGCATTGCGAGGTGTTTAAAGCCCGTCAATAAAAAAAAAGTGACCGCTGTTTTGTATCTGCAGCTACTCAAGGGAAATAAAGCCGTTTGCTTATAAAGAATTTCCATAAACATTTCTGAGAATGTGTATTAGGGGTAATCTTGGGATGTGCATTAAACTAAACAGGGTAGTGTAAACACAGGAACAGGCTGAAAGAGGGAGAATGAATGGCCCAGATTTGCCCTGGCCCGATGGCCCCAGGCAGAAACCCAGAGACTTCGGTTCTTTATTTAAAGCACGCGGAGACGAGGAGGGGGAGCCCAGGGCACCCCCCGCCACCAGCAGATTCTGGAACAATCTCTGGAATTAGGCATATTTTTTTCTTTCTCCTAATGCTCAGTGCTTTGGATTCCTGAAGTCATCTGTGTTGAAACGCGAAGAGGTGGCGCCGTTAGGAGTGTGCTCTGTGCCAGGCCAGTTCTAAAAGCTGCGAGTGCACAATCTCATTTCAGCGTCCCGACACCACTACCTGGAAGGTCACGCTATTGTCTCCATTTCACAGATGAGGAAACTGGGGCACAGAAGTGTGATGATTTGCTGAAGGTCACAAAGCTAACTGAGCAGGAGTGGGGGCTCCAGAGCCTGAGCTCTTCCAAGGATGCTCTAGTGAAAGAAAGGAAATGCACACCGGTATCATCGTCTGCATTTTATCACTGAGCCTTTGGATTTATTCTGAGGAATCCAGGGCACACAGTGGAATGCATCACATACCTCCATTCAGCATCGTTGGTCTGCGCAAGAAGATGCTTCTAAAATTATTTATTTAAAAAAATAATAAATGTATTTATTTATTTATGGCTGCATTGGGTCTTCATTGCTGCACGTGGGCTTCCTTTAGTTGCAGTGAGCAGGGGCTACTGTTTGTTGAGGTGCGTGGGCTTCTCATTGCAGTGGCTTCTCTTGTTGCGGAGCATGGGCTCTAGGTGCGTGGGCTTCAGTAGTTGTGGCACAAGGGCTTAGTTGCTCCGTGGCATGTGGGATCTTCCCGGCCCAGGGATCGAACCTGTGTCTCCTGCATTGGCAGGTGGATTCTTAACCACTGCACCATGAGGGAGTCCCTAAAATTATTTATTTACGTAATCAATGCATGAATGTGTTAGCAAATTTAAAAGGCTCAAAAGGCGGTAATGGGGATAGAAGGTCTCCCTCTACCTTACCCTCTCTCCCAGCCACTCCATTCTCCCTGCCCCAGGTCCCTCTGGGATCAGTTTCTCTGTGTCTTTTTTGAGAGTGAGAATTCATGCACAGGCAACAACCATGCATATGTTCACACACATGCCTTTCTGTTTACACACTCTCTTACTTGTTTTTTCTTGTTTGTTTAACAGTATATTTTGGAGTTTATTCCATAGCCCCACCTATAGATTTACAACCTTCTTTTTAATGGCTGCATAGTATTTCACCATATGGATGGACCATGATGAAGGTGGTCAGAACCCTTAACCTCTACCTAAGTATTTAGGCTGTTTCTAGTACTTCGTGATTATAAGCAATGCTCTGGGTTGGTGAGTATGGGGCAGTGTGTGTATAATTTTGTACATATGGATGTGTGTATGTAATTTCATACATGTGCAAGGATAGCCATAGGACCAATATACAGAAGTAGAATATTGGTGCCCTTTACAAATTATTTTACAATTTTCCCCTTCATCTCCATCTCCAATCCCATTTCCTTTTCTGTCATGTACAGCCACCCTTGTGTATTTAAAATGAGTCCTTCAAATCCACTTTCTGTATCTTCTATTTATGTGGTATATCTTTAAATATACACATATGTATGTATATGCCTATACAGTATTGTTTTGCATATGTTTAATTTATATAAAAAATGTTTTGCAAAATATTACAAAGATTCCTCTATACTTTTCACCACTTTTCCCTCTTGTTAATGTTAGTATTTTATATAACCACTCTGCAATGATCAAAACTAGGAAATTAACATTGGCATATTACTATTAACATTGGTACAACACTATTAACTGAACTACAGACATTTTTCAGATTTCAATAGTTTTCCCATTGATGGTTTATTGTCTCTGTTTCAGGATCCCGTATGGCAGCTGTGACAGTTCCTTGATCTTTCCTTGTCTTTCATAACTTTGACACTTTTGAAGAATTCTCATCAGTCATTTTGTAAAACGCCCCTTAGTTTGAGATTATCTTATGTTTTCTCATAATTAGATGCTACGCAATTTTGGCAAGGATACTACAGAAGTGATGTGTCTTTCTTAGTGCTGCTGCTTCTTTTTTTTTTTTTCTTGGAGTATAGTTGTTTTACAATGTTGTGTTAGTTTCTGCTGTACAGCAAAGTGAATCAGCTATACGTATACATCTATCCCCTCCTTTTGGGATTTCCTTCCCATTTAGGCCACCACAGAGCACTGAGTAGAGTTTCCTGTGCTATACAGTAGGTTCTCATTAGTTATCTATTTTACACATAGTAGTGTATTCTTAGTCCTTCTTATTGAGGCCTTTGTGTTGTGAATGTGTCCTAGGATTTGTGATGTTAACCTCATCCCTTGGTTAAGGTATTATCCTTATCATTTTCAGCTCTATTGATGATACTAAGTGTGATTCCTTCCTCGTGACTGCTGCAGAGAATTCCTCCTTTTTCATATTGTACTTATCCTTCATAATATGCTAAAAATTTTATTCCTCGTGAAATAAATTATTTAAAATCTTTGGCCAGATCGATTGAAGAAGGGTTAAAGAAAGTGTGTTTCAGTTATACTGTGGAATACTATGCACTATCAAAAAATAAAACCAAGTTAAAAAGAGTTAAAACTATAGGTAAAGATAGGGGGAAAATGCCCAAGACATATTATTATGTTTAAGGAGTTTCAGAAAAATTAATATTTCCAATACAATGTTTACAAAAATATTCTCAAATTATTGGAATATATTTGGAATGCAAAAAGGTCTAGAGGAACAGCCACAGATTTACAATAGCCAAGATATGGAAGCAACTAAGTGTCCATCAACATATAAATGGATGAAGAAGATGTGGTATATATATACAATGGAATATTACTCAGCCATAAAAAGAGTGAAAATTTGCCATTTGCAATAACATGGATGGACTGAGAGGGTATTATGCTTCGTGAAATAAGTCAGAGAAAGACAAATACTGTATATTTTCACTTATATGTGGAATCTAAAAAATAAAAAAATGAATGGATATAACAAAATAGAAACTGACTCACAGATACAGAGAACAAATTAGTGGCTACCAGTGTGGACAGGGGTGGGGGAGGGCAAGATAGGGCAAGGGCATTAAGAGGTACAAACTAAAATAAACGAGATATAAGGATGTCACGTACGGCACAGGGAATATAGCTTATATTTTATAATAGCTTGAAATGGAGTATAATCTATAAAACTATCAAATCACTATGTTGTACACAATTTAATATAATATCGTAAATCAACTATACTTCAAAAAAAAAAAAAAGAACCACAAACTATTAATAGTGGTGAGTTAAAAACTCCAGACAGTAAGAACTGGGGCTGGGAACAGATGCAGAGTTTTTACCTTATATTCCTTATATACAGTATACATTTATGTACATTATAATGTGGTCCTTTCAAAGAATGAGGAAGCTCCTAGGAAGAGATATGAAATGATCTTCAAGATAATGTGATCAAGAGGAAGAAAGCAAGCTGCAGGGGAAAAAAAATGTGTACAGTCTGCTATCATATGTAAAAGAAACAGAGGAAAATAAGAATCCATATTTGTATTTGCATAGAGATACTTTGCAAAAATCTATAAGAAATGATGGGAGGGGACCTGGGTGGAGGAGGAACAAGAGTTGGGTGGGGGTGGGGAGCTCTTTCCATTTTGCCCATTCTTTTCAGGTTTTGGATCATATGACTGTATTACCTACTCAACAATTTGAATTATTTTTAAAAAATCTTCTGTGGTGGGCTTCCCTAGTGGTGCAGTGGTTGAGAGTCCACCTGCCGATGCGGGGGACACGGGTTCGTGCCCCGGTCCGGGAGGATCCCACATGCCGCGGAGCGGCTGGGCCCGTGAGCCATGGCCGCTGAGCCTGCGCGTCCGGAGCCTGTGCTCTGCAATGGGAGAGGCCACAACAGTGAGAGGCCCGCGTATCGAAAAAAAAAAAAAAAAAAAATCTTCCGTGGAGATATAAATTTTAAAGATTTTTAAAAATGTGATGCAGGGACTTCCCTGGTTGCACAGTGGTTAAGACTCGCGCTCCCAATGCAGGGGGCCCAGGGTTCGATTCCTGGTCAGGGAACTAGGTCCCACATGCATGCTGCAACTAAGAGTTTGCATGCCACAACTAAGAAGCGCATGAGCTGCAACTAAGGAGCCCGCCTGCTGCAACTAAGACCCGGCACAGCCAAATAAATAAATAAATAAACAAATAAATAAAACTTTAAAAATTGCGATGCAAAAAACAATTTTAAATAAACAATAGGAAATGAAGGAAAGCATTCAGGAATGCAAAGGCAATATGTCCCAACATTTTATAACAGCATAACCCTGCTTCTGATGCAAAGGTTAACTGTAGAACTAAATTAGATGGCAAGCAGGTTGGAGCAGGATGAAAACATTGATGACCCTCCTATTGCCTTATCTACACGGAAATTATCTTCATCAAGGAGGTCAAGCAGTTTTCTCTGTCTCTTCTCCCACTTGCCTACATGACCTACTTCACAGTCCTGGTGCATTAAAAACAAATATAACTCCTTCAAGTGTTCTGGGAAGAACTGTAGAGGACAGAGATGGGGGGCTCCAGAAAGGCTGAATATCAGTATTATCACTGATGTTTTTTTCATGGCCATCATGTCTGTTTCCTGGGAGGCAAGGATCAGAGAAACTCATCAAGTTAGCCTGAGGCTGCTCAAACCTGAGGTCAAAACACCTGGGAGAAGAGGTCAACTCAAAGATCTGGCTGTTTCCACATACCTGGATTCATTCATCTGACAGCTATTTATTGAGCATCCACCATATGCCAGGCCAGGGTGGGGACTAGGGTGAGGCAAAGAGGGTGCCTAGAGCATCCAAGGTAAGGGGCCTCCCTTGCTCCATCCTCAACTCTACACATGCCAGGCACTGTTCTAGGCACTGAGGATATAGCAGAGAACAAAACAAATAAATAGGGAGGAAAAAAAAAAAAGCTTAACAAATGATCAAGTCTTCATATTTTAGGGCTCTATATTATGGTGGTCAGTTGGTTCTGTTAGAAACAGAAGTTTTGCCCACCCTTCCCTTCGGAGGTACTAAATGACCTCATGTGCAGTTTTGCCTTGGTTGGTTTTTCACTCTGCTTCCCCAGGTTGTTCTTTGTGGCTCATGACTGGCTCAGACAATGGGACATCCCACTTCCTGAGTGCTTACCAATGCCTGGTGCTATAGATGCATGGACCACTCTAATCTATGCTGAACCCCGTAAAGTGAGACCCTTGACTGTCACCATCTTTCCAGGCTGAGGTCACGCACGGTTGGTGTGTAACCTGGGAGAGGTTGCAAAGTTAAAGAAGACTGTGGCCAAGATAAGATTTGACCTTGGTGTGGATCCAAATAGCCCCCAGGTGGGTGCCCTTCCCTGCTACACATTGTTACTTAAGGTTGGTTGAGACTGGTTGACTCTTACTTCCTGGTGTGTGGACAGGAGGTCAAGATATTGCCTTGAAATGCAGGCAGGGGCTGTTCCTTCTCCCTGTCAAGTGCTAATCCAGGTGAGCCTGAGATGCCAGCATTGCCCACCATCCTTCCTTTTGGTCCAGCCGCAAAGAAACATGTTAGCTGAGCTTTCTGGTCCCTTCCACCATCTCAACTCAATCTGCCCAAAACCGTTACCTCCTTTCTCAGAATCTTCACCTAGTCACTTTAGTTAGAGTGTCCACAGCAATAATAACAGCCGACGTGCCATGAGTCCTCCCTCCTCCCTTCCTTCGAACAACAGAATCATTACGTGACCATCTACTATAAGCCAAGCCCTGTGGTTAGCACTGAGACACACCAATGAACAAAAGTGGACATGGTTCCCATCCTCATGGAACCCATAGTCTATTGGAGGGAGACGGATTTCAATCAAGTAATCGCTCTCAAATATTTAGAGAGATACCACTGCACACTGGCATAATTGGTATGAAGAAGAGGTGCAGGGTGCTACTGGGGGAGTGGGTTAGTCCAAGGGGGCTTCTTTGAGGAAGGGAACTTTGAGTTGAAACCTATAGGATGAGGTAACTGGGTGAAGAAAAGCATTCCAGGCAGAGGGAACAGCATGGTCTGTAGGTAGCTAGGCGAGTAAAAGGAACTGAAGTCCTTGGTGCTGGAGGATGCTGAGCAAGGAGGAGGGTCCAGTGATGAGGCTGGAGAGGAAGAGGGAGTTCTACTTGGGAAAGGCCTTGAGGTCAGTCTACAAGCCCTGGTGGGGCACGTCTTTGGGGTCTTACATAGGGAATTCATTCATTTTGCGTTCAGTCAAGTCCACCCTGGCTGCAGTTGGAGAACCCACTGGAGGAAGTAAGAGTGGATGGGAAGGAACTTCCCAGGCGCTCCAGTGGTTAAGACTCCACGTTTCCACTGCAGGGGGCACGGGTTCCATCCCTGGTTGGGGAACTAAGATCCCTCATGCCGTGCAGTGTGGCCAAAAAAAAAAAAAAAAAAAAAAGACCAGTGAGGAAGTTCCTGCCAATCTATAGCTGAGACAGTGGTGGGATCGATGGAGGTGCAGACGGATGGGTTCCTGATGTAGCATGGAGGTTTGGCGATAGAGCACAGCAGGGGTGAGCAGAGGACTGAGGGATCCCTGGCCTCCGGCTAAAGCAACTAGAACAACTGTAGATCCTGCAGCGACCTTCCAGTGACCTTCCCAAATGCAAACCATCCGCCCCTCCCTTGCATGGGTGAGAAATGACATAGGAGTCTATTCGTTGAAGAAAGACTCTGTGGTCCTCTTTGGTTTTCTCTATGCTAATTAAAATGCCCAGTGGAAAGTGGTTTTGGCCAGTGACATGAATGATGTCCAGAAACTAGCATTTCCTCTCTTTCTGTCTGTTGCATTCTCAAAAGACACACTATCTGGGCCAAGATACAAGAATGAACCGATCAGAAACAATTCTCAAGTCATTTGAAGCTTACTTCCATCAGCAAATAAAAACTGCTTCAAAAAAAAAAAAAACCAAAACTGCTTCTATTACCACCACTGATGCTTGGAATTCAATGGAATCAATTTAGGAAGGTCTCGGAGGCTTCCCAGGTTGAGAAATCAATTAAAATGGGTTTTCTTTCATAAAAGTTGATAGTATCAATACGTATACACTGTTCATTAGGTTCGCAAGGCCTTAACCGTGTTACCTTCCCAAATGGACTGGTCAGGAAAAAATGTGACTTCCAAAACAATAAGTAGATATGCTTTCATTTATAGAAAAACAAAACAAATAAAAACCAAAAAGATACCCAAATTCAGCAGTATCAGCATCATCTAGGAGACTGTTAGAAACGGGGAAGCTCAGTTCTCACCCCAGACACACTGAATTAGATCCTGCCTTTTTTTTCCCCCTCTTTTTTGGCTGCACCACGCAGCTTGTAGGATCTTAGTTCCCTGACCAGGGACTGAACCCGGCCCAGCAGTGAAAGCGCCAGGTCCTAACCACTGCACCGCCAGGGAATTCCCTCAGATCCTGCATTTTAACAAAATCCATAGGTGAGTTTTCAGCACGTAAAAGTTTCACAAGCACTATGGTAAGCTTTTCTATTTATATATACACCTATGAACATCTATTTGTGTATTCTATCTATCTGGACCTACACAGAAATAGGTATGTGAATCGAAATGTAAATGCATAGACAGGTCTGGAATTACATGCACTATCTCACAGTGGTTAACTCTGAGAAGGAGAATTGCTTTTGAGAAGGAGAATGTGGAGGTGAAGGGTAGGGCGTTGAGAATTCAAAGGGGACTTGCACATTTTACCATGTATCCTTCTGGATTGTTTATTTATTGGTTTAAGCTACAGGGAGAACGTGTTCATGTATTTTTTGGGTAACCTAAATGTAAATACTAAGGTAGGGAAAAAAAGAAGGCATGAAAACCTAGCCCTATAAATAACAACGAACATCTCAAGTCTTCCCTCTCCACCCACGGGCTAATAACAAACTCTTTGACCCACTATTTCCACTTGGAGGGCCGCCCCTGCAGAATTACTCACACATGTGTGAAATGACGTCCCATCAAGATGAGCCAAGGCAGCACTGTTTGTAATAGCAAGAGATCAAAGGCGACCTAAACGCCCATCAATTGGGGACGGTTAAATAGGTTAAGGTACATTTACAGTGGAACAGTATGCAGCCATAGAAAAGATTGATGAGCTCTCTGTGTACTGAGATGAAACGATGGCCAAGATCAATGTGTCGTCCATGGGAGAAAGTGCCAAACAATCTGTAAGGAACGTTAACGCTGCGTAAGGAAAGTTGGAAACGGAATATATGTTTATATTTGCTGATGCACGCACAATACATCTCCCGATATTATAACGCACAAAATAAACTAGAAGGGGGTGACTCTGAGAAGGCAAACAGGTGACTGCAGAACAGCAGTTAAGAGAGACTTTTCACTGTTTGTTATACTCTTGTGATTTTTTGAACCACTTGGAAGCATTACCTCGCCAAAACTTTACTAAAACAAGAACAAAACAAAACAAACAGAAGCCTCTAGGGTTCTCTTTATTCCTCTGAGAATCCTTACTCCTGGGAACTACATCTGGGGAACTCATTGTGAATCTAATAACCCAGGGGCTTGGTTTCTCACGAAAAGAAGGCTGCTTTGCATGGAAGAAGAGAGACCGTCCCCGTCCTAACGGAACACACACATCCCCCAATGCCCCCCCCCTTTATTACCATTTTGTCCTTTGCTTCTCTCATTTTATGTGACTCGACCTTTTTTCTTAAAGGTCCCACTAGTTTTCTTTAAAGAGAGTACCCCAAATAAAAATCTTTGTAATCTTCCTCTTAAACCATCCCCCCCATCTCATTTAAAAAACAATAAAGATCTTATTCTAGGATTAAAATGATGAATAGGAAATAGCTGTTTTCATGCTTCTTTTCCCCACCCCTCAACTGTGGAAATAACACTAAGTAAAACTAAAAGTGAACAGAAACAGCAGACAAGGAAAATATGTCCAAATCAGGACGTTTCATATACTTCGTAGCCCACAAACCTAGGACTCAGGGGAAACATTCTATCGAAAAATACAATTTTTTAAAAAGCGGCACATGCTTGTTACGAAAAACGCCTCAATCGTTTTCAGAGTAGAGGAGCCAGAAATACCTCGTTGTTTTGCCAGCAATTGCCTTATATTTCTCATGCTTTCCTGAGATCTGAATTATGCTTGAGAAAAAGAAGAGAACAAGACAGAAAATAATGCTTGCTTAGGTAAATATAATCAGCCGAGGAAAGCTTCCTAGAAGCAGCATAATTCACTGAGACCCAGTTTATAGAGGGAATCCCCAAACAAAGGACTTTTGTCAGGGGATCAGTCTGGAGCCCACCATAACTTAGCATACAATGGGACAGCTTCATAAAAGAGCTTTCCAAGTTCCATCTTGGTTATCAAGGCGCACGCAAGGGGGGGAGGTGAGAGAGAGAGACAGGAATAAACATCTGGAATGTTCGCAACTATCTTCCTAGTTAGCATTCATGAATGCATGAAAGGTTTCTTATCAGCCTGAGTTCCACGCATTTTTCAAAATAAGAAGCTTCTGTTATTTTCTTCTAGATCAAGAGAGGTCCAGGGCATTTGTAAATTCATGTAAATACCTTTGCAATGAATGTTAGCGTTTCAGTGAATGTCTCATTGTTTGTGTTAAATGACCAGGTGTAATAAACAGCTCTGTAAATTTATCTATCTATCTATAATACACATATAATATATATACATTTAATTTTTGAAATGTTCAAAAATTAAATGTGCAATTATCGATTTTGTCAAGAACAGAATCTTTTGCTCTTGGGGGGATTGAAAGACTCCAGGTCAGTGGCAGGTGCCGGTTAGCATAATGATACATTTTGTACCCATTTATGAATTCTGTATTTTCTTTAGCTGGTGCAAAGCTCTGTGGGTTCTGCAATCTAGTGCCCCAGAAGCCTATAAAAATATCCCTGAAAATTTAGGCAAAGCAACACTTGGCTTTCTAGTGAATCTGACCCCACCTGCTGTCCAGTTCCATTTGCTATTCATCTTAAGGCACATTTCTGATTTCTCTTTGTCATTCTGTCCTTGTAGCCTCAGGAGGTGAGGGGCAGGCTCAGAGGGGGTAGGAGTTTGGCTCCAGGTGTGACAATTAATCTTCAAGTATTTCTTAATCTTCCACTGTATGCAAATACTCTATGCGATAAAGGGAACTATAAAACAAAATCCCTTCAGGAGATCGCAAATGAATTCTGTGGATTAGGTTAGTAGGCTGTGTAAGAGAAGATTCTTGACCTAGGCATGTAAGAAAAATGCAAATGTAAATTATTATGAGATATCTTTTTTTTTCATTTATCAGATTAGCAGATATGAAAGTTTGATAACACTGTCTTTGCAAAGCATGGGGCCGTGGGCTCTCATAGATGGCCTTGGTGGGTGGGAAGCTGGGAGTAAACATTGGTTCAGCCTCCTTGGGGGTGTATTTGGAAACATTTACTAAAAGAAAAGATGTACATATCCTTTGACCTAGTAATTATTCTGCTGGAAATTTATCCTACAGACCCTCTATTCAACACATGACAAATGATATATGTTCAAGGAAATACATGACAACATTGTATGTAAAAGCTAAATAATGGAAACAACCAAAATGTCCATTAGAGGAAACTGTCAAAATAAGTTATGGTCACCTATAACATGGCATTGTATTTCTGCAGCTGGAGGCATCTGTGTTTGGACTGATATGGAATATTCTATCCGTGGTGGAGTGAAATGAAAAAGTGAGTTGCCAAACCGTGTTTTGGATGCTACCAGTTCAGTTGAGTGGAAAAAAAATATTAGGCTGAACCATACGAAAGTGCCAATATTAGATCATTTTCGACATATAAACACAACTCAATAAGATTCATTACTATATGTCTTTTTAAATATATTTATATAGTATATATTTATATAAATATATATAAATTTATATATTTTATATGTTTTTTAAACAAACTTTCAGTTTTGAGATATGTGTAGATTCATATACAGTTGAAAGAATTAATACAAAGAGAGCCCAGGGCTTCCCTGGTGGCGCAGTGGTTGAGAGTCCGCCTGCCGATGCAGGGGACACGGGTTCGTGCCCCGGTCCGGGAGGATCCCACATGCCGCGGAGAGGCTGGGCCCGTGAGCCATGGCCGCTGAGCCTGCGCGTCCGGAGCCTGTGCTCCGCAACGGGAGAGGCCACAGCGGTGAGAGGCCCGCGTACCGCAAAAAAAAAAAAAAAAGAGAGCCCAAGTACTTCCCATAATGGTAACATCTTACAAAATTTTAGTATAATTATCACAGCCAGGATGTCGACATTGATACAGTCGAGATACAGAACGTTTCCATCTGTTCTGACAAGGATCCTGTATGTTGTCGTTTTATAGCCACACCCACTTTCCTCCCGCCTGACCCCCTCCTTTTTTTTTTTAATTTTTATTTATTTATTTGGTTGCATTGGGTCTTAGCTGCAGTACGCGGGATCTTCGTTGTGGCATGCAGGATCTTTGTTTTTCGTTGTGGCACACAGGCTCTTCGCTGTGGTGCTCAGGCTTCTCTAGTTGTGGCTCATGGGCTCCAGAGCGTGCAGGTTCAGTAGCTGTGGCTCGTGGGCTTAGTTGCCCCGTGGCATGTGGGACCTTTGTTCCCCAGTCAGTGATTGAACCCGCGTCCCCTGCATCGGAAGGCGGATTCTTAACCACTGGACCACCAGGAAACTCCCCCGACCACCTCCTTAACCCCAGGCAACCTCTGATCTGTTCTACATTGCTACAGTTTTGTCATTTCAAGGACATTAAGTAAATGGAATTATATAGTATGTAACTTTTGAGATTGGCTTTTTTCATGCATATAATCCTCTGGAGGTTCATCCAGGTTGTTGATTGTATCAAGAGCTTGCTCCTTTCAGTGTTGGGTCCTGTTCCACAGAATGGATGTACCAGTTTAACCATTTACCTGCTGAGGCACATCTGGGCCTATAGTGAATAAAGTGGCTATGAACATTCAGGTACAGGTTTTTGTATGAACATAAGTTTTCATTTCTCTGGGATAAATGCCAGGAGTGCCTTGCTGGGACATATTGTGGTTGCATGTTTAGTTTTTCAAGAAACTGCCGAACTAGTTTTCTGAAGCGGCTGTAACTTCTGACATTCCTACCAGCACCGTATGGGTGAACTAGTTTCTCCTTACTCACTGGCATTCGGTATGTGGTCTTTTTTCCTTGCTGTTGTTGTTTTTTTGGCCATTCCCATAGGTGAGTAGTGATATTTACTTGTGATCTTATTTTGCATTTTCCTGATACCTAAAAACGTTGAATATCTTTCATGTGCGTGTTAGTCCTCTATATATCCTCTTTGGTGAAATCTCTGTCTTCTGCCCATTTTCTAACTGGTATGTTTATGTTAGTGTTGAGTTTTGAGAGTTCCTTATATATTCCACCACCACAGAGAGCCTTCACATTGGATACTACTGTCAGGTATGTGATTTGCAAATATTTTCTACAGGCTCTAGCTTGTCTTTTCATCCTCTTAATAAGGTCTTTTACAAAGCAAAAGCCTATTTTTTTTTTTTTTTTTTTTGGTGGTACGCGGGCCTCTCACTGTTGTGGCCTCTCCCGTTGTGGAGCACAGGCTCCAGACACGCAGGCTCGGCGGCCATGGCTCACGGGCCCAGCCGCTCCGCGGCATGTGGGATCCTCCCGGACCGGGGCACGAACCCGTGTCCCCTGCATCGGCAGGCGGACTCTCAACCACTGCGCCACCAGGGAAGCCCAGCCTTTACTTTTAACGATGCCCAATTTATCATTTTTTCCTTTTATGGGTTGTGCTTTTGGTGTCAAGTCTAAGAACTCTTTGCCTACACCTAGATCCTGAAGATTTTCTCCCATGTTTGTCTCTGAAAGTTTGACGGTTTATATTATTTCCCAAACATGCTCTCCAGAACATCTAAAGATGACGGCAGAGCTGGCAGCAGGGAATGTGGAGGGGACCAGGTTTGGCCAAGTCTCCATTTGTATCATGAAGGGCAAGGAAGCATATGTGAAGCTAAGAAGAAGTGATGCCTCACCTCTTCTTTCTTTTTGACCTTGTATTTTGTAATTTCAATAGATTATTCCAGAAAAACCAGCAAGTTCCCTTCAGGAAGATAATTCAGACTTCTTCTCCATATTACTAGCAGGCAACAGCGTTTGGAATTTCAAAGGACAAAGGTCCTTTCAACACATCACCTTGATAACAGTGGTAGGAATTAAATAATAGTTATAATATAATTATTGATAATATAATTATTAATACTAAGAATGAGTAATAATTATCTACCTTTGTCCAACATGTCTCAGTTATCACACCAAGCACTTTGCACCTACTCTTATTGGGGGCTCCAGGAAATCCCAGGAGGAATATGCTATTAGTATAATTCCCTTTCACAGCTAAGGCAACGAAGGCTCTGAAGTGAAGTGGCCTGCAAAGGTCACGACCTGTAGTGGGGGAGAATGGGATTGTGAATCACAGAGCAAAGGAGGAGGTGTTCTTCAACCTTTGCAGGCTTCAGAGGTGCCTTTGAAAATCACACCTGAAGAGTATCCACAAAATTTAGTATCTGTGCTGGGACATCTGGCAATCTATATCCAAACAGACGGACCTTTCCCTCACACCACATACAAAAATTAACTCAAAATGACGCAGTGACCTAAACACAGAAGCTAAAACCCTGACAATTGTGGGAGAAAACATGACCTTGGATTTGACAATGGATTCTTACACGTGACACAAAAAGCATGAACAACAAAAGACAGAATAAATTTGGACGTCATCAAAATGTAAACCTTTGTGCATCAAAGGACAGCATCTAGAAAAAGACAACTCCAAGTCCTGACGGCCTCCTCCGTGACTAGTTTAGGCCTGGGCATGTCATGAAATCCTGCCTAAGGAGGGATGAGGTGACTTCTGCTGGGAATGGGTGCTTCTGTAACAGAGATTCTTGCTTAGAGACTCACAAAAGAAATATATTTCTTCTAGACGTCATCATGTTTGCATGTGATTTCTAGAACAAGGGCGGCTCTAGAACACTGGGCAATCGTGAGGTGAGCCACCACGAGCAGAGTAGACACATATGACGTCAGAATGGAAAGAGAAGAGAAACCTGGATCTTTAATCCATTGTTCAGATACTAAATTAGTCTTTTTTTTTTTTTTTTTGCGGTACGCGGGCCTCTCACGGTTGTGGCCTCTCCCATTGCGGAGCACAGGCTCCGGACACGCAGGCTCAGCAGCCATGGCTCACGGGCCCAGCCACTGTGCGGCATGTGGGATCTTCCCAGACCGGGGCACGAACCTGTGTCCCCTGCATCGGCAGGCGGACCCTCAACCACTGCGCCACCAGGGAAGCCCTAAATTAGTCATTTTTGAGCCATCTTAACTTGGCACACTCTGTTAATGTGATACAATAAATTTTCCTTATTGTTAAATGGTAAAATAAAAAAAAGAAAAGAAAAGAAAAAGAAAACTCACTGAATGGGAAAAAATAATTGCAAATCCTATTTCTGATAAGGATCTAGTATCTAAAATATATTTTAAAAAAGACACTTACGGGCTTCCCTGGTGGCGCAGTGATTGAGAGTCCGCCTGCCGATGCAGGGGACACGGGTTCGTGCCTAGGTCCGGGAAGATCCCACATGCCGCAGAGCGGCTGGGCCCGTGAGCCATGGCCGCTGAGCCTGCGCGTCCGGAGCCTGTGCTCCGCAACAAGAGAGGCACAATGGTGAGAGGCCCGCGTACTGCAAAAAAAAAAAAAAAAAAAAACGCTTACAATTCAACAACAAAAAGACAAATATGGGCAAAGGACGTTTCCAAAGAAGATATACAAAATGGCCATCAAGCACATGAAAAAATGCCCAACAGCATTAGTCAGTAGGGAAATGGAAATGAAAACCACAACGGGATACCACTTCATACCCAGTAGGACAGCTGTCTTCGCAAAAACAAAACACAAAAATAAAAATGGAAAATAATAAGTGTTGACAAGGATGTGGAAAAATTGAAAACTCATATGCATCCCTCGTGGGGATGCAGAGTGGTTCAGTCACTCTGAAAAATAGTTTGGTGGTTCCCTAAAAACTAAGCATAGAATTACTATGTGATCCAGCAGTTCTGCTTCTAGGTACAATACTCAAAAGGATTGAAAACAGGCACTCAAATACGTGTACACACATGTGCATAGCAGCACAGTGCACGACAGACAAAAGCTGTAAATAACCTAAATTCTCATCACATAATGAACGGATAAACAAAATGAGGGGGGCTTCCCTGGTGGCGCAGTGGTGAAGAATCTGCCTGCCAATGCAGGGGCACAGGTTCGATCCCTGGTCCAGGAAGATCCCACATGCCGCAGAGCAACCAAGCCCCTGCGCCACAACTACTGAGCCCGCACGCCTTAGAGCCCGTGCTCTGCAACAAGAGAAGACACTGCAATGAGAAGACTGTGCACTGCAACGAAGAGTAGCCCCCGCTCACCACAACTAGAGAAAGCCCACACGCAGCCAAAAATTAAACAAACAAAACAAAACAAAATGAGGGCTATAAATACAATGGAATATTAGTCAGCCATAAAAAGGAATAAAGTACTGATACATGCTACAATGTGGATGAATCTCAAAAACATGACAGTAAGTGAAAGGAGCCAGACATAAAAAGCCACGTGTTATAGGATTCCCTTATATGAGATATCCAGAATAGTAAGTCCACAGAGACAGAATGCAGATTGGTGGTTGACAGGGGTTGGTGGGAGGGGGAAACACAGAGCAATTGCTTAATGGATATGGGATTTTCTGCTCAAGTGACGAAAATGTTTTGCATTCGATAGAGGTCGTGGTTGCACAATACTGCAATGCCCCTGGATTGTTCACTTTAAAATAATTTTATGTCCTATGAATTTCACATCAATTTTTGAAATTATCATTTGATTCCAGGGGTTTGGAGATTAGCTGCCCCTCACTGTGGAGTTTTACTGTCTTCAGGGCAGGGATAAAAAAGGGAAGAGCAAAATGGACATATCTCCTTTAGGAAAGATATTACCATTTATTCGATACTAATCTCTCAAGTCACTTGGCTTCCCATGTCACAGAGCACTGGACTTAGAACCTGAAAAAGAAATGCTTCCCAATATTTGACCTTGAGTGAGACACTTAGACTTTCTGAGCCACTGTTTCAGGGAGGCAGCCCCGCTCCACTGGCAGCTGTGGGATTTGGGAGGCAATAACGGATGCAGGTTGGATTGTTCCTTCTTTCTCTCATATTCCACAGGCTATCAGGGTGCAGACATGGCTGCAAGCAGAGGGAGCATCAGCCCAGGGTTGCAGAGGCACCAAAGAACTGGTCGGTTCTGTCCATTTCATCCGGGAACTAGTCAATGGGGTGAAACCATCAAATTGGCCTTTGCCAACAAACAAGAGGTTGTCAGGTTCAGGGACTGCCAGATGTCTTGGCGTGGGCAGATGCAGCTATGACAACCGCGCCATTCAGGCTGCCTGCTCTCACAAAGGCTTTACCGGGACGGATGGACCCATGGCCCTTGAAGACAACAAGACATCGGATAAGAAGCTCTTTACATGTGACAGAGAACACATTTCAACAGCCCAGAGAGGTGGAATTATCACAGAGTGGTGTAAAAGCAGCAAAATAATTTTGGATAAACCATGAAGGAATTTTATTACCCAGTGATGTTATAAATCAACTTCTCTGTAAGTGCAATAAAACAATTGTTTAGTCTGCATGATTCATACCACAAACATTAGGATTCTGGGTTTTGATCTTATTGCTGCAATAAACTGTCTAGACAGCAATTAACAAACTGTTTTTCCTTCAGATGTTTGGAGTGCCAGTACAGCGGGAATCGGCACTTGAAATACAGGGGCTTCTTCCTGGCTCCTATTAACTATCGGGTTGGGGTGAGTGGGGAAAGCCCGAAATCGTCAGAATTAGCCTCCTAGATGTGTCCTTCTCTCTTGAGGGTCATGCATCACCACATAACGCTGATTTATAATTGGCAGGAAATCTGAATATTCAGATTTTCTTTTGGCTTGTTATTTTAGTGTCAATTTAGAAAGAGGTTGCCACAGGGAGATCAACTCAATGCTTTGTGACAACTTAGAGGGATGGGATAGGGAGGGTGGGAGGGAGGCTCAAGAGGGAGGGGATTTGAGGATATATGTATCCATATAGCTGATTCAATTTGTTGTAGAGCAGAAACTAACATAACATTGTAAAGCAATTATACTCTAATAAAGATGTGAAAAAAAAAAAGCAGCATGAAAAGTCTAAGCTAGGCACCTCAGATCCTTGGGAGATAGAAAGAGATGGGCTGTATTTTAACAGTGACAATCCGTGTCTATTGAGGGTCCCCCAAGGGGCAGGTGACCCGCACAGTATTTAAGCCAGCCTTCACAATAGTCCTATGAGGGGTGCAACTGAGGGTATCAAAACTCTGAAGGAGAAGTAACTTTGCTGGAGGTGGTAAGACTAGGATGAAATGAACTCTATTTGGTTCTGCAGCCCTCTCTCTTCCCACCAGGTCACATTGTCTAAACTGATGGAAAACAAATACGCCAGATTCTAAAAGCAACTAAGTTTAAAGTCCCATGACCACAGGGCTTTCATCGGTTGGTTACTCTGTATCACATATGTTGCTTTCAAATTGCTGATGAATGAATGTCCCTGGTACTGGTGGATAGGGATGTGGGCTGAGAGAGAAAAACTAGAAACCACCTAAATGTCAATCAATAGGGAACTAAACTATTAAGCCATGGGATATATCCAAACTCTAGCTAGAATAAGAAATATTCTGCGGGAGTTAAAGAGAAAGAGACAGGTTTATATAGACTTGGGAAACTCTACATATATTACTGAGTGACTTAGAACAAGTTGCAAGACAAAACACGGAAAACACAAAACAATGCATAATTATGGACATGCATTGGAAAAGTCCTGGAAACCTACATTCCGAATGGATGGCTGGGGTTTCTAATGGGGGCGGGGAGGAAAAGAAGATGGGCAAGCAGGTCATCAGAGGGGACTTTAGTCCTATTTGGAATATTTTAGCTTTTTTGCAGAGAATATATTCATGTATTATTAATGAACCTAAAAATTAATTAAAGAAAAGGAGGAAGTCCATCTATAGAAGAATAGCTAGATAAATTGTAACACAAACCACCCATGAAATACAATGCAGCATTAAAAATAGTGAGGCAGATCCATGACGACCCTGCAGAAATCCCTCCAAGTCTCACAACTAAGTAAAAAGAGCAAGTGGCAGAAACACTTTACACGGAATGATTGTATTCATGTAAAAAGAAATTCTAGAAGGATATACACAAAGTGGTTATTTCTGGGGAGAGTAATGGCCTATGGGGCACTAAAGGTAAGCTTTGAGTTATTTATTTATTGTTTTTGAATTTTATTTTATTTATTTTTTTATACAGCAGGTTCTTATGTTATCCATTTTATACATATTAGTGTATATACGTCAATCCCAATCTCCTCATCACACTACCAGCATTCCCCCGCCACTTCCCCCGCTTTGATTTACCTTTAACTCTATATTTGAATAACTTTTTCTAAAATAAAGATGAATTACCTATGTAGCTTCAATTTTGTAATGAATAATAGAAACAAAAAAAATTTTTTTTAAATATTTATTTATTTATTTTTGGCTGTGTTGGGTCTTCGCTGCTGCACACGGGCTTTCTCTAGTTGCAGCGAGTGGGGGCTACTCTTCATTGTGGTGCGTGGGCTTCTCATTGCGGTGACCTTCTTTTGTTGCAGAGCACAGGCTCTGGGCACGCGGGCTTCAGTAGTTGTGGCACGTGGGCTCAGTGGTTGCGGCTCGCGGGCTCTAGAGCACAGGCTCAGTAGTTGTGGCACACGGGCTTAGTTGCTCCGTGGCATGTGGGGTCTTCCCAGACCAGGGCTTGAACCCATGCCCCCTGCATTGGCAGGCAGATTCTTAACCACTGCGCCACCAGGGACGTCTCAAAGGAAAAAAAAATTTAAGAAAACAAGAGCTAACATTAAATTGAGGTTACCGGTGGCCAGACACTGTGAGAATGTTTCCCAACCACCCTATAAGATATAAATGTCTACTCTAATTTTACAGAGGAGAAAACTGAGGCACAGAGGTGAAATCAGCAGTCTAAGGCCACACAGAGTCAGAATCAGGCACCCAGGCTGATTGATTCGGAGGCTTCAGGCTTAGTCACTTCCCTATCACTGCCTCTTGGCACAGTGGGGACTCTGTCCTGTCCTGGCCAAGGGTGAGTGTAATCTTAAACTGAACGGTCTGGGAAAAGGACTTCACAATCATCCAGTCCATGCTACTCACTGGACCCATAGGATTCTGAGGTCTGGAGAGCCCAGGTGAGTTCTATGGTCACATGGGGACAACCAGGGGAAGAATCCACTTTCTACCTAGGCTCTCTGACCACGGCTCCATCCATAGTTTTTCTAGCCCTTTTATGGTCAAGGGCCCCAAAACAACTTATAAGTTGGAATCTCCTTAAACACCCACACTATATATATATATATATATGTGTATTTTTTTCCTCTTAATGCTCCAATCTCCATTGTCTGATTTGCAAAGCAATGGGAAGAAAACTTTCCGTTTGTTGCTGGAAAAGGTAACACTGGACACATCAGTTTGTTCTTGTTTAGCTTTTGTATATCCTTTAAGAAAAGTCTGCCTGCAGACAAATCATTCATTCATTTATCCATCATATATTCAGCATCAGGATATAATGGTTCAGCATGCTCACTCAGGAGTCAGGCAGAATTTTATGTCATTTTGGGTTTGTGACTTAGCTCTCCTGAAGCTTATTTTTCCATATATTGAACATGGTGGGGAAGATGAAATTAAATAATCTGTGTAAATTTCCTGGCACATAATAAGGGCTTAAAAATGTTCATATTATTGGTCTTCCCTGGTGGCGCAGTGGTTAAGAACTGCCTGCCAATGCAGGGGACATGGGTTCGAGCCCTGGCCCGGGAAGATCCCACATGCCGCGGAGCAGTTAAGCCCGTGTGCCACAACTACTGAAGCCCGCGTGCCGCAACTACTGAAGCCCGCGCGTCCGACAGCCCATGCTCCGCCACAAGAGAAGCCACTGCAATGAGAAGCCCGCGCACCGCAACGAAGAGTAGACTCTGCTCGCTGCAACTAGAGAAAGCTGGTGTGCAGCAACAAACACCCACTGCAGACAAAAATAAATAAATAAATAAAAAATTTAAAATTTCACTATTATTACCTGTCATCCATCCATCCATCCATGTATTCACTCACTCACCATCCCTCTATCCATCCATGTATCCATCCTCCCTCCCTCTCTGTCTCTCTCCCTCCTTCCTTCTTCCTTTTTCCTTTCCATGCATCTACCCATCATTCCAAACTTCCTTCTTTCTCTTTCTTCCTACCTTCCTTCCATACACTTATCTCTCCATCCATCCATCCATCCATCTATCCATCATCCACTCGTTCGTGCCTCCCTTGCCTGTGCCCTATGCCAGATTGTTGAGATTACAAAAACAAATAAAACATAACCCCTGACTCCGTGGAGATCCCAGTTTAGATGAAAAGACAGAATTAGGCCTCTGGCGGTAGGGAGTATTTCATCCTGAAGGGAAAAGAGAGAAAAAATCTGGGAAACTGTTTAACTTCCGTCCCTGCCCTGGCAGATGTTTAGGAAGATATGTGATCCCCACTCATCTCCCGGGGCTCTTGATGGCTAAGAGCTCAGTGGATGAACATGGCTTAATCAACACAGTCGGTAACAGTGCGATGCTGCGCCTTTTGTCAAAGGGCCCCCACCAAACAAACAAACAGCATAATTTGGGTTCAAGGGTGACAGTCTATCACGCTCTTCAAAAGTAAAAGCTTCTCTGGCTTTCTTCCACATCTTCCCGGCTTCTTTCCACGAACTCCCTCACCTCCATTTTGTACCAAATACCATATGCATTGAGAGGATACTGCCCAGGCCACCCTGGGGATTGTTGCCTTATTTATAGAGAAAACAGGACTCCTTAGATTAACAGGATTTGTAAAGGAAAGCTCTCCTAGAAAGGAATTCCAGGTTTCTCTCTTGAGGGCCGAGCAGCAGCAGGGCTGGGGGCTGCAGTAACTCTCCAGAGAAACTGACTCTTAAATGTCCCCCCTGGCGACAATTCAATGGCAGGGAAGCATTTCACATACCATCTTTTGCCTCAGCCTCTAGGAGCTGTCATTTTTCATCCTGGCCCTTAACAGGGCCTGGACACTGGTCACTGGCCCTGTCCTTATGAGACTCAGTGTCTATCAGGAGAGACTGAAGAAAGAAGCTTGGAATTACCATGAGCTGTTATTAAGTATTTGAATGTGAGGTATTGGGCCTGTTTTATTTTGGGGTTGTAAGTGACAGAAACAGATTAAGCCAGACAGGGGTTTTTCACATTATAAAACTGGTTGAGCATGAACTAACCCATTTGACCTTAACAACACCCTGTAGGACTGCCTCCCTCCTCTACCCACCTCCCCACTTCTACCCTCGTACCCCACAGTCTGTTCATGCAGCCAGAGGGATCCTGTTAAAACCCAAATGAGCCTGCATCCCTCTTCTGCTCCAAACCCTCCCCTGGCTCTCACCCCACTCAGAGTAAAAGCCAAAATCTTGACTAGGATATGCAAGATCCATCCCCTCTGTGATGTAATTTCCTGGTAGTCTTACTCTTACTCTCTCCAATTCCATCACACTGGCCTCACTGCGGTTCCTTGAAGCCTCCATGCATGCTCCAGCCTCAGGACCTTTGTACTTGCTGTTACCTTTGTGGTTCCTTTCTACCAGGTATCTGTATGGCTTGCTCCTCACTTCCTGCAGGTTTTTACTCAAAACTCAGCATCTAGGGACTTCCCTGGTGGTGCAGTGGTTAAGTATCTGCCTGCCAATGCAGGGGACACGGGTTCGATCCCTGGTCCGGGAAGATCCCACATGCCGCAGAGCAACTAAGCCCGTGCGCCACAACTACTGAGCCCACATGCTGCAACTACTGAAGCCCGCCCGCTCTAGGGCCTGCGTGCTGCAACTACTGAGACCGTGGGCTGCAACTACTGAAGCTGGAGAGCCTAGAGCCCATGCTCTGCAACAAGAGAACCCACCGTAATGAGAAGCCTGCGCACTGCAATGAAGAGTAGCTCCCTCTCACCGCAACTAGAGAAAGCCCGTGCACAGCAACAAAGACCCAAAGCAGCCAAAGAAACCCCAAAACAAACAAACAAAAAAACTCAGCATCTAAAGATATTTTTCCCAGATCACCCTACATGCAATTTTACACCCCCTCCTAGGCTTCCTATAAGTCCTTCCTGCTTTAATCTTTTTTCATTAGCATTTATCTCTATAAAAGTTGCCATATATTTTACTTCCTTTTCTTTAATCTACTTACCTTTTCAAACAGAATGTAAGCTTCATGAGGGCAGGGCTTTTTCTGTATTAGTCACCATCCTCTGTGTCAGAAACATCACAGAAACATCTGTGTCAGAAACATCACAGCACTCAGTAAGTATTATATTTCCTTAATAGGTAAATTTTGATTGTGCAGATGAGAAAACTGCCCAAAGTTACAAGGTGGCTTTGAATCCAGCAGTCAGACTTTAGAATCCAATAGCTGCCTCTTATACTGCCCCTCTGGGCTAATGCTTTGGTTCAGGTTCATGCAACTGAAAACTCCAGGAATTAAAACTCTAGGGTGCATGAAGACTCTTCAAAAATGAAACCAAAATTTAAACCAAAATTAGTATAAGATCTAGCAGTCCCACTTCTGGGTATTTATCCTAATGAATTAAAATCAGGATCTTGAAGAGCCTTTTTCACAATAACCAAGATGTGGAAGCAACCTAAATGTCCATCGAGGATGAATAGCTAAAGAAAATGTGATAAATACATACAAGGGAATATTATTCAGCCTTGAAAAAGAAAGAAATCCTATCGTACATTATCACATGAATGAACCTTGAGGGCATAATGATAAGTGACAGAAGCCAGTCACAGAGGGACAAATATTGCACAATTTCACTTAAATAAGGTATCCAGAGCACTCAGATTCATAGAAACAGAATGATGATTGCCAGAGGCTGAGGAGAGGGAGTGAATGGGGAGTTGCTGTTCAATGGGTATGAAGGTTCAATTATACAAGATGAAAAAGTTCTAGAGATCTGCTGTACCATGTTGTGCTTAAACAGTAATGTACTGGGTACTTAAAATTTTATTGAGTGTAATCTCACATTATTATTATTATTTTGCTACAATATAAATAAATAAATAAACCTCTAGGCTGCAGGTATGGCTGGATCCAGGGGCTCAACCTGGATCATCAGGTCCTAACTTCTCTCAGTCTCTGGATCTGTTTTCCTGGCTCATTCAAGCCAACACCCGACAAACCCATCAACAACCCCAGAAGAAATTAAGGAGCTTCTCTTTTACAAGAGTTTCAACAGAAATCCCAGGATTGACTCGGGTTTAACCATCTTTGGTTACTCAACCACCTCTAAATCAATCACTCTGGCCAGGGGACTGCATAAGTTCACGGGTTGGCAAACCACAGCACATCCAAATCCAGCCCCCTACCTATTTTTTAGTGACCTCTGAGCTAAGAATGGTTTCTACCTTTTTTAAATTGTTGGGGGAAAAAAATCAACAATATTTCATGACCCATGAAAATCACATGGAAAATTTCAAATTTCAGTGCCCAGAAGTAAAGTTTTATTGCAATACAGCTCTGTCCATTTGTTTACACGTCATCCATGCCTGCTTTCTGGCTTCAACAGCACTGTGGAGTAGTTGCAACTGGGGCTGTACGGCCCACGCAGTCTAAAATATTTACGATCTGGTTCTTTACAGAGGAAGTTTGCTGACCCCTGCATAGAAAGAATCACTTGGCCTGTGAGTGGGTGGGGCGAGATTGGGGACTCCAGGTCAGATGAAGGTATTAGTCAGGGAACCGACACTGGTTGCCCTTCTGTGGGTATTTATTTAAGATGTGGGTTTGGGGACTTCCCTGGTGGTGCAGTGGTTAAGAATCCCCCGGCCAATGTAGAGGACAAGGGTTCGATCCTTCGATCCCTGATCCGGGAAGATCCCACATGCGGTGGAGCAACTGATCCCGCGAGACACAACTACTGAAGCCCGTGCGCCTAGAGCCCGTGCTCCGCAACAAGAGAAGCCACCGCAATGAGAAGCCCGTGCACCGCATGGAAGAGTAGCCTCCGCGCGCAGCAACAAAGACCTAACGCAGCAAAAAAAAAAAAATAAAATAAAAAAAAAAATAAAAAAAAATGTGGGTTTAGCTGCTCTGACAGAGACTCACAATAATAGAGGTTTAAACTACAATGTTAGTAATTTCTTTCAAACGTAGCAATGTCCAGATATAAGCAATTCAGGACTGGACTAGCAGCTCCATTGCCTGGGACACGCCTTCCCTCTTGCTGTCATGCCTGGGGTGTTGCCTTCATCCCCATGGTCCAAGCTGGCTCCCCTCCACATCCTCCAGAAGGGGAGAGGGCGGAGGGAGGGCGTGATCCTGAAGGAAGGGCCTGGGAGCCCCTCATAGCTCGCCCACGCACAGCCCGTCATGTGACCGCAGAGCGGGAGTGTGGGTGGGGCGTGTGCGCGTCACTTAGGGCGGCTGGAGCTCATCTCTATTTCTGCTAAAAAGTGGACGGAGCGCTAGCCGACTGTGTCACACCCTCTGTGGACTTGCTGGCAGCCCATGCACCCTCGTGTGGATGTCTCAGTTTCTCGTCTTTCTGCTCCTTTTTCTGTTGCGAACACAACTCCTGGGCTGCAAAAGGGGTAGTGCATTGAGAATCTTCATGTTGTGCCCCAATGGCAGACCCTCTGGTTTTTCAGCAGGGAGGAGGTGGGTCCCTGGGGAGAACTGTGGGAAGACCCAGGGCTGTCTCTGAACTTTACTAATTCTGGGTCTGGGACCTTGGACTCAGCAATGAAAAACCTCTGAGCCTCAGTGAATGGGGTAAAAAAATAAATGATTTCCACAGAGTTGTTGAGAAGACCAAATTGCATCGCCAAGTAAAATTTGAAAGGGAAAAACTTCTATAAATTATTGTCCACTTTGTCATCATTGTTACCATCTACCTATCTGTCTATCATCTATGTTATCCATCTATCGATCGGTCTTTTGATCCATCGATCGATCTATCTATCTAGTTTTTTGCCGAGCTAATATAGCTGGATTTGCATAAGTATAGTGCGTCCTTAAAAGAATCATAACATTTTATGTGGAGAGAAAGGTATAGTAGTCTTTCTCTAAGCTTTACCAACATACCATTCTTTTTTTTTTTTTTGTCCACGCTGCACTGCTTGCAGGATCTTAGCTTCTCTACCAAGGATTGAACCCGGCCCCACACAGTGAGAGCACCGAGTCCTAACAACTGGACCGCCAGGGAATTCCCTAACATAAGATTCTTTGTAAAAATATTTAAAATACCGTATTCTTTTATTTATTTATTAATTCATTTATTTATTATTTATTTTTGGCTGTGCTGGGTCTTTGTAGCTGCGCGCGGGCTTTCTCTAGTTGCAATGAGCAGGGGCTACTCTTAGTTGCTGCGCGCGGGCTTCTCATTGCGGTGGCTTCTCTTGTTGCAGAGCACGGGCTCTAGGCATGCGGGCTTCAGTAGCTGTAGCACGCGGGCTCAGTAGTTGTGGCGCATGGGCTTACTTGCTCCGTGGCATGTGGGATCTTCCTGGGCCAGGGATCAAACCAGTGTCCCCTGCATTGGCAGGCAGACTCTTAACCACTGGACCACCAGGAAAGTCCCATACCATTCGTTTAAATTAATGTGAGCTCCCTCTGAACGTACTGGCCTGGACCTGAGGCTCAGGTCAGGGTGGGGAAAGATTCTCTGAACAGGTCGTGGTTAGGTTGGTGAGATACTTACAAGCCAGGACCACATCAGATCACAGAAAAGAAATCAAAGGACAGTAGAAGTTCCTTTTCCTGGAAAGGCCATTATGTCTCCAGGAATGGCATAAATATTCCCTGGAAAAGTCCTCATTCCAGGAAACAACACTCCTCAGGACAAGGCAAGGAGTGTTGCCTTGTCCCCAGACAGATGCCCTTGGTGCTAAGTGGTCTCTCTTGCCTCCAGCTTGCCACCCAATCTCTACCTGGGATGCTCTTCTCTGACTTTTTCTCTCCTTCCCACTTTCATCTCAGCAATACTGAGTCCCCCACTGATAGGAGTAACCAGAGGCTGAAAACTTCATGGTGGGGATGTCAAAGAGGTGACATGACCTTTAACATCACCTCAAACTCTGAGATTCAATGGCCCAGTGATTCTACTGTCCTCAGAGTCAGTAAATTCATCCATCCATGATATTGATGAGCTCCACGTGAGAAGCTCAGGAAGAGGAGATACAGGGGCAGATGAGACCTGACAAATGGAGAGCAGGCTACAAAGCAGACCTTGTGGGCAATGTGTAGCGTGCCCAGGACTCTCTTCAAAATTCTTCTCCTCTTTACCTTTATTTGTTCCCATCAGAGGTTCTCAATCTCTGCGCTTTATTTATTTACTTATTTTTTGGCCACCCCGTGCAGCTTGTGGGATTTTAGTTCCCGGACCAAGGGATTGAATTCAGACCCTCGGCAGTGAGAGCTCGGAGTCCTAACCACTGGACTGCCAGGGAATTCCCTCAACCTCTGCACTTTAGAATCACTCAGGAAACTTCAAAAAATCCTTATGCCTGAGCCTCACCCCCAGACAAATTAAACTGGAATCCCTTCGGTGGGACCCAGGCATGAGTATTTTTATTTTTTATAAATTTATTTATTTATTTATTTTTGGCTGTGTTGGTCTTTGTTGCTGCGTGCGGTCTTTCTCTAGTTGTGGCGAGCGGGGGCTACTCTTCGTTGCGGTGCACGGTTTTCTCATTTTGGTGGGTTCTCTTGTTGATGAGCATGGGCTGTAGGGAGCGGGGGCTTCAGTAGTTGTGGCTCAAGGGCTCTAAAGCTCAGGCTCAGTAGTTGTGGTACACAGGCTTAGTTGCTCCACGGCATGTGGGATCTTCCCAGACCAGGGTTCGAACCCATGTCCCCTGAGTTGGCAGGTGGATTCTTAACCACTGTGCCACCAGGGATGTCCCTGTCCTATGTCTTCACCAACATTTGATGCTCTCAAATTTATTAGTTTTTGCCAACCTGGTTATTTTAGTTTACATTCTCTTCATTATTAATGAGGTTGGTCATCCTTTATCCATTTATTGGGCATTTATGTTTCTTCTGAGAAATGCCCATTCAAGTATTTTGTCCATTTTTCAGTTAAATCTTTGTCTTTTCTTATTGTTTTGTAGAAGTTCTTTACATATTCTGGATAATCTTCTAATAACTATAAATGTAATCTTCTCCTAGCTCATCTTTTCAATTTCTTTGTGATGTCCCCTGATGTAGTTGTATTTATCAATTCATTGGATTCTAATGTAGTTGTATTTACCAATTTTTTTCTTTATGAATTGTCTTTTGTGTCTTACATAAGAAATCATTTCATAATCCAAGCTTATAAAAATATTTCCTTATATTATCTCCTAAATATTGGCTTATCACATTTTAGTCTTTAATCATCTGGAATATATTTTGGTTCTGAGATATAATTCACATACTATAAAATTCACCCTTTGGAATAGATTTTTATGTCTGGTATGAGGACAAGATCTAATTTTATTTTTTTTCCTGTGGATTACTAATTATCTTGCACCATTCATTGACTCTCATTCCCCACAGAGGTACACGATCATCTTAATAATAGATTAAATCTTATTATAATTAAAATTTTTCCATGGCTACATTCCTGGGCTCTTTGCTCTACTCCATGGGTTTTGTTTTCTCTTCCTACACCAATACTACATTGTCTTATTAACTACAGATTTAGAAAATGATCTTTAATATTTGGCGGGTGCATTTCTCCCAAGTTGTTTTCCATGAGAGTTTCCTTGGCTGTCTTGGCCACTTGCCCTGTCATAAAACTTTTAGAATCAGCCTGTTAAATTCTTTTAAAAATCTGATTCTACAGGTTGAGCTCATTTTCACAAGTTATATTTTCCTAGGAATTAAACCATTTCATCCAAGTTTTCAAATTTATTGGCATAAAGTTGTTCCTCATGTCCTTGTGCTTTAAAACTTTGCTGTATGTATAGTTACCATCTTGTGATATTGTTTATTTGTTCTGTTTTTTTCCTTGATATTTTAGCTGGATATTTGTCAATCTTAGACTTTCAAAGAACCAATTCTTGACTGCGTTGATCCTTTCTTTTGTATCTGTTTTCTATTTTGTTAATTTCTGCCTTTATTTTTATTATTTCCTTCCTCTGTTTTTTTGAGAAGATTCTGCTATTTTTCTGACTTATGTTCTTAAGCATTTAATTCCCTCACAGTCTTCTAGGCACTGCTTTAGTCGCAACCCCTAAGATTTGTATAGCTTTTTTTTTTTTTTTTTTTCCCGGTACGCTGGCCTCTCACTGTTGTGGCCTCTCCCGTTGCGGAGCACAGGCTCCGGACGCGCAGGCTCAGCGGCCATGGCTCACGGGCCCAGCCGCTCCGTGGCATGTGGGATCTTCCCGGACCGGGGCACGAACCTGTGTCCCCTGTATCGGCAGGTGGACTCTCAACCACTGCAGCACCAGGGAAGCCCTTGTGTAGCATTTTGATTATTGTTGAGTTATAATAATTCCCAAATTCAATAAGGATTTCTCCTTTAGCCATGACTTTTTCAGAATGTGTTTTAAATGTTCCAAATGTGTGGGGTTTCCGTAGTCATCCTTTTGCTATTGATTTCTGACATTTTAATCAAAGGACATAGTATGAATGATAAAACTGAAACTTCATGAAGTGTGTCTTATTTTTGTAGTGAAGAATACAAAATGATATCTTTTCTTTTCATAAGTATATGTAAGTAAAAATCATTAAAACATCCAGGAAAGAGAAACTCCAACTTCAGGCTGGGGGTTTTCCCTGGGGGAGGGATAGAGGGAAATGAGCTCATGAATGGTGGGTGGAAGGTTAGCGCTATCTGTTATGATATTTTTCCTTTTAAAATTGTATAAAAAGATTTTTGAAACTAATCTGATAGAGATCCACAATATTCCCCGTGGAACCTGGGGCATCCCCTGTAATCAAACACATTGCTATATTTGCAATAAAATGTCTGTATTTCAAATTAGGTGAAATATTAGGATTATACATAGCCTCCCATCACCTACAGGTACTGGTTTTCAGGGCTTTTTATATTCTGTGAGTGTAGATAAAGAATCATGGACTTGTAGGTATTAATGTTTATTAAATCTGGATGGTGTAAAAACAGGTCTATCTGTTCCATTTTTTGTTTGCATTTCTCTGAATATGTGAAATAGTTCCAAATGTACGATTATTATAACTTTTGTTAAAAGATAAGGACTCTTCTCAAATTGCTCTCCTCCACGTGGTAAATGAAAATCTATATTAAAAAAAAATAGAGTCTATATGCAATGTGGTTTGCTGGGTTGGCTCTTGGAACAGAAAAACTGGTGACATCCAAATGCAGTCTGTAGTTTAGTTAGTGGTATTTTACCAGTGCTAATTTCTGAGTTTTGACAGATGCACAATAACACGGTAATATGTTAACTTTGGGGGAAGCTGGATGAAGGACATAAGGGAACTCTGTACTATATTTGCGATTTTTCTGTAAATTTAAATTATTTCAAAATAAAACATTTACTTAAAAGAAAAGAGGGGTAACCCTCAGTGTTGGTGAGGGTATGGACTTAAGGGCTATCGGGAACCCGGATATGCTGGTTAGTGGGAGTGTCAATATTTTAAGGGTATATTAGTCTCCTAGGGCTGCCACAACGAATAACCACAAAGTAAGTGGTTTAAAACAACAGAGATTATCCTCTCACTGTTCTGTTCCTAGGCTTGCAGCTGCGTCGTTCTGATCTCTGCCTCTGTCTTCACATGGTGTCTTCTTGGGTCTCTGTCCCCGTCTCTTTTTCTTCTTCTTACAAGGACACCGGTCACTAGGTTAAGGGCCCACCCTACTTCAGTATGACCTCATCTTAACTAATTACATCTGCCATGACCCTATGTCCAAACAAGGTCACCTTCTGAGGTTCTGGGAAGGAAAAGACTTTTAGGAGCACAGTATTCAATCCAGTAGAGAAGGTAATTTAAATGTGGATCACATTCCCCGCAGCAACCCTGCTCCTGGGTAATATCCACAAGGAATATTCCCACATGTAGGCGGCATGGTGTTTACGACGTGCGTGTTGCAGCATAGTATTAGTAATGATAAACTAGAACCCAGCTAACTCTCCATTATGGATAGATATAGCCAAACAAACTGTTTCATTCACATTCAAAAAAATCTGTGAAGCAGTTTAAGAGAATGGGGGATACTCCAAGTATTACTAACATTGGCAGTTTTTTCAAGTGAGAAAGAAAGTTAGGGTACAATATATACAGTTTGATCCAATTTATGTATTTTTTAATACACAAAAAGCTACGAATTTTTATATGGGTACAAACGCACAGGAGAATCTGGACGACTACACACCACAACGATACTGATTCTAAGAAGGGAGTAAAAAAGGAGAGCTGTGATGTGGACTGTTTGTTCTATGTGGTTTTGACATTTTTGTAACAGAAAAGTTTTAAGCTACTTCTTATTAAAATTAAAATTAAACTAAGCAAGGTGTAGATCAATACACATAATTGATCCCAGTTTTATAAAAAATATATATATAAGTGATATATATAAAATATATATTTATATATATAAAATATATATATGTGATATATATATATGATTTTCCATAAATACACATACTTTTTAAAATGTATGGAGAAAAAAAGCCTGAAATAATTTACAGGTGGTATATATTGCTGTTCACTTTTCATTTTATATACCTTTTTAGTTGTTTGAATATTTTCTTCAATCTTTAATACAAGATGCATTCATTCTGTAATTTAATATTTTAATAATGTTTTAGCAAAAATTTTTCTGAGGTTTAATTCATTCTAAGCGTTCAAATTTTCTGTTGACCGTCACAGGTATGAAAAGCAAAGCATAGCTCCAGTGACCTGGTTCATACCTAACTTTGAGTTGATGTGTAACTCTGATATGACCGGCACACATAACATTACAAAAGCATAGGACCACTGTTCTGATATAGTTGTTAAATTCCCTCCATACTTTTGGGATCTGAAAAGGAAATTATAAGCACAGGCTTCACAGTGATATTTTTTATTGTAAATCTCTGTTTATTATTTTAAAACTTTACTGCCCAATATGGTAGCCACCAGCTACATGTGGCTCTTTAAAATTAAATTAATTAAAATGAAATAACATTTAAAATTTAGTTCCTCAGTCACACGGGCACCATTTCAAGGGCCCAAGAGTCACTCTGGTTAGTGGCCACCATATTGGATGAGGTAGATTACAGAACATTTCCGTCCGTGTGGAAAGTTCTATTGGACGGTGCTGGTTTAAAGCACAACGATATACAAACATTCTTGCTGTTTACCTCATTTGGTAGGATTTTTACCGTGGGAAGGCATTCTTTGTGTTAAGTACTCAGAGACATCCAGGGGAAGGTAGTTCAGTGGATAACTTCTCCTTAAGTCCCCACTTTTGAGAGCAGGTGGTGTGCGATTCTGGGCTCATTACCGCACTGACCTGCCACCCTAGTGCCTCTGCATCTCTCCATGCACTTAAAATATCCCAGTAGATCCTATGAAGTATTCCCATGTTCTGGTCAAACTGGTTTATGAAACCACGATTTGAGAAGTCCAGTCTTGCAGGCGGCAGGGCCCTGCCTTTGTGTGGCCGTAATAAGGTTATTTATGGAGGATGGAGATGACTCTCAGAGAAGATGAAAGGTTTGATGGTAAAGGAAAGCAGAAGCTCGGGAGAAGCAGGTTTCTCCTTATAGCAATGACTCTCCAGATAAGATAAATCACCTGGGACCATTAAGCCTTCAAGAAGAGTGCTTGTAAACCTCCCCTCGAAACTAACAAAGCATCTTCTCTCCTGGAGCCGCCCATGTGGTGAGGGGCTCACAGCTTTTCTCAAACCACCAGCTAGTCACAGTGTTACCCTACTGGGCTCTCTACCCAGGACACTGAACCAGAAAATCACTTTCGAAGTCATTCCTTAGGGTGGCCAACTGTCCCTAGTTTGCCAGGTACTGAAGAATTTCCTGGGATTAAACCTGGGAAAGTCACAGGCAAAACCTGGGTGGCTTGGTCAACCTACTTCCTCTGTGCCTTGAGGACAAGCAATGCCTGGGACTCAGCAGGGCAATGGAATTTTTTTGTTTTTTCATATTTAGCTATCATTTATTGGGTTCTACTGTGGGTTAGGCAAAGATAGCTCTTTACTTGCTTTTTCTCCTTTAATCCTCACAACCAAATGGGGGTGGTGTTATTATTATGATTCCCATCTGACAGATGAAGAAACTGAGGCTCAGAAAGTGGAAATGACTTGCCCAAGGTCACACTGAAACAGTATCCATGTCTCCATAGCCCATGCTCTGAATTGCTCTATTTCTCTTTCCTCTTGTTTCTTAATTGGCCTCCTGCACAAATGGGGATCTCTGGGGTTTCCAGAAGCTTCCCACCAAAAAGGACTTGGAAGCAAGCATGCTTTCCTCGTTAACCAGGAGGGCAGGAGAAAGCCCCAGAGGGTCAGTCTTGCACCTGAACTGCGTTTGCATGTTCAAAAGTCAAGTCTAATTTTCTATAACTGTCTGGACCTTTTCACTGGCAAAGGCCAAGTTGGAAAGGTGGTCAATAAATCACTCACAGATGTACCCTGGCCGTGGCTGCGCAGACCCCTCCCTGCTTGCCTCACCGCCTGGGTGCTCTCGAGACAGGACAAGGTGAGATTTCCCCACCAAATTCAGCATATCTCGGAGTTCAGAGCACCTGTGACCAACGGGAAAGTCTGGCTACACCAAAGTCCTCCCCAGAGGTGAGAGATGAAAGCATCCCTTTATGGAGGCTTACTTGCGCCAGGCAGGGCTTTATTTCACTTCCTTCCCACATCTCACTATCTGTGAAATAGATAAGATTGTTATTCCAGCTCAGAGATGAGGAAACTGAATCGATTTTGCCCCGAGGGGACACGTGGCACTGTCTGGAGACAACTGTGGCTGTCGGAACTTGGGGGGGAGGTGCTACTGGCATCTAGTGGGTAGAAGCCAGGGATGCTGCTAAATGTCCTACAACGCACAGGGCGGCCCTCCTTCCGCAGCTATTGTGCATGGCAATAGTGCTGAGGTTGAGAAACGCTGGGCTAACCAAAAAGAGGCCCACGGCTTCTGATGGGTCCTGTCACCCCAGAGCTTGAGGGGCTCACCCAGACTCTCACGCCTTGCAAGGGGCACAGCAGCTGTTAGATCCCTCCTGCCCTCAGCTTCCTGTACCTCGAAGAACAATTACTCAAAGGTCAGTTTGGGAGGGTACAGATTTTGTGTTCGTCTGATGCTGGAACAGTGCTAGGCACGAAACAGGTGCCCGGGAAATACATGTTGCACGCATGAATGAATGAATACGAAGTACCATGCATCGAGGGTTTTCTGTCTGCCAGGCTTCATACCAAGCATATTACCAGCACCACCTTGTTCAATCCTCAGAACCTATCTCAGAGGTAGGCATTGCGACTCCCGGTCTTAGATTACAGAGCAGGACACAGGGCACAGGGAGAAGAGGTCCCATGCCAGGGTCACACACCTGGACAGTGATGCAGTGTGTCTCCAATTCTACTGCACTGTGTCACGCCAGAGTCTCCAGAAATAAGAACAGATTCAGGGGCTCAGATGCAGTAACGTTTCTCATTTGTCCTGGGATTTATGAATACACCCCTCTTTGTAGCACTGGTGTTTTTTTTTTTTTTTTAATTAGTTTTGGCCCTAATAGGTACCATAGAATATACAATAAATAAAAGAACTTTGGAGACAGCTGAAGAAAAGGCCCCATTGGCAAAGCTGTCCTGTGATCAGAAAGAAAAAGTCTGAAATGATATTTCGCAGTTGGAGATGAAGCCATATAGGGATTACAGGCCTCTCTGGCCTTCCATTTCTCCAGAGACTGGAGGCCCCTTGACCAGGAGGGCAAGACAGTTTCCCACCCAGAGGCCCAGGCTTGACTTCCTCAGATTTCTGTCAACACCAACATTTTAATGAGTCTACCCAAGATGTGGGCTCTCCATTGTATTTCCATTTTATGGCATCTTTTTCTATTCCAGAGGAGAGGATTCGGAATAAAAATGAGCCAGGCTTTTAGCGCTCCTTTTTATTATTAGCATTTGGTAAAAAACAACCTTAATGAGGTGTTAAGAGTCATCCTGCGGCCTATTGTGCCAGAGGCCTGGGAGCTCATAAAATCCTGAAAAGCCACAGGGCAATTTATGATCCTTGATACCACCCCTTCCTGACAAAGCTTCCGAGGGCGCATCCTTAGTTCTGGGGTGCTTCCGGCAATTTACACGCCCAAGCTGCTTCAGCTACAAGCTGCATTAAACCTTATTAAATGCCTGTGAGGATTCTCCTTGCCAAGCTGCTCACTTCAGAGAAACTCAGCCGGGTCCACCCGGCATGAATTCAATTTTACATTGAGTTTGGACCAAAGGACCCTAGGGATTGACTGTTCACGTTTCTCTCCTCACTGGTGAGGAACCGAACAGTGATGCTGCTAGCAAGAAAATAAAAGCAATGACTTTTGCTTCTCAACGAGGAGAAGGATTCCTTGGCAAATAAATACAGTGATATTTTCCTAATCAGTCAACATTCTTCCTGAAAGCTTCATTTAAGGCTGAGGGTTTGTTTTTTTTTTCTCCTGCCGCAGAAAGGTATGTTACCTATGAGTGATGAAAAACAAATCAGGGGACTTCTCTGGTCGCGCAGTGGTTAAGAATCCGCCTGCCAATGCAGGGGACACGGGTCCGAGCCCTGGTCCGGGAAGATCCCACATGTGGCGGAGCAACTAAGCCCGTGTGCCACAACCACTGAGCCTGCGCTCTAGAGCCCGAGAGCCACAACTACTGAAGCCCGTGAGCCACAACTACTGAAGCCCACAGGCCTAGAGCCCGTGCTCCACAACAAGAGAAGCCACTGCAATGAGAAGCCCGTGCACTGCAACCAAGAGTATCCCCGCTCACCGCAACTAGAGAAAGCCCGCGCGCAGCAACGAAGACCCAACACAGCCAAAAATAAATAAATTAGTTTAAAAAAAAAACCAAAAAAACAAATCAGCCTCTGGAATGGGAAGAGATACCTCAGGTTTAATCTTGGAGTTTATAATTTGAGGAAAAAGGAAATAATTTAATCCTTCATATCCTTCTCATTTGGAATTTTTTTTCTTTAAAGAAAATCCTATATATCACAATATATATTGACCCTTCCTAACTTTACTCAGTTAAACCTTATAATTGGTCAATAACTCTGTATTATATACTTCAAAAGTGCTAAGAGACTAGATCTTAAATGTTCTCATCACATGTAAAAAAGATAAGTATGTGATGTGACAGAGGTATTGCTTTGATGGTAATCATATTGCAGTATATAAATGTATCAAATCAGCATGTTGTTGTACACCTTAAACTTACACAATGTTATATGTCATCATCTCAATTTAAAAATCTCATAGGGCTTCCCTGGTGGCGCAGTGGTTGGGAGTCCGCCTGCCAATGCAGGGAACACGGGTTCGTGCCCCAGTCCAGGAAGACCCCACATGCCGCGGAGCAGCTAGGCCCATGAGCCATGGCCACTGAGCCTGCACGTCTGGAGCCTGTGTTCCGCAACGGGAGAGGCCACAACAGTGAGAGGCCCGCGTACCGCAAAAAAAAAAAAAAAAATCTCATAATTGAATCTTAGATTGATATTTTTTCATTGCTATTAAATTGTAATATCAGTATTTCACACAATCCCGATTTGATTTTCATAGTTCCTTTCAATGAAATACCATTTATATTTAACTTGAAAACATGCGTTTATAGTTCCCTTGAGTGAAATATAAAGAAAAAGTATGTGACTTATTTTGTCATGCAAGATTTCATGGTGTTTCCAGAGTCTGACTGAATAAATAATTCGTAGGTGAACTCTGTGTTTGTTTCCTAGGTCCTCTGGGGAGATTTATGGGGGAAAACCCCCACAAGATTTGGTGTTGGAAGGCTAGAGTGAAAGTCTTGAAGTGACACTTAGCAACAGTGTGGTCTTGGGACTGTCCCGTCACTCACTGTCACTGACCCCAAATGTTTTTATTAGTAAAATGAAACCAATTATAACTATGTCGCTGGTTGTTAAATTTCTATGACTTATTTTCATTTACAATTATGTAATTGGGTGTAAACTAGGAGCAAGGTGCTGTGAAGGCATTACGTCACTTAATTTCCGAAATAACCTAAAAAGGGGCACAGTTGTTAGTACACTCAAGTCACAGGTAAGGATCCTGGGCCTTAGAAGGGTTAACCGACTTGCCCACGGTCACACAGCCTCCAAGTGGCAGAGCTGGGATTTGAACCCGAGAACATGTGACTGCAGAAACTGCCCCAAATCACTCAACTGCCTCTCTGGGATGATGTAAATGAGATTGATTGAGAGCTGTAAAGCCATCTCTAAACGCCTGGTTCAGAGAGATGTGGCCAAGGCATCACAGACTTTCGAGAAGAAAACGGCACTGGGAATTACCTAATTAAATAACCCAATTTTAGAACGATGAGGCTGAGAGCCTACCTTAGGTTACAAACTAGGAATGAGATTTCAGATGAGAAGAAAGATCCCCAGCTGCCCCCGAGTCTCACTGCAGTGTCGTGATTAAATATTCTGACTTGGGATCCAGAAACCTGGCTTCTAATCTGACCTCCATCATTCACTAGCTGTGTGATCCTGGACAAGGTTCATAAATTCTCTACACCTTAATTTCTGCATCTATAAAATGGGATGGATGAGAGTAATTACAGAAGGACTAAATGAGTTTAAAACATGTAAAATGCTTAAGACAGTGTCTAATGGTGACTTATATACATATAAATGTATCATTATTCTAGCCACAACTAATATTTGTAAAAATCATACTATTCCTAGTTGATGAGTTGAACATAAAGAGAAATCCATGGGGTACCATTATAAACTCTATCCCTTAGTAAACAGCTAAGGATGAATGAACTTGTACAAGTCATCTTTTTTCTTTTTTTCAAATTTTATTTATTTATTTTTGGCTGTGTTGGGTCTTCATTGCTGTGCGTGGGCTTTCTCTAGCTGCAGCGAGCGGGGGCTACTCTTTGTTGTGGTGCATGGTCTTCTCATTGCAGTGGCTTCTCTTGTTGTGAAGCACGGGCTCTAGGCACGCCGGCTTTAATAGTTGTAGCACACAGACTCAGTAGTTGTGGCTCATGGGCTCTAGAGAGCAGGCTCAGTAGTCGTGCCGCATGGGCTTAGTTGCTCCACGGCATGTGGGATCTTCCCGGACCAGGGCTCGAACCCGTGTCCCCTGCATTGGCAGGCGTATTCTTAACCACTGCACCACCAGGGAAGCCCTACAAGTCATCTTTGTAAAACACTAATCTGATCATTTCATTGCCTGATTAAGTCTTTGCCATAAAATATTTGCAAATCATATATCTGATAAGGGCTGAGTATCTGGAATATATAAAGAACTCTTGCAACTTAAAAATTTTATTGGGGCTTCCCAGGTGGCGCAATGGTTGAGAGTCCACCTGCCGATGCAGGGGACACGGGTTCGTGCCCCGGTCTGGGAAGATCCCACATGCCATGGAGCAGCTGGGCCCGTGAGCCATGGCCGCTGAGCCTGCACGTCTGGAGACTGTGCTCCGCAACACGAGAGGCCACAGCAGTGAGAGGCCCATGTACCGCAGAAAAAAAAAAAAATTATTTTTAAGACAAATAACTCAATAAAAAAATGGGCAAAAAATTTGAATAGACATTTCCCCAAAGAAGATACATAAATGGCCAGTAAGCACATAAAAAGATACTCAACATCATTAGTCATCAGGGAAGTACAAACCAACATTATAATGAAATACCATTTCTCACCCTCTAGGGTAGCTATAATTTAAAAAATGGACAGTAACAAGTGTTGACAAGGATATAGAGAAATTGGAATGCTCATGCATTGCTGATGGAAATATAAATGGTACAGTCACTTTGGAAAACCGTTTGGCAATTCCTCAAAATGGTAAACATAGAATTTCCATTGACCAAGAAATTTTACTTTTAGGTATATTGTCAAGAGAATTGAAAACATATGCCTATGCAAAAACTTGTACATGAATATTTATAGCAGCATTATTCCTAATAGCCAAAAAGTGGAAACAATCCAATCATCTACTTACTGATAGATAAATAAAATGTGGTACATTCATACAAGGGAGTCATAAAAAGGAATGAAAAATGGAACAGAATAGAGTCCAGAAATAAACCCATTATATGGTCAAATGATCTTCAAAAAGGGTGCCAAGGGCTTCCCTGGTGGCTCAGTGGTTGAGAGTCCGCCTGCCGATGCAGGGGACGCGGGTTCGTGCCCCAGTCCGGGAAGATCCCACATGCCGCGGAGCGGCTGGGCCCGTGAGCCATGGCCGCTGAGCCTGCGCGTCTGGAGCCTGTGCTCCGCAACGGGAGAGGCCACAACAGTGAGAGGCCCGCGCACCGCAAAAAAAAAAAAAAAAAAAAAAAAAGCGTGCCAAGATAACACAATGGGGAAAGGATAGTCTTTTCAACAAATGATGCTGGGAAAACTGGATATCCACATGCAAAAGAATGAAGATAAACCCTTGTCTTACACCATATACAAAAGTTAACTCAAAACAGAATAAAAACTTGAACATGAGACCTGAAACTATAAAACTCCCAGAAGAAAATATAGGGGAAAAGTTTCATGACATTGGAATGGGCAATGATTTATTGCATATGACACCAAAGGCACAGATAACAAAAGCAAAACATAGACAAATGGGACTACATCAAACTTAAAAACTTCTGCACAGGAAAGGCAACCATCAACAGAGTGAAAAGGCAAACAATGAAATATTTTCAAACCATATATTGGATAAAGGGTTAATATCCAGAATATATAAAGAACTCCTACAACTCAATAGCAACGACAACAACGTGATTAGAAAATGGGCAAAGGACTTGCATAGACATTTCTCCAAAGATATATAAATGGTCAAGAAGCATATGAAAAGATGCTCAACATCACTAATCATCAGGAAAATGCAAATCAAAACCACAAGGAGATATACTTCACACTCATTAGGATGGCTACTATCAAAAAAAACCCAGAAAATAACAAGTGTTGGCAAGAATGTAGAGAAATTGAAACTCTCACACAGTGAGCAGTTTCGGTGCAGCTACTATGGAAAAAGTATGGAGGTTCCTCAAAAAATTAAAAATAGAACTACCATATGATCCAGCTCTCTCACTTCTGGGTATACATCCTAAAGAATTGAAAACAGGATCTTTTTTTTTTAAAATTAATTAATTAATTTATTTATTTATTTTTGGCTGTGTTGGGTCTTTGTTTCTGTGCGAGGGCTTCCTCTAGTTGCGGCGAGCAGGGGCCACTCTTCATCGCGGTGCGCGGGCCTCTCACTGTCGCGGCCTCTCGTTGCAGAGCACAGGCTCCAGACGTGCAGGCTCAGCAGTTGTGGCTCACGGGCCTAGTTGCTCCGCGGCATGTGGGATCCTCCCAGACCAGGGCTCGAACCCGTGTCCCCTCCATTGGCAGGCAGACTCTCAACCACTGCACCACCAGGGAAGCCCGAAAACAGGGTCTTGAAGAGACACTTGTACACTCATGTTCATTGCCACGTTATTCACAGTAGCCAAGATGTGGAAGCAATCTAAATGTCCACCAATGGATGAATGGATAAATAAAATGTGGTATATACATACAGAGGAATATTATTCAGCCTTAAAAAAAGAGGGAAATCTTGTCATATGCCACAACATGGAGGAACCTAGAGGACATTATGCTAAGTGAAATAAACCAATGACAAAAGACAATGACTACATAATCCCATTTATATAAAGTATCTAAAGTAATCAAACCCATAGAAATCAAAGGCAGAAGGGTGGTTGCCAGGTTTAGGGTTGCCAGGCGCTAGGAGGAAGGGAAAACAGGGAGTTGCTATTCAATAGGTGTAGAGTTTCAGCCGAACAAAATGAAAACGTTTTCGGACTTCCCTGGTCGTCCAGTGGGTAAGACTCTGCACTTCCAACGCGGGGGGCCCAGGCACGATCCCTCATCAGGGAACAAGATCCCGCATGCACGCTGTGCAACTGAGTCCGCATGCCGCAACTAAAGATCCCGCGTGCTGCAACTAAGACCCGGCGCAGCCAAAATAAATAAAAAATAAATATAAAACGAAAAGGGTTTCGACATCTGCTGTACAAGGATGTGCCTATAGTTAACAATACTATAACGTCCACTTGAAAATTGTTAAGAGGGTAAATTTTTAAAACGCCCAAACAAACAAAAACAAAGAAGGAGAAAGTGATAAAAACAAAGAAAAAGGAATGAAGTACTGATTTGTGTTACAACATGGATGGACCTTGAAAATGTTACGCTAAGTGAAAGGAGCCAGACACAAAGGACTATGTTCTGTATGATTCCATTGACATGAAATGTCCAGAATGGGCAAATCCACAGAGACACAATTAGATCAGCAGTTGCCAGGGGCTGGAGGGAGGGGACGAAGGGGAGTGACTGCTGATGAGTGCTGGTTTTGGGGGGAAGCTTATCTAACATGTGTGTTTTCCCCCTAAGGCACATCACAGCCTCCTGAGCTTAGGAATGGTAGGCAGCCAGCACTTCAGCCCTGCGCTTAGGGACCATTTTGAACAGTGAAATCAACAAAAAGCACAAGGGTGTGAGAAATATGGCACTAAATGGATGGAAAAAAGGACACCGTTTACAGTATGAGAGCTGAACCGAGAAGGCAGAGCATGTGTCTGAACAGCTCTGCACGTGTCCGCCAAAGACCGAGAAAGAACTGGGAGTGTTGATTTGGGGGTTATAAATACGTTTTAGTCGGTAGGCTAAAATATGTACTTCTGGAATGATGAGAATTGACTCTCTTTTGAGGACTACCTTGGTGTGAATGCAGTCAGAAGAGGGAGCCTCCTCATTCTGATGGTCAAGGTTTCAGGGCTACTACTGGAGAGGTGAAATTGCTCACTTATGTTCAGCTGAGAGTCTCCTAGCTGACTCAGTGCCTCATATTTCACCAGAAATTATGCAGCAAAGTCAGTGTTCTTCCTAGCACCCAGAAACAAGAGATTTCACACACTCAAGATGAGTTACAATTTATTACATAGAGTTCTCAGTGGCTGGGAGATTCTAATCAACAGATGAGGAACGCAGAAGTCCTTCTTCCCCAGGACAGGAAAGCACATCTTATTATTATTTCCCTACCTCTAGTTTGTAAGGCCTGGCTCTTTAAAAACTGACACCAGTATATTTTGGTCCAAGGGTGCTCTGGAAAATTCACATGAGTTGCTAAAGTTCTAATAGCAGGCACAGATACCCTTTTTGGCTGCTTGGGTTCTAACCTTAACTCCATCACATCCTAGATGTGCACTGTTGAACAAGTTAACATGCCTCAGTTTTCCTCATCTGTAAAATGGGGATAATAGATGTAACACTGTTGTGAGGATTAGAAGAGTTCCTGGCAAGGAAGAAATGTCATAAAAGGAATGCTGGCTTTTAAGAAGAGCAGCTAGCATTCATTAGGCTTTTGTTCTATTCCATTGTGTATTGTGTCAAACAATTCACATTGCAATTTTAATTTAAATATCTCTTGGAGAGCCATCTCTAGAACATCTGATCTAAAAGAGAACCTCCCGGGGCTTCCCTCATGGCTCAGTGGTTGAGAGTCCGCCTGCCGGTGCAGGGGACGCGGTTCGTGCCCCGGTCCGGGAAGATCCCACATGCCGTGGAGCGGCTGGGCCCGTGAGCCACGGCCGCTGAGCCTGCGCGTCCGGAGCCTGTGCTCCGCAACGGGAGAGGCCACAACAGTGAGAGGCCCGCGTACCGCAAAAAAAAAAATAAATAAATAAAATAAAACAAAGAGAACCTCCCGCAACCTGCTTTTTCTATTGCAGAGAGCCCCTATCATGACTTTCAATTATTTTACTTAAATTTATATTTTTCTCTCTTCTCATCGCTAGACTGAAAGCCCCATAGGGACAGGGACTGCATTCCTCTTGTTCATCTTATATCCTTAGCACAGTGCCAGACATTTTAGGTGCTCAATAAATCGTGTTGATGGAATAAGTGAACGAACGTCAGAATCAGTGTCTGACTCTAGTCCCTGCTCCTAACTCAAAGCCGTGCATCCTCTCCTGTCCTACTTTGGGGTTGGGCAGGTGGGCGGTGGTCACGAGTTAGAGCAGCACATCCAATACAGTAGCTGCTGGCCACACGTAGCTACTTAAATTTAACTTTAAAATAATTAAAGTTAAATAAATTTAAAAACGCAGCTCCTCCGGCGCACTAGCAAATTTCACGTTCTCAGTACCCACAAGTGTCTCGTAGTTAGTAGGCAGTCCAGATATAGAACGATTCCATCATCACAGAAAGTCCTACTGACAGAGCTGATTTAGATCAGTGATTCTCCACTGGGGAGGATTTTGTCCCCCGCGGGGGGTTATTTGGCAACAGCTGGAGACAATTTTGGTTGTCACAACTTGGGAGATGCAACTAGCATCTAGCGTGGGTAGAGGCCAGGGATGCTGCCAACATCCTACAGTGTACAGAATGGACCCCACAGCAGAGCATTATCTGGCCCCAAATATCAATAGCGCTGAGGTTGAGAAACATGGTTTACAGGAAGGCACTTCGGTGACAGTTCTCTGTTTGACCAGAATGCTAAGTTTCCTACGATTTGGATGGGTTAATTTGTAATTAAAAGCCTGGTGAGGGGCTTCCCTCGTGGCGCAGTGGTTAAGAATCCGCGTGCCAATGCCGGGGACGCGGATTCGAGCCCTGGTCCAGGAAGATCCCACATGCTGCAGAGCAACCAAGCCCGTGCGCCACAACTACTGAGCCTGCGCTCTAGAGCCCGTGAGGCACAACTACTGAAGCCCGCGCGCCATGCTCCGCAACAAGAGAAGCCACCGCGATGAGAAGCCAACGTACCACAACGAAGAGTAGCCCCCGCTCGCCGCAACTAGAGAAAGCCCGCACGCAGCAACCAAGACCCAATGCAGCCAAAAATAAATTTAAAAAAAAAAAGCCTGGTGAGGATTTTTCAGTGTATGTGGCATGAAGTCCAGTTTCCTGGCTTAAATTCCTGGAATTCCGCACTACGTTTTTGAATAGGATATTAAAATCCAGAAACCATTGTCCAGCTGTGCTGTCAAGTGGACATACCTGCCTGTGACAAGAGCAAGACCCATCAAACATGAACAACCTCATTCAGACCAAAAGGGGTTTCCAAGGCCAGATTCTTCTAGATCAAGGGTCTGTAAACTACAGTCCCTGGACCAAATCCACCCATGAGCTAAAAATGGTTTTTACATTTTTAGATGGTCAAGAAACAATCAGAAGAATACTACTTGTATGACACATAATTACAGAATTTCCAATTTCGGTGTCCATAAAGTTTTATTGGAACCCAGCTGCCACCGTCATTTACTTAAGTGATGTCGGCGACTGTTTTTATTCCACATACATTGGTGGGCAGTCTCACCACAGAAACTGTAGGAGTCGCAAAGCTAAAAATATTCACTCTCTGCCCCTTTACAGAAAAAGTTTGCTCATTCCCGCTCTGGATACTAAAGATCTTGGTGGATTTTTCTTTATTTTTTTTTTCTTTGTTCTTGCTTTATTTTCTTTCTTTTCTTTTCAGGTCATAATTATCCTGATAAATTGCAGGTGAAGACTCAGACCAAATGACCAAATGGACTTTCTTTGGGAAGCAGAGTGCAGGAGGGGATTAGCAGGAATGCAGGGGCGTTCATGTGAAAGATTCCTCTTAGATGAATTTAGGGAACAAAGACCCCATAGTCAATGATTTCTGTGAGTATAAAAGTAGGAGAGTGGCTGGCTCCTTTTGTCAGTTTTGCAGCACAAATCATACAGTTACTGAATACCCCCATCCGCAGTAGTATTCTTTTAATGCTTAACTCCGTGACCTCACAAAAATAATTGCTGGGAAGCAAATTTACTTAGCTCTCTGCCTTTATTTGCTGACCAAGAGGCTTGGCCCGATAGCCATATTGTTTATGGAAATGCTGGAGGGGGTAGGGTGTGGGGAGGAGAAAGAACACAATTTGGCCAGAGAAGTTGGATGTATTGAAAGGATTGAGGGGATTTTGTCTTTGCTTTATAATTGGAGTCAGGATTTCCCTTCAAGTTACTCACTGCAGACTCAAAATCTCCCTGGGCTTCTCAGCCCAAAAGTCCTGTTAAGCTCTCTCTCACTGGGTTGGCATCTGGCTTTTAAAATCCTTGTCATTTTTATGATTATAATGAATATTACAACTTGTCCAGTGAATGGGCTTTTCCAAATGCTGAGAATGTCTGTAGTCAGAAAGAAAACAAAAAGTTGATTAAAAATGATTAGTATGTTTTGGGGGCGGTTGAGAATTTTTTTTTTTAAGTCCCCAAGAATTTTCACTTTAGGAGGCATTGCCAGTGGCTCTCAATTCAGCTGAGAATTTTACTTTTAGAAATGGAAGATTTCATCTTGAAAGCAAGTCCTAAAAGAAACTTATTTTGTCCCATACTCTCATGTTAGAAAACAGATGACCCCGTTATTACAGTGGCGAGCACATTCAGTGATTTGGAGATTGCCTTGGTGGGCAAAATAACTGGGAGATTTTCCAGCCCTTTTAATTTGTAAAATCAAAACGTGTGTTGGTTGCAACTGATCAAAAAAAAAAATTAGTATACCAAAAGCAAAAGTTAGCAACCATAACTTTAGGAGGCGAGAACCAGTTTGTTAAGCCCCTCTGAAGGCAATACTGAAAGTGGCTTCCTCAGGAAAATACTTAACCACCCAATCGGTCAAACCATCTGATAACTGCTTATCTTCCCTAATGCGATTGGGAGTCCGTTTGATGCCCCTTTGCATTCCAATCACAAAGCTCATCTTAGGTAAGCACCTTGAGGAGGAAAAAAAAGAAAATTCATGAGTCTCTGCTTCTGCATTCATGGAATTTTCTTTTCACAATAGACGGAAGCATGTTAAGCTGGGTGGGGGCAGGGTGGTGGTGCTGAGGTGAAAATCTTGGAAAGGGAGGGGTATGGTGTTCAATTGAGGTGAAGCACTTTATTGTGGCTACATGGTTGAGAAACAAAAGAAGATTATTTCATGATGCATGAAAACTACATGAAATTCACATTTCAATGTCCATTAAGAAAACTGTACTGGAAGGCAGTTTCCAGCCTCTAGAGCTAAAATGCAACGCAAAGCAAAGCAATCCTCTGAGAGAGTCGTGGAAGATGAATTGGCTACTCTATTCTCCATTTTTAGCTACCCAGTCACACAGGAAAACTTAAAGATGTGTATAAGCGAAGATTTCCAGGATTTGTGATAAACATAACTTGCAGTATCTGCCCTCCCTGCACCCACACTCCCTTTTATAATCTGCTAGCCCAGAAGTCTTCTATAAAATGGGAGAGAGGCAGAGTGCCTCCCTCATGAGAGCAAAAAGTTAATAAATGAGAACAGTATGGCACATGGTAGGTACTCAAAAAAATCTTAGCTATTATTCTTTTTTAAAAAGTTAATTTATTTTTGGCTGTGTTGGGTCTTTGTTGCTGCGGAGGCTTTCTCTAGCTGTGGCGAGTGGGGGCTACTCTTCGTTGCGGTGCACAGGCTTCTCATTGCGGTGGCTTTTCTTGTTGTGGAGCACGGGCTCTAGGTGCACGGGCTCCAGGAGTTGTGGCACACGGGCTTAGTTGCTCCACGGCCTGTGGGATCTCCCGGGAGCAGGACTCGAACCCGCATCCCCTGCATTGGCAGGCGGATTCTCAACCATTGTGCCACCAGGGAAGTTCCTTAGCTATTATTCTTATTCTTATTAGGTTATTGCTAACAGCAATTGTTCCTTTACCCCACCATCTCCCCTTGACAGCAGTTAGGCAGTATCCATCAGATTTTTATCAATATGTACTTTGACCCAGCACTTCAATTTATAGAAATTTATCTCACGGATAAACTCCCAGTCAGTGTGTCAAACAATTCATATTGTTTTTTGTTTTGAGTTCCATACTATGTACCTGTATTATTCTTTCAGTTCTGTGTTATTAAGGATATACAGATTTAGCATTATGTCATTTGGTGAACTGACCCCATTTTCATTTTGAAATGTCCCATTTAATCCCTGGTAATACTTCTTGTACTGAAGTCTACTTTGTATGAAATTAGTATAGCCACTCTGCTTTATTTTGCTTAGTGTTTGCATTGTGTATCTCTTTCAATTCTTTACTTCTAATCTCTATATTTTTATATTTAAAATGGGTTTCTTGGAGATGGCATATAGTTGAGTCTTGCCTTTTTTTTTAACATGATGTATTTTTTAAAATATTTATTTATTTATTTTTGGCTGTGTTGGGTCTTCGCTGCTGCGTGCAGACTTTCTCTAGTTGTGGTGAACGGGGGCTACTCTTTGTTGCGGTGCATGAGCTTCTCATTGTGGTGGCTTCTCTTGTTGCGGAGCACATGCTCTAGGTGCGTGGGCTTCAGTAGTTGCAGCATGTGGGCTCAGTAGCTGTGGCTCGTGGGCTCTAGAGCGCAGGCTCAGTAGTTGTGGTGCACGGGCTTAGTTGTTCTGTGGCATGTGGGATCTTCCCAGACCAGGGCTCGAACCTGTGTCCCCTGCAATGGCAGGCAGATTCTTAACCACTGCACCACGAGGCAAGCCCGAGTCTTGCCTTTTTATGTAGGCTGACACTCTCTGACTTTTTAATTGGAATATTTAGGTCATTTACACTTATAGTAATTTTTGATATGATTGGAGTTAAGTCTACAATCTTGCTCTTTGTTTTCTATTGTCTCATCTTCTCTGTATTTCTTTTTTCCTGCCTTCTTTTGGGTTAATTGAGTTATTTTTTAGGATTCCATTTTATCTTCACTGTTGGATTATTAGCTATATCTTTTTATTTTTCAGTGGTTGCTCTAGGGTTTATCATATGTATTTTAATGCATTGCAGTCCACCATCAAATACAATACTTGTAGTAAGATATTTCCATTTCCCCCACATGTCTTTTGTGCTTTATTTGTCATAAATTTTATTACTACTTTGGTTATAAATGTTAAAATACTTTGACATTTTTGCTTTAAACAGTCAATTTTACTTTAAACAGTAAAAACAGTATCCCCCATTATTAACATCTTACATTAACATGGTACATTTATTATAATTAATGAATTAATATTGATACTTAATTATGAACTAAAGTGCATGCTTTATTGAGATTTCTTTAGTTTTTATTTGATGTCTTTCTTCTGTGGGAGGACCCCTATTCAGGATATCATATGATATTTAGTGTCATGTCTTCTTAGGCTCCTCTTGGCTGTCACAGTTTTTCAGACTGTTCGTGTTTTTTCATTTTGACAGTTTTGAGGAGTACTGCGCAGGTATCTTGTAGCATGTCCTCAACTGGGATTTGTCTGATGTCATATGTTTGTGGGAGGAAGACCATGGCAGTAAAGCCATTCTCATCACATCAAGGGTACGAACTATCAACACAGTTTATGTTAACTTTGAGTGCCTATCAGAGGTAGTATTTGTTAGGTTTCTCCCTTGTAAAATTTCTTTTTTTTCCCCTTTATCCATGCTGTACTTCAATGATTTTTTTTTTCAATGATCTTTTAAAGACATTAAAAATAGAGGGGAAGGGCTTCCCTGGTGGTTCAGTGGTTGAGAGTCCGCCTGCCGATGCAGGGGACTCGGGTTCGTGCCCCGGTCCGGGAGGATCCCCATGCCGCGGAGCGGCTGGGCCCGTGAGCCATGGCCGCTGAGCCTGAGCGTCCGGAGCCTGTGCTCTGCAACGGGAGAGGCCACAACGGTGAGAGGCCCGCGTACTGCAAAAAAAAAAAAAAAAAAAAATAGAGGGGAAAAAAGTATTTTATATTTATCCATATATTTATCACTTTTGGCATTTTTTTATTCCTTTGTGTAATCCAATTTTCTATCAGGTATCATTTTCCTTCCATTTGAGAAATTTTCTTTATCATTTCTTGCAGTGCATTCTGCTGGTGACAAATTCTCTCATTTTTGTTTGTTTGAAATGATCTTTATTTTGCATTCATTTTTGAAAGATATCTTTACTGAATTCTAGGTTGACAGTTTCAGCACTTCCATTGTGTCTGACTTGCATACTGTCTGACAAGAAATGTAACTCTTTCTTCCTGTATATTCAATGACTTTTTTTTTCCTGCTTTCTCTTAAGATTTTCTCTTAGTCACTGGTTTTCAGGAATTTGTTTTTTGGTTTTGTTTTTGTTTCCAACAAAAGATTCTCACATATTTATTTCTGAGCCAAACTACTAGTGCAGATAAACTAAAACAGAGAAAAATCATTTTCCCAATAAAATACATCCAGTTGTCCAGATAGTAGTGGTTATCAGGGTGAGATGGTAAGATGCAAATGACCTTGATTCAGCATAAATATGTGTACCATCTCATGTGCGATCCCTTATAGACCCAGCTTGGCTCTTCTCCAATGTCTCCTCTTGGAGTTGTACCTGATTTTATTACCAGTTTTCAACCAAATACACTGAGGAATTGGATAATTCTGCTTTTTCTTGACCAGGAATTACTTGAGCCTGAAAGTCTTGTGAGAAGACATGGTGAGGAACAGAGTCAACTGCACACACCAGAATGGCGGAGGAAAACTTCAGGAATTTGATGCTGATAATATATCTTCTTGTGGTTTTATTTTTATCCTGCTTTGTGTTCATTTAGTTTCTTGGTTCTGTGAATTGATAGTTCTCACCAAATTCTGAAAAAATTTAGCCTTTAGTTCATCCAATATTTTTTCTGCATGCCTCCTTCCCTCCTCTTATTCTGAGACCTCAATTACACATATGTTAGACTACTTGATATTGTCCCATAGGTCACTGTGACTCTGTTCATGTTTTTCAATCTTTTGTCTTTTCTGTCTCTCAATTTTGATGGTTTTTATTGCTATGTCTTCATTCATTGAGCTTTTCTTCTGCAGTATCTAAAAAACTGTTAATATCATACAGTAATTTTTCCACTAGCAGTTCCTTTTCTTTTTTAAAAATAAATTTATTTACATATTTATTTATTTATGGCTGAGTTGGGTCTTTGTTGCTGCACGTGGGCTTTCTCTAGTTGCTGCGAGCGGGGGCTACTCTTCACTGCGGTGCATGGGCTTCTCATTGTGGTGGCTCCTCTTGTTGCAGAGCACAAGAGAAGCAGGGCTCTAGGAGTGTGGGCTTCAGTAGTTGTGGCTTGAGGGCTCCAGAGCACAGGCTCGGTAGTTGTGGTGCACGGGCTTAATTGTTCCGCAGCATGTGGGATCTTCCCGGATCAGGGCTCGAACCCGTGTTCCCAGCATTGGCAGGCGGATTCTTAACCACTGCACCACCAGGGAAGCCCAAGATTTTTTTTTGTTTTTTGCGGTACGCGGGCCTCTCACCGTTGTGGCCTCTCCCGTTGCGGAGCACAGGCTACGGACGTGCAGGCTCAGCGGCCATGGCTCACGGGCCCAGCCGCTCCGCGGCATGTGGGATCTTCCCGGACTGGGGCACGAACCCGTGTCCCCTGCATCGGCAGGCGGACTCTCAACCACTGCGCCACCAGGGAAGCCCCCCAAGATATTTTAAGATGGAGAGAAGTTGAGATGGTTTATGAATGGCAGGTCTACTGGTGATGAAAGGAAAGGGGAATCTTTCTGCTCTGAAGGCACCAATACTGGAGGTGAACAGATTTACAAAATGATAATGAGCACCATAAATGGCAACATGTGGACACAAGTGTAGGTTCTACTTTAATTCTTTAAAAAATTTTTAAATTTAATTTTTCTTGTTTTATATTTAAGTGTATTTAATATTTACAATATTAAATTTTTTCTTTTTTTTAATTGAAGTATAGTTGATTTACCATGTTGTGTTAATTTCAGGTGTACAGCAAAATGATTCAGTACTATATATATATTCTTTTTCAGATTCTTTTCCGTTATAGGTTATTACAAGATATTGAATAGTGTTCCCTGTGTTATACAGTAAGTCCTTGTTGTTTATCTATTTTATATATAGTAGTGTGTATCTGTTAATCCCAAACTCCTAATTTATCTTTCCCCACTCCTTACCCCTTTGATAATTGTAAGTTTGTTTTCTATGTCTATGAGTCTGTTTCTGTTTTGTAAATAAGTTCATTTGTATCATTTTTTGTAAGATTCCACATATAAGTGATATCGTGATATTTTTCTTCCCTGACTTACTTCACTTAGTATGAGAATCTCTAAGTCCATCCATGTTGCTGCAAATGGCATTATTTCATTCTTTTTTATGGCTGAGTAGTACTCCATTGTGTATGTATGTATGTATATATACATACCACATCTTCTTTATCCATTTATGTGCACTTAGGTTGCTTCCATGTCTTGGCTATCGTAAATAGTGCTGTTATGAACATTGGGGTGCACGTATTTTTTCAAACTAGAGTTTTTGTCTTTTCTGCATAGATACCCAGGAGTAGGATTGCTGGATCATATGGTAACTCTATTTCTAGTTTTTGAAGGAACTTCCATACTGGAACTCCATAGTGGCTGCACCAATTTACATTCCCACCAACAGTGTAGGAGGGTTCCCTTTTATCCACACCCTCTCCAGAATTTATTATTTGTAGAATTTTTGATGAAGGCTATTCTGACCATTGTGAGGTGATACCTCATTGTAGTTTTGATTTGTATTTCTGTAATCATTAGTGATGTGGAGCATCTCTTTTTTTTTTTAAATAATCATTTATTTATATTAGAAATAATTTCTACAGCGCGGGCCTCTCACTGTTGTGGCCTCTCCCGCTGCGGAGCACAGGCTCCAGACGCGCAGGCTCAGCGGCCATGGCTCACGGGCCCAGCTGCTCCGCGGCATGTGGGATCCTCCCGGACCGGGGCACGAACCCATGTCCCCTGAATCGGCAGGCGGACTCTCAACCACTGTGCCACCAGGGAAGCCCTTGAGCATCTTTTTATGTGCCTGTTGGCCACCTGTATGCCTTCTTTGGAGAACTGTTCTGCACTCTTGACCGTGCCTCCAGGCAGAAATCCAGCAATCAAAGTTTCACTAATTTGTTTCCTTTTTCTCAGACAACCTGTCATGATCTTCCTATTGCCCAACGTCTGAAAAGGTAGGCTTCACATATTTAGTGTGGTTTTGTTTTTTAATTATTTAAGGACTTAGGATAAATCTAGTTTCTGTTATTCCATCATGGCCGGAAGTGGAAATCTGTGTATGTACAATCTATTTGAATATTCTAAAATAGTGAGTGGCTTGAGAAACATTGTGTTATAATACTGCATTCATTAAAAACATTTTATGATCGAATGACTATTTACTTTCTCTATACATCTGGCTTTTCTGGTGCTATGTTTATTTCTTTCAGGCAGTCACTAAAGGGATATTGTCTAGCCAGTACATTTTCGGGAGTCATGGACCATTTTGCCTGGAAATGTGTTTGGGAGTTTCAACCTACTTATTTCATGGATGGGAAAATTGATAGCCAAAGTGGGGCCCTTTCTTTATCTGGCTTCTGGCCCATTAAACATTCAGTGCTTCCTGCCACAGAGGAATGACAGGCTATGTCAGACTTATTAAGAGAAGGTATGATGTTTATTTACAAGTTAAGGCATTTTTTGAGGGGAATTTTATGACTGTGTGTTTTTTACCTTCCGCACTGGCTTTAAAACCAAATTTCCATTTAAGACGCAACTTCACAAATTGTACCGCTATAATTTGTGGATAGTAAAGTTACCCAAAGCCACAGACCATTTTTCTTTCTTCTCCTCTATATTGATATATAATCAGACAGATTAACCAACAGGGATATCTATTCTCAGTCTCAGCTCCTGGAGAACAAAGGTTTTATTTTAAAAACTGAACATTTAAATGGAGTTTTATAACTTTCGACTGAGCATTTCCACTTCTGGGATTTCATTCTGCAGAGTCAGGGTACAAGTGAGGCACATTTTATGTATGAGGATGTATTTTGCAGCATTGTTTGCAACTGTGAAAAACTGGAAACAAACTCAGTGTCTATCAGTATAAATGATTAAGTATATTGATGTATATTCATACAAAGAAAAATGATGAGGTTAAAAAAAAAAGAGTGAAATAGAAAGTCTATAGATGGACATGGAAAGTTATGTAGAGCAGTGCTATCTAATAGAACTTTCTGTGATGATAGAAATGTTCTATGTCTGCCCAACATGGTAGCCACTTGCTACTTGTAGCACTTGAAATGTGGCAACTGTAACTGAAGAACTAAAGGTTTAATTTTATTTAATTTTTTATATATTTAAATTTGAATTCCCACATGAGGCTTATAGTACTGTACTGAACAGCACACATCTAGAATGTATTGTTTAGAGAAAAAAGCTAGTCGAAAGATAGTATGAAGAGTATAATTCCCTTAAAAGATAATAATATATGCTAATTTATACATTAAAAAAAATGAATGGAAAATACACCAAACTAGTAATAGTGGCTTTCTCTGGGACATGGTGTAGACTTTCACTTTTATACCATATATTTCACATAATATTTGAATTTTCAAATAATGAACAGAATTTTTTTGAATTTAAAAAATAAATACGGGCTTCCCTGGTGGCGCAGTGGTTGAGAGTCTGCCTGCTGATGCGGGGGACACGGGTTCGTGCCCCGGTCCGGGAAGATCCCACATGCTGCGGAGCGGCTGGGCCTGTGAGCCATGGCCGCTGGGCCTGTGCGTCCGGAGCCTGTGCTCCGCAATGGGAGAGGCCACAACAGTGAGAGGCCCGCGTACCGCAAAAAATAAAAATAAATAAATAAATAAATAAATAAATAAATACATCCCACAAAATAAAATCAAATTCTGAAATTTCAAGTCACATCAAGCTGAATGAACAGGTAACATGGTTGGAGGACAAATCTGAGAGAATCTTCTCGAGGAATTATCAGAATCTCAAGCACCCCGAGGAAGAGGATGGGGCTGCCAGGTTTGAAGCCACTCAGGTGGGGCACAGGCTAGCCTGGGGGCTCTTGGTAGATGCGTTTAGAAAATAATTTTTTCAGCTAATGACAAGGGAGAGCTGAATTCTAATTCTCTGCTGTTCTGGTGGGTTGAAAGGCCTAGGTCAGTGTGTCTTCTTACTGTTGTACCTCTCGTGCTTATCACAATGACTAGCACAGAATCACTGCTCAATAGACACAAATGAAAGCATGAGAGAATGATTCAAACCCTTCAATTACCAGGAATTCAGCATCCAAATTTAAACATGGTCTTTGTTGACACCAATGTGCAACCAGGTTGTTTGTTTGTTTTGTTTTTGTTTTTTAGAAAGAACACTCTAAATATAAAGGAAGGAGGCCAATACTTACTTTCCCTTATAATTGCCGGCCCCTCTCCCTCCCAACGTCTAACATCTGATATATGTGAATCGGCATAGTAAGGATGGGCATTGAGGGGAGGGACAGAGATCTGATTTTGCCTTCAGGATGATGCAATTAAATAGACTGACTCTATCTGGGACAGAGGTGGAGGTGAGGATAACATGATTCTAAAGGCACCTGATTTGGGAAATTTTCCTTAACTTTAGAAGTAAATTGTGGGGCTTCCCTGGTGGCGCAGTGGTTAAGAATCTGCCTGCCGATGCAGGGGACACGGCTTCGAGCCCTGGTCTGGGAAGATCCCACATGCCGCGGAGCAACTAAGCCCGTGAGCCACAACTACTGATCCTGTGCTCTAGAGCCCGTGAGTCACAACTAATGAGCCCGTGTGCCGCAACTACTGAGGCCCGCGTGCCACAACTACTGAAGCCCATGCGCCTAGAGCCCGAGCTCTGCAACAAGAGAAGCCACCGCAATAAGAAGCCCGTCCACCGCAACGAAGAGTAGCCCCCGCTCGCCGCAACTACAGAAAGCCCCCGCACGGCAAAGAGGACCAAACGCAGCCAAAAAAAAAAAGAAAAATGATCGACTCCAATTATAATCTCCACACAGTAAACAGAGGTTGGGTGTACACAGTGTGTTGGCATAACCACATAACAGGAGTCCAATCGTTCTACAGCTATTTACTGAGTCCCCTCCCTGGGCCAGACCCTTCTTTTTTTTTCTCTCTCTAGGTCTCAGTGTCCCCATCATAAAATGGACACAACTCTTTTTGAGGCAATGCACATCAGCATTCAGTACTGTACCTGGCACCCAGCTTACACTCAAACAATAGCTGTATCATTATTCCACCAGGCCTGGTGTCTCTCAATTAAGTAGCCAATGAATTTTAAGTACACTGCATTATGTGTACTGAACACCAAGACACTAAGACGTAGCCCTTTCCCTTTGGGAACAAGCGGCCCATTTGAGAAGGCAAGAGTCTGTCACGAGAACAACAGATCAGGAATAATTCCAGGATCTGGATGCCAAGGCACCTCCATTAGCTGTTCCCCATCCTCCTGGACAGCTGACTTGCTATAGCCAAAGCCCCCCGGGAAAGCAACCCTGCTGGGCGCTCTCAGCTACTGAGTACTCGCCACTACAGGGCATTATTTTCTTAAGCCCCTCTTGGTCTCCTCCTCTGTCAGCAGACATTTTTTCCCCTTTGGATTCCCAGCAAACAGTCTGATTTTTTTCCCAAATGAAACAGGCATTACCATGTGGTGAATGATTCACTCAAAAATATATATATTGAGCACCTACTAGTCATCAGGCATGGTTATAAGCAAAAGGATAGGGGAGCGATCCAGGCAGACAAGGAGCTGACATCTGAACAGAAAAGGACAACAAACACACAGAGAAATAGACACATAATATGTCAGGAGTGATAACAACTCTGAGGAAAAATAAAGCAAGGTAAGGGGGAATGTGAGGCTTTTAAAATATATCTGCAAGTCCCTTGACCCTCCTCCCTTCGGAGGATGAAGTCTAATTCCTTCCCCTTTGTCCAAGATGCCATCATTTCTTACGTGGATGTTGGGATTTAACAGCCCTCTGTAATGTGCAGTCAGGATAAACCAGTGCTTGAGACCAGTGGTTCTCGAATTTCAGTGTTTCTCAGCAAGTGCAAAAATCACTTGGAGAGGGACTTCCCTGGTGGCGCAGTGGTTAAGAATCGCCTGCCAATGCAGCTGACATGGTTCGAGCCCTGGTCTGGGCAGATCCCACATGCTGCAGAGCAACTAAGCCCATGCGCCACAACTACTGAGCCTGTGCTCTAGAGCCCGTGAGCCACAACTACTGAGCCCACGAGCCACAACTACTGAGCCCGCGTGCTACAACTACTGAAGCCCGTGCGCCTAGAGCCCGTTCTCTGCAACAAGAGAAGCCACCACAATGAGAAGCCTGCACACCACAATGAAGAGTAGCCCCTGCTCGCCATAACTAGAGAAAGCCCACATGCAGCAACAAAGACCCAACGCAGCCAAAAAAAAAAAAAAAAAATCACTTGGAGAGTTTGTGCAGAGGCTGATTGTCGGGAAGCACCCCCAGAGTTTCTGATTCAGTAAGTCTTAGTTGGGGCCCAAGACTTGCATTCATAACAAGTTTACAGATGCTGCTGACGCTGCTGGATTGAGACCACATTTGGAGAACCATGGCTTTAGGTGGTCATTAGAATAGCTCCAATAAACACCAGTTGTGTGTTGAGCATGCATAATGAATTACTATGTGGGGCACATACTTCCCGCTAAGAACTGACCCTGCATTGACCCAGTCCATTTCCAGAAAGGCTTCCCTTGGCCCAGATCAGGACAGGCACTGTGTGAATTCAAATGGGAGTCATCTTGTCATCGGGTTGGCTGGGGGACAGAAAGGCAGCTGGAGGGATGGGCAGGATTCAGACCAGGGAAAGCGAGGGGAAGGGGTGAAACGTGGCTCCTCCAGGACACCTGTGGTCCAAGTTCCAAAGGTGGCAAAGGAGTGAAGGAGAGGCCTGTGTGAGCAGAGTTCACAGTGCAACAAGGCGGGAAGGGGAAGGCTCTGGGGTTCCCAGCTAATTAACAACTACCCTACTGTGAAGGACCCTGTCTGCTAGGAAATGAGAACACCTGTGACCAAAATAGAAAAGCTCAAAACCAGATAGTTCTCTTTGCCCTTGACCAATACTTCCCAGCCTCAACGGGGTCAGGACGTAAGTCCACTTACGTATGAGATGTATACCACCCCCAGTGGAGCACCCAAGCTGGAAATTGTTTAATACTTCGTTTGTTTATAAATTAGGGTAGATTCAAAGTCACCTCTGTCATAATACCACCCACGTTCACTTGTGTTAACATTTTTTTTTTTTTTTTTTTGCAGAGGCCTCTTACCGTTGTGGCCTCTCCCGTTGCAGAGCACAGGCTCCGGACGCGCAGGCTCAGCGACCATGGCTCACGGGCTTAGCCGCTCCGCGGCATGTGGGATCTTCCCAGACTGGGGCACGAACCCGTGTCCCCTGCATCAGCAGGTGGACTCTCAACCACTGCGCCACCAGGGAAGCCCGTGTTAACATTTTTTGAATTGACTTTTTCTGGGTGTCCAGTTTGATGTGTTTTAACACATGTATCAATTTTTGTAACCACCACTACAACCAGGATACAGAACAGTTCCATCACCCCAAAGAACTACTTTGTGCTACTCTTTACATCCTCCTCCCAGCCCTAAGTAAAGCCTTGGAGCTGGGTCTACAAGTGGGGATAAGTGAACTCAGGTGTGAGGATTGAAGACTTGTGGGCTGAGAGACCCAACGGGTCAAGATAGAGACATTATTTCAACCTCAACCTAAGACTGAATTAGAAGAGCAAAAACATTTCATGTGGTTGCTACCTCCACCCAACTGCCTGGAATGCTGGGTTGAGAAGGACTCTGAGTTGTATTGGGGATCAGTTGAAGAGTGCAGTGATTGATTAGTGATGTCTCTCATGGACACAGACTAGTGGAGAGGGGAGACGTGTACTGGGAAATATTATTCATGTAAGGGTGGCTTGCCTATCACAAGAGCATGGGGAAGGACTGAGGGAATGGAACAGAAAATCCCAAAGCCAAAATCAGGCACCCATGTGGATTGTGTATTAGATCCAAGATGCTTCATCTTTGAAATATTTATACCGTTTATCTTTGTTTAATTGTGCTCAGAAACCATGACTTCCTTATAAATGCATAAAATTTTGAGGGGATACAGAAACTTAAAGTAGAAGAAAAAAAATAGATAAGTTATGTTTCTCTGGGTATTTCTATCAGTGCTTAGAAACCCCGGATTGATTACAATTTGAAGCTATCCCAAAGGGCTTCAAACACAACAATACTTAAAGGAAGTGAGTTAATCATCAAAGAGAAAACTAGGAAACAACTCCATGACCCAACAGTGGGAGATCATGGGCTGTCCAGAAAAGAGAAGTCTGCAAAGGGGCAGCAGGGGGGCATTTTGCGGGCTGACCGAACATTCCTGTATCCTGGTTGTGGTGATGGTCGCACATCTCTCAAAGAGCATTAAAACTCATAGAAAGTGTACGCATATACAAAGTCAATAATAAAAAAAATCTAAACTCTATTTAACCTTTAAATATGACGCTACAGAACTTTGCCAAAATGTGGTGCACACCTCTGGCTGTGCACAAGATGATTTAGAACCATACATAGATGAACATTTGAATTTTATCAGTTATGTATTTATATTAATTCATATTAGCAGAACGTATAACTAGTTTATCAAGCCTCTAATTTCAAGAACACAATGGCATAAGGTTAGGCTAAGAAAAAAATGTGAGTTGTTTAAAGGAAAATATTAAGTAAATAATTGAAGAGGTGCAATGCATATATGACAAAATTTGAGTTTGGGGTATGTGAATAAAGTTGGAGAAATATTGGTCAAAGGCCCTACCCTTAAGGAGTTTACAGACTAGCAGATGCAGAAAAACGCTTAGGTTAGAGATATGGAAAGAATGTCATACAGTAATAAAAAAATTGAAAAATGGGTTATATTCTGAACATATATTCAGCATGATGTCATTTTTGTAAGAGAAGTACAGAGTCATGCACAGAAAATGAGTTAAAGATATACAGTGCTGGGCTTCCCTGGTGGCGCAGTGGTTGAGAGTCTGCCTGCCGATGCAGGGGACGTGGGTTCGTGCCCCGGTCCGGGAAGATCGCACATGCCGCGAAGCGGCTGGGCCCGTGAGCCATGGCTGCTGAGCCTGCGCGTCCGGAGCCTGTGCTCCGCAACGGGAGAGGCCACAGCAGTGAGAGGCCCGCGTTCCGGGGGGGGAAAAAAAAAAAAGATACACAGTGCTGATATCGGTTATCTTTGAATGATAAGAGGATGGGTGATTTTTATTAAGGTTACTTGCCTTCTTCAACATTTTGTAGAATAAATACATATTAATTTGCAATAAAATTTTATTTAAAAGGCTTTTTTTAAGGTAATCATTTGACCTAAGAGACAAATATTTGCTTTATCCCACAGTATATACGTAACGGTCTAAGAAGAGCAGTATCAACTTGACCACCAATAATACGATTAAGAAAAATCGTTTTTAAGATTTGTTTTTGTAGGGGTTTTTTGTCCTCAGGGCATACACACCCCGCCAAGGATATATAGTCAAATTATGAGATCTGAACTACTCCATTTCAGAAGGAGTTTGGGACTTAAGTCCCTTGAAATGTTTCCTCTCTGTGTAGTTATGCTACCAAGTAAATATATGGTTAGGTTCCTTTTTTTTTTTTTTTTTAAATAATTTGTTTTCAAATTTTAGGGATTGCTTTTTTAAAAAACTGAATTTAAGTTTCATTTATGTAAGATACGTAGATGGGACCAACGTGAAATTACCAAAGTAGTTTTCAGAGAAGGTTCTGTCCTGTCTCTTCTCATTTTCCTCCCTTCCCTGTTGGTAACCAGTTTTTTAAAAAAGTTTTTATTTCATCTTTCCACTATTTGTTTTTTAATATAGGCAAACATGTATTTGTACCTCCTCCCTTTCTTAGATGGTTAATAATATACTATATACAGCTGACCCTTGAACAAGGTAGGGGTTAATCCGCGTATAAATCATAGTCGGCCCTCCTTAATCCCCGGTGCCCGCGGATTCAACCAACCATGAACTCCGCAGCACTGTAGTATTTATTAGTGAACAAAATTTGCGTATAAATGGGCCCATGCAGTTCAAACCTGTATTGTTCAAGGGTCAACAGTATACTTTTCTAGATTGTTTCATATAGCAACATGCCTTAGCAATCCCTCCACAGTGGGATTTGGTCGTTTTCACGGTGGTGTAGAACTCCTCATTCTGTGGGGGTGCCATGGCTTATGGGTCCTGCCCACTATTGATGACTGCATCCCTTTTTAAGACAAAAGAAAACCTTCCTGAAGCCCCTGGCAGGTTTGCTCTCATGTCTGATGGACCAGAATGACCTCAAGCCTGTAACCCATCACCTGGCAGGACACACAGACCAGCCAGGAACTGTACCCTGGCTCTGCGGAGAGGCGGCCTCCATGGGAATGGGGCCACCGGGGAAGAAGTGATCTTTGCAGTGGAGGCACAGGCCTCAGTTTCCTCGTGTGCGTAAGGAAGGATTTGAAAGAGACCAAGTATTTCCAAATTTCAGCCCTGTAAGCACTTCGCTTATCTGTGAATCACTTGTACAACCACTTACATAATATTTTCCTTTAAGCCACCTTGATATTGACTCACTTTTTCACATGTAGCTTCATCCTGGGAAATGATGTCTGTAAAATGGACTTATTGGCTTGTTATATATTTTTCGAAAAGCCGTTAAAAAATATAATTATTTAAATAAAATCTTTCATTGTTATACCACCTAAAATTATCTCATGTGTACCACCAGTGGGATGCATATCACCATTTAGGAAATAAATAAAGAGACTCTAGTGTTCCTTTCAGAAGACTGTGCTCTCCCGTGATTTTTTTTTTATTATTAATAGGAAAAACAGAAAGAAGATAAAACCCCACAAAACAAAACGCAATGATGTGGGGAGGTCAATGTGATGAAAACAAAATAAGAGTTAAAACAAAGAAAACACTAAAAATGCAAAGTGGTATCCTGGATTAGATCCCCAAACAGAAACAGGACATCAGTCAGTGGAAAAACTGATGAAATCATAACAAAATCTGGAATTTAGTTAATAGTATTTTACTAACGTTAATTTCTCAATTTTGTCAAGTGTACCATGAAACGTAAGATGTTAAAATTAGGGGGCATTGGATAAAGAGAGCATGTGGGCACTCAATATCATCTTTACAATGTCTCTGTAAAATTAAAATGATTCCAAAATGAGACATTTATTTGAAAAGGATAAGTCCAAAAGTTGGAGCGATCTTATCTTTCTCCTTTCAAGTTTGTGTTGCTGTCATTAACAATCGCCACTGAAGTGACTACATTTAGAATTTCCATAAATAGCAGTACAGCACTGGGATCAGGCAACTATTGAAATGGTAAATTTAGATAGTCCCAAAACAGAAGATAGAGATCCTCAAACTCAGAAGAGGTGATTTTTGATTTCCACCACCCCCATTCCCCCCATCCCTCCACCACTACCACCACTTAGCGTTCTAAAAAAGCTGTACAGTGAGAAGTGTTCCTTCGGGTACCCTTAGCTTCCAGGCCTGCATTGCAAACCCTCAAACCCCAGGACGCTCACATGAACCCATCCATGCATATGGATCAGGGGCCAAATAGTCTACTTGTGTTTCCAGAAATATGAGGGGGAGTACTTCCCAAGGAGAGGTTGTTGTCTCTTTGAAATTTGACCCTTTAAAAGTTAGGCTGCTGGACATTAATAAGGAAGAATGGAAAGTGCAGATCAATAAGACTTGCTGAAAATAAAACACACATTAGCATAGCGTATCCCCCATAACCAAGATTAATGCCTTTTTAAACCAAACCAGAGCACAAAGGTATATCTTTTAGGCTAATTGCCACTAGCAGATTGCAGAGAGAAAGGAAGACAGGCTTGGGGGCAGGGGGCAGTGGACAAAACCCAAATGCAGAACTCCAAAGAGCTGAAGTGAAATGAAATAACCCCTCAAGTTATGCAGAGAATTTAACCCGCACTAGGCTTGGGCTTATTATATTAGGCATGCATTTGAAATTTAAATATGTTCTGGGGACAAAGCATTTTTACAGCATGGCTGGGAGTTTGCCCAATAGGAACCCTGCAAGTTTATTAACAGGAGGACCTGATCAAACATAAAATAGCAGGCAAAGGGCTCCCTTTACTTGTACAGCCACGCCGAAAGGCCTTCTGTGGAATTCCAATCCTTCACCCGACACACCCCATGTCTAGGACTGTATTTACTCAGCCACCCTCCCCTCCTTTTAAATTTTATTTGCAATTAGCAATTCCTCATTGCAAAGCCACTTTGGGAGATTTTAATATCCTTGTATATGGTGCTCTTTTTAAGAACTGTAATACCGATAGTTCTGATGGTATAATATTTTGGTATTAAAAAAATATGAAATCAGAAGAATTGGTGGCTTGAAGTATTCCCAGATGCATACATATTTCGAATCAAATGTGCACTTGTTTAAAAAACTTCCTAATGATGCCCCTTACATGTTTATAAACCTTTCCGTGTATTGCACAGTGGTTAAGCAGGTGGAATCAGGAACATGATTGTCTGGACCCAAACCCAGGGCTTCTCCACCTTGGCCTTGACCAAGTTCCTTAACCTCTCTGTAGCTCAGTTCTTCATTTCTCACACGGGGCTCATAGCAGTGCCTACCTCAGTGGTTGTCTTAAGGATACACATGTGTGGACTTCCCTGGTGGCGCAGTGGTTAAGAATCCGCCTGCCAATGCAGGGGACACGGGTTCGAGCCCTGGTCCGGGAAGATCCCACATGCCGCGGAGCAACTAAGCCCGTGTGCCACAACTACTGAGCCCGCGTGCCACAACTACTGAACCCACACACCTAGAGCTCGTACTCCACAACAAGAGAAGCCACTGCAATGAGAAGCCCGCGCACCTCAAGGAAGAGTAGTCCCTGCTCGCCACAACTAGAGAAAGCCGCGCACAGCAATGAAGAACCAAAAGTAGCCAAAAATAAATAAGTAAATAAATATATAACAAAAAAGGATATACGTGTGCATATATATATTTGCATATACATGCTGAATACATATGCACTGCATATGCAACAGTTTATGCAGACCTTGGAGATATTGCAGGCTCGGTTCTGCCATGAAGTGAATACCGCAGTAAAGCAAGTCACACAAATTTTTTGTTTTCCCAGGGTGTATAAAAGTTACGTTTACACTATACTGTAGTCTATTAAGTGTGCAATTGCATTATGTCTAAAAAAACAAAGTACATGCCTTGATTTAAAAATAATGCTGTTGGAAAAATGGCGTCGATAGATTGGCTCAATGCAGGGTTGCCACAAACCTTCAATTTATAAAAAATGCTGTATCTGCGGAGAGCAATAAAGCTAAGCACGATACAACTCAGTCTGCTTGTATTTATAGCACGTTGAGGAAAATTCTCCATAAATGGGAGCAGTAGTTGATTAGCTTTTTCTTGTGTTGTGACTAGTGAGGCTCAGCTATGTCCCTGTTTCCCCCAGAGCTGCCTCTGGCCATGGAACAGAATGGGATGGGGGCTGAGAGGAGGGAGACTAAGGAAAACAGGAAGAGTGTGGTGGAGAGAGAAGAAAAGGAGGGCAGAGGGTCCAGTCTCAACTCCTGGGGCCTGGAAACCCCTTGCCCCAGGGGTGGTCTCTTAGCTCTGCCTCTTTCCCTCCAGGGTTGATCCATTCTCTGAACATCTGACTCCCTTTTCCTAAGATAAGTTTTTTCAACCCTGACCTTCCCCACTGATCCTACCTGGGAAGACTCAGGCCAGCTGCTCAGATGAAGCTTGATCCCTGGCTACGGTCCTATCATGGACGGAACAGCATCTAAGGACAAAGCATACAAGGCAAAGTTAATGATATTTCACTTTAAAGAAAAGAAAATATGGCTGTTAATTAAGCCAGATAATATTGTAGGAGAGGCAAAACTTTTCCTCTACCTTTTAGGGTCACCGGCTGGGCATGAGAATTAAGTTGACACACGACAGATTAAAAGGAGAAAAGCATATACAGTTGACCCTTGAACAACATGGGTTTGAACTGCGTGGGTCCACTTGTAGGCAAATTTTTTCTGCTAAATACGTACTATGGTGCTACACGATCCACAGTTGGTTGAGTCCAGAGATGCGGAACCACGGAAACAGAGGGCTGACTGCAAAATTACACCTGGATTTTGAACTGCCCAGGGGTCGGCACCCCAACCCCTGCGTTGTTCAAGGGTCAAGTGTACATTTTATTTAATAATTTAATAATTCTTTTACATGGACATGAAGACTCAGAAAGCAGTTAGGCCTAAGTGCTTATATACTCGGTTGAACAGAGTATGAAAAAGTATCTAAAATATATGGGGGGGCTTCGCTGGTGGCGCAGTAGTTAAGAATCCGCCTGCCAATGCAGGGGACACGGGTTCGAGCCCTGGTCTGGGAAGATCCCACCTGCCGTGGAGCAACCAAGCCCGTGCGCCACAACTACTGAGCCTGCGCTCCAGAGCCTCCAAGCCACAACTACTGAGCCCACGTGCCACAACTACTGAGCCCATGAGCCACAACTACTGAAGCCTACGCACCTAGAGCCTCTGCTCCACAACAAGAGAAACCACCGCAATCAGAAGCCTGCGCACCGCAGCGAAGAGTAGCCCCTGCTCGCTGCAACTAGAGAAAGCCCGTGCGCAGCAACAAAGACCCAACGCAACCAAAAATAAATAAATAAATAAAATTCATTTTAAAATTAAAATAAAATAAAATATTTGGGGATGCTTGGGACTTCCCTGGCAGTCCAGTGGTTAAGGCTCTGCGCTTCTACTTCAGGGGGTGTGGGTTCGATCCCTGGTCAGGGAACTGAGATCCTGTGTGCCCTGTGGCGCGGCCAAAAAAAAAAAAAAAAAAAGGAAAATATATGGGGATGCTAAAGGCAGACAAGCGTTATTTCAGCAAAGTTTGTGTAGACTCTTCTTGGGCTCAAAGCCCCCCCATCCCCCCCTGCCCGGTCTCTGGTGACAAGAATGTTCTTCGCCTCCAGCGGCCGTGGTGGCAGTGAGGGGGTGGGCATGTTTCATAGGGGAGGCATTCTTTCATCTTTCACGGGGCATCTTTCATCTCCTGCTTTCAGGAAGAAAAGGGGAGGTTGGAGATCTCTTTTGGTATCTGCTGTTTTCCAAGTGCCTTACCTCAAAATTGTCAATATGCCAAACCGGCATGTTCTGGGGTGGTGTGTCCTGAAGCCCCTCAACGTCAAGACACCAGTGCTGTTTTGCTCAGGCCTGGGAAGCACTGCGTGCTGTCAAAGGGAGAAAAGTGCCTGCCCCAGAACTCCTGCAAGGAGACCTGGGCCTTCGGGAGAGAGGCCCATAATTGCTGGAGGTAGAAGGTGAGGTCCCACCTTGCATTCACCCCACTCCCCCATCTGCCCAGAGTTCAGTGTCAGCCAGAAATGGAGGTTTGGGGTGCGTGTGGGGAGGGCCTTTCAGGCCCGTGTCCCCATGAGGCTGCAACCCTGGCCATAGACTACTAAATCTCTCCAGCATCCAGACAGAAAAAGAAGACTTAGAAAACTCCAGAGAGGGGCTGTAATTAGTTCACGTGACCTCCACGAATAAGAGTGTGTGCCGACTTCCCTGGTAGTCCAGTGGTTAAGACTTTGCGCTTCCACTGCAGGGGGCAAGGGTTTGATCCCTGGTTGGGGAAGTTCCTCATGCTGTGTGGTTCGGCCAAAAGCAAACAAAGAAAAGTGTGCCTCTGACAACAGCAGTCTCATGGATCCTTCATTGGGTGTCAGGAGAGCTAATGGTCTCAGGTTCTCATATGCTAAACACGGGGACTGTCCTTCAGTGTGTTCTGAGAAAACTTAATCAGAGAAATGGTCCCCAGTAAAAGGGAGTTTTATAGTCAAATAGCTTTAGGCATACCTTCCTTAGAAAGATTCATAGGTCCACTGGCATTCTGAAGGCCCTGACAAGTCCTGCAGAAATAAAACCTGTTTGCCATTGTTAACTCAGAACTTCCTATGCTCTTTGACAAATACCTTCTCCAATTTTTTTTTTTTTTTTTTTTTTTTTTTTTGCGGTACGCGGGCCTCTCACTGTTGTGGCCTCTCCTGTTGCGGAGCACAGGCTCCGGACACGCAGGCTCAGTGGCCATGGCTCACGGGCCCAGCTGCTCCGCGGCATGTGGGATCTTCCCGGACCGGGGCACGAACCCGTGTCCCCTGCATCGGCAGGCGGACTCTCAACCACTGCGCCACCAGGGAAGCCCTCCATTTTTAATATGCATGCCAACTAACATTCCATAACACTAGTGTTCTTAGGAACATACTTTGACTCTAACTGTGCTAGATCCTTTCTAAGATTCTTTTTAGCTTTTATACTCCATAATGGATCATTCAGGAATGTGTTTGTTTATAGGTAACAGAAGACTCTGTGGCTTCTGAAGATAAAGATATGTACCATATATATATGGCATGACACCATATATCTGGGAGAGGAAATCTGGGGTCAGTTCTATTGCTCAAGGATGCCTTTAGGGAACAGGTTCCCACATTTCTGTTCTGCCATCTTCATCATATAGCATTTGTCCTCATGGTTACAAGAAGGCTGCAGCTGCTCCAGGTCGGCAGAAGGAGGCAGAGACAAAAGCTTTCTCTTTGTGAGTTTTTTAAAAATTCATAAAGGGATGTCCTTCCTGGGAATCTTGCTTATATCTCAGTGGCCAAAGCAGAGTCACATGCCAATGCCTGGCTGCATGGGAGTCTCAGAATATAAGTTTTTTTTTTTTTTTTTGGTTGTGGGGGGCACACCACGCAGCTTGCAGGATCTTAGTTCCCTGACCAGGGATTGAACCCAGGCCCCCGGAAGTGGAAGCACGGAGTCCTAACCACTGGACCGCCAGGGAATTCCCAAGATAAGTATTTTAGACTCTAGCCTCTGTAACAGAGGAAGGCAAAGAAAAGAAGGCTAGTGAATGGTTTGGGAGGCGCTAATCCATGATGTCTGCATATCTGTTGGCCACAGGCTTGGTGGCTCTAAGAAAGGCCAACAAGATAGAAGTTTGCTTCTCTATCAACAGTTTGAGGATAAGGAGCCTGGGACTGACATGGTGGTTTCCTGGTGACAAGGTCCCAGGCACCTTCTATCCTGTTGCCCTGCCATCTCCAACGTGTGGCTCTCATCTCATGGTCTGAGATGCTGTGCCACGCACGTGATGATCAGCAGGGAGGAAAGCAGGAGGAGAGAACGCACACTTTTCCTCTTCAAGGGGATTTTAAAGAAATTCTGTATCTTATTCTCTCTGCCATCCCACTGCCAGAACTTAAGCATATGGCCACATCTCATTAAAAGGGAGACAGGGAAAAGTAATATTCAGCTGCCATACCTCCAGCTGAAACACGGGAGCTCTAATCTAAAAGAAGGGGGAAAAATAATAATAAAATAAATAAATAAAAATAAAAGAAGGGGAGAATAAATCCTGGGGACAAGCTTTGCCCTGATCTGCCACAGTGATTGTACCCACACGATACTTCTTTTGTGACGTGTATCACTATTTCTCACATTAAAAATAGCACAACATGGTAACCACGTGGGGTGATCGATGTGTTAATTAGCTTGATTGTGATTGTCTCACACTGTACACATATATCAAATCATCATGTTGTACACCTTAAATATATACAATTTTTATTTGTCAACGATACCTCAATAAAGCTGGAAAAACAAAGTAGCACAATGTGATGATCACGCGTTTGTCACTAATATGTCCTTCAAAACGTAGCTCAGGGACTTCCCTGGTGGGGCAGTGGTTAAGACTCTGAGCTCCCAATGCAGGGGGCCTGGGTTTGATCCCTGGTCAGGGAACTAGATCCCACATGCATGCTGCAACTAAGAGTTTGCATGCCACAACTAAGGAGTCCCTGAGCTGCAACTAAGGAGCCCGCTGGTCGCAACTAAGACCCGGTGCAACCAAATAAATAAACCCCAGAACCAAAAAAAAAACCCAGCTCAAATGTCCCTTCTTCCATGAAACCATCTTTTAAGGGTTGAGGATTTCTTCCTTTGTATAGCCATTAGAATCCCAACACCCTTCCTCCACCCCACCTTCCAGTCTGTTTTTCTCTAAAGTTGGCATTCTTTGCCATGAAGCTATACAGCATCTCCCTGGATATTCCGTTGTGGAGCTCAAATTGCCGTACTTATTAGCAAATCCATCTCCCAACCGGATACAGATTCTCTCGAAGACTGAACTGGCCTGATGTGTTCCTGGCTCCTTGCACAACAAGCTTGGTATACAGTAGGGACTTGATGTTTTTCAATAAATAGATAATGCATATGGGAGTATCTCCAGTAAACTTCTACTGAGAAGGTGACATTTGAGTTGGGACTTAAGGAAAAGATGGAACAGACAAGGAGATTTTTCTGCTGTTAAATACTTTTTAAAGATATAAAGTCTCCCACAGCCCTCTCTTGCTTCTGATTTCTAAGATCCATCTCCCCCCACCCCCACTTAGAAGCTTTGAGTTATGCTTCCCCAGTTTCCAAGAGAGTTAAAAGCTCCCTTCTCTGTGACTGCACAGCCCTGGATTCAGGCAGCTATCATAGCCCTTGTCTCTCTGTGTCATGAAAAACGAAGTGGTCATGTCATTGACCTTGCTGAGCCTCAGTTTTCTCACCTGAGAAGTGGGGATAATGGCAATATAAAACGCACTGTGATGGGACTTCCCTGGCAAGTTCAGTGGTTAAGACTCCACGCTTCCAATGCAGGGGACAGGTTTGATCCCTGCTCGGGCAACTAAGATTCCACATGCGACATGGCCAAAAAATAAAATAATAATAATAATAAAAATAATAAAATGCACCGTGATGAGTGCTGTACGGGAGCTGATTCCCCTGTAATGCAACAGTCCGAGGGGTAATTCCCATGCCTTTCCCGTTTCTCCGTTGCCGGTGCCTGAAGCAGTGTCAGTGCTTGTATTGTTTATCGATGTGTAACAAATTATCCAAAGCTTAGTGTCTTAAAACAACCAACATCTATTATCTCATAGTTTCCATGGTCAGGAATTTGGGAGCTGCTTAGTCAGACGGTCCTGGCCTGGAGCCCCTCATGAGATGGCAGTCAAGACGTGGGCCAAGGGTGTTGTCATCTGAAGCCTTGCCTGGGCAGGAGGGTCCCCCTCCCAGATGGTGCATTTACCTGGCTGTAGGCACGAGGCCTCAGTTCCCAGCTGCACAGATCTCTCCTTGGGGCTACTTGAGTGTCCTCACAACATGGCACTAGCTTTCCCCAGAGTGCGAGATCTCAGAGGGCAGGCTGGTAGCAACACTTCCTTTTTTTTTTTAAGTAGAATACTTATTTAATTCACATTTATTGTGGAAACTGACATGACTGACATGACTGATCTGATTCATATCATCTCATTAATTTTTCCATTTTATATATATATATTTTTCTTTTATTGAGATAAATTCACTTACCATAAAATTCACACTATTAAAGTATACAATTCAGTGTTTTTTTTAGTATATTCACCAAGTTGTGCCATCGTCACCACTATCTAATTCCAGACACACTCTTATGACCAAGTCTTGGAACTCACACACCTTCATTTCTGCAGCATCCTGTTTGTCAACAGCTCAGCTCTATTCAGTGTGGGGAGGAAAGAACCACTGGGGACCATCTTGGACACTGGTTTCCACAGCACTTGAGATATATATATATATATATATATATATATATTTTTTTTTTTTATTTTAAATAAATTTAATTTATTTTTGGCTGCGTTGGGTCTTTGTTGCGGAGCACGGGCTCTAGGCGTGCGGAGCACAGGCTCAGTAGTTGTGGCGCACGGACTTCGTTGCTCTGTGGCACGTGGGATCTTCCCGGACCAGGGCTCGAACCCGTGTCCCCTGCACTGGCAGGCAGATTCTCAACCACTACGCCACCAGGGAAGCCCCGCACTTGATATATTTTGAATGAATGAATGATTTTGTTAACTGAAAGGGGATGAACCCTTCCACCGCGTTAAATTCAATGGTCAATTCTCAGACTTCATCTTTTTCTTATCAACATAATTCATCCTCCTTGAGACACGTTCTGGGCTTGCAGACATCACATCTGCCTGGCTTTCCTCGCAGTTCTCAGGTCACTCCTTAGTCTCTCCTCCCTCTTCCTCCCGCCTTCCTCATGGTGCAGAACCCAGAGCTGAGTCCCGGGACCTCCCCTCTTCTCCATTGACACTCATACCATTTGTGGCCTCATTCAGCCTGTGTGGCTTTAAACACCAACATCCACTAGCAATGCACCTGGAATGCTCACAGCGCTCACGTGTGTCCCCAAACTCCAGGTTCAAACAGCCACTGCCTTTTGGATATTTCCAAGCCGGCCCAGAGAGGCTCTCAAAGGCCACATGTCAAACCGAGCTCCTGGTCTCCCTCAAACCTGCTCTTCTTACAGGACTCTCCAGCTTGGCTCATGGCCACTTGATCTTGCCACTTGGTTAAAAAAACAGGGGACCCCTTGATCCTTTCCTTCTCTGATGTCCCCATGCCTTCCACAAATCTGTCTCTACCTTGGAAACGTGTTCAGAATGACCATTCTCTCCCGCTCTAGGTCTGGGGATGGTGATGGCTTCCTGGCTGCTCTCCTGGTGCCTCCTGCCCCACCATGTTCTACACGGGCAGAGGGATCCGTGAACACGTAGATCAGATGACATGGCTTGTCTGCTCGGGCCAGAGAAGCCTGGATCCCACAGTCCCACTGACCATGGCTCTTCCCACTCTCCCCGTTACCACCTCCTCCTTGTAATCCAGAAGGAACCCAGGTGTGATCCCACATCTGGGCCTTTGCACTGGCTGTTCCCTCAGCCTGGAACACTCCCCACCAGATATTTCCATGCCTCCCTCCCTCCCTCTCTTGTTCTGCTCTTCCTTCAAGTCACCTTCTCTGTGACCTTTGCTGACCTTTGGATATAAATTGGCAACTCCTACCCATCAACCCTGGTTCCCCTCTCTACTATTTTTAACCATAGCTCTTACTGCTATCTAACTGACTATATGTTTTGCTTAGATTATTTTGTTTATTGTCTGTCTCCCTTTCCCCACCCCCAGCGTGAGCACCATGAAGTTAGGGACTTTGCTTCGTCACTGCTCTATCTCTTCATTCACTGCTGGAATGGTGGCTAGCACATGGAACGGCTCAGTCCTTTTCTGTTGAATGATTAATGTCTGTCCACTTGAGCGCTATTTCATCTTCCACGTTACTCAAAGGAAGGCACTGTCTGTTTTTGCTACTCCCGTGTCTGAGGCGTAGCGGTAGTTCAATACATCTTGGGTGACTATCTCCATGGCCCCCCAAGGGCCCCTGCTCCCCTCTCTGCAACATGAGGAGTGGCCACTAGAAAGCTCAGTTCCACCCTCGGGGCAGCCTGTCCTTGGGCCCAGCCAGGTGCCTGTAGCCTCCTGGGAAAGCAGGCCTAGTGTGACCAGACCTTCCCATTTGTCAAAAGAATATGATCTGAATTCTTACGTGAGTGCCCCTAAGTTTGAAATGTTAATTTAACATTTGGAAAAAGCAGCTGTTTCCTTCATAACAAACCACCCCAGCACTGAGCGGCTTCATACAACTGCCCCTCATGCAGCTCACGTCCTCTGTCTAGGGCGGCTCAACTGACCTCTCCAAATCAAACAATCCTTCCAGGCGACACAGATTAGAATCTACGGCGCTGGCAAGCACAGAGCTTTTGTACTGAAGGAGGAAAACTCTGCCATACCAGAAAAGTTGGCATGAAATTAAGGTGACAAGGGAAAAAAGAGTCATGAACTGCTGGCCGCATAATTCAGCTTAATCTCCAGGAAGTGATTGTCAAAGCATTAGAAGGTGTCTGTGCAGACAAGGGGAAGCCTGGCCAAAACAGCCTGGCGGTGTTGGAAATAAATTCATATTACAGGTCACATGCCCCAGGGCAGCCAGCTCCGGATGCAACAATGACTATATTATATCATGGAGAATAAATAATTGCTTTAGGTGTCGGGGACATTTAATGATGAATAGAGGGAACAAGAACCCCCAAATTAGGATGAGCCCACAGTTACTGAGCATATGATCAATGGCTACCGGAGTCACAAGTCACTTCCACATTTTTGAGATTCTCTGAATATGTCCTCCATATATACAGAATAATATACGTACATTCTATATACATTGTATGCAGAATATATTATGTATTCTGTGTATACATAATATATTCTGCATACATATTCTGTACACAGAATACATAATATATTCTGCATATATATGATACAGAGTATTGTGTATATATAATTATAGCCATAATGATATATACGGTTATATATAATATATATTCTGTATATATACAGAAAAATTAAAAGTAGGGTATTTTAACTCAACTGGATGATATATTATCAAATCTGTGTGCTATATTAAGTGTATGCAGTTGTAAATTATAACTTTTAACATACCAAAAAAAAAAAAAGGGAGGGGGGAAGAAACCTAAAAAGCAATGTGATGTAACTGTGCTAGTCAGAAGATAATTTAAAAAACATTGACTCATCTGTACTCTGTACTGCGGTCCAGTGATGAGACACCAGTTTAAAGCTGTACAAAGTCTTCCTGAAGGTGGACTATTGAACAGGGCAAGTGGCCTGGGCTCTTCAGAAAATTAATGTCATAAGAAAAGCAAAAGGATGGGGCTGGAGGGAGGGCTGTTCTGGATTTTGAAAGGGACACAGGACATACAACAACCACGTGGAATGCATGGTCTTTGATTGGATCCTGGCTTGAATAAACCAGCTGGGAAGGGTATTTTGGGGGAAAATAAGGATTGTATTTAAAAAAACCTCCCTATGAGGTTGGGATTGAGATATATACACTAATATGTATAAAATAGATAACTAATAAGAACCTGCTGTAAGAAAAAATAAAATTCCAAAAACTCCCCCAAAAACCCTCCCTATGGTTTTAGAGACACAACCTGAGGGGTTTAGGGACAAAACTTCATGATATCTGTAATTTGAAATACTTGAAGAAAAAAGAAATGATTCATGAAGCAAATACAGCCAAACGTCAACAATGGTTATCTAGACAATGGTTGTCTGTGTAGTGATATAAATGAATTTTCTGCATGTTTGAAAATTTTCATAATAAAAATAGAACAAAGGGGGCTTCCCTGGTGGCACAGTGGTTAAGAATCCGCCTGCCAATGCAGGGGACACGGGTTTGAGCCCTGATCTGGGAAAATCCCACATGCCGTGGAGCAACTAAGCCCATGTGCCACAACTACTGAAGCCCGTGCGCCTGGAGTCCGTGCTCTGCAACGAGAAGTCACTGCAATGAGAAGCCTGCGCACCGCAAGGAAGAGTAGCCCCCGCTCGCCTCAACTAGAGAAAGCCAGTGCGCAGCAACAAAGACCCAATGCAGCCAAAAATAAATAAATAAATTTATTTAAAAAAAAAAAAGAATAAAGAAAGCTCAGGAGCCTATGAGGAATATGAATAATATATTTGTACTTAATATAGTCATGTGTATTATAAATGAGGGTGATTGAAAGAGCACAGGAATATTTTGAGGGAAAAAAGTGAAGGAGGAAAACGATCTTGCTTCAGCCTTATCAGTGCTTCTGTGTGACTCTGAGTGTGACCTCATTTGAAGGTCATGTCGAAAGTCCACATGATGGACCCTTTGTGAACGTGAAGACGGGGCCTGATGGCTTCCTTGATCTTCTTGGGAGGACACCTGGTAGCTTTGTCTTTTCCCTCCTTTTTATCCTAACAATGATTCCGCCAGAACACAGGTATTAGAATGCCCCCAGGGATCCACCCAACTTCTCATAAGTCCTCTGTTTATTTTTCAAAATAGGAGAGGGAAGGTTAGTTTGGAGATAAGGAATGAGGCTGATTAACCAGTTAAGCCATTTCTGTTAGTTCAGGAGATCAAATTTCACTGTATTATCTATAATGTGAATAGTTAACTTTCCTGGTGGAGTCTTCCCTAAAGGAGATAAATTAAGAGAGTAAAAGTATAGTGGGGTTTTTTTCTCCTTGCCTTTCTTCTAAGTTTCCTAACTGACCTCCTGAACTTAATATTTGAAGTGATAACTTAATATTGCTAAAATTAATATAAAATTAATTTCCTTTTTGATGAAGGAATTTCTGAAGAACCAAAGTCCATGGATGCAACATTTTACAGGCTTCTATACAATGAAATATCTTAGCATAGAATCAAACATTCCAGCTTATCACTCAGACCTGGGATTCACAGTTATCTAGAGCAGACTCAAATTTCAAAATACAAACTTAGTACTTGAAAACTAAAAAATTCCTCAAAGCTTCCAAGATTGGCCCTATTCTCATACTTGCCAAAAGTCACCCACGGAAAGAAAAGAACCCAAGGTTATGGACCTTGACAAAGAAACTTAGTGCTGATGATTTTCATTCTCAAGGAACTTTAAATGCTGACTCAGATGAGTGGAATTAAACATGACTAGAGGAGGCCATACTGATTAAAATTCTAAATATCTGACCTATCTCTGATTATCTGGTTTTAGCAGGCTGGAGGGTTAGCCCTGTCAATCAAGATAGCATTGCCTAACTTACAGCAATAATGTTTTTTAAACACATGCTTTAAGGAAAATCCATAGAATGCATGTTCTACATAAGATCAAAACCAAACAGCAATACATTTGTTTTCCAAGGGAGACAAATGAACTTAATAGTTGCCAGCCTGATACTGCATTCCCTATGTATTCATGAAACCTTCATTCTGCTAATGTAAAATGTAAATACGGCAGAAGCAGAAAGAAATTTGTGCCATAAAAATGATTCTTTTCAGTGCAGCTAAAGCCTGGAAATCAATTAACATTGTAGGCTCCTGTTTTTGTAGTTAAGACCAGAGGTTGGCAAACTAAGGCCCATGGGCCAAATCCAGCCTCCACCTGCTTTAGTAAGTAAAGATTTATTGGAAAGCCACCAAGTCCATTCCTTTATGTACTGCCTATGGCTACTCTCACGTTACAAAGTCGAATAGTTGTGCCAAAGACAGTCTGCTCTGTAAAGCCTAAAATATTTACAATCTGGTCGTTTATAGTGAAGAGCTGTGTGACCTTGGGTCCATTACTTAAGACCTCAGTCTTTCCACCTCTTCAATGGGGATATTAAGAACAATAACAGCTAAGTTCACTAAACGTTTACAAGGCGTCTAGCACTATTCTAAGTATATTCATTTAAGCCCACAATGACCCTATGAAGAACATACTATGATTGTCCCCATTTTATAGGTGAGGAACTAGAGCCACAGAGAGGTGAGGTCACTTGCCTAAGGTCTCACAGCCAGGAAGTAGTAAAGCTCCTACCTCACATGGTAATTATGAATGTAAATGAGGTCAGGCAGGCAAGTAGGGCTTTTATCCTGGTGCCTGGAACATAGTAAGCTGTCAAGGAATGATAACTGACATTATTATTAATTTTGAACATGAGCCATCAGAAATGAACAAATTAGTTGGTAACTGAGCTGAGCCTTCTCATCTTGACTTCCTGGAGCATTTATTTAACTGACATCTTCAGGAGGGGATGTTACGTTGTCAAAATGGTGTTTGTTGTTCTGGGGAAGGTGATAGATTACGCAGGGTTTGCTTCCCTTGGTCTCTGGATTGTCAGTTTTTCAAACAGGATTCTGATGCGCTAAGAGCCCCCAGAGGGTACAGCAACTAATGATGCCATTAAAAAGAAGAGAAAGGAGGAGAGGGGGAGTGGGAGGGAGTGGAAGAAGAGATGAAGATGAAGACAGAGAAGAAGAAATTTCATGAGACCCAGAAGCTCCACGTAGACAGTTCTCAATTGCAGTGTGCCAGCCGGTCACGGCCCTCAGTTGGTTCACATTCAAACCACAAAATGAATAAGATGAATTAAAATGTATTCATGCGTAAAACAAATTAAATTGGCTTTTGGAAACTATTTACTGTTTTTATAACTTAAAAAACTACACAAGTCACATATTCATTGTAGAAAATGCAGATAAACAATAGGAAATAGAAAACAATCACCCATAATCCCATCATCTTGAAAGAACCACATTTAACGTGCTGATAGAATGGTCCCTCCTTATCTGCAAGGGGATACATTCCAGTATGTGATACAGAGGATAATACTGAATCCTATACAGATGATGTTTTTCCTATGCTAATGGGAGGGTATCTATACAATGTAAATATGCTAGACAAAGAGATGATTCACCTCCTGCGTGGGACAGAGAAGACAGTGCAAGGTTTCATCATCATACCAGAAAGGCACACCATTTAAAACTTCTGAATTGTTTATTTCTGGAATCTTCCATTTAATATTTTTGGATTACAGTTTACCGTGGGTAACTGAAACCTTGGAAAGTGAAACCAAGGACAAAGGGGGACTACTGTTTGCTAGCTTAGTTTGTCCCCCCCCCCCGATTTATTTATTTATTTATACCAGGGTGTTAAAAACAAGATGAGGTACAGATCTCCACCGGGTGTAGGAAGGTCAGTGTCCTTCCTTACCTTTAACACCTTCCTTAACACTTCTTTTTCTTTATATTTATTTATTTATTTGGTTGTCCCGGGTCTTTTTTTTTTTTAAGACAAAAGGTATTTTATTAAAATAAAACACCAAGTATAAAAAGAAAGAAAATAAGATGTCTTTCATTCTCATGTACAGTGTTTCACTCAGGTAAGAGCAGCAGGTTACATGCTGCTCAAAACAGCCCCAGAGAGGACCCGGAAGGCACACCACCCAGAACTGCTTTTCATATAGCTATCCTATGTACACAAGTCAGCACTGCCCCTCCCCCATCACCCACGGACGCCATGTCTCCTTGGGTAAGCAGACCAGGGGGGCCGCGGCAGTCAGGGAGCTGCAGCAGCTGCCCCGCCTGAGTCCCGTCACCCTATGAATGAACAGAGCAAGCGTTGCAGCCTTCCCCCAAAGGTCCCCGAGTCAGAGGAGGAAGGGAGAAAAGAAAACTATGGCAGTAGCTGTGGAAGCTTGGAGCAGCAAGGGAACCAAATAACTAAATAACTAACATTGACCTCCAGGTTAGAATGTGCATCTTTCCAAGAAAACAAAGAACAGAAAACCCAAACCAAAACGGAACAAAAAACAGGTAAAATAATTTAAAGGCAAAATTTAAAAAGAATTAGATCAACTACAATCCTTTCGTACACGACCATGCCAACTGCACGCACACTTACAGGTGTTCTGTTGATTTGCGTTGTTTGTCCGTGTGTGTGTGTGTGTGTGTGTGTGTGTGTGTGTGTGTGTGTGTGTGAGGTCTTGGCTTAGAAACAGTTAAGTAAAAACCAAAAAGGAAGGCCAGTTCACTTGGGAGTTTTACTAAAGGTGGAAAAAGGGCAGGTCGCTCAGCGTTTGGCCCTGTGGCCTCTCCCATGGCACCTTTCGTATGAAGGATGGGGGGAAGGGGTGGGGGAGAAAGACAGGGAACCAAACCCAGGCAGATTTTTGGAGAAGCAGCACGTAAAAGATGCAAGTTCAAGTATTTCTCCCAGCACAGCCGGAGTCCCCACAGAAGGCACTCAGAAGGGCTGGAAGAGGTGACAGGGACTTAAAACGGTGCTAGTCCTATCTCATCCCAACCCGATTTCCCCCTACCCGACCCATCACGGCATTCAGCAGAACTTTTTTTTTTAAAATTTATTTATTTATTTTTGGCTGTGTTGGCTCTTTGTTGCTGCACACGGGCTTCCTCTAGTTGTGGCGAGAGGGAGCTACTCTTCATTGCGGTGCGCGGGCTTCTCATATCGGTGGCTTCTCTTGTTGTGGAGCACGGGCTCTAGGTGAGCGGGCTTTAGTAGGTGTGGCATGTGGGCTCAGTAGTTGTGGCACATGGGCTCCAGGAGCATGAGCTTCTGTAGTTGCAGCACACGGGCTCAGTAGTTGTGGCTCGCGGGCTCTAGAGCGCAGCCTCAGTAGTTGTGGCGCACGGGCTTAGTTGCTCTGTGGCATGTGGGATCTTCCCGGACCAGGGCTCGAACCCATGTCCCCTGCCTTGGCAGGCAGATTCTTAACCACTGTGCCACCAGGGAAGCCCTCAGCAGAACTCCTGAGGAAGGGAAGAGTTCCATGGCTGGATTCTGACCCACTCCCACCCCCCACCCCCCACCCCCACCCCTGGGATTTTGCAAAGTCCAGCAATGCTGGACACCGATGAGAAGCAGAGCTTCTATGGGAGGAGCTGAGGCCTAGGACAGCTGGAGTGGAGTCTCCTCCTCTCTTTGGGAGGCGGCCTCCAGGGCCTGGGGTCTGGAATGAGTTGTAAATGTTGTTCCTGTATCAAGCACTGTCCTACTTGGAGAGAAGTGTCACTGGTACTTGGGAAGCTAGAAACACACACTTCCCCTCCCTTAAGCATCTGACAGAGAAGGGAGAACCTGCCCAGAAGCTATCTGCTGGGCCTTGGCAACAGGCTGTGGAGATGGATCTCAGCAGTTTCCTGGGGCAGGAGGACATCTTGCATCCATGGATGGTTCTGGATTTCTTTGAAGGATGGCCGATCTGATGGTCTCAGGGCCAAGCACCATCTAATGAGATGTTGACACGCTGAAGAGACCCTCTGCCTGAAGAAAACTTGGCCCCTGATGGTCTCCTCATCGTGCTCAAAGGGAATATCTCCACAGACCATATCCTACAGCAGGATCCCCAGAGACCAGACGGCTGCTGACTTGCCATGGTAGCGATGGTACTGGATCCACTCTGGAGGACTGTATGCTCGGGTCCCATCGAAGTCCGTGTAGACGGTGTCCTCGAGCAGCGCCCCTGACCTGAAGTCGATGAGTTTGCGCTCACCGTGACTGAGGTCGATAAGGGTGTTCTCATCCTTGCCGTTGCGGTGAAGCGCCCCGCAGCTGCTGCAGTGCCCCACGGCCTGCAGCACCTGCCAGAAGCAGCTGTGGGCCAGCTCCGCCTGCAGGGCCCCCCTTTCCGTGATAAAGTCGAAGAGTTCTTGTGCTGGCTCGGGCCTGTCCAGGATCAGGGCAAAACTGCTGGGTCTCTCGAACCAGCCCAGAAGCCTGATGACGCCGGGGAAGCCTGAGCTCACCTTCTTCAGCAGAACCACTTCCATGGGCACTCGGGTGCCGTTAGGCAGCTCTCCCCAGCCTGAAATACAGTCCTTCTCCACGTGCTTGATGGCCACTGGCAAGTGGTCGGTGACATGGATGCCGGAGTAGACGGAGCCGAAGCCGCCGCTGCCCAGGAGAGGGCCCACCTGGCACTGTGACTCCAGGGGCTCCTTCTCCTTGCCGGGCGCCAGTTTGGTGGCGTGCAGGTCGTTGCAGGGTGCGGCACGCAGGCGGGCAAGACAGTTGGATTTGGACAAGAGCATCCCAACCTCCAGGACGTCGGTGTAGGGACGGAGTCTGGAGGAGCTGCAGCAGGAGCTGGGGCTGGGGTTGTGCTGGTGGCTGTGCCTACGGCTGGGGCTGAAGCTGTGCTGGGTCTTCGTTGCAGCAGGTAGGCTCCTTAGTTGCGGCACGTGAATGCCTAGTTGTGGCACGCGTGTGGGATCCAGCTCCCTGACCAGGGATTGAACCCAGGCCCCCTGCATTGGGAGCGTCGAGTCCTATCCACTGTGCCACTAGGGAAGTCCCCTTAATATTTTTCTTTGTGTAAAAAGCAAAGGCTCAGGATCAGAGGCTGTATCGTTCTTTGAGTGAATATCATGAAGATCATCAATCATCAGATCGATACACACCCGGCCACTGGTGTCTGGAATTCTCTTTGTGTACTTGAGCACCACTTGCTATTTTAAAATATTAATTCAGTGAACCAAAATCATACTATCTATCTACCCATGCAACCATCCATTAGAGACACGGTATAATGCAGAGGAGAGAAGCATGGACTCGACAGCCAGACTGCTTCAGTTTGAAGTCTGGCTCTACCATTATTGGCTCTGTGACCTGGAGGCAGTGATTACATGTCTTGGATCTACCCTGTGGACTCAGGGATCTATTCTCCGAGTCATTCTTCTTTTCGCAAGAAATGCAGAGCCTGTTTGCACCTGAGTAGTTTTGCAGCCTGCTTCCTGCCTGCAGAAGTCTGAGGGTTCAAAGGCCTCTTTTCCTTTTGTACTGTCTTTGCTCATTTCAGTCCAGAGCTGGTTGTTTATGCCAATACGTTTCTTTTAAAAATGTTGTGGGTCTCCTATGAATTCAGGAGGGGCTTAGCTGGGTGAAGTTGCAGACAAATTGTTGGCCAGGGTTGGGGTCCAAAGAAGGCTTGACCGGGGCTGACAAACCTATTTCCAAGATGGTGCACTCACATGACAGGCAAGTGGGTTCTGGGTATTGGCGGGAGGCCTCAGTTCCTCGTCATGTGGGCATCTCCACAGAGTTCTCATGTGTCCTCACAGCACGGCAGCTGGCTTCCCCCAGACCAGGTGATCCAAGAGAGAGCAACGCAGAAGCTACAATGTCTCCTATGACCTTACCTGGGAATGTACACATTGTCATTTCCTCAATCTTCTATTGGTGACACAAGAAAACAGATGAGGAGGTAAGGACCACCAGAGGCCATCTGGAGGTTGGTTACTACCAGGACTTTTTCAGAGCAAGTCTGAGACAAGTTTTTTTAAAATTTAAATTTAAATTTTTTTGTAGCTGCACCACGGGGCGTGTGGGATGTTAGTTCCACCACCAGGGGTGGAACCCGCACCCCCTGCAGTGCAAGCGTGGAGTCTTGACCACTGGACCTCCAGGGAAGTCCTGAGACAAGTTTTTTTTTTAATGCCATTTGAGGCCTTGGGGTTTTCTTTAGGTTTGATCTCTGATTGATCTAACAAGCATTTATTTGGTCCCAACTGCGGGCCAGGCGCCATGTGAGATGCTGAAGATATAAATACAAGTAAAAATCCACTGTACATGTTTCAAGTAGGTGAGGTCAATGTGGAACCATATGCATCTAAGAGAATATGATTGTATAATGTAGTAAATGCCATGATCAAGCTGTGCAGATGTGCTGTCAGAGTCGAGACAAAGGGCCGGCAGCCAGGCCTGGGGTGGGCAGGGTGGGAGTGCCCGTTTTAGTGGGGTCAGGAATGCTTTTCCTGGAGAAAATAATCAACACTGTCATCTGTTGGCATTTATCATGAGCCAGGCCTTAGCCGAGCACTTTAAAGGCCTCATCTCAAGTAATCCTCTTCATAACCCACATGAGGTGCCTACTGTTATTATTGAATTTATTTGCTTGTTTATGCCTGCCACCTCCTCTGACACCTATTCCAGCTAGAACGCACGCTTCAGCTGGGCAGTGGTTTTTGTCACGTTCCAAATCTCCAGCATGTAGAAGAGTTCCTAGCACAGAGTTAGCCCTTAATACTTTTTAGTTGAATCACTGACTACCCATTTTACAGATGAAAAAACAAAGGCTTAGAGAGAAGTGACTTCCCCAAGATCACACAACCAGGCAGTGGCTAAGGCAGAATTCCAATCCATGCTCCTATCCATGGTAATAAATTGCCCCCCAATACAGCCTGTGCCCTCAAGGAGTAGACAGCTTGGTGGGGAAGCCAGACAGACAGGTACTAAGGCAGGTAACTGAGTTGCAGTGTGAATGCTATAAACAAGTGTTTTCAAGTTGCTTTAGGAGTGAAGAGGATGGGGTTGGAAACTGGTGGGCAGGTGAGGGTTATCTGGTACAGGCTGTGTGTGGGCAGCAGATGTGGGCTGTGGGTTTTGGTCATGGTCCTTCCGCTGGTGATGCTGAGCCCGTAAACCCCACCATGATGCTTCGATTTTATTCTCCGAGAGCCAGATAGGATTCAGAAATTCCAGGTTCAAGTCCCCCTTGAAGCTGAGTAGGATGGCTCACTAACCTGCACAGGGACACAGTCTGTCTCGGCTTCTCTGCCTTTCCTCCAGTGCTCTCTTCTCTCCCCACCCTGTTCTGAGGACCCACCACCTGGGCAGGTGGCTCCCGCCCGTTCTCCCTCCTGTCTGATTCAGCCACGACCACAATAACTGCCAACGCGGAACTGAACGACGGTTGAGACTCAGAAGCAAGAGATGAAGAATGAAAGGCACCAGAGACCCTGGGTTCACCCTGCTAACTCACAGGGCAGCGGCAAGAGGAAGATGTTATCGTTAGCGATCTTTGCTTCAGCAATAGTTGCTTCTGTGAAGTGCTAGAGTCGAGTCAGGGCAAAAATAGGACCTTCTTTTATGGTGTGGGCGCATCCCAAGGCACCTGGGCTTTGGACTCTCCCAGTCACTGGCTGTCTGTCTGGGAGGCAGGAATGGACCTTTTGTTCTTTCAAAGTTAAAGTTGGAGAAATGTGATCAACCGGCTCTCATGAAATCCCTTAAAGTCTGATCTCAACAACAGTTTTAATTTAGAGTTTACTTTATCAGGGTCTGAGCAGTACTAACTGGTATCTGGTAGGGATGTCTTATGGGCCGAAAGAAAATGCTCTGTTTCTTTAAATATCTGAGTTCCCTCCTGAAAGGTGAAGTCAAACATGCTCACTGTATGACTTCAGAAACACAAACGGGCATAACACAAAGGAAGTCAGCCTTTATCCCACCACCCGGACATGATCGATAACACCTTTGGTCTCTCCTCCCTGCTCCTCATTTTTTTCAATGCAAATTCGCATTAACTCTGCAGGGTGTAGTGGTTAAAGCATAGCTTTAGGCCAAGCATTCTCAGCCTTTTCTGGGTTCTGGACTCCTCTGAAAGTCTGGTGAAGCCCCTGGAGCCCTTCCCAACGTCACGCTTTTTAAATGCATAAATACTGATAAAAACACAAGGGAAAACAATTATATTGAAATAAAACTATCAAAATATTTTTTAAAACTTTGTGACATAGTAACATATGTGCTTCTTTATTAGTTCATTTACTGACAATATCTAGTGGTGATTCTAAGAACTCCTGTAACTTCAAAGTAGTGATGAGCATAACTGCTATCTTGAGATGTCTGCTGCCCCTGCAATAAGCAATATCTGTGATTCCTATTGGCAGCACTCATGGGCATTGTTCATGCTGCTGTGGCTTGCTGTCTACATCCATAATCGAAGGAATGCTAAATTTTAGTTAGAAGGCAGTGAAAATAAATATAATTCCCCCCCCTGCCCCCAACCAGGCTCACAAACTCCATAAAATCTATCCTTAAGGCACAGGTTAAGAACTGCTGTGGTCTAGGCTTCCTGCATTTGGATCCCAGCTCTGCCATTTACCAGCTGTGTGGCCCTGGGCAAGTTGCTCGCCTTCTCTGGGCTTCAGTTTCCCTATCTGTAAAATGGGCACAGTAACAGTATCTGTCTCATAAGCTTATCGTGCATACTGAAGGAGACACCTTATGTAATATACTTAGAAAAGCGTTACTTAAAGGCAAAAAGCTCAGAAAAGTGAACTTTTAAAAACTCATTTGGTAGCTAAAGCTCACCTGATATTAACTCATTTGGTGGCAAAACTTGACCTGAATTGATGCAAGACTATTTGTGTGAACATTCATATACTTTTTTTTTTTGCTACAGAAATATCAACGTGTTTCATGACAACAAGCTGTCCCAGATCCCCTGCAAATAGACCCACCATGCAGTACATTACATTTCTAAATGGAAACTTTTTTTTTTTGTGACCACCCTGAGTGGCTTGCAGGATCTTAGTTGCCTGACCCGGGACTAAACCCAGGCCCTTGGCACTGAAAGCACAGAGTCCTAACCACTGGAAATTACCCAGAAACATTTTAAATTACAAAATCTGTATGCTGCTAAGGGACCTGTACTTCCTGTGCTAGAAATGTGACTTTTTTTTCCTTAGTTGAGTGTCAAACTAATTATTTCATTTAATCCTCATGAGTCAGGTAGGAGAGGCATGATCATCTCCCATTTCCTACATGGGAAAACCAAGGCACAGATTCACAACTTGCTCAGCATCTTGTCCAGTCTCCCACAGGTGCTAGACTAGTACCTCATGTTCAAATAAACCCAGTACTGAAGCCACAACTACTGAGTCCACGCACCTAGAGCCCACGCTCCGCAACGAGAGAAGCCACCGTGATGACGAGCCCGCGCACCGCAACGAAGAGTGACCCCTGCTCGCCGCAACTAGAGAAAGCCTGCGTGCAGCAGCGAAGACCCAATGCAGCCCAAAATAAATAAATAAATTTATTAAAAAAAAATTAAAACCAGATAAAAATCTACCTATATATACAGCATTAGCCTTTTTTGGAAATAAAATATATACATGCACAGATACCATGTGTCAGTGAACCGGAGCCCAGTGGCCAAATCAGGCCCCCTGTTGGTTTTAGTTCAGCCGGTGAGCTGAGAATGGTTTTTACATTTCAAAATGTAAAGTGTAAAATAAGACTTCAGGCTTTTGGGAAGAATGGTTGCTTGAGGAGTTGAGGACATTGCCTCCTGACTCACAAAGTTTAAAATATTTACTATCTGACCCTTTACAGAAAAAACTGCTGACCCCTGGTATATACCAAACAAACGAACAAACTCTTGTGGTGACATTGGGCCCACTGGATTAATCCAGCATCATCTCTCCATCCCAAGGTCAGCTAAGTAGTAAACCTAATTCCTTCTGCTACCTTAATTCCCCTTTGCCGGGAAACAAACATAACATAGTCACAGGTTCTGGGGCTTAGGATGTGCATATCTTTGGGAAGCCTGGTCACTTAGAGAGAGCTGTGTCTCCACATCCAACAGGATGTAGGTTCCTTACAGATATTATTTTATTTAATCCTCCAAGGATCCCGAAATGTGTGTACCATGATCTCCATTTTGCCTATGAGGCCACTGAGGCTCAGTGAGGTAGTGATTTGCCCAGGATCACACAGCTACAGTGTCAGGGTTGGAGATGGAGCCCAAGTATGTGGGGCTCCAAAGCCTGTGGGTTTCCACAGGATAAGCTTGGCTACCATCGACATGTGCAGAACAATCTCTTCTACTCACTGGCTGCACTAGAAAGGGTACAGGAACCTCAGCTAATTCAATTGCTCAGCCCTGCAGATTTAGGTGTGAAGAAGAGAGTAAAGGCAAGGGCAAGCTTCTAAAGACCTGGGTTCAAATCCCGGCTCAGGCAAGAGATGTCAGCTCCCTGAGCCTCAGCCAGCTTCTCACAGCGGGGTAGGGTGCGGGTGTAGTGAACCAGCGCCACTTCATATAGTAAAAGTTTGTCGAGATCCTGTATAGGCCAGATTCCATTCTAGAAATTTCTGAAGCACTTTATCAAAGTAAGATAAGATCACTTTATTTGAACCCTGCAGATAATTTTGCCATCGAGTCACGTTAATATTAAAAATAATGGCCAAAGTTACCACGTGTTTGCTGTGGGCCAGGCACCGAGCCACGGGCTTTGCAAATCTGAATAGTTCTGAATCACAATTCTCTCTAACAGCAGCTGGACTTCAAAAGAAACAGCAGCCTTCCATTCCCTTCATTCAAGTGTGGATGTGCTCTTAATGAAACCCCAAATTAAGAGTCAAATAGCTCATGATCCTAAGAAGAGCCACCAGGCTTACCGTGGTGGCGGCGAGAGGCTCCTAGTGGGACACTAATTCTCCCCATTTCCCGTCCTGGAGTCGAGCCTTTGATCTTCCAGCTCACAGATGACAAGTCATGGGGAATTGCTAGAGTGAGTTTCTGTCTCATTGAGGATGAAGGTGTGCAGATGCTCTAAGCCGCCTTGCTCAGTATCAGATTTTATGAGCACTGAACTGTGAATTTTGAAGGCCTCGTTGTATTTCAGATCGATCTGCTTTTTTGAAGTAAAAGCAGTTTGCCTCTGCTCTGTGTTCACTGAGAACGGGGTGGGTGGGGGGAGGAATGCTGATGACCAAGTGTTTTTCTGGGGAACAACTCCTGCTTGAAATTTAGGGAGGCTCTCCTTGTTGTAGTGTGGGCCACTGCCGAGATGCACCGTTTGGCATGTGTGTTGCCTCTCAGAATGAATTTATGAGAGCAACTGAATTTTTCCGGTTTCTGGAACTTGCTAACAACAAGTGGAGGTGAAATGAGAAAGAGATCTGTACTCTACAAATAGCTTCCCCATAATTCTGGGACAACTCTCCCTATCCTTTAGGCCACACTCTACATTTGGTGACGGGGCAGGGGGTGATAGCAGCATAAAATGTTATTCATTCAAACCTCTTAGAAAATGGGTTCTGTCTATCTGACCATCATCCAGCCATCCATCCATCATCTAACATCGTCTATCTAAAGAAATGACGACTTTAGCTAAAAACAGCCTGCCGCACACGGGAAGAATAAATACTAAGCCTAAATAATTTGGCAGTAACACTTTTCAATATGGAAAAGGCGCCTGGCCATAGATGCAGCAACTCTATACCTAGCACGTAAGCCTACAAAAATCATGACGGGGGTGTAAAAATAGGTGTACAAGGACCCTCACCACTGCACTGTGACAGAAAAAACTGGAAACAACCTTTCCATTAATAGGACCATCGTACAGCAGAAACTAACACAACACTGTAAAGCAATTATACTCCAACAAAGATGAAAAAAAAAAGTTAAAAAAAAATAGGACCATCGTTAATTATTTCTCAGCCACCTGACTGCTTAGCTTCTCAATTTCCCCATCTGTAGAGCAAGGATATTCAGAATACTTACTGGTGTGCGGTGAGGACAAAATGAGTCAATGCTCCGATAGGGTTTAGAACCAGGCTTGGCACGCAGGACATGCTCGGTAATTTGAGCCGTTATTATTATTCCAAATAATAGAAACCAACATATTTTTTTAAAAGGCTGGGGTTGATCCAAATTACTGACCCATATTTATGGTTAAGGAAAAAAACCCACAAATGACAGAATATGGAGAATATGAGGCATCACATTTGTGCTTTTCAACCAAGGACATGTCCCATATTTAACATACAGGTTTGCTTGTAGATGGGACATTTCAGGACAGATACACAAGAGTTGGTGGTCTATAAAAATATGTGCCTAGCCTCTAGCAGGTTAATGTTAAAACACACTGGAGAAACCTGCCCATGTTCTTTAAAAGACATCTGTCATCTACCAACAACTCTCATTTATGGTGTATGACATATATAGGTTAGAACAATTTGAGTCCCAACTGTCTCATATGGCCTAGTTTGAAACTAGTGGGTTTAATTAATTTATGGTTTGAATCAGTGACTGAGAAGCACCAATGATAATACGTATTGAGAAAAAAGCTCTACATAGCTCTGATGGCTAAAAAATGTTTTAGTTTGAAAATGATTGAGATCAATGAAAATGTATGAAATGTAAATTTGTGGAATAAAAATCCACGAAACCTTTGAACTGCATTTTCAATGATCTTCCGTGCCAAATACCAGGTACGAATTAATGATAGAAAAGGAAAGAAAAAGTTTTTGCGTAAGATAGTAGAAAATGGATTACAAGTTGATATTAGTTTAGGCAACGATGCTTAAATGTCTTACTTCATACACGTAACACGACTGCAAAAATGTGCAGAGCCTCACGTTTAAGAACAGCAACACATGATTTTGTAGTTCAGCATTCACCTATGCTTGTTAGATAGTCTTTACTTGTGTAAAATCCAGGTCATTTTACAAATACAACTATTTCTGAGTCCCTCCGAGTGTTAGCCTGTTCCCACAGATCTTTCTTTCCCTGACCAAACTCTGCTACTTTTCTGAAACGTCTTTTGAATGTGGTTCATGTAATGTTATCACCTTTAATGAAAAAATGCCTGCTGATTCCGAGCCATTTGGTGCCCTCCCGTCAGGGGAGGAAAAGCATAACACTGAATAAGGCTGAAGGTTTTTATTATCACGTCGTAAATGGGCAAATGGCATCTGTCAATACAAAGAGCCTCACAGGGCCCTGGAAAAGGAAGCCGCTCTGGGGGAGGCTGTTGAGTGACAAAATGGATTTTTATTAACCTCCTGGTCCAACATCTCTTTTCCTATTTTATTTTGCCCCATTCACTTGGCAACGTAATAATGCTATAAAAACACCCAAACAGGAAGCTGATAACAATTAGAAACCACACAGTTGCCCCGTTACTGAACAGCAGTAACGAGTTTGAATCACAGCCGATCTTTCGAATTTTAAGCATAGGTGTGTCGCCAACACATGTATTTTCACACCCGGGCCCTGCCTGCTTTGGGTCTTCTTTAGAAGATATTTCTTGCCGGGAATAACACAGCCCGTTTGCCGAAGTGTTAATTCTCACCAAGTTTTCATATTTGGGTCATAAACATCGTTCCTGACGCTGGTAAAATGGCCAAGGTGTTTATGAGCTGCAAGAAATGTTTATGCCAAATGCATAAAAGCAGAAATGGAACCGTTCACAACCATCCTGGAATGAGCTGCCCTGTGTGGGGGAAGGGTGGGTCCCCAGAATGATTTTGCTGGGAGTTGTTAAGGGGGAGGTCTCACTAAAATGTTTAGTAAATGGTAATAGTAATTCAGGTCTGAGCAGGTGTGGGAGCGGCACACACAGCCAGGACGACTGGAAGGTGTACCCGGGGGCCTGCCGGCTCTAAGGGGAAGCAGTTCCTCTCCTCCGTGCCAGGGGAGGGATGGACCCAGCTTGGGAAGTGCCAAGGCTCAGGTTCTGAAATTCTGACAGGTGGGGCCTATCGTGTTTTCCAAAGAGATTTAGAGCCTGGGCATAAACTGGGTTACTACTTCCATGGGAAATCCACAACCACCGTGCAGATGTTTTAACCTAAAAACATTCACACTGCAGCAGATCTGAGTTTGTTCTGACATGGAAAGATGTCCATGATTTTTTTAAAACGCAAATTAAAAAAATATATAGCTCAGAAGATCCTTTTTGTTGTTGTTTAAAGAAAAACAAAAAACCCCCAACAAAACAGCGTATACACTGAGAATAACCTGGGGAAAATATCCCAAACATCACAGTAGGTTTGAATATTCTGCACTTCATGTTTCTGTATTGATTGCATTTTTTAAAAGGGCAAGTAGAGGTAAAATGTCATAGATCTACACCTAGAGACAAATTAAAAAACAAAAACAAGTGCATGTAAAAAGCGGTGACATCTGAGTAAGGTCTGTCATCTTGTGAACTGATTGTGCCAATCAACTTGGCACGATCCTGGGTTTGATAATGTGCTGTAGTTATGAGGGCGCTATTGCGGGGAGCTGAGGGGTAGGTACCAGCGACGCCTCTGGACTATGTTTACACTTCTTGTGATCTATAATTACTTCAAAATAGAAAGCTGAAAAAGGACAGCTATTAGTCTGTAAACGAAAAAAAATAAAGATAAAAGAGATTCATAAAAAATGCTCATGGCACATGGCTGAAATTTATAGATACAGATGGCAGAGCAGAATGTGTACACAAAATACACCCATCAAAATGGCTCACATATGCTCAGAGAAATATATAGTTGGAGGCTGCCGAAATGCTAATAGTGGCTATCGTTAGATGCAAGCTTTTCATTTGGGGGGGGTACTTTTTGGTACTAAATTTTTTTTTTTTTTTTTTGGCCATGCCGCACGGCTCACAGGATCTCTGCTCCCCGACCAGGGATTGAACCCAGGCCATGGCAGTGAAAGCCTAGAATCCTAACCACTAGGCCAGCAGGGAGCTCCCTGTACTTAATTTTTTAAAAAATGGTGACTATACATCACTTTTAACAGTGTTTGTCATTTCTTTCTCTTTTTTTTTTCTGTCATATACTTTCCTGAGGTCTATTTTTCCCCAACCTTAGACATACACACATATATACATACATACATATATGTATGTACACACATTTAATTTTTGCCCTAGGTAAGTTCTTCACTCACTGCTTACTATTTTGGGTAAATCATCATTAGCCTTTCCATCTGTGAAAATGGAAGTAATACTGTTATCTCACAGTTGGGGACCAGCTGACAGTACTGTAAGGGGAAAGTTCGGCCTGATATGTCACATTTGATCTCTAAGGAGAAGGGAATTAACATATGCTGTGGGCCTCCTATGCGCCAGACACAGTACATACTCTCTTTTATTTATTCTTCAACACAAGCAGATAGTTTTTGGATTGCCTTTTAGCAGGTGAGGAAACTGAGGCATTGAGAGGATAACGGAGCTCACACAGCTGGGAAGTGGGGGAGGTGGAATCTGAACCCAGAGAGTGTAGTTTCGGTACTCAACCACTATTTATACTACCACAGGATGGAAACTTAGGACGTCGGCATCATCACAATGACTAATAAGGAATACATGTACTTCTGCGTTTGGATTCTTAATCAATAATATAACCAATACATAATAAAGGGCTCAACAACACAGAAGGAGAACGTAATGAATGACTTAGCACCAGCCAACTGAATCACTATTTTTTTTTTATTTTTGCGGTACGCGGGCCTCTCACCGCTGTGGCCTCTCCCGTTGCGGAGCACAGGCTCCGGACGCACAGGCTCAGCGGCCATGGCTCACGGGCCCAGCTGCTCCGCGGCATGTGGGATCTTCCCGGACCGGGGCACGAACCCGCGTCCCCTGCATCGGCAGGCGGACTCTCAACCACTGCGCCACCAGGGAAGCCCTGAATTACTATTGTAATCAGAATTTTCTATAAGAAAAGCTGCTGGATCAAGAAGACAACCATATCCCGCAGTGGGCTGTGTGCACGAGGCGGAGGGAGGATCGGGGTGGAAGGACGGGCCTGAATCTGCCAGGTCCTCTGCTAGAAACAGAGCTCCAGGCAAGACAGGTGGGGAAGAGCAGAAGTCTCAGCGGATCCTTTGGGAAGAAAGAAGAGCAGCATGTGGGGAAGATGTTTACAGGCTTTGGTAGAGCAGAAGGCTCCAAGGAAATGATAGGGGGCTTCCCTGGTGGTGCAGTGGTTGGGAGTCCGCCTGCCGCGGCTGAGCCCGTGAGCCATGGCCGCTGAGCCTGCGCGTCCGGAGCCTGTGCTCCGCAACGGGAGAGGCCACAACAGTGAGATGCCCGCGTATTGCAAAAAAAAAAAAAAAAAAAAAAAAAAAAGGAAATGATAGGGACTGTGGTAGGCTGAATAATACCACCCCCCAAAGATGTCCACATCTTAATCCCTGAGACCTGTGGGTATATTACCTTACATGGCAAAAGAGACTTTGCAGAGATGCTTAAATTAAGAATCTTTAGAAAATCAAAGATGATCCTGGATTATCCGGGTGGACTGATTACAATCACAAGGGTCCTTATAAGAGGGAGGCAGCGAGTCAAAGGAGAAGGTGAGAGAGGTAACAACAGACGCAAGAGGTTGGGTGATGTGAGGAAGGCTCCAGGAGCCCAGGGATGCAGGCGCCTCAGAAACTAGATGAGGCAAAAGGAAAACTGTTTCCTACTAGAACCCCTAGAAGGAACTGAAACGTAGCAGGACCCTACGGTCCTTACCCCCTATGTCTTTCGTCTGTGGAAAAACTTTAGCCAAAGAATAAGTTTAATCAGAGAAGTAAGAAAATGCAGAAGCAAAGAAAAGCAGTCCAACAAGACTAAATAACAATAGTTGGGTCATTAAGCAGAGTCAAGGACCTTTAGTTCCTTCTCAAGGGCTAGAGATCATATTCTGAGCCATATCCTATGAGCTGTCTTATAGATACTGAAACCCCCTGCCAGGCGGAAGAAGTTAACTACACGATGACCAGACTGTAGCCATGACATAAGTTGCCACAATTCTGAGAATCGGCCTCAAAGAAATGGGAACCAACCAACCATGGAACTGAAGATTAACTGTACCTAAAACAATCAAGATGATGCTGGTCAGACCACTGATGACCAATTTCAAGATGAGTGTCAGAGCTGACTGTGCTGTTTCTGCATGTAGCCCCCTCCCTCCATCTATAAAAGCTCTTGCCCCCTGATTGTGTGTGTGTGTGTGTGTGTGTGTGAGTCAGCCTTTGGACAGGCATCCGTCCTCCCCGCCCCTGCCCCCGGTTGCTAACATCCAAAATAAAGCAAACTTTCCACCAACCTTTCCAGCCAACTTTATTGGCTTTAGAGAGGCGAGCAGCCAGACCCCACCTTCCATGACAGAACCAGCCCTGCTACATTTTGACAGTCCAGTGAGACTAATTTTGGACTTCTGGTCTCTAGAACCATAAGAGAGTAGACTTCTGTTGTTTCAACCCACTAAGTTTGTGCTAATTTGTTACAGCAACAGCAGGAAACTAACACAGGGAATATGAGTGCTACTGGCCTTAAACGGATCCCTTTTTAATTGTTTTTAGATAGAAAAAAAAAGAATTCTTTGTAAGTTAATTTTTGTTGCCTCATTGTGCTTTTTTAAATGTGTCTTTGTGCACTGACTGGGCTGAATGGAGCCCTTGGTTTCATCTGGATTATGCAATTGTTAATTAATTGTTAGCGCCAACAACTCGAGAGCTGAATCCACTTCACAGAATGGAAAACTATGGCACAGGCAGACCCATGCTTCTCTAAAGGACCAGAGCCTGCAGCGGTGCTCACACTGCGAAATTTCACCCTCTCTGCCATGTTAATGGATGCAGAGTCCAATTTATAAAGTCTGTAAGGATGCAAGGGCGAAAATCAGGAATTTTTGCAGGTAGGAGAGGGCAAAAGTAAATTATAAAAGGAGAGTTCTTTAAAAAAAAAGAACCTTACTTAAAAAAGACATACTCTTGTAGACACATTTTAAAATACAGATAAACAAAAAGAAGAAAAAGAAATTTACTTGTGAGAATATGGAACAGATAACTTCTGTTGGTATAAATGACGTCAGTGTATTTTCTATGCCTAAATATACTTACATATGTTCACCAAAAAGTGATCATACGGCACAAACCATTTTGTGACTGCTTCGTGTACTAAGTCATCATGAACGTCTTTCCAGGTCAATAAATAAATTTCCTTAAAAGTGGTTTCCAAAGAATGTTAAAAGGTATTGAAAGAAGTTCTAGGATGAGCTTATCTTCCAAACCTGGGTTAGAGGAAGTTGGGGAGCTTTGCTGCAGGATTTCTCAGATACTTTGATATGACAGACACAATGTACAGGTCTAAAAGGGCTACACAATAAGATGTTCTTCCAACCTATCTTACCATGGAACTGTCCCTCCCCCCATTTTTTTAAATTGAGGAGAAATGTACATGACATAAAATTTACCATTTTAAAGTGAACACTCCCGAGTTATTCAGCACATTCACAAGGTTGTGCAACCACCACCTCTCTCTAGTTCCAGGACATTTTCATTCCTCCAAAATAAAACCCTGTACTCATTAAACAGCTGAGTCTTCCTTATCCTGGCATTATGAGCTCCCGGCTCTTCCTGGTATTTGTTGAATGAATAAATAAAGATAGTGTTTAAGACTATAATAACAACTCTTAAGACTTTGATCTGTAGGGCTACGTATTTACAAGAACACAAAAGTCCATGATATAAATCCACACTCAGTGATAATCCAAGAGGGTCATCTCTCAAGTCCTAGAGAAATAAAGAATATGCTAAGATTTGGCTTGTTATCGCTATAGCTCAACCAAACAATATACTTACCCACATTTTTTAAGCACAAGAAGAACATTTTCAAAGTATTCTGGCATATTAGAAACCTTTGAAAGAGGGCTACTAACACACTAATCATCCTCAGCTCCTAAAGGGCCAGGAAATAGTTCTCTCTCATCTGTCTTTCAAAAAGGTTACTTTAGGAACAAACAAAAAAACCCTGATATACCTTTATCTATACAGGGGGAAGGGAGAAAGAGTTGGTAATGACTCTAGGGAGAGAAGGTTTAATCTTCTCTGCAGGAAGTCAAGAGATGAAATTCTCCAGGTGATACTCCACAACCAGTGGTGTAAATCTAATATTTGGAATTTGGACTAAGAATGAGAAAAACTCCAACCAGGAAGAGTTAAAAGTGGTTTCCTCTGAGGAATGGGACTGGGGGCAGGGTGGGGCGGTATGGCCTTTCATTAGACCTTCTGCAGTTGATTAATTTTTAACCACCAGCAAGGAATTCTTCCATTCAAAAAAAAAAATTTTTTTTTTTTTTAAAGAAATAGGTACTTCTGGACGATAACAATGATAATAGGTAAACTTGTGTTAGAAAATACAGGAGATCTGGCCAAATTTCGCTCCAAAGTGAAGATAAGAGAGCATAAAATATCTCCAGAATGACATACAAGAGAAGAGAAGGCTGGTTTCTTCCAGGGAGGGGAACAGAAAAGCAAGAAGACCTTTCACTGTACATCTTTTTATACTTTAAAAATTTTGAAAGATGCCAATGTATTACTTGTAAAAAAAATATTTTGGGGAGGAGAAAAGACCATAAGGCAAGAGTTTTAATTTATTTTCGGTGATTCATTTTTATTGTTATAAATGTATTAAAGTGGATAAAACTTACTATAATGAATCTGAAAAGTGAATTATTCAGAGCAAATGTGGCCAAATGTCAACCATGAGTCAATCTAGGTGAAGATACACAGCTCATTTTACGATTCATGCAATTAAAAAATTTTTTTAAATAAAAGTTTGAGGAAAAATATTATGAAATTAAAATAAAGTGATAAACACTTGAGAAGCTTAAAAAAAATTCTTGGTGCTGGTGCAGGTAACATCCTGGAACAATAAAATCAGAATCTCTGGGGGTAGGGCCCAGCCATCAGTATTCTTTTAAAACTTCCCCAATTGATTTCCATGTACAGCAAGGTTGAAACTACTGCTCTAGAGAATCTCAAAGAATCCTTTTCGCTTTAACTTTCAATACTCTTTAGAGTAACTCCCTATGTCTGCAAAATAGCTTCAAGACACTTGGAGTGATTTCTAACCAATTTCTAAATAAATCATCTTTAAAGCTATGAGAAAAAAATAATAAAATTATATACTAGGAGCAGGGAAGTATTGTTTGTTATAAGGAAACAAATAGCTTTTTCTCTGAAGCCACATGTTGCTGACACATACCTGGGTTGAAGAACACCAAAGGTACCCTGTGTTTTTATAATTTTATTTGAACTGTTGAGTTTCATACAGTTCCCTTCTCAACCTGTTCCACACTCAGTGACTTCAAAGAGAGGGTAGGTCAGTTCAGCTCAAAAGAGGGGAAGAGAAAGTTCTAGATTTTTCAGTATTATGGGGAAGCTGGAATGTTAGGTCAGTTTTAGCTGCAAATAACGGAAAACCCAACTCAGCAGGGCTTGGACAATAAGGTCATTGATTAACTATCTATCAAGGAGTTTGGTATTAGGATGTCTCTAGTGGTGGTGATTTAGTTAGTTAATTTGGGAGTCAGGTTTTTTTCTTTCTTCTTCTCCTTTCCATGCTCCCAACCTCGGCTTGTTTTCTTGGGCTGCCTTCCTTCATGGCCCCAAGATGGCTGCAGAGTTCTAGAAGTCACAGGGAGACAGTGATAACCAGGGGCAAAAAAAAAAAGTCCCTGCCTTTCATCCCTCTTCAAGGGTGAAGCCCTCTCAGCAGATTTCCGTCATCTTTTTGGTCAAAGTGGTGTCACATACCTATTCTTAAACTAATGACTTGGTGAGACAAACGAGAGACCACCATAGCTCACAGCCACAGAAACGCGGTGTGTGTACACACACACACGCGCGCTCACACACATACATATACGAGCATCTAAAATGAATATAAAAGACTTTTTTTTTTTTTTTGGCCACGCCAGGTGGCTTGTGGGATCTTAGCTCCCCAACCAGGGATCAAACCTAGCCCAGCAATGAAAGAACCGATCTCTAAACACTGGACTGCTGGGGAATTCCCTAAAAGCCTTTCGATTCTGATGTATTCTGATTTGGCAAGTAGTCACTGTTTCCCTTTGCAATTTTAAGTTAATGAGTTAAAGTACACACATACATATGCTCCTGCTTGGCCATATTACTTTATAAGATAATCTCAAAACTCCTGTATAATAAGTCTGAGAACATGTGGGAATTTAGTATTTGATAAAGACTGCCTTTCAGATCAGTAGGGGGAAAGGTGAATTGCAGAATAAACGGTGGCTATCTAGAAAAAAATGTGAAGTTGGAACTGTACTTTGGATCATACACAAGGATAAATTCAAAATGAATCAGAAATCTAAATATGTAAAAACAAAATCATAAAAGCACTAGAAGAAACTTATCAGGGAATTTTAACAAAATCTTGGAGTGGGGAGGTCTTTTTTACTAAGACACATTATTCAGAAACTCCTAACCAAAAATATTTGCTTAGCAAAAACTACCATTAGCCAAGTCAAAAGGCAAGAAACTGGGGAAAAGAAACTGCAACTCATAAAACAAAGTACTAATTTCCCTAAAATACAAAGAGTCCCTACAAATCAATCAGAAAAAAGACGAGTTCAACAGAAAAATTGACAAAGGATATATAGATAATTGTCCACAGAAAAGAAAATCTCAGTGGCTTTTAGACATATGAGAAGTGGTCAATCTTTCTTATAATAAGAGGGATGTGGGGAATTCCCTGTTGGTCCAGTGGTTAGGAATCAGCACTTCCACTGCTGGGGCCCCGGATTCAATCCCTGGTCGGGGAACTAAGATCCTGCAAGATGCACTGCGCGGCCCCCCCCCCAAAAAAAAGGCATGCAAAATAAACTATACTGAGATCATCAGATGACAAATGATCAGAAAGTTTTATAACACACTATCTGGGCAAGAATATGGTGAAACAGCCATTCTCATATCTATCAATCAAACTTACAAACTCTTTTGCCCTTTGAACTAGTAACTCTACAGACATACTTACACATATGCAAATACCTAATCCCTTACATGGAAAGTGTTCCTCGATGTAGCATTATCTGTAACAGCACAAGATTGGAAACAATGCAAATATCCCTCAACAGGAGATGGCTAAACAAATTATGGTCATTTGTACAAGAATAAAGAGACTATATGCTGATAAGAAATGAGCTTCAAGGTCTATTGTTTATAGGTACAGAAATTGTAGTATATGCTACTATTTGTATATTAAAGAGAAGAAAAAATGCATACACCTATCAGATCATATATGCATCAACTCTCTCTGGAAACACAAACAAAAGATTGGGAGAATTGGTGCTTCTGTGGGTACCTGTTGGGAGGGAGAATCCATTCCCTTCTGCTTCTTGTGTACCTCTTGATTTGGCAATGTGCGAATTTTTAATCTATTCAAAACGATTAATCTATACACACCCCGACACAAATTTGCACTTGGTATTCTTAATTTGTATATACAGTAATATGTAACGTATCATCAAATTGTAATCAATAATGATGGCTACAGGTTATCATCATGTGCCAGGTGGTCTGTACAGGTCATCTAATTGTCACCACATCAGTAATGGCATCAAGGGCGGCTTAGAGGGACTTCACCACATGCTCCCCCATTTCAATTGGCCTTTCCCACTTTACCTTCCCACAAGCCACTCCAAATACAATGAAGTATAGAGAGTTTATTATGGAAACACAGTTTCAAAACAAATTCACTAATACCCACTTATCCTCTCCGCAGCAAGACTGCAGCCCCGAGCCCCCGCCATGTAAAGATCAGGAGTGGCTACTGGCCCTCTGACCATTATCCCTCTTGAATGGATGAATAACTGGGGCTCAGATAGGTTGCAGGGCATGGCCAACATCATACAGCTGGTGGCAGTGGGGGTCTAACCTGGGTATGTGTGACCTCAAAGGCCAGGATTTCTCAAAGATTTCATTGAAATATATCATTGAAAATCGTCTTATTTTCTTTAAGAAAACAGAACTCTGATTTTATAAAGAGAATCAAAGGAAAGCTGAAGTCAATAAACAGAAAATCGTTCTCGGTCCAGCTTCTTGGGAACTCAATCATTCCCCTTGTAGGAGGCATACCTTGAGGACAGTAGCAAGAGAACAGTTTCAACATGAAAATTTACATCGTGAGTCTGAAGGACTCACAAGAGTCCTTTGGGAAAACTAATTAAGCCTGTGAATAATTTTTTTTTTCCCAAAACGGACTGAATTTTATTATCCAGCACTAAGTCGAATGTAAAAAGAATGTCCTACCATACACTAACCCACAATTTTGTCAGGAACGTCAACCAACCCCCAAAACAAAAGAACAAACACTTTATTCATTCTTAAGGACATCCTCAGAATTAATGCAGAGCTGTCATTACAACCTGCATTTGGTTAGAAGTAACATAAAATCAGCTTATTTTTTATAGCATTAATATTAATTTTTAAGAAAAAGCACCAATCATTTTCCCCCTTATATTATTAGAGAATGTTAGTCACCATTCAAAGTGGGTTAATTTGAACAATTATTCTCCAGAAGAGAGTCAAGGCATCTATCTGGCAGCTTTTTTTCCCGTTTTGTTTTGTTTTCAACAGAAATATAAAATCTAAGAATAAAACCACAACTTCTGATGCCTTGCTCTTTTTGATATAAAAGTTGATAAAGCCAAAAACTGTGTGTCTGAGCCCATTAGAGAATTGCCCCATTTACAGTTGTGTGGCTTCTTACAGCACTTTCCAGCTTTAACTCACAAGGGTTTTCGTCTCATTGTGTATGTTTTATTTTGAAGGGACAGAAGTAATAGCCGACATCTCAACAAAGCCAATTCCTCGTACTGTCTCTCAATTCTGCCTTCCCGTGACCTAATAAACATAACCAAACACAACACAGTGATGGTTAAAAGCCAGTGCAAAGGGAGAACGGGCAACTAAGGATTTCTTACTTGCACAGACTTTATCTTTGCAAAGACGTGATATTAAATCCCATTTATCCCTGTCAAATATTGACATCCAGCTGTGGACTCAAAATAATCTTTTTTTCACCCTCACTGTCTATACTCCCCTACCCAACTTTGCATTAAGAAAGCAATTGACAAACTAATGTATGGAAAGCAAATCTTTTGTGCTCCCCATAATGACCAATTTTTCCTCTGAGCTCTCACCAAAGCTGTTCAAACAAGAGCTCCATTGTCCCTTTCAGAGGAAAATAATAGAAAACTTAAATGAAATCTGGAGGTCACTGGACTGCTTAGGAAACAGGGAGGTAGATGTTGCAGCTTATAAACCCGGAGCCTGTTACTATGTGACATGTCATCCATGCTCATATTCCCAGAGGAAAAGGTGAGGATTTCTGATATCCAGGGAAGTTGTGGAAGAGTGGTTTCCTCATTTCAGGCTTCTGACTCTGCGCCATCCCAGAGAACCCACCAGATATACTTTACCCAAAACAAAGATTAAAGTAAGTAATAATAATGATCATCATCACAACAGTGAGCATCGTGGCAGCTACCATTTACTGAACGCTCCACTAGGACCCTGTAAGGTGGGCATGACTATTACGCCCATTCTGTAGATAAACAAACCGAGGCTCAGAGAGGGAAAGTAGCTTCTCCACGAAGTGTTAAAGCTGGTTTTCCAATCTGGATTATTTTGGAAACTTTTTTCTTTTAAAAAATATATTTATTTATTTAGGCTGTGCCGGGTCTTCGCTGCAGCATGTGGGATCTTTTAGTTGTGGCATGTACTTCTTAGTTGCGGTATGTGGACTCTTAGTTGCAGGATGCATGTGGGATCTAGTTCACCGGCCAGGGATGGAACCCGGCCCCCCTGCATTGGGAGCGTGGAGTCTTACCCACTGGACCACCAGGGAAGTCCCAGAAGCTCTTTTCTTAAACAGAGCACTCTTTGGCTTCTCATCTTTCATAGATTCTTTCCATTAGAAATGTTAAAAAAAATTTACCATGTTTTTAATTACATAATAAATATTACTGCAGATTATAAACTGGTACATAATGAATTTTTCACAACAGTGAGACTGTCTGCTGGCTTAATTGCTAGAAATGGAATAGCTAGATCAAAGTCAAAGATACATGATTGGGGACTTCATGGCTCCACGTGCAGGGGGGCTGGGTTCGACCCCTGCTCAGGGAACTAGATCTCGCATGCCACAACTAAAAGATCCCACACGCTGCGAAGAAGATCCTGTGTGCCGCAACTAAGACCTGGTGCAGCCAATTAAATAAATAAATATATTTTTAAAATCCCCCAAGACAAAGATACATGATTAATTTTGGCAAACATTGCCAAATTGCTTGTCTATCAATAGGAGAATGATCAAGGAAATTATGGTACCTTCATCAAAAGGAAAGGGGAAGCATTTAATACACTGACACGGATACACTCTGTCACGTGCAGGTGAGTAAAAAAGTAACATGCAAACTGGTGTCATATATTCATCATTTTTAAGGTGTGATATATGTTTATTTTCTTATGTATGCAAGGATTGCTCTGGAAGGATACACAGGAAAATGATAAACCAATTAGCTTCAGGGAGGGGAAGTGGGTGAGTGGGGAATGGAGAAAGAAAAATTAATTTTTTTATTGTCTACCCTTTTGTACTTTTTGAATTTGTAGTATATCAACGTATAACCTATTCAAGTAAAAAATTCACCCTACAGGTTTACAAAGTATAAGAACTTGACTCCAGCCTGATTACTTTACAGATGGGAAAACTGAGACCCAGTAGAGCTAGCAGTTGACACAGAGCTGGCACAGTGCCCTGGCAGGCATCCTCACTCCCAGCCCCTCTTCTCTGAGCTGCCCCACACTGCCCCAGAGACTTGGGGGCAGACAGTGTGCGAGTGAATATTGGGAAGAAACGCATCCCCAGGGCTGCGGGCATCCTTTCTGGACAGCTGGCTACAGAGGCAGGGACAGTTCAGACCCTACTAGTTATCACGTGGTGGGGAAACGCGAACCAGAACTGAACGGCCATGACACTTCTGTTGAGTGCTATCTGTGCCACACGTACCTCCCGTAATCCCGAGCTCGGCCCCTAGAATCAAACACTGTGGCCATCTCCTTAGGCTTGGCACCACTGACTCGGACCTAGACTACTAACTCCAGTGGTGCCCAAACCCCTTCCATTCTTGACACACCCTCCTCCAACTCCTCCTCCCTACTCTTTCTCAAACATCATGTCACTCTCCTGCTTATACCCTCCACTGGCTGCTTGTGGCAGAGTCCTGGGTGATGGACCACAAGGCTCTGAGCCTGACCGCAGAGAGACACTAGCAGAGGGAGATGGGGCTTGAGGACGAAAAGGTGGTAAACCAACCAAAAAGGACCCGCTCCCTCTGCAGAGGCACAGGCTGCAGATGCCTCGGTGGACTGGAGACTGCCCCCAGGGAACCCTGGGGGCCGTGGGCTGAAGACGGCAGAGCCACGTTGCGAAGGAGCTGGGTCCCTGAGTCGATCCCGGATGGAACACTTGGATTTAATGGAGGCAAACAGGCTCCCCAGAAAATCCACGAACCTGTAAGACTTTGCCAGTTGTGATTCATTTCTCCTGAGTTCTGACGATTGAAATCCCATCTGTTAGTCCATTTGGGGACACCCTTCTGTCCTCTGTCCTTGCCCAAACATTGACCAAACACAAGAGAGAAAGTCTTAGAGGCCCTTGGACCTTTGTAGTCAGGACCGGGCTTCCCTGAGGCAGAGGGAAACTTGGGATCATGAGATCTCACCCAGGGGCCTGGGCTCACCACTCTGAAGAGAAGGGAGTAGCACGTGGCACTGCTTGACCCTCTAGCTTTGCTCTACGGCCACTTCCAGCTCCAGGCTGCAACAGCCCTTTCCATTCCCAGAATGTCCTGTACAGGTGGTATCACACCTGTAGGACTATAGTCCTATAGTGCCGCACATTGATTTCCAAACGTAAAACGTCCTACAGCTTAAAAGCTACCTACCTGCTCAGAAATTAACCAGGCTGAACACAGTTCATGCAGGGTCCTAAACCAGCTCTCCAGCAGGGTATTCGTGTGTGGTGTGAGGGGTCGGTACGAGAAGCAAGTGGGGGAACTTTTGGATAATACGAATTGCCCCTCCCTCCATATAACCCTCTCTCTCTAGGAAAAATGGGGCTACTTTCAAAATATGTTGGTCCAGGACTACTTTCCTGGGAAAAAGCAAACTGCCTTCTTTCAATCTCCCTCTGTTTAATGGTAGTGATTGCAGTTAGGGAAGAGTTACGTAGTGGGTCTGTAACGGGGTGGGGGGGGCAGACATTGTACATTTTCTCATTTACAAGCCCGGGAGGTTGTGACTGTCATTATCCCCATTTTACAGACAGGGATACTGAGGCTTAGTGACGTGAACATGCGTGAAGTCATATATATAACTGGTAAGTAGGTGGGAGGGCTTAGATGTGAACCCAGGACTGACTGGTTGAAAAGTCTGGGATCTTGACATTGCATCTCGATGTCTTTTCTCCCGAGAACTCCCCCAACCACAGCCACTAGTCCCCTGTTAGTTCTCTGACCACGGCCATCTGGAGTCCAAGAGTACTCTGAATGTTCATACAAGTCAGTGTGCCAACCATTGGCCGAGTAATTCTTGACTTAGAAACAGTCGCATAAAACCCAAGGATGCTTTTGGCTCTGTGGTTAGTCACTCATTTAGCTGTTAAAAAATAATTCTCTTTATATATAGTTAAGTGAAAAACCAAAAACCAAAATACAGACCAGTTTGAATAGCAGGGTACCACGTGTGGGAAAAGAAAAGAATTTTTTTGGGGGGCTGTGCTGTGCAGCTTATGAGATCTTAGTTCCGTGACCAGGGATTGAACCCAGGACCATGGCAGTGAAAGCGTGGAGTCCTAACTGCTGGACCACCAGGGAATTCCCACAAAAGAATATTTTTATACTTCTTCTCATACTTACATAAACTTCTTATATATGTGTATATACACACATATGTATTTCCTTGAATATGCCTAAAATACACCTAGGAAGATGCATATAAAAATGTTACCAGCGATTACTCCTGGGGAGGGAAACTTAGTTCTGGGAGGGAACCATTTTTTTAACCATTTTCTAGTTTTGGACTTTTGAACTATGTGGACATATACCCATGAAAAGTTAAATGACAAGGATATAAAATAATTTTATACTTTTTAATGAATATTCTTTTAAAAAAATCAACCAGTGAAATGTTAGAACCAGCCTGTCCTCCAGTCTTTGGGACAATTGGCAATAGTGAAATAGTGATTTTTTTAAAAATGAGAAAACCTTTACATGCCCACTGTAAATAATTTAATATGAAAAAATGTGAACACCTAACCTCTCTCTTCCTTTTCCTCACCCCTTCCATACCTTGGAGATAACTCTTATTAATGAGTCCATCCATCTGTCTGTCCACCACTCCAATCATCCCATCCACAAGTAGATCACATAGCACATGTAGCTTCACAATTTACCCTTCAATTAGCAGTATAGCAGATGCTCTTCCTGTTGGGATGGCTTCTCATTCATTTTGGTATTATTTTATTTTTTTTGCATGTATTATAATTTTTTAAAGAAACCGCCAATGGATATTGAGCTAGTTCTCTTCTTTCTACTATTACAAATACTGCCACAATGTAGATCCCTATGTATATGTTGATAGGATTTAGACCACTATCTTATCATTTTTGTGATAAAATTAATTTAGCAGATCTATGCGCTGGGCAAATTTTCTTTACCTCATTCTTTATTTACCAGACAAGAGGGATAGTTATATATTTTTAAAACTCTAGCGATAGCTCACTGACAAATTTAAGACTCAGCTAACTTTAAAAAAGATCTATGTACAAAAATGACTTTAGTCAAGGTCAATTTTGAGTCAACTATAGAAATCGGCTTAAGAACCCAAGAACAAAAGTGATATTACATGCCCTCCAAATTGATGTAAATATTACAGTTCTCTGAAGTCTGCAGTTTCTCTTAATCTTAAGAGAAAGTAAGAGACTAACTTATTTCTAATTTGCTTTAGACTTAAGTTTATAGATGCATAACTTTCCCCAGCGACTAAAAGAAATATTTTTTGGACAACAGAGAAGAGTAATGGGCAAAAAGAACAGGGGACGAGCACACAAAAATATATGTGTGAAGATATTTTTTGCATCATCTTTCTGCAGTTGGGAAACACTGGAAGAAACGGAAATGGCCACTAAAAGGGAAGCGGTTATGGACATCACGGTACAGTCAACTCACAGACCACTAATGTATAAATGAAAAAGAATGAGGTCGACTTACGTGTGCCAATTTGGAATGATTGGCAAGTCAAACTGCCGAGATCAAGGAAGCACATGTATGGTTTCGCAGCATTCATTTAAAAAAACACCACCACTAAATATAGTGTGTAGATCTGTGCCTTTATGAATGTATGTGTGTAGCTATGTGCATATGAATGTAAATTTCCACAAGGGACACAGAGAGATGCACACGGAGGGGGGAGGGAGTGATCTAACGTGAGAAACAGAGGAACAGTGGAAGGGATTTTCAGATTTACTTTATGAACTATTACAGCACTGGGCTCTTTCACCTAAATGCACGCCTCGTGTGTTACTAAGCGTGTTTTGATTGCAGAGAAAGCACATGCTGGTCGATGACACTGGAATCAGATGCTTTCAATGTAAACATATTTCACTTTTTAAAAAAATAACCTGGTGATTTAAAATTCATCCTTAATCATAACAGCCAGCCAGCCCATTTGTGGCTCATTCATTTCCCCCAGAAAACAGTGAATAAACACAGCAGGATATAAATGCGTACGGCTGGAGAAGATGAACTTTTACTAGTTCTGTCTTTTCAGAATTCTAAAGTGTGGACCTTACCAATTTCTTTGACCTGCCTTTTTTTCCCCCATTCCAATGCATGGCGGTGACAAGGCATTGAATTACCAGTTTGTCACTAACGCCATAGGCTTTATTATGCCTTTGAACAGAAGCTGGGCTTAAAAAGAAAAGTTTTTCTTAATAAGTAGCTGTTCATCCTTTGATATGCACATCTGGATCCCTCGTCTTATCTTGGGCATGCTAATGCTGCTTCCTGCAGATAATGATAAAAGAACAACTCAAAATAACAAAAAAGGAATAAAATGTGCCAGATGCCTAAAAAATAAGGCAGACAATGCATATAAAAGCAACTGGTTTTTCAATTCCGGAGAATAAACTCTATCAACAATTGAAGTGATCATTTTAGCGGTCAACTGATGCAAGAATTTTTTTTAAGGGATTAGGAAGAAAAAAATAAGCAAACATCAGCGGACAACCACCACCACTTTCTGTTAGAAATTAAGAGGGAAATAAACGTTAAGTACGCTGTAAATCACTTTGGGCTTTAGTTCTGCTTCTGCCCTGCTACATTGTTTATTCTTCCTTTTTTCCCCCTTTTTCCTCATTTGGCTATGACTTAAACACTGTTAATTAAAAGCCAAACAGAAAGACTTTGATTCATAAAGTTTTTAGGAATTATAAAATATCTCAAACACACAGAGAAGTACCAAGAATAATACAAGGAACATCTGTGTACCCATCATCTGGGTTTAACTACTTTTTCATTTTTCCTTTATGTCCATTTTTCAGAAGAAACTTCCTTCCTTCTAAGAAGTCCTTCCAAGTGTGGTATTTCTTAATTTCTACATCTCATCCTTGTTCATTGAAGGAAGGTGCTCTTCTTATAAAAATATTATGATTTTCTCATTTTTGGTGAGTCTCAAAGGAGCTTTCATCTTCCATTCAGTGTGTGAACGGGTCTGATGCTTTGAAAGTGGGATCAGTATTCAGGAAGGAAGAGTAGAATTGTTACATATCTAATATACATATTTGATTTACAGATATTACTTATGGTTACTATCTCGATGAAATTTGTCCTTTACAACTTCTTTTCAAAAAGAAAGCAATGGTTAACCTGCTTTGTCAATTCGCACGTACAGCATCAGTTCTATGGCTGATTGTGACTACGTATCTTAATAGACAAGCAGATCAAAACTGCTTCACAGAAATTTCCCCATAAAGCGGGAGCTGAGGATTGTGGGGAGAGCGAAAAGGCACTGGTCATGTCTCCCTCTGCAGCACAATGACAGATTGTGATTTGGACCCTTTCTTCCCTTAACCAGATAACATTCGTGAATTGATTCGGCATTAGCATGCAGCAGGCATGGGAAAATGATAAACTCCTATTACCACTGTCATGGCAACTGAAAAAATGGCTGCTTTGGGGGAGCAAGGTCCACAGGAGAAGAAAAGCAAAGACCCCGTCTCTTTCTTCTGTTTGACATCTGTTGTTTAACATACAAAATTGTATTATCATGACGCGAGCTAGTTGGCCAGGACGAAAGCCTGCCTAGGAATTGTTAAAGCCATGCTCCCGCCACTGCCCACTCCCCTCTCTTTACCATAAGAGTATATAATTTGACTCTGAACATTTTCACTGAGGGCTGTAAATTCCCTCCCTTTTCATCCCAGGTACAAAGTGTGAAGTGCCTCTCGGGAAGGTGCAGAGTAGGGGGAAGGGTCTTTTATGAGGGTGGGGTGGGGCGCAGATGACGGATTATACAGCGAAAAAGTTACGTTCTTAACTTTGTAACTGCTTTTCTGAATTGTTACCCATTCCTCTCTCCACCCCTCACGTCCCTTCCCTCAAAAATATTTTTGAGTTTTTTAAGATAGCGATTTGGGCAGAGCTTGTGACCATGGGTAGATGGGATACAAGGAGGAACGGTAAACAGAGGTGCTGGACTAAAGGTTTAAAATGGTTATTGCGGGGGGAAAAGGGCTAGAAGGAAGCTCAGTGCTAGAGCCCTGATTTGGGAGTGGTTGGACAAGAGGTGGTATCTCCTCTCACTGCCCTCTTCCAAATTTTTAAAATCAATAACCAGCAAAAATATCCAATAAGTGTTTCAGATGGGGCTACAGAAATCGATCTCTGCAAGAATGTCAGTGCTGACACTCATACAAAAATTCCCTATTATCCAAAGGTACCACTTGAAGCAAGTGCTTGGTTCATATATATGTACGTATACATATTTTATGTATTCAAATACATATTTACATATGCATTTTAATACATAATAATATACACACTCTAATACATAGTACCATTTAATACACATGTGTTATGTACATATTTACATATTTGTAATATTTGCATATTACATAAATACATATTTAAAATACATATTTAGGGACTTCCCTGGTGACGCAGTGGTTACGACTCCACGCTCCTAATGCAGGGGGCTGGGGTTCGATCCCTGGTCGGGGAACTAGATCCCACATGCTTGTGGCAACTAAGAGTTGGCATGCCGCAACTAATAGTTCACATGCCGCAACTAATAGTTCACATGCCGCAACAGAGGAGCCTGCGTGCGGCAACGAAGACCCAGCACAACCAAAAAAAATTTTTTAATGCATATGTATTTATAAATAAAATACATATTTAATAACATGTATCTATGTATTAAAAGAACTCATATTTTAATACATGTTTTAAAGAGAACATTTAAATGAAATGACTTTCAAACATTTTGCTCCCCATCCCCTCACAGTTGTGTAAACAGAGCAAACCAGGGACCATTTTGGGTTGTTTTCACAACACTGCCTTGAAACAGCTGTTAAGGGTTCCTTTGGGACTATCCTAAAATGGACTAAAGTGAAATTTTCGGAAAGAGTGAGATTAAGCCCAACGATAGGAGAAAATCAGCGACATACTAACAAAAGGAAGCTCCTTTATAGCATTCACATCAATTATCCGCAAAGTTGGGAAATGAAGGCGGTAAAACAAAAAGAACCTGTTGATAGAAGCCCTGGCCTGTTTGAGCGTGTGCAGTTTGGAGCATCCTCACGGTTTTTAATAAATATCGTAGGTCATAACCAGCGTGCAGGCTTGAGGTAGGGATGCAGAAGCAAAAGAAATGAAAAAGGTCAGAATGGCTCTGTTCGTTTTTCCAAATTGTTGGAGTAAAGTTACAATGTGCCACCTGGGTCAGCCCACTAGCTAAGTCCCCAGATCATGTCCACAGTAACCACAGGGATTTCTTGGATGCATGAGGATCACCGGAGGAAGAATTTGCTTGGGGGAAGGGAGCTGCCAGGAACCAGCCCCAACGAAGCACCCAGCGCCGCTCAACGCTGGACATGACAACGGTCTTATTTTCAATCCTCATGACAACTCTTTGAGGTAGGTATTATTATTTCCAGAATAATAATGGGGTAGGGGGATGGTATCCTGACTTGCCCCCTGGCGTTTCACTTCTTGGATATTCCAGCATCAGGTCATTTCTGCCTCTGTTTTTGGCTTTCAGTGCCATCAGCATAATCTTTGTCAGAGGGTGGGAGTTTTACATTTGCAATTCGAGATTTTTCTTTCTGCTGGGTTTCCGGCAGCCCCACCGCTGTTTTTCACTTCTCTAACTGCACATCAAATGAATCAAGCCCTAGAAATAGTCCTAGGGTGTTTCCTGGGGAAGGGGGTGGGGGTCCCTGTGGGATTTCTCTCTTTGCAGTTAAAGATTTTGAAAGGCATAACTTTCTGGATGGGGTTGGGGGAGAGAGAAAGTTCTCTGAGCCAGCCTTTTCAATTCAAATCCCCACTTTCCTTCCTCCCTAGTCTTTTCTGCTTCCTGACAATCATGAAGTCATTCCCAAACCTGACCGTGCATTGAATCACCTGCTGATTTTTCCAAAAATGGGGATTTCTCAGGCTTTGCTTCCGATTTACAGGACCAGACTCGGAAAGTCTAGAAACTAGACTGATTGCAAGACTGTCCTCACTGGAGACTCAGCGATCGGAGAGAACTAAGGACACATCAAAATATACACTGATTTAATACCACGAGACTCATTTTGATTACTGACCAAGTCACATCTCTGTAAATGCCACCTGTGCAGAGAGACCATCTCCAGCATCCTGCAACTCCCAGCCCTTCTCAACATGCGGAGTTGATATCATTTACTTGTGTGTTTATCATCTGCTTCTCCCCACCAGCACAGCAGCTCTGTCCTCTCTGTGGTCAAGTCACAGGTCCTAGGTCGGTGTCTGAACATCCCAGAGACTCAGTTAGTTTGTGCGAGGTGACTGCATGAGTGAATGAATGATTTGACTGTAAAAAATTCCATCAGCAGGGAGGGACCCTGGTCCTTTTCTGATGTGATCTCCTTATTGTGCAGATGCTGGAAGGCAGCTCAGAGAAGAGCCCTCGCTAGTGAGCCTCTCAGCTCACCTACCACAGGGGCACTGTAGCAACCTCCTACTCCTAGGACACCTGGGATTTTTTTTTTTTTTTTTTTAATACTGAAAGATGTGTATTGCAGCATTGTTAATGGTAGCAAAAAACTGGAAACAAAAGGAATAAATACTGGCACATTCACACTGTGGAATATTATACAGTAGGCCCTTTGAATCCGCAGATGTGGAACCCACAGATACGGAGGGCTGACCGTATTACGCTATTTAATATAAGGCATTTGAACATCCATGGATTTTGGTATGGTGGGTGGTAATCCTGGAACCAATTCCCCCGAGGTTACCAAGGGACGACTGTACAGACAGTAAGCAAAAATGAATAAATCTGTAAGAACTGTGGCAAACGAAGTTCCATTAAGTATCGTTGAGTGACAAGAATATAATGCACTAACGTGTAAAATACTACTCCATTTTGGTAAAACAAATGATGATTAAACTATCCTTGCCCAGGATTACTTGAACCTGGATAAAAATATGAAATGATAGGAAATTCAGTGTGAAGACTGGTTGTGTATGGGGGCTGGGTGTTCAGAAGCAAGAGTGTTATGGAGAAGAGGGGAGAAGGTGGCAGAAATCAAGGGAAAAAAAGGAAGAAAATTAGGTGATTGTGATATTAAAAAATTATGTATTTATGAAAATTATATAATTATGCATGCATGTACATAAACAGAATTGCCTTTTTAAAAAAATGTGAGAGGCACCTGCGGTGATAGAAGGAAAATATAGAGCTTTGAATGAATTTTTTAGGAAAGAAAGATGGAGGATAAATAAGTTAACATTTAACTTAGGAATTTAGCAGAAAGAGAAACAAGGTAAATGCAAAGAAAGATGGAAATAAAAGGAAATCACCTATCTGAAAATTTAAAGAATAGAAATGTCTTAAAGCTAATATGGAATGTTAACAGTCATTTATTGCGGGTGAAGGGTACAGGGATACTCATTATATTATTTTTTTTCTACTTTTATGTATTTTTACACTTTCCTGTTAGAAAAAAATGTAGCAAAAGACAAATTCAGCACAGTGTCCCCATGAGGGTCATTCTCTTCCAGAAGCAGGAGGCATGACCCCTGGGCACAATGATGTCAGTGTTCCTTTTTCCAACCTGTGGGCTGCTGCTTCCCACACCAGGACTTCCTCATCAGTGGAGGATAAAAATTAACAGAGGACACCTGATTTTGATTTTCCTCTGCCCACCTTCACTTTTCTTCCTACTGCCCCCTTATGGAAGGCATGTCAGAATTTTGTCTGATTTTGTTATTTCAGTGGTTAAGCACATTCTGGAGACAGACAGGTTCAAACTCTAGAGCTGCCAAGGACTAGCTGTGGGATTTTCTTCAAGGATGAAAGGAGAGAAGGCAGGTCAGGTGCTCGAGGCAGTGCTTAGCATGGAGAAACGGGCCTTCTTTCTTCCTGTCTCCATGGGTTCTCTTCCCATATCTGAGTAGCTAATTCTGAAATCTGTTTCTTCTCCCAGTCTTTTCTGCAGATTTCAGTTCTGCATGGCTCTCCAATCTCCCTACTCTCACCCCAAAACTATGCAACTCTTTCTCAGCCAGGCAGTGGGCACCGTGCTAAATGAAAACTCATATCTGTCTTCCCATGGGATCCAGTGGGGAGGGTAGACACGGACTCAAGCGGAGTCCAGGGACTAAAGCGTTGGGCTAGTATGTCCTCCATCTACTAGCTGACAAGTGACAGTTTCTCTGAGGCTCAGTTTCCTCTTACGTAAAACCAGCATCACAAACTGGGTATATACATTAAGCATGCAGCAAGTGCTGGGGCTTTTTATTTGTTTCTGGTGTGTCTTCCTCCATTATGTCCATGAGGCCACAGTTTTGATGGTTTCATTCACCATGGTTTTCTTAGAGCCTTGACTAGTACCTGGCACATATTAAGTCTTCTGTAAATATTTGTGGAGTTAATTCCTTTGTCTTATAGTTTGACTTTACAATTACTTACTTCCTTACTTCCCTAAGAGGTGATATATATATTTTTAATTAATTAATTAATTTTATTTTTGGCTGTGTTGGGTCCTCATTGCTGCGCATGGGCTTTCTCTAGTTGTGGTGAGCGGGGGCTACTCTTCATTGTGGTGCGCGGGCTTCTCATTACGATGGCTTCTCTTGTTGCAGACCACGGGCTCTAGGCGTGTGGGCTTCAGTAGTTGTGGCTCGCAGGCTCAGTAGTTGTGGTGCACGGGCTTAGTTGCTCTGCAGCATGTGGGATCTTCCCAGAACAGGGCTTGAACCCGTGACCCCTGCATTGGCAGGCGGATTCTTAACCACTGCACCACCAGGGAAGCCCCAAGAGGCGATATTTTTAAGGGTTTATCTAAAGACCATAACTAGACACTGAATTGTTGGGTGGTAGGGAATTCACACCTTCAGCCTTTTTTTTAAAATCTTTTCCTTTTTTAAAAAAATTTATTGTTATTGTATTTACTTATTTTTGGCTGCACTGCTGTGCGTGGGCCTTCTCTAGTTGCGGTGAGCAGGGGCTACTTTTCATTGCGGTGCGGTGGCTTCTCTTGTTGCAGACCATGGGCTCTAGGCGCGCAGGCTTCAGTAGCTGTGGCTCGCGGGCTCTAGAGCACAGGCTCAGTAGCTGTGGCACACGGGCTCAGTAGTTGTGGCTCCCGGGCTCTAGAGCACAGGCTCAGTAGTTGTGGCTCGCAGGCTCTAGAGTGCAGGCTCAGTAGTTGTGGTGCACGGGCTTAGCTGCTCCGTGGCATGTGGGATCTTCCCAGACCAGTGATTGAACCCGTGTCCCCTGCATTGGCAGGCAGATTCTTAACCACTGCGCCACCAGGGAAGCCCCACACCTTCAACTTTAACTAGATGTCATCAATTGTTTTCCAAAGGGTTGTATCAACTTCTACTCCCAAACAGCAGTTCATAAGGGGTCCCTTTGTCTGCATTCTTTCTAGATCAGACTTTTAAATGCTTTGCCATGATTTCTCTTTAAAGGGGAGAATGTAAATGAAGCTGTTATCTTCAGACTATATCACACCTTTAAACATCTTTATTTTTTACACTGGTGCTACATTTTGACACTAAGTTATCACCGCAGATCTCAGCTCAAATATACCCCCCTGGGAGGCCCTTCCTGAATCCCTGTAGAGGTTGGTTTCCTCTTCAGTCACTTTCTATCCCATCTCTCTGTTTACTTCCTGTATGATGCATTGGAATCTGAAATAATCTCTTGGACTGTCTTTATTTATTGCTTTCTCCCCTACAGGTCTCCAAGGGCTCTTACCTGTCATTACCAGATCTCTGGGCCTAGCTCAGAGCCTGGCACAGGGTAGGAGTGTAAGAAATATAGAATAAATGTAAGAGTATATGACCTTTTTAAAAGCTAAAGCCAATTTAGACATTTATTAAACATTAGACTTATTTTTTAAAAATCTTGACAGTATTAGGCAAGTGCTATTATCAGATAATCTTCCTCCTTTATTTTGCCCTTATCACTTCTGAACCACAGATTTTGTAATTCATTTAACAAGTGTTTATCGATCACTTATTTGCCAGTGACTGTGCCATGAAACTACTCATGGGATGAAGACAAAATTACATGTCTGCATTGTTGCTAGAAGTGGGCTTGGGTGACTAAGGCAGAATGAAATGTGAAATCTGGCTTCAAGAATTTCTCAAAAGAAGTAACATTTTTTCAGTAGAGAAGTAATAGTAGGAATAGGGATGAGAGCTAAAATTTGTTGGATGTTTGCCATGTGCCAAGCCCTGAACTAGCTGCTTTACACGAATTATATTTTTAATCCTCAGAAAAAGCATACAGGTAGTTACTATTAAAGTACAGCCACCTCTAGGTCCATTTCACCTCCCTGAATTCTACTATATGTGTGTGGAGAGAAAAGAGGGAGGGAGAAAAAAGAAGGATTTAAATTACCCAGGCAATCATGTGCACTATTTCAAGGAAGAGATGAAGTGGGCATTTCCTGGTCCTGAGATTTGTCTGGTCCCTGCCTGCTCTACTATGATAACAGAAAGGGTAATTTTTGATCATACTTGACGTTTTTCCCTCTATATATTAGCTTTTAGAACTACTGGCTTTGAAAATGAAGGCTCAGAGGAGCTGAATGTCTTCTACAGCAAAGTCACATGTCTGCACAAGCAGATTCAACAACTATTGGGACTAGATTCTTTGAACCTAACACATCTCCTAAATTTAATATGTCACATGTTTTATTCCTTTGACATAGGTCCATGCTATGGATCTGATGATGCACTTTAGTGCATCATTTATTATCTGTTACAGAGATCATTTCCTTCAAAGAACAAGGAACTGAGCAAACTCTAGGAGAGGTGCTCAAGATGGCAGTGAAGTCGCATTCACTGGAGGCCTTTTAAACGACGATAGATTCTAGACTGACTTGGATTTGTCAGATGCTCTGGAGACAAGGGAAAAGCAATCTGGAAGGTTATTCTAAACCCAGGATTCTGGGACCCTCTCATTGTTTCCCAAACTTCCTTGATCACAGAAATCACTTGCTAAAAAACAAAAACAAAAAAGAAATGCACATCCAAGCAAACAAAACATGACTCCTGGCACATAGTAAGTGCTCAATAAATATTTGTTGAATAAATGCTTGAAGTAAAAGAATCACAAATTGAAAAACAAAATGTAGGATCTGATTTTTGCTAACAACCTTTCCCAAACCATATGTGTTTCTGTTTACACACACACACACACACACACACACACACACACACCCCTATACTTGTTATATAAGTTTGTATCATCATAGGTAAAATCTTTAAAGGTGTTTAACGAACTGTTTAGTTCTCTTTGGGGAGAGAGAAACTGTCTTTGCTTCTTAGGTGCTGAACTTTTAATAATTTAATAAAACCCCAAGTTTTAATAATTTAAAATAAAATAAGGGCTAATCATTTTGTAATTTTAATCATGGAATCAATTAAATAATTTGAATAATTTGAAAAATAAAATGTTGGGAGAGTGATGTTCTTTTTTCTATAACTATCGGCCACTGATTTTCAATTACAAAATTAAATTTGAAAGGTATTCATCAGATGCCTGCCTTATTCATGGCTGAGAGCCGGCATTCTCAGGACATGAAGAAGTCCACTCCTGCCCTGGCAATACGTACGACTTGACCAAGGACATATGCTATTTTGTGTGAAAACTGAGCAATATGAGATTGAAATTATAGCTCAAGATAACACCAGAAAGGCAGTCTAGATGACTGCCAGGGAGGGGTGCGCGGGAAAAGGCATCCAGGTGGTCTGCAGAGAGAGGGACTGAAGGTTTGTGGTGTAGACAGGGTCAAAAAGGGTTTAGTGCAATAATCCAACAGAAAAATGAGCAAAGAGTCCCAAAAAAGGAAATTTAAGTAACCCCTAGACGTATGAAAAGACGCCCAGCCTCACCATAAGGGAAAGACAAATGAAAACCTCGATGATGTAGTGTCTCCCGCCTATCACACTGGCAGAAGAAAAACAAAGTGAACGTGTCCCGTGAGAGTGAGGCTGTGAGAAACAGGCACCCCTCCCACGCCACCGGTGGGACTGTAAACTGGTGGGATCTCCCGGGAAGATAATACGGCCATGAAACCCAACTTAAACACACACATACCTTCAGACCCAGAAATTCTAATTCTGGGATTGATCCTCTAGTGTATTTGCACATGGACAAGATGACATATGTACAAGGCTAGTCACCGAGATGTTCTTTGTCAGAGCAAGAGACTGGGAGGAAAAGTAAACTAAGTGCCCATGAAACAGCCCCATGAAAGGGGGCTGTTTCCATCACTTAGAGAAGAGCCATGCAGTGGACTACTGTGGCTACCAAAAAGAAAGTCTAATATTTATTGAATGTGCCGGGTGTTATTCTAAGTTGTAGGTGCTTCTCCACTTGCTTAATCCTCTCAGTAACCCTCTGGAGGATTTAGGTATCGTCCCCTCCACTTCACAGAAATGGAAGCACAGAGAAATTTAATAACTCGCCCAGTGTTACACAACTAGTAAGTAGCAAGGTTAGTATTAAGTGAAAAAACTCAAGGTCTGTCTGGATGGTGTGTATAGAATGCTCACATTTGTGTAGAAAAGGGAGTAAAAAAAAAATGTATATGTATATATTTAGGTAACTGTAGACACGTGTGTATGGATATGTACATAAATATATGCTTTTATTTGTTTAGAATATTTCTAGAAGGAGGCAGGAGACTCTGAGAATCTATTAACTGTGGCTGCCTCTGGGGACAGAAACTCATTTTCTGGAAGACAAAGGAGGGAGTGAGATTTACTTTACGCTGTATAGAATTTCATACCTGCTGAACTTTTGTATCATGTATATTCAATACCTATTCAACAACTTTAATTTAAAAGTTTTTTTGAATAGAAGGGGAAGGAGCTAGAGATCATTCTTACAAGCTCTCGATGCGTGCGGTCCATTCTGGCACCCCTGGGACCTGTGGCTCCTGGGCACTTGAGATGTGGCTGGTCTGGGTTGAGATGTACCCTAAGTTTACAATACACCCCTGATTTCAAAGACTTAGTATGAAAAAAAGTAAATATTGAATTAATAATTTTTTGTATCGATGATGTGTTAAAACAATATTTTGCTATATTTGGTTATCTATTATTAAAATTAATTTTACCTTTTAACTTTTTTTAAAAGAAAGCTACTAGAAAGTTTAAAATTACATATGTGGCTCACACTATATTTCTACTGGGCAGCACAGGTCTGAACCTCTCTTAAGGCCCATAGATAACACAAATGAAGCAGTGATTTACACTTAAAAAGGAATTCTCAAAGAGTATCTTTCTCAATCCTCTCAAACCTCCAGTGAAACAGGAATTATTATTATGGTTCCCCAGTTACAGAGGAGGAAGCAAAATGCTCATTCAGAGTCCATTATATTTTCTTTCAATTTATATTTTTATCCCAGAACCCTGATCGTGTAGGAAGGAAGGAGAGGGTTGCAGAATTCAATGCACGGGGACTTATTCCATGTAGTTTCTTTCCAAGAGCTGCAGTGATAACTCTGGTTAGCTGTGACTTATGATATAAATGATGCTTAATAAATTATCTCTCATGTGGCAATCTCATTTTTCCTATCAAGGCCCCTTTTCTACTTCTAACATTCCAGTAAAAGCGTCCATTTCAAAAGTCCCAGTTACTCTGAACAGATTTTCTTTTCAGGGCTGGGTAGTGATGTTGGGAACGGTGTTTTACGAAAGGCATTTACGAAAGACATTCTGTGCTCACGGTTGCTCACCTTTTGTTCACAAGCCTGCTCCGGCTTGATTTTCATGGTTTCCTACAAAGTGGCCATGGCTGGGGTAGCTTACTGGTGTTCTTTTGTTCTGCTTTGCCTTTGAATGAATGTGGCTGTGCTGCAAGGAGCGTGCGTCTCTCCTTAGCATCCTACCTTTCTGCAGGATGGCTTGGTGAGGGAGCAAGGAGGAAGATGTCTAATACGGAAGAATTCGGCCACTGAGAGGTTGATTGTTCTGGCTACAACTATGTGACTCGTGAAACTGAGTTAGGGATACATTCCCAAAAGCAGAATATTTAGGGAGTGGATGAGGTAGGGAAAGACAAACTGTAAGGGCAATAGTGGCTGCTGCATACAGTGGAGTTATTAGCTCCTGTGCCAGTGATCAGAGTTGGCATTCAGGGTGACATGTGCATATATCATGTCATTATTTTATTTATTTATTTGTTTGTTTATTTATTTCCTCTTGTTATTTTATACATCACTAGAGAAGAGAAAATGCCTACAATTAAACTATGACACACCCATGATTATAGATGTATCCTGATTCCAGAGATGTTAAAATGTGGGGAAAATGTTTGAATTATCACCAGTGAAATACAGGGTCAAAATTATCTCTGAAGTCCCCTTAGGAAGGGCCTTCAGGTTGAGGACAGCTATGGGATGCACGGTTGTCCCTTTGGTTGAGTGTCCACTGACGTGGCTGGCTACCCATTTGCGGACCACAGCTCCACGATAAACGCATCTTTAAACACCTGACCCCTGGAGGTGAGATGCCTGCACCTGGGACCGAGGCTGCTGGAAGGGACAAACAGTCAGAGGCTCCTCCCCAACCCCAGCTCATGTCAGGGCCCCTTGAGAATACCGGCCTGTGGAATCACTTACGCTGTACACATTATTCTCTCTCATTAATTTCCCCAGCTCCTGTGGTTGACTTTTCCCATAAGTTAAGTGTTCATGTGATGCAAATATTTACTCTGTGCCAGGAACTATGTTAGATATTTTTACATGGATTAAATCATTTAATACTCACCATACTCCTATATGGTGGTGGCCGCCATAATCCTCAGTTTACAGATGAGAAGGCTGAGGCAAAGAGAGGTTAGGCAACAAACCAAAGGTTACACGGTAGAGGATTTGAAAATAGAGCAGGCCTACGGCTTGAGGCTCCATTTCAGGAAGACTGCATCTAGCTTCAGCGCCAGGTAAGCAAAGTCCCAAAGGCAAATAATTAGAAAAAATATCCTCTGTCTACAGTCCTTCACAAACAGCTGAAGAATTTTGGCAACGTTTAGAAACGGGGTGATGATATTTAAAATGTTTTAAGCTAACCAAATCTGAGTGGCTATCTTTTGCCAATCTAGAGAGAACATTATATTTTTCTTTACTTACACAATGATTCCTTGATTGAGTTTCGGAAGGTTATTACTTTCTCAACAATCTGCTCACTCAATAGTTATAAGAGAGAGGATGCAGAGAAGATGATTTTTGTTGTTGTTTTTTGGCCACACTGCACAGCATGAGGGATCTTAGTTCCCCCACCAGGGATCGAATCCGTGCCCCCTGCAGTGGAAGTGCAGAATCTTAACCACTGGACCACCAGGGAAGTCCCAAAGATGATTTTCAAATAACACATTGAGATTCTGAGATATTAGCCCCAAGGCTAAAGTACAAATTATATACAAGTTTTCCAGGAAAGAATTTATAGCTGGGTCCTTAGTGAGATATCTATGTCTGCAGGCTCAGTGGAAACAAATTGGGGGTCATTTTAAGAATATGCATTTTGGGGAATTCTGAGTTCTCTTTAAATCTACAGTCACAGTAAAAAGAATGATAAAAGCAATCTTCCCTTCGCATTCCCAAAAAGAATCATAAAAATAGCCAACAATTACTTATACAGATCTTTATTTTCCCTTGAGAAATGGTAATTTTTTTCTAGAATGCAACTTGAATTCCTTTTCATCTGATTGAGTACACTCGTGTTTAAAACCTAAAGAATCATGTCTCGGGCTTCCCTGGTGGCGCAGTGGTTAAGAATCCGCCTGCCAATGCAGGAGACACAGGTTCGAGCCCTGATCTGGGAAGATCCCACATGCCGCAGAGCAACTAAGCCCGTGCACCACAACTACTGAGCCTGTGCTCTAGAGCCCACGAGCCACAACTACTGAGACCCGTGTGCCACAACTACTGAAGCCCGCGCACCTAGAGCCCGTGCTCCCAACAAGAGAAGCCATGGCAATGAGAAGCCCATGCACCACAGTGAAGAGTAGCCCCTGCTTGCCGCAACCAGAGAAAAGCCCGTGTGCAGCAACGAAGACCCAATGCAGGCAAAAATAAAATAAAATAAATTTCTTAAAAAAGAAAAAGAAAGGAATCATGTCTCTTGAGAGCCTACTGTTTGCCAGCCACGGTGCTAAGTTCTTTACACATGTTAGCTCCCTGATTCCTCCCAATAACCCAGTAGAGGTGGGGAGAATGGGTACAGTATTATCTTTATTTCATGGATATGAAAACTTAGGCTCAGAGAAGCTAAGCAACTTTCCCAAGGTCACACAGCTAAATAAATGGTAAAGCTGGAATTGGAACCAAAATCTGTATTTTTTTAAAAAAAATCCATTTTTTCAAAAAATGAGTTTTCCTACAGTTTGCCTAGAATGTTACACAAACCTTCCAGTCCAATCTCTCAATTTGCTTTGAAAAACATGCCTAAAGAAAACAATTACGAAAAATTTGAAAATTAGGAAATTGATAACTATTGCGGACTAACTTGTGTCCCTCTAAAATTCATGTTGAGGGGACTTCCATGGTGGTACAGTGGTTAAGAACCCACGCTCCCAATGCAGGGGGCCCAGGCTCGATCCCTGGTCAGGGAACTAGATCCCACAGGCATGCTGCAACTAAGAGTTCACATTCCACAACTAAGGAGCCCGCCTGCCATAACTAAGACCCAGTGCAACCAAATAAATAAATAAATAATTTAAAAAATAAAATTTGTGTTGAAGCTCTCACACTCAACATGACTATTTGGAGACGGGGCCTTTAAGGTCTTGAAGTCATAAGCGTGGGGCCCTAATCAGATAAGACTGGTATCCTTCTAAGAAGAGGAGGAGACACCAGAGATCTCTCTCTCCCCATCCACGCACAGAGAAAAGGCCACGTGAGGACATGGCAAGAAGGCACCATCTGCAAGTCGAGGAGACAGCCCTCACCAGAAACCAACCTTGATCTTGGACTTCCAGCCTCCAGAAGTATGACAGGATAAATTTTTGTGGTTAAAACACCCAGTCTGTGATTTTCTATGATGGAAGCCTAAGCTGACTAATACAGTTTAAAAAAACAAACAAAAAAAAGCACTGCATGAGGGAGGAGACCACCCTCCATACAGAAAGCAATGTGAATGGCCCTCTCTCTGGGTGTTATTTCCATTTTACAGGTAAGGTCAGAGGTATGTAGCTGAGTGGGATTTTGAACCCAGCACAGGGGACTTCCAAAGCCTGTGTCCTTAGCCACCAGGGTGGAGGTGAATCACATCAGTTTTAGGACTGCTCTACAATATGCCTTATTTAAAGTTTGAGGCAGTTCCATTTCTCACTCTGTCAAGGGAGCCAGGAGAGGGAAATATTGTGACTACTCCCTTTATCAGGATGTTTTCAGCCACAAGTCCCAATAGATGCACGAAATTTGGCTGAAACAATAAGGCCATCTTTTCCTTCACTTAACAAAACCCAGAGGTTGGCTGTTCCAAGACTGACTCAGGAGATGACCAACACAATCAAGAAAGCAGCCTCTCCACCTTTCCATCCCATCATCCTTGTCACTTTCGCTTTGCCCTGAGCAAGTGTCCTCACAGACACAGGAAGTGCTGTAGCCTCAGCACTCCCTCCTACAGCCATGCTAAAGGAAGGAGAAGGGGATCTAAACCTGAGCATCCCTCTTTACAGAGGAAGAAAACTTTCTTGCAAAGTCCTCCAGCAGGTTTTCCCCTTTGCCTGTGGCCAGAACTGGGTTACATGACCACTTCTAGAACATTCTCTGGCAAAAGGGCTCAATGGATGGGTGGAAAGGTGGTGGGAGCTCACTTTTCTTGAGCACCCACCTCCAGATACCTGAATAAAATTGGAGGTCTCATTTCAAGGAAGAAAGGGAAGGTAGCAGTTGCGTATGTGATCAAGATCTTTGCTTGCAATCTTGTTTCAGGCAAAGTTCACCTGTGAAGTTGGCTAAGTGCAGTTCACTCCAGAAATCCCTAGACTCTCTACTGCATTGCCCTGTGTCTTCATATTTCAGGCTTTCAAATAACCTTGCTGCTGCCAAGGAGATAAACTGAGATGCTAAACTGCAAGGCAGGATTGTTCCATTACAAAAGTACTGCTGGTGATTAAATCCTCCAATTACAGGTAGTCAGATTAGTGAGACTAGCAGGGTATATTTTAACTAGTGACTCAATTGGGGTTACTAAAGATGGAAAGAGATAAATTTAAACAGCCTTAAGCTTGACAAAGAAAAGGGCATGAAATCAATTTGTATGTAAATTTCTCCCAGTCAGAACTTCCCAGAAGAAGAGAGTTGCACAGAACACACATTCTTCTGGGTTAAAATCCTTCCCCAGACCGTCTGTCTGTTTAAAAGTAACTGAACATTGATGTCAGGAGTTTCGAGTCTAATCGTGAAAAAAAGAAGTGTCACCTTTCTTGACGGTTTACAGGCAACGAAGAGAAAAGTACACAGTGTGCTTTCCTGACATTACTTATTACTTTTCTTTCCAAGGTGAACCCCTGGTTCCACATCCTGCACCCACTTCCATGGGGGGAAATAACACTAAGACAAAGAATTCAATTGTTGGTGTTACATCTAGTTTGTAGCTTGAGGCCATCTTTCCCTACCGATATTCTGTTGACTTAATTAAAGGGAAGAGCGAATGATAATAAAACGGATGATAATGACTGTGACAGCCAGTAGCTAACCTTTCCAGAGCACTTGCTATAAACCAGACATTGTACTTTCATGTGTAAAACTAGGATCACAAACTGGGTTGCTATGAACCCAACTACCCAATGAAGTGGATCCCTTAGTTAGGCCAATTTTACAAATAAGGAAATTGAAATTTAGAGAGATGAAGTAATCATCCTGAGAGTCAGGATACTTCAGCCTTGGTTCTAGCCCTATCACCAACAAGCTTTATAACTGCAGAGGGTTGAACTGCGCTTCCCCCAAAGTACAGGCCCAAGTCCCAATCCTTGGTACCTTGAATATAACCTTATTTGGACAAAGGGTCTTTGCAAATAATAAAGTTAAGGATCTCGAGATGAGATAATTCTGGATTATTGGGGTGGGCCCTAAATCCAATGACAAAGGTCCTTATGAAAAAAGGAGAAGATAGAGATACAGAAAGGAAGTCCATGTGGAGACAGAGGCAGAGACTGGAGTGATGTGGCCACAAGCCAAGGAATGCAAAGAGCCACCAGGAACTGGAGGAGGCAAGGAAGGATTCTTCCCTAGCACCTTTGGAGGGAGCATGGCTCTGCTGACACTTTGATTTTAGGACTTGTGTTCTCCACAACTCTGAGAAGATAAACTTCTGTTGTGTTAAACCATTCAGTTTGTGGTATTTTGTTATGGCAACTCTAGGAAACTAATGCAATAACTACAGGAAGATCACTCTGGGCTTTGGTTTCCTCATCTGTAACAGGCAAGGTTTGGAATATACCAGTGGTTCTAAATACAGATGAGGAACCTGGACCAGTCATGGAGGAGGGGATATGCAAACCAGTGGTTCTAGGTCAGGGGCCGTTTTACCCCTCAGGGAACATTTGGGAATGTCCGAAGACACTTATGATTTTCACAACTGGGTGAGAAGGGAGGGTGAGATTATTACTGTCATCTAGTGAGTGGAGACCAGGGATGTTGCTAAACATCCTTCAAGGCACAGGACAGACCCCACCCCAGAGAATGACCTGGCCCAAAGCATCAGTGGTGCTGAGGTTGAGAAACCCTGATGTATACCACGCTAAGGGGCTGTTTATAAGCAACACGTTATTGAATGTTCACAGCCACATTCTAGGGCAGGTATTATTAGTAGTATTTTTCCCATTTTATAGATGAGTACACTGAGGCTAAGAGAAGTGATTTCTTCAAGGCCACAGAGCTGGGAAGTGGTAGAGCTAGGATTTGAATTTTTGCTTTTGTTTTTTTAAAAATAGAGCTAGATGTATTCAATGAAAAGAATACCCTTTATTCAGAAATTGTCCTTTTTTCCCTAATTTTGGTATTACAATACCCATCCTAAAGTGAAATGATGGTGTTGGTAGCTGCTACTCTTTTAATTTAAGGTCCTTTTGGTTTGTATAATGAAAAGTTGGGAATCCTATATCTTGCCACACATTTTGATCAGAGACATTTAACTCTGGGGGAACCACAGGAAAAGGTCATTTGTTGAGTTTCTTCTAGTTCTAACACTGAAAACATGTTTCTGCCCCAGTTGGGCCTCCACAAGATCCTCTAAGACACTAAGAACTCTACCTCTAAGCATGCACTGGACAGGGATTAGTGACCCAGACAGGACAAGGTCTATGTTGACCATGGACTACATTGAGGATGCAGTGAATATATTAGAAAGAAGAAATAAAGCTGGCTCTCATGGTACCAGATTCCAAAAATTAACCACCACTCAAATTTTGACTTGAATTTTTTCACTATTTTTTTCATTCATTTGTCTGTTTGTTCATCTATTCATTCATTCATTCTGTTTGTTCATTTATTCATTCATTCATTAGCACCATTTTTGGAGCTCATGTTGATGTGCCTGACATTGTGTGAGGGCTGCAAAGTCAGAGGCTGTGGTTATGAATTATTCAGGAAGAGAAGACAGAAAGATACTGGCTCAAACTGATTGACTGTGCCAGGTCTACTTAGTCCAGATCTACCTACGTTACCTGTATGTACTCATTTAATCCCTTAATGACCGATGGTTATCATCCATTTTATAGATAAGAAACTAAGATACAAGACCTTACATTGCTTGAAGTCCTGGTAGAGACAGGATCTGAACCCAAACAGTTCTATTCCAAACTCTACCCTTTCAGTCACCACCTCTCTGTATAGAAGTAATTATAACACAAGATAATACTTGGTTGCCTTTTTCTCACCTCTTAGTACTGCCAAGAACAAGCTTTGTTACGACAAATTCTCACCGCTGTTTGACAGAAAGCTACTTTTCCATGATTCCCATTTTACCGAAGAGAAGACTGAGGTTTGAAGAGGTCACATGATTGCTTCTAACCACCCAGCTCTGAAAAGGCATGAGAGCTTTGCCATCAGCGAGCTGGGTTTAAATCCTGGCCCTGTCACTTTCTGGCTGTGTGACCTTGGGCAAGTTATCTAAACTTTCTGAGCCTCAGTTTCCTCATTCACAAAATGATGCAAAGTAATTTCTATTCATAGGTTTGTTGAGACGATTAGGTTAGAAGAGGACTGCACAAACTGGCCCACGGGCCAGAGACGTTCCACCAACTGTTTGGCACAGGTGTGAACTAAGAATGTGTTTTAGATTTTTAAATGGCTGGGAAAAAAAAATCAAAAGAAGAAGAATATTTTGTAACACATGAAAATTACATGAAATTCAAATTGCAGTGTCCACAAAGTCTTACTGGGACATAGCCACGCCCACCGCTTCACACAGTGCCCTTGGCTACTTTCCATGCAAAGGCAGGTTGAGTAGTTGCCACAGAGACTGTATGGCTTGCAAAACCGAAAATATTTACTCTTTGTCCTTTTATAGACAAAGTTGGCTGACCTCCGGATTAGACGACAAATAGAAAATCCATGCCAGGTACTCAGTAACTATTATTATAAATAACAACGAAAAGAATGATGTATCATTTGAAATGTCCAGTACACCTGAAGTCAGTGTTTAAAATGGTCCGGAATTTTATCATTATTTGAAGTGAAAAGAAAAACCTTTTACCCACTGAGTGACTCAAAAGTCGTAAGATATAGGGAATTAACACTTGTTTATTAAATAGAAATCTAACAGGAACAAATAGCTTATATCCCCAAAGTCTATTATCTTTGTTTTCTCCCAGCTGTCAGTTCTTATCACCTGCAAATATGTACATTCTTCCTCTTGTCATAAGCATTTCTACAGACTTTACATTTTTTCAAGGCTGTATTTTTTTATTCCCCAATTAAAGGAGATCTCAATGTCCAACAATGGAACAATAATGAAATGAGCTTGGGCACATTTAATCTTCAATAGAGTCATACCCAGCTTCTACAAATGAGAATTAAGAAGAATTTGCAGCAACATGGGAAAGTGATTATTATGATAACTGATACAATACGATCTATGTTTCATAGTAACATGGAAACAGATAATTGTCGGTGTGTGTGTATACAAAACACACACACACGTACGTAAAACATTTACATATATATAACAGTAGAAAGAAATATCCCCCAAAATATTAATAGAAGTCATCTCTGAGTTATGGGGTAATTTTAATTGTCTTCATTATAAGTTTACATGTTTCTGTATTTTTCAGTTTTTCTATAATGAGTATAAGATGTTCTTACATCAGGGAAAAACATTAAAAGAAAAAAGTCAGAAGCATAATTGCAGGATTCTGTGATTTTAATTGAGAAAAACGAACACTTAAGAAAAAAGACTATAAATAAATATAAAAAACCCAGCATTGTTTCATAGACAGTGAAATTCAGTAGGCCATGTTGTCTGTTTTCTAAGTAAAAACAAACAGAAAACGTTATCATTATTGGTCCCATGTCTTTTATGATTTTAAAATTACAATTCCATGTATTTTACTCATAGAAAGCTTGTTGAAGACAATACAGCAGATTTTTTTTTTTTTTTTTTGCGGTACGCGGGCCTCTCACTGCTGTGGCCTCTCCCGCTGCGGAGCACAGGCTCCGGACGCGCAGGCTCAGCGGCCATGGCTCACAGGCCCAGCCGCTCCGCGGCATGTGGGATCTTCCCGGACCGGGGCACGAACCCGCGTTCCCTGCATCGGCAGGCGGACTCTCAACCACTGCGCCACCAGGGAAGCCCCGACAGTACAGCTTTAAACAGAAATTTAAAATTCTGCTCACACTCCACCACCTCCACGTTATTTTAAGAATAATTTCTTTTTTCCTTACACAATTACAATCAACTTAAACTTACTGTGTATTTAAAAAAAAAATCTAACTCGTGTTACTAGTTTGACAAGTATTACCCCATATTGGAAGCAAGAGGAATGCTTTCTAAGTGACCAGTTGTCACCCATCTGAACTAAATCAAACCTGTTTTTCCAGCTTATAAGTAACCTTTTAATTATGCAAATAAAAGTACAGCCTAAAGAAATAGGTCAGGAGAGGAAACTCTGACTAATTAATCCAGGTGAACATAATGTTATCTTTCCATGTGAGCATGTATTTCACCAACCAGCTGATATTAAAGTTAAAACCAGGTAGGTTTATCAGACAACATGATTAAAGACCTTAACATCCAGCTGAACTAAACCATAGAAGAATTTGTGCTTTTGTATTTCTCAACAGGCGTCTTGAGTTGAGCTTACACACTCTAGAAGCTCAAGGTAAAAAGATTTATGTTCATTAGTGTTCACAGAGGACTCTGATTTTCTGATAACTCTATTCTGTATCATCACAGATTACAGCTTAAAAAAACACGTATATGTGTATTAAGATATTAGTTGCTATTGCTGAGTGGTAGGCTTTCAGGTGATTTTTCCATTTTACTTTTCTATATTTTTCTCCTTCTCGTCTATGAACATGGACTATACTTATAATGAGTGAAATAAACAACACAAAAATAAAATAAGTAACATATCATTTAATTCATTCAGCAGCTCAGTAAGACTCACGCTGGGCACTCCACTCCCTCACCTCATTCCTCTCTTTGGAAGGAAAGGGCTGAAAGCCAGGTAGCAAAACCAATGTGGTTCACCAGGAGCATTTTAGGGAACAATGGATAAATGAGCTCATAAATGGGAAAAGCATTCTGCAAAGTATAAAACCTTAAAAAAATAAGATGCTCCTTGGGTGAATCCCAACAGGTGTGCAAACCCCAGCTTTGCCAATAGTTGGATATCTTGTTTTCACTGTCTGGGTCTCAACTCTGCCTTTATGTCGAGGAAGCGACTGTAATGCATAAACAACGGGTGTGGCTGTGTGCCCATAAAAATTTATTTGTAGATCCTGAAAATTACATTTCATATGATTTTCAGGGGTCACAAAGTATTCTTTTTCTTTTTTTCAACCATTTAAAAATGGAAAAACCACTCTTCACTGGTTTGTCATTCAAGATAGATGGCAGGATGTCGTGTGTGGACCACCATGCAGAGTTCTCTCCTAAAGGATATGAAAAGGATGGCAGAAGACAAAGGGAGAGAAAGGATCTCCAGTCCAGCGTTTCCCAGCATTCATCATTCTTGCAGCGCCATCAAATTCTTGCCCCGTCTGAGTATTCAATAGTTTACTGAATCCACATAAAACAGTTTAACTCATGTTCTTTTACTTACACGTATTTATTTTAAAAGGAAATTTTGTCTATCACTGTCATGATGAAGAACTCAGTCTCAGTTATCATAAACAGAAGGTAACGGTGCAAATGAATTAAAAAAAATTAAACCCTAGTTAGGCATGCTCATCTACTAAAACCTCAGCACCTGAGGGCTGCTACTCTTTGTTAAATGGGAAATTAGTGAGTGTGGAAAGGCATTAAGGATCTCTTAGCACCAAACAGAGGCTTTCTCCTAATGTAATCAGGCAGATTGACGGTGAACCCTCTCAGCATTGTTGAATGCCCTATCCATGCCCCACCTAAGCTGTCCAGCACAGGAGCTAAACTCATCTCCAGACCACCCCCTCGAGCCCATTCCTCACTTTGGGAAAACTGACCGTGCCAAAGTTTCCCGAAGCACATTCCACAGTGATGGGCATTTAACTGGTCCCCCAATCCAAGACTTCCTTCAATTACTATATCCTGAATGAAGAGGAAGTTCACCTTTTTTAGGACCAAAACTTGCTTACTAATAACTTACCTAAAATTAAACCACGGTTTGTGAGCGTTAGAACAAATGGGAGGGTTATAAAACCGCTCCGAGTGTGTCCAAGACAATAAAACTAGGGTTGTCTTAAGGACGAAATGAGAATTCCTACTTAGCTTTTTTGTTTCTTTGTTTAGGGGAGGATCATATCCATCATGAGGCTTAGAAAGTTAATCCGCAACCTCATTCCTGTGAGTTTTTGGGTCCTTCCATGTCTACTGTCCCGCTTTGGGGCCTTTAGAATTGAATTACTGTCTGTGAGAGTTCTCTCTATTTCAATTTTAGTGTCAAAGAATGCCTGTTTTTGTTGTTTTTTCCCTTCTAGGCAAATGAGATTAAATTAGTAGTCAAATTTTGTGTGAAGTTTACCAATGTTTCCGGCACTTTATTTTTGCTGTTGGTTCAAGAGTAAAATTTTGTCTTGTTCTTTAAGATTATAATTGCTACTTAGGATTCTAGGTTGTAATTTTGCTGTTATGTAAATTACATCACTTCAGTAGCAAAACCCAGCAAACAGTATTTATTTCCTTCCTCTGCCTTGGAAACTGATTCCTTTTGAAAAATGAAATGCAGAAACTAATGAAAGCAAGACCCAGTATCTGCCTGGATCTAGCTGATCTGATTTTAAACCAGTCTGCAGAGGAAGGAACAGACACAAATGATGCAATCCTAGCTAGCACTCCTGGCTGTTTCTGACCATCCAGAAGCAACACGACTAATATGTCAAGTGAAAAAATGTTTCCTTGATTAAAGTCATAACAATATATTATGTGTAATAACACAAGGGAGTATACATGACTCAGATTCCAGAAATGTTAGACATTGGAGGCTCAGCAAGAGAAATCAACTAGTGGGGACTGCTCTGCTGGACGGGGTGTTTGGGAAAAGCTTGCCAATTGCACGTTGAAGTTAAACAGAAGCCTAACTTAATTTTTATTCCATGTTAAAAGTAGTGGATTATGTATTTGCAGCTGAGAGGGATACTGAAAGCCCTTAAAAAAATAGTGTCTTTAACAAGATAGGAGTTTATTTTCTTTCCACTGAAAGCTAGGTAGGTGGTCTAGGGCTGCTATGAACTCCTTGGACCCAAGCTGCTTCTCTCTCTTCTCTGCTTTGCAGATTCAACTGACCTCAGGGCCCCAGATGTCAGCAGCCAAGTTCCAGGCAGCAAGACGGAGGAAGGGGCAGAGAAGACAGCAAAGCTACTCATCTGCCACCTGCCACTTTTTTATACATCCTATTGGCCAGAATGTAGTCACATGACCTCAGCTAAAGTAGATAGGAGGCTTGGAAATGTAGCCTTTTTTTCTTGGTGAAAATTTTCAGCCCAGCTGAAAATTCTATTATGTGGAAGAAAGAGAGTTGGGATCTTGAGGGACAACTTAAGAGTTTCTACCAGAACAAAATTATCTTGCTGGATTTAGCCTAAAGATTCATATGCATGAAGAAAATCATTCATTCATTCATCCAATGGTTTAACTCAACAAATATTTATTGAGCACATACTACGTGCCAGGCACTGTTTTATGGGCTGAGCTACATTGGTGAATAAAACACAATTCCCTGGCCTCAGGGAGCTTATGCCCTAGCAGGGACGGAAAGATATCAAATAATAAATATAAGTAATTAAATTACATACTATATTAGTAGGTATAGATTATTATAGCAGAAAAGAATAACAGGACGGGGACGTGGAAGTCAGCGAGGGTGGTTGCAATTTTATGTAGGTAGATGGGTGGGTCTCATTGAGAAGGGGACATTTGTGCAGACTTAGAGGTGAGGGAGTGAGTCTTGCAAAAATCAGGGGAAAGAGGTTCCCAGGCAGAGGGAACAACCAATGCAAAGGTCCAAAGGTGGGAGCATGCGTGATTGAGTGATGTCTGCAAAGAAGCAGGAGACCAGAGTTGGCTGGAGCAGAATGAATTTTGAGATGAAATCAGAGAAATAATAGGAGGCTGATTCATTTGGAGTGGGCTTGTGCAGCTGTTATAAGCACTCTGGCTTTTCCTCTGAGTGAAATGAGAGCTATTACAGTGTTTGAAGTGGTAGAGTTCTATATACCTAGAGTTTATAAATAAATAAACACACCCATATACGGGGAGTGGACTAAAAATGTTATAACTACTAGGGTGCATGATTTAAACTTTGGAGATCACTGGCTGGACCTATTTTCTGCATCTATGTAAGAAAAACTGAGACATAATGGTATTCTACCAGATTAAATTTCTGATCAGAAAATTTTATTTATGAGCAATATTGGACCATCATGGGTGGCAATAATCACTTTATCCACTAACGGTTATTAGGAACTCACTATGGCTGGCACTGATCTAAGTCCTTTATCCAGGTTAACCTGTTGCATCCTCACAACCACTCTATTATTATCCTCTCTTTTATAGGTGAGGAAACAGAGAGGTAAAGTGACTTGCCCAAGGTCACACAGCTAGCAAGTAGTGAAGCTGGGATTGGACCCCAGGCATGTGCGTAGCCCACACTCCGTTTTTTAAATGTATTTAAACTTTTCTCCACTTTATTTTTTATATATTTTTTGGCCGCACCACACCCCACTGCTTGTGGGATTTTAGTTTCCCAACCAGGGGTCAAACTTGGGTCCTCAGCAGCGAGAGCCCACACTCTTAACACTACACCAAACTGCCTCTGAGATGATTCAGATACTTGCTATGCCCTGTAGGGTAAAATACTGCTCTGAACAGCAAAGTGGGTTACAACCTGCCTTTTCAGGTCTGTAAATCTCGATGTTAATATGATTTGTTGATCTAACATCTGAGAGTTTGTATGCAGGGCTGGACATGTCCTGGAGGGTCATGATGATGGTCTCATATCAGCTGGTATTCCTGGCAGGACTGCTGGCACGTGCCCTGGCACACTGTCCGTCACATTTAAGCCAAGCCTCCAGAAGCTACATCATCCTTTATCCTTTATGATGTGCCTCCTATAACTTGACATGTAAACATCACTACTAGTATCATGTCCAACTCAGATTAATACAGAATAATCAGTGAGGGCATGATCTTGGGTCAGGGAAGACCTGGGTCTGAATTTCAGCTCTGGCATGTCACAGCTATGTGACTTTGGGCAAACTGCTCAACCTCTCTGTGCTTCAGGTTCCTCCATGTGGTCCCCACCTCAAGGGTTTGGGGGAGGATTAAATAAGATCGTGCACATAAAAAGTGAGTAGCAGGTGCCCCACAGACATTTGTTATTACCACTTTTAAAGTTTCATAGCCCGTCTACTATTTTCCTGTAAAGCCTGAGTAACAACTGGTGGGAAAGTACAAAAGTCAAGTTATAATCCATAAATATTAGTGCTTCAGTGACTTGAAATGTCTTCCTTCCTCATACAGTCAGTTCTCTTCTAACACTTGTTTTGAAGACACGAATCTGTTCTATCATGATTCATATATTAGGAGGCAACTGGAGCATGAATTTTGCATTTGCTTACGTGCAGTTTCGTTTGCAAGAAACACAAGATGGATGTGGGAAATTGCACCCAGGTGATCAGAGACAGGGACATGCAAAATGCACGCACACACATCTAAGTGCCTACCAGCTGCCTCAGTTCCCTGTGTGTTACGAGCTGGACCCTTCCATACCTGGTGTGAAACTTTCTATTCAAAATCAGATAACCCTTCTCCCCCCCCATCACAATACCTCACAGGTGCAACCTTCCAAAATCCACTTCTATAAGCAAAGTTGAGGCCTTTTTCAAGGTAAAGTGTTACTTATTAAAGTATTTATATACTTTTTAACAATTTAATATATGTAAAACGGTGATACTGTTTTTATTAGGTTCCTGTCTTTTTAAAAAAGGTGTCACCGATGAGGTTTTTCAACACTGTACCCACTCCCATTTCTCCATCAGCCCTATGGTTTTTATTGTGCAATTCTGCATAGCATGGTGGCTTTTAGGAACTTGAGTGTCACAGGACTGATCGTATTACAAAATGAATTGCATCCCCGTTGTAGAAAAGCTAGAAAAAGTTTAATAAGAAAAAAAGAGAAAGGAGAGCAAAAATCACCCATATTTCCTCCCCACCAAAAGAAATTACGTTCCCTAACTTGTTTTCGCTGCATCAATACACACACACAACCATACACACATCACTTCTCTAGTTCTCTCCCTCTTCAAATGCAACAATATGCATTCCATGCATTAAATCTTTACCTACAACTTTCCTTGTATAGGCTGTGCCATGTTCCATTTTATGGACACACCACATTTGTGTTTAAAAACATAAACGATATTGTTTTTTTCTGATCTCAAAAAGAATACATTTGAAGTAAATAACTTCAAACATTACAGGGTTCTATCACGTACGAAGGAACAGTTTCCCATAATCCCACCCCAACCATCCATCTGGCAAATACATGCTGAGCTCTGAGCTGAGCTGAGGATTTAACCCAGGCACTGAAGATGCTTCCAAGAAGGCAACACTGTAGTGGGGGACAAAGATAACAATCAAACCTCACAGGCAATATAAAATTATAGGATGTAGTGAGTGATATGTAGGAAAAGTGCAATTTGTAACTAGAGGCTACCACAAGAGACCAAGGGTGTGTGTGTGTGTGTGTGTGTGTGTGTGTATCTGTGTGTGTCAGTGTGCCTCCCTAAAGCCAATACTGCCCAGGAGAACCACCAGCTAAAGCATGAAGGATGTTCTTCCTGTTTGGCTTTTCCACAATGAGCACGGTGATTTGTTACTTTTCTAGAAATGGAACCATGCGTATAAATTTGCCTCTTTTTGCCTAACAGTATACCCAAGGCAGATTTTCCAGGTCACATAACACAGTAGGTAAGACCCTGGCTTCTGGATTCAAATCCTGGCTCTTCCTTTCACTAACTCTGTGCACTTGGGCAAGATCCATAACTCTGTCCGCCTTGGTTTCTTCATCTGCAAAATGGCAACGATAGAAGGATTAAAAAAAGGATTAAAAAAAGAGATGATGTATGTAAAACTCTCAGCGCTCAGCAAATGTTAGGTATCAGTTTGAAGGCTACATGGCATTCATTTGTTTAAATTAGGATTTCTCAGTCTCGGGAGTATTAACATTTTGGGTCAGATAATTCTTGGTGGTGGCTGGCGGCTGTGCTGAGCACTGTAGGATGTCTAGCAGCATCCCTGGTCTCTTCCCACTAGATGCCAGTAGCAGGACCCTAGTCATGACAATCAGAAATGTCCCCAGATGTTGACAAATGTCCCTGGGGATGGAGGGGACAAAAATTGCCCCTGGTTGAGAACCACTGCTTTAAATATACACTTAATTTAAAGAAATACATCCACACACCTGTATAATATAGAATATGCAATATATGTAATATATAATATTAACTTATTTAATAATAACATATTAACATAAAATAGTATTATAAATAAACCTGTTTATAAGTAACATACATATATAAGTATACATATATAATATATAAATACAAGTGAAATCTAAAATATATATAAACATATGTAAAAAAATATACATTTACTTTTAATTAAGGAAAGCATTGATGAGGACAGTTCAAAGTTAAAAAACAAACAAAAAACCACAGATACAGAAAAGAAAAATCTAAGGAAACAAAGGGCAGTCCAAAATTTGAGCCAAAGTGGTATGGTTTCTAATTTCCACCAAAGTGAAATGTGGACCAGATGGGGGTAGGGGATGAGTCGGCCTCATAGAGGAATGCAGTTTGCTTTGGGGAAAATAAGCTATCTTACGTGCGTGTGTGTGCGCGTGCGCGTGTGCCCAACAGGGGTGGGGGGAAGGGGAAGGATGGCCAACATGATTTCTTGGTCAACGACCTCTTGGTAAAGCCACACGCAGACAGGTTTGGAAACACTTATGGCAAGAAAACTACACTTGCAGTTACACAACCCACTTTCGGTTAAAATAAATCTCACTTTCCCCCTTAAAACAAAAGATGCAGGAAGCTTTTAACAAGGGCGTCTCCCCAGAACCGAACAATGACTTTGAGCCACTCTTTTCCTGCCCTTGTTCCTTTTCTGAGTTTTCTATCACAGACATAGAGCCCGGCTCAGGCTGGAAACAGCTGCTCGGCTGCTCAGCAGGGAGACTGAGGGCGAACGTGAAGAAGGCTTTGGTCTACCTTGTTGAAGGAGTCTCAGACGGTAGGGGGACACCAAAGGACACCAGTGATAACATTTACCCCGTGTTTGCGTGTGTCATGTCCTGTACTAAGCACATTATATGAACTGGCTCCTGTCATCCATATAGAAAGCCTAGGAAGACAACACGATTATGCCCATGTTACAGATGAGGACACTGAGGCATAGAGGGGAGACATAACACGTTCTGCAGCTTGCAAGCCACAGCGCTGGGACTGGAACCTCAGCAGGCTGCCTCCAGAACCCAGCGTTTCCCCAGACCAGTAGGTCTCCAAGGTGGTGGTGGGTGTGTGGGTATTTTCACCCCCAGAGGACATCTGGCAATGTTTGCAGGCATTTTCAGTTGTCACAACTTGGGGAGTGCTACAGGATTCTAGAAGATAGGAGCCAAGGATGCTGTTAACCTCCTACAATGCACCGGGGAAGGTCCCCACCCTGAGTTACTCATCCCCAAATGTCAATAGTGTGGCTAAGAAATCCTTTTCTAGACTCTTTCAAGAAAAGATAAGACCATCATTCTTCTAGAACTCTTGAAATTTATTTTGTGTGTCTTCTACATTATAAATAATACATGCTCACTGGAAAAACAAACAAGATAGATGGTTGTAAAGGAAAAGACGTTTATAAAGGAAAAGTTTATAAATGAAAGAATTTCTGCCATGCCGTGGGGTAAACGTTATTAACAGTTTGGCGTATTCTTATCTTTTTCTACTTATGGACATTTGTTAGTCTATCTCCTCATCTGTTTAACTCTCCCCCCCCCCCCCCCCCCCCCCCCCCGGTCAAACATAGAAGCCATGCATATGCGTATATCTATACTATCTTTTCCCACCTGTCTTTCACTCAGAATTCCAAACCATAAGCCTTTGCATCTGCTATTCTCCTCTGCTCAAACGTTCATTCTCCAGGTAGGTATCTGATGGCCTGCATCCCTCTTGTACTAAGATCTGAGCACATGTTAGGATGGCGTTCCTTGACTTCCCTGTGGAAGCTAGTCCCCTCCTCCACCTGCATTCCTCACCTCCTTGACCTCATTTTCTTTAGCTCTCATCTCTGACATCTGGCTGGATACTTGTTAACTTGTTCACTGGTTGTGTCCTCCCTAGAATATTGGCTCCATGTTGGCAGAAATTGTGTCTTTTATAAAACTGTGTCCCAGCACCCAGAACAGAACGTGGCACACAACAGGCACTCAGTAAATATTTACTATAATCAATAAATGGATAAATAGATGAAAAACAATGAACGTATCATGTTTATCCTTCAAAGTTCATACATGCAAATAAAGCTGCATCTCATTCTCTTCCATAGCTGCAGAATAGGGCATTTCACTATCCCCAAGGTGATGGAAACTTAAGTTGTCTCCATATTTTCATTTTTTTGCAGGGAGGTAGGTGGGGTGCTTTTATGAATCATGCTGTAATAAGCATCTTATACATAGAAACATCTGTGTGCACTTGTGTAGGTATTTCTGCAGGCTAGACTTCCATAAGTGGAATTGTGGATCAAATGTAAACTTTTGATCAGAGTTGCTATAAATTTGAACTTCAAAGGCAGAATGCCCCCTTCATCAGCACTGGGTAATTAGAACTCACATTAATTTGACACTATGTTCTAAGGCTTTTACATGTGTTAACTGAGTTAACCCTTAGAAAAATCCCCCCAAATAATACTAAGTATTTCTATAGGATTTATATGCTAGACCCGGTTTTAAGTGTTTTACAAATATCATCTCATTTTGACCCTGTAACAACTCTCCGGGGTAGATACTATTGTTATTATCACTTTACAGATGAGAAACTGAGGCACCAGATGTTAAGTCCAGTAATTTCTCCAGTATCAGACAGCCAAAAAGTGGGACAGCCCAGATTGAGCCAAAAAGCGCAATTCCAGGGTCCACACTCTTCACCACTCTGCTATCCCCCTTCTCCATGGGGTAAGAACAATGACTACCCCCATTTTACAGAGAGGGAAACTGAGGTGTAGAGAAGCTAAAAAACTTGACCAAAAGTATTGTTAATTGTTGCAAATGTGATGGGTGAGAAATGGTACCTTGTGGTTTTAACCTTTAAGGGTATCTCTTTTTCTTCTGTTTTTAAAATTTGACAATATGTTTTATTACTTGGGTAAGAGAATTTCTCAGTTGAGAAAACACATATCCTGCTCAATAATAAATGTCTGTAAAACGTGAGTTCTTTTGCTTGATCTGATTAAAACAAATCCAGACTCTTTTCACTCCTAAAATGCCTCTTAAAATTAACTAATTTCCAAATAAATTATTTTTGATAGGTGAACCATAAAAATATTTGAATTTACAAGTTGATAAATGCCTAAATGCAATGTGGCTTTTGGACCGGAGGATCATGCACAAGGATCAGTGGGAAGACTGGTGAAATCCACACAGTGTGTTTAATTAATAGTATTGTTAATTTCTCCCTTTTGACAAATGTATGTATGTGGGTACATTAGATGTTACTAATAGGGGAAGTGTGGTGACAGGCACTCTTTGTATCAACTTTGTAACTTTTCTGTAAATCTAACATTATTCCAAGTAAGTTTTTAAAAGACAGTTTAATGCTATATATATATATATATATATTTAAAGTTTTTGGTATGTAAACACTCTCCTGATGTGGGTTGTCAGACATGGGAAACACCTGGCTATGGTTACATTTTGGTAAAAAGAAAAAAAAAAAGATCTCTGTTACCCTTCTGCTGGACAAAAGGGTATATTTAGCCTCAAATTTTTTTTGTGGTGACCTTTGTGTTCTGAAATGAATTAGAGGTTTATGTGTAAGAATGTAAAGTGCAGGAAATCAGGAATTCGACGGGGTACCCCTTTCCTGTCATATTTCATTAGTTTTCTTGGAGCTGTGTCGTCAAGAGGAGAGATTTTGTTAGATTACCTTGGCATGACACATCTCTGAGTTCTAAAGGCAAGTGCACGTGGATGGATACACACTAACACCTCAACCAGAGCCCCTGAAATTCCTGCATGGAATTTTAACTTTATGGGTTAACTGCATAATGATGATGATGATTTTAGTTGAATTACTTTAATGTGCTCTGTCTCTGGCTATTTTGATTTAGAATAAATTACTTATCTTTTATTTTGTGGACAGTAAAAATTTTTTTATGTCTCAAATACAATCTGAGAGAAATTTTGGAAAGTAAACCATGTTCCCTGACCCATAACTTCATATTCACCTCTTTCCATGGTAAACGTTGTTAATATGAACACCTGTTTGTCTTTCATTTGTTCTCTAATGAATGAAACATTTTCAAGGAAGATAACAAAAAGGCCAATTTTCAGAGAATTCTGGCTATCTTTCTCACTCATATATCCCAAGACCTAACATGGTGTCTGGCACATAATGAATATCTACATTTGTAGCGTAGATGAAGGAAGAGAGAAAAAAATTACATAACGTTTTTTTGCACTTAAGATCTTAGCAAGTATAAAATCATATTCTTTGCAGGAATGTTAAAATAGCACATTTGACAATTGTGATTGAAGGAGAATACCTGCTGCTTTTGATACTCATTTTAAGGAGTAATCTTTAAACAATTTCCAAGTTAATAATGAGAGTAAGGTAGGTTATTTTCCCCTTACTCCTCAAATTGGGCAATGTTTGACTTCTCAGAAGTATTCAAATGCTTACATTTTGTTTTCGTTCATGAAATGAACATAGGGCTTCTGGTTGGGCTTTTATTTCAATGACATTTTAAAACGGGAGCATATGTTTCAAGAAGTAATTAGTGATTGTTTAATATAAGGACCCCGCAGGCTGGAAAGGCTGTAGGTCAGAATTGTTAACAGGCAAAGCAATGAAAAATAGTAAAGCATTAGCAGATAGCATAAATAGTCAAATCTGACCTCCAAAGGTCAAGAGAGAGCTAAATAATTTGGTCACAGCCCTGGCTGATTTAAATCAATGCAATCCCAATTTCCTTTTTTGCTGGTTTGCCTTTGGTATTCCACGGTCTAGTACTCCCCAGAAGTCAGAAGAGAGAGAGAGAGAGCAGGGTAGGGTCCGCTCAGCGATATAATTTTACTAAATGTGGGTGGTTTCGAGGAAAAAAATAGCCAGAAGTATTTCAGGAACCAAATGAAATTATTTAAACAGAACGCCATTGTTGTTCTCCTCCTACTTGGTTTTGTTTCTCTAAGAATGATTTATGATGGTAACACCAATATAAATACATAATTAACTATGGAAGCATTTTGTATCTTAGGTTTCCCACATTCCTCTCATTTGCAGGCATCTTAGATTTAAAATGATACATCCTTATCCTATAAAACAGAAAATCAGTAAAATCCGCACATGGCTGGACCAAATGATAAGTTTTTAATCTTTAGAAAAAAGTAAAAAAAAAAAAAAATTCCTGATTTCTTTCCAAGAATTTTTTAAATTGAATTATTTCCTCTTTCCTGACTACGTCTGCCTTCTGTTTTTCCATATAGGATCACTCTTTTTTGTACATCTCCCATGTCGATAATATGCAGCTGTTCAAATGTATTTTTTAAGGTAATAAATTGATATCCAGTTCTGATTAGGAAAAGGACATTTAAAGGAAAAAAAATTCTTTTGGTGATTACAAAATCACTTTAAGACCCGGGGGAACTATGCCTCAGTGACAAAACAAATTTGCCACAAATCATGGTACAAAAGAACAGCAGGACCTGAGCCTAAACTCGGGCCGGCTCCTATTCATCTTTCATTTGTTTTGGAAACTCCACCCTCCTCCTGCCATGTTCAATATCTAATTGGCATTCTGACCCTTCAGATAACTCAACATCTGCTACTCGGATGCATCTTGGAAACCCTTTGTTCCCCTCAGGCGGAGTTCAAGGGGCTCTCTTTACTGATACACAAGATTCATGCATGCCATTGTGTCCGCAACTCCTGGTGCTGAGTGGAGACAAAACTACTGCAAGCCGATATGAAAAATTGAGCCACCCCCATATTCTAACCGAATCACATTCAACAGATTTAAAATTACGGACGGCTGGAGCAGGGGGCAGTGAATTAATGAAACGATTCAGCTTGACTTCTTTAATAAGCAATTTGAGGCTGCGATCCACAAATCTAGTTTTACTTCCACTAGTTTAAATATATTTTGGCTCCACAGCCTCTGTTTTTCACGATTATGCGCCAACGTCTGTACTAAAGTTTTGGATTCTGCAGATATAAGCTGGGATTTTTAGGGAGAACCACATAGAAGACTGATTCTCTAACACATGATTTCATCGAATCCAAGACACCATAGACTGTAGACCGTGTAATTATTTTACGTACCGCTAGGAAAGAAAAACTGAGGCTAATTAACTTACGGCATGCCTTCCATTCTAAGAGGCAGGCCTAACATCAGAGATGTAAAAATGTGTAAAAATGTGCATCTGGGAATGATGAAATTTGGTAGTACTGGGAGAGATTATGGAATTTGTTCCTGCAATTTACTGGGAAATGAATCATCCTTTTCAGCTGTTTTTTTTCTCCCTTGGTGACTGTGTTCTGTTAAGGAATGTCCAATGTGTGTCCCTTACTCTTCAGTTTTGATACTGATCTAAGGAAGGTCTGCTCTGAAACTATCCCCCCCAAATGTTCCCTAGTGCCACTTGCTGGGATGGGTTCCATGGGCCACAAATCAGAACCACCTTTCCGGGCAAACGATTCCTTTTTATTATTTTACTTGACAGTTTGATTTAGGGTCAGTAGGATAATGTTTAATTATCTTCTGGGAAGAATGAACCCACAATGAGCTGAGAAAAGTTTAGGTCCTTCTGAATACTGAAAGTTACCTTAAGTTTTGGATCAGACTGGAAGATTCTACTGCTAATAGTTTAAGGCCCAGAAGAAGCCAACAGAAGGGCATGAGCTCCAATGAAACAATTTAAAGGAATTTGGGACACCTCTAAAAAACTTAAATAACTGATTTTTCTTTTCCTGGTTTAAATGGTTGGGCAGGGCACTATGGTGTTTTGGTTCAAATCTCTGCTCTGCCTGATTCTAACTAGGAGTCTTTTAGGCAAATGTTTGCATTTATGAAGTGGGGGTAATACTCATCACAGGATTAAATGAATTAATGCATATAAAGTGTTTAGCTAAGTGTCTCGTACATATCATTAACTGTACAATAAATTATGATTATGGTCGTTGTTGTTACAGTCCTTTTGACCCAAAGTTGAAAAAAATTTCATGCCAGCTCCCCGAAGATGTAGTGTTCTCTTGCTATAGCCTGGAATTTCTGATTTCTAAAAGGACAAACTATCACTATTGTAAAAATTATTATTCACGATGTACTTTTCTTTCATGGTTTCTGCTGGTTCTTCCTTCAAAAGTTTCAGCCAGCATTTTCCGACATTCAGCTACAATAAGTGACAATTCCTAGGCAAAATGTCTACATGGGCTTCCTTTCCTACTTCTATGACTTGTTTAGGAATATTGTTTTCTAGAGCTCTGAGTGCATAAATGCTAGTTTTTCTTTCCTAATGAGTTGAAACAGCTACATAATCAATGACTGTGGTTTCTTTGTTTTTTTTGTTTTCATCCATCGTTGTCATCTTTAGACTATTATTATGTGCCAGAATTTCTGAACAGAAGGAAACATCGTGGTAATCAGAGATTTTGCTTTAACTGGACACTTACATTAGACCTTTCCATGTGCTAACAGCTAGGGGTATGAAATGAATGAGATATGATTATATCTCTCTGCTTGGGAGAAATGCACAGTAGTGAGGGCCAAAGCCCCAACCCAGCTATTTAATTTCTTTACTTATAAAGACCTTTAAAATATGTCATTAGCTACCAAGCAAGCAGGCCTGGGACGAAGGTGAGGCAGAAAATTTATGGGGACACCAAAAAACTCAGTCATCAAGATAAATAATATTTTAATGCAATGCTTTTTAAAAAATGCAGTGCTTCGATCTGCCCCTTTCTAGCTATGAGGCTTTGGGCAGATACTCATCTTTTGTGTCTCTGTTTCTTCATTTGTGAAATGGGAGTAATATTTACCTCGCAGGGTTGTGGAGGATTAAATGAGATAACACACATGAAGCTCAGTGCCTTAAAAAAATCCACGATGAACAAAATTTCAAAATTATGGATAAAGACTGAATCCATAAGAAGACTGCACTAAGTTTTGAAAAAATCCAAATGGGACATTTGAAGCTAAATAACTACTTTTTTTTTTTTTAAACCCCACATTCGTTTATTTATTTATTTTTGGCTGTGTTGCATCTTCGTTTCTGTCGAGGGCTTTCTCTAGTTGTGGCAAGTGGGGGCCCCTCTTCATCGCGGTGCGCGGGCCCCTCACTGTTGTGGCCTCTCTTGTTGCGGAGCACAGGCTCCGGACGCCCGGGCTCAGCGGCCATGGCTCATGGGCCCGGCCGCTCCGCGGCATGTGGGATCTTCCCGGACCGGGGCACGAACCCGTGTCCCCTGCATCGGCAGGCGGACTCTCAACCACTGCGCCACCAAGGAAGCCCCAAATAACTACTTTTTAATAATAATTATGATGCCAAAGAAGGACAGCGCAGCAAAGCTTGTGAATCTCCTCTTTCCTTTCTCCTCTCTCTGGTCATAAAGTAGGTACCTGGCAGGGCATAGAATCTAAAACTTGATTGCCTTGAGTTTGACCTCTGGACCTACTACTTATTAGCTGGGTGACCTTGGGAAAATTACTTAACCTCTCTGAGCCATGTGAGGATGAAATGAGATTATGCACGTAGAGCAGGCTCTCAGGAAGAGGGAGCAGGTATTCCTAATGAGGCAGTGCAACTCAAGAAATAAAACGGTCTCAGTTTACTCCAGTTTTGCTTGTCACCAACAATAATGGTCATCACTTTCAGAAGGTTTTCTTGACTTCACCAATAAGAATGTGTCCATGATTCAGAGGGCTTAACAAACCCAGCTGATGCAGGGCTTGGTAAATTTTCACACCACCACTACCATTCTTCAGAACACTTTCAAAATATTATCATTATCATCATTATTATTTGGGTAAAAATGTTCAAACTCTACCCAATAATAGAATGACCAGTACAGTGAATGCTCTAGGCTCTAGGTAATGACCTAGATTTAATAATTATTAAGATTTTGCTGCACTTGCTTTAGCTAGGCTCCTTTCCTTCCTCACTCCCCACCCTTAGTATCTTAAAGCATGTCACAGAATTCATGTCATTTCACCCTACACATGGAAGTATTCAGAAATAAAAACCCAGTTTATTCAGGGAAAGAAAACCACACGATGCTATTATCACTTCTAACAAAAGGGATGATTCCTTGGTATCACCCAGCCCACCTTCCAGTGGCCCGCATCATCTCAAAAATGTCTACTTTACTCCTGATTTGTCGGAGTCTCGATCCAAACCCATCCCCTGCATGTGGCTGTCATAGGAAACCCTTTCTGTTAAGAACTCCCAGCAGGCGACCGTTGAATCTCTGACATCTTCTGCTTCCCTGGCCCCCAAGCACAGAACCAAAACAAAAAAATCCCGACCTAGTTTTCAAACACGTTTATCCAAGAGAAAGGGTGCCGAGCCAGAGCACGGAGACGCGGAAGGGCGGTTAGGCAGGGTGTGGAGAGGGCTACGCTCCCTCGAAGCCTCCCGCGCTGCATCCGACCTCACATCCAGGTGTTGGGCCTCAAACCCACTTCCGCTATTGTTTACCGCCCTCCCGTGGATTAATCCCCTGTCAGTCACGCCAGAGATGCTCTGGGGAGACAGGCCTGCGTAGCATCCCATGTGTCAAGGCTCCTTTGATACACTTTATCTTCCCTTATCCTTTCAGACGCACCATGACTCCTCGGCCCGTCACGGCCCCGGAGCTTTAGAATTTACGCCCAGGGGCTGACACCCCTCATTTGGAGGGGAGACGGGGGATTTTTCTTTTCTTTTTTTTTTTTGACAAATCATTGTTGATCTGATAAGACGTTTTTCAGGGGAATCAAGGAACAAACTGGGAGTGCCGTGAGTCAGGGATTCAGTAGCAGTTACAAGAGGCTAAACAGCTTTGCCTGTTCATTTTGACTGCAAAGATGCCCGTTGGTCTTGTCAAAACTAGGAACTTTTTATTGTGTGTGTGTGTGGGTGGGGTGCAGGGTGGTTAGGAGGAGGGATGCATGAGTAGAGGGTTTCAGATGTATGTCAGCATTAAATATTATCATATGTTCAAATTTCCTTTCTAAAATATAACTGTTCATTGAAGGGAAGACACGCAAGTTATGTATGCTGTTGTACAATAAACATAAGTGTAGTAATGTTAATATTAAACCAATGTGCTTGGTTGCATTTTTTTTTCTTTTAGTGGCTACTACTGCTTTTATTACTTTTTATACTTCTAGCACGATTGTCTTACAATTTAAAAAATCAAATTTTAATTACACACGCAAGGCATGAATCCAATTCATACTGAAGAACATTCATATTTCAGAGATAAAGCTAAAAGTTCTTGACTACTGTGCCTACATCTAGTCCCCATCTCCACAGAAGGTAGCTGTTGCTGTCAGTTTGTTACACGCGATCACAGGGCTTTATTTCTATGCATGGACATCCACATATTTGTCCTAGACTTAATTTTTAGATCTTTCCTGGAGTCAGCATATGGGTGCTTAATAACTGTTGCCTGATGGAGATGGTGGTAATGCATTTCTAGGCGCTACTACCAAAAAGTGTTAATATACTGATTTATGGATGCTTATTGTATAGAATCTAGGCAACTGCACAAATCTTCTTGGTCGAGAATCACTTCTTTTTCCTTTGCTAGACACAATCCCAAAATGACACTGAATAGCAACCTGTTATAGGACAATGTTGAAAATGATAATTCTCATCTCCAACCTCAAATCTTATATTTCTAAAAGTGCCTATCAAAGTTGGATGAAAATGAATTTTCCTAAAGGAGAGATCCTCATTCACCTCTTACTTCTCCCTTCTCTCATTAATAACATTTTGCATTATTTTCCTGCTATTCCCCCTTCTATTTCTTAAACATAATGAAGAGAAGGTACTGGAATAAGATTGTTCTCAAACAATATGTTATGATTTTCCTAGTGGAAAGTAAAGTGTCTCATTTAACATATGACTTCTGTCTGGTACATTCTTTGAAGTTTCCCTAAGCTATTTTTTTTTTCTGACTATATAGAGATTCTGATTTTTTTGTGTTTTGTTTTGTTTTGTTTTTTGGCTGTGCCGTGCGGCTTGTGGGATCTTAGTTCCCCAACTAACCTGGGCCCTCGGCAGTGAGAGCGTGGAGTCCTAACCACTGGACCACCAGGGAAGTCCCGAGATTCTGATGGTTTTAAGCAACAGTTGCTACTTCTTAAACTCCTGATGCCATCTATCCCTGCCATTTAAACAGGATCAGGGACTTAAAAGACAAACAGAGGTACTTTTAATTCCCTCCTACTTTAAATCAAAGCATCAAAAATCTGAGTTCACAAAATAATAGTATAAATAATAATTATCACTAATATTTATTAAATGCTTCCCACGTGCCAAACATCCTTTAAAACACTGTATGTGTATTATTTCATTTCCTCTCAAAACAACCCTATCAGGAAGGTACTGCTACTACAGAAATAGTAATGGTAACTAACTACTAAATAAATGGTAATCTAAGCATTGAACAAACTGGACAGACCAAAACCCTCCCCTTGTAGAAGCTTACGAATATAGATTAACTAATAAGAAAAATGAATAAATCAAATCCTTTTAATGAGTGATCAGTGCTACGAAGACAGTGGGACCCCTTTTCATCTTCAGAGAAACATGTCACATGGTCATAATGCCTAATATCAGAATGGTGCCGTTTTAAAAAAAAAAAATTCAGTTTTACTCTTTAATTCTTCCTCTGATCCTGTAAATTTGTTCTGATCCCTGCTTTCTACAGATGAAGAATTGAGGCTCTGTGGGGATGTCTGAGGTCACACAGGTGACAACAGGCAGACCAGAATGGTATCTAGGAGTTTGTGACTTCTCCATGCAATTTTATGTGGAATATTGCATAATAATCATTGGAGGCTTTCTCTCTCCACCCCCAACAAAAGAAAACCAAATAAACCTATTCCAACCCATCAAGTATAGATCACTTTTGTATGTTTGACAAAGAGAAAGGGTCGATATGTTTCAATCACTCAACAGTGTTTGTTGAATAACTTCTATGTCGTTAGTTGCTGGGATTTTACCGTGAATGGGACAGACACACATAGAGTTCACAGTCTGGTGGGGAATGTGGATCATAAACCTGAGAATAAATAAATCAAGAAATAAATGACAGAACTCTGTAAGCAATTATACTCCAATAAAGATGGAAAAAAGAAGAGAAATAAACGACAGGATGGCACCAACGGCAATGTCTATAATGAAGTAAAACTGGTACTTGTGTAGAAAATGATGGAGCGGGTGGATGACTAAGGAGGATCTTCAGCAATGGTAGCCCTGGAGGGCTCTCCCAGGATGGGATTTCTGAGCCGAAACCTGAATGATGAGATTATGTAAATGTGGGGGAAGGGCATTCGGGGAGGGGAGATTAGCACATACACAGCCCCTGCTGTGGGAACCTGCTTGGCGTGTTCATGGGTAGCAAGGAGGGAGGTGGGAGCAGAGCCCATGATCACGGCCACTCTATATCCTACAGAACTTATTCTAAGTCCTTTGGGAAGCCGTGGGCAGGATATAATCCAAGGAACAAAAATCATGCTACAACACATTATTGTGTAGTGGAATCTGGTGGAAGACCCCAGAGAGTGAGGAACTTGGCATAAGAGCTGTTTGACTCCCAGAGTCTTGAAAAGAATCGCTTTGCTTTCTCTCCTGCAAACCTCCTTCTGCAGGGCTCCCACGCAGGATGCCTAGACACAGCATCACAGCAGATTCTAGTGGGTCTGAACACTTTGCGCAAATTTAAATTCTGGAGCAAGGGCAGAAGCACTTGGTAATGCATTTATTACCTTATTCAGAGCTCAGCTTTCAGCTTCTCTTGGCCAAAGGATACTACTTTAGGTTGAATAGGTCCTGCTAAAATTACCATCTCATATATTAGAAGAAACCCAGAAGAGGAAAACCTCAATTACATGAATAAGAGCCTTTGGGGAGCATTTAAATATGGTATTGTACATAGGATGACCTGCTCTTTGATAAAACCCCGTGCATAATATGGGCTCACCTGGAAACTGGCTCATTGGGAGGGAGGACTTTTTGCTGTAGACTCTGTTGTGTCTTTTCAATCTTGTAATATGAGACTATACTCCCCCGTTAAAAAAAAAACTCGCAAGTTATATAAATAAAATTTCGGATTATTTTTATCAGTCAAATAGGCTGAACTTTTAATTGGTACATTGTCTCCAATGTATCTTAAGCCGGTTAATTTTTTTAATTTTTAAGAATGCTTTTCATTAATATAACACCATTGAATGCCTCCTAAGTACTGATCCTTTGCTAAATTCTTCTGTAAAACAAAAGCTTTCTTAACCAAAAGCAGGATGAATGGCAAATAACACAAAAATTAAACCTTTAGTTGATTATATGCCATGTTTAATCTATTAGGTTCCTTAATGGGTATTTTTGTTGTTATTTAGAGAGAATTATATGAAATCATCACTAAGCCGTCACTGACTTGGAGTGATTTATTCTGGGGGGAACCAGATGTTTGGGATGGCTGATAACGCAAGAAAAGCTGCTTTCTTTGCTGTTTGTTTTCTCAGGGTAAGTTAGGCAAAGATGACAAATATTAAGGTACCACCTTACCCCATCCTACTGACAGGCCTGTGACTGATCTTTTTTATCAGTTAGTTGAAAACACACACAAAGAAAGAAAATTAAATAATAAGGCCTGGATGTATGCATAGTTCAAGAAGTTAATTTAAATTTAGATTGCTAACTTACCCTCTGTGCCTTTAAAATGTTATAGCAAAAACCCCACATGCCCACACTACACACACACACACACACACACACACACACACACTCACTCACTCACTCATACAATCTGTTGGAAATGTTTCTAAAGGGCTACCAGTGGCTCAGGGTGAAAAAAAAACCCAGCATGCTTTGGCGGTTTGGTTTGAATAAGTAGTACAATTGCTGTTTGTATATTTTAAAAATTCCAAATCTTATTGAATTAGATAAGTGGGCTCCGAAGAAGGTGAGTGAAACAACTAAACCACTTGTGTGGCTAATTTCAGAAATTTAAAGAAAACACAAACTTGGGAATGTCACATTACATGGTTCTAAGGCACAAAGCAGCAGGGGGATGGCCTTGGCCATTTGCTCGATTTCTCTCCTCTCCTAGGACCATCCCACTGGATTCCATTTCAACGTGATGATTCCCCAGGACCTGAGCAAGAAGTTCCCTAAATCCCAGCACTGGGGGGTTTCTTAGACAATGAACGAAGCCCTCCAGGCCACCCCTGTGCTTGGAGATTGGGCGACCTAGCGCACCACGGAGCCACGATTCCCTTGACAGTTTCAGGTTTATTTCTGCCCCAGTGGCACCCCCGGCCCCATGTGAGTTTTCAAAACATCTGCTCCTCACTTTCCAACGCCAGGCACCGTATCAATGAGAAGTGCAGGGGGCTCTCGGTCCTCCACTGATAACAACATCTGGGGATAACTTCTCTCATTTTACAGTGAACTAAAAATGAGACAATCTTTCAGCATTCAGAGATAGAGGCTTCCAGGCCTTCCTGAGCTGCACTTCATTTTTGATTTCTCGTGTCAGAAATAGAAAACGGAGGGCAGATCATCTGACCTGACCTAAGATCAGCTCTCCGGCTTCACATCTTTAGATGGAAGATTGTAGTAAGAGAAAAAGGAGATATCTATATGCATAATGTGGAACCTCAGGGGGCATCATCAGTGAGCAAATTCTCTCTGGCAGAGCTCATCATTTTTTGGAATACTGTGAGCCCCGGCACACGCTGAGGACCATCCCTGGGGGTGGAAAGTTTTTCCTTTCTGCGTCTTTTAATGTGAACGGAGGCCTTTGATGGCTCCAGCCACATGGCTGTGGGGTGAGGCCCCACTGAGCTCAAATGCAGGCACCAAGGCTGTGTCAACATGACTAAAAATAGTCGAAAGTTGAAAGATTCAGTTAGTCAACACGGAGGGGTTTGTGGCGGGAGGGGGACGCAATCAATGACTCCGTTTGAATAGGTTTCTCCCGCTAATTCATTGATTATTATTATTTAAACATCAACAGCAAGGCAAACGGTTTCTATGTTGTGTCCAGTATGGTTCTAAATTGCTTTATAAATACTAACTGGCTTGTTTCTCATAGTAACTTTTCCTGTCCCCATTCTAATGATGAGGGAATTGTAAAATGGTGGTCCCTAGGCCACCTCCGACTCACGGATAGATTCTGTCTGACCTACAAAGAGTTTGAAAGGTTGGTAAAATTCATATAAAATTCGAGCTTCTGGCTTTACTTGAAAATTGGAAAGATTTGGTGACTTGGGGCCTGCATTTCTGCATGGAGAGCATTGGCAAGAGTGAGACAGAGACACAGACAGACGGGCTGAGAGACACACACACACAGACGCACTGCTGGATACGGACTGGCCTTCCGGGCCACCGGAGTTGCCACCTGCCCCGCTGCCCGCATTTCTGATCTGTGCCTGGGCCCTGAGGTCACTGAGTTGGCGATGCTGGTGTTTCAAGTTATCTGAGTTCATTGAAGGGGCTGGATCATTGATGGTGGTGATGGGGAGGGGTTGGGGAAGTTGAGGAAGAAACAAAATATGTACTGAATGAATGAATGGGGTTTCTGGTCTTGAGCTGAGTTTTCTGGGTGGTGAGAGGGCTAGAATGAGAATGTTTTCCTCAGGAGAAGGTACAAGAAACACCTTAAGGGACCTCCCTGGCGGTCCAGTGGTTAAGACTCGGCACTTTCACTGCAGGGGGCGCGGGTTAGATCCCTGGTCAGGGAACTAGGATCCCACGTGCCATGCTGCACAGCCAAAGAAAAAAAGAAGAAAAAGGAAACTTAATGCGGTGGTCTGCACTGAGGGCTCTGGAGTTGGGCTGCCTAGATTCAAACTCCATCTTGATAAGCATTGCGGTCTCTGGGCTTCAGTGTCCCCATCTGTAAAATGGGGCTAATCAAAGTGGCTGCCCCACCAGGGAGCTGCATTGATGAAACAAGACAAAGTATTTGGTGCAATGCCTGGCATAGTAAGTGTTCAACAAATGTCAGCTATGAAAAGCCCCTTTAAAATGCTCCTTTTATGAAGTTCAAATAAAAGTCTGGAGCTCAGCTAAGAGTCATGTACTAGTGTCGGTTTCTTTGCGGTTACCATGAGGTTTTTAGATAGTAGTCTCTCTCTCTCTCTCTCTCTCTCTCTCTATCTATATATAATATGTATATATATATATATGATTGTTTTAAGGTGCTGATCTCTTAATTTCTAATGCACTTTTTTTTTTTGGCTACGTGGCATTCAGGACCTTAGTTCCCTGACAAGGGATTGAACCCGTGCCCCCTGCCGTGGAAGTGCAGAGTCCTAACCAGTGGAACACCAGGGAAGTCCAGAAAGCATGATTTAAGAGAGGTTGAGATGGATGTGTTAGGCATGTGAAACCTAAGTTTCAAGTTTCCTTCAGCTGCCCTAGTAAGGGCCCTAGCATCTATTCATATGGTCACATGTTTCTGTAAAATTTGCAAACATAGGATGTTTTTATAGTCTTTGTTTTATTTATTCTCTTTATATTTAAAAAATTTATTTATTTATTGTTTCTGGCTGCGTTGGGTCTCCGTTGCTGCGCGTGGGGCTTTCTCTAGTTGTGGCGAGCGGGGGCTTCTCATTGCGGTGGCTTCTCTTGTTGTGAAGCACGGGCTCTAGGCGTGCAGGCTTCAGTAGTTGTGGCATGCAGGCTCAGTAGTTGTGGCGCATGGGCTTAGTTACTCTGCGGCATGTGGGATCTTCCTGGACCAGGGCTTGAACCCATGTCCCGTGCATTGGCAGGTGGATTCTTAACCACTGAGAAACCAGGGAAGCCCGCAGCTGTCTTCTTGTTCTTAATCATGGGGCTGAGATACTCATCAGGTCCTACCTCCAAACTTGATTAGATTCCAAAAGACAATGCCCTCCTATGACGAAGCTGCTATCTCTTAAGAGGATGATCAAACAAAACCGCTTAAGAAAACAGTGGAATGTGAGCTAGGTGGGGGCAGGGAACCCCATTAGGTGCTCTAATTGGGTGAATATCCCAGGGACTGAAATAGACACTGAGTCAAGCCTGAGCCCACAAAGGTCCTGCTCTTTTGTCTCTTAGACGCAGACCACATGGCTTCCCTCGTCCAGTTCTGGGTGGGAGGTGAAGGTAGAGGCAATGGATGCTACACTGTAGAGTTGACACAAGAACTGATTCAATTCCAGCTCTCTCTACCACCTGCCATCTGCATGACTCTGGGCAAATTCCTTAAAATCTCCGGGTCTCAGTTTCCTCATCTGTAAAATGAGGATACTAGTCCCCACCTTTTATGAAGTTAAACATCTAAAGTCTTTAGCACAGTGCTTGGTACACAGCAAATGTTAGCTATCAGTATCAGGCAGCAGTAAACGGCTTCTTCTTTCCTGTTTCTTGAATATTTGGTACAACTAACCCGTAAACCTGCTCTTGCCTGGTGTGTGTGCATACATGTGTGTGTACACATGTGTATATGCATGTGTACATATGATATGCATGTGTACTGAACCGAGGAAGTCCCTTGGTTCAGTTTTGATAAGTGATGTTTCCCTAGGAAGTTAATTTTGCCGAGAGTTCACCTTTTTTTGGCATGAAATCTTTCACAGTATTCAACTGTAATTATCATTCTCTTCTGTATCTGTAGTTAAGCCCTCTTTCTATCCCTAGTATTTTTATTTACATGTTTTTTATCTGTTTTAATCAGCCTAGTCTTTTCAAAGAACCAGCTTTTGGCTTGGCTAGTTTTTTTCCTCTCAAAATCTTTGTTTTCTATTATGTTATTTCAAAAATTATCTTTATTACCATCTTCCTTCTGCTTTCTTTGGATTATTCTATGTTTTTTCTTGCTTAATAGTTTATATTTGTAAAAAGAATTAAGATGCGCCTGAACCAATGACTCTCACCTCACAGGACTGTTATCAAAATTAAAGGAGATTATGCTTATGAAGTGCTTATCAAGATGACTGGTATAGGGCTTCTCTGGTGGCGCAGTGGTTGAGAGTCCGCCTGCCAATGCAGGGGACACAGGTTCGTGCCCCGGTCTGGGAAGATCCTACATGCCGTGGAGTGGCTGGGCCCGTGAGCCATGGCCACTGAGCCTGTGCATCCGGAGCCTGTGCTCCGCAACGGGAGGGGCCCCAACAGTGAGAGGCCCGCATATGGCAAAAAAAAAAAAAAAAAAAAAAAAGATGACTGGTATATATTGATAGCAAGTCCTTGATAAATGTAAATTATCATTACTATCTTCATGCCTCAGTTCTACTATCTCTAAAATGGGTCCATGGGAGGATGAAATGAGATAGTTTGTGCAAGTCCTTGGTTCATGCATGTCACTTGTGATGAGTATTATTCCCTGGGTGTACAATATACTTGTCATCTATTATAACTGTCCTGATTGTGTCTGGGGTGAGCGAGAGCCCTGGCTTCCTCTCCCAGGACCGGCTACAGAACTGGCAGGACCCAATGCAAAATGAAAGTGCATGATCTCTTGTTAAAACCTTATTAAGAGGGCTTCCCTGGTGGCGCAGCGGTTAAGAATCCACCTGCCAATGCAGGGGACATGGGTTCGAGCTCTGGTCCGGTAAGATCCCACATGCCACGGAGCAACTAAGCCTGGGTGCCACAACTACTGAGCCTGTGCGCCTAGAGCCCGTGCTCTGCAACAAGAGAAGCCACCGCAATGAGAAGCCTGCGCACCGCAACGAAGAGTAGCCCCTGCTCGCCGCAACTAGAGAAATCCCATGAGCAGCAACGAAGACCCAACGCAGCCAATAAATAAAACAAAAACAAAAAAAAACCTTATTAAGAATTTCAAGATGGCAACAGCAGAGCCTTAAACCAAGCATTTAAGGGGACCTTCTGAGCATGAGAGCAGGTTGGACGTCCCCGAAGTTGGCTGGTCCTCTCCCAAGGTCGCCTGGGCAGAGAGCTGGTGTTTGGGTCTTGGAGGAGGATTGCTATAAAGGCCTCTTCCCTGTGCCTTCACACATGTGTATGTTCCAGCTTTCTAACTGATTCCAGGACCTTGGAATTTCGTCTGACCCCTAAGGCTGCTCCTAATGCAATCAGGGGGACACTAGATCCTCAGCCCCCAAATCAAAGGCCAGGACAAAATCTTGGATAAATTACAGCTGTTATAAAGAAGCCACCTTTCACCTTGTTCTCATATCCCTTATGTTTATAGTCATAACTCAATGAAGCCCTCAACATTTGCCATTGATAAACCTGGTTGGGTAAGCAAGCCTGATGGGTTAACAATGACAACTAGAGCAACTTAGAAAGCGACAAACAGGAGCAAACCATTCTTTTAAATATATAAGGCTGCTTTTTAAAAGGACGTGTGGTGGTTGATAGAGATGCAGCTCAGAATAACATTTGTCTCTAAGAAATTGCTGAATGAATTTGCAAGATTAAGTCAGCTTGTGCGCTGCACGTGAGCAGGCGGGACTCTCTGAAATGCTAGTACTTTCTCTGCTGCAAACACCGCTCCTGTCCTGCACGGAATAGGAACCAGGGCCTTCCGCATATCAGCGCCTTCACTGGCAGCCCACATTTCCGGAGCACGAACCTGGGGCCAGGGCCCCTGCCAGGAAGGGGCTTTACAAGGATTATCTCCTTCAGTTCTCTCAGCTACCCTACGGCTACCAAGTGACCCAAGTTCACTTAGAAGTGTGTGAGTAGGTTTCCAACACGCCTATTTGACAAACCTGTGTTCTTAGCCACCATACAATAGAGTCATCTGGTCACATAAATGTTAGCAACAAAAAGAGAGATACAGGAATAATTAACATATATGTATATAACACCAATTGTGCCAAGGACCTTACACGCATTATTGCACTTGTATCTCGTATTAGTTTTATGAGGGAGATAACGATGATTATTATCCCCATGAGACAGATGAGGAAACTAAGGCTTGGGGAAGTTGAGTGCTGAGAGCCACACAGCTTTATAGAAAGGCTGGATTGGCAGTTGTCTTAACTCAAGCTGTTGTCACAAGATACCACAGGCTGGGTGGCATAAGTGACAAACATTGATTTCTCACCATTCTGGAGGCTAGGCTGTCCAAAATCAAGGTGCCACCAGATCTGGTGTCTGGTTTGCAGATGGTGGAGAGCAGAGAGAGAGGATGCAAACTCCCTAGTGTTTCCTCTTATTAGGGCACTAATTCTGTCCTGGGCGTTTCACCCTCATGACCTAATGATGTCCCAAAGGCCCTACCTCCAAATACCATCATACTGGGGCTTAGGGTTTCAGCATGCAACTTTGGGAAGGATACAGACATGGAGTCCCTAACAGAAGTTATAGCTTCAGAAATCAGAGAAGAGGAATTTCTTTACTTTCTTTGCAGCAATGGAGAATGGTGATGCCAAGTCTTGAATTTCCACTTAACTTATTTTTTTGCTCAATGTGGAACACATTTGGCCTTCAATGCTCCAAACCATGAGAGGTACAGGGACATGTGAGGCCTCAAAATCCTGAAGCTAGGGCTTCCCTGGTGGCGCAGTGGTTGAGAGTCCGCCTGCCGATGCAGGGGACACGGGTTCGTGCCCCGGTCCGGGAAGGTCCCACATGCCGCGGAGCGGCTGGGCCCGTGAGCCATGGCTGCTGAGCCTGCAAGTCTGGAGCCTGTGCTCCGCAACAGGGGAGACCACAACAGTGAGAGGCCCGCGTACCGCAAAAAAAAAAAAAAAATCCTAGTGGGGAGATAAAAAAAAAATAGGTGGCTTGACGCTAGTGAAGAAAGAGTTAAAAATGCTCGATTGTCAGCCTCAGACATTGCAGAACCAGGCCAGCAACTTTTTTTTTTTTTTTCCAGAAAAGGTTATAAGTAAACACAATATGTAATAGATCTGTACCGCCTAATTCTAAGCCATGGTCAGCGCTGGAAGGTTACAGAAAATGCAGAGACAGATAGCATATGAGGACTGAGGGTGACAAAGGTTTCCTTTCTCTTCTCTTCTGATAGATTTTTTTTTAATTTGGAGAATATTCAAATCAACTGAAAAGTACAGAGCATAGTAGAACAAACACTTATATTCCCACTGCCCCCAAATCAGCAAATAGAATCATTCTGTTGCAATCTCTGATATTTTTTAAATAAAAAATAAAACATTACTGATTAAGTCAAGCCCACTGTACCTTTTCTGAAGGCCTCCCCCCAAAGTGACTGCTATCACGATATTGATGTTTCCTTCTAGCCTATGTTACAATAATTTTAATATTCTACGTGTATACCTCTATATATCTGTGTCTTTAAATGTTATAAGTTAATTTATATAAAGAGTTTCTTGTTCTTGAGATGTATCATGTTGATACACATGATTCTTTTCAACTGCAGGATCATATTTCCTCGCAGGAACGTATCACGTTCTATTTATCCTTTCTCAGATGGGTGCATATTCAGGCTGCTTGCAGTATTTTGCTTTTCCAGCAGTGCTGTGAACCTCCCTACGACCCTGTGACATTTGTTGGTGTGTGTTCCTAGGTTGGCTGGTGTGGACATATGCAGTGTTCCCAGAAGTTGATACCTTACTCTCCAAAGTATCACAATAAACTTAGTTCTACTCTATGCCCCTGCCTTCCATTTGGGGACTAACAAGTCACACTTAAGATACACCCGAGCATTCTGCACAGCCTGTGAGACCCAGCGGGACCTGGTTCGAGCCCATGCTTGCCTCTGCTCCCCGCCGTGGTTACTCTCTCTGCTCCTGGAAGACAGCAAGCCCTTTCCAGCCCCCAGACCTTGCACTGACTGGTCCTCCCCCGAGCTGGCCTTCTGAAGCTCTGATGTTCCTCCCCAGACCTGAGCTGGCCCACCTGATCGCCACGTGTCACGGGGGCCACACATGAAATGGGGCTGCTGTGTCTGAGGAACTGGATCTCTAACTTTACTTCATTTTAATGTAAAACTTCAAAACTGATACTTCCTTCAACTATTAGAACATGTTGAAGTATCTTTAGTACAATTTGCGATGTGAATCTACCTTTTCAATTGTAAACCCGATGAAATTGAAATTCAGATCAAATCTTCCTCATGAAAATTTACTGTCCAAATTGAGATGTGCTGTCGGTAAAAAACCTGCACCAGACTGCAAAGACTCATTGTGGGAAAAAAAAAAAAAGTAAAAAAATCTCATTTGTTACTTTTTTCAAAACATTTTTGAAAAGATGTTTCGGATACACTGAGTTTAGTAAAAATAAAATATATTATTAAAATTAATCTCACTTGTTTCTTTTTTACCCTTTTTAATCTGGCTACTAGAAAATTTAACATTACATATGAGGTTAAATATAACAAAATGTATTATTAAATACATGTAAAAATAAATAAAATAGTAAATAAAAATAAATTTAAAATAGTTTTAAAAACTCAAATAAAATTGTATATAATACAAATGAAATAAAATATATCATTAAAATAAAACTTTTAAAATAAAAACATTTAAACAGTAATTAGTATAATATTTTAAAAACATTTATTAAAATAAAAATAACTTTAAATTATTTCTACCCATTTCTTTTTACCTCCTTAAAGCTGGCCACTAGAAACTTTAGTACTACATGTGTGGCTTGTGTTTTATATATATATATATATATTTTTTTTTTTTTTTTTTTTTGCGGTACGCGGGCCTCTCACTGCTGTGGCCTCTCCCGTTGCGGAGCACAGGCTCCGGACGCGCATGCTCAGCGGCCATGGCTCACAGGCCCAGCCGCTCCGCGGCATGTGGGATCCTCCCGGACCGGGGCACGAACCCGTGTCCCCTGCATCGGCAGGCGGACTCTCAACCACTGCGCCACCAGGGAAGCCCTTGTGTTATATTTTGAATGGAGAGCTCTGGCCTGTGTCTTCCTGAGTCTGGCTCCTTCTCACTCAGATCTTTGCTTTAACATTATCTTCTCAATGAGGCTTTTCCTAACCATACAGACTTGAGAGTCATCCTTGTACGACACAACGGCCCCATTACACTGCCTTGTCTTGTTCTCATCTCAGCACTTATTACCACTTGCCATTTTGGGGTGTTTATTTCTTTGTTGCTTTTCTCAGCACACAACATAAATGAGCATCTTCTCGATAGCAGTCCTCCAGCTCTGGTTCAAGCAGTCTGCTTGGTGCTAGAATCGTTGTCTGCCTCATGGGTTACGCTCATAAATATTTGTTGAGTCAACTCATTTCTGAGGAACATTTCCAAGAATTTACAAAACAAACTATTCATTTACACACACCACCCACCCAAGCTCTCAGGACTCTGTAACTTGAAATCTAACGTTGAGAGGCGACATTTTCGATTTTGGATTCCAGGTGCAGTTGGGTCTAATAACTGTTTGTCACCCAGCCTTCCTGAAAGGTGGAAGCATGGGATAGAGAGAGAGAAAGATAACTGTTTGGATTTATGCAGGAAGCATGTTTGCCTGCAGCTTGATAAAAGATCATGGCTGGAACCAAAAAAAAAAAAAATCAATCAATCATTCCTTTCTTGATGGCTATTTTAAATATTTAGCTGAAATTGTCCTCATCTGGGTGTCAGCTGTTTTCTCTGCAAACACCCGTAGCCCTTGTGCTCACACACAATGCGGGGAGGCCGGAGGCCCAGCTGCAGGACACCTTTTGTGTTTTCAATTTAAAGCTTCTGGGTTGATAGTTCACATTAACATGGAAAGAAATATACAACTTGTGAGTTGAGAAAGCAGTTTTTACTCATAAAATCCTTTGATAGTTTAGCCATCTGGTCAGAGTGAAGCCCCACATAAAAGAGGCCCAAATAAGGTTAAAGGGCACACTCTCTCAGGGTCAAGGGGGCCCACCAGAGTTTGCTCTAGCGGACTTCACTAAAAGGACGCCTGACAAATTATTGCGCATTCCATAGCTTTTTGTGTAAGTATTTGATTACAGTGGACAGGAATGTGGTTGATATTTTCAAACGCGAGGCAAGGAGGAGGAGAGGACGCAGTTCTGTTCATGAACGCTTTTCAGATCCCCCGATTCCCTGCTCAGGGGCAGAGGTGCTCTAAGCATTTTATTGAATGGCTGTGTGCAGCGTCAGTGCGTTCAGAAGCCTTTTGGCTTTGGCAATGGTGTGAAGAGATATGCTCCCCCCCACCCCGCCCTGCCTTGGGGAGAAAAAACAAGTACACTGTCATACCCTGAATTGCCAGGAAAGCCCCTCTGCTGTTTTTTTCTTGCTGTTTGGTAATAAAATAGGAAAGGAACCGCACTACTTGGAACTCTCTGCTCTTTCCGGTGTGAATGTCAACAAAACTAAACATATTTATGGCTTTATTTCTCGGAGGGGATCACAGACAGAAGGGAATTTGAGGTGATTAAGTGTCATTTTCTCCAGAGTCCTGGACAAAAGCAGAGGAAATCACTTGATTTTATGGGGTCTTTGATAACACAAGTACAGTAAGTAAACGGCAGGTCTTTGAACAGTTGGAGTACGCATCTTGGATTTCCAAAAAGTGCCAAGAAGCCATCCCCTTCCCTTGAAATGGGGAAGGATGAAGACACTGCCTGTGAACACACGTCTGGTGCAGCTTCGGAAGGTAATGCTCGTTAGGCATCAGCAACAACAGTTCCATTCTGGTAAGAGACACAGCTTTGCAGATCATTCTACATAAGACATTCTTGGGGGTGTATCTGTAATGTTTCCAGCTTCCAGGACAGGAGGAAATGAAGAGGTGGGACAGGCAGATGGACCAGTCAGTCCAAGAGGAAGCGAGTCTGTGAGCAGGGCCCCAAGCCTCCATCAGAGGGAAGATTCACTGTGGTGGAAGCTTTGAGTTTGGGGAACCCTACCCCCTCTCCAAGTCTCCCTAAAATGGACCGGAAAGCCTCTTGGACTGCTTTATGTATTTTTTTGTGGTATAATACACATAACATAAAATTTACCGCTCTTAATCACTCTTAATTTGTACGTCAGTGAATATTTCACTGAACTCTTATTAGGTATATAGCAGTGTGCTCTAGGTACTTGGGATTCCTCCTTCATGAAACTCATATCCTAACTGGGGGGCAGCTGTTCATACAATAAATAATAGATACAACAATCAATTATATGCCTGAGGAAAAGCATACAGGCAGAGGGAACAGCCAGTGCAAAGGCCCTGGGGCAGGAGCACATCTGAGATGTTGGACAATGCAAAGAGGCCAGCATGGCCGATGCAGAGTGAGTCAGGGGGAAGGGTGGTAAAAGTGACCAGACTTTAAGAGGGTTGGGGGCCTCCTAGTTCACTGTGAAGACTGTGAGTGGGGTGAGATCCCCTTGGGAATTTTGAGTAAAGGAGGGCTGCCATCCCCCTAAGATTTTAACTGAATCCCTCTGGCTGCAGCGTGAAAACTAGACCGCAGGGGCCAAGCATGGCACCTGGGAGAACAGAGAGTAACACACAGAAAGATGTTCGCATTAGAGGAGTAATTTTCTTAAAAAGCTACACAACAGTATGTACAGACATTGTACTATGGTCACGTGCGCCGTGACCACTGGGGGAAGCTGGGTGAAAGGAACATGGGGCCTCTCTATGCTCTTTGCAATGTCCTGGGAGTTTACAATTATTTCCAAAAAAAAAAAAAAGTATATACAGAAAAAACCCATTTTGTTTAAAAAGTATCTATGCAAAGAGATGACACTGAAATCTTTATCTTAAAAACTGAACACAATTTTTTCTTGTGTATAGTTTATAAGTTTTTTTCAATGTTCCCTTACTACTTTTGTAATTTCAAGAAAAAGCTTTTATAAAACCATCTAGACTCATCCAAACTTAAGGGATCACAGACAGTAAGGAAATGAAGTATGAGGGCAGTTCAGGAAAACAATTCTTTCTACAAAGGCTGACCCGGGGCCAAGAGGAAGTGGTTTGACAGATTTGGAGACTGACCTGACCCAATGATGGCACATTTGAACATCGTCCGATTTACGGCCACGGCTTTAACACACTGCATCCAACTCCCAGTCATCACATGCCATGCTTGCTTTGGAGGAGGCTGTCACCCCCCTGGTGGTTCCATTTGTCACGAGAAACTGACATGTTTGGATAACACACCAGCCCTCACCATGTTGTCTAGCGCTCCTGGGCACTCTGCCCCCCGTGCCCCCCTCCCCCGCCCCGACATCTCTGTAACAACCTGTCTCTGAGTCTGAGTCGCCCTCCAGCAATGTGAGCTGCTTGAGGGCAGGACCAGGGACTTGCTGGGCCCAGAGTAGGAACTGTGATGCCACCTGTCAGAAGAATGACTCCAAACTTTGCTCGTACAGAAAGTGGCCACTCACTTTTGTCGATTCTGCTTGGTCTCTTAAAGCAGGAACCGCTTTTCAGAAATTCCCCTCAAGGGAATAAATAATAAACATATAAGCTAGAAAAATATGAGACATAGTGCTTTATAGTGAACCTACCAGGTGTCCCTCCAAACCCCAAAAGGAGCCTCAATGCATTATTTAATATCTTTTCAAAAAACAAAGCTCTGGACACAATTTTTTCCTCTCTCCCTCCCTCCCTTCCTCTGTCCCTCCTCTTTTATCTAACAAATATATACAGGTCATCTCCTGTGTTCTAGAACACATGCCAAGCAATGCAGTACAGTGGAGAATAAGAAAGACAGGGTTCTTGCTCTCAGGAAGCTTGCAGGGTAGGAGGCAGTCAGACGTTAAACAAAGGTACAGATAAAACAATTTAACTACCGTGGCAATGAGTTCCCGGAAAGAGACATTCTCAGCACAGAGAGAGGGTTGAGGAGGGGCGGGGGGGGGGGGGGGTGGGGGGGACAGTGAAGGCTTCCCAGTAGAGGTAACTTTTTGTTTTCTAGACAAAAATGTTAATATTTATTTCCATACGGAAGTGCCTGGGATACTAGGCTAGGAGACATTTGAAAGAAGTCTGACAATAATGGCCAAGTTTGGATTTAGGAGCCAATCAGAATAGGAAAAGAAAGAGCAAAGGGCATGCATGGACATAATTACAACAAGAATGAATAGGTCAGGCTTATTTGTATCAGATAAGAGAAAATGGAAGTTGACCTTAATTAACATCATGATAACAGGCCAAGGCCAATTACAGATAAGCACAGAGGACAAAATAAGCAAGAGTGATGTTCTTACAGGTGAATATCTTACAGATGTTCTTACAGGTCCTACATTAATACTCCACAACACACAGAAAGTTGGAGAGGGTAGTATCTCTTTGTGGTGTGGGGCTATCCCACATACTGAGGACATCTGTCATCCCTGGCCCCGTTCACTAAATGTCAGGGGACAGTCCCTAGTTAGCGTAACAGCCACAAACACCCCACCAATTTCCAGTGCACCCTTGCTTCCTGCCTAGTGTCCTTGGAGTAGCTTAAATGTCACTGCTTTGCCTCCTTAGGGGGCTCCTTCTGTAGACCAGGGCTGGGTAGTGGCCCAAGGATGGGGTTGTGGGGAGGAGCTTAGGGAGGAGAACGGATGAAATGGGGGTGCAAAGACTTGCTAAGGTGTGGGGCATTCTGAGCAGGTGACAGCAAGCACATTTCACAGTGGGGAGGGGGTTCACACTGATCCCACAGGACAACAGCCTCCTCTTAGAATATGTGTGCCACACCCATCCTCCCTGGGACCCTGGGTTGTGAACCCCAAGCAGTGGACACTGGGTCTGCAGAGGGAGAACCTGAAGGCGGAGCCCACAATGGGTAAAGGGCACATGGTCGAAAAGACTGTAGTCAGGAGGTCAGTACAAGAAGGGAGGAGGTCCCCATCCAAAAGGGGCCACTGTTTCCTAGGGCAGGGTCTCTCGATCTTGGCACTGTTGACATTTGCGGCTGGATTGTTCTCTGGGGTAGGAGCCGTCTTGAGCACTGTGGGATGTTGAGCATGGGCATCCCTGACTTCTCCCCACTAGATGCTGTTAGCACGTCCCAAGTGTGACAAACAAAAATGTCTCCAGACATTGCCAAATGCCCCTTGGAGGGCAAAACTGCCCCCAGTTGAGAATTGCAGACTTGGACCAAATAATTTTTTGGCTGAAAGATGAGTTTGTCTTCCCAGAGGCTAGTAGAGTTGCTTATGGGCAACGGACTCCACAAAGTGATGGAATCACGCCCTCATCCTTCAGCTAGCGGATGTAGGACCCAAGCTGCTCCAGTGTCCCTTTCAGAGATCTCCAGGATTAAAAGGACACTGGGGTGAAGGCTGGGCTGGGGGAGGGTGTCAGAAAATGGATTTGTGGAGGTGAGCTGGGCCCAGGTCATTGGACTTTAGTCAAGGGACGTGGTTAGGTTTTAAATTTATTTATTCATGGCTGAGTTGGGTCTTTGTTGCTGCGCGTGGGCTTTCTCTAGTTGTGGTGAGGGGGGTCTACTCTTTGTTGCGGTGTGTGGGCTTCTCATTGCAGTGGCTTCTCTTGTTGCAGAGCACAGGTTCTAGGCACGCGGGCTTCAGTAGTTGCGTCTCGCGGGCTCTAAAGCACAGGTTCAGTAGTTGTGGCGCACGGGCTTAGTTGCTCCGCGGCATGTGGGATCTTCCTGGACCGGGGCTCAAACCCGCGTCCCCTGAACTGGCAGGCGGATTCGCAACCACTGCGCCACCAGGGAAGTCCCATGGTTAGGGTTTTATTTGTTTGTTTGTTTGTAATTCTGCTGTGATGGAAATCCTCTGATTTCATTTTAAAAGCTCGCTCTGGCTGTTGGGTAGAGAAAAAAATGTTTGAGTCAGAAATAGAAGCAGAGACCAGTGAGGACTGCCTGCTGGCTGCCAGGTGGGAGATGATGGGGACCGGGGCTTGGATTCAGCTGTGGTGGTAGAGGTGGAGAGAGGCAGATGGGTTCAGAGTCCAGGATGATGGCTGTGACGTTGAACCAGGTGGACTGGGTGAGGAGAAGAATCACTTCTAGCAGCTTGGTTTTAGCCTCGATTGGTGATACCCTAACATGAGATGGGGAAGACTGAGAGGAACAGGTAGGGCTGGGGTGAGGGAGGCAATGTGGAAACCAACAGGACCATTTTCTTTCATTCATTTTCTTAAATTTTCTTCTTAGCCGGAACCCTAATCTCTCTGAGCATCAGTTTCCTCAACTGTGAAATGAAGAAGAGAAAGCCTACCTCACAGGGATCTTTTCAGCTGCAAGTAACCACGGCTTAACTACTAAGGATATTTAATGATCTCACATAACAAGACGTCTTGGAGGTAGGTGGTTCCGGGTGGGTTTGGTGGCTCAGCAAAGCCACCAGGATTCAGGGTCTCTCCATCCTTTTGCTGTCTCTCCTCTTGCACTGGTTTTCCATCTTTGGACTTGTTGCCACGTGGTTGCCAGAAGCTGCTATAGCCATCACATCCTCACTCAGTCCCACACAAAGATAGGAAAAAGTAGTGTAAACAGAGAGGCTCTCTTCCAGTATTGAATGTCCCTGGCCACACTGACGGTATCAAAGGTGGGCCCATGACCCATCCCAGGCCATTCAGAAAAAGCAAAATGGAATTCTTGTTTAGAACTCCTGATCTAACCCTGAGGATATACCCTCTTGGTGTTGGACTGGAAGCTGGGAGGATGTAAGCCTGGAGCTCCTTAGGATCCCGCACATACAGCCTGCCTAAGAGGAAGGCAGGGCCTGTGGGACAGTATCTGAGCACCTGGATACAGCCATGCCTGAAGCGAGACCAGACAGCAACTGCCTTTTCAGTTACGTAATCCAGTATATTTCCTATTTTAAGCCTATGTGAGCTAGGTTTCTCTCACAGTTGAAGGAGACTTGACTGATGTAGCTTGCAATAAGAGTTTTTTCCTTCAATTCTAGGGTCTCTAGAGCTAAACAAGTATTTGAAAGTCTTAGTCAATGCAGGCTACTACAACAAAAATACCATACACTGAGTGGCTTAAAAAATAAACATTTATTTCTCACAGTTCTAGAGGCTGGATATCCGAGATCCAGGTGCTGGCTGATGTGGTGTCTGGTGAGGGCCCACTTCCTGGTTTGCAGATGGCTATCTGTCTTCTCACTGTATCCTCATATGCTCTCTTTGGACCACAGCGAGAGGAAGCAAGCTCTCTGGTGTCTCTTCCTACCAGGGATTGAACCCACACCCTTGGCAGTGAAAGAGTCCTAACCACTGGATGGCCAGGGAATTCCCTGCCCTACCTCCTAATACTATCACATCGGGGGTTAGGATTTCAACATACGAATTTTGGTGGGGACACAAACATTCAGTCTATAACAATGACTTATCTTAGTAAATACAAAGCTTTCCACAAAAGTTAGTTTAAAATAATAATAATAAAAAATTCTAGAGCAGCTTTTTAATCTGGGGTGCAGTGCAGAGGGGTCTTTCTTAATTCAGATGGTGCGGGTGGTATTCAGGCAGTTGCTACATTATGCTTTTGTATTTACAAATAATCATTGTGGCATTGTTGTTATAGAAAAGAGTAGAACCATGTAAATGGCAATAAGTTGGTCAATGGTTAAAAACATTAAGTACAGCTGTATACTGAAATACTACGCAGCTATTTTTAAAAATGTGGTAGGTAGCTTTCTCTAATACTGATGATACGGGTCGATGTCCAAGATGCATATATAAGTGGAAAAAGCAGATAAAAATCAGCGTGTCTAATATGCTTCATTTGTAGCAACCAATAAAAAAGACAGTGTGAAAACCTTTGCTTGTGAATGTATACAAATCCCCAGGAAGATAAACAAGAAACTCACAGTGGTGCCCGAGATGGGATGGGAATCGGTGCTTGCAGAAAAAGAGAAGCAAATGTTTTTATTGCACAGCCCTTTGTACCTTTTGAATATTCAATCCCGCGAATGGACTACTCTTTTAAATAAATAAATCACATACATGCAAATGACAAAAACCGACAAGCAGAAATCGCAGACACCAAAACAACACAGGATTATCTAAGGTATCCTGACCCAACAACATTGAAACGTTGGCTTGGAATCTGGCTCAGACTTTAAGTCATGTTAGGGAATTAGGCCTTCCTAACAGAATCCACTTAAGGAATATAATGCCTTCCACGGATTTGGTGTTGGCCCCGATATTCCAGAATCAATGCTGAGCTCTGCTCTGAGTTTCACCATCATAAAGGTGTGCAAAAGACAGACACATCCCAATGTCTCTGTGGCCTTCCCTGGGTGTCGGTAGTCACAATGATTTGTTTTGTTCCTTTGTGCCTTTTTTAAAAAAATAACATTTTTGTGCTGCCTATTTGGCAAAGAACAGTGGGAAAAATGAACGTTGTTTAGAATTAATGTAATGACGAATAAATTCCCATAAGAAAACCCAGAAAATGTCTTTAAACTCAACGAAAAAATAAAAAGAGACTTCCGCCTGGCTCTTGAGACTGTAAGACGTCTTTTCTTTCTTAGAAATATTAAGCTCCCAACAAGTAGATTAAAAACTTTACCCTCCGGGGCTTCCCTGGTGGCGCAGTGGTTGAGAGTCCGCCTGCCGATGCAGGGGACACGGGTTCGTGCCCCGGTCCGGGAATATTCCACACGCCGCGGAGCGGCTGCGACCGTGAGCCACGGCCGCTGAGCCTGCGCGTCCGGAGCCTGTGCTCCGCAACTGGAGAGGCCACAACAGTGAGAGGCCCGCGTACCGCAAAAAAAAAAAAAACAAAAAACTTTACCCTCCATTAAATCCTAAAACAGAGAAAGTGAATGATCCATCTCCCCAGTGTCATGTTTCCGGACGGCACAATGATTATGAATGTCTCTTGGATCTGACGCTCCATTAAGTCCTGTTAGGAAGAATACTTTCCAGCTCCAAGACACAATTAATATCTTACTGGCCATGGCATTCTTGAATAGATGACTGGGATTTTAATTACACTCAAGCAGAAAGTAATACTTTCTAGGGCTGGGTAAAAACACTCTTCGGAAGTAAAGTTGGGGGCCATAAAGACTGGGGATTACTTTAGCTAGTCATTTGTAACAGGTAAATGGTTGTGTTTTAACTTCCTGGAGTTAGGGCTGGAGAAGCAGAAGAGGATATTTTAGGAGGAGGAAGGAGAGTCCAGCTGAGGGAGGTGAAGGTCTTTAAGAATTTTTCCATGGTTGAGAATTCATAAAAAACAAGAGTATTGATTATAAGAAGGACAGAACTTCAGGATTAACATTTCTACAAATCTGTAAGTTATCCACTCATGTTGTTTACCCAGTGCATTAATCGTTACTATAGGAAATGCAAGCATCTCCCCAAAAGCTGGTGAGATGAAAAACTGGAAAACAGTCACCAGATGACTTGCACAGTCTAACACAGTGGTTCTTTTTTTTCTGGCCTCACCATGCAGCTTGCAAGATCTCAGTTCCCCGACCAGGGATTGAACCTGCGCCCTCGGCAGTAAAAGCATGGAGTCCTAACCACTGGACTGCCAGGGAATTCCCTAGCCCAGTGGTTCTTAAGCAGGGATGATCTTAAGCAGGGGATATCTCACACTGTCTGGAGATATTTTTGGTTATCACAGCTCGGGGGGGCGGTGGGTACCTCTGGCATTTAGTGGTCCAGGGATGCTGCTAAACCTATATGCTTTTTGTTATACTAAGTACACCATTTAATTTAATTTATTTATTTAATTTCAATTTGAAAGCAGTCACTGTTTATTAACTGACCAGATTACAAAAATAATCATGGTAGATACCTTAGTTCATCCTTCTAATAAGCCGGTTGATCTGGTCTTCCCTGTTGCCAGCATTTCCACCTTCTACAAAATGGGTGGTCTTTTCCTTCATTCCACCTCGTGGAGAAGACAATTTGAAGGGCCACAGGAAGTTGTTTGCTTCCTTGAAACGTTTTCCAACAGTATAGATCTCATGAATCAGATCCTCCATGCAGATAATACTGTATTTGCCAAGAGGTAGAGCAATCAACGCATTATCTGTTAGAGCAATTCGCTTCTTGGTGATTTTGCCATAATCACGCTTGTAGATCAGTTCATTTACTGACTTCAGGTTGGGGTACTCCCACGCAATGTACGGTTCCACAATTCTCAGCATGTTCACTGAAGCCTTGTTGAGCTTCACAAAGATGCCATTGAAGATCTGATGGAGGCGAAGAAGCTGTACACCTGTCGAACCTTTGGGCTCACACCACTGATACCTCTGATCCTGATGACAAATGCCAATTTGGGTTCAGCGGGTATGTAGAAGTTGCTGGCTTTTCTCGCCATCCTAGCCATTCGAATTTCAGTTCTTATGTACACCATTTTATACCTGGACTTCCTTATTTACTATATCTTCAAGTTTGTTCCATATCAGGATGGAGCACACTATATTATTTACGTATGTTATAAATACATATTTTGTATGTTACAATTATGCAAGAAAACCCACTTATTGTCTTCTCTTTTAATGTATCCATCTCACTAATTGCTTTATATAATTAAACTTTTTTCCGTAGAGCACCACCTTTTCCTTGAAAATCCATTTCTCAAACACCGGATGCTACATTTGGTTGCCAGGTCACATCACACAAAAGGAAATCTTGGAAGAACTACACTTAATTAGTTCTCTATTTTAAAAACGTGCACGCCTCCTTTCCTCCCTCACTGGGGTTGGTAACGTATCTAGAAATGGCTGGATGGACCTGGCGAGACCCCCAGGTAAACTGAGTGTCCTAGAGGGCACGTTGGCCTCCTCAAGTTACTGGTCACTGCTAATTAGTTTAGAGAGTATAAACCCTTCATATTCTCAAATTCCTTTTTCAAAGAAACAGGAGGCTTAAGTCGCCACAGATGTGAATGATGTCATGAAGAGGGACTTCAGGAGGTGCAGTCGAAACCGTCTGAAGCTCGCGAGGCAACGCAAAGCCACCGGCGTGGCCCTCCGCTAATAGAATTTAGCCAGGACAAGAGCCATCCAGCTTGTTCCACCAGGAGCTCAGTGCCTCTAATAGATTCTGAAAAAAACATGCCTTTTGTTGTTTCAGTTCGGGCTTAAGAAAAAAGAAAGTGAAAAATAAAGTTGGAAATACATCTTTTGTTGGAAATTTGACCAGTATATTATCATAGGGTATTTTCCTTACTGCGATAAAAGCGGTGATTTCGTAAAACTTATTTTGTGTAATTCCCTTCATTGCTTTCCTGGTTACATATTCGCTACATATATTCATTCCACAAAAAATGTATGGGGGGTCTACTTTGTGCCTGGCATGCTTCCAGGACTGGTGATATAGGATGAAGAAGGCAAACAAACAAAAAATCAAGCGTTACAAAACATATTCCACGGAAAGGAAAGACTATGAGCCCACCCACTCCAGAGACCATGGGTTTCTCCAGCGTTTTTCCTTCCACGCCTATGCTAACATATAATATTTTACAGTGATGGGAATTTCTTGTACGGATATGTATATACTTACACAGACATACAGATATTCACAGTAACATCTGTGAGGGGAGTAAAAATCTCCCAAATAAGTGATTTTAAAAATATTCCTGTTTATCTTTAATCTGCACACAGATTAAAACTGCTGACGCTCTGAACCATATTCTACATTGAAAAGAATTCTCTGCCTTTGATGGTGGGTCAATGTCGTCACGTTTATAGGAATAAAAATGACAGCGATTACAACCATCATCATAGAAGTGAAAATGCTCCATTACTGAGGTCTGGCTGCATGACAGATACACTATAAAGCATGTTTATAATGGACTGCATTTGGGCTGGCTCTGGAAATCACACAGCAGCCCCGGGAGGCTGGGTGAGATCCAGCCCCAGGTGGAGATGAGCACGGGAGTGGGGGGGGGGGGCGGGCGGGGGTGCCGGGGGGGGGGGGGGAGGGGCTCAGAGCAAGTACTTAGCAGCTCCCGGCACAGATCTGCTTGGCTTCTAAGCGCCACGTTTCCCACTCTAATACCATCTCAGCAAGCAAACAAGCATCCACAAAACCTGTAAATCGACACGTAGAAAACTAGGCTGTTGTTTGTCATTTTGATGGAGCAAGCGCACTAGAGAAAAGCAGGACTTCTAAGTCTCTCATTCTGTGCTGTCACTAGAGGGTGACTCTAGGTGAGTCGAGTCCCCTCGCCTGGATACGAAATGAGATGAATATTCAAAACATGGATCCCAAAGGGGTCCTATCCTATGAGGATTAAGCCAGACAGTGCATGTTAAAAAACAGAAGAAAAAAAATCTGTGAATTGTAAAGTGCTTTCCAAATCTTAATTATCCTGTTTTTTCTTTTTTTTGGTGAGACTGTCTCATTTTATTTTTTATTGACATGCAATTCACCTAACATGAAATTAACTGTTTTAAAGTGTATAGTTAAGAGGCAGAGCTCACTCGTGATGTTGTGCAACCATCAAACTATACTATCTTCATGAACATAAATATATACATATGTCGCACGTGACAATGCTGGGCATCGTTCTTTGATCCTTTAGTAATTTAGTGCCCCTCAAGGACACTAGGCTCATGCAGGAGTCTCCCAACCCCTAGGCCTCTAGCTCACACAGGGTTTCCTGCCTCTTCTCAATCCTGTCATTGAATTTCAAAGCCTTACAATTGCACCCAACAAATTGCTATGGGTATTTATTCATGGTCTTTGTGATATTTGCTGTTTTACAAAGCCAAGGGAATGTCTGGGTCTCTGATTGGCTACAAAGCCAAAAATAAATCCAGGTAACACGATAAAATTTTAATTATAACCATCCTTGGTTTTCAAGACACCCAAATACTGGGTAATTGTACATAAACTGAAAACGACACCCCTCCACTCCCAACCCTGTCTGGTTGCTGGAAAGTTCTAGAAATAAAGGTAGGGCTCAACAACATTTAAGACCTTTGTACAGAAATACAGAAGCCAGTTCAAAGCCTTTTCCATATCTGATAACTGGAGCTATCTCTTCTTTTAAAATGCAAATAAGTTACTTCGGGTATTATTAGAAAAAAATTAAACTAGATTATTTGCAGCACAGTGAAGGAAGATTACTTTTAGCAGTGATGCATGTTTCCGCAGGGATCAGTCCTGTTTTAATTTCTAGACTGGCAGTTCTATAGATTCACAAATAAAGAGAGGCCCTGGCAATTTCTATAAAGCCACAAACAAGCCCTACGTTTCTGTTTCTTCTGATGAAATGCTCTGGGTCAGGCAGTGTGTTTGTGATCACACCAAAGTAGCAGCATCCAGTTCAAAGTGGAGGAAAAACAATCTTAACAATGTAAGAATTTCCAAAAGTCCAAACATCCCTGGCCACGCCGCTCCCACAAATGGAAATGGTGTCAGATCTGCATCATAATTGATCCTCCAGATTTCCATCCACAAAAGAAGGATGTGGTCAAATAGAACAAACAACACCAGGGACAACAGAGGAGCCTTCTTGCTAACGTTCCCCTCCCCTCCGCCCACTAAAGTTTAGCAACCGACATCAATTTCAGCGTAATGCTCAAGATACAATCACGGTAGAGGTTTACGGCATGTTACGAAGAGCAGGGGACAAGCACATCTGCGCTATTTTCCTCCTTGAGATGTGAGCTGCTGATGAATATTCACTGTAGAGGTTTTTCCATAATTCTTTGATTCTTCAAAAGCAAAGCCATTTTGGGAGTCTAAGCTTTTTGCTCCTGACCCCACAAACACGAGGGGGAGGGGAAAAAAGAGTGAAAATGAGGGAGAGCAAGAGAAAAAAGAACAAAAATTTTTGATACAGATAAAAGAAATTAAGCGAGCCATAAAGTCTGGGCTTTGTTTTAACTGGGTTGTAAGGTCCTGCTGTGCCGCCCATAATCCAGCTGGGAGAGGGGCCCCTGCTGGGTGGCTAATTAAAACAATTATAAATACAAAGAAGGTATCAATGGCATTCCGAGACTCAAACAAAGAGATAAAGCATTGAAGATTTAAATTGTCAATGGTCAATCTCTCTTCAGGGGATTCTGAAGAGGAGTCCGTGTCCCCAAGACCCCTCAACTCCTTTTTTATACTGACTTACGTCTGGTTACTCGGGACCCTTCCTTCTGTTGGGTTTACAGACATCAAAATATGTCAATGATGGAATTAAGGGAAAGCATAGGCACGAAAAGACTCCGATGTCTTAGCATGTCAGAACAGTGGATCTGAGTTTAAAAAATAAAATCCTATATGGGGAAAAAGGTTCCTGCCCCTCCTTTGGAATCGCTATTTTCAAAAACAAGAAAACAGAAAAGATCTTGAGACTTTTTGCCCCGATTCAAAGTGACAAAATGAAAGTCAATGTGATTAGAGGGTTTGTTTTTTTTTTAAAAGTACTGTGGGCAGTTTTAGGAATGTTGAAAATGTAGCAAGTGTGCTAGAGTACTACTTCAATGGATTTTAAAAAAGTGAGTTGCAGAATTAAACGGTACTCTCCAGCAAAAGTGAAAATCTTTCTTAATTTCTTAGACCAAACTTTTTTTTTTTTTCCTTTCTGGCTTTTATAGGTTGAACCCTAAAAGGAACACTCAGAAGTATACTAACCTAGAGTTGTATAAATTAGTTCTCTGGTTATGGTAAAGATCCTAAAAAGGTGTGAAACTGAAAGCCACAGGCAAGAACTAATTTATGCAACTGCAGGAAAATGTCTGAGTACTTACAACGCAGGACAAAATACGTGTCAGATGTAGATTCAAATGTGGGATGAGCAACGTCCCTGATTCCTTTAAGGAACAGGATCCAGATACTGCTGCACGCGTCTGTAGTGCTGAGACAGTCCCTCACTGTACTTTCAGAACCTCTCGGGACTCAATCCCAGAGCAGAAGAGGTCGCAAACGTTTTCAGGGGCGTCCCTCGGGTAGGGTGGTCTGTTTGCTCTCATGAGCGGGGTCTGACCACTGAGAGCCTGCACTTGGGGGTCGGTCAGCGGGGCTTCAGGAGAAAGACCCCAAAGCTCCGATTCGCTAAGGCTCCCCCTTAAAAGGAGCAATACCTCTTTCCACCCAGAAAGAAAGTAACCGGCGTAGCTGGTGAAAGCGTGTTAAAGAGGAAGCAGTTAAGGTAGAGGCAGCTGATAAGGACCCAGTGGGGGTCAGAGCCCAGAGGCAGTCTCTCTCACTCTCCCTTCCCAGCTCCTCCCCTACCATCCCTCTCTGCGTCCCCCTTCTCCGTCTGTCTTATTTTGTCTCCAGTGGCGAGGGGATTGAGTCTTTCTTTGGGGTTATCAATGCCCTCCCATCCTTTGACTTAGTGTTATTTCTTCCATCAATTAACCGGAAGATGTGTCTCTTTCCCGGTGTCAAAATAATATCAATAAAAAGGTCTGAGAGACTGAATGGAAACATCGGCCCAAAGCATTTGCAGCACATGATGACGATTAGTAAAAAGAAAGATAGGCTTTGACCAAAATGACTTTTTTCTGGGATAGGAATGTTGCCTCAAAAAAAAAATGTTGCCTCATAAAGCACCTTTGCTGCTTCAAGTATTCTGAAGTTATTATGTAACCAGGATATTAATACAAAGCACAGAAACTCCTCTAGTTATGTGTTCAACTCCGAGCTTTTCCGGATTTGAACACAACTCCACGCGGAAGCAAAAGTGTGACAACTCTGCTCAACGCCAACAGAGGGCGATAGATACTGGGATCTGTCACTTGAGTTCTGGTCAAAATTTTTAGGCTAAGGCAATACTGGAACTCAGATGCACTCAGGGGGCAGAGGAAAACGGACAGGCAGATCTGCCAACAACATTCGTGGGTCATGGCCCGCACACCGTATGCCAGGAGGCGTGCAAGTCATTAAACAAATCTCAAAACATTTAATCTTCCCACTTTGACACGTATACATTCATAATGACAAAAGCAAAACATATGTGTCAAGTTATTGTTTATATATGATTAAAAGTCTGCAAACAACCACAGAGGAGAGAATTTACTTATTACTGCACATGTCTGGGTGTCCTGTTGACGGGCCTGTGATATTCATATGAGTAACAAACATAATTCATAAGTTATTATTTATCCCATTTCTTTTCGTTGTTTCCATTTCAGTAGACTCATAAAATGTATAGTTACAGTCAGGTTTTTACATAATTTATATTCTATTGACCAAAGACTAAAATATTTTTGTAAAGATTCAGATAATAAATGTTTTAGGTTTTTTTTTTTTTTTTTTTTTTATGTTTTAGGTTTTGTGGTCGATCTCATATATTCTTCTTGGTTTGCTGTACAAACCTTTAAAAATATAAAAACCATTCTTAGTTCATGGGGTAAATATAGCCCTTAGGCTGTTCGAAATAAAATCCTGTCATTTTTTGACCCCTGATTTTGTCAATAATCATCTAAAAAATGGAAAAAAATCAAATTCAATTATCAAAGTGTAAAAAGTGTGAATACTCATTAAAAAATTAGATGTTATAAATACTTCACAAATGTTTTAAAATATTTTTCTACCAAAATGTCCAAAATTATTTAAGATGGAAAGGTAAAATACAAATGATAATTGAGATCAAGCTTTACATAAAAATTTACACAAAGCTGAAATATATATATAGTTAAAAGAATTTGTTAAATCCCATTAAATATTCATTATAAAACTACTTTCAATTTTAGCATTCAGTGTTTGTCTAGCTGCCAATGTTGAGAATCTAAGCCTGTTACATCAGGACCAAGGTATAAGCAAATTGAAGAGTTATATGAATTAATATTACAAAATGTCCTCTGCTGCCATGTGTAACGGGTACAAATACTGTGCTCTTTGTAAGCACCTCTAGAATAATGAATTGGGACAATGAGAAACAAGAAAGGGGTTGCTCTGGTATTGCTATGGAGATGGGCTATACAAGTATCTGATGCATTTATGGCCTGGGAGAAGCTCCGACAGTTAATTCAGTCGTCTTTTCTCTTTCCTAAGTGCTTCCCGTGCTCAAATCCTCCATGCACCGTGAAGCAGTGTTGTCTGATGTTGGCAGCAGTATGACAACAAACCTTCAAGGCATTCAGAGGCAAGTGCCTTTTGCTTTGCAGAACAGGACCAGAGATGTGAAGTGTTTCCCGGGGTCTGAACGGTGTCAGTCACAAGCGTGCCTGTTTAATGTCATGGGTTGCACAATGCCACCGCTGAGTACCAGATGTTGAGGGGCAGACTTGCCCATGACTTTTAGCAAATATTTTTTTGTGTGTGTTTTATATTCAGAGACACAAAAGTGAGGAGTCCAGGGCAGAGGCTCCTCTTGCCCAAGTCTAAAGGGAGACTGCAGGCTAGATTAAACAAACAACGCCAAGTGGGAAGATGAAGGGCCGCTGACACTAAGGGGCAGAATCAGAGAGATGACAGGACGTGGTAGAGATGCAGTGATCTGGGGAGCCCATGCCCTGTCTAAAGAGAACTGTCAACATTCGCCCTTACCAATTACTGACATGTAGGAAAGTGGACCTGCTGTTGCTGGACTGTCTGATTTCTCAAGAGAATGCTAAATTCTGGGTTTTTATATGAAAAAAAATATTAAAAATAATCCAAGTTAAAAAATAAAAGGCACATTTGGAGGGATTAAATCTTTAGGCTGGACTGATTATTAAAGCCACCATGATCAGCCTTCTGGTCTACCGCATTTTCCTAGTTGTGCTTATTTCTGAAGGGTTTATGATCATTAATTATTCATTTTTGATAAATACTAAAGCAATGACAGAGTCAAATGTGGGGAAGAAGAGGTATGTGATTAGGTTAGAAAAGAAAGTGAAGGTTCTATTTACACCTTCACTTCACACCTTAACAAGGGTTACCCGTGTTCCATCACTTAGACTTTGCATAATATGGACTCAGCAACGTCCTGTTTACAAGTAGAGAAGCCTCCATACCTGGACATGTTACTTGGTTTCTGGTTCTGTCATTAAGTTCAGATAATTTTTGAGAGATCTTCATTGTACTTCATTTTTAGTAAAAGGAGAGTGAGTGGCAAAAAAATGCGAGATAAGAGAGTAAAGGGATGAAGTTAGAGATCTGCAGGGAGTATTTCCAGATGTGAAGACTCAGGACGTGGGGTTACATCCTGTGGTTCTGGAAGGGCAAACAGAAGATATCTGGCCTAGGAGTTGGGGAGGGAGAATGCAAAGGGAAGGTACCAAGTTCTGTGTCAGGCATTTTGGAGCACAGATGAGGTATCTACAGAGAGGTTAAGAGGTCAAACTGTCCCAAGTTCAAAACCCAGTTTTAGTTGTTACAAGCTGGAAAAAGTTGCTTCTCCCTCTGAGCTTCTGTTTTATCATTTGTAAGAGGGTGATAACGATGACCTATCTCAAAGGGCTACTCTGGGCAATAAATGAGCTAATATCAAAGTCAAGGTCTAGTGTACATTCCTCAGTAAGTACTCAGTAAAGCTGGCCACTGTTAGGAGAATCATTGGGATTAGTGATGGGAACTTGGGAATCATCAGCAGAAAGGCAGGCAACTGAAATCTGAAGAGAACGGGGCAGGAGGCGTACGTATTGGGGAGCATAGGGATTTGGGGGAATATAGGAAGGAAGTGAAACCCTCAAAGGGATCAGAGGAGGAACAGTCAGGTAGCAGAAAGGTCAAGACAGGGTTTAGGGAAGGCCCCAGTGTGGAAATAAAATAGAGACTTTATTTTCTCAACAGTGTGAAGAGTGAAAGTGAGTTAGAATGGCATTTTATAAACTTTAGGGTACTGGGGAGAGGGGAGATGTTTAAAACACAGATTCCCAGAAAGTCTGACTCAGTGGTTCTGAGCTGGGGCCCAGGAATCTACAGGGATTCCAACTGCAGGTAGAAAAGCCACTCTTGGAAGAACACTGTGTTAAGACAGAATACGCAGCCAGGGAGAAGAGACAGAGTGGCCACCATTCTTTCAAGGTAGTTGGTTAGAGTACACACGTGTTTCACCCTCCACTATCCACGCACTGAAGAAAGAAAAAAGTTTTCCAGAGAAAACAGGTTGCTTTCAACAGGTTGCTTGATAAGTAAAGGAAGGGATGGTGGCTAGTGGTGTTTATTTCTATATATATACAATGGCCAAGGGGACTTAAAACATCTGTGACCCTAGGCTTGGATGGGGGAATTAAATTGGTTGATTTTCAAGTGTTAAACCAACCTTGCATTCCTGAAATAATCCAACTCAGTCATGATGGATAGTGGGAAAGAGACACATTGATCAGACCTCAATCTCAGGTTCCAGGTTCCCTTTGCTGTCTCAGGGTTCAGGCAGGCATGACCTTCTATCCCATCAACACAACAGCTCCCTGAGACTTGGAAATGAACATCAGGTCTTCCAGAGCTGTGATCTTCAAACTGTTTTTCTCTCATACTCTATAAAGTAATTTTTTTAAAGTATGTACTCCCTTATATGTTTTAAAGTTTATATCTAAATCTTCCTATGTTTAAACAGCTTAAAAGGATTCTGGCACTATAATTATTTGTTATATAATTTCTTTATATGTATTGAAAATAATCTAAATATCATGTATCCTTGACCTCCACTGTCACCCACTTGAATCATACATGAATAAGCTGTTCTTTAATAGTTGAAATTTTATGTCATTACTTAAGTTTTCTCCTTAAATTTGCACTTCAATTCCACATCCTCATGGAATTTTATATTAATGTAATAAATATTTTTTGCTTAGAAGTCTTTTATTGATCACCTTATCAAAATTCTCAGCAAGGAAATTTATACATAAGTTAAAAAAATTTAACTTCCTTTAGTCAGAACTGAGTCACTATTACAATTATTAATTTTTGTGTAATTGATGAAAACAAGGTGACTGTACTACAAAATCAGAGCAACAGAAGTTACATCATTTTTGAAGCTGGGTCATGGGTGCAGGGAGGATCATTATGATTCTCACTCCTCTGTATATGTTTGAAATTTTCCACAATAAAAAGTTAAAAACTATATTGAAGAAGTAAGTATAAGTTCTGGTTAAACATTCCTAAAAAAATATATTGAAGAAGTAAGCATAAGTTCTGGTTAAACATTCCTAAACAAAAAATGTAAAATTTTATTGGCAGTAACAATTTAACAAGATGGATGTGACTTTTAACAAGATAGATGGTCCCTTTCTTTGGTGCAGATCAAGTAGCAACCACTATTACCAGGTTCTTGCATATCTTTCCAGAGATACTGGATGCATATGAAATAAATACTAACATATACTCTTTATGATACATAAATGATAGCATATTGTGTGCACATTCTGCACCCTATTCTTTTTTGTCAATGCATCTTTATGTATGACTGTGTCATATAAATATATATGTATATATACAGACACTTGCTTTTTAGTTTTAAAAATGTCTTCAGAGAATTCCATGAAATGGATGAACCATAAGTTATTTACCCAGACTCTTCCCTACTTGGTGGCATTTAAGTGGTTTCCAATCTTGTGCATTTATAATTGGTGCTGCAGTGAATAACCTTCACAAGTATTGCTTTGCTCATCTCTCATTTTATCTTAGAAAAAAATCACAAGTTTTTAAGACCAGTTTTAATAGAAAAATGCCTTTCACCAGCTTAAGAAATACTCTTCATAGATTTAGAAACTGACCAAATGGGATTCTTTTGGCTCACTTTCAGGTGGGGCGCTCGTCCCCTTCCTGCTTTTCTAATACAAAAGAGCCAACCTTGGTGACCTAATACAAATCTCACCTCTTGTTATTTATTTTCCAAATATTTAAGCACAGCTGATTGCTCTTTTTTTTTCTGAAATGCCAGAGAAATAAGAGCTAGCATTTATTGAGAATTTATGATGTGCATGTACCATACTAGGAGATATTATCTCATGGAGCCCTCACAACAACCCAATGACATGGACATTGTTTAAAAATAAGAAAACTAGGGCTTCCCTGGTGGCGCAGTGGTTGAGAGTCCGCCTGCCGATGCAGGGGACACGGGTTCGTGCCCCGGTCTGGGAAGATCCCACATGCCGCGGAGCAGCTGGGCCCGTGAGCCATGGCTGCTGAGCCTGTGCTCCGCAACGGGAGAGGCCACAACCGTGAGAGGCCCGCGTACCCCCCCCCCAAAAAAAAAGAAAAAAGAAAAAAAAAAAGAAAACTAAAACTCTGAGAGGTTAAGTCACTAGCTTAAGGTCACACAGCTGGTAAGTGGTAGAGGTAAAGATTCATCCCAGGTCTGTTCGATTTCAGGAATTCACTCACTGCCTCAGGAGCCTACAAAATATATCCCTGCTATCCAAGCCAACACTGCCTTGTACACTTTTAAAACTACTTTTAGGTTTATGGAAATATTTCAAAGATAGTACAGTTCTTGATATGCTTTATCTAGCTTCTCCTAGTTAACAAACTAAGAAATTAACATTGGTACAACACTATTAATTAAACTAGACATTTTGTTTGTATTTAACCAATTTTCCCCACTCATGTTCTTTTTCGCTGCTTTGGGATCCAATCCAGAATACCACTTTGCTTTTAGGATTTTTCTGTTACTTTTAGTTCTTTCTTTCCTGTATTTATCAGCTCCCCCACCACTTCCTGAAAGCAGAAATATTACTGAACACGTGAGTCCATCCTAGTGTCCTAGGAACAGTGCTGGACCCACGACCATGGAGTCAATGGTGACGTGACATGATTTATCTGGCTTGGCCTGATTTATTAAAGTTCTGGCTGTAGAAGAAAACAGGTTTCCAGGGCTCTGGAATATCAGGTGTGCTAATGAACGCCCCGTAAAGCAGGGGGGACACATCAGCACTTCGTCACCTTGTCTGCCAGGCGCCGGAGGAAGTGGGAGATTTGCTCATGACACCAGGTCACTTCCTCCCTCCCTGGCCTGACCTCCCAGCTCTTCCAGCAACAGCCAGTGGAAACCACGGCCAAGTCACTTAGTGACATCTTAAGGTGAGGCAAAGAACTGACAGGGCACGCTGGTCCCACACTTGGAGGTGACCTTCCAAATCCAGAGTTCCCCTCCTTGGATGGGTTGCCACGTGAAAATATGAGAAGTCTAGACACTGAATGGACATCAGAACATACTTAATAAAAAGAAAATTTTGCTATGTAATTTTACCTGATATCCATGATTATCTAGTATTTACTATCCATAGTAAGGTTTTTAAAATGCGTGAGATTCATTCAACAAATATTTACTTAATACCAACTATGTTCCAGGCACTATTTTAGGGGCTAGGTATAAGCAATAAATGCTAGAGTCCTAACCTCTGCCCTAAAAGAGCTTATATGGATATAGAAAGCAGATCAACAATCAATCAACATAGTATATAAGGCAAGTGAAATGTTAGCCACTCGTGCTAAGTGTTACATTCATTTACTATGTATCTGAGCACCTGTGTGTGCCAGGCACTGTTCTAAATCTTGGAGACGTGACAAGGAACAAAACTAAGGTGCTGAGGTCCCTTAGCTTTGAGATAAGACAGATTCTACTAAAAGAGGAGGCGATTTTAAATAGAAGGGTCAGGGAAGGCCTCTCCAAGAGAGTACCCTTTCATCTGAGATCTAATAGGTAAAAAAGATCAAAAAGCGGGTGGAAAGAGCATTCCCAGCAAATGGGACAGCATGTGCAAAGGTCCTGAGGTGGAAAAGAGACTGGCAGGTTTGAAGAACTGAGAGAGAAGAACATAGTGGAGTGTGTGCAGTGAGCAAGGGGAGAAAGCAGCCACGGTATGGAGGGAATTTCAGTCCATGGGAACGCGAAAGCCACTGGGCTAATCTGTCTGTTGCCATTTTGACATTTCCCAGAATCCCCTTCCCCATGGGTTCCAGGTTCTACCAGTCTTCGTTGCTGTGCGTGGGCTTTCTCTAGCTGTGGCAAGAGGGGGCTATTCTTTGTTGTAGTACGTGGGCTTCTCATTGCAGTGGCTTCTCTTGTTGCAGAGCATGGGCTCCAGGTGCGTGGGCTTCAGTAGTTGTGGCACACGGGTTCAGCAGTTGTGGCTCATGGGTTCTAGAGCGCAGGCTCAGTAGTTGTGGTGCATGGGCTTAGTTGCTCCGTGGCATGGGGGATGCCCCTGGACCAGGGCTCGAATCCATGTTCCCTACACTGGCAGGCGGATTCTTAACCATTGTGCCACCAGGGAAGCCCTCTATGCCTGCTTTTGTGCTACAACAGCAGAGCTGAGTGGCCTGCAAAACCTAAAACGTTTTCTCTCTGGTCCTTTACAAAATAAGTTTGCCAACCCTGTGCTAAGACATGGCAGGCCTTGAGCAAGGCTTCAATTCCCCCTGTGTCTGAAGACAGAGTGATTTCAGTTATTCTGACCTAATCTTGACACACAGCAAAGGTTTTATGCAAGGAAATGATGGTGTCCAGCTAATGTTTGAAGATTCTATTTTTGCTACTGTTTGGAGGATGGCTTGGAGGAAGGCAAGACTGGAAGTAGGGGGATCCACAAAGAGGCAGCTATCCAGGTGAAATACGATGATGACTTCTACCAGGGGGTTGGTGGTGGGGATGGAGAGAGCAGGGAAGATGCAAGATAGATACAGTCTAGAGACACCCAGTGGCAATGGATACACTAGTGTGCAGTGTATACTATACTATTCTGTGTATGTAATACTATTCTCCCATAAAAAGAACCAGAGCTCCTTTGAGAAACAGTTAATCTCAGAGCTGGGGCAGGTAATACACAAGATTCACCTGGAACATCTTGTGATACCAGAAAGTAATGAAGTGCTTTAAAAACTATGGGGCCATGTTGAAAGGACACAGGAGCCAACTTGAAGGACCTTCGAATGGCCAAATCTAGAGTGATTTGAACAAACTAAATAAGCAATGAGAATAATAAATGATATAAGTCAATAAACAAACAGGCGGAAAGGACAGAGCCTTCTTACAGAAATTCCAATTAACAAATGTGAAAGGAATGATAGAATTTGAAAATCACCACTTAGCAAACACCACAGGGATAATTGTTACAGCCAAAAACGGTGGACAGATGCTAAAGTTAGTGAGCAAAAGAATGATGAGAAATGGAATATTTGCATAGTCTCAAAGAATCTCCCCCCCCCCCCCCGGTTCTTATTAAGGACAAAGAGAAGAAGAGTAACTTCAGAATGAAGAAACCCTATGGACAACACCTTCACCAAGTGACCACAGTTAACATCATCAGTAATGAGACATATTGACTTCAGGTAAGTCCTGATATGATGCACTGAAAAAAGCCACGGGTGGCATTCCTGAAAAAAAAAGTTGCATAACTGCAACCTAATCCTGGGAAACATCGAAGAATTTCCAATTAAGGAACATTCTACACAACACCCGTCAGTACTCTTTAAATGTGTCAAGGTCATGAAAGACAAAAGAAGACTGAGGATCTGTTAGAGGACAACTAAATGAACGTGGGATGCAGAATGGGATCCTGGACCAGAAAATGAACCTGAGTGGGACAACTGGCAGATTTTGAATAAGGTCAGAGATCAGGCGGCAGTGTCGTAGCAAGGTTATTCTCCTCATTTCCACAGTTGTACTGTGCTCATGTAAGATGTTAACATTTGGGGAAGTTCAGTGAAGGGTATTTTTGGGAACCACTATTTCTGCAACTCTTGTCTAAATCTAAAATTATTTCAAAATAAAAATGTTTAAAGCTCCAGGGAAAAAAAAAGATCTGGTTTGGAGAAATGATGAACAGGATTGCTGATCAACAGGTGTGTTGGGAGGAAGAAAAGGGAAAAAAAAGTTACATTCTGCTTTGCATTGTTATCAAGATATAGATACAAGTAAAAATGCCCTAATACATAAGATGAACTGTATAATCATCCCTGAGCAATCTGTCTCTCTATACACCCATTTATTTGTACACAGTAAAATCTACTTTATATGTCCAGTAGGAGTTGTATTATTGGGCATCACTTCACTCCTGAATTTCCAGAAGGGAGCAGGGGAAATTCCAACAGGGGAGGCCATGTTTATGAATGTATACCAATGTATACATCTTGAATTGCATACAAGATATGTAAATGTATATCTTGATTTCATTATTACCTAAAATGAGAATCTCTTGTGAATATTTGAGGCAAAACACTGGAATTAGCTAGTATTTATTTTGTGCCTGTCCCAGAGTCTATTGTCACAGGTATTATACAATTTATGGGGGATCCAATACAAAATTCCAATTATAGCCGTCATTAAGTGAGTACCTACCATGTGTCAGGATCTGGGCCAGGGGCCAAATGCCTTATCTCACTTCATCCTCCCACTAACCCTGTGCCCATCATTTAGATGAGGATGTTGAGTTTCTGGGAAATAACGAACCTGCTCAAGATCTTACAGTGTGAGGATGAATTGAAGGTATTTGGGGGTCACTGCCCCCAGGCTCTCAGCCAGTAAGTGGCAGAGCTGGCCTGAGATGTGGGTCTGGGCTTCTAACCACAGCTGCAGGGTTTCTGCTTTGTACTCTACTCTTTCCACAATTAGCAGACGGCAGGACCAGGCATGGAGGGCTTACAATTTTGTCCAAGTCAGTGTGCTTGCTTAAGGCAGCAACATACAAGTCGTGTATTACAAGGACTGGACCCTCAAGTCACATATTTTATATCTTAGCCACTCTTGCCAACTACTTGGTATCACCAACTGTAAAGGTCTGCAGATCTTACAGTTGGAGACTAGCTCACCTGTCCTTTTCAAGTCCATTTTCTTGAGTCAGCCCCTTGCAAATGGTCTGACCACATGTTTGTCCTCTCCCACCATCTTTCTGTCCTTAGCCCTTTCCATATTCTCCTCTGTTGGATTGTCTTTTTCTTAGTGATTTGAAAGAGATCTTTGTGCATGCTGGATGTTAATAATTTGTCTAAAATAGGTGGCAAGTATCCTGCTTGCCTTTAAATTTGCTATTACTATTATCGGTGTTTTAAATTTGGAGCTGTCGAATCTCTTTTCTTTGATGGTATTTGTGTCTTTTGAATAAACTAAAAATGTATTCCTCCGTATTTTCTTCCACAACTGTCAGTTTTGTTCAGGTTTTGTTAATCAAGGGGGATTTATTTTTGTAACTACAGCAGGGAATCTAACTTTATTTTTTCCAGCCACGTTTATTGGATTGTCCTCCGTCTTTCTTTTTAAATTACATGTAAGATTTAAATCTATTTCAGATGATCATGTGTTACTTTTATAATAGCAATAGCTGAAATACAATTACTTGAAAGGAATAAAATCATATACTGATGTCCTTCTCTTGTGTCTCCCCATGGCTCACACAATGCCAGGAACATAGTACGTGTTCAGTAAATATTTCTGAACTGAAGGTGTCAACTTTTCTGTTTTCTCCTGACAGTATTATGGTATATAATCTGTGATATAATCTTCACGTTAGCTTGGCATCATTACAGGCATTTAGGGGTAAGATCATATTATTAAAGATTTTGTTCTTTTAGTGCCAGTTTTTCAGTTAGATTTTACAGAATCCCATTCTACAGATATAAAAACAGGAATGTGAGGTACCAGGATTTTCTGCTTTAAAAATGAAATCAACATAGCGAGTGGGAAGCGGCCACATAGCACAGGGAGATCAGCTCCGTGCTTTGTGACCACCTAGAGGGGTGGGAGGCAGACGCAAGAGGGAGGAGATATGGGGACATACGTATATGTATAGCTGATTCACTTCGTTATACAGCAGAAACTAACACACCATTGTAAAGCAATTATACTCCAATAAAGATGTTAAAAAAATGAAATCAACAAATGGTATATAATCTTCATGCCCTCTTAAGCCCTTAATCACTGAAGGATTATTCACATCACCCATTTTTGGCTATTCTTAAACTAAGCTACTTTGCAGCAATCCTGAATCTTTTCCCAAATAACTAAATGATACAGCAATGAGGGCACGAGGAGTAGCCCTTAGGAGACACTAGATAAGCATTTCTTTTTCCTTCCTTTTAAATATGTCCAATTTTAAGGAACTGCTTCCCTCCATCTCCCCACCCCATCCCAAGGCTCCCATTCATTTTCTGACATGGGCTTTTCAACTGCAGCCTTTCCAATTTTTAGGTTGCCCTCAGTTACTGAAAATCCGGCAAAGCTCTGCATTTATTTTTTTGTGGTGCCCGCCCCATCCCCTTCCTCGATCACGGCTGTGTTCAGCTTTCAAGAGTTACATTTAAATACAGGAACAGAAACAGTCTGTGAGGCTATTAGCAGTGAAAGATAATTCATTGGAAATGGTTCCCTGCCTGGCAGTTGTCAAGCAGACTCATCACCAAAAACTAATTATGCTGGGAGCTTTGGTCATCATGAACGTCATCGTCCAATGAGAAGTTACAGCATTTGCTGAGTCCTACGATTTATATACAACTGGTATTTCATATTGATTACACTAATCAAGGCACATGGTATAAATTCCTAACATCCCTGGGCAAACAGTCCAGATTTTTAATAATTCTCCTTTTTGCTGGTTACTGCACTAATTATGTGCTAAATAATGACATTATATTATTATATATATTATATATATTATTATTAGTGGTGAAATTTCAAGCGATTTTATGCCTATACAGTGCCTACCCTGATGTTGGATTAAGGGGTCAGTGGATTTTATACTTGCAAATTGATACCTGGTCATCAGGACACTTGTGATATTTTTTGCCATTTTAAAATTTAATACACGTCACTTAACTAATGCAAAAATACGATCATGGATGGAGTTTTAAAAAGTCCTCCACTAATGCGATAATGATAATCAGCTTATCTAAATTAGCATTGTACTTAACAAAATAACACACAGTTTTGGAGAAGGAGAAAGTCAACTTGGCCTTTCAGCACTGCTGATGAGGGTAAACTGGTACAACCTTTGTGGAAAGCAATTTGGTAACATTTAGCAAGAGCCTTTAAACTGTTCATGACTTTTGACCTAGTAATTCAATTTCTGGGAATCTAGCTGAATAATGCTATATATGGAAAGAGCTTTATGCATTATGATAAAAGCAGCATTGTTTTTAAGAATAAAAAAATGAAAAGAAACCCAAATGTCCACCAAGGGAGTAATGGTAAGTAACATTTATACGTAGTTTTGACAACATGGAGAAATACCATATTAGGTTACAAAGAGGGGAAAATAAAAATTTCGAATTGTGCAGACATTAGCATGTATTACACAATGATGTAAAAACATACTAAGCAGAACAAAAGACTAAGAAAATAGAGTACAATGTTAGCAACTGTTGCCTATGGATTTGGGACTAGATTACAGGTAGTTTTCTGTATTTTCCAAATTTTCTATAAGCATGAATTTTTTTTTTTTTTTTTTGGTACTCAGGCCTCTCACCATTGTGGCCTCTCCCGCTGCGGAGCAGAGGCTCCGGACACGCAGGCTCAGCGGCCATGGCTCACGGGCCCAGCCGCTCTGCGGCATGTGGGATCCTCCTGGACCGGGGCACGAACCCGTGTCCCCTGCATCGGCAGGCGGACCCTCAACCACTGCGCCACCAGGGAAGCCCTAAGCATGAATTTAATATGATAAAAATGATTGACTGTATTGCAATAGTTTTAAATTAAAACATTAAGATCAATATATTCTTTTGGAGTGAAATATCAGTAGTGTATTGTATTGCCCCCAGCACAATATTCCCTGTTCTCCAGAGGTGTGGTCACATTCTCTGAGAATATTTTGTTAAAGGAAAGCACAGGAGTGCAAGGTGAGTTACAGATGAAATCAGGGAAAAGATCTACTCTGTGACTGAATTTTTTTGGCAGAAACAAGGTCAGCTGCTGAAATGACTACTGCTCTAATTGGGTAAATTCCTATTTTATCCTCAAGTTAGAATGCCAGAAAATAACAAAGAAACCCATGAAGGTGATCAATTCTTCCATGCTCACATTTTGAAAGACGTTCTGTGCAATTCATAAACTGCATTTAAAGAACTCTTTTCAGTATTTTCCAGAAAATGAGGTTAAAAAGTGTCCAAAGGTGGGTAGGAGGCTATAGGTGTGGAGGAAGAGTGTAGAAGCAGCAAAACACAAGAGATGAGATGTTCATAGAATGTTTAAATTCCAAAGGACTTTACACATTTAATGTATCATTTATATTTAGAACTGGGCATCAAAGTGAATAAACTGGCAAAGTGGATGAGAACCTCTAAGATAAATTTAAAAGTTATTTTTATTTGTAATACTTGCTTGTTGTAAAAAGCCTAACAGAATAGATTTTAGTAAAGCAATAAAAGCTCTCCACTCTTTCCCACGCCTGCTTCACTTACCAGAGACAGCCACCATTAAAGTTATTTCATATCCTTTAAGACAATATTCATGTATATAACTTTAAAAAAACACCAATGGAGATTAAACTGTACAGAGTACTCTGCAACTTAATTTTACTTAATAATTGACCTTCAGCCACTTGTATCTCAACACACTTGGGTCAACCACATTTTTTTTTTTTTTTTTTTTTAGTGATGCGTGGTCAGGACTGCATGGCTGCATCATTATTTGACCAGCCCTGTTCTCATGGACATCTGGTTGTATCCTGCTAACTGTTCTTGTGGACAACGCTGCTCTGAACATCCCTGAACATACTCAATTGCATACTTGAATTAATTCCACAGGAGAAATTCCTATAAGAATAACTGCTGGGTCAAAGGGAACTCACATTTTAATATTTTGGTAGATATCACCAAATTGGTCCCCCTCAAAATCTCCCTCTAGCAAGGCATAAGAATACTCTTTCCCGCTATCTGGCTGCAGAATTAAATTTTGTTTACAACGAATAGGCGATTTCTATTCCATTGTGTTCACTTAATATGTCCATTTATTTTCAAAGTACAGGCATTTTTTACTTGACCAAAGAGAAGAGGATAAACGGCAAGGTCTGTGTAGGTTTGTCCTAATTCAAGCAGGTGCATCAGAAATTACTAAGAAAGTAAATCCAATTCATAAAATATGTAATTAATTCCAAAGTCACACAGACCAATTTGAGGATTAAGGAAACTCCTGGGTAACTGAGAATTGTTGGCAGTATTAACTACTCATTAAAAAATACAAATTATGATTAGCTAGTCCAATCTGGTGCTTAGCATGTGCCAGGCTCTGTTCTAGCTCTTTACATAGATTAACTTATTTAACCTTCATGACAACTCTATGAGGTAGGTACTACGATTATTTTATAGATTTAAAAAAATGAGGCACAGAGGGTCTTAATATGACCAAGGTCATGCAACTAACTTAATGACAGAGCCAGAATTCCAGCCAGGTACTCCGAATGCAGCCTCTGGGCTCTTAACTACCATGCTACATTCAAAGCTCATCTTCAGGAAATAAGGATGCATTCAACAGTTCTCCACAAAGCTTTTCATCATAGCACTGACGATGGAAAACTTCCTTACCTGCCTTGGGTTGGAGGTGTCCCCAACGGCAAGATGCTGTGATGGCTAAAGTACAGGTTAATTGTTTTTTAAAATAAATTATTTATTTATTTATTTTTGTCTGTGTTGGGTCTTCGTTGCTGTGTGCAGGCTTCCTCTAGTTGCGGAGAGCAGGGGCTACTCTTCATTTTCAGTGCGCCGGCTTCTCACTGCAGTGGCTTCTCTCGTTGTGGAGCATGGGCTCTAGGTGCATGGGCTTCAGTAGTTGTGGCACGCGGGCTCAGTAGTTGTGGCTCGCGGGCTCTAGAGCACAGGCTCAGTAGTTGTGGAGCACAAGCTTAGTTGCTCCATGGCATGTGGGATCTTTCCGGACCAAGGCTTGAACCCGTGTTCCCTGCATTGGCAGGTGGATTCTTAACCACTGCGCCACCAGGAAAGCCCCTACAGGTTAATTTTTATTTTGCTTTTCTACATTTCCTCCAGTGACCACATGTTGCTTTTGTAATAGAAGACAAAGTCACTTTACAATAGTGACAGTTCTTAAGAACTGAACGCTTTCAATACCGGAAGGTAGCTTATCTTTCCAATGCCTCATCCAACCTCCATACCAACAGCCACTCAGCATCAGGAGGGTTTTGTTTCATCAAACCACAAAACCATGCAAACACCATGACCCACTTGTGTCCGACGACTCTGCCCTTCAAGAGCTCAATCTGTAAAATGGGGCCAGCGTCACCTACGCTGGCGAGTTGCTGTGTGGAGCCAAGACGTTTGTGAGGTTCACGCACCCTTTGGCACTGGCAGCTACTACCGTTATGATTTTGGGGAGCCAACCCCAAAAGACAGCCATGATGACCAATTTTAAACCAAAACGTTTATAGATATAGACACCGACCGCTAATGGTGACTGCCTGTTGAAAGGGAAAATGAGGGGCTGTGAAAGGAGAGAGACTTTTCACTGCACATCCCCTGGTATTGCTTGATTTTTTTTAAAAAAAAGTCAAGATTATTATTTTAAAAGAAAACATTTTAGGACTGAGGACTTCTTATAAATGACTTTCATATTTCAGAGAGAGGATGTGCTGAGCTTTTTAGTTAAGTGAACATTTGACAAATGTAAATTTGCTTAGTATCACTTAGATACTTAAGCCACACTAGAATCTTTAATTACAACAGCTACATGGCTAAGGCTTTTGTATTTGAACTGTAATATAAAACCAATATTTGGAGACAGCACGCGTCAGAAAAAAATCCTATTCAAACATTCCATTCACGTCAAAAACAATCAAGAAATAGGAGAGCAATTTAAAATTATGTATCATACTTTAATAAGCTGTTCTGACTGGCAGGGGTCGTGAACTACAGCCTGGGGGCTAAATCTAGCCAACTACCTGTTAGTTTATTTTTCTAAGTGAAATGTTTACTGAGATAATTGCAGATCCACATGTAGTTATAAAAGTAACAGAGATTCCTTGCATGCTTTGCCCTGTGTTTCTCATTTAACCTATCACCTGTTTTTGTATAATCCATGAGCTACGGATTTTTGGATTTTTTAAACGGTTGAGAAAATTAAAAATATTTTGTGATGTGAAAGTACATGAGATTCCAATTTCGGTGTCCGTAAAGATTTGCGGGAACACACGCACATTCCTTTACGTACCACTTCCAGCTGCTTTTGTGCTGTGAGGCCAGAGCTGATCAGTTGCAAGTGACCGTACGACCTGCAAAGCCTAAAATATTTCCTACCAGCTTTACAGAAAAGTTTGCTGGCCTTTGGGCCGGAGACTGGGCTAGGGTCAGGAGAGAGATGAGTATCTGGAATGAAGATTTTTCTTTTAAAGACAATTTCTAAACGATGTCTGTACCATTGATTCCCTCAGATATCGATGTTAGAAATTTGTTGCAATGAGGGACAAATGGACAATTAAATAAGAGGCAAATATGTCCAGTTTTTCCTCAAAATCTAGAGATGTCTATGTGTTTTGAAAGAATTACACACAGGACGTGAATTTCTCTTAAATATAAAGGGATCATTTATCAAAACTAAAAGTAATGAAGGTAGATTGTTTCAAGTCCACAAGTAACCACCAATACAACTGAAATAACCATTTCCCTCCCAGGATGATTAAAATGAACAAGTGCAGATAACCCTGCACTGAATACTAGAATTATCTGCTGTTATTCCTGTGTTACTCTCTCAGCCTTGGGTAAAAACCCTACCCTTAGCTTTAGGCTGAAGCCAGTCCGTCGTGACCTTTCCAGAAATAGGTGGTGCAGTGTGAGAGCACGTGAGTATGTGTAATGCCTCGAGAATTTCAGAATTGTTTGACAAACATACACTGTCTATTTTCTATAGGCCAAAGTCCCTCAAACTAACAGGTGAGAATTGAGCCATCCTAAGAACAGTTTATCAGAAAAGGGCTGCACGCAGGCATTACAAAGAGCCTTGTTCGGTGAATCCCTCCTAATGCAAGGTCTTTTGGGGGGTGGGTGAGGGGAGGCAGGGGTAAATATTTAAGTCCTGGTGCTACTAGATCTAGTTGTGATGGAAAGAACTGCAAGTTCAAATTTTACCAAGAAAATCAGACCCCAGAAATTCCATTAGCATCAGAGGTCTTAACCTAGCAGCAAAGGGACCATGGATAGAATTTAGAGGGTCCAGGGATTTGGATGGGAAAGAAGATGAATCTTATTTCACTCGCCTCTAACTGAAATTGAGCATTTGTCAGTTTGGGATGCAGGTACCAAACCACAGAAGCATTAACAGGACCAGTGATTCAGTCAGCAAAAGAAATCAGTTATTTTCATATAACATTCTGGTTGCTGTAGCTATCTTGAAATAACATTTATGTGCATCTCTCCTTCAAAATTAAGAGTATGGCTGACCCTTGAACAACACAGGTTTGAACTGCACTGGTCCACTTACACTCAGGTATTTTTTTTTTTTTCAAAAGTAAATACTACAGTACTACACGTCGTGGCTGGTTGAATCCACAAACATGGAGGAACTGCGGACATGGAAGGCCAAAGGCCGACTATAAATTAGACTAAGATTAAGCCTTGCATTGTTCAAGGGTCAACTATGGTTACTAACTAGGTCTGCTGCTACAGCCTTCATTTACTATAATGCTAATAAAAATGCCCATAATCCAGAAATATTTTGATAACTATTTCAATATAACTGTTTTCCTTGGCAAACCTATACATTTTGTTTTATTCTTTTAAACATCACTCAGAGAAGGGATTCAGAGATTCCACTGGACTGACAAAGGGGTCCATGACTCAAAAAGCAATGAAGAAAACTGGCCTTAAGGCAGGTCTCCCAAGCAGGTGGTGCTGGGTATTAGAAGGAGCTCCACTTGGAGGACGCAGACACTGGTTCTAATCCTGACCAACTGCTGGACTTGGGTTCTTTACCTTCATTTCCTTCTCTATTAAAACAGAAACGTCTCAAGGTGGGGCATGAACGAGACCCTATCCACGTGGCCCCTGAGAGTGGCTGAGCACAGGCTCAGCTGGCCACTCATACTCTTGGGAGTTCAAGTGCGGTTATCACCAACGATCAGTATCGAAGCAAAATTTGCTCAACCATTTTGTAATCTGCCTGTTGGGGGAATGTAACATGGGTCATTCCAGCAATACTTGCCCCCAGCATGTGGGCAGACAGCCTAGGGACACTTTCCGATCATCCAACAACACCCATATTCAAAATTTTTTCCAATCCAACATCGACCTCACCATTCGTGCAAAAGATCTTCTCCTTTTCCTGCCTCGACACTTAGAACTCAAATCGCTCCGTCCCCGATTCCCCTACTTCTGCCAGTGGAAGACACCCTAGTCTAAGTGGAGAGTCAGGCTGCAAATAACACACCGGCACGGAGTCCAGCACACGTGGGTCTGACTTTCCTGTGTTAGCTGCCCCGAGCAGGTTAACTTTTCTGAAGATTAGCTTTCTCTTGTAACAGCAAATACCAATGTCATTCATTGTAAGGTCTGAGTGGAATCCGGCAGGGAAATGCTTGAACTTCATGGTTCACGGCGCTTCTTCCTCCCACCCAGAGCCCTGGCTGGCCAGCCCCAGCCAGGAGTCTTGTTTGCAAAAGTTGAGACCTTTTCTGTACCAGTGATGCACACAGGCTCCCTTCTTAGGCATGTTTTTCTTTCCTCACAGGACTGGCTGCGTAATTTGCAGGGCTTGATGCAAAATGCAAATGCAGGACCCCTTGTTCAAAAATTAAGAATTCCAAGACAGCAAAAGCAGAGCACGCGCCCGAGTGTGAGGCCCTTCGTGACTGCACAGACGGCAAGCACCCATGAAGACAGCCCTCCTTCACTGGAGCCGCTCTTCCCACCTGGCTGCACATTAGAATCACCTGCAGAATTTTAGAAAGTACTGATGCCCAGGCCCTTCCCCACAGAGACGGATTCCAAAGACCTCAGAGCTTTCCAGGTACTGCAGCCCAGAGCCACAGTTGAGACCCACCGGACTAGAGGGACAGAAAGCCTTGGAAGAATGCCATGGGCCAGTATGCACAAAGAACAGACAGAGGGTGCCCCAACAAGCCCTGATAAAACAGAAACGCTCATGTACAGAATACTCTGGGTGTTCAGGACCCGTGCCAGGTGTTTCATAGCAAAGTCATCTCCAGCCTTCAAGAGCCTGCATTATTGCTCAGGGGCAGAGAATACTCATGACTCAGCATCTCCTTGTGGCGTTTTAACTCCGCAAGGCTACTCCAGAGCCACGATTTCCCAGCACCCTTTGCCACAGCCATGGCGTACGACCAGCCATGTAGCCAGGAGAGGCGAGCGTAAGTTTATGTGCAACCTTCTAGCAGTGCCAAGAAGAGGGAAGATGGCCTCCCCCTCCTATCCTGGCTGGAGCTTAAGTTGCCACCACCTTGGACCATGTGTTGAAGATGCGGGGCGGGGCTGAGAAGTAAGATAGAAACCACGATGCCCAGTGTCATAAGGTCACAGTACTAGTCCTTGGTTGTCCCCATCCCCTGGCCCCAAACAAAATAAACGAGAAAAAGACACACACGTGAGCCAATTTCTGTTTTGGTGTTTTAAACCAGTCGACTTTATCATTCAGCCAAGTGCCTGAAATGGCCCATTTTACAGACGAGCAAACTGAGAATCTGAGGTAAAATCTCTAGCCGACGTCAGCCAGACAGTAGTGCCAGAGGCAGGGTTGTTCTTACCTCCTTCCTCCTCAACCCTGTTACCTTTTAACAAAAGAAGGCTGCTTTTGGATGGCTGTGTCATCATCTTACTCAGATCAACTTACTACTCTAACAAAGTAACAGAAGTTTCTTCACCTTCGTATCTGAACAAGAGGCAGAGACCAGGGTGAGGTGGATGAGGCAGTCCCCTCTGGTGCAGATAGAAAGTGGCACCCAACATCTCACTGATCAAGGTGACTATTTTAACGCAATTTTCCTAAAAACCAAACGGAACGCAGAAGAATCCACAACGAACAAAAACACCACACTCTTAAAGACAGGTCCAAGTCTGCCCCTGCATGGTCCTGCCTTCATTCCCAGGCCAACTTCTAATAAAACTTCATTTACAAAAACAAAGCAGCTGACCTGTGGGCCACAGTTTGCCAATTAAAAAAATACTGCTTTAAAACGAGTGATTACTGAGTTCTGAGTGCCCCAGGCACACGCCTCCCTTGTCTCACCCTAGTTCCAGCCCTGGATGGTACCCGGGAGGAGGAGATGAGTTAACACGGGTCACGGTCTCAGCACAGTGTCTGGCTCAGAGTAAGGACTCACAACAACATAGCAAGAGGAACTGAGGCGCATACTTTTTAAGAAATTAAACCCAGGGACAAACAAAAAATTCATGTTCTACAATGTTTAGAAGGCAGCAAGAAACCTTAGTCAGAGGAGAGCATGAGGGTAACATCTTGACTTCTGTACTCTTCACTGGAGATTTTATAGCTACACTGACTCAGGATCAAAAGGACGCAGCTCTTCCCAGTGCCTAAGCGGGAACTTGCCTACCTCTTGCATGAAGCTGTAGCTTGCTTAAAGGGATCCCAGGAAAACTTGGCATTCTCAGTATTTCTCCTGTGTTTTCACCCATCATCAATTACCCCGTTGCTTGCACTCAATAGCCCAGCTCGGGGGTCAGCAAAAGATGGCCCTCCAAATCATGGCCTGCTTTTTGTAAATAAAGTTTTATTGGCACACAGCTATACCCATTCACTTACCTGTTATCTACGGCTGCTTCGGTGACAACGGCAGAGTTGAGTGATTGTGCCACAGAGGTGAACAGAGCTGAGTAGTTTCAACAGAGACTAAGGCCAGCAAAGCCCCCCAAATTTTTTACTGAAAAAGTTCGCCAACCCCTGGTCCAGGTGATGTCAAACTGCAAACATATTCATTAATCAATTTCCCCTTTCAGATCCATATTGACCTTGCGAAACAGAGCTGGGTGCAGAAACCATGTCAGCGGCCTCTTACCTACCATGGCTGCTTCCCAGCTTTATTTGGTGATTAGCTGTATATTTTAAGTCTCATCCTCATTTTATAAAGTTTTGTTGGAACACAGACATGTTCTTTTTCTTATAGTCTGTCTGCTTTTGTGCAGAGAGTTTAGTCACAAAGGAGACCTAATGGCTCCATAATGCCTCAAATATTTACTATTTATATTAAATATTATCTGATCCCAAACTTTCTGCTGACCTCCGCTCTACTGGGCAAGCAAATTTGCTAGGTGATACCAGCGTGGATCCAAGACCCTTGATGCCCATACAGCGGTGAAAAAATGTCTTCTAAAGAGGCTGATATTTTTCCTGTTTATCTGAAGAGCTATAACACCAGAAGTACAAGCAACGTCTATACGATTTCGATCTATCGGTTCCCACTTGAAAGGTCAACAGCCCTTCTGTTACTAGAACAGAAACACAGATAAGACTCTTTGACAAACGGCAGAAAGGTGACTAAAGAATCTGTACAATGCACCAGCATTCAGTAACAAAACACTTCTGAACAACCAAAAATAGCTCTAGAGCAAAGAAATGATTAATTCTCTCTGCTATCATTTCCATCTTTTCTTCTCACAAAAAGATCCAAAAGTGCGTTATAAGTCGCCTGAAGTCAGACTTAAACGGAATCAGATTTGTTCAAACAAAATTTCTAAAATAAGTTCTGTACCTCTATTTCATAAGTGACATAGTCCCCTGCACACAATCTATAAAAAAATGTTTTCACATCCTTGTTTCTAGTGTATCAAAAACAATGGATCTATTCAATGTTTTAAAAGCACAGATGTTTAGCTTGATGAGAGCACACAAGAATTTGTATTAAACAAAGACTGTATTTGAAGAAAAGAACAAAGCAACTTTGGATAAATTATATATCCAGTGGCATTCCATGGCCTCCTAAGTTTCCGTCAAGTGAAATGTCCATTTACAAGAGGTTTGGGGTTTCTCGTTTGTTGGTTCAGCAAACACCAAGGGCTTACCGTGATGAAGACGCTAGTCTCAGGCTTTCCCACGCATCATATGTCCCAGAACCAAGCCCAGGACCCACTGGGCCCCTCATCTCTTTTTATGAACCCAAGTAGGCCAAGGTTGAATTTCACAACACACACAATCACAGGCTGAGCTAGCGTCAGCTTGATCTTTGGCGCCACCTACAGATCAAACTGCATTTCGCGTCACTACAGCACTAAGACACAGCTCTCCTACGTGCATTTACAGAGAAATTACTACGGGGCCGGGGCAGCACCGCAGAACCCCACACCATAACCTGTCTGTGGAAGACCATAAACATGGAGTGCCCCTCTTACACCATTCTACAGATGAGCTTGCCTTTTTATTATAAGACAACAGATAAAAGGAACCACACAAAAAACGGAGAAGGCGAATACTCATAAAACCACCACCCAGGTTAAGAAATAGAACTTTTCCGGCCACCCCAGACCCTCCAGGTACCCCGCCATCACCTTCACCTTTCCCGCTCTACAGATGAGCGTAGTATTAGTTTTTCCATGTGGTCTAGTTAGTTTCATAATGCCATCGGAGATGGACTGGTTTTAGAACTGGAATCCATCGCGAAGAAACGATCCCTATTGGAGGGAGCAGTGCTCGCTGGACGCCCCCCACCTTGGAACCGAGACAACCTGCTTAGACGATTCTTGGAGGGAAGACAGGGACACGGATGGGGGAGGGTCTCCACAGCGTTGCCTTGGCGCCTGCCTGCCCTCAGGCCACGGTGACTGGGGCCACGGCCTCGCTGGAGCAGGTGTCCCCTCAGCTGGTGACTCAAGTCTGGCTCGAAGGCCTGAGTGCAGAGGGCCGGGCAGGGGCGCGCGTCTGGCATTCCGGACGGCTGCCCACCCTCTCCGGCGGAACTAGAGGCACTGGCTGGGCTCCAGGGACGTCTCGAGCTGCCCCACGGAGACCAGGGTGCCCAGCTGCCCCGAGGCACTGCTCTCGGGCGGGAAGGTGACCAAGCCCGAGCTCTTGTTCTCACTGTGGTCACTGTGCTGCTTCTTGTGGCACCGCAGAGAGTCGCCCCTGACAAAGGAGGCGCCGCAGGTCTCGCAGCGGAAGGCCCGCTGGGTCACTATCTGGGCCACGTGCTGCCCACCGCTCTCTCGGGGCCCCTCCCTGCCCGGCGGGGCCCGGTTCTCTGTTTTGGCCTCGTCCCTGTGCACCTTGTCGATGTGCTTGGCCAGGCTGCTGGGCCGCTTGGTGTCGAAGCTGCAGAAGTCGCACTTGAAGGGGCGGTCCTTGCAGTGGACCCGGCTGTGCACGCGCAGGGCGGCGGCGCTGGAACAGGAGTAGCTGCACTCGGGGCACTTCTCGGGGTGGTCGGCCTGGTGGAGCCGGCTGTGCTCCAGGAGGTCGGCCCGGTCCCGGCCCTGGAAGGCGCAGTGCAGGCACTTGAAGGTGTGCTTGATGCGGATGTGCGACTTGAGGTTCGCCTTCATGGTGCAGCGGACGTCACAGAACTCGCACTTGAAAGGCTTCTCCCCCGAGTGCACGATCATGTGCCTTTTCAAGTCCGAGCTGATTTTGAACTTGGCGCTACAGAGCCAGCACTGGAAGGGGGTGTCCCCTAGCAACGGAAGGTGTGTTTCCATTAGAGCAGGCAGGCAACACAGAACTCCCCCCAAACACACCTCAGAACACCTGGCCGCAGAGAGGTAGCTGGGTCTTTGAACTCCAATGACTTGTCACCTCGTAACACCACCACTTACCACGTATATTAACTCGCTTAATTCTCACGACAATCCTACGTGTGGGTACTACTACCCCCATTTTAATAGATGGGGTAACGGAGGCTCAGAGAGGTCAAGTTATTCGACCATGGCCAAACAGCAGGGATTTGAATCCAGGCATCATGGCATCCAAGTCCACACTCTTCAGGACACTTCCGTTTCAGATCTAAACTCACTTAACTTGACATCCCAAATTTGGACATGGAAGGAAGAGGTGTGACTTATGTTACACACAACTGTTCCAAATCAAGTTAAGACTTACAAATGTGCTCACTTTAGTGTTTAACCTGTATTTTTACATCAGTTAACTGGCTTGTACTATTAAAGTTTTGTAGTTTCACGATGGCAGAATGAATTTTATTTATAAAATTAACTCATGAATATGGCAGCAGGAGAAGACAAAGCATGAAATGCCATAGCCTCCTTGGTACTCCCTGGAGGCACTGCTAAGGGTTTAGTTCTTTTGGAGGTTGTTACTTTAAATATCATTGTCAGTTGACTGTGTGAAAAGATGAGATTCTTACTTCTCCTACATAACCATCCTTTCCCCAAACTTCTCCTGCATTGCTGGTTGTGATTTTGACTCTTCTAGCCTTACTTTCTAAAATGAGTAATAGCTTCAACTTTTAGTCCATCAGCTTGAGAGGTTTAAGGATTCCTTTCTCTTTGTCACACTACCTTCTCCCTGCTTGAGAAATAGCTTTATTTTTACATTTAAGTTCGGTCTGCATTCTGACTTAATTCCCATGCTTTAACTAGTTGCTTTAAACTTTAGACACAAACCGCAAGTAATGTATATTATGACTGGGTATGTGACGTTCATCTGAGCCAAATTCTGCACTGGGATTACGTCCACTTCCTTATAGTGGATAAACGTCCACTTCCACCTGGGCCAGTTGATCATGTGGCTAGTATCAAGTTCACCTCGATTCTCTTTTTACATTGAAGTATTCTGATTTACAATATTATCTTAGGTTCAAGTATACAGCATAGTGATTCAATATTTTTATAGATTATACTCCATTTAAAGTTATTACAAAATAATGGCTATATTTCCTCATGCTGGACAGTACATCCTTGTTGCTTATTTTATACATAGTAGTCTGTATCTCTTAATCCCATACCCCTATCTTGCCCTTCCCTTGATTCTCTTTTCTTACATGTTCACTTGGGGGTCATATTTTATCCTGCTTCTTGGCTTGTGCATTGAGGGAAAAAAGAATCTCACCATCATCTCAAAAGCCATCCAGTCTCTTAATTATGTAACATTTTACATGTAATCTCTTATGGATTTTGAGTTTCTGATTTGCTGAATTTCCTCTTAACTTTCCATATAAGTATCATCCTGATATTTCCCTTTATTACAACCCCAGTCAGCTTCATTCAGATCTTCACATATCAAATATCTCATGCCAAATTTTGTTTCCTCCCTTGTTTTGCTAGAGTTTATCTTCCAGTAACTTCCACTAGCCTGGTGGCTGTGAGTGAAGTCTCAAGTCCTTGTGCATTGTTGTCTAGTCTACGTTCACACTTGAGATAGCCTGGCTGGGTATAGAAGTCTACATACCAAATCATTTCTTAATTTTGTGGGCGCTGTTGCACTACCTCCGAGAAGCCAATATTACTGAAAAGTCTTTCTAGGTATGGATCTCTCCAGCCATTCCCTTTGTCCTGTGTGGCATCTTGTAAGCCCTTTCATCTCTCACGGCCCCCGAGAATTGAAAAATTTTTCCCATTTGATTTTCTCACTTCCCTTTTCTTCCTAGACCTAGTCAGAAACCAGACTTCTATCTTCTTATCATTAGTTCTCCAACTCTTTTCCTGGTCTCTGGGAAGTTTAACTTTATAGCCAGCAACCCTAGTTTCAATTCATACCTCTTTTTTCTGACTACCTTTGCTCATAAAACTCTTCTTGGATGCAACATTTCTGCCGGTGGGTAGATACCAAAGAAAACTGAAAAATTCTTGTAAGTTACCCAAGTACTCTGTTATCGCCAGAATTTGTTATTTGTTAGATTTGGCACATTTCATACCACTCATTTTCTGCAGATGATGAGATAATCCACAGTTGACCTTTTACAGTTAGGAAGAGTAGACTGGTTTAAGGATTAGACATAGGTGTCATGGGTTTTACCTGTTACTGGATAGTTTAGACCATTTTGCTAATAGGCTTCAGCTTCTCCTCTGAACTCTGACCTTTGCAGCCTACACACCAGTTCCAAGTCCAGAACGCTCAACGCAGACAGAAATTGGCTGGAAAGACTGGCTCCCAACACTATAGCTACCTCCCATTTGTCTGCTGGGACACAGTGTTCTTTACTCAATTTTAGATGTCAGTATATGCCTGTCTGCTTGCCATTTTCCATGAATTCACTGGAAATTCTCATTTTACGACTCTCCTTATGAGCCTCCCAATGTCCATTTTTCTGGGCCATGTGGGGTTGGTTGGTTCTATCTTGTTATTTCCACAGGGTCTCACAAAGAAGGGAAGGAAAAGCTTTTCTGCAAAGTCTAACTTCTAGATCTAGAAGTTTGTGACTTGCAGTTACATTCAGGTGATTTTGCTGCACGTTTCTGAATTAAGCCACGCAATCAGAGTTTCAGTTAAATGACAGAAACACCTAGTTTACACATCAGACTTTTATTGAGATACGTCCTTTGCTTCCTGACTGCTGAATTGGATTAGCATCCCCAGTGGTATTCTATGTAGTCAAGTTAGAGAACCCAGCTGTCAGACTTTCATGTTTTACTGAAAGCTGCTGCCCCGGTAGAAGAAACCACAAACTTCACCATCAACAGAGAAGCTCCAAACTTCTTTACTTACACCCTGAAGTCATTTAAGTTGCTTGTGCTTTAACTAAATGAACGCTAAGGAATTAGAGAACAAGGGAGGCACCGAGGTTTCGAGGTGTGGGACGTACCTGTGTGGGACCGGAGGTGTACGGTGAGCTGGCTGGAGTTGCGGCTGGCGTAGGGGCAGAGCTGGCACTTGTACGGCCGCTCGTCGGAATGTATCCGCAGGTGCTTCTTGAGGCTGCTGCTGTCCACGGCGGCGTAGTCACACAGGTGACACTTGTGGGGCTTCACGCTGGTGTGACACCGCATGTGCATAGTCAGGTTGTCCTTCCGGCTGAAGCACTTGTCACAGAACTCACACTTGTGGGGTTTGTCTCCTTCAAACACATAAGAAGAGTCAGGGTTTTAAGGGTTTTCTCTACCAAGATGACTTTAAAGAGATGTGACCAAGGTGGTAGCCTGAGCATAGGGGTCTGCTTCTTCCTTCTCACCAAATGCCCAGAGATAGGAAGACGCTGAGGTCTAGATTAGCACATTGGGCAACAAGTAGGTGTGCTATTCACTCATGGCTCAGAACGTTTGAAGGCTCCTAAGGAACAGAGATAATATCAGACTGAGAGAAAATCATAGGCCAAACCTTGTTTGGGAAAACGAGAGTGGTCATAGAAGTAGTCAAGATCAGAGGGGGCAGGTGGAAGGGTATTAGAACAGCTTTCTGGCTCACTAGTTGATAAAACACACGGAGAGTGGTCAGGTTGACCCTTCCCTTACTTGTACTAAACCACAAGCAGCAATGGTACCTACCTCCCAGGCTGTTAGGAAGTGAGCGTGCTTAGGCTGGAGAAACAATGTTAAAGGCCCCAAGTACCTAGAGGTACCCTGGAGAGCAGAGAACCCCAAGCCCAGAACATTGCCACCACATAACCACTCCAGACTGATCATATCCAAATAAAAGTCTACCCAATAACCAAATGCTTGGGGAAAGCCAGAACAGAAAGACATGCCTAATTCAAGAACCTGAAGTTAGAGAAAATAATTATTTCAATGCTAAAAACAGACATGGATTTTTTTTTTTAATTAAAAAAATTTTTTTGGCCGCACCACCCAGCTTGCGGGATCTTAGCTCCCCAACCAGGGATCGAACCTGGGCCCTCAGCAGTGAAAGTGTCACATCCTAACCACTGTACCTCCAGGGAATTCCCCAGACATGTGTCTTAAGATGGCTTACCTAGAGCCATGGTGGTACAGTGTCAGAAGCCTAGGAATGACGAGATCTTAAAGCTTTCAGGAAAAAAAAAAAAAATGCCCAGATGAGCACACAACTCCTCAGACAACACCGGATGGTAGCAAGATGGGAACAGTATCTGCAAAGTTCCACAGAAATTATATCCTGTACTTGAACTAGCATTCCATGGGAAGAAAAAATAAAGCCAGTTGACAGATGACGCAGGCCATCACACTTGAACCGTGTACGTCAGAACAACAAAAAGGTAAGTGGATAAGATGTGGGCTTTAAGTAATGAAATGGAAAGTACTGCTTCCAAACCACCGAAGACAGCCAATCATAAAAAAAAATGGGATACAGGGCTTCCCTGGTGGCGCAGTGGTTGAGAGTCTGCCTGCCGATGCAGGGGACATGGGTTCGTGCCCCGGTCCGGGAAGATCCCACATGCCGCGGAGCGGCTGGGCCCGTGAGCCATGGCCGCTGAGCCTGCGCGTCTGGAGCCCGTGCTCCGCAATGGGAGAGGCCACAACAGTGAGAGGCCCGCGTACCGAAAAAAAAAAAAAAAAGGGATACAACAGAACACAAAATGAGGTAAAAATCAAACTAAACATCACTTAGTACAAGAAACAAATGGATTAAATTTCCTATTAAAAATGTCAATTACATTTAAAACAAATCAGCTTAATGCTCTTAAGATACCCAAATAAAAATGGCAGAGAAGTAGAAAACGATAGAAAAATACTCTAGGAAAATGCTAAAAGACATCAGAAATATCAGTATTAGGCAAAACAAATCATGGTTAAAGCCACTAAAAATTTTATACTGAGGAGGTAGAACTCACTAAGTATATGTGAATCAAACTTATGAATCTAACACGGTTTCACAAAAGGTTTTTCAAAGAAAAGCTTGCAAATTGTAGGACATGTTTTAAAACAACTTTTGCTCAAGAATCAAAATCCAATTACAAACTCCCAAGAGATGAACAGGGGGAGGTCCATGTATCAAAGCCCATAGCCTAGTCCCTTTTCAGAAGAATGTCTGTGAACTTCAGGTCATTTTAAACAAAAGGCTGAAAGCAAGCGAACCATCTGCAACTCAAGAAACTAGAAGAAATGAACAGCACTTGATCAATAAAAACAAAAGATGGCTGTTAAAAGGGGAAGGTTTGCTCAAAGAAAAGGTACCAATAGGCCAGGGTTTTCAATCCTGCCACTACAACCATTTGGGGCCAGGTGATTCTTTGCTGTGCCCTGTCCCGTGCACGTAAGATGTTTAGCAGCATCCCTGACCCTTTCCACTAGATGCCAGTAGCACCTTCCTCCCCAGTTCTGAGAGTCAAAAATGTCTTCAGATATTACCAACTGTCCTGGGGGGAGGGGGACAAAATTGTACCTGTCTGAGAACCATTTTAATAGACATTGGAAAGGAGAAGTGGACAAGAAATAGACAAACTCAATCATGATTATTAAGCAGGCCTTTACCCCAATCAGTTTAGAAGACTCAATAAAATGGTGACCGTCCAGGAAGATATAAAATTACAGTCTGAATCAAGAAAGAAAATGGAGCGATAATATTTAGAAAAACTGCTATGTCAGAGATGTACCCCAAGGTAAATTGTTTATTGTTCAAATAGTCACTGTCGTTCCCAGGAGAATTATGCTGCATGGTCCCACCACTGCAGGCTTGGACATGTGACTGGCTCTGCCCAATGGAAGAGGAGCAAAACTGATGAGTCACTGTTAGGCAAATGCTTTTAAGAGCCAGTGCCTTGGGAATTCCCTGGTGGTCCAATGGTTAGGACTCCTGTTCGATCCCTGGTACAGGAACTAAGATCCTGCAAGCCACTCGGTGTGGCCAAAACAAAACAAAAACAAACAACAAAAAACAGCCAGTGTCTGGTTGGCTATACTCGCTTCTCTTGCCCAAGATGACCTATAACATTCCAGATCAGGGTTTTTTCTTTTTTAAGTATAGTTGATGTACAATATTATACATTTCAGGTGTACAACATAGTGATTAACAATTTTAAAGGTTATATTCCACTTACAGTTATTATAAAATATTGGCTTGCTTTATTCCCTGTGAAGAGCAGGGTTTCTTTTTTTTTTTTTTAATGAATTTACTTTATTTATTTTTGGCTGTGTTGGGTCTTTGTTGCTGCGTGCGGGCTTTCTCTAGTTGCGGCGAGCGGGGGCTACTCTTTATTGCAGTGTGCGGGCTTCTCATTGCGGTGGCTTCTCTCGTTGTGGAGCACGGGCTCTAGGTGTGCGGGCTTCAGTAGTTGCAGCATGTGGGCTCAGGAGTTGTGGCTCACAGGCTCTAGAGCACAGGCTCAGTAGTTGTGGCGTATGGGCTTAGTTGCTCCACGGCATGTGGGATCTTCCTGGAGCAGGGATCAAACCTGTGTTCCCTCCATTGGCAGGCGGATTCTCAACCAGAGCAGGGGTTCTTATTTTGGCCTCATGGATACAATTTAGGGGATCCAAGACCTTGCATGAGAAAGGATTAAATTTTTACCTCCATTACCTCTAACTGGAATTTAGCATTTCCTCCAATTATGGATGTAGTCAATAAACCATAATAATGGTACCCGAGACCTCCATTAATAGACATGAGCCATGTTCAGACCACATTCTACTTGCTGTAGTTCTCAGTATCTTTTATCCTCATCACTACTTCACAATTAAGATAGTAGACCAGCCACTGGATCTGAAAATTAACTGCAGAGCTTCAGTGCTCCTGTGCCAACGAATCATCTGGGGGTGAGGAGGTCTCATTAAAATGCAGATTTTTTTCACAGCTTTGAGATATAATTGATATATGAAATTGTGTAGGTTTAAGGTATATGATGTGATGGTTTCATACATGTATATCATGAGAAATGATTACCACAATAAGGTTAACACCTCCATCACCTCAGTTACCATTTTGTGGTAAGAACATTTCAGATCTATTTGTAGCAACTTGCAAGTATATAATACAGAATTGTTAACTACAGTCACTATGCTGTACATTTGATCCCTAGGACTCATTCCTCTAATAACTACAAGTTTGTACCCTTTGACCAACATCTCCCCACTTCTCAAGCTGAGCTCATAGAAACAAAGTAAAATGCAGTTTCAGATTCAGCGGGCCTGGGTGGGGACTAAGATTCTGTGTTTCTAACGAGCTCCCAGGTGGTGGTGACCTTTCTGGTCTGTACCACACTTCAGAAAAGCGAGGGTTTAGTGTATTAAAATACCACACGATGAACACTCTGACAGCAATTGTACTTAAATATAGTTTAATGTGCTTTTATTATGTTTAAATACATATACATATGTTCCCATATCTCTTCCCTCTCACGGTCTTAATTGAGAACTTTCCAGCTAGCCGACTGAGGAAAATACAGCACTCGTTTCGTTTGGAACGAACGAAAAGCCCACTCCTTGTGGGCTTTTCATGTGAATATTGGCACTTCTACGTCTTAAGTGACTGCTTGTTCAAATCCTTTTCCGTTGGAGTGATCTTTGATTTGTAGGCATCCTGTGTGTTCTGAAGATGAACTCTGCCCCACGTTGCACATTTCTTGTAGGACACTTGTCATAACTCCTTAATCGTATCTTATTGTAAGCTTTAACTTTAGTCATATTTAATCTGCCTTCTTTGTGGTCTTTGCTAATTGTTTTTGCCTGTCTATCTCCCCCCATAAATTTGTCCTCCTACATTTGCCAGTAAGTCATATACTTTAATATTTAACTTATTTAGTACATTTGAAATCTGAATGGTAAATTTCCCTATTAAAAATGTCAATTATATTTTTTAAAAAGTCTGCTGTAAACCAAACTATGCTAGTTGGCTTGAGAACAAGCGCTTGTGGGACGACTGCACTGAAAACTGGGTGCTTTTCTTATGCTGCACCATTTTGACTTGAAAGAACTGAAGAACCATGATTATTTTCAGATTTGGTATTTGGCCGATGTTTTCTAAAATATGAACTAACTGAGACTGTCGTGTCAAGGAACGTTACTGATGATACTGTGAGGTTAACTTTTGGATTCTAAAAGAAAAGTTCGGATTTCAGAACATATATCCCCATTACCCTGGGCCCGCAGCATCCTAGTTCTTAGATACTTCTGATGAGATTGGTAATATTAAATGTGATTTTCTCCTATGTTACAATGAAATGGGTCAACGTTTGGAACAATTATAAAAGTTAGTAAAACCTACATTTTCCCAGATGTCCAGTGTATGACTGTCAAATCAAGCCTGGGTAGGAGCCATTCAAAGTGGAAAACAAAGTAATGAATGGATTTTAACTTAACAGTTTGAAAAATTTATGGATATGACTGCAAATTCTATACAGCAACTAGTCTTTAACGAACTATCATTTGTTGTATTTTGGTGTAGTATTATCTGAAAAGGTTATCAAAATACTCCTCCAGGGCTTCCCTGGTGGCGCAGTGGTTGAGAGTCTGCCTGCTGATGCAGGGGACACGGGTTCGTGCCCCGGTCCGGGAAGATCCCACATGCCGCGGAGCAGCTGGGCCCGTGAGCCATGGCCGCTGAGCCTGCGCGCCCGGAGCCTGTGCTCCGCAACGGGAGAGGCCACAACAGTGAGAGGCCCGCGTACCGCAAAACAAAACAAAACAAAAAAAACCTCCTCCATTTCCAATTACATTACATGAGAGGCCAGATTTTCTTCATATCCTCCAAAGGAACACATGGCAATAGTATACTCAAATAGAGGGATGAGAATCCAGCTATTAAGACAGGTGTGCAAATGTGTATACAATGTTACTTATCACAGTTTTGGAAAATAGTTACTTTTCACAGAAGTGTTTATATATAATGAGCTTACTGTTTTTTAAAAAAATTCACTTTTTTTTGGCCACGTGGTACAGCATGTGGGACCTTAGTTCCCTGACCAGGGATTGAACCCGCACTCCCTGCACTGGAAGCATGGAGTCTTAACCACTGGACCATCAGGGAAGTCGTCTACTGTTATTTTTAAATGAATAATGTTTTAAAGTTTTCGTTCTAACTTTTAATGCAGTAACTGTCGATTAAAAAAAACCTCTTTGGGGATCTTCAGTTTTGAAGCGTAAAAGATCTCAAGCAGTGGCTGGGAAATCAATGTTCTACCCATTTGGCCAAGGTCCCTAAGTGATCAGCCACACATACACTGCCATCCTTGCCTCCCACTAACAGCTGGGTCAGAGATGGCATTGGGTCTATATAAGTTCTTTTTCTTGGTAATAGAACCTTCTCTTTGTAGCTGGGCACTTGCCACACAGATTGAAGATTTCAAGCTCCCGGCCCTCACTTCCACAGCTAAGAGTGGCCATGTGACTAAGTTCTGGCCAAATGGGCATCAATTCAAATGATGTGTGTAACTTGTAGGATGTGCCTTTAAGGTGCAGTAAGCCATCTCAGACCACACCAATGAGAGCTACATCACTGGGATATCAAAGCAACAAAAGAAGAGACCGAGTCCCTGAAGCCATGGGGCCCGGCTACCATGCCTGGACTGTCACAGGACTGAAATACTTTGCTTTTATGCAACCTATAGTTGCTTACTCACTATTCCATGAGTCACAAGGGATACTACTTCTGGGTCATGCCCAGAGGGAAAGATGCTGTGAGCCCCCCAGGCCCCACTCCTATCTTCCACTGGGTAAGAGATTCAGAGAAGTAGAGCAATTGCCTTGGATCCAGAGAAGCAGCTCAAGTGTATACCTACCAGAGAAGCACGGGTCTGCCCTACATATGCATCCCTGACTCAGTGAACCCCACCAAGGACAGGGCCTTGCCTTATGCTTTCTGTATCCCCATCATGCTCTGTATCACCTCGATAAAACATCAATCCAGCCCCTGCCTAGCTCTCTAGGTCCACCTGGTGCTGTTGACATTGGGGCCTGACAGTTCTTTGTAGGGCCTGTCCTGTGCATTGCAGGATTTCGGCAGCACCTCTGGCCCCCACCCACTAGATGGCAGTAGCACCGCCCCAATGGAGGATTGCTCAGTTATCCTCAGGGCAGAGTCACCCACTTTGAAGTTGCCTAGCCAGGCCACCCTGCTGGGGAGGAAGGGGGGGTCATCTTTGTTCAAATGGCTCCCACAGTCTGCATGCTCTCACCGGCATCATCCTGGCAGCCTTGCCTTTCAAGGCTTCACTAGGAGGCCTTTCACGATCCACCCTTCCCAGGCAAAGCTGACCCTTTGTTCTCTAGTTTCCATAGCACGATGCCCATTTCCAGTATAGACTGGTTGTCCAGAAAGCTGTCTTCTTAATGATGGAGCTTCAGGGTTTTAGCTGGGCGTATGGCTGCCCTTCTTGAAGCCCTTTTCCAGCCCCGCTTCGTGCCTGATGTGGCCACGACTGAGTCTGCTCATTATACCGCTAAGTCACAGGGGATGCTGCTTCTGGGGCATGACCTGAGGGGAGGCATGCTGTGAGCCCTTCCTCCTGCTTCTTTTTTCCACTGGTTGAGAGACTCAGTTCTAGAGCAGCTGCCTTGGACCAGGAGACGAAGCTGTATGTTTAGGCTGCCAGCTATTCCACCAGCTGTGGACTATTTACTTCTTAAATTGTACTTGAGAGAAATAAATCTGATTGTGTTTCAGTCACTTAGTTTGGTTTCTCTGAGAGCAAAGACATCAGTATCCCAACTCATACAGGCTACTATAGAGTCTACACTAGAGACCAGAGGTTGGCAAAGTTTATGGAAAGAACCAGAGAGTCTAATACATCTTAGGCTTTGTGCAACATGCAATCCCCAGCAACTACTCAATAACCCCACTGTAGGGCCAGAAAAGTTATTTTTCATAAAATTGTTAATATGTAATGGGCTTACTGTTACATTATCGGTAACAAAGCAGCCATAGATAACAGTTAGACAAATGGACACGATCACAGGCCGTACGCAGTGTGCAGAACCTGGTTCGTGATCACGCGTTCCTTTGCTCCAGCATGTATGGTTTCTCTGTATTCTTAGCAGCTGGTTGCTCTGAAGGCACCTTCGAGAAGCAACTTCACTGCTCTTATCTAAGGTTCCTATGGCCACAGGGCCTCTGTGTCCCCCTCCCCTGCCTCTACCCGCCTCCCCAACTTCACCTCACACCCATCCTGCTTCTGTTCCCTCCAAGCCTTTGCACCGCGGTTCCCTCTGCCTGGAACCCTTCCTTCTCCTCATCTGGTTACTCAGCCATCTTTGTTTTTCTCTTTTTTCTTTTCACCATGCAGCACGCAGGATCTAATTCCTGGACCAGGGATCGAACCTGCACCCCCTGCAGTGGAAGCACAGAGTCTTAACCACTGGACCGCCTGGCAAGTCCCTTAGCCATCTCTCATAGTTTAACTTGAGAGTCTCTTCCTCCAAAAAGCCTGTCATGACCAGCCTGGATCAAATCCCCTACTACAGTCCTGGTACTTTTCCCCTTGCCCGTTAGTTACCATTATTGCCTTCGTGACTTTTTAGGTCCCAGACCCTCCCACTAGACTAAGTTTCATGAGGCAGAGAGACTGTTTCTGTCCTGCTTGCCACTATACGCCCAGCACTTCGTTCATATCCACATCCTTGGGTTTTTTTAACACTCAAGTTTTGAACAAATGAATGGATACCTACCAGTGTGGATTCTTAGATGGCGGTCCAAATCTTTCATGCCATGAACAGTTTTGAAGTGGCAACCTAGAAAAGAAAAACAGGTTCCCTTAATATAAATAACCTCAAAGAGGAAAGCTACCAGGAATCTGAAATTCTGGCAAGTCACGTGCTGAGTCAGTGAGCGAACGGATGCTAAGCTCCTGTGACTGAGCCCCGTACAGAGAAGGGTTCAGCGCCTCGAGTTTACTCTTACCTGGATAGCAGCAGTTGAAGGTCCTCTCCCCAAGGGTTGCTGTTTGTTCCTTTGACTCAGAGGGAAGAGCTGTGACAGGGGCTTTCTGGGTATCACTGCTATCAGCGGAGGGACAAGTTGGTTTTGGAACATCATTATCTAGTTCTGAAGCTGAAATTGAGACAATAAGAAGTGTTACTTAATTTCTCAAATATGAGCACCACGGTAAGTGTTATAGCAGGTTTGGGCTTATTTCACCTACCACCCCCCGCACCCCACAAAAAAAACAGAAACAAAACCCCAAACATCACAAGTTAGAAGCCATGCACACTCTGGTCTTAACAATCCTCTTCCTCTTTACCAATTTCCAGGAAGTACCGGGGACAAAGGAACACGGTATCGTGACAGGGACCCAACTGCCAAGATCCAGACTGCAAAACTTTGCAGCAGTGCTTCTCGAACAACGTGGGGAAGACCTGGTACATAGAATAATTTCCAATCCGTCAGACCAGTATTTTTTTTTGTTGTTGCTGTACACGGGCCCCTCACTGCTGTGGCCTCTCCCGTTGCGGAGCACAGGCTCCGGACGCGCAGGCTCAGCGGCCATGGGTCACGGGCCCAGCCGCCCCGCGGCACGTGGGATCTTCCCGGACCGGGGCATGAACCCGTGTCCCCTGCATTGGCAGGCGGACTCTCAACCACTGCGCCACCAGGGAAGCCCAGACCAGTATTTTTTTATAAAATAAAGACAAATTATGAGAAAAGTGGAATAAGACAATAAAAGCCCAAACATTATTAGATATGACAGAAAGGTGGATGTCGAGCTGTCTTTAAGTGCTTACTCTCCACTTCCGAATTTATTTTGACCTAACTCAGTAACAGGTCACAGACCACACTTCAAGTGCCACTGCTTTCCAGGACAAAATGCCACTGTTTCAACTTGAAAGATGGAGGAGGAGAAAGGAAAATCCGAGACTAAAAGATTTGAGATGGTCTGTAGTATCAGGACCTTTCTGGATCCCGATTTAAACATACTGTAAAAGCCATTTAAGACCATGGGAAGTGCAAACACTAACTGAAAGTTTGATAAGGGAATTTTTTTTTATAAAGGTGTGAAGATGAAATTAAAGTTTTAAAAAGCATTCTAATAGTTTACAAATGGCTGTTTATAAACTGTGATGTGCTTCAAAATAATCCAGGGAGGGGAATGGCTGCACAGAAGAAACAAGACTGGCCACTGTAACTAGTTGTTGAAACTGAGCATCTGGTCCACGAAGTTCACTGTATCATTCTCTCTGTTAGTAAGGCTAAGCTAGGTGAAACTGCTGTTTCTGTGGCGAAAATGATCGGATAATTTCATAGGGTTCAATCTAACATGCAGGTTTAAAAACTTCTGTAACAAAGCCTAAGTCCTCCTAGAAGATTGTAAAGTGATTTCTCTCCAAATAGATTTAAGACGAAGGTAAAAAGAGGTGCTGTCAATATCTTAAGTTTTTTTTTTTTTTTGCGGTACGCAGGCCTCTCACTGTTGTGGCCTCTCCCGTTGCGGAGCACAATCTTAAGTCTTAAAAAGTCTATTAACTAGTTTATGAATTACAGGCCAAGGTCAGGGACTTTTGGCCCCAGTTATAGAAGGTGGATTCCATCTTTCTTGCTAGGTTTGTTAAGGTAAACCTTCTTACCGTGAGAAGCTGTAGAACACGCTGATAAGGGCTTCAGTTCCAAGCATTGGGTTTGCTTAGCCACGTGCTAGCTGTGTGACTGTGGGCAACTTAAGTAAACTGAGGCTCAGAAAGGTTATCTGTAAAAAGGTATCACTGACCTGCCTCAGAGTTAAGAGATGAACAATGTAAATTCTTGGTACAGCGCCCGGCCTCCACTGAGTCAATGCTATTACAGGGCTTCAGGTAAAGGACTGCAGCTATCACATCCAAGTAGCTGTGGTGCTTGAAGCCCCTTAACAGGGTCTGAACAACTGACCTAGTCCCATAGCTTTCAACTGGGGGCCATTTTGCAATACCTGGGGACGTTTTTGATTGTCGTGATCATGTGCACACGTTTGCGATAGTGGCACCTAGTGGGCAGAGGCCAGGGACGTTGCTAAACATCCTATGATGCACAGGACGGCCTCCACACCTACATCAGAATCACCTGAATTGCGACTTAAATGTAAGGTTCCAAAGCCTCATCCAGACTTAACTGGGGGTGGGCCCAGGAACCTGCATTTTTAAAGCACTCCAAGTGATATCCTCATACTACTCTTTAAGCCTTTGCTACTCAAACGGTGGTCCTCAGAGCACTAACATCAGCGTGACCTGAGAGCTTGTTAGAAATGCAGAACCTCAGGTCCCAGACCTACAGAATCTGCACTTTAATGAGATCCCCAGGTGATACCTATGCTCATTAAAGTGGCAGAAGTGTAACTCCAAGCCAGCACTACTCAAAAAACCTGTGCATCACAATCACCTGGAGGGCTTGTTAAGGTACAGGTGGCTTGGGCTCCGCCTCTGCAGTTCCTGACTCAGTAGGTCCGGAGTGGGGCTGGCAATTCTTCATTTCTAACAAGCTCCCAGCTGATGCTGTTGGTCTGGGGACCACATTTTGAGAATTTCTGCTCTTCCAGAAGAGATACTGGCTCGGAAGAGATGCTGCTCAAGGCCGCAGGGCTAGATGGTTTCAGCCAATTAGAACCCACACTCGCCAGATGTGAAGTCCATCGCTCTGCCCCTCAGAGGAAGACACAAAACCTAGCATTGTTTAGCAATTCACATGTTAAAGAAAGCCATTAAACTATTGAGGGTTTTTAATCCCTCAGAAACCAAGGAAGACTGAAAAGCTGAAATCCAAGTGAGAGGCTGTAAAGCACAATGATTTAGCAAACTGACTGGGAAGCCAGGTGATAAGTTCCAAATTCCAATTCTATCCTTTACTAGCTGTGTGACCGAGTAAGTTACTCAACTTCCCTGTTCCTCAGTTTCCACATATGTAAAATGAGGATTATGGCCCCCATCTCACAGGTTTAGATGAAGATTAAGTTCTTTAATGTATATACGTAAAAGAACCTTATACATAAGGCAGCACTATATAAATGTTACTGGTTTTACTCACTGATGTGTACACACACGAGCCACCGGATTCTCAGGGAGTGGAAAACACACTGAGCAATGCAAGTTTGAGGGCTTGAAGGTAGAAGGGAGATGGATGGGTTAAAGCTATCAGGAAACTGTGCCCAAGGCTATAAAGGGTCACTATGGCAGACTAAGGCAGAGGCACGCAGAGCTTCTAAAGGCGCCTTCCTCCTTCAATTTTAAGCATCCAGGAAAGCAAGGAAGGTCAGAAGAAGCCTACTGAGAAAGGTACAGCTGGGGCAGAGGCCCTTCTAGTCTGAAAGATGGGGTTGGGGCCACATCTGACAGAACTCAGTTGAGCACAGCGGCCATTTTAACCCTTTGTTGATGTTCCTTTGGTAAGGCTGTTATCCTGCCCCTCTTATGATTGAAGTCTACCAACTGACCTGCTCTGTTCTGTCTCCTCCAAAAGCTAGGTGAGTTGCAAAGCCATCTGCAAATTAAGAGTGGCCCAACCTTAAAAAAAATTAAAAAGGCGGGCTTCTAACTCAGCATCATAACAGACCTAAAACGCATGGAGGGGGAACATCAGTTGCAAGGCTGCTTTTCCCCCCAGCGGCGGCTGGTGTTGAGGGGCCCTGGCACCCACAGTGCTGCACAACACACAGCACCCTCCCCAACCCCTCCAAACACAGGGCAAGGCTCCAGGAGGTGCCCTCCAAGCGCTGTCTGCAGGAAGAAAAAGCAGCCCATGGCACTCACTTTGAACAGCCCGGGTTTACTCAGGAATTGTCTTTTTATAATCGCTTCCCCCAAAGACTCAACATCCCCAATACCTCCCCAATTCTTTTACAGGGGATCAGGAGAAGGCTTGCTCCCACCGCAGGAACCCCACCCTAGGGTTAGGGTGGAACCCCACTCCGGTTCCACCCACCTATCGCCACTCTAGACCTTGCGCACAAAGACAGGATATTTTGGTTATAGTAGTTCCATCCAGCCAAGCTTTAGGGTTTTTTTTTCCTTTAAAGAAACTTTGTTTATTGGAATAGGTAAGAGAGCCTTAATAGGTATAATCCAAAAGTTACTGTGAAAAGTCTCCAACCCCGCTCCCCAGCTCCCCAGTTCCCTCCAAAGGCAATGTTAAGAGTTTCTTGAAACATTTTGTTTAATTAGCTGTTTATCTAAAGGGTTGGTTTTCTTTGGTTTTATTTTTAGGACTGTATTTAAAACTAAAGCGTGATGCTAAACTATTAGCTTAGGAGTGACTTTAAGCTTCTGCTTTCCTCCACCACCTCCTTGGGAGCGTAGCAAAGCCCACCAGACAGACCTGCTGCTGGAAGTCTGATCCTTCTGGCAGAAGAGACTAGATCCCCCTCTCCCTTTCCGAGCCAGGAAAATGCTCGGAAGGGAGAGAAGAGAAGAAAGTTCTGCTAAAACTCCTCTCACTACCCCCTTGCTAAGCAGAAGGCAGCAGCGACCCCCGGGCGGGAGGGAAGGTGGCGGGCAGAGGGACCGTCAAGTAAGAACCTACATTGTCTTACCTGAGTGCAAGATAATCAGAAGGGGAAGCGCCTCAGAAATGCAGAGTCCCCGACTCCACCCCACCCCTGAGATTACAGCAGCGCAGGGGGTGGTGGGAGCCTGAGAATTCAGCGAGTTCTCGAAGCTCCCTACTTGCAGGCTCTTCAGAAGCAGAGTCTCCAAGGCCCACCGGGTGAGAAATACTGCCCCGGGGGCCCAGGGTAGTCCGGGGTCCCTGGGCTTCTCCCGGACCCCCTCTAGCCCGGTGGCAGCCGGGGTGAGCCTGTTAAACCCCGCCGCGGCACCCTGCTCACTCCCCGCCCCCAACGTGGCTCCACTTCGCTCACAGTAGAAGTCAAAGTCCTTATCGGAGCCCGGGGCTCCCGTCACTTCTCAAAACCTCAATCGGACGCGCCTCCAAGCCCCAGCCTCGCTGACGCCCGAGGCCTCTGCACTTGCTGTTCCCTCTGCCTGAGTGCTCTTCCCTCGGCCATCTCCACCGCTCGCTCCCTCACAACCTCCAGAGTGTTACTCGAGGCTGCCCTCCACAGAAAGGCCTTCCCGGGACAACCCCCTCCCAGCTTGAGGTTTTCCCCGGCGCTCCGCGCTAACACACCTCACGCTCCGCCGCTTTATCTCACGTGCCATCTTTCTCGCCTCCACTGGGCCATGAGCTCCAGGAGGGTCGGAATTCTATCCTCCTTGTTCGTTGCTGTGTCTCTCCAGCACCTAGCCCCAGGTCCCGGCAGAAGCTCAGACATTTTACAGACATCTCCCCCCATCCCTCAAGAAAACGCCTGGGGCGCGGGTCTCGGAGCGCCCACCTTCCAGGCGCTCAGCTTCAGCCCAGCGCCAAGGAGGTGGGGCACCCGGGTGCCGGCGCACCCCGAAGACTGCCTCCAAAGGGGTCTCAGAGCATCCTTCCAACGCGTTCGGGAGATGAACCGTCATTTCACAGCGCTTGGGGGGAGGGGGAGTGGATGCAGGAATGCCCTCGGGGAGCGACGTAATTTACCCGAGGAGAGTGAATTTACGAGGTGTGTGTGTGGGGGGGGTGTAACTTACCAAGGCGGGGTCAGCAAGGCCCGCGACCCAGAACTCGGGTTGAAAGCTTCACCCACCCTTCCACGCCCGGTAGCCGGGACCTCGCACCCGCGCGGCTCTGGGGAACGTCCGAGAAACTGCCTCCAGCCCCCCGGGCCGGACGTCGCAGCACTACTCACCCGGCTCCCCCAGCACCTCCGGGGCCGCCTCGGCGAACTCCTGGCGCTCAGGCTGCGGCTCCTCGGAGCCGAGATGCTGGGGCCTGGCCTGCTTGCGCCGCGACATGGCGTGAGGACCAGGGCTCTGGCGAGTCCCTACGAGCGGCCAGCCTCACACAACCAATTCCCGGAGTTCGGAAATCACCCCCTCCCTGGGCCGGAGCGCGCATGTCCCGGCAATTCTGCTCCTCAGCCGAACAGAGCGATTTATCAAGAGCCCTGACGGCTGATTGGCCCGGAGCCAAGACCTCGGGACTCCAGGGGAAGCGCGGTCCACACCCGGGAAGCCCGCACCACCTGGGAAGCTCGTTAGAAATGCAGACTCTCGGGCTCCACCCCAGACTCGCTGAATCAGAATCTGCATTTTAACAAGCTCCCCAGGTGATTCGCATGCACATTTAAGTTTGAGAAACCGTATCTGCATTTTAACGAGATCCCCAGGTGATTCGTTTGCCCATTAAAATTTTATAAGCACGGCTCCCCTCCAATTTAATGTGCGCGCGAATCACTGGGGATCTCGTTAAAATGCAGATTCTGACTCAGTGGGTCTGGGGTGGGGCCTGAGCGTCTGTATTTCTAACGAGCTCCCAGGTGATGCCTTTGCGGCTGCTGCCGCAGAGGCTGCGCTTTTAGATTCCGGCTTAATTGGTCTGGACTGAAACCTGGGCATTGGTGTATATATATTTTAAAAAGCTTCCCCAGGTTATTCTGAAGGGCAGCCAAGGTTGAGAAGCACGACCTCCACTCGTGGCTGCATATTCGAATTTAAAATTTAAATGAGGCTAGTGCGTCTCCAACGGCAGGGTGAACTTACTGGTCCTGGAAGAGTTGGTTAAAAATGCAGATTCCGGAAGTTTTGGCTTCAGGCGGCGGAGCCCAGGCATCTCTATTTCCATGCAGCATCTCTCCCCCGGCCCCCGGACTCTGGCGCCCGGGGTCTGAGACCACACGGAGGAAAGAGGCCTGGGGCCGACAGGGGCGCGGGCCCCGCCCAGCAGGCGACTGAGGCGTGGTCCTCGGGGGGTTGAGCTAATTGGCGTTCGTGCTCAGACTGGCTGGGCCCTTGATGAGACCCGAGGGGACCCCTCCTTGCACCAGGTAAACGACATCCAACAGGGAGCAAGAAAGCCACCTACAAGCCCCAGATGTTTACTTTCTTCCATTGGGGAGTTACTTAAGGCGGGGCTGTGCCCCAAGCTTGCCCGAACCTGAGAGTCACGTGGGGGCCTTGGTTAAAAAAGACCCGTGTTCAGCTCTGAATCCGTGGGGCGGGGCCTGGGAATCCGTATTTCTAACATCGCCGCGGTGAGCTTTTCTGCCGTGGCTTGCTCCGGCCCTGTGGGGTTTCGCAGCGTCCTGTAATTCACCTTCTGTGAGGTTACCCTTGACAAACCCTAGGGGACTGTCTGCAAGAAGAGCATTTTTATATTTCTTTAAAAAGGAGCTGTTTTCCTCAAACTTCCCGTTGATTTTCAAGTTGTGAATTGATTGTAGGGAGTGTGTGTGTAAAGCCAGGTGAAGTCACTCAAGGTTAAATTTTCGAGATAAATTTTTAAAAAGCAGCGTTTGAAGTTTTCTTTGGTCTGTGTGTATATGTGTCTAGGTACACATATATGTAAAGCCATTTCAAAACATACGTGTGTGCTTCTGTTTATCGTGTGACCTTTTGGAATGTCTCAGAAGGATCTCTAGGGGCCAATGGTTGCCTCTGGGGAAGTTGATGAAGGAAAAGCACCCAGCCGGGAGGTTGGGAGGCATCTGATACCCGCTTTTTACTACTTGAGGTGCGTACCTGTGTTTGTATTTGCTATGGATAGAAATAATTTCTTCAGCTCAGGTGCACACAACTGGATTAACCAATCTTTGGTACAAGACCCGTTGTCATCCCTGATCTGTCGCTGAGCTGTATTTGTCTGGTTGGTTGGTTGTTGCTTGGCTTATTAAGATATAATTAATACCAGGGAACTCACTGACCCAAGCTAGGACCTTAACCATAACCTGCATTTCTCATCTATCCCCCTTCATCCCCTCCTCGAATTTAATAGCCATCCACCTAAACCCTTCATTCTTCATTCCTTTGTTTTTTTTTCTTAGCAAGTCTTTTTTGCACCTACATGTATTCCTTAATTTTTAATTTTTAAAGAACTTCATGAAAAGGGTATGTAATCTTCCAGTAATTACTCCTCCCCCGCATTTATTATATTGCTAAGATCATCCAAATTATCACTGTTGTTCAACCAGTTTGACTGATGTGTAATATTCCATGGTGTGAAAATATCACAGTTGGTTCATCTGCCATCCTGTTGATGGGCACTTGGGTTGTTTCCCTGTCTTTGCCAAGTGAATAATGCAGCTATGATCTTTCTAAAAAGTGTCAGTTTCTTAAATGAATGTATACATTGGTTGGATTGTAAATGACTATGTAAGAAATGATGCCACAGTGGAAGCACCAGTCTACATTTCCCCCAGCAAGGTAAGAGGTACCGTGGAGTCAAATCCTTTACCACACTCCGTATTGTCAGATGTCTTAATTTTTGCCAATCAAATTGACATACAATGATATTTCACTACGGTTTTGATTTGCATTTTCCTTGAATATATTTCAACAAAAGGCAAAGTAAATTATCAATATTTTCTACAAATATAATGACAGCAACAGATTAAAACTTGCTTCCTTTTTTGAAGGCACTGTTTTAGTATTTTACAATACATCCATTCAATGTTATGGTCCTAAATTAAGTTTATTACCATGTTTGGTTTTAATGGCTTGATTTCAAGGGTTATCACTGAAAAACTGAAGAGAAAAAAAAAAACCTCACAGGATATATAGAAAAAAACAAAGTATCATTGGCTATGCTTAAATCATGGTTCTCCCTTTTTAATCCCATTCGCCAGTTACACAAACTGACTATTTTCTTTGAAATCCAGCTGGTAAATTTTCATTTCCCCTGATAATCAACCTGGGGCTTCTACAAATTAACCTGAAGAGGTTAACCTATACTATTTTTTTTTTTTTTTTTGCGGTACGCGGGCCTCTCACTGTTGTGGTCTCTCCTGTTGCAGAGCACAGGCTCCGGACGCACAGGCTCAGAGGCCATGGCTCACGGGCCCAGCCGCTCCGCAGCACGTGGGATCCTCCCAGACCGGGGCACGAACCCGTCTCCCCTGCATCGGCAAGCGGACTCTCAACCACTGTGCCACCAGGGAAGCCCTAGGGAAACCCTAAACTATATCTTTAACAACTGGATTTCAAACCCACTGAAGCTCTTTATTTGGAAGATGTTTAAACAGATTAGGAAATTCTGTTGCCAAATTTAAACACGCAGATAGAGGTCTTTACAGGTGACAACTTTTCATTATTTTCAGCAACAAAATCACCTAACAAGGGAATCATGGCCAAACATGCATTTCAAATACTCACTCCATGGCATGTTTCTCTTGGAAAGCGTTTTCTCATTCTTTATATGTATATCACCTGTATCCTGATTTTTTTTTTTTAATGGTTGTTAGGTAGTTCCCTTTCTTCAAAAAGAAAGTCAATAAATTTTCAACGCTTGTCCCTTTGTAAAAGAAAAACGGCGTATATTTGTAACTTTCATAACTTAAGTATTTTGCCAAGAGGTGAAGTGTACCTCTGAATTATACAGAAGATTCTCCCGGTCATTCGACATCTTACAAAGCATTACAAAGATTCCAGAGGCAGTATCATGTCATTACGAAGCACATGGACTGGGGCCAGCCTGGGTGAGAATCCTGGCTCTTTTACCATGTGACCTTGAGAAAGCTGCCTTGTGCCCCAGTTTTCTCTTCAATAAAATGGCGATGCTAATACAGCCAGGGTGGTTGTGAGGATGAATGAATACATATATATAAAGTACATGGAACAATGTCTACTACAGAGGCAGCACTCTGTAAATGTTATGTATAAGAGTAGGGTAAGAGTTACAGTTATCTGTAAAAACAGCTGATGCTCATCTAGAATTGGTGGTTCTGGGAATTCCCTGGTGGGCCAGTGGTTAGGATTTGGCGCTTTCACTGCTGAGGGCCCAGGTTCGATCCCTGGTTGGGGAACTAAGATCCCACAAGCTGTGCGGCACCGCCAAAAAAAAAAAAAAAAAGAAAAGAAAACAGAAGAATTGGTGGTTCCAATGAACTTGGGACAGATATTCTGTTTTATGTGGGAATAAATTGGAAGCACACAAGCCTGTACTGACATTACCCAACCCTCCTGAGTTGCAGACTTCCATGCCTTTATACCAGTTTCTCTCTATATATACTAAATGAGCACTATAATATTATTTAATATTGGTCAAGTAATTGCTTTCTTTTTTAAGAGAAATAGATAAAAACATAATTGTCTCTCTGATTGTCCTGGGCTTCCCGTGGGGCTGAGCACCTTGCTTGGGTCGTGTTCTCCTAAAGCTACCTCACTCGACTTCTGTCATTACCACCTAGTATTTTCCGCTGTGGATAAAGGAATGAATCAAGAAATGTTTATCCAGGTGAAAGTGATGCCCCAGTGGGGCGTAAAGCTAGACAGGAGCAAATCTCATTTCTTCATCTGCCGAGAGTTCATTTATTTGTTCATCTGACGATAATTTGAGTCTAGACTGTTGCCTGGCTCTGTTCCAGGTGCTGGGTATGGAGAGATAGGCAAGACACACAAGATCCAGCAGGGCAGTCAGAGAAGGAAGGAAAGAACGAGTGTGCAGGTCATTTCAGATAGGGGTGGGGGCCACGGTCAAGGTGAAACGGGGTGGCGAGATGAAGAGTGGTAGTAGGGGCGGTACCTGAGTTTCGCTAGAAGTGACCTTTGAGCTAAAACCTGAATATAATAGGCAGCCCTGGGAAGAATCAGGGAGAGAACGTTCCAAGGGAGAGAAAACCATAACCGCAAAAGCCCCCAGGAGATCAGCTTTCGTGTGTTTGAAGCAAAGTAAGAAGATTCAGTGACTACCTGGTTTCCAGAGAAGAAAAATATGCCTGTAAGAATTTGAAAAAAAAAGTCCAAGCTCACTTACGATTAAAGAAGTGCAAGTTAAAAATACATTGAAGCACTGTTTTATATCCTGTCTGAATAGAAAAGATAAACACAACCCCACACATATTAGTAAAAGTGAGCGTATGCTATGATCCAGCTATTCCTCCCCCACTGCACTCCTCACACTGTGCATGGGCATCACTGGGGACCTTGTTAAGATTCTGACTCCAGTGCTTCTCAAACTTTAATGTGCAGAAGAATGACCTGGGGATCGTGTTAAATGCAGATTCTGGGCAACAAACGTATAAGAGGCGTTCAGCATCACTAACTATGGTGAATGAATATTCACCATAAGTCCTCCTTTCTTTCGCCTATCAGCTCAATAAAAATTAAGACTGCTGATAACATCTACTTTTACTAAGAGTGAAGGGAGATTAGTCTTCTAATGCATTGCTAGTGGGAGTATGAACGGTTCTGGCCACTTTGGAGGGCAATCTGGCAATCAATCTTTAGATATGCCCTCCTAATGGTTTATCAGTTCTGCCTTCCATCTCCTATAGAGAAATGCTTGCACATGTGCACAAGGGGACGAGTCCAGGGATGTTTGTTGCAACACTACTGTCATTGCAAACAATTTGAGAAACAACCTAAGTGTACAACAATAGGGGAATGGTTAGATTCAACTGTGGTTTAGCCATACCAGGCAGCAAATAAAAGTAATCAGCCAGTTTTATGTTTATAGGGATGGCTAGAGCTCCAGCTATACTGCATTGAAGAGGAAAAGTAAGTTCTACATAGACATAAACACATATTCAAGTCCACATATGTTTTCAGTGGTGAAAATGAAAATCCAGAGGACAAAAGTCCTGGCAGGATGCACACTGGCTATGAGTTAAGCAAGGTGGCGGCAGGGAGTAGATTCAGAGGGGAAGGATTGGAGAACCTAAAATTTCCACAGGTATGCGTAAGAGAACATTATCCTTAGTAACATTTTTTAAAAATAGGGAGTGTGTTCACATACTACTTTATGGTTAAAAATTAAAAATTAAAATTACTAAATTATGGTTCTATCATAAAATAGGATAAATTCTTTATGACTATAAAAAGAATAATGTATTTCTCTGTGCACTGATGGAATATTTTCAGGATGTATTGGGTGAAATATTCAAAGGACAGAAAAGAACACAAGTAATGCTGTTGTGTGTATGTGTATATATGTATGTAAATACATATATGTAACAGTATCTCTCTATATCAAATTTAACTTATATACATCTACACACATACACACACAAACTTGTGAATGCAGAGGAGACCAGGTTGCTGGTAACATGAGTTAGCTCTGGGGACAGGACAGCAGTATTTGTGATGCAGTTGTCTGAGTGACGGACATCTTGCTATATACCTTTTTACAGTCTTTTAAGTTTGAAAATTTGGCACACATACAAGAATGTATAAAACATAAACGTGCAATTTAAGGAACAACACCTGAGTAACCATCAGCACCATAAGATACAGAACGTTCTTAGTACTAAAGAAGCCCTTCACATATTCCTATCCATCAGCTTCTTCTTTCTGCCACCTTCTTCCAGGATTGCTAATTTTGTGTAACAATTATTTAAAAATAGTTTTGTCACCTAAATATGTTGCTTAGTGTTGCCACTTGTTGAACAGTATGACTAATTTTCCTTCACTTGCTCCTTTAAGCCTAAGAGTCAACACGTTGCTGCAGGCAGCTGTGGTTCATTCATCGTTACCCTGTGACTGTATCACACTTCATCTACACCTTCATTGCCAGTGGGTGGTCTCCAATTTGTAATTATGAGCAACGTAGCTATGAACATTCTTGCACAGCTTTCCTGATTCACATGTGTACGTTTCTCTAAGCCTAGGATCTGCATTTTAACAAGATCCCTTAGTGATTCTCACGCATGGTAAGTTTGAGAAATGCAGTGTGGGAGGAATGCCTGGATCGGAGCATATGCTTACGTTCAAATTTCCTAGGAAATGCCAAACTCTATCCCAATTTGGCCATATTAATTTATATTCCCATCAGCATATTAACTTTTAAAATTAAAAAAAAATAGCTAGTTAAAAAGTCACTAGGGCACAGTCTTAATTGAAAATGGAAATAACCACGATACAGACCCTCAGCTCTTCCTCTTCTTTCCCTTCTCCTCCCCCACTGCAGCCCCTTCCCTTCATGGATTAGAATTTGAAATGATGAGATGAAATACTGGAAGAGGATACTGTATAAGCAACAATGTGGATCAGGACCTTTATAGTGAAAACAGCCTCCAATTCACCTGCTAACACCTACAGATTTGGAAGTTCCTGAACTGTAGAGGAATGTTATCCAAGAATAGGAATTCTAAGCTTCTAGACGTGCGGCTGGGTGTGGCAGGCCTGAGCTGGTCAGTTTTCTTACCTACTCTTGAGAAAAATGAGTTTCCAGTCCTTTTCTGGTGACACTGAAATCTCCCAGACCAACTGTCATTTTCAGGTTCTTTTCGTGTTCCATATCTACGGCATACAGTCTCCCTGACTGACATATTCTACCAGGGCTTGTTCCAGAACCATTCAGTTGTTTACAAACATTAACTGGGTTCTATCTGGGTGTGAGGTATGATACTAACCTCTAGGAATGCAACAGTAAGCCTTCAAGGAAGTCACAGAGTAGTCAAGAGGAAAAATAAGTAAACAGTTACAATACAGTGTGATAAAGACACACACATGCTGTATTAAAAAAGAAAAGAAAAGAAAAAAAAGACTCACACAGTGGTCAGGGAAAGCTTCCTGCAAGAGGCAGATTCATAACCCCAGAGGTGTAGGAAGAGCAGGTCTGGGGCAGACAGAGAAATGAGGTGAGAAGGGTCCCAGGCAGAGGGAGTAGCTTGTGCAAAGACCAGCTGTGGCACTTTTGAGGAACCTCGGTCTGGCTGGAGGTGGGCAGAGTGCTGGAGACAGGACATGGGTAGGGAGTAGATGCAAAGGCTTTGAATAGCAAGTAGGGTATAATTAAACCATTTCCTATTTCTCCTTTCCCCTCTCTCCCTTTTAAACTTGGACACATCCAGAGGCAGATCCTAGGCCTGGCTTGGGAAGGTTACTCAACCTCTCCTAACCTGAGACGCAGCAACAGTGGTGGTAGTGATGACTATGACGATGACAATGAGAAGAGTGAGTATTCACGGAGGCTCACCGTGTGCTGAGTAGCATTTTAGAACATATTTTACATGTATTATCTCACCAGAGTCCAGCTCTTCAGACATGTGTGATTTTGAACAAGTCTCTTAACCTCCTCGAGCCTCAGTTTCCTCATCTGTAAGATGAGGATAATAATTCTACCTACCCCAAATGGTTTTTCTGAGTATTAAAATGGAAATATATGTAAAGGGATTGACAAATAGTAAAGAATCAAGTTTATTAGTTATTATTATTTATTATTGGCTGCCATCTACCTACTACCCTTACACTATAATAACTTTAAAAACTAATTAAAATGTAATAACCATTATTCTATATTTTATTGAATACCTACATTGTGCCTGACTGGTTTGGGTGATAGATATACCCATCCTTTGGACCAGGATTTGGCAAACTATGGCCTGTGGACCAAATCTGGCCCACTTGCCTATTTCTGTAAATAAGGCTTTATTGGAACAGAGCATCATGCATTTATATGTTATCCATGGCTACTTTTGTGCTAGAACTACAGAACTGAGTAGCTACAACAGAGATGATAAATATTTACTATCAATTATTTCTGTTGAAACCAGCAACTCTTTCTGTTGCTTTATAGAATAAACTTGCTAACCCTTGCTTTTGGACTTATAACTTTGACCAAGGTCACAGGGTACTGTGATTGGCCAAGCATGGGATACGTGCCCTCCCCTCATGAAGGGGGTGTGTTAGCCCCATTTGAAGCATATAGGCTGAAAGAGGGGGTGGAGTGGATCCCCAAGGAAAGTCTGGAAAATGCGCAGAGAAGGAGGTAGTTAGCAGAGGGGTCCGAGGCTCAGGGCCTTGGCAATGAATATTCATGGTTTTGTGTAACCATGCTACCCTCCTTCCTTTGGGGAACTAGTTCTGGTAGGGGTGCCACTTATGGAAAGCCACTGATAGCCAGCTGAGTGGGCCACTGACCAGGATGGGCTCAGCCTAACCCACTGTGTCTGCCTGACCACAGATGTGCTCTGGCGCTGGGCGCACCATTCCTGGCGTGTTTATGTCCAAAAGCAGAGACAGAAGGACTACCCTCTGGATTTGCTGCATTGGGCTGATGTTAAGTTGGGGTTGCCAACTGTGCCCATAACTTTCTAGCAAGTTTACAAAACCCACCTTAGGAGGAAAGAATAAGAACAAGCAAAGGCCAGTAGTGAAGAGCACGATCATGAAAAAAGATGCTACACACGACCATCTCCCTGGTTTAGGTCTCAAGGTCCGGGGAGCAGCCCTGAACCCTGTGTTTCTTTCTTCGATTTTGGAAACTACCTAGTATCTGTCCAGGAAGTCTTCTTACTTCTGCTAGTTTTAGTGTGTTTTCTGTTCCTTGTAACCAACAGAGTGCTGGAAAAATGTGGGCAAGCTATAGAGAAAGGCCAGAGAGGACCTCCCCTCACCTGAAGTCAGGAGGAAGCGAAAACCCTACGGAAGTAGAAACCATGAGGTGTGTAAAAGATACAGAATAGAGGGCAAGGGGCCAAGCAAAAGGAAGAAACCAACCAACCAACCAAATGTGGAATAGCTAAGTTTCATTTATAGCAGAGAAAATACCCAAGAATTCCCAGAACTAATACATTTTAGTTTCAACTTCTGATCTCCTGCACACCTGGTGGTCAAACGTTTATTGTTACATCATAATTTTTTTTTTTTTTTGGCCTTGCCATGCAGCATGCGGGATCTTAATTCCCTGACCAGGGATTGAACCCATGCCCCCTGCAGTAGAAGCACAGAGTCCTAACCACTGGACCGCCAGGGATTCCAAATGTTTATTGTTTTGTGTTGCAGATACCTTCGTACATTTCTGTTGTCACCTGGGTCTTATAGGCATTTAAGCCCTGGTTTAAAAGTCCCTTTAAGAATAAACTAGTTTTGGACTTTCCTGGTGGCGCAGTGGTTAAGAGTCCACCTGCCAATGCAAGGGATATGGGTTCAAGCCCTGGTCTGGGAAGATCCCACATGCCGTGGAGCAACTAAGCCTGTGTGCCACAACTACTGAGCCTGCACTCTAGAGCCCGTGAGCCACAACTACTGAAGCCTGCGCACCTAGAGCCTGTGCTCTGCAGCAAGAGAAGCCACCGCAATGAGAAGCCTGTGCACCGCAAGGAAGAGTAGCCCCCGGCTCACCACAACTAGAGAAAGTCCGCGTGCAGGAACGAAGACCCAACGCAGCCAAAATTAAATAAATAAATTTATTAAGAAAAAAAAAAGAACTCGTTTCGGACTTCCTTGGTGGTGCGGCACAGTGGTTAAGAATCCGCCTGGCAATGCAAGGGACACAGGTTCGAGCTCTGGTCTGGGAAGATCCCACATGCCGTGAAGCAACTAAGCCCGTGCACCACAACTACTGAGCCTGAGCTCTACAGCCCACGAGCCACAACTACTGAGCCTGTGTGCCACAACTACTGAAGCCCATGCACATAGAGCCTGTGCTCCACAACAAGAGAAGCCGCTGCAGTGAGAAGCCTGCATACGGCAACGAAGTGTAGCCCCTGCTAGAGCCCCTGCCACAACTAGAGAAAGCCCTTGTGCAGCAACGAAGACCCAATGCAGCCAAAAAAAAAAAAAAAAAAAAAAAAAGAATGAACTAGTTTCACATGAGGTGACACGGGATGATTTCTGAATTTTTGGCCCTGAGGGAGGAGAGCAGAACTACTCCACCCATTCAGGGTGCCTGGTTTATGGAAAAAGTGCCTGGTACAGCAGAGCAGGTGCTTAATAAGCTTTTATGAATGAATCCTGAATGAAAGATATATTGTTAAATGCAAGAAAAAAGAAAGGCAAACGACAAGATGGTAAGTTGAGTAAGGGGCTGTTAAAAGGAAATCAGGAAAAAGAAGAAACAAAAACTATACATATAAGCATATGTAAACACGTGATTGCTTTTGGGAAGTTAGTTGGGGATCTGATGTGGAAAGGAGAATAAGTTTTCATCATATACCATGTTGGAATGTTTGAATTTTTCCACTCTTTGCATGTATTAGTTTTTCAATTAAAAATATCGTAATGAGATATATGATAAAGCCAAAAGAGTAACGTGTTAATGACAGAATCTTTGTGGAAAGAATGTGGGTGATCACCAAACTTTTTTTTTCAACTTTGCTGTATGTTTGTAATGTTTTATGGAAAAAAAAATTGTTGGACATTTTTCCTTTAAGAAGTTCCCATTCTATAATGAAGTCAAAGGCCAGCCCTGAAGCATTGGTACCCATCAGGCTCTCAGAAGGAAGGAGAATTCCCATGGTGGTGGTAGGGGCATCTTTCTGCTTAAAGGTGCCAAGCGTTGCACTGTTAGACTGAAAACATCTGAGCTGGCTTTTTTTTTTTTTTTTTGCGGTATGCAGGCCTCTCACTGTTGTGGCCTCTCCCGTTGTGGAGCACAGGCTCCGGACGCGCAGGCTCAGTGGCCATGGCTCACGGGCCATGGCTCACGGACCTAGCCGCTCCGCGGCATGTGGGATCCTCCCGGACCGGGGCACGAACCCGTGTCCCCTGCATCGGCAGGCGGACTCTCAACCACTGCGCCACCAGGGAAGCCCCTGAGCTGGCTTTTTAGCTAAGTGCAAAGGCTGAGTCTAAAGCAATGACTTCTATGCTGATATGGCTCCCAATTCTGCCCAACTGGAGTCCTCACTATTGGTCAATGACAACAGAGCCCATCAGAGCTTCCCTCTTTGGGAGTGTATCAATTAGAGTTCATTGATTACAAGCAACAGAAACTGCTGGCCAGTTGAACCAGAACAGGAATTGATTGATTGGAGCATGTGAGGGACCTGAGAGCCCAGCTCAGGTGATGGGCAGAAAGTGAGGCAGGCCAGAACGAGGTGCCCTGCAAGGACATCTGTTTGGGATGCTGCAGGGGAACATCTCTGATGCTGATGCTGGAAACCCCGAAGCTGGGCCCCACTGCTCCCAGAAACCGCCGCTGCTGTCATCACACTGTTTAAACCTCTGCTGAAACGCTGCTATTGTGGATGAATTTTAATACCTCCCTGTGGTTTGTGCTGCTTGCTTGGTCTCAGGCAGGAATACCTGACTGGCCAAGCCCAGGGCTTGTGCGTGTCCTCAAGCTGCAAGGAAGTGGTGGGAGTAGCTGATGCTCACCAGCTTGTACAGTGGTGGGTAGGACACTGCCTTCCACCTGGATGAGCACAGTGACAGATGTCTTCTACACAGGAAGCCGGTGGATCCTGAGCAGCCCTGATGATGACAAAGGTGAGCTATTGACGGCTTAACCAAAGATACAGAAAAACTGAGAAAGCAGGTCATGAGCGCTGCTACCTATATGGCTACGTTAATTGACTGCCTACTACGTGCTGTGTACTTAACCTGTAGTATTATTTTTGTTTTTCTTTTTAAATTGAAGGATGGTTGATTTACAATATTGTGTTAGTTTCAGGTGTACAGTATAGTGATTCAGTGTTTTTGCAGATATATTCCATTATAGGTTATTACAATATAATGGGTGCAGTTCCCTGTGCTATACAGAATATCTGTGTTGCTTCTCTATTTTATTTTGTATCTGTTAATCCTACACCCTTAATTTGTCCCTCCTCCCTTTCTTTTCCCCTTTCGTATGACAAGTTTGTTTTCTATATCTTAACATGCATTATTTTATATAATATGTGTTATTTAATCCTTCTTTACAACACTATAAGGTAGGAACTGTTATTATCCCCATTATGCAGAAGAAGAAACTGAGGTTCAGAGAGGTTGGGTCACTTGTCTGGGTCATATCTCTGGGAAAATATGGAGCTGGGATTTGAACCCACCTTCTTCTGACTCCAGAGCCCTTGTTCTTAACCACTACCATCCACTGTTCCACTTCTCCATGGGCCTGCTGTACAACCCAGGCTTGCAAGGTCTTCGAATGACAGTACTTACTCACCTGCTTACAGGTAATCTGGGTGTATCTATGCTGTCTACACTGGATTAGGTGGAAAGAAGCTCTGTAAAGATGACTGCCGATTTGCTAACTTGCAAGAACTTTAATACTGAAAAAAAATTTAAGTTCTTATTGAGCCTTCAGCATACCAGTCTTTCAAATTAATCTGAACTCTGCAAATCTTTCTGAAGACACATGGTAACTTAGAGTTAGCTCAAAATGAATGGAATCCTCTTTAAGAAAAGGTGTAAAGTCTCTTAAAAGCTGAGGCATCTCCAGCACTTTATTCCTCCCATGTATGTTCTCTTGGAAGACACTGAGTCTCAGAGCCAGTGAGGAAAATGTTGCTTCTAACAAAAGATGCCCTTATGGAGACTAACAGGTATTGGGTAGATTGGGTGGGGAGTCCTCTGGGCAGGTTTTCTTTCTCTCTCCTATGAAAGGGAACTGACCAAAAATTAAAAAAAAAAAAGGAAGAAAAAGGATGCAAGACAAGATGGGAAGAAGAGACCTGCTGGATTTGCATCCAGATTTTACAAGGACAAATACTTTTTCATCATACTTGTGTTGAAAGTGATTTTAAAGTGGTACCGCAGGGAAAACATTATTTCACGCATTCAAGTAAATGCTAAACACTGGAAATGGCAATTCAGTAGACAATGGTAAGTTGAGTACGTTTACTAATAGTCTCCTGTATTAGTCAGTTTTTGCTGCCTGACAAACAACTTCAAAATCTCAGTGGCTTTCGACAACAAATATTTATGTTATTTTTTATGTGTCTGTGAGTCATTGTGGCTCTACTGGATTGGGTTGAGGTCAACTCCATGTGTTTGCTTGTGTCTCCTTGGGTGTTTTGCTACACACAGCATGTTCTTCTCATGACAGGTCACGTGAGAGCAAGAGGATGAGCCAAACTGTATAGACACAGTTAAAACCCCTCTTCCCATTGGGTCTACTATATTCCATTGGGCAAAGCAAATCACACAGCTTCACCCAAAGTCAATGGGGCCAGGAAGCCACTCTACCCACCATGATACCAATGTGCAAGGGTTGATAAGTATGATTCTGTACCAGGGAGGGAGTGTTGGGCTGGAAACAGAAATCTAATCTACCACAGCCACTAACACTGAAAATAGGAATACAATCACACAGTGAAGAATAAACAGATGGATAAACACTTGATACATTTATAGTAACAAATTTATCTCTAAAGCATTAGGTCAAAACCCAAACTCTGATCAGCTCTGTGGCATGTGACTCGTTATTTTTCTTGGAAAACTGACTCATGGGATAGGAAACTCTGATCTTTGACTTGTGCTGTGTTGCTGCATTCCACCACTAGGGAGAAGCATTAGGCATTATTTTACAGCTTCTGCGCTGGGCCTTCCATCGGTGAGGGTGGTAAGGGCATACTGGAGGCTACTTATACCTGCTCTCCCAGCATAATTACCCATAGTGCTTGCCACCCCACTCTCAAAGGTGTCCCAGTCTGATGTCCCAGTCTGGATGATGGACTATATGATCACTTTATATAAATGGTATAAATGTGGTGTTGCTTCTCTAGAAATAAACAACCTTCCCAGGAGCTAACGTTCTCCAAGGAGCACCTTTTTTTTTTTTGCCTTTTCCTTTCTAGAAAAATGCTCCGATTACAAATGACCTCTCTCCTCCAGGGCTTCATGTGTTCCAGCCCACCTTAGAATGCTCACCCCCCATTTCTCTGTTCCCAGTTTCAATGATCATTTTGACTTTCCATGAGCAGCCTCCCCTGGGCCCTCCAAACCTGGGTTATATGGGTTCCCTGTCGTCCTGCTATGTCCCCCTGATAGAGCATTCATATACTGTGACAAATGTTTATTTGCCCATCTGCCTTACTAGTCTGTGAGATCCCAGAGGGCAAGGACCCTGCCTGCCTTGTGTCCCTACCATCATATGCAATTAGTATATGCTGAATGAATGCAACTGTTGTTAATTGTTTTACTTATTTTAAAATATGGCAGAATACTAAAAACAGAATCATACTGTTCCCAACCCCGCTTTCTACCAGTTTCTCTTTCTGTTGCTCATTTTTCTCTGGTCACGTTAACCTCAAACACCCCAGGCACATTTCTGTTTTAGGGTTTTTGCATTGGCTGTTCCCTCTGCCTGGAACTCTCTCCCTCTTGATATCCACATGGCTCCCTCCCTCCTTCATTCCAGTCTTAACTTCTCAGGGAGGCCTTCCCTGACCATCCTCTATACAACTGCAACCCCTCTCCCCTATCAAACCCTGCCCCCCATGCCACAGCACTTATCCTTCTAAGACACTGTAAAATGTACATATGTGTTTTGTTCTCTATGTACTGCCTCTTTCCCCACACTAGAAGGTAGACGACAAGGGCAAAGATCACTCTTTGTTTGCTCTTGATACCTCCCAAGTTTATAGAACCACACCTGGCACAGAGTAGGTGCTCGAGAAACACTGAATGAATGAATGAGTTCAGTGAACATTTGCTGAACACTTCCTTCCAGGGGTTAGCATGGTTAGAACCAGTCAGAGCCCTTAAGATCCACAGTTTTGGTAGAGGCAACGACAAGACAAGAAACAGTGGCATCTAGACATAAGCTGCTTCAAGGCAGTGGCTCAGTCATAGCATCTAGTGTCCTCACAGCTCCGTGGGCCCTGTTGAACGTTCTCTACACCTACCTGGAGTGAACCTACCAATCAACTCACACAACCAAAGCAGCTGATGGCATTCAGAACATTCGCCCTATTGTTTCCCTTTCCCTAATAACTAAATATCACCTAATTCCACCCTCAAAATTCAGCGAAGTAATGCTCAGGGAAAGATAATGCCAGAAGAATATAGCCCAAGATAAGTGACTCTCATCACTGCTTAAGAACCACAAAATCAGCATTAAAAACTGAACAACTGGGCTTCCCTGGTGGCGCAGTGGTTGAGAATCTGCCTGCTAATGCAGGGGACACGGGTTCGAGCCCTGGTCTGGGAAGATCCCACATGCTGCGGAGCAACTAGGCCCGTGAGCCACAACTACTGAGCCTGCGCGCCTGGAGCCTGTGCTCCGCAACAAGAGAGGCCGAGACAGTGAGAGGCCCGCGCACTGTGATGAAGAGTGGCCCCTGCAACTAGAGAAAGCCCGCGCACAGAAACGAAGACCCAACACAGCAAAAATAAATAAATAATAATAAAAAAAACAAAACAAAAAAAAACTGAACAACTAACTACAGGAATTCTTTTACAATTTTATAGCTAGCACTTTTGGAAAAAAATAAAGAGATTGGTTCAAGGAAGAATATTCAAAAGTACTATTTTACTTATAATTTGCAAAACATTTTGACTATCCTAAGAAATCGTGTTTTAAAAATACAAGTACATATCTATATATATGTGTTTAAAAAAAAGGTAAATGTGATATATGTATGGATGGATGTGTTTCCTGAGAACTAAGGGATGCCAATACTGGGTCAGAAGAAATTTCGGAGTTCTCCTCTGGTCCACTCTTGGTTTCTTGAGAGCTGGTTATAGGAGGCACAGCAGTTAAATGCTTAGCAAATACCTGGTGTGTAGTAAGTGCTCAATAAACGTTAGTTTGCTAAGAGAACAGAGTAGCTCCTTGGCCAGGCTCCACCTTTGCTACTTATCTGAGAGGAGAGTGTGTCATTTCCCTGCCGTGCCTGACTATTTTCATACTGATCCCTGGGCTAGAATCAACCTTTTTGTCTTTGTCTTCGTGCAAAGATGGATGAATGTGCCCCGCCCATTACTAGATTGCAGTATGGGATTCTGGTAGGATCAGAATCTAGAACAGGATCTTAATCACTGGGTGAGTCCAACCAAATCAACTAGACTAGCTGTGTGACCCAGGGCCAGCTGCTCACCCATTCTGTTGCTCAGCCTAACCAACCCTAAAATGATGACGCTAATAAGAGGTCCTGAATAGCGCTGATGGGGATGTTCAAAGAGTTAATGTGAGTGACACAAAGTAACTGTTCAGTAGGTAGTGGGTATCATGACAGAAATTCACAAATAATTCCAAAAACCTGAATACACGAGGATCTTTAAAACTAGGACAAACAATGGCACCAACCCAAATTTCCATCAATCGATGAATCGATAAATGAAATGTGGTCTATCCACACAATGGAATATTATTTGGCCATAAAAAGGAATGCAGTAGTGATACACGTTACAACCTGGACGTACCTGGATAACATTATGCTAAGTAAAAGAAGTCAGATACAAAAGATCCCATATGGTATGATTCCAATTATGTATTGATAAAATGCCCAGAATAGGCAAACTCACGGAGTCAGAAAGTAGATTAGTGGTTGCCAGGGGCTGGGAAGAGCAGGGATGGAAAGTGACTGCTAACGGGTACAGGGTTTCCTTCTGGAGTGATAAGAATGTTCTGCAATTAGATGCTGGTAATGGGGCTTCCCTGGTGGTGCAGTGGTTGGGAGTTCGCCTGCCGATGCAGGGTATACGGGTTCGTGCCCCGGTCTGGGAGGGTCCCACATGCCGCGGAGCAGCTGGGCCCGTGAGCCATGGCCGCTGAGCCTGCGCGTCCGGAGCCTGTGCTCCGCAACGGGAGAGGCCACAGCGGTGAGAGGCCCGTGTACCGGTAAAAAAAAAATAGATGCTGGTAATGGTTGCACAACTTTATGAATATACTAAAAATTACTAAATTATATTCTTTAGAAGAATATAAGTCTTTTTATGGCATTTGAATTATATCTCAGTATAATTCAATATAAAGCTGTTATAAAAAAACAAACTAGGCAAAACCAAGATAAGTAATTAACTTTCGCCCAACCTGTCTCTTCTCCGTGTAGAATGAAAACTTCTCTTAACATTCCTCATGTCTTGGTTATAATCTCCCCATCCCCAGGGGCTGACATCTCCAATTAGGGGCCCATGGAAGAGCTTTAATTTGTTTTAAAATCAGAAGAAAAAAATTTTAATATAATCCAGTTTAGATTATATTAATCCTTGTGCCCACACAGTTGTAAAATGTAAGTTTCTCTCTCTCTCTCTCTCTCTCTCTCTCTCTCTCTCTCTATATATATATATATATATATATATATATATAATTTTTTTCTGTGTGTGTGTGTGTTTAGGAATGGGCAAGAATGCCCCTAGTCCAGGACAGTGGCAGTGGGACCCTGCTGGCTCCCCACAATTCAATACTAAACCACAGCCTTTTCTCAGAGTTTGTTCTCTGGCTTGGGGACTCGTGGGCACCCTCTGTTGCTCTCATGATGCCAGGATGAAGTCGGAAGCACCAAGCTAAATGAGAAAACTAAACCAAAGGAAATGGAATGGGTACTCTTGCCTCTGTTCATTACCCACTAGCCGGACACTCAGCGCTGGGGGAAGGAGGGGTGAGGGAAGGAAGGAGGTAGGGACCTGGGCTCAAAAGCAAAGACCAGTGACCAGCAGAGTGAGCTTGGGCAAGTCACGTGACCTGTTTCTTGCTCTGTTTCCCCGTGTCACTGAAAGTGCGGAAGAGCATTTTAAAGCGCGAAGGGTTGGTTTAAGCAAGACTTCACCGTCTCTGCAGGCTGTAGTCATGGGCCTTGCAGTTCCTGCCTGAGATTAGGCAGTCTCGCTGTGGACAGTCTCCTGGGTCAAATCTAGTTCCTCACACAGCCTCTTAAAGACAGGACAGTGTCACAGCAGTAAAGGAAACAGAAGGGCAGGGGAGAGAAGCTATCATCGTTTTTATTCCAGATCGTCAACTGAAATCTTTCCAGAAGATCCAATTCTGGCTGATGAACCGAAGATCAATTTCAGTTGTAAGCATTCAGTTTTTATTGCTCAGAGAATCCTTCTGAAGCCAAGAAAACAAACAAACAAGACCCACCCAAGAAGTATCAATATAGAAACCCTGTTCCAGGACACAACCCTTGAACTCTTGGTTTCCCCAAGAAAACCCATGTAAAACTAGATGCTAGCAGGCTTATGTTTTGACCTCTTAGATCAAGCACTGCAGAATAATGTGGGACACAAAACTGAAATATTTTGGTGTGTATAAGAAGCTCAGAGCAGGGCTTCCCTGGTGGTGCAGTGGTTGAGTGTCCGCCTGCCGACGCAGGGGACACGGGTTCGTGCCCTGGTCCGGGAAGATCCCACATGCCGCGGAGCGGCTGGGCCCGTGAGCCATGGCCGCTGAGCCTGCGCGTCCAGAGCCTGTGCTCCGCAACGGGAGAGGCCACAACAGTGAGAGGCCCGCGTACCGCAAAAAAAAAAAAAAAAAAAAAAAAAAAAAAAAAAGCTCAGAGCACAGACAGTAACTCTGAACTCCCCAAATTACAGTGGTAAACTGACGTGCAACAAAACAGGCCTGTAACTCATATCTGGGGGTGGGCGTGGCAGGCACCCCAGCAAGGCCTGCCCAGTCCCACTTAACATTCCAGGGAGATCCAGGGGTGGGTGGGAGTAGAGGGGAAATGAATTCCGGCAAAGAAGCCCAGATTTAGCAAGTTGGGTGAAGGTCATGACTAGAGAAAACATGCTGATTAGAACGAGGGCAGGTGATTTGAGTGTTGGCTCTTGGTTTAAATATCACCTAATCGCTGTGTGACCCTGGGTGGATCTCTTACCTTTTCTGAGCCTCTGGTTTTTACTGTGGTATTTCCCTTATTGTCTGAATCAGAAAAATAGCCAGAGTCCTAGATTTAAAATACAGATTCTCAGGTGTCCCACCCAGATGTGCTGTACTGGGATCTCCAAAGCTGGGCTGTAGCTGTGGGCATTTTTAACAAGTTTTTCAGGTGATTCTTAAACCAGGAAAGTTGGGAAATATCTTTTCTGCACAATGTGGGTAATAATAGTAATCCTCCCTCATGGGATGTTGGGAGGATTACGTTATCAGGTAGAGCATTTAGCATTGTGTTGGCATATCCTGAGTCAATAAATGTTAGCTTTTTATCACTGAAAATCATTAGTACCATTTATTTAATAAATATTTGTTATGTACCTATTATGTGCAGGGTCCAGGGCAAGGGCTGGCAAACTACGGTCCAACGCACTTGTTCTTATGTGGTCTGCGAGCCAAGAATGGTTTTCACATTTTTTTTTAAAATGGTTGGAAAAAAACAAAAGAAAAATAATAGTTTGTGCCACTTGGAAATTTTGTGAAGTTCAGATGTCAATATCCATAAATAAAGTTTTTTTTTTTTTTTTTTTTTTTTTTTAAGCAGTACACGGGCCTCTCACTGTAGTGGCCTCTCCCATTGCGGAGCACAGGCTCCGGACGCGCAGGCTCAGCGGCCATGGCTCACGGGCCCAGCCGCTCCGCGGCATGTGGGATCTTCCCAGACCGGGGCACAAACTCGTGTCCCCTGCATCGGCAGGCAGACTCTCAACCACTGCGCCACCAGGGAAGCCCCATAAATAAAGTTTTATCAGAACACAGCTACACCCACTCCTTTACTATTGTCTCTGGCTACTTTCATGCTGTAATAGCAGAGGTGAAGAGCTGCAATAAAGACCATGTGGCCCACAGAGCTGAAAAATATTGAATATTTTCTACCTGGTCCTTTTTTAAAAAGTAAATAAATAAATAAAATTATTTATTTATTTATTTTTTCTTTATTTTTGGCTGTGTTGGGTCTTCATTGCTGTGCACGGGCCTTCTCTAGTTGCGGCGGGTGGAGGCTACTCTTCGTTGCGGTGCGTGGGCTTCTCATTGCAGTGGCTTCTTTTGTGGCGGAGCACAGGCTCTAGGTGCATGGGCTTCAGTAGTTGTGGCACGTGGGCTCAGTAATTGTGGCACGTGGGCTCTAGAGCACAGGCTCAGTAGTTGTGGCACACGGGCTTAGTTGCTGCGCGGCATCTACCTGGTCCTTTACCGAAGAAGTTTGCTGAACCCTGCTCCAGGGCAAGGGCCTTCAATTGGGGTTCTTGTATTTGGGGAATATACAAAGATTTCTCAAGAGGTGTATGGGCATGATTGAGGAAATCAATTCTCAGATCCTCAACTTTGTGTGTACTTTTCCCTAAAACTGATCATCTAAGAGTACACCCAGAAGGTGACTCATGGTGCCGAGGTTGAGAAAGTAATTGGTCCATGACTGGGAAAGAAATCCCAGGTGGTTTTCATTTCTTTGCTTTTAACGAAATTGACCCAAATAATTATGATTGATCATTGTATGATTTTCTGGCGTTTAACTCAGAAGGAATTAAAATAATTGAGAAGCATTGCTGTAACAATACACTTTCTATGTCTCTATCCTTATTTATGCGAATGAGACTTCTCAGCATTTACCTCAATAAAAAAAGAAAATTGGGACTATAACTGAAAGAGATCTGTATCTTATTCTAGCAGTTGGTAAAAATATTTTTTTTTAAGTAATATCATCACAGATATATAAACTGATTAAAAACTAGGCCTATCAAACTCATTAAGATATATTCTTGCTTATTTTAATTATTTATCAAAAATGTGTAATATATTTATGTAGTTTACAACATAACAACAACAAAAAGTTGTTTTGAATGATAATTTGATGTAAAAGAAATGTTTAAAGCTTGGAGCCCTACAGTCAAAGGGAATAAAAAATGTGTTTCAATTTATAGAACTATAATTTTGTTGCTGAGTAGTGGGATGAAATGAACAACAAAAATTTTTCAAGATTAGTAATATTTCCCATTTTCAGTCCCCTCCCTCTGTTCTGGCAATTTCAGAGATTGGTTCTCTCAACCTGACTTGGCTGAGGTGAGAGACCTCCCAACTTCTTTTCCTGGCAACACTACCATTTTGTCTCAACTTTGCTGGTCGCTGGATCTAGGGCATTCAAGAAATGGATCAGATCAGTATCAAACTTCTCATCTCCACGAGAACAGAATTTAAAGATTACTGAAGAGAAAAGAATCCGCTGTGCAAAGGTATCATTCATCTGCTGGGGCAAAAGAAATACCAGCTTATGTGCCCTTTCTAAGGAATATACTCAAGAAATTAATGGAATAAGGATAAACTCAGAGTAAAGATGTGAAATACGGGAAGAAGAGTGTAAGAAATTATGGTGAACAACGAAAGTTGTAATCTTTGGTTAAATCTCAGTTGATGTGGTCATTTGGGAATTGGAACATAAGAGACATACTGTAGGGCAAAACTTAACAAAAGCCTGGAAGTAAACTCACAAGCGACCTCAGCAACACCCAGGATTTGGAGAGAGGGGTTGTAGAAAGAGATGTGGCCCAGCGGCCTCCTCTTGTGAGGAGGAGACTTCTTAATGAAAGGTTTGGGCCTAGTTGATATTTACATCTGATATAGCAACAGAGGAATCGATTTAAAAATAATCGCTAGAGTTTAGAAAGTAACTATTAGCAGAATGGAGACATATAAGAACTTTCAAGAACATAGTGAAAAGTTAGAAAAGAAAAAGGAGAAAATTACAAAGTTTAATAAATAGTAAATATTAAATAAGACAGAAATGAATAATACCAAGTATACGTTACTACGAGAAATGCAAACAGTTTGACTTCTCCAACCAAAGACAAAGACATGCTATTAAAGGAAGATATTAAACCACTGAGTGGGAAAGATAAACCAAGCAAATGTAATAAAATATAAAATAAGACTTAGAATACTGTTATTAAATAAAGTGTAATTTAAGGCCCAAAGCTATTAAATAGAAAGATCAGGCATAAACTAAAGGGTAAAATGTAAAATTGACAAAGAACACACACATAATAGCCACAAACTCACATGCATCAAACAACATATGACAAAGTATAATAAAATGAAACACAGTAATACAAGAAAAGCACGATAAAAAAACACAGCCACAGTAAGAGGCTTAAAAATACTTCTTTCAAAGTTTATCAAGCAGACGAAAACTAAGAGAATCTGAATAACAAGGTCAACATACTTGATTCATAGATCTCCTCAAACGTTTACAAAACTTGGTCATGTACATGGCTATAAAGAAAACTAATAAATTACAAAAAGCGCGTATTTTACAGGTCATATTCTCAGATCAAAACTCATTAATATCAGAAACCAAAAATGAAAATATAGTTTCACAAACTGTAACTACTTGAAAAATAAGACATAAACCTTTATATAACTCTTGGGTTTTATCCCCCTGACTTCCGGAACAAACCAACCAACCCTAAAACTGAAATAACGAAGTATCTAGAAATTTACGAAAGAAGAACACTTCATATAAAAATCTATAGGGATCTGGATGTCATGAAAATTTCTGAAAGACTTGGAAATAGGCAAAAAAGATTACTGGTTGTTCTGTCATATCCCAGCTCTGCGTTATCTAATCCTATAGCAGTCAATGCCTTTTAGCGTTTTTGAGCTATTTTACAACTTTGTGAGTTACAGAAACATATAATAATGCAAAAAACATATAAGAATGTAAACACACCTTGTGGGTGGAATGCAACTGATGGTTGCCCTGTAGACCCCAACCAGTTTTGCATCTGTCTGTAAGTTGCTTTCAGCATTCCTGATTGCCTGTGTAAGCATTCATTGAATTCCCCTTCAAACCTGTTGTAACAACTTACTGATTTCCTCATTAATTAATGAATTAGATAAAATTGCTAACACATGCTCATTTTATATTTGTATGGCAGTCATGATTTAACTTTGAAAAAAATGATCTTTTAACATAGGTGAAGTCATACTGGAAAATACACAGCTTTAAATGCTTCCCCATTATTAAAGGCTGAAAATAAGTGAACTTAACACAGGAGATTAGACTAACAAAATAAACTGAAAGAAAAGCAGGGGAAAGAATTAATAAAGATAATGCTGAAATAAAGATACATGCTGAAACGAATAAAATGGAGGAGTAGAGAGAGAATAAATAAAAGCAAAAGCTTTACTTTTACATAAATGACAAAACAGATAAACTCCTGGCAAACTACCTAAGGAGAAGACTGAAAATACAAATAAAACACAAGCCACCCCAAACTCCCCTAAAACCACCACCCCCCAAAAAAAGTAACAAGAGCACTCTTAGATCAAAAGGAAAAAAAAAAAGCCAAAGATTCTAAAATAATTTTAGGAGAATGTTAAGTGGAATTACAGAGCAAAATGAATGGTTTTTTCTTTTGCAAAGTATGTATTACCAAAATTTATCAGGTTGAGACATAAAGTCCAAATAGACCATTAATTACAGAAAAAAATGGAAAGTTTGTTAAGAATGTACAATGAAAAAGGGTATCAGCCCAGAAAATAAACAGATAATTCCTGAAATAACAAACTATTGCTGGTCACTGAAAAAGGAGGAAAGAGCCTCAATTTATTTTCAGAGAAACATAACCTAAAACAAACAAACAAGCAAAGTCAGAGAACAAAGAAGAAAACCAGCATTCAACTGCACTTACACATACGGTTATAAAAATTTCAAGGAAAATATTAGTAAATGAAATCTAGGAATGTATTAGAAGAATCATCCAACATGACCTAGACGGTTTGTTTCAGGAATGCAAAAGGCTTCAGTACCAGGCTATGTCCTACACTAATTCACATATCAACATATGTAAGTACAAAACCCAAATATTTATGTCAAGAGATAGTTAAGAGATATTTGACAATAATCAGCAACCCACCTTGATAAAAACTCTGAAGATGGGAGAAGAAAATGACTAAGTACTATAAAAACTGCCACCCAAGGAATAGCATATATTATATTAAATTGGGAAATTCTAAAGCCATTCAAGTTAAAATCAGAGATGCAACAGGGATGCCAGCTGTTTCAACATTGTTTGGAGGTTCTGACTAATACAATAGGACAAGACTGCAAAATAAGTAGTATAAGTATTGCAAGGGACGAGAAAAAAACACCTGGGAATGAGGTGACTATACCACAACCATCATGTCATATTTATCAGCGACCAAGAGTTTCTAATAAATACTGTCAATGAATAAAAATTTTTTTCTCAGGTAGTACAATATAGACAAATATACCAAATATGGCTATTCCCTATGCTTGCAACAAATAATTATTTTAACATAAAATATCCTATTTACAGTTACAATAGAATTCAAAACAACAAGAAAATACAGGCCCTATTTAATAAGAATAGACTGTATATGAAGAAAACTATATATTACAACAGGGTTTAAATAAAAGTTTTTGGGTGGAAGATTGAACATTTATTTTTTATTTTTTTGGCTGCGCTGTGTGGCACGTGGGATCTTAGTTCCCCAGCCAGGGATCAACCCCGTGCCCGCTGCAGTGGAAGTGTGCAGTCTTAACCACTGGACTGCCAGGGAAGTCCCAGATTTAACAGCTTTTAAAGTCATTCTTTTCATGAGTTCATGTAACCATACAGATACAATGCTAATACAAATCCTCAAAAGGTTTACTTTTTATGGGGGGAGGGGTAATGGACAAAATGCAGTTCGTTTAGAAATATGAATATGTAAGAATTGCTAAGAAAATTTTGGAAAATAATAGCTACGGGGAGGCTTTGCAAGTCTAAAAGATACTAAGGATTACCTTGATGCTAATATAATCAAATGTGTAATGTTGGCAACCCAGAGAAGTATAAGGATCAGTGAGACAAAACAGAGATTCTAGAGATAGAGCCAAGTATATTTGGGAACTTCATCTAAAGGTGAAATTAAGATTTCAGTTCCAAGGAAAATAATATTTTGTTTAACACATGGTCCTGGTTATAACTGGGCAGCTAAACTCCTATACCATACACACATAAATATGAATTCTGGCTGCAGAAACTGAAAACAAATAATGAAAATATTAAAGAAAAAAACCTCAGGGGAAGGGAGGACTTTCTTAGAAAATACAGGAGCCACAAATAAAGCACTAGAAGAACCTGACTGCACACAAAATGATTATTTTTATATGGAAATAGCACCATGAGGAAAGTCAAAAGACAAAGGATAGGAGGGGAGAAAACTCAGCACCATTTGACAGACATGGGGTTCACATCCCCAGGTGCCCAGCAACCCAAGGAAAAAAATAAGAGTATGAGTTTAAAGTTCATAGATAAGAAAAATGCAAATAATCAACAAGTCTATGCAGAGGTGTCACAGAGATGCAGATCAAAACACCAGCTCAGGAAACGCACAAAGACCAGATTACCGTTTTCACACATCAGACCTACAAAACTTCAAAAGATGGATAACGAGATTCGTGATAGCTGGAGCCCGCACTACCAGCACCACCAATGAGACTATCGTTTTGAAAAACTCATCTGAATCTATGCAAGTACAAACTACAGAAACTCATTGAAACGCACTTTGGGGACTGTAAGCTACAGAAAGAAAAGAAAGCACAACTGAATAAGAGGAACTATGTAGGATGTTTACTGTGGCAGTTTGTAATGGCAAACACACCCCCAAACAACCAAAATACCCATGAAGATGGAGATGGGTGAATAAAGCACGGTGCTTATAACATGGTAAGTCATAGTCTACCGTTTGCTTAAAAAAAAGGCATAGCTGTACTGACACACAGTACTGTTAATAAATGGAATAATAAGGGCAAGGTAGAGAGAAATGTACCTAGTGTGATACAATTACTATAAAAATAAGGGAAAGCCTTTTCTAGGTTATTTTTAAGTTGGTATGAACAGAGACCTTACTTACCTTGGGTGGAATGAGAATAGGCTGGAGATTATTGGCTTGGTTTTTGTACAATTCTCTATATAGGTTATCACAAGGAACCAGTTTTGCTGTTGTAGTTTGTTAAAAAAATCCAACTACGCATGTGTGTGTATAGGCATTATACGTATCTATGGAGGGCAGCAGTTCCGTGGAGATATAATGATACAAGGAGAAATATAGTATATAAAAAGAAAATAGTATGCTCGATTCAACCCCAACTCTGTAACTGGAGTAGAAAACATACATACGGGACTCCCCTGGTGGTCCAGTGGTAAAGAATTCACCTTCCAATGCAGGGGACGCGGGTTCAATCCCTGGTGGGAGAACTAAGATCCTACATGCCGTGGGGCAACTGAGCCTGTGTGCCACGACTACTGAGCTCGCACGCCTCAATGAGAGAGCCCATGTGCCACAACTAGAGAGAGAAAACCTGCATGCCACAACTAGAGAGAAGCCTGCATGTCACAACTAGAAGGAAGCCCACGCGCCACAACAAAGAGCCCGCAGCACAATGAAAGATCCCACATGCCGCAACTAAGACCTGATGCAGCCATAAATAAATAAAATAAATTTAAAAAATAGAAAACATACACAAGCATAGAAAAAAAAGATTAGAAGGAAGTCCATTAAAATGGTCACAATTTTTACACCTGGATAGTAAAATTATTAGTGACTTTTAAATTTTTCTTAATATACATACAGATAGTCCCCAACTTACGATGGCTCAACAATTTTTTGACTTTACGATGGTACAAAAGCAATACACATTCAATAGAATCATACTTCGAATTTTGATCTTTTCCTGGGCTAGCACTATGTGGTCTGATTCTTTCTCCCGATGCTGGGCAGTGGCAGTGAGTCGGCCATGGGATCACGAAGGTGAACGACTGATACACTTACAATCATTCTGTACCCCTCCAATCTGTGTTTTTCACTTTCTGTATTCATTAAATTACATGACCTATTCAATATTCTCTTCTAAAATAGGCAGATTTTGCCCAACTGTTGGCTAATGTAAATATTCTGAGCACATTTAAGGTAGGTGAGGCTAAGCTATGATGCTTGGTAGGTTAGCTGTATTAAATGCATTTTCAACTTAATGATATTTTCAGCTTACAATGGGTTTATCAGGACATAACCCGTTCGTACGTCGAGGAAGATCTATAACGTGTGTCCCATATTTTTTATCTTGAATACACATTACATTTATAATCAGGAAAAAAATCATTTAAAAGTTGAAACTAGGGGCACACTGGGAAAAAAGATGTAGAACACAGGTTCATGACAATAGAAGTTTCCCAGGTAAAATCCAATGGCTGAATAGTTTCCTAAAGCACTGCAAGCAGTAATTCTAAAGTGATAAAATACTAACAGAGTAAGCTGCAAGCTTTTTTGATTTCTTACCAAACCATAGTTATGATGCATTATCATCACTGCTGATACAAAAATAATTTCTGGCGACGAAGGAGGATCAAAAATAAAAAGAAAGAAGACAAAGCCCAGCTTGAGGATATATATATGTGTGTATGTGTTTTCTTTTTTTTCTTGGCCACGCTGCGCAGCATGTGGGATCTTAGTTCCCCGACCAGGGATGGAACCCGCGTCCCCTGCATTGGAAGCACCGTGTCTTAACCACTGGATCACTGGGGAAGTCCCTGTATGTGTATCCTAAGGGATGCTGACTTTCTATTTCCAACAGGCAATTCTCAAGGTTTTCAGCATCACCATTTTCCATATTTCCTTAGTTTGTTATTACAAAAAAAAGGGGGGGGGGGAGGGAATAATATCTTTATGTAAAAGTGAATTGAGATGCATGAGAATTTTAATAAGTTTGTGTGTTAGGGAATAAAATTAAAATGTTGATTACTCTGGTGAAAATGTATCTAAAGTGTTCTCACATTTTAAATATGCTTCTCTCACAAGAGTAACCTCCCCTCCTCACCAATCCTTGCTCATGCTCTGTGACAGCATGTTTCATTTATGCAGTGTTTATTAAGAGCCCACCCTGAGTTGAAGATAATGCTAGAAGCTGGAAATCAGAGATGAAGACCCAAATTCAGGTCTTTGGATCCAAGCACGGGTAATTTGAGATCGCTCTCTGGCGCCATCTACTGATTACACAGCATTTCAATTCAAAACAGACAAATTTGAAATTTCCCTCTCGTCAGTACAGCCCATGCTTTGGACCTAGGTGCTTTTCCAGTCCCTCTCATCTGATCCCTGGGACTGCACGTATATTACTATCTAAAACAATGCCATCCTAGAAAACTGTCCTAAAGGTTAATATTATAATTAACCTAACCTAAAGGTTAATTATATCAGCATCTAAACAGAAACGTCAGGTTTGTCACTCTGAAGTTTCAAAATAAAAATGGTAGTTGGGTCACTTTAGGCACCACACATATTTGACTGTGAAGAAGGTAAGGCATTTATATACTATTTATGAGAGCGGACTAAGACGCTTTGCTTCAAGTTCTCTTTAATTATATAATTCAAACCCCAATAACCCAAATCATACTGTGACTCTGAAGAATCACTAACATTTGTTATGTTTTAATGATGTATCAATTTATGAGGAAACCATTCCTTTTTTCCCCTCATTTACGCTACACTTTTTTCTTTTTGATCAAAAATCCATGTACCATTATGTAGAAAATGGTCCTTCATGCCGATAGATTTGTATCCATGTATTAAAACACTATTCCCCCAAACATCGGGGGTATTTCAGAATGGGGTCTTAAGAGAGGCTTAGAAGCACCATCTACTACACAAATGTAATGACGTGGAAAAAACCTTTATTAGAGTTTGCAAATCAAGTTGGAAGCAAACAAATGTATTCACTACTCAATTCATTTCATTCCAAGCCCTAATCGGGATCATCTTGGTAGTACTTAAGATTCTACAGCACTTAGAACACCGCGATCCAGAGGTCTCACAACTATCGCAGCATAAAAAAATTTCAGTAAGCAGTATAAAATTACCATTTATTATGGGGGTGGGGTGTTTTCACAACAGTCCTTAAAAACATTAAGGGCAAACCTCTCACAGAATTCCATTTCTGACTTCTTTTTTGGTCACTCCTTTTTCCCCCTTTCTTTTGTTTTACAAGCACTAGTCTGGTATGGAATCCGCCGGACAGAGCAAAGCTGGGTGGGCGCCTCCTTGGATGATGGAGTAAGTCTGCTTGGGTAATTCTTGCTGAGAGGTGGTGGAGAATATGGGCGGAGCCGTGGTGGCCACGGCGATGTTCTGGCCTCCGTCGCTGACCACAGTCACTTCAGCGGTCCCCTCCTGAATCAGGGCGTTCAGGCCTTCGAAGTCAGTGCAAGTAATGCCCGAACTGGTGATGAAAGTCTGGTTGCCAGAGCCTTCCTGGGGGCCGCCCGGGGCCGTGGGGATGAGGGTCTGGTGCAAAGTGCCTCCGTCCGTCTGGTCGTGAGCGGTCAGCAGGACAGCCGGCTGGGGCATCGCGGCCGCCTCGCTCGGACACCCCGAGGAGTGAGGAGGGGCGATCAGATTGACCTGGCGTAAGATCTGCAGCCGGCTGTTCCCGGGCAGTTCCTCTGGGTTCTGCGCCACCAAGGCGGGCTGTACGATGTTCACGGCGGCCGCCGCAGCCTGGACGATGGTGTTTGCCTGGGGCACCTGATGGCCAACGATGATTTTGACTCTGCCCTCGCTGAACGGGGGCACTTGGCTGGGCTGGAGGGGCACCTGGAGGTGCCCCACAGTGAGGGGCGCGGCGGGCTGCTTGCTGGGGTCGATCTGAAACTGCAGGACGGTCACATCCGAGCTCTTATTCTCATTGTACTCACTGTGCTGCCGCTTGTGGCTGCGGAGCGAGTCCTCGCGCATGAAAGAGGCATCGCACCGATCACAGTGGAAAGTCTTCTTGGCGTCCAGCTTGGCCACCTGGCGGCTGCTCTGCCGGCCCGTGTCTTTCCTCTCCGAGGCCTCGGTCTTGACCACGTCGCCGTGGAACTTCTTCACGTGCTTGCTCAGGTTGCTGGGCTGCTTGGTGTCGAAGCTGCAGTAGCTGCACTTGAAGGGCCGGTCGGTGCAGTGGATGCGCTCGTGGATGCGCAGGGCGGCCTTGCTGGAACAGGAGTAGCTGCACTCGGAACATTTCTCGGGGTGCTCGGACTGGTGCACCCGGCTGTGCTTGCGGAGCGTGGCCTTGCTGTCCCCCAGGAAGTCGCAATGCGGACACTTGAAGTTGTTCCCGCTGTGCTTGATGCGGATGTGCGACTTGAGGTTCCCCTTCATGGTGCAGCGGACATTGCAGAACTCGCACTTGAAAGGCTTCTCCCCCGAGTGCACGCGCATGTGCCTTTTCAAGTCCGAGCTGATTTTGAACTTGGCGCTACAGAGCCAGCACTGGAAGGGGGCGTCCCCTGTCAACACAAGGTGAGTTTCGATAAGAACAGGCAGGCAACAACCATAGCGGATCCCCCCGAAGCACACACCAGAAAATCGCTTATACCAAGGCAGGCGGGTGGAGACCTTCTAACTGCAGCTCCTAGCAGCCCCTGGGAGAAAAAAAAAGAGGGGTCGGGGGCTTCTCTCCTTTTCCCAAACTTAAACCACCACCACCATTATAACACCCAGAAGAAAAACGGAGATTGAAAATCAAGCTATTTAACTGTCCCCAGTAAAAAAAAAAAAGATTTGCGAATACACTTAGTATATCCTTGAAAACAATCAAGCTATCGTTCCTACGGTTATTGTGTTCACTCTGCTAGGGAACCATTCACAGTTGCATAATTTTGCATAATCCGTTGATTTTGGTTGAGTTACATGTTGTAACAGATTCAAGGGCACATTTTCAAATCAGTCAGCTCCATGCTCACTCATCAGAATATTCTTTTTACAATGATTGAAACGCCCAGCTTACACTTCATGCAGATTTTTATTAATAAAGACGTGTTTATTGCGCACAATTTATTTATCCCACATTGCCAGCTGCGTTCTTTACTTGTGAAGTTACAAAATCCAGCTGCTTGATTTTTTTTTTTTTAATTCATGTTCGGTGAAAGATGAACAGGAAAAGCGAAATTGCAACATCTGAAAGGACATGATATTCCAAGTTTATTTCCTCAGTGAACGCTAAGTCCCAATCATCTGATAATTCAAGCAAATTGGTGACCCCGCCCATGGCAATATTGTTTAAGCAAGCGAAACAACAGCAGCTAAGGTTCTTCGGTGGCTTCCCGGACGGCAGGCGCCCTGCTGAGCATTCCACAAGAATGGTCTCACTTGATGATCCCGACATTCCCATGAGGTGGGTACTATTATCAATATTATTCCCAACACTACTGTACAAATGAGGAGGCTGAGGCCTGGAGCGACTCTATCACTTGTTTCCAGTCACTCGGTAGTACATGGCAGAGCTTGGATTCCAACCCAGGCTGATTCCAAAGCGGGTATTCTTTTTTTTTTTTTCTTGTAATTAAAAGACTTTACTTTTTTAGAGCAGTTTTAGGTTTGGGGAGATTATACAGAAAGTAAAGAGTTCCCATATGCTCGCTCCTTCTCTCCCCTGCACGTCGTTTCCCTATTATTAACATTTTGCATTAATGCAGTACATTTGTTACAACTGATGAACCAATATTAATAGATTATTATTAACTAAACTCCAGTTGACATGTGGATTTACTCTGTTTTGTATATTTCTATGGGTTTCAACAAATGTATACTATTACATATCTACCATTACAGTAGCATACAGGATAGTGTCACTTCTCTAAAGATGCCCTGTGCTACACCTATTCACCGCTAACCCCACTCCCGGAACCCCTGAAATCTCTGACATTTTTAATTGTCTCTATAGTTCTACCCTTTCCAGAATGTCATATATTGGTTAACATCTTAGAGTATGTAGCCAAAGCTGGTACTCTTGGATGCCAGGTGATTATCTGTACATATGACCAATGTTTGCTTTCTTACCATAAGCTCAAAAGAGTGGGATTGTGTTCTGGCTTTTTGGTATAAGACCTATAACATCACAATGAGCTGTTTAATAAATGCAATTAATGATGGAGCAAATTAAACAAGCTTCGAGAAAAGGAAGAAGCCCCAAACTAAACAATGCTTTGCATGACTAAATGCCACTGAGATCATTCACGTGAAACCCTAGAACAAGGAGTGGTAAGCTACACACACAGTGAGCCAAATCCAGCCCACAGCCTGTTTTTGTAAATAAAGTTTTATTGTAACACAGCCATGTCCATTTGTTGTGTGTTGTTTCTGGTTGCTTTCATGCTACAACTGGCAGAGGTGAGTAAACTGTGGTAGACACTGTATGGCCCGCTAAGCCTAAAGCATATTTACTGTCTGGCTCTTTAGAGAAAAAGTTGGCTGACTTCTGTCTTAGAATGTTGCTCTCAACCTTTTTTATGCCACGGACCCCTTTCTGGCGGTTTAGTGAAACCCGTGCACGCTTTCTCGGGGTAATGTTTAAATGCACAAAGGAAACTAAAATAAAAATCAAAAGGAATACAAAACACACTAATTATGTTGAAAATTATTAAATAATTAAATTGTGATTTGGCAATGTGTGTGCACTAAGTAACAAGCTCTAGCGGTGGGTCTAGGGACGACACCAATTTCTAAATAGAGAAGAGTGTAAACGATGTTTTGATCTATCAAAAACACATTATAAAAAGATCTGTGATTTCTACTGGCGACAGGTTCACATGCACTGTAATCAGACTGGATGCCTATTTTCATAACTGAAGGACACATCACATTTCAGTAAGATGAGTGAGAATGGAGATGTAATTTTTTTCCTCCTCCAAGTTCAGCGCCCTCCTATATTCTACTCATGGATCCCTGGGTGGAGGTGTCTGTGGACTCAGAGGAAGAATCACTGCTCTAGAATGTTCTGCTAGGTCTTCAGTTACATCACTGCCCAAATTAGTGACGATCTGTTTGCCTTTTTTTTTTTTTAAAAGCAATTTAGCAGAGGTCAAACCCAGAAAAACCAGATAACCAGATCTCACAGCTGAGTCGCAGAGCTTAACAACACTTTTTGACATGAAGGCAAAGGGTTTAAATCTTTTCATCATCATTATCTTCTTCTTTTTCCTTTTCACCACAGATTTATTTCTTAAATGAGGCAGACTGGTCAGTACCAGTGCCACTGGACCATAAGCTCCCCAAAGCTAATGACTACGTTCATTCCTGCCCACTACCTGACCCTCGCAGTGTCTGGTACCTGGTGAGGACTTAATGAATGTTGCTCTGTGAACAAGCAACTGATATATTTAAGCTGACAGATCTCTTGAGTTTAGGTTGCCACCGAGACAATATAGTCGATCAAAGCGATGGAAGGGTAAAGACAAAATCCTATTAATTTTACAATTTGTAAAATTTTACAAGTGCCACAGATTTATAAAAGGGAAATGAACATTCCATGGAGATACTGCATAAATGGCATACATTTAAATTTTTAGAAAATATACTTTTTCTAGACCAACTTAAAGATGCTATTATAAATGAAATGGTTAAGTTTACCCTCCTAAGTTAAGATGATTCTGAACAACTTCCCTAAATGAATCCTTCAGTGCCTCTAACTGAGGCTGAGGAGATTTCTGAAGAAAATCAGATGGGCGCCAGTTATGCCAACGTCTTAACTTGCTGTAGCAGATTAATGTCCCCAGACCTCCCCACTTCCTATCGCTCCCTGTAGCCATGGCCTCTGCCATGTATGTGATTAGGCATGCTCTCCCGACAGGGACAGGATGACTTGCCACGACCCCTAATAAAATAGGCTCTATCACGTCATTGGATTTGCCTGCTGGTATGTTAACTAGACTTGATACAAGTAATGGCTTGAATGGGTTTGTGAATCGGGGTTTGCTCACTTGTACCTCTGTCATCCATCGCCAGGAGAAGGTCAATCCTGTCCTACCCGCTGATCCCAGGAGGAGGACGACAGACGCGGAGCACAGCTGGATTGTTGCAGCCAAGGCCAGTGGACAGCCAGCCCACAGCCGGCAGATTCTGAGATTTGTAAGTGAGCCCAGCAAAGACCAGCAGAGTTGCCCAGATGACACCCAGCTGATCCCCAAACATGAACAGAGAAGGCATGTTGCTGTATCCACTGAGGTTCTGTGGGTTTTTTTGTTACACTGCATTATTGTGACAACAGATAACTGATATACATATTGGCATCAAGAAACAGAGCGCTGCCGTAACAGAAAACTAAAATACGTAGCTTTGGGTTTGGGGGGCAGGTAAAGGCTGGAGAAGTGGCAGTGCACACATTTCACGGCAAGCATTTGGGAAAACTGTCGCCTGTCGTAACTTAGAAGATAGAAAATGTACCCACTGAATTCTGAACTTGAGCAAAGAGCTTCTTCATTAGTTCTAAGCAGAACAGTGAAAGCGTCTTACAAGCTGCATATGATAAGGTCCCACAAGAAAGAGACAAATTCCAAAAAGAACTGGCCATTTTCAAAATGGCATTTAGCGAGAATACAGAAAATCAAAGATGTGCTGGGTTAGATGAAGTTTCCCATCTTCAACCAGCAAGAGATTTTCAAAGTACGACAAAAGCCTGGGAACAAAGATCATATCCAGGGAACTGATCGCAGAGGGAAGAACGAATGAGAAATGAAGGGTGTAAGCACAAGGTTCTTTGTCAAAATCTCCGAAAGAATAAAGTTGGTGCCAAGTAAGTCCTCTCAGCTGGACACAGCTTCCTAAAAGTCGCACCGGCTTCGACCTACAGAACATTATTTGCCGAAAGTGCCTATAATTGAGTTTAGAGGAAAGGCAAGTCTCCAGAAGAATTATGGGGGTGGCTTTTGGCACACAGATACACAGGAAACTCACAACGTTTTTAAGATAGCTCTATCAGCAAAGCTGTCAGTCTAGACTAAAATAAAACCTAAAAAGATCCCAACTTCCGGTAGGCAGGAAGCAGGCTGAGAAAGGTTCTCAAAGGCACATTTTCCACTCCTTTTCAGAAGTGGTTAAGGTAGGTGATGAAAGGCTGCTCCAGGGAGCAGAGTCAAAAAGCACGCGGTCGAGTCAACGCCTAATCAAGAAACATTCCCTGTTCCCAGAGTGGGGGGACCTGGAAACACCTGCCCAGAGGGATTTCAGAAATCTGTGCACCAGTGACTGCCAAGCGCCTCCTGTTCTTCCCCTTTGGAACAGGAGGGATATTCTAAGTATCCTGGCTGCGTTTCACCGCTGCACGCTGGGAGCGTGGGGACAGACAGCTTTGTCTTTTTACTGCAGAAGGCTCTAGGTCAAGAGCAGCCATATCTATACCTGATGGAGACTGCAAGTTCCTGATCCTATGATTGGCTAGACTTGTGTGGGTCTTGGGAGGCCATGAATGCATCTGCATGTCAGAGAGATGTGAATGATGGTGGGGTGAACTGGTGAATGACGGTTGGTGCAAAAATGGCCTTTGCCATGTAACCCTGGGATGACCTTCCACTGTGGGTGAGCTCAGCCCCACCCGTTGACACCAGGCCCAACCATTTGACTTACTTTAGCCAATGGGATGCAAGCAGAGGCTTGAAATGAGCTTACACATTGGGGCATACTTGTTTTGTCTTCCACGCAGAGGTCTGCCCTTGACATGAGAAGGACAAGCCTGGAGTAGCCCACTGGTCCCAGAGGGAGGCTATGAGACATGTGGGCAGAGTCAGACTGCCCCAGCCAAGGCAAGGAGACAGCCAGCAGATCCCCAGCCAGGGTCAGTGGACACCCAGCCTTTCCCATACATGTGATTAAGCCCAGCCAAGATCAATGGAATGTCTAGCCAACTCCCTGCTGACCTGAAGTACGTGAGCAACAAATGCTTTTATAATATGCTGCTGAGATTTTGTGGTGGTTACACAGTACCACTGTATCGAAAGCTAAGAGACACACTTGCTAAAAGGAAAACATACATCATTTGTTAAGTTACCTACTCAGCTGAGTTTTTTCATCAAGCTGTCCCATGCTGAACTGATCAGAGCATCTTCAAAAGACGACTGAAATGACTAACCCTACGTTATGCAGGCACTGATTAAAAATGCATTGCTTATATCTATATTTCATTTAGCGCACCTCCTCAAGTAAATACTAGTGAATAGGGTCTAAAGCTACATAAAGATGTGTATAAAGTTATAACCTTGATGTTTTCCCCTATTTTACAGAGAAAGCGACTTCTGAGCAGATGAAAAGCAAAACTGCAAACCACGGGATGAACTAACGTGCCCAGGTCCTTTATTTAGGTTGTGACTCAGTGCTTGAAGGTGCCGGTGATTTAGGCAACAGGCAGTTGGGAGCGCAGCGTAAGGACCACATGAAGGACGTACCTGTGTGGGACCGGAGGTGTACGGTGAGCTGGCTGGAGTTGCGGCTGGCGTAGGGGCAGATCTGGCATTTGAAGGGCCGCTCGTCGGAATGTATCCGCAGGTGCTTGTTGAGGCTGCTGCTGTCCGCAGCAGCGTAGTCACACGTCTTGCACTTATAGGGCTTCACGCCCGTGTGGCACCGCATGTGGGTCTTCAGCTTATCCTTCCGGCTGAAGCACTTGCTGCAGACTTCACACTTGTGGGGTTTGTCTCCTTCAAACGTGCACACACGGCATCAGGAAACAAGATGAAAAGGGAAAAAGGCTTATTTCCCACTGCCTTATGAAAAGCTTAAGACACAGTCACCCAAGGATATTTAGAACCCCTCCCCCCCAAAACTACACGGATGACGGGCAAAGAGCTAACGTCTTGGGAGAGGAGGAATTGCTTCTTCTATGTTGCTTATTAGTATTTTCTAATTTTTCCTACATTGAAGATGAATTCTTTCTTTATCAATTTAAAATAGAAGGCAACTCAAAAATTTTAAAGTACAGCTAAGTAAAGTAAGAAACATTGTCTCATACCCATTAGCTCTTTTTTCTTTTTCATAACAGACACACCCTAAAACTCAGAGTCTCTAAGTTTTAGTACAGCTCACGTCTGACCAGCCAAAGAATACATTTCTCGGCCTCACTCGCAGCCAGGGGTGATTCTGCGATGAAGTCCTCATTAACCAAATGGCAGAGAAGGTAAATGTGTCCCTTTCGTAAAAGGAAATGGCTTGCCTTTTACTTTTTCTCTTTCCACCTGTCTTGCCAGCTGTTACCAAGACATGAGGGTGAACAAGCAGGTGAGGACAGCATACCTGCAGATGGTGGATACGTAACCTAACGTACTGTAATACAGAGGGAGAACTTAAGTCCCTGGATGATGGGGACAGAGCTGCCTACTTGCCTAGACCACCTGCTTACCTCTGGACAGCTACGTGAGACAGACATAAACCCCCACCTTGTGTGAGCTGGTGCTGGGCCGTTTTGCTACAGCAGCTTAAACTGTACCCACTAACGCACATTGTCAACTTGCCACCCGTGAACCACTGCTAATTTTTTGATATCTACTTTTCCAATTATCTTGTATGTGTGTGTGCACATTTTGGGGTGCAAAAACCTTCTTGGCCAACATCAATTTAAACCCCTATTTTTTGGAAGGTACTGTGCCTCTGAATGATTTTACTTCATTCTCTCAACAACTGGGATTAGAACCCAGGACAGTCTTGCTTTCTTAGCCAAATGCAACACTGCCTCTCCACTGACTACTTTCTTGCACTTAAAATAATTTCAATCATTTTCACAACATTAACTTTCTACAACATGATTTTTAAGGCTGAAGTATTATATGTACAATGCTGTAAATGTACTATAAATTATTGAACCAATTTCCTACTTGGCCATCGAAAAGAATGAAGCAGATACATGCATACGGACATGGAAAGACATCCAGCATTAAAGGAGAAACAGAAAGCTGCAGAGAGTGTATATATTATTAACTTAATAAGAGATGGAAAAAGTAAATTGTGCGTTTTTAAGCCTGGTATACACATGCCAAAATTTAAGAATGAGACACACGGGACTATTAAGACTGGTGACTTTTGGGCATGTGTCAGATAAGAAGGATGTGGGTTGTGAGTCAGGATTTTCACTCTTTACTTTACATATCAAACATGTATTTTGGCCAAATCCTAAATAGCTAAGTGCTAAAATCAATTGTCAGCCAAAGTTGGTCACTATCCTCATAGAACAAACATCTGGGATTTAAGAATACATCTAGAAGTATATTAAAGATTGTAATTTTTTTTTTTTTTTTTTGCCGTACGCGGGCCTCTCACTGTTGTGGCCTCTCCCGTTGCGGAGCACAGGCTCCGGACACGCAGGCTCAGCGGCCATGGCTCACGGGCCCAGCCGCTCCGCGGCGTGTGGGATCTTCCCGGACTGGGGCACGAACCCTTGTCCCCCGCATCGGCAGGCGGACTCCCAACCACCGCGCCACCAGGGAAGCCCAAGATTGTAATTTTATTATTAAAAATGTTCACAGTCAAATTAAAAAATCCAGGAACAATAATTTCTCATTACTGACAGCTGCTAAACAGCTTCTGTGGGCACCATCCTGTGTATGTGCAACACCGAGCAGATGCCGGATGTCGGTGGAGCTGGATGGTTTACGGCCAGCTCTGCTGGTGAAGAGCCCCACTCTTGCTGTTCCTGGCCATGAGCTCTTCTCCGAAAGTAACTAAGATAAGTACACCTTGTCAACTCTCTGACTTGAAGATGTTGACGGAGATGCTGCAGTTATGCAGAAATCATCCTACAAACCCAAGCGTGGCTAACTGTGAGTAGAGGATGCTTCCTGAAGATTTGCAGCGATGGACTCCAGGGTGCTGTCCTCACTTACATTTTTATAATGCTTCCCCAGTTATCATGCATATTGACAGCACTTTACTCTTACAATGATGAATATGCTACGTGTGACTGATGGAACTTCAACACAGGGCACCCACCAGGAGAGATTCATTGCTTGTTACATTGAGAATGCTTACCAATACCTAAAACTTAATAACTTCAGATTGTGATAACTAGAAGAAATCCAAATGACATGACGCCGTGAGGCGGATTAGATATGATGGTGATCCCAGTGCAACAAGGCAATCGTTGGCCGTGGCCAAGGAGTATCAGAGATAACTGCTAGATATTTTATCTTCTTTATTTTATCTTCCAGATATTTTATCTGAGGCTAAGTAGCAGAATTTGGGCAATTAGGGATGCCCACGCCAAATTTCAGTGTCCCTCCCTTATACACGTTGACACTCAATTTATATATGACTGTATCATCTGAATTATGAGCATCTAATACTTCAGGAAAAATAGTCTAAAAGCAATTCCTTCTCCATGCAGAAGGTCTGGGAGACATAAAAATAATACATTAGAGAAAATTAAAATCACCAGAAATAATCACACTTTTCTTTTTCCATGCAATCCTTTTTTTCTCTCCTTTAAAAAAAGTATTTATTAAATTCCCCTTTCAAAATTGCAAAACACACTCAGGTATCCAATGATGCAGTGTAAAGATACATAAATGAAAAGTCACTATTCTCCCCCTCCGTCTTCTGTTTACCAGTCATTACACACACCACAAACACACACACACACACACACACACATTTACAGGATCATCTCCTCCAAATGAGAAGAATATGTGCATTTAAATTAATTCTGGCAGATCAATTTCCAAAGTGTCTGTACCAGTTCACATTTCCACTTCTAAGTTTTCTCATATCTGTTCCAGCACTGGATTTTATTGCTCTAAACATTTTCTGCCAAAATCACGTGTAGAAACAGCATCTTGTTTTTATTTCATTTGTGTTTGTATTCCCATGATGACCAGTGAGGTTCTGCATCATATCATGTGTCTGACTTGTCCAGATCCCCAGCTCCCAGCACAGAGAAGGGATGTGTGTGAACCACTTACCCGTGTGGATTTTTAAATGACGCTCCATGTCCTTCATGCCATAGGCAGTCTTGAACTGGCAACCTTAAGAAAAGGCAAGGAAAAATCAATGACAGAGGGAAACACAGTCACTTTAGAATGGAGAAGCCTGGCAGAAACTTCCTTAACCAAGTGATGAAAGTTAATCCCACAGTAATGGGACCAACAGGTATCAGTGTGCTCCTGATACCAGGTACCAAGTACATAATATCTCGTCTGTACTTCCTGCTCAAATTGCTTCACCTACATCTGATCATGAGGAAACATCAGACAAACCCAAAGTGACGAACATTTTATTCAATATGAAATAACTGGCCTGTGCTTTGCAAAACTGTCAAAGGTCAGAAAAGACAAAAGCTTAGGATTAAAGGAAACTAAAGACACATGAAAACTGAATGCAATGTGTATTATGAACTGGATCCTGGACCAGTTTTCCTTTTGATACAGAGGACATTAGTGAGACAACTGGTAAAATCTTAATAAGGTGAGCAGTTTGATAATAGTATGTATAAATGTTAATTTCCTGATATTGATGATTGTACTGTGGTTATAGAAAAGAATATTCTTGTTTCTAGGAAATGTACATTGAGGTACTTAGGGGTAAAGGGACATCATGTCTGCAACTTTGGGGGAAATATATGTATATATAGAAAGAATAACAAAGCAAACATAGTATGTTAATATTTGGGAAATCCAGACGAAAGGTACACAGAAATTTTTTGTGCTATTTTTGCAACTTTTCCTTAAGTCTGAAATTTTCCTTGCCTTCCCTAAAGTTTTTTTTTTTTTTTTTTTTGCGGTACGCGGGCCTCTCACTGCTGTGGCCTCTCCCATTGCGGAGCACAGGCTCCGGACGCGCAGGCTCAGCGGCCATGGCTCACGGGCCCAGCCGCTCCGCGGCATGTGGGATCCTCCCGGACCGGGGCACGAACCCATGTTCCCTGCATCGGCAGGCGGACTCTCAACCACTGCGCCACCAGGGAAGCCCCCTAAAGGTTTCTTTTTTCTTTTTTTTAAAGTAAGGAAGGAATAATTTTTCTGGATGTCTTCCTAAGTTACAGCACAGAAAGAAAAGTTCACAGTTATCTTAAATCTTCACTAGTCCCATTCAAAGAAAGGCCCATGGCTATAAAAGTCTTAGAGCCCAGTGCATGGTGACCAGAGATAGTGAGAGACAGGTCGTATGTGATGATGCAAATGCTGTGGGTTGATTTTTTTAAGCCAAGCAGTTTGGAGCACATCTATGTCCAGTTGTCAGGAATTCACGAGTTCGAGTCCTGGACCTGTTAAATGTCACATTCTCTACAAAAGTAGGACAATATGCTGCCTTTACCTGGATAGCAACAGTTAAGCCTCTTCTGAGCAGTTGGGGCTGTGGGCTTTTTGGCTCGTGACTTGGCAGGGAGAGAGATGACAGTGGCTGTCTGGTTTTCGTTGCTTTCTGTGGGCAGATATGTTTGATAGCCATGTTCAAAAACAAATTCTGGAGCTGAAACTAAAAGATATGATGATTATTAATTTTCATAATATGAATACCCAATAGATATTCCCTTTGCCCACCTTCCTTTGTAGAGAATGAACATGTTAATATTGCTTTCCCAGTCTCCCTTGCTGCGTAGGAGTGATCATGTGACCCCGTTCTAGCCCATGAGACACTAGAGAACATCTGCTGCAGGGCTTTTGGAAAAGATTTTCTCCCTGACTTGAAGAAAAGGTGGGGGCAGAAAGAGAGGTAGTTGAGGAAAGCTCATTCTTGCTGCCCTGGTTGCCCCACTTTCTGTCTTTGGACATGCTGGAGTGAGGACGTGATGTCTGGATCTGTGGCAGCCATTCTGTAACCATAAAGGGAGAGCAAGAAAACCAGATGTTGAGCCAGAGCCCTGAAAACCATTCAAATCTAGACTTACTAAATAAAAAAGAAATGCCCCTACCATTTACCAGGTAGGTTTTCTGTTAACTTCAGCCAAAAGCATTACTTTCATAAGCTTTATCACAAAATCCTAACAAACAACTGGAAAGGAACTGATTGAAGGAATTCTGGGCAAAACTACAAATACTCTCTAAACATAAATACTTTTTAACACAAGTACTCCTAAAACAAACAAACCAACCTTGTATTCTTACTGAAATTTTGAGGAAAAAAGAATAAAAAGGAGACCAAACATCTTTATCATCTTTGTCTTTAACCTTGTCATTATAACAGGTAAAACAGGCAGTCTCAAATTTCTTTTTTCTTTTTTTCAATCATAGTTCTTTTGACTACTTTGTTAATTAAATTTATGGTTTGGGAATATGTATTTTCTTTCTTCCTTTATTACATGTAATCGTCACATGGAGATGTGGCTTCAAATAGGAGTAAATACAACCACGGGGCCTGTTCATTAGATGAACTTGTCAGGCTGAGCGGCCCTAATGATGGCTTTGAGAGCCAACGTCATCTTCTGTTTCCAAACCTCAGTCACTGAGGCACCACCTTTGACATTTCTGCCATTGTACTTACAGAGTACACTTCTTTAAATCAACCTGGGCCTGACATTACTCCCTATTTTGGCTTTGCCTGAAGCAGTAATACTCCCTCCACAGGTTTGAGGTGTTAATTACAGTTTCTCTTGAAACAAACATCATCTTTCTTTGAATCTAAGATGTTATAGACTGTAAGATGCAGCATTATTTTACACACAATAAATTTTTAAAGGTTGCCTATTCAACACATTATAATGCAATGTTTTCATATTCCTTAGGTATTTATATATGTATAGATATTCCTTAGACATTTTATAGTATTCGTTGAATGAATTCTTTTAGATTTCTTCGGATACTTGATAGGAAACTCAGGTTCCTGACCTGTACTCCTTGGGTACCTTTGGCAATGACAACTTCATTCCAATGCATGTCAAAGAATAGCTGGGTTCTATCAGTATTTGGTATTTGAGCAAAATCATGGTTTCCATTTTCCTCAATTGAAATATGTCGGGGGAAGTGGCTTTTGTTTACAGCTGGCCGAAAGAGTCTGACAAACTCATGTTCCATCTTCACACCAAGTCTCTTTGATGCATTAACCAACCACACCTGCCTCTTGTTGAGATGTTTCATCTGCTCTGCGGGATTAGCTATTGCTCCTGCTTCCTCTGCTCTGCTTGGTTCTCAAAGCATGGTCCCCAGCCAGCAGCGCTGGACTTACCTAGGAACTTGCTACAAAGGCAATTCTCGGGCCCCGCCCCCACCTACTGAATGAGAAACTCTCAGGTGGACCCAGCAATCTAACAAGCTGCCCACGTGATTCTGATACATGCTCAAGTTTGAGAACCACTGGTGTAAGGGATCCTTTTCCAGGCATCTCAGCAGCAAACCTTAACCCAGCTTTGTCTAATTGAGGGACTCCATCTTTCTTGGTTGTTGCTTTGCAAAAACTACAGTTGTTCCTCCAGCAACAAATATTTGCTTCATTGATATCAAACTGACCCGCTGCTACTGTTTCCAGATCTTTCTGGGCACAGTTACTTTTCATCTTCTATCTGAATCATCCTGCAGTATCACAGAAGACATTTCAAACAGCAATGAAACCCAACAAATGTAGCGCCAAAAAATGCACACAACTCTGCCAAAGTGACCAAAAAAGTGATCAATGACAATGCAATCAAGGTTTACCAGCGCGTGAAGACAATTTTTTGGTGACTGCCTCTTGGCTGGCAGCTATCTCCTTGATTCCAAGGTGCACCCCCATTTCAGATGTTATAATGTATCTCTGAACTGATAAAAGTCTAGGTTCAGCTACTTCCTAGGTGTGGGACTTCAGGCCAGTCACGTGACTTCTTTGAGCCTCCGTTTTCTTGCCTGTAAGTGGGGATAATCACTGTGCCCACTTCATAAGGTTATTGCAAAGTTTCATGAGAGCATCAGTAGCACAGGATATGTCCACAGCTGAGTCTTAATAAATGTGAGTTACTACCCTTGAGCAGAACTGGGCATCAAACTTTCAACAGGAATATGATCAAGACTCAGGGAGACCAACTGCCTTCGTTTGCCTGGGACTGAGGGTTCCCCGGGATACAGGACCTTCAGTGCTAAAACTAGGATGGCTGTTCACGCTACCATGACTTCCCAACTTTCTGCTCTACCACTTTTTGAACAAAAAAGGCTGGAAGACGCTGGGGTGGGGAGGGGTTGTGACAGTGGCCAGGCCCTCCCTACGGCTCAGCTCAGCTGTGGAGTCCGTAACCCTCCTGGAGAGGTAAGTGCTGGGTCCTGAATGATCCTGAGCCTGGGATTCCCACCCTCCAGGGAGATCGATGGGGCTTCGTCCCCTAACTGTCCACCTGCCCCTCCACCGTAAGCCTCAGCATCCCTTTCGTGGTGAGTCACGGCAAAGTGGAAACACGAGAGTATTCTGGATAGTAACCCCTTCTCAGATATATGGTTTGCAAATATTTTCTCCCATCCAGTAGGTTGCCTTTACGTTCTGCTGGTTGTTTCCTTAGATGCACAGAAGTTCGATGCAGTCCCACGTGCCCATTTCTGCCTTTGTTGCCTGTGTTTTTGGTGTCTTGAGGGAGGCGGCAGGAAGCATAGGGAGTCAGGCACCCAAATGCAGGGATCAATTGGTGGGGGGGGGGGTCCCTTGTCTGTCTTCAGATTTGGCATAAATAGTGGCAGTGGCCTTGGGGAATCTGAGTGTCCAGCAGAAGTGAAGGCAGCAGGGTCAACCCCAAGCACCCAGATCTGCTGAGGAGGGAACTGCTTCCAGCAGAGGCATGACCTATCCCCAGGGGAGAATGTTCTCAATGGCTCTTATAATCAAGTCCAGTGCTTAGTGAGATCAGCTCCCCCAGCCCTCCCCCAACAACCCCCAGCAGCTCACAGCCTCATGCCGGCCTTTGGTTTTTTTTTTTTTTTTTTGCGGTACGCGGGCCTCTCACTGCTGCGGCCTCTCCCGTTGCAGAGCACAGGCTCCGGACGCGCAGGCTTAGCGGCCATGGCTCACGGGCCCAGCCGCTCCGCGGCATGTAGGATCCTCCCGGACCGGGGCACGAACCCACATCCCCTGCGTCGGCAGGCAGACTCTCAACCACTGCGCCACCAGGGAAGCCCCGGCCTTTGGTTTTGTTTTTGCCCCCGGGGCTCTCCCTGGCTTGCCCGTGTGCCCAGGTGCGTATCTGAAACACGCGGTTTGTTCTATGCAGTCTTGGTCTGTAGCAGGAGCACCTTGGGTGTTCAGTTATTCACTCATGTTGTTGCTTAAAAAGTAAGAATGTCACATGAATTTCACAGGGAACCAAAATCTCTCTCTGTGGTTGGGACCCACTGGTGTCCTAGACCCGCTGGGCGCACATGGGCCAACTGTAGCTCCTCCCGCAAAACTGTTCTTCAAATAGCTGAAGATTCCACGTCTCCCAAGCCACTTTGCTTCTCGCTTCTCTTCTTTGACTTAAAAACTCCATTTTTAAAAACCTTTTCTCTTTTTTAAAATTAAAAATGTATTATTTTTTCAAAACAAAAGTAAACACCAATGGTAGAAAATCTAGGGAGTACAGAAAAGTGTAGAGGAGAAAACCTGCCCAGTGCTGTCCCCATATGGCAGTATACCCCCTTGCATGATATGCTCATTAAATACTGTACTTTTTCCCCAAAGTACTTATCTCTACTGTAATTAAATAGTTATTTGGGAAAGTATTTAATGACCATCCTCTCCTCCTTTGGTTGGATGAGCCAGGTGAGGACAACACCTGTTTCTCTCCATCACTGTTTCCCAGAACCTCACACAGACGCTGGCAGTGCAGGGGCTCAGAGAACACTGGTTGAATTAATGATGGACCAAATGGCGAACGTAGCCTTTGTATACAGATTTTAAAAGTATAAAACTGGAGTCATGGCTTAAATTGTTTTGTATTCTTTTCTTTTTTATTAAACAATTAAGCAATTTTATTAAACAATTTTGCTATGTGAAAGCATTCTGCCACGTTATCATCCACCCAAAACACAATTTCTTATGGCTACATACATAATACGCCATCATGTTGGTTGTCACAGTTAAATTGACCATTCCCCCGTTTTGGACAATGAGTTGGTTTTTAGGTGTTTACCTTTATAAATAATACCTATCCAAAAATTTTAACTTATCTCTAGTTTCTCTCGATACCTTCCTGTAAGCTAAAGAACCAGGTCAAAATGGAATGGTCATTTTATTGCTTGGTGATTCATAATTATGAGATCCTTCCAGAAAATCTAAATCAATGTACATTCTCCCCTTCACCTTGGCTATCACACAGACTATTTGACAGGACAAAATGAGATCATTTTAGTTTAATTTGCGTTTCATTAATAATTGGTGAAGATGAATCTCTTTTCCACCATATTTTATTCATTCATATACCTTCTTTATGAACTGCCTATTCATGCTATTAGCTCTTTTTTTTTCTATTGAATTTTTACGTTTTTCTCATTGACTTGTAAATGATCTTTACAGATTTATTTATTTATGGCTGCGTTGGGTCTTCACTGTTGCGCGCGGGCTTCCTCTCGTTGCGGTGAGTGGGGGCTACTCTTCGTTGTGGTGCATGGGCTTCTTATTTTGGTGGCTTCTCTTGTTGCGGAGCACGGGCTCTAGGTATGCAGGCTTCAGTAGTTGTAGCTCGTGGGCTCAGTAGTTGCAATACGTGGGCTCTGGAGGGCAGGCTCAGTAGTTGTGGTGTGCAGGCTCAGTAGTTGTGGCTTGCGGGCTCTAGAGCACAGGCTCAGTAGTTGTGGCACCCGGGCTTAGTCGCTCTGCGGCACGTGGGATCTTCCTGGACCAGGGATCAAACCCGTGTCCCCTGCATTGGCAGGTCGATTCTTATCCACTAAGTCACCGGGTAAGAGCCGATCTTTACAGATTAAGGAAATTGCTTCATTGTCATATCGTCAAATCTATCGTTTGTTTGTTCCTGTTTCTTCCAGTATAGGCCATGCTTATTAGGACTCACACTTAGGGGTCTTGATTCAAATGCAAACTCAGAATTCACCTGCTGGGAGAAAAATCCACCTCTCTCTGTAAGGAAAAGTCTTCTCATGTTCTTCCAAAGGGTTTTCCTGAATGTGGTCCACACCTGCCCCAGCACATCAGCCCATCTGTCCCCCGTCCCAAGGGTGACCCTCACCCCCTCTCTCTGCCGCAGCTGATTGGTTTGGAAGCAGACACCTGCACAAACGCTGGACCAATCAGACCCCCTTGCCCTGGAATTAGGAATTGGGGCGAAGATACGCGGCTTGACATGGACTTTCATTCTGAGAAAAGAAGCACCTACGTGCCTGACACTGCCACTGAAAGATTTCCATCCTTTCTTGTCTTCCTCCTCCTGGTCCAGTGGTTCTCAAAATTGATCATGTACCAAAGATTCTGATGCCGAGATCTAGGTATAGTCTGGGTATATTTATAGCTGATTTTTAACAAGTTTTCCATGTAATTCTTCTGCATGCCAGCTTTGAGAACTCCTGCTCTAGACTATTCTAACAGGGTAGTGGCAGGAGTGTGGCTGTCCAGAGGGGCCTTGGGATTGGATTCCACTGCTAAGCCCCTCCTCCTTGTCCCTTGCTGGCCTGGCTTCTTCCAAGACAGTGGAACGGGGCATCTTAGCCAATGGGATCTAGAATTTCTGGAGAAGCATTTCCTCTCTGGTAAAGCGAAGCCGCCCCTTTCCCCATCCATGGGCAGGGCTGAGTGAAGACTTGAGGCTGAAAGCAGCAGCAGCAGCCCCCTTGTGGCCATGAGGAGGACTACTGCCGAGGACAGCAAGAAGATGCAAAGATCCCGGGTCTGCCCTGCCGTTCTTGTCCTGAGGTAAGGAATGTTTTACAATCCAGCCCTCTTGTAGTTTAGTGCTGTTAAGAGCAACCGAAAGCATCTGAACTGACCCAAGCCCTCACTGGCTGGCCCAGATTCCCAGGACCCTGCTCAGACCCACCCAGATGGTACGCTTAAGGGAGGGGGCTGGGTGTCTGCATTTTTCACCAAAGCTCCATGTGGTTCTTTTGAGAAACACTGCAATGAGGACTTTCCTAAGGGGTGATGTGGTGCAGGCAAGTGCAGACTCCTCGGCCAGGTAGCCTGGCTTCCAGGCCCCGTTCTGCCCCTTTCTGGCTCTGTCACCTTGGTCAAGATATTTAATTCCTCTGTGCTTTAGTTCATTATGGGTAAAATGGGGATAATAATTCTTAGTACCTAATTTATGTTGTGAAAAGTTAATTTTTAAAATGAAATGTAAAATTTAAATTCATAACAATTTAAGTCGTGAAAAACTACTTCCTATATAGAGTACTTAAAAAGTACATGGCAGGCTTCCCTGGTGGTGCAGTGGTTAAGAATCCGCCTGCCAATGCAGGGGACACGGGTTCAAGCCCTGGTCCGGGAAGTTCCCACATGCCGCGAAGCAACGAAGCCCGTGCACCACAACTACTGAGCCTGTGCTCTAGAGCCTGCGAGCCACAACTACTGAGCCCCCGTGCCACAACTACTGAAGCCCACGTGCCTAGAGCCCGTGCTCGGCAACAAGAGAAGCCACCACGATGAGAAGCCCGTGCACCACAACGAAGGGTACCCCCGTTCGTTGCAACTAGAAAAAGCCCACGTGCAGCAATGAAGACCCAATGCGGCTAAGTATTAAAAAAAAAAGTACACGGCACATAATGAGCAGTACATGAGAATTAGCTATTATTATTATTGCCAGATTCTCCCGGCAAATCATTACATCGTTTGCCTTACGAATTACTCACACGCTCGGCAACCTTCAACGGCTCCCCAGCTTCTTCACAATAAAGGCCAGATCAAAGCAGGGCTGCTACCCCATACTCCCCGTGCCATCTCCTGCCACTGTTATCAGATCTCGCCTTCAGAAGCAGGATCAGCTTCTCCACCTCCAGACCACCAGGAGGAAGTGCCCCCCCCATCTTCCTCCCCAAGGCAGGTGAGGTTTTCAAGGCCTATTATACATTCGATCTCACTCATCATTTCTTCCCTTGGCTTTCCCCGCTGGGACCAATCTACTCCATGAACTCTCTGCACAAGGCTGTACTTGTCACAGATGGCTGGGTTTGTATGTCTTACAACTAAATTCTCCTCCCCTCCCTGATGAGCTTGGAATTCTCCACGGGAAGCATCTCCATTATCTCGGCTCCAGCATCTGGCACACGACAGCCCCAGAGCTGCCCTCACGGGGCCCTGATGATGGGGCAGGTGCCACGCCATGAACTTCATGCACACTTAATGAAGTTAATCCTTATAGCTGCCCTTTCCTGCATTCATTTGGTAACGTTTTACTGAGTGCCTAGGATGTGCCAGGCCTGGTGCTGGGTGGCAGGAAAACAAGACTGATTAGTTCCTGCTCCAGGGAGATTTACAGTCTAGTAAACTAGATATTAAACTACCCCCCCCCCTTCAGAATTTTTTTTTAAGGCTTTCAAAATCAACTAGGTGGGTTTCCCTAGGTCAATGACCTCTGGCCAAAGACCTCTGGCCAAAGACCACCAGGGACACACCTGTAGTTGGATAGGTTGATTTAGTCATTATAACGAAGGAAACCTCATACCACGCGAGCCGTGGAGGGTCTCAGTAAGAGGGTGTTAGAAAGGACCTAAAGAGTATTAGAGGTCTGGGGCTCATGTTAGATGATTTTGGGGGGACAGTTCACGGAAGCCTGCGTTGGAGGCTGTCAGGAGGTGGGGACAAGTCTATGATTTGGTATCTTAGCGACTATTACTGAGAAGCACAGAAGGTAAAGACGTAGTAGGTAAACCAGCACTGTCACTCAGCTCAGTGGGGGAGGAGGGGATGTCTGGTATTCCGTGGCTCAGGTATGATGACAGAGGGGTTCTGTCTTCATCCTGTCCCACCACAATCAGAGTGGCCCTGTCTCCTGCAGACATTCCGTGAACCTGTTTGCGTTCACCAGAAGAACAGCACGACCCACCAGCGAGAGTCAGCCCAGCTCCCAGCAACACCAAGGCCCAGCTGATGCTGCCTCCTGGCTCTCAGGGGCTGCTTTCCTCCTCCTCTGCTTATTGTCCAAAGGCCCGCCCACGCTCCATCACAGTGGATCCGCTGTTGCATTTGCTGCCACTGCCTGATCCCCAGGAGCACCTGAATTTACTTTTCTGGCTAAAGACTGCTTGTTACGAAATAACAAGTTAATTGCAACTGTGATATGTGTTAGGCGAGGAAGCAGTGACGAACCTAACCTTAGGGGTGGGGGGGAGGGAGAAATCATAGGTAGCTTCTAGGTGGAGGTGACTTTTAACCTGGCACCTAAAAAAGTGGGAATTAAGCAGAAGAGGTGGGAAAGATCATTCTAGGTCCAGTGATAATTCAACTCATATTGGCTGGGGGCTTGCCATGAGCCAGGCCCTGTGCAAAATTTTCTGTGTGCTGTTTCATTTAATTGTCACAGCCCCTGATTGGGTAAGTAATGAGAGCTAACCCTGACAGCTCTAAGTGTCTTCCATGTAGGTGCCCATGGCAGCCCGGCTGAGACCCTCTGAGGTTGAGAACCACCATTACTTCCATTTTACAGCTGGGGAAACGAAGACACTGAAACCCTAAGTCACCTGCCCAAGGTTACCTGGTTAGCAAGTGATGCAGCTGGGATTTGAACCCAGGCAGTCTGGCTCAGGACCTTAGACTCTTCATTACCAAATTCTGTGGCCTTTCTATTTATTCTTGTCCCCACTTTAAAAACGAGACACCAGAAGCTATTATAATTTGCATCGGTCACACAGCTCCTAGGGCCCTGTGCACCCAAGACCAAACTTGGGGACCGGACTCCAAAGCCCCAGGATTTTAAGCCGTGAACTTAGAAAATGCATATAGAATACTAATTTTTTTTTTTTTTTTTGCCAGCATCAATATCTAATTTTACTGCTTTTATAGAAAAGTTCTTAAATTAACTGCCAAACTGTAGGCAGCTTTCAAAGCTAGCAGAGAATAAACTTTACTTTACATCCAACTATTACTGGGCTGAGACAAGACATAGGAGCTGAGTGAGGGAGGGTTTCGTTTAATCAAGGACTGAAGAGGGACAAACTGCCCAGGACAATAACTGGGTGTGGGTATCTGGAGGAATCTGCCAGGGTGAGGGGTCAGACTGTGACTTAGGGCAGTGAGTGACCCTCCAACTGGGTCGAGGCCCAGAATCCCCCAGGTGCTTGTTAAAAATGCAGATGCCTAAGCCTCAGCGATTCGGGTTCAGAGGTGCAGCCCAGGCACCGGTATCTTTAACAAGCTCCCCTGGGATCCTGGTCCATAGGTAGGTCTGGAAACTGCGGCTATGCAACGTTGAAGCCCAAACCTGGGGGAAGTTGGGCCCAGAAAACCAAACTAAATAGTGTTAAAGAAAGGGAAAAAAAGCAAGATTCTGCTTGTTTTGTGGCAGAAATGCAGGCGCAGTCAGGGAGAGCAGCTGGATCCGGCAGAGACTCGGTATCCTGCAAATCTCACCCCACGCGTTAATCTCTGCATGAATAAAAGCGGTCGTTTATTGAGATACTGTCCCAGGTCCTTTACGTGGATTACTGCAGAGTCCTCACAATAACCCAATGATATTAGGTATGAATTAGGAACCTAATTCTACTACCTAATAGTATTAAGAACCATTATAACCCCTTTCTACAGATGAGGAAAATTAAGCAGAGTAAGCGACTTGTCCATAGGCCAGGATGGCAGACTGGGATAAATGTCCAGCAGTCCGTCTCTGGAGCTTGGAGCTCCTATCAACTCTCTGCAGTAGGTACCACCATGAGCTGGGCACAAAGAGGGCTCCAGGCCTGGCCTGAGCGTACAGGGCAGTTGGCAAAACTGAGGCATGGCCAGAGTGGATGGCAGCGGGTAGTGGAGATGCTAAGAGGAGGGCGAACATCTCTGAGCAGAGAACTAGGACAAAAGAAGGGGCAGTTATTTGGTGCGGGGCCAGCTTCACTGACAGGAGTGAGATTTGGGCAACTGTGTGCTCACTCCACCAAGAATATGGTGCTGGGGATCCAAGGTGAACACGAGGGGTGCAGCTCCTGACTTCATGGTGCTTAAGGTTCAGCGATGGGACAGACCTTGAAGTTTGTTCTGCAAATAATCATTTAAGTACTGGGACTTGAGCTGGCCTGGGAGAACCGTGCGCATGCATGTGTGTTGTCAAAGAGGGGCTCTTTGAGGAAATGCCTTTAAGCCCAGCTCTGACACACGCATAAGAATTGAGTCAGTTCCAGGAAGAGGGAACAACACATACAAAGGCTCCCAGGCTTCAGGAAATGTGGCACATTTGGAAAACAGAAAGGACATCATCAAGGCTATTGCAATTCAGAGGGGAGGGGAATGTCCTGAGATAAGCCAGATCCTCTGTGTGCAGTCTGTCATGAACCTTAAAGTTTTGAGGTTGAGCTGGTGTCAGGCAGGCAGGAAAGGTATTTTAGGCAGAGGGAACAGCATAAGCAAAGGCTCGGAACCCAGAAGGATGCAATGGCCACCAATAAAGTGTAGGCCTTGAGGTCTCCTCACGCTGGGGCCTTGTGTCCCAGGCTTCACACCCAGTGTGTGGGGTTACTGGGAGTTTGTGTTTGAGGATAGGGAACCCAACACGGAGTCTTCAGGGAGAAGACCACGAGGGTAAGGGCCAAAGCACTTAAGTCCCAGGACCGTCTTGAACCTGTGGTGGGACCCTGGCCATGCCTCATACCCACTTGCAGCATTACTTTGTCCAGCTGTAAAATGAGAAGGTTGTACCAGGCTCATCTCTAAGGTGGTTTTCAGTTTTAACATTTTCTTGGTGACTTCCTTTAAAATGAGAATTAAAATAAATTCGGGAGAAAGTGGGAAGACCTCAAGGTAATCCTACTAAAGTTTGTGAGGTGATCAATTATATTTCAATGCTTAAGGAATTCAGCAGAAACATTATTTTGGAGGCATTAAGGAAACAACCACAAAATTTTGCTTGTTGCTGAAAAATTCAGACACCACACCAATGTACAACTGACAGGGCAAAAGTTGGTACCCCCACTTCAGATGTTCTCCACACCTCGGCTCCAGATTAACTGCTTGCAAAACATTGAGAACAAGTCAGAAGCTGTTGGTGTGCTCAATCAGGCTCACAGACGTATCCTGTTTGGCCAACAAAGTTTTAAAATTTCGGAAGTTTTACATTTTTCAGTTTCTCAGAAAAACCCAAATATGACTGGATCCAAAGAGCAGCTTTCTCTACTTTACCACAGTCCTCACCATTCCCTAATGCCTTATGCACAGCTTACTTCTCTCGTTAACATTACTCGCTTCATTCCTGTTCTAGCAGCTTTCCGTGAATACAATACTATGTATGTATGCATATATATGCTTTTTTACACTTACCTTGAGAATCTATGTCTGTACAGAGATCTAGCTTCTCTTTTCAATGCTAAGTCACATTCCACTGTCTGAATTTATTCATCTAATAAATTACTAGATTACTATTCACTATTCATCTCTGGTATTTATTCATCTAATTTCCTCTTGACATATACATACAAAGGTTCCATTTTCTTTACAGTATATAAGTTAAGCAAATACCCATGTACATTTGTTTATCAAGTTTTATAGGATAAATACCTAGAAGTGCACTTACTGGGTAAACATGTTTCTGTACATTTTAAAATTTAGAAGATTTTAAATGTAAGATTTAAAGATTGAAAGATATCACAAAATTGCCCAGTTTATATGAACTTACATCTCCAGAAAGTAAAGGAAAGCAGTATTTGATTTGCATTTCTTTAACTACTAAGGCAATGGAGCATCCTTTTATGTTTAGTGGCTCTTGAATATCATCTGCTGCCCTTTGCTGACTTTTCCGCTTGGTTCTTTTATTGAATTTTAGGAGTTCTTTATATATGAGGGACATTAGGCCTTAGTCACACACGCGCTGCTATTTTTTCCCCAGTTGTCTTTAGACATTTTTATACATTGTTTTTCCTTTGGAAAAATGGTAGCTTTATTTACAACCTCATCACATGATTCTTTTTCTTTTGGGGGAGGGATCCCACAACCTGTCTTCCTTGGCAGGCACAGTATTAATAAATATAATTTTTAACTTAAAAATTGGAATGGCTTTAGCTAACAAATACATTTTCCATTTCCCCACTGGATCCAGCAGTGTGTCTACCAACTATCTCAAAAATGGCTTACTTCCTATTTTTAAAGTAATGTGTCTGGTCCCGTAAGGCAGATTATATAGGTATAAGTATAGGGGTGTGTGTGTGTGTGTGTGTGTTTGGGTCTCTGTGTGTGTATAATTTTTACTCTAGAACTTTTGCAGTTTCATGCTGCACATTTAAATTTTACATTCATTTGCAATTTATTTTGGACACAACCAAGAACTAGGATGAACTTTTCTGTTTTCCTGGTTGGTAGCACAAGGGAGGGGAGGCATCAATGCCTGTTTATAGATTTAAAAACTAAAAAAAAAAAATTTAAACATTTTTTTTGTCCCTTTAGACAAATAATGCAAATTCAGGAATCACACACATACTCCCACCACCCCAAATTACCACCTTTTCCTTTTTACCATTTCCTGCGAGTATTTTTTTCATAGTATATAGGTTTTTGTTTTAGAAACCTGTTTTCTGTCTGTTTGTTTTGTTTACCACATGACAACAATTTATAACTGCTACCACTTAATGTTTTAACCTAGCGGTTCCCAAACCTGGCTGGGCAGCTGGCTTCCCAGTGGAGCTTGTTAAAAATAATGAATCAGCAACCCTAGGGGGTTGGCCCTGAGTATCTATATTTTTAACAAGTTCTGTGGAGGCGTTTGGGACATAGCCAGGCCAACTCTAAGTGACTCCCCCATCCCCCAGCCATACCTGTGATCGTCTGGGTCTCAGAGGTGATGGTTCGTGTGGTGGTCTGAGTCTGGGTGGCAGGCACCGTTTCCTCTGATACAAACTGTACTGTGCTGGGCGCTGCCCCAGATGTGCCGGTCAGCTGGCAGCCACTCTGCTTGTGAGCTACAAAGGCGTCCAGGTTGTTAAACTGCTGCTTGCAGATGCCGCAGATGTGGATGTCGGGAGTCAGCTCAACCAGCACTGTTGTGCCACCTGGAACTCCATGGGACATAGGGGAAGTCACAGATTAATTCCAAACAGCTTGAAATTACAACACAAACCAGATTCATGGTAAAAAAAAAAAAAAAAGGGCATGGTGGCAGACATAGCTAGTTGCTGGCCCAATATCTATTCCATTCCCCTCTTCTTGCAAACAGAATCCCAGTTCTGCCCTAGCAGCAACGTACCCAGACCCAAGTGATGCTCCTGGTCATTGCCTACAGGGGCACTAGTGGTATTTTATGTGAGAAGGTTCTCCACTGTGCAGGGCTACCCTACACGTCAAAGGACCAACAGCCATCTCCTACCCCAACTAAAAGGTAGTCGTACTTCCCAGTCATTATGAAAACTAATGCCCCCACTATTCCAACCCCCTATCCCATTATGAGAACCACTAGTCTAAATAATCTTGGTCCACTACATACTTGGGAACCCCTCCAGCACAATGCTGGAGGAGCTTCTGGGAAAAGTGTGGCTTTCATGATAAAAAGGGATCTGACATGGTTAACACTGTCCACCTCTTCTTCTGGCCTTGAATGCAGATGTGATGCCAGGGCCTCCTGCAGCCACACTGTAACCATGAGATAAATGCTAAGATCTCTACAAAAGCTTACTTCACTGATCCCCTGAATCAACCTTGGAATCAACCAATTCTAGACTTCTCATTAGGCCAGTATAGTTCAGTTTTGTTACTTGTAACCAAAATTCATTCCTAACTGACAGAGGCGTTATTTCACAATAGTAATAATACAAAGAGTTAATACTGTATTAACATTTGCAAAGCACTTACCACAGTCCTGGCACTATATTAGAAAGTGCTATATAAATGTTTGTTAAATAAAGAAATACAATTAATAAGTCTCTAACCAATATGACTACCTTTTTATTTTTAAAAATTTCTTTGCCTTATTACAAGGAAACTCATGTTTATAACAGAAAATTTGGAAGAGAAGAAGCAAGGAGGGCTATCACTCACAATCTTTCCACCCATGCATACCATGAACATTACAAAATATTTTCTTCCATTCATTTTCAGTTAAAAATTATTTAAGATCCTAGTGCATTGTAAATTAATCTTTTTCCCACATGCATTGTGCTATATCACTAAAATCTCTATAAAATAATTATTTAATGACAACACATTATTCCATGTTTTCCAAGCCTCATAATTTCTCAGTAGCTATAAGATTTGTATATTATTCCCAATTTTCCCCAGTCTAAACAGTACGAGAACTACCTTTGTACACATATGGTTGGCATCCATGCATCATAATCTTTTTTGGAAAATTTATAAAATATTTGCTTTACGTCCAATTTCCCCCTTCCAACCAAGACAAGACATCTCTGTGCAGAAATACAATTTGGTTGACTTGCTATGAAGAGATCCTCTGGGCTGAGCATGGTAATGTTTTATAAGCCATCTTGCAAACACCGAAATCAATGGATGGAAGGAATGGACACTTTTCTTCTCCTCTGGAACACTGCCTTCCTGTAGCTACTAAGGTGCCCAAGCTAAGAGGAAGACAAGGAATCAAGAGATGTAGTGATTGCATCGCTGAGGATTCCTTAATGATCAAATAGGACTGATACCCAGGAAGAAATGGGGAGAAGTTTCTGCTTCATATGATGGTTATGAGGATTAAATGAGATGGTGCTTGTAAAAGGCCAGCACAGGGATCCCCTCCCCCAGCATGTCACCTGGTGAGGTTATTACCGAGGTGCCCTATTTGAATTTGAAAGTATCCCCTCCGAAAATCTGTATTAATTGAGACCCAGTAACAAACAACGGGCACAATTTGTGCGTATCACCAACAAAAAGAATTCCTTTATCTTTGCAAAGTTCTCCAAACCTGTCTCCACATCAGAATAAGGGAGCGGGCCGGGGGTGGGGGGTGGTTTAAATATGGCCACGTCTGAGCCCCACTTCGGAGATACTGAGTCATAATGGTGGTGGGCTGAATGCGGGCTGAGGTTTCGGGAAATCTGCGCTTTTCACAAGTTATGCATGGAATACACAGCCACGTTTGGAAACCAATGTCTCCAAACTTGTAAACAGTAACAGCAAACAAGCTAAACGCTTATTAGGTGCCAGCGGTTCTCAAACTTTATGTGCATCAGAATCGCCCAGGATAAGGCCACCCTCCTCCCCTCAAGCCCACCCCGCCACCTGATGGGTGGGGCGCAAAGAGCTTTTCTTTTCTTTTTTTTTTTTTGGTCCTTTTTTCTTTTTTTAAGTAAGCGCTCGAGCTCCCAGGTGGCTGGTTTGCACTCAGTCCCTGGTCCACACTTTGGGAAACAATGCTCCGGGCGAAACCATGGACTTGAAAAAGGCTGTCTTCAACAAGAAAATTAAAATGAACCCCAAACTCAAAACGACCACGGCCCCGTTCCCCATTCAGATCTCCACCTTTAATGTGGAAAAGGCTTCGCAGTAAGCCGGCAGACCTTGTGAAAGTCCCCGAACCCCAGACTTCCAGAATTTGGGGCCGCCGAGACAGAAGTTTTCCCATCAGCGTTGCCGCGGTTACCCCGAATCTAGCTCCAAACTCCGCCGGGGGGCGGGGAATGCCCCAAGGGGGTGACGACTGTCTGAACGGCACGCCCTCCCCCACGATTCCCTTCCAAGAGATCTCCGGAGGCTGGAGAACGCCCCCGCCCCCGCGCCGGCTTGGGGCCCCCCCGCCAGCCCTCTCCGGCGCCTCCCGCACGGCGCGCCCGCCGCGGTCCCCGAGACGCCGGTTCCAGGCCGTCACCCTGATTTCGGGGCCCCGGGCCTGCTAGCTGCGTCGCAGACGTGCTTGGGCCCGGGCCCCGGAGCGCGCACTGGGCCCCGGAGCGCGCGCTGCGCCCGGAAAAGCACTTACTTTGCACCGAGCCCGGGAAGCTCTCGCCCTCGCTGCTCGCGTTCATGGCCGCAGACTGGGAGGTCCCCGGCCGGCCGGGGTGCCAGGGTAGGGGGGCGCGGGTCTACATGGTGCAAGGACTTTTCCTTTTATTTTTCCACACCCCCCAGCCTTCCTTCTCCCAACTCTGCGAGGCGGGGAGGACGGATGTAAAGCAAGCTCCACTTCCGCTGCCTAGAGGGCGCTGGCCGGCCTCGGCCGCCCCAACCTGCCTTTGCATCACCGGCTCCCGGGGGAAGCAGCGGTCCAATCCCGATGCCCGGGCCGCGAGGCCCTGCACCCGCGGAATCCCCCGGGAGCCGGATGGCGCACACGCGTCTCCGCGGGTTGGGCGACCACGGGCGGCGAGGGATGCGCACCCCGGGCTGCGGCAGCCGGCGCCCAGCTCACACCCCTGCGGTCTGGGCCGGCGCGTTTGGCCTCCCCGGCTCTGGCGCCTTTGCACCTGCAGCCCTGGGCGTCTGGTCCCCACCGTGGCCGGGCAGCCGTGTCGCCCCCGGGTCGCCCGGGTGGTTTGCAGAGAAGACCGAATCGGGCTGCAGGTGGGTGGGTGCGCGGGGCGCCGCGGGCTTGGGGTGAACCCCGGCTGAGCGTCAGCGCCCGGCAAATCAGCAGAGCGCTGGGCGGGTCCCCTGCCCAGCTAATGAAATAAAGAGGACCGTGATCACGTGCCTGAGTAACAACTGGGATCAATCGCTGTAAGCTCCCTGCTCGGGGGTCTGCCAACTTTTTTGTGCATCACAGTCACCTGGAGAGCTTGTTAGGACGGAGACTGCTGGGCCCACCCCAGAGTTTCTGACTCAGTGCGTCTAGGGTGAGGGCCGAGGATGAGCATTTCTAAGTTATAAGGTGAAGCTCCTGCTATTGGTGGACGCTGCTTTCCCTGATCTGACCTGTTGCCTGACTTCCTCTCTTTACTACTCTCTCCTTCCCTCAGGCGGCAGCCCCAGGCACTCTCCAGCCTCAAGGCTTCTGTGCTTACTGTTCCCTCTATCCACCTGCCACCTTCCATAACCCCTTCAGGTCCTGATTTCAAATTCCCATCCTTAGAGAGACCCTCCTTGGCTAGCCCATTCTAATCCTGCAGTCCCTCCTCCACCACCCAATGGCTCCCTGTTTCCTTCCGGTCTGCTTCATCTTCTTAGAACTTATCACACCTAACATTGTATATCTGGAATATCTCTATCTGTATCTATCTATCAATCCATCAGTCTATCTGTATATCTGTCTATAGAGATAGATGACAATTTACTTGTTTATTACCTGTTTTCCCTTGCCCCTTACATTCAATAAATCCTAGTGAATGTGGGATTAAAAATAACAATCTCTTTGCCTCAGTGGGCACTCCAATCTGGACTTGGAATATCACATGGTAGCGCTTGGCTAGGTCTGAGAAGCCGCTCCTTTGGATGAAGCCTGACTTCTCCAGTTTACCCCAGTCTCCACTCCTCCTTTATACTTCTTGATATCAAGACTGAGTATCAGTTCTCCTAGATCATTGCCCTTGTGCTGCATGTATTTGAATTTTTACATTCAAATAAAATGTATTTATACAAAATTTCCAACATGTTTCTGATAGAAAAAGGGATTTACTCCCCCCCCCCATGGTTTAAATATTCCTTTTGACTAAAAATCTCTACCAAGGAATTACCTGTATTACCTGTGCTATGTCATGTAATCCTCAGAACAACACAGAGATAGACACTATCATACTAGTTCATAGATGTAGAAACAGCCTCTTAAAGGTTAAATACATTTCCTCCAGTCAAAAGGCCAATGAAGGACCAGCTCAGTTAAGAATCCTTGAGGGCAAGTATCAGAAACTGTAGAAGAATAGAGATTTGCATAGGCTTCAAAGTCAGTCAGTTAGAATTATATCCTTCATTAAATGATTCCTGGCAGGAGATTTCCAGATACTTTCTTCAATTATTAAGAAAATACACAATATTTAAAAAATTCTGGTAATATCATAACAAGAATAATGAGGCCATAGTCACTGGGTTAATTGTCATCGGTTTTGTGAGCAAAGATATCCTTCTCTTAACAAAATCATTTATAATTTCAAGTGATCAAAATTTTTTTGACAGTAGACATTTTAACAAGTTTAGTTTCCTATGGCAACCATGCACAATTGACTAAAATTTAAGTTCTCGAGGCAGAAACTTTTATTTTCTTCCTTGGACACCAGCGTCTATAACAGCGCCTGGTATCTAAAAAGGGATGGAGGGATGGGTGATTAGTAGCACGGTTACTTTGGAAGATAACTATTAAAGCAAACCTTTGACTATTACAGAAAAGCATTTTTCCCTTTTCAGTGAACATACAGACAAAAGTGTGGTACAATGACAGAATCCAGAAAAATTATAGATTCCATTTAAGTTGTGTGGTAACTGGTATGCAAATACCTTTTTAGTCTCCTTTATTTTCCTAGACAAAGGCGAACAAGAATGGCTAGCTTTGCACTTTTCAGAAGTACTTGTGTCAGCAACCTCTCCACTCAGTTCCCTCAAAAGTACTACAGAAAATTCTGGCCTAAAGTTTCACCTATACATTGAACCGAGGCTGGTGAGCTGACCCTGAGTCTGTTGCCCTTTGATCCGTTCCTTGCCACCCTGCTCAGCTCTGCGTGTCAGGGGAGCTGACCCCTGTCTGTAATTTCTAGGCTCCTGGGGCTTCTAGCTTCCTGTTGGCTTTGCCTAATGGATGGAAGGGAGAAACCAGAGTATTTCTCCGCCACTCCTCTCCCTATCTGGGTGGCAGTGGCTGTGTCTCTGCTATGGCCCCGGATCCCAGAAGGGCCCACTGTGGCCTCAGCTTCTGGCAGGTGACTGGTTCCTGGTGTCTGAAAATATGTCCTCCTCCTTTGGCCCCCCTCCTTCTCCCTGGGGAGCAGGGGTAGTGACTTCCAGCCGTTACTAATCTCTGGTTGCCTAACCATTCCCATTTAGCCTTTCAGCTCTTGCATCACCTGTGAATCAACTCCTGACATCAACTTTACTTAAATCCTCAGAGTTGCTTTCTCTTTCTGGTTGGGCTCTGGTTTAAGGTTTGGATTAAGGTTTGTGGGGCTTCTAATTTTCTTCTTGCTTTTCTGGACGCGGCAGGTGATTCTTAACTGGAGAGTGCCTTAGAGTCTCCAAGGGAACTTGCTGAGAACACACATGCTCAGGCACCACCCAGATGCATTGGAATAGAATCTTGGGGCGTGGGCTCCAGGCACGTAGCATGGAGGCACGTCGTGGATGACACTAGCAAGCCCCTCCTGACCTTTGCACTGAAACCTGATCTGAAATCTTGGAGCAGACCAGGGGAAAATTTTTTATATTCCAAAATGGATTCACTAACAATATTTAACAACTGCGTGCAGTCCTCACATAAACAGGAAGGTCAATAAAGAAACACTTGAAAGTTAAATAAGTGCTAAAACCTACTGTAATAGGATATAATCAAGACTCAACCTGTCGGGCATTAAGTGGTGATTACACAACCAATTATTTTGATGACAGCTGGCTTTGAGTCTTGCCTGGCATCTAACGGAGGGTGGCACACCTGTGTTTTAATAGTATATTCACTTAATTTCATACGAGCAAGCATACACATGCTTGACTTTTTCACTCTTTTATATAGTTAATATCGTAACATGAAAACACTCAAACAGTATAAAAAGGTATACAGTGAGAAGTGGGCACCGCTTCAACCTCTCACAGCCCCCCCCACCCCAGTTTCCTTTCAGGAAATAGTCACTATTACCAGATGCTGGGGTGTTCTTCAGAAAGGTATATGTATATCTCAGCCATTTCTTTTTCTTCCAAATAATACCATAATGCAAACAACACTCTACGGCCTGCTTTATTTTTTTTGCATAACAATGTATTTTGGAAAATATTGCTTACAAGTGGATCTAGATTTGCCTCATTGCTTTAGGAAGATTTCAGGTTTCCATTGTGTATCTACATATACTAAAATTTACTTAAAAATGCCCTGTTAATGAACATTTAATTTGTTTTTTGGTTACCACAGACAAAGCTGCAATGAATATATATCTGTATCTATGCCTGTACAGAAAAGAGTATATCTGTAGGATACATTCCTAAAATAGAATTGCTAGGTCAATGGGTATATGCATTTAAAGTTTTGATGCTTTCCAATGGCACTTAGAATTCCCATCAATAACTTGTTAGGACACCTCTTTCCTACATCCTAACTCACACAGTGTTATCAAGTTTCTGATCTTTGTCAATCTGGTGGGTAAAAAAAAAAAATGCTATGTTGTAAATTTAACTTGCATTTCTCTAATTATGATACAGTTCTGAATTTAAGCAACAAAACAAAACAAACTCCTAACACCTATCTCCAACAAAACAGAACAATGTAGTTACAAAATGTGTAATTATTGATTCAGAAGAGGTTCAAATATAATGCATAGATGGCAAAGAAGACACTTTGTTCCAAAGTCTGAATGTCAAAGAGCTAATGTGACAGTTCATGTGAACTTGTGGGGGTCCCCAATGTGTTAAAAGTCAGCATGTAATGCTTTGGCCTGTGTGTTTTCAAATAGTTTTAATATGTTAAAGACAAAATTCAAATCAGATATTTGCTGAGCTTTTGAAACACCCTCAGTGACCCTATGGTTTGAAAACCACTGCTGTAATTCTCATTTTACAGAATGGGAAACTGAGGTCCTTCCCTTGTGGGAATCCAAAGCTACTGGTGGAAATTTGAAAATATTTATTTTTTTTACCTTTTTGAATACTTTTTCGTATCTTTTTATTTTGGAATAGTTTAAGACTCACAAGAAGTTGCAAAAACAGTACAGAGTTCTCACATTACCTTCCCCCCCACAGTGATAACATCATATTCTTTTTGTGTTGCCAAAAAACTCTTGAAATGTTCGTTACTTTTAAATGCTTTTGACCCATCCAAGATCACAGCCAATTCAGAAGGTAGTCATGTCACAATTGTATTGATAATCCAGATTTTCATTACAGTGTCCCAGTAAGTATTTTAGTTAGACCACACTTGCTAACAAAATCAATAGTCCCCAAAATACAAAGGCTCAAAGTCACGGAAACTAATTTCTCATTCTCCATTCTAAGATGGGTGTTGCTGTCAGTGGAAGGAGGTCTCCTTGAAGGAGATGTGGACCTTCTAGAGTGGGAGTGGGGCAAGTTTTGATGGATGGATAGCTGTCACAGGAAAGGTTCTCTACTTTTTCTCAGATGATGTATCACCCAGGAGATCTGTAGACTTAGGTTTTAATTCAATGTATTATTATTTAGCTAACTCTATTGGACTTTTTTGTTTGGTCTTCCTAGTATCCCTCTCTTACTTCTGATAACAGGATTGCTTCTTTCCATGACTTCCTTTGAGAAAGGTTCCCCTTACTCCACATAATGTTAATCGCAGCCCCCAGCCCAAAGGCCACAGAGGTGGTCATGGGACACAGACCAAGCCAGCAACTCCTACCATACTGAATTATCTGAAGCTCACCCAAGTTTCTGTACCATATGCGTTCTATTCTGTTTCCCAACTGAAATTCTGTTTCTCACTTTATCTACCGGGATCATGTCTCCTTATTTAATCTGAGCTCAAGGTCCCCTTCTACGGAACCTCTTGCAGGATCTCCTAGGTGGATTTAGGGGCCTCTCCCTAGATCCTTCTGTGTGGCCATATTCTAGCACTTACCAGTGTTTTGTAACCACTGGTTGACTTGTTGGCCTGTGTCAGTTAGGATGCCTTTGGCTGTCAACCTCTTACATAGAGTTTTTCTCAGTTATGCCTCAAGGCATAGATAACGTCAATCCTCTCAGTAGATGGACAGGAGTGGGTTTACTGGAGCTGCTGGACTGGTTACATTGGTCAGGACTAGCTTTTGTCTCGGGCTGTGTCCAGCCTCCTTCTAAGCTGTACATGAAAATACTCATTTCCTTTCACTAGTGATTAGTCTACCAGTGGACATGTATGATGTTGTGATTTATAATGAGAAATATGTGTTTGGTTTTCCACCTTTCTTGGCATGGAGCTCCTAAAACCCCTTGGAATTTCCTAAGAGACGAGAGTGGATGAAAGTGTCTTTTTTTTTTTTAAATTTTATTTATTTATTTTTGGCTGCGTTGGGTCTTCGTTGCTGCGCACGGGCTTTCTCTAGTTCCGGTGAGCGGGGGCTCCTCTTCCATGCGGTGCGCGGGCTTCTCGTTGTGGCTTCTCTTGTTGTGGAGCACGGGCTCTAGGTGTACGGGCTTCATTAGTTGTGGCACGCGGGCTCAGTAGTTGTGGCTCATGGGCTCTAGAGTGCAGGCTTAGTTGTTGTGGTGCACGGGCTTATTTGCTCTGTGGCACGTGGGATCTTCCCGGACCAGGGATCTAACCCGTGTCCCCTGCATTGTCAGGTGGATTCTTAACCACTGCGCCACCAGAGAAGTCCAAAAGTGTCTTCTGTTATGTTAATGAGGTGACTTTTGGAAAGTCTCTAAGTAACCTAAGTATGGGGGCTGGTTGCCAGGGGAACCAACCCTGTGATTAGAGGGTTGGAACTTTCAGTCTCACCTCCCCCTTTAATCACCAGTGGCCAATGATTTAATCAACACTGCCTGTGTAACAGAGCCTCCATGAAAACAACAAAGAACAGGCTTCAGATAGTGTCCAGGTTGGTGAACACTTGGCCATTCAGGGAGAGCAAGGAAGCTCTGGGCCACTTCCCACATACTTGCCCTATGCCTCTCTTCCATCTGGCTGTCCCTGAGTTGTGTCCTTTTATAATAAACTGGTAACAAGTAAGTAAAATGTTTCTTTTGAGTTCTGTGAGTCACTCTAGCAAATTAATTGACCTCAAGGAGGGGGGTCTTGGGAACCTCTGATCTATAGCTATCGTCAGAAGCACAGGTGACAACGTGGACTTGTGACTGGCTTCTGAAGTAGAGTGGGAGGCCATCTTGCAGGACTGAGCCCTTAGCCTGTGGGATCTGACACTATGTACCTGTAGAATTGAGTAGGACACCCAGCTAGTGTTGGAGAATTACTTGGTGTCGAAACACACACAACACACACACACACACACACACACACACACACACCTGCCCACATACACGTTGGAACATGTGACCAAGTTCTGCTCAATAAGATGTAGGGGAAATCTCCTGGAACCTTCTGAGAAAAAATTTTCCTCCTGAAAAGAAAGAGGCATGTGAGAAGAAAGCCCTTTCCTCCCTCATTCCCAACTTGATCCTCTTTGCTCTGGGGATTGTCACGAGTGGACCTGGGTTTTAGAGCTGCAGCAGCCGTCTTGTGGACACCAGGTGGCAGGCTTGGGGGTGGGAGCCGGGATGCTGAGTCAGGTGGAGAGCAAAACTGAAAAGAACCTGGGTTCTTGCTGATATTACTGAGCCATCGAACCTACTCTGAGACTGCCTAGCTCCTGACTTTTCATTAATTGTAATAATAATAGATGTCCTTATGATTTCAGCCAGTTCTCTCCAAGATTTTTTTTCACATTAATCATGATTTAATCATGATTAAAATGCTAATAATTTAATTATTATCACACTGGGGTAAAATGGCAGGACTTTTGAGGCATTGATGTGGAGGCTGGAAAAGAAAATTAATCATATTTCGTTATGTTATTTCCTTAAAATATAAAAACTCAAATAGAAAAGTTTAGAAATTTAGTAATTAAATATTACAATTTTACAAAACTTCTTGTTATAACATATCAGATTTTTACATGAGAAACTTGAATTTGCATCCATAACGTTTGTGTATCATGTTTTATGCTTAAAGTGGCTCCATGCAATTCCTGTTTGGGTCTTTTTAATGATGATCATGTTACATATATGATAGGTACCATCAATGCAAAGCTTTGTTAGCACAAGGAAGCTATATAAAAACATACACTATGGTTTTATTGTTTTCTTAAATAAATTTATTTATTTATTTTTGGCTGCGCTGGATCTTTGTTGCTGTGTGCAGGCTTTCTCTAGTTGCAGTGAGCGGGGTCTACTCTTCGTTGCTGTGAACAGGCTTCTCATTGCGGTGGCTTCTCTTGTTGTCAAGCATGGGCTCTAGGCACGTGGGCTTCAGTACTTGTGACACATGGGCTCAGTAGTTGTGGCGCACGGGCTTAGTTGCTCCGCCACATGTGGTATCTACCCGGACCAGGGCTCAGACCCGTAACCCCTACATTGGTAGGCGGATTCTTAGCTATTGCGCCACCAGGGAAGCCCAAAACATACGCTATTTTTACAACAAACTTTCAGAAATTTCCAATACTAACGTTTTATTTAAAGGCTCTAAACAGCAAGCATATCCTTTCCTGTCACTGGTAAATGTTGGAATTTCTTGTGATAGTGCAAATGGCTTTCAAGTCCAATCAGACTTAAAGGTGAAATACTGTATATTTTACAATAATGATGAACTAACACCAGCAAAGCACAGAGGTGTGGTTCAAGCAATCACTTGCTGGTAGCCTGCATCCAGTAAACAGGCACAACTGAGGACGCAGTGAAGTAACCAACTTATATAAAGGCAGAGATCGGGACCACTACATACCTGGAAATGGACCAGCTAGGAGACCTGGCCAGACGCCCAACCAACCCCATGCTGGTCAGCTTGGGCACCACGTTCCTTGGGCATCTGGAACACAAGCTCCTCCAGCAGCCCAGGACGCCTTGGCCACTGTTCGTAGCAGCGAGCTCTGCAGCTGATGTGGACGTCCAGCTGGTGGAGCATCTTCTGTACCACATTCAGCACATCCTGCACCGTCCCAGCTGCTCAATGGAGGACCACAATGAAGACCTGGTGCTTCCTGGCGTGGAGGGTGCATAGTTTTAGTATTTGTCAGTTTTCTTTTGTTAATGAAATCCAAATTTGAACTGGCTTTAGACAAAGAAGGGAATTAATGACTTCCCCTTCAAGGATGGTATTACCAGGAATGGCTTTCTCTCTCTCTCTCTCTCTCTCTCTCTCTCGGACCTTACATAGAAAAAGAATATATTTCATCAAGTTAAATTTTTAAGTTTAGTTTTAATTTTTATCTATGTTATAAAGGCACGTATTTTAAAGTTAAATAATTCTGCAAGGCTTGTTATGAACGAGAGTGATCTCCCCACCCCTATTTCCCAGGCCCCAAAGGAATTACAGTGTAATTATGTTTAGACAAATATTCAGTGGTCATAGTTGCACCATAGGGTATTCTGATTCCTTTTCCTGTTCTGCACACCTTTTTGTTTTCATTAGAGTTAATAATTTTCCTTTTCTGCTTGTCTGCTTACTTTTCTGTGTATTAATTCATCTGAATTAGTCACCACCAGTTGTGTAAATTTCTTCTCAATGTAATCAAACACTTTACAACTTCTATCGATGTCATCTTCTGAAGAAGTTTCTTCAATGTGGATTGGAGCAGCTGAAGAGCTATTGTCTTAAGATGTTGTCTTCACCATCATCCTGGGGATTTCTTATGTTTCTTCCTTATGGCAGATCCCCTTATGTCTTCACCTCTTGGTTTATTCCCTAAGTTCTTTGTGTGTGTATGTGTGTGTGTGTGTGTAGTAGATTCCTGTGACAAAGTATAAGGAAGGTACAGTTTAAGATCTGTGTATCTTCACACTTTATGGATTTGAGTTTAAAATTCTAGGCTATGTAGACTATTACTCAGCAGTGAAAAGGAGCAAATGGTAGCTACTTGTAAAACCTTGGGTGAATCCCAAAACATTAGGTTGAATGAGGGAAGCCAGTCTCAAAAGGTTCCTTACTGTAGTATTTCATTTATATGACACTCTGTAAAAGACAAAATGATAGAGTGATGGAGAACAGGTCAATCATTGCCAGGGTTTAAGGGTGAGGGGAAGCTCTGAGTACAAATGGGCCACACCAGGGAAATTTTGGGGGTGATGGAGATATTCAGCATCCCGATCGTGGTGGTGGTCCCCCAAATCTATACATGTGTTAAAATTCATAGAACTGTACACTGACAGAAAAAAGTCATTACCTGTATTATAAAACAAAAACGAAAGAAACATCCTAGGTTATAATTCTAATTGATTCTTGGTGTTTGAGTTAGTTGTGTCCTGCAGTCACCATGACTACCAAATTAGCGAAAACCAAACGACTGCTTCTAGAGGAGATACAGAGTTGGGTTGCTTTGAGACCCTGGTCATGACATTTTCATCAACACATCAATACATAACTTTATTTTATGTGTGTTTCTGTTGAAAGACAGCTTATTTAATATATATTGTTCATTCATTAGCGTTGAACTCTCTGCCAACAGAGCTCATGGTCATGCCTGAGCAAAGCTTACCTACCACACCGATGTTCTCCACAAGGCTCATGGCAGGCTTCTTGTACTTAGAGCACTAGATAGCAATTCAGCACTAGGTTTGGGGGCTATTTTAAACAGTCTGAAATCACTAACAAAAAGCACACACACAAAATGTGGCCCTAAATAGACTGTGAAGAGGCCACTTGCTTAGGTATGAGATCTGAAACAAGAAGGCAGAGCATTGCCTTGGTTGGCCTCAGCTGGAAATGCACGCTTCATGTGATTCAATTTTTTTTGCTGCTCTGCACGTCTTTGAATGACCCCAAAAGCTTCTCGAGTATTGATTTTGGTGATAAAAATAAATTGTAACGAGTTGATAAATTCCAAATACTGAATCCGCTAATAATGAGGACCAACTATATAATTGTCCCTCGGAAATGTGAAGGCCTTGCTCCACTGTCCTTGAGTTTACCATGTTGTTGATGGTATGTCTCATGCCATTCTGACTGTTGTACTTTTAGATGCAAACTTCGTATTTTTTCCCACTAGCTTCTACCTTTCCTTGTCCCTTTGTAATCTGAATTTTAATGATGATATTTATTGGTTGGGTCTATTTCCACCCATTGCAAGGATCCCTGCTGTCTAACAACTCATGTCCTCCGGTTCTGGGAATTTTATTGGATTTTTTTTTCTTTTCATTCCCTCTGTTTCCTCTGTTCTCTTCCTAGAACTCCCAGTATTCGGCATTGGAACTCCTGCACTGGTCCTCTCCTTTTCTTAATTATCATTTCTCTCCAAGTTCCACGTCTTGTTATTTATTTATTCTTTTTGCTCTACTTTCTGGAATATTTCCTCAACTGTGTCATCCAAGCTTTCAACTTAGTTTTTCATTTCTGTGCTCATATTTTTAATTTCCCAGAACTCTTCCTTGTTACCTGAATTAAAAAAAAATGAACTCTGATTCTTATTATGTGGCTGCAGTATTTTCTCTTATCGACGATGTTAATGTTTTAGGGAGAGAGAGTTTTGGTTTCCTCCCTGCGGGCTGCCTTCAGCGGTTTGGTTCTTTTAGCCTGTGTCTTTCAGTTTTCCTCAAAGGTCTCGTACTCCTTGGGTGTCCAATTGTCTTCTAGAAAGAGGCAGCCTGAGCATCGCTGTGGAGTGACCTGGCTGGGCTGTGTCATTGCCGATCACCCACCTCCCTACACTCACATATCAGTATCTTTAGGTTTTCTTCTTTATGGGCAAAATTTCCAGAGAATTCTTGTCCACTCACCTGCCTGGAGGAGTTCAGCCTTCTTGCCTGGTCTTGGAAAGGGTGGGGAGGAAGGCCGGGGTCTCAGCAATCAGAATGTCACCTTTCCCCCGTCCCCTCTATCTTCAGTTTAGTCCCTGTCCACAGACCTTCTTTCTCTTTCATCCTCTCAAAAGCACAAAGCCCAGTCATTTAACCAGGTTTGAAGGGCGTCGGGTGCCCAGCATGTGGCATGGGGGAGGGGAGAATGGGGATCTGACTCTGTCTTAGATTTTCGCGCACTCTTACTATTTTGGGTCACACTTTCACCTCCAGCTTGCAGAGGTATCTGGTGCCGCTAATTCCTGAGCATCTCCAGGGCTCCTTTCTGGCCTCTCCCACTGCCGGCTCAGGATTTGCCTTTCCTGGATCTGCTGATTCAGTTACCACTTGTTCGCTGCATTCTCAGTGTTGCAAGAGAATTCTCAGAAAAGCTAAAATCATGACTCTCATACTGGTAGAAAAGTGAACACAGATTTTAAGATTTTAAAGGGTGGGGGGAAAGTGCGACTACCAAGGGGCAGCATGAGGGTCTTTTCTGGACAGTGATGGAACTGTTCTGTATCCTGATTGTGGTGGTGCTTACACAAATCTATACATGGGTTAAAATATATAGATCTGTACATTTAAAGGAAAAAGATCAAGTTATCTGTATTGTAAGCTAAAACAAATTTCAAATGTATTAATTAATGAAAAATTTAAGGAAAGGCTTTACCCTTGGAAAGGTACATAATCTGAACCCCCAGAACTGGGCTCTGTGGAGGTGAGATTTGAGGTTCAGGGAGGGAGTGTGTGTGTTGATGGAGTTCTACACGCTCCTCCACCATATTAGGGGCAAGTTGGTTTCAAATTTCCTGTCTCTCCTCCTGTGTAGTCAGTGTAATGCTCTCCCCTTCCCGAGATGTTCAAGTCCTTATTCCTGGAAACCATGAACTGGTTACCTTACTTGGCAAAAAGGACTTTGCAGACATGATTCAATGAAGGATCTTGAGTTGGGGAGATGACCCTGGATTGTCTGGGTGGGTCCAGTGTAACCACAAGGGTCTGTATAAAAAGGAGGCAGGAAGAGATGTGGTAATAGAAGAAGAGGTCAGAGAAAGAGAGAGATTTGGAGATGCTACACTGCTGGATTTGAAGATGGAGACAGGCGCCATGAGCCCAGGAAAGCAGGCAGCCTCTAGAAGCCGGAAAAGACCAGGAAACGGATTCTCCCATTGAGCCTTCAGAAGGAATGCAGCCCTGCCGACACCTTGGTTCTAGGACTTCTGACTTCCAGAACTGTAAGCTGATAAGCCACTTAGTGTTTTAAAGTCACTAATTGTGGTGATGTGTTACAGCAGCATTAGGAAACCAATACACCTCTTTTCACACGTTCATTCAATATCCCTGGTCTGTGAATGTGTTTGTTCTTTGGACCCTCCTTTGAACTGGTTCTAACACCTCCACAAGGAACCAGACCTGCTAACACCTTGAATCTAGCCCAGGGAGACTGAGTGTGGACTTCTGACCTCCATGACTGTAAGACAGTACATTTGTGTTGGTTCAAGCCACTAAGTTTGTGGTAATTTGGTACAGCAGCAAGAGGAAACTTCTCTCTGCTTTGGGACACAAAGGGAATTTTAGTGCCTGTGCCTCAGATGAAAAGGTTGGTGTGGAGAAGTGCTTGAAAAACTCACTAACATAATAACTCAAAATGAAGCCTGCAGCCTGAATTAAAGTAAGCTTTTATTATATCAGGATCACTTATGTGGTTTTCAAAATGCATTCAAATCCCCAAGTTCCTATTAATGTATCAGAAATTCAACTAAAAGTATGAGAAACAAAGATAGTGTTGGGTCAGCATTTCTGTTTGACCATAGTACATAAAAGGTTCTTGAGACCTCCTGTAGTTGTAGGAAATAACGCTGGTGTTAATAAGGCCATGTCCAAGAGGTGTCAGAGACAGAAGAAAGTTATACAGTGATGGTTACCGACTTTAATCTCTTTTACCACATTGCAAAGAGGACTCAATGGTTGAAACATCACAACTGACTTCCTTTTTGATTTTTACCAGAGATTTCATTGTCTGCTTTGTTTTTTTGTTGGCAGGGATGTGACATTTTTTTCCAAAAAACTTATTCAGCACTTCAAGGTGTCATTACCCTTTAGTCTTGTGTCCTAGCATATTTGGCTCAAGTTAAAAAAAGAAAAGGATGACTTTGGTGTGTACACTTGCCTGACCAGGCCTAGACTAAAAATGAGAAAGAAAAGTGAGCAGAATTGATCAAGAAGATTTCAATAAGGTCTCATAACAGCTCATTTCTGGCACAAATTGCACTTTTTTTTTTTTTCCTTCAAGGCTTCCCATCTGGGAAATGCTTAAAGAGACACACAAATAACTTAGTTTAGGGCCCAGCTTCTGTTGTGGGTTGAATTGTGTACCCTCCAAAATTTATGTTGGTTGAATCCCCCAGGGAGCTCTGGGGGCAGTGTTGCACATACTCAGCTGTTGTCTTGGTCAGCTTGGGCTGCTATAACAAAAATGCCATAGACTGGGGGGCTTCAGCAACATAAATTTGTCTCTTACACTTTTAGAGTTTGGGAAGTTCAAGATCAAGATGCCGGCCAATTCAGTTTCTGGTGGGAGCTCTCTTCCTGGTTTGCGAATAGCTGCCTTCTTACTGTATTCTCACATGGCAGAGAGAGAGGCAGAGAAAGAGAGAGGAACGGGAAGACACAAACATTCAGTCCATAGCACCTGTCTAGATCTGTTCTGTTCAATATGGCAGACCCCTAGCCACATGCGGCCGCTGAGCCCTAGAAGTATGGCTAGTCCAAACTGAAATGTACTGTAAGTGTGAAATACACACTAGATTTTGAACACTCAGTACCAAAAAAAGAATGTGAAATACCTTATTAGTAATTTTTAATATTGATTACATGTTGAAATGATATATTTTTACTGTAATGGGTTAAATGAAATGCATAATTAAAATTATTTCTACCTTGGGACTTCCCTGGTGGCGCAGTGGTTAAGAATCCGCCTGCCAATGCAGGGGACACGAGTTCGAGCCCTGGCCTGGGAAGATCCCACATGCAGCAGAGCAATTCAGCTCTTGTGCCACAGCTACTGAGCCTGTGCTCTAGAGCCCGCGAGCCACAACTACTGAAGCCTGTGTGCCTAGAGCCCGTGCTCCACAACAAGAGAAGCCACCGCAATGAGAAGCCCGCACACCGCAACAAAGAATAGCTCCTGCTCGCCGCAACTAGAGAAAGACCGTGCGCGGCAGCAAAGACCCAAGGCAGCCAAAATCAAACAAACAAATAAGTAGATAAAAATTATTTCTACCTGTTTATTTGTGCTTTTGTGAAAAGTAGCTTCTAGAAAATTTTGAATGACACAGGTGGATGGCATTATGTATTGGATGAAGCTGGTTTATACCCTTGCACCTATTGGTCATCAGTTAAAGGCTTGGTTAAGGCATTTCTAGCTCTGCCTGATCCCAGGCAGAACTGCCTTTGGCAGCTTGAAGTGGACAAAAAACCCAAGTGCAGGGCTATGGGAAGCAGGTACAAGTTGAGAGTCCGTGTGCAGGAAAGTGGGAAAGGGGTGCTCAGAGACACTATATACTCACATCAACTGTTATAGTCTGTGTAGTACTTATACAATGACTTAGTTTTATTTTCATTTATAAGAACTTTTTTTTTATAAGAACTTCTTTTAAAACAAAAGTTCATCATAAGCAATACTACTGTGGCGTCTCAGGCTTGACACACTAGTCATATTTCTAAGATAAAGTAAAATAAACACAGAACAATTAAAATAGAATCATATTTATCTCCTGTCCCACTGATGGTGCAAATTTTGGAACATTCTGGCAAAAACCAAGTTTTTTAATCTTCAGCAAAGGAATTCTGTAGAAAGAATAGTCAATCATTCTCTGATATGTGTAATTATGACTTTCCTACTTTTCGATTTTATGAAGCCATTTGAATTCCTCCAATGTGTTACTTTGACACTTAATGCAATGTTTATGCAACTATCATAAAAGTTAATTGTCTTCCTTCTCAAAACTATTTAAAATCCTCATCCTTGGTCTGCCTTATTGACATGTGCACATTAAAGTATGATTATGTGACAACAATAATTTTACAACAATGAATAAATGTCAAATTAATTATGTTAAAACAGTAATTTGTCTGCTTCCTTCCTAATATGTATAATTATTAATTTGGAGGAAGGGTGTGGAAAATATTAAGGATATTGTCAGAGCTGAGGTTCAACCTCTGAAGTGATGTTTACTTTGTCTTCTGAAATGTATTATTTGGAAGTTTCCTTTTTGTCCATATCTGTTACTTGGTGGTCAATAAGTTTTAGGGAAATTCCAGACTATGTCTTAGATTGCAAACCAGTGGCTAGGAGGTGTCAATGGCCACATCACCAGAACTTTCTGTTCATGAAAACTTATTTTTTTGGTGGGAGAGGGGGCAGGGTTTTTGTCTCTCACGATAAGGATTGTACCATCTTCTACTTTTGTTTGTTTGCCAGGATATCTATGCAGCTAAAAATGGAAAGCACATGTGCTTCTTTTCATTCTTTAAATATTACCTTAAATGTATATCCTCAAAGAATCCTTCCTAATTTAGGCTTCACAATTTTGGTAGTGTTCTTTGCCGTCATCTAAGATGATACAAAGAGATGAACTGAATCTCTTTCTCTTTTTGTAATTATACTTAGTTTATAATTTTTCATGTGTGTATTTACATAGTACTCCTTAATTGGAGATGATTTGGTGAAAAGCATCGTGGATGTAAATGGGGGCTCTGGCAGACTGAGGTTTAGCTCCCGCCCTCCTCTCTACTGTGATACGGTATCGACAGTACTGCAAAATTTCTTACTAGAAATTACCAGAGCCCAGAGACCTCGGCCTGTTCTCAGGGCGCCTCCCTAATCCTTGGATGATTTGAAGCCTGCCTCCCTTTTTGGGGGGCCGGCTCACCTCCAATCTTCTGGGTGTGTTGTGGGCAAGCCCCTCCTCTCTCTCCCACACCAGGACCTGCCTCTGAGTGCTGAGCCCTTTCTCTTTTCCTCACTGTCTCCATCCTCCTTTTCCCCCTCCTCCACTCCATTCCCCTTTCTAACAGCCGGGGCTGGGACTAGGGTCAGTGAGTCTTGCAAGTGGAGGGATACATTCTGTCCTTATTTAATTTTTAAATATTTGTTCATCATGGATTTTTTGGATTAATTTAAAAAAAATATTGCATTAAAATGTTATTTATCTTGATTACTGAGCTTTTTGGGGCCTCCTTAAATTTTTTACCTGAGGTGAGTGCCTCACTTGCCTCACTCTAAGCTTGGCCCTGCTCCTGAGCTCTTCCCCGATAAACTGAAGTAAAGGCAGCAGAGTCTTAACAATTCTTGATAATCCTTGAATTTGGATAATGAGTATATGGGGCGTCATACTACTGTGTATGTTTGAATTTTTTCAATACAAAATACAACTTTACGAATATAATACAAATAGATGTGTAATAGAGAAAGCTTCGTTGTATTGCTTTACATATATATTATATATATAAATATAAGTATTAATTATAATTAAAAGTTCTACACTTGTATTGTAAAATTTGGAAAATATTTTGCAAGTATAATGAAAAAGATTAAATCCCACCTCTCAGAGGACCACTGATAATGTTTTTATGTATTGCTCTCCTATCTTTTGCCTTTGTGTGTGTGTGTGTGTGTGTGTGTGTATGCATGCGTGGGTGTGTTTGTGTATATGTATAAGATATCAACCAGAGGCAGATGAAGACATCAATTAGAAAGGCCCATTGGCATGGGGATTTGGGGCTTCAACATTTGGGATCATATTTTATAATATATGCAATTGGCACTTTCTATTTTTGCTTAGTATGTCATTAAATATTCATAAAATGACTAAAAATAACTTCTTTTATGTCTAATTCTGATCATAAAAGGGATATATGTTAATTTTAGAAAACTCTATGTTTGTATGTGAATGTGCACTTCCAAAGTATCATCAGACTATACACATTGTTGAATTATATATATATATATATATATATTTTTTTTTTTTTTGCGGTAGGCTGGCCTCTGTTGTAGCCTCTCCCGTTGCGGAGCACAGGCTCCAGACGCGCAGGCTCAGCGGCCATGGCTCACGGGCCCAGCCGCTCCGCGGCATGTGGGATTTTCCCAGACCGGGACACGAACTCGTGTCCCCTGCATCGGCAGGCGGACTCTCAACCACCGTGCCACCAGGGAAGCCTGAATTATATCTTTTTATGGAACAAGAAATCATGAATATTTTTCCAGGTCAGTAATATTCCATGATATTTAATGGCTACCTTGTATTCCATCAGACGAATATAGATGAATGTGTTGGTTAAGAACACAGGTTTTGGCATCTTGTCCATCTGTTCTGATCCCTCCTCTACTCCTCACTAGCTGCGGATCTTGGGCAAGTTATGGAACAGCTCATGTCTGTTTTTTTTCCCCTATAAAAATAGAAAGAAACAGTGTATATCTCATATGATTGTTACAAGAGTACATGGCAGAAGGTCCATTAAACCCTTGGAACAATGCCTAGCATATTTCAATGCCTAGTATATTATAATCAATAAAGGTAAGATAATAACAACAATGATAACACTAATAATAATAAAATCATCTAATCCTCTCTGACCAGATATATAGGTTGTTTCCTGCTCTTTGCTTTTTAAAGTAGTGCTGTTAGCATCAACCCTTTTCTTAGGCTAAATTTTTAGACGTTAAAACACTGGATTCAAGAGCACAAATGTTTGTGAAGTTCATGCTATATAATGCTGAGGTGCCTTCTGTAAATTTGTGCCAACTTCTTTTTTTTTTTTGAGGAACCTCCATACTGTTCTCGATAGTGGCTGCACCAATTTACATTCCCACCAACAGTGTAGGAGGGTTCCCTTTTCTCTACACCCTCTCCAGCATTTGTTATTTGTAGACTTTTTTATGATGGCCATTCTGACCAGTGCAAGGTGGTACCTCATTGTAGTTCTGATTTGCATTTCTCTTATAACTACAAGCTGAGTGACTTTTTTTTTTTTTTTTTTGCGGTACATGAGCCTCTCACTGTTGTGGCCTCCCCCATTGCGGAGCACAGGCTCCGGACGCGCAGGCTCAGCAGCCGTGGCTCACGGGCCCAGCCGCTCTGCGGCATGTGGGATCTTCCCGGACCGGGGCACGAACCCGTGTCCCCTGCATTGGCAGGCGGACTCTCAACCACTGCGCCACCAGGGAAGCCCTTGTGCCAACTTCTGTTTCTACCGTCCACTGAAATACTTTAAATACCCTTTTTGCCAAGTTAGATATTGTTATTATATTAGTTTACATTTCTTTCATTAGATATTCATGCTTTTTCCTTCCCTAGTCCCTGTTACTCACACTTATTTTAATATTATCCCCTTATACCTCACATAAATGACATTTTTTTCATTCTTTGCTGAACCAGGGTATAGACAAAATTAGTATTGTTTAAAGCAATTTGGGGTCTTTTGTTTAAAAAGAGTTACACGGACACATGTAAAGAGTGAATGTGTTTCCCTCACATCCTGCTCACTACAATAACTCTTAACAGGTTTTTTGGTATCCTCTGGACCCTTTAAATAATCATTTGAAAAATAATAGTGAGCAAATAATATATTTTTGTTATAATAATGCAAGCAATGTTCAAATATATCTATGAATGCTTATTTTAGAATGACATCTTACTATTCTTACTGAATGCAGAATGCTTTGTGTCTTCAACTCTGTGTCACGGATAAACTTCCACACTGGTATAAGCAGATCTGCTCAATTTTTCAAAGCGTCTGCAAAGCATTCTATATCTCGATTATATGACTCTAATTAAAATTTATTAGTCATTCCCTATTGATGGACAGTTGTCTCCAATTTGTTAATATTATATTTTGGTGAGCTGTGACAGGGCGAGAGAGAGGCATGGACATATATACACTAACAAACGTAAGGTAGATAGCTAGTGGGAAGCAGCTGCATGGCACAGGGATATTGGCTCGGTGCTTTATGACCGCCTGGAGGGGTGGGATAGGGAGGGTGGGAGGGAGGGAGACACAAGAGGGAAGAGATATGGGAACATATGTATATGTATAACTGATTCACTTTGTTATAAAGCAGAAACTAACACACCATTGTAAAGCAATTATACCCCAATAAAGATGTTAAAAAAATTATATTTTGGTTCATTCAACGTCTTTGTACCTATATTTTTGCTTATTTGATTACGGATAAATATCTCAATGTTCAATTGTTGCGGTGATTTTTTAAAAATGCTAATGCAGTCAGCAAGCAAAGATAGATAAGCTAAGATCTGAGAAAATACAGTTGTAATCCCTCTTTCCCCCACCAGCGGTTGTCTGAGGTATTCCAACATAAATAATACATGTGCTTAATTAAAACAAAACAAAACAAAACAAGTCATTTCCACCCAAATTTGTTTTATATTCTTATTTACAAACATTAATTTTGTCTTGTTTTTTCCAGCCTTTGCTGTGAAGTTTAATTTTTAACTGTAACCTAAACCATCTTTCAAACAAATCATTTATTCCAAAGGTTTGCAATGTCATAATTGCCTGGTTATTTGGATGATGGACGTGTCATATCTGAAAACAAACTAGTTATCGTGTGAAATTTATTTCAACATGCGTTATCTAAACCACCAACGATGAGAACACTGCATGGATAAATATGATAAAAAATATGATGGATTCAGAAGCACAATGGTCAGGTTTAGTATTTAGTCATTTTTATTATATTGTTGGGTAAAAAATATAAAAGAAGACCAGCAGAGGGACTGTTAATGCATCTTAGAATTTTTGCCCGTTCTCTTGCCTGGGAAGGAGGTAATTCTAGACTATAAACTCTTGAATGCTTTACAAGTAATAGAAACCAAGTGGGAAAAGCATGTTCTATGTTTTAGTGCTGACATCCTCAAAGGAAAAAAAAATTAAAGATTCAGAACACTTGGCTGTGATTCAGTACCTAAACACTTCCTGGTGTTTTTCAGAATTCCCTGGAGACCCATAAATGCTTCTGTACTGGAGGTACCCACTACCGCTGCACACTTAGGCCAGTTTATCAAACTAATGAGCTCAAGAGTGATGCTATTTCCAGGTTCAACTCCATGAGGGAGGCACAGAGAGAAAACAAAACCAAAATTCAGACAGAAGAGTAATCCTAAGGGCCAGACTGACAAGAAATTTATTAGCTCATACACACCAAAATCTTACCCAGTGTAATATTCTTGGTGGAGATTTTACTCTACAAATCTTCTGCTAGTTCCTCCAGTCCAAGCATTATAGATAAAGCACTGTGGTTTTTACACTGGGTGATGTTTATTGATATAGACTTGAAAAACAGTACTCTACAGCTTTTTCCACTAGCATAATATTTTCAAATAACTGTGAAATGTATCGAATGTATTTTTCTCGTTAGGTGTCTAATGCCTTGAAAAAAAATTAACAGAAGGGGAAGGAGGTCCTAAAATTCATTTAGAGGAACTTTTTCTTTGACTTGGAATTTGAATGATGGGTAAAATTGGGGGAAAATAGTGAGTTTCTGTGTAATTTGTGTCATCAGAACAACCACTGTATTAGAACATGAGATACAGTATCAATAGATAATAGAAAATGGAACTTATACGAATGTGTACTTTTTTTTTTAACAACTTTATTGGAGTATAATTGCTTTACATTGTTGTGTTAGTTTCTGCTGTATAACAAAGTGAATCAGCTCTATGTATACATACTACCAAATGTAAAATAGATAGCTAGTGGGAAGCAGCTGCATAGCACAGGGAGATCAGCTCAGTGCTTTGTGACCACCTAGAGGGGTGGGATAGGGAGGGTGGGAGCGAGACGCAAGAGGGAGGGGATATGGGGATATATGTATACGAATATGTACTTCTTAAAAGCTTTTGTTATCTATTATTTTCTAGCTGTGTAGGCAAAATTTAGACACGTGTTGGATATACTTCTATTGACAGTAACATATCATATAATTTAAAATAGTAAGTCCCTCTTACAGTTTTGCCTCACACAATGCTGAATCATTTTGAAATTCAAATGGCGTTTGTTTAAATGGATTATTCAAATACCGTCAATCAAACATTAAAAAAAATTCTCAGAGGTAACTTACTTCAGTTTGGCTCTAATATTTACAGTGTAACCAAATATGAATTTTTGAGTTGTAAAGGTGTTCTTTTAGCATTACAACTTCGGGTTCTTTTTATTCTTTTTCATTTTCTTTCTTCTTTTCCCCCACCACTCTTCTTCCTTCTTCAACAAATTCACAGAAGTAGGAGGCCTTCTGTATTAACTTTATTGTTTATTTGAAAAATTTTCTTTTGGGCATATTTCGACATATCATTTGGATGAAGCATGACAAAATTTTTAATTGTTCTACATTTTTTCTTGTTTTATGGTAGAAAAACAAAACTAGTAATATATATGATCTGCTAATATTTCTTAACCTTTATATATGTGCCCAAGAGAAGACATTTTTTCCTGGAATGGCATTTAAAAAAAAAGAAAGTCAAGTATTATGTATATAAGTCTTGCATTCTTGGTAACATTTTTAACTTTAAAACATTATTATTTACATTAATGCTTGAAGTACTTCCCCTTGAGGAACTACCTGCATTTTTTGCATAATGGCCTAGGTTTCAATAGTAATATTTTGTAAACGATGATGGTAAAATTTATGTTCTTGGACTTTCAGGCCATGATTCATTCTCTTTTGAACCTAAAAAAGAACATTTCTTTCCCAACTGAATGGTCATGCCTCACGTTTATTCTAGCCACATGATCTACTACTTTTGCCTTAAAAATGCATGATCATATGATCATGTTTTTATCATCAGGAATTTCATACATGAGTCATGAAGCCCATGGATTTCCTCATGCTTAACATGCTCTTATTTACTTATCTTTTTGCTATTTATGGTTGATACTTTTGGGAGAAGAATTTGTATTTGTATAAATCAAAACTTAGAGCCTATGTTTGCAATTAAGTATATAAATTTTTGCAATAATGCTGGAAACAAAAAGAGTGTGAAGAAGTCCTTTAGGGGAGCAAATACTGCCCCTCCCCAATACCCCTCTACCCCAAATGTGTAGAGCAGGGCTTCCAGGTAAGGATAAGAAAAATGGTAATATTACCACTACTTTACATTTCTGTGACCGTTTATCTTACAGTCAACCCCAGGATTTTCCCTCTCTTCCAACAGTATCCTGTTTTCATTTTCAGATATTATCTTTCCCTCATGAGCATGGTTAATCAAAGGGTTCTCACTTCCCACTGTGGAGGCCAAAGAGGTCTCTTCCAGAAACTTCTAATTATTCCAGTGCAGCCAAGGGTGGACAAGTGACCTAAGGTCAGTAAATCAGATTCTCTTAACCCAGGACTTTGAATTGTGAGTGAAGTGACTCAGAGGTGGAAAGATAGTCCAAGAGTAATGACCCCTGACTCTTGTTCTGCACTAGCTCCTGCCTTTGTTCCTGACCTTTGTTCACGCCCCATTCTGAAGCCTTCCCATAGATTCTGGAGGCTCCCAAACCTCCTTCCAGTGAATGCCCTTTTTGCTTTTGCTGGCCAAATAACAGTGGTCCAACAGTTTCTGTTGCTTGCCACCAATAATTCTAACGGAAAGAGCATCTACATTTCTCATTAACCACACTGGAGTGGGGAGCAGGCATCCGCACCCCCATTTTATAGATTGGGAACTGTGGGTTCAGAGAGGCGAAATGACTGGCACCAAATCTCACAGTGAGAGCCTGACAGAGCTATAATCTGTTCCCACAGTTTTGATCTCTACTTCAGAGGTATGTCTTCAAAGGTAATTTTGATTTCCTTCTGTGGCGAAGCATGGCTTAAATACCAAACAGCTTTGTGTTTGCATCTTGGTCAGTGGCTGAAACTAAGCTTCATTCCCTCAACTATAAATGAGAATAACAATATAAACTCCAAAGGACTATTGTGAGGACCATATAAGATAATGATCTTGGAAAGTACTTATCACAGTGCTTGGCATGCAATTGTGCTCAGTTAATACGATTCCAAAATGAGGAGTTGACAACGTAAGATTCAGGATCTCTAGATGTTATATGGGCAGGTCTAATACAATTAAAGCTCCTTAGCAGTAGAAGAGGTGGTGAGATGGAGAAGCACCCTCAGAACAACAGGCCTAACTGGGTTTAACCAGATTGCGTGATCAGGTGGCTGGGCTACTCCTACACCAGCTGCCTGTCCTCCGCGCTCTTCAGGAGTCACCAGGTATATGCATCTCCCCGTCCTGGACTATGGGGACCACGGGAAAACTGGCACAGATTTTTTCTCTTGAGGATTGATCAACCAAGACTTTGTTGGGTCGTGCCCTTAGCAAGGAGATTGAATGCACTGTAAAGAATATAAAAGGCAATGCGATGGAGTGGACAGAGCTGAGATCTCAGAGTTTGAATTCTGACTCTACCTCTCACTGGTTTTGTGACCTTGGGCAAATAGCTTACACTTCTGAGCAACAATTTCTTACCTATAAAATGGGCATAACTCAGCTGTCATCTGTGGGCTTCATTATCCCACATCTGGAGAAACTTTCACCTCTGTTCCTCAGGTTCCAGTGTTTACGGATGTCCAGCTTTACCTTCAATACTTTGCTGAATCCCTGAGACTTTGATCCAGACACCATCTGCTGGAAAATGAGAGAGGAGAAACCTTGAAAAACAAAGTTTACTCAAGAACTTCCTTTAAATGGGAAGAGATTGTCTTAAAACTAAAAGAGGCTAAGATACAGTGATGGGCAAGTTTGTTTGCTTTTCCCTCTTGTGTGCGCCAGACCTGGGTTGTTTAATACAGACCGTGATAATGGACACGGTCTGTATCTTCATGTCCAATTTTAGTAGCCACAAGCTACATGGGCTATTGAGAGCTTCAAATGTGGCTGGTGTGGCTGAGAAACTGAATTTGTAATTTTATTTAAATTTAATTAAGTACAATTTAAATTGAAATAGTCGCATGTGGCTCATGGCTACTATATTGGAAAGCTAAGCTCTAGAGGAAGAACAGGCCAGTTATAGAAAACAACGATGCTCTATTTACATTGAGTGGTAGAGTGTAAATTAGTGACCTTGTGACGTAAGCGGCGTGGCCTTATTTCTGAGATTCTGGGGGGAGTGCAAACATTCAGACCATGGACCATGAGGCTGGGATGGAAATGGTGGGTAGAGAAGGGTGAAGGGTGGCCCTCTGTAGCAAGAAAGAAGAGCCATAGAAAATGATCATTAGAGTCTGCTATGGGTCAAATTCATATACTGAAACCCTAATCCCCAGTGTGATGAAGTTTGGAGATGGTGTCTTTGGGAGGTCATTAGGTCATGAAGATGGACTCCTCATGGAGGGATTAATGCCCTTATAAGAAGAGACATGAGGAAGCTTGTTTTCCTCTCTCTTAGCCATGTGAGGGCACACGGAAAAGGCAGCAAGCCAGGAGGCAGGATCTCAGACAGCAGATATGCCAGCACCTTGATCTTGAATTTCTAGCTTCCAGAACCATGAGCAATAAATGCTGGTTGTTAAAGCCACCCAACCTATGGTTTGTTGTAGCAGCCTGAAGAGACTAAGACACGGCCCCTTCTTGGGTTATTGTTTTAGAGTACTATACTTTTTTGCATAGAGGAAAGTTGATCTTACAGAGCAGGTGGGAGAGAAACCCAGAAAAATGCAACATTTAGCCAAAAGTGAGAGACGGTTACTTGAAAGATACTATTTTGAACTCAAAGAGGCTGCATTTACACCAGAAGAGACAGAGATACCTTAATGAGCAGGCTTTAATTTTTATTTCTGCATGTCCCTCTCATCTGGCCACCCCACTGCCCACCAGGGCCTGTTATAGAAAATGAAGATACATTTTCCCTTGCGTATCTGAACACAGCTTGCTGAATGTTATTTTTTTTACCTCAGTTACAATAATTGCATATTTATCTGTGTAACTAGTATTCAATTAATGTCTATCTTGCCTTCTTGACTGTTAACTCCCCAAGGGCAGGAGTTGTGTTTGCTTCCCTCCCTATTGCATAAAGGACCATAAAGCGTGTGTGCTCAGTATGTATTTTCTGATTGTCCAATGACTGGCACCCAGCAGTTACTCAGTAATTGAAACTCACTTAGTAATTGAATCTTTCTGTCCGCATATAGTAAGGGTCCCCCAAATAGGGTAGTTGAAATGTGCTTTTTGATATATGCTGCCTGATAGAGATTGTTGGATTCATTTGTCTGTGATTCTGACAAATAGGGATCCTTTTTCTTTTCTTTTTTAGGAATCCTTATTTTTAATAGATTAAGAGGAATGGTTACTTAAGGACAATTGATTAGTTACTTAACAGATTAAAATACTGAATTTAATTTACCTAAAAAATTATAAATATATGATTTCTAGAATTATCTAGATAGCTCAGTTTCCCCAAACTTGTACAAGACTTTTTGCCATGGGTACATAAAATGTGTACTATCATTTATTTTTATTTAATGAACTCACTTAAGAAAGTAAATAACTATCTGAGCATCTTCTTTGACATGAATGTCTATAAAACCACAGATTTACTCTGCTAAATTTTCCCTAATACTTTTCTAATACACAGGAAAATAAACTCATACCTAGTAGAGTATAGAATCGTCAACGATGCCACTTGAATATGTAGCATAACTTGGGGAACTCCAGATGCTTCATTACTGAAGTCATGTTTTATGGATTGTATCTATTTGTTACACATAGAAGGCTGGGGTCTCCACAGCCCCCTCCACACAAAGGTGGTAGCTGACTAGGGTGACCAATGGGTCCTGGTTTGCCTAGGACTTTTCACTGCAAGTTCCATCTCCTGGGAAGCCCCTGAGCCCTGGGCACCTTATAACTGGCACACTCATGACTGAAAGCCACCATCTTTTTAGATTTGGCTCAGTTAGTCCAAAGTCCTTGGAGAAAGGAAGCAATGGTAAGGAGGAGACAAATAAAGACCATCCTAGATGTGGAGGTAGGAAAACTGGGCTTAAGAAACAGACTCTATTGCTCATTTACTACATAATTGTCTTAATTTGGGTTTCCTAAGTAGCAGACCCTGAGATACAGATCCGAGTGCTAGTAGATTGAGAGGTGACCCCAGGAAACACACATAAAGAAATGGGGCAGTGAGACTAGAATTGAGAACAGCCAATAAAAGATGTGCTATCACGCAAGTTAGTTCTGTGAGTAAATGGGGCCACACCCCTTGTGGGAACCCCAGGAGCTAGAGTGGACGGCATGCCTCCCTGACAGGATGGAGAGGGAGCTGGGGTATTTATACACCCGTTCCTGTTGGTCATTTGTTGAGAACTGCTCTTGGGGATGTTAATTCTCCAGGACTTCTGGCCTGCGCTGAGTGCATATGCAGAGTGGGCTCCCTCCACTGGAAGGAGCCCCTAGGCAAAGAGATGGGATGCTGGCAGTGGGAAGCTGCTCTAGAGAGCACAGCAATGGAAATGCCTGAGGGGCTGTGGGCAGACACCAGCCAGGTCCCTCCAACAGCCTTGGGCAAGGCAGTTTCCCTTCTTGAGTTTTATTTTCGCCAATCATGTGAGAAGCTAGAGTTTGAGGAAAGCTTCCTAAAACTGTGGACATGGACCACTGCCAGAATGAGAGATGATTTTAGTGCTACATGGACATAGCTTCAAATAGCGCTGAATCCTGATTCGTTCAGTCCTTCTAGAAATATGGATGAGAAAGTCTACCTTGGCTGCTATTTTGTCCCAAACACTTCTTTTCTCTTGCAACCTCTTCTTTTTCATAAAAAAGAGCAAGCCCCAATGCAAAACCCAGTTTCTAGAATGTAATACTACTGTTTTCTTTTAATTTATTTTTATGGTTAGTTTCTATTTATGGTATGTGATCTTGGTCTTTAAATGAAAGTCAAACTGGTTAAAGACAAATATTAAGCTAATAACTGTACAGATGGGATGTTAATATGGTAAAAATCACGAGGGTGAGATACTGAGTAAAATAAACTCTAAATGCTCTCCTGATTCAAAAGTTCAGTGTTTCTGTGTTCTTTGAGAACCTTGTTGTTTTGGTGAAACTCTTATTGTTGGTCTTTTGGATCATATGTTAAACCTTCTCAGTGTTTAAGCGTTTTATATCTTTTCCCCGTTACTTGTGTGATGAGTTCTTTGGTGTACCGAATAGGGAAAAACTACGATTAACGGTTGTATAAAGATGGCCAGTCTTGGTTACTTTTCTGAAATATGCTGTGGTAGGCTTCCTCAGCACCTTTCATTTCTGCCTAAAGAGGGATTTTAATTTGGTCGTTATCACTGTCTGCATCAGGCCACAAGTCAGCATCAGCAGATTTGTACTGAAGGCCAAAGAAGAGTTTTTAAGAGGGGCAACTGTGTCCTCATCTTATATTCATCTGAAGTCATGTTTGCAAGATTCAAGGATTTCTGAACAAAGAAGGTATTTTAATAAGAAAAAGTGATTGTTTCCAATCTTGATGTGCTTTGAGAAAAAGAAAGATATTTTAGACTAACCAATTGCATTTAATAGTTGAAGAGAAAAAGCATTGTGAAATGTAATGATTTTAACAAAGAATACTGTGATTTGAAGCAATATATTCTAAGCATAGTCTGTTTTATCCATAGCAAATCTGAGTTGCAACATTTTCTGGAAAATAGGTCAAATTCTGAGTATTTTGTATAAACATTATCTCCCACTAGAGGGCGCTCTTTAGTTGCATATTTAACATTCTCTTCCTTTTTGTAAAAATAATAAAAAAAAATGACTACAGTGCTATGAATTCTGATACAATTCTCCTTGAGCATGTTATGAAATTTTCTCCCAGACATTGTTTTATTTTCAGCTTATATGTGTGAAATTCCACTTTAAGACGTATAACATGATCCTGAGTCTTTCAATATGTATAAAAATCCCCATGGTATTATGGTACGATAGAAGCAAAGACATAAGTCTAAATTACTGTAATCCCATAGGTCTTTTGACTATTGTTTCTCTATATATGTTACTGCACAAAGAAAATTTATTGTAAATATTAATACCGTCCGCTTAGATCCTTTGTGAAAAGACAAAGAGAGGCAGTGTGGTCTAGGTGGGTGATTCTGCCGGTTTTTCCAGAGTGATTTTTGTTATCTAAGCCAATTTTCCAGGACATTCTTTTAATTTGTTTTTCAGGATTTCAGTCTGTTTAGCTTGTATTGTCTTACCTCTCTGATAATCATGGCTTACTTTTCTATTCTTCTAAATTCTTTCCCTTTCTCTTTAGATTTGGGCTTCTCAGACTATGCTGTATGAGATGCTAGTATTCTTGAAACCACACTGAGGTATGCTGCCTTTAAAAATAAATTATGGGGCTTCCCTGGTGGCGCAGTGGTTGAGAGTCCGCCTGCCGATGCAGGGGACACGGGCTCGTGCCCCGGTCCGGGAAGACCCCACACGCCGCGGAGCGGCTGGGCCTGTGAGCCCATGACCGCTAAGCCTGCGCCTCCGGAGCCTGTGCTCCGCAAAGGGAGAGGCCACAACAGTGAGAGGCTCGCATACCACCAAAAAAAAAAAAAAAAAATTATGACTTTCCCTCCTGATTTTCAGAAAAGTAAATTAATCAATAGGAGTTTCTCAATTTAAGTTGTTTCAGTGCTTTACATTTTTCTTAAACTGCTACAGTTTAAGGCTATAGTTTAATATGATATTGACATAATGCAGACATGCAAAATTTAGTTAAAGTTTTATAAACTGATTTCCATGGTGTTCTACAAAAGACTTCATCTGCATATGCTTGAGAATTCTAACTTTGTCCTGAAATTACAATTCTTTTTTAATTTTTGTAATCACACATATAATGTAGGAACATATGTTTTCATAAAAATTCAAACAATAATCATTTCATGACATAATTTTTTTTTTTTTTTTTTTTTTTTTTTTTGCGGTACGCGGGCCTCTCACTGTTGTGGCCTCTCCCGTTGCGGAGCACAGGCTCCGGACGCGCAAGCTCAGCGGCCATGGCTCAGGGGCCCAGCCGCTCCGTGGCATGTGGGATCTTCCCGGACCGGGGCACGAACCCGTGTCCCCTGCATCGGCAGGCGGACTCTCAACCACTGCGCCACCAGGGAAGCCCCATGACATAATTTTTAACATAGAGGTAAACATTATAGTCCCTCTTTATCCCCTCCTGAAAATCCTCATCCTTCCTCAGAAGTAATCACCGTTCACATGTACATGTACAGACTGCAGACATTTCCTATGTGTATCTGTACTTTAAAAATAAACTGTTGGAATGAATAAAGAAGATGCAGCACATATATACAATGGAATATTACTCAGCCATAAAAAGAAACGAAATTGAGTTATTTGTAGTGAGGGAGATGGACTTACAATTTGTCATACAGAGTGAAGTAAGTCAGAAAGAGAAAAAGAAATACTGTATGCTAACACATATATATAGAAGCTAAAAAAAAAAGGGTTCTGAAGAACCTAGGGGCAGGACAGTTTTAAAGATGCAGATGTAGAGAATGGACTTGAGGACACGGAGAGGGGGAAGGGTAAGCTGGGAGGAAGTGAGAGAGGAAGCATGGACATATATACATTACCAAATGTAAAACAGCTAGTGGGAAGCAGCCGCATAGCACCGGGAGATTAGCCTGGTGCTTTGTGTCCACCTAGAGGGGTGGGATAGGGAGGGTGGGAGGGAGACGTAAGAGAGAGGGGATATGGGGACATATGCATATGTATAGCTGATTCACTTTGTTATAAAGCAGAAACACACCATTGTAAAGCTATTATACTCCAATAAAGATGTTAAAAAATAATAAACTGTTAGTTTTTATTACTTCTACCTTATGTAATTATAGCCTATGTATTGATATATTGCTTTTTCTAGTTAACAATGTGTCTTGGTGACCTTTTAATTTTACTATGTGTAGACCTAACATAGTCTTTACAACCACTGGAGAATATTCCATGGTCTCTGTGGATGTTCTTTCATTTATATTCAAAGATTAAGGTTGAATCTAATTTTTAAAATATTTCACATAACCCTGCAGGGGACACCTTTGTTTATATATCTTTGGTGCCCATGTTGATGGGTCTGTTGAATGGATCTCTGGTGGGGGGCGGTCCTCCAGGATCACCTGAAGCTTGTGAGAACTTGGGAAAGCCCTAAGCCTCCATGTGTGGATTTTGTGAAAAATCTCAGCCTCTGGTTCCTCAAGGATATGACTGCGCCCAAGCTGATTCAGTTTCTCAGAGAGAAGTGGCATTTGCGACCATTAATCTGATGAGGTAAACCTTCATTAAAGAAAAAATGAGAATTCAACTCTGAGTACTTGTTGAGTACCTGATCTGTGTAAGCTGCTGTGCCAGTCATGGCTTTAAATTAAAAAAAAAAAAAGTTAAATAGAGTCTGTGCTCACAGAGGGCAGCTAGCAGGCAGGGTAAATTGAGAATCCAGCTAAATCTAATCCCAGCCAGAAGAGTGGGAGACAGTGGAGCAGGCCAGAGAGAGAGAGAGAGAATCACCCAGCTGTGGAGGCCCCTGAAGGAGGTGGCATCCCTGATGGGTCTTGAGAGATGGGCAGACCTTTCACCCGTGATGATGAAGGGCAGGGTGGGGAGTAGTTGGAGTGGATGAACTATTGTTTGAAAATGACATGCATTCATCTAGTAGAAAATTTAGAAAACAGAAAACACTTTAAGAAATCCTATTCATTTGCCCTCCCAAAGGCAAACACTGCTATAATTTTGACATAGTTCTTTTGGGTATTTTTTTCCAATGCATATTTTGTAATGGGGGGGGCACTCATCGCAGCTGTCGGGGTCCTTAGTGAGACTGACTCAGCTGACAAGAGCGGATGCAGAGGCCCCCCCCCCCCGCCCCCCGCTACCCTGAGAGCATCTGGGAAGGGCCTGATTGATTGCCTGTTAAAAGGAGCTCCAATTGTGAACCTATGAAACTAGATACTCCTTCCTCAGGCTCAGCCTCTGGGATATACAAGTGGCTGATCACCATTCTAGAAGGCACCATCCATTGTAGTGAAGAGAAAGTCAAAAAGTGGAATGTACCCATCAAAACATGTTACATCCTTCTACACTTGTCGAGATGTCAATCCACACCGTTAGGGGATTTTTCTCCACAGGGCTCCATCATTCTTGTGCAGGAATGGTGGTAAGGGATAGCTGGGAGGATTCCAGGCTTTCCAGGTTAAGGAAGAAGTTTCTGTTTGCTCATTAAGCAAACTTAAAAAAGATAACATAAGCATCAGGAGGATAGGTACCTCTCTTTATGGTGTTTGTCTTCCATCCTGGAGAAAGTTTTCCTCCCCAGAAGAACGGGCCAAATGTCTTCCTCTAAATGTAGCAAGAAAGAAGCAGAAGACAAGTTGATTTTTTTTCTCATGAGACAGTTTGAAACTTCAGATCCTGCAATACATTTTAAGTGTGATTTTTAATGGAGTGTAGCCTGGACCAGCAGGGTTTTGACAGGTAGAAAAAAGAGACAGCATCCCAGGGAGAGGTATCAGCATGTATAAAAATGGGATAATAGGTGTAATGGGGGATGGGAGTGACTCTGAATTGCCTGACTTAGATGGAACAGATGGAAACTTCTGAAGTTCCAAAGGTACCGTTACATGTGGATCAGGTCCTCAAGAACTGTGGCAGACACTCTCCATTTTTCTGGCAGCTCAAACCCTTTTTGCATCCTTCCTAGGCACGGGAGATTCTCCACGTTGTAAGAACTGTCACCTACCATAGAAGGCTCACCTTCCCAGCCTCCCTGGCACCTCTTGTACAGCCACAGTCAGACAGCCACTGCAGATCCTGAGGTCCTGCCAGGGAGACAAAGCAGGCACCATGTGGAATGCATTCTGGTGATTGGAGTGGGAGCCCCATCCAGGCTCTGGAGGCAGCAGCTGCAGGGACGTTAGGACTGCTGTCCAGAGCATACAGGGTGATGCAGGTGGTGCAAGCTGCAGGGTCTGAGTCTGCAAGGGGACGTCAGTGTCCCCCTGGAGCAGTTCTGCAGTGGCATTGTGGGCATTCTTCCTGGCTGAGCTGCCTCCAAGCCTGGTTCTCAGTCTCTCATGAAGATTCTCTGACCACAAAATACCATTTCCCACTCAAAACAGCCAGAGATGGTTCCTACTGCAACTCTGAATCCTGACTTTAGGATGAGTGCGTTTGAGAGTGGTGGGAGACGAGGCTTCGTGAGGTATTTGTGACGTAATTTGACACTGAACAAATGTCTATTAGGACTTGGCTATATAATAATAAAATTTAATTTCTCAGACAATTCAGAAAAGAATGTATTAAGCACATGAAAAATTGTGCAGCCCCAGTAATAACAAAATTGCAAATAAAATCCAACATTATTTTTATTTCAGAGAGCTGGAATAGATTTTTTAAATGCTCGGTGCTGATAAAGATGTGGAAAAATAGACATTTGCGGTTCCGTCAATATAAACGTTTTGGAAGGAAACCTGCAATAACTAGCTAAGTAATTCACTAACTTTATATGGCCATGTGCCTTGATCCAGCAGTTTCACTTCTAGAAATTTACCTAGGGAAATACTTAGATGGGTACAGAGGAAATTCAGGTAGATGGGGATAAAAACGTCAGCTTTATTTCTGATAAAAATTTTTTTGGAGGATGTTTTTAGGAGTGCGTCCACCTGGGCACAGCCCACCCAGGGAAAAGCTATGTTTGTCAAAGATTGTTGCCTCAAAGATTGCATGGTTCTGGGACAGAGAGGAAAGGGAGCAAGTTGCAATTAGCCTTTTAATATGTTAGCCCGTCCACCTGAGCAATGCGGACCAATGGCTATCACCCATCTATCAAGTAACTCACTCCTCTGTGGGGTGGGAGCAGGAGTGTCACTGTGATTGTGGTCCCTCTTTAGGGAAATGTGAGACACAGAAAATAAATGTTCCCTGCCCAGCATCATCGTGTGATTCCATTTTTGCTTTGAAAATGTGTGTATGTTTGTGGAAATAGATACACAAATAAGCCTGAGATGGATGTTCGATCAGTAGTTCTCCCTGTGGGTTGGGACTATGAGGAGGATCTTTAGTTTTTCTTTATTATTTGACTTTCAAAAATACACAATAATTATTTTTCATGAGAAAAAGCTGAAATGTTTCTCTTAGAAAATGAAGTTTCTGTTCATATTGAGTGTAATTCTTACTTTATGTAAATGACATCTAGTCATACAGCAACCGTCTTTTATAGTTAGCTAAACATTGACAATCAAGCGGTACAAGTTCCACAATGAGAGAAACGGCTGGGATTCTTCATGTGTTCTCTGCTGTCCTTTCAATGTTTGGATGTAACCCAAGTCCCTCCTCTGCTATCCCTCAGACGCCCTCTTCAAACCCTCTTTATTAAAACCCATTTCTCATGTTTCCATTGTACCTTGAGTGAGAAGTCATTCTCAGTACGTTAATTTACTGTGGGAACACACGAGTCACAGGGAGGTATCAGCATTGAAAAATAAAGTGTTTACAAATAATGATTCTTTGGGGGGACTTGAAGGCAGTAAATCTGGAATCTGGTAAACCTGTGTCCCAGATTTTGTTAGGGTCGCTGTTTCAGATGCAGTTCATTAAAATGAAAACTAAAAAAAGAAAAGAAAAGACAAGAAAAAAGGCAAGTGATTGGTATAAGAGGATTATTGGTCTCTTTCACTTACCTTTTCATTTTCCCCCATTCAATCAGCTTGTATTTAAGACTAAAAATAAACCTATTTAAACTCACACCTGAAAAATCAGTGAGATTTAGGAGGTAATGACAAGGAGGACTGTATCTTTTGTTTTCAGAATTTCAATACCACACCTGCTCCTTCTACCTCCACTGGCCTCTGTTGAAGTCCTACTTTGTTGCAGGCACATGGAAGACAATGCTAGTTGTCTATCTAATATCTGTTCTCTTTTCCTCCTTGTTAGCAGAACCCCAACTTTGTTTAAGCACGCAATGTGTCCAGATAAAAAAAGTGTTCTTCCACCGTCTCCCTGGCAACCAGGGGTAGTCATCTACCACAGTTCTAGTCAGGAAGACTGAGCTGGTCTTTCTGTCAAACTTCAGTTTCCTGATACATGTGCAGTCCCTTCCTACCTTCCCCCTGTTGTTCTTTTGCCTTTATTATTCTTCCCATCTGGAATACAGATGTGATGGCTGGAAGAGAAGCAGCCATCTTGTGACCATGGGGATAAATGCCTTATGCTGAGGGTGATGGAGCAGAAAGAAGGAAAGGTCTGAGGGCTTCACTGACCAGCCCTCGCCTATAAACCTTCAGACTTCCTGTTGTATAAGACAAATACATCTCTACTTTTTAGGCCAGTGGCTCAGGGTTTTCTCTTATTTGCAGCCAAAAGTATTCTTTTAAAAAACTGAGGGATTCACATAACATAAAATTAACCATTTTAAAGTGAATTCAATGCAGTGGCATTTAGCACATTCACAGTGTTGTGCAACTACCACCTCTATCTAGTTCCAAAACATTTTATCACCCCCGAACCAAAAGAATTCTTAATTGACACAGGTGTTAGACCAATATTGTCTTATTGAATGCTCAACAGTCCTAATAAAGTGGGTATTGGTACCAGACATTTTCTATCCAGCATGCCTTCTTCCATGTCCTGGTAATAGCACACAATTTCCCTCTGGGGAAACAATGTCTTCCCCACAGTCTGTCCATGTCATTTGAGTACTGTTGACACCATTATGGCTCCATCATGGGCATGTGGATAACCAGAGCATTGCTGATTTAGGCATAGGCTTAGGGATGGCCATATGACACAATCTGGGCCAACAGTCAAATGGCTGGAGAGGGGTGTTCTATTTTTCATTAGAAAAATATGTAAGCCAGGAGCACCTGGCCGCCATTCTGCTCCCATATGGAGCTGGTCAGCCTGAGTGTGAAGCTGACATAGGAGAAAACGGAGACAAGAAACAGAGTCACCAGGTCTTGATGAGATTTTTGAGCTTCCAAATGTGGCTGGGTTAGAAGCCAGCTCTAGCTTCAATATTTTCAAATACTGAAGTGAGTTAATCTCCTTTTTCTTTCTTAAACCCATTTGAATGGAATTTCCCATTACACTCAAAAGAGTACTGCCACTCACTCAAGAGTATACCGTCCCCGTTTTTCAGATGTGAAGCTTGAGCTTCAGGATGGTATAATTTGTCCAAGACCACCCAGCTCTGAACTCAGGTCAGTATCCCTCCAAGGCTGGTCAGTTTACCACTAAGAAATCACTTACCTACTTCTGTTCCATGCTGGCTGTGTCCAAAGCTGGGAGTTAAGGTCCACCATCTTGTTAGTGAACGCAAATCTGTGATTCTCTTGGGTCCCAGGCCGAAAACACTTGCTGGACATAGGCAAGAAGAAAAGTAACATTTCCTTGAACAGATTAATGGACTTAGTATTTACAGTTAGCTATTTTTGAGTTAGTGACAGCAACCTCTGTGGGTTATTTATTGGATTGCACACGACTCTGAAGCAAAACAGCTTTGATATGGTTTCCCAGTGACCAGATGAACTGCATTATTAGGCAGTTGATAGAGGGCTTCCTAATTACAAGAAATAAAAAGAAAAATCTGAGGGCTTCCTTGGTGGTGCAGTGATTAAGAATCTGCCTGCCAGTGTAGGGGACACGAGTTCGATCCCTGGTCCGGGAAGATCTCACATGTCATGGTGCAACTAAGCCCCTGTGCCACAACTACTGAGCCCGCGTGCCACAACTACTGAAGCCCGCGCCTAGAGCCCATGCTCCACAACAAGAGAACCCACCGCAACGAGAAGCCATGCACTGCAACGAAGAGTAGCCCCCGCTCACTGCAACTAAAGAAAGCCCATGTGCAGCAACGAAGACCCAACACAGCCAAAACTAAAAATAAATAAATGAATTTATTAAAAAAAAAAAGAAAAATCTGAGTACTCCTTCCCCTCCAACATTCTTTGCAAAACATGCTTTGCTAGGCCCTGGACTAGTTCACTAAAATGTGTCACTAGCAAAATATCGAAGAGGCAGAAGAGCCTGAAGGAAACAGTTTTATTGAGTGCCTCTGTGACAAAAATATCTTCAAAGGGAGTTCTATCAATTTTATTAAGCTACATTGTGCACTTTTACATGACAAGCATATCAAGCACAATAGCATTTGAATTAGCAATCAGGTTTTAATAGTATTTGACACCTCCCCACCTTGTGCTGGCAGAAGCCGTCTCTCCGAGGAGAGACGCCAGAGGGGAGGTCAGCCCCCCGTGGAGAGATGGGCGGCGCCCGAAGGTTCGGTTGTGAATTTGCTGGTTGTTGCTCAGAACACGCTTTTCCCACAGTAAGAATGGTGTTTAGGGTCCTGTGCCGACACTTACGAGCCAAGTGAGCCCCTTTTATCGATTACAGGGTTTTGGTTGCAAATAATAGAAACTAACTCTGGTTAATTTAAGCCAGATTACTGGAAGGATAGCGGGAGCCCTGAATCAGTGGGAAGGTTGAGGGACCAGACTTTCCGAGAGGGAGCCCCAGAGAGCTACGCGGCAGACCCACAGTAATGACGGCCATCACAACGTCTGACGTCACCCCGTCGACCAAAAACCTGATCCTTCTCGTAAGGATCTCAGTAAATGGCTCCTCAGGCCAGCGTGTTGGAATTGTACTTGACTCTCCTATTTCTCTCACGCTTCACATCCAGTCTTTCGGTAAACCTGGTTAGCTCTACTTTCTAAATATATATGGAATGTGATTACTTCCCATTCACCCCACAGTTACAACCCTGGTTCTAGGCAGTATCATTTCTCACCTGAAGTACTACCATCACCTCCTCGCTGGTCTCCCTGTCTTCTCCCTCAGTCTACATTCCACTCAGCAGCCAGAAGGATTAAGTTGAAATAGTTGCCTCATGTCTTAGTAAGTGGCTTGATCTGACTTGATCCAGTTCCTGACACCTCTCCTGCCTTCTCATCCACCATACTTCCATTCCATCCCTCTGCTCCAGCCACATTGACTTCCTCCTCTCTGTTCCTCAAACATACCAAGCAGGCTCCTGCCTCAGGGCCTTTGCACTTGCTCTGCCTTCTGCCTGGAACACTTTTGCAGAGCTTCTCTGTTCAAATATAGTTTCCTCTGATTGCCCTCTAAAATAGAAGCCATGTTTTCCCCATCTCTCTCACAATCTATCCCCTTCAGCCTACTTTATTTTTCTTCATAGCCTCATCACCACGTGATGTTATATAAGACACAGATGTGTTTATAGTCTAACTCCCTCTTAGGATATAAGCTACTTGAATTTGTCTGTTTTCTTCAATTCCATGTCCTCACACTGCACATATTATGTGTTCAATAAATTTTTTTCAGAGTGCATGGATGAATGCATGCATGGGTAAATACAGGAACAGCCCTGTGGTGGAAACAGACTCATTAGTCATTGTGCTCCCACTGGAAAGAATGAACTCCAATAATTTTCCATTTCAAAAATCAAATTTCAGGGAGGGGTTTCTGATGAGTGTATGTTGGCTAACAGGCTCATATCTTACCAAAAGGAGAACAGGATGGAAGTCCCATGAGCTTCCCCAAAGGGAAGAGACACTCCCAAAAGGAAACTACTCCTTATTTTCAACAAATGGTAATGGTTCTTGGGACGTAAGTGAGGAAGCTCTGCCCACCAACATGTGAAATTACGCATAGAAATGAAATAACTTTCTGTTCCAGTTTGGGATAGTTGATGCTTCCAGTAACCAAAACCCAAGTTAACAGTAGCTTAGACATACAAGAGCTTATTTTTGGGGCATAACAAATCAGTGAGAAGGCAGTTGCTGGTACTGGTTCAGTAGCAACACATCAGAATCTGGGCTGGCATTTCTGTGATCTTCTTGGTCTTTCCCTCATGGTCACAATATGGCAGCCACTGTCCAAGCTTCCTGCCTTCACACATCCTTCAAAGGAAGAAAGGGGTGGAGGACAAATGACACAGTGTTTTCTTCTGGTACATCTCTCTCTAATCACAGAAGGAAATATCCTTACTAGGAGTTGTCTGAGACTTCCCATTTTCTCTTTTTGGTAAAACTGGAGGACTTGGGACAATGCCTATTTAGCCTTTCCAGTCTCTATGGTAAGAGTTGGGCGTTGACAAGGGTGTTAGAAAAAAAAAAAAAAAAGCAAACAACTCGATTTTTAGGGACTTCCCTGGCAGTCCAGTGGTTAAGATTCCGTGCTTCCACTGCAGGGGGCCCAGGTTCGATCCCTGGTTGGGGAACTAGGATTCTGCATGCTGAGAAGGGTGTTGGGAATGCTTTTAGGTGGTTGACCAAAGCTGTCTGCCCAAGATCAAACAGCTAGAGGGTTAGGACTTGATTTAATCTGAGTTTTGTCTGGTGCCAAATCTATCTCTTGGGCTCCAGGTTAAATTGCCTCTTGGGAGGAAGGTTTTGTTTTCCCTTTCATTTTGCTTTGTTTTGTTTTTAGATGTTGTCTAGGTAGCCAGACACAAGTGGCCATATATTATATGATTCTGTTGATATGAAATGTCCAGAATAGGCAAATCTACAGAGACAGAAAGTGGATTATTGGTTGCCAGGGTCTGGGGAGTAGCAGTGAATGAGGGAGGGTGACTACTGATGGGTATGAAGTTTCTTTCTGGGGTGATGAAGATATTTTGAAATTTGATGGTGGTGGTGACTGCACAATTTTATGAATATACTAAAAATCACTGGATTGTACCCTGAAATGTAGAATTTTATGGTGTGTGAATTATAATAAAGCTGATATTTAAAAAAAGGTAAATGCTGAATATATAGTTTTTGTAACCCCCTACATTTAAAAATACACCAGGATCTTCAAAACATCAAAATGCCCTATGCCTCTCCTGCCCTCTCAGGGGTCTTGGGCATATTCACCCCTGCTGAGCTCCCCGGGGTCCAACCTGTCTATTAACTTCCCCTGCCCTCCTTTCACAGATCAGCACTCATTTCTCTCATTCCTTTTAGGTTTCCTTTCTAGGTATTTTTCCATATGTACTCACACATGAAAAACAATTTATTTCCCTCGCACTCTCATGACCTCATTAAATTGCAAATTCCATGAGACGGTACTTGACATTATAGCTAATATTGTTTCTACGTAGCAGTTGCTCATGTGTCGCTAAGTGGAGGGTCCGATTATAAAAATATTTGAGCAGGACTTTAAGAAGCTCCATAGCAATATTAGACTAGCTGCTTTAGGATGGACATTCTCAACCCAGGCTGTGCTTTAGAACCCCTGGGTAGCTTTTCCAGTGCTGGCGCCTGGGGTCCATGCCCAAAGCTTCTGATTCCATTGGGATGGCGTCAAGGGTAAACCTAATATTCAGCAAGAACTGGAACAGTGGTTTTCAAATGAGAGTGATTTTGCTCCCTGCCCAGGGCACATTTGGCAATGGCGGGAGGCATTTTTGGTTGTCACAGCTTGGGGAGAGGTATGCGCTGTTGGGATCTTGTGGACCAAGAGAGGCCAGGGATGCTGCTAAACAACCTGCAACGCCCAGGGCAGTCCCCACGACAAGTAATTATCTGGCCCCAAACATCAGGAATTCCGAGGTGGAGAAACCCTGGGTTAGAGGAGTCAGAGAAGCCTGGCTAGCTGCATCATACGAGTTTAACTCTGGGGCAGATGGTGGCAAGTAGAAACGCATGAACACTGTACCCAGGTAGCCAAGTGGGTAATCATGGGGGTTCAACACAGCTTTGAGTTTGATCTCCTCATGTGTTCCATGGATCCAGACCTCCTTTGTTGATAAGCTCACCTGAAAGCAAGCCAGAAGTTAGGTTGTTAAAATTCTTATTTTTACAGGCATTCTACAGCTAAAAGCCATCAACTGTCAACCACGATGAGCAATTCACGTTCAAAATGAAGAACTTCTGACAATTACCATGTGTCTTTATGCCTTCGGCATGCTTTCAGAATTATTGCTTTCATTATGGAGCAAAACTTGGGCCACAGCAACACACTCCAGACAACAGTACGCCAGCGTCTGTGATAAGGGGAACAGTAGATAAGAACAAACATCCACAGGCTCAGGAGAGAAGCCTCTGTGGGCCAGGGTGAATGCCCACATCAGATGCGGATCACTCCAAAGCCATCGAAGCAACAAGCATCCTATACACCTTGGGACAAATGTTGACTCTGCGGATTTGTTTGTTTGTTTAAAACCAATCACTTGATATGATCTCATAAGCTATTCGAGAGATTGCTATCATGGATAATGAAAACAAAATGACAGGCAGATAAATTTAGTTGCTGTTTAAGAAATCTTGCAAGGTATTCTCAGTAGTATAAAGATAAGGAAATCTCATAATTGAAAGAGCTGAAAACAGCATTAGCACTAGAGCATATAAGGAGAGTAAGGAAATCAATTGTGGAATGTAGGAAAGAAGTTCAGATAAGGCCGAGCTCCCTTCAGTGAATAAAACTGCCCACTATGAAAGCTAGGCGACCTAGCCTAGTGCTTTTCAACCTAGGCTGACCAATAGAACCTCCTGGACAGCTTCAAAAGCTCTGATGCCCAGGCTGTACTCCAGACCAATACAGTCTGAACCTGTGGGGTGGGACCAGGTTACAGCATTCTGTAAAGCTCCCCAGATGGTTCCACTGAGCAGCCACATTTGAGACCCACTGGCAAGTACTCCCTCTCCCCCCCACTGTGGTACAGGGCTGGCATCTTGGCTTGGCTCACATCATACCCCGTTGCACTTAAACCTTGAGGGACGTAGAGGTACTTTACTTAGTATTTGTAGCGAAGGCGTTGGGACAGTGTTGTGAGCTCAATGGCAGAAATATCCAGTAGCAGCAGTGGCCATGCTACTTGGGTAACTGGGTATTAACAAGAGTTAAGGTCCCTCTGGAGTGACCTTGAAGTGGTTCCTCCGACACAACTTCCCTTGCTTGGTTCCTGCTCATTTTTCCAGCCTTCTTCTCTTTTGGGGGACTTCCTGATTTCCTGCCAACAAATTAATTTCTGCTAAGTTAACCAGATTTGGTCTGTTACTTGTCGCCAAGAACCCTGATGGGTGTATTTATTGAATGTTTTCTTGAAATTGACAAATTAAAAAAAAAACCTGTTTCAGCTTCATCCTAAGTAATGGTATCCATGGAATCACTTTAGATGTGTTAGTTTTATTTTTCTGAATATACATAAAATAAATACACAATGTTAGAAGTAGACATCTCTATGCTACTTAAAACTGTCCTGTACCCCAGCTGTTCATGAACTACTTTTGGGAAAGGTTGCGTTAAGATTCTTTTAAGTGCAGTTAATAGAAAGCAGGTCTGAGTAACTTAAGCTGAAATAAGGAATTTATTGGGCTGTCTCATAAAATCAAGGAAGCAGCCATGGGCAGGGCAGCCACTGGGCAGCTTGGGACTTAGTGAAGGCTGTGGCTCTTTTCTCTCAAGTGCTCCCAATCATGTGGTTTAACTCGAAGACATCTCCCGCTGAAACCTGCAAATACAGGGGAGGAAGAGGTTCAGTTGTGGCCAGGAGAGGCAGACCATGGTGTGTAGACTGCTGCTGGGGGCCCTAGTCCATGTCTAGGGGCAGTTCCCAGCGCAAGGTCATTGACTGGAGCAAGGTAACCGCCTGAAGAGGTGCCTTCCACATTACAGGAGAATTCACACGACCTGGTGGGATAGACTATACGTCAGGCAGGATATGTTCAATGGCAAGTGACAAAAAAAACCAAAAACCCCCAAACCCCCCAAAGGAAAAAAGGGGCTTTACTGACTCAGAAGACTGGAATGTGTAGGAACGAAAACCGGCTGAGTCATTGCTGGATCCAGGTCTCAAATGGTTATGTCAGGACTTAGTTTCACCTCCCTCACTCTCCCCGACCTCCAACCCCGGCCCCACGTTGGCTTCATTCTCGGACAGGTTTTCCCTTCCTGGCAGCCCAGAAGTTCGGGGATTATTTGTCCTCTGTAGAGATGCCCATCTCAGTGCCTGGACCACCTCTCTTGAGTAGTCTGAGCAACATCTCAGGAGAGATTCTCATCCGTCAGGCAAAAATAACCTGTCCCTCTGTGAACCAATCACTGTGGCCCTGGGAGGCTTGGCCCACACTGAGTGGCCAGGCTTTGGCCAAGTATCCACCTTGGGTGGGCTGTGGGTGGGGTCAACTCCCGTCAAACCACATGGGCTGAAATCTGGTAAATATTTAGTAACCGGCTCTGGGGATGGGCAGGGGACATTTCTATGTGCAAATACTCCCACCATGCCTGATTTCAGACTACCTGCACAGTCTCAAATGGCTTAGAAGGTTGCTAAAAATTTAACAGTCAGCTTTCATGAGCTGGTAAGACAAGGGAGAGGTGGCAGAGGCCAAGAGATAGTTTCCTTAAAAAAAAAAAAATCATCATTCTAGCACCAGCACCGGGATGATGGGGAATACGGTGGGCCAGACAAAGCCAACAAAAGCACCCTACAGAGAGTAAAGAAACTTCCATTTATTTTACTAGATATCTATTGAGGTGTATTTCCACAAAAGTGCTAGGAAGTGGGTTCTAGAGGAGAGTTCATTGATCCGTCACGAAGTATTTATTATCTACCAAGGACAGAGCCTGTCTCAATTTTGGGGCACAGAAATGAACTCATCACCGAGTGTGGGAAGCCAACATGTCACAAGAGGTAAAAGATATGGTAAGTGCTCTAATAGAGGACAGGTGTTAGTGGAGGGAGCAGGCAATCTAAACAGGGAGGGAAGGACTAGGGGACATTCCAGAGAGCAGGACTTATCTGTGCTGTTTCTCGCAGGATGTGAGAGAACTTGTCAGACTAAAGGGGTGGACATGCCAGGCTGAGGGTACAGGGTTTGCAAAGTCATAAGGGTATGAAGTAGCTCTAAGTGGTTTCAGATGACTCACGTGGGAGGGGGAGGCGGATAGTTGGGGGCTAGATCTTGCATGATGTGTTAAGGATGTTGGATTTTATTCTGCTGCCATTGAGAGCAATTAAGGAAGAAGGGTCATGATCCAACTGGCATTTTAGAATGGCTGGGCAGCTGTGTGGAGGACTGATTCTAGAGGAGGGAAATTGAAAGCAAGGAGATCAGTAGGAATTTAGGTGAAAGAAGGTGGGAGGAGCAAGGAGGTGAAGTGGAATCAACTTGGTGGCCCATTGGGTGTGAGGGGGAGGTGGAACCAGGAACTCACCATTTCAGTCTAAGAGTAGCTTTAACCCATTTGGAAAGACAGGCTTATATGTAGGAGAGAAACATAATACCTACATGCTAAGGAAGTAATGCCTTAGAAATAAAGTGTCTTACTGGTTTAATATCATAAGCTAAAATGATTCATGATCAGGAAGAAGAGAGATCCATATTGGTTGGCACAATTCAGAAAAACTCATGGATGAGGTAGAAAGGGATGGGCTCTAACTAGCAGGGATTGCATTAGTCAGAATGAACCAAAAACTGCGGTGCAGGTGACACACCCACACTCCTCGTCATTTTTGGGTTCAGGGCTCAAATGATGATGATGAGATTCCATCTTCCCTCCCCACTGCCCTTTCTCTTTTCCTCTGGGTTGCCTTCATTCTCAGACAGACGTACCCCCTTTATCTGGAGAAAAAGAAAAAAAGTCCCCCTTTTTCTAAAGAAAGGGGATCTGAGATTTCAATTTTTGAGAGATTGCAAGTTTGAAAATATTTTTATTCTTGAGTAACAATTTGGCTGGTTACGGAATTCTTGGTAAGAAATACTTTTTTGCATTAGCATTTTGAAGAAATGTATTGTCTTCCAGTTTTCAGCATGGCTGTTGTGATGTGTGATGATGCTTTTCTAATCTCTGTCTCTCTGGGAAGTTTTCAGGATTTGAAATTTTATGATGATATAACTTGGTGTGGACTTTTCTCACTTACTGAGCTGAGTAACTAATGGGTTCCAAACTTTCTTGTTATTTCCCCCTTTTCACTCCTAATTTTTAGTATTGTTGTTTTATAAAACTTCTATTATTTGGATATTGTATCTTTAATTTTCTTCTTAATATTTTCTCTCTATTGTCTACCTCTTTTTCCTTAGTTCTACTTTCTGGGAGAATTCTCACCATCGTCTTCCAAACTATCGTTTGAATTTTTAAATGTTACACTCTATCTTTTAATTTCCAAAAGCTATTTATCGTTGTATGCATTTTATTTATGAATGCTTTAACACTCTGAAGATATTTCAGTATTTCTGACATTTTTTTCTTGCACATTACACAGCTCTATTTCCTTAGCGTTCCTCCTTTTCCCCATGCCTTCATCTCTGAATTTTATCTTAGAGGTTTTTCTCAAATACATGTGATGCTTGGATGTCCATCTGTATTTTGAAGTGAGGCACTAAAAGCACACTCAACGCTTTACGTCTGGGATGACTGCTGACAGGTGGGCCTCTGAGTGGGAGCAATGGGCTGTGACTTGCCTGTTTCATGGAAATCCCCCAGGATGTCAGTATCTGTAGTTTTCCTTTCTCTTAGGTGAGTTTTTTTCAGAGAGGAAACAGTGAGCCTCTCACTTGGGAGGGAGGTGAGTGCTGACCTGATAGCCCAGACTGGGAGCTGAGCAGAGACAGGATGGTGAGGGTCTTTGTCAGTATGCCTGCTTGTATCATAAAGGGCTGTCACTCTCAGCCTCCTTTGTGCTGGGTGTCCTTCCCTCCAGAGTCTTTAAACTCATGCCCTTAGTAACTTTCATTTCTGTAGGAGGAAGGTGGGGGAGGAAATCCTTAGAGTTTTCCTGATTTCACTCCAAGCCTGCACTTCTGCCTTCAGAAGTAACTGGTGCCTCCCAGTCTCAAAGTTCTCCAGGTGCTGGAGCTGAACTGGCTTCACGATGCCTTCCCACCATCCAGTCCTGGGCTAATGGGAAAGTACTGGGACCTAGCCACTTACCACTTGTTCATTCATTTTCCATCTTTAAAAATGTGGCTGATATTTCTCTCCTGTCATTGTCTGTTCTCCCACTCTCTTTGTCCTTGTGGAGTTTGTAACTCTTTAATCCCTTTACCATCATTTTAGCATGGTTTTGAGAAGAAGAGAAGATAAACCGGTGAATTCAACCCACCATTTTAAACCCGAGGTCCTTTAATATACTTTCTATTAATTTTTAACATGTCCATCCATCCCCCTCTCTCTTCACTGCTGCTCCAGACAGTCGGACACCTTGATTGAGCTGTCCTTGATGGCTTTGTTCAAGTCTTTTCCTGTTGAGTATTTCACAAGGTCAGCATCCACAGAGCTGAGGTCAGCCTCCCAAATGTGCAATCACAGGAACTTTAGAAGAGCATCTTATTCCTTGTAAATGCTGCCCATCATGTCCTCACCCGCCCTCTTTTCTAACTGGAAGGGGGAAATGGGGCATGACAGAAGAGACTGTGATCTTTGTGACAGATCCTACAGTCATACAAAAATGCAAATGGGAGCCACAACATGGCTGTCCATTTTTCGGTTTTATTATATTTTGAAAGCCTTTTAATTTTCTTTTTCTGATAAAGCCTTTTGAAAAACACTCAATTCTAAAAATACTCCAACAGTGTAGAGAATCAACACAAGCTTCCCTAGCTTGTCTCCTTTAATCCTGTGCCTTATCTTTTATACATTTGGTTTGTATCCTTCCATATCTTTAATGCAGACCTTTATGCTTGTACTAGCATATGAGAGTTCATTTATTCATTTAACAAGCAATTATTGAGTCTCTATTTTGTGCCAGGCACTGATACAGCGATGTAAGCAATATGTTGGTGAACAAGACAGGCCAAATCCCTTCCGTTCTGGGGATGTACGTTCTAGTGAATGTGTAAAAGCTTTAAATATCCAACACACCTTACATCCACAAATACACACACTCACTGGCCATATTATGCATAGCTTGTTTTTTACTTATCATCTAGTACATCTTTCCATATTAGTACCACAGATCTTCTTTATTATTTTTAATGGTTGTGCGGTGTCTCATTATATGAACCCATCATTTGTCTACTCTCCTAATAATAATCATTTAGATTACTTCCAATATTCTTCTGTTACAAACAATGGATCAAGCATGATTTGTGCAAATATTCCCCTACTGATCAACCTTGAAGTGTTTCCAGTTTTCTATTTAAAAATCTTTAATTTTACAAACAACTTTGCAAAATTGATTTTGTACATTTAACTTTGTACTCCTGTGCAAGAATATCTATAGTGCATGTGTTCCTATCAGAAGAACATTGGGGTCAAATGGAACTGCATTATACATTTTGAAAGCTATTGCCAAACTGCCCTAAAAAAGTTTGAATTTATTTAAACTCCCACTAGCTATGAAGGAGTGTGCCTGGTTCTGAAAAAGGTGTTTTCGATATGCATGGTGAGTTTTTTCATTTTGCCACGTTGCATTTCCCTAGTTAATTTAAATTTGACTGTGGCAGGACTGTATGCTTCCAGACACTGCTTGACTTACACCATGTGAGATTTCTTAACAGACTCTCTCAAAGCAATGTGGACATTGAAAACTTATCATTTTCCTTCCACTAGATCTTGAACAAACAAGCTAAAGAAACTTGGTCTCAGACTCATCTTTGAAAAAGTCATTTAATGAAAAAAAAAATCTAAGAAAACCCCCCAACTATACATCTATATACAATCTTCAATCACTTTTAATCCATAACAAAATGTTATCCTTCAGTTCATATTTAGAAAAGCAAAGCAAATTTTATGTGTAAGGTCATCTCTATCTACTCTCTCAATAAACAATCTCAAAGATCTCTATGCAGGTTGTGGCATGATTTGGTTGTAAATGAATGTGCATTACTAGACGTGAAAACCAGAGTCATCCAAACGTGGTGACTAGGATGGGCAACGTTAGACATCACAATATGAACAACGGTCACTCACAGCAACTTCAAGAAGTTATCTCCAATCACCTACCTTCCTTTCACAGAAGAGCTTTTCTGCAGGGTTGCTCAAATCAGATCCTTGCTCCTTTAATTTCTTTCTCTCTAAGCGAATGCAAATTGTGCTTGACTTAACCAAGCAGCTCTGCTTTAATTTGCTGGCAAGATGTGATGCGTAACCAAAATGGATTTTTAGGCCCATCAAATGTCTATACTATATGGTTCAAAAGCAGAGTGACCTTTACGACTTGCATTGTGCATTGCATATCTAAAATCAGAGACCAAGACTGGAAATTCTCACACTATTTTCCTTCATTAGAGGAGAAAACAGAATTCAGTTGGACACATGCACTAAAATTAGATTCTTAAATAAACAGCCAAGGTCTTAATAATTCATGCAAAGACACAGGGAAAAAATGAGGAAAATAACTGAGCAACGGCGGGCAAACACCATGTCGTTTTGTACTGCCTCACACTAATCACTGGTACTGTGTATCTCTGATATACAGGTTTATTAATGAAACGAAAAGGCATCTACTATGGATAAATAATACATCATGTGGCATTCACATATGCTATGTGTAACAGAGATCAGTGACACCTATCAATTCATTTTAAATCAGGTCATGCGTACTTCGCTCAGTCTGCAGTTTGTCAATCTCTACTTTCTGCTTAATAGACGTCGTGGTTTGCTGTGCTTAAAAAAAAAAAAAGGCACTGTAGTGAGGAACCAGGTGAGATACAAAAATAATTTAAAAAATCAGCAAGACTCACTCTGCCTCCGTAAAGGCAGCCTAAACAGTGATATATTTGTACATTTATCATCACTAACATGGGCTCAGCCTAGAGATTTAGTGAAAGAATTCAGCAGTGCCATTAAGAAATGAAGACATTTTGCAAACTTTTTTTTTTCAATTCTACAAACCCATTAGGATATTTATGACTCTGGATGAAGAAGAATTATTATCATTAACATGAAGGGGTTGTCAGGGAGGTTACAGGAAGCCAGGGGTCATGGGACGGGGGGCAGGAAAGAAAGGCATAATCCAAACTGAGAAAGTAGATTAAATAGAGATTTCTAAAAAAACAGAAAATAATTAGTGGTATAACATAAATAGACATCATTAGCTGTAGTAATGTCTATGACAAATAAATAACATTTGAAAACAATAAAATTCGTGGTAATGTACTGTGTTGTAATATTGCTGGCAACATGTGGGAAGCCTCTGACAGATGTTAAACAGATGTGGCAATTAGCAAACCTTATGGTCATGCTGGTAAGATTATTATGCAACACATTCTCCAGCAAAATTAGATGATTTCCTTCTTTGTGTGGCTTTATCCACGTGGAGAGTGAGCTAGTCTAATGTTCCATTTAAGCAAAGTCGTTAGCTGATATCTCCTCAGCCACATACATATGCAAGTGTGTGTGTGTGTGTGTGTGTGTGTGTGCGCGCGCGTGCGCGCGCGCGCATACATATACATATATATTTTTTGATGTCTTCTGAAAGATTTAGAGTAATGCAGAATTTAAACAAGAACAATATCAATTCAGCTGTGTAGCAGATACTTCAATTATAATCGCTAATGGACAAATTGAGAGATAAAAAGACTTTTCTATCATGTTGAAATTCAATGAACAGTTTTCAATTAGGCTCAGGATATAAAAGGAAAAAAGAAAGCGACTTTTCCTTGATGTTTAACATTGCTGAGAAAGATGAGAGGAACTTTGCTTTTTCATTATACTGAAGAGATGCATATAATGCGGCATATTTAAATTATAAATCAGGTTGCTATCTGCCAACTGAAAGCAATATCAATTAGGACTTAGGTGGATTAAGCTTTAAAATGCCTTATATTTAATGACAAAAGTATGACTGTTAATCTCCACAGCCATCAAAGGGATAATTTAAGGCAGCAAGAAATCAAAGAATGATGTCACAAAAATAGGCCCTTGCAGCTTTTTGGATAGTATTATCGTAATTAATGTACTTCGGATGACTTTTTTGTGGGTTATGGGCTTTCACGAAAGCATTTATTGCAGGCATAAAATATAAAACTCTAAAGAGTGGGTTTGACTAAGGTTGACTGGAGGGTTCTTACCCTTTCTGCTCAGTAATTCCTGTAAAATAATAGTTTCATTTACAGGCGCAATTTATAATGTTGAATTTATGCCAGTTCATCTGATATAAATCATGGTAATAGCATGATCTATTGTATGTCACTTGAGCGAATGCAAATTAAATATTGTTAAATTAAAGAAAAACTGTTAAAATAACATTAGGTTGTAACTAGAGCTGCTGGAATAAAGGAAATGTGGGGTTAAGGATGAAATTTCACTATTGTAGGTCTCAATCTGATACTGGAATGTGTTGCCCAAAACAAATGTACATACGCAAATAAAAAAAATGGGAATGTGGAATTATGGACAAAGTTATAAATCCACTCCAGAGCATCCTTTCATTTTGATTTCTAACCACAACTCTAAAAATTAAATAGCTGTTTTTGTACTGGGTTTTGCTTCCTACAATTCTTTAATGTCTTATTCAGCAACTGGAAATGAAGTTTCTTTTGTAATTACTTGGTGGTTTTTTTTGTTTCTTTTGAGTCATAGGCTTTTTTTTTTCTTCCAGGAGCACTTTCAACAAAGCTATTGTTTATTTACTTCTCCAGACCCCAGCATCTCTCTGTTAACAGGCCCAGAGAAGAGGGCACAGGGGGTTAGTCGGTTAGGCAGCTGCTGCTGATTCTTTTCATTGCTTCTACAGTGATACGTTGTGAGGTCAAATCAGCAGAGCCGATTACAGCTTCAATTCTTGAATGTGTTTCTGGAAAGCCTGGGTCATTAATAAGCAGAAGTCATTAAAATGCATCTATCAGACAAATTTACTTCCTCCTACAAATAAGAATTCTCTTTATTCCACTTCAGAAGTTGATTACAACTCGTGTTCAAAACGAACCAGAACCATTGTGCTAAGATAAATTTGGCGTGGGAGGGTGGAAGGAAGAGGGAAAGAAAGAGGCGGTGGGAGGGCACAGAGAGGGAGGAGGTGAGAGGCAGGCTAAGATGAAACAGGGAGTACAGGCAATATTATTTCCCTTTTACTTAAAAAAATATACATTACAAACCATATCATCAATGGATCACACTTGGCAAGGAATAAGCTGGGGATTTTGGTGTGTGTGTGTGTTCTGTTTCACGTGTAACCTAGCACATTGTCAGAACTCACTAAATGTTGAGGGATGACAGGGTGACATACCCATTATAACATCAATTAATTTGCTGTCAAGAAAAAGTGGGTCCTTCAAATTATCCAGCCATAATTGCCTTGGCTTTGCTAATTTCCCCCCCCCCTCCATAACAGGTTATGTGAGTAGTTATCAACACATATGCTTCAGAAATATTCAATAAAAGGCTGCATTTTTTTCCCACATGCCATGATAGAAAAAAAAGATATAATGATGTGAATATGTGGTTATCCTGATAGACCAAGGAAGCAGCATGGGGGCTGTAAAAAGGAACACTGATAGTAGTGCTGCATAAACCGGGTTTGAAGATGAGCTGTAATATTTATTAAGCACTTATTTGCCAGGTATATACTAACCAGGGCCAGGACTAGGGTAAGGAAAGTGAGGCACTCACTGTGGGTACAAAATTTAGGAGGGAGGGCACATCAGAAAATTCAGTTATCAAGATAACTCATATTTTGTGCAATATTTAAAAAAATCAAAATTAAAATAAAATCCAAAATGAACAAAATATCAAAAATTTAAATAAAGACAGTGCTGTGTGGAGCCATATCGAAACCTAAGGCAAAAAAGGAAAATTTGCATTTCCCGTATGATGCTCATATGTATTTTTTTAATTGTTAGTTTTTTTTCCAGAACATTAAAGAAGTTGGAAAAAAATACTGGAAAACTGACAAGCAGTTGTATTAAAATGCATAACATTAAGTTTAAACATTTTATTTGTACCCCAAACAGAATTGATGATAATTTCACTTTTCTCCTTGAATGGAAGTAAAACCATCATCAACATTTTCAAAATCTAATTCAGAAAAAAATTAACCACTAAAAATATATAAAAGCATGTTTATGGTAATGTATATTTTTTTGTTTTGACTAAGAATCCAGTATGCATTCACACAGAGTTGTTACTGATCCTACTTTTACGTAACATTTTGATATTTTGCTCATCATGGATTTTTTCCAATAACTTTGTTTTTTTAAAAAAATGTTGCATCAAAATACGATTGATCTTTTTTAAAAAAAAAAATAAAGTTAACACTCTTTTGGTTTTGTTTTGGTTTTTTGGCCGCACCGTGTGGCACGCAGGATCTTAGTTCTCTGACCAGGGATCGAACCTGCGCCCCCAGAAGTCGAAGCACGGAGTCTTAACCACTGGACCTCCAGGGAAGTCCCAAAATATGATTGATCTTGATTACTGAGTTTTTTGGCATCCCCTTAAGTTCTATGCCTGAGGCAAGTGCTTCATCCACCTTTCCTAGTCTCAGACTTAAAGCACTTTATATATTATTCATTTAATCTTTCAATACACCCACAAGGTAGGCCTTATTATTATGCCTACTTGCAGATGAGGAAGCTGAGTGGCAGGGGACCTTTCAGTGCCCCCCGCCCCCCCACCGCCCCATTCCCTAGGCATTCTGTGGCTCTGCCCCAGGGCCTTCTCTGGTCCCCAGTGAATGGTCTTATCTACACGGGTGTAGAGGTACTGCCCTGTCATTACCCCTGAGAGCAGCCCTCCACCACTGCCGGCAGAGGATGAATATCCCCCCATCCCCCTTCCTTGCTAGGCGGGGCAGTACTGAGGCTTGTCTCCTGGAGGGCCTGGCAGGATTGTGTCCAGTTGTCCCCAGCAGTAACCTGCTCCTTGATGAGCAGTAACTTTCCATATTGGGCTCCCTCCCTTCCCTGTCTTGCTTCCTACATCCCCACCAGTGCTTCTGGGGAATCACCTCCCAAATAAACTACTAGTCCTCAAAACCTGTCTCAGGGTCTGTTTTGGGGGAACCCAACCTGAGATACTGTTGTACAGAGATATTGGTTAAGTAACTCATTAAGTTTCTATATTTAAGATGATGTGGGAGAGTAGGAATTCACACCAAGGGAGCCAGCCTCTAGGGTCTGTGTTCTTTCCCACACTCTGCCAACAGCTTGGTGAACTCTGGCCTGTGGGCCAAATCTGGCTCACTGCCTTTTTCTGTCTGGCCATGGGCTATGATTATTTTTATCTTTTATAATAGTCAAAAAATAATAATGAAAAATTACATTTTTTGACATGTGAAAATATGAAGTTGAAATGTCACTGTCTATAAATAAAGTTTTATTGGCACACAGCCGTGCTCATTCATTTACATATCACCTGCGTATGCTTTCCAGCTACAGGGGCAGAGTTGAGTAGTTGTGACAGAGACTGAATAGCTTGCAAAGCTAAAAATATTTACAAACCTTTATGCAACAAGTTTGCTCAGCCCTGCTCTATGGCCTTTCTATTCTAGCTTTGTAGCTTATTAGTTGGGTGGCCTTAGGTAAGTTCCTTTACTTCTCTGAGTCTCATCTCAGATTTTGTAAATATAAAATGGGATAAATAATTGCTCCCTTATAGTACTTGTGAAGATTTAACATTTGAGGTAATATTTGCAAAGCTCCTAGCACACAGTTCACTTCCTGTAAACATAATTTCCATTTCTACCAAAGTAAACTTTATGAAAATATTGTTATTTAAGTTGTCCCTTAGCCTATGAAAACCCTGTTTAGTAACCAGCAGATTTTTCTGGTGGGTTGGCCTGGAATAGTGTTTACATTCTATAGTTAATGGTGGGCCTAATTGCCTGTTAGCTGCAGATTCCTTTAAAGTTGGGCAAGACGTGGGAAAGCAGAGAAAACAAACGCATAAAAACAAAGCAGCATGGAAAATGTCAGGGGTAGTATGTGAGAAACTGGAATCAATATTCAAAATGCATGCATGTCTCAATTTTTCTTTGTTACTGTGTCACTGTTTGGAAAAGTCTAAATTATGCTTGCAAAAACTTAACATGCATACATATGTATGAAAGTATACAACTTAGCAGGGATGAGACAGACACACACAACAGTAGGTTTTGCTTAGAATAAGAGGCAGAAGCAAGTAGTAAAATTCACTTCCTTACACAAGTGGAGGAGTGGGTCACTGAAGCAGACCCTTCTCAGGGATGTATAAACTGATGATGGGAAATTTAAAGCGTGTGTCTACATTTCTCTTAAATCCATCTCCTTTCCCCATTCCTACAGTCCAGACTGCCTTCCTCTCTCCTGCTTATGGCTTCCCAACCTGGTCTCCTTCCCCCCAGTGGTTTTCAACTGGGGTGATTTTGCTTCCCAGGGGATTTTTTTTTTTGTCATAATCACGAGGATGCTACTGATATCTAATGGGTACAGGTCAGGGATGGTGATAAAATCTTACAATGCACAGCCCCCCTCCCCAACAAAGAATTCTCCAGACCAGAATGTCAACAGTACCGAGAATCCCTGCTCTAGTCATTCCCTCCAATGTGTTCTCAATTCAGAAGCCATAGTGATTTTTACTTTCTAAAATGTAAATCTGGGGAGTTCCCTGGTTGTCCAGTGGTTAGGCCTAGGCACTTTCACTGCCATGGCCTGGGTTTAACTAAGATCCCACAAGCTGCGCGATGTAGCCAAAAAAAAAAAAAAAAAAAGTAAATCTGATGATGTCATTTCCTTGCTTAAGACCCTTTATTGTGTTCTCATTGCCTGTAGGGTAAGACCTGAATCCTTATTCATGATTACAAAGCTCCCTTGTCTGTTTTTTGCCTACCTTTTCCCTCATCTCTTTCCTCGTCCCATTCTTACTTTATAAACGCACTGTGTCCTTGCTTTCCTACAGACTTTGCATAAACTGTTTCCAAAAGCTGAGTCACTTTTCCACAACCCTCTTCACCTTTTCCTGGCTGACCCCGCTATGCATGAGTGGTGTCAAATATCAGCTTACAGGTTAGCTCCCCTGGATGGCAGCTACCATCTCTCCAACATGATGCTTAATCCCTTTCATTGTAATTGCTTGATCAATTATCTGCATTTCTATTTAGACTTGAGGCTCTCCCAGGGCAGGGATCGTGTCTGTCTTTTTCACTATGACGTGTGCGGTGTCTGGCACATAGAGGGCTCTCAGTAAACATTTATTGATGGATGGAGTGCTTACGCTAGTTTGTTTATATGAAACAGTCTATTTAGAATGCTGTTAAGACATTTACAAGTATAGATAGTTGTGATAACTCATACTTTGGGGTTGTGATAATACTGATGTGCCATGTAATTTTACCAAATGAAAAATGAAGAAAGGAAGCAGAAATCCAAAGGGGTGGAACCTGAGCAATGTAAATTAATAGGCTGTTCTAGGTCCTTTGGAGAGGATGGAAGAATACTGGTTAATTTAGTAAATTTTAAAAATAAATTAATTTAAAAAATCACTAGATAATGGGCAATGTCACTGTCAAGATCTGTGGAGGGTATAAGATTTCACTTTGCTTTCCAGCTGACAAGTGAGCCTGCCACAGTTTCATGGATGCTGGCGGAAGACATAAGACTTGGGTCAGAGAAAAAAGATTTTGATACTCCATAGCACAGCGGAAGGCATGAGCTTCCTATTTGTATCTGTTCCCCTTGCCTGCAAGTCCCATGTTAGCACTGTGGAGTGGCCTAGGTAGATTTTGCACATGCAGCAGGTTTATACTATAGCTGAGGACCCCCATGTTTAAGAAACTTCCAATATCATTATAAAGGGGCTACTGGCATATCTGCTCAACCTTTGCCTTAGAGGGGGGCGTTACCTTTATTCTCTCGTTCAGGAAACAAATCTGCTTTCTGCTCTGGAGGAAGACACAATTTCTATTTTTCAAGGATATATGCTATACAAACAAACATCCTTGAGAAGACAGTCTGGGACAAAACCTGTCACAAGACATGTAGAAACACCATGGAGAATCACCCTCTCCCCACTGGGAGTCACCATGATGCATTGAACTGTTCATGCTTTTAGAATAAGCTTCAGACTCAACCTTATTTCTACCCTTTGAAGTTTGAGGTAACATGTCCTTGTATACTCATTTACATGCAAGATAGACAGGATGAAGAGAAAACGTAGAAACATGCCTGGGTTTTTCTGTATTAAGTTATTCTTGTACACGCATAGATAGAGCTTGCTGGCAAACATTCGAAAATGTATTTCTCTGGGAATGGCACCAGCCACCAAACCATCACATCTTGTTGATTCCATCTTCCAAATATTTCTTGAATTCACCTATTTGTCTTCACCTCCGTGGCTGCCATCTTGTTTCAGGCTGCTATTTTCTCTCTTGGGGGTTATAGCAATGGCTTCCTAAGTGGTTCTCGCCTTCTGCTCCAGGCACTGCTTAGCCTGAGTCTTGAAGCCCAGTTTCCTTATCTCTGAAATGGACATAGCAACATACCTACCCCATAGAATTTTTGTGAGAATGACATGGAATAAGGTATGTCAGCCTGACAAGTACTGAGGCTCAACTAATGTTAGCTCTCATGATTTACTACTTCTATATGCACAGGCCCTGAATTCATATTCTCTAATTTTGATTTCTTACAACCAACATGTACTCTGAGGCAAAAATCTTCAAAGTGAAATCACTCCTTATGAATGGAATCAAGTAAGGCCAAAGCATTTTTGGCTGAGAGCCGCTATGCAAGGAGAAGGGGTTTTAAATTGGGGAAAAAGGATAAAATAGATCAGTCGATGCTCACCCTTCAAGGAAATAGAATTTGAACTATTCTCCTATGGCAAAGCAACTCCATCTCACTGGGAATGCACATTTGCTAAGCGCATCAGAATTTTAAAAAAAGATTTGAAAGCTCTTCTCTATTCTGTGATTAATTGAACATGTTTGGGCCAATACAGGAGGAATAAAATTACCACATCACTATATATATGTGAGATAAAATATACGATTAAAAATATTTATTATACTGATGTGGAAAAGAATAATATGTTAAACAGATAAGCACGTAATAATGCATATTTTCCCCATAAAATTTAATTTATCCCTTGGGCTGAGTATAAACTTTCCTCTTGAACAACTTGCTTTCCAACTATAGACTGCTGAGCTAAACTGCTTAGTTTTACAGCAAATTGATCACTACTGTAATATTTCAGGAGCAAAATGATCCTCACCAGTCAGTTTGATTTCAAAGGCCAAAATTTATAGTATTGTTCCTGATTTAGTGATAAGATTTTTTAACATATGGAGCATTTTATCACCTTCTATCAGGACATGGAGTTGAACTTACAAATGAAAAAAAAAAAAGCCAACAAAAGAGGAACCATAAATAATATACTACAGAATGACAGAAGAGTTTAATATTCTCTTCGGACTGGTGGGAAATTACTCAGATTTCTGTCCTTGTAAACATATGTCCTGGTCTCTACGGAAGATGTGTTATACGATCTTTATGCTCCTGAAAAAGTAGTCAAAGACAAAGCTGTAACTCCAAACCACAAGGACTTTGCTAATGCATAAAGGAAACTTTATTATATGTATGCTCCCCTGTGTCCCAACTCGACTTTATTCAAGGCAGATAAAATGTAGTCATTGGACACTTCTGATACGTTGAAAATAGGTGCAGACATTTAATGATGGGAAAGTTCATGACTCAGTAAAGATTACTCCCTAGCTGGTAGCTTAGGACAGAAAACTATAAAATCAAATTATGATAATCACTGGAGTCAGGAGAAAAAAGTAGGCCCACCGAGCTCTATTTCCTGAATTTTCGACTTCATTGTACAATGAAGCACAAGGAACAGATTTTTGATAATCTCGGTAGATTTGCAAAGTAAAACTATTTTGTGATTCCTACAGTGATTTTTTGGGAGATGACAAGTTTGTAAGGGAAGCGACTGGGGTAAGATGAAACATGCAATAATAGAGAATAAAAACAATCTGCTTGCACCACAATCTACTCACATATATCTGGAATTTACCTTTTGAAGTGTTGGTTTGACATTAAACCAGTAAAAACAGATGTGGTTGTCTTGGTTTTTAACCACCAAAACCTAAAACTCATTTTTTCCCAAACAACATTTCCATCACATAGCGGTGTCTACCTGTCCTGACATAGGAGTTAAACCATTGATCTGGGGCTTAAATAGGATTTTGAGCTTCAATTGTCTATTTTATCCCATGTAACTTATGTGTTGAGTCAGCAAGGCCAAATACACTTCTAGCAGACATCAAATCTAGATAGCTGGGGTCTGCAAGTTCTTTATTTTTTAACCTTCACTCAGATCCGTGTTTTAGGGAGAGGGTCGACATTTTCTACCTGTGACATTAAGAATATCTATGCCTTGGAAAGTGCCCTTGGCTGAAAAATCTCGTTGATGATTTTATATGGACTATCAGCCCCCGCTCTGTCAAATTACACAGCTGCTAGCATTAATAGGAGGCATTCTTTTTGATATGCTTGTTAAATTTATAGAGTTCTTACTATGTGCTTGGTTTTTTTGTTTGCTAAACATTCTTTTTTTTTTTTTAACCTTTCTGTATCATTAAGGTATTGCTGCAAAAGCTCAGCGACATACACATAAGCATTTGTTACTCTTGCTTGAGGGCGGCCAGCTAAGTGGCCTTTGTCTGGATTGCTCGCATATGTGGGTGTCAGCTGGGGCCACTGGGTGACTGATGACTTGTCTCTGCTCCACATCTTGCATCCTCTGGCAGGCTGGCCTGGGCACGTTCTCATGATAGTGGCAGAAGGCCAAGCAGGATACACAAGACTCTTGAGGCCTAGACTCAAACTGCCACACCATCATTTCCGTCGCATTCTATCGGCCAAAGCAAGTCACAAGGTCAACCCAGGTATAAGGGAGTCTTCCTCTTTATCGAGAAACACTGTAAAGTGATCTGGCAAAGGGTGTACACACAGGGATTAAAAAGAATTGGGGCCTGTAATGGAATCCTCCATATAGCTCATTAAACCTGACCATCACACTATGAGGTAGGTACTGTTATTATTCCCATTTTGCAACAGAGGAAATTAATGCATAGGGTGCTTAATTAATGCTGTAAACAACAAGAAAATCTCCTGTCAGAAATTGAGAGAGTCTGGGCTCTTGCTGCTGTACTAGATTGGTTGTAACCAACACAAAACCTGCAGCTCATGGACTTGGGCTTTGGAAATCTCACACCACCATGGTAGAGTGAGTATCAATTTTAGTTTGCAAAGTGAAATGCACAATGGAACTGTAGTCTCTAGATTTCAACCTACTTGTTGACTGGGAGCTCCCACTCTGCTGACTAAGTTCTTCCTGGAGATTCCCTTCTGTCAGGGACATGTGTCCTTGTTTGCGGTTGCTGAGCATCTGAATTCCTTCCTCAAGTCTGAGGAGCCCTCATGTGTACAAAGCTGAGCTCACCTCCCACTTCTGATGATGGAAAGGTGCTTTCCCAGTCTCCTTGGAAGTTCCAGATTCTGTTGAGAACAGGAAAAGCAGAGACTGCACAGGATCCATTCTGGCAGTAGGCTGTAGCAATAGCAATGGTCACGTCCAGGCAGAGGTAGAAGTTGTTCTAACATCAGTGTCCAATGTCCAGCACTGTTTAAACTACAGGGTCTGTGCCCAATGCTGGCCATAGGGGGCATCACCAAGGGACCAGCCTCACAGCTCAGTTTTAGGCATTGTTATGACTGCAAAGTCTCCAGAGCTTCTCGTTCTTCAGAGCTTCTGGGAGATTCTGTGAGCTACAGAGAATACTTTAAAACTTTTTTTTTTTCTGCTGAAATTAATCAGAATGAGCTTTTGTTGCTTGCAGCCATGAGTCCTGATCCTTCCTGATTTGTGCCACAGTTTGGGGACCTTGCACTGTGTCCAGGCATCAGAGATGAGTCCCTTCATCTACTGGCTTTAAACCACATAGGCATGTCCACTGCCCAATTTGCCTGACAAACCCAGCAGCTTCCTGCTAACACTCTGCCATGTTTGGGATGAAGGGACTTTGGGGGAGATGCTTATGGCCCCATCTGCCTAGACTTGCTGTGTGATCATTCGCATTTTGGGACTTGCTGCCTCTTTAGTGGGCTACAAGAAGTGAGGTACAGGCCTCCCACCTTTCTGAGCCCATGGACCACCTTCCTTCTCTCTTTTGCTTAAATTCATCTTCTCCAGCCTGGAAGGATTCTCCTTCTATTCTGGGGAAACCCCTTTTCCTACATATTTTGTCCAATATGCTTTGGGTTTGTTTGCAAACCTCCTCTCTCTGTCTTTTAAAAGTCACGTTTGTTAATTGCAGGATTTTGGGAAAAGAGAGCCAAAAAACCTTGAGAACATCTTGAGTTCTGCCCCGAACTATTGAATGCAGATCTGAAAACCTGATTAAAAGTGAGGAAGAGGGCTTCCCTGGTGGCGCAGTGGTTGAGAGTCTGCCTGCCGATGCAGGGGACACGGATTCGTGCCCTGGTCCGGGAAGACCCCACATGCCACGGAGCGGCTGGGCCCGTGAGCTATGGCCGTTGAGCCTGTGCGTCTGGAGCCTGTGCTCCACAACGGGAGAGGCCACAACAGTGAGAGGCCCACGTACCAAAAAAAAAAAAAAAAAAAAAGTGAGGAAGAGAAGGGGACAACGCTGGGAGAAAACGCTCCTTTTCCAAAGGGTAGCATCTTAACAGGATGAGTGTTGGGACCTCTGGCAGAATAGATTTCCAAATGCCTGGCATAGTTTTGGTCTACTATGTTTTTTTTTTAAATTCATGTTCATGACTAATTCGAAGTTTTCTGCTATCTTTTTTTGAAGATGTTGGGGGTAGGAGTTTATTAATTAATTTTTGGCTGTGTTGGGTCTTCGTTTCTGTGCGAGGGCTTTCTCCAGTTGCGGGAAGTGGGGACCACTCTTCATCAAGGTGCGTGGGCCTCTCACTGCTGTGGCCTCTCCCGTTGCGGAGCACTGGCTCGGGACGCGCAGGCTCAGCGGCCATGGCTCACGGGTCTAGTTGCTCCGCGGCATGTGGGATCCTCCCAGACCAGGGCTTGAACCCGTGTTCCCTGCATTAGCAGGCAGATTCTCAACCACTACGCCACAAGCGAAGTCCTGGTCTACTATTTTGATCTCATGCCCTGACATTTATTCCTCCTCCTTGTAAGGCCAACTGGCCCGAGGCAGGGGAACGCAATCAGACTCACAGGTTGCATCAGACCGAAACTTTCCGGACCACCCAGTTCCAGGAACTGACCTGGAGACTTTCCACCCGGCCCAGCCTTCCCGCCTTTCGAGGGGCGGGACTAACGGTCCCAAGACTGATGCGACCGGCACCAGATATTGCCACGATACCCGAAAAGACCACCAAATAAGGAATACCCTGCGCCTTCCCGGATTCACCACACCCCTTTCCCTTCTTCCCCTATAAATTCTGCCCAAACCCTCGCCCAGACGCGACTTCTCTGGCCCCTTTCTCTCGGACCAGTGAACCTCGCCCGGGAGCATACCCAAATAAAGCTTGTTTAAGCTCTCCTCCGTTTCTTGGTGCCGTTCCTTACACTCCTGTTCCACAGAACCTATGTTCCCGCTGAACCAAACTGTCACCAGCAAAGCCCAGGAACAATTCCCAGGAAATAAAAATAGAATCTGGGTAATAAAATAAAGCCTAACCTTTTTTTCCTGTGTGCTTCATCTGGTTTCACTGGCTCACAGGCTGCTACGTGCAGAGGCCTCGCACCCGGCGCTTCAGACCAGAGTTCCTGATGCAAAACATCTGCGCCGGCACCTCAGCTGGTGCGCCGTGTACACAAGCGCTGCACTCAACACTCAATCCAAGATGGCAGCAGCAGGCCGTGCGCAGAGACACTGCACCCGGCACTGTGATCTGGAGCCGTGAGCAGCAGAGCCACTGCTAGCCCCGCGAGAATTCCGCCTTCTCCCTTCCCCGCTGCTAGCCCCGCGAGAATTCCGCCTTCTCCCTTCCCCGCTGCTAGCCCCGCGAGAATTCCGCCTTCTCCCCTCCCCGCTGCTAGCCCCGCGAGAATTCCGCCTTCTCCCCTCCCCGCTGCTAGCGCCGCGAGAATTCCGCCTTCTCCCCTCCCCGCTGACAAGGCCCTATAAAGCAGGCCTGCCCACTGCCCGTGGGGCAACGTGCGCTCCCGAGCTTTTTGCATCAAACAATGAAGCTTTCCTTTGCTTCTGAACTGAGCTCCGTCTCATTCTGTTGTCCTGAGTGACACTGGGCAGGAGGCCTCTTGTTGGGGACTGACTCCAGAGGGTCATAACAAAACCAGGTAACGTCTCCAATATCTCCTTGCTTCCACATCTCTCTGCACAATTATTATCTCCGTCTGACATGTCCCTTATTTCCTAGTTCTTAGAGGCCAAATCCTAACTGCCCTCAGGAAGAAATGAAGATGGTGAGGGGAATACAGTCAGTAACTATATAATATCCTTGTATGGTGACATATTGTAACTGGACTTATCTTGGAGATCATTTTGAAATGTATAGCAGTATCGAATGGCCATGTTGTGTAACTGGAACCAACATAGTGTTGTTGGTCAGTTATACTTCAAAAACAAACAAACTCATAGAAAAAGAGATCAGATTTGTGGTTACCAGGAGTAGGGGTGTGGGGAGGGGGAATTGGATGAAAGCAGTCAAAATGTACAAACTTCCAGTTGTAAGATAAATAAGTACCAGGGATGTACAACATGATAAATATAATTCACTGCTGTGTGTTGTATATGAAAGAGAGTAAATCCACGAGTTCTCATCATAAGGAAAAATTTTTTTTTTCTATTTCTTTAATCTTGTATCTATATGAGATGATGGGTGCTCACTAAACTTATTGCGGTCATCATTTTATGATTCTAAGTCAGTCATTATGCTCTATACCCTAAACTTATACAGTGCTGTATGTCAATTATATCTTAATAAACGTGAAAGAAAAATAAAAAAGAAGTGAAGAGAGGAAATCCCCATTGGCAGGCAGAGATACTATTTGAATAAGTGTTTCGAGAAATAGTTTGGCCGTTTTTGGAAATGTGTATAGACAGAGTTCTTATTTTATGGAGGCTTATGTTTTGATAGAATAACTAGTTGAAAACTTGAACTTTTGGAGTTCTGGGGTAGTACCATGCTGCTTTTCCTCAAGGAGAAGATACATTTCCTAAGCCCCTCCTTCCTTGGAACTCTGGGTTCTTATCAACCTCATTTGTTCACTGACTTAATAACAGGAATGGGTGCAGAGGAGAAATTTTCAAGTGCTCAGGAATAAATGGAATGATAATTTTAATGTCAGTTTAAATTTAAGTGGGCTAGAAATTGCCTATGTGGATTTCGTCCTCTTGTGCTCTCTCTTCCTTCTCTTTTATCTTGAAATGGTAATTTTCAAGGATGTCTTCCTTCTTTCAAGGACATTTATTGAGAATTTACCATGTGTAAGGCATTATGCTAAGCATTGGCTTTATGTATATAGTAGAACATTAAACAAGTTAGGAATAATGGGGTGTAAACATAAAGCAATTTTATTTTATCTCCCACTATCACTTAAAACTTTATTGAACTGGGAGGGGTTTTCCTCTGCCCTTAGATGATTTTTATTTTGATCACTCATTTTAATAGAAATTTCTACAGTTGCTCTGTTACTAAACATAGGTTTAGTTCAGAAATTAGAATGTCTTGCACCATATAAGAAGCCAATTTCTGAACGTGACTTAAATTGAAATCTCCTTCCCTTAGACATGCTCTTCAGGAAAGCCTACATCCATTAAATAGGGACGTGGTCACCTTCTTTCTTCCTTTACTCTGTAGATACAAGACAGTTCAAAGGGGTTTCTGACCTTGTTCAGAGAATGGGGATGGAGTTGAGGCTGGGTGAGCAGGGAAGTGTCCACGTTCCTGATAATGCTGTGAAATGCCTCCACAGTCTGGCACTAGCAGATGTGTAAGCTGACTCTTTTCCCCCTCATTGTCCTGGGTTCTTTGGAGATTCTTCTCCCACTGCTGAGAACTTGCATAAGAACCTTTCTGTTTTTCCATTAATTCTTGCTTAGGGGACAAGGATTTCCCTTGATGATGCTCTCCCTACTCAAGATATCCAGATCCCCCAACTCTTTGCTCAGAGGGTTTACAGGTACCTTGGATTATTGCATTGAACTGTCTACATGGGGATGTGTTGGCACTAGGTCTCATATTCTGTTCTGAGGTCCTGGAGACAAAATGCCATCGGTAATGAATTCTCTCTTGCAGCTTCCGGATTCCAAGGTGTTTACTCCTTCCCCAGTCTGAGCCACTTGTCTGCCCCCTGCCCCCCTTTCCTACTATCCAAGTCTGAGCTCTATTTATTGGGAGACAAAAATTCCCCCTGGAAACATGCATCTAAATTTTTCTGTCTCAGAATTAGTCTTGTGGCTTCTTTGAGTCTGTTTTTGGTTTGGGAGAAAATGTTCCTCGGAATGCCAGTGAGAACAGTGGGGGAGGGATTGAGGCTGAAATAACACAGGTTCAAGACCTACTCCTGCCACAGACTTTGATTAAAGGGTCATTAAAGGTTTTTCTAAGAGGTGTTATTTTTTGCTGGTACTGAAGGATAAGTTTGTCTCTGAGGTAAAGTAAAGAAAAAGGATGTTCTTGACAGAAAGGATAGGGCCCCAAAGGGAAGGTGTCTGAAAGTACATAACACGTGTGTGAAAATGGAAGATCCTTCATGAAGAAGCACTTGGTTTGTCAAGGGAAGGGGCTTGCCATTTACCCAGCAGCCCCTGAGGACTCTTTGGAATGTTGTAAACAGGTAAGTGAGGTGTTCAAGAAAGACAGTGACACCTATAGGAAAAAACTAACAAAAGACACGTAAGATATCTATGGAGAAATTCACAGAAACGAAGCAGGCACTTGAAAAATAGAGAAATCTGCCGTTGTAAAGCCCAGTAGTTGTGCTGTTCATTGGTCTGATTTTCATGTCTATTTTTTCCCTTGATTACTTTTCTGCTGGATGTGGAAAGGTAAGGAATGGAAACAAAACTTATTTAAATATTTCCTCCTCCCTTCTCTGCTCCTCTTCAGAGAGTTGTTGAAAAAGTGAAAACAAAGCAAGACGATTTGGGTTTTAGAAGTAAGTGGGAAAAAAGAAACATGCCAAAAAGGATATGTATATGTATATTCACTTGTAAAAAAGTGAATGAATAAATAAACAGAGTACATATGGCAGTGTTAGTATACTCATGGAAAAAAATTTGGAGGAATATACACCAAACTGGGAATATCAGTGTTTTTGTGTATTTTCAAGTATTATATCTGAAATACAATATTTTTAAAAACAATAAGTATGTATTACTTTTGGAACCAGAAAAAATGTGTGTATATATATATATATATATATATATATATATATGTATACACACACACACACACCCCTATTAAGATGTCACACTTAAAATAATATCCAAAGTCCTATTAGGGCTCTCATGGCCCTACCTGATTCCACCCCTCGCTATCTCTGCCCTAATTTTCTTCCTTTCTTCCTCTTGTTCACTTCCCTGCAATGCAGTGGCCTCCTTGCTCCTTCTTCGTCATGCCAAGCACATCTCCACTTCAGTCTGCATTTGCCTACATTTGCGGCCCCAGGTATTTGCATGAGTCCCTTCTCCAGTTCAGATAGGTCTCTTTCAAATGTCATCACTTCAGAAAGGTGTTTCTGAAAGTCCTCATCTCTTAACTTACTTTATATTTCTTCATAGCACTTACCCACTAAATTGTATCATGTCTATTATCGATCTATCGGTCTGTCTGTCTGTCCGTCTATCTTCTATCTCAATCTATCAATGTAAACTCTGTGAAGACTTTTCCTAGAAGAGTCTCTGACACACCATAGGAATTCAATGAATATCTGTTGAATAAATGAGTAAATATATATAAATATATAGAAATCATTAGCTTATAAACAGACAGCAATTTAACTTTTGTGTAGTAAGGGTTGAGTTTGCAATCTCAGAACTTTTGAAATTTTGGGAGGGATAATTCTTTGTTTTGGAGGCTGTTCTGTGCATTGTTGTATGTTTAACAGCATCCTGGCCCCTACCAATTAGATGCCAGTAGCTCCTCCCTCCCTGACCCCTCACCAGTGGTGACAACCCAGAATATCTCCAGATGTTGCTCAACGTCCTCTGGGGGTCAAAATCCTTCCCCTTTCCCTCATTGAGTACCACTGCTATGGGAGAAACCCAGAGTCAAATACCTCTTCATCATTCTAAAAATATGTAGAGCATCATGAAAGTAAACAGGGTAAATTTTGATCTACTGCTATGCTATAAGAAGGTGATGAGCTTAAAATTCCATCATGGATTCTCATACTTTAATGAGATTTACTCAGGTCTCAGCACCTCTCTACATTTTGGTTTTCTTGTTTAGTATAAATGCAATCCAATTTAATCTGTATATAAACATATCAATTGCATATTAAAATCAACATATTATAAACATCAGGCTGAATGCTTTCTTGAAGAAGCAAACTAAAAAAAATTCATGCATATTAATATCACAGATAAGCCAATTATTATATGAAGTAGTAAATAAAAAATATGATTAATCTAAAACTAGGAGTTTCATAAAGCAAAATATATGATATTAAGATGAGACTGCTTTAGAAACAATATTATGAAGCCTCACATTTTACATGTAATTTGTTTAAAATTAATTTCCCAGTGTGCTATCTTATTTTTGTTTCACCTAGACTTATACTAATAAGTTTTATGAAACATTGATATTACTTAAAATCACAGCACAGAGAAGAAACCATTTCTCTGCTCTTAATTGAGGCAACACACACTGGTTAGCTTCAGAGTACTCAAGGCCCTGAGGCTTTGCAGGTATGCTGGAATTCTTGATTATATGCTGGAAGGGAGCAGCGATGCAGCTCACCTGGTTTATTAAACAATCAACATTTTGGATTACCTAATAAAAAAAATAACCTTTATAATAAAGACAATACAATTTTGAGCGCTTAGTATGTGCAAAGCCCTTAGCACTATGACTACTTAATTCAGTCCTTACAACGACCTGGAAGTTTGATATTATTATTTATTTATTTTTAACATCTTTGTTGGAGTATAACTGCTTTACAATGGTGTGTTAGTTTCTGCTTTATAACAAAGTGAATCAGCTATACATATACATATATACCCATATCCCCTCCCTCTTGCATCTCCCTCCCACCCTCCCTATCCCACCCCTCGAGGTGGTCACAAAACACCAAGCTGATCTCCCTGTGCTATGCGGCTGCTTCCCACTAGCTATCTATTTTACATTTGGTAGTGTATATATGTCCATGCCACTCTCTCACTTCATCCCAGCTTGCCCTTCCCCCTCCCCATGTCCTCAAGTCCATTCTCTACGTCTGCGTCTTTATTCCTGCCTGGCCCCTAGGTTCTTGAGAAACTTTTTTTTTTTTTTTTTGAGATTCCATATATATGTGATAGCATACGGTATTTGGTTTTCCCTTTCTGACTTACTTCACCCTGTAAGACAGACTCTGGGTCCATCCACCTCACTACAAATAACTCAATTTCATTTCTTTTTATGGCTGAGTAATATTCCATTGTATATATGTGCCACATCTTCTTTATCCATTCATCTGTCAGTGGATACTTAGGTTGCTTCCATGTCCTGGCTATTGTAAATAGAGCTGCAATGAACATTGTGGTACATGACTCTTTTTGAATTATGGTTTTCTCAGAGTATATGCCCAGTAGTGGGATTGCTGAATCGTATGGTAGTTCTATTTTTAGCTTTTTAAGGAACCTCCATACTGTTCTCCATAGTGACTGTATCAATTTACATTCCTACCAACAGGGCAAAAGGGTTCCCTTTTCTTCACACACTTGCCAGCATTTATTGTTTGTAGATTTTTTGATGATGGCCATTATGACTGGTGTGAGGTGATACCTCATTGTAGTTTTGATTTGCATTTCTCTAATGATTAGTGATGTTGAGCATACTTTCATATATTTGTTGGCAATCTGTATACCTTCTTTGGAGAAATGTCTATTTAGGTCTTCTGCCCATTTTTGGATTGGTTGTTTTTCTTGATATTGAGCTGCATAAGCTGCTTGTAAATTTTGGAGATTAATCCTTTGTCAGTTGCTTCATTGTAGATATTTTCTCCCATTCTGAGGGTTGTCTTTTCATCTTATTTGTTTTCCTTTGCTGTGCAAAAGCTTTTAAGTTTCATTAGGTCCCATTTGTTTATTTTTGTTTTTATTTCCACTTCTCTAGGAGGTTGGTCAAAAAAGATCTTGTTGTGATTTATGTCATAGAGTGTTCTGCCTATGTTTTCCTCTAAGAGTTTTATAGTGTCTGGCCTTACATTGAGGTCTTTAATCCATTTTGAGTTTATTTTTGTATATGGTATTAGGGAGTGTTCTAATTTCATTCTTTTACATGTACCTGTCCAGTTTTCCCAGCACCACTTATTGAAGAGACTGTCTTTTCTCCATTGTATATTTTTGCTTCCTTTATCAAAAATAAGGTGACCATAGGTGCGTGGGTTTATCTCTGGGCTTTCTATCCTGTTCCTTGATCTATATTTCAGTTTTTGTGCGAGTACCATACTGTCTTGATTGCTGTAGCTTTGTAGTATAGTCTGAAGTCCGGGAGCCTGATTCCTCCAGCTCCGTTTTTCTTTCTCAAGATTGATTTGGCTATTCGGGGTCTTTTGCGTTTCCGTACAAATTGTGAAATTTTTTGTTCTAATTCTGTGAAAAATGCCATTGGTAGTTTGATAGGGATTCCATTGAATCTGTAGATTGCTTTGGGTAGGATAGTCATTTTCACAATGTTGATTCTTCCAATCCAAGAACATGGGATATCTCTCCATCTGTTTGTATCATCTTTAATTTCTTTCATCAGTGTCTTATAGTTTTCTGCATACAGGTCTTTTATCTCCTTAGGTAGGTTTATTCCTAGGTATTTTATTCTTTTTGTTGTAAGTAAATGTGAATGTTTCCTTAATTTCTCTTTCAGATTTTTCATCATTATTGTATAGCAATGCAAGAGATTTCTGTGCATTAATTTTGTACCCTGCTACTTTACCAGATTCATTGATTAGCTCCAGTAGTTTTCTGGTAGCATCTTTAGGATTCTCTATGTATAGTGTCATGTCATCTGCAAACAGTGACAACTTTACTCTTCTGATTTGGATTCCTTTTATTTCTTTTTCTTCTCTGATTACTGTGGCTAAAACTTCCAAAACTATGTTGAATAATAGTGGTGAGAGGGGAGAACCGTGTCTTGTTCCTGATTTTGAGGAAATGGTTTCAATTTTCACCATTGAGAACAATGTTGGCCCTGGGTTTGTCATATATTGCCTTTATTTTGTTGAGGTAAGTTCCCTCTATGCCTACATTCTGGAGGGTTTTTATCATAAGTGGGTTTTGAATTTTGTCAAAAGATTTTTCTGCATCTATTGAGATGATCATATGGTTTTTCTCCTTCAGTTTGTTAATATGGTGTATCACATTGATTGATATGTGTATATTGAAGAATCCCTGCATTCCTGGGATAAACTCCACTTGATCATGGTGTATGATCCTTTTAATGTGCTGTTGGTTTCTGTTTGCTAGTATTTTGTTGAGGATTTTTGCATCTATATTCATCAGTGATATTGGCCTGTAATTTTCTTTCTTTGTGACATCTTTGTCTGGTTTTGGTATCAGGGTGACGGTGGCCTTGTAGAATGAGTTTGGGAGTGTTCCTCCCTCTGCTATATTTTGGAAGAGTTTGAGAAGGATAGATGTTAGCTCTTCTCTAAATGTTTGATAGAATTCACCTGTGAAGCGATCTGGTCCTGGGCTTTTTTTTTTGTTGGAAGATTTTTTTTTTTTTTTTTTTTTTGGCGGTACACGGGCCTCTCACTGTTGTGGCCTCTCCTCTTGCGGAGCACAGGCTCCTGACGTGCAGGCTCAGCAGCCATGGCTCACGGGCCCAGCCACTCCGCGGCATGTGGGATCTTCCTGGACTGGGGCACGAACCCATGTCGCCTGCATTGGCAGGTGGACTCCCAACCACTGTGCCACCAGGGAAGCCCTGTTGGAAGATTTTTAATCACAGTTCCAATTTAAGTGCTTGTGATTGGTCTGTTTATATTTTCTATTTCTTCCTGGTTCAGTCTCGGAAGGTTGTGCTTTTGTAAGAATTTGTCCATTTCTTTCAGGTTGTCCATTTTATTGGCATATAGTTGCTTGTAGTAGTCTCTCATGGTCTTTTATTTTTCTGCAGTGTCAGTTTTTTTTTTTTTTTTTTTTTTTTTTTTGCGGTACGTGGGCCTCTCACTGCTGTGGCCTCTCCTGTTGCGGAGAGCAGGCTCCGGACGTGCAGGCTCAGCGGCCATGGCTCACGGGACCAGCCGATCCGCGGCATGTGGGATCTTCCCAGACCGGGGCACGAACCCATGTCCCCTCCATCGGCAGGCGGACTCTCAACCACTGCGCCACCAGGGAAGCCCTGCAGTGTCAGTTTTTATTTCTTTTTCATTTCTAATTCTATTGATTTGAGTCTTCTCCCTTTTCTTCTTGATGAGTCTGGCTAATGGTTTATCAATTTTGTTTATCTTCTCAAAGATCAAAGTTTTATTGATCTTTGCTATCGTTTCCTTCATTTCTTTTTCATTTATTTCTGATCTGATCTTTATGATTTATCTCCTTCTGCTAACTTTGGGGTTTCTTTGTTCTTCTTTCTCTAATTGCTTTAGGTGTAAGGTTAGGTTGTTTATTTGAGGTGTTTCTTGTTTCTTGTGGTAGGATTGTATTGCTATAAACTTCCCTGTTAGAACCGTTTTGCTGCATCCCATAGGTTTCGGGTCGTCGTGTTTTCATTGTCATTTGTTTCTAGGTATTTTTTTATTTCCTCTTTGATTTCTTCAGTGATCTCTTGGTTATTTAGTAGTGTATTGTTTAGCCTCCATGTGTTTGTATTTTTTCCTGTAATTGATATCTAGTCTCGTAGCATTGTGGTCAGAAAAGATACTTGATACGATTTCAATTTTCTTAAGTTTACCAAGGCTTGATTTGTGACCAAAGATATGATCTATCCTGGAGAGTGTTCCATGAGCACATGAGAAGTGTATTCTTTTGTTTTTGGATGGAATGTCCTATAAATATCAATTAAGTCTATCTTGTTTAATGTGTCATTTAAAGCTTGTGTTTCCTTTTTTTATTTTCATTTTGGATGATATGTCCATTGGTGAAAGTGGGGTGTTAAAGTCCCCTACTGTGATTGTGTTACTGTTGATTTCCCCTTTTATGGCTGTTAGCATTTGCCTTATGTATTGAAGTGCTCCTATGTTGGGTGCATAAATATTTACAATTGTTATATCTTCTTGGATTGATCCCTTGATCATTATGTAGTGTCCTTTATTGTCTCTTGAAATAGTCTTTATTTTAAAGTCTATTTCATCTGATATGAGAATTGCTACTCCAGCTTTCTTTTGATTTCCATTGTTATTTAAAAATTTATTTAGTTATTATTTATTTTTGGCTGTGTTGGGTCTTCGTTGCTGCGTGCAGGCTTTCTATAGTTGCAGTGAGTGGGAGCTACTCTTTGTTGCAGTGTGCGGGCTTCTCATTGTGGTGGCTTCTCTTGTTGCGGAGCATAGGCTCCAAGTGCGCGGGCTTCAGTAGTTGTGGCACATGGGCTCAGTAGTTGTGGCTTGTGGGCTCTAGAGTGCAGGTTCAGTACTTGTGGTGCATGGGCTTAGTTGCTCCAAGGCATGTGGGATCTTCCCAGACCAGGGCTCAAACCCGTGTCCCTTGCATTGGCAGGTGATTCTTAACCACTGTGCCAACCAGGGAAGTCCCTTGATTTCCATTTGCATGGAATATCTTTTTCCATCCCCTCACTTTCAGTCTGTATGCGTCCCTAGGTCTGAAGTGGGTCTTTTGTAGACAGCATATATACGGGTCTTGTTTTTGTATCCATTCAGCCAGTCTGTGTGTTTTGGTTGGAGCATTTAATCCATTTACATTTGAGTTAGTTATCAATATGTATGTTCCTATCACCGTTTTCTTCATTGTTTTGGGTTTGCTATTGTAGGTCTTTTCCTTCTCTTGTGTTTCCTACCTAGAGATAAGGAAACACAAGAGAAGGAAAAGCATTTCCTTTGTAAAAAAGCATTTGTTGTAAGGCTGGTTTGGTGGTGCTGAATTCTCTTAGCTTTTCTTGTCTGTAAAGGTTTTAATTCCTCCATCAAATGTGAATGAGATCCTTGCTGGGTGGAACAATCTTGGTTGTAGGTTTTTCTCTTTCATGCTTAAATATGCCGTGCCACTCCCTTCGGGTTTGCAGAGTTTCTGCTGAAAAATCAGCTGTAACCTTATATTTGTTGCATTTCCCTTGCTGCTTTTAATATTTTTTCTTTGTATTTAATTGTTGATAGTCTGATTAATATGTGTCTTGGTGTGTTCCTCCTTAGATTTAGCCTGTATGGGACTCTCTGTGCCTCCTGGACTTGATTGACTATTTCCTTTCCCATATTAGGGAAGTTTTCAACTATAATCTCTTCAGAGATTTTCTCAGTCCATTTTTTTCTTCTCTTCTTCTTCTGGGACCCCTATAATTCATATGCTGGTGCATTTAATGTTGTCCTAGAGGTCTCTGAAACTGTCCTCAATTCTTGTCATTCTTTTTTCTTTATTCTGCTTTGCTGTAGTTATTTCCACTGTTTTATCTTCCAGGTCACTTATCCGTTCTTCTGCTCAGTTATTCTGCAATTGATTCCTTCTAGAGAATTTTTAATTTCATTGTTGTGTTGTTGATTATTGTTTATTTGCTGTTTAATTCTTCTAGGTCCTTGTTAAACATTTCTTGTATTTTCTCCATTCTATTTCCAAGATGTTGGATCATGTTTACTATCATTACTCTGAATTCTTTTTCAGGTAGACTGTCTATTTCATCTTCATTGATTTGGTCTGGTGGGTTTTTACCTTGCTCCTTCATCTGCTGTGTATTTCTCTGTCTTCTCATTTTGCTTAACTTACTGGGTTTGGGGTCTCCGTTTCTCAGGCTGCAAGTTCGTAGTTCCTGTTGTTTTTCGTGTCTGCCCCCAGTGGCCTAGTTTCGTTCGGTGGGTTGTATAGGTTTCCTGGTGGAGGGGACTGGGGCCTGTGTTCTGGTGGATGAGGCTGGATCTTGTCTTTCTGGTGGGCATGACTGCATCTGGTGGTGTGTTTTGGGGTGTCTGTGAACTTAGTATGATCTTAGGCAGCCTCTCTGCTTATGGGTGGGGTTGTGTTCCTGTCTTGCTAGTTGTTTGGCATAGGGTGTCCAGCACTGTAGCTTGCTGGTCATTGAGTGGAGCTGGGTCTTAGCATTGAGATGGAGATCTCTGGGAGAGTTATCGGTGTTTGATATTACATGGAGCTGGGAGGTCGCTGGTGGACCAATGTCCTGAACTTGGCTCTCCCCCTTCAGAGGCACAGGCTGGAGCCTGTCAGCCACATGGCTCAGAAGGGAGAAAGAAAACGAAAAATATAATAAAATAAAATAATTAAAAAATTATTAAAAAGAGAAAAAATTAAAAAGTCATAAAAAATAGAAAGAAATAGAGAGCAACCAAACCAATAAACAAATCCACCAATGATAATAAGCACTAAAAAGTATATTAAACCAACCAACCAACCAACAAACAAAAAAGAGACAGACAGAACCCTAGGACAAATGGTAAAGGAAAGCTACACAGACAAAATCACACAAAGAAGCGTACACATACACACTCACAAAAAGAAAAAAAGGAAAATAAATATATATATTAAAAAATAAAAAGGAAGAGAGCAACCAAATCAATAAACAAATCCACCAATGATAATAAACTTATTTATTTATTTATTTTTGCGGTACGCGGGCCTCTCACTGTCGTGGCCTCTCCCGTCACGGAGCACGGGCTCCGGACGCGCAGGCTCAGCGGCCATGGCTCACGGGCCCAGCCGCTCCGCGGCATGTGGGATCTTCCTGGACCGGGGCACGAACCCGTGTCCCCTGCATCGGCAGGCGGACTCTCAACCACTTCGCCACCAGGGAAGCCCAGATAATAAAGATAAACATAAAGCCAGAAACAAATTAGATGCAGAAAACAAACCCCAAGTCTACAGTTGCTCCCAAAGTCCATCGCCTCAATTTTGGGATGATTCGTTGTCTATTTAGGTATTCCATGGATGCAGGGTACATCAAGTTTATTGTGGAGATTTAATCCGCTGCTGCTGAGGCTGCAGGGAGAGATTTCCCTTTCTCTTCTTTGTTCGCACAGCTCCCGGGGTTTAGCTTTGGATTTGGCCCCACTTCTGTGTGTAGGTCACCTGAGGGCGTCTGTTCTTTGCTCAGACAGGACGGGGTTAAAGGAGCCAGTGATTAGGGGGCTCTGCCTCACTCAGGCCAGGGGGAGGGAGGGGTACTATAGTTATAATTGGAATGCAGGGTGAACCTGTGGTGGCAGAGGCTGGCGTGACGTTGCAACAGCCTGCGGCGCGCTATGTGTTCTCCCGGGGAAGTTGTCCCTGAATCACGGGACCCTGGCAGTGGTGGGCTGCACAGGCTCCCGGAAGGGGGGTGTGGATAGTGACCTGTGCTTGCACACAGGCTTCTTGGTGGCTGCAGCAGCAGCCTTAGCGTCTCATGCCTGTCTCTGGGGTCCACGCTGATAGTCATGGCTCGCACCCATCTCTGGAGCTCGTGTAGGCAGTGCTCCGAATCCCCTCTCCCTGCGCACCTCGAAACAATGGTCTCTTGCCTCTTAGGCAGTTCCAGACTTCTTCCCGGAGTCCCTCCCGGCTAGCTGTGGCGCACTAGCCTCTTCAGCCTGTGTTCACACAGCCAACCCCAGTCCTCTCCCTGGGGTCTGACCTCTGAAGCCCAAGCTTCAGCTCCCAACCACCCTTCTCCCTGCCCCGGCAGGTGAGCAGACAAGCCTCTCGGGCTGGTGAGCGCTGATTGGCACTAATCCTCTGTGTGGGAATCTCTCCACTTTGCCCTCCGCACCCCTGTTGCTGCACTCTCCTCCATGGCTCTGAAGCTTCCCCCTCGCCCGCCCACTGTCTCCACCAGTGAAGGGGCTTCCTAGAGTGTGGAAACCTTTCCTCCTTCATGGCTCCCTCCCAGAGGTGCAGGTCCCATCCCTATCCTTTTGTCTCTGTTTATTCTTTTTTCTTTTGCCCTACCCAGGTACGTGAGGAGTTTCTTCCCTTTTGGGAAGTCTGAGGTCTTCTGACAGCATTCAGTAGGTGTTCTGTAGGAGGTGTTCCACGTGTAGATGTATTTCTGATGTATTTGTGGGGGGGAAGGTGATCTCCACATCTTACTCCTCCGCCATCTTGAAGGTCTCTCTGGTATTATTATTAACTCCAGATTATAGAAGGGGAAACTGAGAGGCACACTACTTGAGGTCACGTACTACTAGTAAGTGGTGGAGGTGGCCTTTGACTCAGACCTGGTAGACTCCAAAAATGCAACATAACCATTATATCACTCTCTGCAGAGATAATTAGCAGCCTTATGTTATCTGAATTGCTATTTTTTGTGTTAAATAGATTTTCTACATTGATAACTTGTCAGTTTTTGTATCCTTATTCATAATATGTCTTTTCACAAGATCAAGTGGACTCTAGCAGAGAAAAATATGCCATGAATAAATGAAAATCCATATTATAAACGTAGGGAAAATGGCTAGACTGTGAAAAGGGAGGCATCCAATGAGAATGCTGTTAGAATGGTCTAGATAAGAGAAGATGGCAGCCTGGGCTGGGCAGTGGTAGAAGCAAGAAGAGAAGACGATGGATTCTAGAGACCTTTGAGAAGTAGGATTGGCAGGGCTGGGTGACTGGGATGTTGGGAGTGAGGATGAAGGAGAAGAGAAGAATGGCGCTAATTATCTGAGCAGTCCTCTTGGGAGGGAGCCACCCTTCATTGAACTGGAAAGGGTGTGTGTGGCAGGAGATGTGGGTCCTCGTTGTCCTATGTTGGGGTGCAGTGCCTGCAGGACAGTGAAGTGAAGACGTTCCTCAGGCAGTTGGATAAGTGGGCCACTCTTCTAGGCTACTTCTCACTTTCCCCCTTGAATTGGAGATGCTTCCACACACTTTACTCTTCTTTACCAGAGTGTTAACTCTGTGAGGGCAGTGTCAAGGTTTGTTCATCCCCGTCTCCTCCAAAATGCATGGTGCATTGCTGCTACTTCAAGAAATATCAAGAAACGTGAAGAAATATGACCCAGCTTTATCTTGGCCTTGCCCCTGTTTGTCCTGGGCTGTGTCCTGTACTTTCCCGTTCACAATATGCCATTTCTTCAGTTCTCTCCAGCTAAAGACCATTGTGTTCAAGCACATCCCTATGTATTTTACGCCTTCTTACACTTTAAGGTCCATTACAACTTTCACTTCCTCAATGAAAACTACTTCTGAGCTTCCTATGGGCACCCAATGTAACAGTTTTCTCCTTTTAACCTTCGAAGCATCTTATTTGTAGCCTTTTTTCCAACCCACCATCAGTTTCTTTCTATACCGGTTTATATTTTAAGAGCGTTTTCTGGTGCTTGGAACAGACTAGGCAGGTAACACATGCTAGCTTATTCTTATTATATGCTGGTATCATATATTTGTGCCAAGGGGCATGCATTCAAATGCCCACAGGGTCCTCCCAAATCCTAGCAATGGACCTTGAGCAAGTCACTTAACATCTTTGAGCCTCAGTTTCCTCATCTGTGAAATTGGATCATAACAACATCTACTTCATAGAGTAGATGTACAGACGAAATGCACTTAAATACATAAAGGGCTTAGAAAATTGCCTGACACATAGTTTTAGAAGTGTTAGCTGTTATTTTTATGGGGACCTACTAGTGAAGTGAATCAAGCAAGCTGAAATTGAGAAAATTTTTTTCCTTGAAGCACATGAATTGCTTGATCTGTTTTAATTTTCCCACTTTAGACAGAGATGTGGGTATAAAGAATAGTAGTCATATTTCTTAAATTCACTATAAGGAAAACAATAGCATAAGTATGGTGATAAAGGGTACCTGAGACTCAGCTTCTATGCAAAGGACGTTAGGGAGTGGTGGGGACTGGAAGAAGTGGAGCGAGCTCATGCAGTCTAAGGGGGCAGCCACTACTCAGGCGAATTGTTTTCATGTGGGAATGCAGACCTCCTTATGTTATGGGATTGTCAGGTTTTTAAAGAGAAGCCAAAACTGAAATCTTATATGAAGTCTCCTAATTTTTAAATGTTGGCAGCTAAATAAGTAAAATTTAATATCCTTTGCAGTGCAACAATAGGAGGGTAAAAAAACCCTGCATCTCTAGCTCAGCTTGGCCCCCAGGCCACCAGTTTGCAACCTCTGCTTCATCTTATAGCTTCCTTTAGGGTTTGAACTGTGACCTCCCCACAGAAGATAGGCAGATAGATGTGAATGAAATTGAATTTTGGTCAAAGAAGTCTGGAGCATTTTCCATACATAAAACTGGGCTTATAATTTTTCTTTTAATAATCCAAAAGATATTTCCCATTGTTAGTGTATATTTTTGTCTTTGTGTGCACATTGGTAACATGCCCTGAATGCAGAAAAGCCATAAACTAGGTCATTTCCTTGGACAGGGAAATTCTCTGAAACAAAAGTAGTAAAAAAATCCATCATTTTCCTGCTAAAGAAGTATATACTCCCCCGCCCCCGAAACATACACAGAGTTTGATACAATAAAAGAAAAACACGTCAGACCAAAATGCTAAATTCATGCAGTTTAAAATTTTTAATCACTTTAATTTAAGCAGAAAGCCTGTATTGGTTTTCCTGCAAGAACACAACTCAACTGCTTAGTTTCCCTTAAGACAACATTGACCTCTACAAGGAACGTAGTTATTTGTTTTTATTTTTTCTCCTTCCCTTCCAGAAGTTTGTAGGGTTTTTTTTTTTCCATTTTGTAGAATTTAATAATGGGTGAAGTAACAAATGAGGAGATAAAAATATTCCTGGAAAACTCTAGGGCACATGCGGGTATGTAAACAGATATTGTAGCCATTCCCTCAAGTCGCATCAGTATTTGACTTTATAATTTGAGCTCTGCTTATTACTAAATTTAACTTGTATATGTGTGTCTCTCCTTGAATTCAAGTACATGGCAGGATCAGAATATATAACATGCCAAATTATCTATTTCATCAGCGCTTCTGTCGGTTTATGTATTGGTTGGTGCATTGATCTATTTTAACATGGTCTATCAAGGAAGGCATTTCCACGTCTTTGTTTCTTATTCCTTCTTCTTTCCTGAGAGCTGTTCCTCCCCTCTATTTCAAATTGCCCTCTCTTCTCGTTGGCAAATGTTCAAGGTATAGCTATTTCCTTTATTATTCCCTCTAAACTTTCTTTGTTCCCATCTCTGTCTTTTATGATTTCGACTGTGTCATCAGAAACTGACTGCTGAGCCTGCCAATTAGCCTTTGTTAGCGCTGGCCTCAGCCTCTGCGTGTGTGTGCTGGACAGGAGGGCAGGTCCTATTTCGTATGTACTGCCGTGTCCCCACGTGGAGATACGCCATTACGGACAAAAGAGCAGTAGTAGATGGGCTCAGATTAGCTGCTGACAAACTTCCTGTGTTGTGTGTATGGTGGCAGTGGGTTGGGGGGTGGGCAGGCCAGGGCAGGAAAGGGAACCAGGCCCTGACCATGCACCAAAAAGCAGATTTAACTGACAAGGTAATTTTTCAACACTTTACCAAAATATCAGTTGTTCTGAAATGCTTTCCAGCAAAGCCGTTGTCTGCCTCTATTCGTGAGTGCAAATGGGGGTTGGGGGCACAGTGACAGAATTAACCCACCTTTTTCTGCCCCTTGGTTCCATCTGCCCAGTTCTGCACCATCAAGTGGCCTCCCTCCTTAATATTTTGGGGTACCCTGAAGGATGAGGCAAGTGAGGCACTCGCCTGGGGTGCAGAATTTAAAGGGTACCCCCAAACTCCATTATCAAGATAAATATTTTAATGGAACATTGAAAAAATCAAAATGAATGCAAAGAAATCCACTATGAACAAAATATCAAAAATTTAAAATGAGGACAGGGTCAGTACGGCTGTTGTTTCCTGATGCCTCAGGCTCCCATATGGCTTGGCTATGCAGTGCTATTCCTGATTCTGTCTTTATTTAAAATTTTGATATCCATCTTATGGAGGAGAATACTGAGAAATTGGGTTCTCAAGGCTCCAAGGTGTGCTGTATTATGTGGAGGTGCCCCCTGTAATACTCTTTGATAAAGGGGCCCCAGACAATCTGCTGGTACCCCCATGTCTTACAGAGGTCCCGTGCCTAAAGCATCTTCAGTGTTTACTCACATTTTCCAGTTCTGCATCAGACTTGGGGACAAGAGTCCAATAGGGTCTTGGCCAGGAAATAAACCCGAGAGCCTCAAACCATGTTATATTTAGAACCACGCCTTCTTTTAGGTGACTAAGAATTCTGTACGAGGCCAGTCTCACTGTGTTGGAATCCTTGTTCCCTTGGGATGACTTCTCTTCCAGGATGCTCTTCAGGCTTCCTGCAGGTTTCACCACAGTGAACCAGACATACCCATCCCCCTCATCACCTTCATCACTACTGGTCCACGTTTATTGAGTGCAAAGAGCACCGTTTCTTATTTAATCCTCACAATAACCTTGTCTGGTGGGAAAAATGATTATCTGCCTTTTGGCAGTGAGGAAGCTGAGGACCCAAAGAGTAAATTCCCTGGCACCCTCTTGCCTGGAAGCAGTGGAGCTTGAATTTGACCCACATCTCCCTCATTCTAGATTGTGAGCTCTTCACCTCTCCCAGTCTTGTATTTGCCCGGTAGACTTCTGTGACGTCTCTAGAGCCAGGAAGATGTGTAGAACTTTATTTGCTCTACACTCTCCCCCGCCCCCCAACACACTGCCAAAGTGCTGGTGCTCTGCCCCTGGTTAATACTGTGGTCCTCGGTTAGTAGTTCTTGGTCATACTGGTGATTAAGGCAGAGAAACTGCCCTGAGAGAGTTCAGCCCAGAAATAGAATGAAATATCTTATCAGTTAGGGTTGTTGGCTGTGAGCAACAGAAACTAACTCTGGTTAACTTAGACAAAGCCTGAGTTTATTAAGAGAATACTGGCTTCTCACAGAAGATCAGGAGAGTTAGGGGTTCAGGCTCAGGGGCCACATAACCTCTGGTTCCAAAGCCCTTAGCCCTATTTAACTATTTGCCTTTCTGTAGATGTGCGTTTGTGGAATACATACCCTAAATGAGGGGGCCACCAGGGAAATTCAGTAAGAGGTGATAAAGCCCTCCAATGAACATCTTAACTTGGAATCACAGCCTTTCCTCAAATAACAGAATCTAATGACTCAGAGAGGCTGAATACGTTGCCCATGGTCACAACAACGTTATACTCATTCCTATCGTAGAGATGAAAATCTTGAGACCTACTGAGGTTAAGTAACTTGCCTAAGGTTTCTGAGCCAATAAGTGACAGAACCAGGATTTGAACCCAGACTACCCACCTCAGACACCAGGCTTACAACCATCTGAAAAATAGAATTTTGTAAACACCAAATCTAAAAACACATTTAGAAAGTATAGAAGGTTTAAATTTACCTTTATATTTGTGTCAAAATACATACCCTATGCTGAGGGGTAAATCATTTTACTCTTGACATCGACCTCTTCATTTAATTCTTACAGCGTTATTTAAAAAAACATTCCCTATGTATATATCATCCAAGAGTTTTTTTAACAAAAATGTTCATAACTACTTAAATTTACAAGCAGTATTACCTTTGGGATGTAATTTCTAGAAGTTTACCATCTGTTATGGAAAGAAATTGAGAACTTTAAAAACGTTGCTTAGAATATGGCAATTTAAGTGTATCTGTGAGTTTAGCCTTGTCTAAACTTATCAGCCTTGTCTTTCTCAACCACCCTGAGATCCCAGATTCCCAGGCCTCAGCCACCAGGGGCAGTAATAGAGTGCTGATCACTGACCTGCATCATAGCCTTTACCTGCACGGTAATACTGCCCCACAGATTCTGCAACCCACCTTTTTCTCAGGCATTTCTGAGAGTTCCCATGTGGGGTCTCCCATGTGCATACAAACTATAGGATCACTATTTATCCCAACTTCTGTTTATGGGAACAACTCCCATGAAAGCGTTGAGACAAAAGGATGTGTGTTGTGCTTATTTTCTCTTCTTGATCTCCTTGTATCTCCCCATTCTCCCTCTCCAACTCCCATTGGGGACCTGAATAAAGCTGGGTCCTTGCAAGTTTCTTCCCCCTCAACATGTACATAGATTCTGTCTTATTTAGGGTTCTCTGAGAAGAAGTTGAGATAAAGGTCTAAGTGCAGGTCGTTTCCTTGGGAGGTGGTACCAGGAAATACTAAAAAAGGGGTAAGGAGTGAGACAGGGAAGGAAAGTTGCATCATCAAGACAGCTACCACCACAGGCAACTGGAGTTTAATGCCTTCTGGAAAATTCTGGAAGCCAGTGTAGAAAAACACCTCACAGTTGCTCCCACCGAGGAGGGAGGGAGTTGGGGTATTTATACACCAACACTGTCAGTTGGTGGTTGAAGGCTGCCTCCCGAGGTCCTCCTGGTCCTTCTGATCTACCGTGCCAATGGCCAACTTGTCTCCAGAGGCCAAAGAAATCTCCCAGGCAAAGAAATGTAGGTGCTGCTGGCTTTGGATGTCAGTGTCATTCACTCAGGTGATAAGAGCCTGGCCCTGAAGTGACGGGTACAGATGCCACATGGCTCCCCATTTCACTTATCAGAGGGAGCTTTGCATGTTTCTGTCCATGGCCTTGACTCAAGAAATTCCATATTACCCATCTTCCTGTTTCAAAGTCAAGAAAATTTTGGAAGAAAATGTTAATGCAAAACTGTTTTGCCAAGAGTAGTGTTTGGTTGTTTTTCTGGAACTATCTGGCCAAATATCTCAAATTAGTAAAAGGACATTTTCTTGTGCCCTCCTCTCTTACCCCTCTTTAGTAGATACTGCTTAGATTCATTTGTCATGGTTTCTCTATTTCCATGTGACAATAAGAAGATTAAATCACACAGCTTTAGTTTTTTTTTGGTCTATTTTTTTCTCTTACCTCTGCTATGACTAGTGTTTCTATTTATTTTAATTAGAATTTGGTCTTTTATTGAAACTATTTTCTTTCTATGGAATTTTTTATAAGCTGTGTTCAGGAATGCACAGAGTTTCTAATAAGCTGAAAAGAATTCTTTTCTTTCAGTTGAGACAGTGTGTGCCATCCAGGCTTGGTTCTGGTGGGCTAGAATTCATTTCAGAGATCAGGCAAATGGGTCATGATAGCAAATGAAGCTAAATTTTATTCTTTGGAATCATTCCAGTTCTGTTCTAGTACCTAAACACTGAACATTTACTTAATTTTTTTACTATTATAATCTGGGCCTTCCTTTTTTTTTAAAATAAATTTATTTATATATATATATTTATTTATTTTTGGCTGCATTGGATATTTGTTGCTGCATGTGGGCTTTCTCTAGTTGCAGCGAGTGGGGGCTACTCTTCATTGCGGTGCGCAGGCTTCTCATTGTGGTGGTTTCTTGTTGCGGAGTGTGGGCTCTAGGTGCACGGGCTTCAGTAGTTGTGGCACGAGGGCTCAGTAGTTGTGGCTCACGTGCTCTAGAGCGCAGGCTCAGTAATTGTGGCGCACGGGCTTAGTAGCTCCACGGCATGTGGGATCTTCCCGGACCAGGGCTCGAACCGATGTACCCTGCATTCTCAGGCAGATTCTTAACCACTGCGCCACCAGGGAAGTCCCTGGGCCTTTCTTTCTATACATTAACTGCTGACAACACCAACACCAAGAGTAGCTGGTATTAGATAGTGCTGCACTGTTTCCAAATGTTGGGATCCCTGTTCTGCCTCTTTTGGCTGTGTTATCTGGGGTGAGTTGCTTTACCTCTCATCAATTTTCTTCATATGTAAAGCGGGCATGATAATAAAGCCCAACTTATACGTCACTATATTTATTAAACAGACTTAACGTATATAAAATGCTTAGTCCAATGCCTATAACATAGTAAACACTTGATCAATGTAAGCTTTTATTACAAAACACAGACACACACGTTTTATTTAAATGGAAGAGACATTGTATGCTTGTGAGTCTGTATGTGCATCTAATATTGAATTATCAGGTAATTAATTCATGGCTTGTGTGCATATATATATACCATGGAGTTGGTAAACAAATGTGTATACATATATCTGTGAGTCATGTTCTCATCCCGATGCCTGTGGTCTTAACTTTGAAATGTCAATTATATCACAGCTAAATGGGTGCACATGGCAGTGTGTTTGAGCGTCATTCGGCCTTCTCGATCAATATTGACCTAATTTTATCCTGAGTAGCTCTATTTCCCTGCATTGGTGTGTGTGAACGTCTGTGAATCGTCTCAAGGAAATGAAGTCATAGTAAGGTCCGGAGAATGTGATGAGATGATTACTCTGAACTAAATCTCTTTGGTCCTGTACTCTGTCACCTCCATTTGCCGCTGTGGCTCACTCCTGGGGAAGGGGAACGATTCTCCTGTTTAACTCTGAAGAGGTAGGAGGGAAAAAAAATGATAATAGGAGTAGCTAACAGTTACTGAAAACCCCCCATGTGCAAGCACTTCATTGCAAATTCCTTACTGCCCTGTGGAGCCCAAGCCTTTATTCCTGCCATCCCTAATTGATAGATAAGGAGACTGGCTGAGTGAACGCCCAATGATGCTGAATACCTGGCAGGGCCAAGACTGCAGCCCTGATGCTCAGCTCTAGAGCTTGCCATTTAAGAAAATAAACTTTGATTTTTGGAATAATTTTAGATTTCCAGAGGAGTTGCAGAGATAGTACGAGCCACTGTTTCACCATTGCATTTTACTGTCTCTTGAGACTCCAGGATTTTACCAAATCATGTCAACTTTATCACCAGCCCACCCAGCTTCTTAACTGTAGTTCTGACCTTAGTTATAGGCCCCGATTAACTACATTCAAGACCCCATTGGAGGACACGATGCAAAATTTATTCTTTCATTTAGCAAATAGTGACTGAGTGCTTTCCTCGCGCCTCGCATAGAGTTAGGGACCAGGTGGTGAGCAATGCAGTCCTGCTGATTTGTACTCTGGGGAGGTAGACATTGCACACACACACACACACACACACACGCACGCACACACGCACACAGTCAGCTGAGTATAAATCTACAAGGAGCAAATGCTGAATGCATCCAGCAGTGGAGGCTGACCTGGTCTGTGAGGCATGGGGCAGGGAAAGGCGGTCAGGAAACATTTCCCTTAGGAGGTGATGTTTGAGCTGATACTTTGAAGGGAGAATGGGAACTAAAGGTAAAAACGTGGGAGGGGAGGACTGGTACAGGCAGACAGAACATCTCCTACACAGACTCTGGTGTCTGCTCTCAGCTTTCTTTTAATGAGTTTCTGGCTCAGAAAGGTGAAAGAAATTTTCATTTCCTGGAATGCCTGTGCAGGTGCTTTTATTTCTTCAACCCCTTTTTAGGTCTTACCCACTCTGTGATTTTCCCCTTGGCCAACTCTCTCCTCCCCAGAATTAACCACCCTATACTATATCTGAGCCCTGGACATACTCCTATAACCTCACACAAACACTATTTTAATTATTTTCCTGGAAATATCTATCTCTACTATAGTGGTTGCTCCTTGAGGAATATATCTTATTTCTCTTTTGTATTTCCAAATAATGAGTGCATAGCATTCATGCATACATCAGGCACTTTGCTAAATCTTTTCATGCACTATTTTATTTATTCCTCAGGACAAACCTGTGAAATCGGACTATTTATGCCCTATCATTCATTTAGCAAACATTTATTCTGCACCACCCACTGTGTCAGGCACTGCTCTAAATCAGGGTCAAATCTGGCCCTCTGCCTGTTGATGTAAATAAAGTTTTATTGGAACACAGCCATGCTCACTCATTTACATACTATGGATGCTTTCATGCTACAACAAAAGAGTTGAGTAGTTGTGACAGAGACCATGTGGCCCACCAAGTCTAAATATTTACTATCTAGCCTTTTTTTTAGAAAAGGTTTGCTGACCCCTGTTCTAGATACTTGGAACACAGGGGCAGAAAAAAATAGACAAAAATCTTTGCCCTCCAGGCGTTTACATACCACTTGTAGCAGCGATTGCTAATTGTTCAAAACTATTCCTGGGCAATGGTTGCACTATATTTCCTAGATTCTCTTGTAGCGAGGTGTGGCCATATGACAATTCTAGCCAATAGAATGTGAGTACAGAGACAAAAGAATAGGGACAGGACCTGCACCTCTGGGAGGGAGCTGTGAAGGAGGAAAAGTTTCCACACACTAGGAAGCTCCTTCACTGGTGGAGAAAGTGGGTGGGCAAGGGGGAAGCTTCAGAGCCATGGAGGAGAGTGCAGCAACAGGGGTACGGAGGGCAAAGCGGAGAGATTCCCACACAGAGGATCGGTGCCAACCAGCGCTCACAAGCCCGGAGGCTTGTCTACTCACCTGCCGGGGCGGGTGGGGGCTGGGAGCTGAGGCTCGGGCTTCGGAAGTCAGATCCCAGGGAGAGGACTGGGGTTGGCTGCGTGAACACAGGCTGAAGGGGCTAGTGTGCCACAGCTAGCCGGGAGGGAGTCCGGGAAAAGGTCTGGGGCTGCCGAAGAGGCAAGAGACTTTTTCTTGCCTGTTTCCTGGTGCGCGAGGAGAGGGGATTCAGAGCGCCGCTTAAAGAAGCTACAGAGACGGGCGCGAGCCGCGGCTATCAGCGCGGACCCCAGAGACGGGCATGAGACGCTAAGGCTGCTGCTGCCGCCACCAAGAAGCCTGTGTGCGAGCACAGGTCACTATCCACACCTCCCCTCCTAGGAGCCTGTGCAGCCCGCCACTGCCAGGGTCCCGTGACCCAGGGACAACTTCCCCGGGAGAACGCCCAGTGCACCTCAGGCTGGTGCAACGTCACGCCGGCCTCTGCTGCTGCAGGCTTGCTCCGCCCTCCGTGCCCCTCCCTCCCCTTGGCCTGAGTGAGCCAGAGCCCCCGAATCAGCGGCTTCTTTAACCCCGTCCTGTCTGAGCGAAGAACAGACGCCCTCCGGCTACCTACACGCAGAGGTGGGGCCAAATCCAAAGCTGAACCCCGCGAGCTGTGCGAACAAAGAAGAGAAAGGGAAATCTCTCCCAGCAATCTCAGGAGCAGCGGATTAAAGCTCCACAATCAACTTGATGTACCCTGCATCTGTGGAATACCTGAATAGACAACAAATCATTCCAAAATTGAGGTGGTGGACTTTGGGAACAAGTGTGGACTTTGGGAACAACTGTAGACTCGGGGTTTGCTTTCTGGATCTAATTTGTTTCTGGTTTTATGTTTTTCTTAATTTACTATTTAGAGCTTATTATAATTGATAGATTTGTTTATTGATATGGTTCTTCTCTTTTTTATATTTTAATATATATATATGTATGTATATATTTTTCCTTTTTCTCTTTTTGTGAGTGTGTATGTGTATGCTTCTTTGTGTGATTTTTGTCTGTATAGCTTTGCTTTTACTGTTTGTCCTAGTGTTCTGTCTGTTCTTTTTTTTTTTAGTATAGTTTTTAGCATTTGTTATCATTGGTGGATTTTTTTTTTGCTTTGGTTGCTCTCTTCTTTCTTGCTTGCTTTTTTCTTTTTTTAATTACTTTTTAATTTTTATTTATTTTTTTGCGGTACACGGGCCTCTCACTGTTGTGGCCTCTCCCATTGCAGAGCACAGGCTCCGGACGCACAGGCTCAGCGGCCATGGCTCACGGGCATAGCCGCTCTGCGGCATGTGGGATCTTCCCGGACCGGGGCACGAACCCGTGTCCCCTGCATCGGCAGGTGGACTCTCAACCACTGAGCCACCAGGGAAGCCCTACTTTTTTATTTTTAATAATTTTTTAATTTTAATAACTTTCCTTTCTTTCACTGAACCAACCTTACCCACTGGGGGCAGACACCAAAAACAATGGGAGCTACAGGGCTTCCCTGGTGGCACAGTGATTGAGAATCTGCCTGCCAATGCCGAGGACACAGGTTCGAGCCCTGGTCTGGGAAGGTCCCACATGCCGCGGAGCAACTAGGCCCGTGAGACACACTACTGAGCCTGTGCATCTGGAGCTCGTGCTCCACACCAAGAGAGGCCGCGACAGTAAGAGGCCCACGCACGATGATGAAGAGTGTCCCCCACTCGCCCCAACTAGAGAAAGCCCTCGCACAGCAACGAAGACCCAACACAGCCAAAAATAAATAAATAAATAAAATTTAAAAAAACAATGGGAGCTACAAACCTGCAGCCTGCAAAAAGGAGACCCCAAACACAGTAAGTTAAGCAAAATGAGAAGACAGAGAAATACACTGCAGATGAAGGAGCAAGGTAAAAACCCACCAGACCAAACAAATGAAGAGGAAATAGGCATTTACCTGAAAAAGAATTCAGAGTAATGATAGTAAACATGATCCAAAATCTTGGAAATAGAATGGAGAAAATACAAGAAATGTTTAACAAGAAACTGGAAGAACTAAAGAGCAAGCAAACAATGATCAACAACACAATAAATGAAATTAAAAGTTCTCTAGAAGGAAGTAGTAGCAGAATAATTGAGGCAGAAGAACAGATACGTGACCTGGAAGATAAAATAGTGGAAATAACTACTGCAGAGCAGAATAAAGAAAAAAGAATGACAAGAATTGAGAGTCCCAGAGACCTCTGGGACAACATTAAATGCACCAAAATTCAAATTATGGGGGTCCCAGAAGAAGAGAAGAAAAAAATGGACTGAGAAAATCTTTGAAGAGATTATAGTTGAAAAATTCCATAATATAGGAAAGGAAATAGTCAATCAAGTCCAGGAAGCACAGAGTCCCATACAGGATAAATCCAAGGAGGAACACACCAAGACACATATTAATCAAACTATCAACAATTAAATACAAAGAAAAAATATTAAAAGGAGCAAGGGAAAAGCAACAAATATAAGGTTACAGCTGATTTTTCAACAGAAACTCTTGCAAGCCAGGAGGGAGTGGCAGGACATATTTAAAGTGTTGAAAGGGAATAACCTACAACCAAGATTGCTCTACCCAGCAAGGATCTCATTCATATTTGATGGAGAAATTAAAACCTTTACAGACAAGCAAAAGCTAAGAGAATTCAGCACCACCAAACCAGCTTTACAACAAATGCTAAAGGAACTTCTCTAGGCAAGAAACACAAGAGAAGGAAAAGACCTACAATAACAAACCCAAAACAATTAAGAAAATGGTAATAGGAAGGTACATATTGATAACTACCTTAAATGTAAATGGATTTAATGCTCCAACCAAAAGACATAGACTGGCTGAATGGATACAAAAATAAGACCTGTATATATGCTGTCTACAAGAGACCCACTTCAGACCTAGGGACACCTACAGACTGAAAGTGAGGGGATGGAAAAAGATATTCCATGCAAATGCAAATCAAGGGACTTCCCTGGTTGGTGCAGTGGTAGGAATCCGCCTGCCAGTGCACGGGACATGGGTTCAAGCCCTGGTCTGGGAAGATCCCACATGCCTTGGAGCAACTAAGCCGATGTGCCACAACTACTGAAGCCTGCGTGCTTGGATCCCATACTCTGCAACAAGAGAAGCCACCGCAATGAGAAGCCCGTGCACCACAATAAAGAGTAGCTTCCACTCGCTGCAACTAGAGAAAGCCCGCGCACAGCAATGAAGACCCAACACAGCCAAAAATAAATAATAAATAAATTTTAAAAAATGGAAATCAAAAGAAAGCTGAAGTAGCAATTCTCATATCAGACGAAATAGACTTTAAGATAAAGACTGTTATAAGAGACAAAGAAGGACACTACATAATGATCTAGGGATCAATCCAAGAAGAAGATATAACAATTGTAAATATTTATGCACCCAACATAGGAGCACCTCAATACATAAGGCAAATGATAATAGCCATAAAGGGGGTAATCAACAATAACACAATCATAGTAGGGGACTTTAACACCCCCTTTCACCAATGGACAGATCATCCAAAATGAAAATCAAAAAAGGAAACACAAGCTTTAAATGATACATTAAACAGGATGGACTTAATTGATATATATAGGACATTCCATCCAAAAACAACAGAATACACTTTCTTCTCAAGTGCTCATGGAACATTCTCCAGGATAGATCATATCTTGGGTCACAAATCAAGCCGTGGTAAATTTAAGAAAACTGAAATCATATCAAGTATCTTTTCTGACCACAACACTATGAGACTAGATATCAGTTACAGGAAAAAATCTGTAAAAAATACAAACACATGGAGGCTAAACAATACACTACTAAATAACCAAGAGATCACTGAAGAAATCAAAGAGGAAATCAAAAAATATCTAGAAACAAATGACGATGAAAGCACGACCACCCAAAACCTATGGGACGCAGCAAAAGCAGTTCTAAGAGGGAAGTTTATAGCAATATCATCTTCCCTCAAGAAACAAGAAACATCTCAAATAAACAACCTAACCTTACACCTAAAGCAATTAGAGAAAGAAGAACAAAAAACCCCCAAAGTTAGCAGAAGGAAAGAAATCATTTCTTTCCTCATTTCTTTTCACTCATTCCTCCAGAGCAGGGCTTGGCAAAGTATGACACATGGGCTGCCGCCAGCTGCCCCATCACCCTGCCTGTTTCTGTAAATAAATTTTATTCGGACCCAGACACAAACTTTGCTTCATATTGTCTACGGCTGCTTTTGTCCTACAAGGCCAGAGTTGAATAGTTGTGCCAGAGACTGTATGGCCTCAGAATTAGAAACATTCACTATCTGTCCCTGTACCTAAATTGTTTGCTAAGCCCTGCTCTAGAGCTGATCAATGTTTGCATTTCTTGCCTGTTATTTCAGACTCTTTTACATGTTTTTGAGTAAGTCTGAATATGTATCCAATTATACAAACACATCTTTGCACATAAACACACACATATATGAATGCATATATATGTACACACATACACACACATATACACACCTATATATTTTAGCTTAAAGGAGTCATACTATGTATATTGTTATACATAATGTATCTTGGTAATTTTTCCATATCAGTGCCTATAAGTTTACTGTTATTTTGAGGAAAGGATATGGAATCATGGTATGGATGTACAATAATTTATTTGATCATCCCCCCACTCCACTGATGAATATAAAACTCATTTCCAATTTCTGTCAGCAGTCTTGAAGGCTTCAAACTGCCTTTGAAAACCCAATTGTAGCTGCCATTCACTTAATTTGTAACATGTTAAGTCTTTGTAGCAGGGAGGCTAAGTTCATTCCATGTTAGAGTTTCTTACACACAGTTAACAGGACCAAAAATATATTCTGCATTTCGGATCTTAATTATGCACTTAATTAAAATTCACATTGTGAGTAAAAGGTAAGGACTATATTAGATTGTGGTTGTTGGCATCCTGATTAATATACATATAAGCTTTAAAATCTGTTTTTACATTATGGTAGATTTTCCAGAAAGAAACACGAAGCTTTAAAATGCATTTTAGAAAAGACAGAAGGAGATATGAACTCGGTGGAAGAAGTCCAGCTTATTCCAGAGCAGACGATAGCTATATATAACAAAAAAGGGAGCCAGAAGTCACACCTTAATTTGCGTGTCGTTTAGAGCAGGCAGGTCCTTCTCTCTCGCAGAATTAGAACCGGTGCAAAACCAGAGAATGAGAAATGCCAGGTATCAAATTCCAGGATAAAACGTGCATGTAATTTTCTATTTTATAAAACCAAATAACCAAGTTTCACCAATCTGAGGGTCAGGTTTCGGTGGGAGCACCTGCTTAGTTTCTTCCCAAAGCTTCCGTTCCTCCTCAACTCACATTTTCCAGTGTGAGAACCTCATTTTCCTTTTTTTTGACCCTATAAAGGTCCCCTTTATTCTGAGAGTAATCTATGGGCTTGATGTGAATTTTCCACTTTGTTTGGTGCATTTCCATTTATAAGCCGTGTTTTTCTCACCTTCTGTGCTTCACGCTCAGTTTATTTCCCCTAAAGAATCAAGAAATGACTGTGAAAAGTTTGTTCACGTTTTGAGGTGGCCTCAATTCTTCTACTTCTGTTCTCCCTCCGGAATCTGCCACCTACCCCCCCCCACCACCACCCAGTTCTCGACTCTAGCTTTTTCCTTCCTATTTCAGCTTTCGGCCACAGTGACTCGTAAGCCCTTTACTTTTTTGATTACTAGTATTCCCTTTGCTCTTTTAATTTTGTTGTCTTCCTTTGCTCCTTTCTTCTTTGTTTTCAGTCTGACCTATTGCTTCTCTGCGATTGTCTTTATACCTTGAACAATTTTGAGGTGCGTATTAAACGTCTGAGGCAGAGAGCACTTGTTTTCTCCTAACATCTCCCTTTCTTTCTTAGGAACGAGAACCCCAAAGGTTCTCCAGGCATGTGTCACTGAGAATAACATGGCATAGCCCAGCCTTCTGTGGGACTAAGGAGACCACTTCACCTCTTTCTGGCCTAATGGATGTGAGTAGAAGTGCTTTTTGCCACTGTCTGGGGGCACTTGTGCGCAGCAAGGGCATTGACTGCTTGCTTGCTGGAACTGGTTGTGAGGGTTGGCAGAGCAGCTCCCTTGGACCTGGACATGGAAGCCATGCCTTGACCTTGGTGGACCTGATAACCACGGACACAGGTTAACACGGGTATCTCAGTAAGGGCAGGAGATAAAAGCCAACACCACCAAAGACTAGAAAATATTACCAGACGCTATTGGAGAGTAGAGTACAGTGATAGACCGGATTCTGCCTCCTCATGTGATTATATGCCCAAATCTCCTAGTCTTTGGAGGCTGCCCAAGGGAGAAGGAAGGAGAGCGTGTGTGTGTGCGCGCGCACGTGTGCGTGCGTGCGCATGTAGAATCCTGAATTGATTGTGTTTAGCCCCAAATGATGGCATTTACCTGGAAGTGACTACATTTTCTGCTATTAGGTAGATAGGGGATTTGAGAAAAAAAAAGAAATTAGAGTTACAAAATTAAAAAAAAATTATATTCTTTTACACTCATATTTGTGTTCTGTGAAAATTATATCCACTGTGGGAGTTTGGGCCCAAGAGGTCAACTGGGGATCATTGCTGAGTTTTAAGCACAGCTGTTACACTGTCAGATTTGTGTTTTCTTCCAAAGTCTTTTGTCTACAGAATTGTGACCACGTGATGGTCACAGATCACTTTCATCCCCTCGTGGAGACTCTCAGCTGTCCTACATATGTCACTATATTTTTGCAGAGTCAGATGGTCTTTCCTGAAATATTTTCTATTGTCATCATTTGTGATCTCCACTATAGCCCTGTCTTTGTATATTTTCTTCAAAATAGGATCCAAGTCAATTTTGGGAGAGAGTGTTTAGATTTTCTTGGTCAAATTTAAGAACTGCAACTGACTCAGTCACTCAACTGATAAGGAAAAGCAAAAAAATAGAGCATGACTTTGATTTGAGAAATAAAATTTTAAAACATGTTGCCTTTTCATGTTTTTTGTTTGTTCATAAAGTGGTAGTATAGTAACATTGAAGAATTTTTTTAAATAAGAAAGAAAAGCATTCACAATGACCTCACTCTGGGTTTTCGGTTGACAAAAACAAAAACCGAATTGAAACAAGCTGAGATGGAGAAAGCACATATGGGCTCAAGTCATGGGAAAGTCCAGGAATAGGGCTGGTTTCAGATAAGGCTGGATCCCGAGAGCCCACGAACATCCATCAGCATTTCTCTGTTTCTTAGTTCTGTTTTCAGTGTGTGGGCATTGTTCTTGAGCAGGACAACCCTTGGAGTGGCAAGATGGTCACGAGCAGCTCCAGCTTCTTACACCATGGTTTCAGCAACCTCAGCAGTAGGAGGTCTCATTGTTCTTGATATTAAAGAAGAAGAAAAATCCAAGGAAGTGATTCTCATTGGTCTGCTTGGGCCCATGCTTCTCTCTGAATGAATTACCATGGCCAAGGCAATGTGATGACCTATGGAGGCCAGGTCTGGGGCATGTGCCTTACTTTGGATTTGGGGGTGGGCTAACCCCAGGGATCACATGGATTAAAGATGATAGAAAGGTAGTTCTCTCTCCCCTAAATTAGAGTGTTGTTCCCAGAAGGATAAATACATGTTGAGTAGGGAAAATCAATAGAGAGCCACCAAACTTATAATTGCATTCTTCAAACACAACGAGGGCTTCCATTTTCTATGTTTCCTTTTGTCTATGTTCATAAACATTACACATTTATTTAGTAACAATTTTAATGTAAAATAGACCAGGCATTAGCAAACTACAGCCCAAGAGCCAAATTTGGCCATCACTTGTTGTTGTAAATAAAGTTTTATTGGCACAGAGCCACGCCCATTTGCTCAATGTTGTCTACAGCTGTTTTGATGCTGCAGCAGCACAGTTTAGTAGTTGTGACAGAGACCACATGGTCCTTGAAACCTAAAAATATTTACTATTTGGCCCATTACAGAAAGACTTTGCCATCCCTGGTGTATATTGGAATTGGAATTCTGCTTTTTTTTCACTTAACGGTTTCTTTCTTCCTTTCTTTTTTTTTTTTTCAGAGATTTTTTTTTTTTGATGTGGACCATCTTTTTTTTAATAAATTTATTTACTTTATTTATTTATTTTTGGCTGCGTTGGGTCTTCGTTGCTGCACGTGGGCTTTCTCTAGTTGCGGGGAGTGGGGGCTCCTCTTCGTTGTGGTGCATGGGCTTCTCATTGCGGTGGCTTCTCTCTAGGTGCGCGGGCTTCAGTAGTTGTGGCATGTGGGCTCAGTAGTTGTGGCTCATGGGCTCTAGAGCGCAGGCTCAGTAGTTGTGGCACACAGCATTAGTTGCTCCTTGGCACGTGGGATCTTCCCGGACCAGGGCTCGAACCCATGTCCCCTGCATTGGCAGGCGTATTCTTAACCACTGCGCCACCACGGAAGCCCTGGAACATCTTTTTTAAAGTGTTTATTTAATTTTCCACAACACTGCCCCTGTTTTATGTTTTGGTTCTTTGGCCATGAGGCATGTGGGATCCCAACTCCCCGACCAGGGATCGAACCCGCATCCCCCGCACTGGAAGGTGAAGTCTCAACCCCTGGACTGCCAGGGAAGTCCCGGCTGAACAGTTTCTTGTGAATAATTTCATGTTTTCAGTCTTCATATCCGTTATTATAAATATTGGCTACAGAAATACTTCCACTGGGTTGAGTGATTCTCCTTTAGTCATATGCCCCCAGGTAGAGAGCAATACTAAAGGTTTCCTGTAGGAATCCACTCTTTTTATGCATGTGAGTAAAATGTAGAGGCCTTTTAGGTGCTTGCCCTATGGCCCTCTAAGCTTAACTCTATTGAAGCCCTTGTCAAACTGTGATTATGTTTTCCTTATATAAAATATGTCAAGTGCAGGGACAATGATTTCTTAAGTATCTTATTTTAATATCTAGCACAATGAAAGGCACTTAATTAAGTATGTTATTTACTACCTGTGAATTTACAAATTCTACTGTTGGTAGTAGAAATCAAATCATCTACTGCCTTACTTAAAACCTTCTGTGGTTCTTCCATTGCTCTTAAGATGAGAGAAAAAAAATCCTTAACTTGATGTATAGGTGCTGTGTGGTCTGGCCTTGATTTTCTTCACACCTGGCTTTCTGTGCTCCAGCCATGCTGGTCTAGTTTCCATGCCTCCAGTGCCCCATGCTTCTTCCTGCCTCTGGGGCTTTGCACATGCTCTCTGGAGATTATTATCTAAGACAGATGGTGTGTAATTCTTCCTATTCCATAAGCATCACATTCCCCTTCTACATATTTCATCTACAAACCTTCATACAAAGGAATTCACTCACCAAACATTTATGTATTACTATGTGCCACAAACTGTTTTAGAGTGAGAACAAGACAAAAGTAAACAAGACAGGTGCAGTTCTGGTCTCATGGAGCTTCTCTTCAGTGGAGGCAGCAGACAAGGAATCCATCAGTTATAACACAGAATGACAGGTGCAGGTGCAGGAAAAGAGAAAGCAATGTGGGACCAGAGATGAGGGCACCTGATCAGGTTGGGGAGCTCAGAGAAGACTCTTAGAAGTTGTGATATCAAAGATGCCACAAGAAGGATGCAGATTTGGCAAGTAAAGGGAGGGAAGTGTGCTCTTGGTTGAGGCAGCAGCATTTGCAAGCCCCAGAGTTGAGAGATGAGGGATGCTGAGAGGATTTCTGAGTTTGTCAGAGAGCCCAGCTATGGTGTGATCCCCATGGAGGCTGGGCCAGGCCCCTGGTCCTCTCTCTCTCAGCTGGGAGGAGGCAGGTTGGCCTCCAGGCATTCTCAGAGCCTCACATCCCACTGTGGTTTCCCTTTGCTCTCCCTACTCCTTCTTGCTTTCACTACAATCTGATTGTTAGGGTATAGGCCAGGATTACAGTTTGAATTAATATCATGCTCATTTCCTGCAAACTATGACTTAGATCAAGGGTTGGCTGATTGTTTTCTGTAAAAGACCAGAGTAAATGTTTTAAGCTTTGCAGGCTATTCCAGTCTCTGTCACAAATACTTAACTCTGTTATTACAAGGAAGCCCTGGGCAGTATGTAAATGAGTGGGTGTGGCTGTGTTCCATTAAAACTTTATTTAGAAACAGGTTTGGCCAGAGGATCATAGTTTGCTGACCTTTGACTTAGATGATCAGCAACATCTTTATCTATGTCTTGACTTACTAGTTAAAAAAACCCAAAACACCTTTTATTAGTGTTTTCCAAACTGTGCTTTGTAGTCTGGTGTTTTAATGGAATTTTGTAAGACAGAAGTCCCCAACCTTTTTGGCACCAGGGACTGGTTTCCTGGAAGACAATTTTTCCATGGATTGGGGCAGGAGGAATGGTTCAGGCAATAATGCAAGCGATGGGGAGCGGTGGGGAGCAGTGGGGAGCGATGGGGAGTGGTGGGGAGCAATGGGGAGCGGTGGCGAGCAATGGGGAGTGATGGGGAGTGGTGGGGAGCAATGGGGAGCGGTGGGGAGTGATGGGGAGCAATGGGGAGCGGTGGGGAGCAGCAGATGAAGCTTTGCTCCCTCGCCCTCTGCTCACCTCCTGCTGCACGGCCTGGTTCCTAACAGGCTGCGGGACCGTGGCTCGGGGGTTGGGGACCCCTGGTGTAAGAGTCTGCGGAGGTGTCGGAATGATGAGGGCCAAGAGAGGGAGGCCTGACCCCAGGGCAATGGGCATGTTCATGAACCTGACATTTTGAGAGACTGATCTGTGAAATCAGATCTTCTTTATACGTGCGTGCATACAAATGCCTAAGTGTGGTGGTAAAGAAATGGTGACATGTTTTTCCACAGGAAAATTGCACTTTTGTGAATAACTGTTTACTATTTCTATAAGGATAAAGTCCCAAAGGAGTTATCTTCTAGTCTGAAGCAGTAGGAAGATCAGAATTTATTTAGTCTGGACGTGACTTTTGGTTGGTTTCAAGAGAAAATGATGGCTCTTGTAATGATTCAATTTGCTTTTTAGTCGGACCAGCCAGTGTAAGTTTTTGGGTGAGGGTCAAATTCTTGTTTTCTTTTCCCATGAAAGATGTTATTTGAATGACCTTCCAGCTGGGGCTTTTATGGTGTCCTATCCAGTAGCGCTTCTTCCCCACTTGTGCCAGGATTAGGGGTAATATTTCTCTCTTTCCTTCTGGCTGCCTCCCACTCTGTTCAGTCTCTGATTCATGAACTCCTCCCTGACTCCACACTCTAATTTTGTGGCACTCTCTTAGCATCCTTTCACCATTTCCTGAGAGTGCTTAGCACTGCTTGTCGTGTTCCAGTGGGAAGTTGAGAGGGATGATTTGTTCCGTGGCCAGCTCCCCCATTGGAGAGGAAGACCTACACCAGCAGGGACCACGTCTATCTGGTTCACCATTGCACTGCTGATGCCGGACACAGGGCAGAGCTCAGTAAGAATCTGCCAGACAAACTAGCATTTGTGGCTTTTCACTGGCATGGAATTGTAGAGAAATTTGTAGGGTACAAATGACTTAGAGGAACAGTTCTGCAGTGATGTCAATTAGGAACAACCTGTTAACCTGTAACAGACTACTGACAAATAGTAACTCAAAACCTAAGACCTTTATGGTTTACTCTAGAAGAGGATGTTGTGCTATTAGAATCCTGCCCACCATCACCCTCCTCCCCAACATACACTCACAGTGTTCTCACGTAGGTCACTGGCTTATCACTCAAAGCAGGATTCTCTGCCTTAGGGCTGTCTCTGGACTGGGCCCTGGATGGCCAAAGGGGTTATCTGCTCATTAACACTCTGAATTGGTTTCCTTCCCTTCCCTGTCTCCCCTGCTCTTCCCTACTGGTACTTCTTGGGATCACCTTCCATGTAAATTATTTACACCCAAATGCTGATCTCAGGCTCTGCTTCTGGAGGAAACTGATATAGAAATATTTACTTAACAGAAAGCCCAGAGGTGGACAGTGCTGGGGATGGTTCACTCAGCATCTCGGCAAGGTGGTCAAGCACCCAGACTTTTCTATCCTTCCCTTCCCCCCTCGGCAGCAGGTGGCTTTGTACCTTCAGGCATGTTCCGTCATGATGACAAGATGGCCACTGTAGCTTCAGATAATGCACTCGCACCTGAGCAACCAAAGTCGGAAGTGCTGGGCTGGGGGTAAGAGTGGAGGAGCGGCAGGTGAAGGGCTCTCTCTTCACACGCTCTTGTTTTTGAAACAAGGAAAACATGTTTCCCAGAAGGCACCCCTTTGTGTCTCATTGGCCAGAATTGGGTCACATGACCTGCACTTGCCGCAAAGGAGGCTGGGAAGGTGAATCATTGGGTTTTTTTCAGTCTCTGGGGTGGGAGGTGGGTCTGGCCATTAGGAACAGGCATACAGAGCCGCCACGTTCACTATAGCCGGGTGCACCTCCCCCTTTTAAAATATTTTGTGGCAATGGGTGGTGAGACCACCAATCTCTTTGTCAGTTAAAGGTGGGAATACACGACAAAAAGTGCTTCTAGAAAGGAATTTTAATCTGTTCATGGCTGAAAAGTTTAAATTTTACAGCAAAAGTTTGAAGTCTCTGTAAACGACAGAGATGAAAAGGTCGGCATTTAAATCTGTTTCCTTAACAGATGGCTCCCAGAGTGAGCCGAGATCGGAATTCACTTTCTGGGCTCCGCCACTCTCCATAAAGCTGGTCGTGTGGTTTATGACATCAGCAGAGCCCCAGAGTGAATTACAGCTTGTCCTTGTATTCACTGTGGTGCCATCTATTATGCTACTGTGTGTAATGTTGATTAGGAAGGTGTCTTTGATAGCTCAGTGGAGGAAAAAGGACTCATGTTAGAGGCCTGAATTACAGTAATGGTTAAAGACAAAGGTACATAAAGAGAAGGTTGGACATTAACAGCCTTTTGCATTTTTGTGTGTCTGTGTGTGAAAAGGAAGAGTAAGATTAGATCAAGTCATCAAAAAAGGACGCACTCCAAATTAATGAACAAAGTCTTTCCTGTCGCTCCCCACAAATAATTCCTACTTGAAGTCTATGTGTCTCCTTAATAAAGTTGTGCTGCTTACCTAGTGCTGGGTGAAACACATACACTTAACCCATAATTTTTGAGTCTTGAAAAAAGAGCTCTCTGTCACTCTTGGCACTGAAAGTCAAGGTCACAGATCAAAGTTCATTACAAAAAACCAAAAGTCAAAATTATTTTCTCCACGGGAATTTTACTGGGTTAGATATCGCTTGAAACAGCCATTGGTTGTAACTGGGACACTTTTTGGGTAATAAAATTCTAGAAATGGTATCTGTGTTAACATTATTTGACCAGGAAGAGTTAAGATTTAAATAATTGTTGTAAAGACAAGCCTCTTCGGTAAACTATACACAGTGCTTCTCAAATTTTGGGGGTATACCAGATGCTTAGACCTTTGGTCAACTTGCTGAATCAGAGTCTTGGAGGGTGGGGCAGAGACGCCTGCATTTTTAATAAGTTCCTCAGGGAATTCTGATGCGTCCTACCAAAGTGCTGTGTTGCTGCCAAGGAGCTTCTTTTAAAAAGTCCTCATCCTATTCTAGATGCATTTACCAGCCGCTGTGCTAGGCCTTAGCGGTTAGACCTGTCCAGCATGGTATCCACGAGCCACATGAGGTTATTTCAATTTTAATTTACATTAATTAAAATAAAATAAAAATTTAGTTCCTCAATTGCATTAGCCACCAAGTGTTCAGTAGCCACACGTAGCTTAGTAGCTAACATATTGGACTGCAAAGATCTAGAACAATTCATCATTGCAGAAAACTCTATTGGACAATACTGGTCTAGACAGTAAACAAAATAGATACAATTTCTGCCTCAATGGAGAAAACAGATCAGTCCCCACCCCCCCATAAACTGACAAATCAACAACTACAAATTCCGTTTTATGAAGGAAATGAAGGGCTGTGACTAGGACTGTTACATGATTTGTGGCGCCCAGTGAAAAAGTGAAAATGCAGGGCCTCTTGTGAAAAACATTAAGAATTTCAAACAGCTATAGCAGAGCATTAAACCAAGTCTGGGGCCCTTCTGAGCAGAAGTTTTACACCCAACAGGGCTGCAATATACTAAAATCAAGGGCGGGGGGGTAAGGATGTCACAAATGCTCCTACTAGCAAGTGACAGTCTGAGTTGGAAAGACGAGAAAGAGCTAGAAATGCAGAACACACAGGAAAATAAGGTTTTGGGCAAAGGGAACAGCCTACACAAAGGCCCCCGAGGTGGGAAAGATGTAATATTCCAAAACCTGAAAACATTCCAGAGTGGTTTAGGGAAGGAAGGACAGCAGGGGTCAAGGCTGAAAAGCGGGTCATGATTGTGTCCCGGCAGCTGGTGGCTGTGCGGTCAACCCCAAATCCCAGTATAAGCTCACTTGCACAGTTCGGCCCACGGCACCATTTTGGGTTTCCTTTGTGAGCCTGCGAGCATCCCTAACTAGTAAGGAATCCTAATCAGGCAGAATGAAATCCTACTTTTTTATTTTTAAGACAAGAGGAGAGAGGCACAGGAAATGATTTGCTTTGATTCACAATCTGGTGCCGTAGAAGGTTAAGGAAATTGGTGAGAATGCGCTGGCTTCTGAGCACAGACTGGCGCTGGAGCGCCTCTGGGATGGAGCGTTGGGCAGAAGATTCGTGACTCTCCCATGTGTGGAGAGAAGCGTTGCCTTGCACATGCTACTTCCCAGAAAGGTGTTTCATCAACAGAAATGCTGATTCTCTGGCTCCCTGATGCTATATTTAGAAGTGACATTTACATTTCCACAGATCAACAGCCCCGTTTGGATATAGTTCAAAGAGCTTCGCTGTCATAGGGAATATGCTGGCTTTTCTTTTTCCCTGTTCCCCTTTCTTAGATGTTGGGAATTAGCGAAATTCGGAGGCATCTGTAATTTGGTAGATAAAAATAGCTGAATATGATAAATTTGTACATTTTTAAAGAGGTCACAGTGTAGTATGGTGACTTTAAAAAGGGCTTGGGGGAAAATTTATCCTTCACTACTATAGTTTCTGTCTCATTCATCTACAAAATACCTCTGTGGACTCTAGCTAAAGGCCCCTCAAGCCCTCAAAAGCCTTTCCATTATTTTTTTTTTTTTGGGGGGGGCTAATTTTGAATCTGAGTTTCTGATACCTTAAGGTGGCTTACTTATTGATAGTTTGAAATCAGAGAGAAGTTAACTTCTTTTATTCAGCAGTAAAACATCACTTCATTGAGGCTTTATGTCTGTGCTGTGCTATATATGTGCATATTACTTTGTGTCTGATGGTGTTTAAATATTCTAAGTATTACTTTTTTGACACATTTTCTTCTTGGCAAAATAGTTCTCACAGCTATTGGTAAAAAAGGAAAGGATCCAATTTCTTACTTCCTTGTCAAGAGGATGGACAAAATTGGAAAAGTAAAGATAACCATTGGTGCCCATTAATCTATGGGATTATTGATCTGCCTTTGGTAGTAACATCCTTCAGGCTTCTGGAACCTGATCAAGGGACCCCATAAAATTATGAGCATGTGTTACCATCAGAGGGCAGTGTGCACTCTCTCCAAGAGCCCATAAAAATTATGCGTTTCCCTGCCGTAGCTAAAAGGATTTGTCTGGCAAAGGGCAAACCCATTAGGCATAAACATTCAGCATTTTTTGCTGTTGCCTGTCATAATGGAAACAATGATCTGAAAGTTCTGATTAAACCTGCAAGATTTCCTATCTAGTGTATGTCTTCAAGCGTATGCTTCTTAAAGTTATTTCTTTTAATTTCCAACTGTACTAAAGAGACAGGAGTTTAGAGCTGGGATAACTTTTTTAGGACTTTGGTAGGGAAAGCTCTCTTGAATCTGTGTCGAGGCACTCATTGGAATACAGATGGTCAGTAAATAATGGGTCTTCATCAAAACGATATCCAAAGTTAAAAAAAAATTGCTTTAATGAAAAAGGAGTTATGATTAGCTCCAAGATGTGCTGGATAGTTCTTATCCACCAAAACCTAATGCAAACGTGAAGAATTGGTGAATAACTTTTTCAGTCCTGGTTTTTCTGAGACGCATAAAAAAGAAATCTCTGTATATATGACCGTTGGTAAGCCAGTAAACAAAGGCCAGAGAACCCATTTGTACAAACCTGAGTATTTGCATTTAAAATATGGTCACCTGTGACTTTGTCAACAATCGGAATTTGATTCATGTGTGGGCATAAAATCTCTGTTGGAGGGTGGACCTGGAGCTGGGAAAATTACGATTGCGTCGACTCAGGAGCCAACATCAGCTCGTGGTTCAGGTGTGAGATTGTAAAGGAAAGGGTCTGGTAGACTCGTCTTTCAAAAATTTCAGCAAATAAATTGTTTGCTTTACAACTTCAGGCGCAGTTGTGAGGGGCAGCGTTGTTTTTCTGCTGACTGCGACAGATTGAGCTCTTCTGCTGGGATTTCTCAAGAGGGCAGTAAGGATTCGAGGCTCGTTCAGTATTTTTCTGAAATGACGGATCATCGTCGTGCAGCTGCCATGGTTAGGGAACGCAGCACATGCTCCTGGGCTGGAGAGAGCTGCCGAATGCTCCAGAAAGGAAATGCTGCTGCCTTCTCTTATGTCCTCCAAGATGATATTTTGGGATGATTTCCCCCTTTTCAAAAAGAAATATATGGATTTATTAATAGAGTGTAAGTATTGATAAAACATATATGTATTAATGGTTAACAAAGGATTTAAAAATTAAATGGCTCCTGGGATGGTGCCCTGATGGCTGGGTAAAACCAGGAATGGTTAATCAAGACAGAATAGCTGGGAAAGAGAAGTTCATGTAACCCAGTGGTCCTCAACCAGGGGGCACTTTTGCTTCCAGGGGGCATTTAGAGACATTTTTGATTGTCACAGGTGGGGTGCTCCTGGCATCTAGTGGGTAGAAGCCAGGGATGCTGCGGAAGACCCCGCAAGGCATAGGGTAGCCCCCTCCACAAAGAATTACTTGGCCCCAGATGTCAGCACAGAGCTTGAGAAACCCTGATACAAACAATCGGGTAGCCAGGAAGGGATTGTGAAAATAGATTATAGAACACTAAAGAAAATCTAGTTTATTTTCAGTGTGTTAGACTCTGAAGATGAAAAGCCAGGAAGTCTGTGATATTCAGGATTGTTTTTCTTGTGCTTCCTAGTAAAAGTGTTAAGTTCTGAGACCCAAGCAAATGTGAGCCCCGCTTGGCAAGGGGAGCCGTTGAGGTGGATTTGCTGAGCAGTGGGAGAATGCCTTTTTATATGCTGCTGTGAATTTGGGGCTGGTCTTTGTTGCAGTTCCCTAGATGCAGGGCCTCCAGATGCTGTTTTTTTTAACCACAGGTTCAGTATAGAGATGCTGATGTGCCAGTGCAGAAACATTCTCTTGGGAAGGTTCTCAAAATGGGATGTTTTGCAAATGGCAGACTTTGGTTGGATATTTCTACAGCTGCATTTCTCAACCAGGGGTGATTTTGTTCCCCAGGGAAACACTTGACAACGCCTGGAGACATTTTTTGGTTGTCACAAGCAGGGATGGTGCTACTAGGTAGAGGCCAGTGACGCTTCTGAAGATCCTGCAGTGCACATGACAAACCCCTCCCCTCCCCCAATGCAGAATTCTCAGGCTCCAAATCTCAATAGTGCTGAGGAGCAGAAAGCTTGTTCTAAGGTTTCTGGCTTTGCATAATACATCATAATGCATTTTCCTTTCCTTCCTGCTCCAGAATCAAAAGTCTCACCGTTGATGAAAATTTCCTATCCTCAAACGTTCCACAGATGATTTGCTTGCAGGGGCAAAGAGTGGAAATTGCATGCACTGTGTTTGTAAGGTTGATCCATGCCCTGCCAGGCATTTTAAAGGGACAGCTGTGTGCCCAGAAGTAGGCATTTAGACAGAGAAAACAGGCTGGGGACATGCCGTCATCCTGGAAACGCAATGAATTTTCCAAAGACCCAGGTACAGGGCCAGTCTTTGCAAGAACTGGAAGGTGACATGGCTTGACAGAAATATGCAGGAATGAGTGGACATGGTAACCTGTCAGGAGAGAGGTGAGGAGAATAAAGACAACATGAAGCGAGGATGAAAAGCTTGCAGTCTGGATGGAGTTAGACCGAAGCGGGTTTGAATCCCAGCTCCACTATTCACTGGCTCGGTGATTTTGAGCAAGCTACTTCCCGTCTCTCAACTGTAGTTTCTGCATCTGTAAAATGGGAATAACTGTGCTCTTTAATTTAGTTTTATTTGAATTAGGGCTTTAAATGTAATATGTATTAAAGAGCTTTGCAGAGTGCTGAGTATCTCCAAGTGCTGAATACATGCTAGCTACTTTAGTATTATTATCATGATCACTGTGAACACTATTTTCATTGTTCCAGAATTTTTGTGCTGAACAAAGATTTTACATGTCGCAAAGCATTGCTTATTCGCACCCCCTTTCTACTAATCTGAGAAACTGGAATTTTAATTGTATGATTTTGGGGGTATCTCTTTCATATATCTTTTCTCATATTTTGAAATTTTGTCTGCATAGTGGGAACATTTAAAACCATTAGTCAAAAGATAATTGTTTGGGTTATTTGCTTACTCACATTGAAGGAGATATATTTCTTTTTTTTCCTGTTTGGGTTAAAATAATCAGGAATTAAACAAATAATGTAACAAGGTGAAAAATTATCCTGGCAGGTAGCACTAGAATTTCCCTCATGTAGATAAGACTGAATTCCTAGGCCAGCAGATGTGGCAGGTGTTTAGGGCAGAAATTCTACACGCTGTGGAACAGCTGTGTGACAAGGCAGAGGGAATGTTTCCGCAGGCACACATGTAGAATATCTCTGTCCCTAGAAGGGCCACATAGGTTATCGCAGCTCATGGTGTATAAAGGTAGGGGCTAGCCTCCCATTCAATTGTTCAGCCGCTCTACAAACATTTACAGAGGACCTTTCATGGGTAAAGTGAGGCTCTGCTGAGTCTTGGAGCTAGACAGGAACTTTTATCCAAAAGAAGATTGCAGACGGGTGGGCCATCCCAGAAGTGTCCACATGACAAACAGGATACCCTTAATTTTATTAGTACTCCTCCTTAAACCACATGTCTGGTCAGGTCACAAAACTGAGGATACACGCCAGAGTCCATATAATGCCCTCCCCAGAGGTGGGCAGCCTTCACCTGGGAGGGGCCAGAGAATAAATATTTTCTACTGTAGGTCTCTGTTGTTACTACCCAACTATGCCATTGTAGTTTGAAAGCAGCCATGGACAATTTGGAACAAATGGGCATGACTGTGTTCCAATGAAACTTTATTTAATGGATGGTAAATTGTGAATTTCATGTAATTTTCATATAAGAAAATATCCTTTTTTTTTTTTTTTGTGGTACGTGGGCCTCTCAGTGTTGTGGCCTCTCCCATTGCGGAGCACAGGCTCTGGACGCGCAGGCTCAGCGGCCCTGGCTCACGGGCCCAGCCGCTCCACGGCATGTGGGATCTTCCCGGACCGGGGCACGAACCTGCGTCCCCTGCATCAGCAGGGGGACTCTCAACCACTGCGCCACCAGGGAAGCCCTATCCTTTTTAAAATTTTCCAACCTTTAAAAAATGTAAAAACCATCGTTAGTTCCTAGGCCATAAAAGAACAGATGGTGGGCTGGATTTGACCTGTCCACCCCTTAATCTAGAACATGACAAAGGAGGGAAACCCTACCCTTTCCAAATAAAAATCCCATAAATTCCTACTTTTCTGTCTTTAAGGTGAAAGACACCACCCTGGATATTTGAGGACTTGATTTGATTAACTCTATAGGAATCAGCCTGCCAATACCTGACTACTTACCCACACTGTCTCTGTTGGTACTACTTGGCCCTGACATTTGAAAACGGGGATGGCTGTGTTCCAGAAGAACTTTATTTACGAAAACAGGCTGATGTGGCCCGCTGGTCCTGGTTTGCTGGTCTCCACCCTCCGTGATCTAAACATGCCTATCTCCCCCATTCTGATGTCGTCTTCTACCTCCCACTTTTTCTCTCAATTTGTTCTGTCCCTGTAGGACTTCTGCTACTTGCTGGGTATGCCAAACCAGCTCTTACCTTGGAGATTTGGTACTTGCTGTTGTGTCAGCTTGAAATGCTCTTCCCCAGGCATCCCCTTAGGTCACTCTGCCCTGCATTAAGGTTCGTCTGTTATTCCTCAGAGATGTCTTCTCTTCTATCCTATAAGATAGCAAGACCTTTTGCCCTGATAGGCACCATCCTTTACTACGCTTTATTATTCTTCACAGCATTTCTTGTCATATATATTTATTGTCTATCTCTCTCCTAGGGTGAGAGTTCCATGAGGGGAAGGTCTTAGTTTTCTTTTCCACTTCTGTCTTATCTTTAGTGCTTAGAAAAGTGCCTGGTGTATAGTAGGTGTTCACTAAATGCTCTTTGAATGCATAAATAAAAATACTTAGAGTTTTGCTCTTTGGAATCAGACTGCCATCTCTTATCTGAACCCACAAAGGAGATTTAAGGTTTCTTTTACTTAAAATAAAATTTCAGCTGTTTGGTCTTCCTGCTCATGGAGACAGTGGAATGTTCTGTAGTAACCCTAATGACACAAATATAATGTAAGTCACAAATGTAATATAAAATTTCCTAGCAGCCATATTAAAAGGGTAAAAAGAAAAAAGTGAAGTTAATTTTAATAATACATTTTATTTGCTTAATATATCCCAAATATGATATTAACATGTAATCAATATTAAAAAAGTTACTAAATGGGTATTACACAGTGTTTTTGGTACTAAGCCTTCAAAATCCGATGTGTATTCTATACTTGTGGTATTTCTCAGTTTGAATAAGTCACATGTAAAGTCTTCAATCGCCATATTGGTTAGTGGCTACTGTATTGGACAGCACAGGACAATAGAGTTTGATTCAGGACAGGAGACAGCATAGTGCCCTGGTGACTCATAAGCAGTTCTTCAGTAGCAGTTAAATACCTGAGTTTGGCCAACCTTCATTGTGTTGTAGTCTGCCAAAGTTTTGGGATAAACCATCGCTGTCAAAATTTATTGGTGCTCAGGGGAAAAGCAAGATTTCTGTAGTATAATGCGATGCTATAAATTAAAACGAATGCTTTTTAAAAAATTATGATGCTACATCACGCTTTGAGGTAATATAATGTGACAGGTTGTAACTTTTGTAAGATTGCCTTAATGTAAAGCAGGAAGTGAGTCTGAGAAAGTTTCCATTGCCCAGGACTTGAGAATCTGGGCCACGTTTCAGCTGGCCACGATAGTGTGCCACTGCTCAGATGTTGGCGCAGCAGATTCCAGCTGAGTCCTTAGTTCAGTCTGGTGTGGCCCTTGTGTGGTTCATGTGGATTTTAGGTTTATTCTAAGAATCTCCCAAGGATTAAGAGGGAAATGAAGAGAGATCTTTGTAACAAAACCACTCTATAGGGTTATATGATTTTGGAACTGGAGTCCCCACTGGTCTATATGGCATGACTGGCAAATAAATTTCATCTCAAATGCAAGCTGAGATTGGTTTTTAGTGGTTTTCTGGGGTCCTGTATTAAGAAAACTTCTGAGGATGCCTCTGGACTCATATGAGAGAGTATCTTATTGAACCAGCAATGTTTGCCATGGGCATGGGAAAGGGGTAGTTGCCGTTTATATGCTGTGTATTTGCCCTTCCTGACCTAAGGTGTCTGTTTCCTGCTTCTGGGGTGGGCACATAACAGGAGTTTCTTTTTCTGGGCTAAGAACAGTGCCAAAGTAGGGGTGAGGGTCCTGCAATTGGGTTGAACTAGAGGCCAGCTTACTTGAGGCAGCCAGTTGGCTAGAAAGCTAGAACTGTGGTCAATGCCTTGCTGACCTTGTTGTGTGGGAAACAGTCCCCAGTGCTAAGTCTTGAAGTTGAGGCTGGGATGAGCACAGGTCTGGACCCAGAAGGATTAAGAGAAGAATGGAATGTGTTATATAAAATAATTGGCATAAGCAATTCTGACTAGAGAGGGAGAGCTTGCAGGGCAATGGGCTTCATGGTGATCCAGATTGCCTAGTAGTGTCTGCCTGGAGCTCTGTGTTGGAGGGGTGCTGAGGTTGTAAGGGTTTAGGGAGAAAAAGACTTATGATTGATTAGTAATGTCTGCCGTGGGTGTAGAAGATGTGCAAACCAGCACACATGCTACATAATTACAACCTCTGATTTAGAGGCATAATGTGCTGGGATCCAGAGAGTCATGATTGATTGTTAATGTCTGTTATGAGTATAGGAGTTATGTAAGACAACACACACGTCATTGTATATTGGCAATCTAATTTAGAGGTGTGGTATAGGGATGACATAAATACGTTCCCTTGTTGTCTTTGACAGGTGCATGTTTTGTTTTCTCTCTTTACATTTACATTATTTGTCCATTTGACAGGTGCCCATTTAGTTGTCTAGGTCTATGCTGGAGCTAAGCTATACTCATTCAGTATTAAATGAGTCTCCCCAAAACTGGTAAGTGCCATCAAACAGGTAGAAGAAAAGGGCCAAGGAGTTTAGGAACGGCTTCATGAAGGAGGTGGCATTTGAATGGTGTATTGAAGACTGGGCAGATTTTCAGCATGTGGGAATGAGGGAAAGAGCATTTGGGTGGAGGCGACAGCACAGGCAAGAAGGTGTGTTAGGAAAGCATGCGTGTGTATGGGGAGCAGTGAGTAGGTGAGTTTTGCAGGAGTGCTTCCTGCATAGAAAGAACAGTGAGAGAGAAGATGGAGGAAGTTGAATGGAGTAGATTCTGGGGGGCCTCAAATGCCAAACTAAAGAACTGGGACTTAACAAACTGACCATATTGAGTGATTTGGAATATTCAGTAGCTTCTGTTTGTGTGGACTGAAGAGGTACCAGGTAGATGCCTTTACCACCTGGCATTCCCACCATCATAGCTTAAGCCCTCAGGGCTTAACATAATTTATTTTCAAGCGCCTGCAAATGTGTGACAGGATAAAAATTATATTGATTATAAAATGTTCCCCCATCCTTTCCACATTCCTTGCCTCCTAAAGAAGACTGTGGCTTGGCTTCATTCTATCTCCTCCCCTTTTCTGCCCTTCAAAGAGGGCCTTATGCCATGTAGGTCTTTGCGGTGGAGAATAAAAAGGAAGAAAAGGAGCAAGATTGAAATAGGTGTTTGGTGAATTGAGCTGGAGGATGGTTTCCGAGTGGTTTGAGGTGAGAAGTCGGGCTGTGCAAGGCCGTGGGGGACACAGGAGAAATATTTAAAGGGTTATTTCTTGCAGTCAAATATAAAGGACTGGCATAATTCTGAAATCACTTTTGCTTGCGTGCAATGGGTTCCTTTAACTGTGACATAGATCGGGGACAACACAGGATGGGTCCTGGGTCCCAACTTCAGAAACGTTACCCGTGGAGGCCACCTTGGGTCACACTTCAAATCCTCATCAACCACTAGGAAGATGCTCATCCTGTACATCAATTTGGTTCTCAGGTCATCCTCAACGGGAAAATTCTCATAGAGTCGAAACTACACCTGGGGGCTTCCCTGGTGGCGCAGTGGTTAAGAATCCACCTGCCAATGCAGGGGACACGGGTTCGAGCCCTGGTGCAGGAAGATCCCACATGCCGCGGAGCAACTAAGCCCGTGAGCCACAACTACTGAGCCTGTGCTCTAGAGCCCGCGAGCCACAACTACTGAAGTCCACATGCCACAACTACTGAAGGCTGCGCACCTGGAACCCGTGCTCCGCAACCATATAAGCCACCGCAATGAGAAGCCTGTGCACTGCAACGAAGAGTAGGCCCCGCTCGCCGCAACTAGAGAAAGCCTGCGTGCAGCAATGAAGACCCAACACAGCCAAAAATAGATAAATAAATAAATAAATTAAAACAAAACCAAAACGAAAAAACTACCCCCAGAAAATCCCCAAACTAATTACATAACAATACAGCATCTTTCAGTAAGTCCAAGCCAGCCAGGCTTTCCTCCAGGGTTAGTATAGGATCACAGATTCTTTGGTGGAACTCCAGATGAAAGAGCTGGCTTGTGTTTAGAGGCACAACATCTACGGTCAGCAGGGTGAGATGCTCACCTGTGGGAGGGACGTGCTGATGAATGACAGAGGGGAGCTCAGATTTACACCTCATTCTCACACCTGTTCTGGGCACACGCTCACTGAGGAAAATGGGGAGCAGACTAACCAGCATGCACGGTTTTCTTCCTTTCGGCCTCTATCTTGCTCGACCCAGCACATATTGTAGATTTGGCAGGAGCTGAATGCATGTAGGATGTGACTCTATAGCATGATATTATCATGAACACCCAGGATGGCTTCATAGGACCATGACCTGGAGGGGGAGGGTCAGGAAGTCCCCACTGCAGGCTGCCCACTGCCCATCCCATTAGCACAGAGAAGAGCATCCAGGATGATTTTGGTGGTTGGAGAGAAAAGTAAACTAGAGTTTAAATGTATTCTTTACTTCCAGTGCTGATTCCTAATTTCTACGTAAATACAAGCCCTGGCGCGAGGACAGAGGCAGAAGCGTCATATGTATGTGCCCTCCCTCTGGAAGCCAGCTAATAATTTCTCATTAGCAACAGTACGTGAAGAGACTGCTGTTCCACTGGAAGCCTGTTGACTGTGATAATTGTGTTTGAGTCTGGAGACCTCACCTGGTACCTTCCCGCCCCAGCCCAGGTAGGTGACGTTTTGGAAACTGCATAAGCTCTGCATGACCATGGAGGAAGGAGGAACCTATCTGCCCCTCAGAACATGGGACATGGGTGCGGGAAGTGTGCTCTCACAGCCAAAGCCATAGAGATGATGGCCCCATTGTTTTCCTGCCAAATGTGATGTGACCAGTTGGGAGGAATCTGGCAGGTTCTTCTTACATTCTACGTTTTCCTGTTCTCTCATTTCACTCCAGCCTTTTTCTTTCACTTTTGGAGTTCATTTCTATCTTGCTTTTCCCTCCCGAGCTGCCTTTGTGTAGCTGCCAAAGGAAGGCTTGTGCTTTCGATGGGAAGAGAGGGTTATCTGCTGCCTTCAGCGCCCACACTTGCTGTGTGAGTTCCCTGACACGGGGGGCTGTTCGAGGCATGTGATAAGCATCCCCCCACGGTCGGAGGCTCCCACCATACAGCTCTTCATCCTCTCTGTCACAAGGCCTGCTGGGACCCCACGTGATGCACAGCAGGAGTCCTTAGAGGTTGGCTTCTCTGAGGGTGGGGAGAGCTAAAAAAAAAATGCCTACCTGACCATGACCTTGAGAGTCAGAGAGGGCAGAAAATTCTTTTTCTTAGACGTCCTGACTTCTTTTGGTTTCAATAGTTTGTATACTGGTTAGGCTGGAACATATCTAGACTTCTCCTGCAAATTCTGTCAGTGGTCTAACTTGCCGTGCCCTTGTATTTAGGGAATTGTACACAGTGGCGGTATTAAAACTACTAAACTGTAGGCACCAACCCGTCATAAGAGAAGCCCAGTCAATCAGAACAGGTGCTGGAAATGAACAGTTGGCATTGCCTTGCCAGGGTGTGCCTGCTGAGTGTGGCCTTATATGTACCCCACGCTGCTGGGGCACTTCCTGTGCCATTGAATCACACAGCTGTCTTAGGGGCTAGTGGAGTCCTATGTGCTTTTAATATATATCAATCAAAAGTATATAAAGCAAAGGAGAACAAGAAAAAAGCGATCTAAATAAGGACGCTCACCAGTCTGTGTAGCACTTAATGCTCCACACAGTGTGAGATGGGGAATGAGAATTTGCTTTTCCTTCGGTTGGTCTCAATTCCTGCATTTCACTTAGAGAGTGGGCATCTCACCCTGTTTGCTGTGGTTCTAGCATTTATAGAGGCATATTGGTCGTATAACATGGCCTTTAAGTGCTAGTGAGCTCTAGAATGGACCAGAAAAGTAACCATCTGTTTCAATTCTGTAGAAAAAGGATCTGCGCTGGGCTTGCTGGGAGATGGTGTATAGGTGTAGTCGGTAGGTAGGTGTAGGCATGACACCCTTTTAAGGATAATTTGGACCATTTGTAATTTGCGCTTTTTGTGCTGCCTCTAGAGCCCAACTCCTGTGCACATTGTCTCTTGACTGTGTTGGCATCTTGTACTTGGCTAACTCAGATTTAGAGAGGAGTGTAAAGCTGCCTTCTGGGAAAATGGAAGTCAACATGAGACCATTCAAAAGTATCCTCCTCTTCTTAAGGTCACTAGTCATTTGGTTTCTAGACCAAATAAACCCCACATTTCATCATTCTACCTCTTCCCATGATAATAAACCAAGATAATCCCACATTTCTGATAGTTTCTAGCATTGTGTCCCTAGAGTAGAAATAATACAGATTGTGTGTTCAACCTCTGGATCATTCATTTCACATCTCCCAAAGGAATCTCTTAGTCCGTTAACATCTGGATTTCCCACTTGCAAACAAACCCAAAATTACACAGGAGTTTAAGTTAGACTTTCATCCAGATAAATTGTCTCACAAATCGGGAAGGAGAAAAGTGATTTTAGATTTATTTGCAGAACAAGGGCTATTATAGAGGTAGGTACTCCAGCTTTTATTTATTTATGTTTTGGCTTCAATATTTTGGGCAAATTTGACTTTAAACTTAGTACCCCATCTAAAATTTTGATCCTTAAGTAGATTTCAAACAGAATGTATCAGTAACAAAGTCATGTGTATGATCTGTTGGCTAAACAATACTGGGCTTTTCAGAATTAAAGCATCCATTTGTGATTTACCTACATTAAATAAGAAATTGAATAGAGTTCCTTTTTTTGACTCCTAAGTGGATTTCATAGCTAAAAAAGAAGTAGCAAATACAAACAGACAGGAGGAAAATTTAGTTTCTCTGTACTAAGTGCTGAACTAGTCACCAGTATTCAGTAAGTCTTGTTGATTCGATTTGAATTGAAAAGAGAAATGAATAGTTGGTGTTTCTTATACTGATGACTACCACAAAGACCAAAATGAAATTTCTGATGAAGCTGAATAAAGGTCAAACTTTAAAAGACAATTGCATATATATTTTGAAGGAATGAGACCAGCAGTATTCCAAATATGAAACAACAAGGACACATCGATGATGTGGAAATTGTCACCTCATCTCCTTAATAATAAATACTTAAGTACTAGAATAAAATGTGATTCCAGGTGGAGTTTTGGTATTTCTTAGAAAGCTGAAGTAATCTGGACTAATACATCTGTGGTTCTAATTGTGATAATTTCTATTTGTGAAGTAACTGTAGAATAGTTATCATGACTAGTTTAAAGAATAGCTTTGAAATCTACATATTTATACATTGGTTTTCCTTAGAGATAAATTATAATTAAGAAGCTTTCTTTAAACACACACACACGCAAACACATGTACACACACACGCAAACACATGTACACACACACGCAAACACATATACACACACGCAAACACATGTACACACACAAAACTTTACTTCCTAATGAATGGGATCTTCTAGTCAGTTGCCTTTTCTCTCACGTGAGGAATTACGGAAACGTGGTTGCACGTGTTGATCCAGGGGTGGTCCTTAGTATTGGATAACGTTTGTTCTAAAGAGGGCTGTAAGTAGCAGCCTTGATCTTTTCTCTGAAATTCCTTCCCTCCTTCAATTTCTGGAGAAAGGAAGCCGTGGTAAGATTTGTGTACCATGGAGTGGATACAGGGGCTCCTGGAGGTTCCTGCACCCTTTCTCACTCACTCCTCCACTGGTAATATCCAAAGTGCTCACACCTTCTTACATCTATCTCTTTTGCTCATGCCATTTCTCTTCTTGGAATATGTTTCTGCCCTCTCTCTTTCTGGCTAAATCCTATTTGAACTTCGAGATGCAGCTTAAGCAACCAGCAATTAGGTGCTCCCCTCTTGGCGTTCTCATTGCCCTCTGGAAATATTTTGGTGGTAACACTTTGGTAATTATTATTCTACCAGTGCATCTCCCTGCCTAATCTGTGTTCTTTTGAAGGGCAGGGTATTTTTCTTTTATCGTATTATCCCCAATATCTGCAGAGTCTAGAACATGGTGAAGCTCAATTAGACATTCTAGTCAGTATAATAAATTATCTTTCAAATCATTCCATTTTCTTCATTGGGGAAAAAGTGTCTGGAGGTGGGCATGTCAGCACACTGCTGGGGGATTGGGCTGTGCATATTTTGCCAACAGTGTAGTGCTTTATTCCATTGTTTTGGTTTATTTTCCATAATAATATTTAATTTCTTTTGAATATCAAATAACATTTTGGAGGGCATATGGGTTTTTTTGTTGTTGTTGTTAAAGGGAGGGGTCCCATATTTTAAATATAAGAAAATAATTGGAAATATTCCTTTTAATCATAAGAACAGCTAACATTTGTTGAGCGCAGACTATGACCCAGACAATATTGCCAGAATATGTTCCTGCTACTGAGTACCAACAGGTCACTATTTTATTTTAAAAATTAATTAATTAATTTATTTTTGGCTGTGTTGGGTCTTTGTTGCTGCACACAGGCTTTCTCTAGTTGTGGTGAGTGGGGGCTACTTTTCATTGTGGTGTGCGGGCTTCTCATTATCATGGCTTCTCTTGTTGCAGAGCACAGGCTCTAGGTGTGCGGGCTTCAGTAGTTGTGGCACGCACGTTCAGTAGTTGTGGCTCATGGGCTGTAGAGCACAGGCTCAGTAGTTGTGGCGCACGGGCTTAGTTGCTCCGCGGCATGTGGGATCTTCCCGGACCAGGGATTGAACCCGTGTCCCCTGCATTGGCAGGCGAATTCTTAACCACTACGCCACCAGGGAAGTCCCAAAACGTCACTATTTACATCTCGCTTGGGTGCATTCCATTGGCTAGAGAAGGTCACATGCCTGTGTACCCTAGCTGCAAGAGAGGCTTGGAATGTGAATAAATAGATTTTAGTCTTTATAGTTGTAGGTGGTCACTATGTTTCATCCAGACTCATTAGTAGGAATTCACCCACGTCTATGAAAGAGGGTTCATGTTTGGGACTGGCAAGGACGCGTGGCAAATGGCCACTATGTCCTGTAAGCTGTAGCGGGTGCTCCCAGAGTCCCACCCCTACGCCCTCACTTCATTAGACACTGGCCCAAATTCCATCATCCAGCACCTGCATTTCCTTTCCAAAGGACTTTCTCTCGCTTCTGGATCCTGTTTTACACCCGATGCCAGCATGGCTGAGAAGGACTGATCTCCAAGTACCCAACATGGTACCTTCATTGTTAACAAACCCTGTATTGGCTGCCTCCCCTTTCCTGTCTAATGTCCCCCACTTCCCTACTGGTGTTTCCTGGGATCACATACAGAATAAACGACTGCCACATACTCATGTGTGAACTGAACATGGTCAGGGGAATAGAAAGCTTTGATTGGGTCAGTCAGGGTCATGTGCCCACCTCTGCAACCTGGGCCCCGGGGAGACTCCACTTAAGACACACAGACCACACATGGTGGAGGTCTTGTTTTCAAAGGAGGTCTTGGGGGTAATTACCAACATAAGAAAGAGTAGATTCTGAGCAGGACTGAAGAAGAAGAATCCATTAATAATATGTTGGTCAGCAGAATAGACGACTCCATTGGGAATAAAAACAACAACACAGACTTGAAGATGCAAGTGAGAAAAGGAGAAAACAGGGGATCAGAAACAGCTTTGGTGTAGATTTAGATCTCCTACAAATTCCTTGAAACAGTTTTGGGGGAAAACCAAGGAACAGGTGGAAGATTCCAGAAAATGAGATTCCAGAAAAATGAGGGAAAAGAAATGGCCAGAATGTTAGGAGAACTTGTTGAGTTTGGAGTCATAGAGGACAGAGCAGGGAAGAGCCACATAAAAGGACTGGAGTCAAATGCCACTGAGAGAACCAGAGGGGAAGAAGGAAGGCGGAAGTGAGGCTTGGGGAGCGGGCTGGGATGCTGGCTTAACAGAATGACCGCAGGTCTGAATCGAATGCAATCGAATTTTCCCGATTCGGCTCTCACAACGTTTCTCACGCTCTGAGTAATCTAGACCTAAGTTTCAGTTTTTGCCAGCCACTGTTCTCTAAAACAGGAATTGCTAAGAATAATAAAACTCTTAGGTTAAGAGCTGTGAACTTACAGGAAATTACTGAAATGTGCTTAACTCTTGATCCTCACAACCAAGAATTTTTAAAATGCTTCAACCGTTTCATCATAATTTTACTTCTTCTCAAAGTATTTTGAGATAATTTTTATGGAAGATGCCATATAAAAATAAATTGGTTTGAAATGGCAGAGGCTTTAAAAGATTATAATAGATTGATAAAGTGGGTCACCTCCTTACATGTTTGGCACGATGCCCAGAGAAAGAAAGTAAAACAGTAAGAAAGAGACAAAAGTTGGGATAGGGCAAGAAGCCTTTTAGCCGAGAAAAGCAACTACACAATGAGAATAGTGACCTTTCAGCTTTCAGGGAGTGACCTTTGTCCTCATGCTCAAAATATATTCTGGTGGAAGACACTCCAAGAACTTTAAGGTTTATGAGAGCTAAGAATAGTGTGCAGGGGGGTGTGTGTGTGTGCGGCGGAGTGTGTGTGTGTACGCTGATGTAGACATAATAGCACATTATGAACATAGGATCATATCCACGTAATATCCCAAGAAGGATGGGAAAGGAGGTATAAATCAGAACCTTTGCCCTTGGGCAGTTGGTCTGGGTCTAGGAAACTCTGCTGGTTGTCAATATATTGACGCAGCCCTTCACACACCTGGTGAAATCTGTGGACGCCAGCGCATGTGTGTCTTCCCAGCATGAACTCTTTCAAAAAAAGTATTGACTTAAAAATACAATATTAATTTGGGCTCATTGCAGAGATCTGGACAATATGGAGTAGCACCTGGAAGCACCTGGAATCAGAGCTGCTGGAGCTACTTGCTAGAAGTGCAGCATTTTTGGTCTCGCCTTAGACCAAGTGTATCAGGGTCTTGGAATCTGCATTTTTCTTCTTCTTCAGCTTTTTGTCCTCATTTATACATTTAAATTGAAATTTTATTTATTTTTGCATAGATGAAAAATGCTCATAAGTTTAAACTCAAAATATTTAAAAGATACATAGGGAAATGTAAGACTTGGTACCATACCTGATTTTGAGAATACTTGTTTCCCTCCAAGATGCAAACCCTGTTACCAGATCTTTCTAGAGACATTCAATACTTGTGCAAGTATATAGGACATTATCTATCTATCTATCTATTTACCTACCTACCTACCTCTATTATATAAAAGACTATACATACACACTTATCTATTAAAAATGGAAAGGGTAGCAAACCACATACATGGTTCTGATTTTTTTAACTGCATCTTGGGAAAATTCCACATATGTACATTCAGAGCTATCGTGTTAGTTTTTCGGCACTGACTTGATACTTCATAATTGATCAGTTTCCTCCTGATGGATATTTTAGCTTGTCTCTAGTATTCGCCTCTGACAGACAATGCCATGAGTAGCCTTGTTATTTTTATACATAAGGAGAACATAACCCGTATCAGTTGGTATATTTGGTTTCAAGCCGCAGAAAATGAACTCTGGCTTACTGAAACAGAAAAGGAATTTATGAGAGGATCTGAAGAGGGCCAGAGCGCCAGAGAAGCCAGGAAAAAGGCCAAAATCAGTCTGTGGGAGGAACTGGTATCATGAAGACACTCCTGGGTCCGGATGCTTCTGCCTACAACAGGCAGAAATGGGATTTCAGTTAGAATCACTGCTAGTGCGATTTCTGGAAACCAGATATAGCTCTGTCACTGTTGCTGCTACCTTAGCTAGAATAGATGATGCACAAGCTCTGCTTCTTTGTGTTATAAACTCCCAAAGACTCACTTGATTGTTGGAGCCTATGTTATATATCCTTACTACAAAGGAGTCCAGGAAAGTGAGAATATAGCTTCTACCGTGGGAGTTTTGTAAGAAGGTCAAGTCCTTAAACAAAAGGGGTTGTGCTGGCTGGGTTTCTCCCCAAAGCAAACCCTTTTCCAAGAGCTTGGGTCCAGGGAATGTATTTGGAAGATGCTTCCAGGAAGCACAAGTGAAGGAGCGGGGAAAATGGGACAAAGAAGGGAGGAAAGTCAATAAAAGAAGCATTAGCCGGTGGTTTACCACTGTGGGCATCTGGGCCTCAATCCCTTTGGGAACCCTCTGAGGAACTGTGTAGGACAAGCTTCAGAACTGACCCACCAAGTGGTGGGAAAGCTGGAGTACGATTCCTCCAACTCCCATTCTTCTTTGGTTGAGGGTTGTCCCAATACGATCCTTCAACTCCCAGCTGAGTAAGCTTTCCCGGTACCGGAGAAAGCTCCCAGGGAGAGAAAGAGTCATGAATGCTTGAGGTAGGAAGCTGTCATTGTGGGCAGAAAATGTCCACTTTGGCGCCTGGTCAACTTGGAGGTGGACCAAGTGTATGGGGTTAGGAATTAACAATGGGTTCATATGCCGGAAAACCAAAAACAAGAAGACTTGTTGAGAAGACTTGAGAAGACTTCAAAGGAAGAAAGAAAACGGATAACCTTCTAAACAGAAGAATAAACACAAGTGTGGGTTACTTGTTGCTTGCTGAACAAATACCCTCCTGATATATCTGATCCCTAATGCAGGGTGCGTAAAAATACTGATAGCAGTAGGGTCAATATTGTGGGAAACTTCTTATTTTTTTTACTATTGACAGATACCAGCTACTATGAGGACATCAGACATAATGTTTATTTTATAATTATCAGCTTGTGGGAATATATTTCTATATGCCAATTTTTTTTTTTTTTTCCTGAGCAGTACTGATGAGTACACACGAAATTGTGACTGCACCATTAGGTTTGATGAATCCATATAATTGCTGCACAAATATTTTGAATTTAATTGCATGTAATGTAGTTAACACTCTGTTATCAGTGCCAATAAGGGGAGCAATGGCATGGATAATTCAAAACAGTGGAAAACCCAGAATCATTTAAGTGTGACTTTGGAGGACCATATTTGACTCCGGGCTGCAGATTCACCTTTCTAATTACATTTTGCTTTAGACTAGTAGGAACATTTATTTTCATTTGATAAAACATGGACTGATAGGAGAGGAAACCTGTTGAAATGTATTCTGGGTGTTGGTAGAAGCTGGCATTAGAAGTTTTCAACAGATAGCCACTTTCAGGTGATTGAGAGTTCACTGGCTTAAATCTCATTAAAGGGAGTCAGATTATTTCTCTTCATTATTCATGTATGTTAAGTACCAGGCTCCGTATTAAGTCTTTTACAAAGATGATCTCATTCCTTCCTCAAACCATCTGTAATTAAAGGGATGTTTTGTGGTGCAGAAGAAGGAAACTTCCAGAATCAAACTGTGGAGGTTTCACATCTTAGTTTCTGCCAAGTTATTTCGTGAAATGGGTTCAAGTTACTAAATGAGTTTCCTCCTCTGTCAATAATAATAGTGCTTAACCCATAGCTTTGTTGATGGCCCGTGGTGACAAAATGAGATAATCTCTATAAACATGGTGACTGGCTTATTACAATTATACCCAGTCCATTTCACCGGGAGAGTTAGTTTAAAAGTCAGCGTTCAGGGCTTGTTCTGCTTACTCCCCAGGCTGAGTTCTCAATGAAGCCCCTAGAACAGTGCTCCTTAAATTTTTAAGTGCATGCACATCACCTGGAGAACTTGCTGAATGCAGATCCTGACTTAGCACGTCTGGGATGGGCCTGAGATCTGGCATTTCTCACAAGCTCCCAGGGGATGCTTGTGTTCCTGACTTGTGGACCACACACTGAGTAGCAAGGACTGGATAGTTTGGCTCGAGCATTTCAATTTCTGTTGGATTTTCTCCTTTGCATCCGTAAGCAGGTTCAGAGAAGACGCAATATGCTTTCTGTCTGCTCTTCTTCGCCACATGTGGTCCAACCCAGATTTCCATGAAGTCTTCCTGATCCCTCAGGTCCCTTGGTTTTGTCCCTGGTCCACTTTTCTAGTATAACGATACATGTGGTCATAGGCTGGGAAGCAACAAAGAACACAGACTCTGGGGTCAGTCAGGCCTGGGTTTGAGTTGAAGCTCTGCTGCTTACTAATTGTGTGACATTGGACATATAACTGCTCTGAACTTCAGTTTCCTCATCTGTAATATGGGCATGATGGTCAGACTCACCTAATATGGTCATTGTGAGACTCAGACAAGATGCTTAATGTAAAAAGTCTTAGCTCAGTGGTTAGCACTGAGCAAGTGCTCAGGAGCTCCACAAGGTTTAAGTAATGTGAGGGTGGGCACTGTGTGTGTTTTGGCATTTACCAGTGAGTCTAACCCAAACTTGGCTGACTCTCTCTTCTTTGCCAGAAACTCACTTTCCCAGCCTTCCTTTTAACTAACAATTGTCATGTGATCTAGTTCTGGCCAATGAAATGTAAGATGTAGTCTTCCAGGAACTTCTTGGGAAAAAACAACAACAACAACTGGGATCTGGGAAAGAAAGGAACCACTTGAGGAAAAGACCTCTGTCCCTTCTGTGTTTTATATTTCCAATGTCCTGCCTTTGCATGTGGTTGTGATAGCTGGGGTTGTGGCAGCCCTCTTGTTACCACAATGCTTCAAGTGCTGCATTGAGCCTGCATTGCAACTCAAACTTCTCCCTCTGTCCAGTCCTCCTGCGCTTCTTTTCCCTCAAGGATGTTGATCCTAAGAGCACTTTCTAATAAAATCCCTGCATGCTAATCTCTGTCTCGGAGTCAGCTTCCCTGGGAATCCAATTTATATGAATGTATTTGTAAATATATAAATACAAGCAGTGTATGTTTTGGCTACTCACAAGGTCTTCTATGCTGATACAAAATAGTTAACATTTATCTCCGTGTGTTTGTTTCTGGTATCTGAAATTCCCTTCCAAGGTTGGAAGGAATTCTTCCACCATATAAATCTTGGTTAGAATCAAATTCTTTCATTTAAAACTGAACATGACAAACGCTCACTTTCCCAGACTCTCTTGCAGCTAGGATGTCCTGCACTGCTCTGTGGGAAAACTCCTTCTGAACTTTGCCTTGGTAGCCAGTGATGGTCATGAAATAGTGGCAGAGGGATATCTTTTTGGTGATGCTGCAGCTACATTTATGTTTCTGGTACAGCAGTGCCAGTTCAGAGGAATGGCCTCTCTCCAGGGCTCAGAGTGGGCAGGGTCCGTGGTGCTGGCAGAACAAGCTGCTGTCTCCAGCATGTGTGGCCACAACTCATCCTCACCAGACTATAACAAAAGCTATAACATGCTTTTTCTGTAATTCTGGATGAAAAGCCACCTTTTGTACTGCCATTTCTCCAAGCCTTGTTATCTAGCCTTCCTGAATGTTTCTGTGAGCTTCCCAATAACCTTTTCTGTGTAAATCAACTAGCATCACTTTTTCTTATTTGCATCACAGAACCATGGCATACCACATAATAATATTTAATTTGTATCCGTGGATTTTTAAGGTCTTGACGTACTGTTGGTATCATTACAGATAACAGCATAACTATTGCATAAAGATTTACAGTTCACAGAATACCTACACATGCATTATTTCATCTGTTCCTCAAATAGCACTGTGGGTTAAAGTATTTACTTTAACTCTTATTTTATAGGCGGCATCTGAAAGGTGGAATGACCTGCCTAAGTTAACTAGTAAATAGCAGAGCTGGACTGGAACCTAAGCCTCCTATTTAATGCTTTTAAAGTTAGAAATCCTTTGGTAGCAAATATTGTGCAGAGCAAAAATCTGAACCTCTGATCATGTTGGATAATGGAGATGTTTTAAGGAAAAAAATTCAAGTCATAAAAGAAAAATGTATTTTTCTTAATTCAAATAATACAGAAAAATAGAAGAAGAAAAAGTAACCAGAGGAAACAGTTTCTTTTGTATTCTAGTAATTTTCTAGATATAATTAAGCATATTGAGGGGTATTCTTATTTTCTACAAATCAGAGCAGATTACACATAATGTTCTTCAACTTGCTTTTTTCTTGCATTTAATGAAAAATCTCAGACATCTTGTCAATATCATTGTATATAGCTTTGTTTAATTCTAACTGGCATTCATTATTATATGCTTATATCTTAATGTAAATGGCCAGTCTTCTGTTGATGTATGTTGCCTTAGCTCTGGCTTCCTAGAAGCAGTGTCCACGGTAGGCATTTGTATACACATGATTTATCAGTGGAGAGGAACCCAGGCAACCTTCCAGAAGAGACTCAGATTTGAGCCATTAGTGGCCAGCTGTCACTGCTGTTTGGGTGGAGGGATACCAGCTCATTAAAGGGATTTGGGTGGAACACCAACAGCATCACGTACATATACTTATGTGGTTGCCAGTTTTCTTTTTTCTGTATTAGACTGTTGTGATGAACACTCTCATATTCACATCTCTATGTGCTGTGGGAAATTCTTAGATGTGAAAATTCTAAACCAAAGGATGTGGTAGAGAATGCTAGATACCCACACAATGTCCGTGGTTCCTTCCTCCTTACTGACAGAACAACAATTTGTTGGCTGCATCCACATTCCTAATTCTAAAAACTAATCATACTTCTCAGCCTTCTGTGAAGATCGAGACACAGTTTTGATCAATAAAATCTAAGTGGAAATCACTGGATGTATCTTCCAGGAAGGCTCAGGAAGGTGGGAGACAGTGACAGCAGCATTCACCTCAAACTTATTCTTTGCCCCCCTCCCTGACCCTCCCCCTTTTATTTCCTGGAACAGGGATGTGATACTAGAGGTGGTGCAGCCATCTTGTGATTGTGAGGTGACAGGTCTTTTTGTCTGAGCAGGAGACATTAAGGAACATTGTAGGATGTTTAGCAGCCCTGGACTCCCTACAGCAGCTTCTATTTATGGAAGGGAAAAAATGCCTTATTTGTTTAAGCTTCTAACAGATACAGAGTATGTGCATTTAAATGTCAGTACATGCAATGGAATTAGATTTCGTGGGATGTTAAGCTCTAAAGCAGGGTCTCTCAACCTCAACATTCTTGTTATGTGGGGCAGGATGATTCTATGTTGTGGGGGCCTATCTTGTGCATTGTAGGATGTTTAGCAGCATCCTTGGTCTCTACTCACCAGATGACAGTAGCACCATCCCTTCCCAATTGTGGCAAGCAAAAATATCTCCAGACATTGCCAGATTGTTGAGAATCACTGCCCAAAAATCAGAGTAAGGCAAAAATCTCATATAGTCAAAAAGCACACCTGAAAAATACATTAAATCGGGCTTCCCTGGTGGCGCAGTGGTTGAGTCCGCCTGCCGATGCAAGGAACACGGGTTCGTGCCCTGGTGCGGGAAGATCCCACATGCCGCCGAGCCCGTGAGCCATGGCTGCTGAGCCTGCACGTACGGAGCCTGTGCTCCGCAACGGGAGAGGCCACACAGTGAGAGGCCCGCGTATCACACACACACACACACACACACACACACACACACACACACACACACACAAACAAAATACATTAAATCATTGACAAAATATAGAATTCATTCATTCCTTCCAAAATATTTATTGAAATTCTACTATGCGCCATGTGCTATTCTTGGTGCTAGAAGTGGAGCAGTATACAAGGCACAAAAACACAGATAAAGATCTCTGTCGCCCCTGGAGCTTACATTCTACCAGGATAAAACAAATAAAAATAACAACAACAAATTGTATGTTTTGTACTCCTGGGCATGTAACACCTTAACGTATCTTCTTCATCATCACCAATAATAATAGTGAGCAATGGTTTGGAACAGGAATCTGCACACTTCAGTCAAGGGTTAAATCTGGCCCACCACTTGTTTTTGTAAATAAAGTTTTATTGTCACACAGCCATGCCCATTTTTGTATTGTATCAACAATGATCGAGATGAGTAATTGTAACAGAGACACTATGGCCCACAAAACATGAAATATTTACTCTCTGTCCCTTTGCAGAAAACACTTGCTAAATCCTGGTGTAGAGATTTATAGTTCACAGAATGTATATGCGTGCATGACCTTGTTTATTCCTCAAAGCAGCCCTGTGAAAGAGTTGTTTGTTCTTTTGTTTTCTGGTGAGAGTTGGAGAGGTTGGATGACTTGCTCACGTGCACTCTGCAGATCAGGGTGGTCGTCTCATCAGGGAGTCTGTCTTTGTAAAGAGGGTCCCCTTGGAAGAGCTCACTGAGAAGTGACAGAGGCTTGTAGGCAGTGATGATAGGAGTCACGTGGACGTCTGAGGACAAGCATTCTCAGCAGAAGGAAGATGCCTCACGTGTTTGAGGGACAGTGAGAGGTCAGCAGAGTCAGTGTCAGATGCCGTGGGGAGAGGAGCTGATGGGACAGAGCTTCTCGCTCTGACTGTGACATGAGACTGTGGAAGTCCTTGAGGAGAGGAGGAGCATGATGTGACTTAACGGTTTTAACAGAAAACACCAACTCTGTGTTAAGAACAGACTGAGAGAGTCCAGGGTGGGAGCAGTGAGCCCAGGTGGATGCGGGGGGTAGCAGTGGCTGTGTGAGAAAAGGTGGATTCTGAACAGACTCTGAAGGGAGACTTGGTTGCTGATGGATCGGATGGGTAGGGGTAGGTTGAGAGAGAAAGAGGAGTCCAGGAAGACACTGAGGATTTTGTCTAGAGAACCAAAAAGATGAAGCAATTGACTGAGATGGGAGAGCAGGTTTGGGAAGGGCCTGGGAACCAGGAGTTCGGTTCTGGACACATCTCATTTCAGATTCTTGTTACGTTCACTGAATTTTTGGAACTGCTGTGGACTAAAGACAGAAGCAAAAGGAAAACGCATGACAGTATATTTGGACCTTCAAATCCAACCATCCTAATTTAACAGAATTATATGTTTACCTACAGTGAATAGAGAGTGGGCGGAGAATTCTCAGAGGGTTTCCTGTTTGCTTATAAGTTTTCCATAGGTCTGTAAACCTTTTCTGTGAAGGGCTGGATAGCAAGTAATTTTGGTTTTGTGGGCTGCATTAGACAGCTAGGGCTGCTGTAACAAAGTACCATAGACTGGGTGGCTTAAACAATGGAGATTAATGTTCTCACAGTCCTGGAGGCTGGAAGCCTGAGATCAGGGTGCCAGCATGGTCAGGTCCTGGTGGGGGCCCTCTTTCTGACTTGCAGATGGCTGCCTTCTCACTGTGTCCTCACATGGGGGCTTAGGGGAGATCTTCTTCTTATAGGGCCACAGTCCTATTGGATTAGGGCCCCAACCCTATGACCTCATTTAACCTTCACTACCTCCTAAAGACCCTATCTTCAAATACAGTCATATTGGGGGTTAGGACTTCAACACAATTCAGTCCATTGCATGGGCCACAATCTCTGTCCCAACTACTCAGCTCTGCTGTTGTAGTGTGCAAACAGCCATAGACAGCGTGTAGACAACAGGTGTGGCTATATTCCAATGCAACCTATTTACAAAACAGGCAGCAGGCTAGTTGGCTCCACAGCTGTAGTTTGCTCACCCCCGGTTTATGCCATTCTATAAACGTAACGTGCTAGTAGATTGGTTTACTCTGAGGACTGAGAACATCCTAACATATGCAGAAGCAACAGAGCTTGGCATATAGTAGGTGCTCAACATATGTTTGCTTTGTTTAATGCTCTAGTTGACATATGTTCTATACAAAAGTATGTGGCTACCTGTTTCCTAATTGGCACTTCCTGTTCTGCCCCCATCACTCTCATGCCCCTGGAATTGCTCTCATGACACCTTATCTTACAGTGAGATTGCATCTGACATGTACATTAGGATCTAAAGTCAGATTTAAATTAGTGCTTGATGCAAAATCATTGTGTCACCAAATCATCTCTAACATGGCTGTACCCAATGACATTACCATCAACAGTGTATCTGCAGAGAGAGTGCCTAAGCTCCAGAATTTTGACCACTTATTCATATACGTCCCAACATTTAGGACAGAACAGGAGAGAAGCTGATCCATTCATCATAGAACCTGGGGAAAAAGCTAAGGACTCTTCTATGGTTCTGAAACGTTTTCTGGAACGATAGATGAGGAGTTTTGTACAGGGTGATGGAACCTGGAGTGTGTGGACGGGTTGATAAGATGGTGATTTATTTTGATGTGATGGTGAGGGCTGCAGAGGGATGCTACTACTATGAGTCTTGTTAATACAAAAGTATTAAACCCGTTCCTGCTCCCTGCGTTCCTCCGATGGGAAAGATACAACACATAGGAAAACAACATTCTTTACTAGAAATATTGCTTTGCATGCTTCTCTTTTATTGTTTTGTGTTGCTGGGACAAATGAGAAAAGAAGCAAGGCAGTGAATAGAGGGAATCATGGAGAAAGATGGCATATTCGGGGTCTGCAAATGGATACTGAAAATGTAAAATAGCCTAATGATTGTGATTGTATTAGGGCAGTTGCCCCAGCTGGTGGTATTAGTAATGGAATTTTGAACTTCTCAATGGATGTGATGCTATGCACATGTGAATAAGGCATGTGGTCATCTGAATAGTAGCACCCAAAGCCCCCATCCCTAAAAAAAAATTCCTCATTACTTGCATCTCCCACCCTGTGCTAGAGGGTTTAAAATTTGCTGCAGTGGTAGTCTTTCCTTCATGAAAGGTGAAGCAGAATGAAACTTGGTGAAGTTCATACTTTGGTTTCTGCTGAGAGCTTAGGGTTTTTTGAGCACTGTATTAGTTATCTATTGCTGTGTAACAAAGTACTCTAAAACTTAGTGGCTTCAAGCAACAATAAATATTTATTATCTCACAGTTTCTATGGGTTAGGAATTCAGAAGTGGCTTAACTGGGTGGATCTGGCTTGAGGTCTGTCATGAGATTGCAGTCAGAATGTCAGCTGGGGCTGTAGTCTGAAGGCTTGAATCCAGGGGACTGGCAGGTCCACGTCTAAGAAGGCCCACTCACATGCACCTGCAAGCTGGTGCTGGCTGTTGGTGGGAGGCCTCAGCTCCTCTTGATATGGGCCCTTTCAGAGGTCTGCTTGAGTGTCTTCACAGCATGATGGATGGCTTCTCCCAGAGTGAGTCGAGACCAAGGCACAAGATACAAAGTCTCTTATGCCCCAAGCTCAGAAATCATACAGTCATTTCTGTAATGCTCTACATAGCTCAGCCCTATTTAACATGAGAGTGGCATGCACAAGGCTGTGATTATCAGGAGGCTAGGATCACTGGGGCCATCTTGGAGGCTCGTTACCATAAGAGCTTGCCATGCGTCAGATACTACCTCTATGAACGTTATTTCATTTGATCTTCAGAGGAACAGCAGCAGTACAAGGTGGGATCTACTACTAATATGAGGAATGAAAACAAATTAGTTCCACTGATTTGTCTAAGGTCACACAGCTAGTGAGTTGTGGAGCTGGGCTTGTCATTTACACAGCTGAGTTCAGAGCCTGTAGATTAACGCTGCCTCCCAGATCCTCCTTAGAGAGACCTGAGTTCAAATCCTAGCTCTGCCCATTGCTTGCACTTGATTTTAGTAATGCACCCTGATTACGCTTGCACAGACCAAATGCAGTAACGATTTGGAAAGCACAAAGGCAGTTCTTGGCATTTTGAGATTTCACAAAATATTTTTTCTTTTTTCTTCTTCTTGAATATTCTAAACCGAGGATACCTATGTAATAGGTAGTATGAGAGAAATTTTACATAGTGCATGTATGAGATGTGTTTTTTAAATTATGAGTTATGTATGTAATGTATATTTGGAAAAAAATTTATGAATTGTAATTGACAAATTACTTAATTGAATCTTGGTTTTCATATCCATAAAATAAGCATACAAATACTAATTTTTTAGAGTTGTATGGATTAAAAAAGATAATTTATATCAAGGGCCAAGCAATTTAAAGTTCATAACAGGCACTCAATAATATTTATTACTATTAAACCTGTGATGAATGTAAAGTATTCTGGGAAATATTCAAAGTTAAGAACTGGAACCATAATCACCTGCAACTATTTCTGCACTTTCTATATTTTAAGGGAGATTCTTTTAGTAATTCGAGTTCCTTTTAAGATTATGACCCAATGGTAGAGGAAGCTAAGAAGGAAATAAGATTTTCTTCTTAGTTACGTTAATAGCATCAGTGAGAATTAACTTTTACAGTCACAATCTTGATAAGGTAAGATATTTAAAAAGCAGGTGTTTTTATATTTAGGAAAACTGGTTGACTTTATTTGGTATATATATGTGCCTTGAAAAATTTTTCTTCCCACCCCCTGAGGTTGCCTAATTGTCACAGATGCAGATATTCTGGCTGTATGTTCCTTTGGGTATGAATTTACACCACTCTGGTTTACCTTAACTGGAGGGACCTAGCCTCCCACAATTTAATTTCCAAGCTCTAATGCAAAGCAGGCTTATTTGCTTTGACAGGCAACTACAGGATAAACAGAAAGGGGCAGATTTATATAGTCAGCTAGCACTCTGCCATTATGAGAAATATGGCTTAACATGAAAAGAGATGAAAAAGAAGAAAAGATCCCAGACATCATGAGATTCCCCCTAAAGAACTTATTTCCAATGAACTCTGGAAAATAGAACCAGGAAAGGCTCTTGGAAGACCAGAAGAAATAAATATTGATAGATTTATTCATAATTTGTATCCCATCTTCTGCAAATAATTTGATGTGGTTTAGAAAAGTCATTGAATCTCTCTCTCTCTTTTTTTTTTTTTTGGATATTATTGCCCGAGGCATTCAAATAACTTTGGAATAGATGGTCAAATTTCAGGATATCAAGCCATTGGTTTGACTTTCTCTGAATTTGAGATTTTTTTATCTTAGACAATAATCTTAGACTATAATCTTAGTGATGAAAACAATTGAGGATATAAGAAGATAACATGATTTTAAATGTAGTATTTTTCCTTTTATAAATATAATGTCAAAGGCAATGTGTGTTTTTGAAGAATATAACAATTAGAAAGTAAAAGAAAGATATAGAAGTAAGAAGTTATCCTTTGTCACTGTTGACAATGTTAATAGTTTTGAGGATAGTTCGTGGTGGCCCTGTGCTATTGCCCTTTCTAAAAACAAAGGTTTCCTCTTGTGGAGCTGTTTTCTGCCTAATTTGATCCCATTTGAGGAGCTGGGTCATCCTTAAGCTCCGTGGATGGCTCATCATGGGCAAAGATGGAATGGATATGGGAGACTCTCTTATGTTGTTCAAGACACCTTGGAATGAGGTGACATGTTACTAACACTTTAGAGCAAAACACTTACTGATACGTTTCCTTGATATCACGGTAGAGGCCAGAGTCAGTATGAGAGACCCTGACAGCATGGTGGGAAGTTATGCAGCCCTCCTAGTCGTTCAATAAATATTTGTTCAAGGAAGAAATGAGCCATTGACTGCTACTCACTCTTTCAGGGGCCACATTGTAACTCTAAGTCTACATTCACCGCAAAAGGCTACCAACCAATTACTGGAAAAACAGTTCAAAATTTAGGTTTATGAAATGATGAATGGCTTAACCTTCTATTCCCATTCCTTTTCATTTTTCTTTTGATTCTTTTTTAGAAAGAGGGTTCCTCAACTTCTGAACTGAAAGACAACATTACCTTCCTTTGCCCTTTTTATCTTAGAACCCTAACCCTTTTCTATAGAAGAACTTTGCTAATGCATTCTGATGTGTTAATGACCACTCATTGGTAAGTAAGTATTTATTGTTGTATTTTGCTTCAATAGGATCCTTTTCTGGCAATGCCTTAGCTTAAAGATGTGTCACAGATAAGGTTGCTATTTGGGATTAGGTAGTCATTTCTACCTCGATTCCATATTTTCTACTCCCTACTTCCCTTATCCAGAGGATACCTTCTCCCCAAAATGAAGATAACCAAGGGTAGGTGTATCAGTCACCACAGGCTTTCACGCCGAGATTTCATTGCCTTAGATGAAAACATTTATTTTGTGCTCAAGTCAGGCCCACCATGGTTTGCACAGCTTTTCAGGGCAGCGTTCAGTGACCCTGCTCCATACCTGCAGATCAAGAGGTACCTCCGCACTCGGCTAGGCAGAAGAGGACATTGTAGAATCAAACATCAACTTTTAGATGCATTTTTTTCCCCTCACATTTCATGGTCGCATAGGCACACCTAGCTTCAAGGCGGCAGGAAAGTTAATCCTGTCAAATGCCTGGAAAGAGGAGTATTGGAAATATTGGTGAACAGAACCAACGGCTCCCATTCTTAGTCTCTTGTATTATGATGAGTTGAAATGGGAGATGAGTATTAGTGTCTTAGGTACTTTTGAATCTCAATAGTTGACCTCCACATGGGACTCGAGGGGGGCGTTCATTCAGAGTAAGATTTGTGAAGGTCTGCTTTCCTCTTCTTTTTAAGCAGCTACCTACCAAGCAAGTGAGTTAAATAGGGCATCTGCTTAAGTTCTCTCAGCAGAAAAGGTTTATTCTTCACAAGTAATTTCAGTTTTAGTCAGCATTCCATTGCCAGCATTTTGTTGTAACAATTGGAAGGATGTTTAAATTTTTGAGAGAATGACTCATAGAGGGGAAGGTGGTGGGTAAGCCCAAATTTTAGCTGTTTTATCTTTCGAGAATTGTTGATCTCCTTGCAGGAAAAAGTTGCACCCCTGTGTTCATTAAAAAAAAAAAGAAAGAATAAGAGAAAAAGACCTGTTTTTGTTTTGGGTTTAAGAGTCTTTCTTAATAAGGAATAATGAGCATCAACACCCAGTTATTCAGTAAACCAATTAAATTAAATTAGCACAGCCAGGGAAACAAAGGAACAATCCTTCAATTCTTCCATTTATACTATCGACTCAGCAGTCACAATATGAGACGGAGTAGTGACAATACAGTCTGTAAAGACAATTAATACTAAATTTTCATTTTTTTATCAAGCTAAAATATTTAAAATGCCTCTCCCCCTGAAAGATAGCACGAGTATATTATTTTTTTCTTTCCAATCATGATAAAATTGTGATAAAATTAGCTTTTTGTACCTTTCCTATTACTGGTTTATGGTCAAGACCGTGTCTTTGAAACAATTTTAGCCAGTCTCCTTTTGGGACTTTGCCATTGCTTCACCCTAGTTAAGCTACAACAAGGATGGGCCATCCTTGTTGTAGCTTAACATACAGTAAAGAATGCCAGCTTTAGAGAATGGTCTTAGGTCAAGAATTATTATTGCTTGAGGCCTCCAAGATCTAGTTATGGGTTTCTGCAAACCCTGTGGGCTCTTATGATAATGCTTTTTCTCCACTATTATTGTTATAAGGCATTAAATCAGTCAGATTCATGAGCAACAAGAGGTCACTGTCTGATTGAAATTCATAAGGTCAAAAAGGAAACTAAAAATCAATTTATAAGATATGAAGATTTAGGTTCAAACTATATCCATGAGCAATAAAATTTCACATCCATAAATGTAAGAAAATCAGTTATTAAACTTGAGGGGGGAAAGAAGACTTATTAAGTTTTACACACACATAAGGCAGCTAACACATAATTTTATCAGACATTACTGAAATCCTGTGTGTAATATAAGCGATGATGGGCTAAAATGCTAAATGGTTTAGCACTAAATTATTAAGTGATGTATCCCTAAGGTATTAAACAGATAGAAAATGCAGAGCAGGTGTCTCTCCTAGCAAGACTTGATCACCAGTTTAAGTGCATATTGATAACAAATGCACTTCAGAGGGAAAATAGTATTAGTAATATTTTTGCTGCATGAAAGCCTGGTGTCAGGATGACTAAAAGCTTCTACCTGACAAAGAAATGTTCATTTCTTTTTTTGTTAAGAAAAAAATTAATCATGATAAATGTTAGGTCCCTATGGAGCAAAAGGGGAATTCTGGAGGGATTTGAGTGTTCTTTTCCCTTCCGTCACCTCTGTGTGTAAAAAATAAAGTGAATGGAAAAAATCTGTCTACATTATGTAGTAAAAATTGAAATTATGAATACAGTGTGGCAAAATAAAAATATAATTTTGCTAGTATGAGCGTAAAGGAGATTTTATGAAAGCAAACATTTGGGTAAAACATTCCAATCTCTTAGAACCATAGCACAGTTTATAACCTAACTCTTTGTTTGGCTTGATCGCCATTTTGTCCTACCAATAAAAGGAAAACAGAACTTCCTGATGGCCTACTTGGTCATCAGAGGCTTGGGTTGAAAATTAAATAGCGAAAATGTGTGTTTGTGACTTGGATGGCAGTTTTCTTTTGTCTCTTTAGACACATTATACACCCAAGTATAGCTTCTGGTAGGTTTATGGAAATAAGATGTTAATTGGGTCTCCCTGGCCCTTGAGAGCTATGTAAAATTGGTGTAAACCTCACTCCATTCAGTAGAAGTTCAGAGCTGTCTCCCCAAATTCTACAAATTCCCAGGAGGCTTATATTTTAAAATCTGTCATCCTTGGATCTGAGTGCTGTGTTTGCTGTATGACTTTGGTGTAGGAATCTCTTCATCTCCCCAACTTGTTTTGACTCATGTTAGCTCATGGTTTACACTGAACCGCTTTTTGGAATTACATACACATGCACACCCTCCGCTCAGAGAAATCATGTGAAATGCAAATTCAATAGGTGTATAAATGTACACTTAATCCTCATTTTACAGCCATGAAACAGGGCTTAGAAAGGTTCAGGAAGTTGCTCAAGGCTATGCAGTTTGTTCATGGAGCCGGGATTCCAACATCAACTAAGTTCATGGTCTCATCTTTTATTCTAGACTTGAAATCTCCTGTTGGTGCCGACATAGGCCAGCAAACCATGCCCCACAGCCAAATCTGACCCTCCATCTGTTTCTATAAATAAAGCTTTATTGGCACACAGCCATGCCCATTTGTTTACACATTGTCTATGGCTGTTTTCATGCTGCAGTGACCAAATTGAATAGTTGAATTGCCTGTAAAGCCTAAACTATTTTTTCTTTAGCTCTTTATAGAAAAAGTTCATTGACCCTTATTTAGGTGGTGGGCTAATAGTGACTCCATGGATAACTGGTTTAATAAACAATAACGTGTATGGTATGATGAAAAAAACACCCAATAGTAGGTGATCCAGCAAGTTTGAGAAGTGTTAGGTCAGACAAAGTTAAACTGGTTCTTCTCTGGAGCCTTTAATGCATAGTTTCTCTCCAAGAAGGTGATAAAGTTTGTGGCATAATTGAACTCAGAACTCTGTGTGTGTAACATTTCATAGGAAACACTTGAGAAAGACTGAGTTGGGTAATAATTTGGGGAATACACTTCCCAAAGACTGACATTAGAATCCCTGGGTGTTCCTTGGGAAGGTGGCTAGAGAGGAGCAGAATTTACCATTTATAATTTAGAATTGATTATTCTAATATAATCTCTAATATAACTTTAGAAAAAGGTTCTCAGTCTGTGGTCCAAAGGATCATTGGAAGTTTCCATGACCTGGATGGAAGCTAATCACTTTTGACTTGGTAGGAAAAAATGACCTGTCAGATAGAATTTTGTTCATTTTTATTTTCCTTCCTATAAATCTTGAGCCTGTGAGTACCAACTATAAGTGATCCAATGGATAAACAAAATCAAACATTTATTAATAAAATATTGGAAATGGCAGGACTTATTTAGTTTAATAACGTTTCAAAAAGAGAAAAGAGGGCTTCCCTTGTGGTGCAGTGGTTGAAAGTCCACCTGCCGATACAGGGGACACGGGTTCGTGCCCTGGTCCGGGAAGATCCCACATGCCGCAGAGCGGCTAGGCCCGTGAGCCATGGCTGCTGAGCCTGCGTGTCCGGAGCCTGTGCTCTGCAACGGGAGAGGCCACAAGAGTGAGAGGCCCACATACTGCAAAAAACAAAAAACAAAAAGAGAAAAGATGTATCTATGGTTGTTACATTGTAGTTGTATCATGTAGTTATTTTCTGCCTAATGGATTGCTCTTTGTTTGTATGGTAGAATTATGTATAGTGTATTTCATGGTGTTCTGTAAATAGTACACAGGGCTTTCAGGGGCTCTAGCTGTCTTTAGAGGTTGGGACAGCAGTGTTCAGTGCTGGAGGACTGGGTGAATCTCAATTCACTTGGTTGTGGATGACAAAAAACCAACTCAAAGTTGATAAGCAATTGACTTACATAACAGAGCGGAAGTGGATGTGGCTTCAGGTATGGCAGTTTCTAGGAGTGCAAATGACATAATAAGGATTCTGTCTCTCTTCATTATTTTGTTCTGATTTCCTCTCGTTGATTTATTCTCATGGGGTATCTAAGATTATTGGCATTTCTAGTTCACATTTTGTCTGTAGGTAGAGATACCTGATTTTCTTAAACAACTTCACATCAATTCCTGAGAATGTCTTTGATTAGTCCTCAAAGACAAAGTGATTATCTGCCCCCTCCCCCCCAAGTTAGTCTTACATCTTTTTTGGGTTTGAATGAAGGTTTTACATAAGAAATTATTAAAAACAAGGGGGTTGGGTAATAAATGTATATAACATTAAATAATGTAACGTAATGTTACATTACGTAATGTAATAATGGGTTGGGCTCATTTGCCCAACCCTGGACCAATAATTGTGTCCAGGATGATGTATTCTGATTGACCTGATGGGATTTCATGATCAGATATGAGGCAAAAAAAAAAAAAGCCCATGTTTGACAGTGCCCTAGGAGGTAGAAGGAGAAATTCCCAAAAGGAAAGGGAAGAGCCTATCGCCTGAAGAAAAGGGAAGGGAAAGTGAATGGGGAAAACCTAGAGAGGTCTATTATTGGGTATAGGAAGCAGAGACATTGGCTGGGGTCAAAAAGAATATTGATTTAGAAAACAGGGGACCTCTGTTGATACTAGAAGGTAAACTTCATGAGGCCAGGATTTTTGTTTATTTTGTTTACTACTTCTAAGATAGGGCTTGGGACAAAGGAACTACTCATTAATTGAGAGAATGGAGTGTTCAATGAGCCGTGGAATTCAAGAACTGATAGCAAAGAGGGTGGAAATCCTGGGTGTGATGTGGTAGATTATAAAATGCCCACAATCATCTACTCCTCCCATAAAGAGGGGGAGTCCATTTCCCCACTTCCCACTTGCATCTGGGTTGGGAATATGACTTGTTTTGGACAAGGGGACATTAGCAAACACTAAGCAGAACAAGTGGAAGCTTGAAAAGCACCCATTCATTGGGCTTGCCCTCTTTGCTGCTCTTGGAACCCAGCCATCATTTGATGGAGCCTGAGCTAACCTGCTGGGGGTGAGAGACCACATAGACGAGAGCTGGGTGCCCTAACCAACAGCCAGCCAGACCCCCAGCCGACTCAGAAAGCAATCACAGACTCTGCAGTGAGACTCGGCCAAATCGAACAAGCCTGGCACAGATCAGCAGAACCCCCCAAGTGCAATAGCCTGTTTGTAGACTCATGAACTAAAAGTTCTTCTTTTAAACCACTGAATTATTTTTTGGGGGTAGGGGAGATTATTACGCAACAGACACTAACTGATATGGTCAGTTAGGTCCTTGCCTAAAGAGAAATATTATCAGAGTCCAACACTGTTACGACCATTTTTTTTTTCTTGTGTTGGTCTTACTTTAAAGCCCAGAAGGTTTAACGTCCTCAAGTTCACACTTCGGTTTTTCCTTCCCTCAGTGCACAAATATATATCTAACATTTGCATTTTGATCACTCTTTCTATATTTCCCTGCCAGATTTTCAATGGAGGAGGAGAGTGTTTTATAATTATTAGTATTATTTTATTGTCACATATATATCTGTTAATGCCAACATGATTGTTCTTGCTGTGGTAACCTGCATTAGAAATTTTCGTGGCCGGGTATTGATCATTCACGTAATTGTATGATGAAGGAAAAACAATTCCCTCTCTGTCTTTGAGAAATCAAAACAGTGAGGAGAAAGGATGAGGCAAATAAAAAATCAAAACATACGTGGTATTTTAAGAGGCACTGTCTTTATTGTTATTTTTTTCCTTAAAAAGAGAAGCTATTCTTGTTTAGGGAGTTTCTATTATAATAAATATCAATAAAATTGTTTGTTAGGGAGCTAAAAAATACATGCTTATTAGAAATGATTTCCAGGTAAAATTTTATAAAATTACCCTTGCTTTATTACATTAGGTACATTTTTATTATATTAAAATATAAATTATATAACATAACATTATAAATTGTTATTAAACGGATCTGCGGCATAACTAGCAGAGAACTTAAATATAACCATAAAAACTAAAATAAAAATCTATTAATGCAGTAAACCTACTTAATAAAAGTTACTTTCATATTCGAAAACAAAATATTAAGGCATGCTTCAGATCTGAAAGTCAAAAAAAGGGAATAAATTAGTGAAGGTTAAGAACCTTGTAGCAGCTGACTAACAAAGCTCTAGGGGATTATAAAATTTCATGCTCTTGTAATAAAAAGGATAAAGGATTGGCTAGAAGACCACTAAAAGTTAAAATAAATGAACATAAAGGAGATGAAAAGTCTGACATGACTGAGACCACTAATGTGTAAAGACTAAAGAGATGGCATTAAAGTGTTAGAGGCTGGAATTAAATGTAAAATGAATTCTGGTAGTAGATTAATAGAAAATTATAAAGGTAAATGAGTTAGGTTTCATGGTTTCAGAAAACTTTATAGATCTCATTATTTTTCTTAGCCCTTGAGAAGAGGCAGAGTAAGACAAATTAAAATCTGGCATAAACCGTATTGGGGTAGGTGGAAGTGCCAATTATCCCCCAGTGCTATACCCCCCTTATTTCCTAATAAATGACCTTTAATTGTTCAGTGGTACATGTAAGCCCCCAATACAGCAAGATTTCCCAGTTCCCCATGCTCCTAAGTGGAACTGTGAACCTGAGTTCTTATCCAATTAATTGTAGGAGGAAGTGACAACATCTGGAAAATGTACTTAAAAGGAGGTGATGTGTATGTCTTTGCCTCCCTTCTCCCCCTATTCCTTCCTGATGGTGGGACTGTGGATACAACTGCTGGTGCTCCAGCAACAATTTTGGACCATGAAGTGATCATGAGAATGGAAACTGTTTCTGGTGGAGAAATAAGACAGAGGAAGCCTGGAACCCTACCATTATGCAGCTCCATGTCAACCCTCAGCTTCCTAGTGCCAGACTTAAGAAACTTCCCCTACTGCTATTTTGTGTTTCTTATCCTTCTAGTCAAAAACTCATCTTGACTAAGACAGGGTGGCTTTCTACTATCTCCAGGTAAACAAATGAAAATTGACACTGAGTGTTGCAATCAGCAGTGCACAAGCCAGTGGTGGAAGTCAGCATGTAATAATACCAGCTCCCATGTTGGATTTGGGAGGGGTAACTGAGGATGGGACCATTTTATTCATTGGTGCTGATGCTGGAAATGAACAGTACATTCTAAGCCAGGGTCTGTTCTAAAATTCAGTACAAGAGCAACCTGGTAACGGTGGTGGGATTTGTCCAAAAGCTGGACCACTGCTATAAGCATATGTTTTCTTCTTTCTCTTTGCCTTGACCTTTCCCAGCTCAGTCTACCAAAGCAATCGAAATGGCACTTGGTTTTTCTTAAGGAAACACCCAGTACCTTTGCTATAAGGTATCATTTGTCCTTGATTCAGAGAAGATTTTCCAAACCATTAGAACCACTGCTGACCTATACAGAAATTCTTCTCATGGTCTGAAATTAATGATTGTGGAACTTTCCCAGAACTGTTTCAGCAAAGTATCTCCTGGCCTCTGTTTTGTTGTGTTATTCAGGAAGGCTTCACACTTTGTGCCTCTTCCCTCTGCAACTCACAATATTTATTTAGCATCTACTCTGTGCTACACATTTTCTAGTCACTAGAAAGATGGCAGTCAACAAAACACACAAAAACATTAGCCATTTCATAGTTTTGCAACTTGCTTGCCCCTGGAAGGTCCTTAATTAGAGGTCTAATTTCTATTTATTAAAGTAAGGTCAGGTGCAGAGGGGAGCCACATAGTCACTTACAATACAGGTTTCACATGAGTCTCTTGACTTCTGCTCTTCTTACATACCTGGAAATGCTCGTGAAATTAACAACAATAGTAAAAACAACTACAGATTTGCTTCTGGTGACAAATATGATGTAGCCAAGAAAGCCTACAGGTGATGCATGTACCAGGGCAATTGGAGATAGAAAGAGGTGATTCTAGCTGGAAAATGGAATTTTTAAATAAACTGAGGAGTGGACAAAAGTATTTGAAGGATGGCTTGGACCTAGGACTTTGTTTCTATAAATGATCGTAGAAAAATGATTTGGAAAACCTAGTCAGGGCAGAAGTTATGTTTTAAAAAAATGAGGTAGATTACTAAAAGCTCAAAGGATGGGGGATACAGAGGGCATTTGGGACATGGAAATTCACAAAGGATATATCCTTTATCAATATAGGGTTTGTATCATTTAGGACAAGGCTAGACTATGCAGTAACTAACAACACTCAAATATCAATGGCTTAACACAACAAAAGCTTATTTCCTATTCATGCTATAAATCCAGCAGGTCATCTGGGGGGGAAGGTGGGGAAGCCCTGCTCACAGTGGTTACCCATGGGCCTAGATTGAAGGAAGCAACACTTCAACACTGACTGTTGTCACTGCAACTGTGAATTGGAACATGTCTGTCTTTGTTCATCCTGTTGTAACAAAGTACCATAGACTGGGTGGCTTATAAATGATAAAACTGTATGTCCCATGGTTCTGGAAGCTAGAAGTCTGAGATCAGTGTGCCAGCATGGTCAGGTTCTGGTGAGAGCCCTCTTCCAGGGTGCAGACTGCCCACTTCTCGTCCCATCCTCACAATGCAGAAATAGCAAGCAAGCTCTCTGGCCTCCTCTTATAAAGGCACTAATCCTATTCATAAGGGCTCCACCCTCATGATCTAATCACCTCCCAAAGGCCCCCACCTCCCAATAATAGCACACAAGGGATAGATTGCAACATTTCAATTTTGGGGGGACACAAGTATTCAGTCCATAAGAATAGCAACTCACTTAGGACCTCTTAAATCTTCCACTTGCAAGTAATATAGGTAACATTTATTTACATTCAATTGGCTAAAGCAAGCCACATGGTCATGCCTGCCCTTGAGGGGTGGGGAATTGCCATCCTATTGCGCGCCTGCAAAGCGGATCATCAGAACTTAGTGGTGAGCAGCACCAATGTCCCACCACCCATGACTTGGTGCTCAGGATGCCATTTCCCCCACTGCACAGGGAGCCCCTTAAAAGAGGAAACCCCATATACAGTTCTCTGAACCACCCACCTCCAGCCAAGTGCCTGGCACATAGTAGTTTTTCAGTAAATGTTTATTGCCCTGAATTGATCTCTACTCTGCATACTTCCCGAAACCTCTCATGATTTATTGGTAAAATTTTCACCCTAATTAGTGAAAAAAAGAAACTCCTTCTATGCGTTTATAAATTATTTATCTTACAAAGCCCTTCTGAGCTCTTCAAGCCCCCTGTAAATAATTTACATTCATACTTGTGTGATTTCAAATTTGTTTATCAATGTTATCTTGGAGATAAAAAACAACCTAAATGGAACCACACTATCTTGCGGATCATTTGGAATAAGAAAAACACGCTTTTCTTCTCATGTCAAAAATCTTATTGACCCACCATAAGTAGGGTGTGCAAGCCTAGTTCTTTTCCAACAGTAAGCAAATATTTCTGCTGATCTAAGCCATGGCACTCACGCATTTACCATTTTTTGAATTCCTGCTATATGTCAGGCACATAACTAAGAGAGTCTTCACTCCTCAATATGTTCGGTGTGAACCTGAACTTAAGCATTGTGTCTGCAGCTGCCCCCTTGATATCTCCATGTGGATACATTTCACAGACACCTCAAACTGGACATGTCCAGAAAGAACATGTGATTGCGTCTTCCTCCTAGCAGTGCCAGGAATCTTTCCTCGTCTTAGTAACTGGAAATTCCATCCACTCTGTTGCTCAAGTCATAACTTTATGTATAGCCTTGGCTTATCTCAAACCCCACATCTAAACTTTTGAAATTCTGTTAGCACTACCTTCAAAATACACCCAGAATCCAAAAATTATTCTCGTCTCCACTGGTACCACCAGAACCCAAGCTGCTCACTGTGATTGTCTATTTACATTTCTGTTCCCCCTCGAGATTCTGGGAGCTCCGTGAGGGCAGGTCTGTATCCCCAGAACTTAAGACCTTCCAAAGTACATATTAGGTAATTATCTGCATTGACCATTAAAACCAAAGTGGAAAACCTGAACTAAACCCATCCTTAAGAATTCCCCACTAAAGGCAATACGAGTAAAAATAAGTAAAAAAACTGAGCAGGGTTTATTTTTTAAAATAGTTGGTGTGAATAGCTCAGAGAAACATCAAAAGCCAATTTCTCAACAACGTGCAACTCTTCAAGTCAGAAAATTTAATTTTAGGAAGAATAAAGCAGGGATGGATTGAGAACTGAATGAATGATTTGAACATAGAACATATTTCACTGCAGGGGACAGAGAAAACAGGGGACAGGCTCCAGGGTATAAAGTGCCTGGTACTTACTGAAGTAAAGGATTCATAACACTGGGGGTTGTAGATGGCACAGGGATGTGCATTCTTGATTTTAGTAATATGTATGTATTTGAATGAATATTAGAAAAACATCTGATTTTCCTAGTTAAGCTCATGCTATCATAAGTTTCCTGACTCAATGCTTTTATTTAAGGAAAAAAAAAAGTGAATCTGGTCAAAGAAAAAGTGTAAAAAAAATAGTACGTGTGGTATTCAGGTGGCTGGTATACTCATGATTGATGCTGGGGTAACATTATTTTAAGGACCTGGACCAGTGGTTGAGAAACCAGTTCTCTAGCTCTTTGGATGCACAGGCTTGCACAGTGGTACTCGCTTAGGATAACTCAGTTGACAATGGCCATCCTTCATGTTTGAATTATGTGAAGCTGCTGCCATGTCAGAGCTGATTGGCTCAAGGCTGTGCTCCTGACTTAAGCTGGGCCAATCAGATTCTCCTTTAAAAGTTTAGGGACCCAGGGAGACCCAACGAGGTTCTGAGTATGGTTTGGACTGTGAACTTGGTTGTTTTGGGGTTGGTGTATTTTGCTATGGGATGGAGAAGCTGAGTTAGCTGTGAGAGAGGAAGACAGGGAGAAGAAAAACGTAGGTGCACAGAGAAAAATAGAAATGAGAGGTAGAAGGCCCTGGTCACTCTTGTTTTCCAGGTTCCAGTCCCTTCCTGGTTTGGCTGAATTTTTACCCTTGGGCTTTATGAAACACCTTGGCATCCTGATACTGAATCTCCACCTGCCAACCCATTTCACCTCCAGCGCTGTAGTCATAGGCTTGTTTGAATTATTACTGTTCCTTGTAACAAAGACCTTCTATCAGTGAATATTGAGCAGGTTTTTTACTTTCTGTGTGCCTCAGTCACTTCATCTGTAAAACGGCAGAAGCTGATTAGTGTTTTCCAAAGTGCAGGATAATCACTGGAGAAAGATGAGATCTTAAGTCTTTTTAGAGCTAATGTCAAATAATATTGAATGACATAGTGATTTTTTTTCTAATTTTCTTCCAATCAAGGAGAAAGTTAGTTTGATTCTAGTACGTTTTTAATACTTTTCTAATGCCTGTTAATCTCTTTTTTAAAAATAAATTTATATATTTATTTTTGGCTGTGTTGGGTCTTCGTTGCTGCGTGCAGGCTTTCTCTAGGTGCAGTGAGCAGGGGCTACTATTCCTTGCGGTGCGTGGGCTTCTCATTGCGGTGGCTTCTCTTGTTGCGGAGCATGGGTTCTAGGCACGCAGGCTTCAGTAGTTGTGGCGCATGTGCTCAGTAGTTGTGGCTCACGGGCTCTAGAACGCAGGCTCAGCAGTTGTGGCGCATGGGCTTAGTTGCTCCGCAGCATGTGGGATCTTCCCGGACCAGGGCTCGAACCCGTGGTCCCTGCATTGGCAGGCGGATTCTTAACCACTGTGCCACCAGGGAAGTCTCTGTTAATTGCTCTTTTTAATGAAGAAAAAGGAGACATCAGATTGGGAGCCGTTAAAGGCTGTAGTATCCAGCCAGAAATTGCTATCAATTTTTTTCATTGAATTTATTTTTTAATGTTACTATTCATTATTATAACTCTTGTTTTAATCCTGGTTTTTCATTCATGGTAGTGGGACAAAACTTCCTTTAAAAATAACTAAAAAGTGGAGGAAAAGGAACAGCTATTCCATGCAGTAGAATGACAATTATAAATGTAGAATGATGGAAATAGAAAATCACCATTTGGCAAACACCTCAGTAATAATTATTGCAGGCAAGAGTCATCAATGGGCACTAAAGTTAGTGGGCAAAAATAAGATAAGAAGCAAGATATTTGCACTGTCAAAGAATCTCCCCACAAAACATTTATTAGTACAAAGGAAGAAAAAGTTTAACTTGACAGTGGAGAAATTACAGACACTGCCTCAAACCTAATGATCAAAGTTAATAGCCCATTATGTACCTTGTGATATGATGCACTGAGAAGGGCACGAAGCTCTTGTGGTATTCTCAAAAATGCAGAACTTCAATCTAATCATGAGAAAACGTCAGACAAACCCAAATCGAGGAATGTTTTTACAAAATAACTAACTGGTTGGTGATCTTCACACATATCAAGGTCATGAAAGAAAGTGAGGAATTGTCACATTGGAGGGAACTAAAGAGACCATGACAATTACTTGCAATATGTAATCCCAGATTAGATCTTGGATCAAGATGGATGGGTGTTGAGGGGACACAGGTGATATTTGAATGAGATCTATAAATTGCTTAATAGTATTGTATCAATGTTAATTTTCTGCTTTTAGTAACTGGACTATAGTTGTGTCAAATGGAGACACTTGGGGAATCTGGGTAAAGGGTACAGGTATACTATTTTTGCAAATTTTTTTCTTAAGTCTGAAATTATTTCAATATGAAAAGCCAAAACTCTAGAAGCACATTTTTTCTAGATCAGTCATTCTCAAGAAGGGACAGATTTGTACCCAAGGGGTCATTTGGCAATGTCTGGAGACAATTTTGGTTGTCACACCTAGGAGGAGGATGTTACCGTCATCGAGTAGATAGAGGTCAGGGATGCTGCTAAATATTCTGCAATGCACAGGACAGCTGCTTACACCAAAAATTTATCAGTTGCAAAATGTCATTGATGCTGAGTTTTATAAACCCCGTTCTAGAATGACTCAGTTTTAAAATAATATATAAAAACAAAGAATGTTAAGAAAAATAATAGTATAGGAGCTATGTGAATATCATTGTGCAGTTGGCATGCAAGTGTCTAAGCCTCATTAGAATCTGATCTCTGCATTTCTACTTGGGTCTAACATTTTGGATTCTGTGAGTTCAGGAGCAGTGCCATTCAAGGTTAGAGGTGGCAGGTGGGAAGCTTTGTGACCACACACTGTGAGTGGTCATCATTAGTAAACTATTTTCTTTCATTTCCCTGGTCCAAAGTGAGCACATCAATCTGACCATTTCTAATGAGATATAGGATAATACCGTGTGGACGACTCTTGCTGTCAGCCACTACCTGGTGGGCTTAGCAAAAGAAATGATCCTTCATTAATTAACCTTCACTTTCTATGTAGATTCACTCATTGAGATGCAGGTAATTAAGCCAAGGTCATTTCAAGGACTGACAGGGAAAAAAACGGCAGTTAGAAGGTGGTGGAGTTTTTTGGGTAGAGTACTTGGAATTCTATTTTTATCTTTGGGCAGAATTGCGGAATCATCTTTTCCTGACTTTTAAATAATCTAACTTTTTTTTAGTGGAGTATCTCTTAAGTTCACCTCAAAACCATATCTCAAGAATTTTTAAAGATTTAGGTTATAGATACCTCCTGCTGGTTTATAAATAAATATTAAGGTAAAAATTTAATTTTTGGGGTGTATAAACTATGTAAAGTAAGGGTAATAGAATTATGTTGAAGAGGAGAAAACACAGTTTTGTGGAATGCAATTGCTCCTATCTCTTAGTTTGAGCTACACATTTTGTGTTTTTTTTTTTTTTTTTTTCTTTTTTTTTTTACTGCTTATAGTATTTGGCCTGTATAATACATTACAGTGGTTAAGAATGTGGATTTAGAGTTAGGTAAGTGTAAGTGCATGTTGTAGTTCTAGGTAAGCATAGAATCATGTTGTAGTTCTTCCCTTAATTTAGACCTTGGGAAATTCATTTCACTTATCTGGCCTTGGTTTCCTCATCTGTAAAATGGATCTAATGCTGGTTAGATCCAATCTACTCCCAATATTGTTGACAGGATTCAGTGAAATATGACCAGTGTAATAGCCAGCAGTGCATTCTTGGAGGCGTTCATAGGGATGATAGCTACATCTTAAGTAGTGCTTGTCATATGCCAGGTAATATTCTAAGGGCTTTACCTAGACCAACTCATTTAAGTCTCCCATCAGCTTTCTGAGTTAGGTACTGTTACTGTATCTGTTTTATAGATGAGGGAGCTAAGACACAGAGAGGTCAAGTAATTTGCTCTAGGTAACACATCTACAAGCAGCAGAGCTGAAATTTGAACCCAGGCATCTGGGTCTAGAGTTTGCCTTCTTACCACTGGATGGAACCATCTCAGTAAATTGTTGGCTTTTATTATTATTCTCATTCCACGTGATGTCTTAATAATATATTGCTAAAGTGATCCCACTCAGGAATACTTTCTCCTTGGGAAAAGAGGTGGTTCTTGGGGGTGCAGGCCTAGTGAACTCTTCCAGGCCAACAATAACCATATCACAAATGCCAAGAAAAGCCCATTTTATTTTATAAAAAATATCTAATAGCCGTTGAGAAGCATCGCCCCCAAGTGGAAGGCTGAGTCATGACAAGACAGCATTGGCTAGCCTTCTGGAATTTGCTGTGATTTTCCTTTTCCATTCCGGCTCCTAAAATTCACTTTTAAAAAAGATGTTTGCCATGTCATAGTTTCAAAGCCATTTCAGATTCTGACATGAACGTACTTGGAATTGAGGTGTTATATTTAAGGTTACCGTATTACAGTAGATGCCAATGACGTTTAGGCTTATTAGTACCTCTTAAAGTAGATAAGAATTTCTCAGCTTGCCTTGCTAAGCACTTTACTTTTAATCATAATGATGAAATGTTTAATTTGTAAAACATATACAGCATCAGAAGTAAGGCCATTCAGTATATCTAATACTGCCTACAGTTATTAAAGTCAGTTTTTATCTGTTTAAACAGGTCATAAAAAAAGTAAAATCTGAAATAAAGGACTAACTCTCTCCTTACTATTATATCTAATACCTGCTCAAAGTTCTGCTTAGGAATCAGTGCAAACCAGGAGAGAGAGAGAATAACTTAAAGGGCAGAAATAAAGTTTCAGCCTGACCAGCATTTGTGTTCTAGTCAAGGTTGGTCAACCTTTAAATGAGGCAGTGTTTTTCATTAACTTACACCAAAACCACATCAAATCGAAAAATTTCCTCACACACCCGTGTCATACCTAGCCATTTACTCAACCTGGAGGCTCATTTCTGTCCCCTGACTACTCCCAACTAGAGGTAAGCTGAGGAAATTAATCTAATTTATTACACTTTTGCTTTTTTCCTTCTTTCTGTTATTCTTACTTCTTCCTCTAATTCTTTCATTTTGTGACATCACAGCAGCATGTGATGTACACACATACAAACACATGTGTGCACAAATACAGCTGCATGTTAGAAGCCAACATAATGTGAATAAAACCTTTGGCTCTTGTAACATAAGTGTAAACTCCTTGCCTTACGGGAGAAATACTATTTTATTCTTCTAAAAATTAATTTTATTAATTAAAAAGTTAATAAGAGTACTACTGCATGTTTTGTAATAAGTGAAGTCATGGAGATATGTTTAAAAGCCCTCTTCATCGTCAGTGTTCTGAGAACATCGTGTTAAAAGCTTGATGGTTATGGGTCTGTATGTGTCTGGGCACATACAAATCTACACATACTTGACCTCTCTGTGCCTCAGTATCATCATCTGTAGAGCAGGGGATAGATAGATCTCCAGTCTCTTTTCCATAATTCCAAACCTCAAAAGGTTGTGAAAGCTAAAAGTATTTTCATCATTCATCCGGAAGCAGAACCTGCCCTATACTGACATGAGGCTACTTATAGTCATTATTTATCCCATTTAGCATGAGTGTTCAAATGTTTTGATGTAGAAACATCCATTTTTTTAAAATTAAAAGGTGCTGTCCCAGACCCCACTGTTAAGTAATCCATGGTTAAGCTTCTCGGGGTGGCAGCCTCCGAGAGGGCCCTCGATCTCCTGGTGATCGTGCCCTTGTGGAGACTCTCCCCTTGAATGTGGGCTGGAATTTTTTTTTTTTTTTTTTTTTTTTTGCTGTGCGCGGGGCCTCTCACTGTTGTGGCCTCTCCCGTTGCGGAGCACAGGCTCTGGACGCGCAGGCTCAGCGGCCATGGCTCACGGGCCCAGCCTTTCCGCGGCATGTGGGATCTTGCCGGACCGGGGCACGAACCTGCATCCCCCGCATCGGCAGGCAGACTTTCAACCACTGCGCCATCAGGGAAGCCCTGGGGTGGACTTTCTGACTTGCTTCTAAGAAGTAGAATCTAGCAGAGGTGAAGGACTGCCACTTCCAAGATTAGATTAGATGGGGCGTCACTTCTGTTTTGGGTGCTCTCATCCTCTCTTGGATTGGTTGGAAGCAGATCTTCCTTGCCTACTTTGTAGAGTTTTTAGAATAATTAAATGAGATAATACTTGTAAAGTACTTAGAATCATACCTGACATGTTGAAGTGGTCAATAAATATTAGTTACTGTTAATCTTCCCAAGATTTTTTTCCTATTTATTTACTAAATGAGATTATACCACTACTTCAGCTACTGATTGCTATTACTGCTTTTATAGGCCCATTATTCTGCAGCTTGCCTGTTTGTCTTTTTTTTTCCAATTTAACAATGTTTTACATAGAGTGTTCCAGGTCAAGATACATAGATTTAAATTATTTTAAAAAGACCAATCAAATTCTCATCTGATCAACATTTATGTAGTATCTAGTTACTTTTTTCTTTGTTTTGGTCACTACAGACAATGCCTCAAAAAACATCTTGAGAATATTTTCAACTCAGCTGAGTAGAAAGAATCCAGTTTTTTAAAAAGTTAGATTTATAGAGGAATAATTTACATACAGTGAAATTCAGCTCTTTTCATGTTCATTTCTATATGTTTTGACAAATGTGTACAGTTGTGTAACTATCACTGTCATCAAGCTATGTAACAATTCCGTCATTCCCCAAACAAGTTCAATTTTGCCTAATATCTTTTGTTTAAAAAAGTACAACTAAAAAATAATATCAGTGCAACATTTAGGCTATAACCATGTAAACTACCCCCACCCCACCCCGACATTAAAAGAAAAATCCAGCCAAACTGGAATGGCTCTTTAATTACTCTCAAGTTTTTAAACCTTTGCCAAAAGTGTTTGAGCTTAATTAAGTTAAAATATTTCAAAGGGAGCCCAGTTGTAATAATTTGTTTATAATACAATCTTCTCTTTGATCATGGATGTTCACTTTTATAGAAACCCTGTTATCATTCTTGGGATAAGGGATAAAGTAAATTAACTTCATGTTGGAAAAAAATACAGGAAATTAAAGAAGTACCTGAGGTGAACTGCCTTAGTAATAACAGAAAGATGTGACTTTACAGAGCCAGTGGGCCAGTGGAGTAGAAACAGAGTCTGTGGGGGAATAGTGTGAATTGCTTAGATATTATGGATACAGTATATTAAAAAGATAGCTTTTAAAAATGTGCTTAATATCCCTCCTTCTGGTCTCAGCATGAACCCTCCTAGTTCCTGCAAAAGACAAACATTGCCTTGAGAAAGTGAATTTAGTAAACAGTGGTGCAGTGATCTTCCTTTATTTGGCTGGAAGGAATAGGGAAGGATTTTACATCTGTGCTAATGGGCATCCCAAGCCAGAGGAAATTCAGTGCCACTTTTCCAATATTTCCTTTCGAAAGATTCTTATTTGCTTTGAAGAGTAGGTACATATTTAATCTAGTTGTATTTAAAAATCTGAGTTTCGGGCTCCCCCCTGTCCTTCCTGCCATTTCCTCCCTTTTGGGGGCTTAATTTTGTTTTCTTTTTGACAAATCATGAGCATTAAAAAAAGATAGGTATATTACCATTAACTAAAGAAAAGCTGGAATGCTCAGAGCGTTTTGGGCTGGAGTGAGCAAGGATTTGAATTAAGATATCAGCAATGAGGTGTTTTTGAGAAAGCAGTGTTTTTTTCTTTCTTTCTTTTTTACTAGAGACCTAGATTTGGATACCAACTCCACCACTTAAAAGCTGTGAGCATGTCAGAATTTTACTTACCCTCTCTGTAACTCAGTTTTCACATCTGTAAAATGGGATTCATATATTCTTCACAGGAGTATTGGAAATATCAAGAGAATAGGTGTGCAAAAGGACTTTGAAAACCATAAAGCACCTTATAAATGACAGAAGAAACATTTGTGGAATTTAAGTCCTGGGACTTGGGTTAGATCTGGGGTCTGCCCTTCACCAGCTATTTAACCTCCCCAAGTCTCATATTCTTTACAGATGAAATGGGGATAATACCGTCTCATTAGATTATTGAGGCTTTAATGGAGTTTATGTATGTTAAAGTGTTCTGTAAATTCTAAAGCAGGAGTTAGAAAACTTTTTCTGAAAGGGTCAGATAGTAAATGTTTGAGGCTTTGCAGATTGTATGATCTCTGTTATAACTACTCAACTCTGCATTTGTAGTGCAAAAGCAGCCATAGAAAATACGTAAGTGAGTGAATATGGCTGTGTCCCAATAAAACTTTATTTCCAAAAACAAGTGTGGCCCACTGGCCATAGTTTGCCAGTTCCTCTTCTAAAGCACATGATGCAGCTTTGTTGAGTTCAAATAATGCATTGGAAGTGGAGGATTACCACTGCTCATTTATTTAGCCCCTCAGATTGCTATAGGGGAATGAAGTAGTGTTATAGGTTAGTAGAATGTGATCAAATGGGAGTGTGGTGAGGAATATGAACTAGTCAATAAATGGTGTGAGGGCTTTGAAGGAAACATTAATTGGATTCACATCTCAAAAATTACAAATTTGAGAAATTACAAATGATTAAACATTTAAATGTAAAAAAAAAAAACAACCAAAAACAACAACCCATAAAGCACTAGAAGAAACCATGAGATAATTGCTTTGTAAACTTGGGCTAGGAGCAGAGCTCTGAAATCCAGGAACCGTACAAGAAAAAGATGGATAAATGAAGCATACTACTAAAATCTGCATGATCAAAAATTCCAAGATAGAATGGACAAGCAACAAGATCCTATTTCATAGCATAGGGAACTATAGTCAATATCCTGTAATAAACCATAATGAAAAAGAATATATATATGTATAACTGAATCACTTGGCTATACACCAGAAACTAACACAACATTGTAAATCAACTATACTTCAATTAAAAAAAGAAAAAAAAAATCCAAAGGCAAAGTAAAATGTCAGAGGAAAATCTGGAAAATATTTCAACTTAGAACACAGGCCAAAAGCTCACCTCCTAATATATGAAGAGTTCCCAGAAATTGACAAGGAAATGACCAACAACCTAAACGGAAAATGCTTAAAAGATACGAACAGACGGTTCACAGAAAAAAGAATATGATAAAGGGAAAGCTGAGAGAATAGAAGCTGACGGAAGTCCTGAGGCAGTGGAGCCCCTGAATTATTTGACTCTGGAAGTACACACCTCCCCACTTACTGTGGTGTGAGACAAAAATGCATATTATTTGAGCGACTTTGATTCTACCATTCTGTTGTGTATTGCCAGAAACATCTTATTGATACAGAAATTAATGGCCAGGAGTCCCTTTCCCTAATATTAGGAAGTTAGGTAAAGTCTTCTCGAATTTATTTTTTTTAAAGATTTTTTTTTGATGTGGACCATTTTTTTTAAGTCTTTATTGAATTTGTTATAGTATTGCTTCCTTTTGTTATGTTTTGGCTTTTTGGCCACGAGGCATGTGAGATCTTAGCTCCTCGGCCAGGGATCGTACCTGCACCCCCTGCATTGGGAGGTGAAGTCTTAACCACTGGACCGCCAGGGAGGTCCCAAAGTCTTCTTGAATTTAGATTCCAACCCATCCCCAGAGAGAATGAAGTAGAGAATCTGGAAGTAGCTGAGTTTAAATCCTGATATGGCAGATTAGTCACTAATTTGAATGAATTTTCTTAGAAGGAATGCACTGATTATCTATTGTTGCATAGCAAATTACTCCAAGAGTTTGCAGCTCAAGACAAAACAGAACAAATTTATTATATCTCCCAGTTTCTGTTCTGGCTCAGAGATTGTCATGAAGTATAGTCAAGATGTTGGCCAGGGCTGCAGTCATCTGAAATATGACTGGGGCTGGGGGAGCTACTTCCGTGACGGCTCACTCACGAGGCTGCTGGCTGGAAGCCTCAGGTTCTCAATCATGGAGCCTCCCTTTTCCCCCACCTCTCGCCCCCTGAAACACACACCCATGGGCTACTTGAGTGTCCTCACAACATGGCATCTGGCTTCCCACAGAGCAAATATTCCAAGAGGATAAAGCAGAAACTGCAAAGCATTTTAGGGTCTAGTCTCAGAAGTCATATACCATCATTTCTATGATATCTTTTAAGTTACACAGGTCAGCCCTATTCTGTGTGAGAGGAGACCACACAAGAAGGCAAAGCTCACTGGCGGCCATCTTGACAGCTGGTTACCACAAGTGACTATATTTATTTCTTCTCTTATTGCTCTGGGTTAAGCTCAGTTATAGGAAAATAAAGGTATATGTGTATCTTTGATTGTAAAATCTGTACAATGAATTTCTCTCAATAGGTCTGTGATAGGAACTGGATCACAGATAGAAAGTGAGTGTGTCTTCTAATGAGATCCTACTGCGAAATTTCTCTAAGTTTTTGTTATGATTGAATTCATATGTTTTGCTAGATAAGCAGGGATAAGTTTTGCATCATGTTTATACATTTTGGGAGCTTATTTTGTCAGGCTTTCTCACTATCTTGTAAATGTGGACCTTAGAATGCATAAGCAAAGCCAGAATTCCCCTCTCCCCTCTCTCCCACACTCACTCAGAATTTCTGGCACCATCTCTACAAATAAATGAATGATCAATTAACTCCTGAAATTCCCACTCTTTAGAGCAGAGCCCAGGTAGTTTTATCTGGAAAAATTTTCACCACAGGTGTTCCTATCGCCCAGTGCAGTTGTAGAAAATCTCAATGACATTCTCATGAATAATCTGGATTTAAGCAATGAGCATCATGGTGAACTCAACGGAAAGAATTAATTGCAAAATGTGCCCCCAAGTAGCTAAGTAAATTAACTTGCTATATGGGATGAAATGTGTTAAACCAATTAAATTTTAGAGAGCATCTGTCAAAAATAATGATTTTTGTTTTTAGAGTAGTGAATATTAAGACATTTCTAAAAGTAGTTGAACAGCAGGATCGATAGTCTATTTAGATGGATTCTAAACTGTGTCAAGAAAATTACCATCAAAGGGTGAGAAGACCCTTCTCCCCATTTGTGCTATAGCATCTATTCATTCCCTCAACAAACATTTCTTAAGGACCCTGTATGGGCTAGGCTTTGTCCACAGTCGTATGCAGATGGACAACACCCAAATGCCTTTACATAATTAGAATAAAGAGCACAACATTTATTTTGAAATAAAAGAGGTGGGGACTTACCTGGTGGTCCAGTGGTTAGGACTTCGCCTTCCAGTGCAGTGGGTGTGGGTTCAATCCCTGTTAAGGGAGCTAAGATCCCACATGCCTAGCGGCCAAGATACCAAAACATACAAAAAAGAAGCAATATTGTAACAAATTCAATAAAGACTTTAAAAATGGTCCATATCAAAAAATCTTAAAAATAAAATAAAATAAGAGGAGTTAGGAGTATGGGAGGGAATTTTAACAAAGCTATTTTTTTTTTAAACAAAAACTTCTTAACTTTATTTGATCCTTCACGAGACCATTCCTGACAATCTTTTCTATTGATTTTTAGAGGAATACATACATACATACACCCACATATATACACCCATGTGTGTTTGTAGTGTTTTCCCTGGGTTATCATGAGCATGTGTTACTTTTATTAAAAATTAGAAAGAATATGAGAAATACAATATTTACCCATGATATCGCCACATAGCCATTGGTAATATTTTATTTCTATCCAAGTTTTTCTATCATCATAGGAATGCATAAAACCTAATGAAATTGGCATCATACTAAATTTTTTATTTTGTAAGCTGTTTGAAAATCCAGCAAATTATTCATGATAATTTTCCAATGTCATTAAATAGACTTAGAATATTTCAAATGTTCTCATTAACTAATTTTGTTGATTGTTGCCAGGTTCTTACCATTAGAAGTAATGTTGCAATAAACATCTTTGTGAATAATCCTTGTGCATGTGGGACACACACAAGTTTCTAGGAGTGGATATAAATATTTTAACATATTTTAAGGGAAGTGATACTTAATTATGGTTCCAATTTATGCTTCCATTTGTAGAGCATGAATGCTTGTCTCACTATGCCACCCTCAACAGTAATAAATATCTTCTTTGTTCAGATATGCCAATTTTATTCACATTCTTCTATTTTGTAATTATTGACTAAAGATAAAATTGAGCTTTTTCTTGTTTATTTGCCACATGTGTTTTTCCTTTTATAAATTGTCTGCTCATGTTCTTTACTCATTTTTCAAAGGGAGGCATTCTTTTCTAGTTGACGATGAGGGGAGTACCCTTTTTATTAAGATCATAATCTTTATCACAATATTGCAATGCCATTTAATACCTGGCAGTTTGCATTTTATTTTTACTTATGGTATTTTTGACATATACTTCTTTAATTAGTCAAATCACACAATTATAAATTTTAAAATAAATATAAATTAAAAGTCAAAAAGTCTCAAATTTGTTTTACTGAATGGATTTAACTTGAAATTGCCTCCTCTCCCCAATTTCCCCAGGTACATTTACTGGATAAATGATTTAAATGTTGCCTAGTTGTACACTAACTTCTTCCATAGTCTATAGTTGTTCATGGGATGCCTATTCAGACCCGATAACGACTGTCACCTCAGATTATTCTTTGTACTCACTTGTTACTCTTCTATTTTCAAGGACATCTGGTCTTTGCTCACTGCCTTATCCTTCTAGACTGATTTTACTGGGCTCAGAGGTGTGTTGAAATTATGCGGGGAATGAGGGAATTGATGAGGAGGATGACAGTGGCTTGGAGCGGGAACTGAATTGGTCTTGACCGTTCCCTGGGTCTCACAGTCCATCTGTTGGCAGAATTGATCGTCCTTGCTCTACCTACAGCTGCCCCAGCTGCCCACTCACTAAGGTTACCTCCTATCAACTTATACAGATGTCCTGTGTGGGGTCTCTTTTGATCTATGTTGGATGAAGAACTGATTGCAGCAGGAGATGAACCCGGGGTGTAGTACAGTTACCCAGGAAGGAAATGGCAATGCTTTGGTTGAGGCTGGTAGCCATAGAGAAAAGCACTGGCCCAGACTTGAGATATATTTTGCAGATTTGAGGTTTGAGATATTTCCTAGAAAGACTTACTGGGAGATAGGAAATGAAGGATTTGGAAAAGTGTTGAATCAAGATTAAAAAAAAAAAAAAAAGAAAGAAAGAAAGGTCTTCTCTGGTGGCGTAGTGGTTGAGAGTCTGCCTGCCGATGCAGGGGACGCGGGTTCGTGCCCCGGTCCGGGAAGATCCCACATGCCGCGGAGCAGCTAGGCCCGTGAGCCATGGCCGCTGAGCCTGCGCGTCCGGAGCCTGTGCTCTGCAACGGGAGAGGCCACAACAGTGAGAGGCCCGCGTACCAAAAAAAAAAACCCCAAAAAACCCCAACAAACTAAAGTAATGCCTATCCATTGTAGAAAATCTGAAGATATAATAAAAGCATAAAAAAACCTCTTATCCCATTAAAAATATCTTAGTGTATTTCCTCTTAAGCTTTCATCTATCGCTGGAAATAAAATTAAGGTTCTGACCCTTGGTCTGGATTGATTTAAACCAGATTTGGAGGGTGGATTTATGATGAGCTCCCATGAAATAAAGACTGTGTACCATTTACAAAATCCGTTTTTGAAGGACAGCTCAACAAAGCTGGTCGTCATGGTTTAGGAGAGTTGAAACTCTGGTAGAACGTACAGCTGAGTGAGCATTGACTAAGAGAGATGCATATTTATTAAGATATCACGGGCAGAGGAAACATGGAAATATGGGTCCCTGGCTGAACGTCTCAGTTATACACGCTTCTGTGCTCTGTGTTGATTATTTTGATTACATTTTCTTACATGGGCTGCTCTACGGAATGCTCACAGGTGAACAGAAGCAGAGATTTCTTAATTTAGTGCTGCTTGTCCAACACTAGGGAGGTTAAGTAATTTACTTACATCTATCTGTCAATATCTATAAATCTATTTTCATTTTTATATCAAATAGAGATAGCCGTTTGTGTGTGTCAAAGCCCGCATTTTCCCTCAACATTATGTCACAAACATTTTCTGATTATTGCTGGTGTATTTTCAGCATTTATTCTGTAACTCACTTACTGAAATTTTATTTCTAATTGCTTTTCCATTGATCCTCTTGAGTTTTCTACAAGATGGTCATATAATCAGCCAATATTTTTGTCTTACCCTTTCCACTAATTATACTTAGAATTATCTTCTAGTCTAATTTTATTAGCCAGGTTAAAAATTTAATAATATTGGCAAGAAGAGAGTCTTTTACTTTTCTGTCCTGCTTCTGGCTTTGATGGAATGGCTTTTAGTGTTTCTAAAGTATGATCTTTGTCTGTTGATTTGAGATAATAGTCTTCATTAGGTTTCAGAAGTTCACTTTTATCTCAAGTTTATTAAGAGTTAGTTGTTACTGTTCATTCAGAAGTTAATTCTGAATTTTATCTAATGTCTCTTCAGATTAAGATGATTGAAATTATGATATTTTTATGGTTTATATTTTAAAATTATTTTGTGCTCCAATAATAATGCTTTTAGACAAACAATAATTTTTATTTTGAATATGTAACATTTGTTTGTAAAGCACTTCTTGACTATCTTCTATATTCAGATCCTGTGGTGAGTGTCTGGAATACAACCAAGAACAAAGAAATGGTGCTTTCCCTAATGAATTTAATAATCTAGTGGGGGAAAACAGAAAAGAAAGTGTGATTTTTGAAGTTTGCTTCTTTCTTGGATGTGATTGCAGGTGGCCAACATACGTTTTAGAAGAATGGAGCTCTAATTTTAAAATGGAAGACAGCAGGATGATAGGATGTAACACAGAGGATATGGCTTTTAAAATGAGTGGTTTTAGGAAAGAACTTGCTTTATGGTAGAAAAGACCAACTTAAACTTAAAATATTTTCAGAAATATATTTATGACTCTAGGAAAGGCGATACAATCCAAAGTTCATTACTTCACTGATGGTCAAGCCTCATTGACTTCAACCAAGTTAGTGTTCCTGTGTTGATGTTTTGGCTAACTCTGCTTATGATCTTGTTAAAAGTAGATGTGTCTCTAGAAAAAGAGGTTTTAGTATTTTTAATGCAAGTGATTTTCTATTAAGAGATGACTCTCATCCCTAGACCCAGATATAATAGATATTGCTGGTTGCCTGGATATTACCTATAGTCCCTTTTTTGTACTAATAAAACTCTGATTTTCTTTGGGGAAGAAATATGCCCAGCTAAAATACTTACAACCAAGACCTCCTTGAAGCAAGGGATGGCCAGTTGACCCAGTTTTATTTAGTGAGATATAGGCAGCAGGGGTTGTGGGAGAGGTTTTGCAAAAAGATTTAGACCTGATTGGCACATTCTGTATAGGCCCTTGCCCCTGCTATTTTCCTAGAACACAGATATGATGCCTGGAGATTCAGCAGCCATGAGGGTAAAGCATACACTCTAAGAATGAAGAAGCAAGATGTAGAAGCCGTGATCCTTGCTGATACACACATGCAATGGAAGCAGCTCAGAATTGTCTACCTTTGAATTTCTTGTTACCTGAAAAAAAATAGACCTGTGTGTTATTTGAGTTTTTTGTTACTTGCAGCTAAACACTTTTCTAATCAATACACAGGCATTATTTAAAAATAAAAAGAAGAAAATTGTGCCACATGGTGGAGCTAGCTCCATCAGGACAAATTTTGTTAACAAGACTGGTCATATAAAAGAATGTATTTTCTTTTGAAAAAAAATTTTTTAAATTTTGTATTGGAGTATAGTTGATTAACAATGTTGTGTTAGTTTCAGGTGTACAGCAAAGTGATTCAGTTATACCTACATATACATGCATCTATTGTTTTTCACATTCTTTTCCCGTTCAGGTTATTACAGAACACTGAGCAGAGTTCCCTGTGTTATACAGTAGGTCCTTGTTTGTTATCTATTTTAAATATAGTCGTGTGTACATGTCAATCCCAGACTCCCAATCTATCCCTCCCGTAGACTGTTCCCCCCGGTAACCATAAATTCATTCTCTAAGTCTGTGAGTCTGTTTCTGTTTTGTAAATAAATTCATTTGTATCATTTTTTTTAGATTCCACATATAAGTGATATCACATGGTATTTGTCTTTCTCTGTCTGACTTACTTCACTTAGTATGATAATCTCCAGGTCCATCCCATTATTTCATTCTTTATAAATGGCTGAGTAATATTCCATTGTATATGTGTACTACATCTTCTTTATCCATTGATCTGTCAATGGACATTTAGGTTGTTTCCATGTCTTGGCTATTGTAAATTGTGCTGCAGTGGACACTGGTGTATCCTCTTGGACCATGTTTTTTTTGGCGTATTAAAAGCATATATTTTCAAAGTGTATGTCCATGAAAGCTCTTTGTAAGGTTTGGGAGAATATTGGAAGAGGATATTGGGAGAGTATCAAGAATAGAAGGAACTCTAGGGATCCATACCATTATTCTAAAACAAAAATTCACCTCTGGTATTTAGTGCTTAGCTGCTTTTCGGCTACTGGCCCCAGATGAAGCGGCAGCATTAACATAATGCCTTGTACTTAGAGCCTCATGAATAGACCTCGATTGCTGATCACACAGCAGTTCACCTGTAAGTCCTCATAACCCCAACTTCAAAGGCTCATCCCATTTAGAAGGAATTCTTTTTTTGTTTGCAGTTTAAATGATATAAATACTCAGTGATCTGTAGACACCTCCTGCTGTTTCTGGTTTTCATCTCCAAAGAACAGGAGACTGTGTCACGTATTGCAGATTAAAAACTTATTTGCTCAAGGAGAATCTTACTCTTAAAAGTTCCCTGTTATTAATTGTAGTTTTATTATTGATCCTTTTAAGAAACACAAATGACTTTATTTTTTTAATGACTTTTAAAAAAAGATTTATTTATTTATTTTTAATTTATTTTGGCTGTGCCAGGTCTTGGTTACAGCACGTGGGATCTTCCTTGCGACCTGAGGGACCTTTTAGTTGCAGCATGTGGACTCTTAGTTGCGGCATGCATGTGGGATCTAGTTCCCCGAACAGGGATCGAACCCGGGCCCCCTGCGTTGGGAGTGCAGAGTCTTACCCACTGGACCATCAGGGAAGTCCCCACAAATAACTTGAAAATGTTTTCCTTCAGCACACCTCAGCAGATGGTGCACTCAGTGAATGGTTGGTTTGGGATACAACAGGTAGAACCCTAGGTCTTGGCCTTGTGAATAAGGCCAAGATGAGACCATCATATGAGGCAAAATTCAACAGTCTATATTAAATAGAAAACAAAAGAAAACAAAAATCATGACTGATAACTGAGTCAGGTTCATAGAATTTTTAACACTTGCCATTGGTAGTCAGGGTCACGGAAACCAAGTTTCTTAATTCTACTTGCCCGTGATGAGGACAGACCTAAGTCTACATAATCCCGGCTACATGGCCACTCCATGTGAATCAATAACATGCTTGTGGGATGGCGTTAGTACTGGCAAAAAAATTCTTAGCTGAACATCTGTTTCAGCCAAATAAAGAACTTTCTTATCAACAAAATGTAACCGTGTCCATGAGAATCTTTTTATCAATTCTTTATCTTTCTACAGGCACAGGCAGGAAAATTTTTAAGAGAAAGATGAGAGAGCTCCAGATGTTCTCTCCCTAGAGTATTGTCTTATAAAAATGTGTTTTCAGGCTGTTTAGATGATTAGCAAACCACAGTGCAACTAGAGGTCTCTCAACTCATCACAAGGGCCAGACCTTCAAGATGATATGGGAAATTTCTCAAGGCTGTTGGAAAGAACTGTGTTTGCAAAATAAGAAAGGGAACTCCTTTTGTTGGGCACCTGCTCAACTGTAGACTTTCTGCAAAATGCTTTCAGATATTTATCCACTCAACAACACTGTGAGGCTAGGGTCTCTCTTTTACGGATGGAGGAATGGAGGTTCAAGATCACAGCTAGTACACAGCTGAGCACACATCCGTGAGCAGTTGGGTAGATTGCGAATCTGTATTCTTCCATCGAGCTGTGTTGGCCCAGTCTCACTGTAGGTGTCACAGCCTTGTTGGGGATATATGACATGAACATGTGCAATGTTAAAAAGCAATGAAGGGACTTCCCTGGCGGTCCAGTGGTTAAAACTTTGCCTTCCAATGCAGGGGGTGGGTGGGTGCGATCTCTGGTCAGGGAGCTAAGATCCTACATGCCTCGTAGCCAAAAAACCAAAACATAAAACAGAAGCAATATTGTTACAAATTCAATGAAGACTTCAAAAATGGTCCACATCAAAAAAAAAAATCAAAAAAAAAAAAAAGGAATACAAGACCAAGGACATGAGGAGAATGCAGCATGTGGTTAATTGACAAGTGAGAGTTAGGAGCTGTGAACTTGTTATGAACCAGAGCAACCTGGGAAGGCCTGGTCTCTCTGTAAGACTTAAGTAAATAGGTCCAGGTGAATTGTAGGCAGGCTGAAAGGTATGAATCTTGTGGGTGATAAGCACAAGGTATGCTTATCACATTGCTGATAGACCTGTTTGACTATGAAAAGTTTGTGAAGGAAGCTTGAGAGTAGACTTCAATGGACCTTGAATTTCAGGTTATCTGCACTTTTATGTAGAAGGTCAGTTTTTCTCTGGACCTTCCTTTATCCCCCCACCCCCTGCCCCACCACCTTGGGGGTCCCGACACATTGTCAGGGGTTATGAAGTTCCACGTGAAACTTTACTTTTTATTTTCTAAATTTTAATGATAATTAGAAAATATTATAAGCATATCGTAGAAAACCAACCTTATCACTGTGTACTATCTCGTGACGGTGCTACCAAGTGGAGACTAAAGGATGTCACAGCAGCCGCATGCATAAGGATCTCGCGGTTGTTTGAATAGAGGAAAGTTGCGGCCACTGAATCTGTACACAACATCCAGTAGGATGGACATACCAGACTTCTCCTACAGAGTGAGTGTCCTACCTGTGTGAGCAGATCTCATTATGGAACTTACCAACTTGAAACCCTTCAATATTGGACAGTACAGCTGTTAACACCCAAGGAAGAAATAACCTGCTTCTGAGACAGATGCTGTTGGTGCCCTGCCCATAGCTGGTTGGCACTCACTCTTCTTGCATGTGCCCAGGTGTCCAGCTACAAACACCTCTGACTCTTAGGGGCTTTCTCTTGGCAGGCCAGATGTGTTGGGGAGTTAATTTTGGGAGCAGCCATCCACCAATGACAAATGGGAATTGGAGGATAAATACCCCAGTTGCCTCCTTTCATGGTGGGTCAGTTCTGAGGTTTCCAGTTGCCACTGAGCCCCAGTTGCCTGCAGCAGTAACCTGCCTATCACAGCATGCTGTATTAACCTCCCTTCCTTCTCTATATCACGTACCCACATTGCTTACCACTGCTTACTAAGATCAATTCCGAAACAAACCCCTGTATACAAATCTTTGTCTGAGGTTTGCTTCTAGGAAACCTAGCCTGATCCTGCTTCCAAAGCATTTGGAAGAAATATTCATTTGATGAAGATTCCCAGAAGAACACAATACTAACCTTATCTTTTTTTTTTTTTTTTGGTACGCGGGCCTCTCACTGCTGTGGCCTCTCCCGTTGTGGAGCACAGGCTCCGGACACACAGGCTCAGCGGCCATGGCTCACGGGCCCAGCCGCTCCGTGGCATGTGGGGTCTTCCCGGACCAGGGCACGAATCCGTGTCCCCTGCATCGGCAGGCGGACTCTCAACCACTGCGCCACCAGGGAAGCCCTAACCTTATCTTTAAGTGAACAAAATAGTTCTGCAGAGTTATCAATATATGCCTTAATAAAACTGACATACAAGGGTTATTCTTAGATTTGGGTTCTGATTATCCTGAATTAGAAATAAAAATTACAGCCATTAATACAGTTTTAGACAGCATGCTTGTGAGAATGGCTATTCCTTACATTAGCATTATTAAAGTTGAAATACAGAAACAGATTAAATACACAAACCCGAGATTACATCCTTCTGCTATTAAACCAAATATCAGCGATTTTTGTTCCAGCAAAATAACATAATCTGTCACATTAAATTAATGCTGGGAATTTAATTTTTATTGGTTTTGTAGTTGTGTTTGAATGTAATTTGAAAATTTATTCTGGATTTATAGTTATATCAAAGCTGTCAGTATAAGGAGTTTATAACTAGTTTTAGGTTTATACATATTGAAATTAAATTATAATGAATTTTTAAAATTACATTGAGGGTCCATGAGAGTATATATATTTTCCTTTATAAAGGAGACTACTTGAGCCTAAGGAAAAACCTCTTGAGGTGATTGGGGAGCCCCTGGAAGGTTTTGATCAATAAAGGGACTTCGTGAAAATGATGTTTCAAGACAAATAAATGGAAGATGAATTTAAGTAGAGAGCAGCAGTGCCTGGATTACAGTAGAGGCACAATACTATTTTCAAATACTATATATATATATATATATATATATATATATATATATAGTACTGCAAGTAGAAAATGGAGAGTTAAAAGAAATTCATGACTTTTTTTTTAACTTTTTTATTGGAGTATAGTTGATTCACAATGTTGTGTTAGTTTCAGGTGTACAGCAAAGTGAATCAGTTATACATATTCATGGCTCTTTGTATATGGGATGTGCATTAGTTCCAGGTCTGCTGGAGAAGAACCCCAAGACAAGAGTTCATGGACAAGTGATTTATTAGGGATGTGCTTCCAGGTGAAACAAGGAGAGATTTCAGGTGAAGTCCCCCAGAGGGTAACTGAAGCCTGACCCCACTTCAGTTTGGGGAACTATGGAATGTAGGTCATACTTCCAAGTTGATCTCAGTTTGAACTAACGGAGCTGGGCTTTGACATTCCTACACCAGCCAATCATTGTCAAAGGGCTGCCACATTCCAGCACATCCAGCTTTCTGAAGTCAGACAGTAGAGGTGACAGCCTGGAAGCTACAGCACCCATAAGCCAGGGAACAAGTGCACAGGAATGACAAAAGGGCATCTGTGTGCAGTGCTGACCATATCCATCACCAAAAATAAAGCAGCAAGGTGACTTGAGTGCTTTGACCTATGAGGTGACAAATGGACATCTCATTGAAAGAGAAAAGGAATTTGGGAGGGGTCCTGGGAAGGAGATGATGAGTCATGACCACTGGATTTTTAGGAAGAATGAAACACTCAGAACCCATTTGCTCATCCACTGCTCTATTCCAAGCCGCCATCATTTCTTAGCCAGATCACAGCCTTACCAAATTACTTTCTTTTGCCTAAATATACCACTTGTGTGTTTACAACTCTGTGCCACTTTGTTCCCTTCCTGAGAGATGCCGTTTTCACCCTTTTCCATCCTTTTCATCCTTCAACAATCATTTCACATATTACCTGTTCTGTGAAGCCTATGCCAGAGTTAGTCAATGCCTCTTTTGTCTTCCCACAGTCCTCGGAGCTCACTGCTAGCAGAGCTCGTAGCATTCCACACTATTTGCCTATTCATGTCTGTCTCTTCAGGAAAGTGGAAACCATGTCTTATTCTTCTTGTATCTTCTGTGCCCATTAGTGATCAGGACTCTGCTTTCAGCTGTGATCTTCAAACCTCATTAACTGTAACCTCACAGTAAGAAATACAATATATGTCCATAACACACACACACACACACACACACACACAGTTGAAACAAAACTTTTTTTTTTTTTTTTTTCGGTACACGGGCCTCTCACTGTTGTGGCCTCTCCCGTTGCCGAGCACAGGCTCCAGACGCGCAGGCTCAGCGGCCATGGCTCACGGGCCCAGCCCCTCCGCGGCATGTGGGATCTTCCCGGACCGGGGCACGAACCCGTGTCCCCTGCATCGGCAGGCGGACTCTCAACCACTGCGCCACCAGGGAAGCCCGAACAAAATTTACTATGACAGAATGCCACACACTCTGATATTTTCTATTCTGTTCTCTTCTATTCGTTATTCACATGTTCTGGACAAAGCCCACCAAACCAACTTACTTACTAATGACTCATGATTCTCAGTTTGCAAAACTCTGTGTAGCATAAGCTGAAGAACTATTTGTTGATCCGAATTGCAAAATATTGGCTTATTTTGAAGCAAACTTCAGATATCATGTAATTTGATCCATAAATACCTCAGTATGCATTTCTAAAACATAAAAACTCTTTATTTCTTCATACTTAAAAATACAATTTTCACACCTAAAATATATGATAATTTCTTGGTATCAAGTATCCAGCCAGAGTTCAATGCCCCCAGTTGTCTCATAGTTTTTAAGAAATTGTATCTGATTCCCATTTCTCTTAGATTTCTTTTAATCTATTAGTCATTTCTCTCTCTTTCTTTCACCCTCATCACAACACTTTAGGTCTTCTGTAATGTAGGTTTGCTGTATTATTTGAGTATATTCAAATCTGCTAGACAAGACAAGAAAGCAAATGGGATGGATGAAGCTCATAAGAAATTTTAAGCATTGATGATAAGTAATCTAGTGGCTTATGAGGTATAAGTGATACTCCCAGGCTGTGTTAAGAATGAATAATGAGTAAGGAAGAATCTTATGGAACAAAGGTAGAATTCATGAGATATGCTAAATATAGAGAGTAAATTGGTAATCCATAAGGATGATAGATATGGAATAGATGGAATGCTTGGTGGAACAAACAAGAGTCTCACTTATAGACAGAAATGCACAGAAAGACCAAGTCAGAATGAATGATCATGACAGCTCTGGGTCGACAGCTATGTCATCCTTAAATCAGTCCCCTTTGGAGACCGCCAGGATGGTCCTGCTTTGTCCCTGCATGTGCTCTACCTAGAAATGCAGATAAAACCCATAGTGACTCAGCAGGCTAATTGGCTAGAGATAGCTGGGGACAGGTGTATTTGCCAGGATAGAGCAAGTGTGTGTCATTGGTCCCAAGCATCCTCCATTTGTGGTCCCCTTGCTCAGACCTCAACTTTGGTCCTTATAACCCCACTATGGGCTTGGGCGAGGCTGATGCAGGAGGGAGACACAGGATGCATGAATGTTTCCTAATCTATGACTAAATTGGTGTGGTGCTTCCACTTGCTTGCATTTTATTCCGTGTGATACCCCATCTCTTTCCCTTTTCTTCTTTTCTTAAAAAATTAATTTTTAAAAAAGACTTTACTTTTTCAAAGAAATTTTAGTTTCATAGCAAAATTGAGAGAGAAGTCACAGCAATTTCCCATCTATCCCTTATCACCAAACATGCACGGCTTCCCCCCATTATCAACATCACCCACCAGAGTGGTACATTTGTTACAGTCAGTGGGCCTGCACTGATGCATCATTTTCACCCAAAGCCCATAGTTTACATTAGGGTTCACTCTTGGTGTTGTACATTCTGTGGGTTTGGACCCGTGTATGATGACACATATCTATTGTTATGGTGTCATACAGAGTAGTTTCACTGGCCTAAGAATCATCTGTGCGCCACATATTCATTCCTCCAGCCCCACCCTCACTCTGGATATGTGTTTTCAGTTGATTTATTAAACTGTGATTCAAGCATCTTACTTTGGTCTGTGAACCTTTGTGTTCTGTGATAACTGGATTAGCTTCCCTGGCAATGTGCTTGGAGGTTACCAGTGCATTAAGGCAACTTCCCACACATCTTTAATGCAACCTAATTTTAAGATGCTGATTGTAATTCTTTTTAACTCACTTAATGCTGGACCCTGTTAGTTGCTGATCTAATTTCCTCACCATCGCCACCTCTACTTCTTTTCTGTAGAATCCTAGTTTTGTTCAGATATCCACACCTTCTTCATTCAACCAGTTGCCTTAGGGGAAGCCAGCCCCATTCCCGTTCCTCAGTAAACCTGATTGGTGTAAGGTTTTCTATTCAAATCCCATGTGCCAACAATTGATTCAGGAATGATCACTTGATATAATTCTGGCCAATGAGTTGTGGGCAGTCTGTTGGGCTGGGGGTGGGTGGAGTTTCTGGAAAAGGATTCTCTAGTCCTATGAGAAGACACACTTCAAAGGATAGGAATCCTCTCTTATTCCTCTATATATTGAACCAGGAAGTGATGTGGAATTGCTAGGCCCATCTTGTCAATAGCCCCATGGGGATGCAGAGAATTGAGAAATGGACAGATTCTACCTTGTTAATACAGACATCATTGAGCAGACTCAACCCACCCTAGAACCCACATTACCTCTTCTATTTCTGTCGTTAAAACTTCTTCATTCTTGAAACCAGCTTGGGTCCAAGTTTTCATTTCTTGCAAGTGACAGCGTATTTAACTGAAAAACCTCCCCATAGCTCTGGTTTAAATGACTTAAACTGGCCATTTTTTTTAACATCTTTATTGGAGTAAAATTGCTTTATAGTGTTACGTTAGTTTCTGCTGTATAACAAAGTGAATCAGCTATACATATACATATAGCCCCATATCTCTTCTCTCTTGCGCCTCCCTCCCTCCCTCCCTATCCCACTCCTCTAGGTGGTCACAAAGCACCGAGCTGATCTCCCTGTGCTATGCAGCTGCTTCACAGTAGCTGTTTTACATTTAGTAGTGTATATATGTCCATGCCACTCTCTCACTTCGTCCCAGCTTACCCTTCCCCCTCCCCATGTCCTCAAGTCCATTCTCTACGTCTGCAACTTTATTCGTGTCCTGCCCCTAGGTTCTTCAGAACCTTTTTTTTTTTAGATTCCATATATATGTGTTAGCATATGGTATTTGTTTTTCTCTTTCTGACTTACTTCACTCTGTATGACAGACTCTAGGTCCATCCACCTCACTAGAAATGACTCAATTTCATTTTGTTTTCTATGGCTGAGTAATATTCCATTGTATATATGTGCCACATATTCTTTATCCATTCATCTGTTGATGGAAACTTAGGTTGCTTCCATGTCCTTGGCCATTTCTTAATATTTTATTGTAGCCTATCAATACTGGAATAAATTTGGGAGTTTATTAAAATACATATTCTGGGGTCCAGTGCAAACATACTGATTTGGAATTTTAGGGAGGCACTGATTCTCTTATACACACTAAGGCATCACACATAATAGCATAAACTTGATGAGATTCTTTTGAAAACTTATCCAAAACCTGCAGATAAAGCTAAGGATGACTCCATGTCTTTCACTGTGAGTGATAAGAAACCCAAGAGCTATTTAATATTGAGGAGAATGCACCCATGTTCGACTTGCTGTTTGCCATTTGCTTAGAACCAGATAGCTTAAGTTGTATGTTAACCTGTAGATTTCTGTCTGGAGAAAAAGAACTCCAGGAGGACCTTCAAGATGGCAGAGGAATAAGACCTGGAGATCACCTTCCTTCGCACAAATACATCAAAAATACATCTACATGTGTAACAACTCCTACAGAACATCTACTGAACACTAGCAGAAGACCTCAGACTTCCCAGAAGGCAAGAAACTGCCCACGTACCTGGGTAGGGCAAAAGAAAAAAGGAAAAACAGAGACAAAAGAATAGGGATGGGACCTGCACCTCTGGGAGGGAGCCATGAAGGAGGAAAAATTTCCACACACTAGAAGCCCCTTCGCTGGCAGAGACTGCAGGTGGTGGAGGGGGGAAGCTTCGGAGCTGCAGAGGAGAGCACAGCAACAGGGGTGCGGAGGGCAAAGCGGAGAGATTCCCACACAGAGGATCGGTGCCGACCAGCACTCACCAGCCCGAGAGGCTTGTCTGCTCACCCGCTGGGGTGGGTGGGGGCTGGGAGCTGAGGCTCGGGCTTCGGTCGAATCGCAGGGAGAGGACTGGGGTTGGCTGCGTGAACACAGGGTGAAGGGGGCTAGTACGCCACAGCTAGCCAGGAGGGAGTCCGGGAAAAAGTCTGGAGCTGCCGAAGAGGCAAGAGACTACTGTTACGGGGTGCGTGAGGAGAGGGGATTCAGAGCACTGCCTAAACGAGCTTCAGAGATGGGCACGAGCTGCGGCTATCAGTGTGGAACCCAGAGATGGGCATGAGATGCTAAGGCTGCTGCTGCAGCCACCAAGAAGCCTGTGTGCGAGCACAGGTCACTCTCCATACCTCCCCTCCCGGAAGCCTGTGCAGCCCGCCACTGCCAGGGTCCCGTGATCCACGGACAACTTCCCCGGGAGGACGCACGGTGAGCATCAGGCTGGTGCAATGTTATGCCAGCCTCTGCTGCCGCAGGCTCACCCCGCATTCCATACTCCTTCCTCTCCCAGCCTGAGTGAGCCAGAGCCCCCTAATCAGCCACTGCTATAACCCCCTCCTGTCTGGGTGACGAACACATGCCAGAGGGCGACCTACACGCAGAGGCGGGGCCAAATCCAAAGCTGAACCCCAGGAGCTGTGCGAACAAAGAAGAGAAGGAAATCTCTCCCAACAGCCTCAGGAGCAGTGGATTAAATCTCCACAATCATCTTGACGTACCCTGCATCTATGGAATACCTGAATAGACAACAAATCATCCCAAAATTGAGGCAGTGAACTTTGGGAACAACTGTAGACTTGGGGTGTGCTTTCTGCATCTAATTTGTTTCTGGTTTTATGTTTATCTTAGTATAGTTTCTAGTGCTTGTTATTATTGGTGGATTTGTTTATTGGTTTGGTTGCTCTCTTTTTTTTATTTTTAAATTTTTTTAAGAACTTTATTTTATTATTTTTTTCTTTCTTTTTTTTCTCCCATTTCTTCTGAGCCATGTGGCTGACAGGGTCTGGGTGCTCTGGCTGGGTGTCGGGCCTGAGTCTCTGAGGTGGGAGAGCCGAGTTCAGGACATTGGACCACCAGAGACCTCCCAGCCCCACGTAATATTAGTTGGTGAGAGCTCTCCCAGAGATCTCCATCTCAACGCTAAGACCCAGCTCCACTCAATGAACAACAAGCCACAGTGCTGGACACACCATGCCAAATAACTAGCAAGACAGGAACACAACCCCACCCATTAGCAGAGAGGCTGCCTAAAATCATACTAAGTTTACAGACACCCCAAAACACACATGGTCCTGCCCATGAGGAAGACAAGATCCATCCATATCTACTAGAACACAGGCACCCGTCCCCTCCACTAGGAAGCCTACAGAACCCACTGAACCAACCTTACCCACTGGGGGCAGACACCAAAAACAATGGGAACTATGAACCTGCAGCCTGCAAAAAAGAGACCCCAAACACAGTAAGTTAAGCAAAATGAGAAGACAGAGAAATACACAGCAGATGAAGGAACAAGGTAAAAACCCACCAGACCTAACAAATGAAGAGGAAATAGGCAGTCTACCTGAAAAAGAATTCAGAGTAATGATAATAAGAATGATCCAAAATCTTGGAAATAGAATGGAGAAAATGCAAGAAATGTTTAACAAGGACCTAGAAGAACTAAAGAGCAAACAAACAATGATGAACAACACAATAAATGAAATTAAAAATTCTCTAGAAGGAATCAATAGCAGAATAACTGAGGCAGAATAACAGATAGGTGACCTGGAAGATAAAATAGTGGAAATAACTACCGCAGAGGAGAATAAAGAAAAAAGAATGACAAGAATTGAGAGTCTCAGAGACCTCTGGGACAACATTAAATGCATCAACTTTTGAATTATAGGGGTCCCAGAAGAAGAAAAGAAAAAAATGGACTGAGAAAATATTTGAAGAGATTATAATTGAAAACTTCCCTAATATGGGAAAGGAAATAGTCAATCAAGGCTAGGAGGTGCAGAGAGCCGCATACAGGATAAATCCAAGGAGAAACACAACAAGACACAAATTAATCAAACTATTAAAAATTAAATACAAAGAAAAAATATTAAAAGGAGCAAGGGAAAAGCAACAAATAACATACAGGGGAATCCCCATAAGGTTAACAGCTCATCTTTCAGCAGAAACTCTGCAAGCCAGAAGGGAGTGGCAGGACATATTTAAAGTGATGAAACGCAAAAACCTACAACCAAGATTAGTCTACCCAGCAAGGATCTCATTCAGATGTGACGGAGAAATTAAAACCTTTACAGACAAGCAAAAGCTAAGAGAATTCAGCATCACCAAACCAGCTTTACAACAAATGCTAAAGGAACTTCACTAGGCAGTAAACACAAGAGAAGGAAAAGACCTACAATAACAAACCAAAACAATTAAGAAAATGGTAATAGGAACATACATATCGATAATTACCTTAAATGTAAATGGACTAAATGCTCCCACCAAAAGACACAGATTGGCTGAATGGATACAAAAACAAGACCCTTATATATGCTGTCTACAAGAGACCCACTTCATACCTAGGGACACCTACAGACTGAAAGTGAGGGGATGGAAAAAGATATTCCATGCAAATGGAAACCAAGAGAAAGCTGGAGTAGCAATTCTCATATCAGAAAAAATAGATTTTAAAATAAAGACTATTACGAGAGACAAAGAAAGACACTATATAATGATCAAGGGATCAAACCAAGAAGAAGATATAACAATTGTAAATATTTATGCACCCAACATAGGAACACCTCAATACATAAGGCAAATGCTAACAGCCATAAAATGGGAAATCGACAGTAACCCAATCATAGTAGGGGACTTTAACACCCCACTTTCACCAATGGACAGATCAACCAAAGTGAAAATAAATAAGGAAACACAGCTTTAAATGACACATTAAACAAGATGGACTTAATTGATTTTAATGTCCTATTTATAAGACATTCCATTGAAAAACAACAGAATACACTTTTTTCTCAAGTGCTCATGGAACATTCTTCAGGATAGATCATATCTTGGGTCACAAATCAAGCCTTGGTTAATTTAAGAAAATTGAAATCATATCAAGTATCTTTTCTGACCAGAATGCTATGTGAGTAGATACTAATTACATGAAAAAAACTGTAAAAAATACAAACACATGGAGTCTAAACAATACGCTACTAAATAACCAAAAGATCAAAGAGGAAATCAAAAAATACCTAGAAACAAATGACAATGAAAACACGACGACCCAAAACCTATAGGATGCAGCAAAACAGTTCTAAGAGGGAAGTTTACAGCAATACACTCCTACCTCAAGAAACAAGAAACACCTCAAATAAACAACCTAACTTTACACCTAAAGCAATTAGAGAAAAAAAAACAACAAACCCCCAAAGTTAGCAGAAGGAAAGAAGTCATAAAGATCAGATCAGAAATAAAGAAAAAGAAATGAAGGAAATGATAGCAAAGATCAATAAAACTAAAAGCTGGTTCTATGAGAAGATAAACAAAATTGATAAACCATTAACCAGCCTCATCAAGAAATAAAGGGGGAAGAATCAAATCAATAGAGTTAGAAATGAAAAAGGAGAAGTAACAACTGACACTGCAGAAATGCAAATAATCATGAGAGATTACTACAAGCAACTCTATGCCAATAAAATGGACAACCTGGAAGAAATGGACACATTCTTAGAAAAGCACAATCTTCTGAGACTGAACCAGGAAGAAATAGAAAATATAAACAGACCAGTCACAAGCACTGAAATTGAAACTGTGATTAAAAATCTTCCAACAACAACAAAAAAAACCCCAGGACCAGACTGCTTCACAGACGAATTCTATCAAACGTTTAGAGAAGAGGTAACACCTATTCTTCTCAAACTCTCCCAAAATATAGCAGAGGGAGGAACACTCCCAAACTCATTCTATGAGCCACCATCACCCTGATACCAAAACCAGGCAAAGATGTCACAAAGAAAGAAAACTACAGGCCAATATCACTGATGAACATAGATGCAAAAATCCTCAACAAAATACTAGCAAACAGAATCCAACAGCACATTAAAAGGATCATACATCATGATCAAGTGGGGTTTATCCCAGGAATGCAAGGATTCTTCAATATACGCAAATCAATCAAAGTGATACATGATATTAAAAAATTGTAGGAGAAAACCATATGATCATCTCAATAGATGCAGAAAAATCTTTTGACAAAATTCAACACCCATTTATGATAAAAACCCTCCAGAAAGTAGGCATAGAGGGAACTTACCTCAACATAATAAAGGCCATGTATGACAAACCCACAGCCAACATTGTTCTCAGTGGTGAAAAACTGAAACCATTTCAACTAAGATCAGGAGCGAGACAAGGCTGCCCACTCTAACCACTATTATTCAACCTAGTTTTGGAAGTTTTAGCCACAGCAATTAGAGAAGAAAAAGAAACAAAAGGAATCCAAATTGGAAAGAAGTAAAACTGTCACTGTTTGCAGATGACATCATACTATACATAGAGAATCCTAAAGATACCACCAGAAAACTACTAGAGCTAATCAATGAATTTGGTAAAGTAGCAGGATACAAAATTAATGCACAGAAATCTCTTGCATTCCTATACACTAATGATGAAAAATCTGAAAGAGAAATTAAGGGAACACTCCCATTTACCATTGCAACAAAAAAGAATAAAATACCTAGAAATAAACCTACCTAAGAAGACAGAAGACCTGTATGCAGAAAACTATATGACACTGATGAAAGAAATTAAAGATGATACAAACAGATGGAGAGATATACCATGTTCTTGGATTGGAAGAATCAACATTGTGAAAATGACTATACTACCCAAAGCAATCTACAGATTCAATGCAATCCCTATCAAACAACCAATGGCATTTTTCACAGAACTAGAAGAAAAAATTTTACAATTTGTATGGAAACACAAAAGACTCTGAATAGCCAAAGCAATCTTGAGAAAGAAAAATGGAGTTGGAGGAATCAGGCTCCCTGACTTCAGACTATACTACAAAGCTGCAGTAATCAAGACAGTCTGGTACTGACACAAAAACAGAAATATACATCAATGGAACAGGATAGAAAACTCTGAGATAAACCCACGCACCTATGGTCACTTTATCTTTGATAAAGGAGGCAAGAATAGACAATGGAGAAAAGACAGTCTCTTCAGTAAGTGGTACTGGGAAAACTGGACAGCTACATGTAAAAGAATGAAACTAGAACACTCCCTACCAGCATACACAAAAATAAATTCAAAATGGATTAAAGACCTAAATGTAAGGCCAGACACTATAAAGCTCTTAGAGGAAAACATAAGCAGAACACTCTTTGGCATAAATCACAGCAAGATCCTTTTTGACCCACCTCCTAGATAAATGGAAATAGAAACAAAAATAAACAAATGGGACCTAATAAAACTTAAAACTTTTGCACAGCAAAGGAAACCATAAACAAGACAAAATGACAACCCTTAGAATGGGAGAAATTATTTGCCAATGAAGCAACTGAGTAAGGATTAATCTCTAAAATATACAAGCAGCTCATGCAGCTCAATATCAAAAAAACAACCCAATCCAAAAATGGGCAGAAGACCTAAACAGACATTTCTCCAAACAAGATATACAGATTGCCAACAAACACATGAAAGGATACTCAACGTCACTAATCCTTAGAGAAATGCAAATCAAAACTACGGTGAGGTATCACCTCACACCAGTCAGAATGGCCATCATCAAAAAGTCTATAAACAATAAATGCTGGAGAGGGTGTGGAGAGAAGGGAACCCTCTTGCACTGTTGGTAGGAATGTAAATTAATATAGCCACTATAGAGAACAGTAAGGAGGTTCCTTAAAAAACTAAAATTATAACTACCATATAACCCAGCAATCCCACTACTGGGCATATACCCTGAGAAATCCATAATTCAAAAAGAGTCATGTACCACAATGTTCATTGCAGCTCTATTTTCAATAGCCAGGACATGGAAGCAGTCTAAGTGTCCATCAACAGATGAATGGATAAAGAAGATGTGGCACATATATACAATGGAGTATTACTCAGCCATAAAAATTAACGATATTGAGTTATTTGTAGTGAGGTGGAATGGACCTAGAGTCTGTCATACAGAGTGAAGTAAGTCAGAAAGAGAAAAACAAATATCGTATGCTAACACATATATATGGAATCAAAAAAAAAAAAAAGGTTCTGAAGAACCTACGGGCAGGACAGGAATAAAGACGCAGACGTAGAGATTGGACTTGAGGACCGGGGAGGTGGAAGGGTAAGCTGGGACGAAGTGAGAGAGTTGCATGGACATATATACACTACCAAATGTAAAATAGATAGCTAGTGGGAAGCAGCCGCAGAGCACAGGGAGAGTAGCCGGGTGCTTTGTGTCCACCTAGAGGGGTGGGATAGGGAGGGTGGGAGGGAGGGAGATGCGAGAGGGAGGAGATACAGGTATATATATATATGTATAGCTGATTCACTTTGTTAAAAAAGCAGAAACTAACACACCATTGTAAAGCAATTATACTGCAATAAAGATGTTTTAAAAAGAAAAAGAACCCCAAACAGTTATGGTTTAGTGACTGTAGGACTTTGCCGTGTTTTGAATCTCTTAGCAAATTCGTGTTGGCTCCTTTTGAACAACTTACAATATATGCCTGCATTCCTTGCCTCCTCCTTTGAACCACTCCGCTATCATTTTGGTTCCCTCATTAATAAGTTGAGTAAAAATTTTGACACATTTATTCTATACTTGTATATCAGTCATGCTTTCAGCTTTTTGAGGATTAATCTTTAATGGGATTCGTAGCCCTTTTGTTCATTTCTTCACTCCCAAGGAAGGCACGGTTCCCTCCTCATTACCAGTAATGGTTGCTTATCTTGATACCTGCAGGACAAAGGTAAGGAAAGAACTCAGTCTTTTCATTTATGCAAGTGTATGTTTGTATGTTTCTAAAGTAAACACTATTGAGGCTATTATTTTACCTTTGGCCACTGTCCCTGGTGATTGTAAGTGATATCTCAAATGCATTTAGGTGCTGTGCTAATATCCTGTTTCACCGACCAAATGATGGTTCTATTGTCTGGAATATATTTAGAGCATCCAAGGCAAGTGTGACCCAAAATTTTAATTAGCTTCCACTTAAAATCTAATTTCCAGCCGTTTGCATCATCATTTGGAACAGGTTTCTTTGGAGACAGGGTCACATAGGGGAGAGTGGTCAGCCAAGCAGAGCTGGGTTCGAATCCCAGGGCTGCTGAACCCTGGCGTGACCTTGGGCAGGTTCCTTGAAATCAGTTATCTTTCATTTGGAAAAACGATAATGGCAGCTGTCTCATGATGTAGTTCTGTAAGTGACAAGGAAGCAGTTGGATGGAGCGGCTCACTTCTGAGACGGAGCACGCAGACAGAGTTCAGGTGCTGCCGCATAGGTTTGCGATTTCGAATGAGTCACCTAATGTCTTGGGTCATCACTTTCCTTACCCAAAAAGTAAATAATAGTTTCTATCTTGTAGGATTATGGTAAATTGTTTGCTATAGTAAACATTATTTGTTAGAATATCACTTTCACATATATATATTTTTATAAATTTATTTATTTATTTTTGGCTGTGTTGGGTCGTAGCTGCGTGTGGGCTTTTCTCCAGCTGGAGCGAACGGGGGCTACTCTTCGTTGCAGTGCATGGGCTTCTCACTGCGGTGGCTTCTCTTGTTGCGGAGCATGGGCTGTAGGTGTGCGGGCTTCAGTAGTTGTGGCACATGGGCTCAGTAGTTGTGGCTTGTGGGCCCCAGAGCGCAGGCTCAGTAGTTGCGGCTCATGGGCTTAGCCGTTCCACAGCATGTGGAATCTTCCCGGACCAAGGCTCAAACCCGCGTCCCCTGCATTGGCAGGCAGATTCCCAACCACTGCGCCACCAGGGAAGTCCACTTTCACATATTTCGCTCTATCTCCATACCATCTTGCAAACTCGTCACAAATTTTGCTATATTTAGGTACCACTTATGCTATCATCTGCTTATTATTTTTATTTAATTAATGTCATTAAAGAAACATTTACCAATTGTCTACTTGTCTAGGCACTGTTGAGGTTTGGGAGATACAGAGGTGAACAAATAAGACAAAACTCCTTGCCCTCATGGAGTGCATGTCTCCATGAGGGTGATACCCGATATGACCTCCATCAATTGAAAAACCAATATCACTTGAAAAAGATGATGATTTATTTATTTATTACTTTTTAAAATTTTATTTTATTGATGGATAGTTGATTTACAATGTGTTAATTTCTGCTGTACAGCAAAGTGATTCAGTTATATGTGTATATACATTCTTTTTCATATTCTTTTCCATTATGGTTTATCATAGGATATTGAATGTAGTTAGTTCCCTGTGCTATATAGTTGGACCTTGTTGTTTATCCATTCTATGTATAATAATTTGCATCTGCTAATCCCCAAATCCCATTCCATCCCTCCCCCACCCCTTCTCCCACTTGGCAACCACAAATCTGTTGTGGTGTTTATGTGTGTCTCTATTGTGTGTCTCTATGTCTGTGAGTCTGTTTCTGTTGAAAAAGATGAAGATTTAAAAAATGAAAATAGTAAAAGCAAAACAATGCTGGCCTCACAGAATCTAGCTTGATATGTTTGCCCTTTCTTTGTTTAAAAAAAATTTTCAGTTGTTAGGTGTTTGAGACAGCCTAGTACCACACAAGGTCTCTCCTTGATGTAATTGGGAACAGGATAGAGAAGCAGAAAAGGGGTAACTTTTCTCAGTGTGGGAGTTAGTGTTGCTCAGTTCTGTTGTCAAGGTTGACTCCGCCGGGCATATGTGGTCCACCTTTGGAATCGCCACTTGGATGCAACATTATACACTCAGCACTGTTCCTGGCACAGAGCAAAGGATCAACAAATGTACCTTTTGGTTATAGGAATATTCATCATAAAAGAGAACATGTTCGTTTGTGCACCTGCCTGGATAGGGAAGGTCTGCAAATCACCTGCAGAGTTATTAATTGCTCATAGATTTCATGTATGTTTTCATGAGGCTGCTATTTTCCTATTCCATCTTAGAATAGGCTTTCAGAGCTTTGAGAGCTCCTGGGCCTCTCGTCTTTGTATCATTTGGCTCCTAGTACTAAAAGCCACATCCTGTTATGTTTGGTTGCTAGGTGGAGAAATGTTATCATGGGCTTCAGCAATAATTTATCCACAGAGCTCAAGGAGCTGTCATGTTCTCCTGACAGTGAGCTGCAGCACTTTATCAGCCAGCCTGTAAATCAGGCGTGTGTGGGTGCGGATGCTAGCACTGTTTGATCTCTCTCAGACACTGTAATAATCTGCTTTTGTCTGATTGATTCCTTCACATCACCACGCACATTGCAACAGGGAGTGGAGTGCCCTCTGTTTATCTCCGCTGGTCATCTGCAGGAGGCCAACAGGGCAGAAAATGCTCTTCGTGCCGAGATGGAAGAGTTTTTGGAATTAGAGCCTTTCCGTCATATCCCTGAGCTGGTTTCGTTCAGTAAATCAATGATAGCAGAATTGAATGCACCATAAATACCTCAAACCATATCTCTTACAAGAATGTAAGAGTAATTCATAGAAACAGGAAAGGTAACTTTGCGGGAAAGAATTACGACCCCTACAAGCCACAGACATTCAGGGCTTTTTACTGGCTGTGTTCACATCTCACCCTTTGAACTTTGGGGGAAGGAGAACACACTGCTGGCTGGTGTTTGCTTCCGGAAAGTGCAGGGGGCAAAATTGGGTTGAAGGGACCCTGTCGAGACTGATCACTGCTTTTCAATCTGAAAACAAGTTTTTCTCAATTTCTATCGGCTCCTGTCACACGTGGTCCCTCTTTATGAAGAGACGCATCACATCATCCTAATGGAGCGAACTGGGCTCTGCCATTTGATGGGTTATGAGTCACTCTTCTGCTAGCCCTACAGCAGGCCTTCTTGTATGGGTTTTGCCAACCTTCCTGATGCTTAAAAGATCTCCCTACCCAGGAAACCTGATCCCTGTTTCCTGTGCTCCTAATTGCTGACAGGTATTTTGGGGCAGATTTTGGCATCCCCAGTCCCCAGGAGTTGGGTTGAAATCCACGAGCTGACGACCACCTTGGGCATGGCGGCAGCTTGCTGTGCCGTGCCCCGAGAGCAGTCCCAGATGTCCACACCTGCCTTAGTTGAAAGCAGAGGTCAAGCTGTATTGTCGATGTGATTGACTAAATCCCATCGGAGAGGAGGATTTTGTTGTCGCTTCCCCCTCTTGGATGGCGGCAAGATGAAGCTAAATAAAGGGGCCTTTCAGTTCAGAAATGAATGTAGCTCTGGAAGAAAAAAAGACAGCTTGAGTTGGCTGTTTTTGTGCAATCAGAGACACACACAGTTGTTCTTATTTTCATAATGGGAGTCAATACTATTAATGATTATTTATTCTAATATGCGTATTAGCAGCAGTGGTCCTAACTTAGTGGTAGAGTAGGAATGAGCAAACAACGGCCAGTGGGCCAAATCCAGCCTGTCACGTGTTTCTGTCAAGAAAGTTTTATTGGAACATGGTCACAGCCATTTATTTCCATATTGTCTGTGACTGATTTCTGCTACAGCAGCCGAGTTGAGGAGTTATGGCAGAGACCATATGGAAAGCTGAAAATATTTACTATCCGGTGGCCCTTTACAGAAAACATTTGCAGACCCTTGGGTTAGAGGGTTTTTCCTGGTGTCAGACTGCCAGTTCCAATCTTGACTTTACCATTTACCCACTGAGTAACCTTGGGTAATTACATAACCTCTCTGATCCTTGGCTTCCTCGTGTATAAAGTGGGGATTATAATAATATTTATATATTATCAAGTTGGTGGTGGTCTGATGAGCACCTTAGCTATAACAAGCAGGTAACACTATTCCTTTTGAATGGCTTGTTACCTGTACCCTTATGCCCACCTTGAGTAGGTGCACCTGACCTTCGCCTGGCATTTAACTCCTGATGTCCTACACGTGCCATGCCAGTGCATTCACTGGTACGAATTTATGGGGGTGGACATGTGCAGCTCAGAACTTTTGAAAAAGAGCAGGGCAGAGTTACAGCTTCCTCAAACAAGGTTGCCGTTACAAGGACTTCAAAATATGTTCCCAGAGTTAGAAGATTTATTCCAAGGTCTGCACAAAATTGAGTTATTCTGACTGTTCAAATTAGAAAGATGGTGGCCTCAGTGGTGTTACAGGATGATCTACAACATATTTGAGAGTGCGTGTTTGCTCTTTACAACTTTAAGAGGACTTAGATATAATTTAAACAAATTGCAGGTTAAATCACCTATGTGAAACCCATGACTCCTGAAGACCACATCTTGAAAACCACTCTCCATGCTCTCCCAGCAAACATTTCCTGTAAAGGGCCAGAGAGTATATATTTTAGCCTTGCATCTACTCAGCTCTGCCACTGTAGCATGAAAACAGCCATAGGCAATAAGTACATAAATGGGCAAGGTGGTGTTCCAATAAAACTTTATTTACAAAAACAGGTGGTAGGCTATGGGCCCAGAGTTTGCCAGTCTTGCTCTACCATCTCTCTCTTAATAAAGCTCATAGTTAGTCCTATGACAATTAGTTTATTAATCTTAATAAGGATCTTATGTGTAGGTATGTTGATAGCCTCATCACACACCTTTACCAATGAGGAAGTTGAGGGACAAGGAAATTAAGTAATTTGGTCAAGGTCACACTGCTAATAGTGATAGAAACAGGGCTTGAACCTAGCCTACCTGCTCTAGAGTCAGTACATTTAGCCACTATTCTACATTACCTCCTTTACTCCTAGTGCAAATAATGCTATTCCATATAAGAAAGTCATTCCAGCCTTTCAATGTCTTTCATGTACCTATAAAGACTCCTTTATAGAAGATAATATTTTTGATTTTTCAAAGTGGCCCTTCTTGGATCAGTAACCAAAGCAGAGAGTGCTTTGTCTTTATGGATGCTAATGGTTTGAGGTCATTTCCTGGGCATGTAACCAGGGCAGAGCCAGAAGATTCTACACTCTGAAGGGGGCCCCATGCTTGAGGTTTAATGTTCTTGGCCACCATACTCAAACCCTTAATTTTATCTTTAAATTTGTGTTTTGTAAGTCTGACGGGACATCACTCGTGTCAGGGACTTGGAGCTTCGGCTCACACTAGTTCCCGCCTTCAGCTGCCTGTCTGCCTCCCTGGGTGGGTTCTGGCAGCCCGCTTCCAGGCACTGCCCGATGACGGCTGCTGCCCTCTGCCCTGGTGAGCTCACCCCACGAGTATCCCCATGCTCAAGTGAGCACAACATTAAAACACAAATTAGAAAACATGACCGATAGAAAGAGGGACCATAGAAGAAAGGAGAAGATTATTTCCTTTTTGTATGGGGGGACCCCATGTTTTCATTTTGCACTGGGACTCACGAATTATGTAGCTGGTCCTCTATGACTCTCAACAACAGCATCACCTGGGAGAATCTCAGGCCCCGCCCCAGACCTGCCAAATCAGAATCTGCATTTTTACAAGACCCTCCGATGATTCCTGTCCTTTCATGTCTGAGGTGCACAGCCCCGAAGATGGCTTCCACACGGGCCTAAAATTAAAAACGTTTTAACTAGAGCTGCTTCATCTCAAGCATCTGCGTGTTTGCAGGTAGCAGTTAAGAGCCATCTCAGTGGATTACAGTGAAGAGGCAAATGTGTGTGTTTGGGAGGCCTGGTATCATAAAGATATGAAGATAAAGCAAGACAGCCAGGCCCCTGAGGGTTACTTTGGGCGACCTCTGTTGACATTAGAACGATTGAGAGGGAGACAAAGAGCAGCACTTTCATCCTGCAGTTCTGTGCGCACTGAATATGCTTTAACACAAAACCCTTGGGCCATTGAGTGGTGGTGGCAGCCAGAAGGTCAGCAGGGTTTTAGACGACATCAGGGATGAACCAAGAATGGGGGCACCTTGTCCTGCACAAAAGCACAGGGTATTGGCACGGTGGCTGCCACTGTACCCCAAGGCAGATATACAGGCTGGAAAGAGGCTGAGTCCTGCAAGAAAGTTGGTCTTTTTTTTTTTTTGTGGGAGATGCAGTGGGCAGTCACCTCTGCCCCCCTGCAAAGTCAGACGAAAGTAGCTAGAACCTTTTCCCAAGCACACAATGTATACAGAAGTATTAAAGCAGGGGTTGCAGACTCCAAAGCCCCCAGGGGCCATGGCAGGACAACTGGTGACAGGTCCCCAGCCTGTATAGGGGACCTGCCATGTGGGAATGTGGGCTCAGCATTCTCTGGGATTCTGCTTTTTTGAGAGAACCCGGAAACCTGGATTTTCATGTTAAAATAATGGCGATGAATCTTAAATTTTAAAAAAGTCCCAGATCCCTCACTTGTGAAATGGGAACAGGATGTAGAACGAACATCTCCGGCTTCACCTGCTCTATACTCCCTGTTCCTCTTCAGCTCGTGACAAAGCCTGTTTTCCTTTGGAACTGCCGTCCCCTCCTCTCCCCGGGGTTTGGCTGGGACTGACTCTGTCTCCATTCTAGGGGACCCGGAGCCTAGTGGATCAGATCATCAACTCCTTCCCGGACATTGTAATGTGCTTACATCACACGTGCCCAATCAAATGTCCCATTTCCCTCAGTCTCAGCAACTGGTTGGGGGGTTGTGCGTACAGGAACCCAATCTGGGGCAGTGGGATGCAGTTCTAGAACTTTTATCCCAGTGTTGGGAAGAAAAGAGATCTGATCTTTCGGCTGAACCCAGGAGCTGCTGGGGAGCACCAGGTAGACAGAACAAGGCTGGGGGGAGGCCAGTGTGGAGGGGAACAGAGCTGAGAGATGGGCAGAGTCTCATGCTGTTGTTGGAAGCTCCCCATCCATCCCTGCCTGAGGCCAGCTGTATGGGGGATTTTCAGTTTTGTTAGCCAATACTTTTCATCTCTTTAAAAGTCATTTTTGAATCATTTCCTCCCCCCCCCCCCCAGTAAGCCAGTTTAAATTCAAGTTCAGTCCCTTGAATCTGAAAAAAAATAAAAAATAAAAATCATTACTGATATAGTAGTAGTTCTTCTACTTTGGGATTGGGGGTGGTTGAGAAAATTAAATGAGATAATCCACGTGAAATCCTTAGCATAGCGCTGAGATGGTGAGTGCCTGATGAGTGCTAGCTGCTCTAGTTGTTCCTGGGAAGAGAAAATGTAGACTTGTGTTGTTTTTTCAGGCATTGAAACTCACCTGAAAAGGGTTTATGATGACAGATTGTAGAACTCCACTGTCAGTTCATACACCTGTCACATCAGTGGGAACCTGTTTGCCAGAAATTGTGCCACGGATGACTCACACATGGACAAGGTGCAGCCCCTTCCTGAGGCTGTTCTGGGGGAGGGGAGAAGTCATGGGTAAGAGCATGGATTCTGGGGCCATAGAAACCTAGCTCCAAATCCTCTTTCCTCCGCTCAAGGGACTTCACCTCTGTGCCTCTGTTTCCTCTTCTGTAAAATGGAGATAAAGTTGATACATGCACCAAGTTAAAGGGGTGAATCCATGTGACAGCAAGCCTGGTAAGTTGTTCAATGAACGGAAACTGTCATTTCCTATCCTATCATTTCATATCACTATCCTGTCATATGACATCATATTATAAACTCCTAGGTTGCAAACTCTGTTGTGACAGCAATCTTATCTGGCTTTTATTGTTTTATCTCTAGACCCCAGCCCAGTACTTGGCATGAAGTAAAGCATGATGGAACTTTGTTATATGACATGTTTTTTCTTTATCAAATCCTTTTTGACTCAATTACTACAAATCACCTCCTGAATGGATGCCCTGAAACCAGCCTGGCCCCCGTTTGACCCGTTCTCTATGAATTCACTTTTCTACCATGGTCACTGAGTGACCACTGGGGGCCAGCGTTTGGGGCACTGGTGTTAAAGCAGTGAACAAGTCAGACAAGGAACACCCCTTGGTGGGGCTCAGAGTCTAGTAAAACAAACACAACTGATAAACAAGTGGATATATACTCTAATATCAAGGAGGGGTGGGTACTCTGGAGAAACAGAGGAAGGTAAAGGATAGGAAATGGCAGTGGGTGTTTCTTTGAATCAGGTCCTCAGAGGACACCTGTCTGGAGAGGGGACATTTGAGCAGAAACGTGAATGGAGTGAGGGGGTAAATGAAGCCATGTGGCTATCTGAGGGGGCGGGGGAATAGCATATGCAAAGGCCCTGGTTTGTTCAAGGAAGAGTGAGGGGCTGGCATAACTGAGCATAGTGAGCGAAATTGGAGAGATGAGATCAAAAGCTAAGCCAGAGCCAGGTGATTCTTCACATTTTGGAAATGTCTTTTAAATTCCTACATTTGGTTTTCTTATCAATAATCACACCACATCGGTAATCAAAACTTCTGTGACTCCCAGTTACTTTCCACGTAATGTGACTTGAATTTGGAGCCTCTATGTAGCTTCTACCAGTCAATTTCTCTTTGCTTCAGCATGGCTGGTTTTTGAAGTCTTAAAACAAATTCCATCTTCTTGCTGCCCCAGGGCTTTTGCACATGCTGTGTGCACTAACATTCCTTTCTCTCCCTTTACCATCTAACACGTGCTCATCTGATACTTCCTCAAGGGAGCCTTCCTTGACCCCCATCGTGAGACTAGACCGAGTTCTGCTGGGACACATTCTCAAGGCTTTTGTTCTCCTTTGAAACACTTCTTACATCTGCAAATAACTAACATACTGAGTACCTGGTATAATGCCTGACCCCTCTGATAGTTTGTAAGCTTCCAAGAGTAAGCTTCCTGTATCACTTATTTACCTGTGTCCTCAGCTCTTAGGAAAGTGCTAGCAAAGAGCAGTCGATAAACATTCATTTATAGAATGAATGGATGAGTATTCTGAGGCAAGACCTGTGCCCACCTTCGCTTACCTGCATCCACTTTCACTCATCTGTACACACACATGCAGGTAACATACTGGCGTATCAAATTGGGGCTTTAAAAATTCAGAGTTAGGAGAATGGCTTCTGGCAGTCTGTGTGGAAGGCTGAAGAGAGCGCCTGAGAAAGTTCCGTGGAGGTGATAAACTTAGGCACAGATGGTGGGAATTAGCCAACCTGTGCTGTGGGGCTTAGATGAGGCTGGATCTCTTGGGTCAGGGATGAGACGGAGTTAACATTTTCTGATACTAAGCATAGAAAGAATCTAAACGATGAGAAATAAGAGAAACATTTGTCCCATTGCAATTCCATTGCTGAGAGCAGACATACAGAAGCCGTGGGCCAGCCCGAGTGAGGGTCCAGAGTTTGCTTTGGGTGGTATCAATGCTGTTTTCAAACCTGTTACAAAGCCTCTTTGCTGAAGAACTGACCTTTTAGTTTACATCTGAGTGACACTGGCTGCAGCATTTCTTATAATGAGAAAGTGAGTGGAAAAAGGATGTCTTAAACCCTTCCTATCATGTTTAATGGGAGAGAAGTTTTTCTCTTCCACTTCTTAATGAAATGCTTCAAAAATGACTTTTTCATCAGAAACGGGAAGCTGATCACGTCTTGTTCTGTGATTCTGCATTCCCTGAGCTGGGATGAGCCAAAGGGATTGTAACATGAAAAGGAAGAAGTTTCTATGAGCACCCCTGGGCATGTTTGTACTCATTCTTCCTGCAGAAATGGTGGCCTCTCCCAGCCCACAGCTTGCAGTGTTTGCATTCTTTCCATCGCTACAAGATGCTCCACACTGGTTACGTCACTCCACGGCTGTCATCATCTGTCCATCTTCAGGGAAATGGCAGAGTGAGGTTTAGAGAGAAATATGTTTGAAAGGTTCACATACTAAATGGTCCAATAAGCACATAAATAGTTTTAGATGGTCCAAAATCACAGGCTGTTTGACCTTCCGGACATGTGGTCACTGTTTTCATCTAAAAGGGAACCATCATAAGAGTATCCAGTGCTTAAAATATTCACTTGTTTTCATGCAATATTATCTAAGGTATTATTTTGACCAAAAAACCGCTCATTCTTCTTTGGATTTCATTAAAGTGTCAATAAAGATGTTTGTTTTTTATTTCTCTTCTCTTTCCTCTGGGTCTGTCCCCAATTAACCTCATAAGCACTTCATAAATCTTGCATCTGGGTAATATAACACTGTACACTGCTTCTTAACCAGAACATTTTGTTTTTTGAGTGATCTGGCACTGAATCTTGGAAACTGGCGGCTCCGTGGAAGGTAGAAAGCCTCCGAGCTCTGGCTGGGGAAGAGCCTTCAGGACACACTGTGGGGTTTCTGGAGTACTTCCAGTGAGTTCTCAGTCATGCCATGGTGCAGAGAGGGGCTTCAAAGTCACATGGACTTACTTCCAGTTCCGACTTCTTGCTTTTCTAAATTTTCTGAGTCCTACAAAATAAAAGTGTTTTTTTCTTTAGCTCTTTTCCACACCGCCCCCCAAAAGAGGTGTCTCTTATTTCCCCCCACATGCCAAGAAATTTAACTTAGGATTTAAGTTTAGTGGGTAGTATCTAATCAATATTTTATTTTACTTGGGATAATGGAGAATGTGTTTATACTACACAAAGTAGTAAACAAAATGAAATAATAGATGGAAGTAAATATAGAAATTTAGGATCTGGGAGAATAGAAAATGTAATATAACATCGAGAACAAATAAAAAAGAATTTAGTAAGCATATCACCAAGGTCAACTAAAACTGAGTTTTAAATTTGGCTCTGAGCTTTTGGTGGCCAAAGAAAAAAGGGTGTGGGTAGCACAACTAGTTTCATAATTCCTCATTACCTAGAAAATCTAAAATATTGCTAATCCTTAGGAGATACAAGGCATTTCATAAACCTGTATTTGTAAAGACATCTGACATAGGAGTATGGAGGGATAGATGAATTAAGTAACAAATAAGATGGTGATTTTCATGGGACACTACCTTGTAGCATCATTCAAGAAGAAACAAGAACATTAACGCCATTAAAGCAATTCAGTGAGGGGTTTCCATAAAGGTACCATGGCCCAAGAACAAGGAAATAATTAAGAGAATCTGCTCTGTAGTTACTTAGAGAAAGGAATGTCATGTCATTTTTACAGAGATTGTCTCTTGCATTGGCCAATGAGAGGCATGAAAACCGTCTGTCTAGATTGGGGAATATGTGGGTGGACTGGCTGAGCTCTCTCCCGGGAACACTGAGCTCCCATGGTGATTCACAGGGACACATTTGACCTCTTGGGTAGATTAATGGCTTGGTTGACAGGGACTGCTTACTTTCAGTCATGTTATGGGGGTTCTCAGCCAGAGTGTTGCATGTCTGGCTGTGATTGAGGCTTTGCCTCTCAGGTAGGGCCCAGAGCTTTTAATATGACTTGGACAGAATATTAAACACCTTGTCATGCCTCAATCTTCTTAATCATTACTAACGATGATAATAAAAATAATGACAATATTCCAGGCAGAGGTGCACAAAGGCAAGGCAGTGGGTCATCCAGTTGAGCGAGGTGTCGTGGGAAGAAAGCCCAGGCTGGAGATGTGGGCCCGCTATGTAACCCAGGCAATTCTTTTTTATGTTTTCAGGTTTCGCTGATTTGCGAGTGGGACTGTTGTAGTGATTCTCAAAGTGCCATCCCTTGATCAGCAGCATCAGCCTTAACTTTACCTGGGAACTAATTAGAAATGCTGGTTCTTGGGCCCCACTCCAGACCTACTGAGTCAGAAACCTGTGATGGTCCCCAGCAGTGTGGTTTTTAGCAAGAGCTCCAGGTGATTCTGATGCATGCTAAACCTTGAAAACAACTGGAGCTTGGACTAGCTCTCCTTCCACGTGTGGTAGATTGGTATAAAACTGACCCCAATTTTCCATCTACCGTATTCATACCTTTTGCAAGCTTCTCCTTTTTGGAGGTAGAGTTTATTCCTTCAACCCTTGAATATTTGCTCCCATTGCATCTTGCTTTGGCCAATAGAATGTAGCAGCAATGATGGGTGCTATTTCCAAGCCACTCAGTTCTCCCCCTACCGCTCTCTCTCTGTCTGTCTCTGTCTCCACCTCTCTCTCCCCCTGCACCGCCCCTCTCCTTCTGTCTCCTCTTTCAATTTCTCAGGTCCCGCCACAGCCATGAGACGAGCCTGGGCTAATTCGCCAGAAGATGAACATTCACATGGGAGACAGTTGTCATTCCTACAGACGCCGTCTGGATCATGCAGCCCCCGACCCAGCTGCTAGCTGACCAAGATGCGTAAGCAAGCTCAGAAGACGCACTAAGCCAACCCACAGACTTGTGAGCTAAAAATAAATGGGTATGGCTTTAAGCCACTGGGCTTGCGGTTTTTTGTTATACAAAATTATCATGGAAATAGTGATATAAGATGGAGATTCTATAAATCTGCAATTCTAACTGTTCTCACCCTAATTTTGTGCCTGCAATCCCTAAATCACAGATGGCAAATTCAGGTGTTAAAGGAATGGAACTTTAATTTTCCTTGACTAAGTTTGTTTCCTTTTCTGAGCCCCCATTCCATCATGAGGTGGGAGATTAGTTACTTAACTCTCGGTTAACACCAGTTGATCTGGGTCAATATGTTTATGGTAGATGTTACGTCTATTTACCACTATTTCCAGTTCTCTCCTGGGTGCATAGGAGGATGGTACTTCCCTGCCTCCTCGGAGTTAGTTGTGAGCATAGAACTGTTTTTGGCCAATGAAATGTGAGCGGAAATGGGCCACTCTTGGGCGGAAACATTTAGGAGTTGATATGTAATTATCCATGCTCTCTTTTCTTCCAGTTGTGGACGGATGTGTTGATACATAGATACCGCAAGATGGAAATGTCTTCAAATACTCTGCTGCCATGTGGAGGTCAGCTGCCCCCGAGAGCTGGCTGGACGTGTAGCTGGCTTTTCATGAACAAGAAATAAACCTTCCTGTCCAACTGTTAAGGTTTGTTATCCCAGCATAGCCTAGTTTATCCTGACTGATACAACGAATTTTCTGTCACTGAATTTTCTTAGGGTCTTCCCTGCTTCAGACTCTTTCTCCCAGTGTATTAGGTTTGCTCGGGCTGCCATAACAAAATACCACTGACAAGGTGGCTTCCACAACAGAAATTAATTTTCTCACAGTTCTGGAGGCTAGAACTCCAAGATCGAAATGTTGCCAGGTTTGGCTTCTTCTGAGGCCTCTCTCCTTGGCTTGCAGACGGCCGCCTTCTTGCTGTGTCTTCACACAGCCTTTCCTCTATGTGTGTGTATCCCCAATGTGTATGTGTCCAAAATTCCTTGTTTTATAAAGACACCAATCAGAGTGGATCAGGGTTTATCCCAACAGCCTCATTTTTTAACTTAATCATTACTTTAAAGACCCCATCTCCAAATACAGTCACATTCTGAGGGGCTGGGGCTTAGGGCCTCAACATACGGATTTGAGGGGACACAGTTCAGCCCATAACACCCTGGAGATGCATGTACTTTCTAAAGCGACCTAAGTAGGACTCCAGAGTCAGTGGGTGGTTGGGGTGAGGACAGCACATCGAATCAAATCTCCATTGTGTATCCAGGCTGTCAGTGGACGAAATATTTAACACTGCTGCTTGGTTTCTGGTTGTCCAGTTCACACATACTGCTTCTGCATTCTGTTTGTCCTGACCCACATGGCTGGTTCATCTGCTCTGTTGGCCTTATTTGCATCATTCTGGGCACACTGGCGTGAACAATACTGGGAGATTCCCCAGTCCCATCTGACTTTTGGGGACTTGCCTAACCAGTTCGACTCCATGGCCCTCACTCCAGCTGTATTAAGAATTTCTCCACAAAGCTCACCATCTCTTTAAGTTTTACCTGGGGAACAAAGTCCAGCACCCTCTCTTTTTTGGACCCCTGGAAATTCTCTAGGGTTTCTATCATTTCCATCCATGTTGGAGCTATTCTGGGATATGTCTTTGTGTGGGTAAGTGGGCCTAGGATTTGGGGACCCTTTCTAGGGACCTACAGTTCCACTACCATCTAAAGCTTTTTGCTTTGGCTCTTTCTCCCCCAGCCTCTAACTGGGTGGGAAGAACTTGCTCTACCTAATCATGTGTTCTTTTATGACTTAGGATTTTTTTTTTTTCCCTAGACCTTGGAAACTCAAAACCTGAGAGTCTGATATACCTTCGTCTCTCAGATCCTCTATGATCAACCTAGTTGGGGACAAGGTATGTCAAACTCTATGGAGAAGAGCCATGAGTTAGGAATACATTGCTAGGAATTAAACACAACCTCACTTTAACATTTCAAAATTCTTACCCCCTGCATTAGAATGCAGAAGTTTGTCTGATGGGATTTCTTCTTCTAACACCAGAAAGTAAGACTGTGAGTTCCACCTTGAAAGAATTCAGCTCTCCTAGTGAGAACTCAACAGCTTTGTTTTATAAGGCCAGTTCAGGGTTCAGAAAGAGGGGGAAAGCTGTTTGATATTAGCCAACCATTGGGAAAATTGAAATAGTTCATCTGGTTTGCAGTGTTTGAAATATAGTGCAGAAATGGAGTATTTCAATATAAGAGCAACAGTGATATTAAAAATAAGCATCATGAAGACTCCCAAGCAAAGCAAGAACATTTTGAGTGCAGAAATGAATCTGTGATTGATACAAAGAAGGATGAGTAGAGAATGATCTATATAGCATTCGTCTGAAACCTCATAAAGGTGCATCCAAATACTGGTTTTCCCCAATTTCATTAGTAGTGAATCACCATATGAAGAATGTGTGTCCAGGTTTTAATGTGAGGGCCTCGGAGTTATTTTAAATTAAAAAAAAGTTTAATTCTCTTGGATGGGTTTTTCCCTATGATCATTTGGGTCTAATATGTTGAGATTAGGGTGTTTAACATTCGGTTTCTAATTTTCCCTCATGAATCTCCACTTTTCCACTGTCATTTAGTTCTCCTCTCTAGTCCTTCGTGTCATCTTGATCTCTCCCAATTTTTTCTGTTTTTTTTTCTTTGTTGTTGTTGTTCCTTTCATCCTGTTCTCATCTTCTTCCTCTTCCGAAAGGAACTGAAAGCAAAGCAAGGCAAAACATATTTAAAAGGTAAAGGGTGGTGCGGAGGCCAATATTTAGAGGTGAAGACCACGCAGAGACTAATAATTATCCAAGTTTGCAACAGGTGCCCTGTGGCCAAGCTCAGCTGTCACAGTGGTTCTCAACAGGGGGCAATTTTGCCTTTTAAGGGACACTTGGAAAAGTCTAAAGACATTTTGGTCATCACAATTTGTGGGGAGGGCCAGCCCCCCTATAATACAGAATTATCCAGACGAAAATGTCAGTATTCCTGAGGTTGAGAAACCCTGAGTCCTAAGCATGTTTGTTTTGGTCCTCTCAAGTTTCGTTTTTCTGTTTGTTTTTTAATTTGAATGAATTGCCAGCATTTCACATATGAAGCAGGAAATCCAGACTTTTTAGAAAAAATCAGAAGGATCTGGCAACACTAAGTCCATATCGCCCATGACCGAGTAGAAGCCACCATCCTTAGAGAGGGCATGTGCTCCCCAGGGCACCACAGTCTCCCCATTTCCAGTTGTGTAACACAAACTCACTTAATTTATGTGTTACTTTTCTGGACCTTGTGGAAAATTGATTTTGCAACCTTACTCCTATGGTTGGCAAACTATGACCTGCAGACCAAATGGGGCCCACCACCTGTTTTTGTAAATGAAGTTTTATTGGAACACAGTCATGCCCATTCATGTACATATTTTCTATGGCTGCTTTTGTGCGACTCTGAGTAGTTGTGACAGAGACCACATGGCCTGCAGAGCCAAAAATATTTATGTTCTGGCCCTTTACAGAAGTCTGCAAACCCTTGACCTAGTCTGTTCAGTTTATTGTTAGTGTTAATCTTTGTTTGAACTCAGGCTTCCTGTCTGCATAATTGTCCTTAATCCCGACAGGAAATGACAATGTGTTTAATCACATAAACTGAGGTAAATTTCAATTAGGGACTGAGGCTCAGTCAGTAGTTTCCTGTATTGACCACATTGTAATAACACAGTTGAGGTCAGAATCCTCAACTGAAACATCAGTAAGTCTTCCAGATAGGATTAGTAACACGGGATAGACTAAAGTTCGTGCTATTCTTTACTGTTGTAGGTGAATGACACATTTCCTTCCGTCATGATTGGCTTAACATGTGGCCTCGTGTTTTGTAAACAAAATGCCAACTGCTCTGTGGTCTTTCTTAGAAGATCAGTCTTAGAAGAAATGAGAAATGAATTTCTTTATGTATTCAGTTTATTGCTTACCACCAAATAATAAAAACATTTAAACTATGCTTTGTTCACTTATTCATTGGTTTAGTGTAGGGGTCAGCAAACATTTTCTGTAAAAGGCCAGATAGTAAATACATTTGGCTTTGAGGGTCAGGTGGTCTCTGCTGGAGTAGAGTGAAAGCAGCTATGGGCAGTAAGTGAATGTTTGTGGCTGTATTCAAATAAAACTTTATTTATAAAAACAGGCAGTGAATGAGATTTGACCCATAGGCTGTAGTTTGTGATCCCTGGTTTAGTGACACCTTGGTCATCCTTGGGGTGGGGGTAGCAGAGCTACCTAATAATAGAATTTCTCATTTTCATCCTCATTTTAAATTTCCAAATGCTCAGTCTTTGCTCCTTCCTCCAGTGGCTCAGGGACCTGAATGCTGCAGGAGCAGCTGGAGTGAGATGGGCACGCGAATTCTATTTTGGGTTCTGCTGTTAGTCGGTAGAAAGGGAGGACCACCTGGATTCAACTGGGGTGGGGGGTGGTGAGAAAAGCATCTACCTGCTCCTGAAACAAGACAAGGTAACTTAACGTTTCTTGTAAGAAAAGGAAGAGCTGGTGCCTGCTCATAGCTAAGGAGCCAAGCTGTAGGCTTGCTGGGATCTTGCTCCCCTCCCACCCCCGCATCCTTCTCTCCGCGGTGTCCGGAGGCTCTTCCGACACGGCCTGTTCCCTCCAGGATGTGTGTCCTGTGAAAGCACTAAAGGAGAGCTGACTCTACCAAGGGGATTTTCTTTTATCAGGGGCTTTCAAAATCTTTTCTGTCATTTAGTTTCTTCTGATTATAATAATCGTGTTTGTTCTTTATCAAAATTTGGCAACTACTGGAAAAGTATAAATAACATTTGATAAGCCACTACTTATTGAGTGTCACGTTTATTCAGCACTGTGCAAATCATTATATATGTGTATGAGTGTGTGTGTGTGTTTACATATTACACATACACACACAGATATATAACCCTCATGCCAAATCTCTGAGGTAGATAGTTTTAGGCAGGAAGGAGTTAAGTGACTTGCCCAAAGTATACAATGAAGTCAGAATTCAAGCATAGAGGTATCTGATTCCAAAACCCATTTTTGATTATTTTCAGGACAACACCCTATCTTTAAGAAGAGAGAAAAAATAATCACCTGGAGTTTCCCTCAGGGAAAACTGCCATTACCTTTTGCTACATTTCCCCCCTCAGTGTTTTTTTTTGTTGTTGTTCCCTTCTATATTTAAAGCATAGTTGAAATCATGCTGCAAATATAAATTAACTTTCTTGTTTTTTTCACTTTACATTATTACTTAAGCATCATTTCAAAACCTCTTTGTCAGTATCCTTTTAATAGTACACACTTTCTTCATTTGGTGTACTGTAATATTTTTTAACCAACTCCACTCTGTTGAACATTAAAGTTCTTGCTAGTTTTTCACTCTTTTGAATAAAGAGGTAACGGACATCTTTGAGTGTGAAACATTTTTCCCCCATAAAACTTCAAAACTCTGAAATGTTATCAAGAAATGTAGAAATGCTATTCTGTAAAAGGCGGGTGAGGCAAATAAGACACTCGCTCTGGATGCAAAACTTAAGAGGCACCCCAAAATAATTGTTATTGAGACAAAATAATACTTTAGTGCAATATTTAGAAAAAGAATCTAAGGCCAAAGAATCCAAATCCATCGTGAACAAAATATGAACATTTTAAATGAAAGCAGGGTTAGTATTGCTGAGTGTTTTTCAGCCTGAGGCTTCAGTATGGCCCAGCATGGCAATGTGATTGACCCTAGGCTAGGACTTCACCTAGTCCTCCTAGGCTTTGAGGAGACATAATGTGTCTGGAAGGAGGTACTCAGAACCACCTTTATTATTTTTTATTATTAATATGCCCTGTGGGAAGCTATCTGTTAGGCGTTTTCTCCTGAGAGATGGTGCAGTATGATGGGTGTAAACACAGGTGCTGGGTGGAGACTGCCTGGTCTCAGCCCCCAGCTGTGCCACACTGCAGGAACTTTGCCGAAATACTTTATGCTCTCTGAACCTCACTTTCCTGATGTCCTCCGTGCAAATGATGGTAGTTGTTCATGCCTTCCAGTTGATGGGAGAACTTAGTAAGCTATCCATGGGCGTCTTCTGACAGCCAGCACTTGGCTTGTAATAGAAACTCAAATGCATGTTCTTCTGCAGCCAGGTTGAGAGCCATGCCCGCAAGCTGAAGGCAGCCTGCAGACTTCCTTGTTTCCTTTCAGGACACATTGTTAGATTTTTTTAAAAGTTAGTTGTTAGCATTGTAAATCACTAGATTTTATATTTTAAAAATTTGCTATAAAAATCAGAAGATCTGGGCTTCCCTGGTGGCTCAGTGGTTAAGAATCCACCTGTCAATGCAGGGAACATGGGTTCAAGCCCTGGTCCAGAAAGATACCACATGCCATGGAGCAACTAAGCCCGTGCACCACAACTACCGAGCCCACGTGCCACAACTACCGAAGCCTGCGCACCTAGAGCCCATGTTCCACAACAAGAGAAGCCACCGCAATGAGCCCGCACACTGCAACGAAGAGTAGCCCCTGCTTGCCACAACTAAAGAAAGCCCACATGCAGCAATGAAGACTCAATGCAGCCAAAGGAAAAAAGAAAAAAAATCAGAAGATCTGGAAACACTGCCTTTCCTAGTGGTAACATTTAGTCAAATCTGCAAACCAGCAGATCTCTTTAGATGGAATGAATTCCCTCCAGTTCACCCCAGACCATCAGGTTTTACAAATAAAAATACAGGATTCCCAGTTACATTTGAATTTCAGATAACAAAACGCTGTATTTTAGTATAAGTATGTCTTATGCAATGTTTGGGGCATACTTATCCTAAAAAAAAAAAGCTTATTTTTATTTTTTCTAAAATTATGGGACATGCTTACACTAAAAACTATTTGTTGCTTATGTGAGACTCAAATTTAATTGGGCATCATGTATTTTATCTAGCAACCATCCTCCACCCCTCCCCCTCCCCTACACCTGTCAGCTCACTTGCCTATGATCCCTACTTGACCTCTGTAGACATCAGCATGAATGACCCCAGGATCTGAGATAAAATTCCAAGCAGCACTTGGGTGTAGTCACTGAAGTGCGGTTTTCACTTCATGTGAGAGTTCATGTTTAATGAACTTCCTCAAGTTTTGGAGCCCTCACATGCCTACATGCATAAAGCCCGTGCAAGAAACAAAATCATTTAACCCCCTCTCTGTGTTCTCTGAGCAAGTGCTTCTGTGCATGAGCCAAGTTAGATGACCCTAGAGGCCCCTGTGAGCATCTTGCTTTTTCTTGCTGCTGTTGGAGTGCTTTCAGATAGAGAATCAGGTCTGATAACATCCCTGCGGAAACAGCAACCATTTTTTAGGGCCAGGACATAAAGGACGGTGATGTTTTCCTTACAGCAGGTTGAGAGACCCTGCCAAGGAGGGCAGGAGGTTTTCAGGAGAGCTGCTTATGCCTCTGCTTGATGAATGGGAGGAGTAGATACTTCTAACAAGATGGCTGTGTGCACACACTGAAGACGCTCCTTCTGGCTTCTATCAATGGAAGCACGTGAGTTTTCGCAGGAGAGGATGTGAGATTAGTTAGAACAGGGCTTCTCAGCCTCAGCACTTGGGGTCAGATATGGCTTTGTAGAACAGGTCTGTCCTGCGCATTGTAGAATGTTTAGCAGCATCCCTGACCTCCACCTACTAGAGATGCCGGTAGCATGTCCCTCCCGCTCACCCCAGCTGTGACACCAAAAACTTGTCCACTCATTGCTGAATGCATCCCGAGAGGCAGATTCACCTCCAGTTGAGGACCACTGTACTGGAAACATCACCATGGAGATGAATTTGGGCACAGATGCCTTAGGGCCAGGCAGTAGTGCCCAGTGAGAGGTTTAAGGTCATGGTGGTGGAATGGGGGCGCTGGGAAGGATGCCTAGAGGTTAGGTCCCACCTAAACTGCTCAAATTCAACTACAAAATTGTTGGCCAAATTAAACTCCTCTGTGGGCAAAATCGGGGTGAAGAGAATACAGTTTGCAACTCTTTAGTGGAAAAATTAGTTTAGTCATTATTTGGTTTATGGTGCTGGTGAGTATGTGTTTGACTTCTGTTTGTGCCCAACTACACTGAAAGGATCAAGGCATCTCCTGTGTTTTGGACACATCACTCCTTCTCTACTCATCCCCACTCCCTGACCCCCACAGGTGCCCCATAGGCCACTGCTTCTCAACCAGGGCGATTTTGCACTCCCCTCTCTAGGGTACATTTAGCGATGTCTGGGGATGTTTTTGGTTGTCACAGCTGGGGAGGGTAGAAGCCAGGGATGCTGCTAAACACCCTACAATGTGCAGAACAGCTCCCCTCCACTAAGAATTTTCCAGGCCCCACATGTTCACAGTGCTGAGGCCAAGAAAGCTGGCTACAGTAGGTATGAATGCATAGGCTCACCTAAACAATCCAGGAGAGCTTTTCCTCCACAGCCCAGGCACCTGGGGGTTAGTTGGACTCGTCTTGAATCGTAGCTGGGCAAGTGTCAGCGTAGCGACTCTATGGAGGGACATTGCCTGTTCTTTGCATTTTGCACTTGTGCCCAGAAATAGCAAGACCAGCAATTCTGTAAGGGTATCGGTGCTCATGTAACTTTTCCTTTCTTTCCTTGGGGGTTTAGATATTTTACAGAAGTTCACCTGGGTCTCAGATTCCTACCTGATCCAAATCTCTGCTGAAACACCATCAGATAAAGAGATTCTCCTAACATATTGAGGCCATAGAGTGAAGAAGCTTAGGTCTGTGGAGAAGAGATGAGGAAGGTTAGCACAGGGAGAAAAATAGACGAACTCAGTCTCAACATACAACCTAACATCATCTCAGCATCATTATCAAAACACCATTTCCACTATTTATCGTGGTTACAAATGTGGAACAGCCTTTGATGACCTGTGTTTGAGTTAAGTCGCTGAGGCAACCCCTCCCAGCTCTTTTACCTTCTGTTCCCTTTGAAAGATTGTTTGGCTCCAGTTTTCCCCCCGCGACTCTCCACCTCTCCTTCTCTTTTTGTGTGTGCGTGTGACCACAATTGTAGTTTCAGTAAATAAAACGGCTGCTTGATAACGTGGAACGGCCCAGCGCTTAACTGTGCCCTTGGAGATCCTTTACATCAAACCAGTGATCAAAAAGTGGTGCAGATAAAATTTGTCATCAGGGATTTCCTACAAAAGAATTACAGTGGAGAAATGGCCTGATCGATACTATGGATTTTCACTGCAGGGGCTGGTGGTCCAATTGCCGTGAGACGCTCATACAGATAAAAGGGCATGGCTGCCACTCAGCCACAGACTGCTGACTCAGCAAAAGCTCGTCAGGTATTTATAGGCCAGAGTGATACAGAATTATCACCTTGCAGTGCCCGGTGCTTGTTCCTTCTGAGATTGCCTTCCTTTATGGGATTGCTAAATGCAGGTGAATGGAGAAATGATGGCTAACAGCTGTCAAAATGCAACAGAATGAAGTACTTAAATCTTTTTTTATCCATTAAAAGGCTAACAACCGTACATATATCATGGCACAGACATTGTAATGTTATTTGGGGGCTGGTAAACGAGGGGGTAATAAACAATTTATGTTCTGATCAGAACGGTAGAGGAAATAGACTTGGGGTGAAGGCAGGTCTTCCCTGAAGCCTTATAATTACTTTAGTGGTTGAACATTAGCTCACAGAAGAAAAGCAAAGTTACAAAATCACAGTTGCGTCCCAGTATTTGGGAGACCCGCTCTCCCCTTATGTTGGCATTTTTGAAGGCATTGAACTATTCCCTAAAACACTTAACCAGGCTTGAAGCATCCTGAAATTACTGAAGTTTATGTATACCAGGTTAAATAAAGTGCATGGAATAGGGCTAATTTATTTGTAAGATTCTCCGGCTTTAAGGTGTGTGGTCCAGTGAGAACTTTCTCTTGTGTAGTTTCCAACCTCCAGGCTCTAGCTGAATTTCAGATGTGCTGTGGACAGACTTCAAAGGTGGAGGAGCATGTTTATATTTTCCCTCACACAGAATGAGATTATTCCTGGCAGAGAAGTACAGTCCACCAGTCACCCCAGCTCTGGAGTTCCTTAGCCATTTCTTACAAAAAGTAAGTAATTACCCTGACTCCCAGATAATGTTTCCTTAAGGAATCCATTTGGAAAAATCTTACCAATCTATCTAAACCATCCATACAATATTTGTCTTATTAAGTGAGGATCAGCTTCCTGAAAGATTTGAAATACCACTTAGGGTTGCTCTGTAGAATCTTGGCTTGTTTGAAAAGACACTGCATTGTTTCTTGTGCTTTCTTTTCCCTAATGCATGTTACGTAAATTTTCAGGGAAGCTATTAAAAGAAGAATGTTTTTCTTATTCTCTTCAGTATTTAAAAAAGTATTGCAAAGCAGTGGGGAAATGAACAAAATATATAGACTATCATCAATAACAAGGCAGGTTGACATTAATGAATTCTCCATTTCTTGAACACCTGTGGTGCGATGGGCCTTGGGCGGGATGTTAAAGAAACACAGTGAGTGAGACAGGCTTTCAAGGAAGGAGTGTATGGAAAGGAGGGCCAGGGAAAGTGTTTATTGAAGAAATACTTTGTGCCAGGCAGTTGGCATATGTTGTAACGAAATAGCAAACAGTTACAAAATGTTGGGCAGATTCCTACGTGTTATATGGACTTATGTGATCCTCGTAACAGCTCTGTGAGGTAGTTTTATTATCATCTGCACTTTACAGATGAAGAAACTGATGCAACTTGGAGGCTGAGTGATTTGCCCAAGGTCACTTGGTTAGGAAGGAGAGGAGCCGGAACACAACACAAACTGTCTGACTCAAGATTCAGATTCCTATTGGCAGAGTCACACAGCCTCTCACAGTTTGGAAACCTTCTCCTTTTAGCCTTAAAAGTGTCCCACGAAGTAGGTGTTCCTGTTGAACAAATAAGAAACGTGAAGTTCATAAAGATTGAAGACTTTGCCAAGCCAGTTTGTTGCAGAGCTGAGATCTGAACCCAGGCATGCCTGCCTTCAAATTCCCCGTTAGTTTACTCTGTCATTTACACTGGACCTACCAAGCAAGCAAGGTTCTGTAGCTTCTAAATTCAGAAAACAAAATTCAGGAAGTGCAAGCCATAACGTGTAGTCCAGGGAAAAGAATTTAATTTCAGGAAGTATGCCACCGCCTGGAAGGAACATTAACAAGACCTCTGTACCCAGATCGTCCCTGGCCAACATCGGGTAGGACTTGAAAATGTAACCCGCACCTTCCGGAACTGTCCACGGGGAAATCATCTTTGTGCCTGTTTGAACTGCCTTACTCTGGTAGAAATCATTGCTACTATCATCACAGGATTGTTGTATGGAAGTTTACTGTCACTGGCAATAAACACAGATGAAAGGAGGGGGGAATAAGAAAACAAAAGGGAAAAATAGAAGCAAAAAATGCACCAAAGTGAAAAAAAAATCCATAAACGAGTTGTTTTTTGCCTCTCTAGTTGCTCTGATGTGCACAAAGGAAATAGACGGAATAAAATCACATCTCAGGAACACCAACATAAATTCCCTCTTGCTTTGACAAGTACGTAATTTTCTTCAGAGATGCTCTTCATGTCTGGAGAGTTATGAGGCAATTTCATTCCCATCTGACAAATTTACAAAGAAACATTAGAGAAAAGGGATTAGGAAAGCGAGAAATCTTTATAGACTTTTTCCTCAGGCTGTATTTCCCTTCCATCTTTTGGTTCTTCCTTGAGGATCATGCATGAGTGACTCACACAGTATGGACCCCATAACTGAGATGCTTAAGAGAGAAGCAAAACGTGAAATGTGCTTTCAGTCAACTAACTGTATTTACATTATTGAGAGGTGGGAGGTGGCACTGGGGGACGAAGAGAGAAGTCTCATTGGCAAACATTTAGATGAAGTCTCCAAGGTATGGATGCAAAGTGGTATTTACAAAATTAGACTTTCTGAAAGAAATGCAGGGAGAGAGGGAGAGAGGGAGGGAGGGGGAAGGGAGAGAGTAGAGAAAGAAGAAGAGAAAGAGGAGAGTGGGAGAGATAGAGAGGGAGAGAATGGAGTGGTCTAAGGGGGTTTATAACGGAGATAAGCATTCCAGGATGATGAGAGTAAAAAATTAATAATAGCAAAGTATACATTTGTTTCTCCTCTTAGCCTCATTGAGTCTAAGAGGAACTTTTAAAAAAACTCCATGGATAATTTCATTGTGCAGCTTTTAGAGTGACCAACTGTCCAGTTCGCTTGGGACTGTCTTGGTTTCAGGACTAAGAATCCTGGGAATCCTCCCATCCTGGATAAATTGGGATATTTGGTTACTTTACAACTGATGATTGTGATTCCCACATAAGTTACTTGAGTTTTTGGCAGTTATTAATTCTCTTAAGTATTTGCAACCTTGAATTGTGCCCTTTTTGGCTCTATTAACTTGCAAAGTTGGTGTGTATGCACACAGACACACACATACATATATGTATGTATTTTGATCGTTTCGAGATTCTGGTAAGAATCTTCAATTAGGGTCACCGTGAGGGCTTAGAATCTTGATGGAGAAATCATAATAACGCTCAGAAGTTCAAGAAATGTATTCCTTTCCTGGCGTTGAGATTAAACATAATATAATGCAGGTGCTGTCAGATACAGAGCCCAGATGACAAATGTTTTATAACTGGGACTTAGGGAATGAAGAAAAGTAAGAGATACATAGCTTCCAAGGCTTTCGTTGAGAGCCGCAAAGCGCTCATAATACTGTGTGTATAACTTGGCAGGAGAAAAGTGAGATATTTGTGTGCGTATTACTGTTGTATATTTTTCAGAGTCCAACTGGATTTGTGGCAGCCTTGTTTATGATTCACCGGCCTTATCAAAAGAGTGAAATGGAACCTCATTTGTGTAATTAATTTCAGATTTCTGTTCTTAAAGTTTTCCCACTGTGGTCCCCATTCAAGTCATTGGCATTTAAAAAAATTCTATCTTTGGCAACACATATTATTTTTATTATTTATTTATTTAATTTTGGCCACACCGCACGGCTTGCGGGATCTTAGTTCCCCGACCAGCGATTGAACCTGGGCTCCTGTAGTGAAAGTGCCAAGTCCTAACCACTGGACTGCCAGGGAATTCCCTTATTTTTCTTCTTTAAAGTCACAAGAAAATCTTTATGGTTTACCTTTGTCAGAAATGGTGATTCATATTGGAATGGGATGTTCAAAACCTTCAGTGTGGAATAGAGACCAACCATTTCTTTTGCCTGAAAAATTCACAGAAGAGTATTGCATCGGGGGGCTTAAGTTTAACATCCCAAACCCAAATGTTGAAGTTTAATGTGGATTTAAATGTGTTGAAGTTTAATGTGGAACTCTCTTGAAGCTCTTACAATCAAACTCTCCCTTTGGTCTGTCTGCTGAACATAAAAAATGGGGATTCTTTGAACTGCAAGTAATTCCTTTTGCCCAAACTTAGAGAGATAAACAATGATAAGGGATGTTCATAGATATAAAGTCTTGCTTCAGAAGAATATGAAAGTTGTGAGGTATCTGAACTGTCTGACCTCTGTAAAACCTGCCCCACACTAGATGGGGCATAGTTTACCCTAATATGACCGATGGAAGGTGCAGATGGCTTTTTGCTTACCCGCAAGCTTAAGTACAGTGCTGCCAAGAAATGAGATTGATCCTGATGAGAGATAAAAACTTTAAATAGCCCTGGTGGGGAAGATTTTTCCTTTTTATTTCTGCATTTGAATCTTTTAAATACTGTAACTTTTGGGGGAAAGTTATTGAGACATAAAAGGAATATTTGAACTGCTTTGGAGTTTATGATAACCACTATATAATACATTATCTTGAAAGCCTTTATAGTGTGCAGTTACAAACTTCCAGGAAATCTATTAAAATGCACCATTAATTAACATAAACTTTTTATAGTGTTACTAATATTCTGCAAACAACTAAGAGTTTAAAAGCCCTTTTTTACAGGCATTTCTTGCTGCCTATACACCACAATCAGAGTGAATTATAGGAAACACTAAAGGGAAAGAAAGAAATGAATTGTCACTGATTGTCCTGGGTGGGAAGTTGGCCTCAATATCTGCCTTTAAATGGAACAAGTATAAGGATGATATTCTTGTCAGTTTGCTTAGCATCTTCTTTGTAAGCTCATACAATTTACCAAAAGCAAAACACTGATGTTTCTATATGCATTCTTCCAGAGGAGGATAAATAACATCTTTGAAATAACTTTAGAAATCAAAGCCGCTTCCTTGAATTCTGTGAGATGGAGTTTGGCTGTGTCGTCTCACTAAATGTTTACCATCTCACCGGTGGCTTAGTCCAGGCTGCAGACCACATTTAGACACTTACAGATGTGTCAAGCAGTTACAGAAATTGAAGCAGTATTTTAATTTTTTGATGTCTGGTTCCAGGTCGCACTGGCAAGTCTCCCAAACTTGAGGCGTGACCTTTTTTAGAGGGATGTTTTTCATTTCTGTTTTGAATCCCAAAGGGGAGGAGGCGTTTCAGTCTCTATGCCCAAAGGGCAAAACTGTCACCACTCAGCAGTGGAGTGAAGATGAGCTGGCCCTGAATTATCCAGTCATAATTACTTCCCAACTCTTCATGTTTAAATGTGTCTGCTCAAACATGAGTCAGGCAGGGGTTCTTAGCTTCCTCTTTGCAGTGCCTGTCCTCTGTTTGTAAATACTGGAATTTTGATTCTGGCCAGAGGTCCCTCGCTTTCCTAGGTCTTTGGTGTCCTTTGGGTAAGACTGATGATTTTTCTATTTTAGTACCTAATTCAAACCATGCTCTCACTTTACTCTGTCTTTTTTAAAATAAAATATTTTCCAGGCCTCTTCCCTTTGGATGCAGAATCCTTCAAACATTTCTCGTTGTTCTGCTCTTCTCTCTTTTCCCACATCATCACCTGATTCTCAATCCATATGGGACTGAGATTCTGCCACAATGATCATAAGAACGTATTATTATGCATATACGTTATTTTGCGTGTGTGTTTCCTCCCTTAAGCCTTTTGTTTATCTATTCAACAGATACTTGTTGAGTGTGTATTATGTGCCAGGTACTGCAGAAGTGCTGGTGGACATGTCAGATGAAATTTCTCCTCCTGGAGTTTATCTTCTAGTGGGGATAAGCAGAGGACAAGCAAACACATGAATAACAAGGTGATAAATCTATGGAGGAGATAAACTGATGATGTGATTGAGTGTGACTGATGGGGTACTTGAGGCAGGGTGGCCAGGGATGCCTTCTGCGAGGAGGTCCCACCATAGCTGCATCTTGAGTGATGAGAAGATGCAGAGAGCTGGGGCCCAGTGTTCCAGGCAAATGGCAGGTGCAAAGGTCATGTGCAAACTCTCTTGGTATGTTTTAGCAAGAGCGCTCAGGCCAATGTGGCTGGAGCAGGGTGAAGGAAAGCATCAGAGAGCTGAGAGATAGACAGTATCTATGATCATAACAGCTATCTTTTATCCATGTGAGCACTGAAAATGCATTACCTCTATACCTTGCAAAAACTGTGAAGGGAGGAGATTAGTACCACATTTATCCGGTGGTTAAATAGAAGGTCAGAGAGGTAATGTAACCTGTCCAGGTCACAGCTAGTAAGTGTCAGAGCTGGAATACAAATGTATGTAGATTTGTCTGATTCCAATATTTATTTGTTCAAGAAAGATATACTGAGTACTTACTATGTGCCTGGCACTTTGTAGGAGCTGAGGATAAAGTAGTGAACGAAATAAAAATACTTATCCTCATGGTACTTACCTTCAGTAGAGGGAATCAGAAAAGAACTAACTTCTTTTCTTTTTCTTCTTTTCTTTTTTTTTTTTTTAAATTGAAGTATAGTTGATTTACAATGTTGTGTTAGTTTTTGGTATACAGGAAAGTGATTTAGTTATACATATATATATATATTCTTTTTCAAATTCTTTTTTATTACAGGTTATTACAAGATAATGAATATAGTTCCCTGTGCTATACAGTAGGACCTTGCTTTTTTAATCTGTTTTGTATATAGTAGTTTGTATCTACTAATCCCTTACTCTGAATTTATCCACCCCCCCCTTCCCCTTTGGTAACTATAAGTTTGTTTTCTATGTCAGTGAGTGTAAGAACTAACTTCTTTATATATATAGTTTGTCAGATTGTGGGAAGTTCTATGGAGAATGGTGAACCAAGGTAAAGAGGATAGAAGGGAGGCACTGGGGCTGGGCTCGCTCTTTTACGTGTAGGATATTCAGAAAAGGCTGCATTGATAAGCAGGGATATCTGAGCACGGACCTGCAGGAAGTGAGAACAAGCCATTGGGCTGTCGCCGTGAAGAGCAAGCAGTCAGGCAGAGGGGCAGCAAATGGAAAAACTCTGAAGTGAGCCCGTGTGCACCACGTTGGAGGAACAGTAAAGGTATCAGTGTGCTGAATTCAAGGGAACCAGGGGAAGAAAAGGAGACCTGCTGGGCAGTTGTAAGAACTTGGCTTTTACTCTGAATAAGATGGGAGGCCTTGGAAACTGTTAAATAAAGGAGGACATGATATAAATTCGGTTTTTAAAAAGATTCATCTGAAAACGGGGCAAAACGTAGACTGCTGAGGGGATAGGGCCAGGAGTAGGAAATCAGGAGGCCGTGGCAATAATTCAGACCAGACATCCTGGTGGCTGGGATCAGGGTTGTGGCAGTGGATCTGGCGGGAAGGGGCAGGTCTGTGATCTGTCTCAACAGTAGAGCCAACAGATTTTGCTGTTGTGAGGTGTGAAAGAAAGAGAATTGAGTCACGGATGACTAATGTTCTGAACAATGAGAAAGATGGAGTTACCACTGACTGAAATGGGCAAAATCAGTGGGGATGGGCATCTTTTGGGGGGAAAATAAGGAACTTGGTGTTCATCCTCTCATTTTATTCCATTTCTCTTCTTGCATTGTCATGGATGCCTATTATTTCTGCTAAGTGGGTCAGCGGATATGTGGATGTTTTTTGAACAGAAGAGTGTCAACATTTCTCCTGTTTAAAAAAAATCGTCAGTAAACTGTGCTAGTGCATTAGTTAGCTTTGCTGCGTAAAAAACAACCCCCAAATCTCAGTGACAGTAACAGTAACAGACATGAAGTTTTGTTAAACCAAAAATGTGGCTTGGTTGCAGCTCAGGTCGACTCTGCTCCATGTGCCTCTTTATTCTTGAACTTCAGCCTGGACACATCTGCTCACATCCCATTAGCCAAAGCTCATGGCCAAACCCAACAATGATGAGGGAGGGACCATATACCTCCCACAAATAGCAGGGCCTTCACTGATTAAAACCGGGTTCTCATCCTGACCAGTCAAAAGCAAAGAGGTCCAGGATAACCACGCAACAGCCTCCAAAAAGGATGGGAGGCCAGAGCCCCCTGAAATCCAATGAGAAATTGTTTTTGCCTGTGTCCCTGGTCCCCAAACACATCTACGCTGGAGCAGCTTAGAGTTGGCAGTGAGCCTGTTAGCTAATTTATTTCTCCCCGTGTGATCTTGAGCTCTCTGATGGCTAGCCACGTCTTTACTCACTGTTTTGTCATCAGTGTTTGGTGCCGCCCTCCATATAGTAGGTCTATTTTCGTATGATTGCTTCAGATGCATTGCATCTGACCTTAGAGTTCATTCTGAGGTTGGTTTCTTTTTAGAAAAGTAAGTAGAGGTATGGAGAAAAGAAAAGGAATAAAGTCCCAAGGGAGCAAATTCACATACCTCCAGAGGCCAGGCAGGTAACGTATACGTGCCTCAGTTGGGTTTAAGACATATGGGTCTGATGGGATATTTAAGCAGACTGGAGAGTTGAGTACACACACCCAAATGGTAAAATTAAGAATATTAAAACAAAACCAAACCTGTGCTAGTTAAAAAAACCATTTCGAGGGCAGATTCTTCCTGAGCCTGGGCAGTTTGGTAATCTGGTAATAGAGCTTAGAAGATTTGGGTATGTTGAAGGCAAGTTTGGGGTTTTTTTTTTTTTTTTTTGAGAACATATCTGTCATATGTCAGATTTGTCTTCCACCCTCCTTTACTAGGTAGTTCTTTGGTGAAAAAAAAAATGTCCACTTGAAACCGGGGTAAGAACTAGCTAGAGAAAATACCTCTATATCTCTTGCTAAAGATACATCTTGAGACTTTGTTTGTATTTCTCTTTTATCTTCACGGACCCAAGTCTTCATACACAAAACCATTTGCAACTTCTGGAAAGCAGAAGGGCACAACCTTCACACTGTTTGGGTTGTGGTAGGGGGTGGATAGAGAGGAGGAAAAGGAGAGACATTTACACAAAACCCAGAGTGAGTCCTGCTTCCACGTGTGAGGTGTGGAGGGAGCTTGCGGGGATGTCTCCACAGCGAGTCTGGAAGCCCAGGCCTCCTGCCAGAGCATAGTTCTTCCATGTCACCCGGGACGTCCGAGGCCAGCGCTGCAGAGTCTCTGCTCAGCACGGTCTTCCTGAAGGACCGGCCATGGCCAGCCACTCTCTCACTAGTACCCAAAACGGTGTCAGCTCTTGAATGGGGCTCCTGTGGGGCTGAACAGCCAGAATGTTCTCTCACCACGATGCTTGGGAGCTGGAACAACTAGGACATAGGTTAAGATTTGTGGTCCCCAGTAAATTCAGCTTCAGATGTATTTTGTTTGGCCTGCACAGCAATGATAAAATTATGTACATTTAAAAAATTAATTACGTGTGTGTCAATATTTAAAACACGGGAGATTTTACTTGAAAATGAGAATGTCTGGCTTCTTCTGAACTTTGGAAGCTCTGTCCATATGGGGCCACACCTGCCCGGCCACAGTTGGCTGAGAAACATCTGCCCATTTCATTAAGAGCCTGGTCTCTGTATTCCCTTCCGTCTCTACTCAGCCCCCTCCACTCAATTATTTCACCCGTCTGGCTATTCTAGACAGTTTGGAGAGGACTCCTGACCTATATATTTACGTAGAATATTGGTGGCTATAACATATATTGCTGTAAATGCCTCAGATATCATCTTTAATTCAAAGAGCAGCCTGCCCTTTAGATAATCAACTTCGACTTTTTGAAACCAGAATTGTTAATTATCCTGGCAGTATTTTCTTTGCTTTAGACCTCATAAAGTCACTGTTAAGGGATGTGATTATTTGGTGGGTTCATCTAGAAGGTATCCTTTCTCTCTTTTTCCCCCCCTTATGCTATTTTCTCTTTACTCCCACCCTCCCTGCCAACCAATCCAACGTGCAAGAAACCCTTCAGGTGTTTAAAGGAGTTGGAAAATATTCCAGGAGATGCTGAAAGTTTGCCACATTGTCAGAGGATAAAAGCACAGTGTTCAATCCAAAAGCTTTGTGTAGTGTTTTTTCTTTTTCAGTGCAAGTTCCAACTTACATTTTTGGATGCTTATATTGTCTACATTTTAATGAGAAGATTTTGCTAAGGATTTTTTTTTAAACAAAGGCACAAAAGTTTAAACCCTTTGCACAATAGCAGTGAGTACTGAAGCAACATGCTGTTTTTTGTTTTTTGTTTTGTGGTATGCAGGCCTCTCACTGCTGTGGCCTCTCCCGTTGTGGAGCACAGGCTCCGGACGTGTAGGCTCAGCGGCCACGGCTCACGGGCCCAACCACTCTGCCGCATGTGGGATCTTCCCGGACCGGGGCACGAACCCGCGTCCCCTGCATCGGCAGGGGAACTCTCAACCACTGCGCCACCAGGGAATCCCATGTTTTTATAATTCGAAAAACACCAATGCTCAATCAGCAGGAGCAGGAATACTGGACGAGTAAATATGGACTATTATGCTTACAAGCAATAACTGTGTCTATTAAACATGCAAACCATGCAGCATCATATGGATTTTTTCATCACATCATTTTATAGGTATATGTGTGTGTAAGACTGGGTGTATGGTAAACTTTTATGAGATAAATCATTTTTTCCCATTAGTTTTTGTTGTAATTACCAAGATACTTATTGTAATTTCTGATTGATCTTCAATTGGCAGTGCTTCATAACACTTCATCATGCAGCTTCTCTGCCTGTAGGCCTCTTAGTTATGTAGTGAATGATTTATCTATAAACCTTTAACATACTCAAGAGTTCAGTATTAAAAGGGACCCGTTTGTAAAGTGAAGAATGCTTCTATAGAGCAAATGACATTGTGGTCATTTTTGCGTTTAGGAAAATTAGTCACATTGACCCAGAGGAGAGGAATTTGTCCCCCTTCATAGCAATTCTACTATGTGTAGTTATATATTAATTTCTCAGTTTCTTTCATGTCTATCTTCCCACTAGGATGTCATTTCTATGAAAGCAGGTATCATACCTTTGTGGGGTTTTTATCTTTAAAAATTTTTTTAAAATTTTGGTAAAATATCCATAACATAAAATTTACCATTGTATGCGGGCCTCTCACTGCTGTGGCCTCTCCCGTTGCGGAGCACAGGCTCCGGACGCACAGGCTCAGCGGCCATGGCTCACGGGCCTAGCCACTCCGTGGCAGGTGGGATCTTCCCGGACCGGGGCACGAACCCGTGTCCCCTGCATCGGCAGGCGGACTCTCAACCACTGCGCCACCAGGGAAGCCCCATTTTAACCATTTTTAAGAGTACAGTTCAGTGGCATCAAGTACATTCACATTGTTGTGCAACCGTCACCACCATCCATCTCCAGAACGTTTATCATCTTCTGAGACTGAGACTCTGTACCTATTAAACAGTAATTCTCCATCCCCCCTCCGCCAGCCACTGGCAGCCACTACTCTATTCTCTGTCTCTATGAATTTGACTAGTCTAGGGATCTCATATAAGTGGAATCTTACAGTATTTGTCCTTTTGTGACTGGCTTATTTCACTTGGCATGTCTTCAAGGTACATCCTCGTTGTAGCCTGTGTCAGAATGTGCCTTTGATTTTTTATAACCACACACCTAGAATCCAGCTCAGTGCCTGGATACAGTAGGTGATAGCAGACAACAATACGTATTTGTTGAATGAATACATGAAAGAACGAATCAGTCTGCTACATTATATTCCTCAGAACCAGACACTCATAGGTCCTTAGTAACGCTTTGAGGGATAAAAGAAGTACTTGCCTTCCTGAGAGCTGAAGAGGATCCCAAGAACAATCTAGATATTTTTTGAAATATGAAAGATTTACCATTTCCCTTTGCATGTGTTGATGAAATCCAATGTACAAAAAGCAACTCTGTGGCACATTTTCTTGGGCTTGTAATTTGGGTTGCTTTGTGCTGCTAATTAACCAGTTGGTGATGTGCTCTTTGTCTTTTCGTCTGCCTCTGAGCTTGTCAGGAGTCAATGACAAGCCCAGCGAAACTGGGGGACACTCTGATAATTAAGGTTTGGAGGGCTTCTTACCAACCCCATCATGTACCAATCGCTTTCTTGGCCTTGACTGATGGGTAGCTGACATCTGACAAAACAGTGGCCTTCTCTCATCTACACAAGCAGCAGGGCACTTTCCCACCTTTTAATGGCTGAGCAAATTTCATCCCAAGCAACTCTGACAAAATGAAAGTATACTGTCAAAGTTGTTCGTGAAGATGACTGTGTTTAGAAAAGAAGAAAAGTCTTGATACATTCAGAATTGCCAGACACAGACACACAGAGTCTGTATTCTTTGCATCTAAATAGTAAAGCATGTAAAAAATAAACTGTACAAAGTTTTATTTGACCATGTCAATGGTGTAAGGAGAAATGGTTTGGTGTTCTCTGTTCTTGTCTTTGACAACATTTACACTTATAGGTCAGTTGAGCCTGTGTCTCATCCTTAAAGGAACAAGGGTGATAGAAGAATGTTGAAGGAGTTTCTCTGAAACTGGTAATATCTTAATGCAGGGTCTGAATCTGTAACGTAAACCCATCAGGTAATTGTGAGTCATGTGATGGTGGGCTCTGCATTTCCCTGTTTATGTTTATCTTATGCTTTCTTGATCTTCTAAACCTAGGGTGGTGTGGCACCAGCAGCACCAGAAACAACCAAGACCTGCTGGATTAGTCTGCATTTTAATCTGAGCCCCATGTGATTCATACACCTGGAAAATTTGAGAAGTCTTGGTATAAGTTACCTCGCCCTTTGGTTCTCTGCTTGTACTTTATTCTCATTCAGTTGAATTTCACTGGGGCCCGGGCATGGCTAAAACAAACCAAAACACAAAAAATTTCCTAGATGGGTCTCATGAGCGATTAAGATTGAGAACCAGTGACCTTAGGCCAGTAAATGCCATCAGCACCTTGAGGGCAGAGACCTTGTCTATCTTGTTCTTGCCTAGGAAGGTGCTTGGAACACAGTGGGAGATTATTTATTTGCTGAACGGAGTGTTATACCAAACCCAAGGCTTAAATAATATATTCATCATATATCCACATATTCATTCATTCGTTTAATGCACATCTCTATTGGTAAAGTTGGTGACACAGGTTGCAGATGTGGGTGCTGAGATAGAGTTTAGGGTTCAAGATGTTTATTCGGAAGATTGAGGGAAGAGTGAGGCAGCACGATTGAGCAGAGACAGAAGAGGAATTGTGATGCAGGCATATGAAGTCTTGACCAACCCCAGTGTAACGGCTGGCATGTGTATTGCCCCTCAGAGCGTCCTGTGTTGGGCCCAAATGGCAAGGCTGTATACCGATGCCGTGCTTGGTCACTCTTGTAGGCTGCCCTGTGCAAGGCATGACCTTGGGAAGGATTTCCGCACGTGTAGACCCTGCAGGAGCAGATATCTGGCTGTCAGCTGACCATACATCCGAAGCTGAGCAGCAAATCCTTCCTTGAAGGGAGATCTGGTCGGCACAGCTCTGTGTCCGTCATTTGTGGTCAAGAGGCAAGGAGAAGAATGTTTAAAGATGTAGGCTCTAGAGTTTGACTTCCTAGCTTTGATTTCTGGACCAGCCACTCCCTGGCTGAGTGACTCCGGCCAGCTGTCTGTCTTCTCTGTGGGTCAGTCTTCTTATCCATAGGGTGGTGGTTACTTGACTTACCTGACAAGGTGGTTTGAGAATATGATGCAAAAAATGGATTGAAGGCACATAGTGGACACTTAATAAAGGTTAGATATTACCCTTCCTATTATAATAATATTTTATATAATATGTAATTAAAAGTTATAGTATTAAATAATATAAAAATATGGAGTCTTCTGTTGCTTATATGTAGGAGCACACGGGAACAATAAAATCTTAGAGAAAGGGCAGTTCTATACATACTAATGATAATGTATATAAACTTTTTATTCCTCTGGGTTTGAGGACCATCTTTGCCTCCTCTCACACTAGGCATATACATTTGTTTGGGGCCTGTGTGCATTTTTCTTTCTTTTCAGAGCAACAAGAATCTTGACTCTTGCTTTTAAATGAAGTAAGTGGGGAGATAATAGGACGATCAGACTTGTAGTGTGTCTCCTCTCTGTTCCTGTGGGCTCCTGGGCTCCATCCCAGCTACAGTGGCTCCCTTTAAACTCAGAGACTTGGTGTCTTCTTTCAGATCTCAGAAGGGCTCGAGGAACAGCCGCCTCAAGTTTAGTAGTGAAGACGTAATGCCAAGATTAAGCAAGGTTGGTTACATTAGTAAATGAAAAAGGCTCGAAGCTTTGTTTGAAACAGCTGATGCAATAGATCTTAGGTGGGATAGAACTCTAGCAGAACTGTGAAATTTCTATGAAAACAACTTCACACCAGTGACTGTTAAAGTTCTAGGATTAACAATGCTACTGTATGCTGACTGCAAAGGTCATCATTAGTTATTATCATTCCACTCTCCATGTCCGCTTGTGATGATAAAACTCAAGCTCTGTATAAGTTAGGGTTAGGGTCTGCTTTGCACAGGGCCTCCCACAATGATGACTTAAAAACAGTAGGATTTTATTTCAGTCTCGCAGAAACAAAAGTCCAATCTGATGGGACGATCCTGCTTTGAAAATCTGTTAGGAACCCTGGGTCTTTCTATCCCATTGCTTTCTATTATTATGCCGCCTTTATTGTCCTCATGACCCAGGATTTCTATCGTTAGGGATGCACTGCAGCTGGGGTTGGGAGAAGGGATGGCATCACCCCCCCGCTGCCCCCATTTTTTTAAGGGCAGAAGATACAAGTTGTATATCATTACTTCTGTTCGCACTTCATTTAACCACGTGGCTATACCCAGCTGCCAGCAAGACTGGGGAGTATGGACATTATGTGGCCATGTGTTCAGCTAGAAATTCTGTTGCTACATAAAGGAGGATGGAGATTCTTTTTTACAAACCCTATGAGCCTCCTTTTTTTTTTTTTTTAAATTTTATTTATTTATTTATTTATGGCTGTGTTGGGTCTTCGTTTCTGTGCGAGGGCTTTCTCTAGTTGTGGCAAGCGGGGGCCACTCTTCATCGCGGTGCGCGGGCTTCTCACTATCGCGGCCTCTCTTGTTGCAGAACACAGGCTCCAGACGCGCAGGCTCAGTAATTGTGGCTCACGGGCCCAGCCGCTCCGCGGCATGTAGGATCTTCCCAGACCAGGGCTCGAACCCGTGTCCCCTGCATTGGCAGGCAGATTCTTAACGACTGTGCCACCAGGGAAGCCCACCAGCCTCCCTTTGAGGGAACTTCCTTCTGCCCCCTCAGAGTTCGTGATGGGCGTAGCGCTGCTCCCACTGCTGCTACCTGCATCCCTTTCTCTTTAGACCCTTTCTTCTTGCGCTGAAACATTTGCATTCACCCTGCCTTTCTGTCCTCATCAGAGTGCCTGTATTATGAAGATAGAGAAACTGAGATTCGTTGGATAATCATGCCAATTAGACATGAAAGAAGTCAATTCTTTTGATTTTTTTTAAGATGACATCTCTATAATCACTTGACTGTCTTATCTCCAGTGGGTTCTGCACCACAAAGGCATGAATATCTTTATATTTTAACTTGCATTTACACTTAAAATTTAGAAAAAGTAGTTCTTATCTCCTCCATGTTCGCCAAATGGCCTTCTGCTAATGATGCAATTAGTGAAACTACAAGACAAAGGGGGAGATCTTTCAGTTTTACAAAGTCAACGAAGTGGCAAAATTTGCCACATTTGCTGTATGTGCAAAATACTTTGCAGAACTCTACTGTAGTAATGTGTTTTTTGAGCAGCTACTGTAGTTGCTGAAGCTAAATTATAATAATTTGATGGCTGCGTGCAAGATGTATTTGCTGAAACACTGCCTCCCCGATGGCTGTCAGATTTAGTTCCGGATGGGGAGAGGCTCTCTTTCACTTTTGGTCACACCCAGAATGTGTTCTGTGCTGGAGATTTTCTTACCCAGCCTCCCTCTGATACCTTCTCTTCAGAATGCCCCCGGATTATTTTTTTCTTCCAGAATTCTGATTCCTAGTAAACAAACTCTATGAAATCTTTATCAGCTTTAAAAAATGCTTTCTTTCTTTCCCATGTCAGTTGAATTCCTGAGGTCACCCCTTTAGTCAAGGGAAGGTGTTAATCTCTGCCTCCTCTGTGTCCTTCTGGGTTGGGAAGTTGGGTTGTGGGATCTCACTCACTGATGCATCTTTCAGATGATTTTTCCTACACACTCATGGAAAAATCTCTGTTCATTTGAGTTTCATGCCTTTTGCCTGTGTCAACCTCTACCCATCCCAGTGGTTTGCTAGAGCTAGAACCTGTACTGGCTCTGAAGAGCTGGTTGAACACGTATCTTTCCACCATCTGTATTCAGTGATACCGTGTTTGTAGCTTGAGATTGGACACGGTGAGAGTAGTTACACCATGGAGGTTGGCAGATGCTATGAATCAGAGCCGGTTATTACACACTTCAGCCCACCAGTGAGCGCTCCTTTGTGGTTACCTATCTTCCTCCCTCTTCGTTTGTTGAAAACTTGGCTCATGGATCACAACCTTCTTCTTCCCTCCATGTCTGACAGCACTCTCAGAGATTACAATGTCTGTGTTGAATTAGTGAGTGAGGGCCAGGGTTGCTCAACATCCTGCCCTGTGAGGGAGAGTCCAGCACAATGAAGAATTGTTCCACATCCTGCATGACTTTTTCGTGTTGTGTCAGACAATCGGCGAGTTGAAAAACCTGACTATAATTATCAGGACCTAGAACCAAATTCCATTTTATATATAGCATAAAGTATTCTTTGTACGGTTTTAATACACACTGAATAAACCGAAGGAGACTTGTACTTTATTTTGTTTGGAAATTCACCAAGAGTTATTCACCATTTCAAAAATCATGTCCCTGTTGGCAATACCACCCTGGTATTTGAGTCACCTATTCAACACACCTTATCAGTTTGTATTTGATTTACTTTTCACCAATTTACTTTTCTCCATAGCAGTTGTAACCATCTGACATATTTACTGCTGCCATGAATGAGAAAAGAGCTTGCTTCGTTTTGTTTTTTTGCTTTTGTTTTTTCATTTCCAGTACTGGAATAGAATGGATCAGGGCCAAGTAGTAAATATTTTAGGCTTTGTGGGTCACATGGCTTTGTCGACTCTACTGACCTCTGACAGTGTAAGTGTGAAAATGGCCATGAACAACATGTCAACAAATGAGTGTGACTGTGTTCCAATAAAACTTTATTTAGACACTGAAATTTGAAATTCATGTAAATTCACATGTCAGGATATATTATTGTTTTTTGATTTAAAAAGTGTAAAAAACATTCTTAGTTTATGGGCTATAAAAAACCAGGCAGAGGGCTAAATTGTGTCTGCAGACTATAGTTTGCCAACTCCTGTACTAGGTACTTAAAAATAATTTGTTTCATGAATGAATGAATGAATGATTCTGTAAGTCTATGTATATGTTAATAAATATTTCAGGCACATGTAGTAACTTATTTTTAAGCCTACATATTTGAACAGATATAGAGCAGGATCAAAAGTACCTTTCGAATATACATGTCTTACTAATTTTAACATTTTAACCATCCCTCAGTAGACAAAAGGATTAATACTGTGAAGTTCAGAAACAGGATCTGGTTTAGCAAATGTCTAATAACAGTAATGTAGCCCATAGACCACAACACAGATCATCTCCAGTTTATTATATATATTTTTTTAATAAACAGAAGAGGGGTGGAAAGACCCTGTGCATTTCCAACTTGAATGGACATCTGCTGCTTTCTCCTTGGATTTTTAGAGTTTATCCTAATTGCACTTTCAGCACTGCCATCATCTTTCTCTACAAACTCTGTTTGGAAAAATAGATCTTAAGACCGACCCCAGGAAGAACACTCAGACTCCTCAGAGCAAATAGCTTAAACATAACACATTGAAGCTTACAAAAGTCAGAATTGTAAAACTAATAGGGCTGTGAAAACCAGCTTTCCTGAAAATTATGAATTGGTTGGCCTGTTTCGTATAATGGCAAATAGTGAATCTTGATCATTCATCAGTGCACATGTCATAAATTAGGTGCTGAGAGAGGCTGCAAAATTCTTTATAGCGTCACAGAAAGCTACGGTGCTGCCTTCATATCACATTGTTAGATTCCGGCGGTGCCAGCACAGATCTGGCAAATGAAAGTTTTAAAATTGTCACAAGTTTCAAATGTTTATCAACAGGATTTTATGAAGGACTAAAAAGTTATGTACGATACTGCACAGGCCATTAGGGGAATAATAATAGTAATAAAGAGACTTTATTCTCATCAAGACTTATGTGGCAGCTAGTTTTTCTCCCCAAACTTGGTTAATGGAGGTTGGGAGAAGCGAATAATTCAATGCTAGAAGGAGAACAGCTTGAAGCATTAGATGGAATATCTGTATTACGTGTTGAATAGAATATAATGGATATGTGGGGCTGTATCTCTGTAGATATGTAGATGTCTCTGTATTTATGGAGGAAGATATTCAGGAAACACAGCCTTAACAAATTCCCTGTCAATTGTGTTTTATGGGTTCTGGCACAGACCAGAAAGAGGGTGGGGCCCTGACAGCAGGCTGAGCTGGGTTCAATTCCTGCCTCTTCTCTTAATATCTCTGTGTCCTCTCTACACGGATGTTCCCTCTTGCGTTAAAGGAGGAGTAGCAATAACACCTACCATATTAGGCTTGTTGTAAGGTTTTTAAAAAATAAAGCATTTAGCACGATTCCTTGCACATAGGGAGCCCAGACCAAAAATAAACATACAATTTACTACCCTCATTAGCTGTGTGACCTTGGTTGGCGACTTTACCTCTCCCTGTCTCAGTTTCTCCATTTACCCAGAGGAGACAATAATCTGTTCACTCATTTTTGTGACATTGTCTGAAGATTAAGTGAGATATTGTCTGTAAAGAACCTAGTACAGAGTTAGCCACGCAGCATCATGTCTTCATGATAAGTCCCCTTTTCTTTCATTCAGGGGTATATATGTCTGTTTATAAATAAATAAATAAATATAAATAAATAAATAAATATAATTTATTGACGCATAATTGACCTACAACACTATGTTAGTTCTAGGCACACAACATATTGATTCAATATTTCTATACACTGCAAAATGATCACCATGATACGTCTATTTACCATCTGTCAGGGGTATATTTTACATTTTTTTGTTGTTGTTGAAGTATAGTTGATTTACAATGTTGTATTAGTTTCAGGTTGTCAGGGGGTGTATTCTTAAAAGTGAGACAAAATACACTGTATCTCCAGAGATACAATCCTATTACAATAACTGTTTCATAAGTCACCAGTGAAATTCCTTCAAAAGGTTCTAGAAACTGCACGAGCATCACCAGTTTATGTGTCTACTGCTTTAGACTGTAGGAAGCAAATATAGTTATTATCTGGCTCCTCTACTGGATGGTAAGCTCCTTTGGAGCAGGGAATCCGTGTCTCATGCCCATATCTGTATCCCTAGCATGCTTATTTGGGACACAGGTGCTTCATTGGTAGATGCCCAATTAATATTTTTAAACAAATCCATCTCCAGCAGAGAAAAACAATAAATAAATCTACCAATTCATGTTCTGTTTGTTCCTCTGCACCAAGGGTGGGTATACTCTTCATCAGGGTCCCCGCAGGGAACAGATGGCACACTCCAATTGGGTAATTTGAGGAGAATGTATGAAGAGTATTGACTGCAATATGGGCATTGTGCGTGGAAACCACCAGGGACCAGCAGTACCCTGGGGATGGTGGGCCTGGGGCACTGGCCTCCACCCCCTGACCATTAGGGGGAAGGGGAGGAGAGTTTACTAGATGGAGAGAGATCCTGCAAGAGAAGAGGTGGCTATGAGGAGGGGGCTTCTAGGCAGAGCTGTGAGCTTTCCTTGAGGGAGGTGCTGGCTTTGCATGTGCCCCCACAGCTGGGGTGCACTATGCCTCCCAGAATCCCCTCATTGGAGATGTGTGGTCAGGGCGGGTCACAGAGAGATTCTCGTGTGGGATTTGGGGGGCGATATGGAGCCGCAGGCTTTTTGGGGCTCACACTCGTTGTCACCACTCATCTGCTGGCTCACCTCCTTGGCCTAGGCCTGCCCTTGATCCCCTTTTCCTGGTTCCTCCTTTGGCTTCTCTGACTCTAGGGCCAGGGTATGTGTTCAGCTCCATGATGAAGGGCCCCGCTGCTACAGGACACCATCTCCACGGTCAGAGGCAACAAGAACTGACTCAGGTTTCAGTCTGACTGCATGGGCCCCAGCTCATTCTTGTGGGTTTCAGCTTGTCTTGATTCTCCCCAACTTCACATCCCTCTTCCCTCCTGACGACCTGCCCTGCGGACCCCAAGCTCCAGCATGTGACACGGAGAAAACAGCTGTACAGAGACGGCTTAATGTCACCTCGTGCCTCAAGGGCTTATGGTCAAATCCTTGAAACAAATACAGATGCATATGTAGGCATACACACACACACACACACAGAGAGACAGACATACACATACACATGTATGCAAACATTTATATATCTCCTTGTTGTTCTGCTTGTCTGTTCTTAGTCAGCTTGGGCTACTATAACAAAACACCACAGACAGGGTGGCTTATAAGTAACATAAATTTCTTTCTCACAGTTCTGGAGACCAGAGTCTGAGATCAGGGTGCCAACATGGCCATGTTCAGGTGAGAGCCCTCTTCTGAGTTGCAGACTGCCAACTTCTCCTTGCATCCTCACATGGCAGAAAAAGAGAGAGCTAGCTCTCTGGCCTCTTCTAATAAAGGCACTAACTTCATTCACGAGGGCTCCACCCTCATGACCTAATCACCTCCTAAAGACCCCACTTCCATATACCATGACACTGGGATTAGAGTTTCAACATATGAATTTTGGAGGGACATAAACATTCAGACCATAACAAACACTGCTTGAAACATGGAACACAGCTCTTTGTGACACCACTGAAATTGACCAGGGGTGGAGAGAATTTATACCTTGATCTTACTCTCCTCCTTCCCTGAGATAGCCTGCTGGTACATCTCATAAAGCAAACCCAACCAGAAAGCATAATGTCAGCCCCCTGGAGCCCACAGAAGGGTGGAGGAGAGTAGAATGAGATTCTTCAGGAGCAAAGCATCTCCAGGGAGATGTCCACCCTAGAGGCCATTTGTTTAGGTAAATTTAATTTAGCTAAATTCAATTTATTCATTCAGACATGAATTCCTCAAATGTTTGTTCAACACCTATGAGCCAGGCACTGTGCTAAATGCTGGGACGCACACAAAGACTAATTCTAATGTGGCAGGTGATTTATTGGGTATCACTGTGTATTTTGTTCTCTCTGATGTATTTCCCCTGCCATACGAGGAAGGGAACTGAGACTTTGAATTTGCCTGGTTGAATTTCAACAAGTCTGTTTAAATGCCTCATTTAACATTTTATAGCAGCTTATGTGTAGTAGGGCCAAAGACAAAAATTTCCCAGCTTAAAATTTGGAAAATCTAAAGCTGTTTGAAGGGTATTGTGCTGGAGGGAGTTGGGAAGAGCACTTACAGGAGGTGGAGGTGGGAGCAGATGGAAGAGAGAGAGGTTGGGGAGCTACCCCAGAGCTGGTAAAGTGGATTTGCTGTCGCATTTTTGCTGGTAGAATGGGTCTGGTCCCTCTTTTGCAGTGCTCCTGGAGGTGGCAGAGCCTTAGAGGGGCTATCTGTGGTGTTCTACAGACACTATTCTTCAGGAGAAAGAGTGTGTGTGTTTTGGGGGGCACAGCATGTATCAGCAGTGGTGGCTATCATCTAAAACTCAAAAATCTCTTCTGAGTGTTCTGCACTGTGTCTGCCCCCTGGGATTCTTGTATGATCCTAGAGAGGGTTAGAAAGTCTCCTCCCAGTGACAGAGATTGAGTTTTTCACCAGCCCAACAGAGAAGGCTTGGAGCAGATTGAACTTAATCTCGAGAAATAAAGAAATGTGATGTGACATTTTGTGTATTGGGTGTTGCTAAAACTTGTATATCCACCATGGTCACCTTCACAGCAGCCACTTTTACAGAACACCTATTATATGCAAGTAGCTGTGCTAGGTGCTTTTATTCCTTAATTCGTTCATCTATTCAATGAGTATTGACTGAGTACCTATTGTGTGGTGGGCAGTGTTCTTAGAACAGGGCTTAGCACCGAGGATACGGCAGTGAGCAAAACAGATGAAGCTTCTCAGGCAGCTTAAATAATTGTGGGAGTCAGAGGCCGGAATGCAGAAGGGAATCCATGTGAGAATCAGATGGAAGAACACTCCAGGCTGAGGGAACAGCGAGGGCAAAGCACTGAGGCAGGAGTGGCTGGGAGGCCAGTGTGGTTGCAAAGAGTGGGCGAGGTGGAGAGGGGTAGAGAGAAGGCAAGCAAGATGGGGTAGGGAGATGAGGATACACAGATCATGTGTGAAGGACTTTATTTTATTGGCATCAGCTCTATTAATCAATATCACTTAGTTCCTGTTTCTAAGTAACTTCAGTTTCGTGAGGAAGGCAAATTTATAAGCTGGTAATTTTAACCAGTTTGCTAAGTGACAAAATTCTCTTCCTAAAGCTCTCTTCCAACTCTAGTGAACAGAAGGCAGGGCATAGTTTGGGGTGAGGTCCAAAGAAACCTTGCAGTGGGGAATCTGGAGAAATGTATAGGAGTTTGTCAAGAACTGTGAAGGATCTGAGATTTCTACTCTATTTGCACACTAACAAGTGAGTCACAGTTCCATGGATTCTGGCAGAAGATTCTGGCCTGGGTCGTCAGAGACAAAAGACTTTATTACTCACAGCACAGCAGGTGGCATGAGCTTTGTGCCTGCATCCGTTCCGGTTGCCCCCAAGGCTCATGGGGGTGATGTGCAGTGGCTGAGGTAGATGCTGCACATGCTGGGGGTTGATATTACAGCCTAGGAAGCTTGAGCTTAGGAAACCCCAGTCTTTTATAAGGAGGCTGCTAGCAAGCCTTCCCACTCTTTGCCCCGGAGGGGGACATTATTATCCTGGCCAGGAAGCAAATCTGCCCTCTGCCTGGAGGGAGCTGCTGTCTCTGTCTGCCAAGGCTATTTGCTATATGAACATCCTGGAGAAGATGGTCCAGAGCAAAAGTTGTGAGGGCCTCTGCTCCCAGGGCATGCAGCAACATGAGACACCCATGGAGAACCGTCCCCCAGAAGAGTGCAGCTGTTAGAGTTAAACTCTTTTAACACTTTTATGAGTTAACAGTGTTCCGGAGAAGGTTAGATAATGGAGTGCCAGTTTTCCTGACTGTTTAGACTGCTCATCAAAGGCAAGTGAGAGAGGAATTAGAGGATAGGAAATAGGCTAAATGAGGTACTTTAGGGTAGCAAGTTTCAAAATTCACTTACTCATCATTTTTCAACAAGTATTTCTGCAGTGCCTGCTATGTGCCAAGCACCAGGAGGGGGGGCCATTCATGATGAAAAAAGGGATGAGCAGAAGAAGGTCCATAGGGCAGGCTACAAAGGGATCAGTGCTAAGGGAGGGCAAGTCTGTTGTCAGCTGGATTTCTAAGCCTGGGCTTCTATCAGGATCACCTGGGCAGACGCCAGAACGATGAAATCAAAATCTGTGGCTAGGGCCCAGGCATCCGCATTAGTTTAAAAACAACATCTCAGGCAGCTGCAGTTGAGAACACTGCATGGACCAATAAATGTGCCAGATGGTCCTCCTGCCCAGGCTGTTGCTATGGCCTCAGTGGTTGCTTCCATCCTGATGGGTTTTCCAACCTGAACTGTTGCTTTCCCTGAGTTTCTTCTATGAGGACCCCATGTCTTCTGAGATGGGCCTCAGTTCTGTACTCTTGGGATTAGTTTGATCCCAATACAGGATTACTCTAGATAGAAGAAGAGTGAAGCAATTTTTCTCCAGCTCCAAGGTCTAGGTTGGATGTTTTAACATGCCTTGCCTCTAGGCACTAGTACCTTTTGGGTGTTTTACTGCGTCCCAGGACTTGTATATTACCAGTAACATATTTGTGCAGCCATTGGGATAGGAGTAAAAGCATAGACTTTTGAATCAGAGGAATGTGGCTTTGAAATCTGGCTCCACTCTTATTGGCTATGTGAACTTTCCAGACTTCCTAACCTCTCTGGGGCTCAGTTACCACCTTGGCAAGAAGGGGATGATTCCCCACCCTCTTAGGGTTGTTTTAAAGATTAAATGAAATAAAGTGTCTAAGGCTTATAACTGTGTCTTAATACATAGTTAGGATTCAATATATTTTAATTTTTTTATTATCTCATTTAATCCTCAAAAAAACCGCTCAACAATAAGTCGGCGTTTTGCTGAATTATAGGAGGAAACAGCATCTCATGTATCTCAGAGGATAAATAAGAATGTGGAAGTATAAAATAAGGTCTTTGTTCTTGAGGAACGTATAATCTAGTTGAGTTGACATGACCTCCTTGGAAAGAATTATATGAAAATAAACACAGGTTATCATTCAAAATTCCATCACAATGATATAATTGTGAGCACATTGGAACAGTGTCTCCCAAACATAATGTGTAGAAAACTTACTTGAAGAGCATATAATATGCAGATTCTCAAGCCCAGACCCAGCAATTCTGGATCCCGGAGTCTGAAATATACTATTCAACAGACAGATGGCTCCAGATCACTCTGTAACCATAGCTGATGTGTGAACCACACCTAAGCAGTTTGAGCAACCTCCATCTGAAGCAGCTTTTTGATGAGGTAGACTTTCAATTGGGTCTTAAAAATCTGGGTAGGCCCTGAACCAAGATGGCGGAGTAGAAGGACCTGCTCTCACTCCCTCTTGTGAGAACACCAGAATCACAACTAACTGCTGAACAGTCATTGACAGGAAGACACTGGAACTCACCAAAAAAGATAACCCACATCCAAAGACAAAGGAGAAGCCACAGTGAGACAGTAGGAGGGGTGCAATCACAATAAAAATCAAATCCCATAACCGCTGGGTGGCTGACTCACAAACTGGAGAACACTTATATCACAGATGTCCACCCACTGGAGTGAAGGTTCTGAGCCCCACATCAGGCTTCCCAACCTGGGGGTCCGGCAATGGCAGGAGGAATTCCTAGAGAATCAGACTTTGAAGGCTAGTGGGATTTGATTGCAGGGCTTAGATAGGACTAGGGGAAACAGAAATTCCACTCTTGGAGGGCACACACAAAGTAGTGTGCGCATTGGGACCCAGGGGAAGGAGCAGTGACCCCGTACGAGACTGAACCAGACCTACCTGCTGGTGTTGGAGGGTCTCCTGCAGAGGCGGGGGGTGGCTGTGGCTCACCGTGAGGACAAGGACACTGGCAGCAGAAGTTCTGGGAAGTACTCCTTGGGGTGAGCCCTCCCAGAGTCCACCATTAGCCCCACCAAAGAGCCCTGGGAGGCTCCAGTGTTGGGTTGCCTCAGGTCAAACAGCCAACAGGGAGGAAACCCAGCCCCACCCATTGGCAGTCAAGCAGATTAAAGTTTTACTGAGCTCTGCCCACCACAGCAACACCCAGCTCTACCCACCACCAGTCCTTCCATCAGGAAACTTGCACAAGCCTCTTAGATAGGCTTATCCACCAGAGGGCAGACAGCAGAAGCAAGAAGAACTACAATCCTGCAGCCTGTGGAACAAAAACCACATTCACAGAAAGAGAGACAAGATGAAAAGACAGAGGGCTATGTACCAGATGAAGGAACAAGATAAAACCCCAGAAAAACAACCAAATGAAGTGGAGATAGGCAACCTTCCAGAAAAAGAATTCAGAATAATGATAGTGAAGATGATCTAGGACCTTGGGAAAAAAATGGAGGCAAAGAGTGAGAAGATGCAAGAAATGTTTATAAAAGACCTAGAAGAATTAAAGAACAAACAAACAGATATGAACAATACAATAACTGAAATCAAAACTACACTAGAAGGAATCAATAGCAGAATAACTGAGGCAGAAGAACGGATAAGTGAACTGGAACACAGAATGGTGGAATTCACTGCCGCATAACAGAATAAAGAAAAAAGAATGAAAAGAAATGAAGACAGCCTAAGAGACTTCTGGGACAATATTAAACTCAAAAACATTCTCATTATAGGGGTCCCAGAAGGAGAAGAGAGAGAGAAAGGACCCAAGAAAATATTTAAAGAGATTAGAGTCGAAAACTTCCCTAACATGGGAAAGGAAATAGCCACCCAAGTCCAGGAAGTGCAGAGAGTCCCATACAGTATAAGTCCAAGGAGAAACACACCGAGACACATAGTAATCAAACTGACAGAAATTAAAGACAAAGAAAAATTATTGAAAGCAGCAAGGGAAAAATGACAAATAACATACAAGAGAACTCCCATAATGTTAACAGCTGATTTCTCAGCAGAAACTCTACAAGCCAAAAGGGGGTGGCATGATATCACTTAAAGTGATCAAAGGGAAGAACCTACAGCCAAGATTACTCTAGCCAGCAAGGACCTCATTCAGATTCGATGGAGAAATCAAAAGCTTTACAGACAAGCAAAAGCTAAGGGAATTCAGCAGCACCAAACCAGCTCTACAACAAACGCTAAAGGAACTTCTCTAAGTGAGAAACACAAGAGAAGAAAAGGACCTACAAAAACAAACCCCAAACGACTAAGAAAATGGTAATAGGAACATACATATCGATAATTACCTTAAACATGAATGAATTAAATTCTCCAACCAAAAGACAAAGGCTTGCTGAATGGATACAAAAACAAGACCCATATATATGCTGTCTGCAAGAGAACCACTTCAGACCTAGGGACACATACAGACTGAAAGTGAGGGTATGGAAAAAATTATCCCATGCAAATGGAAATCAAAAGAAAGCTGGAGTAGCACCACTCATATCAGATAAAATGGACTTTAAAATAAAGAATGTAACAAGAGACAAGGAAGAACACTACATAAAGATCAAGGGAGCAATCCAAGAAGAAGATATCACAATTATAAATATATATGCATCCAACATACGAGCACCTCTATACATAAGGCAACTGCTAACAGCTATAAAAGAGGAAATCGACAGTAACACAATAATAGTGGGGGACTTTAACACCTCTCTTACACCAATGGACAGATCATCCAAAGTGAAAATAAATAAGAAAACAGAAGCTTTAAATGACACAATAGACCAGTTAGATTTAATTGATATTTATAGGACATTCCATCCAAAAACAGCAGATTGCAATTTCTTCTCAAGTGCATATGGAACATTCTCCAGGATAGATCACATCTTGGGTCACAAATCAAGCCTCAGTAAATTGAAATCATATCAAGCATCTTTTCTGACCACAATGCTATGAGATTAGAAATGAATTACAGGGAAAAAACCATAAAAAAACAAACACATGGAGGCTAAACAATATGTTACTAAATGACCAAGAGATCACTGAAGAAATCAAAGAGGAAATTTAAAAAAGCCTAGAGACAAATGACAATGAAAACACAATGATCCAAAACCTATGGGATGCAGCAAAAGCAGTTCTAAGAGGGAAGTTTATAGCTATACAAGCCTACCTCAAGAAACAAGAAAAATCTCAAATAAACAATCTAACCTTACACCTAAAGGAACTAGAGAAAGAAGAACAAACAAAACCCAAGGTTAGCAGAAGGAAAGAAATCATAAAAATCAGAGCAGAAATAAAGAAATAGAAACAAAGAAAACAACACCAAAGATCAATAAAACTAAAAGCTGGTTCTTTGAGAAGATAAACAAAATTGATAAACCATTAGCCAGACTCATCAAGAAAAAGAGGGAGAGGACTCAAACCAATAAAATTAGAAATGAAAAAGGAGAAATTACAGCAGACACCCCAGAAATACAAAGCATCCTAAGAGACTACTAAAAGCAAGTCTATGCTAATAAAATGGACAACCTGGAAGAAATGGACAAATTCTTAGAAAGGTATAACCTTCCAAGATGGAACCAGGAAGAAATAGAAAATATGAACAGACCAATCACAAGTAATGACATTGAAACTGTGATTAAAAATCTTCCAACAACAACAACAACAACAAAATCTTCCAACAAACAAAAGCCCAGGACCAGATGGCTTCACAGGTGAATTCTATCAAACATTTAGAGAAGAGTTAACACCTATCCTTCTCAAAATCTTCCAAGAAATTGCAGAGGAAGGAACACTCCCAAACTCATTCTATGAGGCCACCATCACCCTGATACCAAAAGCAGACAAAGATACTACAAAAAAAGAAAATTACAGACCAATATCACTGATGAATATAGATGAAAAAATCCTCAACAAAATACAGCAAACAGAATCCAATAACACATTAAAAGGATCATACACCATGATCAAGTGGGATTTATCCCAGGGATGCAAGGATTCTTCAATATACGCAAATCAATCAGTGTGATACACCATATTATCAAATTGAAGAATAAAAACCATATGATCATCTCAATAGATGCAGAAAAAGCTTTTGACAAAATTCAACACCCATTTATGATAAAAACTCTCCAGAAACTGGGCATAGAGGGAACCTACCTCAACATAATAAAGGCCATATATGACAAACCCACAGCAAACGTCATTCTCAATGGTGAAGAAGTGAAAGCATTTCCTCTAAGACCAGGTACAAGACAAGGATGTCCACTCTCGCCACTATTATTCAACATACTTTTGGAAGTCCTAGCCATGGCAATCAGAGAAGAAAAAGAAGGAAAAGGAATACAGATTGGAAAAGAAGAAGTAAAACTGTCACTGTTTGCAGATGACATGATACTATACATAGAGAATCCTAAAGATGCCACCAGAAAACTACTAGAGCTAATCAATAAATTTGGTAAAATTGCAGGATACAAAATTAATGCACAGAAATCTCTTGCATTCCTATACACTAATGATGAAGAATCTGAAAGAGAAATTAAGGAAACACTCCCATTTACCACTGCAACAAAAAGAATAAAATACCTAGGAATAAACCTACCTAGGGAGACAAAAGAGCTGTATGCAGAAAATTATAAGACACTGATGAAAGAAAATAAAGATGATACCAACAGATGGAGAGATATACCATGTTCATGGATTGGAAGAATCAACATTGTGAAAATGACTCTACTACCCAAAGCAATCTACAGATTCAATGCAATCCCTATCAAATTACCAATGGCACTTTTTACGGAACTAGAACAAAAAATCTTAAAATTTGTATGGAGACACAAAAGGCCCCGAATAGCCAAAGCTGTCTTGAGGGAAAAAAGCAGAGCTGGAGGAATCAGACTCTCTGGCTTCAGACTATACTACAAAGCTACAGTAATCAAGACAGTATGGTACTGGCACAGAAACAGAGACATAGATCAATGGAACAAGATAGAAAGCCCAGAGATAAACCCACGCACCTCTGGTCAACTAATCTATGACAAAGGAGGCAAGGATATTCAATGGAGAAAAGACAGTGTCTTCAACAAGTGGTGCTGGGAAAACTGGAGAGCTGCATGTAAAAGAATGAAATTAGAACACTCCCTAACACCATACTCAAAAATAAACTCAAAATGGATTAGAGACCTAAATGTAAGACCAGCCACTATAAAACTCTTAGAGGAAATCATAGGAAGAACACTCTTTGACATAAATCACAGCAAGATCTTTTTTAATCCACCTCCTAAGTAATGGAAATAAAAACAAAAATAAACAAATGGGACCTAATGAAACTTCAAAGGTTTTGCATAGCAAAGGAAACCATAAACAAGACGAAAAGAAAACCCTCAGAATGGGAGAAAATATTTGCAAACGAATCAACGGACAAAGGATTAATCTCCAAAATATATAAACAGCTCATGCAGCTCAATAAGAAAAAAACAAACAACCCAATCCAAAAATGGGCAGAAGTCCTAAATAGACATTTCTCCAAAGAAGACATACAGATGGCCAAGAAGCACATGAAAAGCTGCTCAACGTCACTAATTATTAGAGAAATGCAAATCAAAACTACAATGAGGTATCACCTCACACCAGTTAGAATGGGCATCATCAGAAAATCTACAAACAACAAATGCTGGAGAGGGTGTGGGGAAAAGGGAACCCTCTTGCACTGTTGGTGGGAATGTAAATTGATACAGCCACTATGGAGAACAAGTATGGAGGTTCCTTAAAAAAACTAAAGATAGAATTACCATATGATCCAGCAATCTGACTACTGGACATATACCCAGAGAAAACCATAATTCAAAAAGACACATGCACCCCAGTGTTCATTGCAGCACTATTTACAATAGCCTGGTCATGGAAGCAACCTGAATGCCCATCGACAGACGAATGGATAAATAAGATGTGGTACATATATACAATGGAATGTTACTCAGCCATAAAAAGGAACGAAATTGGGTCATTTGTAGAGACGTGGATGGATCTAGAGACTGTCATGCAGAGTGAAGTAAGTCAGAAAGAGAAAAACAAATATCGTATATTAACGCATATATGTGGAACCTAGAAAAATGGTACAGATGAACCGTTTTTTAGGGCAGAAATAGAGACACCGATGTAGAGAACAGATGTATGGACACCAAGGGGGTAAAGCAGCAGGGGGTGGGGTGGGGTGGTGGTGTGATGAATTGGGTGATTGGGATTGACATGTATACACTGATGTGTATAAAATTGATGACTAATAAGAACTTTCAGTATAAAAATAAAATAAAATAAAATTCAAAAAAAATCTAGGTAAACTATGGATGAGCAAAAGGAGCAGGAGAGGGTAATATTCAAGAGGGGACAAATTATGTGCAAAGCTGAGAAGGCAAGAGAACTATTTGCAGAGCTAACCATGTTAATATACATAGTAATTTAAGTTTATTGGTTTTGCTGGACTTTAATAAGGTAAGTATTTTCTCATTTTCATGACATTTTTCTTGCAAAGAAACTTAATTAGCAAACCTTTTCATTTCTTGGAGGTCTTCTCTCCAATAGCCCCACATCTCTTTTGCTGAGCACCACACTAGGGTGTATTTGGATATGGATATTCTATCTAACTTATGCAGAAAGTGAAGCTCTGAGAGTCAGGCAGGGATGAGTGTTCTTTTGATCAAGGGTGACACAATATGTAAAGTTCCAGGAACGTGGACCGTCCCTGTGATGTGCAATTTGGGATAGATTCCACTGAGAGCTGAGAATTAAGGGGGCAAGCTAGGCCAAGAGTTGAAAACAAATGCCTCACCCCCATTCTTATTGAAGTCTGTTCTGTTTTGTGTTGTTTTAATCAGAGGGGGCTCTCCTGTAAAATATTAAAAATTAGTGTCCAAGATGTTTTAAATGGGATCACAGAAAATGAAATTTCCTACTTCTCTTGAGAAGGTGGAAGCTTGGTATGTCCCTTCGGGGTAGTTTCGCCTGCAAGTAACGAATAAAACCTTACTTAGTCTGGCTGGGTTTAAACCATAAGAAAATTTGTTATCTCGTATAAAACAAATTTCAGAGGTTGGTTCCAGGTGTGGTGTGTCTGAGATCTGCTCCAGGTGTCCTGGGTTCTGTGCGGCAAGATGGTGACAACCACTTCTGGCATTTCAGAGAGACACAAATCTGTTCAAAGGAAGAAAGACCATCTCTTCTTGTTTCTTTCTTTGGAAGTTCAGGCATCAAGGTGGCCTTTTCTCATGTGTTATTGGCTAAAATTGGGTCATATGCCCATTCCTATATAAATCACTGACAAGGAAAACTGGCTTAGACCAATATGGCGCCAGCCCTGGAGAATACAAGGGGAATAGGATCAACATTCTCTGGGTCACATAGGGGAGGGGATTGCATGGACAAAGAAGTGGAGAATGGGTATTGGGAGGCAATCAACAAAGTCCATTACAATCTGACATTACAGGTTCCATATTCCCTCTTGGAAGAAATCGGCTGGAGCTGGGTTTATGTTGCCCCCTTTAAAGGTAGATGGAGTCTTCAGTTTGCCACTGTACCACCCATATTATTTGATATCCTATTTGCCTCAATATTTATGTTACCTGCTTAGCTCCTACAGGCATTTAAGTTCGGGACTCTATTTCTATACACTTCAGGTTTGCCATACTTTTCTTAAGCGGTGTTTCCCATCGATATTACCCAGCATGCTTGGGTAATCGATCCCTTTGCCCATTCGATGCTGCTTGCCAACCTTCCAAATGATTGATATTTTCTTTCCTCTTGTGGCCAATTTTCCCCCTCATTTCTTACTTTTGGTGATGTACTGATCCTGTGGGCCACCAGGAACATCCCAGGAAAACTCCTTCGTCCCATTCATGCCGCTGTGAAAGGTCTTCAAGAATTTGTCTTCGAAAAGCTGCCTCCATAATGAACTAGTCTTAGTGAAGAGAGGAAACATAACAGTGTCAATCTTGGCTAGTGACAGGGTGCAATTAACCCAGGATCAAATTGCAGCAAGATGGAATGGGCTAGATGGTCCTGTTATCCTAACAAAGGGATTATACAGTAAGTGCCCTTCAGAAGGGAGACATTATTCTATGCGGAACTCTAGAATGAAAAGAGACAAGGTTGAACTCTTCACAATTTCCAAACAGATATTATAGAGTAGGGAAACTAGTAAATGATGTTTTAAATAATCATTCCATTTCTTAGCTGATGACTGGTAAGGCATACATACACTGTCAATTTTGATAGTTCTTGCAGCTGTAGCTACTAGAAAATTCTAGGTTGAAAATATCTTAACCTCTATTAGGTTAAGACCTCTATTAGGAAATTCAGAATCTTGAATACATTGGGGCACATAATGTAAAGAGAGTGTATGGAATTAATTCATTCTTTCAAAAAGAATTTTTAAAGTTCTTATGCACATGCTTCTGAGTGTTAGGGATATGGCAAGGAGCAATTTGGATTATGTCTTTACTCTCTTTAGATTATATCTGGAAGAGAGTTAATAAAAAAGTAACACATAGAAAAGATGATTTCAGAGTGATGGGTGCTATGAAGAAAATGAGAAAAACCATGTTTTGGGCAGTAACAGATGGGGAATAGAAGTAGGCAGCTGCATGCTGGTAAGTGTTCAACAGCTGGTTCTCTGCGGGGGGAAAAGCCCTGATTTGTAGTGTTTGCCAATTTCTTTAGTGTAAATACTCCCATCACGGCTGATTTCAAGCTACCAACATGACTAGGAGTTGGGAACAGATGCCCACAGCATACGCCAGCTCCAGAATACCTCTGGGAGTATGCTACGTTGCTTTCAGAAAGGGCTGTGAGGCAAGACCTCTTTGATAAAGTGACATTTGAGCCAAGATGTGGATGATGACGAGGAGCTGGCCGTGAGAAGGAAGATCCAGGGCGAGAGCTTTCCAGGCAGAGGGGATATATTGCAAAGGCAAAGGTCCTGAAGTAGAAACAAACTTAGTATATTCTCCGGAGGAAACAAGGATGGTGAGGGAGTAGAGTTTAGAAACAGAAGGCATTAGGAAGTGGGAGAGATGTGTGGGCTAAATCATGCAGGGCCTTGAAGATCATATTAATAAATTTAGATTCCGTTGTAAGTGTTATGGGAAACCTTATGAGGTTTAAGCAGGTGATCAACCATACCTACTTAGCAAGAGCCTGTATTTAAGTTTCCATGAAAAGAATTCAGTATGTAGTTGTCCTGTAGCGGGAGAAGGTGGAGAAAGAGAAATAGTAGACTTTGTGGGATTTTACAGTCTATGTTTTGATTATACTTCCATTTTCTCAAAGAAAAAGCTGTATGTGAACCAATTAGCACAATGTCTGACACACTGCAAGCACTGCATAAATGTTGATGCATTTGGGATTAACTTGGAGGTGGGTTTCATGGGTGCTCAGTGATGTACTGATAGCACTGGATGTATATCAGAGCTAGAACATCACAGAGTTGGGGTTGCCGTGGAACTCAAACAAGTTGCCGAAGATTGGGTTACAACCAGCAGATCTATCTCCAGATTTTGAAACTTCGTTCAGGTTAGATAGATATCAGGTTGACACTTATTCCCCAGGACTGAGAGTTGGCCAGATTATAAACCATGGTTAGGTCTTAAATTGTAGTACATTTATTCATTTATTCATTTGCTCCAATCAGGGACTCTCGTTCAGCCACCAAAGTGGACACCATCTGACACCTTCACAGAGGACATTTTAATGCAAGGGTATGAAGAAAAGGTTTCTCATGGGTTTTTCCTTTTTGCAACTGTTGGTTTCTTTCCTTCCTTCCTTTATTAACTAGTAAATGAGCATCCTTTATTTATTTAACTGTTTTTTTTTTAAATTGAAGTATAGTTGATTTATATTATGTTAATTTCTGCTGTATAAAACGGTTTTCCTTTTGTATGTTTGTTTGTTTGTTTTTGGCCATGCGGCTTGCAGGATCTCAGTTCCCTGACCGGGGACTGAACCTGGGCCACGGCAGTAAAAGGTCGGAATCCTAACCACCAGGCCACCAGGGAACTCCCAATGAGTATCCTTTAAAAGAGGAATATAGGAACATTATTAGCTCTTTTAACAGGCATAAAAACACTGGTGATATCAGTAGGTAGAATTTACTGAGTGCTTGCCAAATATTTGTTCAGTGTGCCAAATGCCTTATACACTTACATAAGCTTCCTAAAAGTCCTAAGAGATGGGGACATTGTTATCTTTATTATACAGATGGAGAAGCTGATGCTTAGGAAGGTGGAGTCGTTGTCCGAGGGTGAGGTAATGGTGGAGCCAGGATTCACACTAGTTTCTGCAGGCCCTCCAGAGCCTCTGGCCCCAAGCAGCTTTTCAGATTTTTGTCCTGTGTCTTCTGAGCTTTGCTCTTTGCGTCGCCCCTTCTCTCTTCTCGCTGCTACTCTTTAGTTCAAGATCCCAGGGTTTTCACAACAGTTCCCAATGGGTTCTCTACACTTGCAGTCTCTCCTATTCAATGCCATCTTATGAACAGCACTAAATTGTACTCTTAGAAGGGCAGCTCTGGCCGTCTTATGCTCTGATTGAGAAACCTCAATGTCTCCCCATTGAATGAAGAGCAGATCTCTCGACCGCATTCTGAGCGCTGGAAAAGAGCTTGTACTTGAACCAGACAAAGGACTGAGCGCTGGCATTTTGTAACATGGTGGAGTGCTGGCTGCTTTCTGTGCCCTCAATCTCATGGTGGTCTGTGCTGCTCCCTTCCCCCAAAATTCATGTTAGAGTTTGTGTTTCTGGAAGGCAGGGACTTTGCTAGACATCTCTGTATAAACTGTATGAATTTGCATCATGACTATGCATAATGTCACATGCCTTTTTCTTTTGCATCAAATCCAGTGTGTTTATTCCAAGGTCACACCCCAGAGTTGGTGAGTAATGTAACTGTCTCCATGTAATTTTTTCAAGAATCTTAGTTCTCTATAGGACAGCAAAAAAGCTGCCGGATTTTATGAGTATCCCCCAAAGCTGTCTTTCAGTCTGGAGTCACTTTCTTTGGTGCTGGGTGCCCCTGGCCCATGTGGCCATTTGAAGGGTGCAGGACTGTTCCTTCAATACTAAGCTTAGTCCAAGGGCTGGGTCATGAACAGTTGAGATACAGTAGTGCTAAGAACGCAAGGTCTGGCTTTAAATTTCCCTCACCATTTGTAGTCATGTGTTCATGGACAAACCACCCTTGTGCCGCTGTCCTCCCCCACGTAAAGCAGAATATCAATGCTGTCTCCTCGTGCACTTATTATGAGGATAAAGGAAATATAGGACTTAGAACAATGCCTGGCAGGTAGGAAGTGCTTAATGAATGTTAGGAAGTATTTTTTTCCCCATTCAGGGCCCTTCCTCTCACTAGAGATGTTGCAGGGTGTACGAGAGCAGTACCTGTGACAAAGGCTTCAATATTCCCCAGGGGTAGGGCTCTCCAATTTCTGCTGCCCTTGTGAACACCTCTCCCTAGGTACCATGTGGTTAGGTGATTCTTGGTTGCTCAACTTGTCACAGTGTCAGTTTCTTCATCTGCAAAATGGGAGCACAATGTGACTTGCAAGGTGTTAGAAAGGGCTTTCATACATTTAACATAGATCTTAGCACATAGTGAATGTTAGGATCAAATCAAGCAAGGGATCTAATGTGCTTAGCACAGTATCTACCAGGTAGAAAGGGTTCAATTTATGTCAACTCTCACTGTTGTCACCATTATCATCACCATCATCACCATCATCATTATCATCATCATCCTCATTCTCATATCTGACCTCACAGAGCATACTGCTTGAACACTTCAATGACTGATACATATTGGTTAACTTGTGCAATTAATTTGAAAAACACCAATTCAAAGACAATACTAGGAGTTTTATGTATTTTCAATTCTTTTATGTATATTCAATTCTTTTCTAAAAACCATTTCTTAATAGTTGCTTCTTATGGTTTTGCAGTTAATGGTATCTAAATATATTAAAAATATGCCTCACAGGGCTGTCTGAATGATGTAGGATTTTGATCAACCTTACTTGCACTGGGAATAAATTGGTTCAGTTTAAATACTTTGTCTAAAAGTTATTTGTCCTGGAAAATACCAGTCTAATTCCCTTACAAGTAAGAAAATTATAAAGAGAGAGATCTAAGCAGTGAGTAAAATATAGGCTCAGAAAATGTGTATCAGCATACCTTAATGAAAGTAGAATAAATCTTGGAACTTTAATATCCCCTTTCTTGGACCTAAATAGGCCCCTTTGGAAAACTATTTTATTGTTTCTCATTAAATTAGAATTGTGCTGAGGTGCCACTATCTACTGGTTCCTATTATTATTAATGTAAAAAAAATCACTGCATATTCAGCATGTCCCCAGTTAAAGCCAACAGAAAATCCTCCCCACACTTATGCTTAACTCTGGCTTGTTTTTAAACAAAGTTCCTTTTTTGTTGTTTACATTTGCATTTAAAGATAGCAATCCTTTCTAGTGACAAATAAGGAAATTTAATATATAGGTTTACTTCTGCTCTGTTAAATTAACAGCTCTTGCAGAAGAAGCATGGAAAGAGTTACAGAGGCCAGAACTGTCTCGTTAACTTTGGGAAGATGCAGTAATCGCTGGGCAGCAGAATGTAGGAAGCGTCATTTTTCAGAACATGGGTACTTTGATAGTATGTTAGAGAGGAATACTCAAATTTTTGATCCATCAATGAGATGGAAGGTTTCTTAGTTAATTCGAGCTGCTATAACATGGACTGGGTAACTTATAAACAGAAGAAATTTATTTCTCACAGTTCTGGAGTGTAGAAGTCCAAGATCAAAGTGCCGGCAGATCTGATTCAGATGAGAGTCCACTTCTAGGTTTTATAGAGGGCTATCTTCTTATTATATCCTCACATGGCAGACAGCATGGACTTTTCTCATTAGGGTATTAATCCTATTCATGAGGGCTCCACCCTCATGACCTAATCACCTCCCAAAGGCCCCACCTCCACATACCATCACATTGGGGATTAGATTTCAACACAGGAATTTCGAGGGGACACAAACATTCAGTTCTAGAATATGGTTGCTGTTCACAATATTTCTCAAAAATGCTACCCTGTAGTGTCTTATCTTCCTGATGCATTCATGAAACAGACACTGAACGACAACAGATGCTGTACATCGGTGGCCTACCAGCTACAGCTGGCCCAGAGATGCGTGATGTGTGGGCCTCGGGAACATAACTGCATATGGCGGCAGTTATTGGAGCCTCCCTGAGACCAGGCATCCCTCTTTCATATTTCCAGTAGCTTCTTGGCTCCTTAGAGTTTTCAACCCCTGAATAAAAAATACTGAGCGTGTATGATAGCTCAGATACTATGTTAGGGCATAAATTACAAGTTAATGTCCAAGTCCTCATAAAGGCTGTCAAGCGCCTACGTGGTGCCCTTCTTCCCCAGCCCTTATCATCTTGTCTACTACGTTCTGCTCTGCTGACTCCAACCTGACCACATGGACCCCTCTTCCTACCAGCATCTACACCACCCCTCACCTCTTTCTGGTGTTTGCTCAAATGCCATGTTGTCAGGGTGACTTTCCCTGTTCCTCCACTTTTAACTTACAAGTATTTTCTCCCTTTCAGAACTCACTAATCCCTTTTCCTTTGTTTTTCTACCAAAGCCTTTATCATGATCTGACATACAGAATATTTAATTCATTCATTCATTGTCTGTAAGCTTCATGAGGGCAGCAATTCTGTCTTACTGCTGTCTTTCTAACAACTACAACAGTGCAGGTACCTGATAAACAAGATGAACAATGAATGCATGAGCATGGTGTATGCTAAAAGAGACCCGGGATGCTATGGGAACCACAAGTAACTCAGTGAGGCTGGAGCATGGAATTTGAGGTTGGAGTAGGGAGAGATGAGGGTGGAGTGGTGAGGACTGTGGACTTGGACAGGAGGACAAGAGGGAGCCATGGAAAGATGAGTGACCAGAAAGCAGAAGAAGGATAAGATTACTAGGAATGTTTTTTTTTTTTTGCGGTACGCAGGCCTCTCACTGTTGTGGCCTCTCCCGTTGCGGAGCACAGGCTCCGGACGCGCAGGCTCAGCGGCCATGGCTCATGGGCCTATCTGCTCCGCGGCATGTGGGATCTTCCCGGACCGGGGCACGAACCCGTGTCCCCTGCATCAGCAGGCAGACCCTTGCCACCAGGGAAGCCCCACTAGGAATGTTTTTACTCTGCTGTTTTGCAAACCAAAATAGTATATATAGCTACTCATTTCCATGAATCTGAGTATAGGACCTTACTAACGGTTTAGAAAATGCTAATGAGTCTGTTTTCATAGAATTTTACCAAGCCCTTAAGCATGCAGTTTACCTTGGATTGTCCCCTAAGATACTGGCTTGATTTCAAGCAGCTTCAGCCTTAGAGAGTTAATTAGAGAAGAAAGTAAAAGGCAATAAGGTAGATCCAGCTTGAACAATAGGGTCATCCAGATTAGATCCAAATTTCAGCTTTGCTGCTTGTTAGCTATGTGAACTTAGAAAAATTACTTCACCTCTCTGAACCTTTTTTCTCATCTGAAAAATGGGATCAAATATGCCTACTATTCCAAGCTGTCCTGAGCATTAAATTAAAAAAAAATCAGCATGTCTCATGCCTTCTATAGTTGTAGGTAGTGAAGATACAGAAGCTATATATATGAAGGCAATCATGCCTTTTATTAATGATTATGCAAATGAATGCCTCTTATTTTTAAGAATGTTAAAGGTTGACTTAATTTTTACAAAAAAAATATAATTGGATATATAATACTGTGGCTTTTCCTTTTTTCTTTTTTTTTTTTGCTTTTTATGTTTTTTAAAACATATGGAACCTATCTATTTGCTGCATCTTATGTACTTCCCTAATATTGGTGTAAGTTGCCGCCTTGGTAAGGCGTATTCTTGAGTTGTAGACCTATGCTGTAAATGTCTCCTTCTTTTGGGGCGTCAGGTAAACTCTGTTTTGAGACCAGGGGAGGCACCTCATCATTGTTTGGATCCTGTGAGTACTATGGATTACACTGTAATATATACAGCATGTAAATAAGTTTCAGAGGCATAAAAGCTTCACAACTAAACGAAAAGGAAAATTTAATAACCGGCTGATTTTTAGATTGTGCACTAAATAATCTGTTTTTCATCCTAAGAAAGGGCAGGAGAAAGGCAGAGTTCAATAGACATATAGGAACAAAGTAACATCCAGTATCTAGGGGGTGCAAATCACATTCCATGAACCAAACAATGTGGCTTTCATCAGATCGCCTTCAGCTGCTCTGCCTGGGCACTTGCGTATAACTCAACCAACTGTAACATAGGAAGAAACTCTTGACAAAGGGCAGAAGACAGCACAGAGCCCACAGATCTTGGCCAAATTCTGCTAGTTCGAGCTATGTATATACTAACATGTCTGTCAAGTGATATGTTTGGAACTATCCTTCTAGGGCAGAGGTTGAAGAATTAACTAATAAGGACCTACTGTATAGCGCAAGGAACTCTACTTAATACTCTGTAATGGCCTATATGGGAAAAGAATCTAAAAAAGAGTGAATATATGTATTTATACAACAGATTCCCTTTGCTGTAGCCCTGAAAACTAACACAACATTGTAAATCAATTATACCCCAATACAAATTTTAAAAAAGGATATAAGAAGCATTAAATGTACAGGAAAAAAAAAGAAGAGAAGAATGTAAAAAGAAATAAGACATTTGCACAACTGTGACGATCTCGGGATTGAAGGGATAGAAATGGATCTGGGATATACAGAGCAGAGGTTTAACTGGGAGTGATTTCAGCCCCCGGGGGACATATAACAATGTCTGGAGACACTTGTGGTTGTCACACTGGGCAGGTGCTGTTGGCGTCTAGTGAGAAGAGTCCAGGGCTGCTGCTAAACATCCTACAATACACAGGACAGCCCCTGCCCCTGCCCCAGTAAGGAATTTTCCAGCCCCCAAATGTCAACAGTGCTGAGATGGAGAAACCCTTTGTGTAGAGATTTCAACTCTAACTGTTGGTAAGTTTGAGATTTTATTACATGATTTAGCCATCTGAAGGTCCAGTCCCAGCTTTATCTTCCTCAGGAAATGATGCAACTGAGGTGAATGCATTGTGTTCTCACCTGTTCTGCGTTCTTTCTTGGTGTTTGATGAGAGGGCATTGAATTGGCACAGGTCTCTGAGCAGTTGGTTGTGATCTGTTCAATGAAAGGACCTCAGTGTGAGAAAACCATGGTCTTTTCTTCACATGGGTAAGAACTTACATCTTTATGAAGCCAGCCTGTGAAATGACCACGATTGAACACAAGCATGAACCACAGTGCTCCTTTCTTCCCTACGAGTGTCTCTTCTGTAAGTTTGAGGAGCAGTGGTGGAAAAGCAGGGAAGATTTTCATTGCCTCTGTCTCTGCTTCACCCGGATTGTGGTTAAATAGAAGACTTCAGTCTCCAGGGCTGTCAATCTACCCCTTTTTAATAGCATCAAATTTGTTTTAAAAAATTCATGCTGTGGGTTTTGAGGTAATAACTGTAGCTCCAGAAATGTTTGTTAAAGATTACACTAGATAGACACTTTTTAATGAACAGTGTCTGTTCTTGGGCATTTATACTTTATAACAGTATATCTGGGGAAGGAAAAACAATATGGGAGCTAGAGGTTTTTTAGCAAATTTCACTAAACTATTGCTCTCTGTGTCCAAATGTCTCTGAAAATTTGATGGGAGGAAGAATTTTGTCCTTATGCTTGACTGAATAATCTGCTAAATTATATTTTAAATCAGCATATCCTAAAATTGAAGAACAACTAATGCTAAAGCATATCATGGATTATTGTACATGTAATTTGCATAAAAGTTTAAAAAAAAGTCAGTACTTCAGTAGTATCAGGTCGCTGCCTACAAAGATTGCACAAAACCAATGGCTAAGATATATTGTTAGTGTTCAGACCTTCTGTTTCCTACTTATAAAAAAAGCATAGCATAGCCACCAATTGAGTGGGCTCATAATCAAATCATAACCATTTGGAATAAAATGGAAGCTTAATGTGAAACTGCTGATACAGCAAGTTTAATTAAAGCTCTTCTGTATTTTGAGAGTAAAGTTCTAAATTTCTGTATTTCAATGATTTCCAAACAGTTCTCTGGATGCAAGTGGTAGGTCTGGGTCCTGTGGGGATTCAAGGTCATAGGAACTGCTGTGTGGATGTCCAGGCCAGCCATGCTCACCAGCCCTTCATCCCAGGCTTCATCCAAAGCAGCTGCGGGTCACCTGTCATATTTATTGGATTTCTGCAAGTTTTGTGTGAAGACAGGAATCTACGACTAAAAAAAAGCTGGAACACTGTTGGAGTAGTTGTTAAAAGTTCCCAGGTGGAAGAGCTATTTTTTTAGGTACATAAAATAATGCAAATGAAGAAATAATGAAGTGAAAATGCAAGAACAAAAGAAAAGTTTTTAAACTAGATGAAAGGAGAAGGGCAGTATGTACTGTACCTCCTCTCTTGCCTGGAGTCTGTTAAATTTAATTAGCTATTAACTGGAACCTACACACAGTTTATAATTCTCCCTCTCTTTTCCTCCCTTCACTTCCTTCCCTTCCCTTCTTTCCCCTTCCTCCCTCCCTCCCTCCCTTCTTTCCTTCCTTCCTTCCTCCTTCCTTTTTTTTCTTCTCTCCCTTCCAACACGTATTTACTGAGTGACAAAAAACAAAACCAAAACGAAACAAAAAACCCGACAAAAAACAAATACGTAAACAAGATAATTTAAGACAGTGATAAATACTATGAAGGAAATTAAACAGAATGACCTGATAGAAAATGCCTGGGCTGAAGAAGGTTGAGACTGTTTTGGTTAGTTATTTTGGACAAGAAAGTGGTATAAGCCACTGAAAATATGCTCTGTAAGATGAGAAGCTCTTCCCCATCTCACTCCCCACCTCAAGGTATAGTTTTGGTTTGGGGAGAAAAAAAAAGGGGCTTATATTTGGTGAGTTATATTATCTACCGTTTTCCTTCTTATAAGACAGGCATGGCATTAACTGATTTCTGGCATAAAGTCCAAGAATCGTATCTGGATAAAGCATGCTAAGTAGTCATACTTTAGGAGATTAAATTTTCATTTGGGTTAAAATTGAATGCATGTATAACAGAGGGCTACCCAACCACTATTCTTGATTTAACTAAAGGAAATAAATGTGATTTGTTGTGGACTATGTCTTTTAAAGAGCAGTATTTCACCTGGAAGCTAAAGGATGAGAAAGAGGCAACTATGCAAAGATATAGATATTAAATAGATATGCAAAGATTTAGATATTCTGCTCAGAGGGAACAACTACTGCCAAGGCTTGGTGAGTAAGAGCTCACCATGTCAGGAGGCCAGAAATTGACATTAAGGATGGCTCTGGGATCCCAGATTCAGGTCAGTCTGACACCACTCCCCTGACTGGGTCACGTCCATTCTATCCCGTAAGGAGCTTCTCTGAAGTGTTCTTGCTGTGTTCTGGGTTGTCCCTCAGTAGGACATGTTGATGGATTTAATGCCTCATTGATAACGAAAACTTACAAGTGTGAGAGGCCACTGCAAACAAAAATGTCAGCAGCAACAACACTAGAAAATAATTGTGTGAAATCCTGTGGCTGATTCATGCTTGCTGTTTCCTGTGATGGTAGGTCCAATGCAATGGCAAAATGAGGTCAAAGTTTAGAAGGCATTTTAGCCACAGTTTAAAATCATCGTCATCATACTTCTCAAGTTAAAAGTTACCCCAAATAACTATTGTTAGTATTATTGAATATATATTTTCAGAATGTTTTTTGGGGGTGTATATATTAGGTAAATATATACCTAATATGTGAAAAATAAAAATAGGTTTTAATTGTGTATGTATCTCTCTCTCTCTCTATCTATCTACCTATCTATATATACATATATATATTTTTGGAAACTCTACCTCACTCTTTTTATAAATTTATTTATTTATTTACTTTTGGCTGCATTAGGTCTTCTTTGCTGTGTGCGGGTTTTCTCTAGTTGCGGCGAGCAGGGGCTACTCTTCGTTGCAGTGCACTGGCTTCTCTCATTGCAGTGGCTTCTCTCGTTGTGGAGCACGGGCTCTAGGTGCATGGGTTTCAGTAGTTGTGGCATGCAGCCTCAATAGTTGTGGCTCTCAGGCTCTAGAGTGCAGGCTCAGTAGTTGTGGCGTGTGGGCTTAGTTGCTCCGAGGCATGTGAGATCTTCCTGGACCAAGGCTCGAACCCACGTCCCATGCGATGGCAGGCAGATTCTTAACCACAGGGCCACCAGGGAAGCCCCGAACCTCACTCTTTTTAATGCTAATATTCCATTCTTTGGAAATACGATTATTTATTAACAAGGCATTGGAATCCTCACTTTGCCATTTACTAGCTGTCTGCCTTTAAGAAATTCATTTAGTTAGGTCAGGAGAAGAGGAAGTAACATTCTAGGTAGAAGAAATGTATGTGAACGATATTAATGTAAGAAATGGGGAATTCCCTGGCATGGTTAGGACTCATCACTTTCACTGCTGGGGCCCTGGTTCAATCCCTGGTTGGGGAAACTAAGATCCTGCAAGCTGCAAGTCGTGGCCAAAAAAAAAAAGTAAGAAATGTATGTGTAAAGGTATTGGTTCAAAGAAGGGTAGAACAAAGATTAGCACATTGGGACTTAGTGCATGAGGACATGGATAGTAGATGAGATGGGAGGGAGTCGGAGCTGGGTCACGTGGGGCCATCAAGAAGCTTTTAACCAAGGGGGTAACATGGTGACATTTGAGTGTTCAAACTTTATGTGAAGAATGGCCTAGAAGAATGGCCTATTTATATACAAAAGTGGGCAGGGGTAGGAGAATAATTTTTTACCTTGGTTATCTTTCATTTGTTTGTTCTTTATGGAAAACTCCTCTGGAACCAAGAATAATGTTACAAATATTTGCTTTTTATCTTGATACCTGTGAAGACTTTACTTATTTCTGGATGACTTGTTGAAAGAAATCACCAAAATTGAAAGGCACATGGACGTATGAACACCCAATGAAGTGACTTCTCGAAAGAAAGAAAAGAATAGGCTCTTTAAAAGGGAATTTGAAGGCAGACCTTACCAGACCTTTTTAGCATAAGATCATTATCATATTTCCTTTTTTTTTTTTGCGTTACGCAGGCCTCTCATTGATGTGACCTCTCCCGTTGTGGAGCACAGACTCCGGACGTGCAGGCCTAGCAGCCATGGCTCACGGGCCTATCCGCTCCGCGACACGTGGTATCTTCCTGGACCGGGGCACGAACCCGTGTCCCCTGTAGCGGCAGGCAGACTTTCAACCACTGTGCCACCAGGGAAGCCCCACATTTCCTTTTTTAAAGCTTTTTATTTAGAAAAAATTTGACTTTAAACATTGCAAAAGTAGCACACAGATTTCCCAGGGTATATCTCTACCCAGATTCTCCAAATGTTAACATCTTACATAAACATAGTATAATGATCTAAACAAAAATTAAAATGGATTCAGTACTAACCTACAGATCTTATTAGAAATTCCAAACTGCCCTAGTAATTCTCTTTTTCTGGTTCAAGATACAATCCAAGCTGTCGCATTGAATTTAGTTGTCCTGTCTCTTTAGATTCCTCCAATCTGGGTCAGTTTTTCAGTCCTTTTTTTTGTCTTTCATGATCTTAATATTTTTGAAGAGTACCAGACGGTTGTTTTGTAGAATGCCCCTCAGTTTGGGTTTGTCTGAAGATTTCTCTTGTTTAGACGAGTGTTGTGCATTATTGGGGAGGATTCCACAGAACTGTGTCCTTCTAACTGCATCATTTCAGAAGGTACGTGATGTTAAAATGTCTTATAATAAGACATTATAATATTGGTGATGTTAACTTTGATCACTCAGTTAAAGTGGTGTCTGCCAAGTTTCTCCACCATAATGTTCCTATTTTCCCTTTTGTAATTAACAAGTATCTTATACACAGATACTGTGAAACTACATAAATATTCTCTAATAATTTCCTATTCCTGGTGTAACAAATTACCACAAGTTTAGTGGGTTTAAACAACATGGATTTATGGTCTCACCGTTCTATAGGTTAGAGTGTGAAATGTGTTTCACTGGGATAAAATCAAGTTGTTGGCAGGGCAGTGTTCCTTTTTGGAGGCTCTAGGGGAGAGTCTGTTTTTCCTGCCTTTTCTAGTTTCTAGAGTCTGCTCGTATTTCTTGTCTTGTGGCTTCTTCAGTTTTCAAAGTCATCAATGGCTAATTCAGTTTTCCTTACACTGCATCACTTTGTCTATTCTGTCCCCTTCTTCCACTTTTAAGTAACCTTGTGATTACATTGGGCCCTACCAGGTAATCCAGCATAATAGCCCTATTTTAAAGCCAGGTGCTTAGTAATCTTAATTCCGTCTGCAACTTAAATTCTCCCTTGCTAAGTAGCACAACATATTCACAGGTTTCTGGGATTAGGACATGGATATCTTTGGGACCATTATTCTGCTTACCACAATTCCATTCTTCATCAAAATTTTAACTTATGCATTTATTTTTTTATCATTATGGAATCATAGTTTTCTATTTTATTCAACAGATTTTTTTCTAGTCTGTTAATATTACTATTTATTTTGATGCTCAAATTGTTTCAGATGGGGCACATGGAGTCCCTTCAAGATAGGTCCTGTGTCTTTTTGGTATGTACGCAACATTATGTTGGGATCATCTTTCACTTTACCTGCCACAGCTCTGGAATCGGATCCTCCTTTCTTTTATTGGGAAATCGCATTTAGAAACCAAGATTGGGCACTAGGTGTGCTTATTTCCACTGAGGCACTTTGCTTCTTGGTCCTTTCAATGGACAGTTAGGAAATATATGCACAGAGCTCTTTTCTTTCTTTCACAGCCTTCAGCAAAATAGGTTTATCTATTTAATTTTTATATTATTGTTTCATCCGTTTAGCTCTTTATTTTATGAGGTAAAGGATTTGTCGCTATACAATAAAATCACCTCTTAGGTGTATGTTGCTGAAGTTAATCTGTAAGGTGAAAGTTGCTTACAGTAAGACTTAAATTACTTCTAGTGACAACTGAAAATTCCTCAAATCTCCTGTATATTTCAGACTTTTATCAAGATTCAATAAGTCCAGCACAGCCAGACAAGCATTTCTAAGAATTTGTCCATTTCTTCCAGGTTGTCCATTTTATTGGCATATAGTTGCTTGTGGTAATCTCTCATGATCCTTTGTATTTCTGCAGTGTCAGTTGTTACTTCTCCTTTTTCGTCTCTAATTCTATTGATTTGAGTTTTCTCCCTTTTTTTCTTGATGAGTCTGGCTAACGGTTTATCAATTTTGTTTATCTTCTCATAGAACCATCTTTTAGTTTTATTGATCTTTGCTATCGTTTCCTTCATTTCTTTTTCATTTATTTTTGATCTTTATGATTTCTTTCCTTCTGCTAACTTTGGGGTTTTTTTTGCTCTTCTTTCTCTAATTGCTTTAGGTGTAAGGTTAGGTTGTTTATTTGAGATGTTTCTTGTTTCTTAAGGTAGGATTGTATTGCTATAAACTTCCCTCTTAGAACTGCTTTTGCTGCATCCCATAGGTTTTGGATCATTGTGTTTTCATTGTGATTTTTTTCTAGGTTTTTTTTTTTTTTTCCGGTTCGTGGGCCTCTCACTGCTGTGGCCTCTCCCACTGCAGAGCACAGGCCCGGACGTGCAGGCCCAGCGGCCATGGCTCACGGGCCCAGCCGCTCCGCGGCATGAGGGATCCTCCCAGACCGGGGCACGAACCCGCGTCCCCTGAATCGGCAGGCGGACTCTCAACCACTGCGCCACCAGGGAAGCCCTCTAGGTATTTTTTGATTTCCTCTTTAATTTCTTCAGTGATCTCTTGGTTATTAAATAGTGTATTGTTTAGCCTCCATGTGTTTGTATTTTTTACAGATTTTTTCCTGTAATTGATATCTAGTCTCATAGTGTTGTTGTCAGGAAAAATACTTGATATGATTTCAATCTTCCTAAATTTACAAGGCTTGACTTATGACCCAAGATATGATCTATCCTGGAGAATGTTCCATGGGCACTTGAGAAGAAAATGTATTCTGTTGCTTTTTGATGGAATGTCCTATAAATATCAATTAAGTCCATCTTGTTTAATGTATCATTTAAAGCTTGTGTTTCCTTATTTATTTTTATTTTGGATGATCTGTCCATTGGTGAAAGAGGGGTGTTAAAGTCCCCTACTATGAATGTGTTACTGTCGATTTCCCCTTTTATGGCTGTTAGCATTTGCCTTATGTATTGAGGTGCTCCTATGTCGGGTGCATAAATATTTACAATTGTTATGTATTTTTCTTGGATTGATCCCTTGATCATTATGTACTGTCCTTCTTTTTCTCTTGTAATAATCTTTGTTTTAAAGTCCATTTTGTCTGATATGAGAATTGCTACTCCAGTTTCTTTTGGTTTCCCTTTGCATGGAATATCTTTTTTCCATCCCCTCACTGTCAGTCTGTATGTGTCCCTAGGTCTGAAGTGGGTCTCTTGTAGACAGCATATATACGGGTCTTGTTTTTGTATCCATTGAGCCAGTCTATGTCTTTTGGTTGGAGCATTTAATCCATTTACATTTAAGGTAATTATCAATATGTATGTTCCTATTACCATTTTCTTAATTGTTTTGGTTTGTTATTGTAGGTCTTTTCCTTCTCTTGTGTTTCCTGCCTAGAGAAGTTCCTTTAGCATTTGTTGTAAAGCTGGTTTGGTGGTGCTGAATTCTCTTAGCTTTTGCTTGTCTGTAAAGGTTTTAATTTCTCCGTCACATCTGAATGAGATCCTTGCTGGGCAGACTAATCTTGGTTATAGGTTTTTCCCTTTCATCACTTTAAATATGTCCTGCCACTCCCTTCTGGCTTGCAGAGTTTCTGCTAAAAGATCAGCTGTTAACCTTATGGGGATTCCCTTGTATGTTATTTGTTGTTTTTCCTTTGCTGTTTTTAATATTTTTTCTTTGTATTTAATTTTTGATAGTTTGATTAATATGTGTCTTGGCATGTTTCTCCTTGGATGTATCCTGTATGGGACTCCCTATGCTTCCTGGACTTGATTCACTATTTCCTTTCCCATATTAGGGAAGTTTTCAACTGTAATCTCTTCAAATATTTTCTCAGTCCCTTTCTTTTTCTCTTCTTCTTCTGGGAGCTATAATTCAAATGTTGGTGCATTTAATGTCCCAGATGTCTCTGACACTTTCCTCAATTCTTTTCATTCTTTTTTGCTTATTCTGCTCTGCAGTAGTTATTTCCACTATTTTATCTTCCAGATCACTTATCCGTTCTTCTGCCTCAGTTATTCTGCTATTAATCCCTTCTAGAGAATTTTTAATTTCATTTATTGGCTTGTTCATCTCTGTTTGTTTGCTCTTTAGTTCTTCCAGGTCCTTGTTAAACGTTTCTTGTATTTTCTCCATTCTATTTCCAAGATTTTGGATCATCTTTACTATCATTATTCTGAATTCTTTTTCAGGTAGACTACCTATTTCCTCTTTATTTGTTAGGTCTGGGTTTTTACCTTGCTCCTTCATCTGCTGTGTGTTTCTCTGTCTTCTCACTTTGCTTAACTTACTGTGCTGGGGTCTCCTTTTGCAGGCTGCAGGTTTGTAGTTCCCACTGGTTTTTTTTTTTTTTGCGGTATGCGGGCCTCTCACTGCTGTGGCCTCTCCCGTTGCGGGGCACAGGCTCCGGATGCGCAGGCTCAGTGGCCATGGCTCATGGGCCCAGCCGCTCCGTGGCATGTGGGATCTTCCTGGACCAGGGCATGAACCCGTGTCCCCTGCATCGGCAGGCGGACTCCCAACCACTGTGCCACCAGGGAAGCCCTCCCATTGTTTTTGGTGTCTGCCCCCAGTGGCTAAGGTTGGTTCAGTGGGTTGTGTAGGTTTCCTGGTGGAGGGGACTAGTGCATGTGTTCTGGTGGATGAGGCTGGATCTTGTCTTTCTGGTGGGCAGGTCCACGGCTGGTGGTGTGTTTTGGGGTGTCTGTGACCTTATTATGATTTTACGCAGCCTCTCTGCTAATGGGTGGGGTTGTGTTCCTGTCTTCCTAGTTGTTTGTCATAGGGTGTCCTGCACTGTAGCTTGCTGGTCGTTTAGTGGAGCTGGGTCTTGGTGTTGAGATGGAGATCTCTGGGACATTTTCACCATTTGCTACTATGTGGAGCTGGGAGGTCTCTGGTGGACCAATGTCCTGAACTTGGCTCTCCCACCTCAGAGGCACAGCCCTGACGCCTGGCCGGAGCACCAAGAGCCTGTCATCACATGGCTCAGAATAAAAGCGAGAAAGAAAGAAAGAAAGGAAGGAAGGAAGGAAGGAAGGAAGTCAGGGAAGAAAAAGATACAATAAAATAAAATAAAGTGAAAAAAATAAAATAAAGTTTTTAAAATAAAAAATAATTATTAAAAAAATTTAAAAAGTAATTAAAAAAAATGAAAGCAAGAAGAGAGCAACCAAACCAAAAAACAAATCCACCAATGATAACAAACGCTAAAAACTATACTAAAAAAAAAAACAAAAACAAAACGGACAGACAGAACCCTAGGACGAATGGTAAAAGCAGAGCTATACAGACAGAATCACACACAGAAGGATACACATACACACTCACAAAAAGAGAAAAAGGGAAAAAAAATATATCGTTGTTCCCAACGTCCACCTTCTCAATTTTGGGATGATTCATTGTCTATTCAGGTATTCCACAGATGCAGGGTACATCAGGTGGATTGTGGAGCTTTAATCTGGTGCTCCTGAGGCTGCAAGGAGAGATTTCCCTTTCTCTTCTTTGTTCACACAGCTCCCGGGGTTCAGCTTTGGATTTGGCCCCACCTCTGCGTGTAGGTCGCCTGAGGGCGTCTGTTCATGCCCAGACAGGACGGGGTTAAAGGATCCTCTGATTCGGGAACTCTGGTTCACTCAGGCCGGGGCGGAGGGAGGGGCATGGAGGCGGGGCGGGCCTGCGGCGGCAGAGGCCGGTGTGACATTGCATCAGCCTGAGGCGCACCGGGTGTTTTCCCGGGGAAGTTGTCCCTGGGTCACGGGACCCTGGCATTGGCGGGCTGCACAGGCTCCCGGGAGGGGAGGTGTGGATAGTGACCTGTGCTCGCACACAGGCTTCTTGGTGGCGGCAGCAGCAGCCTTAGCGTCTCATGCCCGTCTCTGGGGTCCGCGCTGATAGCCGCGGCTCGCACCCGTCTCTGTAGATTCTTTAAGCGGCGCTCTGAATCCCCTCTCCTCGCGCACCAGGAAACAGGCAAGAAAAAGTCTCTTGCCTCTTCGGCAGCTCCAGACCTTTTCCCGGACTCCCTCCCGGCTAGCCGTGGCGCACTAACCCCCTGCAGGCTGTGTTCAAGCCGCCAACCCCCGTCCTCTCCCTGCGATTCGACCGAAGCCCGAGCCTCAGCTCCCAGCCCCGCCCACCCCGGCGGGGGAGGAGACAAGCCTCTCGGGCTTGTGAGTGCTGCTCGGCACCGACTCTCTGTCCGGGAATCTCTCCGCTTTGCTCTCCACACCCCTGTGTCTGTGCTCTCCTCCGCGGCTCCGAAGCTCCCCCCTCCGCCCCCGCAGTCTCCGCCCACGAAGGGGCTTCTAGTGTGTGGAAACCTTTCCTCCTTCACAGCTCCCTCCCACTGGTGCAGGTCCCGTCCCTATCCTTTTGTCTCTGTTTATTCTGTTTTCTTTTGCCCTACCCAGGTACGTGGGGAGTTTCTTGCCTTTTGGGAGGTCTGAGGTCTTCTGCCAGCATTCAGTAGGTGTTCTGTAGGAGTTGTTCCACGTGTAGATGTATTTCTGATGTATTTGTGGGAAGGAAGTTGATCTCCGCGTCTTACTCTTCTGCCATCTTGAAGCTCCTCTTCAGAATTCAGATTTTACATTAACTCATAAGGTGTAAATTGGATGTAGTTAATGTTGTCATTGGAGAACCCTTATATCACCCATAAAATAGAGTACTCGTTGTTTTAAGTATACAATTACACAGTATAGGTGTTTGTTAATGTATAATAATGCACATAATAAAGTACACTGTATAAAATAGCACATGCAAAATATAATTTTATAGTATATTAGATATGCCATTAGATTGCTATTTTTATTTCCGGCTCTTTTTTTGTCTTTTGTGTTTGCCCACTTCACATGGTTGAATTCACATATAATGCAACTCCAGTTTATCTCATGGAGTTGTTTTGAGGAATAAAAGAAGTTATATATGATTGGCAAATTGCTAATTCTGTATAAATGATAAAGGAGATGATGCTGAAGAAGAAGGTGATGATGATGATGAAAATGATGGGGATGAAAATGGTAATAAAGTAGAAGAAAATGATTATGAAGGTGATGAAGAGATGAAGATGATGATGATTTGAAGATTTTAACCATATTCAGTTTCCTTAGACTAATCTTTATTATTGTAGGATTCTCCACATTGACAAAGAGGGGGAAAAGTTCAGGCATACGATGGTATTGTTTCCAGTATTATTAATCAACAAAATTAATATAATATAAATGTACAGACCCTAATACTTAATACATAGAAACCTGTGGCTCCTTCTTTAATTTCATTCTGTTGGGCAGCCTCACAAGTCCAATGAACTCTCACCAGAACAGCCTGACTTGGATAGAATCACATCTTGACAGTATACACCAAAGTACTTTGGTTTCCACTGATGAGAAAGATCAACTAGAACAATGTTATTTTCTGGTTATAAGACATCAAACCACAGTGAACTTTAGTTCCTTAGATGACTCTTTAAATATTTAATACCATGTTAAAAAAAATGTACAAACATAAGAGCAGAGAGCAGTTTGGAGGGTGGGAGGAAAGAACATTGTAGGTCAAGGACAAACAGTGGGCTCTTTGTAGAACGCTGCACTAGGTCTCCCTTTCCTGAGAAAGCAAAACACGTGGTTGGTTATTTGGGCCATATCTTCAGATAATAAACATTATTCTGCAACAATAAAAATATGCATAGTTACAGTCAGATGAGATTTGAAAGGAAAAAGAGTTAATCTAGCCTTTTGAAATTCCCTGTTTAAATATAACTTTTTATTATGGAAATTATCAAACACATACTAAAGTAAGGAGAAAAGTATAATGATCTCCTTTGTACCTCATCACCCAGCTTCAACAATTATCGACATTTTGCCACTTGTATTTCATCTTTGCCTCACTAATCCCCATCCCCATCTGCTTTTTTTGGGTGGATTTTAAGACAAATACCAGGCATTGTGTATTTTTATTGTAAATTATTCAGTATATACTTTCATAGAGTAAGCCTTTGGGAAAAAAATGACCATAAATTAAGAATAATTTATTTTTTATTTTATTTTTATTTTGTTTTGAAGTATAGTTGATTTACAATGCTGTGTTAGTTTCTGGTGTACAGCAAAGTGATTCAGTTATATATGTGTATATATACATCTATATTCTTTTTCATTATGGTTTATTAAAGGGTATTGAATATAGTTTTCTGTACTATACAGTCAGACCTTGTTGTTTATCTATTTTATATATAGTTGTTTGTATCTGCTAGTCCCAAATTCTTAATTTATCCATCCCCCCGTTTCCCCTTTGGTAACCGTAAGTTTGTTTTTTATGTCTGTGAGTCTGTTTTGTAAATAAGTTTTTGTATCATATTTTAGATTCCACATATAGCTGATATATATTCGTCTTTCTCTTTCTGACTTACTTCACTTAGTATGATAATCCCTAGGTCCACCCATGTTGCTGCAAATGACATTATTTCAAAGAATAATTTCTTAATAACACACACACACACACACACACACACACACGCACAAAGAAAAAACCAGCTACAAGACCCTTTTAAATCGTAGAGGTATCTAACACTATCAGAAAACCTTGCTTTTGGCAACCTGTTTTGATGAATTATTTTCCTTGCTCTTCCTATTAAGCCCCCTATTCCACCCTGATTTGGGCACTGCTTTCTCTGGGGCTGTCATATTACAAGTGGTATAGCTTAGGATTGACAAGCTTTTTCTGTAAAGGGCTATAGGTAATAGATATTTTCAGTTTTGCCATCCATATTGTCTCTGTCATGACCACTTAACTCTGTCGTTATAGGCAAAGGCAGCCACAGATAATACATAAATAAATGGGCATGCCTGTGTTCCAGTAAGACTTTATTTATAACAAAAGGCAAGGGACTGGATTTGGCCCCTGGGCCATAGTTTGCTGACCCTGGCTACAGAGAAAGTAATCCATCTCCTTGGAGAGTTGAGTGTGTTGTGGTTGAAGAGCAGTGCCTTAGGAATCAGAATACCCAAATTCCAGACCTGTCCCAGCATTCGGAAGATCTTGAACAGGCCACTTTTTGACTCATGGTTTCTCATTTATTAAGTGAAGACGGAGGCCCCTGCCCTTCTTGCTTAAAGAGGTTATTGCAGGACCAAATGAGATCACGAATGTGGAAGTGCTTAACGTATTGCTGCAATACAAGGTATGATTGTTCACTTTACCTCCAAATTCTCAATGGTTCTCTGTCGATTATTCTTCATTAGATTTTATCCCTCACCATCCTTTTTCCTGGGCGTCAGACACATATCAATAAAAAGCAAATTTACATTCACTGAGCACTTTTATATACATGCCAGGGACAGTTCTATGGGGGTTTATGTGCATAATCCTGTTTGATTAATCAAGTATTATTATCTCAATTTTAATGGCAAAGGAACTGAGACTGAGAAAGCTTACGAAAAGTCCTAACCTCTATTGGGAGTGAGTGGCAGAGTCAGGACTTGACCTGTCTGACTCCACAGCCTTTGGTCTATACTTCTAGTGACATTTAGGATATACTGTCACTTTCCTTCTTTCTGCAATGTCACCAACTAACCCTCTTATAGTTTATATGGTGATTTTCTACCTACATGAGCTCATTTAATCTTCCCAGCAAAGACACTAGGTAATTCACTCAAGTCGCCAACCTGAATAACTCCTACTTATCCTTAAAGATCTAGTTTCACTGTCATTTCCCAAGAGAGACCTTCTCTTATCCCGCAGGCTGGGTCAGGTCCCCGTGTTAAATGTGTTCACTGTTACACCCTATATTTGCTTTGCCATGTACATTTCACTCCTGTAACTAAAGAGTCATCGTGGAGAAAATGCCATGAAAGCAGAAATTAGGTCGTTCTCGTTCACCACCCTATCACCACCCATGGCCTGTGGGTGCTTAATAAGTATCTGTTGAATAAATGTCTTTCTAAAAACAATGGGATTGGAAGTTGTATGTTTTCAAGTGAAGTTTGCATCATAATGATATTTATTGCACTGTGAGTTGAGTTGGATATGTGAACCTTCTAGCCGGGAGCTTGTTAGGAATTCCAGTGCAGTGACTCTATGCCTGGGAGTGTGGTCTCATAGGTGTCAGATCTATCAGTAACTCACTAACCAGATGGGGAAGTGGTGGAGGGGGCGAGGGGAGTGCTTATGCTATAGTGCTCCTGCCTGGGGAGGGGAGAGGCTGTCCCTCTCCTGTCTGGGAATGTCAGAAGTGTGTGTGTGTGTGTGTGTGTGTGTGTGTGTGTGTGTGTTGGAGGGAAGTAAAGTCTACCTCCTAAAACTACATATGAAATCACCATGGGAAAACAATCTGAAAGGAAGGGAAAGAGGTGTTGTAAACTGAACTGTCTTCAAAGGCCAAATGGGCACCATAAACAAGCTGAGTATAAGAGAGGGAATGAAGAAATCTTTAGTGATCTGGACTCTACATTTAGCCTAAAGTTATTCAGATTGAACATGTTAAAAAAAATCACTTGGTAGACAAACTGGATACAGGCAGGCGTGTGGTGCCCATGGACTTCAACTTTGCAATTCCCCAGCAGATGGAGACAGGGAGGGAGTGAAGACGACAGAGAGGAGAGGATGTAGCAGAAGAGAAATGATTCCTGGGTAGATGGAGAATCTTGTGTGTTGCAGATTAACTTCTTCGTCCCTTAAATTAGTATAGACACGCTTTTGGGTTTGAGACAGAGGTATGCAGACGTCTGTCAACAGTACGGTGTTATTTGGTAGTAGTTGCATCATAAACATCACGGTTCTCACGCACAGTGAGACTAGCCCAGTGAAACGAAAGCATTTTCTCTTTCTTATTTTGGCCTCCTATGATATTTCTAAATGAAGGGGGGCAAGTTTGGGTTTAGCCAATTCTACACAGAGAATCAGAGCAATTTCAGTCTTCCTGGGTGCTTCTGTTCACAGATTGTCTTCCCCATATTGATTTCTGATTCGGCTTCCCGGGTAGGTACAGGCCATTCTGCTCCTATTATCTTTAATTAAGGTCTTAGCCATTTTTCATCAGCAGGGTCTGGGCAGGTGTGCCAAAGTGCCTGAGGGCTCAGGGTGGGCACCTAGGTTAATGTCGAGCCATGCTAGAGCCATAAATTGTGCGAGAGTCACTTATTGAACCGGGCCTCCATTTTACCTTTAATTATCTTAAATGTTGCAAGTTCAGCTCTTCCGTTTGTAATGGTCTGTCAGGTAGAGAGACTGTTGATGGAGTTTCCTTTAAGTCCCTCCAAAGAGCCAAAGGTTAAACCCTTATGAGGCTACTAAAACAAAGGGCCTTAGAGTAGGACTTAGATTATAGAACTGGACAGAACCACCATCTAATCCAGCACTTACTTTTGTGAACACATCTGGAGGTGGAACATTGATGGAACCAACTGCTCAGAAACATGGATATTTAGCAGGCGTGAAACCAAAGGACACTTACACTTGAAATCTTAGAATTGGTTTCTTGCTCTGTGTGTGTAGGGATGGGTAAAGGAAGGAACAAATGAATACAGAAGTCTCCTTGGGAAGGATATATATGGCCTAGAATAATAAAATACGGGCTGGAACGCACAATTTCCTGTGCTCTAAACATGCCCCCAGCAGTTAAAAGCATGAGGAGGAAGGAAGTCTTTCACCAGGAAGAAAGGAATTGGGGAGTGGAGACGTTGGAGCTTCACGTGGCAGTGCTCCTGATTACTGACACCTGCACGCTCATAACAGCCCACAGAGCTACAGCCACCAACTCCAGTATTTGTCACTGTCACTTGCCAAGTGCTTGGCATTGTTCAGGAAATTGTATGTGTAAAGCAGAGCTGCCTGCGTCCAACTTCGACAAGGGAGCAGCCGTGCAAGTGTGCTTGAAACTGAAACAGGCTTATGTGTCCCATTATGTGCCTCAGCAAGAGTCATAAATAATTGTGACAAGTTTTTTTTCCCATCCCATGTGACAGTCCTTGACTCTGCCTCCTGTCTCCTCTCCCCTCTGCCTCATAGACTAGACCTGCCAGGCTGTGTGATGATAGATGTTACTGGGCAGCAAATGACAGCTGGATAGATTTTTTAGTTGGTGCTTTAGAGGAATCAGATATGCTGTATAAAGCAATAAAAAAAGCACACTTACAAGGTGGATTAAAAATAGCTAGCACAGCAGTAACCCACTTTGTTGTTTATCAAAAGTTAAATCTCACATGGTAAGTCCTAGTGATGTGTTAATTTTTCAGACTCCTGTCAGAGTGATGCTGACGACAGCCACTAAGAAAAAGAAAGAAAAAGAGAAGGGATAAAAGCAATTGACCATTTCCTTATTATATTTTCGTTTGTCTAATGAAACAAAAATCTTTTCTTCTGGGAATGCTATCTAAGAAGAGAAGTGGGCTCTGGTGCTGGGCTGTACGGTTGCAGTTTTTTTATTCTTCTCAATCTTGAATTCTAAACATAAAACTGGAGATGTTGTAAGGTATGGAATTATTCCACTCTTGTTCAATTATTATTTTTAAAAAATTTTGCTCATCTCCCTCCAGTCACTCTGTTGATCTAGATGCTGTGTAACAAATGGTCTGGTTTTCGAACCACCTCGGAAATGTCACGTAGGCGTCAACAAAACTACTTAGTGGATGTTTTATAAAGAATTACAGCCTCCTCTGAATTACTTAGACTTTCGTCTCAGGCAAGCTGGCTTGGTTACCTCGTGTCTCGATGGATGTGCAGAGGTGCTGGAACATGATTCAGTGACCTGCCCCGCTCCCCAGTTCACAGACGTGACAGGCTGCGATGCACTCAGTCACTGCATTTCTGTCTCCCCTGCACAGTGCGGGAAGTGGCTGCCATGGAATTTGAGTGCTCAGTATATCAGATCACAACTATTTTCCCCCTTGATTTTTCTGATGAATCACGTTCCGAAGGCTTTAGCTTTCACGTGGCAGCAGGAGGCATGAGAAGGCAAGGTAGCACAAAATGTTTATTAAAGAAATATGTCTTTTGGGCTGGGTACCAGGCAAAAGGGGTAATTTGAGCTCTACCTCTGTAATTCAAATCCGAGGACAATTAAATACCAGTACAGTTACATTCCCTGCAGTATCAGGTTGTACATGTGTTATTGGGTGGTGTTTATTATTTTGATTGCTGTAATATCATCTCCATAAAACAGTTTTCATAATAGAACCTATTTTCTATAGCTTAGTCACTCAATTTCAGCAGAGACCTATAAGTGGTAAGACATATCATGAAATGGTCAAAAGGGCAGGTTTGAGGATCCTGCTGCCTGGATTCAAATCCCATGTCCTGTTCTTACTCTGGGTGACCTTAGGCAAATTATTCAGCCTCTCTGAGCCTCAGTATCTTCACTTGGAGAACGAGGGTGATAATTATCCCCACAGAATAGGATTGTTTTGAGGGCTGAGTGAAATGAAAGGGCTTAGCACAATCCTGGTAATAGGTGTTAAATAAATTTTATTATTTTAGTTCTAATAATTATTATTGTTTTCTAGCTATAATTATTACAGGGATAGTTTTACACAGGCCACTTGCATGTCCTTAATCCAAATCTTTCTGGATTTGATGACCATGTGTCAGATGTCTGAATGGAAAGTTATTTTTGGAATGAAGCCCTCTTCGAGGTTAAACCAACAGTAATATTTTACACTGCTTGATTCAGTGTTAGCAGTCTTTGATAAACCCTCTAAGTATAAGGGAGCATATTCTGTCGATCACTGATACGTCTTTTTGGCAACTTTCATCTCTTCCTCATCGTAAAAGAACCTTCAATGAGATGCTTTATGTGGACATAGTTGGTAGGGTACCTGGATTGGTTTATCAGTCTCTTGTCTTTCTGCTCTTTTTTGCTCACCATCTGGCTACCCTAGGTAATGGTACCATAAACATCTTTGAGTTGTAAGCATAAGACATAGGCATGTTCTAACTTGCTTCTAGAATTACCGAAAAAAAAAGTTTTTTTGCCAGTTATTCACAGTAAGGAATATAATTATTGTGGCTCAGGCTGTGCACATATGTAATATACATACATTATATATTATGTAATATACATACATAATATACATACATATGTAATATACATACATTTTGTTGATGCAAATGTTCTGTCAAACACTTGTTATCCTTCCCACATGTGATGTACTCTGGTATTTTCTATTCTTTCCTATTTCATTTTTAAAAAGTGCTGCTGTAGCTCAGGGGTTTGTAAAAGGCCAGATAATGAATATTTTTGGCTTTGAAGGCCAGCTCAAAACTACTCAACTCTGCCATTGTAATGTGAAGGCAGCGTAGACAGCGTATAAACAAGTGGGCAAGGCTGTATTCCCAAACCACTTTACTTATGGACACTGAAATTTGAATTCCATGGAATTTTCTTTTATCACAAAGTCTAATTCTTCTTTTGATGTTTTAGACTCTTTAAAAATATAAAAACCATCTTTAGCTTGTAGGCCATACAAAAACAGGCAGTAATCTGGATTTGACCCAGGGGCTGTAGTTTGCAGTCTCTGCTCTATCGAATCCATTAAGTTGATTTTATGACCTGTAGTTTGCAAAACATTTCCCAAAGTGACTTCGGAGGGATACTTGTTTGGCAACTGTGCAAAGAGTTGTTAATGGAAAGAAAGCATCTCTCTTCAAATGGATTTGTGAGACCCCATGGTGAACAAAGATGTCTATGTGTCAGCAGAAATTCTGGGATTCTTTATGATACTCTTAATCTTCCTGACTTTGAAAGAGGGGTACCGTAAGCCTCCCACCGCCAATTGTTTGACCACAGATTCATGTTTTGAAAAACATCTCTGAGACTGGGGTTCTGAGGAGTACACCTGTGGGAACCCTATTTCAGAGCATGAGTCTGGGGACACCACCCTCTTTCAGGGGTGGCAAGCATTATGCATAGGGACCCACAGCATTTGCCAGTGAGAAATATCCTTGGCAATTATTAGTCTCCCAGTTAAGGGTCACATTTTGGAGCCTGCTGCGTGCACAGTATTACACTAAGCACACAGAAGAAATGACAAACCTAATTCTGTATTCTCAGGAGGTTTATAGTTGAATTTGAACTTGGTTACAGGCAGCATGTCAACAAGCATAAAATAACATGGTCTCATTTGGAATGAAGCCCCAAGTTGATGGTATTACAGTAGGGGATAATAATGATAATACCCACACACATTATATAATTTTCCCATTGTTTGTTTTTTCATAAGTCATTTCATTTGATTCTAACAACAGCTGTGTGAAATGGAGGGACCAGGGGTCACACATCCATTTTATAGTTAGGGAAATGGAGCAACTCGGCTGAGGTTACACCTTCAGTGAAGTGCTGGGTTGAGGATGCAGGTCTTCCTTAAAATTCTTACAGTTTCCCCCAAAAGTAGTGGAAATGCTTTGCAAAAGAGGAAAATTTGGATCAGGGTCTGGAAACAGCTCATGGACGTAGACTGTCGAGAGAAACTGGAGGGATGCACAGAGGGGTGTGTGTGTGTGTGTGTGTGTGTGTGTGTGTGTGTGTGTGTGTGTGTGTGTGTGTGTGTGTGTGTGTTTTCATACAGGTAGGGTTGATTTTGGAAAAGACAGATAAGTAGAAATAGTAAGTGCTGTGTAAGAGGCAGCAAAGCGCTTTAAAAAAATGACCAAGAGCTGCTAAATTAAAACTTAATTTTTACAGTTACCGACCCACCCAGATTGGTCCCCAACAAGGGCCTTCTGCCCTGTGTTGTTTGAGCCAAGTGAACAAGACCCAGTTTGGTTCAGAAGCAAAGGAAAGCTTCATCAAAGAACGAAGAGGCGCGAGACCCTCTCCAGAGCACACAGTCTGCCCCCACCCACTCACGGGCTGTGGGCGGGGCTGCTTCCTAGGGTGTGGAACTCAGGCAGGGGAGGGAGCGGAGTCCTGGCGGGGCTGGCGTGGCTGTACAGCTGGGGGGGCAGAGCCCGGCGCCGGCGTCTCTGCGCACGGCCCGCCGCCGCCATCTTGGATGGAGTGTTGTGTGCCGCGCTTCTGCACGCGGCCCCCCAGCTGAGGTGCGGGAAGGCGTTTTGTACCAGGAACTCTGGTCTGAAGGGCCGGCGGGGAGCACGCTGTGAGCCGGTGAAACCAGATGAAGCGCAAAGGAGAAAACAGGTTAGACTTTATTACCCAGATTCTATTTTTATTTCCTGGGAATTGTTAATGGACTTTGCCTGTGACAAATCTCTCCTCTGTCTTTCGTCCTGCTTCTCGTTCTTGAGGGGCTCTGAGGGGCGCTGAGGGGTGCAGGTCTGTCTTCTGTGACGGCCCCTGCTGAGCGCGGGCGCTTTCATAGCCCGGGTAGAGGAGCGGAACGTCTCAGCCGCCTTTAGATCTGTTTGGTTCTAACCAGGCCTCGTCCCTGACTGTGCGTCTGCCTGAGACCAGTGTCTTCCCCATTTGTCTAACCTTTTGGAGACAAAAGACACCAGAAAATGTAAGATATGAGGCCCAAATGTTAGCAAGAGAATGATGGTCGCACGTCAGATTTTTCCCAAAAGTGCAGGCGTCTCGGTCTTTGGCCTGTAGGCGAGTGTTCCCTGACGTTGAAGCTTGCTGCTGGGGCCGAGGATGCCCTGGTCACATTTTTGTTGTTTTTCGGGACAAGCTCAGGTCAGAGGGAGGCTCACACGAGTAGTCAAGGGGGGTGGTTGCCCCAGGTTGTCTCTCTGGAGGTTGGGGCTGGGGCCCCTCCTCCCTCGAGTGCAGTGTCCCCACCGAGTGACCGCCTGTGACTTTAGGGCAGATTGGGTAGCGAGGGTCCCCGAGTGGGGTCCGTCCACTTAGGAGGGAGCTAGTCTTGCAGGCCGCCAGTTTTCCAGGGTTTTAGGTGCACCTGGTCTTCTGTCTGGAAGGGGTGCTGGGCCAGGTCGGCGGGTGCAGGCAGCACCTGGTCAGGTTCTTTCCCCGTTTCTCCTACCTGGAGGGCAGACCTGAGCTGTTCCATTTCAAGGGGGCTGAGGTGTCCCTTCTCTCGGGCTGGGGGATGGGTCTACCATCCATGAGTTCAACTGCACTTTACCTTATCCCTTGTAGCTAATGGTTCGTGGAGCGGGGCAACTGAAAGCAGCTTAATCCAATTTTCTTGAGTTTCCTGACATAGCTTGGCTAAGGATGGGATCAAGGTATGAATTGGGTCGCTCTGCTTTCCCTGACGACTGGGGTCTCCAGGCTGAGTGCAAGATCCATTTTATGCCCAGAGCACTTGTTGTCCCCTTCGTCACCTAAGACATGGATGCTGGACCATTTCCACTTTGTAGGGAGGCTGGGAGGCCAAACCTGGGGCTTTTAGTAATGCCTTAGCCACTTCAGCTGCCATTTCAGTTCTAGCGGGGAGTGCTTTGGTCCACTCAGAAAATGTGTCCACTAGCACCAAAAGATACCTGAAATTGCCCGGTACTCTTGGCAGGACAGTGAAACCAATCTGCCAGCCTTCTCTGGGATATGTCCTTCTGGTCTGAATGGCCCTGAATCTGGAGGCCTCTGGTGGGTCCCGTGTCGGGGTTGTTCACTGTGCAGACGGGGCAGGTCTCAGCCATTGGACTGATTATCCTTTTCATGCCAGGGGTTGCTATGACCTTAACTAACCAGTTATATAGGACTTCCCTCCCCGTAGTGAGTTCCTCGATGAGCCTCCATGATGGCTTGACAAGCTGCAGTTTGGGGAAAGAAGTATCGCCCATGTTTATTAACCACCCACCCATGGCCTCCTAGATCTCTGTGGAAGCCCCATTTCGGGGCTTTGTCTGATTCTTCCTTTGTGTAAATTGGGGAATAATTGTATGGATCTGGCCTTCGAGGGGCCAGATGAGGCCCCTGATGAGGGGTAGTTGCCAAGTTAATGGTTCTAGGGCTGCCCTTTTGGCGGATGCATCATCCTTGTTTCCCTTTATTACCTCTTCACTCCCCTTTTGGTGACCCCTACAATGAATCACTGCCACACTTTTTGGAAACTGTACTGCTTCCAAGAGCTTCAGTATGCTTAAGCCGTGTTTCACCTGCAGTAAGTATAACTCTTTCCTTCTGCATAGCCCTGTGTACATGGAGGATGGCACATGCATACTGGAAATCTGTGTAAACATTTAAGATCTTCCCTGTCTCTAGTTCTAAGGCTCAGATGAAGGCTATCGGCTCAGCCTTTTGGGCAGAGGTCCCTGGGCAGAGGCTTCTTGCTGCTGTGACTTGGATCTGGGAGGCTACAGCATATCCCACTAGCCTTTTCCCTCTCATAAAACTGCTCCTGTCTGTGAACCATTCCTCTTCGGCATTTGGGAGAGGCTCCCTTCCTAAGTTGGGGCGACTGGAATAGATGGTGTCTCTGGTTTCTATACAGTCGTGCTCCAGGGGCCCTGTTTCTGTGGGTAGCAGGGTGGCAGGATTTACCTTGTGACAGTTTTTTATGGGAGCCTTGGGTTGTCTAAAAGCATAGCCTGAACTTGAATCGACCTTCCAGGGGATAGCTGTCCTGTTCCCTTAGAACCTACTAAAGCCTGAACCTGGTGTGGGGTCCACAGAGTGATTGGCTGACCACAGGTTAACTTCTTAGCCTCCTTTAGCAGGACTGTAGTAGCTGCTACTGCCCGTGGGCAAGTAGGCCACCCCTTAGCCATTTGATCTAATTGTTTAGAGAACTAAGCAACCACCTGAATAAGGGGCCCCATTGTTTGAGCTAATACCCCAAAGGCGATTCCCCTTGTCCTAGGAATGTAAAGGTGAAAGGGTTTAGCTAAATCTGCGAGAGCCAGGGCAGGGACCTGAGAATGAGGCCTAGGTAGGTCACCCTAGTTTGTGATATTTGACCCTTTTTCTTAGACACATTATACCCTTGATTGGCCAGGTGGTTCGGGGTGGTAACAGCATTTTCGTCAGGGGCCTCCTTAGTAGGGCCGGTGATCAGAATGTGGTCTGCATGTTGGAAGAGGGCTGCTTCCTTTGGATGTAGATCTTTTAGGTCTTTAGCTAAAGTTTCCCCAAAGATGGTGGGGGAATTTTTGAACCCTTAGGGCAGGACTGCCCAGCAGTATTGCTGTGTTTGTTGTGTGTTTGAGTCCTGCCACCCAAAAGCAAAAATTCCTTGTGGTGTTGGAGTTAATGGAATCTATAAGAAGGCATCTTTTAACTCTAATACAGAATATCGGGTCCTGCTGGACAGAAGAGTGGCCAGCAGGGTGTAGGGATTAGGGACTATGGGATCTATGTCCTTGGTGGCTTCACTGACTGCCCTGAGGTCCTGTACCATTCCACATTGGATTTCTTCATGGGGAGGAAGGGGGGTTACAGGCTGATTGGCAGAGTCCAGTAAGGCCCTGGTCAATTAGGCCCTGTATCACAGGGGCGATGCCCAACAAGGTTTCCCTCCAGAGAGGGTATTGTTTTCTGTTGAGCCAGGTATGTCCGGGTTTTAGATGGACTGTCAGAGGATTGGCTCCTACAGCTCGTCCCACCCATCCCTGGGCCTAGACCTTGGGATTTACTTTGGGGAGATAGACTTGCTCTGTCCAGGGAGGTTTGTCCTCTACCGTTAACATTGTCATCCTGTGCCCTTTGTCCAAGGGGATGACAATCTCCAATTTGCCTCCCATTGGGTGGATAGTAGCCCCCAATTTATGTAAGATACTCTTCCTAGTATAGGCGTATAGGACACTTAGGGACACACAGGAAGGAATAGGTGGGCATGTTCATCCAGTTTACGTTCTAATGGCTCTATGAATGCCCGTTCCTGGGCCTTCCCTGATAATCCCATAATGTTACAGCTCTTGTGACCCAGTTTGCCTGATGTGGTATTTGGAACCGAGTAAACCACTGTTGACTAAGAATTCAGCAGGCTGCTGCCCTACGTCCAGTGTCAGCTGGGGCTTCTCGGGGGGTCAATTGGAGCGCCAGCTTAGGAGCCTCCCCCCCCCCCACCTCACCATTCTTCATCTGTTTGGACCATCTGCCTTCGAGGGTAGTGGCCAGGATCTGCTGTTGCCGTCCCCCTTTGGGGGTAGCGAGGGCATTCTCTCTTCTAGTGTCCCTCTTGTTTACAGATGGCACACTGATTGGGTCCTAGTTTCTGCCCTTCGCCAGGTGTCCAGAACCTCGGGAAGACCAGTCAGAGGCACTGGGCAGACACACGTTAGTTTCAGTCTCCCATCTCCAATGATGTCATAGTGTGATCCCCTCTGCACAGGGGGCGCAGTCCAGATGACTCTGGGGGCTTCGTTGTGTGTGCACCATACCCAAGTACCATGTTGCTGGGCAGAGTTGCCCTGAATTTGGCAGAAAGGTGTCGTCATTCTACCCCGTCAGAGTGTCCTCAAAGATCAGAGTCAGTCATCCTCAAGTCAACCTCCCAAAACCTTCACTGTCCTCCCGCTGGGGCTGGGGTGAGCCCAGAGCATGGTGGATAGGTACAGGCAAAAGGCCAGAAGACACAAAACTTTGTTACCGATCCTCCCAAGTTGGTGTCCAACAAGGGTTCTTCTGTCCCGTGTTGTTCAAGCCGATAGAATGAGACCAAGTTCGGTTCATAAGCAGAGGAAAGCTTTATTCTTTGATCAAAGAAATGAGAGGTGCGAGCTCGGGCTCCAGAGCACCCGTTCTCCCGACAGGCTGTGGTCAGGGCTGCTTTACAAGGTCTCATCAGCGGGGAGAGGAGGGCAGAGTTCCTGCAGGGTGGGCGCAGCCCTGCTGCTCGGGCTCCAGATCTCAGTGCGGGGTTCAGTGTCTCTGCGCACGGCCCGCCCGCCGGCCAGCTGAGGGGCTGCGGCCGCGTGTCACACTGGAAACGCTGGTCCGAAGGGCTGGGTGTGAGGCCTATGCACTGGGCCCCCCGTGAGCCCGTGAAACCAGACTAAGCACAGAGGGAAAAAAAGTTAAGACTTTACTACCCCGATTCTATCTTTATTTCCTGGGAATTGTTAATGGGCTTTGCTGGGGACGCAGCCAAGCAGCCAATCGACAAAATAACCCTTTAAGCCCTAACGCTACTAAAGGCTATTCCAAGCTAGGAATCTTGAGTTAAATTTCACCTCCTAATAACCAACGTGTCACCAGCTTCTGGTGTCACAGCTGTTGGAAAGCCCACTACCAAACCATGTGAGGAAAATAAAAAGGGCCTTCAAATCCTTTGGCGTTGGGTTTGAAATGAGCCCGCAAATTTTGAGAAGAGCAGAAATATTGTTCACTTTTGACCTGTCCCCTAAAAGACAAATTAAGCCTTGCGTCCCTTTATGATTGTCTCTTTTCCCCAAGAGAACCTTCATGAAGGTAATTTTGTTTCTCTTGAAAAAGATTATTTTAGCAGCTGTGAAAAATAAAGTTAATGCTAATTCAATAGGATGTAAATAAAAGAGGCCCAGTCAACTCAAGTTTCTAATTTGAGAGCGTACCATTATTTAGGCTCTATGAGTATTGAATCGAGAAGAGAAATGACCTAAGGTTATGGCACTATTTCCAATTAAAAAAAAAAAAACTTGCTTTGAACCACGGTGCTGCACATTTAAAACTCCTATCTCCTAGTGACTGAGGATTAGGTGTCCCCAGCACAGAACCTGGAAATCTGTAATATTAATAGGTATGTTTATTCTCACTAGCATATGCTTATCTTCTACAATTTTGATAACGGTGTTGGGTGAGTCAATGGCTTTGTTTTCTGGTGCTTTGTAGTGTAACCCTAGGAACTAATAATTAGGTGTAAGTGCAGCTGACTTACAGAATTAGTGGTACAGTCAGAGATGCTGAGGAGAATCAATGGACTGTAGGGGAATGATGGACTTTGTCATTCAGGTCTCAGAGAGGGCCCTTCCGACAGCTCTATCTAAAGTAACCGCCCTCACTCAGGCACTCTTCACCATCCTGTTTTGTTTCCTTCATAACACTTAGAGTAACCTGATGTCATCTTGTTTCATTCTTTTACATTTTTCCTGTGTCCCTTCCATAGTGTCAGGCCCATGACAGCACAACCCCTGCCTGTATACCCGGGGTCAGGAAACCTGGGCAGAGGGACATATCTAGCCCGCTGCATGTTTTTGTGTGGCCCACAAGCTAAGAATGGGTTTTACTTTTTGTTTTGTTATTATTTGTTTTTTTACTGCTTTTTTTTTTTTTTTTTGTGGTACATGGGCCTCTCACTGTTGTGGGCTCTCCCGTTGTGGAGCACAGGCTCCGGACGCTCAGGCTCAGCGGCCATGGCTCATGGGCCCAGCCGCTCTGCGGCACGTGGGATCTTCCCGGACCGGGGCACGAACCCGTGTCCCCCGCATCAGCAGGCGGACTCTCAACCACTGCGCCACCAGGGAAGCCCCCCCTTTCCTGCTTTTTAATTGCAGTAGAATTGATTTACAATATTGTGTTAGTTTTGGTTAAATATATATGTTTTTTCAGATTCTTTTCCATTACAGGTTATTACAAGATATTGAGTATAGTTCCCTGCGCTGTACAGTAAATCCTTGTTGTTTATTTTATATGTACAGGTGTGTGTCTGTTAATCCATCCCATACTCCTAATTTCTCCCTCCCCTCTCCCTTTCCCCTTTGGTAACTAAAAAAGGTTGAAATATTGCCATATGCACCAACATGGGTGGACCTAGAGATTATCATATTGAGTGAAGTAAGTCAGAGAAAGACAAATACTATATGATATTACTTACATGCAGAATCTAAAAAATAATACAAATGAATTTATTTACAAAATAGAAACAGACTCACAGCCAAACATTTTAGTTTTTTTAAATGGTTGAAAAAAAATCAAAAGAATGATATTTCGTGACATGTGAAAATTACGTGAAACTCAAGTTTTGGTGTCCATATGGAAAGCTTTATTGGCACACTGCCACACCCATTCATTTATGCAATGTCTGCGGCTGCTACAACCCACGAGAGCACAGTTGAGGAGTTGCGAAGACTGTATGACCCGCCCATAGATCCTAAAATATTTACTAGCTGGTGCTTTACGGAAAGAGTTTGTAGACCCCAGCTGTATGCCGAGAACAATGCCTGGTAATTCGTAAGTGCTTAATCCATGTTGTGGATGAATTAATAAAGAGCAGAGTTCCGTGAGAGTTATTTCCAAGTGTCCTTTCCCTGCCACTAATAAACAAGAAGGAGGAACAGATGAATCAAAATTAAATATTGACTCCAGGCTCTGGAACAATCACAAAATCAAAGGAGGAACATAAAAGGCGGGGTGGACTGCTCGGAAGCTTTGCTTAACATTTCTTTCAAAGAGATGACAAAGTACCATTCAGGAATGTCATGGGCTCTCAGGTTCCAATTTCTAGAAACTGGATACTTTCAGCTTTCTCTTGGTCTAATGTGTTTTCTCTAACCCAGCCTTTTTCACTCCTGCTTTTTATCTGCAGTTTGACTAAAAATTGAACTCTGGTTTTTATGGCCCCGAATTCAGCGAACTTCCCTTCCAAAAAATGTCAGCCTCTTAATCCTCTTAATAAAAAGGCCCGTGTAACTGAAAGAATACATCCGAAATAGTCCACGGTACAAAAAGGCGCTCTGAAAATAACAAGGGGAAAAAATGTACTGAACGCATCTGCGCGCACACAAAGTTGCTAGGGAAACATGGCAGTTCTTTGCAAACTGCCGGTACAATCACATTTATAAAGAATTGACAACTGACCTTTGTCTCCTCTTTTCCTGCCTGCTTTTTACCAGGCACAGAAGAGCCTTGTGGCTTGAATGATGCTTTTGATAGGCAGGGTTTTGGATTCTGTGCTGTCTGCCGGATGAGGGGGTCCCTATTTACGGCTCTGCTAAGACCTAGAAAATCTTTTTTGAGTGTCACCTCTATTATGACCCAGTCTATGCAATTGAAAGGTGCATTTTCACATTGGAATTTGGCTTCTATAGTCCTGAGGCGAGTAATGACATATTTTGTTGCATTATTTAAATATTCCTGCTGAACACCAAATTAAAAATATCCATTAAAGGTTTATTTGATATCTTCCTAATTATTGCCCATTGCGCATTTGACAAATTATTTACACATTTTAATAATTGTGACTTTCTTTGGAAGTGACACAAAAACAATTACTTTTTCGAAATTCCACTGTGTATATGCTTTTGAAACTACATAGCCATTAAAAACAGTCTGTCGAATTAAAGGTTGGGCAATTAATTAAGTGCAAATTCTGTAAAACTGGACCAAGGAGAAAATTCATCAAACCTATGAAATATGACCTATCTTGTCCAAAAGACAAATATGTTTAAACAAAAGATGAAAATTGATGACAAAATTACGGGTAGCAAAATGCACACAGAGCAAATATAAGACAGCTGTACTTGGTTTCACCGTATTGGGTTTACCCTTACAGAATTCATGATTCATTACCTTCACCGTCTTGTAAAACTTTTCATAGTTAATCTCCAAAGTACTGTATCTGGAATAATAAAAAAATTCTCAATAAGAAGAGCTTGGAAGGCCATTATATTAATGATTTGGAGCCCAATTAAATGCAGCCCAAGTTGGGGATGGCAGCCCGAGAGTAGGTCTCCCTAGGACAGTAGCAACCCAGGTTGCACGCCTAGTCATTTCCTTTAGTTTCTCTCCTTTTGGATTTTCTGACCTGGTCTACCTTTCTTCCTCACTCACACCAGTTTTTTAGTATCAAAAGCCCCCACCACACTTTCATCTAGAAAGGACTCTGCCAGTGATAAAACTTGGGCTCTTATCTTGAGCGACAACTGCTGTGTGTGTTCAGAGTGTACATCGGGGGCCACCAGAAGGCAGAACAGTGGATTACGTGGGCTGTGTCTGTAATGGACCCTGAACATGTGTATTATAAGTTCTGGATGTTACACTCAGGTGTTCAGGTTCACAAATCAACATCAAGGCTGGGGCGAGGTGGGCGGAAGAGGGAGGTGGATTTGCGGACTGTGGGGATTGTTAAGGATACAAGGCTGTTATTTCCATATTAAAATGTAATGGTCTCATTAAAGTTAAAACCACTGTTAAACTTGATTGAGTAAATTAGTTAATTAACCATAGCATCCAGCACGTGCCTGCAGGGCATACCTTTCTCAAGATGCAGAACAAATGCAGGCTCAGCTTGGAGGATCTTATCCAGGGTAGTATGATAACACTCATCTTAGACTGACTTATTGCACAATCCGTTAAAAAAAAAACAAACTAGAAGGTGAGGGTGTTACTTGGTGTTAAAGGAAGATAGAAATAGCTTCCGATGAAAGATGTATTTTATTTCTAAGCTAAAATCTCTGAAGATTTTCTTGATTTTTAAAAAAAAACAAGAAACACCTGATAAGCAGTTTGTGGATGACTGTTTCAGCTAGCAGAATAAAGGGCTTTCTTTTTCGTGCATATTCTGCCTTACTTGCCTTGCTTTTGCTTGAGTATCTGAAGATATCTCCATGGGGTTGTACGGAACTTTTTTTTTTTTTTTTTTGGCGGTATGCGGGCCTCTCACTGTTGTGGCCTCTCCCGTTGCGGAGCACAGGCTCCGGACGCGCAGGCCTAGCGGCCATGGCTCACAGGCCCAGCCGCTCCGCGGCATGTGGGAACTTCCTGGACCAGGGCACGAACCCGTGTCCCCTGCATCGGCAGGCGGACGCTCAACCACTGCGCCACCAGGGAAGCCCTGTATGGAACTTTTCAAAAGCTTCTTTTGGGGTGTGTTGGGTAGGTGACTTTATTTTATTTTATTTTTTAAATTAATTAATTTATTTTTGGCTGTGTTGGGTCATCGTTGCTGCACGCAGGCTTTCTCTAGTTGCGGCGAGCGGGGGCTACTCTTCGTTGCAGTGTGCAGGCTTCTCATTGTCGTGGCTTCTCGTTGTGGAGCACGGGCTCTAGGCGCCTGGGCTTCAGTAGTTGTGGCACGTGGGCTCAGTAGTTGTGACTTGCGGGCTCTAGAATGCAGGCTCAGTAGTTGCGGCATGCGGGTTTAGTTGCTCCGCGGCATGTGGGATCTTCCCAGATCAGGATCGAACCTGTGTCCCCCGCATTGGCAGGCAGATTCTTAACCACTGTGCCACCGGGGAAGCCCTCGGTAAATGACTTTAAATTGGATGAGTGGGTAGATGCGGGAACGTTTAGGAAACCTGAAATTTGATGTCCTAAATCTGGTCTTGAAATGTTGGTTTTCATTGGGTTAAGTATCCATGATGCAAATGGCCAACAGAACCATTTGAAATAAGTTCTTGAAATTTGATGGAAGTCAGCCCAATTCCTGGTATACCTCAGTCTCCACAAATATGAAAAGAGAATGATAATAATAAACAGCTGTCTCCTAGGGTTGTCGTAAGGGTTAAATGTGTGAATATATGCAAAGTGCTTAGAACAGCATCAGGCACATGGTAAGTTCTCAGTAGACAATGAGTCATTATTACTGAGCATAGAGAGAGGAGGGTTTGGACAGGGACGGAGAATGGTCCAGAGGTAATGCAGCCAGAACATTTGCCAGCATATCACCTCTAAGACAGGCTTTTTCTTGGGTGCTGTGTCTACTTAAGGGGCCAGGGACTCTCTGGATACTGAGTAGCCAGGAAATATGGGTTTTATTTGACTTGTCTTTTTCTCTGCCTTCCTTTACCCCAGCGTTTTGCCTCCCCGAAGCCTGGAGTAGAGACTGTGCTGGGTAGAATTCTGCTGATGCTTGTAGAAAGACAAGTCTTGTAAAACCCATCTGCAGAGGGATCAGAGATAAACAATAAACCCAACCTGGACCTGACTGGACTAATTTTCTTATCTCATATATACATATTTTACCAATATATTTTTATACTTTATAGTTGCTTGGGTTCCTCTCAAAAGGGCAGCTTGAAGGATTTGGGGAAAAAAAGAAATCTTTTATTTTGGAAGTTTGGGCAAGAAACAGTGAAAGACTGAGAAAATGACATGGAAAAGGGAAGAATGCCTATATATATATATATCTTTAAAAATATGTAATCATATAAAATGCTTCCCAAAAAGTAAACCAGGTCAGACAAATTATTTTCTAAAATTATAGGTTTTAGATATCAAGATACCTCCTGAGTTGACACTCAGCCAAACGTGTAAAAAAAAAAGAACATTTATGAGGCACCATAACCATGCGATGAAAGTGCAACAATTATCTCCATTGTATAACTGATGAATCCAAGGCACAGAGAAGTTAAAAGGTTACCAAGCTAGTGAGTGGCAATGTTATTTGAAATGATACAGTCTGACTTAGGAGCACATATTCTTATTACTCTGCCACACTGCCTCTGTCTGTTTCAATTCCACTCTCTGAAAGTAGCAAAGCCCTTTTATATCAGTGTGCTTTGCTTATGAATATGGCTCAGGAGTCATATGGCCTTGGGTTTTAGTTCCAACTCTTTAATGATTATTACGTGTGATCTTGGAAAGCCTTATTTATCCTCTCTGAGCTTTCATATCCCCATAAAATGGGGATAATACTAGTTCCTTTCTGTAGGTAGATAGTGGCTGCCTTGTCTCCATGGCTCACCTTGGAAGTGCTTTGCTATTCAGAGGACAGTTCCCATACCTGCTAATAGCTGCTTACTTCAAGCACCAGCATCTCTCTGCTGGAAGACTTTCTCTGCACTGCTGGGAGTGCTGGAGATGATGCCCCCAGGTTTGACCTCCCAACAGTGAGGATGGGAGGGTGGATAAACATCTCAGCTTCTTCACCCCCCCTTCCCCCCAGGGGGACATCACTGAGTATGCCCCACACATCTCTCTAAGGGTCCTGAGTTATACTGAGTTCCAGATACCTGCAGTGGTAACCAGATTTTTATAGCATCCTTTATTAGCTTTCCTTTCTTTCCCAGTCTTTCACTATGTTCCTGCCCTAACTTCTCAAACAGATGACTCCTTTTCTCCTTTGGGGGGGACTCAAAGTCACTAACTCTTATTAGGGTGCTTGCGAGAATTCAATGAAATGATGTGTAAATAGTGCATGTCTGGTATGTAGTAAATACCCAAATAATTGTCAGTTATGTTCTTTATTATTATTATATCAATGTATGAAAATCTGACTTAATAGGAAAGCTGTAATAGTCTGACTCCATTTGTTTTTTGATGTTTGACTGCTGACAACATTTAGGCTTCATTCATCCTTTTCCATATGCCCCACATCTGGGCAAACTGATAAGAAAGCCTAGGTAATTCCATGGACTTTGTTGCTGGCAGGATGTTTAAGCCCACACATGGAAACCCTCACGTGGGCCCCGCATTTAACTACCATAAAGACCCCACATCAGTCTTCTTTCCCTGCTCTCAAGGCATGTAGACCTCCTTGGGAGCCTTCCCTACTCCTCATGTTGCAATTAGTAAACCTCTTCATCCCCTCTTGGTATGTGTGTAGTGTCATGAGTCTTGACATTCGAACCACATCTTGGGTGAAGGTCCGTCCTGTTTCTAGGGAGTGGTCACAATAGAAGCAAATCTAGTCTTTACCACAAAATGCACCATTAGCATCCCCTAAGATAACAGAAGCATCTGGGAGTTTAAAAAATTGGTGTTATTTATTTAAGAAAGGGTCTGTGAGGCAGTGGTGACGGTCCAGGGCAGGGGTCTGAAACTCAAGGGCAGATATTGAAGGGATGAGTCATGAAGGGCTGCTGAAGGTTGAGGCATCGACTCAGAGAGAGTGAGCTCACCTTTCCCTTCTCACCAGCAAGAAAAAAAAGATCTGGGATTTCTACACAGCTTTTGCTTAAAGGAAAGCATACCTTTTTGAACTTTTCGGACACATTGGACAGTGGCATGGACTGGGATTTTAATGAGAAGAATTAGTATTCCAGTGCACCATATGCATAAAAACTTGCAGGGAAAAATTATTTGGGGCTTAGGCCAGTGAATAGGCTAAGAAATAGAGATGCTCAAAAATTTAACAAAACATAAGTGTTCTAAATCCATATTCTGTTGTTTGTAGAAAAAGGGTCTTCATTTTGGTTTTCATGATTTCAGAATAGGCTGCCCAAATCCAGGGCATTGAATCAGAATTATATAACTCATCTCCTAGCTTCTGCAGTCCTCTATTTATAGCACTCAAGTGTTGGCATATATGTGAAAATTTAAAGGGAAGTCTGCTTGCCTCATCATCTTGTGATCTTTAACTTTTACCTTTAACGAACATTTCCTCATGATAACCTCTTAATGGACAATAAGGGAGAATTCTTTTCAAGATTGTAAAATTTTGATTTTAGTCTATAGATTTGTTGTAACTAATGAAAAATTCTGCTTAGTATAAACATTTAAATGTGAATAATGTTAACCGTCAAGAATACTGTGCAACTAGTTGCTGGAAACAACTTTATACAGATTTATAGATTTAGTATACATATTTATGTACATTTAAAAGATGAGTGAAATTAGAATGTATACATAGATTTTTTATTTCAAAAGTTTCTGTAAAACCAAAGCACTCATTCATTCAAAGATTACAGAGATTGTGCATGAGACACAGGCGACATAGTTTAGGCTCATTGTTAAATTACAGTCATAAAGAAAGCAGTGTTTTGCAAAGGAAAAAGAATCCCAAGATGTTCAAATTCTAATGTCCCTGCTGTAATTGACAATGCTCACTGGTTAGGTGAAATTAGAGTAAAAGTCTTTTTAGTGGAAAGAAAATGGGCATAGATTGAAATAAAAGTGACAGAACACCATTCCCTTCTGTGACGATGGATGTCAGTGTGGCACCCATGTTCCCTCAGTACACACCCACCTCATACATGCCTGTGGCTTCCTGTGGCAAAGCCTGCAGATCTCAGCCTGAGGGATTTCTCTCACCATAGGAGTATTGGCCTGTGCTTGTGGGTGGAGTTGGTGGATAAATATTCTAGCCTCCTTGCTTCTTTCATAGGAGACATATGAGTTGCGCTCTATGCTGACTCCCAGAAATCCTCCGTAGGATTGAGCTCCAGGCGCCCACAGCAGTCACCTGCTCATTCATTCACCCTTTGTGGGAGGGCTTTTGCCCCTTGTTCACTGTCACATCTCCCTTCATCATGCTCCTGAGATCACCTTCCATTCAAACCCTTGTCTTGGGGTCTCCTTCTGGGGGAAACCAACCTAACACACCTTCCGGGAATGAACTTGTTTGGTGCCCATTTCTTGCATCTATCCTTTTTTTTCTCTTTCTCCCTCCGCCCCTCCCTCCCTCATATATTTAATACCAGGTGTGTACACACACATTGGTAGATGTTAGGAAGGTTCCAGTCAAGTGGACCCTAGCGAGAGAGACACATGTTATAGTAGATACTGGGTTTAACCTCTGTGAATTCAGCTGTACACAAAGAATGAAAAGTAAGAGGGAGAAGTAATTACTTAAATGGCCAGGGTTGTTATTCCACTCACTAAATGTAGACCCCAGCCAGAATGTGAGGTGGAGATAGGAAACTGGGTTTTTCTCAGTGATCCTCTCATGGGATATCTTCTGATGTTGAGGATGATTCTGGCAGTTAAGATTCAGCATCGTTCTATTTTTCATGCAATGTGGTCTTTAAAAGCAAGCCAACCACTTTATGAGGTGCTTAACCAAAGGCACAGTGATTTCTTCCAACGCTGGAGGAAAAACTAGCTGTGATGGACTCATTGAGAAGATGTATGTCCATCCGTATCATGGGACCTTTTTAAGGGGTTTTGAAAGATAATTTTTCCTTTCATAATCTTTGCTCTGGGCTCTGACTTTTCAACCTGGTTCTCGTAAGATATGACTCTACTCTCATTGCAATGTAATGTGGTAAATTCTTTCAGGAAAGGAAGGGCTGGGGCATTGTGGGGATGCAGAGACAGATAGGACCAGTGCCGGTTAGACTGGGGAAGATTTCTCAGAGCAGGTAATGTTTGAGCTGGGTCTTAACACATAAGTGAATGTTTGCTTACTGCTTGGCAGAAGAATATAAGCACAGCTCTTAAACTTCTACCAGCTTTATCTTCCCTAATCCCTATACACAGATCTTGGCGGCTTTTACTTTAGTCAACAATATAGGCTATCTGTACTGTGTCTGCTTTTGGGAAGATTAGACTGAGATTCATGCTCTCTGAGATTTATTTGAGACAGCTGATGCTTGGACAAAACAAGTTAGTGGAACATCTTCCTGCCAGTTCGTTTTGTCTTCAAAAGATGCTGTTAGGAAGGTCAACAGGCAAGTTGAGGTTACCTGAGAAGCTCAAGACATACATGAGCCTATTAGGAAAATGAGGAGGGTCCTGGAGAGATGCTGGGAGGGCCCCCAGACTGTGATGTGGGTCTGATCCTTGTGAAGGAGAGATGTGGGATGGAAGGAAGCCTCTCAAAGTGCAGTGCAGTTCTAAGGATGTTTGACAAAGCTGATGAGCTGACCAGTCAGAGGACAACCCAGTCTCCAGGACAACCATGCCTTCCCTGCCTTAGTCCCCAATCACTGGTGGGAAGCAGCCTGTGGGAAGTGCGGTGTCTGTGAGAACATGGTGATGGATTTCAGAGCACAACACCGGGGTTTGTCCGTCATGTGCCTCCCCACGGTCAGGAATCTGAGAGGCTCATGTTCACGGCCACAACAATGGTATTTCCCTAAATGTGGGATACATACCACGAAGAGTACTTGAGATGACTTTAGGTAGAGCATTGAATTGTTTAGTCTTAAAATTATTCTCTTTATAATTCTCTTTAATTCTGGTTAGTGAAGGAGAAAGACTCAGGTTGATGCTATCATTTTGTAATTCTCCCTTTATCCACAGGCAAGCCTCAGGCTTATAAACTTTAGCAAGTTATACTCTCCAGATAAAATGGAATAATTTTATTCATTGTTCTATTTTCGTATGTAGTTATCGTTATGAGGGTTTTCAGTTTATATTTACGGCTAATGGTACTACTGTTCAATTTACACTATTCGAATCAATTTTTTCTTTTAAAATATATCTAATTAAGTAAATAAATGGAAATCAATTTAAAGAAAATAGTAAGTAACTAAAGTATTGTCTCAGCTTTTCATGAAAAATGCCTTCACAGCCTCACCATTTTAAGTTATGCTTTTTTTCTTCTCAATGGGTTCACTGAAAGGACTCTCCAGTTTTACAGTGTTTCGGTGATTTTGTGGGGTAGGAGATGTTGTTCACTCTGCTTCTCATCCTTTAAACAAATCCCCAGGGGACAAATCCAGCTTGAATTTAGTTCTATGGGGATAAAAAGTATTGTCTCTGAATGAAGGTATATACTTTTTCCTGTCAGAAAAAGACAAGTATACCTGTCATGATGCTTGCCTTACCTTCCAGAATCCTTAGGGCTGAATTTACTGCTTTTACGTTCTCATCTGTTCCAATCTGGCATACGAAAGCACACTCTCTTCCTAGTTCCTTCAGATGACTCTGTTATTTAAAAAGATCTTTAAAAATCCCTGGGTCGTACAGTTTTCCGAGGATATCCACATAGACTGGCTCAATCTACTTGTATCAGCCAGGATAAGCTAGGTTGTGCTGCAGTAATAAACCACCCCCAATTTTAGTGGCTTATAAACAACAAAGGTTGATTTCTTCCTTATGTTCTGTGTCTATTTCAAGTTAGCTGGGGGGCTCTTCTCCTCGCTGTGAGAGCTGGCTGACAGAGCCTTTACACCTGCATGGTTGTTGATTGCCATGGCAGAGGAACATAAGAACATGGTGGTTTATTCGCTTTCTTCAAAATGTGTCCCCATGAAAGTGACATATTCCACTTCCGTTCATATTCCATAGGCTAAAGACCATCTTAGGACTATGCTGAACTTGAAGGAGGCAGCGGCACACAACTGCACCATTTTCCTGAAAGGAGAGGCACTGAAACATTGGTGAATAGCCTTAAATATTACCACACTGTCATACTTCATAATGTAGATCTACTAACACCTCTTTTGTATCTCTAAGGCTTCCTGAGTCAGCCTTTGCTCCGGTCTGTTTGTCTGACAGGACCTATTTTTAGCCGTTATGCTTCCTTCCTGTGATTGTCATCTAATCTTGCTGGTGCTGATTCAACCCATATTGGACAACCTCTGTTGTCCTTTATCCCCCGATGCACCCTTAAAACAATACTTTTGTTTGTAGCAGAATTCTGTTGTTCGTTTGGGGTGCAGTGAAGGGAAATTACAGCACAGCATAGAAAACAACCTCAAATTGTTGATAATATCCTCCAGGTAGTTTGTTATTTTATTGACTGACTTGTATCCCTGGTGCCTAGAGCAGAGCATGGCAACAGAGTAAAGGCTCGATAATTATTTGGTGAATGAAAGCTTTTCAATATACGTCATCATGGATTCTAGACATTTTTAGGTCCTTTGCTGCCACATGGAATTTCCTGCAGCCTGACATCCTCTGAAGGCCTAGTATATTTCTCAGGATCTTCTTCCTTTTATATCATATCTTTTCTTTTCTCTGTTAGACTCCTCACCTCACAGCCTCTAGAATTGCCAGCAAAGGGCCATCATTTTCCTTTTTTTTCTTATATGAAAGTATTTAGCACTTGCTATATTTAACTCTTGACTTCCATACTGTGATCTAAAAATCCTCAGTTTCATGCTCAAAGGACCCTATTGAGGAGGTTTCAATAGGGTTAAAAAAGGGGGACTTCTTTAGGATAAATAATTATGTAACAGCCCTTGAAAGCTGAAGAGATTGCAGTCAGTGCTTATTTTCAATAATACTTATTGTCTTTCTACTAAAGTATATTTTCATTTGAATCCTTTGTGCCAAGATGTTTTTTCAGAGCAGGTGCATTTATCAATAAATAGTTTATTCCTTTTTATTGTTCAGTGATATTCCATTGTATAGATAATACCACATTTTGTTTATCCATTCACCGGTTGATGTGCATTTGGGTTGTTTTCATTTTTTTTACTATAATAAATAATATAGGCATGTTTTCATTTTTTCCTCAGAATGGAATTACTGGATTGTATGATAAGTGTATATATTTTAAACATTTTGAGAAACTGCAGATCTGTTTTCCAAAGCGACTGTATCATTTTACATTTGTACCAGTGACATCTGAGGGCTCCAGGTATTCTGCATTCTCCCCAGCTCGTGGTATTATCAGTCATTTTAATTTTAGCTGTTTTGGTAGATTTAAAGGGGTATCTCATGATTTTAATTTGCATTTTTCTAATGACCAATGATGTTACATATCTTTTCATGTATTTGTTGGTCATTTGTGTGTGTGTGTGTGTATTTTATGAAGGCTCTGCTCAAATATTTCACCTTTTAAATTATTTTTAAAATTTTTTTAAATTACTCTTTTATTGGAGTATAGTTGATTTACAGTGTTGTGTTAGTTTCAGGTGTACAGCAAAGTGAATCAGTTATACATATACATACATCCACTCTTTTTTAGATTCTATTCCCACATAGGTCATTACAGAGTATTGAATAGAGTTCCCTGTGCTATACAGTAGGTTCTTATTATTTATCTATCTTATATATAGTAGTGGGTATATGTCAGTCCCAATCTCCCAATTTAATCCTCCCCCCCTTCCCCCTTGGAAACCATAAGTTTCTTTTCTACATCTGTGACTCAGTTTTCCTTTTTGTAAATAGGGTCATGTGTACCATTTTTTAGATTCCACATATAAGCAATATCATATGATATTTGTCTTTCTTTGTCTGACTTACTTCACTCGGTATCACAAACTCTAAGTCTATCCATGTCGCTGCAAATGGCATTATTTCATTCTTTCTTATGGCTGAGTAATATTCCATTGTATATATGTACCATTATTCTTTATCCATTCCTCCATGTATGGACATCTAGGTTGCTTCCATATCCTGGCTATTGTAAATAGTGCTTCAGTGAACATGGGCGCACATGTATCCTTTTTAATTATGGTTTTCTCCAGATATGTGCCCAGGAGTGGGGTTGCTGGATCATATGGTAGCTCTATTTTTAGTTTTTTAAGGAATCTCCATACTGTTCTCCCTAGTCATAGCCATCATTAATATTATTCCTGTTTATAGAGAAAGAAACTGAGAGTAGAGGAGGTTAAGTGGTTTTTCCAATTGACAAAACTCCTAACTTGTGGAACTGGGACTTGTTAACTAGTCTAGGCTTTTTCTCTGAGAACCACAGTAATATTTTGAAGCTTGTCAAGAATCCACTCAATAAAAGATCATCTAAGTTCAAGGCTGCATTATGACTTTCTTGGGCTATGGACACTTTGCTTTCATGGGTTCCTTTGACCATAGGAAAAAATAAATCCAGGTGAGATTCATTATGATACATGCATTACTACTATATTCACTTTTTCTTCCTATTTTAAAGGAAATTAAAATTAGAACATTTCCATGGATCTCTAAATATATCATGGACCCTAGGCACTGTACTCACTGTGCCTAATGGTTAAATCAACCCTAAGTTAGAAAAAAACTGCTTCATACGGAGACAAACAATAAAAATAATGGATCCTACTATCCCGATGTTTGGTCTTGCAATTCAGAGAGTGTTCTAGTGAGGTCTTTAAGCTGTCCCCACAGAGCTGCACAAAATATGCTATAGTTGGCTTCTGAACCAAGTTAGATAAAACTGGGACATTGGCCAAATCCTATTCCTTCACTGTCTATGAGTGATGGACGGGATTATACAAATTGAAAAGATCATGATAAAGAAGTTAATATTTTAAAATGAATACAACAGTTCTTCCATGTGAGATAATATAATCTAAGATTTTTTTTTAATTAAAAAAATTATTTATTTTTTGACTGCGTTGGTTTTTGTTGCAGTGTGCAGGCTTCTCACTGAGGTGGCTGCTCTTGCTGCGGAGCACGGGCTCTAGGTACGCGGGCTTCAGTAGTTGTGGCACGTGGGCTCAGGAGTTGTGGCTCACGGGCTCTAGAGCACAGGCTCAGTAGTTGTGGCACACGGGCTTAGTTGCTCCACGGCACGTGGGATCACATGGCTTGAACCCGTATCCTCTGCATTGGCAGGCAGATTATTATTTTTTTTCAATTTTTTATTTTTATTTTATTTATTTTTTTCTACAGCAGGTTCTTATTCATTATCCATTTTATACATATGAGTGTATATATGTCAATCCCAATTTCCCAATTCATCACACCACCACCCCACCTGCCACTTACCCCCTTTGGTGTCCATATGTTTGTTCTCTACATCTGTGTCTCTATTTCTGCCCTGCAAACCAGTTCATCTGTACCATTTTTCTAGGTTCCACATATATGCATTAATATACGATATTTGTTTTTCTCTTTCTGACTTACTTCAGTGTGTATGACAGTCTCTAGATCCATCCACATCTCTACAAATGACCCAATTTCGTCCCTTTTTATGGCTGAGTAATATTCCATTGTATGTTTGTACCACATCTTCTTTACCCATTCGTCTGTCGATGGGCATTTAGGTTGCTTCCATGACCTGGCTATTGTAAATAGGCCTGCAATGAACATTGGGGTGCATGTGTCTTTTTGAATTACAGTTTTCTCTGGATATATGCCCAGTAGTGGGATTGCTGGGTCATATGGTAATTCTGTTTTTAGTTTTTTTAAGGAACCTCCATACTGTTCTCCATAGTGGCTGTATCAATTTACATTCCCACCAACAGTGCAAGTGGGTTCCCTTTTCTCCACACCCTCTCCAGCATTTGTTGTTTGTAGATTTTCTGATGGTGCCCATTCTAACTGTTGTGAGGTGATACCTTATTGTAGTGAGCCACAGCCCCCCCACCCGCCTCTGCAGGAGACCCTCCATCACTAGCAGGTAGGTCTGGTTCAGTCTCCTATGGGGTCACTTCTCCTTCCCCTGGATCCCAATGTGCACATTACTTTGTGTGCCCTCCGAGAGTGGAGTCTCAGTTTCCTCCAGTCCTGTTGAAGTCCTGCAATCATATCTGGCTAGCCTTCAAAGTCTGATTCTCTAGGAATTCCTCCTCCCATTGCTGGACCCCCAGATTGGGAAGCCTGACATGGGACTCAGAACCTTTACTCTAGTGGATGGGCTTCTGTGGTGTAAGTGTTCTCCAGTTTGAGAGTCATCCACCCAGCAGTTACGGGATTTGGTTTTACTGTGATTGTGCCCCTCCTACTGTCTCATTGTGGCTTTTCCTTTGTCTTTGGATGTGGGGTTTCTTTTTTGGTGAGTTCCAGTGTCTTCCTGTTGATGATTGTTCAGCAGTTAGTTGTGATTCCAGTGCTCTCACAAGAGAGAGTGAGCACACGTCCTTCTACTCTGCTGTCTTGAACCTATTTCACATTTTTTTATGGTCTGTTTATTTTCTTATTATTGAGATATTTTTTATATATTCTTGATACAAGTGTTTTGCAAGATATATATTTTGCAAGTATTTTTCTATGATACTTTATTTCTTTTACTTTCTTGGAGTTTAATTTTCTCTTCTTTTACTAGCTTCTTAAGGTGAAAGTTTAGATCATTGATTTTAGACCTTTAATTTTTTGATGTCAGCATGTATGGCCGTAAGTTTCCTTCTAATCTCTGCTTTAGCAACATTCTACAAATTTTAATATGTTGAGATTTCAAAGTTAATTTTGTTATGGACAATTTTTTGTGTGAGTTTAGTTTTTTTAAATGTATGGAGACTTTAAAAAAATAGACTTTATTTTTTTAGAGCAGGTTTAGGTTTAAAAAAATAGGCTTTATTTTTTTTATAGCAGTTTTAGGTTTACAGAAAAATTAAGATAGTACAGAGAGTTCTCAATACCGTACACCAGTTTCCCCTATTATTAACATTGTACATTAGAATGGCATAATCATTACACTTAATGAGCAAATATTCATACATTATTTTAAACCAAAATGCATATTCTTTTCACCTCCCTTAGTTTTTAATCCATTTTTCTTTTTCTGCTCCAGGATTCCATCTAAGATATCACATTACATTTAGTCATCATGTCTCCTAGGCTCCTCCTCTTGATTGTGTTAGTTTCTTGGACTTTTAAAATTTTTATTGGCCTTGAAAATTTTGAGAAGTATTGGTGAAGCATTTTGTAGGATGTTCCTTTATTGGAATTTGTCATATGTTTTCCTCATGATAAGACTGGAATTATGGGTTATTGGGAGAAAAAGGACAGTGATAAAGTGCAATTTTCACATGATATCAAGAGTATGTAATGTGCACATGGTTTATGACTTGATATTGACCTTGATTACCTGGCTGAGGTAGTGTTTGTCTTCATTAAAAAGTTACTCTTTTCCCCCATTCCATACTGTACTCTTCGGAAGTAAGTCATTATATACAGCCCACATGTAAGGAATGGGAGCTGATTTTGCTGGATATAGAATTCTTGGTTAACCAATTTTTTTTCCCTTTTAACATTTCAGATATACCATTCCAGTATCTTCTGACTTCCATTATTTCTGCTGGGAAATTAGTAGTCAGTCTCATCTTTGTCCTCTTTGTAACATGTTTTTCTTTTGCTGCTTTCAAGAGTTGTTTGTGGGTTTTGGTGAGCTGTTTTTGTTAAGTAGGAAAATTGTTTAATTTCTTCCAGAGTTTTGAGTTCTTGTCCACTAGGTAAGGAGTGATGATGATGAGAGTGAAAATGGCATAGACTCTAAGTCACATCTAGAAGTATCACTAAGACATAACATTCACTAAATGACATTGTAGTTTAATTTGGTCACTTATTGAGGTAGTTGAGTTATTTAAACATCTAGCAGAAAAACAGATGAAATTGCTACTGGCAGTTCTGGGTTCCTATACCTCCAGGATCCATCCTTTCTTCCTCCACTTCCTGAGTAATTCTGTTAGTATTTTTTAGAAGCTTGTTTGAAGTTTTATTTCAGTGTCTGGTTTTTGGGCTCTTCTTACAAGCTGTTATAACCTTGACATCTCTAGAAGGCATCACCATCAGGTAAAAACTATTCTGTGGGGAAAAAGTCTTTCTTATTTTGATGAAACAGTTCTGAGAATAACCTGGTTGCTAATTCAAACCCACTGTTGTGATTTTCTTGTTGTATACTACACTGTTGGCTGTAGTGGATCCCTTCATCTCTAAAGACATCATGAACAGCATTTTGTTTTGACGGAAATAGAATTGGATTGCAAGAGAATTCTATTAGTATTCAATCTCTGATGTCAGTTAAGGTATAAAAAAATTCATATTGATTGAGCACTTGTCATCTGTCAGGTGTCATGGTAGACACTTTACGTTTTTTTTTTTTTTTTTGCGGTACGTGGGCCTCTCACTGCTGCGGCCTCTCCCGTTGCGGAGCACAGGCTCCGGATGCGCAGGCTCAGCGGCCAAGGCTCACGGGCCCAGCCGCTCCACGGCATGTGGGATCTTCCCAGACTGGGGCACGAACCCATGTCCCCTGCATCGGCAGGCGGACTCTCAACCACTGCGCCACCAGGGAAGCCCTTGTTTCTTTTTTAATCCTATAACAACCCTGTAAGGTAGGTATTAATATACCCATTTTACCCTTGATACTATTCTCAAAGAACTTAATTCCCCCCCCCCTTTTTTTCCCTATGCATCTGATTCTAGCCTCTTAATTAAGGGTATGTTTGGCAATGCATAGAGTTACCTTATGATTGGAACCCTAAGTGTCAATTATTCCTCTGACCACAGTTTTGATCAGTATGACCACATGACCTAATTTGATCACATGAGAATTAGACCCAGGGCTTTTGTCCTAATTATTGGAGGAAGAGAAATTTTATTTTCCTGCTGGATTTGAACATGGGAGAATACAGCCCTGTGGCTGCTGGCAGTCATCTTGCTGCCACACAAATCCCACCTGAATAAGGAAACCTGACTGAGAGCACAGGGAAGTGGGAAGTATAAGGTCTGGGTGAAATTGTTTACCTCTTGGATTACCCATACCTGAAGCCAGGTATATCTCTACTTTTTAGTTACATGAGCCAAAAAATTCTTCTTTGCTTAAGTCAGTATGAGTAGATTTTCTGCCTCTTGCAAATGAAATAACCCTGACTGATATAACCTTTTTTCTCTTTCCTTCATTGAGCAAATCTGTGCAAAGCCTTCTTTAGAAAGGGAATTAGACTGAGATAAAAGCAATACTCTTTGATGTTTTGATCCTGCAGTTTGGGGACTAAGTGTCCTTGGACTAGTCCTGTCTTTTCTCTAGGCTTTGAGTTTCTCTTTTAAGTAATAAATTTATTTCTCTATACATGGATTAAACTATATTTCTAATGGTCCCTCTTGGTTTAAAATTCTTTGGTTCTAGGAAGTCCTTATTTCAAACTAAAATGTTAGTGACTCTAAGATTTAATAGAAGTTACGATCTTAAGTTTTGAAATCAAACACATGTACATTTGAAACCTGGTTCTGCCACTTACTAGTTACATAACCAAAAGTAAGTTTCCTGACCTGTTTTAATATTCCTCATTATAAAGGGGGTATCATTCATGGGGTGGGTGCAAGGATTAAATTAAATAATGTATATGTAATCACATAGTGTAAGAACTCAATAAATGATTATTATTATTTATTACTCCTTCCAAATGACATCCTTAACTTAAAATAGCGTTTCCCAAGATGTGTTTGGTGGAAAACAGTCCTGCAAATGCTCTCACAAAAGGATTTTGTAGTCAAATATGTTTAGGAAATGCTTATGCTCTGCCTTCCTCTGTTTTCAAGGCACATCAACACATTAAAAGCTCTAAAAAGTTCTTCAATAAATAAATCTGCTTAAATTTGTTGATCCAGCATCCCAAACATATTTGACTGTACAACACTTTTTTCTTTCACAGGTGCATACCTATTAACATGTATTAACAAGAAAAGAGTTGAAACCTTTCAGGTGTGATTTCAGGCATCTATCAATGGGTAGAAGCAGTGGAAAGGAGAATTTGGGGGGATTCCAGGCATTCCCCAATGTGAGTTCTTTTTAACTCCTTACTAGAAAATAAGGCTTTATCCAAAAACTTTAGCCTGCTTCAGAAGTTGATAAACTTCTGTGAGCCTGCCACCTGTTTTTTATAAATAAAGCTTTATTAGAACATAATCATGTTTATCCATTTATGCATTATCTATAGCTGCTTCAATATTACAAGGGCAGAGTTGAGTAGTTGTGACAGAGACTGAATGGCCTGCAGAGTCTAAAATGTTTACTATCTGACCCTTAAAAACCATTTATGTTAGCTCTGGCTTGATGGCAAGATTACATCTGTAAGAACTCTGATTAGATTTTTAATCCATTTTAGTAAATTCTTGTTGTTTCTAGTTCATAAGGTGAGATGCTATGTCTTTATATAAATAATCCTAACTATAGAAAAGATACTGGAAGAACCCAGCAACTCTTTTACTCAAAGGGAACAGAAGAAGAGGGAAACTGTCTGAAAAGACAGGAATTTATAGCTTGCAGGAACTTTATTTCCCTTCAGCTGTGGGGGCCTTAACTCTGAACACAGAGTAGTTCTCTGAGGAATTGCACAGTTGTACAATTTTCTTATGAAATTGTCTAATGTTATCTTCATGTAGCACTAAGTTGTATTTTAGAATAATGATATCATTTGAGATATTACTATATCTTTTGTTATGTTTGGTAAGTTGCACAGTAATTGTTGTTGAATTACTTTTGGAGTAGCAGTGCCACTGAGGGGGAGAATCAAGAAGTTTCTTTACTGAAATGGTTAAGAAGAGCCTACTTTAGGTCCTGTGGGTTTGGATTCATGGCTGGTACCACATCAGTAGCTATCAGGGAAATGAATGGACTTCTGAGAAGAGGCACCCAACTTCCGAATTTGTATCATATCATAAGCAGCTTGTATAAATATCTGGCTAAGATTTCTCTTTTCCAATTTTTAGAGGATGGAAAGAAACTGTGCCTTATCATATAAACTAGGAATGCTTGGTCTCACAGGAGATTTACTTTATGGTTGCAGAAATTAATTTTGAGCTCTGAGTTTTAAGAGTCTCTGTCTATCCACTCATTCAACAATTCACTTGGAACTGATTCCATACCATATGTTGAGTATGTAGAGGGGTGAGCAGATTAGATAACATCCTTGCCCTCAAGGAGATCAAAAGTTTAATGGGAGATACATACAACAAAAAAGTACTGAGATAACTGTGTAACTGTCAGCTGTGATGTATGCTCTGCAGTGGTAGGTAACAAGAGGGATCATTAGATAGATAGGGTGGTCCAGGATATCATGTCTGAGCACTTCTCCTGAATGCTGAAAGATGTCATGGAACCAGGACTACCTGGAGAACAGAAAGACATTCCAGGTAGTGGGAGCAGCATGAGGAGAAGACTTTCTTAAATATGGTGGTTACGTTTTAGAAAAAAGATGTCAGATCCTAGATATTGAAATTGGTATATTCTTTTTTTTTAATTAATTAATTTATTTTTGGCTGCATTGGGTCTTCGTTGCTGTGCTTTCTGTAGTTGTAGTGAGGGGGGCTACTCTTCATTGTGGTGCACGGGCTTCTCGTTGCGGTGGCTTCTCTTTTGCAGCATGGGCTCTAGGTGTGCGGGCTTCAGTAGTTGTGGCACACGGGCTCAGTAGTTGTGGCATGCAGGCTATAGAGCGCAGGCTCAGTAGTTGTGGTTCACGAGCTTAGTTACTCCACGGCATGTGGGATCTTCCTGGACCAGGGCTTGAACCCGTGTCCCTTGCACTGGCAGGCGGATTCTTAACCACTGCACCACCAGGGAAGCCCTCTTGGTATATTCTTGAATTAGTTTATTTTCAAGTAACTTCACTGTTCTTGGCCTCAACCTTACCATCTCTTATATAGCAATAGTAGCTTCAACATGAGTGCTTTATAGAAAACCATGGGAAACCTTGCTAGTAGTTTGTTTAGAATTAATGGGAAAAAAATAGCTTCTATGTTAATGTCGTCTCATTTGTTAAAATCTCAGATAACGATGCCAGGCTGAATCTCAGTGGTCACTCAAGCATCCTCATATTTGTGTAGGGGTAGAGTGTGACAGAATATGAATTAGAATTCCATTCCATGTTTTTTGTAATTTGAGTCAAATACACCAAATCTGAGATGATATTATTCTAAATTGCTGACTGGAAGAAAAATTCCCAGTGATATTTATGTAATTTATTGTGAGTTAAAAAATGAAAATAAAGTAAAATAAAATAAAATTCTTGATTAAGCAATTTGCCCCAAACTATACTAAGTAAGTCTCTATGGATAAAAATACTCATAAATAGTCATGTTTTATCAAAGTCAAATACAGGGCAAATACTCTTGTTTATGGACTAATAAACCTGAGTTATTAAATAAAATCTGTGTTGTACTCTTTAACTTAAGATTCCATCCATTAATAAATGTTAAATAAAAATGTAAAGATGGAATATTGTTTAAAGAAGAAATAATCCCCAGTACTTCCAGTTGAATCCAGCTCAGTGAAATGCAAATTTTATAAATTCTAATCCATCAAATAGAAATTTTACTATAAAAGGTTTTCATGGAAATAATAGCTGTCAACTATCAATTAATGCACACGGTCCCATTTTCCTTAAGTACGGTATTGAACTTTAATGAAAGGTTACTTATTCTATCAAATTGCTTTATACTTCACAAGACTAAACTTAACCAAAAATTAACATCGGTATTCCATGAAGAGAGCATGCAAACAAAATTCACCTAAATGACAGGGGAGCCTAAATGTTTTTGTTGCACACCGAGAAATATGCTTCCAACACACATTTTAAAAATGCAAAGAATTCATTTTTTAAACCAATGCTAACAGAAAATTTAACCCGTTCTCAACTTCGTGTCTCTTCTGTATTTTTTTGCCTCCTTACTTTGAGCCACATAAGACACAGGAGCATTGTTTTTGTGTATGTCAATAGGGGGAAAAAAACCCCAAAACTCAGCTGCGGCCAGTGTGGGATGTGCTAGCAAGGCAAGGGATTTGAACCCAATATACTTGGGTTCAAATTCTAGCTCTGTCATTCACAAGCTGTGTAATCCTGATCTAGCTGTTCAGTCCTGAACTTAAAATTCTTCATCTGTAAAGTGAGAACAGTAGACTTTTCTTTGAAGATTGCGCTGAATATTAAGGAGAAAAGTGTACAGACAGTTTGGAATGCAGCAAGTGTCTAATAAATGGTAGCTGTACTTGTTATTTCAGAACTGGCACAAGGTTAGGTAAGGGTGTCAATATCCTAATGTAGAAAGTCACTGCCCTCCCAAGTTAGAGGTGCCCCTAGGTAGGAAGGTCTTAATGGATTTTTGCAGTTTTGCGAAACAACACATTCAAAACTCCAGAAGTAACAACATACTTGTGATATAATGAAGAGTGACTGATAATAATGCTAATGACCCAGGCATGGCCTTTGAAAACTGCCTAAACACCTGAAGAAAATTTCTCTTAGAAAAACTGTGTGCAAAGACCTGTATGCAGAAAATTATAAGACACTGATGAAAGAAATTAAAGATGATACAAATAGATGGAGAGATATTCCACGTTCTTGGATTGGAAGAATCAACATTGTGAAAATGACTCTACTACCCAAAGCAATCTACAGATTCAGTGCAATCCCTATCAAACTACCACTGGCATTTTTCACAGAACTAGAACAAAAAAATTCACAATTTGTATGGAAACACAAAAGACCCCGAATAGCCAAAGCAATCTTGAGAATGAAAAACGGAGCTGGAGGAATCAGGCTCCCTGACTTCAGACTATAATACAAAGCTACAGTAATCAAGACAGTATGGTACTGGCACTAAAACAAAAAGATAGATCAATGCAACAGGATAGAAAGCCCAGAGATAAACCCACGCACATATAGTCACCTTATCTTTGATAAAGGAGGCAAGAATGTACAGTGGAGAAAAGACAGACTCTTCAATAAGTGGTGCTGGGAAAACTGGACAGGTACATGTAAAAGTATGAGATTAGAACACTCCCTAACACCATACACAAAAGTAAGCTCAAAATGGATTAAAGACCTAAATGTAAGGCCAGAAACTATCAAACTCTTAGAGGAAAACATAGGCAGAACACTCTATGACATAAATCACAGCAAGATCCTTTTTGACCCACCTCCTAGAGAAATGGAAATAAAAACAGAAATAAACAAATGGGACCTAATGAAACTTCAAAGCTTTTGCACAGCAAAGGAAACCGTAAACAAGACCAAAAGACAACCCTCAGAATGGGAAAAAATATTTGCAAATGAAGCAACTGACAAAGGATTAATCTCCAAAATTTACAAGCAGCTCATGCAGCTCAATACGAAAAATACAAACAACCCAATCCAAAAATGGGCAGAAGACCTAAATAGACATTTCTCCAAAGAAGATATACAGATTGCCAACAAACACATGAAAGAATGCTCAACATCATTAATCATTAGAGAAATGCAAATCAAAACTACAATGAGATATCATCTCACACTGGTCAGAATGGCCATCATCAAAAAATCTAGAAACAATAAATGCTGAAGAGGATGTGGAGAAAAGGGAACACTCTTGCACTGCTGGTGGGAATGTGAATTGGTACAGCCACTATGGAGAACAGTATGGAGGTTCCTTAAAAAACTACAAATAGAACTACCATATGACCCAGCAATCCCACTACTGGGCATATGCCCTGAGAAAACCATAATTCAAAAAGAGTCAGGTACCAAAATGTTCATTGCAGCTCTGTTTACAGTAGCCAGGACATGGAAGCAACCTAAGTGTCCATCATCGGATGAATGGATAAAGAAGATGTGGCACATATATACAATGGAATATTACTCAGCCATAAAAAGAAATGAAATTGAGTAATTTGTAGTGAGATGGATGGATTTAGAGTCTGTCATACAGAGTGAAGTAAGTCAGAAAGAGAAAGACAAATACCGTATGCTAACACATATATATGGAATCCAAGAAAAAAAAAACATGTTATGAAGAACCTAGGGGTAAGACGGGAATAAAGACACAGACCTACTAGAGAATGGACTTGAGGATATGGGGAGGGGGAAGGGTAAGCTGGGACAAAGCGAGAGAGTGGCAGGGACATATATACACTACCAAACGTAAAATAGATAGCTAGTGGGAAGCAGCAGCATAGCACAGGGAGATCAGCTCCGTGCTTTGTGACCACCTAGAGGAGTGGGATAGGGAGGGTGGGAGGGAGGGAGACGCAAGAGGGGAGAGATATGGGAACATATGTATATGTATAACTGATTCACTTTGTTATAAAGCAGAAACTAACACACCATTGTAAAGCAATTATACTCCAATAAAGATGTAAAAAAAAAAAGATGCGGACCTGCTAGAGAATGGACTTGAGGACACAGGGAGGAGGAAGGGTAAGCTGGGACAAAGTGAGAGAGTGGCATGGACATATCTGCACTACCAAATGTAAAATAGATAGCTAGTGGGAAGCAGCCGCATAGCACAGGGAGATCAGTTCGGTGCTTTGTGACCACCTACAGGGGTGGGAATAGGGAGGGTGGGAGGGAGACGCAAGAGGGAGGAGATACGTGGATATATGTATACGTATAGCTGATTCACTTTGTTATAAAGCAGAAACTGGCATACCATTGTAAAGCAATTATACTGTAATAAAGATGTTTGAAAAAACTCCAAAAAACCATGTGCATATCAGTATGGAATGGCACTGAGTGATGCTAACTCAATAAACAATAAAGTAGAATCAAGAGATGTGGTTTCTTTTCCCAGCTCTAATGCTAACTGAATGCATGTCCTTGGACAGTTCTCCCTTTCTAGACATCAGTTTCCCCTCCTGTTAGGTAAGCAATGGGCAGGTGTGCGTGGAAAAGTATAAATAGCAAGGAGAGGTGGGGCTCTGGCTAAACGGCAAGCATGTGTGTCCCACGCAGGGACAGCCTCCTCTCAGCTCCAGCTGACTGTTGCCTTGTGAGAACCTGGACCCAGTATTGCTAGAACTGCAAGAAAAGTCAGAAATTCAGACTTGGCAAATAATTAAAAATGATTATTTAAAAACCCTGTGCTGGTCAAGGAAAACACATTTACAGGAGGATTTCATGCTTTTGGGCTGCCCATTTATAACTCCAGGGTGGATGTTTTCTGAAAGCTCTGTCCAGGTCTGCAGATTTCTAATTTTAGGAAAGTTTCCTTTTTGTCGGGTTCTCTACACTATAATCCTGAAAAAATGACTTACAAAACCCAAGTAGATTTTGGCATGAACTAAGCTTAAATTGACTGCCTTCTATCACGAATTAATATTAACCAGAGCTTGTCAGATACTAAATATTTGTTTTAGGAATACACACAGCCTCGGCTTTCATCTGGGTTAAGCTCTAATCTTTGGCCTGTCAGTTCCAGGATATAGCACTGGATAAATCATGCTCTCTTGAACAGATAGATGCCAGGGTGGTTGTATACAAATGGAACAATGTGTCAATGAACACCCGAGTTTGGGTTACATCTACTATAAACATCGACATTCTTTTGCAATGAGCCCATTTGCTGCTTAAGCACTTAAACCTTTGGAAGGTTTGATGCTTCTGTGCTCAATCAGGTTCTAATGATTTCAGATGTTTGCAATTAATGAACCATTAGATTAATTAGTGGAGTACCATTAGAAGGGTTTCAGAATTGGGTCAGAACCACAGACAAACTATTACCTGGCATTCATCAGAGGCAAAATGGTGAGAAGTTGAACTAATGATTTTATTCACTACTCCTATCCCTCCCTGCATATACACTTTTCTTCTTGGTAAAAGATTAGCCCTGACCAGTGTCTAAGTTTGGCAAAACAGAGAGGGAGGAGAAGGTTGAAAAAAAAAAGAAAGAAAAATGATCGTTTCATATACCTCCAGTTAAGAGTTGATCTTCTGAAGACTGAGATTTTCAGTGGTACCAAACTGACACCATTTCTCAGTGTTTGTCTGAATCTCTCGCTCTCTCTGGGCTTTTTTCCTAAGCTCCTATGTTTTATTAATTATGTAACACATCGGCCATCTTAGAAAAATGATTAATGGGACTTCAGAAACATGGAAATAAATAAGCCAAGCTTCAATATATGATTATGTAAGCTTGATATAAACCCTAGGGTAGCCATCTTTTAAGAAGTGTGCCTAAGGAGTTGAACACAGCCTGTCGCTACAGTACTTAAAGCCTGGCAGCACCATGAGTTATCACCTGGTGGTGGATGGCGCTTTAGATGAATTTGTAATTTAAAAAGTTAAATTAACCCTGAAATATATTATTTGTCTGTTTCCCACTCAGGAAAGAGATCTTCACATAAACAGATTCTTACTGGCTGGTGTGAAGAGTCATTCCAAGGTAAGCTAAACTCAGATACGTGCTGAATCGATGGTGGCTGTTATTTATTTATAGCAAAGAAAGTCAGTTTTTGGAAAAGGACACCACCACTGCAAAAACGTATTTTCAAAGAAAATGCTGTTGCTTTCTTCATAGTTTGTGTGGTTACCTGATACTTTGTCATGCGTTTATTTGCCTATTTGTTCATTTTGGGTCTCCCCACTAGAATATAAACTCCATGAGGTCAGGGTGTTGGTTATTTAGTTCAGGGCTCTATCTCACTGACTATAAGAATTCTGATTCACAGCAGATACTCAATAAATATTTGTTGAGTGAATGCTGAAATAAGTATTTGTTGTCAAGAGAAAATGACTTTGGAATTTGTGTGGTCCTGGAAGAATATTGATTGGCCCAGGCAGTGATATTACTGCTTTGTGGGCAGGCTCATTTATTCGTTTATTCAGACAATCTTTATTGAGAACCTGCTATATCCTAGACCCTGTTCTAAACACTGCAGATACGGCAGTTCACAGTGCACAGTTCCTCCTCCTTATGGACCTTACCTTCTCATGGGGAAAACAGAAATCAAACATGTAATTACACAAGGGGTATATTTCATGAAAAGTTGGGTAATAATTTTGAAGAAAAAAATACAGGAGCCATGAGAACATGTTGAACTGGAAGCCTAGTCTAGCTTGGAAAGACAAGGAAATCTACCCTAGGGAAGTAATATTTAACCTGAGACTTTAAGGATAAATAGAACTTGGAGAGTGTCCGGAGCAGAGGGAAAGCATGAGTAAAGGTCCTGAGGTGGGAGCAGCTTCACTTTTGAAATGTAGCAAGCAAATCAGTGTGGCTGTAGTAGAGAGAGAAAGGAGGAGAGGGCAGAGCATGGAAAGCAAGCAAGCTTGTGTGAAATGACTGTGTCTGTGAAAGCCATACTGAAGGATTCTGCCTTTGTCCTGAAAGCAATGTCATTGAAGTGTTCCAAGTAAGGTAGTAAAGTGATCAAATTTTAATTTCAAAAAAGTTATTCAAGTAAATTAGAAATAAAATTATTTTTAAATGGTGAGAAGAATCCATTTTTAGTTTTCCTTGGGTTCTCTTACAAGAGGGAAATAACTGATACTTTTAAAGTAAAGTAATAAAGAGCTAATGGTTGGGGGCAAAAAGACCTTATCTCCAATTATCCATGTATTAATTCAGTTCTACTCCAGAAACATCTTCATCTGAGCCTACTTCTGAAAGTGACACAAACTTCAGAGATTTAATGAGATTTATTGGTTTTGTTCTGAATTAAATAAGAAATTACTAAGGTGGTAGGTGTTCAAAATGTTTTCCCCCTTTGCTAAACTTGCATAGATACTGTCAATTCATGAAATTATTTGATCAATTGTTCTTTAATTTGTACAACAAATATATTAGAAGAACCTCGTATATGTCATGCCTTAGTTGCCAGGGCTAGAAATGAACATAAAAATATTCTCTGTGAGCCATGTAAATGGTGTTCAACAAGTGTTTGACAAATGGCTGAATGATAAATAGGGTGCTTCCAATCAGGAATGGACACAGATAATACAATGTGGCCCTTGTTATAAGATATATAAGAAAAAGAAAGTGCTCTGGGAGAAACCAATCTTACATGAGCATAAAAAGAATAGGAGGATATCAGGGAAGGCGCCAGTGAGCAGATAACATTTAATTTGGCTTTGGAAAATCAATAGGAGTTCCTAAGCAAAGAACATAGCAAAAACAATAGCCAACAGGCAGAGTTGCCTAAATCTTAGTCATTTTGTGGTTTAACCTCTCATATACCACATTCTTAATTTTTGCCATGACCTTTTCCTTTCTATACTCTTGTTTATTTTAAAATTTTTATTTTTTCTAGCCATTATCTATTTTTATCACAATCACAGATTAAGGTTGGAATATGAGTGGTGGGAAAGTACTTTCACCTCCTTGGTTAAATATATTCCTAGGTATTATATTCTTTTTGATTCAATGGTAAAAGGGATTGTTTTCTTGATTTCTCTTTCTGATACTTCATTGTTAGGGTATAGAAATGCAATGTATTTATATATATTAATTTTGTATCTTGCAACTTTACTGAATTCATTTATTAGTTCTAATAGTTTTTTGGTGGAGTCTTTAGAGTTTTCTTTATATGGTGTCATGTCATCTGCAAGTAATGACAGTTTTACTTCTTCCCTTCCAATTTGGATGCCTTTTATTTCTTTTTCTTCTCTGATTGCTATGGCTAGGACTTCCAATACTATGTTGAATAAAAGTGGTGAAAGCGGCCATCCTTGTCTTGTTCTTGATCTTAGGGGAACAAGCTTTCAACTTTTCACTGTTGAGTATGATGTTAGCTGTGGGTTTGTCATAAATGGACTTTATTATGTAGAGGTATGTTACCTCTATACTAACTTTGTTAAGAGTTTTTATCATGAATGGATGTTGAATTTTGTTAAATGCTTTTTCTGCATCTATTGAGATGATCATGTGATTTTTATCCTTTGTTTTGTTAGTTTTGTGTATCACATTGATTGATTTACAGATATTGAGCTATCCTTGTATCCCAGGAATAAATCCCAGGGATTAATGATCCTTTTAATGTATTGTTTAATTTGGTTTGCTAATATTTTGTTGAGGATTATACTCGTGTTTAATATTTTTTATTTAAATAGACTTAAAAGTTTACTTTTATCCTAGGTAATAAGAGCTATAAAAGCATGGTTCAATGTATTGATTTTAGTTTTCCTTAATACATATTTGAAGAAATAAACATGCTAAAGATTGCTTATCCTATGTCCATTTTCCCCATTCCCTTTTTCTAACAGAACCCCAGTGTGTTGGGTTATCCATCCACCTTTCTTTCATGCAATAACATGCCACATTCTCAGTTCAGGAAGATAGAACCTAATTAGTCTAGTTATCACTTTTCAAAATCTCATTCTGCTCTTCTGTGATGGGTTCAGGGGCAGTCATGTGTCCCAGTTCTGGCCAATGAGAGGTAATAGAGGTCTGCAAGGGGATTTTGGGGAAAGATTTTCTTATTCTGAAGAAGACATCTGAAGAGGATATTTCTGCAACTCTGGAGCTGCATAAACTCATCTTGTGACCATCAAAGAAGCCAGCCTGCAGGTAAGGCTCACATGTTAAGTGGCAGAGTGGACACATGGAAAGAATCTTGATGTTGATGAATCATATAACTGCTCTCTTAACCAGCTGAGAGTTGCTCTAGTTCTGGATCTCTTACTGTATAAGAGAATAGTAAAGGTCTAGATAGTAAATATTTTAGACTTTATAGACCAAAGGCAGTGATCAGGGATATTATATAAGTATTTATATAACAAGAGACAAAACAAATTTCTACCAATTACTTATTGATGAAATTCAAAATATAAAAATAATAGAGCATAATTTTTTATAGTAGAGATTTACTAAGGAGAAGAATGGATTTGTGTGTGTGTGTGTGTGTGTGTGTGTGTGTATGTATGTGTGTGTGCGTGTGCTCTCTATCACCAAGTGGTTTGCAAATATTTATCTGTAAAAACCATTCTTGGTTTGCAGATCATGCAAAAGCATGCAAAGGTTCAGATTTGACTGGTGGGCTATAGCTTGCCAACCCCTGTTTTAAGGCAATTTTTCTTTAACAATTTGTATTGGTTGAAAATTATTCACAAATAATCTCTACTATTCATAGCCAAGGGCATTCTAATTGACACACATTAAACTTCAGAATAAAAATTTCTCTATGAATCACCCCAGACCATCTTACGTTCACCATGGGATGATTAACCAAATAGTAGTTTACATTCATTAAACACTTATTATGTGCCCAGTATTGGATTCTAAATATTTTACATGTATGAATGAATTTAATCCTTACAAAAACCCATCAGGTAGGCATTATTATCATTGCCATTATTATCATTGCCATTTTGTATATGAGAAAATTATGTCACCGAGCAGTTAAATAGTTCTGCTAAAGGGAGGTGGTTAGTAATGTTAGTAATTCTCTGCCACTGTGATATTCACTATGGTCTTTCATCCCAATATATGTGCAAATGAACCATTTACATAAACTTGCTTCTGATTCGAACTTCCCAAACTAACTGGCACATCTCAGGGAAGTCAGATATGGAAACAGATGATGTAGCTTAAAAAAAAATTATCATTACATTTCTTTATGGTTAAAGAGCATCTGGAGCAATTTAAGAATTTAGAAAGGGAATAAGATGTTTTACAACATAATGTGCCCCAGGATTGCCATACAAGTGGGAAACGTGTTAGTTGAATAATGGCTCCATGCCTTCCTTTTTTGGTATGCCTTCTGCAGATTTTGAGAACATTACTGTAGTGAGGTTAGATCTTTATTTATTTAGTTTTGAAGAATTTTCTTTAATTCTAGCATTCCAGGGAATAACGTAGCACTCCAAATAATAATTCACACTAAAAATGGAGAAATTGTACCCTGCACGGGGTAGAGAACAAAGAATAAAAATGTGAATCATTAAAAAGCAAAAAACAAAGACTGTAAATAAACCCCTATAATTATGTATAACAAAAGGAAAGCCACTCCAAATGGTTCAGCAACCTCATCACCAGCCTCACTAATAATCATTGCAGTCTCAGTCTCTCCCTTAAGATAACGAGCAGCACACACTGAAAAAAACAGTGTAAACATGAACAACAGTTTCTCATCTAAAAACAAAACAAAATTCAATGGCTCACCCTAAGGTTTGCTACTGAGCCCTAGTGCAGAGAATTTTAATTTACAATCTGTCCCTTCCTTTAAAAGGTCAACCAAGGGGGAGATACTACAGAATTATGAAGGTTGCCTTACTAACTAGACAATACATTTCTCCCTGACCTCCCCCAGTGGTGGTCCCATCTGAAATGAACGTAGAGAATTAATGCTTCAATAATTAACCAAATTTAAAGACAATAATTAGTAAACAATTTTGTCACCCTTAAAACTGTACTGCTGCCATTAACATTTCTATAGTTCTCCAATTACATTATAAATCAAAAGTAATACAAAAAGACAGTGTAATAATGAGAATGCAAAGGCTGCATCAAAAATTCGGATGTCAGCTTCTCCCTCTCTCTGTCATCCTTCTGTTAATTTATTTTATTTTCTCAAGCAATGTAGCCACAAGCGCATCATCATAATAAATGCCCCTTTTACCTCAGAAAATGATACTTATTAATAGAGCCAAGAAACAATATAGAATTTATTATTTTTTCTTCTCCACACCTGCCCAATCTTGTCTAGAATTTATTTTGAAAGACAAAAAAGTAAAAATCCTCGTGAACAGGGAAGAAAGGACTGAAGAAGCATTATGCAAAACAGATGTAAAACAGTCTATAATGTTGCATGTTATTATTGATACTTTATTTCTGTCTTTTTTTTGCTTGTCAAGGTAATCAATAGAGTTCCTCCCCAGACTCATCTTTATGTTTCCTCTCAATTATTGTTCCACAAAAAATTGGATCATCTCAAACATACCTAGTAGGATAGAAGGAAAGATAAGTCAGTTTTTTTTGTTTTTTTTTTTAAGATGATATTTTATCTGTTGGAGTGGATTAAATTGCTGTACTTTTTTTTAAATTGATATGTTAGACATTATTATATTTATTTATTTATTTTGGGCTGTGTTGGGTCTTCGTTTCTGTGCGAGGGCTTTCTCTAGTTATGGCAAGCAGGGGTCACTGTTCATCGCGGTGCGTGGGTCTCTCACTGTCGCGGCCTCTCTTGTGGAGCACAGGCTTCAGATGCACAGGCTCAGTAGTTGTGGCTCATGGGCCTAGTTGCTCCACAGCATGTGGGATCTTTCCAGACCAGGGCTCGAACCCGTGTCCCCTGCATTAGCAGGCAGATTCTCAACCACTGCACCACACCAGGGAAGCCCCATAAATTGCTGTACTTTTTGAGCACATTCTATTTTCCTGCTCCTTCAAGAAGTCATTTGTGGCTCTGCTTCTTGGATAATGTAGCCTATTTTACCAAAAAAAGAGTAGCTCTCAGTTTTGTTGCATATACATGGGCTTCTGGAGTGCTTGTGTGTTTGAATATCATACATTCACTTCAAGGGCTCCCTTTGACTTTCTGCATTGGGCAGAGCAAACTCATTCAAATGTCCCATCCCCAGCTACCCAAATGCTTATGCGAGGATGTTATTTAGGTATGGGTAAGGTCGATCATGAAGGTTTTAAAGTCTGCTTCAATTTTTCAGGAATGTTTTGCATTCCAGTCACATATACCCCAGTATAAGAGGTCTTAGCCATTTGTAACTTGTCACCTGGTGGATTTCCAAAAATGAAACTAGAACATTCTTTAATGCTATACACAAAAATAAACTCAAAATGAATTAAAGACCTAAATGTAAGACTGGATACTATAAAACTCTTAGAGGAAAACATAGGCAGAACACTCTTTGACATAAATTGCAGCAGTATCTTTTTTGATCCGTCTCCCAGAGTAATGGAAAAAAAAAACAAAAATAAACAAATGGGACCTAATTAAACTCAAAAGCTTTTGCACAGCAAAGGAAACCACAAACAAAATGAAAAGACAGCCCACAGAATGGGAGAAAATATTTGCGAATGATGCAACTGAGAAGGGACTAGTCTCCAAAATCATGTGGCTCAATGTCCAAAAAACAAACAGCCCAGTCAAAAAATGGGCAGAAGAAGAAGACATACAGATGGCCAAGAGAGCACATGAAAAGCTGCTCAACATTGCTAATTATCAGAGAAATGCAAATCTAAACTACAATGAGGTATCACCTCACACCTGTCAGAACGGCCATCATCAAAACATCTATAAACAATCCTGGAGAGGGTGTGGAGAAAAGGGAACGCTCCTACGCGATTGGTGGGAATACAGCCACTGTGGAGAACAGTGTGGAGGTTCCTTAAAAAACTAAAAATAGAATTATCATATGATCCTACAATCCCACTCCTGGGCATATGTCTGGAGAAAAACATGGTTCTAAAGGATACGTGCACCCCAATGTTCATTGCAGCACTGTTTACAATAGCCAAGACATGGAAGCAACCTAAATGTCCATCGACAGACGAATGGATAAAGAAGACGTGGTACATACATACAATGGAATATTACTCAGCCATTAAACAGAATGAAATAATGCCATTTACAGCAACATGGATGGACCTGGAGATTATTATATGAAGTGAAGTAAGTCAGACAGAGAACAAATATGATATCACTTATATGCAGAATGTAAAAAAACTGATAAAAATGAACTTATTTAAGGGGCTTCCCTGGTAGTGCAGTGGTTGAGAGTCCGCCTGCCGATGCAGGGGGCGCAGGTTCGTGCCCCAGTCCGGGAAGATCCCACATGCCGCGGAGCGGCTGGGCCCGTGAGCCATGGCCGCTGAGCCTGCGCGTCCGGAGCCTGTGCTCGGCAACGGGAGAGGCCACAACAGTGAGAGGCCCACATGTACCACAAAAAAAAAGAAAAAAAAGAAAAAAAAAGAACTTATTTACAAAATGGAAATAGACTCACAGACTTAGAGAATGAACTTACGGTTACCGGGGGAAGGGTGGGGGGGAGGAATAGATTGGGAGTTTGGGATTGACATGTACACGCTACTATATTTAAAATAGATAACCAGCAAGGACCTACTATAAAAAAATAAACAAAAAATAAAAATAAAAATACAGAGGTGTAAAGCTGATGGCAGAGTAGCCCCTCTTTTCCCAAGGTTTCTGGAACATCTGTGAGAGAGGTGCAGAATTCACTGCCACATAGTTTAGATTTCCTGATAGGAATTCATTGTTTTGTGTGCCAGCCTGCATGCTGGCAGCAGTGTGGTTCCTGGGAGAAACCTGGCATTTGTGTTTTTAAGTCCACACTGGAGCACAGGACAGATCCCACTCAGAAGATCAGTGCACTTAGAGAAGCAGATGGGCTGTGTTTTACCAAAACTCCAAGTACATACATTCTAACTTGAATAAACCATACACGTTTGGAAGGGGAGTGATTATGTTATAAATGGATTGTTCACTTCTAGGGCGTTTACACAGAAGCATTCTTTTAGCTAGGCAAATTTTAACACATATGAAAGAGGATTTGATTTTGAAATCACTTGAACAGAATCTGTTGTAAGTACAGTTGACTCGAACAACATGGGTTTGAACTGCCTGGAGCCACTTAAATGAGAATTATTTTTTCCAATAAATGCTATAGTATATATGATCTGAGGTTGATTGAATCCACAGATGTGGAACCACAGATACAGAGGGCCAACTATAGGATCTGAGTGTCTGGATTTTGGTATCTGTGACAGGTCCTGTAACCAATGCCTTGTAGATACCCAGACACAACTATACTTCAAATACACCACTTGGGGTGGGAGTACTGATTGGTCACAAATATTCTCTCTGTGACAGAAATGGAAATTAAAATTTTATGTTTTTATCTTTCCATCTAGTTTCTACCTAATGCCCGAATTATCTTAAAACAATGATGAAAGTTGTAATCAGAAATTCATCCAAATCAATTGTTCTAGTTTGATTTTGTGACTTCATTTAAAAGTTGATCCAAGTCTAATTACAAGGGTTGAAAACACTGCTTCTTGATCTTTCCATGCATCTCTTCTGTTCATCCATACACACCTGAGCAGAATTATTCTAAGCACATTGAATCTATGTATTCTCTCTGAGTCTCAGTTTATTATAGTAAGGGTCAGGAAAAGAATTATAAAAGAAATATTAAAAAAAAAGAAAAGAAGGGAAAAGCAAAAACTTCCACTTATTAAGAAACCCCTTTTAGCCAGTGGGGCTCTGAACGAATCCAGGGGCATCAATAGTTCCTGAACTGCAACAATATTTCCTAGTCCTGTGAATTATAAAAACCTCTGAAGTTCAGTATGAATCCCAAGTACACTGATAGGATTAGAAATATCATTTTTTAATAAAAATGCATAACAGAGTAGGACATAAAATGATGTATTTCTGTTTGAAACCATGAAAGTGCACCATATTTGTCTGGAAATGTGTATGTGAAGTTTAAACAATCCCTGAAGACATGCATCTAGTTTTTTGTTTTTTGTTTTGAGTTTGTTCTCAATTGAAATTCCACTTTCAAGGTTTGTGCTGCCGGCTCCCAACTTCACACTCTCCCTCGCTCCTGTTGCCCTCAGTTCCCTCCTGTTGGTGACCCTTTTCAGTTGCGCCCCTTGATGTATGGTCATTGTATGATTGCTCTGCTTTACTTCATGGCAGTTTATGTCATACTGGTCTTGTCATAAATGACTACCACAAATTGAGGTAAAATGTCATAAAGCATTAGTGAGTCCCTGATTCTCAAGTTTCTTTAGAATAAGCCCTGACAGTTACCAACCATAGAAAAGCAGATTTGGACATTTGAAGGGTGCAGCATTTGTAAAACTAGTAATAACAATAAAAAATAAGAGTCACTACGTTTTACTGAACTTTCTGGGTCCCGATCACTATGTTAAACTCATTTCATACATTAGCACATTCAGTTGTTCTTCTGTGTCTGTAGCTGACTGATTCCAAGACCCCTGTGGATACTAAAATCCACAGATGCTCAAGTCCCTTATGTAAGATGGCATTGTACATTTGGCCTGCTGGGTCCGCGGATGCTGCAACTGCAGATTCAACCAACTGCATTTTGGGATCCAGACGCAGATTTTGCAGCTATAGAGGACCAACTGTATAATTCTTGTTACTTCTCTATGTGGAAGAAACTATTATCACTCCTATTGTGCAGACTGGGAAACTGAGGCACGGAGAGGTTCAGCGCAGCCAGTAAGTGGTGGAACTTCAAAAAGATCCATACTCTTATTCCAGAGCCCATGTTCTTACCCATTATGCGTTCAGGTGCTACAACTAACCCTGGATGCAGATGAGGGGTTGAGTTGATTGAAATGTGGAATTTCACGTTTGGTAGACAGTTTACACTCTCTATAAGCCCTTGTTACCTTCAGACCTCTCCCACTCTCCTCCCCTTCCCAGCTCACAAGCCCTTCCAGCACAGTGTGACGAAGCCCTGCTGTACTACATGTATTTTCTGACCTTGCCACATATTTTAGCTCCCAAATATTTGCAGCACCATTATTTCCTTTCCAGCTCACCCAGCTCACTCCTGAACTTGTCCTTCAACATCTCAGCTTTGCCAGCACTTCTTAAGCCAGAAACCTGAAGAAGTGCCTTTGATTCCTCCTCTTCCCAGCTTGCAAGTCCTGTCTTTGCTACCTGGGAGACGCATCTCACACCCATCCGCACTTCTTTTTTCCACCTTTCACAAGCTGGGTACTGCAAGCTGCTATGACGTTTTTCCTGAACTGGTGGAGAACCAGTTTCCACGAACACTCCTAATGCCCTCTCCTCTGTGTTCTACGTGGGAGCAAAAGCATTCATAAAACACAAGCTGTGATTGTGGAGCTGTTAGCCCCACTTATCACTGTCATTGGCTTCCTTTTGTACTCCATCTGACTCCTGCCTCTCTCATGACCTTGTCTCATGCCCGGTCCCTGCCTCACGGGCCTCCCTCTGAACTAAGAGAATTCTTTCCTAACTTGGAAACTTCACGCAGCTTTCCTCTCTGTCTTGGATTCCCAGCCCCTAACCCTTACCTGCCTTTGTCTTTATATGGTAAATCTGTTCTTCATTGTTTCCTCCTCAAATTCACCTTCCACCTGTCTTTAATTCTCTACCGCAGCAACCGTTTCCTTCTGAGCATATTGTTTAGTGATTTGTTTACTTATTGATGATCTGTCTCCTCATCTAGATTGTAAGCTTCATGAGGACAGGCCCACAGCAGTGTTCCTAGCATTTGGTCCAAGGCCTAGCACAATAGCATAATAAATATTTGTTAAGTGGATATACACAGTCTTGTAGGAATGTCTTGAGGGCCGGAAGGACAGAAGTGTGTCTTCTCTTTCTGTTAAATATGTTATAGCATGAGCATTCATATCCTTGGCATAACATGGATGTTAATTTAATACATAGTGGTTGGCTGAATTATAACAACCCTTATAAAACCTTGGCTCACAGGATTAAGACAGTGTGTGGCGCTGGATTGGGATGGAAGGGGTATAAAACGTGGGGAATGGATCATAAAACAGCTAAGGACAGCAGTTTCTATGATCCGTTCAATTCACTAAAATAAGTATCTGAGCATTTGATTAAAGAAGAAAAAGGAACAGAGAGATTAAAGAAGAAAAAGGAAAAGAGAAGAAAAATAGGAACCAGGAGGAAAAATAGAATCAGTGTATTTTTTTCTTTCTTTCTCTCCCTCTTTTTTTTTTTTCCCCCTCATCTGCCGTCTTTTCCAAAAATCTTTCTAGGTTTCTTCTGTCACATCCATAGTGAAGTGTAAATTTTAGTTTCCAATCTAGATGGCCATTTCCAGTGAATTTTAGCAAGGAACAAAATTTCATCTGAGACTGAAATTTGGCATCCTTTTGCCTCTTCGTGCTGGGAACTATTTTTTGTCTTTGCAGAATGCAATGAGATATAAATCCTGTTGCTTTTATTTCTAAGTGGTACTACACCAAGCCGAAAATGGACTGGGAAAAAAGGAGCGCCTCCAAACTAGGGCCAGCCATCGCAATCCTGATTTATAGTACGTGCCGTATTACACGGGAGAACTCAAATCAGGGTCGTATAAAAATGGGAGGCTATTTTTAATTGTACTCACTTCCAATCCCCTTCCTCTCTTTGCAAATTTCTTTTCACCCTGGCACTCCTAGCTAACGAGATTGCCACCCACAGAAAAGCCTGCTACACCCAACAGCTAACATTTGATGTGACACCATTTGGAAGGCTGGCAATTCACAGAGCATATGGAAGACTTCAGATGGGGCTTGAGGAACATTTGGCTCGGGGTTTCTCACGGTGGGGAGCACTACCGGCCCATGGAACAGGCCAGTTCTTTACTGAGTGGGACCGTCCTGTGCATGGCAAGATGTTAGCATTCCTGGAACCCTGGCATTACATGCCAATGGATGCCTCCAAGTCATGGTGACAAATAAAAGTACCCCCTCTTCCCTAAACATCACCCTCGGGCTACCCTGTCTGCTTCGGCCAAGAACCACCAAGAGGATTTTAAAACTTTCCCCAGCCATCTCAAGATGAAGGTTCACATTTGTGACCATGAAAAAAATCAAGAACCAATTCCTTGATATTCTTAAATTGTAGTAAGAGTAACAGTAATAATTATTATCTTTTAAGTGTTTATTATGCATTATGTACCTTCAAAGTATTTTGTATGCCTTTCCTCATTTGGTCCTCCATGAAGTAATTATCAGTGTTGTAGTGAGATCTATTTAATAGTAAGACCGAAATGTGTCCGAAGACCCACTCAGGGTTGCCCCTTGTGACCCTGATGACCAGACATCACTGATACCACGGCTGGAGGAGTCTGTGTTGTCCCCTCCATGTCTGCTGCTTCTATTGCTTTACCTTTTCTTTCTCCTTATCCTTCTTTCTCTGCAATATTAAAACAAATTTTGTTCTTTTTCAATGGCTTCCTGCTCCTCTTCCCAAATAATTTAATGTATAAAAAATGAATAGAATTTTCTGTTTTCTGGTTACAGCATTAAATAACAAGAGCTAGATGGATTATCGCCAGATTTAGAGGGTATGGTTTGGGATATTCAGACTTGTAGTGTCTGTAGAGTTGGTGAGAGTCACTGTGTGGTGGTGACGGAGATGTATGGTGATACTCCAGGGTAGCCAAGATAGGTTCAACCAGAGGCCTACGTGACTAAAGGAGAGATGGTTCATGTCAAGATGATGTGGTTAGGGTAACAAACAAAATAGGTGCTCTCAGTGTGAGCTCCAGACAGAGGTCACAAAGGCGGATGTTGGGAATCCAGGAGTTGATCCGATCTGTAATTGAGTTGCTTCTTTATGGGAAACTCCATGTGGCATCCTCGGGTGAGGTCAGCAGGAGTTTCTTTATTTTAATTTTTTAATTTATTTTTTCTGTTCGGAGTTTCTTTATTTACTGATGTTTAATGACGTGTGCAAATGTGTACTGAGGGTTTGCTCTGTGCTGGGGGATGGGGCGGAAGGGTGAGTAAGCTGTGACCCCAGCTCTCCAGGAGTTCACAGCCTGGTAGAGCAAACTGAAACATAGGTAGCATCATGCGCATTGAAAGAGAGCGAGAGTTCTCAGCATCAGCACTACTAACGTTTGTGGTGGGATAAGTTTTTGTTCAGTCAGGGCTGTCCTGTGCATTGTGGGACCTCCTGTGCCTCCTGAGACATAAAGTTTAGCTCTGTCTGATCCACTGTGGCTACCCACACCCTCAAGTCAAAATAGTTTCTTTTTTTTTTTTTTTGGTATGCGGGCCTCTCACTGCTGTGGCCTCTCCCATTGTGGAGCACAGGCTCCGGACGCGCAGGCTCAGCGGCCATGGCTCACGGGCCCAGCCGCTCTGCGGCATGTGGGATCCTCCCGGACCGGGGCACGAACCCGTGTCCCCTGCAACGGCAGGCGGAACCCCAACCACTGCGCCACCAGGGAAGCCCCAAAGCAGTTTCTTAAATAAAGGTAATTACGTCCCTAAGAATATTTCTGGTTTTGGCTGGTAGGATGTTAGAGTTTCAGAACCTGTATGTTTTGTACATATAACATGCTTTAAAAAATAAATATACTTTAAACAGTGCTATCAAATGATTGTATTGTGTGAGCATGTTTTCTAGTCAAGCTCTTGTAGCTACAAAACCAAGCGGTTACACTGAACTTGAATGAATGACTAAATGTGTACAGAGAGAGGGGAGTGAGAGGTGCCATGAGGTCAGGGAGGCCCAGAATTGACGGCTAAAAGGGTGGACAGTGCACAGTAGGTCCACAGAGGCTGAGAGTAGCTGAGGCATCACACTGCCAGGGCACAGGGCAGAGCATGGGGGTTGTCAGCTTCGGTGGGCACCACCTCCCAGAACCATCGCTGCACCCCAGGGCTCCTGCTGGATGCCGTTGCACGTCCCTGGGGTCTGGGTGTGAGGCAAGTCCTGTATCCCTTAGTTCCCTTTGTATTCTTTTTTCTATTTTAAAGATTTATTTTTATTTATTTATTTTGGCTGCACTGGGTCTTAGTTGCGGCACGCAGGATCTTGGTTGCAGCATGCAGACTCTCAGTTGTGGCACGCACGCAGGACCTGGTTCCCTGACCAGGGATCAAATCTGGGCCCTCTGCATTGGGAGCCTGGAGTCTTAGCCACTGGACCACCAGGGAAGTCCCATCCCTTTGTCTTCTTACAGTAAGCCCTACCACCTGAGGTAACGTGAACGCAAGCCTGTACCTCCCAACTAGGAAGATAAATACCTTGATGATGTCAGTTTGTATTATATAATTGTGTGGGCAGGGAGGAGGGAAAGAAGAAACTAGCTCACCTTTGGGCAGATCCTTGCTTTGTTGAGGTTGATGAAACATTTGAAAGTTAATCTGTTGAAGGAACTGGAATTCTCTGGGCAGATGCCAACCTGCAGCAGAGAAGTGGTCTAGAATTGTTGAGAAAATAAAATGGTTCAGAGGAAAAGGTTTGCTTCTATGTCAGTAAGTGGGTGTTTCATGGGCAGATAATCAAAATTTAGCCCAGACAATAAGAAAAGCATTTGAGCATTGAGAAGGACCCATTTTAGATATCATCTGCTCAGGGAAGACTGCTCTGACATCCTTCCTCCCCAAAGGAGACTGACTTTTGTCCCCTTCTGCCAAGATCCCCAGTCACCCTCTGTATACGTCTGTCATCTTCATACTGCATTGGATTATAATGATCTGTTTACTTGTCTGTCTCAATTGGGCTCTGGGATCCCCAGAGGCAGGACCTGTGTCTAATTCATCTTTATATCCCCAGCCTCTAACCGATAGCGTCCCTATAATAGGTGATCAATAAATTTTTAAATGAGTGAATGAACAAATTCACTCCTAAGGCTCCCCCCATGTACATTTTTTAGGAGGCAAAAAGAATTCATTTTAACTTGAATATAGGTTTTCTTTCCCAAAGAACTTATTGGTAAAGGACAGCTATGGATATCTTCTGAGAGAGAAAAATGATAGAACAGTCTTCCATGCTATATTTCAAACTTATGTCAACTTTTCTTTAAAAAAAAGTCCACCAGCACTTGTATCATTTTTCAAATTTCATGTCATCCTTTTTAAGATGCTACCCATACATCATTTTAGGCAGAGAGTATCCATCATGATTGAAGCTGAATAATTTTCAAAGCTGTCAGGGAGTGGACACCAAAAAGGTCCCCATTTCATCTGAACAGAGTTATCCAGGGCTGGTGGTGAGGATCTTGCGGGGAAAGGAGAGATGGCATCCTGGGAGTGTCTCTTAAATTGGTTTCAACTGGAACTAAGAAAAAAATTCATTCAGAAGTTAGACCTTAATTCTCTTCATAAAATGTCACACATACACCCATTAATCTCATAGTTAGGTAAGAGTTTATTTTCGGAGCAAGATTTTAGGTTAAAAAAAAGTCTATTTTTCTAATCACTATGTTTTCCTTAAAAAATATTTATATATATAGTTTTTTTCTAATTTTAGAAGTAAATCGTGTTTATTTACAAAATATAAAAAAGTGTAAGCAAGAAAATAAAATTCATGAACTATCTCAGCATACAGAGATACCCACTGTAAATATTTTTGTTGCAATTTTCTCTCAGGCAAGTGCACACACACACACTTACATGTATATATATGTGTGTGTGTATATACTATAATTTTTTTACAAATTTGGTGTTATATTCTCTATGGAGTTTTACATCCTGCTTTTCTCACTAAATTATATCTTAAACATTTTCCTGTGTCATTAAATATTCTTTGAAAACATGATTTTTCAAGGCTACATTATATTTGATTTTATGGATATACCATAATTTATCTCTTGTTAGACATGCTGGTTGTCTTGGCTTTTTGCAATATGGTATTTTATTTATTGCATTTTCCCTGTCTTTCACCTTTTCTGTGTTTACCATCTATATAATTCTCAAGAATCATAATCTTATCTTTTTATTAGAATGTCAAAGATAGGTAAATGGATTTTGTTTCTATAACTCACAAAGATTCAACCTACAGGAAGCTTTTTGGTTGTCTCTTAAATCAGTAAGAGCTATTATATATGTTCACTTTTATAATATAGATTAAATTCTGTCAATTAAATGAATGTGCTTGTATTTCTTTCCCGTTTACCGATTTGTTGTGAGTTGATGTACAAGTCCTTGTTTTAGATCTGAAGAGCCTACAAATACATCCAGAATGGGTACCTAGAAGGTTTCTTTAAGGGAGAAAATAAAATGATGGCACAACTCTTGCTAGTTTAGAATCTTAGCTGTGCCATTTGCTTGCTTGGGTAACCTTGAGCATCTTTTTTTTGGCTTGTAAGAGCCTCAACTTTTTTATCTATAAATTTGTGGGAGACAAAAGCATCTAAGACTTTACAAGTTAGATGTGAGGATTACGTGGGACAAAGTATATGAAGTATACTTATTGTGGGGTGCCAGACACGGGGGATACCTGCCCATCACAGAGAATGTTGTTATTATTTATCCTAGTTTCTAAGTTAAAGCAAGTTAAATGTTAGATGTTTCTTCTTGGGATAAGGATAGAGAAGTGGCAGAGGCCTTGCCTTATTTGTTTTCTTTTTTAAATTTTATTTAATTTTGGCTGAATTGGGTCTTCCTTGCTGCGTGTGGGCTTTCTCTAGTTGTGGTGAGCAGGGGCTACTCTTCGTTGCGGTGTGCGGGCTTCTCATTGCGGTGGCTTCTCTTGTTACGCAGCATGGGCTCTAGGTGCACAGGCTTCAGTATTTGTGGCTCGCGGGCTCAGCAGTTGTGGCTTGTGGGCTCTAGAGTGCAGCCTCAGTAGTTGTGGCACACAGGTTTAGTTGCTCCGCGGCATATGGCATCTTCCCAGACCAGGGCTCAAACCTGTCTCCCCTGCATTGGCAGGCAGATTCTTAACCACTGCACCACCAGGGAAGCCGCCTTGCCTTATTCGACCAGGCAGTCAGAAACAAATCCTTTTTGAGTAGGCTGGTGTCTGGCTTTTCTTTTTAATTTTTCACAGCTTTACTGAGGTATAATTTACATACCACCAAATTCACCTATTTAAATGTACAACTCATTGATTTTTAGTAAATTTATAGAGTTGTTCAGTTATCATCACAATCCAAATGTTGAGTAGACTCTGAGATACAAGATAAAGGGATTCTTTCCCAACAAAAATGTAAGCAATTCCTTTGTTTAGTTAGAAGAGCTTAAATGGTCATGAGTTAGACCCTAGAAGGGTCACCCAGAATGTATGACCAGTCATCTATGATGAATACATGTACTGCAAGTTAAAAAGGGAATGAGGTAAGGCTGAGAATCTTTATAAAGAAATTATTTTGAATAATTTCTGACTTAAAGAAGAGAAGCAAGAATAGTATAGAGTATTCCCAGGTAAAGGTTACAGGGATTTCCCAAATATTCATATTTTACTACATCTTCTTTTTTCCTTTCATTCTCTCTCTTTTTCTTCCTATCTATCTATCTGTCTGTCTAATTTTTTCCAGGACTGTTTAATAGTAAATTGCAGACATGATACCCCTTTACCCCGAAATACTTTGGTGTGTATTTACTAAAAACACATTCTCTTATTCTCTTGTAATTATCAAATTAGAAAACTAAAATGGATATAATACTGCCATTTAATATACACATAGACTTCTCATATTTTTCCAATTTTCTCAATAATTCCCTTTTTAGCCAAATAAAATCTAAAATTGTGTATTCCTTTACAGTAAAATAAAATATAAGATTAAATATAAGGTTGATGTCTTGATAGGCTCAGTTCCCTCACTGTACCTGAAAAATGGACCAAAGGGCATGTCAGCTCTTGGTTATATTTACCAAATCACATGGAACCCATTTTAAAACCTTTCATGGCCATACCAGATTTAAACCTACAACTCTTTCTGGTGGGCCAGGCAGAGAAATTCTTCTTGGTATTCTCAGAAGCTGGCACTATGCCTGAGCTATGGTTAATGTTTGGTATATGTTTGTTAAGCAACCAAACCTAGAAAGAGCAAATTTAAAAGTAGTTTCTGCATCACCTAAGAATAAAGGTACTTAAGCCTAATTCATCTGAGGACTGTTTTTTTTTAATTGAAAATTTGGGACTTAAGATGTATAAAAATGTCTTTCTGTTACTTGGGTGCCATAGGGCGAATTGTGATGTTATTAACTGTAATCATTACAATAATCTCCATAATCACAGCAGCTCCAACATACTGATGACAATGAAGTGATTTTTCTCTTTATCAGAACCATTCCTTCTACTGGAATCTGAAAATGATCTTTATATTTAAACTGAGGACACTTTTGAAAACTGCAGCTGCTAAGACAGATTTGAGTGCAAGGAGTTTGCAGGGAAGGTTATCTCAAGAAGCACTGGTAGGAGAGTAGCGAGATGAGATAGGAAAAGGCAGACTCAAATAAAGGGTGAATTATCTAACAAGTCACGATTGTGGGCTACTGGGGCTCAGCCCCATTGGACAACATAGAGATAGTGTGGAACAGAGTTCTGCAGAGTTATTCCAGCAGAGGGGCAATGGAACTGGGGTATTTATCCACCAAATCCCTTCAGTTATTGGTTGAGAGCTGCTCTCAAGAGGTTTTAACTCCCCAGCATGTCCAGCCCCACCGCATGTGAGAGACTAATAGGCTCTGGCTGCCTTCAAAAACCCTTTTTTCAAGGAGTCCCAGGTGCTTGTAGTTGGAATCTGTTGTGTGAGTGCACATGGGCGTGGTGCCTGCTTGGGGATATAGATGGACCGCTTTTAGCTTTGGTTCCATTTTTATGATTTGGAACCAGGTGTAAGGAAAGGAAAGAAACATTTTCAAAATTAAGTATTTGTTGTTTAAGGAAATATGATCAATTAAGAGTCAAGCTATTCTTTCTTTTTTACATTTTTGAATGAAGTGGACAAGTAAAGATCCTTCTATGGCTAAGCCATTCCAGCTTCCAGTAGCAACGGGTATGAAGATAATTTCATCATGCCTAACTAGTACTGGGAAGAGTGAAGCTAACTCCAGTCGCTTGAGGGAAGGAGTAAATGAAATGCTGATGACGTTGACCCGGTCGCAAACTACATTCATTGATTATTTTAATTTTCTCTCTTCTGCACTCAAACACCCAGAGCAGTGGATTTCAAGGTAACTAAAAGCTTGTTTAGCACATTTTAAAAAGAGTCATGAATAAGTAGAACAAAAAGATCCCTATCAAACGAAAGGAAAGAATAGTTGAGCTATTGTGTGTACTATTGCATGTAGGTGTACACGAATAATCATTTACTTCTGTATAGGTGTGTATGTTCATCAGAAGTGGTACATGTGTGTTCCAACAGAAGAGAAAAAGGAGAAAATTAGCAACTAGAACATTTAAATGAGAAGTAACCTATCCTAGCTGATTCTAGCTTGTCTGAAATTTTAAAGCAATGATGCTATGTGGTAGGAGATAATTAAAACTTTAGGAGAGGATGATAAAACGAAAGTGTGAAAGTTTGTTTCTGTACTTTCAGCTTCTTAAATTTCCACTGGCTTTATCTGGGGAAAAAAAAAAGTCAACCTTTTTGGAAATTTAGACTTTATAAACAAAACCAAATGATTGAAAGATATTTTCAAAATGACTAGCTGAGTTTTCATGGGGAATATACCAAATCAGAAATAATAAACAGAGTTAAAAATTAATAAGGAAATGGTTTGTGTTGTGGAGAGGGGTCTTTTCAAGAGAGAATAAATCTAACCAGATGCCACTTAAATATACTTTTCTGTTTTCACTGTCAGGGATTAATTTGTTGAAGGACTAAGCTTATAGTGTAAAAAGTAGTTATTGGAACACAAAAGTTTATGCTTCCGAAGAACAGTGGAGAAGAATTGGTTGGACTATTATTCTCATTCCTGAACTTTAAGAAGTAGGAGAAATGTCTAAATGAACCTCTAGCACTAAAGGATTCAGATTAGAAAAATGTGTGACAGGAGTTACAGTGAAAAATGTTAATGTACTTGTACCAGCATTAAGCACTTTCATCCCTCTATGAAAAGTGCAAACAAATTCCAAGAGTTCATCCCAGTTCTCTTTCGGCATCCATTTCTTAAATCCTCTAAACATCTTGGTGAGGTGGAGGCAGCATATTTTAAAATGTGGGGCTTTCTCCATCCCCACAAGTAAGATAAGCCTTGATTGACTTTCCCGTAAATTCACCAGACTTAGGGCTGCTAAATCTCAAAATTCCTTGTTGCCTTTGACTTGAGCACGTGTCCGTGCAGGAGAAAGTGACTAGAGTGAGGAATGCTGGAGATTTGGCATGAGCACCAGCACGTGCTGGTGACCTCAGAATATAACGGGGGAAGGGCTGGAGGATGTGCAGTTTCCTGTCTGTCCCAGAGTTCACAGAAACTTGGCAGATAAAATTGCAGACCACTCTGCTCTAACCATGCCTGGATCTCCATGGAACCCAGCATCAGCATTTATTGTGTACTCTGTGTCAAGCTTGGGCTTGCACATTTTATTTTTGCCAGTGATTCCTTGATTTTTAAATTATTATTATTTCATACACTATTAGAACAAAAACCATGTATGTACTAACTTGGACTGTCACGTAAGATCCTTAAACACACACAAACACACACATACACTCACACATCCCTACCATCCAACATCACTATAATTTCATTTAGAAGTCTTTTTACCATAGTGAAAAAGTAGGAAAAATAGCTCATTTAAAAAGCTATTCTGAAAAAACAAACTTCTGGCAAGAATGTGAGAAAAAAAATCCATTCCGCAAATGCACTATCCTAATACAACATGTAAATAGTAGGGAACTGTATAGCATGGGGAGAGAGGAATGAGAGAATTCTTCATATTCGCCAATCAGTCTTTCTGTCAACCTAAAACTGGCCTAAAAAATAAAGCCTATTAATTAAAAAATTTCTGTAAAATGGTGCAGCTGCTATGAAAAAACAGTTTGGCAGGTCTTCAAAATGTTGAAAATAGAATTACCATATGACCCAGCAATTCCACTCCTGGGTATATACAAAAAAGTTGGACACAGGTCTTCAAACGAATACCTGTTTGCAAACGTTCATTCCAGCATTATTCACAATAACCAAAAGGCAGAAAACACCCAAATGTCTATTGACAGATGAATGGAAAAACAAAATGTGTGATATACATGCAATGGCATATTATTCAGCCATAAAAAGAATGAAGGACTGATACATGCTGCATTATGGTTGAACCTTGAAATTATGCTAACATACAGAGTCACGTATTATGTGATTCTATTGATATGAAATACCCAGAACAGGCAAATCCATAGAGACAGAAAGTAGATTAGTGGTTATCAGGGCCTGGGAGAGGGAGGAACGGGGGGCGACTTGCTGATGGGTACTGGGTTTCCTTTGAGGGTGATGAAAATGTTTCAGAATAGATAGAAGTGATGGTTGCATAATTCTGTGAATGTACTAAATGCCCCTAAATTGTACACTTTAAAATGGTTAATTTTATGTTATGTGAATGTTATATCAAAAAAATAGAGAGGCAGTCTACAAAACAGTTGACCAGTATTCATGCATATTGTCCAAGTCATCAGTAACAAGGAAGGTCTGGGACGCTGTCACAGCCAAGAAGATCCTAAGGAGACATTATAACTAACAATAATATGGTATCTTAGACAGGATTCTGGAACACAAAGAGTGCATTAGGTAAAAAATAAGGAAATTTGAATTAAGTGTAGACTTCAGTTTATAATAATGTATCAATATTGGTTCATTAATTATAACAAGTTAACATAACAAATGCAACATGTAAATAAGGGAAAACTGGATGCAGGGTATATGGGAATTTTCTGTAATGTTTCAGTTTTACTGTAAATCTAAACTATTTTAAAATATAGAAAGTTTATAAAGGGGTGATGGCAAGTGCCTTTTGCACTCTGCCCCTCCCCACTTTTCCTCCCTGTTTTGTAAACTCAAGGCCTGGAGGAGGTGCAGTCAAGGACAAATATCAGGGTAGTGATGGGGGAGCAGAGGGAGCTGCCAGATCAGCCCCGAACCGCCTGTCTCCACACTTGTTATTAACATAAGGATGAGAAAATAAAATAAACATCTAAACAGGGCCGCTTTTAAATTTTGTTTAATTAAAGACTCATTGTTATCAAATGTATTATTTTCCTGTGTTTGTCATAACAAAGTACCACAAACTGGATGGCTTAAAACAATAGAAATTTATTGTCTTACAGTTCTGGAGCCCAGAGTGAAATCAAGGTGACAGGGCCATACTCCTTCTGAAGCTCTGGTTAGAATCCTTCCTTGCCGCTTCCATTGATCCTTGGCTTACAGCCGCATCACTCCAGCCTCTGCCTCAGCCTCACGTGGTGTTTCTCTTCCTGCCTCTATCTTCAGGTGGCTTTTTCCTCTTCTTATGACACCATCTCGGATTAGGGCCCATCCTAATGACGTCATCTTAACTTGGTTACATCTGCAAGGATCTCGTTTCTGAATAAGGTCACATTCATAGATACCAGTGGTTAGGACTTCAACATACACCTTTTTTTTTGTTGTGGGGGGGGGAGGTCCAGGGGGGACATTACAACCCATAACACAGTATTTTTCTCAATCTTTGATGGACCCATGAAAACATTTTCAGAGACCATCATAGGCCTATGGACTGGCATTTAGGATGAATGACATGTGTGTGTTGTTTTTTTAATCTTCACATCTTTATGAGGTAGGACCCTAGTCATGCTCCCTGACCTTCTCTCCCATTTTTCAGCTGATGAAATTGAGGCATAGCAAATTTTAGTCAGTTTTTCTTAGGAAATGATGGATCCAGAATTTAAACCTAAACTGTGTTAACATTTTTTGCTCTTTCCACTAATAACACTATGCTTCATCAGATTGTTCCCAGGCTAGACGAGTTTTTAATGAATCAGATCAGGAAGCTGCAAGATAACGGGTTGCTGGAGGTGATTTCCTGGAACATTCTCACACCCTCCGTATTAGTTTAGTCTTTCTCTCTTCTGTGTTTCCTGCCACTGTCCTCCCTGAACTGAAGCCTTGCCTCACTGCCTGGTCTGCAAGCCTCGCTCCCTCCACCATTCTGGCTTTTGAGTTTGATTTAATGATATCTACTTGTCTAAATGATAAAATCGTGAAAGCTTTTACCAAGTAAGTTTATCATAGAAATGTAACTATTACATGCATTGTGCAAAATGTTTTTTTTTTTTGTAAATCCAGGCAAATACACTGGAGTCATTAATTTGAATATTAAGTACAAGGTTCTGTTTAAAAATCTACAAGACGAATAACAAATCATAATTCTGGCAAGGCAAAGGCATTCTTCAAAGCCATCCTTTTTGTAATCCATTGACGATACTACTGTAGTAGCTTGTTGAGGGCTGATTTAGAATCTAGCGCATGTGCCATTACCTTTCTGGGGGATATATTTCATGCATTCTCACATTACAAGCAGCTCCTGATGACGAAATGGATTGGGTAACAGTTCATCTGAAGTATATTTTTTGGAATTCAGAATGTAAGCATGTCTGTGTGAAGTGCCTACTGTGTGCCTACCCTGTGCTTGGAAATAAAGCAGTAAAAAAAAAGCAGACAGGTCCTTGCTTTCAGCGAGCTTAAATTGGAGGGATATGGTTGGTTGAATTACTGCTTTCCGCTCTGCGTGCCTTTCTCATATCGGGGCCCTCCCACCCAGACAGAATGTACTTTCCCTTTCATTGGCCATGAGGCTGGTCATGTGGCTTGTTTTTGGCCAATGGGATGTGAGCAGGTGCTGCCTGCTTGAGTTTGAAAAGCTGGGCTTCCTTGTGTTTTCTTCTCTTTCTCTGTGAGGAGAGCTTCCTTGGGGGTAGCTGCTGCCCTTTCACCCTGGAATTCACATATGGGCCCCTCCCACCAGTTGCTCCAAGGACCTGTAGCATGATGACAGCCACCCAGTCAGCCTACAGAAGCCTGGGAAAATATATCTTTGTTTTCAAAGTCACTGAGTTTTGAGGTTGCACAGAATTTTTATGACAATAGTTAAATGATGGTGGGAGGGGGAACTCCTGAACTACATTAATAGTCCCCCAAATATCTCTAATTACCATGGCATGGTATGGGACATGGAGAAGCTGATTTGATGAGTACCCTGCTCGTTTCCGCTCAGCAGTCAGCCTTGTAGCCCCTGCCCCAGAGTTCTCCCACACACCTGTGCAGCTCTCCCCCGGGAAGCCTTCTCATGCAAGAGGCCCTCTGAAATGGTGGGGCATTAATGCCCCTAAAAACAGCTTCTCAGCCAATGATGGATGTGAGTTGGAGGATAAATACTCCAGCTTCCTTGCTCCTGGAGCAGTGAAAGAGAATAAATCCGAGGCGCTGCTCTACCCTGTCTTGCAGTCCCCAGCAGAACTGTGATCCCCAGTCGTCCTCAGCGTTAGCACGCTAGATAATACACTGTTACAGCTGCCTCCGTATCCTTGTCTTAAGTCCTTGCCCCACTACCAGTGCTTCCTGGGTGCACATCCCAAATAAGTTACTTGCACTTATATCTCTGTCTTAGGGCTTGCTTTTGGGAGAACCCAACCCCAAACAGACACCACATTAGATACTGATTGTATATTTCCACTGGAAGTGACAGAAATCCCAACTTAAACTGGCTCAAGCAGGAGAAGAATTTATTGGCTCATGTAATTGACAGTCCAGGCTAACAGCTCTAGCTTCAGGCACCATTGAATCTATTTCTTTAAACGAAGTTACCAGCACTTGATTTCTTTCTTTCCATCTCTCTGCTCTGCTTTCCTCTGCACTGACTTTTTTCTCAGGCAGGTGATCTTTCCGATAGTTTACATCATCTCAGGTTTAAGTCCAGTGGAAAAAGAGCGCATCTCCCTCTAGATAATGCTGGGAAAGTCCTGAGGCTAGATCTGATTGGCTCTGACTCAGTCACATGCCCATCTTTGAACAAATCACTGGGCCCAGAGAGCTATATGGCTAGACTTGGATCCCAAGGCCAGGAGGGAAGCTGCACCCAGTCGCAAGGAGTGAAAGTGGGTGACGATGGTTCTCCAAGGAAAACTCCTGCCCTTGAATCAGAAGAAGGGGGATCAATGCTGTACAGATTCACACCCATACCTTCTGACTCTTAATGCCTTTCTCTGAGAAGAAGTGCTATCTGCCAAGAAAATACAATCTCCTAGTTTCAGTTAATTTCAAGAAAAATATGTCATGCATATCTCTCTATTACTGGGTATGCTGAGATACAGAAAAGGAGTAAGAACAACAAGATAATTGTTTTACAAGGCATTAATCATCCCGTATTAAGTTTTGGTTTCTTTTTTCTAATAGGATTGTGTGAGATGACAGGAAAGCACATGAGCAAAGATTCAAAGGATAGAAAAAAAGTCTAAGAGGACCATGTTTACTTGTTGAGGGGTGGGTGGAGCTGGGAGGGGCTGGAGTGGAGGCCCTTTCAGCCAGTTGATTTGGTGGTTTGGTTGAGTTTTCATATAACAGAAAACTTTAGAAGCTAAAATAGTCGTATTTCATTTCTGCCCTTAAAACAGTTAGTGTGCCACTTAACACGTCTTTATTTGCACGCTGTAGAAAACCAAAATGTAATTGCTTAACACACTTAGCACACTGTTTCTGTAAAGGGATAGAGAATAAATATTTTAGGCTTCATGGGCCAAGAGGCAAAATTGAGGCTATTGTGTGGGCGCTTATGTAACAAGAGAGAAAACAAATTTCCACAAAATTTTTTATTGAAGAGGTTGAAAATACAATAATAATAATTGAGTTTAAGGCTTTGTAATTCAGGTCTACTAATGAGAAAAATAGAATTCTTATTCTGAGGGGGATAACATTTTCCATAATTGGGATTCAAAGTTGGTGTTCACTGTCATCAAATTGATTTCAGTTGTTCACTTTTAAAAATCATTCTCAGCTCAGAGCCTGTGCAGAAGTTTGTAGGTGGCCTGACTTTGACCCACTGGCTGTAGTTTGCTGACCCCTGGCTTAAACAAGAAGGGGATTTATTGAGCCACATAGTTAAAATAATGTAGCAGTAGTACAGTCTTCAAGCTGAGCTAATTCAGAACTCCAGTTTTATTTCTTTGAGATTATATACGTCCTGCCTTCCTACCTGGCTTGACTTTATCCTGAGCCTGGATTTCTTCAAGGCTGCCCTTAGAAACTGGAACTGCCCGTTTTCTTGTGCACATCCAGTGAGGGAGAGAGAGTCACTTCTCAGAACTAATGTCCTGGGCTTCACTCTGATAGGAGCAACCTAGAGCCAATCATGTGACAAGGGGGGTGGGACCAGTAAGACAATTGCCCTGGATCCCCATTGCATAGCTGCTCTGCAGTGAGACTGACAGGGAGTGGTCGTGGTGGCGGTGGTAGGGTGGGTAGGCCACAGAGTGCCCACCACAAATAAACTCTGAAGAATTAGAAAACGGGGAGCTGATGGATGATTTTTATGAAGTGAATGTTCTGGAACCTTATCTCTAGTTTCTATATCTTAGGGAGGTCTTGCTACTCTGGGATATTTGTATTATTATGCTGCATTTTCTCAGAAAGAACAGTAGAAATTATTTTGAAAAGTGTTATAGCATTATTTTACAAAGGCCCTGCCCTCAGCGTCTATAGTCTTGCCATTTGAATTGACTTCTCATTAACAAACCTTAACAAACGTTCTCTTGAGTGATTCTGCTAGTCCTGCATCCTCTAGCTCTTAACCAGTATCTCGTATTACTTCTTTCCTCCTCAAAAGGGATCCTTGAGAATATGCATTCAACATCCTTGAAAGAACGGTTGAATGATGGATGATTTTTTTTTTTAGAGTATAAGCATTATTTCTTTTTATCCATGCCTATCCTAATACTTCTGATGATATGGAAGGCTCATAGAAGAGTTTTGTGATTTATGGAACCCCTTGTGCAGTTATTAAATTCATAGAACACAAGTCTATGTGTGGACCAAAATTTGCCTTAGGCCACATAGGTAGTTTGTTTGCACATTATATATGTTATCAAATGTAGATAGAAGCCTTCATAAGTCATAAAATACAAATTTATTTAATAAAAGTATCCCCAGTTTTAGAGTAGCTTTTTGTTATTATATATTTTCTCACTCAACAGATATTTAAAAGCAAAACCACTGTTGTATGAAGGGCTGTTAATATTTTTTATGTTAAAAAGGAGCTCTCATGATACAAACATTGGGAAACCCTCTGCCATGTACTGGGACCATGGAAATGACAAGATGAATATGTGTGAGCCTCAGTTCTTAGGAAACTCACAACACAGTAGGAATAAAGAAATGTATTAATACAAATCTTTTGGCTGCAAGTGACAGAAATTCAAACTGACTTCAAGGGAAAACAAGAAATACACTAGGTTATTTGACCCAAAATTTCAGAAGTAAATACTTATTTAGGTCATCCACACATGCCTAGATCCAGAGTCTAAACTGTAACATCAAGATTTAGTTTCTCCCTATTTCCTGGTTTTCCTTTCCTCTGTGTTGCATTCACTCTCTTACATCTCCCCCACCTCCCCAGTACAAACAAATACTGCCCAGGATTACATTATGAAAGCTCTAAACACCTACTAATGCTAGTGGGAAGAGACATTCTCCTTTCCCATAGTTCCTTTGAATTAACTCTCAGTGATTCAGTTTTTCATGTGAATCAATTGGTATGACAAGAGGGATGGAAAATACTGATGGGACAGATTTGACACATGTGTCTCTATGCATCTGGGTAGAGTTTAGCACCAGTCCAACCATATAGACTGATGATGGAGCCTATGGGAACTTTAAGGGGAAATGGGGATGCTGTTATGAGAAGAAGGGGGAATAACTGCTGGAAAGACAAAAAGACCTGGAACTCGAAACAAATAAAATCAACACTCGCAAACAAGAAAATAATGGATGACATAAGAAAGACTCATTTATTCATTCAATGTTTTTTTTTAAATAGGTAGTTACTGTAATGTTTCATTTTAGCAGAGACTGTTGATTGCAAATGTCTACTCTCTACCTTCCTTTCCTTCTTCCTAATGGAGTTGTTGACTTTGTCCAACTATCCACCCCCTTTAAGTGGCCATGTGTTTGAGAGGAGGTTACTCCATCTCCAAACCCAGGGGCAGGTCTTGACTGTCTACGCCAATTATGTTCATCCCATTCCTTAAGTAGTGCATTTGTTTCAGGCATAAGCATAAGCAACATTTTGGGCAGTGAAATATGGACCGAAGTCTCTGGGAAGCTTCTAGAAAAGCTGTTCTTGCTCTTAAAAAGAAATACAATTAGGAGACATCTTCAGACCTCAAAGGAAGCTAACCTGTAGACCTTCAAACCTCAAAGGAAGCTAGCCCACATGAAAGAAATGTCTAAATGGCATGGGTTCTTGGATGATGTTGTTGAGGAAATTAATGAATCCAGAAGTGACCACACCTCTAGATTTCTAGCTATATAAGAACATTGTTTTCCTTATTTCAAATAACAGTGGGGTTTATGTTGCTTGCAGTGAATGCAACTCCTATTGCAGTGGGTCCCGGACCAGGCATTTAGGATAAGAAATGATTAGGATTTATGCCCTCTGCTCATGTGATGCTTCTAGACTACTGGGGTAGAAGTTGTTATTTTTTTCAGTTTACTCAACTTTTTCCTCTCTATAAATTTAACCTAGATACCTAAGGGGAATGGACCAAGAAAAACATGAGGGTAAACTCAACATGTTGCACTCAGAGTGGTCCATCCCTAATCAAATGCTATGACTCTGCCAAGATAATCAGGCGTCCTTGGAGAAAATATCTCTTTTCTTCTGGAAACAAAATTTAAAGTTCACGGTCCTCCACTGGCAGGTCAGGACTGCCGTCTTCACAGACAAAAGAAAACACATACTTCTCTGTTCCCACTTTTAAAACCCCAATTACAGGAACAATGAGGATCTGTGGAACCCCACCAGCACTAACAAAAATAAAGCACTTAGTTCATGCAATCTTTCCTCTTTATTTTCCATATCACTTACAATGTAAGCTTTTTACAAAAGCAGATCCTTTCTCAGCAATGATATGATTTTTCCTGAAAAGGCTTTGAAGTATCCTGCCGTTATCACTGCTGTACACAAACATTAGCAGAAGTCCTGCTAAGCAGGAGGACAAAAATAAATGTTCAGCCTTCATTTTAACTTAACCTTTTGCAAATTCCTACTTTAAAAAAGTTCCCCTTGACTTGCTGCCATCATATTGAGATAATTTATGAGGCATTCCATTCTTGTTAAGACAGCGGATCTCCATGAATCTTTTCCCCCATGAAAGACTGTCCTGGACCCTTCACCCCTCTTAATTTAGGCATCTCGCTCTCTTTCTTAACCATTTGCATGGGTCTCTTTGTTACTTTAACACTCTTGTCTAATGGTTTCTGTACAATTAAGGCATTATGGAGGTGAACGTTAATATGTCTCTGAAAATTTACGGAGGCCATATATCTTGATGTTGCAAAAAGATGTGCCAGAAATTGGCTAGGAATGCAGGTGCACTGCTCTTTCAGCTGATACAAGAAACGGAGTTCATGATCTGTCATATGGGTAGTGGGACTAAGCAGAGAATGTTGTCAGGAAGGCGTGAAAAGGGAAAGGGTAGCTAGTCTGATGTAAATCAGGAGGGAAATACAGGTTTAAGCTATTTTAGCATCAGCTCTGGTAGTAGAGTGGTTAAAAATATGGGATCCGTGTTCACATTGCCCTGTTTCTAGATTCTTGCTCAGGCGTTTGCTAGCCATTTAATTTACTAGACATACAATTTTGCATGGTAGCCTCTCTGATCTTCAGTTTCTTCATTTGGAGGTGCATTTAGAACACAGCCCTAACTTCTTCCTATGGCTTACCAGTTTCCGCTTAGTCTGGTCCCTGCCTGGGTCTCAGCTCTGTCTCACCCTGCTCGCTGTGATTCTGCCATATTGCCTCCTTTTAGACGTTCTGATGTAAAAGCTGCTTCTTCCTTCCAAGCTGTTGCTTCATCTTCCATGAAATACTTTTTCTCCTAGAGGCTCACAGGGAGGGCCCTGTTTATGCTCCTTCATGGACCAGGTTAAATTTTTACCTTCTCACAGTAGGTCCTGATCTTAACATAGGTTCTCCAAAGGCAGACCTGGGTAGTTTATTTGGGAGGTGACCCCAAGAATCAAAGGAGTAGGGAAAAGTGATAGTAATGAGACATTAACTACTGTAGACAGCTGGAACTCAGTCCTGCTGCGGAGTCCCTAGGAGACTGTGTAAGACCCTCTTCAGAGCTGCCCAGTAATGGGAAAGGAGGCTGAGTTGGTTATCCATCAATTCTTCTATCTCATTGCTCGAGTGTCACCCCTGGTGATGTTAATTATTTGGCACTTCTGCCTTTGCGTTCATGGGCTGAGAATGATTCTGCATCAGGGAGATCCATACAGTAGAGAGAGGCAGTTGCTAAGGTAGGAATCCCTTGGTGTGTGAGGGAACTGCCCACCAGGTTGCATCATGGGTGGGCCAAGGGACTATGGATGGGGTTCTGACTGGCCCCTGCAGTCCTCTGTTTTTCCATATTCCTCCATCCTGTCTGCTGTGAACTGAATGTTTGTGTCTCCTGGAAGTGCATATGAAGCCTTAATCCCTAAAGCAATGATCTTTGGATGTGGGGCCTTTGGGGATTATTAAGTTCAGATGATATCATGAGGGTAGAGGCTTTATGATAAGATTAGTGCCCTTATAAGAAAAGGAAGAGACCATAGCCCTCTCTTTATCCACCATGTTTGGACATAGCAAGAAGGGGGCCATCTGCAGTCCAGGAAGAATGTTTTCACCAGGACCTGGCCACACTGGCACCCTGATCTTGGACTTCCAGCGTCCAGAACTGTGAGAAATAAATGTCTGTTGTTTAAGCCACCCAGTCTATGGCATTTTGTTATAGCAGCCCAAGCAGACTAAGACACTGTCCATTGCTTTGAATGCACTTATCATCTTTGTTAATCATACCCTTATCTGTTTGCATGTTTATTAAATTAATATGTTCTAGGGCCCAAGACAATAGAACATATGTTTGTTTGTTTGTTCTTGAATATTTCTTTAGTGATCAGCAAAAAGGGTGATATTCAAAGTATTTAAAAACCACTATGGCAGGGATGGTGATCACTTAAAAGTTTGCCCACCTCATTTTAGAGTAAATTTCTAGCAGTGGAATAGCTTTGTATAAGGCATGAGGTGTTTAAAAGTAGGTCAGGCCATTGTTAGTAAAATTTTTGAGATTCTTCATAAACCAGTGAAGTACAGGTTCAAAATATATAATGGGGGCTAATTAAATCCTGAGGGTCTCAAGTATAAGTGTCTTGGTAATGACGATGAAAGATCTTTTTTAAAAAACAGTATAAGCAAGATGATTTGGAATATTTTAAAAATTAATATATGTGTGTGTATGTGTGGTGTGTGTGTGTTTTGGGTTCTACCAAAAGCCCATTTAAAACCTACTTGAGTGCTTTTTCATTTGGTTTATAAGTGTTCTAAACAGCAGGATAAAACTTAAACTTTTGGCAAGCCTCTACCCTCTCAAGCCAGGAGGTCTGACTAAAAAATGGAAAGAGGAAAAACTTCAATTTGACAAATACAACACCTGCATTGGGAATATGCAGATGAGTATTTCCCTAAAAGGTTAACTAGAGACAATAATTTCTTTCTCCAGACATCACCCAAGTGACTTGCTGCTGTCTTGATTTCATTGCTGTTTGATGATGTACATTTCTTGCCACTTATAAATGAAACAAATGAGGTTAGATGGCAAAGATTATGAAAGGAATTAGCAATAATGAGCCTGGCAACAAAAAAACATTATTACAGAAAATTGAGTTGACCTTACTTTCATAATTATTCACCTTAATTGTTTTTTGTAGTATAATTTGAATGAAATTAAATAATACTAGTATTCCTCCTGCCACTGACTAGGAATTTCGTGTAAAGATTAATAACTTTCAGAACTAAAGATTTGGCTGCCATCTTTCCATCTTTCTAGAGGTCACTCTTGCTATTCCAGGAAGCTGTATGTTTCAGCATGACACAGGCCACCCATGTCAAGACCATAATTTAGTCCTCAAATACCTTGGGTCATGTGGCCCTGTGGTATAGAAATCAGGGCATCTACTTCCAGACTTCATGGGATTCACTGCTCTTCTGATCCTGAGCCCCATACATTTTTTTTTTCCCCCAATTTCCCCACCAGAGTGTTGGTCTTGGCGAATCAGTCATGGTCAACAGTTATGTGTAAAGGAGCCAGACTTTTCCAATTAATTGCAAGAGCATAATTTGCATCTGAAATTTAAAATTTCCTCCGGGCATCCCATGCACAAAATTGGCATTCGAAAGTGGGTAAATACGGCATTTTCTACTTTTTCCAAAATTTTGGACAATAGTAACGCTAAGAAGTTTTGAACATTTGCCACATACTAGGCACTGAGTTGGGTCATTCACATGCATTATGCCACTTATTCCTTTCTATAGTCTGGGCCAAAAGGTTCATTCGGTTTTTTCTGTAAGATGGCTCCAGTAGCACTTAGTTGTCTTTAACTTCATTTGAAACAATTTTGTTAGATTGTATGTGACAGCTGTCATATCAGTGTGCATTTAAAAAAAGACTTATCAAAATTGGTGGATTTTTGTAATTTGAATTTTAATGTTGAAGATGGAAGAAAAAAGCAACGTTTTCGGCATGTTATGCTTTATTATTTCAAGAAAGGTAAAAATGCAACTGAAACACACAAAAAGATTTATGCAGTGTACGGAGAAGGTGCTGTGACTGATCGAATGTGTCAAAAGTGGTTTGTGAAGTTTTGTGCTGGAGATTTCTCACTGCATGATGCTCCACGGTCGGGTAGACCAGTTGAAGTTGATAGCTATCAAATCAAAACAGTAATTGAGAACAATCAACTTTATACCACGCAGGAGATAGCCGACAATACTCAAAATATCTAAATCAAGTGCTGAAAATCATTTGCACCAGCTTGGTTATGTGAATTGCTTTGATGTTTGGGTTCCACATAAATTAAACAAAAAAAAACCTTCTTGACCATATTTCTGCATGTGATTCTCTACTGAAATGTAATGAAAACGTTCCATTTTTAAAACAAATTGTGACGGGCGATGAAAAGTGGATACTGTACAATAATGTGGAACGGAAGAGATTGAGGGGCAAACAAAATGAACTACCACCAACCACACCAAAGGCTGGTCTTCATCCAAGGAAGGTGATGTTGTTTGTATGGTGGTATTGGAAGGGAGTCCTCTATTATGAGCTCCTTCCGGAAAATCAAACGATTAATTCCAACAAGTACTGCTCCCAGTTAGACCAACTGAAAGCAGCACTCGATGAAAAGCATCCAGAATTAGTCAACAGAAAATGCATAATCTTCCATCAGGATAACGCAAGACCATATGATTCTTTGATGACCAGGCAAAAACTGTTACAGCTTGTCTGGGAAGTTCTGATTCATCCACCATACTCACCAGACATTGCACCTTCAGATTTCCATTTATTTCTGTCTTTACAAAATTCTCTTAATGGACAAAATTTCAATTCCCTGCAAGACTCTAAAAGGCACCTGGAATAGTTCTTTGCTTGAAAAGATAGAAAGTTTTGGGAAGATGGAATTATGAAGTTGCCTGAAAAACTGCAGAAGGCAGTGGAACAAAAGGGTGAATACATTGTTCAGTAAAGTTCTTGGTGAAAATGAAAACTGTGTCTTTTATTTTTACTTAAAAAACCAAGGGCACTTTTTGGCCCACCCAATAGAACTTTATGATGGAGGTACAATTGTCATTTCTATTTTTCAGATAAGGAAACTGAAATTTAAAAGGTTAAATAAGTTGCCAAGGTCTAACCCTTACATCTGACCCCTGAGCTCTTAACTAGTAGGATAGAATCAAAGAGGTCCAGTGGGCAAAATACCAGTTTTGGCATTGGGTAGCTTGCGGTCCATCTCAGCTCTGTCATTGAATCTCTTTGCACGTAAGGAACTTCTTTCAATTCCAGTTTACATGCACAAAATAGGAATAACACCTAACTCACTGAGGTGCAGTGAATATTAAGAGGAGAACATAGGGAAGTACCTTGAACATGGATGAATGATAGGGGTACTCAGTAAATGGTCACTTTTCCCCATGACTTATGGGCATTTTCTCCCTAAGGTCTGAAAAGCATTTAGCATGATGACTGGCCCATTGAAACCAATTAATAATATTATTAGCTAACATTTACTGAGCGCCTATCGTATGCTGGGCTCCACACTCCCCACTTTGCAGGTGACATCTCTCTGATCCTCACAACTGTCTTATGCCACAGATACTGTTTTCATCCCCATTTTAGAGAGAGTGGGTGGGTAATTTTCACCTTGTAAATGGAGCTGGGCTTGAGGCTCAGAGTCCAACTCCGAGTCAGTCTAATAATGTGTCAGCTACTGTAGTCATTTAGTGTTATTTTAAAATCTATGAGTCGGTGATTGGCTTGTATAATGTCTCCTTTTCATCACATGTGAAGTGATCTCTCACTTTTGAACTGCGGTGGCCTTTACTATCTGTCTAATTAGCAGGCAATAATTCATACCTTCGAGTACGATATGGCCTCCTATGCTTTTCTGAATTGTGTACATCACTATTGCCTTTGTTCATTCATTGAGTTGGTCACTCATGTCACTCAGAAGACATCATTGTGTGTCTAATATATTCCAGACACTGTGGGAGGTGCTGAAGGGACAGAAGAGAACAGAAAGGACATGGTGTCCATTAGGGGAGAGCTGGATTTCATGGCAACCAAACCTTTCATTTGGGAGGTCCCTCTTTTGGAAAAGGACATTAGATTACATACACAAAATTAAATTACGGACCTCAGAACGGGCCTGTGCAAGCGATGGGTCTTGAAATTAAACCCATCAGCTTAGTAGTAAATGCACTGCTGGTACCTTTTGTAGGGACTTGAGCATTCTAGATTTTGGTGAAACCCAGATGTAACAGGGAGCCTTAAAGTCTTGGTCACCATCAGTAGATCAAATCCCAATGAAGCAGAACATAAATATGACTGCAGACCTCGAGGAATTATGAAGATCCTTACTGCAGGTTTCCTGCAAGAGGCTAAGGTAGTAGCTGAATTGACTGAATTTGCCCTACATAAAGGCTCCTAAAAGTCCTTTTCCCTAACGTGTCCCAGTTAGTAAAAATGTCATTATCTCTTGCTCTGAGACCCCCCGGCTCCGCTCATCCCTTTCCCCTCCCTGCCTAATATTCTCCAAACCCTGGAAACCCTCCCTGACCACCACATACAGACCCTGCACAATGTAAGCTGTTTTCTACTCTGGGCACTTCCATGGTGAGAAAGGACTAGAACTCACCACACAGACACGCACGCTTCTGGTGAATTCAGTTCTGCATTTAGCTGCCGTTACCCAAAATTTCACACTTCTAGGTATTTATTTCCCAAACTAGAGCATAAGCTACTAATTTATACTTTTGCAATTTCTGGCACAATTAAGACCCACCTCCCTACCCACCTGCCACCCCCACCCCGACCAAATTTAGAAATCAAGGTAGTAATTTTATTTATTTATTTAGCGGTACGCGGGCCTCTCACTGTTGTGGCCTCTCCTGTTGCGGAGCACAGGCTCCGGACGCGCAGGCTCAGCGGCCATGGCTCACGGGCCCAGCCGCTCCGCGGCACGTGGGATCTTCCCGGACCGGGGCACGAACCCGTGTCCCCTGCATCGGCAGGCGGACTCTCAACCACTGTGCCACCAGGCAAGCCCCAAGGTAGTAATTTTAAAGTAACAATTATAATGAAGAATAATTGGTAATTGTATTTTTAAAAACTTATTAGCAAGGCTTAAGATTCCATATTTGGTTTAGGTCTTAAATTTAGATGAAGACTCCAGAATTAATGGAGATAGGAGATTGCAGAGAAATGACATTTAAAAGTAAATAGTATATGGGAGAAAGTTGTATTAACGTTAACGTAAACCATTTGTGAAGCTAGGACTAGAGTAATGATTCTTCATTCAGGAGACCTGACAATCTCTGGAGACATTTTTGGTTGTCACGACTAGGGGTGGGTGGAGTGCTATTGGCACTGAGTGGGTTGAGGCCTGGGGGGCTGCTAAACACCCTGCAGTGCACAGGACACCCCACAGCAAAGAGTTATCCAGCCCAAAATGTAAAGCTTGCTGGGATTTTTAGGCCTTGAACCAGAAGACGTAGAGAAACAAATCTTATAATAAGTAACTAATTAGCCAATTACCTAAATAATCAGTTTACTAACCAACTGACTAATGCTGTGGACCTCTTTTGACTGAAATGACTCAGACTTTTTCTCCCAGTTAATAACTGGTCAATTTGTGGGTGGGAAGAGCCTATGAATTTGGTTATTTTATAGGCGTCTTTGTTCAGTTAAACTGGCAATGACAGTGTGTGTGCATGTGTGCGTTTATGTGTTTGTGTGCATATGTGTGTGTACAGTGATATTACATGGCTAAGTAATAACTTTTTTCTTGACCTGAAACTCCCTGTGTGGTTATATATCAGGCGCAGATTATCTGTTTTAATCCTCACTACAACACTATGAATGTGATTAACCCCATTCAGAGATGAGAACCTGTGACTTGTCCAAGATTCTAAGAGCCCTGGTGGGGGACAGGAGCAGATTTCAGTCCAGGCTGCTTCAGCCCAAAGCCCTGGCTCTTCTCTAGGATCTCTGAAATATCAGTCACCCCACGCCCTCTTCAATGATTTTTTGCTCTATCCATGGGACACCTGCATTATTATTTTCCTGATTTAAAAAAAATTTAAATAAATGTAACCTCACCCCTTGCAGCGCTATCCTGGAATCATGGGTTCAATGCAAAAGTGTATGTTATTTTTCTAACAAATTTTGAGGAATCACTGCTTTTAAAACCCACAATGTGAAGCTACCTTTTGGCAATATCAAAATGAATTTTTAATGATCAAGCACTACATAGGTGGAAATTATTGTAATAATTGGTTAACTAATCCAGAGCACCACAGAGCAGAAGGCCACAGAGCACCCTCTTGAAGAGGGCTGAATGACAAAATTGAGGTGAGATCAGCAACATAAAGAGTGGCGGTAAAGAAAAAGATTAAAGGAACATGCTTTTAAGGGGCTTCTGTGATTAAGTGCAATCAAAGGAGAGCTAACAGGTTAACTCATTTCTGCCCAGCACAGTTACATAGTGTTCAATTTGATAAAGGACACTGCAGTAACTTTCAAGCAGAGAAATGGGAATTAGTGACATTCCCTCTCCAATTACTAATTATACAGAAACGCAAACAGCTCAGCAAAGGGACTTACCGTCTGTCCCAAGGCTTTCTGTGAACAAATACATTTGATAGTTGAGATGACACCCTGAGTGAAATAGGCCCTGATTTTCAGTGTACCCTGGAGTTCTTTTATTTTGTTGTCAATAGGTTTAATAATTGATTGGAGGGGAAAACACAATAGGGTAAGAACAATACCAGGGTTATCTCAAGAGTTCTAGAGGAATGATTTGTGTCAAATCAGGTGAGTTTTTTTTTTTTTTAATTTATATACAGTGCTGTTCACAAGCTAAATTCTCATTGATTTAGGCTTACTCCCCCCCCCCCCATTTAGCTGGGATAAAGCCTTGTGGCAAATCTTCTATGAATAAAATTGTCAACCTCTCCTAGGAATGACTCAATCTGTGTGTTTGTAGGCTTCAGATACGAGTGTGACTGGCATGGTGTAAGAAACATAACTGCCAGAATAAAAGAGAAGGAGATGGATTCCTCCATCTCATCATGATTAATACACTTTTGCAACGCTTCTTGGCCAGGATTTGTAAATAGTGACTGTTACGGCTAATTGAAGTATTTGCTGTAATTCCCTCTATATGTTCAGCTTATATCATGCCGACGTAAAGAAATGCTTTGGCAGAATAGATGCGGAGTAATCTCATCTTTACAATCCTCATCCCATTGATCCCCCAGTAGCCGTGTGAAGTAGGAAAGAGATTTGTCTTCGATTCCCACAGTGTATTTGAGATCTTCCTCATGGCACTTACTGCATTCTATTGAAATTTATTATTCATTATCTTCCTTCCCAACTGCACTGTGGCCTTGTGCAAAGTGACCTTCCATTGGGCTTTAATCATAGTAGGTACCCAATCAGAATTCACTAAATAAACATATTGTTCTGTCTCTAAAGTCTTTCTTTAGAACGGTGGTTCTCAACAGAGGGCAGTGTTGCCCTTCATGGGGACATCTAGCAATATCTGGAGACATTTTGGGTATCCCGATTGGGGTGAGGGTGGGGTATTACTGGCATTGCATGAGTAGAGGCCAGGAATGCTGCTAAAAAATCCTACAGTGCACAGGACAGCTCCCTACAATTGAAGGATTATACAGCTCCAAATGTCAGTAGTGCCAAAGTAGAGAAGCCCTGCTCTGGAGGAATCTCATACAAACCTAGAATGGGAGATAAATTTTCTGTGAGGCTGATAAAGCTATCTCATTCACTTGTACCAGACCTTGTCCCAAGGACCTGGGAGGCACCATGGCAGTATAGTCACATGCCGTGTATTTTTGTCCAAGTTTTGGTCCAAATGTAGGTGGCTTCTGGCAGCTTTTGGATATGGCTAAGGGAAAGACCGGGGAATTCATGTAATTTGGGTTTAGTGGAATGTACACGTTATAGGTCACCATGTGTATAGTTAAGTTACTGCTCATCGTACTGGTGTAGGAATGGCTTCCAGAATATTCCTAGTGCTCACTTTACCATCTCCCCAGCATGATGATGCGAAGGAATAGGCTACAGGCTCTACAGGGATGTGAATATTTCCTTGCACCCAGCACTTAATGTGGGTGGTGGAGGAGGTTTAGAAAATCTGTGGAGCCAGAAGCTAGTCCATGGATAATTTTTCCAGTCATCAAATGTATAAACTGAAGCAGAGGATTAATTTCTTACTGATGCCAAGACAAAATAGAATTCCTTTCTCTGACAGTACAGTGCATACAATTATAGAAGTACCATACATTTTTATTATTTTTTAAAAGTGGTGTCAAATAAAATTTATTGGAATTCTTGAATTGTAGGACATGAATCTGTAGCAGTAGTAGGAAGGCAAATCATCTGTATATGGAGTTTCATATTTTATGATCCCAGTGATCAATAATATGAAACTAATTTCAGTTAACCTTGTTTGAGAAATTACATTACTTTAAAAAAATACATTTATTTATTTTTAGCTGCGTTGGGTCTTCATTGCTGTGCGCGGGCTTTCTCTAGTTGTGGCAAGCGGGGCCTACTCTTCGTTATAGTGCACGGGCTTCTCTCATTGCGGTGGTTTCTCTTGTTGTGGAGCATGGGCTCCAGTAGTTGTGGCACTCAGGCTCAGTAGTTGTGGCTCATGGGCTCTAGAGCGCAGGCTCAGTAGTTGTGGCGCACGGGCTTAGTTCCTCCGTGGCATGTGGGATCTTCCCGAACCAGGGCTCGAACCCATGTCCCCTGCATGGGCAGGTGGATTCTTAACCACTGTGTCACCAGGGAAGTCCCTACATTACTTTTTAATGAGAAAAGCTATATTATTATAAGAAAAGGCTATCAAGTTGCATACACACTAAAACGTGCAAAAGAGATTTTTTATAGGGGGCAGCAGGCAGTTAATAAAGCTATTATGTTATTTTTCTGGATCTTGTGATGCTTGTGGTATTTTAAGCTTTTTAAACTTTGTAATTTGGGGCTTCCCTGGTGGCGCAGTGGTTGAGGGTCCGCCTGCCGATGCAGGGGACGCGGGTTCATGCCCCGGTCCGGGAGGATCCCACGTGCCGCGGAGCGGCTGCGCCCGTGGGCCATGGCCGCTGAGCCTGCGCGTCCGGGGCCTGTTGCTCCGCAACGGGAGAGGCCCCAGCGGTGAGAGGCCCGCGTACCACAAAAAAAAAAAAAAAAAAAAAATTTGTTGTGGTTTCTTATTTCATAGATATTTACTTCCGTACCTGATTTTACTTCATCACTCCCTAAACCCAGATGACTCACACATTTACGTGTCTAAACTAGACCTTTCCTGTGAGCTCTTCTGAGTGCTAGATTCACGTTAAATCACATTGGCGTCAGCTTTGGGATACCTAGAGTATCAGAGGCATCTTCAGACTCAGTAAGTCTCTAGTCAATCTCATAGCACATCTCCCCCTACCCTATGCGTCCAACCTAGTGTTCTTTCAATTTTCTGCTGCAGTGATTGGGAAATTACCTATTAGGAAACCTGGAAGTCTAGGGCTCATCCTTGATGCCTGTCTCTCCCTGACCCCCGTGGTGTGCTGTCAATGTTTTGTTTTAAATGTCTACTAAATCCATTTATTCTTTCCTTCTCCACCATCAGTACCACTTCTCTAATTCAAGTCACCGTCATTGTTCTCTTGGACTCTTGAGAGATTCCAGGCATCTATTGGTTGCACTCTTGGTCCCCCTTTCAAACCGTTCTCCAGAGAGAGTCCAGAGCTTTTGCAGAGCATAAATCGTTTTGCCAGCTCCCGCATGGCAAAACCTTCAAAGCCTCCTCAGTGCCCTTGAGGTTATAAAATAATCAAAGACTGTGAAAAACACTTCTCTCTCCAGCTTTATCTTCTGTCTCCCATGGTACTCTCCCTTCTCCTCTCTGTGCTTTCCCCTGGTGTAAGATCTTTGCACATAATCTACCTCTGTCGCCTCTACGTGGTACATTCCTGTTTATTCTTCAGGTTTCTGCACAGGTATCACTTCCTATAGGAATTCTTTCTTCACTTCCTGAGTGGTTCAAATCCCCTTTTTTTACAGATTCTCACTACGGAGGATCCATTCAGAGCAACTGTCACAGTTGCAGTCTTACATGGGCATTTGCTACTCTTTAATGAATGTCTCTTTCCTCCCTCTAGATGGTTAAGTCCATGAGGGCAGGGACAGAGTCTGGTTTCGCTTACCATTGTAACCTTAGCACTTACATAATTTTGCACATAGTTGGTGGTCTATAAATATCTGCTAAATGAGTGAATAATAAATGGTATGGGGGATGTCGACACTCACAGAAGATTATTTCCAAGACAGTTATGGCAAAAGCATTTCATCTTGTGGCAACTTTGATGGATTGGGTGGCCACGAGAGCACAGTGTGCAGCATGTTCCTGAAGCTGCGTTTAGGTTCAGCTGGACATGATACCAGGCTTGATTAGAAGATTTGCAACGGTGGATCTTAGGCCCTCCCCCTTTGCAGATCAATCCTGAAGAGGAGGTTCTGTCATATCAGATAAGACCCCAGTGTGGCTCAGACACTAGGGCTGGAGTTTTTGTGGGAAGAGCAAATGGTGAAAAAAGACATTAAAAAAAATATGTTTTGTCCTTTCAGGGCTCACACTCTTAGGGTCATTGTTTTATTGACTTCCTTCCACTGTTGCTCCTGCTCAGAATGCCACATGGCCATTATGCATGGATGGACTTGGGGATGCCTACCTTTTATAAAGGAGTTTTCTACCTTTGCAAAACCTAGAAGACCACAGTAGGGTTCAAGGGAAAAGTGATGCAACATCTGCACCTGGAGTTAGAAAGTGCGGTGGGCTGAACGGTGGCCCCAAAGATATCAGGTTCACAATCCTGGAACCTGTAAACATTACTTTATTTGGAAAAAAATGATCTTTGCAGAGATGGTTAAGTTAAGGATCTTGAGATGAGATAATGCTGGATTATCCACTTGTGGGCTCTCACAAGTGTCCTTGTAAGAGAGAGACAGAAGGAATTTGACACGCGTGTGCACGTACACACACACAAACACACACAGAAGAAGGTGATGTGAGGATGGAGGAGAGACTGAAGTTATGTGGCCACAAGCCACAGAATTGCCGGCAGCCACCAGAAGCTGGAAGAGGTAAGAAATGGATTCTCACTTAGGGCCTCTGGAGGGACTGTGGCCCTGCTGACACCTTGAGTGCAGACTTTTGGCCTCTAGAACAGTGAGAGCATAAATTTCTGTGGTCCTAAGCCATCAAGTTTGTGGTAATTTGTTATAACTGTCACAGGAAAGTAATACAGAAAGAATTATGATTTTTTTCATTGCATTCATTTTTCTGTGACTTTTCTCATGCTTAGGGTAGTAAGAACTTAATAGCCAAGTTCAGGATTGGCCATTGAGAAAAGGTGCCAAGGGAGAGGCTGTGGGCTTATTCCTTCTGTGGGGTTTTAGGTCTAAAGTCTTGGCTGGTAATAAAGATTACAGTTTCTTAGAGGACTGTGATGTTAGTAGACACATCTTAGGAATCTAATGAAATTTAGGGTAGGTGGATTCAGGGCTCTATGTATCTTTAATTTTTCCTACAGCAATGAGACCTCATATATATAGGCGATCAGTTATTGAACAACTTGAAATCTTAGGATCTTAGGTGACAAATCAGATAGAGTGGTTAGCCATCACTCGGTGGGTGATATTTGGGCAGAGAACTGAATAAGGTGGGAATGCAAAGCCCAGAGGAAGTAAGTTCTAGGCAGAGGGGACTGTAGCCACAAAAGCCCTGAATTAGGAATTACTTTGTCCTGTTTCAGGAATAGCTAGAAGGTCAGAAAAGCTGGGACTCAGTGAAGTTGTTATATTATTTGGTACACATAGGTTTGTGATTATTGCATTTTCTTTGGAATATATATCGTATATCATTATATTATCTTCCTTTTTATCCTGCTGTTACTTTAAGCTTAAATTTCACCTTGTCTGGTATTAACATTGACATTCCTGGTTGATTTATCTTCCCATCCCTTTATTTTCAATTAAAAAATCACTTTTTAAAAATTGTGCTTTTTGTAAATAACAGATATCTAGGAAAAATTATGTCCCATATCTCCTATTTAGGAAGGCAGGAAAATGGGAATTCCATTTAGAAAGATTTCCATCAAAATTTCTAATATGAAAATGTCTTGGTACTAAGGAGACACTTCCATTATCTGAACATGATTTACATATACAAAATAACTCATTTCCTTAATGAGTTTAAGTAATTGAGGTATTACTGCACATGTCATTCAGCTCGAAATTTTAGCATCTCTCTTAATATATGAGATTTTATAAATAAAGTCACAGCTCCAGTGATCCATAAAGAGTGCAGTTAAAACTTACAGAATGTAGGCAAAAATTGTTAATTTATTCAACTAATCACAATGTTGGTCTTCATTTATGTCTATAGTCACACTGTCACTACAGCTTGTGTTCTGAGTTGATCCAACAGTGTGGATGGAGTTACCGTGATTCAGCAAGACTTTTTCAACTGCCTTTATGACCAATATGACACTCATGGGAGGGGACCAGCTGTGGTGCAGTCCACAGCCTGTGACTCTGGGAAGGAAGCATCAAGTTTCAGCCCATGAGGGAATTGAACCCCTGACCTTGGCCTCATTAGCACCATGTTCTAGCCAACTGTGCTAATTGGCCACACATGGCAAAAACTTTGGAGACATGGAAAAGATGTCAGAGCGTAGGATTCTTGGTTTTAATGTGTTTGTTTTGATCTGATGGAGAAAACCTTAGACTGGGGTTGATGGAGCTTGATTTGAGCCTTAGCTCCTTCTCTTGACGGCAGGGTTAATCTGGTTTGCTCTCTGAACAATGCAGATAATAATGCCAACTTGGAAATTTTTTTTAATGTCAGTGTAAGTAAAATAATTTACAGGGGAATATCTGGCGTGGAGTGCAGCAAATAGGCAATAAATATTCTGTGGATTGGTTTCCATCATTGTAGGGTGAGCTGATAATCTAGATAACCACAGCACTTTTCCCCCCTTGCTGGGTTTTTCTCTTCAGAGGCACAATTAACACGTTTAGGGCACCATTCAATTGCAACGTGAAATATTAATGCGATAAAAAGTGCTTGACAGAGCAGAGCCACATTATTCAAGTATTATTAGTCTATTAAGCCCTTAGTTTTGAGCACATTGAGTGAAGGTGAATTCAGCATCCCACCCCTCCCTATGTGCCCTCAAGAGAGTACAGTACAGGAGCCACAAGAACAGGTGTTAGAGATGGGCCACTGGGCATTAAATCCTTGCTTACAAGATGTGCAGCCTTGGAGAGTTGAACCTTTCCAAACCTTGGCTTCCTCATCTGTAAAGCGGGATCAAAATTGCTGCTTCTCAAAAGGTTGCTGTTGGGATAAAGTGGCAAAAGACAAGTGAAAATTTTAACCCAACATATGGAAAGTGCTCAGAAGAGCTCAGTAGATTCATATCACCAACATCAACATTGAAAGGACAACTGAGTTTCTGCTGCCACCACCTAAGGGAAGGAACACATGTCTCATTCACAGATGACGCACCTTTTGATCAGGGCTGATGCTTAACTTCTCTGAGCTGCTCTTTTTTTGAAGAGAGACTTTGAGCCCCCATAAGCTTATTTTCTCAGAATGTAAAACAACTTTACAACAGTATGTGGACTACCTATACACAAGATATGAATTTTATTTGTTTCAGGAATGAGTATGCCATGTTAGTCTCTTAAAAGGCTGATACTCAAGGTCTGAGCCCACCATCAGCCTTGGTTCTGTTCCAAGGATTTTTTAACCCTGGGCTCTACCCTTTAATTCCATATTAAATTGTCCTGTCTTATCCTGAATCAGTGGTGTTGACCTCTTGTGGAATCCATAGAACAGTTTTCCTCATTTCCTTTCTGTTTTTCATATTGTCTCTGTTGACTCCTTCCAGGTGTTAAGAAGCTTGTGTATTCTCCAGGCTAAGCTACTTTTTTTCCTCTTAAGAGTTTCCAATTTATTCCTTCCATTGCCAAAATTTATTTTCCTCTCTATCTTTCACGACCCCTATGTTTCTCATTAACCACCTTCACCCGTATACGTGTATTGAGCCTTGTGAGTCCCATCCTCATTCACACCGTCACTTCCTCTTCCTCACTTTGAGCCCTTCTCCATTTTGAGTACAAATTTCTTGGCCTCATTGTATTTTCATCAGCAATGGTAACATTTTAAATAGTATGATTACTGTTGTTTCTGCCATTAAAAAAAAAAAATCTCAGCCTATCCATATAATCAGCATAGAGCAGTGATTCTCAGTCAGGGGTGATTTTGCCCATCAAGGGAACATGTGTAAATGTTTGGACACATATTTGGTCGTCGCAACTGTGGGGTGTTTCTGGCGTCTAGTGGGTAGAGTCCGGGGACACTGCCTAAACACCCTTCAATGTGCAGGACATCCCCTGCGACAAAGAGTTGTCTGGCTCCAAATATCAGTATGGCTGAAGTTAAAAAACTCGGTATAGATCCTAAAGTATACTTATCTTCAAAAGCTTTAACAAAATAAAAGACAAAGCAGCCAAAGGGTAGTTAATAATAAAATAATAACTAACATCCATTGGTCTTTTGTCACGTGGCAGGCACTGTGCCAACAGCTTTCCCTGCCTTGTCTCATTTGATTGTCATAATTACCTAATGAGGTAAGAACTATTATGATTCCATTACAAATGGTGACATCGAGGCCCAGAGAAGTTAAATAATGTAATCAAGCTCACACAGCTGGTTAAAGATCGAGCTGAGGTATAAACCCAGGCAGCCAATGGGATGAGCTTCTTTATCTTGAACCACTGTGATGAGTGTTGATGCCCCACACATAGCAGAGCAAGGATGGTTAATCTGGGGTCTCTTGGATAGGATTCAGGAGGTCTGTGAACCTCTTGGAAATATGTATAATATTTTCAAGAACGTGCATTTTTTTTTTTTTCCTGGGGTAAGGGGATACAGCTCAAATGGTTGAATTCTCTCAAAGGAAATTGTGGCAAATAATTCATGGGAAATCCATGAGCATCTTGTTCTTGACTTTGAGGGAAAAAAGAGGGTTTGGGCCCTGTATAAGGCCGCCTTCCTGGAAAGGTATGATTCTTTGCTGATGGGATCAAACTCTGACTCAGCCTATGGCCTGGTATTGGTTGAACTTAAATTGTTGGGCAGCATTGGATTTCTAAAGACTGTTAAACAAAGGGCACAGTACAAGTTTGCTGAAATCTTAAGGAAAGGGGTGACCTCAGCTAATTTAGTTATATGTGATTAGGAAATGTAATAGCTTCAGGTACAAACTGGTTTCACAGAAATGACATATTTGACAGTTATATCAGATATCTGTGTCATAAGATAGGGTTTGCTTGGGCTTCACTGATACTGTCCTCTGTGATTCTCATTGTCTCTGAATTCATGGCTTACCTAGTCCCCGAAGTATCCACATGGTTGCTTATCTGTGTTAATACCTTCAATCTGGTTATCTCCAGCTTTGCAAACTTAGGAATCACACTGACACTTCCTTAAATTTTCTCATTGATTATTTCTAGTGTCTAGGACATTTTATATGCCCATCTGATGTCTAGCAACTTGGATACACTTTTTTCTTAGTTGTAATCATATATCAATTTTATTTACTGATGATACTGTTGGATGCAAATGATGACAATAATCGTTTCCTTTCTAACTCTTATTCCTCCTGTTTGCTTGCCTTTTCTGAATGCATTGGCTAGGACCTTCAGAACAGTGTCTGCAGCAGTGTTGGGGCATGCTTTAATTGTACTGCTAGCTTTGATAACAGTCCGTCTGAATTTTCAACGTTAAGAACGATGTTTGCTCTTGGTGTTTACCTTGTTAAAGAATTTCCTTCATACTGCTGTTTTGCCAAGTTCCTCGTATTTTAAAAAACATGAAGAATTGTTGAATTTTATCCATTTTGCATCTATTAAGGACATCAAATTGCTTTCAGAATTACATTTCTCAGTTGACTTTGCATTTCACTGCTTTGATCTATGATGTTCTAGTTTCCCAGTCTAACTCTCAGAGAGCAATCATGTTTATAGGATTTTGAGGTGGGAGGTGATCCCTGTCACCACCCATGTGCGTCCTACAGCTACATTTAACGTGCTCTTGAAAATACATTGGATGAAATGTAATAGGTACTCAAAATATTGCCAACATGACCTACTTAGACATAAGGTAGGGGAGAAAAAATATTTATCATTTTCCATAAATATATATGTCTCCAGATGTACCTATTCACAGGGAGTCTGAACAAAATAGCATTACAGCATGTTCTGTGAGGTCTCCAGGGTCATAAATCAATGGAGCTCAACCAGCAGTGTACCTTTTTCGGTAGAGTCTATCTTTAGTCCTTGAGTCTGCCTGTGACCAAAAAAGGGAGCATGGGATCATTTTTTTTTTAATAATAAAGTTAATTTTTCCAATATTGAAGTACCAGCAGTCCTTGCTTTGCATGGTTCTGCTACACATTAATTTCAGTTACCATGTTTTAGTTAAATAACACCAGTTCCCCCCAAACATGATTCAATTTTGAATAACATGGTATATTAACTGAATAACTGCATAAAATACAAACTTCATACCTGGCTCTTCAGCCCACGAATCACTACATGAACAGCAGATGTGCACGCCTAGCCGTGACCCATCACGTCCCTTCCCCAGTCTGTCTGTGACTGGTCCCTGTGCATCTGTGTTCAGTCCACACACAGACAGCAAAGTGTGTGGTTGTGTTGCCTCCTCGTCTCCTGGTGATAAACCCCCATGGCATTTCATGAAAGTGAGCAGTCAAAGAAGGAATTGGTCAACAAATATATAAGTGCAACTGTGGAAGAAAAAGAGATGCTGGAAGTGAAATTCTCAATGAACATAAATGGAATTATCAGAGAAATAGCTGACCATGGGAATGTTGATTCTGCTGCTGTGGGAGACTGTAGGTGTGCAGCCAGAGGAGCATAGTGGATGCAAACTTACCGATAAACGAGGAAAACGGTCGTGACAAGAAGGTTGAAGATGTCCCAGAGGAAGTGATGCTGGCAAAAATCTTCACATTTAGGAACTCTCGGAGATAGTTCACAGCATTGAAAGTACTAATGTCAAAATATTAGAAGCTGATCCAAGCTTAGGATTAAGTTTGAAAATTCACCAAGGCATGGAAAAGATGTTCTCTTTGTATCGCAAGTTATACAATGAAAAGAACAGTAGTATTCAGACTACTTGATAAGCTTTCACAAAGAAATAAATACTTTAATTCTCAATGTTTCTAATGATGAAAATATAGTGTACTAAATAAATTTTAGTTGTACTATTTTTTTTCATTTCCCTGTGCATTTAGAACTGACAGTAAGACAGTTTTAATGTTTTGATCAACATTTTTAAAGGTCATGGTATGACTGGAATGTTTACCACTGATTATTAATATCAGTTGGCACAGTTTCATCTTGCATAGTCATTTTTATAGTCCCACATTTCTGTGCGAAATGAGGACTGCCTGTACCATTCGCTCATTGAGAAAGATTTTGGAAATAGACTGAGAGGAAAAAACAAATACATAACCCCACCCCTCAAAGGTCTATAAATGTATTTCTTTCCAATAGACACTGATTGGTATAACTTTATACTTATTTCTTTTACATAGCTGTGATTCTTAAAGAATTTAATTTCCTGTTTTTTTATAGACTTTATTTTGTACAGCAGTTTAAGGTTCATAGCAAAATTGAACGGAAGGTACAGAAATTTCTCATAAACACTCTCCCCTCACAAACCCATAGCCTACCCCATTATCAACCACATTTGCTGCAGTCCATGAGCCTACACACATCATCGTTACCCGAAGTCCATAGTTTGCATCAGGGTTCACTCATGGTGTTGTACATTCTGTGGGTTTTGATAAATGTACAACGACATGTATCCACCATTATAGTATCATACGGAATAGTTTCACTGCCCTAAAAATCCTCAGTGCTGTGCTGATTCATTACACCCTTCCTTTTAACCCCTGGCAACCAGTGATCTTTTTATTGTCTCCATAGTTTTGCCATTTCCTGCTTTTTTTTCTCTTTAGGGTTGATTTCAGAAGTATAACTCTTCGTTCATAATCTCAAACTGGTAGCCAGTGTAACAAATTCAGCCCGCAGATCAGTTTTGTTTGGCCCACACACTTGTTTAGGTATATTTTCTTTTTAATGGAGTCAATAGGACACTTCACATACAAGTATGAATTTCCTATTTTTCTTGAAAAAGCAGGAGTTCTGTTAATACCGTGTTCATGTTCCCACATGTTAACAGGAAGCCAGCCTGATTGGACACTATTCCTTTAGGGATAGAATTCCCATGCCCCTGTGAGCATTTGAGTTTGGTTTTTCTTAGATACGATTATCAAATGATTTTTTTTAAAGGATGAACCACAGTTGTATCTGCAATAGCAAGGAAAATTTAAAAACCTGTAAACAACTCAGTTTAATAAATTTAAAGTTAAATAAGCTTTGATGTATCCACTCAATGAATTATTATGCAGACTGAAACAATTGTTAGTAAAGCCTATATTGTAACATGGAAAATTCATATTTAAACTGATCAGAAAATTTCATTACCCTTTGTGGTAGGAGCTTCTGGAATGGCTCCCATGATCCCCAACTCCTGGTATTCACTCTGTGTAATTCCTTCCCCTTGAGTGTGAGCTGGCCCAGAACCTGCTACTAATGAATAAACTATGGCAAAATTGATGGGATGTTACTTCCAAGATTAGGATTGAAGACTGTGAATTCCATCTGTCTCTTTCACGTTTGCTTGTTCTGATGAAACCTGCCCTGTTATGAACTGCCCTTAGAAGAGGGCGATGTAACAAAGAATAGTGTGTGGCCTCTGCCTGATGGCCAATGAAGAAACAAGGCCCTCAGCCCAACTGCCCAGAAAGGAACTGAATCCTGCCTGCACCACTGGGTGATTCTGGGAGTGGATCCTGCTCCCTGAACCTCGAGATTACTTGAGCCCTGGCCAACACCTTGACTGCAGCCTGTGGGAGACCCTGGGCTGGAGGACCTTGTCAAGCCTTGCTTGGATCCTTGACCCACTGAAACTTGGAGATAATAAATGCATGTTCTTTTAAGCTGCTAAGTTTTGGGGTGTAATTTGTTACACAACAGTAGATAGCTAATACACCATTGGTAACAATAGTTGGTTCAGGATTGTGCATGTGAGCAATTTGAGCCAGTCGTAGACAGATCCTTGACTTTCTTCAACTGGTAGGAGGTGGGAGGGAGAGAGAGAATGCACCCGAGAGAGAGAGTGTGTGTGTTGGAGCTGTTATCATTTTGTGACTTTGTAGAGAGACCCCATTTTAAAAGAAAGCTAACACAAATCAGAAAGCAAATCTGAGCGATGAAGGGATACCAGGTTCTGGTGACGTCATTTGAGTGCCTTCAGCCCACTGTGTCTGAAACCAGCCCTCTACCCTTAACTTCTGTGCCAGTGGATTCCTTTTTTTCTCAAAGCAGTTTCTAGTTTTTGCAACCCAAAGAGGTTGACCTGATACAAACTTAATTAGCTAATGATGAGAACCTCAGCTGTCCAAAGAAGGACTTGTCACTCTAAACAGTTGCCCCACATTTTGTTTCAACTGACACAGTTTGGAGCATATGTTCATGGCTTTACAGGAATGAGGAAAAGGTATTTGTAAGTTTGTGAGCACAGGTTAAAAAAGTAATTGGAAACTAAGTAAGTATAAAAGCACCTTCAATCAAAGAAAGCTTCTGTAAGCTGAAATGTTGTTCGTTTTTATGATGGTGCATGTATATCTTCATATATAAAACTTCACTATCATTAGGAAGCGTCACGCAAAATAACAAACACACCTTTTTCAACCTGGTTATAAATATGCAGAATGGAGTTTATTTCACCAAAGCATTACATGCTTCCAGCTGGTAATATATCAATAAAAGCTTTAGCTCCAAGATGTCATTAAAGCCACATTTGTTCATTTCTATTTATTATTAGAAAAAAACAAAATGAAAAAAAGTGGATTTGAGTCATATTTCCTGTGAGTTCATCATTTGCTGGCATATAACACTTGTGAATTTTATTCAATTCATTTAAAATGATTTCTAACATGTAGCCAGAAAGTTAAGGGCGGCAAAGAATTCAAAATGATCAGCAGGCATCCAAGATTTCTCAGGAGACAGATTTAGAATCACAACTAAGGTATGTTTTCCTTAAGGAACTGTATTTTAGAAAAATTATCTCTAATGAACCAGAATTTTTCCTCATAAATTCAGCTCATTTGTGTTTTGAAATCAGTAGACTCAAATGACCTTTTTTTTTTTTACTCTTTATTTTCAGTTAATTTTTGTATATTTTGAGATATGGATCCAACTTGCTTCTTTTGCATGTGAATATCTAATTGTTCCAGCTCTATTTGTTTCTTTTTTTTTAACATCTTTATTGGCGTATAATTGCTTTACAATGGTGTGTTAGTTTCTGCACTGAGCTGATCTCCCTGTGCCATGCTGCTGCTTCACGCTAGCTATTTTACGTTTGGTAGTGTGTATATGTCTATGCCACTCTCTCACTTCGTCCCTTCCCCCTCCCTGTGTCCTCAAGTCCTCAAATGACCTTCTTAAGATAATGTGGTGTTTTGGGGTTTTTTTTTCTTCTTTTTCTTAAAAATAGGTCAGATACAGGCCAGGGACTGTGGTGTTCATTTCAGATGCCCTCAGAATTCATTCTCTTTTCTTATTTATTTTGTTAACTATGTGATTACAAAGACCTCAGCTGGGCTAAAGTGATGATTACTGCTGTAAATCTTCACCCAGAGTTTGAAGAAAAGCTTTCAGAGGTTGAGAATACCCAGATAATGTTCAGAAGAGAAATTAGAAAAAAAGAGGAAAACCCAATAATAGCTAAAACAAAACAAGGTGAAAAAAGGCTTGTGCCTTCTTAAAATTCCCAAATTGTCCCTGGAAGTTGAAATGCTACAGAAACCATTTTCTTTATAATGATTCTGCCCTTTTGAGGGTAGCCTTCTAGGAATCAGATACCTTAGGAGGTAACCTGTTTGCCTTTAATTTTAGCTAAACTAGAGAGAGGGTTACCAGCCTGGGTATTAGTAGTAGGCCATATCAGTGAATCCGTCTGAATGAATCTGACACCACTATCACAGCCGACAACATTCCCCATGAGCCACATGTTCGTGGAAGCCTTTGTGGTAGAGGCTTGGAGCCAGCCTCTCTCACTCCATTTCTTCCCCCTTTTCTGGGTGGTTGGGACGCTCAAGAGCATAATTCCCGGATTCCCCTGTGGTCAGAGTTCTGGGTTAGAGTTAGGCTCTATTCATCACTTGTCCTGTGGGAGATCTGGAAGGTGGGAGTGGGGCAGAGATACCTCCTGTGCCCATGACAGTTAACAAGCAAGCACTCACAGTGCGACAGCCAGATGCCAGTCTCCAGTGTCTGGTTGCCACTTAGGTGGGGTTAACAGCAGAAGTGGTAATAGCAGCAAAAACAGAACCAGGACCTTCAAACTAGTAGTCTCTCTTCCAGTCTTTCCAGCGATTTGATAGGCAACTTCTAAGTCCTTTTATAAGACTTTTATTAGTCCCTTTTGTAAGACCCTCCATGCATCCATTTTCTTGCCCTATAAGGTGCCAACAGAGTTCCAAGCATCCCAGTTTGTCCAGGACTGCCCCAATTTTACTACTGAAAGTCCTGCATCCTGGGAACCTCCTCAGGTTCTAAAAAACCGGAGTGGTTGGTCACCCTAAGATCCAGCCACTCTGGGTGGGGCATTCTGTCTACCCCAGCCCTGTCTGTGGGCTGAACATGAAACTTGCTTTGATCAATGGGATACTAGCATATATTAGCCAAGAAGTACCCTGTTTTCTCCCTTGCCTCTGCCAGGAAAATGCCCAGGTTATCCTGCTTGAGAGTCACACATTTGGCCCAGATGTACCAGCCACCAGCAAGGTACTGAGTGAACATAGCATGAAGAACTGCCCAGCCCTGCCCAGCCAAGCCCAAATCTCTGATCTGCCGACCTGTTTTTTTTTTTTTTAATAAACATTTATTTATTTATTTTTGGCTGCATTGGGTCTTTGTTGCTGCACGCGGGCTTTCTCTAGTTGTGGCGAGCAGGGGCTACTCTTTGTTGCAGTGCACAAGCTTCTCATTGCAGCGGCTTCTCTTGTTGCGGAGCACGGGCTCTAGGAGCGCGGGCTTCAGTAGTTGTGGCTCACGGGCTCTAGAGCGCAGGCTCGGTAGTTGTGGTGCACGGGCTTAGCTGCTCCGTGGCATGTAGGATCTTCCTGGACCAGGGCTCGAACCCGTGTCCCCTGCATTGGCAGGTGGATTCTTAACCACTGCACCACCAGGGAAGTCCCCTGACCTGTTATTTAAATAAATGCTCTTGTTTTAAGCTGATGTGTGTGCATGTGTGTGTTTCAACATTATCATAATAACAGATAATTGCTATATACCTATTACCCAAATTAACTCAGTTTATGCTTGAACTATCTATAGTGATTTCTATTTCCTGCACTGAATCCTGACTGGTACAGAATTTTACAAAGATTTGCTCCTTTTATTATCACAACGACCTGATGAGGAGTTATGGTGGCTGCTCCCATTTTACAGATGAGGTTCATGGATGGTAAGTAAATCATCGAAGTCCATTCATCTGGGAGATGCCAGCACTGGAAAGCAAACCAGGTCTGCTGGACTATAGAGCCCACCTTCTTATCTGTCAGACCCCACTTTCAGACAGACTAAATTACACCTAGGGGAAAAGAAATATGAACATGTTTCTGCTGGAAAGAATCTAGAAGAAAACAGGTTTACAAGGTCTACAATGGATGGGAGCTATAAAGGAGGTGCAGGTTTCAGGAAGCGAATCTGAAGCTGTAAGGGTGCTTGCATATTCCAGAGCCGAATTCTTTGAGGGTTGTGCAACCTCTTCATCTAATATGATTGGATTTGGCCCTATCTCCAGATTTACTCATCTCTTCCATGACAGCATATTAAACGACAATCTCAAATAAAGACCCACTCATCTGAACAAAGGGAACACGCCTCACTCAAGCCTTTCTTTGATTTATAACCAGTTCTCTTTTAACATGAGGACCCAACAAACAGTAGATCGCTGACTAGCTTGAACAATGAACTTGTTAGTTAACAGAATTAACAGTGTGTTGTTTCACTGCAATGACAGTAATAAAACAGGAGACGTGAAGCCGATATAGTCACAACTGAATCGTAATGGATGAGATATTTACAGCAAAGCTGTTAAAACATTGAATAAAATATGGGAAGAGCAAAAGCAGATGTGTTTTTATTCTTCTTAGTTGAAGCTTGTAAGGTAAAAAGATAGTTGAGTAATAATCACAGGTTCTGATTCACAATGCGTTAATAAATATTCATATGGTACCAGCCGCTGAAACTTTCCAGATACGGAAATAAAGTGAGAAAGCCTGTTCTTGCCTTACACTTTGCTAAGTTTAGATTTCCAGACACACATGTCAATATCTCCATTAGGTTCTTGTAAAAGTTCTCTTTTATTTTCCACAGCCTTCCAAGTCTTGCTGGTGAAACACTCATCTTTTCTTTTTTTCCAGTGTCACAGTATTTCCCCCACTCAAACCAGAAGAAAGTAGAAAGAAATGATGGTCTATTAATAAAGAAGAGACCTATAATTTAAGTAGAAGATAGAGGTGGAAGGAAATGAGCATTTCTCTTTTGAATTAGGCACAGGTAAATGAGATTTACATCCCACTGGAAATCCACAATCCCAAATGAGTTCGAACAGTGGGATGCTTGATTTCACACGACCAAGCAAAATGCATTTATGTGCTTTTTCTCCCCTTCTTTTCTTATTATCTTGTCTTTGTTTTCAAAGGAACAGGGGAGTTTTTGAGAGCACAGGGGAATGCTGCTTTACCCAGATCTGAAACAACTGGGGAAACATAACTGGGGACATGAGTGTGTCAGGATGCTGCGTCCGGATTATGTTTCCCTGTATTTCAGAAAAGCAGCTGTTGGGAGAGGGGAGGGGGAGGCTTGGCACAGACCTAGCTTGGATTTTATGGGGGAAGGAAGGAAGAAAGGGAGACAAGAGTGCACTGCAGGGGCCTGGACCCCTCTGACTGGGGCGGCCCCTCCCTCCCCATGTGAACTCCAGGTTTGGAAATGGGAGGCTCCTTGACGGATGACCACGAGCACTGCAGTGTGTAGCATGACGGGGCTCGCTGAGGTTGCCATGACATCCTTTGTTCCCCACTTCCCTGCTTTTATGGGCGTGTGTGTGTACCTTGGCTTGTATGTGGAACTGCAAGGCTTTGTGATGCGCTTTCATTGTCCGTCTGTTTTATTAATGCCCGCGTTCTTTTGTCTCCTCGCACAGCCGCCACGACCTCTCCCTAGATTTGCACGGAATCTTTCATTTGGGCTCCATTCTTTGCTTTCCCTCAGATTATCTCTGTTGGCTCCAAATGAGGTTTTGTTGTTGTTTCTGACCATCCCCCCCTTCCCAGCCCTGCCCTTATGATTTGTTTCCTTTCAATGAATGCTATCCCCACAGACTTACATTGTGGTTTTCATTTTCTTGCTCTGCTGTATCTTCCCCCAAAATCTGAAGTTGATGTTCTGGGCACTTGTCTGTGGCCCAGAGTTGTAGGAAGGGAGAGGTCAGGGAGGGTGGCTTCTGAGTGCAGGACCAGCAGGGCGGAGAGGCCCAAAGCTGGGGCTCAACAGGGAAACCTCTTTTTACCGAAGACCCCCATCTCCCTCCCAAGAGAGGATCATTCCCTGAAGAGCTTTCCTTGTGCACAAATACTGGAGCAAGTAGGCCTCTCAGGGGTCAAGAGGCCCAGGTCTCTTCCGTTTTGGGGTTCTCAGTATGTTACATCTACAGGGAAAACATACCAAAAGAGGGTTATGAAAATTGTGATACATTTTAAATATTTACACTCAAATTAATGCCCCTCACACAAATCTCAGGCTATGTAATTGTGCTTTGTGTAGGAAAATTAGGGAATTTATTAACAATATCTATTCGGTGTGAACTAGTGATAGCCTTGCAAACAAGACTCGCTAACAAAACCCAGGCACGCAAGGTGATATCGTAGATATCATGATATTTGAGAGCTAATATCAATTGATTTATTGGTTAAATCCTGAAAACGTTGGTTGGTTCCTTGATCATACTCTGATTCTCTCCTTGCTCTAGGCACAATTAACAAGGCATTTATTCTCAATGGGGGGAAAATAGGAGTTTCAGAAGGCACATTTTCCCCCAGTAACTTTAGCAGAGGAATTAATCATTACTATGCAGTCGTCATTTTTGGAAGACTGTTTGGAATGTGGTTCTTGTCTCTTTTCCCTTCAGATTTTTTTTCTTTGAAATTGGACAGCCTAAATGTTAGCATTACTGGAGCTGAACATACTGTAACACTTAACCCAGGTGAAAAATGACTGCTTGCCAACGACTTTTACGTCTGTTTTAAGACTATGGTGGTTATATACTACAGTTAAACATAATATGTTCTGATGTAGAGAGGGTGGTAGATCTAGGTGTCAGTGACATGCTTTTGAAAACACAGATATTGTGAAAAGTGAGCCAGGTATGGCTACATAGAAATTTGTGCAAATAAGAAAAATATAGTTATCACTTTGTTAGGAATCAGTGTGTACTTTACTCTGTGCTGGGATTCTTTATTCATTGGCTAATAAAAATTTTCAGCTCTAGGTAGAAGTTTGTTTTTTCGCTAGGTAATTGGTGAACGAGTAGAGCCAGACTCTAATAAGTAAACAATGCACCTGGTAAATTGAATGAATAAGTGATTCAATATTGTTGGCATAAACCGGGCTAGAATTCTGTCCCAGTTTAAAACTTTAGCATACTACGCTCTTAGGACCTCATTCTTAAGAGAAGGCTCTTTCTTTATGAATGAAATTTATTTACAGAAAATGAAGCATTTGGCTGAGTTTGTGACTTACTCCAGATTGCACAGCAAGTCAGAATTAAGGCTGTGTAGCAGGTTCTAATCCCATGGTCCAGCAGTTGGACCATTCTCCCTTAGCTTCCTCAAGAATTAATTTCTCATTACAAATGTGTTCTGCACTACAGGCTGAACATACCAATACTGAACACATTTTCTAACAGATATTTCAAAGATACAGACGAGTTCTTGCATCTTTCCAAAAACAGTGCAAGGGACTTTCACAGCAGGTGGAGGAAAGGTCCTTTTGGCCAGAAGAAGGGAAGCAGAAGTTCTGCTGGATCAGGTTTTCTTGGCCAAGCTTGTCTGTGTAGCTCAGGTTAACATGCACATATCCACCACTCAAAACTGGGCCCACGGCTCTGACAGTGAACCTGCCAACCTGACCAATCAGATCCAAGTCTACCATGTTGCCAGGGTAACTAATACACAGTCACAAAATCAGAATGATCACAGTGCGGAAAAACATACAAAATGCAGTATTTCCATGCTTCGTGAGAGAAAGAGGGAAAAAACCCCTCAAAATCTAGGTTGACCATAGGTTGCAGGAACTGGTACCTGTTTCTTAAGTATGATCCATTGATTTAGGACAATGTGCAAAATACGTATGTTTACATGTATGTATATATTCACATTCATAGAAAATCTATGCATCGCTTCTGGAACAGTACAGAGAATTTGGTGTGGGAGAACAATTGGCAGATGATGGTTTGAGATGGAAAGATCAGAAGGCACAAGGACGAATTTAGCATCTGACATGCTTTCTGAGCAACTCCTGGTTCCTCAGGATGTTTCTGGGCTCACTTAACACAGTCGATGCTCCCTCCTTTCAGCATTTAAATGATGCTGCTTGCTAAGGTATTAAAAGCCACTTCAAGCTCTTAACAGGGATAATTATCTTCAGGCTAACTGGTTGTCCTGCTTTGACAAGGTCCTGCCTAAGCGCCCCCTTCTAACTCTGTTCTTTCTTACTCTCTCCTTTGTAGTCCTGCATCCCTGTTCTTCCTTTTTGTCTACTGAACAAGAAGCTTATTCCCACCGTATTCATTTCTTAGGGCTGCTGTGACCAAGTACCACAAACTGGGTGGCTAAAAACAACAGAAATCTATTCTCTCAGAGTCCTGGAGGCTCGGAATCTGAGATCAAGGTGTTGGCAGGATCGTGATCACTTTAAGGTTCTAGGGGAGAATATTTCCCATGCATCTCTCCAAGCTTCTGGTGTGCTGGCAATCTTTGGTGTTCCTTGGTTTGTAGACCCATCACTTGAATCTCTGCCTCTGTTGTCACATGGTGGTCTCTCTGTGTCTCTTTTCTTCTTATAAGTACACAATTGGATTAGGGCTCATCCTAATCAAGTACGACCTCATTTGAACTTGACATTATCTTCAAAGATCCTGTTTCCAAACAGGGTCATAGTCACGGGTACAGGGAATTAGGACTTCGGCATATCTTTTTGGGAGGATGTAATTCAATCCAGAATCCACCTCATGATTACTACCTTGAGTTCTCTTCTATCAGCTCTTTCCATGGCTGGCTTATTCCCATCTTTCAGGAATCACATCAAAAGCCAGCTTCTCAGGATCCTCCCCAGAGCACCCCATCTCAACTATGAACCCCCCCAACTCCCTGTCATCACTGGACTTTGTTTCTTTCATACACCTCACCAACCACCTGAAGTATAGTCCCCTTCCCTCTCTCTGTGTAATATAAACTCCTAAGAGAAGATGTTATGCGTGCCTTGTTTACGGTTCTGTTCCCAGAGTGTAGGTTGGTATCTGAAATAAAATATGTATTTGATTACTCTTCATTGAATAAAGAATCCCTATCAGAAAATTTGGGAAACATGGGAAGCTGTAGATGAGAAGGCTGAGGACTGAGACAGTATACTTCCAATTGATGACAAGTGTTTAACTGGTCATTTAACACGTATTTATTGAACATCTATTATGTGCTAGGCCCTGTTCTAAGGCCTGTAGCAGCAAGCAAAAATCCTGTCCTTATGGGACTTACAACTGAGTGAGAGCAGAACTTCCATAAGACCAGCAGCTACCATGTGTTGAGTGCTTACTATCTGCCAGGAACAGTGTAGAACACCTGGGATGTCAGTCCTATAAAAACCATAGGAGGCAAGTACTGTTATCAATTTTACTTCTTCCTGGTGAGGAAACAGTTTCAGAGCATTTAAATAAATCACCCACATTTACTTGGCCATGAGCAGGAGAGCAGAGACCCCTCTCAAGCAGTGGATTCCACTCCCTACCGTCTTAACTGGTGCATTATGCAGCTCTAGGAGAAAATATAATCTCAGTTAATGCTAGCTGGAAGTTTATGCAGTTGGTGCTGTAATCAACTCTGTCTTCCCGATGAGGAAATGAAGTACAAAGACGTTAAAGAGCTTCCACACAGTCACACAGCTACCAGGTGGTGGGACAGGAAGGAGACCTCTGTGATTTGACTCCAGATGTTCATAAGCGCTACCTTTAATGTTCTCTTCTCAAGTGTGTAGGCTTGTAGGGAGATGTAGCAGGAGCATCCTTTTTAACCAAGTTCTAACCCTAGGGCTCTCAAGCTCTAAAAAGTACAAGAATCACCAGTCCTTCTGAATCAGCAAGTCAGTTGTTTCCATTGTCCTTGTGTGACCTTCTGGCTTTCTGGGACTCCTTGATTTTTCATTCGTTTCTATACTCACATGGCAGACTTTGTGCTTCAGGATAGCTCCTGAGAGTGTTGGGGGCTCAGTGGCCTGAATCACTCCCTCTGTGTATCCCTTGAAATAGACATCTGTTGTTTGCTTGCCCCAAGTCCATTCTTCCTTCTGGTAATAGCACCTGAATTTCCTTTTGGGAAATCATGCCTTCCTCCTCCCAATCCATGAGGTTTGGAGAGAGATGACTCTTTCCTCTGCTCCAGGTGTGACAACTGACCTAAGTATGGCCAATTATAATGGTGCCAGGCACTTTAATGGGTTCAGTTGGGAACAAGAAACTGTCTTTTCACTAGGACCACAAAGTCCATAGGATGAAGTCTGGTGCTTGTTACTGTGAAGGGAGAGTTAGCCAGAGAAAAAAGCCACATTAAGGGAAGCAGAGATGAGAAATAAAGAGAGAGTCCTGATGAAATTTTGGAATTGCTGGATCTAGCTCTGCCTGAGGGTAGATTATCATTTTAGCTTTAATGGTATTTAAGACAATAAAGGCTCCTTTTTGCTTAAATCCAGTCAAGTTAGGTTTTTGACACTTGCTGTTGAAAGATTCCCAAATAAAACATCTTCAGATAAATTTACCTTGTGTTCCAGAAGGAACTGGATTGGCTTATGACAGTATTTCAGACTGAGGTGTGGATGTCTTTAAGTGTTGACTCAAGCATTGGGTTGCTTAAAGTACTCAAGGTGGGATTTCAGGAATGGGTGACAGAAGTCCAAGAACCCTCCGAAATTTTATGCAGAAAGTTGGATGAGGTTTGATTTATTTTGTTAATTTCTCAGTGGCTAGCAATTTAATCATGTACCCTGATTTTAAAATATTTTGAGCATGCACCCCCATGCATTATTTATTTGTAAATAAATAAATAAAATATATTTATTTACAAATCACGTATTTGCACTAAAATACTGATATATTATGTCCACTGTAAAGCATAAATAAAAAGTAAGCTAGAAGTTTAAATGAGTAAGATTAAACAAAAATAAATAACTTGTAATTTAATTATTTTATTAATTAATTGTAAAAGAAATCTCTTTGCTCTCACTAAACAAAATTAGTATTAAGTGTGAACTGCATGCTAAATTTTACATGTTTCATGACTTTTGATGGCTTCATGTTATTATTCTAAAGCACACCAAGACCTAACAAGTACTTGGGATGAGGGCCATTGTTCCAGTTACTTTGGGCTATGTATCTAATTGTCCCCCAATTCAGTGGTTTAAACCAACAATTTTATTTTGCTCACATTTTCTGGGTCAGGAATTAAGAAAGGGTCCAGCTGGATGGTACTCTTCTGGAGTCCCTCATTCGTGCAGTCCAGTGTTGGCCAAGGCTGCAGTCATGTGTAGATTTGATGGGCTGGACTTCCAAGGGGTCCCATTCACATGGCTGGCAGCCCTGGGACTCAGCTGGGGCTGTTGACCAGGACACATTCATGTGGCCTCTCCACCATGGTGGTCTCATTGTAGCTGGACTTCTAACCTGTCAGCTTGCTTCCCTCAGAACAAGCATCCCAAGAAGACCAGATGGAGAGGCTGCATGGCTTTTCCTGATTTAGCCTCAGGGGTCACACAGCATTCCTTCCTCCATAAACTGTCAGTCAAAGCACTGATAAGCCTGCCCAGATTTAAGAAGTGGGGAATTAGACTATGCCTCTTAATGAGCAAGATCACATTGTAAGCCACATGTGGGAAGGGAGATATTGTTGGATATATCCTTGGAGAATATAACCTGCCCCATTCACCATTACAGATTCAGTGACTTATTAATAGGTATTTGTGGAACACCTACCATGTGTCAGGCTAAGAATATGAGGAAGTAGTGTTTTAAAAAAATAATGTCCCTGTCCTTCTGGAGACTATATTCTAGTACAAAAAATATTGGGCCATGGATATAAATGTAAATCTATATTTAAATAATCTTCTTAATAACTCTGTGGGCTTTGAATTCTTGGCAGATCTGAGTTGATCATCACTTTTTTTTTTTTTTAACATCACAGCATAACTGACAAAAAGCTCATAGTAGGAGTGGGAGGAGTTCTGCTGTTTTCTTGTTGAATGTAGATACTTTGCATTGTTGCTATTTCCTTCAACTCAGATTTCTTTGTAGGAATTTTTAAGCCGCTTGTCCTTTTCGTAAGAGCTGCTGTAGTTAAGAGCAGGTAGTGCAATCTGTGAATCCATATTACTGGGCATGTGAATTGGAAAAACCTCAGGAAGCTGTAGGCTAGAAGGAATAAGAATTCTGCTGGAAATAGAGACACAGAGGTAGAGAACAAATGTATGGACACCAAGGGGGGAAAGTGGCAGTGGGAGGGTGTGGGTGGGATGAATTGGGCGATTAGGATTGACATGTGTACACTGATGTGTATAAAATGGATAACTAATAAGAACCTGCTCTATAAAAAATAACTAAAGTAAAATTAAAAAATTAAAAAAAAAAGAATTCTGCTGGGTTGTAGGATTCCCATCTTTTTTCATCATTCCTGCAACACCTTATGCAACTGACTCAGATCAAGTGAGACGAGTGCCGAGCTGCTTATTAAAATACAGCAAAGCTTGGGCTTCCCTGGTGGCGCAGTGGTTGAGAGTCCGCCTGCCGATGCAGGGGACACGGGTTCGTGCCCCGGTCCGGGAAGATCCCACATGCCGCGGAGCGGCTGGGCCCGTGAGCCACGGCCACTGAGCCTGCGCGTCCGGAGCCTGTGCTCCGCAAAATACAGCAAAGCTTAATTTCTTTCTTATTTTTAGCATGAAAATAAGTATAAATAGAAGGTCTAATGTTGCCTATTTTTCCTGTTTTTTACTTTGGAGGCCACTGCTCTAGACAAAATCAGAAAATGCTTCCTTGTCCTTACCAGTTAAAGAGGGTGATGCTTCCAGAAAGGACATGGTCCCCCCCAAATGGAACAGCCCCACCTCATCTCCTTTAGTGCTTTCCCTTGACTGATAAGCAAACGGAACTGAAATAAGTTATATCTTGTAGGAAGTAGCCTGACATACAATGTTGTTGAAATAAAAGCAGATGTAAATGAGAAGCTTGTGATAGTTAAATAGAGGGGGACATTTTAATTTTTTCAGTTGCTTGTCTGCTTTGGGCAGAGACTATTTGCTTTGAAGAATCGTACAAATATTTTTGTCCATATATTAGAATATCTCAGGCTTTCCTCTCTGGAAACCTTTGTGCTCTTGTTGTCTGAGGAATCTATAAAGAGTGATACATCTCTTGTAAATGGACCTGGAATGTGCGATATCCTCATTCCTTTCTTGCCAGGGGCCACTTGCTTTTATTCCTGAGTTGATGCATCGGTGACCAGGGTTATTGCCCCCAGAATCCATGTTAAAACACACAAGCCACAGAGATTTTCTCAGCTGTGCTATGAACTTAGTGTGGGCTTATCTCAGTTCTGGTTAAATAATTCAAATATGAATAGCAATAAAGATATTAACGGCAGTGCTATTGTTAATTCTAGTAACTAAGAGCTACTCAGTGGCTCCTCCTTGCCAGGTGCTGTGGTTGGTAGTCACATGGAGTTAATCTTTACCCCTCACATCCGCTTGAGGCTTATACTATGGCCCTTACAACAGCCGTGAAAGGAAGTCCTCTGAGGTTCAGAGAAATCTAGCAACTTGAGTATCAGTGGCTGAGTGCAGGGAGGACCCTGTATAGTCTTAGGCCAGCGTTGCAAGGTTAATGGTTTCTGTGTATGTATTATTGGCTCTGTATTCATCCCATGTTAATACCAGAGGTTGTAGGCAGAATTCTAGTATGATCCTCTGTGACCTTTGCCTCGGATAATCCCCTCCCCGTGAGTGTGAGAGGAACCTGTGAATATGATGAAATATCACTCCTATGGAAAAAAAGATTTTGCCAATGTAAATTAAGATGTGTAATCAATTGACCTTAAGATAGGGAGATTGTCCTGTGTGGGCCTGACCCAATCAGGTGAGCCCTTGAAGGAGAAATTGGGCTGTTCCTGAAGAAAGAGGTTTAAAGAATGAAAGGGGTTTGACATGAGGGAGAGTGTCCATTGCTTGCTGTGGAGATGGAAGAGGCTGCATGGCAAGGAGTGTGGGTGGCCTCTGTGAGCTGTGAGTGGCCCCTGCCAACAGCCATAGAAAACCAGGACTTCAGTTCCAGCAATGCGAATAAGGTAGGAAATGGATCCGTCTCTAGTACAAGACATGAATGCTGCTCAGCCGGTCCCTGGGTTTCAGCCTTGTATGATCCTGAGCAGAAAACCCAGCCATGCCCTGCCTGGACTTCTGGCCTGTAGACCTGGAGCTGATTAATGGGTTCACTGTAAGCTGTTACACTGATGGTGATGTGTCACACAACACTAGAAAACTAATATACCACGTGTGCCTTTTCTATACTTAGATTAACTGAAGTGCCGCGATAGTGGTTCTTTCTTTTGATTTTTAAAAATCATCTTTACATTCTGCTTTACACATGGCAGGTGCTGCACACATGGACTAGAGGGGCTGTGTGTCTGGTTAGGAATGCAGACTCTGGTGCCAGAGTGCCTGCTTTTAAGCCAGGCACCAAATCTTACTGGCTGTGGAAACTTGGACAAATTATTAACTGTCTTGTGCAAAATGAGAATGAAATAATCGCACTAGCTCATGAGGCTAAGGTGAGGATAAAGTGGTATTTGCATGTACAGTTCCTGGTGCATAGTAAGAACTCAATAAAATGTCAGTTATTATTATTGTGTGTTTCATGAATTAGCCAATGAATTTTAAACACTTTGGAGAGAAACCTTATAAATAAATCTCCCAAACATGTCTCTACCTGTCTAAGATGAGCTTATGGAATTCTTTGTAAACTTTCCTGGGATACTTGTTATTAAATTGTTGAGGTATCTATATTACAATGATATCTTCTGACACCTTGGAGAACTGGGTCCCTACCTAACCGGTCCCATTCCATATGAGTTGTTTTTTTTTTTTAAATTTTATTTATTTATTTTATTTTTAGCTGTGTTGGGTCTTCGTTTCTGTGCGTGGGCTTTCTCTAGTTGTGGCGAGCGGGGGCCACTCTTCACAGCGATGCGCGGGCCTCACTGTCGCGGCCTCTCCCGTTGTGGAGCACAGGCTCCGGGCACGCAGGCTCAGAGGCCATGGCTCACGGGCCTAGCTGCTCCGCGGCACGTGGGATCCTCCCAGACCAGGGCCCGAATCTGTGTCCCCTGCATTGGCAGGCAGACTCTCAGCCACTGCGCCACCAGGGAAGCCCCTGAGTTATTTTTTTTGTGGTACGTGGGCCTCTCACCGTTGCGGCCTCTCCCGTTGCGGAGCACAGACTCCGGACGCGAAGGCTCAGTGGCCATGGCTCACGGGCCCAGCCGCTCCGTGGCATGTGGGATCTTCCTGGACCAGAGCACAAACCTGTGTCCCCTGCATTGACAGACGGACTCTCAACCACTGCACCACCAGGAAAGCCCCCATATGAGTTTTATTTGAATTCCTTTGGGGAGAGAATTTGTACTCTTTGAATGAACCATCCACATATTGGAATATCTTGGTGTCTGCTGTAAAAATCGTTTCTTCTTTCCTGTTGTCAGATATTCCTCTGGGTGTGGCCATGTGCTGTATCTAGTAACAGTCACCTCTGGTTTCCCCACATGCCATGGGCTGAGAAATCCATATGTATCCATCAAGTGTGCCAGACATCTGTTCACCCCTGCAGATCCACTTCCCCCTCTGATATTTAGGGGCAACCTGCTCCCCCGCCCTCCAGCCCTCCAGCTTTCTATTGGGCGAGTTGGCAAGAAATCAGAGGGGAGAGAGTGAGGCCGGGGTATTTATTTCCTAGGCTCCCTTCCTCTGGGTTTGTCTTGGCTGGTTGTTTCCTCGATGCCACTGTGATAAAGGTAGCCTTTTCCACATAGCTTTTCCTTCTTCCTGATTCTGGAAACACCCGCATCCCCTGTCCCATCAGGCCGAGGGATTGTGGCACTCCCTCTACTGCAAACCGTCAAATAAGACAATTTTTAAAGGTTGTTTGTTCATGTCTCTAACAAAGCAGAATAGTCCCTTGAATTCTGTTTTCTGCTGATTGTTTTGGGAAACCTCTAGGAATGGAGAGTGCATTTGGCTCTGATACGGAACACTTCTGTTTTGCATATTGACATGTGTTTTAACAAGAAAAAGGTCAAGGATGGGGACACTGCTTGTTGGTGTGACAGCCAACATTTACCTGAGCCTTCTCGATACACTGCAGTTTAAAATAATTTAGTAAAATAATTGTCCTGATTGATTTTTATGTTCCTTTTGGACCCAGAGTTCACCCTTGTGGCTTTAGGGCTAAGTAACTCTCAGAAGCTTAAATTTCCTTTTGATGGAAATTCCTTTCTTAAGTTCTGGGTGGATGACAAACTTTGCTTAAAATCACAAACTCTCTTACGATCTCTTGGTGAAAGCTGGTGAACCCAATTGCTGTTGACATATTCTTTGAGCAACTTTGAGCAGAAGCCCTGTGACCGGGATTTTCTGAGCATATACTCTTCTTGCTTGTAAGTCACACAGCTCCTGAAGACGCCGCTGGGGGCCTGAGAGGGAGGTGGGCATTTAAACATTGCAACCACAATAGTAACAGCTGTGTAACTTTACCCAATAACTCTAGGTCCACCAACGGCAGGATCATACTTTTGCAAAAAGAGACGAGAAAATGGTTTATATTTAGAATGTCTTACTACTTTCACTGGTAAGAAAAGAGGGGGATGTAGTTGGAGAGCATGCATGATGACACTTAGATCAAAAAAAAAAAGGAAGAGGTGCCCACGAGGGCCATAAAAATACCAGAAAAAAATCCCCGTTCGATTCGAGAAACATTTATTGATCACCTACTGGGTGTCAGGTGGTCTGTCGGGTGATTCTGTGCTTTGCACAGACTCTAACAAGAATGATGTCATGTTTTACATCAACCTGCTTAGCATCTCCCAGGAAAGAGGAAACAAAATTATCTGCAGTAAATATTTGCTGTCTTTTCCATTTCAACAACTCTTACTTCTTCTGATTTTCCATAATACGATTCTTCTCCATTCTTAGGCCATGAGTTGTAGAGATGGCTGACCTCATTACTACTCCCAACTCCAGGGGAGGGCATGTGACCAGGCTGAGCCGATTAGCACTGCAGTAGGTTCGGGTGGCCATCTGACCCAAAGTATTACAATAGTATTCAATCTTAGAATTGCAGAACCAGAGGAAGACAAGTTCTTATCAGCTGTACTTGCTCCAATAGGATTTCTAGGTACTGTAATTCTGTAATTTCTGGGGGTTGCCACATAGAAAAAGCATGCATGAAAATGAAGCCAAGCACAGTAGAAATCAGAGTTTAGAGACTGATGGAAATCAAGCCCTTAGGATGGCATTTGGGCTCCTGGATCCAGCTATGCCTGAAGCTGCTTTACCCCTTGGTGTGTCTAGGTATGTAAACGAATACATTCTCCTCTTTTGCTTAAACCTATATAGTTGAAGTTCTCTCATTCTCTCTTCAAAGACCAGTATGTTTAATTGTTATTATGCCTGCTATTATGGGTTTAATTGTGTCCCCCCCCCAAAATATGTTGAAATTCTAACATCTAGTACCTCATATTATGACCTTATTTGAACATAGGGTTCTTGCAGATGTAATTGGTTAAGATGAGGTCATACCAGAGTAGGGAGGGCCCTTAATCCAAAATGACTGGTGTCCTTATAAGAAGAGAGAAGAGAGAGATCACCATGTAAAAACAGAGACGGAGACTGGAGTTATGTTGCCACAAGCTGAAGAACATCAGGGGCTTCCAGAAGCTGGAGGAGATAAGGAAGGATCGTCCCTCTAGAGTCTTCAGAGAGAGCATGGCCTGGCTGACACCTTCCTTTTGGACTGTTAGCCTCGAGAACTGGGAGTAATGAATTTCTCTTTTTTCAAGCCATCCAGTTTCTGGTACTTTGTAACAGCAGCCCTGGGAAACTAACACACCAGTAAAAACTGATATGCCATGATGAGAGTATTACAGGAAGATGAAAAAAAATATTTTAGAAAAAGCTTCCAAAAGGAAAATCGTTCTTTAAAGACATATAAAAATATAAACAGGTGAATAAGGAGAAGTTTCTTGAGCAAAGAAGCTCATGGATGTAGAGATATGTCTGGTGACCTGCAAGGAGGTGGTATTGCTCCAGCAAGATGGACATGGGGGTTTCAGGAGGCATGAGGCAAGGTGTGCAGGTGTAGGCCACACCACAAAGAGCTTAATGCTTCACACCACAGAATTTAAATTCTAATATGAAGGCAAGGAGGTGGTATTGCTCCAGCAAGATGGACATGGGGGTTTCAGGAGGCATGAGGCAAGGTGTGCAGGTGTAGGCCACACCACAAAGAGCTTAATGCTTCACACCACAGAATTTAAATTCTAATGTGAAGGCAATGGGGCTCTGTCTACTCCAGGCACTTAGCAGAGTTCTTCTTTTTTTTTTTGGAATTTTGAATTTTATTTTATTTAGTTTTTATACAGCAGGTTCTTATTAGTTATCTATTTTATACATATTAGTGTATATATATCAATCCCAATCTTCCAATTCATCCCACCACCACCAACTCCCTGCCACTTTCCCCCCTTGGTATCCATACGTTTGTTCTCTACATCTGTGTCTCTGTTTCTGTCCACCTTAGCAGAGTTCTTGATAGTCGTTTTTTAAGCACATTTAGAATTCTTGGGTCCATGAACTTTTGACACCATGTCCTCGACACTACTGACATTTGGGGCTGGATAATTCACTGTCCTGTGCTCTGTAGGATGTTGAGAAGCATCCGTGGCTTCTACCCACTAGGTGCCAGTGACACCCATATCCTGGTTGTGACACCAAAAATGTCTCCAGGTATTGCCACATGTCCCCTGGGGGCCAGAATTATCTCTGGTTGAGACCCTCTGCACCAGCCATTAAAGAGATAAGATTCACTCCTCAGTCAACAAATATCGCAAGTCTGCTGTGTGCCTGACACTTTTAGGCACTAGGAATAAGAGGTGAGCATGAGAAACAAGGTTCCTGTCTCCAAGGATCTTGGCTTCCATCAGGAATGGCTTCAGATTGAATTTCTACAGCTCGTTGTACCTGCTGAAGCTCACATGCTGCTCAAGCTCTGTGGGAAAGAACAGGCAGCGGAGAGATGATTCCTGCCATTGTCACACCTACATCCCAGCAGGAGAGTACAGTACAGACTGCTGGGGGGCTCCACATATCCATCCGCCCTTCATTCTTTGTAACGAACCTTCATTTTGAGCTCGGCACATACCCCCTGGAATAAAACCTACATTTCCTTGTCTTTCTTGTACTTCCTTTGAACAGACCATGATTAAATTTAGCCAGTGGGATATGACAGTGGGGAACTCCTGGGAAGGCTCCTCAAAGCAGGCAGTTGTGGTGATACGTTCCCCTCCTTCCTCTTCTGCTGCCTGGAATGTGGACTCGCTGCTTGGAGCTCTAGTTGACACCTTGGAAAATATGATGTGTAGTAGACAGAATGATCAGCCTCCAACGATGTACGTGTCCTAATGTCCAAAACCTGTGAATGTGTTTCCTCACATGGCAAAGGGGACATTACAGACATGATTAAGGTAAGGATGTTGACATGGAGAGATTATCCAGGTGAGCCCACATGGAATCAGTAGGGTGATCAATAAGGATGGGGATATTTTTGTGTCAGTGACCTTCGAGCTGAAACCTGGATGATGAAGAGGAGCAATGTGTGTAAAGAGTAGGACCTGTTCAGTGTTTTAGGCAGAGGAACAGTCAAGCAGAGGTGGGTGGGAGCTTTGTGTATTAGAAGGCCGTTGTGACTGGCCATCCATAGAAATGCAGAATGATAAGGTCATTTAGTGCCAGACCAAGAGAAGAAGTCAGCATTTATTCTAGGTGTTGTGGGCGGGGGGGATGGTCTTAAGTGGAAGTCATTGGCCCCAGTGTGAATTCTAAAGAGCTCTCTCCGGATGGTGCCATTTCAAGCATGTGAAAAGCTGATCCACCATATGGCATGGTCCAATTCCGTCATGCCAACTTTCATTGGTCCCTCCTGGGGCCTTAAAGATTATATTATAGCTGACTACTGATGTTCACGCGAATTATGATCCAGGATATCAGAGCTAGGCTGCCTTTATTTATTTATTTTTGTGGTTTCTACATCAGATATAGCTTTCTATGAGGCTGATAAATATAAATACTTAGACGTATTTTATGGATCAATGAAATATTATTGAACCTGGAGGTGTTTTAAGTTTATAAAGTTGGGTCATCTATAGAGCAAATACAAATGTAATTATAATGAATATCTTTGATAAATTTGGTTTTTAAGCCCCAATCCATGTCCTGCTTATTTTGAACAATATGGGCTCTAGGCCCACAATTCCTTAAATGCAAGTCCAAAATCAAAAAATCACCTGCACACCAAACTTCATTTATTTAAAATTTTTAAATAATCTGATGACCAAAATTGAATTAAACTGCCGTGAACATACACGTCGTATTCATCCTGCTGAGTGGGAACATTTGTATGGCTCACTGCAGAAATACTGAGTTTGATTACAGGGATCTGCCCTGGTCCCTTTAGGGAGTGTTACCTCATGTATCTGCTCTGAATTACCTACGATTCAAGTAATACCTAAATTTCAAAATATATGGGGCCTAAAAGGTTCCAGATGGAGGATTATGCCACAACCGTACATGAGCATTTCTTCAGAATGCATAGGAAAAGCATTTGAATTGTAATTGATAATACAAGAAAGTTGGGGAAAACATGTAAGAAATCATAAGTAGAGAAACAGCACAAATACTAATAATACTTGCATTTGCCTGTCCCAGTAATTTAACAAAACATTTCTATCATAAACATCTATTTTGTCTGTAGATAAGGAGGGGGAATTTTATCCTCGTATAAGCTCTGTGAAGTCAGGGGCTAGGATGATTGTTTTCACTGTTGTATCCTTAATCTTTAACCGAGCCTGATAAATAGATGCTCAATAAATATTTGCAGAATTCAGTTATTAAGTCAGTTGAGCAGACTGGGGATGAGATTTTAGGTGACCCACCCAAGTTCTGGGGTTGGTGGACTGGAACTCAAGTCTTCCGATACCTACACCAATGTTTTTTCTCCCTGTACTATCAATGCCTTGCCAAAATGAAAAGATATTGAAGCCCTTTCTGAGGTCATCAAAGGGATTAGACTATAAAGGAGGAAGAGGACTGCAAGAGCATCACTGGCAGTGAGAGATTGTGAAAGCAAACTATTCACTCTGAAAATGAAACCTATTAAATTCGAGGCATTGTAATTTCCCAGTGTGAGACTGTGGTACCAGAGATTAAATTCCATTGTGTGTCTACAGTCCTTGTTACCGACGATGTTTCGTATTATTAACTGAGATTCTAAGAATATCAGCTCTCCATAGCTAAAGTACTGTTCTGCTCCTCATGTCAAACAATTTGCATACATCTAAGGATTTGTCCTTGATTTGTCTCTCCCTTATTCCCTGTATCCTATTTAGAAGCCAGTCCTGTAGACTACACCTCCAAATATGTGCTGTGTGTGTCCACTGCCCACATGGTACCCATTTGGACAACTCCAGCAGCTTCTGAGCTGGTCTGTGTGCTCTCTGTTCTTGACGCGGCAGGCATACTGCTCTCTCAAAAGATGGGAACTGTCTTAAGTTGTGTTCCCCAGTAGCAAACCCTGAGATGAAGATTTGTGTGAAAGCAATTTGTTAAGGAGTGTTCTCAGGAAAGACCAGAACAGGAATGGTGAAATGAGGCCAGGAAGAAAAGGAGGCAGAGCAATCAGGCAGGCTCAAGGAGTCCTGGGGAAGGTGACTTGGACTTAACCCACAGGGGAGCTTTGGCATATAGACACCACCTCAAACTGCCCCAGTCAGGAGCAAGGGAGCTGGGGTATTGATACTGCTTTTACCTATTGGTCATTTGTCAGGGCTACAGCCAGGGGTCATATATTCCCAGACAGCTCAGTCTCTGAGTATGCAGGAAGGAGAGTATCCTTACAACAGCCCAGGAAGTAGGCATGGTGGTTACTTTCATTCTACTGGCAAGGAAACTGAAGCCCAGGGTGTTTACATAAATTGCCCACATCCACATAGTCAGGGGTGATGGAGATAGACTATGACCCCGGAGGTCTGTTTTAGAGTCTGTCATCTTACCCACAGCTTCAAATGATACTATAATATCTCACAGGCAAGAAGGGTGGGAACAGCAGGAATACCAGAGGAGATCTACAAAATTACTGGCTTATAATTTTCCAGAATGTCAAGGTCATGAAAATCAAGGAAAGACCAAGGGATTATTCCAGACTAAGGATAGAGGCATGAGAACTAAATGCAACAGGTGATTCTGAACTTGATCCTTTTACTACAAAAGCCATTCTTAGGACACTTGGAGAAACATGAATGGTATCTGAGGATTAGGTGGCAGGAATATATCATGCTAATTCCCTGATTTTGATGGTTGATTGTGGTTATGTAAGATAATTTCATGTTTGTAGGAAATACACACTAAAGTGTTTGGGCCATCAGGTCAGCAACATACTCTTCTAGTTCAGGAGAAAATAGTTCTTTTTTTCCAAGTAATACCTGTAACTTTCCTGCACTTTTGAGGTGGCTTCAAAATAAAAAAAAAATTTTAAAAATCCTCAAGCAACACTTATTGAATAATTATGTTAATTACAACTCTTAGCTTTAAATTTCAAAATAGGTATTTAGTAAGAACATAGTCTTAAAAGCCAGGCTTCTACAGGAAAGCACTCTTATTCTGGCTATTTCCCAATCTGGGCTTTTACACCTCAGGGGCCAGGGCTTGTGGGAAGACCACAAAGTAAAACTCAGAGTGGGAAAGGTGAGGTTATGAATTCAGAGAAATTTCTGATCACACAGGATGGGAAAAGCCCTCAGAGGACAGAAGGAGGAGCCCAGAAATGTGGCCAGGATAGAGGATGGCAGGAATTGTGGCAGGAGTATCCTGGTTCTAGGTTTGAGGTCACCTAGGACTTGGGGTCTAGAACACAATTCTTTTTAAAAATTAATTAATTAATTAATTTTTGGCTGCGTTGGGTCTTTGCTGCTGCACGCAGGCTTTCCTTTTTAGTTGTGGCGAGCGGGGGCTACTTTTTGTTGCGGTGTGCGGGCTTCTCATTGCAGTCGCTTCTCTTGTTGCGGAGCACGGGCTCTAGGTGCACGGGCTTCAGTAGTTGTGGCGCTTGGGCTTAGTTGCTCCCCAGCATGTGGGATCTTCCTGGACCAGGGCTCGAACCCGTGTCGCCTGCAGTGGCAGGCGGATTCTTAACCACTGCGCTACCAGGGAAGCCCTAGAACACAATTCTTTAGTTTGAAGTTTTGGAAGAATGTGAACCCTTCAGGAAAGTACTGTATTGGGCACAAGGGTGCCTCTGACATGGTTTGGGGCAGGATACTACTACCAGTCAGCCTGGGCAGCCTCACAGGGCCCCTTTTCCCCAAGCACGACAGGGGAGCAGTCAACCCCTGTACCAAAGAGTATGTGGAAATGTTATATGTTCCATTTGCCTGGAAGAAGACTGGGTTCAGGAAAAGAAAGTTTAGATGACTGGGACTTCATGCCATGTTGAGAGGCAGTGGTGAGATCCATGATCACTAACACCAGGTGCCAGTGCAGAGCCCAAAAGAGTAGGTGGGTTCAACTCCATCTTGGTGGATACCAGCCCAGAATGCCCTCTGAGCATGACAGTCATTGCAGTAGGACGGAGGGAGATACCCGAAGACTGTGAACGGGAGGAACCACTGTGGAAGGGGAGCTCGTGGGCCAGGCACACCTTCCCTCAACTGTGAGAACATAGCTTTTCCATGGTTCCCCAGTGTATCTGGGGAAGGGGGCAAGAACGCTGAGACTGAAGAGAAACTCTGAAAGGTTGGAAAATTACTCCAAAAGAAAATTTAACAAAAAGAGCAGTGATGCCTTCAACTGATAAATGCTATCACTAGTAATGACACTTGAGGACAAAAAGATTACATGTTAGAGAAAATGATTTATAGACTCTGATTCCCTCTCCCCCTCTTTTCTAGGCAAAGGCCTTGGAATGTTATTAAGCTTGACATAGTTAAAGTCACAAAAGGAGGCCAGTGGGGCTGGAGCTTGGAAAGGTAGTGGTGGAGATACTGAGGGTGAGGAAGGAGAGGTAGCAGGGTGCAGACCATGGAGGGCCTGGTGGACCACAGTAAGGAAGTCTGGATTTTATATTAAGTGTGATGGGCACCTATGAAAGAGTTTTAAAAATGAGCACAGGGACTTCCCTGGAGGTCCAGTGGTTAAGACTTCGCCTTCCAATGCAGGGGGTGTAGGTTTGAGCCCTAGTTGGGGAGCTAAGACCCTACATGCTTCAGGGCCATAAAACCAAAACATAAAACAGAAGCAATATTGTAACAAATTTAATAAAGATTTTAAAAAATGGTCCACATGGGGTTATATGTATATGTATAGCTGATTCACTTTGTTATAAAGCAGAAACTAACACACCATTGTAAAGCAATTATACTCCAATAAAGATGTTAAAAAAACCAAAATGGTCCACATCAAAAAATCTTTAAAGGTGAGCACAATGTGATTAAATCTGTGATTTAAAGTGATCATTATGGCCTATTGGGTAGAGAATGGAAGCTCAGAGAACAGGAGAGAGGCTGTTGCAATGAACGATCATAGATGAAGTGAAGTGGGTGGATTCAGGATGTAATTTGGAGGTAAAACTCCCAGAGCTGCTGATGGATTGGCTGTGGGAAAGAGGAAAAGTGAGAAATTAATGATAATTCTCAAGGTTTCGGCTTGAATAAGTCAGTCAGTGATGGAGGAGTAGATGGAGCCGTTGACTAAAATGAGAAGATTGGGGAAGAAAAGTCTGGGGTAGTTGGGGTGAGTCAGGACTCCAGCAGAAAAGCCTGGGGTGCTATTCCACGGCTAATGCTTGGCTCTTCTTTCACTCAACACTAAAGATCATGGATCTCTTGTCAAACCATGATCTCCGTTTCCCACATCAAGGATGACGACAGTGCATACAATACATCTAATGTAAAGCCATTCCCAAGGCCACGTGTTTTCCTGTAAGGTTTTCATTTAGTTGTTAATTTACTAACGGCACTGTTTACATTTGCATTTGGATGCCTTTTGCTGTAATTAAAATAACTCCTGAATTTATCACTTGAGCCCTAAAGAACGACTAAAGGCTTTACATGATGGAATAAGTCTCCATATTCTGTTCTCTTTGATATGAACAACCATATAAAGTTTTCTGACACATGTAATGTTTGACATCAGTCAAAAAAAAAAGTGCAACAGAAATATTCCATGTTTAAAGCAGAGCTGAAAAAAAAAGACTAAAAAAATTCCATATTGCATAAAAGAAAGAGTTAGGTTGCCACCAAAGTGAAAGGAAATCAATGGGACGACTTTGGAGACTCGTTTCAATCTGTTGTTGACATTGTTTTCTGGGAGTAATTTTCTCAAAATGTTAACGGTATTGAGTTTGCCTATTGATTCTATTATTTTTGACCTTGCATGAGTGTGGGCTAATCTTACATGCCATAAAATTTCCTTTCACAGCTAAAATTATTGTATGACTCTGGAGGAAACCTCCAATCAGGTCAGGCACCCCCCCCCCCCAGGATTCTGATGAATGTATAGACAGCAGTAATGAGTTATGTTGACTTCCAATACACTTTCATGTTGTTTACATTTTATTAAATGGTTTAAGCAGGGTCATCATGTGCATGATCAACGTATTGACTGAAACACTCAAGCCTTGGAAGGATTGAAGGCCAGAGACAGCCAACCCGATTGGTCAGCTTGAATTTGAGTCAATAACATAAATATATATTTGGCTACAGAATCGAAGCCAACTTCATATTCATTATTCTGAAAACCCCACTAAATGAATAGCTACAAAGTATACTATTGGAAGACACCTTTTCTACTTACAGAGTAAGGCTCCCACTTAGGACCCCTCCAAAAAAACGAAAACAAATAATCCAAACTGAAGGAATTCAGCAGAGTTCAGGAGAGTTGCTGAAGACAGAGTGAATGGTTTTCCCTGGAAAAGAGTAGATTTATTGTTGGCTCTAGGTAGGGGAAATTTGGCACTTGTTATTTTCAAAGGGTTTATGAAAAAGTCACAACATGCCATTAGCATCCTTGCAGCTCCCCACCCTGCCCCTCCTACATGTCTCCATAGGAGGTCAAACCACCTGGGAAGGGCACTCCCCACCCCACCCCTGGCCTTTGATATCATAGTTTGTCTGCAAAGACATTTCAAGATTTACAGGCACAATGCTAATGGGTTTGCCCACACACACTTAGAAGAGTATTGCTAGAAGAGTTAATTTGCCTCTTAATGATTAAATTATATGCTACAGCTCTGCTCTACAAGAACAACAGTGTTCTTTACTTTCCTGCCTCGGCTGGGGATGCTGATTTTGGAGACTTTTGGAAAAGAATGACATTTGCTGTACTTTAGAGAGAGGCCAGTTGAGTCACTGGGTAAGAAAGGAGCCTTTTCCCGTGCCACAAAATAACCTTTCCCCACTCATCCGTAATGGAATGAGGTGAGTCTGTTGGGGTAACAGTGATGACCATTATGAGATGTGCTGTGATTTTTATTCACATTGTCTTGATTGAGCCTGTGAAGTAATATTAGTCTTTATTTTCATGTAAGTTTAGTGAGGTTACCTGGCTTGCCTGGTACAGAAAGTGGATGAGCTCTTTTGACTCTAAAACAGAAATTTGTTTCCCAATACTTGAGCCCACCTTTCTGTGGCTTAAAAGGCCTTACTCTGCAGTACAGGTTGGGTTCTTTGGAAGCAGATCCTGAAACAGAATTGGAGGTTCAAGATGTTTACTGGGATCAGTGCCTATAAACAGAAGGGGAGGACGCGAGATTGGATAGAGGCAGAGGTAGAACTGGAAGGCAGGCCCAATAGGGAGAGCTCTGCGGCCGGTTTTGCTCATCACAGTGTCCTGCATCAGGCAGGAGCGGCTAGACCTTTGCCATCGTTTCCCCAACTCACTCTGTCCCTACACCAGCTGCTCAGAGGTTGTAATCTGGGGTCAGCTGGCATTTCACAGCTGTGGCAGCTCCTGAACTCCAGGAGAGACAGCTGGGCAGCAAGGCTTTCCCTGAAGAAAGATCTGGGTGGTGCATCTCTGTGTCTACAACACAGTTTTCAGGTGTATCTATAGAAACACTAATCACTCAAGAGAGACACAGAAGAGGAAGTAGAGAATTGTAGGGTTCTGGACCAGGATGTCTTGATTCATATCCCAAATCCACCACTTCCTGGCTAGGGCACGCTGGTAGGTTAATTGAAACTTGAGATCAATTGAATCGGTAAAATAGGCATACTGGCAGCATTTTATTGACTTATGATGAGGGCTAGGAATCATTTCTGTAAAATTCTTTGGTCAGTGGAGGATATTGTTATGAACCTCTGGAGAAGAGGCCCAGATCCCGGGCCACCCATCAGTCTCCCAGATGTAGACCTGAATATACCTTCTCCTTGTTGTTAGCATATTCTTTCTGCTCAGCTTTCCGCAGAGCACCATGAGAGCACTTTGCCCCATTGCTGGATTATCCTCTAGGTCCTTCATTGTGAAATCCCATCCCGGAGAGGCTGGGAATGAAAGAGGGGAACCCCTGGCCTTGGAGTCCTATGCATGGTCATGTTATTAATGTAATAGTCCTTCCCTGGACCTCAATGCAGCCACCAGTTCCCAAGACAAGGGTTTCTCTCCTTTGCTCTGGGCTTAAAGGGAAGCTAAGCACCAAGACAGCTGGGTAGAGCTTGAGGCCGGAGGTGACTGTGCACTTCCCTTGCATGCTCAGGAATCAGGGGGAGGCAGAAGGATACTCCTGAGAGGTTTCCGAGTGCGTATTATGTGCCGGCCACTGAGTCTTGCCTTTTGTATGAATTCTCATTAAGTCTTCACAACAACAATTTGTAAAAGGTATTATCTCTGGCTATATTTTCATGAGAAAACTAAAGAGGCCTGCAAAAGATGAGGAAATTTCTTTGGTCCCTATAGCTAGTGAATGTTGAAGCTCAGAGCTGAACCAGGGCAGTCTGACACCAAGCTCAAAGTGAGAGGCAGGTGGGAAATGTAAGGAGAGAGTTTAGCATGTTCCTTTCTGTGGAAGCTGTGAGGTCTTACAGTCCCTGTGTTGGTCTTGGTACAGTGGGCCATGGGTCCTTTTCTGTAGTGAAAGTTTAATTGTCCTATTCGTTCAATTTGTCCTGGCTTTAATTTCATCTTCCTACAGATTAGATTCTTCCAAGATTCTGTTGTAGGTGCTTGCGTGTTTGACATACATATAAGAAAGAATATGCAGAATCTTAGATGGAAAATTTCACTGGCAAATCTATGAGAATTCTTCCCTATTTACTGGACTTTTCCCGCTGATGCCTGTCAGTTTTCATATGTTCTCTGTCTCCATGCCAGATATCAAGTGGAATTATTATCACCTTTACTTATATGATGTTTATCAGTTAAATCATACTTAAGCTTCACATAAGGTAATCACTGAACGTAGAATTCTAAAGTCAGACTCTCCTGGGTTAAAAATCCTAGCTCTACTATCTATGTAATGTGACCCTGGTCAGTTTTTTAAGCTTCACTTCTCAAACTTTCCATCTGTAAAATGGGCAAAATGTTACCTGTGGAGTTGCTCAGTGAGGTTATAAATTTAAATGCCTAGAAATTCTGATTACCGTTATTACACAGTTTTCTATGAAGGATAAGAGAACAGATTTGAGGATGTATTTTAATTACATAGCAGGATGGTTTTTGTGTTTTTTATTTGACCCTTTTTTCTTCATGTCATGAGGACGGGGCATAAGGAACAACAGTGATTACTGATACACTATCTGTTTCAACTCCCAAAAGGTTATTTCCAAAAATAAATGATCTGAGGTTTTTAAGAGGTGGCGGTAGGGGACAGCTGAAGAACTCTTGACCCTTGAAAGAGGTCCAGGTGGACTCGATTTCTCAGTAGAAATAAAGGGACTTCCTTCCTCAGAAGAAAAGAGACACCAAGTGATAAACCAAAGCACCCTGTTTGAAAATTTCCCTGTATATTTGTCCCTAGAGGAGTGTGCCTCAGGGAGATTTATTGTTCGAAGCTTTTAGCCTCAAGCTTAATTTTAAAAGTATGTATTTCCCTAGAAACAGAGCAGCCCCAAGCTGTGCTCGGAAGTTTACCTCAAGTTTCATTTAATACCAGTCTCAGACGTGGAGGAGAATTATTTATTTCATCATTTGGAAAAGGGATTATGCTTCTTCCACTTCCCATTTCAGTCCCTGCCGTCTTGTGGATGGGGACACATACCCTGAGAGATGAAATACGAGCAGGAGTAAAGCCAGAGCCCTAGTGATACGTAAAAATACTTAAGTCAGGGACATCACCTTCCTGGCAACTTGATCCCTCCTACTTTTATAGTGAGTGTTAGTTGGAGTTTCCCCAGGAGCCAACTGTGAGATGAGGATTGGAGTTTAGTAGTTTATTTGGAGGTGAAGCCAAGAAACATTGGTAGGGGAGTAAAAAGGTGAGACCAGGGTGGGAAAGTGTGTCACCAAGGGAGTTACCACTCTGGACACCTGGAACGTACACCTGCTGGGGAACCGGCAGAGACAGTAGAACACACACCTCTGAGTTATCCACCCCAGGGGTGAGGGAACTGGGGTGTTTATACACCAGTTTCTATCAGTCATTCGTTGAAGGCTGCCTCAGGGGCCGTTGATTCTCCGGCACTTTGGGCCTCCCACGTTGCAGACAGGGTAGACTTGGAGGTCAGAGAAAGCCCTCAGTTACAAAAGGCATCAGGCCAGTGTGGCTTGAAGTGGCAAAGGCTGAGCAGGTTGGGGTTGGCACCAATGATAACGACTCAGTGCTTTCAGTGGGTTGAGTCTTGGCCTCCCAGTTTGTTTTAAGTCTATTTAGGCCCTGTGCTTGGTGCTGAGGTGACACTTGATTAAGATCAAGTCTGGCCTGTAGGATGCTTACAATTTAGTGAGGTAATTGAGGGAGACAGGCACGTGACAAATAATTTTTAGTCAGTGAGATTAGTATTATATTATGATGTACCTAATAACATGTGTATCATTTGTGCCAGGCTATATGCTAAGCACTTACCTAGATTAATTTATTTGATCCTCGCAGGAACCCTGCACAGTGGGTGCTTTTATTATCTATTTTAGAGATGAAGAGACAAATTTCAAGGTTTTCCATCCAGCCTGGGGAAGAGCCAGAATTTGAACACAGGCTCTCTGGTTTCAGAACCCCATCCTTATCTGCTACATTATATATATCAGAGTTTCTCAACTTTGTCAATGTTGACATTCTGAGCTGGATAATTCTTTGACTTGGAACTGTCCTGAGCATTTTAGGATGTTTAGCAACATCCCTGGCCTCTACCTCCTAGAAGCCAGTAGCACCCTCCATTCCTCTGTCCCCACCTTCTGAGTGGTGACAACCAAAAGACTCTCCAGATATTGCCAAGTGTGCATTGCAAATGTCCCCAGTTCAGAACCACTGGTGTCTAGTATTCAGCAAACAGTATTTCTTTGGAAGTGTTCCTAGAAGGCAGATGAAAATTCTCTCTTCGTTATTGTTTAATCTTCCTTCCTACAAAATAAGAGCAGAAGTAGTATTTTGGAGCTGATCGCATCTGTAAATCAATAGCAAAATATGTTTCAGGGCAGAGAAAATGGAAGTAGGAATCAAGTTATTGAAAAGTAAGGTTTTTGTGTGCATTTGAGTTGTGCACAGGCATTCTTGCCCGTGGCACTCTGTTTCATGCCCTTTGAACAGGCTGTTTCCATGGTCATTTATTTTAAATGTTGTCTTGCAACTTGATTGAGAAATGAGTGAAAAGACCATTAGATGAGAATGGGCAGTGAGTTCTTGTGGAGCTGTCTGTTTTATTATTTTCCAGTTTTCTCCTTGGGCTCTTTTGCTCGTGCTTTTTTAGAGGTCTGCTTTGAACCCACCTCACCCGAGTAAATGAATCCCTCTTCTTTCTGTCACAAGCCAGGAGATTCCAAGCTTTATTTTTCAAATCCTTCAAATCGAATTTTATCCATATGACTTCTTAGAGCAGGTCAAGTTAGAAAACTGATCCTTGAGATTTTGGGGCATTTTGTGTGAGGACAATAGTCATAACTTTGGCATTAACGTGTCCTTATTCATCTCCCTTCTTTCTTCTGACAAAAAACTGTCTTTAATTCAGTCTCTTCCAAATTTGGCTTTATAGCTAATCTGTGTGATCAGAGAAGCTTCATTTTAGTGTTGGAAGCCTGAAGAACTCACTTTTTCAATTGTTCGTAAAAGTATAATCCCACGATGTTGAAACATTCTTTATAACAAAGCATTTCCTTGTGCCTTTGGTTAACATATTGAACAGTACTTTGTTAATCTGCTTACAATTCTCGATGACCAGTGCTTTTGATGGTCCCTACCCCTGCTTATGAAATAAATAATCACCTTGATGATTTAATTCAGTTTGTGTGCTATTTGTGAGAGGTGAAGTGCTACCATGGTCCAGAGTGTAGGCTCTGGAGTCAGACAGAACTGGATTTGAATCCTGGCTCCACCACTACTAGCTTTGTGAGATGGACCAAGTGTGGCAGGCGGGCTAATGGATCCCCCAAAGATACTGGTGTCCTAATCCATGAAACCTGTGAATATGTTACCTTACCTGGCAAAAGGGACTTTGTAGATATGATTAAGTTCTTGAGGTGGAATATCCTGGATTATCTGGGTGGGCCCAATATCATCACAAGAAGGGGATCAGAGTCAGAGAGAGAGAGATTGGAAGATGCTATGCTGTTGACTTTGAAGATGTAGGAAGAGGCCACAAGCCAAGGAATGCAGGCAGACTCTAGAAGTTGGAAAAGGTAAGGATACGTGTTCTCCCTTAGAGCCTTCCAAAGGAATGCAGCCCTGCTAACACCTTCATTCTAGCCCAGTAGGACCCATTTTGGATTTTGACATTCAGAACTGTCAGATAATGAATTTGTGTTGTTCTAAGCCACTAGGTTTGTATTAATTTGTTACAGCAATAGTAGGAGACTAGTATAGCAAGCAGCCTAATCTCTCTAAACCATTGTTTGGTCATGTACAAAGTTGAATAATCACTATTTATCCCATTGGGCTATTGTGAGGTATACATGAAAGTTGTGCTTGGCCCTGGGCCTGGAGTAGAGTTCATGCTTAAAGGTACAGAATTAGTCATGCGCTTTGGTTTTGCCATGTAGTAGCATCTCCATCATCCTACCTACTATTAAACTTCCAAAATACCCATCTGTGATGATTAATTTTATGTGTCAACTTGGCTAGGCTGTGGTGCCCAGATTTTGGTCAAATTCTAGTCTAAATATTGCTGTGAATTCCTAGCATCTATATTTGTGGATGTGATTACAGTTTACAATCAGATGACTTTAAGTAAAGCAGATTACCATCCATAATGTGGGTGGTCCTCATCCAATCAGTCAAAGGCCTTAACAGGAAAGTCTGAGGTTTCCAGGGGGAGAAGCTATTCTGTCTCAAGACTGTACCATTGAAACCCTGCCTGGGTTTTCCACCTGCTAGCGTGCCCTGCAAATTTAGGCTACAGACTGCTTATCAACTCTTCTCTGAACTTCCTGCCAGACTGCCCTACACATTTTTTGGAATTCTCAGCCCCAGCAATCGTGTGAGCAAACTTCTTAAAATAAATCTCTCTCTTTCTCTTTCTTTATATCCCATTGGTTCTGTTTCTCTGAAGAACCCTGACTAATATACCATCCAAACTAAATGCAGCCCACCAAAAGATTTAAGAGCTCGAAAAAGGAAGAGGTAGTACCGACAACTACATGGTATTAAACTTTCTCTTTTTTGCATTTCCTCATTGACATTAAAAGGGGCTGCACCTCTGTTATTTCCTTTCCTTCACCTTTAAACCAAAAGTGTGTAATTAGGATTATGGTAATACAGAATCACTTAAGACAAAATATCACAGCAAAAGAATTGGGATGGTTCTGTGATATCCTTTGTAATGAGGTTTGAACTTGAACTTAAAGGAGAGTTGATATTCAACAAGGATGATTGGCATTGCCACACCAGTTTGTATATATGTCCTTTCCTAAGCCCCTCTGAATGTCCCTACCCTATCCTCGCCACCTAAGCTCCTATCCTAAGACTCCCTAGTAGTCAAGCAGCTAAAGGGTTAATGCTTGCACGGGAGCGCCTGTTTTCATTGGTTGGTGCTGGTGCTATATAGGTTATTGATTATTTTGGTGTTGCTGCTGCCTAAAAGTAATAGTCAATGATCGAAATTCAATGAAGAATTGTCCAGTCGTTCAAGTTGTACATGTCTATAAATGTGTAATTTCAACATATGTTGTCATTTTAAAGAAAAAATAGGTGAAAATCTTCATATTCATGCCTTTTCTCAGGGAAGATTTTAAATCTTCATTTTCAAGCCATTCTTTTTAGGATTAATGTACTATGTCTCTTGTTTACTTTTTTCTTTAACAGACAGGAAATCAGTTTAACTATTTTTAATTGGACAAATATTTAGATTTTCTCCTGTGAAGATGTCTCACTGTCATACTTGCTGATTCACATATAATTATCCTGTATAAATTATTTTTTTATTGGCCTTGGAAGAAAAGACTAACTCATTCAAACTGTTGGAATTTCTCCCCCCTATTTCATAGAGAAAGTCATTTGCCAAACACAAGGATTTGATCAATAAACAACTTGCAATCCCTAGGAGGCCTGTAAAGGGATTTGGATTGTCAAACATTAACTCAGGATTTGTTCTGGTAGTTGTTAAAAATTACATAAACATAAGTTTTTTGTTTTTTTTTTAAACTTCAATCAACCAAAGAGTCAGTAATAGAAGATTTGGCCCTGTTATTGATTAGTTGCTATAGACGCTCTTCCAAAGAAAGTTAATCAACAGGGTGTTAACAATATCAGCAATGTCTTGCATCTCTCTTGGAGATTGTTGCTTACAATTGTAGAGTTGTTCTACACCACTCCTTCCTGCCAGGACACAATAGAGGTAAGCTTGTTTGCACCACACCAAAGGAGCCTGTGGCTCATTCCTGCCTCCAAACTAAGTGCCACGGTGCTGGTAGGCAGGACTGCTAGGCCAGGAAAGGGAAGGTATTCACTAAAACATATTCTAAGCTCTTAGTTTGGAACTCTTCCTGATGGTAAAGATCATGTCGGTCTGTCTTGTTAGCCCAAATTCCCAGCGCCTAACACAGTATTGGCCCAGAGTACTCTGTAAAGGTAGAAGATTTCAATATATGCCAAGGTTGTATTCTAGAAAAATATGCAGGGAGTGATTTGGTCTCTCCTATACGACAAAGTTACATGACAGGAAAATGCTGTTTATAGTAAAGAAAAAAATTATCAATGGGAATTATTTAGTCCTTGATAGAGGCTGAGGGTACATAAGCAGAAAACATGAGAATTATTTTCAGGGGAATTTAATGGAAGATGAAAAAAACATGAGCCACAATCCCAGATAGTGAACATATAACACATCAAATCTATGAATACTGCCCTATACATGTTAACTAATAATTAGATAAATTATATAAATCATAATAAAAATAAAAGATGCTATATAATCATTCCTCCTTTAAAAGGTGAACTCTGGACTCCTGAACGTGGAGGATCATAGGAGCCCTTAAGCTCTAACTTTAAAGGAAACTCCCAGAAGGAGGATGTGATGCAGGTGGAGAGGGAAGCGTGGACGCAAACTCACAGCCAGCTCTCTCAAGTCCATGTCGGCATTTGGGAGACTAGATGCGGAAGGACAGAGAGCAATTGCAATCCATGGGAGGCCTGAGTTTTTGTTGCCTGATGATTATTCTTCTGTTAGTAAGGAAGGGATAAAGTATGGACTGTATTCCATTATGAATCTTGACTTTTGGTGTTTTGAGTCACAATGCCTTTGCTCTCTTCTAGCCAAAGATATCACTTAACAAAAATGTGAAATATAGCATATAGTGAAATATATCCCTAAAAAGTTTATTCTGTATGTACATAATGATAAGCAAGCGATGTTTAGTGTGATTTTCCAGTATCTATTGCATCCATTAACAAGGAAATAATCATATTCCAATTCATCCTCACAACCCCACCATCTTGAAGATTCCCCTCAATTTTATTTCTGATACAGTTTTTTTTAATAGTAGAAGCTTTTTATTTTTTTAAATTTTCATTGGAGTATAGTTGATTTTCTGGTAGAATTTTTGAAAGTTGGCTTATTCTCTTACTCCTCTTCTTATTTTCAATAGCATTCTCCCTCTGTCATTCTTCAGGTTTTCAGTGTCACATGCATGTTTTCAAACATGATAATTAATTAACTATTAATCCTCCCATCCTTGCACGCCTGAGAGTGAAGCCTCCTTAAACTTTGTGCTCCAAACGCCTCACTCCCCTCACCCTAATCCAGTTCCTGGTTTATGTTGTGCCAGCCACAGGAAGGAAGAGTGAGAGCTACTTAATGGAATAAGTAAGGACACAACACAACTTTTTATTATAATAAAATGGTAGTTCTATTTTTAGTTTTTTAAGGAACCTCCATACTGTTCTCCATAGTGGCTGTATCAATTTACATTCCCACCAACAGTGCAAGAGGGTTCCCTTTTCTCCACACTGAGGGTTGTCTTTTCGTCTTGTTTATGGTTTCCTTTGCTGTGCAAAAGCTTTTCAGTTTCATTAGGTCCCATTTGTTTATTTTTGTTTTTATTTCCCTTTCTCTAGGAGGTGGGTCAAAAAGGATCTTGCTGTGATTTATGTCATAGAGTGTTCTGTCTATGTTTTCCTCTAAGAGTTTTATAGTGTTTGGCCTTGCATTTAGGTCTTTAACCCATTTTGAGTTTATTTTTGTGTATGGTGTTAGGCAGTGTTCTAATTTCATTCTTTTACATGTGGCTGTCCAGTTTTCCCAGCACCACTTACTGAAGCGGCCGTCTTTTCTCCATTGCCTCCTTTATCAAAGATAAGGTGACCATATGTGCATGGGTTTATCTCTGGGCTTTCTCTCCTGTTCCACTGATCTATATTGCTGCTTTTGTGCCAGTATAGAACAACCATACAACCCAGCAATCCCACTACTGGGCATATACCCAGAGAAAAGCATAATTCAAAAAGAGTCACGTACCACAATATTCATTGCAGCACTATTTACAATAGTCAGGACATGGATGCAACCTAAGTGTCCATCGACAGACAAATGGATAAAGATGTGGCACATATATGCATTGGAATATTAGTCAGCAATAAAAAGAAATGAAATTGAGTTATTTGTAGTGAGGTGGATGGACCTAGTGTCTGTCATACAGAGTGAAGGAAGTCAGAAAGAGAAAGAGAAATACTGTATACTAACACATATATATGGAATCTTAAAAAAAAAAAAAAAGGTTCTGAAGAACCTAGGGGCAGGACAGGCATAAAGACACAGATGTAGTGAATGGACTTGAGGACATGGGGAGGGGGAAATGTAAGCTGGGACGAAGTGGCATGGACATATATACACTACCAAATATAAAATAGATAACTAGTGGGAAGCAGCCGCATAGCCCAGGGAGATCAGCTCTGTGCTTTGTGTCCACCTAGAGGGGTGGGATAGGCAGGGTGGGAGGGAGACGCAAGAGGGAGACGATATGGGGATGTATGTATATGTATAGCTGATTCACTTTGTGATAACAGCAGAAACTAACACACCGTTGTAAAGCAATTATACTCCAATAAAGATGTTAAAAAATAATAATAAAATGGAAAGGTAAGTATTTTAACCGGATGGGTCCCTATTTCCAGAGATAAAATATTAACACTTTCTATTAAAAAATTAAAAACCATTTAAATTTTCTCTCTGTGTGGGCAAGGACTCTCTAAACTTAAAAAAAAATAATTGAAATCATAAAGGAAATATCAGCAATTTAAATAAAATTTCTGCACTTTAAAAAGTAACACAAGGCATACTATTAAAAGGCATAGCTTAAACATGGATATATATGTGCAGTATATATGGCACAAAAGATGTAAATATATTTGCTATTGAAGAGTTCATGCAAACCAATTTCTAAAAACTAAGACCTATGGGGAAAAATGGGCAAAAACCAAATACTTCACTCACAAAAGAGGAGATAGAAAGGACTAGTGAACATTTGAAGATGTTCCACCCTATTAAGAAAGAAATTCACATTAAAACAAGGTATCTTTCTACCTATCCTGTAAACAAATATAAAATTTTAAAAAGTACTCATTTCTGGGGAAAGTTTGGTGAATCTGCCCAAGGAGGACCAGGTTTGGACAATTTCTATTTCTCACCATGTCTCCAAGATGGAAATACTGTTTTCTTTTATCTCTCTCCTGATTCAGTCCCTGTGGGGACTAGTTTACCAATTTTCGTTTATAGACCTTCATGTTAAATTTATCTTTGGGGTAAATTTGCCCTTTCTTGCCATTATGCCTTGGTCGAGGCCACCAAGTCCTACCCTGACAGTTCTAACTTTGACTCTTAAGAAGAGGAGCTTCCTGGTTCTTTATGCAAATGGTCTACTTTCTCCCTGGAATTCTGCCTACAAGTGACAAATTTGCCCCAGTTTCCCTGGGGCTTTCCCAGTGTTAGCACTGAAAGTTCCTGAGAAAAACCCCTCAGTTCTGCCCAGTTCTGGGCAAACTGGGACAACTGGTCACTCTACTGCCGTGTGAAATTAAACAACAACAAAAATCCTGTTGCATTATTTCCTTGCTGTATTAGTTTCCTAGGTCTGCTGCAACAAAGTACAGTCAGCTCTCTCTATCCACAGTTCTGCATCCGCAGATTCAACCAACTGTGGGTTGAAATTCAGAAGTGAATCTCCTGGATATGGAAGGCCAACTGTACTCTGCCATTTTATATAAGGGACTTGAGCATCTGTAGATTTTGGTGTCCATGGGGTCCTGGAACCAATCCCCTGCTGATACCGAGGGATGAATGTATCATGAGTTGGGTAGCTTAAAACAACAGAAATCAATGCTATCATAGATCTGGAGGCTGTGAGTGTGAAATTCTCTGCTGGCTCTACGGAGAATCCTTCCTTGCCTTTTCTAGCTTTTGATGATGGCCGGCAATCCATGGTGTTCCTCGGTTGAGCAGATGCATCAATCCAGTCTTTGTCTCTGTCATGACATGACCATTTTCCCCCCTTGTGTCTTCACATGGTCTTCCCTCCGTGCTGTGTGTCTAAATCTCTCTTTTTAATAAGAACACCAGTCACATTAAATTAGAGCTCATTTAAAAGACCTGTTATTAACTTGGTTAAATCTGCAAAAACCCTTTTTCCAAACGAGGTCAAGATCTGAGGTACTGAGGGTTAGGACTATCAAGGTATCATTTTGGGGGGGGAGGGGGCACAATTTAACACGTAACACTCAGTTTTGTGTTCTGTGGTTCTTGTACAATAAGCTCTTTAGTATAAATCATGGAAGATGGTAAGTGCAGGGTTGAAACATTTGTACTTCATCCAGTAGGCATCAATGAGTCACTCATGGCTTCTGAACAAAGGGGTGACATGCCTTAAGTGTCATTTTAATAACATTAATGTAGAAGTAGTATACATGATGAATTGACTCATGATGGAAGCTGGTTAGGACCATGAGAAATCCTCTGGGCCTGGTGCCCAGCCACATCACTGACTTTTGCTAAGATCAGCCTTCACATACCTTCTCACACCAGGAAAGACATGTAAGACCAAGGCAGTGTACAGACATCCCCTGCAGAGATCAGAGTTAGGTCCTCATCACGCTGCTGCTAAGCAAGCTTGTTCTGCCCATGCTTTTATGAAAGACTCCCTTATCGAATGATACGTAAGACTTCTACTTCCTGTTTCTTCATATTCAACCCATAGGCTTAAGTCTCCCTATCCGAGTGTCAGTATTCCCTTCTCCCCCACAGCCCATTCCCATACGTACGTCCAACCACACTTCAGCCTAGACCCTGTCTGATTGCACGTTTGGACATACTTTCTGCTTGCTTTCTTGGTCTTTGAGACTAATTATATTCTCCTTAATGAGACTCTTTTGACTTTGATCTTGGCATCTTTCTTTGATTTCAAGATTAAAAGTCCTAGTAATGATCTGAAGGTAGTGGTGGTGGGTCGGGGTTAGCACCCACTTGCCACGTTGTTGGCCTCAGTATTACCTTAGCTACTCTGCCCTGCCAACATGACTCTGAGTTTTAGACTCTGTGAAGGAGCTTCATTCCCTGGCTCCTTGAGAAAGATCAGTCAGAAGGCTCTTAGAGTATGACAGTGGGCTGGTTGAAAATACCCAAAATACCTAAGCTCCTTCCACACCCCATTTCTTAGAGAATCTGCCCTGTTTATGGCTTAGAAGATTTAGCCCTAGAAGCCTTGCTCTCTGACTCCAGCTGGTTGGACAAGAAGTGGGCATCCAAACAAGTTGGCCAGATCAGATAGTTTCTCTCCCCAAATTTAGAATGATACGGACACTGGATTAGTTAACTGATGTGGACCCCAAATTGGTGATTCTCATAAAGTCAGGGTCCTAAGCTGACATTTTAGAATATCTTTGATGAACTACCTGTAAGGGTGTTGAACGTAGGAGTCCATCTTCTGAGAATGATAAATCTATTCATTCATTTGACAAATATTGATTGACAGCAAACATTGATTGAGAAGCCCCAGCCTCTGTGGTTCTAGGCTTTGGAGATGTGAGAGTGAAATGGCCTGATCTCCTGGAATTTGCTTTATGGAGGTGAGGGAGAGACAATAAACAAATAGCACTGCTAGAATTTACGTTATAGAGTTGAGAGTTACGGAGGAAGAAGAACAGACTGAGGATACAGAGACTTATGTGGGGAGGGTTGCTCTTTTGGATACGGTAGCCATAGAAGTCCTCTCTGAAAATGTCCTATTTCAGCAGGGACTTGAATGAAGTGAAGGAGTAAGCCACGTGGATATCTGGAGAAAGAACACTGTAGGCAGAGGAGAAGTTCAAGAGCTGTGAGGTGTGAGTGTATTCGGAGTGGCAAGAAGGCTTTTGTGGTTAGAGAAGACAGAGGGAGAAAGTGGCAAGATACGGTCAGAGAACAGATTAGGTGTGTCTTGGGATCATGGTATGAACTTGAGATTTTATTCTAAGCGTGATGGAAAACCACGGAATAACATGACCAGATTTATATTTTAAAGGAATCTCTCTTACTGCTACGTGGAGGACAAATGATAGTGGGGGAGAAATGAAAGAGAAGGACGTGCAGGAGGAGAGAAGAAAGCGATTGACTGCTTGTGTATCCTATAAGTCCTGGAAATCCTTCCTCTGTTTCCTTTGGTCTGAGAAATTTTTCTGCCTACTTAAGACACACTTTTTCACTTTGTCCAGCTGAGTTGGATTTCTATTTCTTGCAATCTGATTTTCCCCCTGATTAGGACAGAGCTCCCAAGAGCCTGAATTATGGTGGAAGTAATGCATAAGGGGAGGAACGGGTGGCTATCAAACATACCATATGTATACATTTATAAAACTTAATCATGTATTATTTTTAACTGTAGGTGGTGAAAATATAATTCAATTTATGGAAAGATCATTTGACAGCAGTAGTTCTCAACTGAAGATGATTCTGTCCTCTAGGGAACATTGGGCAGTGTCTGGAGATACTTTTGATTGTGTCTGGGGTAGTACTACTGGCATCTAGTGGGTAGAGGTCAGGGATGCTGCTAAACATCTTACCGTCCACAGGACAGCCCTCCCACAGCAAAAAAATTTCCAGCCCCAAATATCAACAGTGCTGAGGTTGAGCAACACTGCTCTAGAGAGTGCTGTGGAAGCAAACATGTTGTGCACAGTCACAAGCGTGATGTATCAGGAGGGCTTCCTGAACCTTTAAGATATCTCCTCTGAGTTGAAGGAGCAAGAAAGGATAATCATACTTAGCAATTTCGATATACAGCTCTCTGAGGTGAATCAGCTCATGTGGTCCCCCCTCTCTGGCCCATGGACCTATCTTGACAGGAATCTACCTTGTTAGAGAATCCATTTCCCAGATAGAGGAGGGGGACTTGCCCAGATGCAGATAATACATTTTGAGAATGGACTTCTTGCAAATGCACCATTTTCTAGTTTTTAACCCTTGTTCTTGCTATAGCTTTGCAGATAAGCATCACACGTTGCCAAATGACCGTTATTATTTTTTTTTTTTGCGGTACGCGGGCCTCTCACTGCTGTGGCCTCTCCCGTTGCGGAGCACAGGCTCCGGACACGCAGGCTCCGCGGCCATGGCTCACGGGCCCAGCCACCCTGCAGCATGTGGGATCCTCCCAGACCGGGACGTGAACCCGTGTCCCCTGCATCGGCAGGCGGACTCCCAAACACTGCACCACCAAGGAAGCCCACAATTAATGGTTTTTACAGAAGATGTGTGCCAATACAGTACAATCAGATTCATGCCCAATATTTGTCATTAATCTTCACAAATGAGTGGAAGAAAAACTCCTTCCAAGACTAACTAACTTAACAATTTTTCTTCTGCCACATCAGAGCCTTAATGTCTTTGCAAGCTCAGTTCAGTAAATAAATGTCTGTTCAATGGAATTGCAAATCAGTCCATTTTGATTCTTGATGATGAAGGGGGGACTGGTGATTTCAGGCTACGACTCACCATATAACTACTGCAGAGGGGAGGGGGCGAGGGTGGCCAGGATGCTTTCATTCCCATCCTAGTTCTTTACTCTAGTGGTTCAATAACCTGTATTTTATCTGTTCACTTGGGAGAAGACTGGTGTTGTGTCATCACCTTTACAAGTCCTCTTGGAAGGTGAGGATGCTACTATCTGGACATATTTCTAGGTGGTAAATTTAACAAATCCTTTTAATGTGGTGTTATCATCATTCCTTTCCTGCTTATCTCTGAATTATGGTCATGTATCCAACAAATACTTATTGAGCACCTACTACACCCCAGACCCTCTTCTGGTACGTGGGATACCACAGACCACAAAATAGGCAAAACTTCCTGACCTCCCGGAGTTTGCAGTCTAACTAGTGAGGCAGACAACAAACCAGATGCTTGGCTAAAATATTCGTGTTTGAGAGAGTGATATGCTAAGAAGAAAGTGAAGGAGGGAAGAAAGTAGGGTAGCGTGTTTGGGAAGAGGGTTGTAATTTCAGACAGGTTAGCTAGGGGACACTGCACCGAGACGTGCCGTTTAAGGAAAGACCAGAAGGAAGTGAGGAATAAGTTCTGAGGTTGCTTGAGGAAAGCAAATTCCAGAAGAACAGAACAGCACATGTCAGTGCTCTGGGAAGGAACCACGGCTGGCGTTTCAGAAGCTGTGTATCTAATTGATGTGCCTGGAGTACATGAAGGTGAGCCAGGTCATGCGGGGCCCAGTCATTCAAGTGTCTTAGGTCATGTGGGAATGTTGGCTTTTATGAACAAGTGACACGAATGCCAGCAGAAGATTCTGACTAGACGGGTGCCTCAATGTGATTTGTGTTCTAACGGGATTATTCTGGCCGCTGTGAGGTTAACATCCTGTAGGGAACAGGCAAATTTGTAGTTCATTGTTATAATTCAGGGGAGAGAGATTGCTGGCTTGGTCTGGGGAGGTAGCAATGGATGCCGGTTGTTTCCTGACAATATTTCTTCCATGGTCTGCCTACTCTTTGTTTTTCCATTTCTAGCAATAGTTACTGATTCACGATTATCACTGACATTTCCTGCACTTTCATGATTTTCTTGAGCCCTGTCTGTTCCCCAGTTTCATTATTACCAAGCAGCTTGGCTGTGGTGGACTGCTGATCTTCATCTTCATATTGATTAATTTCATTTTCACATGTATCACCCTCATCTCCAACATCATCAGCAGAGTTTTCACATGATGAGTCATTTGCGAACGACAGATTTTCATTATAGGAGTCAACTTCGAGGTAGCATGTGTTGGACTAGACTCAGGTGAAATATTTGCTCAGTTCTGCTTAGTGCTCTCTCTCATGAAACAGGGTTGATGGGTTCTTTTTGAGTCCAACCACTGTCAAAATAATTACAAAGCTGTTTTCTCTTACTTATTTGCTGATCAGCTAAGAATTCTGTTATTGTTTTACATGGAAAATATAATTCCAGCAGTCACTCCTTGAAAACGAAATGATAAATGTGTTACATTTTGATTATATGACATGCCCTTTATGGACCAAGGACTTTGGTCTCCTGAGCCTGGGTTCTAGAGTGGGTAGGGAGGAGGAACCTCACTCCAGCTAGCCCTGAATTGGCTATCTGAGGTCTCTTGTTTATGGCCTGGTTTGCAAATTCAGTTATCTCCCTGGGCCAGGCGGCTGATGTAAGTGGGTGAGTCAGGCAGGTGTCAGAGAACAGAATGGCAATTCCATGGTGGTCCAGTAGTTAGGACTTGGCAGTTTCGCTTCTGTGGCACTGGGTTCAATCCCTGGTTGGGGAACTAAGATCCCGCAAGCTGCAGGGTATGGCCAAAAAACAAAAACAAAAAACAAAACAAAACAAAAAAAACACACCACACACACACAAAACAGAGAGTGAAGGGGACAGTGCCAAGCTAGAATCTACAGTGATGAACCAAAGCCAGCATAATTTGCTTGTCCCATCAGAATGTGGTCCCAGCGTTGACAGATTTCCATAAGAGAAACAGGAAATTTGGGTTATTTGGACATTTTTGTTTGTTTGGTTTTTTTTGCAGTACGCGGGCCTCTCACTGTTGCGGTCTCTCCCGTTGCGGAGCACAGGCTCCGGACGCGCAGGCTTAGCGGCCATGGCTCACGGGCCCAGCCGCTCCGCGGCGTGTGGGATCTTCCTGGACCGGGGCACGAACCCGTGTCCCCTGCATCAGCAGGCGGACTCTCAACCACTGCGCCACCAGGGAAGCCCTGGACATTCTTGTTTTTAATTTCTTCTCACTTTCTGAGCAACAAAATAGGTCTTGGCACTAGATCCAATCCAAGTTCTCTATTTACGAGAACATCTTTGCACTTCCTGTATTTATTATGCTGCCTTTACTTGCTCCCATCGATGATGACCATGCAGGATTCGGTAGAATTGATGCTTGTCATAACTAACAGTACGGAATCTTACTCAGGGAAGGTTTACTAACCTACCCATTTTTGAACATTTGGCCTCTGAGTGGACTGAACATTGAACCCTGGCCTGAAAAAGCCTTTAAGATCTTGGTTCTGTGTGACGCTGTCCACCAGCTCGTAGATGGTGTTAGTAGAATTTGAACTCAGGCCTTGGACCAAATCCTGTGGTCTTTCCATTGCACTCCCCAAGGTCACCAGGTGAGGAAACCTTGTAAGCAGAAAAGACACGAGTCTAGACTAGGGCCCTCGACTGACCAATGTTGAGTTACTGTCTTTCAGTCTAGGTAATTTATTTAGCCTCTGTAAATTCTACTGCCCCATCTATATAACTACTAATACTACTATTAATGTGCTATTAAAAATAATGGGTTAATAATGAGATAATTATAAGGGCAGTTTTGGTGATTAAATGCCCTTATGTGTACAAAGTGTGTAGGGCAGGGCCAGGCCTAAAATTAGTGCCCACAAGTTCATATGTTGTCCTTAACAATCACTCATGTCATGTGAGAAACACAGCCCAGTGTCTGTCTGCACTGAGAGCATCATGGTTACAATCTGCCTCTACTATTAGACTCTATGATAGGGAATATTTGCCCCCAGTTTTTCTCACTAGTGAGACCTTCAGGTGAAACTGACTCAAAGATTTGAAGACTTATGGTCTTTTCTTTAAGATTTAGTAAAAATAATCCAGCTGACTCAGGCCTGGAGCATCACCTGGCTTATACAGATCCTCCTTTTTGGATCATCTTTTCTTGGCCACATGGAAATTGCCACTATAGGATTTAGAAGACAGAACACAGGCTCTAAATGAAATCCAATCTGACTGAAATCTCAGCCCCACCGCTAGCCTGTTCTGCAACCAGGGCCCAGGCACAGTGAGTGACCTCTGAGACTTATGCTCCGGTAAACTCAGAAAAATGTCTTGCCCTGTTCCTCTCTGTCTCTGTTCCTCTCGTCCTCCTCACCAGCATTACATTTTATTTTAATTTGTAAATTTTGAAAAACACCTTAATTGTTGCTGGTTAGTATAAAAGTTATGCTAGTGAAACACAGATCTAGGAAAAGAGAATCCAGAATTTCAGAAGTGAAGATTGACTTCATAAAGAGTACACCACCAGCTTTAAGCCCAGGAACATGCTCCAAAGTATGTACTTTAATGTGTGTAGGCATTACCTTGAGACTTTTTAAAATGCAGATTCTGACTCAGCAGGTCTAGCGTGAGGCCTGGGATTATGCTTTTCCCAAGTGATGCTGATGCTACTGGTCGGTGGACCACACTTTGAGTAGGAGGACCTTATAAAAGTGCCACATTCATCTCCTTTTCCTACTCATGTTTCTTTTCATCCTCAAATTATATCTGTTTTCCTTCAAGCAATAATGTTCAGAATGAATGAGAGATCATGTTTTATTCAATATATTTGTATTTCTGTTTTATTTAAAAGTGACCACATTTTCTGATGGGTGTGTTAATTAACTCAAGGAGGGGAATCCTTCTACAATGTATATATGTACATCATATAGCCACATGGTTCACTTTAAATATCTCAGTTTTGTCAATTCTACCTCAATAAAGCTGGGGAAAAAGCGACCACATTTCAGCTATATTATGAGTTAAAAAGGCCTTCTGTGAGAGAAAGAGTGGTTTTCTCTGGTGCCAAACCACCACTGAGAACACTGTTTTCAGGTTTAAAGATCTAAATGACCAACATAAATAATAGTAATAATGATGGTAATATTATAGTAATGATGATGATGTTTATTGAGCATGTTCTTTGTCAAGCACCATGTTAGCATTTAATTTAGTGTATCTCTTTGATTATTCATGATTACCATATCTGTTGGGAGCTATAAGATTGATCTGAACATTATACATGATAAACTGAAGGTCAGAATGTCTAAGGAACCAGTCCAGGGTCATGTCATAGAGCAGCTACATAGCAGAGGCAGGATTTAACCAAGGCCTGGGTCCTTCAAAGTTTATGATCCTATAGAATTTGGGTGCATGCCAGCCATGCAGGCTGGGTATAATGTGTGCTGAATGAAAACGACAGAGGGAAGAGCTTTGAGGGTAATGGTCTTTTCTTATTGCTGGGTTTCCCAGAGAGTGTCCAGTCAGAAGATCCTCCAGAATAGTGGGACAGCTATGTGGTAACCAGAAGTGACCACAATAGGATGTAGCAGATGAAGCTCAGCCCCAGCTAGGAAGGAGGCAGAGCTGTTGAGAGAAGGTCCTAAAAGATATGGATGAATCAAAAGGAAAACATGTAAGGTGATATTTCCTTATTTTGAATCTTAAAAAAGACGCAAAATGCTACTCAAATGTAACCTGATATTTGGAGTTCTCCTATTCTGAGTAAGACAGGGATTGAACAGAAAATCTGGTCAAACTCTGCTGAAGATTTGGCCACTTGAATGGGCTTCCAGATAGTAGCTCATGAGTAGTGTCAGGTCTAGAGCGCAGGCAGTATGAGTCCAGGGGATCCCAAGGGCAGGGAATTCAGAGAGGTGGCAGAAGGCCCCCTACCAACCAGGCATTGAAGAAACTTGAGGCTCTGACACCCACCACCGTCAGCATATAGGGAAGTGGCAAAGAGGGTGGGCTCTGGAGCTAGACTCAACTGTTAACCAGCTGGGACCTTGGGCTCTTTTGACACCTCCTTTGCAAAGTGATATAATGGTGCCTTACTTACAGAGCTGTTCTGAGGATTAAAAGAGATTATTTGATTATTGATTTTCTCCCTTCTTAGACAACAGATTCTAGTAGACTAGAGACAATCCCTAATTTTGTTCACTCTAATATTCCCAGACCTATTGGTTCTTAATAAAAAGAAGAGATGAAAAATATTTCTTGAATGAATGAACAGATAAAGACCTAGCCCATAAAAACATTTAGTACAGGCCTGGCACAGAGTAGGAATTCAGTAGATCTTTGCTAATATAAATACGAACTTTCACACTCAAGGAGGACTTGGATCAGTAGAGTTTGGATTTAAAGCCAAGGGGTTCAGCTCCTGAGTTCATATTCTTGATCACTATCTATCACTGATGTTCATTTAAGACTGATTTTTCCTTGAGACATATGTTCTTGCCATGAGACCTCCAGGGTGGGAAGACTTGCCTCTGAACTCATACCTCTTTGGACTGATCTCTGTTCTAGAGAGAGAGAGAACTATCTCAGCAGGGGCCTGATATATCTGTGGGATTGGAAGAGATCTTGTGGGCTGAGCAGGAATTATACTTTTTAATAATCTTGAATAACCCAAGCAGAGTTAAGATTTATTAATATTAAATTATGGCTCTTGTTCCATCAGAACAGCTGTATTCTTAATTATTCAGTGGAAAGATGATACATAAAGAAATCAAAAGAAGGGTAGTATTTAGCAACTTTGATCATAAAAAAACAAAAAATTGAATTACATTGATTTTTACTTAAAATAACAGTGGATGAAAGATGGAGCTTTGGGAAATATTTGTATTTTCCTTTGTAATATTTGTCTTTTTTAACTTCTTAATAATAAACATTCATTATGTTCTGATGAGAAAATATATTATTATAAAGAACCCTCCCAGCATGGTGATACTAGAAAAATCTTGGTTATTGAGTCCAGTCGCAGCTTGTAAGTCTGAATAGTCAGGAGGCTTTTTTCTTCTTCTTTGAGGGGAATCCCTCCATCTGACTTTGGATCCAATCTCTCCTAGCTTTCAGAGACATCAATCTATGCGTTACCTCCTTTCTCATCTCATTTCCCTCTATCCATTCCCTCTCATCAGCATTTTAACTTAGCTAAAGTTTCTGCCATCTTAAAAATATTTCTCTTGGTTCTGTGTTGCCTATGTCACCCTATTTTTCACGCCTACTGAATATTATTATGTTCTATTAAATGTTTGTTATTTTAAAATATCTGCTTTTTTCATAAATGGATTTAACTCATTTATAGTTATTTACTGAATATTTATATGCCAGTGTATTATATCTCTTACTTACTGCATGTGTTTTTTTCCTTTTTCCAAACTTTGACTTTCATTAGTGGATTGAATTTACTTGGTTTCAATTTTTCTTTAGTGTAGTTTCACGGTTATATATCTTATTTACATTTTTCTGATGTTTATCTTTAAATCTTAACTCATACATATGAAGGTATATTTTTCCAGCCACATCTTGAGTTAATTGGTGTTTATGTCTTCCCTTTGAACAAGAGAAAAACTTTAGCATGGTTTACTCTGTCCTCCAGCCCTACCTCTTAACCTTCCATGTAATGGTGTTTTGGGGATTTCAGTTCCAAATTCTTATTAAAAATGTTTAGGTAACTCATTAACTGTTAAAGTTGACCTTATGTTTTATTGTTACTTGTTTCCCTCTCCTTGTATGTCACCTTCCTCTAGCATAGATTCTTTGGTAATTTTCCTGTGGTACATCTTCAAGACAATCAAAGGGACCCTGTGGATGGTAAAGTTTCTGATTTCTTACATGTTAGAAAACATTTGAGTGCTAGTTTACTTAGGTACAAGTTTCTAATCTTTTCCTTCTAGATGCACTGTCTTCTAGACTACGATGTTGTCAATGAAAACTAATGACAGTCAGAATTTTAACCTTTTTAGGTAAAACTACTTGAGCTGTATATTTTCAAATTACTATTTTTTGTCTTTTTTCCTGAAATTTCACCATAATGTATATAGGGGCGAGTCTTTTATTATTATTTGTTTTTATCTTGCTTGATGTTCAAAGGCCCATTTAACTTAAAGGTATTTTTTTTTCTTCAGCTCTAGGAGATGATTATTATTATTTTTATAATTTCCTTCTCTCCTTCTAGAATTTCTTCTTGAGGAACAATAGAAATTCTGGATTTACATTCTGCAGTCTCTGCCTCTGTGGTCACATTGTCTTCTTCTGTCGATGTGTCAAATCTCCCTCTGCCTTTCTCCTGTAGGGACACTTGTGATGCATTTAGGGAACACCAGGATCATCCCAGATAATTTCCCCATCTAATGATCCTTCATTTAACTGTATTTGCAAAGACCATGTTTTTCCATATGAGGTAACATGTACAGGTTCCAGGGACTGGGACCTAATATCTTTAAGGGCCACTATTCAGTGTATTCAGGGCCCCTTTGCTCCTGACTGTGGCCCATGAGGCTAGAGTTCTGTTGCTGCTCCAGCTGTTACAGAAGCTGGCACATCCGTCTTATTCAGCCTCCCTCTGTCTTCTCACTGTCCCCACCCTTTCCCCTCTTCCCAGCCCTTGCTCTTCCTTTCAGCCCTTCCAACTCTCCCCACATGAGCCTTTTTCCTTTTCCATTTGTCTTCCGTATTCTTTTTCCACTTCTCACTTCTTCCCTTACACCATTTCCTCCTTCTCAAGGTTTCCTACAGTCTAACATCTCCACAGCTCCAATAAAATCTTCTCACTATCAGGAATTCTTCCACATTTCTGGTTTAAGGACATTATCTTTTCTACTTGCTTTCTAATATCAGGATTCATTTAATTGCAAAAAACAAACAAATGAAACCAAATCAATTTCTGGAATTTCATAAAGTTTTTGGAGGGAGGAAGATATACTTTACCATCTTAATCCCTGAAATACCTCTTTATCAACCATACTTATTTTTTTTAAATAAATTTATTTATTTATGGCTGCGTTGGGTCTTGGTTGGTGCGCGTGGGTTTTCTTTAGTTGCTGTGAGCGGGGGCTACTCTTTGTTGCTGTGCGCAGCCTTCTCATTGAGGTGGCTTCTCTTGCTGCGGAGGACGGCCTCTAGGCACGTGGGCTTCAATAGTTGTGGCTCACGGGCTCTAGAGCGCAGGCTCAGTAGTTGGGGTGCACGGACTTAGTTGCTCCACGGCATGTGGGATCTTCCCGGACCAGGGCTCGAACCCATGTCCCCTGCATTGGCAGGTGGATTCTTAACCACTGTGCAAGCAGGGGAGTCCCAACCGTACTACTTTAGACTGTGAGCTTCTAGTAGCAAAACCTCTGTTTTTTTATTATTATTATTTTCGGTATGCGGGCCTCTCACTGATGTGGCCTCTCCCGTTGTGGAGCACAGGCTCTGGACGCGCAGGCTCAGTGGCCATGGCTTATGGGCCCAGCTGCTCCGCGGCATGTGGGAACTTCCCGGACTGGGGCACGAACCCACGTTCCCTACATCGGCAGGTGGACTCTCAACCACTGCGCCACCAGGGAAGCCCTTTATTTGTTTTTATTTACTTAATGCCCAGCACATGGTGATGCTCTTACTTGTTTATTAAATGAATGTCATTGTGGATTCGATAAAATGAATCGTGTATGATTGTTTTAACTGATTATGCAAACTGACTTGACTGCCATTTCCCATGCCCAAAGAGGGTTCTCAGAAACCCAGTGATTGTTTGGATAATAGTTTGAAAACAACACTCAAGTTTCTATTAGTCCTAGTGGGTTGAACTTGAGAATGCCGTTAACCCTTTCTCAGAAGAGCAGATTGGGGGTAGGTAGCAGCTTTGTGGCTTTTTGGTACGCAGCTGTTCACTTTCAAAACTTAATTCAAAACAATAAAAAATGTACCTTGAAATCATTTTTGTCTCCCTATTTATTTAGTATGATTTGTTCTAAATGCATTTCATATCACCATAATGTATCGGAGCTCCACCACCACCTGTTATTTTGCAGGGGAAATAAACAAGACCTCTCTCATCAGATGAGTTAATTACACTGACATATTCACTCCTCCCCAGAGATATCATAAACTAAAATGCTGCAAGCCTTTAATTCAAACAAGCAGGCTAGAAACAAGAGCTATGCAGTGGTACATTTTCTTTGGAAGAATCAAAAGCTCAATACAAACTTGATCTTGGAGGGCAAGATAGCTTGAATTTATCAAATGCAGTTCCGTCTAGAGTCACGTAACGAATCTGTAGGTGAGTTGAGCTTGAACCCATTTCTCAATGTTCTGGCATTGTCTTTCAACCAATACTCGAGGCTTCTGAGTATCATGTGGTCATTTTCTGTACCTGCTTCATCCTGTAATGTCTCCGTCCTCTCAGGCCTCTGCCTGGCGATGGCTGTGCACACAGAAGGGCGTTTGCATCGGGCAGAGCATTGTGAAGTCTCACTTCAGCCACTGTGCAGGGAGGCATCTGCCACCAGCAGTGGTCACAGTGGCGCTTGTCTCTCAGGGAACTTAGGTGGATGTGTGTGTGGGAGGCCGCTGGGGTGCCTTAGGTCAGATTCTCCAGAAGCAGAGCCTGAGATGAGAGTCACGCGCAAGGGGATTTACTGAGCATGTACTCCCAGAAGGATTGTGTGAGGAGATGGGGGAAGCAGCGGAGGGAAGGGAAAGCAGGCAAGCAAGGTGTGAACTCAGGCACATCCCAGCCTCAGCCTCATCCTGTGGGGAGCTCTGGGGTATAAATTACACCTCAGATCTTCTCCCAACTGGTGGCAAAGAATTGGATTTTTAGACTCCTCCTCCAGTTGGCAACTGGCTGAGAGCCAGTTGGGAGGGACACCAACACCCAGGAACTTCTGGTTCTCTTCCATGTGGCAAAGCAGCCCCCATAGCCTGTGGCAGCCCCCTAAAAAATTCACAGTTACAGGCGAAGCTCACAGAAAGTCAAGGTGAAAGCAGTGCACAGGGCACAGAGAGACTGTACGTAAAAGGGATTCAAGGGGGTGTGAGAAGAGCACAGACGGCGTCTGCTCCCTTGGGTTAGGAGTACGGAGAGTTTAATGTCTGCGGGCTGGGAAACGGGGAGGAGGATGCCCCTCTCATTCATGTATCCGTGCATCAGGCTGTGTGCAATAGGCACTCTATACACAGTGCCTATGGCCTGTACACCTTTTAAGGACCTCTAAAATATTTGAGACCGAGAAGAAATTAAAAGTCAGTTTAACATGTAAAGAAAAAATTAAAGTTGCTTAATGTATTAATTCAACAAATATTTATTAAGCATGTACTAGGTTCTATTGTGTTCTGGACGCTGGGGTTATTACAGTGAACAAAATACAAAAATACCTGTCTTTGTGATGAAAGTAGGAAGACAATAAATAAAATAGATAAGATATAGAGAATCTTATGCTCATAAGTCCCATAGAGAAAATGAGGCGGGAAGTGGGGGAGCAGGTGACCCACATGGTGGCCCAGGTAGGGGAGGGACCGGTAACTGTAATTTTAAATGGAGTGGTCAGGGAAGGCTTCAGACAGAAGGTGACATTTGAGCAAAGGCCTGAAGGAGGTGGAGGGATTTGCCATGGTTTCATGAGGGAAGGGTATTTACAGGGAAGAAAAGGCAAATGCAAAGATCCTAAGGTGGGAGGATGCCTCATGTGGAGAAAAACAAGGAGCCCAGGGTAGCTGAGAGTGTGTGATAGGGAGAGCAATAGGAAATAAGGTCAGAGAGGAGCACGGGGCTAGACAGTGTCAGGCTGGGAGATTAGCTGAAAGGATACTGACTTTGTTGAATTTAGCAGTCATGAAATCTTCACTATTTTTTAAAACATGTATAACTTGATTCTCTCACTTCCCTATAATCCCTGCTATCAGTTAGGGTGTAGAACAAGCCTATGTAACAGAGACCTCAAAATAAACTCTAACAAAAGAGTAGTTTACTTCTCTCACATGCAACAGTGTGGGAGTATGTGGGTGGTTCAGGGAGTATGTGGGTGGTTCAGGGCCCAGGTTCCTTCCATCTCATTGGTCTGCCAGCCGCTGAAGCCTTGTCCTTGTCTGTATCATTGACCTTGATTAACCAGTTCCAGCTCATCGCAAGAAGGAATGAGGATAAAATAAATCAAGTCACTTCTGCCTAAGGAGCGGGATGTGGAAGTTCACACATGTCATGCCTGCTCATACACAGTCGACCAGACTTAAAAATATGGCCATAGTTAGAAGTACAGAAAAACCTCCAGTACGGTGACTCTGTGTCTTCTAAAACTTAGGGGATGGGGTGTGGGATTCTATTATGAAATGAAAAATTGGAGAATGGATCCTGGGGGCAATTAGCATTCTCTGCCATATGTAATGATTGCTGGGAACTTATGGCCCAAAGCAAATCAAATAAGTGACTTAGAGCTAAATACGGATCTTTATCAAAATTCTTTCCCTTTATTTTTAACACAATAAATTATGTTTAAAATGGAATCGAAGTAGGGCCACTTACTGCGCAGTTCCTGGGATCTCCATTCAGATGTGGGATTGTGCAATGTAGCAGCCCTGAGAGTGACTGTATTCTAATATACTTGAGGGAACTTAGGATGGTGACCCCTAAAATAAGTGTGCCCAGAGTTACAAAGTCTTAAGACAGCCCTGATCACTTTGGTCACATAGCACTGCAGGTCTACAAGTCAAATGTCAGCGCACCTTAGGAAAAGTGGTGTTTGCAAACTGAACTCTTGGGAGGTGGACTGATAAATCCACAAACCAATTTATTCATTTACAGCGGGCAACATGGCCAGCACAATAACTCAACCAGTCTCTTTCCCGGTATTGACTTACCTGAGAAACCAAATTAATTATCAGAAGGTTGCCCTGCTAAGTATGGAATTAGAAATAAAGGAAATTGGATGGTCTTAAGGGATTGCTCTTACAGGCTTGGATAAGTCCTGATAAATTGCCTTTAAAGAAAAAGGAATGTACTGCTCGCTGAGAACCTGGCTCAGCCCTAAGCACCTTCTCCTTGAACTCTGATGCTGACCCAAGTTTATCATCCCAGGCTTTTAGTTCAAACTTATTATTATATTACCTGTTTTTTTTTTTTTAATCGAAATTATATTTTACATTAGTGCAATTTTAAATGAGCTGTGTTCTGGCTGTTTCTAGGAAGGTAACTTCATCTCATGGATAAATGGTAATCTTTCATCAGAGATAATTTCCTCTTTTTGATCTTTCTCTTTATTCGTCAGTCTGTCTCACTTTATGTCCTTCGCCCCCCCCCCCTTTTCCCCTCATAACTATAGCGTGTGTCTCAAAAAGCTGGGAATAATATGCAGCTAAAACCACATCCTTTCTTTCATCATAGTGGTTAGGAGCCCACACTCTGGCCGAATCCCACTCCTTCCTCTTCGTGGCTGTATGGTCCTAAGCAAGCTCACCTTGCCTGTCTTCTTATTTGTAAAATGGGGATAATAATAACACTCGTGTCATAGAGATCCTGCGGTGATTGAGTGTGTGGGGGCAGTTTAAAATAGCAGTGGTCTGAGAATTCCTGAGGGTCCCAGAGACGTAGGGTCCACAGAGTCAAAAGTATTTGCATAGTACTACTAAGAGTTTCTCTGCCTTCTCTCCTGAGTTGACATTTGCACTGATGGTACAGGAACGATGGTGGGCAGACCTGCTGGAACCTTAGCCTGAGTTAAGGCGGTGGCACTCATTGTCCCAGCAGTCATGGTCTTCTTCACCATAGCACACTTGCAGGCAAGAAAATAAACAAAACACCAGTTGCACTTAAGAGTGTCCTTGATGAAGTATAACATGTCTTAATTTTTATTAAATCTTGACAGTTTTAATATTATGTGTGGTGAGATGGGAAGCATATATAAAGCACTTCTGCTGTATGAGGAATGATGATGGTTGTCTCTAAGGAAAAACACTTCTGTGATTGAGATGGAACTGAAGTAGCCATTGTTTTCATGAAACACCATTTTTAGGAAGAATGACTGACAAATGATGGTTATTTAGACCTCAGGATCTGGCAGTGTTTTTTGAAAATGAACAAAATCAGCTATCACTTCAAGGAAAATAACTAATGGTATTTGTTGCCACAGATAAAATTCTTATTTTCAAGCAAAAATTAGAATGTCGGAAAACTCGAATCCACCACTCTGAGCTTAACAGCTTTCCCATATTTAAATACTTTTCTGTCTGATGATAATGATGGTGATATGAAATGCATGAACATCTGGAATATCTTTGCAATTTGGTAAGTTGATATTTTCCAGATGACTGACGTATCATATTCTAAAGTCATGTGTGGGTAAAAGGTCCATTCAAATTGCAAGATAGACCAAATGGATATTAATGTAGCAGAGTATAAAAAGCTTATTGATATGGTTTCAGATTCCACACTGCAATGAACCTTTAAGAAACCATTACTTGCTGAGTTTTGGTGTGATATCAGAGGAGAATATCCATACTTATCTGAAAATCTTCTTAAAATACCCTTCTCTTGTCTCACTATATATATATATGAGACTGGATTTTCCTCGTATACTTATTTCAAGCAGAAAAACATTATCACGATGGTCTGAGTGCAGGAGAAGATGTGAGAAGGTAGCTGGCTTCTACAACCAGACATCAAAAGCATGCATCTCATTATATGATTTTTGCTTGGAAACAATTGTTATATTTTTATAAGCATATGGTGTTTATGTTAACATGTAATGGTTTACTATTATTATTGTTATTAACGTATTATTATAACATGAATTAATAAATACACATTTAAAACTGTCCTGGTTTTAATTTCTATTATAAATATTGATCATTTTAAGCCATATAAATAAAAACTCTCTGGGAAGTTCAGTAATTTTTATGAGTGTAAAGCCTTCCTGAGACTTTGGGAATCACTGGTTTAGAACATTGCTTAGCACAAAGTAAGAGGTACAATTGCTAATTCCCAAATTATGCTTAACAACAATAACGACAACAGTAATAACCTTTCACTGAAGATTTATTGTGTGCCAGACACCGTGCTATTTGCATGCATTATCTAATATGATTTTTAATGAACTGCAGTGAGATAGGTACAACTGCTAGTTTTATTTTGTAGATGAGGAAAATAAGGTACAGAGAGGTTAGGTAATTTGAACATGGTCACACAACTATGAAGTAGCAGAAATGAGACCCAGGCAGTCCGATTCCCGGGATTCTGCCCCTAATGAGTTGCCTTTATATTATCCCTTCGTTTAAAAACTCCCACCAGCTTGACTGTAGGATGCGAGTCCACTCTCTCTTTTCAAACCAAGGCAAGTGTTTCCAGTGCTTTCTACAAACCTCCCAAATAATGCCTTTCTTGGGGTCGTACTGCATTCCGTCAGCAGCCATCCTACATGCTCTTTTCTCTTCCTCCTACTCATTACACCCCTCAACTGATGGTGCCCTTTGTGTATAAGCCACCTCCTCAGTACCTTTGGAATGCCAACAAGTGCTGGCTTCTCTCAGGACTGGCTACATAATATGTGGATTCCAGTGCAAAATGAAAACGTGGGGCTTCTTCTTCAAACATAATTAAAATTTTGAGACTGCAACAGCAGAACATTATCAAGCAGGGGGACCCCATGTGACTGCGTAGGTCGCATGCCCATGGGGTTGACCCTGGGTTCTAGGTAAAGAAGGGAAATATCACAGCCTCTCCAAATCTCTCCCATGTTATGCCCCTTGGGCATGAAGGCAAGGGCCAGGAGCCTGTGTTCTCCCACATTTCCTCATGGGAATAGGTCCTGCAGTTCCTGGTCTTTATCCCTCTAGTCAGAGATGATCAGATCTAGCTCATAGGGTTGAGAGGCACTGATGCCATACCATTTCCTTCTTTCTCTCCTTCCTGTGGCAAAACCGGAGCCCTCGTGCTTATCTGTGGTGATCAGTTGAAGAGGGTTTGGGGGATGAGGAACCGTTCACCTTCCATAGCTGTACCAGGGGCTGTGATATTCTGCGGGCATTCTATGGGTAAAGAAATTTGATATCTAGAGAGAGTGGAGAATTTTATTTCCTAAAGAGCATGAAGTGTATGATACACTCATCAGGGCTCCTTCAGCACAGGCTATAGAAAATCAAACTACCTTAAGCCAAAGAGGGGCATTTATTGCTTTGTTTAACCAAACCATGGGAAGGATGGAGCAGACTGGTTCCAGGAATAGGTAAATTCAGGGCTGTGACTGAGTCTGCGCTTTCACTGTTAGAGTCTTATTCCTGCTTCTCTGACTGGCCTTAGCTCTAGACCCAGGGCCATCCCTGGACCACCTTCTGTGGCCAGGGAGTATGATGGGATTATCTGCCCAGACTGTATCCACTCAGTGGTCAGGAAGAGGAAGGGAATGCTGTGACCAACACCCACCACTGGGCCAAGACAGGAGAGTGGGGGAAGAATCATTTGCCCCCAAAACGAATAGCTGTTCTGGGTAGAAACCTGAACGTGGCAAAGCCGTGGTCCCCCCAGAATAGTCCTTTGCAGAAATGGGAACCTGAATGTTGGCAAACACTCAGCATAATGAAGGCAAGGGGGTGAGACACAGCTTGAGAATAATCTTGTTTATTATTGTTGTTTATTAGAAATGGCATCAGGTAAGTGCTAATGTTTATATCTTAGCAAAATTAGGGGATCCAGAAAAAGAAAGGTAAAATCAGCAGAGCCCGCCTGTCCTTTGAAAGATACATGGACTCATCCACTGGATCATGTTCATGTCTGTTTTAGGGTCTGGGCCATCCTGCCAGTGTTTATCAGCGCCAGGGTGTGATAAGACAGTTCCTATTTCCAAACTTGCAATTTAAGGATAAATTTTACCAAGATAACGATAAAAAGAAGCGATGACCTGGGAATTTTATCAGTCAGATCACTATATTGCGTGATTCATTTATTGCATAAACACATCAAATGAAAAAAGCAAATATGCAAAGGACACTCACTTGAGTAATGAAAATCAGCCCTCCTCCATGAACTGGTGGCCTGCAAATGATGAACTCAATGAAGAATTAACATACTTCTATTTATGTATGTCCTGTGTCTTGCATCAAAGGTAGTGTCTTTGCAGGAAGTCTATATTTGTTCTCCCAGGCCCCCAGATGGAGAGATCAGATGAAACAGAGACTCCAAGGAGATGGGGAGGGTCACTTTGTTAAAAGAGGGTGGAACGAATGAGAAGTCTGATTTGCTGTGGTTCAGTGATTTCTTAATATTCTTTGCAGGGCTGACCTATTTCTAATTCCTTGAGCCTGTAGTCTGAAAGGTCATTAATCTGGGCTTGGTTCATGATGCTGAGGCTTAAGACTTCTATTTCTTAAGTGCCAAAGGTGTGTCAGATTGCCTTTCGAAACGTTGGTATCCCTATTCAGGCATGCAGTGGTTCGTGGAGAGGTACATCAGCAATTTCCTTTCTCATGGAAACATTCGCCTCACCAAAAGAGCCACCTCTGTTTTTTTGGCCCTTTGGATCTTTGCCAGGGATTAAAAAGACAAACCAATCTCCCACCTACACTTTCTTTTTGTCAAGACAGGGACAAACAGGTGTGTGTTTGCTGGAAGGTTGGCAGCATCACATGTACTTCCTGGGAGTGAAATTGGAGGAAAATGTGAAAATGCCAGTTTACTCCTGTCACTCTCCTCTGTGTCTCCCCATTTTCTTGAGGGTCAAGTCTGAGCTCTTTGTTGTCACACACAGGTTCTCTCTGGTCGTCTTTCTCTTTACCTCACCCATCTTACTTCTGTCTTCTCCCCAAACTTACTTTTGGCCTCTAAGAACCTCGGTTCACTTTGAGGCTTTTGTAAATGCCCTTCTCCACCCTCTTACCTGGTTGATTCCTACCAGCTTTTCAGGTTTCAATTCAGATACCTCTCCTTCAGGAGGCCTCACCTGATTCCCCACGCCTGAGGTCAGGCTCCTCTTGGCGTTCCCATAGCTTTCTGCAAGGACACACTTCCTGTGAATGTAATCTCCTGTTTGTCTTTCTTGACCTATTGTTGCTTTTCTTTCTTCTTTCTTTTCCTCTTTCTCCCTCATCTCTTTTTCCCTCTCCTTCTTCACTTGAGTGCATTTGTACAACATCAGATTATCACAGGTAAAGAATGTAGTCCTTTTGGACCACATGCCAGATGTCTTTCATTTGTTTCTCTAGATCCATATACCAGCCGCCCTGCTCAGTGCTCTGGGAGGCTGACCATGGGGTCTGCATTGTTGAGTTCTTCGCCTTCCAGTTGCCTGTTGAGCTCGGCCATTAAGGGCACCAAGTAAGATCAGAGGGTGGGAGCATGGGGTACCATTCCTCTACCTCCCCCCCTGCCCTATGTCCATGGGATGGTTGTCACTCTGACAAAGGCTACAGGTTCTTTCAGTGTCCCTCTTTATGTAGTCACCTCTCTGGCTTCTGATGGTGCTTTTCATTCTCGTGCCTTCAGGCCTAGGGTTATTAATAGTTCCCCCGTCACTATTTCATATGTACAGTTCTGTACTTTGTTGCTTCCCTTAAACACTGCCTCAGTCTATGTAAGCAATCCCTTTATTGAATGCTCCTTAAATTGCACATTTGAAATGCTCATCTCTTTCCTGTTGAGACCCTGGCTAGACTATCACCTCCAATCCTGGTTCCTGCCACTTTCCCCAGAGGTCACCCTAGTTGTAACCATGTCTTCCACACCGCTGCAACCCTAGATTCTAGCACAGTGCATCACACCCACAGAAGGGGTTCAGTAGATGTTGGCTAAACGCTGTTGTTGAGTCTTGAGCTCCCAGGAGAAGATGGGTCAAAAGTTGCTAACTCCAGGCAAACGCTTGTTCCCTCTGCACATCGTAAAGATGAGACAAGATCACAGTTATTAGAGTGGAAAATTCCTTCCCTGTTGCGACAGTAGATAGCCATTATGTGTTCCAATGAAAAACTCAGGAATGAGTATAAAAATAATCCACTGTACACCATGAAAAATTGAAAGCATATTCTTTTCCTTTGAAACGAGATCGGCTTTTGGAAGCTTTCACTCCAACACCCATCCATCTAAAACTTCCCTCCAAGGACATGGCTAAGATGCAGTTTGATTCATAATAAGCCTCAGGAGTTTTCCTTAAAGACATGATTACCCAGAAGGCATTGAGAGCTGTCTACAATTTCTTCTGTTTTGAGAATATTTTTATCCTAAGGAAAAGCAGGATAAGCTCCAAAGTTTCACTGGAAATTCTGGCTTGTGAATTATACAGAAAACAGAAATTTTGCTTATCTGTGATTTATCCTGGCTTGGACCTCATTCCCCCAATTAGAAAGCTCAAATATGGAGCATAAGGCCCCATCAGAAGCCCACTTACCTGTCAGACCAGTAGTAACGCTGTAAGGTGACAGCCTTTATTCTGCCCTGGTTTCATTGCTGGGCTCAGTGCCTGTTTTAAAACCAAGCTGGGACTTTGTATATCAAGCCATTATCATGGCCACCGGTGGTGGCGTCCTCACTGTGTACTTTGCATGTCTTATATCACCCCATCCTCCTATCAGCGCCATGAGGAGAGGATGCTCTCAGCCTCTCTTTTTACAGATGCTGACATTGAAACCTACCGAGAACAAGGAACTTCTCCAGCTGAGTGGTGAAGGCAGTACTTCCTTTGAAGACCAGGTTCTTGTCACTGTGCCTGCTGCCTTCTAAGCCCTCCCTCCCCATCTGAGTGGAGGTCATCAAGTCGGGGTCTGAGCTGCCTCTCCTCCTTGGCACCCACTTCTGCTTTTGTACTTACCTCATGGTGTTGTAATTATTTGTACTCAAAGGTCATGCAGTTGGATGAGCCATAGACTACCTCCCGTCCAAGGTCCTTAAAAGGTGTGAAATTTTTACTGAATCATACTTCAGGGTTACTCATTAACATCTCTGACTATATGTGATCCTCTCTGGTTTATTAGGTCCCTGTTTAGGACTCCACTGAAAGGAGCGACTCATTGCCAAACAATCTACTGCTCCTTAGATTCGTGGAGTAGACACTCAAGTTAGCAGACATCTTTCTCCAAAGCCCCATCTCTTCCCTCTCCCCAAACTTTCCTATGTCTGATTCTTCTTTCCCTTTGAAATGTCCTTGTTATCCCCATCTGCATCAGCTGGTTCCGTTAGGGCACAGGTCCCCTGACTTACAAATGCAAGGGATTTACTTCACCACCAGGCACTGGTTTGGTGCAGTTCACCTTATTCAAGAACGTGAGCACTCCCCAGGATGTTTCCAGACATTGTCAGATGTCCCCTGAGGCCAAGCTAGTTCCTATTTGAGAACCACCGGTGTAGCAAATGACAAGTGGCATATTCTTACACGCCAAGACTCCCTGGAGCGTGATTCACGGTGACTGTATTCTCCAGGAGCAAGGCAGTATGGAGTCCCCCAAGTGAGGATCTCAGGGGGTTTGTTTTCTTTTGCATTTTATGCCCATTAGGAGCTCAGGGGCTTATTTCTGCCTGAGTGGTGTTTCAGGCTGCAATAAAATCTTGAAGGACACTTGTCTCTGGCTATCAGGTGGTCATGGCTCAGTGCATTGTTTCATTCAGTCTTTATAATAACTCCATAGATGGCTATCATTATGCTCTTATTTTATAGATGAAGAAGCTTAGAGAGGAAAGGCACATGTCAAGGTCATATAGCTAGCAGGTGATAAAGCCAAGAACTGAGGCTAGCTCTTTTTGATTCCCGACATTCATTGGTTGATCACTACCACTTCTCTGGCAATGAGAGGGTTCTCTGACTCTTCTACTTGAGGAAGAAACATAGGGAATAAAATGAGTGGTGAAACTCAGATCTTGGTCAGACATTCAGGAGGCTGGCTCTTCTCTAACCAGTAAACCAATGGCAGTTACCCTGCCTGTTGTCCCTCCCAGATAACTCCCTGAAAGGGGCCAGGTAATGATCCTTCCTTCTTCACATCTGTCTGCCTGTCTAATATCACAGTTTCATGTTCCATCTAAGGAGCAGGCGGGCTTTATATGCGATTGTTCCGTTGCTGTTAGATAAACGTTGGTCTCCAGTTTGCTATCACACCATTATCTTGTTTCGTAGGTTACGTGAGGGCAGGACAATGTCTATATTGCTCGCCACTTTATTCTCAGCAGGTAGGGCTCTCAGTGAGCACTCACTGAATGAATGAATTAATAATGGATAACTCCATCTTGAAGAAGAGTAAGCTAATTTTGACTTTCATTGCTTTTCTCAGAGTTTTAGTCCATGAGCAGGAACTAGCAATGGACTTAACATGGTTTCTAGGTAACCGATGTAGACTCTTAAAATGTCCAGGAGAGTAAGTCTGTGCACCCAGCATATACCTCTTGAATGAGAGTAAATAATAATATGGTGTTTCTTAAAAAAGAAAAAAATGATACTCAGTATAGTTTGGGGATACATTCGCCCATCATTATATAACACTGACAATCCTAGTGGGAATGATTTGCCCCTTGAATTCCCTTTAGGTTCTTCTGCTTGGGCTGGGGAGAAAGTCTCACTTGGTTCTAGTGTAGTATAGTATTTAACATCACTTTATCACTTGTTATTCTCCTTTTTTAAACAAAACAAGAGCACAGTTCAGGCTTAGACTCTTCAGCAGCTAAGTCTATATAAAAATTAACAGCACTTTTATGCTTATATTGTGATATACCTGTTATCTGTCTAAAGCAAGGTGGTTATCGAGTTAAAGCAAGTGATACTTGCCGCTTTACATTTATGGTTTCCATAAATCATTTTCAGTTAAATAAATTGAGCTAGGTAAAAATAAAAGGAAAATTGATTGGAAGAAAAGTATTTCATATCTTTATAACAGTTGTTACACAGATACGGCAGAAATTGTGTATGAGGTCCACAAATGGATGGAGTTTGAGAACTGTTAAGAAGATGGAACTGGTTCTGAATCCTGAACTTATGCTTTGCTAGTAATGTGGCCTTCAGCAAGTTGTTTCTGTTTTCCAAGCCTTGGTTCTCCCCAAATAGAAATGAGGGGGTACATCATAGTTTTATTATGAAACTGTAATGAGGTAATACGTGTAGAACACTGGCTTATTATCCGGCATGTAGGAATCACTCAAAACATGGTTGCCATTTGTTGTTATGATTATATTTTATTTCTCCATGAGCTGATACCATTATTAGATGAGCTGTAGGCAAACCCTGGCATAATAGGGAACTGAAAAATAAGACTTCTCTTATTCCTAACATGGCCTGGCTTCATCATATCGACTGGAGCGGCCTGAATAGACAACAGCTCCCGATAGCTAATTACTGTCAGATGGATCAGCAGCCGCCAGCTCTTCTAAAACTGTTATTTTTGGCACACGTTCCTCAACATTTTCCTGGTATATAAATAATGATCCCATACAAGAAGTCTCTTCCTTTACTTTCTTTGGTGTACATTTCACAAATGGTTTGTTTTGGCGGGTCCTCTGGGAAGTTTCATTATCATAGCTACAGGTGGTTTATTAAGATTTCATTTTGGTCAAGGAGGGTGCCTGGTTACATCTGCTTTAAACATTTTTAGACCATAAAGATTTGGGAAATGCTAGATTCTCTTGGGTCTTGACTGTCTATTCTGTGTCTTGGGGCAGATTCATAAGAAATTTCTGGGTAAAATCTTAGAATTCAGATTTAGAACTGGATTGTTCTAGCTTCTCTTTGTTCCTGTCTTCCTCTCAGCTCCTCTAATACTCCAAGAATGAAGTCCGATCACCAGGGTTGTAACGGAACCAAGTGGTGAGAGAATCTTAAAATGCTATCAATAAGGAAAGTATCAGAGAGTGAGGAAACTTGGAGAAGGGGAAGGAGGTAGTGCTTGGGGGAGGGACCCTGGATTCTGGGGGTCCACTCATTACTTTCAAGGGGACAACAGATAAAAGGGTAGAGTCAGAGAGTTGCTTGGTGGTTGGGTTCATCTCCTTGGGGGACAAGAATTCCCTCCCAGCAGTGTCCGACCAGTGGAGTACATCCATTAGCCTGGAGGTCTGCCTGCTTTTGCAGGGACCCAGTATAACTTTGGCTTAAACAAGAGAGCAGTTCATTTTCCTCTAAGCCTGAGGCTGGTGTGGCAATCCCACAGTGTCTGTCTCCCAGACATCATCTTCCTTGTTCTTCCTGCATTGCTAGGGCTGCTTCCTTGTCTGTCTGGCCCAAAATGGTTCACCACCGTGTCCACATTTGTGTCAGGGGGGAGAAGTAAATGGAGAGCAGTGAGCAAAGCCATTCCTTTCAGAAGGTCATGAAGTAGAATTTTCACACATCACTTCTACTCACAGCCCTTAACAAACATTTACCAAGCACCTTGGACCCAGGCACCATGAGTAAGGCATATTGAATTTCTACCTCTAGTGTAGGAGGCCAGCTAGCATTTTTCAGGGGCTATGTTCTCAATTCCTTGCCAAAAAAATATTTATCACATTTTAAGAAAAAAAACGTGTTCATTGTTATGTGTGAAGAAGTATGCTGAGTGCTGAAGTGACAGCAACAGACCTCTAGGCAAGATCCTCCCCTCATGGAGCTTACAGTCTATTGATAAACAGCAATGAGCAGATTTAAAAAGAGATTGCAAATTGTGGCAAGTGTTTTGAAAGAAAAAATCTGAATGCTTGTACAGAAAATAATGGAAAGTGTACCCTTTTCACAAATGGCAGCCAAGGCTCTCTGAGAAGGTGTCATCGTAAAGCTGATCCCTCAGAAGGAGTGAGCCAGGTAAAATGCAGAGGAGGGAACAACACGAAATGAGGAATAAACAGACCACACTGTCGGAGTATTATACAGCAGTGAAAAGTAACAGAGCCACGGCTACCTGCAACAATGTGGATAAATGAAGCATATAGCTGAGTGATAAAAACAGATCACCTGAGACTACATATACTAGGGTATCATCTTTATAAAACTCAAACACAAGCTAAGTAACATGTCTTTTAGAGATGCATACGTATGTGATAAAACTAAAAACAAAAAAGACAGAAGAATGATAAACACAAAAAGCTAAATAATGTATGCCTGAGAGGGAGAGAGAAAGAGAAAATATGAGTATATTCAAGGTCATGTTCTAGCTTTAAAGTTAGGTGGCATATTCACGGATGCTTTGTTATGCTTCCTAAATTATATATGTGTTAAATGTATTTTTAATATATCAAATACTGCCTAATGCAAGACATTTTAAAAAACACAGGATGGGGGCACTTAATTCAATTACCTGCGGAATCCCGGCAGGCAGTGTAAAACCCTGCGTGACCTGGGAGGGTGCACGGCGAACAGCAAAATACTTTCCCAGCCGACAGGGGGCGCCACCACCCAGCCCGAGCTTAAGGTCGTCAGTCAGGCTTTCTGGGTTAATGCAGCCACAACAGCCAATTCTTCTTGAGAAGCCTGACACCTGCATGTTTATGAGCAATATCCCAATTTTTAAATGTTGGCAATGATTTCCAAATGTTAACACCTCTGCGAGACACATAATACCTGTTGGGGAACATATCGTGGAGGTGAGCAGCGATTTAGTATCCATTTGCGAAGAAAATGCCTAAATTTATTTCTACCATATTCCCCCCCGCTGTGAAGGCAGGCAGGCAGGTGGGAAGGAACCCCGTCCTCTCTGCATCCCCAGAGCGTGGGATTTCCAGCCTGTCGCTCTGCTCGGTTCCTCTGTGTCTCACCTACGAGCTTTCACCTCTAAGTTTGGGACGCGTGAAGGTGGTGTGAGAGCAGCTGAGATGGGTGGGCAGCGGCTTGGTCCGGGCCTCTGCCCCCAGGGCTTTCACTCCGCCTGGCACCCTCCCGCTGCCTTCCAGACCCGGCATCATGAATATTCGAATATTCTCAAGACCCAGCACCTCTCCCTAAGGCCAAGGGGAGGAAGGGGCTTCCCGGAACCAAGACCACTGCTGCTGGGAAATCTATTTCCTGTTGCACACTGTTGGCACTGAATGCTTTCCATAGAGGAATATATTTGCTTTTTCTTTAGGAAAGAAAAGCTTCAACTGTAAGGCATTATTTCTGCTAACACCCACCCACGATACCGTGGGCTCTTTGTTTTCTCGTTAACATAGTGGTTATCAACTGGGGGCGATTTTGTCCCCCCAGGGGACATCTGGCAATGTCTAGAGATATTTTTGGTTGTCGCAACTGGACTGGGGGTGATTCTGTTTTGTAGTGTGTGGGGGCCACGGGTGCCACTAAACAGCCCACAATGCACAGGGCGGCCCCCCAAACCCCTGAACAAAGTTATCCAGCCCCAAATGTCAACAGCCAACATTGCTGAGGCTGAGAAATTCTACTCCCCGTTACACCCGCACCAAAAAACAAAGGTAAATAAAGCCCCAGTCTGGGCCATTCATTCCCTGTGAATTATGAAAGGTGTGTGTTTTTTTGGGGGGGTGGTATGGTAAGGGGTGTAACCAGCATGAATTTCTAAGGCTCGCCCTTTAGCTAGAGCTGGGATTTGTGACCTCTAGTTTGGTTTTATTAAAGTGTAATGCTCACAAGCAGTAGAGGAGATTTGTTATTCTAAAGACAGTTGCACACCAATGCACGCTATTGTATAATCTGGCATTTTCCCCACCAGGGAGCTGCGGTGCATTACTCACAAGTGACAGAACCAACGAGCTTCATCTCCCAAGGGGCTAGTGCATCCGTTTAAAGGGAGCAAGCGCTATGCAGGTCTGCCCACGCCTCACCCCCATGCAGAGAGCAGGGTGAAGGTGCGCATCTTTGCAGTCTTGGCAAGCATGAACCAGGCCATGATTCCATGCCCATCCCCAGCCCAGAAATGGATAAGTCAGGTCTAATTGTGTTCTGGTAGCAGGACCACAGGCAGGGAGCAGCGGCTTGGATTTTATTCTAGGCTCCAGCTCGAAAAATGCCTTTAGGGAAGTCCTGGCTCTCTCTGTGCCTCAGTTTCCTGGAAGACCATGCCTCATGGGGCTAGACCATGCCTTGGGCTTGGGGGTTGGCCAGGCATTGGTTCAAATGCAGGTTCAGTGCTTAACGGTGTGGCTCCTCGGGTCCTGACTTCTCTCAGAGCCTCAGTTTTCTCATCTAAAAAGTGGGAACAGGGCTTCCCTGGTGGCGCAGTGGTTGAGAGTCCGCCTGCCGATGCAGGGGACACGGGTTCGTGCCCCGGTCCGGGAAGATGCCGCAGAGCGGCTGGGCCCGTGAGCCATGGCCGCTGAGCCTGTGCGTCCGGAGCCTGTGCTCCGCAGCGGGAGAGGCCACAACAGTGAGAGGCCCGCGTACCGCAAAAAAAAAAGTGGGAACAGTCATGCTTGTCTTATACGCTCACCGTGAGGATAAAAAAGACAAGGATTCTAAAACACTCAGCACTTGCCTGGCATGTAGCAAGGATCCAATAAATGTTTGCAACCAGTGTACCATCCTAGTGTTCGAACGTCCAATGAAATCAACGTGTCTTCCTTCTGTACCTCACGGAACAGCAGTGAATTGAAATGAGATTGTGGATGGGAAAGCACGTGGACAACTTTTAAATGCTATATCATGTAAACTGATGTCAAAGTAATGAAATCAATGTAAATGTCAATGTAAATAGTTATAGTGTTTATTGTGCTGATCCTAAGAAAATAGAACAATTATAACCCACCATAATCATAACTGATTACATGTGGAAGGAAATTAGAGTGGCTTTAGTTAAAACCTTCCATTTTACAAAAATGGAAGAAATTGTCATTAGAGGCAAAAGTTCCGTTAACCCCAGCCCAGTGCTCTTTTCACTCCCATGAGAGTTAATGCTGGTTAATGTTTGGCAACCCATGTACAGTATGTTTGCATCAGATGGACTGTCCCCAACATACAGTCACAAGTCTCAGTTTCTTCATCTCTAAAATGGGCATGATTACAAAACTTAATTCCCAAGGCAGTATTGCAGAATGAGATCATGCAGGTAAATGTCCTCCAGAAACAGTAATCATCACTGTCCTTATTAACAATAATAATTGAGATGATGTATATATAAGCATCTCTCCGAGAATCTGACTTCAGTGGGGGGCCAATATACATTTACTTATATGTTGCTAATAAGAGTACCTTTGAGTCCAGAGAAGCACTGATTGGGGGAACCCTAGGTCTTCCTAAAGAATTCATCATTATACTGTCTGGCTCCTGCACATTACAGGAAGGTCCTGGACGGGCTAGTGGCATCTTCTTGTTGCTTCGGAAACAAGGAAGGGTGTCTAGCTGATCTAGAATTCTGACGGGTAGAATTCCACAAGCCAAAAACTTTGATGCTCATTTTGACTTGGACTTTGAGGACTTGTGAGTATGTAGGGTGAGCAGTGGAGCTCCGCCCACACGTTCAGATGGCCCTAGAAGAGTGGTTTGCAAACTTTGGCCTGCATCAGAATCATGTGGAGCACTTGTGAAAACACAGGTTGTTGGCCCCATCCTCTCAGTGGAGCTGAGGTGGAGCCCTATACTTTGCATTTCTAACAAGATCCCAGGTAATGCTGGTGCTGATGCTGGTCCCGGGGCCACATTTCACAGTCACTGTCCTAGAATGGCATTTCTCAACCTCAGAACTGTTGGTATTTGGGGCTCATAATTCTCCATTGCACTATAGGGTGTTTAGCAGCATCTCTGGCTTCTGCTCACTACATGCCAGTAGCAGTTGTGACAACCAAAATGTCTCCAGACATGACCCAATATCCTCTGGAGGGTGAAATCATTGCTGGTTGAGAACTGCTGCTCTAGAGCAGACAACATAGAATTCAATCCCAGTCATTCCTTGTAATAGTGGTAGGACCGCAGTTGTATTGCTGTGCCCCTCCAAGCTTTGGCTTCCTCATCTGTTTAATGGGTATAAGAATGCCAACCTCATAATGTCCAAGTAAGGATTAAGAGATAATACAGGGGCTTCCCTGGTGGCGCAGTGGTTGAGAGTCCGTCTGCCGATGCAGGGGACACGGGTTCGTGTCCCGGTCCGGGAAGATCCCACATGCCGCGGAGCGGCTGGGCCCATGAGCCATGGCCGCTGAGCCTGCGCGTCCGGAGCCTGTGCTCCGCAACGGGAGAGGCCATAACAGTGAGAGGCCCACGTAACACACACACACACAAAACGATAATACGGGTGCCTGGGACACAGTGAGCAGTTAATATATGTTAGTTACTACTTATCTACTAAGTGAAATTTTTTTTGTCCATCAAAAGGTTCTCACATAGAAAGCTTCAGCTTGGCTGGTAGTTGAAGAGTTTGCAGAGTCTCATCTAAAGCCAGGCAACTTCCAGAAAACTGTTTTTAAAATGTCCATCCAGGCAAGGGACTCCAAATCAACAAGATCCCCTCCAGAGTTCTGAACTGACATCCAAGTGTTATCTAGGTAAGTAGCCCCCAGTCCTTAGCTCGGAAGTGACTGGCTACAAGAGCCTGTTCCAACTTTATGAGCCCACCTCCTACTTGTTTAGTTAAGATTGGTACAAGAGGGACCTCTTTGCATATTTTATTTTCCAGCTTTGGTCTAGAAGTGAACTTTAGAATCTGGAATACTGCTGCATTATGAGTTTCCAAACAACTGCTGTTAAAGAATGATATATGCTGGCATACACAAGGGATTACGGATTTTTCTTTGGCTGTCAGCTCTTGAAATTACCCAGCAATCCCAAAATGAATTTCCACTAATCTGACAGTTTTGCCTCTCCTGACATGATGTGCTGTATATTCGGTGGTCAGCAGGGACTACTTAATTGCAGTTAAGCCTGTGCTGTTCATTGTGGCATTTAAAATAGAGCAGTGTGTAATGTGGTTAAACTTTCTGACTCTCCAGGCCCAGATGGGTGGGTGGAACTCAATGTATTTTGGAAACTTTCTACCTGGTAGCACTTATACTGAATTAAGTTTTACTGGCTAGCAGCTTTAACTCATTCACTTTCAAGATTTTTAAAGGTTAGAATCAAAACTAAAATCAAATCCCCCCCCCACCTTAGAAGGTAGAAGGGAGTGGAATATCATATTAAACTGATGTTAAGTTAAAGATGCAGCAAAAACTCAATAAGGGAAAAATACAGCGATAGAGTACATAACACTTTTTGCGTACTTACCATATGCTTGACAGTTTTCAGGTATTTTCTCACTTTGTTCTTAAAGCATTCCGCATAAGCAGGGACAATTTTTTGCCCCCATTTTGTAGATGTGGAAACTGTGGAACCCAGATTTGCCTAATAATAATCTATATTCTTTAGCACTACACTAAATTCCCTAAAGATATTAGATATTGTTGAGTTTAAACTCCTTATTTTACAGGTGGGTAAACTGAGGTTCAGATACTTTGAAGTGACTTTCTCAGAATTAAGTTACCCCAGACTTGGAAAATTAGCCTGGGGTTATACATAAGTCTTATTTTTAATAATAAGGTAGTGCTTTGCAGCTTTAAAGTGCTGTAACATCCATTATGTCATATTTACTCTTGGTTTTCAAATAATTTTGTTGTATGAACTGATAAGTCAAAAAGAAAAGAATTTTGGTCATTGCCTTTTTTCCATAGTTGAATCTAATGATACGTATCTGTAGTGTAACAACAAAATTGCTCCTATAAGGTGGCTGTGAACACGTGAAAAGTAAAGACTTAAATGGATCAATACTATTTCAGCAAATACTGTGAAGCATCTAATATAGGCCAGGTGTTATTCCAAGTGCTGGAAATATATCAGGGAGTAAAAACAGTCAAAAACTCCCTGCTCTAAGAGAGCTTACCTTCTAGAGGGCAGAGGCGGATGATTAGATAAATAAGCAAAACATAAAGTATGTCAGATGTTAAGTGGGAAGCCACGAAATAAAGCTTGGAAGAAGAAAAGGGAGCCCTGGGGGAAGGAATTAAGCTTATAAGTAGACAAGGTGGTATTTGAGTAAAGACATAAAAGTCATGAGGAGCAAGCTTTTTGAATACCTGAGGAAGAGCATTCTGGGCAGAGGGAAGAGCGAATGCAAAGCCTCTGGGCAGCAGATTGAGATGTATTGTGTTTAAGGAACAGGAAGGAGGCCAAATGCATGAGAGGTTTGAATATTCTTTGTTATTGTTCTCACAGTACGTTTTTTAAAACTGAGTATAATTGATATTCAATTAATTGTACATATTAAAGTACACAATTCGATGTTTTGACATATATGTGTGTGTGTGTGTGTGTGTATATATATATACACACACACATACACACACTCATGAAACTATCATTAAAATCAGGATAATTTCATCATCCCCAGAAATTTCCTTGTGCCCCTTTGTACTCTCTCCTATTTTTCCCATTGTCTCCTTACCCCCATCCCCATGAAACCACTTATCTTCTTCTTGTCACTATAACTTAGTTTGCATTTTACAGAATTTTATGTATAAGGCATCATGCAGTATATATATACTCTTTTATTTTGGTTTGGCCTCTTTCATCATAGTAACTTTGAGATTCATTCATGTTACAATGTATGTCAATAACTTATTTCTTTTCATTGCCAAGTAGTCTTTGAATATATGGATATTCCATAATTTATTTGTCCAGTCATTTGTTTGGGCCATTTCCAGTTTCAGGGGGACTACAGACAAACCTCTTTGAACCTTGAGGCATAAGTCTTTGTGTGGACTTATGTTTTCATTTCTCTTGAGTAGATACCTAGGATTGGAATGGCTACATCATATGGTAGATGTCTTTATAACTTTTTAAGAAAATACCAAACACTTTTCCCAAAGTGCCTATACCATTTTACATTTCCACCAGCCGTGTGTGAATTCTAACTGTTCTACCTTATCATCAGCACTTGGTATTGTCAGCATTATAATTTTAGATATTTAAATAGTTATATAGTAATGCTTCACTGAATTTTTAATCTCTATTTCTCTAACAACTAGCAATGTTGTACAATTTTTCATGTGCTTATTTGCCATCCTTCCATATGGCTTCTTGGGTGATCTCTTCAAACCTTTTGCCCATTTTTTTGTATTGGTCTGTTTTTTTTCTGATTATTGAGTTTAGAGTATTCTTTATGTAATCTGGATACAAGTGTTTTATTAGATATACAATTTGTAAATATTTTCTCTCTATCAAAGGCTTGTCTTTTCATTCTCCTGACAGCATCATACTTAATTCTGATCAAGGCAAATTTATCTTCTTTTAAAAAAATGTATTGTGCTTTTTGTGTTGTATCTGAGAAATCTTTGCCTTTGATTATTTTAAAAATTGATTTTCTCATCAAGTAAAAGAAAGTGTCCTTTCAAGCTCCTTTAAGTATTTCCATATTACTTAGGCAACAAAGATATTTCTCAATAAGTGATCACCTGTAATGATTTGTTGATTAAGACGTAAAAATATTACTTTCACAATCTTAATTTACTTCTAAGACCTCACCCTCTTCACTACAAACATACACATTTATTATATAAATTTAAATTTATTATAAATATTTAAATAAATTTAAATGTATTATAAATTTTATATATATATATATATATATATATATATACTTGCTAGATGAATGAATAAGTTCTTATACATTTTTAGGGGCAACAAGCTGGTTTGGGCACAATTTTCAGGTACTAGTTCCTATTCTAGTGGGCAAGTGGTTAGGACTGGCAGCTGTCTCTATCTGCTTCATGATTCTCTCCTTGGTTTTTGACTTCATGTTACAGAAACAACAGATGGAGCAAGCTGAATATTCTCTGAATAAAACACAGGCTTTTAATGCTTTTTAAAGCCTGTAACATATTATGACTTCTAGACCTACAGTATGCAGTTAAGTTCTTATGATGGATGGATTTCCAGTTTGAAATGATAAAGAGAGGGCTATGTCTTAACTTCCTTCCTATTTTACCTATATTTCAGTATCTTAGTAGAGCTATTACATGAAATTGATCCCCCAGCTTTAGGAAACAGGATGTTGCTGACGCTATTATATGCTATTATATAATGTACATTATTTGTCATTTTGTCGTGGCATCCAGCCCAAGCTTTTCTTTTGCTAATAAACCTTCATTTTTTTTTTTTTGGTGGCAACATGCTCAGACCCAGGTAATAATAATGCCTATCATAGCTGTAACTGAAGTATTTCGTACTATGTTTCAGGCATTGTTCTAAGCCAGTAACTTGGATTTACTCATTTAAAACATGAAGGCAGTGGGTTAGACTCAGGATCATTTAGCCCTGATATCACTGCCTCTTGCCTTCAATGCAGCTAATTGTGGCCATGGTGTTCCCCTCCACCAGTGAGTGGACTGCGTAAGAAGGCGGGCATTGGTGCCAACTCTGTGACCTTAGACAATTTATTTAACATCTCAGTGGTTAAAGCTTTTTAAAAAAAACATCTGAAATGGGAATAGTAATAATATCTACCTGATGGGGTTGTTATAATTAGATGAGACATATGACACACTTAGAAAAATGCTTAGACCAGTGGCTCTCATCTGAAGCAAGTGTCCCCCCAGGGAACATGTGGCAATGTCTGGAGATACTCTTGGTTGTCACAGCTGGAGTGGTGGTGGATGGTGGGTGCTACTGGCATCTAGTGGGTAGAGACCAGAGATGCTGCTGAACAGTCTAAATGTAGAGGACAGCCCTCACCACAGCAGAGAATGTCAGTGGTACGAAATTGAGAAATCCTGGCCTAGACCGTAGTAAACACTCAGAAAATGTGAGCTGCTTGAGACTGTCTAGAACATAAGCTCCATGAGGCAGGGAGACTTTGTCTGCTTTGATCACTCCTCTATTCCTGGAGCTTACATAGTAACTGCTCAGTAAGTATGTATTAAATGAGTGAATACTATATAGGATGATTCTGGGAAAACTTTTGGGTGCTTGACTACCCACCCACCTTCTCTGGCTTCTTCCTATTTTGGTCTCTGTCATTCACCATATACTGAGAGCTGTAGACATCATTTATCACCATCATGCTGATGGTAGAGGGAAAAGGTAGAGGAACCTGGGTCTCTGATGACATTGTTGGCCACGGCACTGGCCTGGACTATTTGATGCCAAATTTTTGTCTTGTAAAATATTTATCCCCTACTGATTAAGCCACAACTAGGCAGGTTTCTGTAACTTGAAGGCAAAAACATTCCTAACTGATAACCAGGAAGGACAGCATCCTCTCTTAGGCTTGTAACATAGTTTTAGTATATCTCAAACCCATTAGCAGAAACAAACCCATTGATTAATTCACTTCAGAGAACTTTTAAAAAATCATCAGATACACTGAAATCAATTTTTTTTTAATCTGGCAAGTATGCTTCAATATTTAAGTGCTGATATTAGTAATCTAACATGGAAATGTCATACCATTTTTTGGAAGTGCTTGGCAATTAACAAACATGCGGGCATAAACTTTGGGAAGTTATGCTAATTTTTAAAAATGACTCATTTATTTAATACATATTTGTTGAATGCCTGTAATAGGCCCACATGAGGTAGGGACTGGAGTACAACAGAGAAGAAAACAGGGCTAAGTCCAGTTCCCTGTCCTCATGGAACCTGCAGACTGGAAGGACATATGAATAGTGAATGTTAATTACCAGGGCAGTGAGCGTACTGAAGAAGCACCAATGTGTAAGTGATACTTAACAGGAGTCTCTAAGCTGTTGAGGGGATCAAGAAGGGAGGTCTAGATTGACATATGAAGAGGCAGTGTAGTACAGTGATTACACACACAGGCTCTAGAGTCAGACTGTGAAGTTTTGCATCTGCCTATCACCTGCTCCTAACTGCATGATCTTGATTAATTAGTTGTCAAAGGGCTCAATTTCCTCATTTACTGAAAAGGAGGCAAAAAATAATACAGACCTCATAGGGTTATTTTCAGAATTAAATGAGATAATACACGTACAATTACAATATGCCTCAAATATGGTAAGCCTTCAATAAGCGTTAGCCCTTGCAATTATTCAAAATTACCTGAGGGAAGGGGAAGAAAGGGGGCGTGCACAAAATTTTTTTTTAATATGGTAAAACTTGTTTTTAATTTCTCTCTTGCATGTCACATGATTCTGGAAACTGGGGCCTTTGGATGCTCTTTGTTTTTCCAAGTGCTTGAACAAATCCAAAGTACTTTCGGAGCAAAATATAGGCCCTATCTGTAGGCTCTGTGAATCTTTCTTACAGGTGGGGTGGGTAAGCTCCTTTGTGGCTAAACTTAGAAACAACACAAACGTCTGTCAGCTGGTGAATGGATAGATAAAATGTGGTATATCCACACAATGGAATATTATTTGGCAATAAAAAGAAAGCCCTGATACATACTACAACTTGTATGAATCTCAAATACATCATGCTAAGTGAAAGAAGGCAGACACAGGAGATTGTGTGTTGTATGACTCCATTTATATGAAATATCTAGAAAAGGCAAATCCAAAGAGACTGAAAGTAGGCTAGTGGTTGCCTAGAGCTAGGGGTTGGAAAAGAGATGAACTATAAATGTGCATCTGGGTTGATGAAATTTTCTATTGCTGGATTATGGGGAAAGTTGCAGAACTTGGTAAATTTACTAAAATCATTAAAATGGGTAAGTTTTATGTTATTATAAATCAATAAGCTTATTTTTACAAAAGTGCTTTGTGGCTGCATTAAATAAACCTTCAAGCTCCTAAGTTTTCACAACAGGAAATTAATCCTAACTTAGAAACATTTGGTTTTTAAAGACAGTGAGTCTCTGGCAAAGTCACATGGAATGTTAGCACCTTATTAAACCAAAAAATAGCTTTGATGAATTTGCTAGGAGCACCTGGTATTTGAAAGGGACAGCAGACGTTTGTACCACGTCTGTTCCAAGATCTCTGACATCTCCCCATGTTACATGCTTTGGACAGCATTATCTCATCTACCTGCAGAAATTCCTCCTCTGAGTTATTATTGTGAAGATTCTTCAAATAGAAATCCACATTGCTGTATGTTGTCTTTAGTATAGCTATATTTGAAGACATTGGCTGTTTGCTTGAAGTCCCCAAAATATAGATCCATGTGAAAATTTCTTTGGGGCCATGAAAACCTTTTACTTCTGGTGCATTTGTATGTTTTGTCCTATGATGCAGTGTGAGACCTATGGTTAAATATGTTTTCCTTTTTGTCCTCGCTGTGAAGATCGGCAAAGTTAAACTCAGTGATCAGTGTAGCTATAGCTCTGATGTAAGCTCATGTCTGTCTTATTGCTATTTTACCTGGTTTTTCCCCCCTCATGATTCTATATATAACTATCGCATTTATATTATGCTTAGTTTAGTAAGCTTCCTCACATTTTAGGCAAAAGGTGTATTACAAGTAAAAATAATGAATACCTAATTTTGTATACTATATATTATCCTTTCGGGCTTTTGAAATTAATCGACATGGGCAGTCCGATTTGCTGTTGTTGCTGTTACATACACGTACGTGTGTACGTGCATGTATGTGTTTTGATGCATAGATGGGGATGTAAACATGAATTCTCAGCCGAAAAATATGAGCGTATAGTGAAGAGTTGTGGCTAGATTTAAATCTCCAGAGACAGGTCTTCAGAAAGGAAGAATTAATGCCAGGTAAATTTTACCAGGAAGAACTAGGCAATATGTCTTCTGTTAGAAACCGTATGGCATTATAAGAGAGTTAAGTTTAGATTAAGATACTTGGAGTTGAGGTTCTGTGATTCAGAAACAATTGTTTCTTTTAAAATTATTTCTCATGACCTCGATAGAACTTCAAGGACATCTAATGCCTAAGGAATCACATCAAAGATGCCACTTGAAATTTCAAAATACAATAATACTGAGATATTCCACTGTAGCCTTCTGGCAGCAGATACACGAGTTGCGTTTCTGTCTTTGAAAATCGGTCTTGCCGTCTCATAAAGAACAGTGTGAAATTGAACTTGCAATTAAAAAATAAGCTTCAGCTGTACCCCTCCTCCCCACAAACCCCCTCCACACAACCAAACTGAGGGTCATCAAGAAACAGAAGGAAGCAAATTCTGCAAGATTTCAAAGATGCCTGGTAGGAATATTTCTTAATTGAGCCGTGCTTTCGAGCTGCGTGGAATTGTTCTCATTAAAAATTAAATAAGAACAGCAGAGAAGAACATGGGCGGCTCTGTGAGATTAGAGCTTCGTGAGATTCACTTAAAAGGCTTTCATTAGGCACTGGGGGCTCTCTAGCATATTAAAACCTCACCTGTACAAAATATATGGTATATATATTTTAGCCCCCTTTTCTAAGAAATATGAAACACTGGTGCTTCAAATAAGAAGAGGAAAAGGATATGTTCACGGTGGTCATTGAAATCAGGTCTATATTTCTAGATCGCTAGATCTTTAGCCCTTTTATTCTCTTCTTCCCTGCCTCCCTCCCTCCCTCTCTTCCCTCCTCCTGCTTTTGTCAGTGCAGGTTAGTGTGGGTCCTATCTGTGGTTTTCTCTATTTTGTTGTTATTGTTTTTAAAAAATCAATTTTCTGTCTCGGATGAATGGAGGAAAGGTTTTCAGCAGTGCTTCTCAAACTTTAATGTGCACATGAATCACCTGGGAGCTTTTTGAAATGCAGATTTTGATTCAGTAACTCTTGGGAGGGGCCTGAGATGCTGCATTTCTAAGCAGCCTGCTGGTGTTGCAGGCCCATGGGCCATTCTAGAGTAGCAAAGAGCTACAGTATTCCCTAAATTAAATTAGATGAATCAGATTCCTTTAAATGTAGGGAATGGACTGACTGTGGAAAGAGTGAAGATTAAAAAAGAAGAAGAAGAAAAAGTGATAACAAGCAAAAAAAAAAAAAAAAAAAATCCACCAAACACATAAACAACCTAATTATCCACGTCTCTTCAGTTTGGTGATGTATCATTCTTGAGTGAACGATACCTATAATGCAAATTTTTTCATGTCTTTTTAATTCAACTTGGGTCTTAGCAAATCAATTAGAGTTCAAAGAAATGAGCCTTTGAGACACCCAGTATGGTACACACGAGGCATACACACACACACACACACACACACACACACACACACACACACACACACACACACACACACACACACACACACACACACACCTCTTAAAATGCTCCCAGTCAGAGCAACCTGCTCTTCTATATATGTAAGGCCTCATAATTTTCCCCAAGAATCCAAAGAACCTTGTCATTAAGCATAACAATTTTGCTATAGACAGAGCCAGGGGGTAGAGACCTGGTACATAGCAGAAATTTCAACCTTATGAAGCTCAACATATGCCGTGGCCATCTACCTCATTTTGAGACCCAGGGTTCAGGAGGAATTCCTTTGCCAGTAAGATCAATAAGATTCATTTGGAAGTATCCGAAATATTTGCAAGCTATAGAGTTTTAGATAAGTGCTACTTGCTATTGTTTTTTCCTGTTTGGATTTTACTTTCTTATATTTTATTTCATTAAAAAATATCACTCTGTGTTGTTGTTGATTCATGCAGTTCATTCTGATCATAAGTATTACAAATTGATAATAGGCACTAAAACTAAATATTAAAAGTGATCATATATTCTAATCTAGTAAATCCACTAGATTTGCTAGAAATTAATTCTACAGAAATACTTATGCAAATATGGAAAAAGATATGTGTGAGGATGGTCACTGCATTATTACTTGAATAGAAAAAATCTGAAAATCCCTAAGTGCCTTTCACCAGGACTGTCTCAATGCGTGATGTTACATCCATAGAGTGAGATATTCTGTAGCTGAGACCCCAAAATGAGGTACATCTGAAATGTGGGCATAGAAGGGTATCCCGAATATAAATCATTATAGTTTAAAAGAAAAAAGAAAAGAAAGAAAAATATAACAGTTCCTAAAGTTATCTATCAAGCTTTATTAGCCTAGTAAAAGCTTCTGAAAAAACACAGTACAGGCTTAACAGTGATTGAAGAAAGAATTATAAGGAACATTCCATTTCTATTTTCAATATTTTTTTTTCTTGCAATAATTTTGAAAACAGGACATAGATAGAAAAGAGGACAGAATAGGTAATGAGAAGACTTAGATTTGGGTTGCTGAGTGACTTTGAACAAGTTACTTAATGACTCTGGGCATATTTGTCCTCAGATGAACAATGTGGACTGTGGCCATACCACATTCAGAAGCGGAAGCCTGATGAAGTGTGTAAAGCACTGTGCCCTCCGTAGAGAGCCAAGAATGCTCTAGTTTCTTTTTGTTGCTCTGTACATCACTAAGTGATTGCAGGGCCCCAACACTCAATGCCAATATCTTATCCACTTCAACACACCCGAAACTGAGGGAAAGGGAAGATGCCTGCTCAGTGTAGACCTGCCCACCACTTCTCTTGCCCTTTATTCCCTTCCCAGACACTTTTCAGGTCTCCAGTGGTGTCCCATACCTAAATGTCAGAAAGCCTCCTGTTGTCCACTTTTATGCTTTTATGTAAGCATAAGGCAGTGTGTTCTCTCTCTCAGGAGCACTTGCAATTATATATTAGTTTACAATATCTGCCAAAGGATTTTGTGATTTTGGTCCTAAATGAGAGAAATCTCAGCCCCAAGCAGACAAGCCAGGAGAAATTCAGGCAGGCAAGATTCTTCCTGGGGTTCCTGGAATCGCATAGAGCAGTGTTTCCCACTTGTAAGTCACTTACAGTCAATGTTGCCCACCCATGTGCCACCTCTATTATTTTTCACTTGATTCTTTTCTCTAACTCTGTCTTAACTAACTTCAAAACCTATTTTAAAAGAAAATAAAAATTGAAAACCCTTATAGAAGGTATGCATTGATAAAAAATAAATATATAACTAATAAAATTTTAGAAGTGTTCTTCTGTGTCTCACCTAAAATAGCACTGTGCACAAGAGGGGAACATTTACCACTTTTTGGACAACAAAGGCATAATCTATCTCTGTTTCATTACAATGAATTCCTCTTAGCATTTCTCTGTGGACAAGACATCAAAACATAGAAGCCCTATACAGATTGTGGCAGCAGAGCAGCCCTGATGGTCTAGAGTGGGGCAGTCTTTCCCAGAGGGGTGGACAGTGCGACTTATTCCGTACTGTGTCCCAGTTCTTCGTTCCTGGCACAAAATAAGTGCTCAATTGATCCTGGATGAATGAATGGAAAAATGAATGAATGAATGAATGCAATGTTTCTCGAGAGTTCAATGCTAGTGGCTTTAGAAACAGGTTTCCTATTAGCTAGTTTTTAAAGCAAAAACAATTTTCAGTTGTCATATGTCAAATTCTTTTTGTCCTTTTTGGAATATCACGTTTTTTAAAGGGCTGAATCCAATTCCATTATCACAAAGCTTGAGTTTGCACAAAGGATGAGAGAATGGAGGCTACGCTTAGGCTGTTAGTGGAATTTGTAAAGGGAGAGAATTAACTGTACATGCTATATATATTTGCAATAATGTCAGTACTAGATGCCTTTTGTTCTTATTGTTGTAGAGTCTGACTAACACACTGTGCAGAAGTTGTCAGTTATATAAAATCAAAGGACTTGAATCCTGGCATCCTAAGAGCTGTCTAATTTAAGACTGTTGAAACTCACATAATATTGTTAATTCTATCATCTCCACAATGGATTTTTGCTAGATCCAAGTGGATCACAGGCTAATACCAGAGAGAAATGAAGGATATACATATATGTGTGTGTATGTATATGTGTATACACACTATATAACATACCAGAGTATTCTAGTTTGCAACAAATATGCAGAATACTAGGCTGTGAATTACCAAGTATTCCAAATTCTGAGTATTATAATCCTTTTCTTAGTATAACTGACATAATTATTGTTTTCAATGAAATCAGAGATTTTCTTTATGCAATCTATTTTTAAGAAAGAGATAGATATGTGCAAGCTTACAGCACACACACACACCTATCATATAATTATATTCTTTCTGAATCTTAATACTCTCTGCTGTGATTTCCTTTATGTCTTATTGGGGGTTTCAGCCAGCCATTGAATGACTGCAGGAAAAGAAATGGAAATTTTTGTCATAAACATCAGTGTGGTTGGATTACAACTACCACGTATCCAAGTAGGATTTTTTGTGCATGCCTGACGTCCTGCCTTTTCAGACCCTACTGTCTTCCCGTATCTATAGGTTGCAGATACTCAGCTTGCAGTTTCTGTGAGTTGTTTTATTTCGAAAAATGAAATGTTTGGGGAGTGTGTGTGTGTGTGTGTGTGTGTGTGTGTGTGTGTGCGCGCGCGCGCGCGCCTATGTCCCACCCTCACAAGCATCCACTTACCTGTTTTTGGCAAGACAGCCCCAGAATTTCATTTAATGAATCACAGCTCCCACCACCCTCTCAGCTCAAATGTTTAGGTGTGATGGGCCCTAGGTCATGTTGTCCTAAAATGTAGGACACACAGTTACACTTGAATTTCAGATAAACAAAGCATTTTTTTAGTACAGCTTCTCCCACATATAGCATGGGAGACATGTTATACTGACAACAATTCATTCATTTTTTTTTACCTGAAATTCAAACTTTACTGGGTATCCTATGTTTTTATTTGCTAAATCAGGTCACTTCTAGCCCCAACTCTTAGCATCAGGCCTGGGCCCTAACTGCTCTAAGCTAGATCAGCATTTCCCATCGCTGTTGACTAGAATTTTGTTGGATGCTCAAGGGAGAGACACAGTTTCTTTCCTCTGGATTTGAGGCTGAGAATATGATTGTCTGCATCTGTGGCTGCGGCCGCATTGAGCTGTGGTGGGACATCCCACATGGAGGGACAGCACACAATGGTAATGATAACAACATCTATGTTCTAGGCACTGTTCCCCATAAAACATATTTGCTCAGTGTGGTGTCTGTTGTTTTGTGCTTGACTATAAAACTGAAGGTTAGGATTATATTTATTAAGTTGAACCATAGTGATTTTCTGGCTCAGCCTAATAGTTTTCTCTCACGACCAGGTGTGATGGCTGAGTGTTGACATCAGGGACCCAGGTTCCTTTGTCTGTGCTCATCCACAGTCCTCAGCATATGGTTTTCATCTTCATGGTCACAGGGTGGCTGCTATTCCTCTAGGCATCCTTTTATCATGTCAGGACAGTGGGGAAAAGTCAAATGGCCTTTCCTGGGAAGGTTTGTCTTCTATTCAGAAAACCCTCCCAATATATTGGGCATATATTTTCTTTCTTGTATTTGCTACAATGACTGTCCCATTTTAGTGATGACGCACCCAGAGCACAGATAAGGTAGGTAACCTGTTGAAGGTTACACAGTTAGTGTATTAGTCAGTGTTTTTTCAGAGAAATGGAATCAACAGGATGTGTATCTTAAGGGATTGGCCTGTGCAACAGTGGGGCTGTCATGTCTGAAACACACAGAGCGGGCTGGCCAGCTGGAGACCCAGGGAAGAGCTGATGTTGCAGCTGGAGTCCGAAGGCCACGTGGAGGCAGAATTCCCTCTTCCTCAGGGGACCGCAGTCTTCTTCCTTTTAGGCCTTCAACTGGTTGGATGAGGCCCACCCACATTATGGAGCGTGACGAGCTTTATTCAAAGTCTATTGATGGAAATGTTAAATACATCTAAAAGATAGCATCACAGTGACATTTAGACACGTGTTTGACCCTATATATGGGTATTGAAGCCTAGCCAAGTTGACACCTAAAACTAACCATCACACTGAGTACCAGTGAAACTAGAACCAAGTCCTGGCAATGTTGTCATGGCCGAACTCTCACTAGGCCACCATTCTCATGGCTCACTTGGCTTCTCTGAAGAAAAAGTATTACAGGAAGGGAAGGCGATTGTTATCGTTCATAGAAAAAACTGAATAGCAGATCTTTAGGCATTCTCTACATGACTCACTTGATTTTACCTTTTTATTTTAAAATGAAACACAGAAAACCGCATGTAAGAATTATATAGCTTAATGCAGTGATATAACCTGAACACCCCTTTTAATGAACAGTCACTCAGCTCAAGACACAGAACTCTGCTGGTCACCCCAGAAACCCCTTCAGCATTTTATTCCAATCCTAATTCACTTTCTCTCCTCCAAGGTAACCGTGATCTTAACCAGATATTGGTCTGCCCCTATTTTTGTAAACAGAATTTTATTGGAACACATCCATGCCCATTTATTTAGTTATTGTCTATGGCTGCTTCAGCACTGAAATGTCAGAGGTGAGTCGTTACGACAGAGACTACCTGGCCCTCAAAGCCTAAAAAGTATTTACTGCAGCAAAATTTGTTGACTCCTAATCTTGACTTTTATAGTGATCATTTCCATGAATTTTCAGATACTTTTATCACTCAACTGTTTCTCCATAGGCCTTGACTTTTCCTTTTTTTGGTGTGTTTTACATATCTTTTTTTAAATTGAAGTACAGTTGACTTACAGTGTTTCAGGTGTACAGCAAAGTGATTCAGTTATATATATATGTAATCTTTTACAGATTCTTTTGCATTATACGTTATTATAAAATACTGAATATAGTTCCCTGTGCGATATAGTAGGTCCTTGTTGTTTATCTATTTTACACACTTGTTGTGTATCTGTTAATTGCAAATTCCCAATTTATCCCTCTTCCTGCTTTCCCCTTTGGTAATCATCAGTCTTTTTTTTCTATGTCTGTGAGTCTACTTCTGTTTTGTAAATACATTCATTTGTATCATTGGTTTTAGATTCCACATATAAGTGATATATGATATTTGTGTTTTTCTTTTCTGACTTACTTCACTTAGTATGATAATCTCTAGGTCCATCCATGTTGCTGCAAAAGGCATTATTTCATTATTTTTTACGGCTGAGTAATATTCCATTGTGTATATATACCACATCTTCTTTATCCTTTCATCTGTCACTGGACATTTAGGTTGCTTCCATGTCTTGACTACTGTAAATTGTGTTGCTACGAACGTTGAGGTGCATGTATTTTTTTGAATTAGAGTTTTCATCTTTTCCAGTTATATGCCCAGGAGTGGGATTCCTGGATCATATGGTAACTCTATTTTTAGTTTTTTCAGGAACCTCCATACTATTCTCCATAGTGGCTGCACCAATTTACATTCCCACCAACAGTGTAGGAGGGTTTCCTTTTCTCCACACCCTCTCCAGCATTGATTTTCTGTAGACTTTTGGTGATGGCCGTTCTGATTGGTGTGAGGTGGTACCTCATTGTAGTTTTGATTTGCTTTTCTCTAATAATTAACGATGTTGGGCATCTTTTCATGTGCCTATTGACCATCTGTATATGTTCTTTGGAAAAATGTCTGTTTATGTCTTCTGCCCATTTTTGGATTGGGTTGTCTGTTTTTTTGTTTTTGTTTTTTTTTTGATATTGAGCTGTATAAGCTGTTTGTATGTTTTGGAAATTAAACCCTCGTCAGTTGCATTTTTTGCAAATATTTCCTCCCATTCTGTAAGTTGTCTTTTCCTTTTGCTTATGGTTAAGTATCTTTTAGTTGACAAGTTCCTCCTCTATAACTTTATTTTCATCGCAGTTCAATTGTGGAAAACCCAGGCCATTTAACCTGTGGTTTCCCACAGTCTGGATTTTGGAATTGGCATTCTCTTGGTGCAGCTCAGCATGTTCCTCCATTCACTGTATTTCCTGCAAATTGACAGTTGAGTCCGGAGACTTGATCAGACTTGAGTTCAGTTTTTCTGGCAAGACTCTTGGCAGTGATGTGTTCAGGAGGCATAGGATGTCTGGCCCTGTCTCTGTCTTGACATCACACCTGTTATTGCATGATGCTTACATCTGATAACTCACTGTGACTTGCAAAATGTTGATATTCTATTGAATTAATTCTTTTTATATATATAACTAGGAATACTTTTAGAAAGAGATACTTTGCCTCATCTTCCATTTGAGTTCCTGGAAGTTCCTGTAGGAAAGGCAGGATCAATACTGCATTCTTTCTCTTTATAAATTTTTGGGACACTAAACTGGTTCTCTATCATCCTCCAAAGGGGTACCACTTAGTTTCATTATTATTATTAAAATTATTATAACATAATGTGATACATAATGGGTTTCAACCCATTGCATTTGTTGCCTTATTGAAGCTCCAGTTGTTCTGTTTTTGCCAGTGGGAGTCTTTTCCAGTTGGTTCCTGAGTCCTTTGACATGACCCTGATAAATCCTTCACTTCCTGGTGTAAGATATTCTAAACTCATCTTCTACATTTTCTGCCCCAGATATGGAATGGTCCCCCCGACCTGTGTGCTAGGGATGCTCATTTTGTTTGGCTGGTCATTGGTTTTTGGTTTTTACAGTATAGAGAGCCAAGAAGAAGATGAAGTACCGTATGAGTTCCTATTGATACTTTCAAGTCACATTCAGGACCACGGGATTTTGCTGAACCTCTTCTGTATTATATCTATATTTTCTTTTCTTCCTTGTTGAGAATTTTTCTTGGGTTCATAAGGGGTAATAAAATTGGAAAGTCTCATAATTACTTATTAGTTTATGTTCAGATTTCACAGATTATACGACCTTGGCATAACAATACTAATGTCACTTAACTGCCAATATGATTACTTAAAACTGTTAAAATTATTTTTCACATATTTTCCTCATTTAACACTCCCTCCCATTTTTTTTTTATGATTGTTGTACTATAACCACATGGTCTGAGCATGTGGTCATTGCAAACTGTATTCTCCCCTTTAGCCTTCCTTAATCTTAAACCTGTAAGTAACAGTATGTTTAATCTCCATAACCAGTCCTTTCAGAGGTGCCTCTAGTCATTTTGTCTGAAGCTCATTATCTAGTAGATTCTTCAGAAGCACTCAAAAGGTTTAGCACATGACCCACTTTTTTCCTTTGCTTCTTTGGCACCGAGTCTGATCCATAATTTGTAGTTTGTGGAGGTTCTCAATTTTACCCTGAGTTCTTGCACATTGGTAATAGTTCCCTTTATACATGGAGGCCAGTTTTGCTGGATATAAAATCCTAGGCTCACATTTTCTTTCCTTGAATATCGTAAGTATGGGATTTCATTTTCTTCTGGCATAAAATGTTGCTGTCAAAAACCTGATACAATTATTTTCTTTCCTCTATAAATAATTTTCTTTTTTTGCCTTAGTGTCCAAATGATATATATTTTTTTGCTTTATAGTCCATTAGATTTTATTTGAATAATATTGGAGATTATCAATCCAGGTTGCTATTTTCAGGTGTACGGTGTGCCTTTCAATATTGAGTTTCAAATACATATTTTTTAATTTCAGGAATTTTCCTAAATTACATATTTTGGCATTTGTTCTGTTCCCTTCCATTGATTTTCTTCTTTAGGAACTCCTCTTTTCCATCGATGTTTGGACCTTCTCTGCCTATCTTTAGTATTTGTCCTCTCTCTTGAAATATTTTATCATCTTTTTTCCTTTTTAATTTTAAAAATTTCATTTTAAGCCTTTTACTTATCTTATGACACCATATATGGCATTCTTATATTTATTTTAATCTTGTATTTTTTCTAGTTTAGCTTTCATTTTTAAATGATATTTTTTTATTTGTAACTATGTCTTGTTTTCTTTTACCTCATTTCTGAGTTATCTAATTCTGATCTGTGCTCTTTTTCCTCCCCCAATCTGGTATAATTTTATTCTATAATGTTGTAGGCTACAGTTTTGATCTGTTTTGTGGGTATGTCTTTCTGGCTTTCTTTCATCTCTGTAAGAATGTTATTGGTTCTTGGTTCTCTTTTTTCTCTTGTAATGTTGCAAGGGATCTGACCTCAATACTTTTCTGTTGTCATTTTTGTATGAAATTAGTTCTCCTGAACTTTTAGAAGGAAACATGGCTCGGGATAATTTTTCTAATCTCATAGAGCCTCCTCGTCTGTTGTTTTCATGTGCATCAACAAGTATGGTGGCTTTCTGAGATTTTTCTGGCTCTTATTCCACCCCTCCCCCAACACACACACACACACACACACACACACACACACACACTTTTATCCAAACCTTTATTTTTCAAAATTTTTATTTATTTATTTGTGTATATATTTTAATTCTTATTGGAGTACAGTTGATTTACAATGATTTTGATTCTCTTCCCAGCAGTTTCTCCTCAGTGTGGGGCCCCGTCCTGGAAGGGGATTTTGGCTGGTTGCCACTGAGGGTTCATGTGGCCCAGATAGCTCCTGCCTCTTTCAGAACTCACAGTGGCCTGTTGCACTCACTGGCTCTTACAGTGGTTATAGTACCCCCAGTTTTCCCTGTTGGCCTCAAACTGGCCCACTGTGCTATATCTAGTGAGTTCCTGTTGTCTGTTTAGAGTTTCTCTTATTCTCAGGTCTGTAGACATCCCATTTCTTTCCTGTGCTTCCTTTGTGCTATCTGACCCACTGAAGACTTGAGGCTCTTTTCCTCATCCTCCCACTTGAAATTTGGAATTTGTGTAGGTGCTTTATTACCTGCGTTTGTTGTATACGTTGTCCATGGTTTTGCTATTTAGTTGCTCTGTTTATTTTTATGTAAGGATTTCAGGAGATTAAAATATTTTGCTGTCGCTGCTACTGATATCTTCCCCGAGTCTCCCCTGTATTGGTTATCTATCATGTGTAACAAATAGTCACAAATTTAGTGGCTTAAAAGAACACCTGTGTATTGTCTCACAGCTCTGTAAGTCAGAAGCCTTTGTGGGTTCAAGTGCGTTCTGCAGTTAGGGTCTCACAAGAATGAAATTACGGTGTTACGTGGGCTGGGGTCTTATCTGGAGCCCTTGGGGAGAAATCTTCTTACAGGCTCATTCAGAACTTAGTTCCTTGTGGCTGTGGGACTGGGGTCTCTGCTTTCCTGCTGGCTGTTAGCCGGTGGTCACTTTGAGTCCTAGGGACCACTCTCTGGAACTCTCATGGCTTCCTCCATCAGTTATAGACATACAGTGGGACATTATTCAGCCTCAAAAAGAAGGAAATCCTGCCATTTGCAGCAACATGCATGAACCTCGAGGAAATTTATTAATTTGAGTTTATGCTAAATTCAATAAGCCCATCACAGAAGGACAAATACTGCGTGGTTCCACTTATACAAGGTATCCAAAATAGTCAAACTCGTAGACGCCAAGAACAGCATAGTGGGTGCCGGAGGCTGGGGGTGAAGTGCTTTAGCTCGTCAGTGGGTAAGGAACACCATAGTGGGTGCCGGAGGCTAGGGGGTGAAGTGCTTTAGCTCTTCAGTGGGTAAAGAACAGCATAGTGGGTGCCGGAGGCTAGGGGGTGAAGTGCTTTAGCTCTTCAGTGGGTAAAGAACAGCATAGTGGGTGCCGGAGGCTAGGGGGTGAAGTGCTTTAGCTCTTCAGTGGGTAAAGAACAGCATAGTGGGTGCCGGAGGCCAGGGGGTGAAGTGCTTTAGCTCTTCAGTGGGTAAAGAACACCATAGTGGGTGCCGGAGGCTAGGGGGTGAAGTGCTTTAGCTCTTCAGTGGGTACCATGTTTCAATTATGCTGGATGAGTAAGTGCTAGAGACCTGCCTGTGGTTAGCAATGTGCAATTATACACTTCAGAATTTAAGAGCGTAGATCTTACGTTGTGTCCTAAAAAAAAAAAAAAAAAGCACAAGGAAACTCTGGAATTTGTCAGTTATATGTATTATTTTGATTATGGTGATGGTATCACGGGTGTTTGCACATGTCCAAGCTTATCAGATTATACATTTCACATTTGTGCAGTTCTTCATATATCAATTATACCTCAGTAAAGCTATTAAAAAGTCAGTAAAGAAGTGCTTTGATTTTTCCTTATACTTTGAAACGCTCTGACCTCCCGTTCTGTTCTTAGCCATAGAAAATTCTCTGCTTTTCAAGCTCTCATGTGATGACATTAGGTCCCCACAGATAATCTTCCTATTTTAAGGTTGATGGATTATTATCCTTAATTACCTCTGCAAAATCCCTTTGTCATATAAGGTGACATTATCACCGAAGTAACACCACTGGATGAAGGTCATGGGGGCCAACTTAGAATTCTGCTTACCACATTCTTATTCACTTATTTTCAATCCCAATAGCTTATTGAGCTCCTACTATGTTCTAGATCCTCAAGATACAGCAGTGAACAAGACAGGCACGATCCTGTCTGTAAGAGTAGAAAATTAACGCTGAATGTTTAGTGAATGTGTGGGTGGATAGATAAGATGTATAAAGCTCTAAATGCACATTCAGAGAAAAGCAACAGAAGACTGAGAGTCAATATTACTGAGTACGTTTTAAAGGTCTATCATCTTGAATGGAAATGTTGCTCAGCTTCTGATGAAGAACCTAATACATCAATATCTCTGTTATCACTGACTGATGACCTCGCATAATAAAAGATCTTGACTTGCGTGTGTGTTAACAATTAATGGATTGTGTAATGCATCACACAGAGGATATGGAAGGTAATAAAGAGGTGTAAATGAGAATTACACGGGTTAGTGGGTGTCATTAATGGTTCTTTTGTTCTGCTAGAGCAGCAGTATCTTATTCAGGTTGCACTTCTGGTTGCCAAAATAACTAAAACATACCAATTCAACTATGACTGGTTCTTCAAGAATATTGAAGGTCTACTTCTGACCTCCCTCTTTCCATGACCCTTGCAGGGGCTTTAGCCATGTGGAGACCCATGTATTTTGTCAGAGTATGGTTCCACTCCCACAATTATTTGTATGCTCTTGTCATGGTTTTTTATTTCCTAGAAGGTTTCTAATCCTGTATCCAGCCCCTAATGAAATAAAACCATAGTGATCAGTTTTACAATAGACGCTAGTACACAAGGGAACCTATTTATTTATTCAGAAATATATGTCATAAAGATTGAATGAGAAGCTAATATTAAGAGCTGGGAAAAGCAATACTGTGTATTAGGAGGAATCAGCATTTGTTAGCATAAGTAAGACTCTGAGTCTTGATTGTTAAGTGTCAGTGTATTAAAAAACATTGATTAACCCAGTGTGAAATCACAAGTCTGTAGTGCAAATATATTTGGGGAGACACAAACACATTTATCCATGCATTAATTCATTCACTCAACAGCAATGTGTCAAGTGCTTTTCTAGGTGCCGGAGATGTAGTGGGGAGACATGCATAAAGTTGCAGTGCCCTTTGAGAGCTTATATTTTATTAGAAGGAATTAGGAAATGCACAAAATAAAGACATCATTCCATTATCATTTATTGATAGACAGTAATAACTTTAATGTTAGCAGAGAAGTTTTTGGCTGAAACAAACTTGGACAGTTTGTAATAGAAATATAAAGAGATATGCTCTGTTTGCATATGTATTCGTGCTGTCTTATGTGGACATTGGTAAGAATTGTTTCATCTTAGTTGGCTCACACGTTTATCACATTCATTTCAAGATGCAATGCCATCAGTTGGCTGAATCTGTTTATATTGGTAGTTAATAAATGTTTATTGAATGCATGGATATTACTGAGTTTAACATTTATTAAAAATAATTATTGTGGTTAACTTTTATAAATATTTTTGAATTATGTACTTATAATTTTACACTAGACTTAGTGAATGATAGTAGTGTCAGTACTACTGATAACTGATACAATTTAAATTTTAACTCCTGGCTTAATTGTCACCTATTTAGAGAGGTTTCCTTGACCATTCTATCTGCCAGGTATATGAACTGTTACTTAATATTGCATCCCTTTAGTTTCCTTGATATTTATTTTCTCAATAGATGCACATAAATTTATTTTTATGTATAATTGTTCATCACCTCTTTTTCTTACTAGGCTGTAAACTCCAGAAGGGAGGGGTTAAATCTCTTTTATCAATGTACACTTCATGATAACTGCCACATAATAGTCCTTCAAGAATATTTAATAAGTGAATGAAATCTATTCACTTCCTTTCTCCTTCCCCCTTCCCTCCTCTATCCTCCCTCTTCTCTTTCCTCCTTCCCTCCCTCCCTTCCTTCCATTTTCTCTTATCCATTCACTAATTATTTTGTCTACTCTGCAAACATTTATAAAACTATCAGTAATGACTGCTAGTTTATTTGTTGAGAGTTTATGGGGTACCAGACACCATGGAAGCAGAATGATGAAAATGATAAAAAATGAAAGGAAACTAACTCTTACTGAGTGCTTAGCCTGTATCAGGCACCATGCCAGGCTCTTTCTGTATATTTTTCTTCAATCCTTACAACAGCCTTACACAATAATCATTTTTACTCCATTCAACAGGGAAGAATCTGAGATTCTGAGAGGGCAGGTAGAGTGCCCAAGGTCACACTTTGAGAGACCGGTAAAGGTCAAACTAAGATGTAGAAAAATTTCTCTGAATCACAGCTGGTGCTGTTCAACTACTCTGCTCTCTCAAAGTAAATGAGCAATTTTTAAAATATGGACTATGAGCATTAACTGATATGTTTGGATAAACAATCGACATTGTTCTTGTGAGTAACTACGTTCCTATTGTAGCCTTAAACATGAGAGGATCATCCAATCACTGGAGTTCCCCAGTCTGCAAATTGAGAGCGTTAAATGAGAAGACTTAGAGGATGACGCTTTGGGCTCCAACTGAATACAAGAGTTGTGAGTGCCTTCCACCGTAGGTCATTAGAGATCACAGTTGTACATCTCCAGTTCTTCCCTTGCCTTCCAACAACAGGCATGTTTCCACTGGGGGAAGCCCTCCTCTTCTGGACTCAGTCCGCATGTCCTAAAGAAGGTTTCTCCCTCAGCTGAAGGGACAGAGCATATGCCTCAGGCAAAGCTGATCTTGGCGTTGCATTTAGCCAAGAATGACTTCCAGTTCAGGGTGTGCTGAGCTGGCTCGGTCACAGTAAATCCTGAGGTTTGTATCACCAGAAAAGGATTCTCTACTGCTCGGGATTTTTCCATGGGGAGATGGGATCTGAAGGTGCTGCAGTTATTTTGTCACTGGGAAGAGACTCGGGCTTCTGAAGGTCCCCAGTGGACCCTGAAAGCAGAGACAAGAGCTGGAGAAAATGGGATTCCTATTAACATTGTTTAAGCTCTGGACCCAGGTGTGCCTGGATTCCTTTTTTGCTCAAGTCAGTTTGAGTTGGGCTTTCTATCACCTTTACCTGAAAGGATTCTAATTGGCATGGCCAGAGTGGGATGATTAGCTGTGCCAGGGCAATGCTCACCAAGGCTGAAGTGACCAGTAAACCCTGAAAATACAGGGGTTCAATAACAAAAAGGTACATTTCTCACTTACGTCACAGTCAGTGGGGTTGAGTGAGTCTCCCTCATGGCTCTTCCTGCATATTCACTCATGATCTGGGCTGCTCCCATGTTCTAGCTGTGCATCTGGAGCACCTGTCCCCTGAGGGCACCACGACAAAGAGAGAGCAATAGAGGGTGGAACGGGTCATTTTAGAGTGCCGGACTCCTGTGCACATACAGTGCACAGGACACATCCTTTCCAGGAGAATTCTACTGGCCTTAGCCCAGTCACATGCCCCAGCCTGTCTGCCAAAGAGGCTGAGAGTGGAGACCACATGGGTACCTGGTGAGCAATCACAACTGTGGTAAAAGCCACTTTCTCTAGAACTTCGGTGGTTTCTGTGTTTCCTAATCTCTAGTTAGAATAAAGATTGTTACATGCAAAAATTCACAAATCCAGGGCTTCCCTGGTGGCGCAGTGGTTAAGAATCCACCTGCCAATGCAGGGGACGCGGGTTCGAGCCCTGGTCCGGGAAGATCCCACGTGCCGCGGAGCAACTAAGCCCGTGCGCCACAACTACGGAGCCTGCGCTCTAGAGCCCGTGCGCCACAACTACTGAGCCCGCGTGCCTAGAGCCCGTGCTCCACAGCAAGAGAAGCCACCACAATGAGAAGCCCGTGCACCGCAACGAAGAGTAGCCCCCACTTGCCGCAACTAGAGAAGTCTGCACGCAGCAACGAAGACCCAATGCAGCCAAAAATAAATAAATAAATAAATCCACAAATCCACCCAGAGGTGCTCCCAAGAGAAAATGCAGGAATCTCTTTTCTGATGGTGAGGCAGCTCCATGATATCACCCAGAGGGTTCCCTTCTGATACAGAAGGGTGCATTACCTGGTCATGAGTCATTGTACCATCTCTACCGCACAGAGACCTTCTTTCAAGGTCTCCTACATGAGGAATAATTTAGCCCAGCACACAATTACTACTTCTTATGTAAAGAGTCATGCCTGGTCCCCAGTATTCATCCATATTAATTAGGTATAAGTTTTCTCTATTATATGTTCTGATTTCATGGTTTGCCCAGCTGCTTATCTCTTCTTTCCCTCCTTCCTTCCTTTCTCCCTCCCTCCCTCTCTCCCTCCCTCTTTCCCCCTCTACTTCTATCTCTGTTTTTTCTTTTTCTTTCTTTCTTCTTTCTCTTTCTTTTTTCTTTCTTTCTTTCTTTCTTTCCATGTACAGTTTAAAATTATAAACTATTTCAATGAGTATGGCTACTTTCAAGATAATGACATTTTTCTCCTTTCTTGCCTTCCTACTTTCCTGACCTGTAGCGTTAACATCCATATATTAGGACTATGAACTGTATTCCAAACCCACATCCTAGGAGAAATTGTAGATCCCCTTCTGTGCCACCAAGGCTCTTTGCCCACAATCATCCTCTTGAAGTCCTTTCCTAGACTTTCTCTTTGAGCTGGGTGCCTGCAGCAACCCTGTAATTCTTTCTCTCCTCCTTGCATTCTATTTAGAGATATCTAATAGCAATTGACTGGGTTTTCATTAGTTTTTGGATACATTTTCCATTTCTCAATGATCTCTCATCAGGGGTCCTTTGCTAGTCATTACTATGGCACTGAAGACTTGAAGGAGCTTCCTCTCAGCATTGAGTGATGGGATTTCTTAATACGACTTCTTATTTTTAGAGGGGAAACATTAAATGTGCTGCTCCATACTAGGCTTATTTAGTCTGCAAAGACATTGGAATAATTCTGTTTAAGTGAGCATGAACCTTTTCAACCATTCCGTGCAGTCCCATGAAAATCAAAAAGGTCTCTGGTGGTGTTTATCATTTCCCTAAGGGTATTTGCACAAAGTCAGATATAATCATAAAGACCATTGGTATTAGGGATAAGCCATTCACTGGAGTTTTGCATTGATCACGGGTTGGCACAGTAGGGCCTTTGGGCAAAATGCACCCTGCTGCCTCTTTCTGCAGGTAAAGTTTTATTGAAACACAGCCACGCTTATTTGTTTACATATTTTCAAAGCGGCTTTTGTGCTGCAGCAGCAGAACTAAGTAGTGTACAGCCTACAATATCTAAAATACTACTTGGCCTTTTACAGAAAATGTTTGCCAGTCTTGAAGAACCACCTTGATGAACAGATACATTTTTTGGTTGAGTGTCTTAGGATTTCTGCTTATCTAATTGTTTTACGTGGAAACAGTGTTTACCTGCACAATTTTGCTATTTGTTGGCAGGCTTAACTATAAAGTTCACATATAAGAGAAAAGGAGTTTATTTACAAATTAGAGGCCTGTAACGCGTTCCTGGACCCAATTCCAACGTATGTGTGAGAGCTTCCCCACACCAGCAAGCAGTTCTTGGGGGCCAGCAGGGTGTCTGAAGATTTCAGCTCAATTTTAATACTATCTACCCAGGGATAAGATCAGATTCCACAAAAGAAAGGGCTCAGTCTTGCAAGACCACCCTCTACTTCAGATGCCAGTTGCAAGTCCAGGTTTTTACCTGTGCTTCTGACCAACTGACTATAAATCAGAGGCTCTGACAACCCCCTCCTTGTATTTGATTAATTGGTTAGAACCAATCATCACATCAAGAGATAACATCCGGCGAGGTCCCAAACAAAGGAGCTTCTCTCCTCCTGGAGCATGGGGCCTGGCATGGTTCACAAAGAAGCATTCTGTTTCTCCAAGCAGAAGCTCTCTGAAGAAGGACCAAAAAGCTGTCCTTTTGGGTTTTCATGGAGACTTTGTTACATAATCATGATTGACTAAATTATTGGTCCATGGGGACTGATTCAACCTCAAACCCTTCCCCTCTTTGGAAATCAAGGGGTGGGATTGAAAGTACCAAACTTCCAATCACCTGATTGGTTCTTCTGGCAACAAGTCTCCATCCTTAGGTGCTTCTAAAAGTCACCTCATTCACATAACCTAAGGCACCTTTATCCCTCTCAACAGGACATTCCAAGGGTTGTGGAAGCATCTGAATGACCAAATATATATTTCTCATAAATCACAATATTGTAAGTACCATTCATACTCTTTCATTCATATCTCTTCCTCAGTTTAAAAACAATATGAAACAAAGTCAATCATGGAAGAACTAAAATTAAATAATTTTTTCTTCTGTACTCCATCTCATTCCCCATTTTTGATTCTCCACAATATCACTAATTCTAACACACAAGTTGGAGATTATCTAAGGCCAGCACTGAGGACATAGTTTATTTTAATTTACTTTAAATGATTTTCCCTCAACTGAAGTAATTTTTCAGGCTAAAACCTCTTTAGCCTCTGGTATCCGGCACTCAGCAGTCAGACTAACAATCATGCTGAAAACTTACCACTTCATGACTATTTATGTCAGAAACACGGATGCTTTAAGTAAAGATCAGTTTCACAATTAGATAATTGGTATGCGTGACATTCGTCTACTATTTCATCTGGAAATTGAAGGTGAGGAAAAAATGAGCATTTTTTTAAAAAGAAGGCAAATATTAGATTTCCTTAACACCCAAGTTGTTTGTAGTCTGAGGTTAAGAGAATTCAGGGGTCTTGGGCTCACTTGTGAGAAATTACGGGGTGAGAGGTACATTATTCCTCATTTGCAGGGAAGAGAAATAATCTCACATGGAATAAACTGCCTTTTCTTTACATCACTTAAAAGAGTTAAAACTAATAATCAGGGTGTGGGATTATGGGCCAGGGCCATGGTCAGTAAATGACAACAGCGATATTAGTGATGGCTAGTATTTGTTGAGCCTTTTCTGTGTGCCAGAAGTGTGCTCATGGCTTATTTACCTTAGCCATTAAATATTCACCCAGACTCTTTAAGGTGCGTCGTATTTATCCTCATTTTACAGATGAGGAAATGGCACATCTGAAATTTAAACCCAGGTCTGTCTGACTGTAGCCTAGAGGTTTTCAGCTGGACGTGATTTTGCCCCCCTTCTGCCAGGAGACACTTAGTAACATCTGGAGACATTTTTGGTTGCAGCTGGGTTGGGGAGGTGCTCTGGGCATCTCGTGGGTGGAGGCCAGGGCTGCTGCTAAGGAGCCACCAGTGCACAGGACGGCCCACCAGCACGTAGGGTTGTCTGGCCCCAGATGTCAGCAACGCCGTGATTAAGAGAGCCTGCTCTAGAGCTTGTACGATTCATAGTCTTCCAAGTCTGTAGATTTAGAAGATGTGGGAGGGGTTCTAGCTTCTCCTTAATCCCAGGGAAACAATTTATGACTTTTCCCATCCATCTTTCCTGAATTGCCTCATTGTTTCTCGTAGAAAAAATAGTGGTATTTTCCCAATAGCCACTAGAGCCACATTCTTTATACAGTGGACTAGAGATCTCTTACCCTTCCTTCATGTGAATTTGTAATTCGTGGTTCTGACCGATGGTTCTGTAGATGTCCTCACGTGCAATGCAGCAGTCTTTATTGATGTCTTTTTCTTTTCCCCAGGATTTACCTTTCTCTGCCTTCAATCCTGTTATCCACAATCCACCTTTAAACCTCACATTGTGTGAACATCTGATTTATCCAGGGCCAAGCCAAGCATGCAACCTTTTCCTTACTGGGCTTCTTTGAGCTGCTCCTTCCGAGGGGCTTAGTTCTAAATCTCTGATCTCAAGCCAGATTAGACTTCCGGAGCTAATGATCAACAGCACATCAAGCTTATTTCACATTCCGTATCTGATTCTGATTCTACTCAAAGCTTGGTGGTTTTTATAGAAAAGAGCCTTCCAGGAGAGAAGCTATTAAAAAACAGAGTCTTAAAAAAAAAAAAGTCTCCTTTCAACTCCTTTACTTACCTAGTCATGAGGCAACTTGATGTTTCTCTCAGTTCTGACAAGTGCATTTAGCGCTTTCTCCACAGCACATCAACGTATAGAGTGCTGTGCTGCGGGGATGGCATGGTACCAGGCACTGTGGGGGGTCTACAGAAGCATAAGGAAAGTCTTTGCCCTCAGGGGTTTTACAGTGTGGTTGGGGAAATGGGACATATGCGCGCACATGGAAAATGAAATAACTAAACAAGAGGTAAGCGATAATACAAAGCAGTAATCCAAGAGGTGGCAAGAGGTATATCTGCTTTTTTTTTTTTTTTTTTAAAGTAAAAGGTTCAGGAGGAAGAAAGTTTTCTATGGCCCAGAGTGTTCTGAAGTCTTAAGATAGAAGATGAGCTTTGAAGAAGGGGACATAGTCTCAGGGAAATTGGAAAAAAGTGGAAACTATATTCAATAGAGGCTAGAGAGAAAACATGTAGGGTGGGTTCCAGGTGCCATGTGCTTACCAGGTATAGTGAGGGACCATCAAGGATTAAGTAGAAGGAAGCCTAATGGGGTAGCAGAGGCCAGAATTTAGGAGACCTTAAATGTCATGTGATGAAATTTGAGTTTTATTCCATAGGCATTGGGGAGTTACTGAAGCTTTCATCCAAATTAAAACAGCTTCCTAACTACCTTGGCTTTTACTCATGGTCCCCATCTAATTCATTTTCCAAAAGGCAGACAGACTTATTCTTTGAAAACAAAACTCTGATCATGTCGTTCCCTCACTTAAAACTGTCAGATGGTTTCCTGTCGCACTTAAATGAAATCCACATTCCATACTGCCGCTTCTTCGGCCTGGTGTGATTCAGCCCCTACCTCATTTAGGCATCTGTGCTCCCAAATCACAGTGCCCCAGCCGTCCTGTCTTTCTTGAATACACAAATCTTGTTTCTACCAAAGGAACCCTCTAGTTGCTACAACTCTGGCTTGAACTTGTTTTGCTCTGGATCTTTCCATGATCAGTTCCTTCTTGGCATTTAGCTCTCAGCTCACATTCTACCTCCTTGAAGAATCATGGTATGATTATGGTGTATTTTCTTCATAGCTCTTATCACTATCTAAAATTATATTATATATACTCTTTTCTTCTTTTTCTTGCTTCCCCACTACCAACTCTATCTGTCTTGTTTACTCCTAGCTTGTCATGAGTTCCTCCTAATACTTAGTATGGTGCATGGTATTTATAAGTTTCAATAAATATTTGTTGAGGGGATGGATGAATGAGGTAGAGATTGACATAGAAAGATGAATTATGAAACTGTTATATTATTGGTTCATTCATCAGCTATTTATGGAGGTCCTCTTCACTAGTAGCTGAGGATACAGTGCTGAATTCCCTACCATGATGCTGCTTGCAGATGAGGGGACCAGGATTTAGCAAGTGATGCCAAGTGTGGTGAATGGTACATGAGAGGAGACGAGGTTAAGACAGCATATCACAAGGGAAGCTCTCCAAGAACCTGGAGTTAAGGAAGACTTTTCTGAGACCCACATTATGGGAAGGAACTGGGTAAGACAAAAAGGTAGAGGGAGAGAAGATTGTTCCAGGTAGAAGGACTAACATTTGTGGGGCCAGTGAGATAAGAGAACATGGATGTACCTCAAGAACCAGAAGGTGGCCAGGACGGTTGGAATGGGCCGAGGGTGGAGAGAACAGTATCATGAAGTCATAGAGTCCATCAGGGATCATATTGCAAAGGAAGCCATGAAAAGGACTTTGAATTTTATCCAGACAGTATCAGAAAGCCACTGGAGGGGCTTGCGGTCGGACTTGGCTTTTTCAAAGATCGCCTTGGCTCTTGTGTGGCTTGTGGATAAAAAGGGATATGGGATAATCAGGAGTAGTTTTAACAGTCCAGGTAAGAAATTGCTAAGGTGTCAGTGGTGGTCGTGATGGAAGAAAATATTCATATATAGAGGCAGAACTTTTCTTGGTAATTATTGGGATGCGGGTGCTAAGAGAATGGGAGACACGGTGCTTTGCCTTTCTGCCTGGGTTTATGGTTCTTAGGAAACAGATCGATGGGCACCGTGATTCACTGAGATCAGCTCTTTTCTGGGAGGAAGGTTAGTTCAGTTTTGGATATGTTGAATCAAGATACCTCAAGATACTTAAGAGTTACTATTTACAAAAATGCCAAAGTGGAAAATAATAATCAAGGGATGGAGTGATGGTGGTTGACTCATGAGGTGGCAACAGGAATGGCAAACAAAAGACACAAGATGCATTTTCTATTCCAAGTGCTTTTAAATCACCTTCTTCCCTCCCCCTTTTCCCCTACACAAAGACTTAGCTGCAATCTTGGATATGAAAAATATGGATAAAATCCCAATCTTGAGTAGGCTGCCAGAAGAAGGGGAAAAATCCTGAAAAGAACTTTAATTCAGTGTTCACGTTTGCACGAAATTACTGTAGTTAAAAGGAGAATATGTGATTTTACAAGTTATGAAAAACATCTCAAGTGTCCTTTTTAAACTGTAACAGATTCTCTACTCCAAAGAACATTTTTGCACTGCAGAAATGAGTGTAAACGTTGCTGTGTTATGGCATGGGGAGACAAGGAGACATGGCAATACCAGGATTTTATTAAACTCTGGACAAATTGGGGAGGATGTTTCCTGCTATTTGAAAGAAGTGACTGATCTTTTCTTGATTTGGAAATGCTAAGGTGAAAGGAAAGCTGCAAGAAATGGCTTAAAACAGCTCTGTGGTGCATTTGGCAGGAAGTTTAGTGCGTTTTTTTCAGGGAGAAATTAGGGGGAAAAGGTGACTTTTATTGCTGAAATTAATTTTGTTGCCATACTAACTAACCCTCTTCCTCCTCACTCCCTGCTATCACACAGAGATAAACAGGTGACGAGAAATGCCTTTTCAGACACCATGGTTTCTCATAGTGGTTGGGGATTCTGGCAGCCGAATGCTGGGTTTGTAAATATGTCCCAGAAAACTGCAAAGCTACAAACAGTTACATAAAAAATGAGCAATCTGATTAAGAAACGAGCATTTATATTTTTACTGGGTTTTACTTTTAACATAAAACATCTTGAAAAAAGTTTTATGATTTAGCATTTATGAATGACTAGATTTTAAGAGAATTGTAATATTTTTTTTAGGGTATTTCAGCTCTATGAGTTATTTCTTGTAGATTCAGATAATGACATTATAAATCTTTCTGTGGAGGCAATTACTAAGGCAGAAATGGCCTATTCCCCATTGGCTTTTAGGTTCAGCTTACTGACATATTACAAGCAGGCTTACCGTGGTCATTAAAAACTGATCTGGGATTTATTGTACCTCTTTAAACTCTCAGTACTTTGAAAAGTATTGAACAGAAAGGAATACAAAGTGAAGTTACGAACAGGGCCAGCAAGGCAATCAAGAGAAAAGCAGATTTAATTTATCCATCCAAGACCACCACAAGTATCATGAAAATATCTGAAATTGGAGCACGAGGTTTCTAACAGAGGCAAGGACACGCTTGCTAAGTGCGGATTTCCACCCGAAATGGTTTCAAATACCGTATTAGAATTGAGAGTTAAAGGGACATTGATGTAAGATACTGCACAAAAGGTGAAGTTGGTTTTTTAACCTTTATTGAGAAGTGGCCCACCTGGAGACATAGAACATTACAGAAGAAAAGCAATACTCTCTGGCCGGCAATGCGTCCACCTTTGCAACAACAATGGCCACCTACAGTATGGGTGGAAATAAACAAGAGCTGTCCAATACATGCTCTGGATTCCCCTGTTATCTTATTCACAGGCACTGATCTTGATCCTTCTGCTTCTCCCCAAATGGTACTGGAATACAATTTCTGGAAAAAGATATACCCCGCAATATTCTGAGCAGATGTGTTATATCAGCACAAAGGCATGAAGGTGAAAGAAATCATAATTGGAGACAAGGGAAAGCAAGGAGAAAGACTCCCTAAAGAAAGCAGGGATTTAGCTCTACCTTTACCAGCAAAATCAAGGCAGTCATCCAGGAGTGCACCAATGCTTTCCTTCTTTGTAGAGTTGCTTATTGAATTAGAAGGAACTTATTCCCTCTTTTGAATGAGAATACAAAGAGAACTTGAAAATGCTTTTCTCACCTGGCACAAGGAACAAGTTGAAAATTTCTGTATTTTCTTTTTACCATTTGAGGTTTTCTTACTGTTATAGCCCAGTAACTTGTTCATCACCTTTAAGGCAATACTTTACTAAAACACACAACAAAACCAACCAAAATTGCCATACTGTTCTGTTTGTCTAAAACACTTTGTTTCCCATGGCTAGATTTTTCTCACTACTCAGATCTCAAACTCAGATGTCTCTGGTTCAGTGAGTCCTCCCCAGACCTTATACTCAACTCTCCACCCCAGGCACATGTCATCTGTCACCCTTCTTGTTTCTTCATAGAGCCAGCAAACTTTCCTGTAAAGGCTCAGACAGCAAATACTTTAGACTTTATGGAGCACACAGTGTGTGTCCCAATTACTTAACACTCCACTGTAGCACAAAAGCAGTCACACGTGAACAAAAAAGAACAGGAGAACTAGGCTCATGAACCAGTTATACAAGGGTTAAGTCAACGCCCACCCCTGCAGTTCCCTGCCAACAGTGCGCCCTGAGCGGAATTCAGGGTGAACAAACAGGATGAGGTACTCTAGATAAAGGGGTCGCCAGATAGTTAGATGCATATCTCAGGAAGAATTTCAAGGACCCCAGATTCTTGCATCTTCCCATACGTAGAAAAGCACTAAAAGCATTAGCTTGAGGTATGTTCTTTGTGATTAGCAGTCATCTTTTACCAAGATGTATGCTTGACTACAAGCATTTCCTAGCCAAAAAATTCATATATATACTGGGTCCTGCCCTACCTCTTTGGAGGTGTTCCTCAGAGCTGTCTCCCAGGCTAAGTCCTCAGTAAGACCCTGAATAAAACTTAAATTCATAACTCATGTTGTGCATTTTTCTTTAAGTTGACATACAGATAATATGTAAACAGTGTTCTAATAAACCTTTAGTCACAGGAACAGCCTGTGGGCCATAGTTTGCCAACCCCTGCTTTAAGAGAACCTGATGTTTGACATTTTGACATGCATTTATTTATTTTCTAGGTTTGTGTGTGTGTGTGTCTCTCTCTCTCCATTAGAATTTGAGATTCATGAGGCCAGCAATATAATCTACTAAGTCCACCACTATATCCTGAACACAGAAAGGATAGTACATATTAGGTGTTCAATAAATATATAATGAAAAAATGAACTAAAATGTCTCCCTTAAGTGGTTTTTGTGCTGTTTTACTCTACTATCTTAAATTACAAAGCAAATCCATAATTTCTTTGGAAAATAGTATAAATTAGTATTTTTTAAAAATAAAGAGCTTTGGTTTACTTGTAAAATGAAATGTTGGAGTTAAAATACCTTGAATTAATTTGGGTTTTACCTTATGGGTTTGGTTCAAGCCCTTAGTTCAGATTTCATTCAGGTTACATTGAATCTGATTTAAAACCTTCACTCCATGATACATTGTTGTTTGATAGATTCCATGCAAACATCATAGCTCACGGGTTTGCTGTCACCTGAATACATAGTCCATGCTGCAGTCAAAGGGCATTCGGCACTACAGAATGGTATGAGTTCTGGTGGACTCAAGTCACTTATTAAAGAGCTCCACTTCATTCATTGTCTGCGTAATTTGCCAGCCAGTCCGTGGTTCGACTCTGGGGACTAACAGAGCCAATCAAGTGGAGTGGTTCTGTTTCCTGAAACTTTGGGATATTAAAATTCTTCCCACAGTTTCAGACATATTCTTCATTCCTAATCCTGGTCCATTTGGAACTCGTACCATGTGCTTTCCAACAGGTTTCCAGTGTATGTGTCGTGGTTGTGAAGGGCGGGGGGAGTTCTCTGAAGCAAGTGTCATTCCAACAGTTAATTTGTAAAGTTCATTTTGCAAAGCTTCTTGGCTGAAAATCTTCATGTAAATGAAACTGTTTGTACGAATTGTATTTTTTCCGTTTGTAAACTGGTTTGGAAACCAACATTTGGCATTTCTTCAGGGCAGTTTTCCCAGACTCTTAATCGAGGTGTCACTGAAAGGTTTTAGATTGGCTTTTAGCATAAATCACATGAGATATAGTCAAATACCAACCACTCTTTTCTTGGACTCAGTTCATCTTTAAGAAGACCACATTCACTAGAATGGAGGGGAGAATTTTTGCAAAGTCTCAGTGATATGGAGCATTCAGATATGCTGCCCTTTAAGACTCATTTCTAACTGAAGAAGGCTCTGAGCTCCTAGACAGCCCTCCAGGCCAGGGCACCTGAGCGGTAACAAGATTTTTCCATTGTAGGTTAAGTATCGAATTCACTTCTTTTTTATTGACTTCAGACATTTAGGAAGTGATTGACAGGTCATAGAGGATGAAAAATGAAGGAAGATCTTCAGTGTGAGCTCCATCAGGCATGACTGTAGTAATCACATGTTGATTTTTATCTTCCTATCATCCCTTTGCAAGGTTGAGGTGGGAGTAGGACTCATCTCTCCTTCCTCAGGCCAGGCATTCTGGTGAGACTTTTAATTATGATCTCCACTCTATGAAATGTGACCAGGAATGGGCTCCTCATAATAGTTCTTTGTCACCCTGCTTGGTCCAGGCATGAACTTCTAACTAGCTCAGCTGTTTCAGGTTTTCTCTGGAATTGACAGGTAGACAGTGCGGAGGAGGAATTCTTTTTCCACTGGGGTTGATAACTTCAACAGTGGATTCTGGGGAGGAGGAGGTATGGGGTCATTTCCCCTGTCGTGTTGAAGAATGTATCCAAGCAAAGGTCAGCTGGCCTAAAATGGAGGAAATGAAAGAGCCCAGATGCCATTAACCAGCTTTTCCTAAAGGGTCATCTTCCCAAATATAGGATCCAATCAATCCTCCCCCCTTTTTTTTTTAAGATTTTTTTATTTTTTGATGTGGACCATTTTTAAAGTCTTTATTGAATTTGTTACAATATTGCTTCTTTTTTGTATGTTTTGGTTTTTTGGCCCTGAGGCATGTGGGATCTTGGCTCCCGGACCAGGGGTCAAACTCACACCCCCTGCATTGGAAGGCAAAGTCTTGACCACTGGACCGCCGGGGAAGTCCCTCAATCCTCCCCTTTTAACGTAACCCTTTGACTTGGATTTTCTGTCACTTGCAACCAAAAGAATTCTGGCTTTTGTGGCTGTTTCCTGTCATTCTTAATCTGCTCCCCAACCTACAGCTCTATGATATGAATGTTTACCTTTTAAGCGATTTAACAGTTGAATGAATAAATCTGTAATTTTATTCTACATATTCATTTTTGGGGATCTGTATAAAATGTAAAAGCATAGTTTAATTTCCCGGAAGAATCTAGCATTTCTATGAAACAGCTTCTTTATTAGATATTCCAGAGTCTTCATGAGATACTGATTCATTTGATTTATTTAGAGTAGGCCAGATGTGTGCTTAAAACAAAACCAGAACCTTCCAGGTGTGCCTGGTTGAGAACCACAGCTCTGTAGGTTTGACGACTTACTTAGTAGTAGTATTTTTATTGATTCTTGGGCTTGGACCTTACAGATTACTTTTATTGAGGTCTCTTTTGATAGAAAATTCTCAGGGACAGCTTAGCTTGGGTCGTGTGCCCATTGAAATATAGTCACTGTGGCCAGAGGAAAAGAAAGGTCTATCTGGTGTGACCTGGGTCACCAATCTTTGGAACGAAGAGAAGCTGTGGTCCCTCTCACCCCCCATATGAATTGAGTTAGATTTACCTGTGGGATGGAGAAGGGCTGTCTCCAAGGAAAGCGATATTGGGAAACAAAGTAATAAACTCAGGAATAGCCAGATGGAAGAGATGCATAGGGCCAAATATGGGGGATGGGGGCTGAGCTTCCATGCCCTCTCCAGGCATGTCACCCCCCGAGGCATCTCCATGTGTTCACTAACCTGAAAACTCCCTGAACCCCTTCATTTAGGGTTTTTGTGGAGACTTCATCATGTAGACATCACTGATGGAATCATTGGCCATTGGTGATTGAACTCAATCTCTAGGCCTTCTCTCATCCCCCAAACCAAGTAAATGAATGGGGGGAAAGAGGCTGTGCATTTGCAGAATTCCCTCTATTCTTTCTCTCACTTATGCCAGCTTCCTCCCTCCCTTCCCTGTGTGGTAGAGATTTCTTCCTTGGACTCACCCTCTCAGCATCTAGAATGTAAATGTCTTGAGGTCCCCCCTTTCTCTTGGCTGCAAACTAGTGGGCAAATACCTGACAAGTGTTCTGCAGGAGTTCAATTTGCCCCTGCTCCTTGAAAGCCAACTTTATATTCTTTCTTCCCCTGTACTATTCAATTGTAAATATATAACTGAGCTTCCTTAAGATGTGGGAAATTTCTGCAAAGAAGCAGACACTGCAGTGAGAGTAAGTGGAGGTGCGACTCAGGTCGTGTTCTTGGATTTTAATATGACTCTTTTGTTGATTGTTCACGTAAGAGAAAAGAGAATTGAGAGAGAGAGACTCTCAGCTACTAGACCAGCACTTGGTTTCTCAGCATCCTATATCATGTTTTCGAAATTACCACGGTATTCATTTTTTCCACCAATATTCATTTGTTGCTACTTACATGGCACATTTCGTTCAATATTAGTTCGTGTAAGAACAGCAGCATCCTTGCCCTCATGGAGCTTGTAATCTCGCTGGGAGACAGAGCAAAAACTCTGAGCGCGAGACAGTCAATGAAATGGTTGTGAATTGTGCGTACGGCCATGAGGGAGGCAGCGGGGGTGTTGAGGACGGTGTGGTGTCAGCAAAACCCTGTTTGAGAAAGTGACCTGTGTGCTGAGACCTCCCCAAGGGGCAAGGAAGGAGCCAAGTGTTGCAGATGACAGAAGAACGTGTGAAGGGCACCCATCCCAACGACGGCCAGAAGAAGGAGAACATTCCCCAAGCGCGTTATTCAACAACGATTGCAAATATGTGACGCCGACGGGCTCCAAAAAAAAGTGGAAGGAAGTCCAGAAACTCGTCGTGACAATGCCTTCTCGGTGCTGTGATGTATGCATGTGTGTTTTCTCAAGCAGTTTTGTTTTTCCACTTCCTCATTTCCTTACGCCATCATGCAGCTGCCTCACCTGAATGCCAGTCGCTAAATGAGGCGGCAGCTGTGGATCCAGTGAAACAAAGGGGGAAGGTTGCCATAGTAACAGAGGCCAAGGAGAACAGCTCTTCCTCCTCTCCCCAGAGTCCCTCTCAAGGGGAGGCTATGGAGACGTCCTTAGCCGGCGATGGTCCTTCCAGCCGTGGGGCTGGCAGGGCCCTTCTCAGCACTCAGCTAGTTTCCCCACCATCCCTTTTAGCAGTTTAAGAAAGTTACTCTGTTGTTAGTTACAGAGCATGGAAGGGAGAAATGAAACAAGTTAGATGTTTCATTTAGATGGGATTATAGGTTAGGCTGGATATATCGTTATTTTGCGTTCCTTCATTCCTACTACACCTTTCTCTTCCTGTCAGTCTCCATGCACATAAAATATGCATCAACTTGTATTTGAGACCCAGTACCCTGACTCCATTTACCAGGCAAAATCGTAGTGCTCCCTGCAGTATTGTAATATGAGTAGTTGCCCAAAGTTCTATGACATATCACTGTTCCCACCATTGGGAAGAGTGAGTTTTTGAAATATTCATCATGTTCTGATCAATTTTAACAGATCATGGTATCTGTAAAAAGATAATACTTGACAGCAAATGAATTGAAGCTGTTTTAATTGGACTGAAGTTCTCTTGTGAGAACTTAATGTTTTTTTAATTGACATTTCCAGGAATCTATCCCAGAGAAGCTGGGATCTCCTTATGAAATGCCATCCTCACCTATCTTTGCATACTCAGAAGTTACTCCTACTTCCAAGTGAAATTAAAGTCTTAATTTATACAGTTTTACTATTCTACTTCTTGGTCATCTTGAATGCTTTTCTGGAATTTTAGATACTACTTCTTAGTCCACAGTTACTTATGTTTTCAGTTGTATTTGGAGGCACAGTAAAGAGTCATGGGTAAAAAGCATAGAATTTGGAGGCTGGTGGAACTGAGTTCTGACGACAGCTCCATCACTTACTGTTTGGGGCTGCATCTTGGCCGAGTTAGTTACCTTCTGACTTGCCTCAGTTGTTGCATCTGTAGAATGGGTGTAAAAATAGTATCTATTTCCCAGGATTATGGTGAGGATAAAATGAGTCAGGGTGTCTAAAGTGTTTAGTGCAAGGCCAGGTATAATAATATCTGTTGTGAAGATGGTGATAAATGTGATGATGGTGGTGAGAATGCTCACCTTATCTGCCCAACAGGATTGTAAGCTCCCCAAGGACAGTAGTCGGCACCTATTTCTCCTTTCGCACTTTTCCAAATAGCATGCGACAATAGGCATATAGATATAACAAAAAATAAAAATATTGTTTAATATAATTAATTCCATTAATTACGCAATTTATTTCTTCATCCCAATTATCTGTCATATATATATATATATATGTACGTATATGAGAGAGAAAGAACAAAAGAAAGATGACTAATTTAAATATGGGAAACAGGGACATCCCTGGTGGCACAGTGGTTAAGAATCCACCTGCCAATGCAGGGGACACAGGTTCAATCTCTGGTCCTGGAAGATCCTACATGCCGCGGAGCAACAAAGCCCGTGCACGACAACTACTGAGCCTGCGCTCTAGAGCCCACGAGCCACAACTACTGAGCCCACGTGCCACAACTACTGAAGCCCGCGTGCCTAGAGCCCATGCTACACAACAAGTGAAGCCACTGCAATGAGAAGCCCGCACACCACAACGAAGAGTAGCCCACGCTCACCACAACTAGAGAAAGCCCACGTGTGGCAACGAAGACCCAACACAGCCAAAAATATAAATTAAATAAATAAGGGAAACAAACTTAGCTAGGGTAGACTTGCCAGAGTCTCAACTTTGGTTCTGATGGGAATTTTAAGAAAAAGTGCAATAATATGGTTTGTGGTAGCCACGCTCCAGTGTCCTCTTATGCTTCATTTAGCAAAGTGCTTTTTTATTTCTTGTCACTGCCAATACCAGGGATTCTATTGCTGGAAACAGATGAGAACCCTCCACTCCATGTGAAACTTGCCTCATGAGACTTTCTATTACTGCTTTGCTCAGCAGTTTTGAATTGCTGGTTCCATGGAGAGTATTCTTCAGCATAAGTGAAAAGTGATGCTGATACGTGCATAAATAAATATGAATGTATGGCAAATACTCTCAACGTAATGTCTTTTTTTTTTTTTGCGGTACGTGGGCCCCTCACTGTCGTGGCCTCTACCGCTGCGGAGCACAGGCTCTGGACACGCAGGCTTCGCGGCCATGGCTCACAGGCCCAGCCGCTCCGCGGCATGTGGGATCCTCCCACACCGGGGCACGAACCCACGTCCCCTGCATCAGCAGGCGGACTCTCAACCACTGCGCCACCAGGGAAGCCCCGTAATGTCTTGTTCTTTGGAAAATGCTTCAAATTGTTACCTGGTAGATATTAAATACAAGGAATTCTCTTTCAAAAGAGTTCTCAGTGCTGACATTGGTAAGCACTCTAATTAGGAAGGAAGATGTGAGGTACACTAATTAAAGGCAAGATGGTCTTGTGGAAGGAGAGCTAGTTCCTACCTAGGCACCAGGGGAGACAGACAGTTTGGTCCATTACAGATGCCTGTTTCTCTGACTCGGGTTCAAAAACCCCTAGAGTTCTGAGAACATAGCCTCTGGATTGGACTGTTCCCAGGTTTGAGAAACTGCCTTAGTAAATCAAATTCTCTTTGAAGGAAGTGGTTGGAAATGTGTGTGCAGGCAGTGGTAAAGCGTGGAGGGAATCATAATGTAGGCTTAAATATATTGCTTGAATCTATTTTACAATGTGGAAAAATGATGTTTTCTTTGTTATAACTAAAAAATAAAGAAGTATATCATTTATGTGAAAATAAATTAGCTAATGTTTATTTCAGTATTAACTTCCAGGCACTGTTCCATATTTTATTGAAAAATACTTACATACAGTAAAATGCATAGGTCTTAAGTGTATTGTTCAGTGACTTCTGACAGATGCACACATCCCTGTAACCAATACCCTATATAGAGCAGAGTTTGGCAAACTGCAACCCTTGGACCAAACCCAGCCTGTGGAGTGTTTTTGTGTGGCCTGTGAGCTAAGAATGGTTTTTATATTTTAAAAGGGTGATTCAAAGAAAGAAAGAAAGAAAGAAAGAAGACTTCACAATAGAGACTGTATGTGGACCTCAAAGGCTAAAATATTTACAAACTGGCCCTTCACAGAAACCTTTTCTAACTCTGAAGTACCACCATCACTCTAGAAAGTTCCCTCATGTTCTGACCCCCAGAGGCAAAGACTATTCTGATCTCATCCCCATAGATTAGTTTTCCTGTTTTTGAAGTTCATAAAAATGGAATCATGGAGCACGTCCTCTTTCGGGACTGGATTCTTTCTCTGAGCATAATATTTAAAAAATTCATCCATGTTGTTTTGTGTATCAGTAGTTCATTCCTTTTTATCGCTGACTGTTATTCCATTATGTGAACGCACAACCTGTTTATCCAATTTACTGCTGATGGACACTTGGGCTGTTTTCCATTCATTGTTTCTAATGTGAGTAAGCTGCAGTGAACATTCTTGTTCAAGTCTTTCTGTAAACATTAGTTTTCATTTCTTTTGGGTAAAGAAGTAGGAGTGGAATTGCTGAACCATAAAGTAGGTAGATTAACTTTTTAGGAAACTGCTGAATGGTTTTCTACAGTGGTGGCATAGCTTTTTTTGGCACTCCCATCAGAAATGTGTGAAAGAGCTAGTTGTTCTGCAGTGTCATCAGCATGTAGTGTCACCCGTCTTTATGGTTAGCTATCCTGGTGGGTGCCAGACACTGTTCTTCATACCTTAAAGTAGCTTAACCTCCCCACCCCACCCACAACAGCTCTGGGAGATCGACATTATTATTATCCCTGTTTTAGAGGTAAGAAGATTGAGGTCACAGGGGTTAAGGGATTGCCTAAGGTCATACAGCTGGCAAGGAACCCCATTAGTCTGGCTCTAAAGCATGCGTATTGAATTACTGCATTCATTACTGTTCCCAATGTTACTTAAGATTCATTACAGTACCGGTCCCGTATAGGACGTGGAGTAATGTAGGTGGGGATGCTGCCTACGAGAGCACAGCCTGGGACTGCACGCAGGTGTCCTGCCCAGGTAGTGAGGGGGGATCAGCTCATCAAGCAGCCCCAGATAGGACACCTCTTTTTAATCTGCATAAGGGGTACCTGTGACCCTTTTATAAGAGGCTCAATTCATATTACTTGAGTTAATAACTTATACAGGAATGTGTAAGTTACAGTTGGTAAGCATCTTGGAATATGGGAGGATCTTCTTTTTGCAGCTGGTAATAAGTTCAAAATAAATCCAGAGGCAGACTAGTGAACCCAATCTTCTTATTAAGATCACTGCTTTTAGTTTATTTACTTTTGTTGAAGTGATATTCACATAACATAAAATCAACCATTTTATTTTATTTTATTATTTCTTTTGTGGTATGCGGGCCTGTAGGCCACTGTTGTGGCCTCTCCCGTTGCGGAGCAACAGGCTCTGGACGCGCAGGCTCAGTGGCCATGGCTCACGGGCCCAGCCGCTCCGCGGCATGTGGGATCTTCCCGGACCAAGGCACGAACCCGTGTCCCCTGCATCGGCAGGCGGACTCTCAACCACTGCACCACCAGGAAAGCCCAAAATCAACCATTTTAAAGTGAACAATTCAGTGGCATTTAATACACTGACAATGCAGTGCAACTAATACTTCTATTTAGTTCTGAAATAGCTTATGACCCCAAAAGGAAACCCTGTACCCACTGGTAGTCACTCCCCTATCTGCCTGCTCCCTGCCCCCACCTGCCTGCCTCTTGGAAACCACCAATCCGTTGTATGTCTCTGTAGATTTACTTATTCTGAATGTTTCGTATAAATGGAATCATACAGTATGTGACCTTTTGTATCTGGCTCCTTTCACTTAGCATAGGGTTTTCAAGGTTCATCTGGGTTATAATATGCATTCCTTTTAATGGCTGAATAATGCTCCATTGTATTTGATTGTCCATTCCTCAGCTGGTGGCCTTTTTGGTTGTTTCTGCCTTCTGGTTATTGTGCATATCGCTGCTGTAGACATGCATGTACTTGTATTTCTTTGTCCAGGTATTTGTTTGAATACTGTTTTCAATTCCTTTGGGTATACACAGATCAAAGCTTTTGAAGCTGCAGTCTGTGGCGATACGAGATGTTTGGTGGTGCCGGTGGTGGGAAGGTTCCAGGAATCCCTAGGTTTGAGAAGCACTGTATATTTCCTTTTCTCTTGGGGGCTTCGCAGGCCTCTCACTGTTGTGGCCTCTCCCGTTGCGGAGCACAGGCTCCGGATGCGCAGGCTCAGCGGCCATGGCTCACAGGCCCAGCCGCTCTGCGGCATGTGGGATCCTCCCAGACCGGGGCACGAACCCGTGTCCCCTGCATCGGCAGGCGGACTCTCAACCACTGCGCCACCAGGGAAGCCCAAGAAGCACTGTATATTTCCTTTAAACCAAATGCAATAGTAGAAAAGTGTCTTTGAGGTTAATGTGAAGGAAACATCATTTAAAACTTGCTTATCCATGTGGGAAAAAAGTGACCAATGGTTTACTTCAAAGCTCAGTGAAGCCTTTAGTAATCTGCTGAATAAAAATGTTCCACTGAGAAACATAGACACCAGAAGGCTTCTACATATGGTCAATTTTCCCAAGCTTTGTAGAGCATTTTCTCCTGGCATTTCGTGTAATGCCCTCCCTGGGGTAAGTGCACCGCCCTTCCACCTTCCCTTTAGTTTAGAGTTCCAGATAAAATGCAGGATGCCCAGTTCAATCTGAATTTCAGATAGGCAACAAATAACTTTTAATATAAATACATCCAAAATATTTTATTATTTGTTGTTTATATGATATAAACATATCTCTGTACTAAATCGAGCATTACTTTTCTTGCTCTGAGAGAGGGTATCTGAATTGCATAGAATTGTAGGGGATACCTATCAGCAGAGATGCTTTGCTCACTCATTTTCCTCTGAGAGAACCATTTCCCTCTTTATATAAATAATGTAAAAATTTGGACATAAAGTATGTGGGGTATAAGGAAGGTGAAATGGAGCCTTTACAATGTAAAGTGCTTTCTCCCTGGCCCTAGTTCATTAGTGAAATCTAGTGATTTAAATTACCCAGCTAACCTCTTCCGCCACTGTAGGATTATAAATCAAGTAGGTGGCTACTACCTGAAGGGGTTGTACAGTTTTTGCAGGAGGTTCTCATCAAGCTAAGAGGGGCGGAAAATGTCCTATTACTGTGTCATGCGTAAGTGGAGATGCTTGCACCACCACTTACAGCGTATTACTATGCAATTCACTTGCTAAAATAAAAGAAACAAAATGGGAACATGTACAATACTTTCCCTAACAGAGGAATAAATAAGATGGCGGAGATCTCTGGGCAAATGGGCGGATGATATATAATACTCCTAACGCTGCCAGACAGAGGCAGACTCATTTGGATACAGAAAAAAAAAATTAAAGGTATTTATCTGTCTGTCTTTCTCCCTTTATTTTTGTCTGTCTCTGTGCCTTTATTTTGTGCGCAATTTTGAGAGATGAATTCCATTTTCTATGAACTCAATGGCTGTCATATTGCGTTACATCATGCAGCTCGGATCATAACAATGAGATGTTAGGGTTTAAATTAATAATATTGCAACACATTACTTGATAAGGCAGCGCGCTTAATCCTATCTAGTCTGCTCAGGTAGCCTGACTTCTTCTGCCCGGTGCCTCAAATCTGCAGACTGCGGTGGAATTACCCAAGTTCAATTGCAAACAACCTATAATTGTGAGCCAAGACCTTGAACTTCATGACAGAAAGCATTAAATTAATATGATGGTCAGATTTAACAAGCTTTATATATACATACATACATACATACATATACACACACACACACACACACACACACACACACACACACACACACACACACACACACACACACACACACACACACACACACACACATATATATAGTTGGGGGTGGAGGAACAGAAACTTTTGAGGTTTCTGAGTGCATTTTCAGTCCTAGAAATAGACCCAACGAATACCTGCTCTTTATACAGTTGCCTTATATGCTGTGTTAGTAGAAGTCACCAGGAAAATGGAAGCTGGTGGGATGTAGGTAAAAGAAGGTCCTCCAAGATCTGGTGATGTGAGCTTGAAATCCAACCCCCTCCCCAAAACGATTGCAGCTTGAAGACCCAACCCAAACTGTTACAGGTTTGAAAGAGAATCATATCGGATGCTCAAAGATGAAAACAGGTCTAAAGCACATCAAAAAAATATTCCTTATCCAAAGCAGATTGTTCTCACAGGGCTTTTTTCATGTGCAGATGCTTGTGCTGTGAAAACAAAACAAAACAAAGCAAAAAATAACTATTCATTTTAGGAAGTAAGAGAGGCATTTTGGAAACCCAAATAATTAGTCAGTGTGCGTGAAGAGAGAAGTGCGCAGAGAGGCTCTCGGAGATACTGCTTTCCTTTATCTCTCTGATAGCTCCCCCCCCCCCGCCCCCCAGGCTCTCTCGAGCCCCTGCTATCTTCCTCAGGACGTATACATTTCCAAACACTGCCAGCATTGGGTAAACAAACAGAGGATTTGTATGTGGCCTTCATTAAGGTGGGTTGCCAATTGTCAAATTACTTTCTGCCCGACCTGCGGAGTGTGAATGCAAATTCATCCCACCCCCCACCCCGGCGCTGCCTCATTTACAGCTATTGATTCATGTTTGACTGCAAGTTCAAAAAAAGTTGTCTTTGAAGCTTCCGCATCTATGCTCGGCTTCCTCGGTCCAGGTGGCACCTGGGTCCCTGGCAGTCATTTTGATCTTTGTATTCAGAATGCCAAGGAGGGTCATTCCAGGTAACTTAAAAGCAAGATACCATCAGAAAGGATTTGGAAATGAAGTCTTTGCCTTGTCACATTAATGCGGTCCTATCAAGTGGCAGTTTATCAAGAGCCACCTCACAAGGTTTTAATGAGCATGCTGCCTGTTCTTATACAATACTAATTAATCCCATTTTTTCGCACTGCCGTGATTGCTTCATGAAACCCACATTGTTTTATACTCAGTCGCAAAGCGGCTCTTACTGATTAAATCTCCTTGCCTGCGATGGAGCCTGACAACTGAATTATACCTTGCTCAAAGTAATAATGGGTATCAGCTAATAAATACGGTTTAACACACACAAAACTATGCAGCCAAAATCACACCACAAAATAGGAGTTTGACTTATAGGCTCAGCAGTGTTTCATTAAACATCTGTATTATAATTCACTGGTTTTCCAACTGATGTAATAACTTAATTGATGAGAACAAAGACAAGCTTATTTATTCACCCAATTGCTTGCTTCTTGACTAACGTTTTTCCTGTGTGTTATTGTGGAAATAAATATGCAATATTCTTTTTATAGAAGTCTAATTTAGGTCCTTTTTTCCCCCTATCGAGAAGTCAGCATCACCATCCATATCTGACAATTTCTTGCTGTTTTGCAACAGAAACATTTTGATAAGCTGGGTTCTGGTGTTTGCCCTGATGTCCAGACTGGCTAGCAGAGGTGAGAGGGGAAGGGCTTTACAGCCCTTCAGAGTGCATAATAACTGTCCACTGACTTCCTTCATAAAGGCTAGAATGATCTCTCATTGAAAACACACGTGCACACACAAAAATTTCATCCAGTGCCCTAAATTCCACCAATGCTGAGATGATTCTGTACAACTCATGAATGACATGGACTTGTTCATGTCCAGCTTGTTTCTCTCCACCCTCGTTTAAGTGATACTAGGGACCAGTAAATTCAGTGACAAAATCACATGTGGCATTTTTTTTCCCCTTGTATAAGATTTGTGTTAGCTGGAGACAGAAGTGAAAAATGATGCGATTTCATCATCCTTTTAGCATTGGGTTGTGTGTCTGTTGGTACAATCCATTTAATAAATATGCAATGAGAGTAAATTCCCTTGTTTCTCTTTCTGGGAGGTAGGGATTTTACAGTAGCTTTTCTTTCAGTTGACATGTCAGGGCATCACCTCTGTGCTCTCCTAGCCTCCTGAACTACTCATGCTGGTCACATATTATAATTGCTTGCTCAGTTTTCTGTTCACCTGAGGCTGTGAACACTGTGAGGATGGACCCTTTCAAATAATATTTATTGAGAACTTACTATATTTCCGGAACTGTTCTAGGCCTTGAAGATACCCTGGTAAACGAGAGATGCTCTCATGGAGCTTGTTATCGTTCCGGGGGAGATAGGCAAGAATCAAGCAAGTACAATGTGGTATCTGGCATTGCCAGGCATTATGAGGAAGAATAAAGCACATGGAGAGGTATATTGTATGTGTTTTTTACTTAGTAGAAACTCATCCAATATTGGTTGGATTAGTGCAAACTTTGTTATACTGATTCCACATTTTTGTGCTGTACCTACTCTTCCTTCATGATATGATTAAAGAAGAAGTGATACTTTCAAGACACTTTCCCTGGACACACTGTTATTCCTTTGCTTTGGCTTCATCAGATCTACACTGGCCATGAGCCTCTAGCTGCCTGTTCTGTATCTCTTTTCTCTGACCTCATTGTAAAATTCTTCAGCGGAGGACTGACTAGGTTGGTCTCGTGTCTTTTGAAACTGTCACTGCAGAACTGAACAGTTTCCCAACCTCTACATCTCCTCCCTCTTCAACAAATCCTGTTTCCCTGTTTCTAAGTATTTACAAGATATCAATGTGGTTACTACATTGCTGTCTAGTTTAAATACATTTCTGTGCTGATCTCTTGTGTCACCATCTCCCAGAAGGTTACAACACAAAACTAACATCTTCCCTGGTTTCTAATGATCCTGATATGATGAAGTTTCCTCCCCAAACCTCTCATCTTCCAGTCATGGAGGTTAGATGATCTGAAGCAAATTATGACTTGGTATAGGTCACATACCTTTACTTCTTAAGTCTTGTTGCCACTTCTGTTCATGGATTGGTTTCCCCCTTTCTTTCTGTCCCCTATGCCTCTAAGTTGGCTGGGACCTCATTATTTCAGTCCAGACTTAAAAAGCATTTCTGATTCTAGCATCTTCTTCCTTAAATGCAGTCTCCATGCTAGTCCCTAAAATGTTACTTTCAGCAAATCTCTCCCCTGCTTCAGAACTTCTAATGACTATGTGGAAACATGGGCCTAGCATTGCCAAAGCTTCCAATTTTTTTAAAGCCCAGAAATACACATTTACATGTGAAATTTTATGAGTTTTGAATGTCGGAAAGTCATTCCAAAATATTTTCAATCTTACACAGTCCAAATTAAAAGTTTGGCTGGGCCACAGGTTATGAATCTTTGCTCTGTGCTTTTGGTTGTCTTGTTTTCCTGTCTTAGACCTGTTCTTAACACTTGTGTGAACTCAGCCGTCCTCTCCAGTACTCATCTCAGTTCATCTAGGAAAACTTTTCCCACTCCTACCCATCTCTCTGTAGCCATTTGACTTAAGATCAGGTCTCTGTAGTGCTTCTTATGAAAAGGAATCTTATTTTATTCTTATTTTGAGTCACCTACCCTACCTGACCCATAAGGAAAGGTTCCAGATGGGAGGGGTCATGGGTTTTGAAGTATGGAAGATCTGGTGTGGCCTTGGCTCTGCCGTTTATCATGTGATCATGGGTAAGTTAACTTCATCCCACAAAGCTTCAGTTTCTGTGTTGGTAGTTGCATCCCCATGGTGTCTTATAACGTACTTCAGCTCATGAAGTTCTGCAAGAACTCCGTGTAAATTAATATTCATGGTGACAAGGAAGTAAGCATTCATTAATTATTAGCTATTATTAATATAATCATTAGTGTTACATTTACTACTGAATATTTAACAATAACTTTGTTCTTCAGCTGATAAATTTACTGTTGAAAGTATATGTTATACCAAAGAATTAACAAAGAAGAAAATCCAATCCAATAAACAACGATTGGACAGTTACGTTATAAGTGCATCTGGTCCACTGGATAGCAAAATCATATTGGTGTTTGAGATCTAGAGGAAACATAAAACTTCTTTTAACATACCGGGAATTATTCATTTTTAAGTTTATAATAAAGAATTATAAACACACTCACAGTAGAACAGTACCATGAACCTTTATGTACCTATCACCCAACCTCAACAATCTTCAGCTCTTACTCCATCTTGTTTTATCTAAATTTCTACCCACCCAGGATTATTTTGAAGAAAATCTCAGACATGTAACACTATTTCATCTGTAGATATTTCAGTATATATCTATAAAAGCTGAGGGCATTTTGAAAAAATAACCTTATCAACCCTAAGGTAGTTAATGATAATTCTCAAATATCCAGTCAGTGTTCAGTTTATTTTTAGAATTTGTTTGAATCAGGATTCAAATACAATCCACACATGGCAGTTGACTGACTTGTCTCTTAAAGTCTCTGAATCTGCAGCTTTCTCCTTCTCTTTTTTCCCCCTGAAATTTACTTGGTCATTTATCTTACAGTTTGCCCAGTAGAGATTCTCACAGTCTGAATTTTACTAATTTCATCATCATAGTGTCATATAACGTGTTCCTCTGTCCACTGTATTTCCTGTAAATTGATTGATAAAGAGGCTTGATGTAATTAAGGCTTGCTTTTTTTGTGTGAAAGGCAGGGCTATTTTAGAGGTAGTATTGGTACATCCATCAGGAGACATATAATGTATAGTTGTATCTATTTTTTTTCTGATGGAGTAGCCATTGATGATCCTTGAGTAGATTCATTCTTTTATTCTTGCGAAACGGCGATATTCTAATTCAAATGAACTTTAAAGATGTTAAGCCTAAGCAAAATGCTTTATTGTTTTTGCACTGATGTTTTGAACCTACCCACCTACATTTTTTACCGGTAGATTTTCCAAGAGCAAATTCATTTCTTCATTCACATGTGCAAGGAGATATGCTAGTACCTAGGGTGGATACACAGAAGATGTTATTTCTGTTTTGCAAAGACATCAACCAAAGGGGTAGACAGGGGTCAGTGGGGGAGATGAATGTAAGAGCAAATAATTATAATAAAAATTACTTCAGGACTGGAAGAAGTGTGGAATTATGGAAGAAGAAATGCCTAACTTCGCTGATGGGAGTCAAGAAGGCTTCTCGGTGGAGGGGCTTAAACAGCTGGATCAGGAAGTTCGCTAAAGGAAAAGATAATAATAATAACAACAGCCCCATCAGTACTAGTATTTAACACTTACCAAATATTGCCCTGAGAATTTTGTAAGTGTCAACTCACTGAATCCTTACTATAACCCCGTAATTTAGCAGGTAAGTTAACTGAGGCGCAGAGTGTTTCAGCTTCACGCTCAAGGCCACGTAGCTAATAGGAGACAAAGATTCAGGGAACTATTTAGAGTGCAGAGTGAGTTATTCACAGTTTATATACACGGTCTTCTCAGAGGCAGCCTTGTTATTTAGGGTCCACTTTTCAGAAGCTTCATAGTTGAGACTGGTTTCATCATGGCCTGAGAGATATTGTCAGTTTTTCCCTGATGACCACAAGCTATATGAAGTGGCATGAGTGATAACTACAAAATAAAAAGGGAGACTAGCAAGGGGATCTGACCTATCATCAGTGAATTAGGCACTGCGGCCCCAAATCACACATTGAAGGAGAATCTGGACTTGTGTGCGTGGCAGTGTTGCAATAATCATATGAACTGTAATTCATTGATTTTCCAGCTGGTATAGTAACTTAATTGATGAGAGTAAAGGTGAGCTTTATTAACATTCATCCATTTACTTAATTCCTAATTTATATTTTCTCCATAGTCATGGGAGAAATTTATACGTAGAGTTGCTGAGGATTTAAATTCTGAGAATGGGGATTTCAGGTTACTGTATGCCACAAATATACCTAAGAAAGTATATGAAATGAGTGCTTAAAAAGTTAGCAAAAACTAAGTCAAGAAATAAGGGAAATGTGAGGTCATTTTGTCCAGTCCTCTGCCTCTAGGAAACACTGTTTGCCTAAGATCCCTTAGACAGTAGAGCTGAACTCATTAATCAGAAAATACATATTATATTTCTGTTGCCATGAACCCTGGGAAAAAGAGTGTGTTCACCTAAATTTGCACTTAACCAAGTCAAAAATGTTAGAGAAATATGTGACAACATTTGATGAACTTCAGGGAGGCAGCAATAAGCTCCTTTTTCCCTACGGGTATTCTTCTCATTTTTCAATTTAGGCATTAAACTTATCTATGCACTTAAAAAATCAGACTTCAAAGTCTTAAAGGTAAAAAGAGCTTTTTTTCCCCCTCCTTAGGTAGTTGGACCCGTTCAGAAAATCTGCAAAATGTAAAAGAGCTACACAGAAATCATCCCGAGCACCCATCCGTACTGTTACACGCTTAATCACATAGAGTTGCACTGATGTTAAGAAAAAAGTACCATTTCATTGTTTGGCTTTTTTCCTTGAGTTTTGTTCGTTGATTATAATTATGATGTGTGAAGTAATGAGCCCATACGTGATGGACAAGACAGAAAGATGGTTTATTGTTTGGGGAGCTTTATGCAGGAAAAATGTGCAGACAACAGGGAACTAAGTCTCAGGATGTCATTTATTAGATAAAACGGGGATCCAGATCTCTTGCCTTGACAAGGTGCAGTTGCCTCCTGAATGATATGGGTTAATTTAAGTGTTTTGAGGCTAAGATATATAAATTTTTGGGGGGTGTGTGTGTATAGGGATTAGAAAGTAGTTTAGGGAGAAGCTAACGTGTCTCAGTTTTATTGAGAAATAGTGCTGAGGCCGTGATTGCTGCACTGTATTTGAATGTACCATCCATTAAGTGTCCGTAGAGACAACATGATGTTCATCTCTTCTTTTCTCATTATTAGATTTGACTACCTTGTAGTTTACTGGTGAATGCCTACATTCTAATCAGAGAACATGATTGGGAAAACTGGATTAATGCATTCTCAGCAAAGAGAGAGTATCCATTTCTGACTCCTTCTTCCTCCCTTTGGACATCATTAAAGCATTTTGTCCTTTTCACCTACCACACTTGTATGAACTTGAAAATAATTTTTAAAGAGACTCCTATTCGTGCTTTTTGAAAACTAAGTGAAACAAAGACATTCAGTTTCAAGATTAAATAGGCTCATGCTTTGTTGATGACCTGTGGCCCCAGTGAGTGGTGTTCGCTGATATCCTCAATCCTACTTATAGTTTTCTGTTTCTACTAACCTCCATCCCACAGGAAATCCACCAGAAAGTCTTATAAACCCTATACCAAAGCACATCACAGAACCTCCTCTTCTCTCCATGCCCGTTGCTACTGTCAGCACTTAACCTTCCAGCTGAGCTCTGCTTCCCCTCTTGCTGCTGTTTAATCTCCATACCACATGGTGGCCAGAACTACAGTGTCTCATCAAGGGTTACCCAGATCAGATATAAACTAGATCACATTGGTCCCCTGCTCAGGATGCTCCAGTTGCTTCCTGCTTCAATTCAAATACAATTCAAACACCTTTTCATGGCCTCTGAGATCCCATAAACTGTAGTTTCCACCTCTCACAAGCCTTCCCCTACTATTTTCCTCTGCCCTTTCTGCTCTAAACATTGTTTCATCTCTGCCCTTCCAACGCCAAGCTCCTTTTTGCCTTGGGGATTTCACATTTCCTGGACACTTGCCTTAGAATCGTCTTCCCATTCGTGTCTCACGTCTTCCAAGAATAGCCTTTCCTGGCCAGTCAGTCTAGAGTTTCCCCCTCCTCTGGTCACCCCCATCCTATTAATCTGACATTGTTACATGTTCTGAGCTTTCTGAAGGCCCAGTTTTTGCTTTTCTTGTACACTGCTCTACCCCAGAGCTAGAAATGATGCTGTTACCTGGTAAGGACTCTAATCTATGTTACAAGAAAGAAAGTATAAATCTGACTGATTATGGAAAACCATCATTCTTGGACTGCTCTGAGACCTTTTGATATATTGGAAAGAGTATAGGAACATTCAGATCTGAATTTGATTCTAAACTCTGCCACTTGGTTGCCATATGCTACCTTGTTTAAACTCTCTGTGACAGATTTTAAAAGGCCATAAATTCCTTGCTACATCTCTCATTAAGAGACAGAATAGATTAATTCTGGTCTTGGCCACGTAACTTGCTTTGGCCAATGGAACATCATTGCCCATTGTGATGGGTTGTGTAAGCTGAGCCAGCCCATTGGGGCTTGCCCTGTTGGAACTCTGCCCCGAGACCACCATACTGCAAGAGAGCCAGTTTGGCTTACATAAGTGAACACATGGAGGAGAACCAAGGTGCTCTAGCTGACAGCCAGCAGTACCTGCTGGATGTATGAGTGAGGCCAATTTAACATTACAGAACACACACCTGCCTGTGTAGTTGAATGCAGTTGTATGAATGCCAGATGAAACCACCAGAGAAACTACAGGCCACCTACCAGATTGTGAAAATATGACATTTTTGTTGTTTTAAGCCACTGCTTATTAGGATGTTTTGTTATCCAAGATTGTTGGAAGAACAAATGAGATGATCAAGTTAATCTCGATTGCATTTTCAGTTCGTAATAGGAACTCAGTCTTTCTTAGTTCTCTGTCGTTATCCCTGTTCTGAACTTGACTGCTAGAATTTTTTAGTCAATCTGAGTGTGACTTCTATTCTGATATGACCATGTAGACTAATGGTATTTACAAAATATGTCTGGGGATTGGTCCGGTCATGCATAGAAGAGGTCTTTAGATCAATTAAACTAATTCCATGACCATTTATTAGGATGATTAAGGTGGAGAATTGAAGCACTGAAGCAGGTTGAAACTACGTGTAATATAGAACAACGGCTGCCATTTATTAATCACCTACTGTGTGTCTGGAACCACACTAAAGTACCATGTATATATTGCCTGGTTTATGTTTGACATCAACTGTATTTTGCAGAAGAGAAAACTGAAGTTTATGTAAATTAAATAATTTGCCCATGATCTCATAGCTAGTAAATAGTAAAGCTCCGACTTAGACCCTGGTCTGTCTAACTCCAGATCTATAGACTTCAACGGGGGTTAAAGTCCCAGTGTGAGAATGGGGACAACCTCCGTCACAGGGATTGGACTGCTGGGATGACAGATTATCACTGCAGATGATGTATGCCTTATAGCCAATACATACTGTATCAATTCTAAGTATTATGGAAATTCAAACAAGGGCAGTTTAGGCCAGATTGTTCAGAGAAATTAAGGCTCCCTAGAGGAAGGAGAACTAAAGAGGGGGCCTCCATGACCTACTACCTATACTGGCTAGCACATACTGTGAGTTTAGATCGTGTGCTTAGAGTATTATATGAATTCTTTAATCCTCGTAGCAACCCTATGAGGTAGGAATGATTGTGATTTCACTTCACATGAAGATATCAAGGCTTATGAAGGTTACTTGCTTGAGATTATAGACCTGGACTACAAATACTAGTAACCTGAGTCCAGCACCATGGTGCAGTATCACCCTTGGAAGTGCTGGCTGCCTCCAGAAAATAAGTGGGTTTTAGGGAAATTAGAACAGCACTGGGCAGAGGAATGAATGGTGTGTGTATGAGTGTGTGTGTGTGTGTACCGTTTGTGTATACTTTGTGAGTATGTGGGTAGGACTGGGAATCAGTGAAGGATACTATGGAGAAATAGCAATAGTTTAGGCCAGCGTTTGGAAAGGGTAATAAAACGTAAGTTCAGATTCCTATGATAGGGCAGCTTCGAGTATATAAAGAGGTGTACAGTGAGTATTTGTCATTGTTGCCTATCCAATAGCCACTTCCTTTTCTTTTGGGGCAGGACTCTTGTTGGCCTCTTGAGAGCCATGTTTCCTCCACTCTTAAGAGTCTGTGGCCTGGTTGGGATTTATGAGGTAATCCATGTCTGGCCTATCAGAGCCCTGAATCCTCTAGGACACATAGTTATTAGTTGACAGACAAGCCCATAAACCAATCAGACCAAGTAGTGTAGGGCTCCTTTCTGCTGGAATTAAACAAGGTGAAATATCATATGGAACCTGGGAGTGAAGTCAACTTGAAGAATAGCTGTGGTAAGAGATGGCAAGAATTATGTTTTGAGGACATTGTTCCAGCCCAGGATCAAGCCAGAACTGAACTAGTCCTGGCGGTGGACTTTCTAGTTACATAAGCCAATAAGGCCCCATTAATAAGTAAGCCAGTTTGAGTTAAGGGTTTCTGTTATTGGCCACAAGAAAAAAATCTTTACGTAAGATTTTTTTTATTTAATTTTTTAAATTAACCTTTTTTTTTTTTTGCAAACACACTGAAACTTTTACTCAGAAATTCAATTCAAAGAAACCTTATATAAAATATAGTTGAGGAGCAAAGGAGATTTTAAAATCACTGGCTTTGAAGTCAGCAGACCTGAGTTCTAGTGTTGGTTCCACTGCTTTATTTCAATGATGTGAAAAAACAAATTATTTGCTGTGTAATTTGGGAAGAGTTACTACACTTCTTTAACTTATAGTTTCTTCATTTGTAAAATTGTAATAATAATTGTAATCACCTCATCATGAATGAATGATATTTTGAGTCATGTTTTACCTTTCAGAGAGAGAAGGTCATTTGGGAAAAGGGTATCTACTTTGAAGGGGACGGTTAGGAAACAAAGCTACTACACGTGTCCAGGGGTATAAACACTCTCCTGCCTGCAAGAGCTCTTATAAACTCTGAAGTTCATCTCCAAGTGTGCAATATTGGTTAGGATACAGAAAAGTCTGTCGTTATAACACATCCAAAATTACACTGGCTTAATCAAAGCAGTAACTGGCCTCTCTCTCATGGAACATTCCAGGAGGTCATCCAGGGTTGGTATGGCAACTGAAAGGTATCAGGGATGTGGCTCTTCTTATCTTATTGCTCTGCTATATCTAGGGAGCAGCCCACATCCACATGGTATGAATCTCAAACTCATGGTCAAAGATGGCTTATGACCATACTGCCCTCAGAAGACAGGAAGGGAGAAAAAGGAGGGTACCCGCTTTTCTTGTTAAGGAAATGACATAGAATTTGGAAATTTACATTCTGCTTATGTCTCATTGGCCAGGACCCAGTTAGCTGATTACACTGGGGTACAAGAGAGCCTGGGGAATGTAGTCTTTTGCTGAGTGACCTCATGCTCAACAAAAACTACTGTCACTATTGAAGACAGGAGAATAAAGACTGGGGACACCCACATATTCTGCCACATCTATTATCCTGTATTAGAAGGAAATAACATACATTCATTAGCTCCAAATCTGTTCTTAGTTCTGGGTTTCAGCCAGTCCTTGGGCAGCCAAGTGGGCCCGCTTCCATCTGGCCTGTGCTGAAAATCCTCTTCCCTTTGCAAAGGGCATTTCTTGCACATGAAGCACAGAAAGCCAGGGCCATTGGCCTCTTCTGGGAGCACGTGTGTATGTCCAAAGTCATTCTTCAGCAGAAGGCTACCTCTTTGCACATAACGGGCCCACTTATACTTTATATTAGTTTCTGCCTTATTTCATAAGTTTTTAAAGAAAATTCTCCTCTCATGCAGGAAAATCTAATTATGCAGTGACAGCAGTTGGCTGACTCGGGCACAACACAACATGTCAATTTTCAGTTGCTTACACGGTCTCACAGAAACTGTTAGAAATTGTTTTGAAATCTGGCATACATTTCAGTCATGTTAATTCCCACAACTGTGCCAAACTTGATGAAATTTGGCTCCTTCGTACTCCAGGGAAGGTGGGGGATTGGGAAAGGCGAGCTTCTTCTTTTTTTTTTTTCCTGGCAGTGACATCATCTCCTCATCCTCCTCTTATGATGAACATTGTCCTCAAACAAGCCAAGTAATATAACTTTATATTTACAAGACTGTGTGACAAAATGACTACAGGATACTGGAGCTATGCTATATAACGAGGGAAGAAATACAGATGGCATCATGATTTTTTTTTCCTTCCAACAGATTTGTGCCAGATGTGTGAATATTGATAATTTCTCTGGGGCTCAACTCAAGACACAATATAGATTTCTGTTTGATGAAGGAAAGAGGGAGTGAGAATCCATCCCGGCGATGGTATTTACAGGAAATGTTTTGCCTCTTCTTCCAAATCTGTCAAAGCAGAACCAGAAATCCCAAATCCAAATGAGCCTCTGAGTCATCCTTTGTTCTGGACCCAATTTTTATCTCCCCACTAATTGACAGACTGGAAAATTCATTTGTGAAAACATGTGGTAGAATTCTAAAAGTGGAGTTTGTCAACTAGCTGGATCTGTCTTTGTGTATCAGTTTAGAGCATGGGTGGTAGCGAAATCTTAGACAAACATCTTAGAAAGGTATCCATCTTATCACAACATATTTTCCTTCTAAACCTAGTAATAAAAATATTTTAATGAAATAATCGTTTTCAGCATTTGCAGTGAGAACACTGGAAGAAAAAAAAATTTCCAAAGCTTTTCTAGCTTCTTTTTAAAAATTATTCTTTTTATTATTTTTTTTTACTATGCCTGAACCCATTTTAAAATATGATTCTGAGAGCCAGAAAATTTCAATAAATTTCAGTTTCTTAGTCCAACTTTGATTTTTTTAGTATCAGAGAGAATTATTGAAAAGATTTAAAGAGAAAACAGGAATATTTATCATTCCTAGAAAGATTCACCTTTGATCAAATAATTAAGCAAGTTGATTTCAAAATCAGTATAATAATGTTTTTTATTTTTACCTTGGATCTTCTGTGAAGTATTTCAAATAACTTCAAGTAGAGAAAGACGTATATAATGGGAAGAAGTATAAGTAGAGAAATAAGAAAGGGGAAAAGACAGAGTAGATCAAGAATTAGGGATGAATGGAAATTGCTCAGGACTTTGGAAATACTTATTTGCTATCGTTGAAACTTAAATTTGTCTTTGAGCTTCTTGGTAGCCACAGTGAAAATGGAGACATGGTCACTTACATAATTTTGTTGATCAGAAAGAAGGTACTGCCTCAGTTCCTTAAGGGATGAACATCTATTTCTAACATTAGGTTATGATGCTGGTTCTCAGCTGAGGATAATGTTCTCCTTTAGGGACATTTGGCAATGTCTGAAGACGTTTTTGGTTGTCACAACCCAGGGAGGTATTGTTGGCATCTAGCGGTGGAGGCCAGGGATGCTGTGAAACACCTTACAGTGCACGAGATGACCCCTACAACGAAGAATTATCTGGCCCAAAGTTCAATAAGTCAAGGTTGAGAAACCCGGGGTTAGAAAATCAGTTTATTGTGTGGATGTTCCTAATGTTGTCTATGAGATTCCCATAGCCTGTGGAATTGGAACAAGGCAAAATTGAATTTAAATCCGTGTTTGTCGACTTACCAGCTGTGTAAGTTTTGGCACATTAGTTAACGTCCCTAAGTCTCCTGTCCTGGAGACAATTGTATAAACCCTACAGTGCTGTTATAAGGATCAGCAGGAATAACCTTTATAGCACATCTAGCACAGGACTTGGCACATTGTAAAAACTCAATGAATGTCAACCTTTAAAATAGTCCCACAGGCAGAGAGGGTAGAGTGTTATTCCTTACAATAATGGTTTGGGAGGGGGATGTAGGATGAAGCTCTGTTGAGCTGTTTCATCTATGGATAGACTTGAGAAGGCCTATAAATGTGGTTGAACTGCGTGTAATGATCTACCATCAAAACCACCAATGTGACAGTGTGAGACTGAACTCCCTGGTGAGAGTTCATCGTGCTGTTATTGGGAGTTGTCAACTGAGAGCTGCTCTTAATTCTCTAGGAATCAGACAAGCAGGTGGCAGAACACATATTAAGTACCTATCTGCTTGGTGCCTTTGCCTGGTGCCAAGGTGTTTACACAGATAGTCTCGGTAGACTCATGATCTAATACAAACGAGACAGAGCCAGGCCATACTCCACCTTCTGGAAACATACTCAGGGGTCACTCTGTCAGAATTTACATCTCTTCTGAAAACAACAACAACGACAAAGAAATCTGTAGTTCCAAAGTGAAAACAAACAAACAAAATCAGTAGTTTTGCTACTATTTTAACTTCAAATAGGTCACTTTGTTAAGTGCAGTATGGCTGGCTCCTGAAACCAATTCCAGAATTTCCATAGCTGAATGCAGTAGAAGTGCATTTTCACCCATGCAACAGACCAGTCTTGGTGTTCATGGTAAGCATGTGGATTACTTTATTCCAGGAAGTGTTTCGAGATCTAAGGTTGCTTCTGGCTCCACCATACACTGCCTCAGATTCCTCAGTTTCTAGCAAGAAAAAGAGACAACAGAGAAGACATATGGGCTCCATAAAACCCCTCTCTGAATGGGGCTCATGTCATATCTGCTCACACGTCAAGGGCCAGAACACGTCATCCGGCCGTTCCTGGATGCAAGGCTAGGAAGCAGAGCCCTGGCTGGCCGGATGCCACCACGTGGAAGGGGAGAGCAAAGTTTAGTGGACAGTATACCCTCTACCACCACCAGATGCTAGTGTGGTTTTGTTAATCAACCTCTGCTTGGCAAAGCATTTCCATTTTGAAAGCGAGGGTAAAATACATGAGATTCAGTTCAGCCCTTTTCTTTTCAGCAGTAGGAAAAATGTAAAAAGTGGACATGTGACAAGTTTGATAGACTGGTAAAACTCTGAAAAGGCCATTATTCAAATATTTATGGATCCTTTTAGCTAATGGATTCAAATTTATGATGCTGCACTTGTCAACAAGATAATATTGCAACAACATTAAAGGCTGAGCCGTTCCGTCCCTTCTAACCCTGAGGCCTCTCTTCGCCACAGCAGATGGGCAGCTGTTCTCAATGAAAATGGAACACTCGTGCTCACCGTGTACTTCTGAGACCCACTGCACGTTGTGTGGCAGCCCCTAAGCTGTGCTTCAGGGAGGGAGCGGACATGTTATGAGATGTCCAGGACTAGGCTAAGGCATCCACTTATCCAAAGAAGAAAGAACAACAATGTGGCGTGGCCATAGACACCTTGCACCACAGGTAGATTGTTACAATCAAAATTGAATAGTAAACCATGATTTATGGCAAGAAGCACTGCCTCTCATCCACCAGGGCATTTGAGTCAATAGTACAGAATATCTGCTACAATTTTTGGTGTTAATATATTAACAAATATACTAGATCATGGGTAGTGGTCATGAAGTGACAAATAGGAGAGTTAAATAGTATTTGTGGAAAAACAGACCTTGTAGAGAAGTTTGTAAGTAAGTGTACATGTTTGGGAATATTTGATATTTGGCTTAAATAAAAAATATTGAGTCAATAGAATTAAATAAAGTCTCAGTGAGTGTAATATTTTGAGATGCAAGATTTTTAAAGGGAAAGAGACTCTATAGTTGGGATATTCTGATAATCAACAGAGAGAAGGAGAACCCAAGGTGGCTTGAGAAGAGTTTGTTCAGAGAACACAGAACAGAATTGGATGTGTTTGTGTGTTGGGAAGGGTGGAAGAGCCTCACAGGGGCCTAGGAAAGACTTTATAGCTGGGATTTTTGTGTCTGTGTGTGGGATGAGGCCTCAATTTCGCAGGGTGAGCAGGAGCTAGAAATAAGCTTGTTGCATAAAGTCTAAAGCCACCAATTAGTAGCAAAAGGAGAACTCAGGAAACTCCCCCACTTGCCAACCTTAAGGAAATTTGCTGTTTACCCAGTGCTATGGATGGATGGAGCCAACCATAAGAAACCTACATCCCAAGCCTGCTTTGTGCCTGGGTGTGGAGTCCACTAACTATTGCATATGAACCCCCATGAGAAATCAACACACAAAAAGTGACAGAATTAGTTCCCCCATAACTATTGATAATAGAACTTTCTAAAAAAGACTTAATATGTTAAAATATTCACAGCGATGAAGCCATATATAGAATTTGTAATCAAAGTTTATGAAAAGCAGTGGAGCTTAGTTAAAAAAAAAAAACTAACAGAAATTCTAGAAATTATACATGACTATAGTTAGTCATTGTATAAGTTATCTAATGCTGTGGAATAAATTACTCCAAAAATAAACAGTTATTGTCTCATGGTTTTCTGGGTCAGGAAGTTGTAAGTGGCTTAGCTGAGAGATTCCAGCTCCTGGCCCTTCATGAAGTTACAGTCAAGATGTGGGTGGTGTGGACCTCTGCAGGGCCCCGTGGAACCGGGTGAAGGGCAGTCCCTTCCGGCCAGTCAAGGCTGTGGCCGTGGACCTGTTCCCGCAGACCCCACCCTGTGAGATGCTCATCCTGTTCGAGAGAGTGGAGCACCCCGATGGCGTGGGGGCCCTGGAGCCCCAGGATCCTCCAGTCCAGCCCCGACCAGGGCCCCCAGGTGACACCCACCAGAAACCAGGGCCTCCCCCGCTTCTTAGTCCTCTGGGGCAGCGGAAACCAGCCCTTCCAGAACAGCACCCAGACTGCATCACGGGCAGAATCCAGAGGCTCCCCAAGTCCTTGCCCTGCCCCGCCTGGCATAGTCAGGCAGCAGCCACAGAGGGTACGAGACCCCTGTCCCTGTGGGCTCCTGTGGCCTGCTCCCCCTCACCCCCCAAACGGGCCACAAGGGCTGGAATAAACAAGTGCCAAACTACCAAAAGAAAAAAAAGATGTGGTTGGGGCTGCATTTGGAAGGTGCCCCTTCTACGCTGCGTCACTCACACGGCTGGCAAGTTGGTTCTGGTTGTTTGTGGGAGGACTCAGCTCCTCGTCACATGGGTCTCTCCACAGGCTGCTTGAGTGTCCTCGCAGTAGGGTGACCTGCTTCCCTCAGTGACAATCCAAACGATAACCCAAAAGTAGCAATGACTCAGCTTTCCTCAGAGGTCGCACATCATCACTTCCTCCACTTCTTACTGGGTACAAATGAATCACTACGTCTGGCCCTCATTCAAGATGAGGAAAATTAGGTTCCAGGTTTTGAGGCAAGAAATGTTAAAGGATTTGTAAACATTTTAGAACCACTACTTTTACTGAAGTAAAGAGATGTTCGTTTGTAAATGCAGTGGTTATCTTTTGGTGAAGGGTTAAATGTGACTTTTTTTTTTTTTTACTCTTTTTTGTTTTTTCCAAATATCAACCATAAAAATGTTTCATGTTTATTAATATTTTTAGAATTTAAAAATATTTAATTCTACAATAAAATATTTTAACTTTATAATGAAATAAAATATGTATTTTAATATATTTATAATATATAATATAATGTATAATTATATATTTTATTTAATTCTATATATTATATATAGAATTATATAATATTACATTTATATATAATTACATAATATAAGGCATATTATATTAGATATAATATATATTATAATGAGAAATAATAAAAATATATATGAATATATTAAGGGTCAGAATTGTTACTGTTTGGGGGCACTTCCTCTGTGCCAGGCAGTGTTCTTACTCCTTTAAGATATTAATTAATTTACCACTACAGTAACTCTATGAAGTAGGTACTATTTTTAAAGGGAAAAGTAAAGCACAATTGGTAAATATGTCTGGGAAAGAGCCACAATTCTTTCTACATCTGGAGTCCTGTGCAAAAAACTTTTGTCATGCACTGAGATTTGTAAAGCATCTCCCAAAGTTCAGTGCAGTGTCCAACATTTAATGATGTCATCTAATTCTGCTTTCTGTTTTTTGTAAGGCTGCTTCCTGTCTTCTCCTTTGTGGAATAATAAAGTGTTCAGGTGCACAGTGGGGATGGTATTAATTACCATCAGCCCAGTGTGAAGAAGTCTTAGAATTTCCTGAAAAGGCAATTGAGAAAGTTTACTATGTTTATAAGGGCTCCCTGATCAGGTTCAATCTTTCAGAGATTAAACATATTGAAATGCGCAAAAGAATTTGTAATTATTTATTTCTCTAAACAGGCAGAATAATTTAAAAAAACAACAGTGCTGGGCTTCCCTGGTGGCGCAGTGGTTGGAGTCCGCCTGCCGATGCAGGGGACACAGGTTCGTGCCCCGGTCCGGGAAGATCCCACATGCCGCGGAGTGGCTGGGCCCGTGAGCCATGGCCGATGAGCCTGCACGTCCGGAGCCTGTGCTCCGCAACGGGAGAGGCCACAACAGTGAGAGGCCCGCGTACGCAAAAAACAAAAAAAGAAGCAAAAATAAAACAACAGTGCTACGTTAGATAGGAATCCCTTTTTCCTCTTGTTATGTTGACTACAAAATGAAACACCCTTGTTTTCCTGTTCTCTGAGTCTAATACCAATGCCACTTGATTGGCATCTAATACTCACCTGAGGGTTAGGCAGGAAAAAGAGATAAATAATTTATTCATTTGACATACACTTCCTAAGCTCTACCATGTGCCTGGCACTGTGCTAGGCACTGGATATACAGAGAAAATAAGACAAATGTGGTCCCTTCCCTCATGGAATTTATTATAGTCAAACAAAATATCGATAGAGATTATAAACCAGACAGAACAAGTGTGAATAATCAGGACAACACTCAGCTATTCAGGCAATCCAGAACATACCAGATATACTGTATCTGAGACTAGAAAGAATGTTGTTTGACTTGTGATCGAGCTGCAGCACACAAGATTAGAATTCTACCCTCTTTTATGTTATTTTGTTTGTATTTTAATAAGCATATCCTCTTTGCGCGTCTTCTTTCCTGATGATTAGGAAACATTTCTATCGATATGTGAAAATCTTATATTTTACTGTTAAGAGGAGAATTCACAATATAACATATAGTATAATCTAAACTGTGCAAAAGAATGCTTCGGCAAAGACCACCTAGGAACACACTAAACTATGTAAAATTATTTTGAGATGATAGTACTTATGATCGTTGAATTTTCTTCCTCATAATTCTCTGTATTTCAAAAAAATTTGTTTTAAAGGAGACCTATATACTTGACTTACTTTTTAGTAAAGTACGTTGTTGGGTAGATGCCAGGTAACACATTGTGGTTCTCTCTCTTTTGACAAAAGGATTTTGGTTGGAAAATATGTGCATGTGCTAAGGATGATTTCCTATGTTCATGCGTGATTCCAGGGCAGGCAATGTGGCAGAATCAATGGCAAATTGAACACTGCACTGAATTAAAACATGAATGTGAAACAGAAGTTGGGCCAATGCAAAGGTGATTGCAAAGAGGTGAGAGAGGATGATGGGATTTGAGAGAGGAGGGTTCAGTGTTTGACATATTGAAAGATCATTGTGTGAGTTCAGAGAGTGGTCATGATATGGAGAGAAGTTTGGATAGGGAGCTTCATAAATAAGTAATGGCCACCGAGGGTTTCGACAGTTTCATATTTAAAGAGATATTTATGAACTGTTGCAGGACTTGGAGAGGCTCCCTGCTTCTCTCTTCCCCTCTCATTACAGCCGAAGGGAAGAAATGAGGTCTAAAGAAAAATGCAGACACCCTCAGAACCGCATATGACCTGTTCATTAAAAGCGAATGTAAGAGTTAGCACAAGTTTATACGGAAAAGCTCACTTTTTATCTCTACCTCCAATAACTGCTTCAGAAAGGCATCCGAAACGGGGTGCAGCTAAAGGTAATGCATCCTGTCATGGAGTGCTTTTGATTCAGAAGCTGTGTGAGGCATTTCGATGAGGACTGCACACACCCAAGCACAAAACCCTTCTCTGCTTCAGGATTCAGGGTTGTTTATGAAAGAGACGAAGTGTAAATGCAGAATGCAGCTATTACCGTATTTGCATGTTTTGTTTCACTTTGTTTATTTTTAAATTAAGGCTTGTTGACAGCCACCCTGAGGATTATTGCAGTGCACAGTTATTCACTATTTCTGCATCTGTGCATTATCTGAGACTTCCCAGAGTGCAATCTGTAGACATACACGAGCCTCTGGGAGTGTGAACACAGTCGTACATGTGTATGCACATTCGTGTGTGCGAAATGAGATTATATATATAGCATAAATTTAGGAGTATAAACCTTAAAGTCACAGAGAACTGACTTCAGTTTCCCTATCCATAAAATGCAAATAGTGATTCCCTCCACACTGGATTGCTGTCAGGATTAAATAAGATAGGATACGTAAATAATTTAGAGTGTTACCTGGCATGTAGTAGGCATTCAATACATAATATCTGTTATTACTTCTGACTTTATATAGATATATATCAATACAAACAACTGCTAATAACTATGAAAATGGTGGTAAGATCTGCATTTTAAGTGTATTCTTTTTATCTGCATTCTAATTCCAAGGCGAGCAGATCACTTATCAATATTTACATTGATTTCTCTCCCCAAATTTCCTTCAACCCATTTTATAGAATGAGAATTCTCTCTCTCAACTTCCCTGACACATGATTCACATTCCATGTTGAGGAAGGCAAGGAGAGTCCAGAAGGAAGATGACTCTCTTTCTTAGATCTGACAACCTTTCTTTATTCCCTTAAGGAGGGGAGAATTTGCCTAACCCAGTTGTGCAAACATCCATCTCTGCCCCAGCCTGTTGCAGTGGATGTATTGTAATCCCTCTTCTTGGGCATTCAAGACACTTGTATTTCATAATCAGTTATCAGCAGACAGGTGTCTTAGAAAAGCTCCTTGGCTTGAAATTGTCTGTTCCATCATCCTGTCCATGGAATAGACACAAAAAGATGGTTGAAGGGGTACATACACTTTTCTTTAAGTAAATTAAGTTTTCTTTGAGAGGTGTTTTCAGTCTTTCCCATGACTTCCAAAAGACACGAGGTCCTCAGAGATAAGTGAGTTCATTCAATGATAAATGTGGGTCACCCCGTGGGCTTCTGCTAGACCACCTGTGCATGAGATTTCTGTGAGTTCAAGTATGGCGGAGTGAGAAAATCAGTGACCTCATGCCTGCCCCACTGTGTTGGGGCTGCTAAGGATTAGGTGGTACCGCAGTGAGAAAATGAGGCTATTATTTTTCCAGTGATGGTTTTAAAGGCAAATAGTTTTGTCTGCAGAATCTAATAATGATGAAATATGACTTGAACCCCTGGAGAGAATTCCAGGCCAAATTAACTCCCACTGGTAGTCAACTATAAGCTTTCAATATATTTACAAAATCAGTTCAATATATGCAGTTACACAGAAAGGCTCACTTCCAACATGAGGAGGTCTTATTAGGGGCAAAGATGCTATTATGGGCCCCAGACATTCAAGTTAGACAGGAACTAATGCCAACATTTATGTTAGGATTGTATGAAAAATTGTATTTCTGTCTTCGTGTGAATAAGTAAGAGTACATGGGCTCAAAGAATGATAAGAATGATTTCTTGAACAAAAGGAAGAAAAAGAAGTTCTTAGAAGGAAGACTTTGGCCTAAGACAGAAGCATGCAGAATTAGGCCATGGTTAAATAATTGAACAAAGAGATTCTACTGTTAGCTGAGAGAAACGGATAAGAAGGAGATGATGTTTAGGAGTAGGAGATTAATGTGTGAAGAGTAGGAGGGCATCTATTGATCACTTCCTGTGTGCTACACGTTAGGGATACATGTTAGGGTACTTAATACGTAAATACCTGATCTCATTGGATGATCATGAAACCCCATCACAGAAGTGCAGAGTAGGAGTTGAAGCACGAGGTCTAAGGCAGCCTAAGTTCACATCCTGACCTCACAACTTACTAGCTGCACTGTCCTGAGCATTTTGTTAACCCTCACTTTTTGCTCATGAAAGTGCGTGCCTGCACCTCGTAGCTATTATGAGATTACATCAAATGCTGCTTGAAAAGCACATAGCTTGGCTTGTAAGAAGTTCTCGATAAAAGCTAACTGGGATGAAATAATTATCATAGTTTTACAGTTGAGGAGATGGAGGCTTGGGAGGTTGAGGAACTTGTTCAAGACTGCACAGCTAGTAAGTGGCAGAACTGGGACTTGAACTCAGACCTGTGTCACAGCAAAACCTGTATATGCAGCCCTGCATCGCTAGGTAGAGAAGGGAAGTGTGATCAGTCCTTTGCTTCCATAACTTAGGACCGGCCAGCCCGAATGTGGATGTGCTCCATCGATCAGTGGGTTAATGCATTGGGAGAAAAACCAACAGTAGGGCAGTAAGTTCTCAAAAGTCCAGTTCTGAAACTTTAAAATCTATGTTATCCTTCCTAGTGGTCTTACAACACATTCCTTTGTCTTTGACACCAGAGCCAGATTAATTGCAGACTCTGAAAGCCACACTGGTATAATGAGATTCTATAACTTGAGGAGTAAAAACAGCTACACCTTTTATTAGTTCTAGTTAATTGCTTGAGGCCACATAAATACTCCTAAGTAGAAATTGTAGTGTATCCTTCATGCAGTCTTCCCTGACCCCATACTCTGCCTCTGATGCCCACATGAATTGTTCCTGAGTCCCAGGAGTTACAGCCATTTCACAGACTCACCTTTGCCTCAAAAGCCAGTTGGAGAGCGACATGGTGGTTAGGAAGGCTGGAACCCAACCTCAGGTCCTAGCTGCTGCTGTTTCTGGTGCTTCCACATGGTGTCACTGTTGAGAACAGGTCCCACCCACCTATGTGGCTTTGCCCACCCCTGAAAGGAGGCCTTTTAGCTGCTTAAGATTTTAGCCTTGACCAAAGTGATATCCCAAACTTAGAATCCCCCTTGGATTTCCCTTCTGTGCTCAACAGTTTCTAGGAAGTATCCTGCTGAGTTGGAATGGCAGAATGTGAGGTCTCGCCAGCCTTAGTCACGTGGTATGCCCTGGGCCGGTTTCTCCAACAGACCTTTAGGGACTGATGTTGATTCTGGGTCCCCAGCCAGGGTGCCCCTCTTTCTCAGTGACCACATTTTGAGGCCTGTAAAAATATCTTAAGAATCCCTCAGTGAATCAGAGAAGGTCTAAAAATAATGAGTCACCAAAGGAAAAAGTCAGGAAACTTCGCTTTGCATCAGTCCCCTTGTCCCTATTTACCATTGCTTCTCCGGTAACCAGCTCTGATGGCAAAGTAGCTGCTGGACTTGCCTTGCATGGCTAAGTGGTGCCCCTTCAGTAACTCTTCCCAGAGTAAAGAAAATCTGCAGGTTTCCCTCTGGGTCTTCACACACAGGGTTGCATCAGTAGCTTTTCAGGCAGGAAAAAATTAAGGCTTCACCACACTGTCATTGCTCTACATGATTGCTCATTTTTCCAAACCAGAAGTCGGTGTCCAGAACATAACAAATGGGACTTAGTATTTGACACCTTTGAACACTGGAAGAAGAATTGCACAGTCGTAAGGAAGAGTGCTTGCTTGTCATGTCTGTGTGACCTGAGTCACTGATAGCTTAACCAAGAAGGAATAGCGATGTTGTGACTCTCCCCCAGAGCCATCCAGGAGATTGGATTAACAACACATTGCTGACGAGGCATAATTAACCTCACAGTGGATTATGAAATGCTGAATCAGTTATTCAGATACTATTTATAGTAGCCTTTATTTTCATGCTGCTTTTAATCGAGTCACTAAACAAAAGAAGAAAAAAAACCCTACAACGAACGGTGTGTGACATGCACAAGGGTGCCCTAGTAGAGAATCAGGGGAGGATGAGTTAGAATGATCAGGAAGACCTCTCTGAGGAAGGGGCATTGACGCTGAAGATAGAGGCGGGACCAATAGGCCAGGGGTTCTCAGCCAAGGGTGACTTTGTCCCCTGAGGGACACCTGGCAACGTCTGGAGACATTTTTGGTTGTCACATTGAAGCGATAGAGGAGGTTGCTACTGGCATCTCACGGGTAGGGCCCAGCGATGCGGCTAAGCGCCCTCTAATATACAGGAAAGACCCCACAGTAGAGAATTATCTGACCCCAAATGTCAGTAGTGCCGTGATGCAGGCTAAGAACTGGGAGGTGTATTCCAGCCGTGTGACAAGGTACATTGTTTTAGCCAAGAAATAACCGGAGGAAATACCCTCGGAAACAGCAGAGTTTGTTCAAACTGATAGTCCTGTGGTTGAGCACAGGTGTTGACATCTGGGAAAGTTTGGGGTGATTTTAGGAGAGAGGCCAAAGTCAAGTTGGGTAAAGAGAGAGGGTCAATCACTTGGGCCTTGAGGGGTCAGGCGGTCAGGGAAAGGCGTGAAGCCGACTTGGTGTAAGCTGGGGGGATGGTGATAAAGCTGGAGAGGGCCACCAGCTCTCGAGTTCTGCAGGCCATGGCCATGAGGAGCAGTGGACAGGGTTGCTAGATACTCAGGTTGTAAAGAAAGACCTTCATCTTGAAATTCTATATCTCGGCAGATACTTTAATCATTTTTAACACTGTACCTTCTAAGAAAAAAATACCTGCAGGTGAAGTTTTGGCCGGCAGAGCTTAAATTTGCAAGATCTGGGTCAGAGATACATAGGATTGACTCATTTCCTCACCTGTAGTGAGAGGTGTTTGGACACTAGGCTCGCTTTTCAAGTCCAGTGCTACATGTGATGACTGTAGAGAGCCGATCGCCCAGGTCCTCCCAGGTTACAGGTCGTTGATGTGCCACAGTTTCAAGTTAGGGAGGGTCTTTCCTTCCACCTCTACACTTTTCACTGCATCTTTCTCTGCACCTTCTCAACCCAGTAGTCAATTCCCAATGCACCATCGCCAAGACTGGCTTCAACAAGATGGAAGGAAAAGACAAAAATTCTCCTTAATCCCAGTTGATATGTGACTTTGCTTAGCACTTTGAATATTATTAAGTGTTTGAATTTCTTCCTGTGTCTTTTTCACCGCGATGACTGTCTTTCTCTTTCGTTGACAGCCTCTGCAGGACCAAATTGACAGCTCTTTAAAGGCGTCTGACGAAAAGCAGCATTAATTAAGTCATTGCCGGACTGTAATTGTGTTAAGAAGTAAAAATCTAATATGAGAAAAGGTTAGTGAGTCCTCTCTTGTGTCAGATTTTCTACTCCCTATGAATATTAATGTTCTTAATGAAGACAATCTTTGCCTCATCAAGCCGTTGTTCTGCATTCAGGTGCCAAATCCCCGTGCCATTGATTTGTTTTTAAAGAACAAATATGTCAGGAGAGAGTGACTGTCCTGTTTCTTATCAACATCATAGAGGATGCTTTTGTATTCCTGGAAAGAGTTTATAGATTTTGTGTGCGTGTGCAAGCTCTTGTGAAGGGAGAGGGATAATGACGTGCCGGCAGGGTAAATGAGTTACAGTAATTTAATATTGGTGCTGCGTTGATCGCATTACCTCCTTTTCTGTGTGTGTGAAAAATAGTCATGCGGTAGTGGGGTTGCAATCAGCAGTTTTAATGATAAAATAGAAATTCTCTCCAGAAAAAAGAGAGGCCTGCAGTTTAAGCATTGAAATGAGCTTGTGAGAGAATCTGATCCTTCTTTGCTGATGACCCTCGTCCTCTGATGGAGCAGATGATGCTGATGCTGATGAAGGGTGTTTCTTAAGTATGCTGGGGACCCCGAGGAATCCAGCGGTACGGTACTGAGGAATGCCGTGTGCCTTCCTTCTCTCTCTACGTTGACATCTACCTCTGTCTCTCTCATTGTTTACTCTCACCTCCTGCACAGATGAAATCTTAACTCTCTTCATCAGAATTCTTGGCCAACAAGTGGAACAACCCTTTTGTATGGTATCACTTGAATTCCTCTGTTCTGGAAAGTCCAGGGTATCCTGCTCCTGTGAAGAAGGTCAGCATTGTCAATACTTTTGCTGATGAGAGCCTGATTGTGAGTCAATAAATTGAGTTTGTACCTCACTGATTAGGACCTGTTAACAGAATTGAGTTGGGCTGATAGTAAAAGGGAAACGCCGGAAGAGTGAGTCAGTTATGGAAGGTGTTGCTTGTGTACACAGGTCCAAGCTGATGTGGTTTTATGTGATGGTCAAGGGCTCCAGGCTCCCTCCAACTTTGCACTCGCCATCTCTAGTGTGGCTCTTGTCCTCACGGGCCAAGATGGGGGCCGAAACTCCAGCCATCACCTTCACTTTCAGAGTGGTATGTGGGTAGCTTCACATTCTCCAAGAAAAGAGGGCTAAGATATACTGTGATCATATATGTGCTAGGCAATTTGCCTTTATTATTTTATTTAATTTTTAAGTTACTATATGATGTATCACAGTCTGTATTAGTTTTCTATTGCTATGTAAAAATTAATGCAAACTTTGTAGCTTAAAATGGCATAAATTTATTATCTCACAGTTCCATGGATCAACAGTCAAGGAACGGTGTAACTGGGCCCTCTGCTCAGGGTCTCACCAAGCTGAGATCAGGTGTTGGTGGAGGCTGTGATTCTCGTGTGAGTCTGCGAGTCCTCCTCTGAGCTCACTGCTTGTGGGCATAGTTCACTTCCTTGTAGCAGTATGACTGACATACCCCTTTTGTTGCTAGTTGCTGACCAGAAACTACTCTCACCTCCTAGAGGTCACCTGGAGTTCCTTGCCATGTGGTCCCCATGTTCACAGCATGGTGGTTTGCTCTCTTTGCAGGCCAGCAGCATCATCTCTCTGAAGCGTCATCCTCTTTTAAAGGCTCTTTTGACTAGGTCGAACCCACCCAGGCTAGTCTCCATTTGATTAATTCCAAGTCAACTGATCAGTAACTCATTACAGGAATGATATCCCATGATATTCCCAGGTTCTATCCATACTCAAGGGGTGAGCATCATACAGAGGCTGTAGCACTAGGGGTGAGACTCTTGGGGGCCATTTTAGAATCATGCCTACCACACTCCACCTCTTTTACAAATATGGAAATTGAGGCTTATATAGACTAAGAAACTTATCTAAGTTTGCAAGTGGAGTAGTCAAGGGTTATATCTATGTCTTTATGACTCCAGATACCATGATTATTTTCTGGGTGAGGTTATACCGCTCATTGTCAGTATACCTGGGGGGGGGGGGTTAGCCATGCCTTCGGTTTTGTGCAAGGTCCTTTAATCAAGCGTCTGTCAGGTATAAACTGTTCATTAATTCATTCAAGAAGCGTTTATTGAGGATCTTTTATTTGCTAAGCACCAAGTAGGGGAGACTGTGATGTGAGGCAATATGGAAGGATGGTTAAAAGGTACTGGGTCTCTCTGGATCTAGAACCCCACGGTTTGAACTGGACTCTGTTGCATGTTAAGGATATGACCCTCTGCAATTCACTTAACGTCAGTTTACTCAATTTGTAAAATGGGTATGATAATAGTAGAACTTTGTTTAGAGAGTTGTTGAGTTGTATAGCTCGCAATCAACATTTGTAATTATTATGGAACATTTGTGTTCATATGGTCTGTTTTTGGTTGCAAACTTTTGGAAGTAAGGGGTGGAGTCTGGAAACTCTTCTGTTGTACTATCAAGCCTTCCATCAAACAGCAAGACGTATCAAAGAATTAATTCTTCTTGAAGAGGATGCTGATAGTACACTTCTGCCATGAGGCAGATTTTTCCCATCTTAACACACACACTTGGGCATTTGGAATAGAGGGAAAAAATGGCACATTTTACTAGTTCTCTCCAAACACAGTGCAGACTGCTAAGCTGTTTCTTCAGAGGGGGAGAATCGAATTGGCTCCAGATTCCTGCTCGGCTGCCAGACCGTGGGAAGTGAGAGAGAATGTCAAAGCTGGCAGTCGACAAACAATGAGATCGTTCCAAAATGAGAAGGATTGGCCTAAGCAATATCCTTCACAAATGCTTTTCTCAGCTTTTAATGAAGAAGGAGAAGGGAAAGAAAATTCTACGAATCCTACCAAGATATTCTGGAGCACTGGGGTCACAATTTGCAAACATTTCAAGTCTAGGAATGTACCAACTTTTAGTGGATAAAAAAATAATAATACATATGCAAGTAATACAAGTAATTAAAGAACTGTCCTTCTAAATCAAAATGAACAATAAGGATGGTACTAGAGTCCTTTGACACCCTCACTTACTTCTCTTCCCTTCCCCTAAAGAAACCACCATTATGAGTTTGAAATATGGCCTTCTAACCATGTTTGTCTTTAAATAAATTGTGCCTATGTTATATTCCCTGAGAAAATACATATAATAGTTTTGTTATTTATACCCAGAACTTATAGAATTGCTTGGACTTCTTTTTACTTTTATATAAAAGTATCTTATGTACGTGCTCCGTGACTTGCTTTTTTCCGTCAACAGTCTTTCTGAGGTCTTCCCATGTCGATACATAACTTGCTCATTTCCTTTGACCTGCTAAATATCCTACATTTAATTCACCTATTCCCATGTTGATGGAGTAGATTGTTTCCAACTTTTCAGCATCATAAACAGGGCTGTAATAACCATCTACTTGGAAAAGCGTAGCAAGGGGCCTGCCTGTCACTCTTCCCTTTGCTCATGTGGTGTCAGCGTATTGTCACTTAAAGGTTTTCCATTTCTGTTTTTTTTTTTGTTGTTTTTTTTTCTCCCAGATTGACCAGTTGATAGCAGATTCATTCATTCCTTTAAATATTATACAGGAACAATATGTCAGGCCTTGTGCTGGGTATTGGGGATATCACGTCCAGTAAGACAATCCCCCCAGCCCTCAGCAGCTCAAGTCATAAATTGTATGAGAGAGGCAAGCCCAGGGATTCTGATGGCACATAGTGGGCCATCTAACCCAGACGGTGGAGAGGTTAGGGTTAGAGAAAGTTCCCTGGGAGACAGTGGTTACTTTGATTCCACTCTTAGGAATCATCCTTTGACAAGAGCAGGTCATTCCTTTGAACCTGAACAGCAAAGACAGTCTGTAGATGGTAATGTGATCTTGTCTGGTGACTTCAACACACTGTAGATATCACTGAGGGTATCTGTTGGTTGGATTATGATTTCAGACTGTGCACGGAGAGACAAAAAGAGGAACCACAGAGAGAAGATGGAGTTGTGAGTTATGCTGACCTAGGGTGTGTCTTGGAAATTTAAAAAAAAATCATGATATGAATGCGTGCATATACGTGTGTGTGTGCATTTCAAGAGGGGATGAATCTGCTGCTCTTAGTTAATCTAGTGACTCTATGAGCTAGGTTTCTAGTATCTGAGGATTCAAATTGTACCTTTATGATTAAAAGTCATTTTCAGTTTTTAGCCCCCAATCTCCTATCATAACCCTGGGGCCTCACTTTTCGTCTACCATGTTCTGAGACTGTAAGCTGTTTCTCTTCATTACTTCTAATCCTTAGACTGCGAGCTGTGTGTTTTTCCTGTGAGGCTGCCCGTAGGTCGGGCCCATGCAAAGGCGGAAGGATCAAGGCAAGGCCCGGACGTGGAAGTGGGAAAAGCAAAATATCTTCTTTGTAGGACTTCCTTCCACAGTCATTGTTATCCCTGCTCTGACCTCAAAGTCTGGCAAATCGAAACATCATATGGGCTGAAACCCCCATGTGCTAAAATAAAATTATTTTTTAAATGAGAGAATGTCAAATATGGATCTATGTTTTGAAAATTCCTTCCCTGTTTTGAAAGGGCTTCAGTGTTGTCTCACATTTTTGAACTTTCTTGAAAGAAAAAGCGTGTTTTCGAGGAAAAATTAGAGAAAATGCATTCTGTGGTGTTGTTTTGTGAACTCTAGCTAAAATAGAGTGGAAGTAAAATCAAAACAAATGTCTCCAACTAGAGGTTTTTGAACTTTCTTTTCTCTTATGTTCTGAAAAGTTCATTCAAAGTAAACTGTTTGCCTTTAAGAGGGGGTGGTAGATATCTTTGGAAAAGTAATATTTCAAAATGTAAATATGTACATTTTATACATGTAAGTAAAAAAGTCAGGATGAGTGGGAATTTGTTTTTGAAATAGAAGTTGTATTATATATTAAATTGACTCGGGTTCACCAGTTAGAGATCAACTCACCTGGTAGACATTGACTCACCAGTTAGATTTCAACTAGTAGTGCTTGTAGGTGGATGAGCACTAAAATAATAATAGAATAAGTGCCCGTTTAGATAAAAACACATGGAATTTTCAAGAAGAACATCTTCAATGTTCAAGAACATTGAAGATGTTCTTCTTGAACATCTATTACAAGTCAGGGAATTTTAAAAAAATATCCCGTTTTCAAATGTAAAATGAGGACTTTCATTTCCAAAAAGATAGAGTAGATGCATTTTTTCCTATTCTTCCCACTAAGCACAACTAAAGACCCTGCACATTATATATATATATATATCTCAAACATAAAAAGACTGAAAAGTGAAGAGAAGAAAGCAAAGGGAAGAAAGCAGAGCAGCTAGGGACCTCGGGACTCAAGAAATGATGTGGTGAGTTCCTTGGTTTTCTTTTCACTTCATGCATCCCAGACTTGGAGCTGAAGAAGCCAGAAACCCAGAAACACCAGCAGGTGCAGGGAAAAAAGCCCCAACAAAACCCTGCTCTCTCCAGCCAAAGGACCAAGAAAGGGGCAGCCTAGTAAAGCAGAAAACTTTTAAATAACAACCACCAAAAGAAATGTGGCACAAATACCACCTACACCAGCAAAGGCCAATGGGAAGCTGAGATGTCCCTTCATGAGGCTGTAATAAGGTGCCTCAAAGCCCACACCTGATTGGGGTCAGAGGTGGCCCCTGGGAGAGTCAGGACTTCAACCACTGCCCACCAGTAGCAGTTCCATCCCTCTCCCCTGGGGGTGTCAGTGAGGCCCAGTGGAGAGCTGGAACTCCCACCCACCCAGCAGCGATGAGGAGCCCTACCTCCCCCTTTCTGGTATCAACAGAGACGGAGCAGGGAACCTGGACTTTCACGTGAGGGCAGGAGGAAAGTAGCTACAAAAGGACATTGCCATGAGGCATCCTTGTGATGTCGGAAATGTTCCATATTTGACTGCATCAATATCAGTATGAGGGTGGTGATATTGTGCTGTAGTTTTGCAAGGTGCTACCATTAAGAGAAACTGGACCAAGGGTACATGAGATCCCTCTGTATTATTTCTTGCAACTACATGTGAGTCTATAATTATCTCAAATTAAAGTTTAACTTAAAAAATGTAAAATGAAAAATTAAGTTTGCTATTTTCTGGTCTTCATTCATCATCTCTTTTCACATTCATTTATTTATTCACAAAGGCATTTAGCAAGAACTTACTGGGCGCCAGGCAGTGAGGATCCTAAAATGTGTAGTTTCAGTTTTTGCTCTCAAGGATTTATTAATCTCTATAGGAGAAACCAATATGTAGAGCAATAAAAAAAACCCTACTTAAAGTAAAAATGGATTATTTGGAGGCTCCATATTTTATCACCCCAATCAACTGGTAAGGGTCAAATGGCCCAAAAAAAAAAAAGTCACAGGACAAAACCATCCATATGGTGGATAATTGGGACACATTTGTATCTTGCATTTTTACTCCTTAAAATTGCCATAAGCGTCATCATCTTTTTTCATCTTGAAATGGTTTAAATGACATATTTTCAAGGTTTCAGACTATGCTGGCTCATCTTACAAAGTACCACTTCTGCTGCTTCTTGTTCTGACACAAACTGCTCAGGTCATCCATCTACTTTGCATCCTGATCATCACTCTTTCCCGTCAATGCCGGGCCGTACAGGGCAGCCCCTGGAGCTCCTGCAGGAGTGCAAACCCTCCCCAGTGTGACTTCAATGGAAGATCAGGATAAGGGAAGGGAATCTCCAAAAGCCACTCCAAGGGAAAATCCACTTTCATCTCATCCTTGTCTTTTCTCCCTGTTTGCGTCAGTGTGTTTCCACAGCTCATAGCAATCCCTCCCTTGGAAACCTAGCATCTCTTCTCTCATGTGGGAACTATTTTTACAGTGGTTTTTGAGTTTGTGTTGTTGCCAGATTTAACGTAATGTAGACCAATGTTTCCCAAATTCAGTTTTGCACGTTGGTGACAGTCTGTGACAAAGTTTTTACAGATCTTCAATGAAATAAAGGAAATAAGAAAAACACAGGATACATTTTACAAGCCAAATGCATTCAGTGGAAAGGGTGGTCCTTGATAGAGATATTATTTTTCCTACTTTAGGAGGTGTTCAAAATGACTTCTCTTCTGTGTAAAGGTGTTTATGTTGATGGTGATTACATTTTGCTTTTTAATGTTCCTACTATGAAAAATCAAAACTTCTCCCCTTTCCACCCCTTTCCCCCACCTCTGTTGATGGCTTACCCCTCCTTTCTCTGAAACTTATCTGTGGTTGAAAACAATTAGCAAAAATATTGGAGACTATCGATACACATTTTTTTATAGGCAAGAAAACATGATAGTAGAGCTTTCTGAAGTTCCATGGAAAACTAGGAAGTGCTCACGTACTGTGCCCCCGCCCTCCCCCGGAAAGTCATAGAGCACATTTGCACTTATAGACTCTGAAAAGTACTGATGCAAAGACACTTTTAACCTTGTGTACTATTGAAGTTTCTTAATTAATTGAACCATAGTATCCTTATATTTCCTGTACACAATATGTATTTGGTCCACAGGGTGCATTTGGGGAAGTGCTGCCTTAAATGAAATATGATATATTTGGGTGGAGAAAATAATTGGAGGAAGAAATTTGGATAAGCTTAGTCAAATAAACTTTTATGGAAGCAATGCGTTTGGAACCAGCTTATTTGAAAGTGAAAAGGGACTTGGTTTGGCTGCAGGAAGTGGCCAAATACAAAGATAAAATTAATCTGTACAAGCCGCTGCAAACAGACATGCCAAATGGCTCCAGGCAGCTAACCTGAACGTGTGAAATAAGCAAGGATTAGTATTGGGGAGTGGTAGGGAGTGTGGTAAACTGGGAAGCACACTCTCTGCTGCTCATATCCAGTGAATCGTCAACCTTTAAGAAGGTGGGAGCAGATCTTCTGGATTGTGAAGAGAAGCCAGATCCAATTTTTTTCATGCAAATCTCTTTTTAAATGTTGACAATTTGAAGCTAAAAGCAAACTGTGAGCCATATACATATATTATTATTACATATATGTATGTACGTCTATGCATATATACATATATACTATATATATTTATGGGTTGCTAGCTTAAAACCTATGATCCATTCTTTCTTAGGGAAATTGTTGCTGAAATTATCTGACATATAATGAAATGTACTATACCAAAAATTACCCTGGTGTTGGGGGTATAAAGCATCCTAAGCAGCAATGAATTTTTAGGTTCAATATCTATTTAGGCTAAGATGGCACTGTTTTGAATTTCCTTTCCCAAGGAGGTCATGTTAATGACCCTTTTGTTGAAAAACGGAATCCACCTAGCTGCCTGCCACACGCTCTACTTCCCTGTCTCTCTCTCTTGTTCTGGGCTCACCTCCTGGGTCCTCCCTGCAAAAAAAAAATGTCATCCACGTGTGCATCTGCTCCTGGTGTTGCAGCTTGGGGAGCATTAGCTATGGGCAGACAGGAAGATTTAGTTGAGGTTTTGTCAGCAGCAGAGAGAGAATTCTGAGGTTCCTTATCATGCCTGGCCCATGAGTTGTGCAGGGCTCACAGCACACAGATTGCATTTGTGCCTGAGCGTTTTTAAAACAACTGCTACAACACCACCCCAACCCCAAAGAGGGCGTACGACTCTCAGCCTTGGATCAAATTGAACAAGTTTTAAAAAGTTATGCCCCTCTAGGTGGTCACAAATCACCGAGCCGATCTCCCTGTGCTATGTGGCTGCTTCCCACTAGCTGTCTATATGACATTTGGTTGTGTATGACCACCTAGAGGGGTGGGCTAGGGAGGGTGGGAGGGAGACGCAAGAGGGAGGGGATATGGGGATATGTGTATACGTATAGCTGATTCACTTTGTTATACAGCAGCAACTAACACACCATTGTAAAGCAATTATACTCCAATAAGGATGTTAAAAAGTTATGCTCCTAGTCATGAAAATTAATCTCCATAATGTTATTAGGAATTATCAACATTATCATTTTTAACTGGCATCCACCCCCCCACCTAGGTGGATGTGAAAGTACACAAGGGTGGTTTGAATTGAAAGGGTGGTTATTGCATATTACAGCTCTCTAAACATTCATTTTTGAGAGTATTTGCTTCCAACATCTAGAAGTTCCCACAGAAAGAGGAGGATGTTTTCAGTGTATGCCAGTACTTCTCAGCTGAGGGGGATTTGGTCACTCCTCCATCCACCCAACCCTCCTGGGTCCATTTGTCAAAGGCTGGAGACAGTTTTGATGATCATATCGGGAGGAGGGATGCTACTGGCATCTAGTGGGTAGAGACCAGAGATGCTGCTAAACATCCTGCAGTGTACAGGACAGCCCCACAGCAAAGACTTCTCCGGCCCAAATGTTGATAGTGCAAAGGGTGACAAACCCTGGCACATGCCAAGTTGAAGGGTCGCTGCTTTGGATTAATACCATACATAGGGTGAGTTGCCTTCGAAGCCGGCAGAGAGGTGTTCTCCTTGTCCTGCCATCCTTGCCAGATTGGCTGGCACCCTACAGAACCACTGTCTCATTTCAGCCTGGAACCCATCTTGATCTAAGTCCTTTTTGCAGGAGATTCATATGGTGAGATAAATGTGCAGTTGTTACCTGGGCCACCATGTCGCACTGCTGCTTCTCTAAACATGTGGGAACCAAAGATGTTCTCTTGAAGGAAGGCTGTGTGCTCTGAAACTATCACTTCAAAGATTTCATTGTAAATAAAGTCCTAAAAAATTGGCAGAGGTGCAAGATAGCCTGCATTTCTTCTCTTTCTAGCTATTTACTGGGATCTACTAGGTCAGACAGAACTAGGAGGGAAGGAACAGCAGGGCACAGGCAGACAAATGTGGCCCTTGCTCTCATGGGTCTTACGGTCTACACCAGGAGTTGGCAAACTTTTTCTGGAAAGGGCCAGATAGTAAATATTTTAGACTTAAGGGCCATATGACCTCTGTCACAACTACTCAGCTCTACCTTTGTAGCAAGAATGTAGCTGTGGACAGCCCATAAACAGATGGGCGTGTCTTCATCCTTATCAACCTTCATTTAAAAAAACAGGCCACTGGCTAGATTTGTCCCAGAAGCTGTAGTTTCCTGATCTTTGGTCTACATGAGTGAGATAGATGTTATTCAGATAAGTACTTGATTAATTGTATTTTTTCCGACCTTTCTGGTATTCTATTCTCCTGTCTGTTTGCATGATAATTCCTTTGCTATACTTAGATCTCAGTGTGAATGTCACCTTCTCAGAAAACTCGTCCCTAACCACTTATCAGAAGTGTCCCTCTCTTAGTTTTCTGTCACATCATTCTGCACTATGAACTTCATGGTGCATGTAAGCCAAATTATCTTGTTTATATATTTGTTAAATTTTTTTTCCCCTTGCGGAAAAACAGCAACATGGTCTGTTTTGACACTTATATCCGGACCATGGGGAATAGTGCGTGGCACAGAGCAGGTGCCCCCCCCACACACACAGCCTATAAAGGAAGCTTACAAGCGCATACCTAACAGTAAGATTTGACCGAGTTTGGGGGCTGGGGGAATCAAGTTGTACACGTGGTCACTACAGACTGTCATTTGCAGTAACTACTAACGTCATTAGCTAATAGATGAATATTATGTTCCAGGCAATATTCTAACCGTTTACGTGACAATTTAATGAAAAATTAATATTATTTCCCATTTTATAGGTGAGAAAAGGACTGAAAGATCAGTGACTGGCTTGAGGGTACTAATGAGTTTGGACTGCAACCCAGGAAGTACAATTCTTGCTCTTTTTTTTTTTTTTTTTGTGGTACGCAGGCCTCTCACTGTTGTGGCCTCTCCCGTTGCGGAGCACAGGCTCTGGACGCGCAGGCTCATCGGCCATGGCTCACGGGCCCAGCCGCTCCGCGGCATGTGGGATCTTCCCGGACCGGGGCACGAACCCGCGTCCCCTGCATCGGCAGGCGGACTCTCAACCACTGTGCCACCAGGGAAGCCCCAATTCCTGCCCTTAAACACTATCATATGCTGCTTTCACAATATGCCTCACCAACAATATAAAAATTAAAAAAAAAACAAACCCCAAACTTGACTGTACTAAAAAAGTTTATTTGTTTGATCACATTGTTCTAGTATGGTAGAAAGAAGAGCCTAGTAAAATTTCAAAATGTGAATGTCCCCCTTCGGATTGATTTTGGGCAACTTGAATCCTGAATCTCCCAATGCCTAGGGTGAATTTGGGTCCGGTGGTCTTCAGGCTGTGGGGAGGGGATGTCACATCCTTCTCTGTGGGGCTGGTTTTTGCAGCAGGCACAGCAGCTCAACACACAGCTGCCCTGCTGTCCTGCCTTTCTTTGGGTGAGGAATTAATCCAGTGAGGATGCAGCTTTATGGGGCAGGGCAACACATGCGCCAAATATTTTTTGCCAAAAAAAATATGTGTTGTGTTTACTGTCAACTACCTGTACATGAAACAAGACGTCGTCCCTGACCTAAAGAGCTACCAAACCAGGAAAGGGGTGAAAGCAGGCTGCCTTGAGGTACAGCCAGGGGAACAGAAAGGAGGGGGAGATTCAGGGGATCAGGGATCAGCGCATCTGTGTAACAAAATGTGATGGATTGGGGCCAGAGTATGACGTTATGAGGGGCACGTGGCATTAGGAGAAGGTGATCCTGCGGGACCTGAGTGCCCTCCTGAGATGCCATCTGGACGAGCCCTAGTGGGACCACATCTTGTCTTAATACTCACGATCTAATCAACACCGAAGGCTCACTCCGCATCGGGCACCGTCCTAGGTGTTTTGCAGTATTATCTCACTGTTCTCACAGCAGACCTACTATTATTAGCCCCATTTTCTGGATGAGGAAACTGAGATTTGTAGGGGTTAAATAATTTTTCCAAAATCACACGGGAGAGCCATGAATGGAACTCAGGTAGATTGGCTTCAGGTTGCACGCTCGAACCTGACCCCATCCCCATTCTGTAGAAAACAAGGCTTAGAGAGGGGCAGCAACTTCTCTGAAATGTGAACCTGGATTTGAGCCCAGATCTTTATGATAGAGAAGCCCATGGTCTTTTCATCACCCTATGAAAGTAGCTGATCTGGTTTTGTTGGCTTGAGAAGGGGAGGGGAGGAGATAGATCTTGTTGGATAGATCCAACAAGACTCAAAGACTGCCTGGATCTGGGCAGAGAGGCACAGGAAAGGGAAGGTTTCACTGGTGAGTGCCTAGTATCTTGGACATGACATTTTGCAGCGATAAAGGAGACAAATGGAATAGTTTGGAGAATTAAGGCAATTTTATTAGTAGTATTTTTGATCATAAATAACCTCACGTAGGCATTTTCTTCCCCCAGAACTAGCTACTAACTTCTGGGAGGCCATCCTTCTTCTAGTCAGAGGTCATATACAGTATTTCAAGTCCGAGGGCATACTATTTGATCAAAAATCCTGACCTCTAGTCTTGAAGACAAATGCTCTGAATTTTAAAAGCCTACTTCTGGAAATATTTAAAGCCAACCATTTCATTAAATAAGTCCCAAATATCCAAACAGTATGACTGGGATAATACGGCATTATTTATAAAGATGGCTTGTTCTGAGCAGCGTATTGTGCTAAGGAGATGGAAATCCTACCTTTTCTCCTCATTCACTGACTGTGATTAGAACCAGTAGATTTCAGATGTATCCGAGAGGGATGAAAGGTAAAGTGGATTTGGGGCCACAGCTCCCCTGTGGGCTACACTGATTATGTGATGGGTCTCTTGGTCGCTCTTATGCAAGTTACAGCTTTTGGATAGGCTGCAGCACATTTTCGCCTCATGACCGCTGACTTCTTGGATTTGGAACTGGCTCGGTTCATCTTGTATAACTGAACCTCTTTTATTTGGGCTGCTTAATTCTTATCATTTTTGGATGTAATCTTTTATCTAATGATAAAAAATAATGCTTAAGCAGTTCAGGCTAGAATCCATTTTATTTTCCAAACCAAGAACTCTTTTTAATCTTACCTTAAAACTGGAAGGTTGGATTAATCATGCTTTGAACTGAACTTGGGATTAAAAGATTCATATACATTTACTGGCTTTCCAAGCCTTAGAAGGCCTGACCCCCACTTACCTCTCTGGTTTTATCCCACACTTCCTCTCTTGTTGTTTCCAGATTCCAGCCACATGGCCTTCTTCCATTTCTTTGAGTCAGCAAAACTCCTTCCTGCATATTCTGTTTTGTGGGGGCTGAGAAATACTCTTTGTGCTGCCTCATCCTGATCTGTCTCAAATAACCCTTTCAGTGATGGCCTAATGTTACCTCCTCCAGGAAGCCCTCCCTGACATCTTTCTTCTCCTCAAAGTTGGATCATTTTCTCCTGTTTCATATTATCACTGCACTAATTTCTTCTCCTCTATAGAACTTACATCAATTAAAATTAAATATGTATTTGTGTTATTATTTATAAGTGTTTATTTTTCCAAGAGGCTACAGATTCCCTATAGACATGTTATTCATGGTATCTCAGTGCCTATAACAGTGCTTGACACATAGTGGTTTTTTTTTTTTTTTTTAACATCTTTATTGGAGTATAGTTGCTTTACAATGGTGTGTTAGTTTCTTGTGTATCACAGAGTGACTCAGCTATACCTATACATATATCCCCATATCCCCTCCCTCTTGCGTCTCCCTCCCACCCTCCCTATCCCACCCCTCTAGGTGGTCACAAAGCACTGAGCTGATCTCCCTGTGCTATGCAGCTGCTTCCCACTAGCTATCTATTTTACATTTGGTAGTGTATATAAAGTGGTTGTTTAATAAATAAGAATAAATAAGTGAACAGTGAATGAATAATCGGTTAATCAGTTGCCTAATTCTGTTAATTATGATTGGGAGATGTTGCTGAAAGGCAGTTCAAGGTCTTCAGAACTCAGACTCTGAATTTTGATACTTAATTCTGAGGTTTACATAAAATTTCAACATTATTTTATGCAAGCATATTTATTATTTTTTTCGAACTTAAAAAAAGAGTTTAATCGAATCTTCTGAAACCTATTGAGATGCTCCTCAGTTGCATACAATCTATTCATTAAAAGCATAATATGCCATTGAAAAATCAGAAAATATTAATTATGGCAGCATTACCCAAAGTGCTTTGTGGAGCATTAGTTTTGGTGGATGTTAAAGGAAAAAGAGTCATATGATCAAGTGCAATTGGGAAATTTTCTTTTTAAGTTAGATTTTGTTTGTTTTAGCAAAGGACTTCTAGAGCCTTAAATACACTAATTTGCATTATGAAAACCAAAGAGAGGGATTTAAAATGAAGTGTTTTCTAAATATGTTTGACCACAGAGAATTGCCTGGTCATAGACCATCTTTTGTAAATGCTGATATGTGTAAAGAAAGGCAGGTTATATATCATGTTTATGGCTGCTTTGGGAGAAAGAACTGTATTGGTTTTTTACAAAGAAATTCTTCCTCTCTCACAAACCAAATTTTAGGAACTGTGCTTCCTTCCTTGCATTGGCAAGCAACTTCCAGTTAAATGCCAGCTCTGTTTTATGGATTGAGCATCAATAATAACTATCACTGGAATGAAGGCCTGCAGTTCCCATTGTCATATTCCACACTGAGCTCTCATTGAAAGTAGGGATGGGCAGTGAGCTTAGGGATATTTAAGAAGTGAAATCAGTGTTTTAAATGACACTGTTGTTGGGGGAGTAGAAGCAAGGAGGAGCAATATTCAGATCTGGGAAAATAATCAGACTTTGAAATATAGCCTCAAAACTGGACAATTGGGCTTCCCTGGTGGCGCAGTGGTTGAGAGTCTGCCTGCCGATGCAGGAGACACGGGTTCATGCCCTGGTCCGGAAGGATCCTACATGCCGCGGAGCGGCTAGGCCCGTGAGCCATGGCCGCTGAGCCTGCGCGTCCGGAACCTGTGCTCCGCAACGGGAGAGGCCGCAGCAGTGAGAGGCCTGCGTACCGCAAAAAAAAAAAGAAAAAACTGGACAGTTGAGGAAAACTTGCAGGGGTTATCTCCTGCCACTCCGCGGCACGTGGGATCTTCCTGGACGGGGGCACGAACCCGTGTCCCCTGCATTGGCAGGCAGACTCTCAACCACTGCGCCACCAGGGAAGCCCAGGGGGTTATCTTCTAAAGGAGAAGAATAATTCAGAAGTTCAAACAGAGAGCTTATGTTAGCATGGGTGCTGGCAAAACGCAAATAACTTCAAAATAGCTCATGTCTAAAACCCAGAAGAACATGGGTCTGTGCCAATATGCACTTGTTAATCTGCTGAGAATAACATTTCTCTTGTATTTAATGACTGGAGGGTGTGACTCATGAATTTGATGGTTAACAGGGTAGTCTTACAGCCTCAGGTATTTTTACCCATCTAAGCAGAAAGGGGAAATATTTAGGGTATAAAAAGGACATGAATTTATAATAAAAATAGCATGAGGGTTTGGTGGATGGGGTATCTCTGTGGAATATAGAGTTAAACAGATTACCATATGTTCCCTTCAGGAGCATTTGAAAAATGAAGACCAAATGTGTTTTATAGAATGATGTTCTTCCTAATGCAGATAGCCACTGATTCGAAGCTGCAGCTAAAATAAATGTGATACCTTTTGAGTGCTATTCACAGACACTAGTGACCTATCAATTTCCCTATCTCGGGAAAAGCAACCTGGAGGATGACAGCTCACTCCCAGAAGAGTGGTTGATATACGTTAAGTGGCTGTGTCTCTGCTTCTGATTATTAATTGTGGCTAATATAAAGCAAACAGATGTCCCCAGACTATGCAGATGCTTCTTGGAACAGGGAGGTCTTCAGGCATCGTGGAAAGAGGCCCTGTTGCAGAGTTAGAAGTTCTAGATCTGGGTTTCTGGCTGCACCGATATACCTCGAGGCCAAGCATGCTTAACCCTCAGAGACTCGCACATTTCAGGCCCTGGGAGGGGGTCCTGTGTTGCCATGGTGATATGTATCTATTAACATCTGTGAAAGTAAAGTGTTTTAAACACCGTTGGTTAAGATGCGGTCTTTTCCCACTCTTACTTCCCTTTGAATTAGGTGGCATTAGAATGGCCATTGTCATTTTAAGGTCTGGTTATAGGAAATATGAGATGATCGATTTATTGAGTGCTTAATGTAATATCTTTATGTCCTCCTCTGTCACTTTTATTTATGGTTAAGGTACAGCCGGTGTCCTGGTGTAGGAGTGACTTCTGGGAACACTCCTATAACCACTGTGCCAATAAACGCAGTGCTATGGTGGGGAGGTGCAAAGTCAGTGGCAGTCCTCCAATGTGAATATATCCTAAAGTGTCTGCACCACCAGTGGGCAGTAGAAGAGAAACATGGTTTAGCATATAAGGAGTGAGAAGCTAGTCTGTGGAATATGCTTCTGAATACCAGCTGTGTACACTAGTGGAGGATTTGACTCTTAGCAACACTTCGTCCAATTGGAAGTTCTGTTCTTTCAGGAGTATACTCATTAATACAGCATACATAATTATAGATGCACCGTATATTATTTTTAATGGAAATTTAAAAAATTCTCATAATTTCACTGTTTAAATTTCTTGCTGACTTGGCACAAAATTCTAGCATAGATGAGAAAACATAAAACTCAGAATACACCATTAAGTAAGAGCATCAGTAACAAACCGGTAACTGGGAGTCCTTAATTCAAAGAATTTAAGATTAGTCACTACACAAAAAACTTGAAATTTCTCTAAAATTCTATAGTTCACCTAGGGAAGAAACTTTCCCAAATTTGACAATTATCCTAAAAATTTATAGGATATTACCAATAATGAGTTGTAAAGCTTGCATAAATATTTGTAAACTACCAATAATAGAAAAGATTTTGATCAACCATGCTAAGGGAAAAACTAAGTAATTTTTCTATTTTCTCCATAGAAAAATGTTTTATAAAAGTCTTTGTCTTGATGAGATAATCAAATAGCATGAAGCAAAAAAAAAAAAAAAGAAAATGTAAGAAAAGTATTTTAGAGATGTCAGGCAGTTAATAAAATATTATTTGCCCAGATTTTGTGATTTTGTGGTTTGTTAGCTTTTTAAAATTTATAATTTGTCCTGATTTTTTATTCCAAATAGATATTCACTTTTTAATCTCATTTTGTATCAGTAATCCAAGTTGAATAAGTTTTATAATTAACAAACCTGACTGTATCCCTGCAGCTGTGTGGCATTAAAATACTTTATTCATGTCAGCCTCAGTTCCCTGACCTGTAAAATGGGGAGATAGTAATGCCAGCAGAGTGGTTGTGAAGAGAACATTGAGAGGATAAAGCACTGGAAAGGGCTTGCGTGACAAAATTTGTGAACCCAGAATTTGTACAGAGCCTACAAAGGCTGGAAAGAGACCTAAGGTGCCAGGTATCTTAGAAACTCCTTGGTAGTTGTCTTCAAGTTCTTCCTTCCTTCCTCATCCTTGCCCCACCTTGCACCTTCCTAAGAAGTAGAAGGCGGGCGTGAGGTTGAAGTCACTTCTGTGGTTTCTTCTGCAATGTATAGTCGTGGAAGATTGGGGTTTCCATAGCAGCATTAAAAGCAGTCCTAGTACCCAGCTGCTGGTTTTGTGGGTATCAAGAGGCAGCATGTGGAGCATCTATGTTATTACCAGTGCAAATATGGCAGGCATGGCTCTGGAGCCAGCTGTTACGGATTCATCCTGAATCAGGAAGTGGTCCTGAAGCCAATAGTTCCAGGGGCAGCTTCCTGATTCTTCATATTTCTGATGTTTGCAGAGGTTACAGCTCCCTGGCAAGTCAGTTCTGCCATGTGGTTTCAGAAGTCACACCTAGAAGGTGACACTGCAATCCTTCCAGCAATCGTTAAGTGCCTCAGTGTACAAATATTCTCTGCGACCACATCTGGACTGATGCAGGATGATAGGCAGATGGTCTAGTGCAGTGCCCAGCCTTCCCTTACCATAGTGCAGAGTGGGGAGAATCAGAGTTCAGACATGGCCTGGAAGTTGCAAGGATCGCTGTTGGGGCTTTGTGTGTTGTGGTGAGAAGAGACACCTTTAACCCTCATGACCAAGATTAAATGAGGACATATAATTGCATATCCATACAGATAAGTAACGGTGGCCAGTGACCTGAAACTCCATCTCTGGAATTTAAGATTCAACCTCAAAGAAAGGGAGGAAGTGAGACCCTGAATCAATTAAGTTCCTACCACCTGGCGGAACAGGGCTTGAAAATGAAATTAAATTTAGGATTAGGAAAATAAATGTATTATTTGTACTCCTGAGTATATGGATTGAGCTCAACCCATTGCAGGATAAAAGCCGCCGTGTGCTGAGGGTTAACATGTGCCAGTTACGGTGCTTCGCTAGCTCGCAATACATTGATCCCACTTACTCCTCACAGCAACCCAAGGAGGTGGGCTGTTATTGCCTCCACTTGACTCCTGAAGGAAAGGAAGATGTGGAGCAGGAAGGTTATCCGGTGGCCCCCAGCTACCAAGGAGCCAAGTCCGAACTCAGATTTAGGATTCGCACAAAGGACATTAGGTACAGCATTTCAGGCAGAGAAAGAAGTATGAGAAAACAACTTGGAAAGAGAAGGAGAGTTGGTTGGTTCTGGAGCAGTCATGACCCCGTTGCCTGGGAAAGCGTGTGAAACTCTTAATGAGAGAATCATAGAGTGAGAAGAGACTGTAAAATGGGATGGTTTTCACTCCTATTATGAAGATTCTACAAGTTTATATAGATCAAGCACTTAAAACGGTGCCTGGTACCTAGTAAAAGCTCATGAAATCTTAGGGCATTTTCCACCCACTCATTTTCAAACCATGTGTTCCCAAGGCTCACTCATTTATAATACCAATTTCATCAGTATTGCCATATCCAAGTAACTTTTGGTAATAGTAATATTATATTCACTTAATATTTTTATTTAACTCGAATTGTCCTAAGTAATAATATCAATGATATAAAGAATGTGCAAATTAATTTTTTTCTAACATCTATTTAGTCATTTCTTAGCAACTAAAATTAAAAAGTTGTGTATTCCTCAAAATTATCTGTGTCTCACCAATGGGGTGGTCACTACACCTTAGGAAACACTTGGGTGAATAATTGTTTTCATGTTCACTTTCACTTATTTTATTATTAACTCCCTAGTTTACCAACTCCCCTAGTTACTTGTTCAATTACTCACTGAGTCATTCCCTAATGAAATCGTTTTTCGACGGTCATTTACTGAGCACCTCGTGTGCTCAGGCCCTGTGCTGGATGCTGAAGGGATATAGATACCATGTGAGTTCTTGCCCCGGGGAGTTCATAGTCTAAGAGGGAGGGAGCGCACCTTGCAAACAAGCAATTACAGCACAATATTACAACCACCTGAGACAGGTGTGCTACAGAAGTTCTGGGAGCCTGGGGGGAGTCAGTGCTCCTGATGCAGTCACTCCTGGCTGTTGCCAAGAGTGTGAATGTCAGCAAGGAAAGCCTTCCCTGTTGAATTAAGACAATGGAGAAGGTGCAGGTGGAGAGGATCCTGGCCGAAAATGAAGATGCTTCATTCAGTCTTTCCTTCATTCCTTCCTTCTGTCAACACACAGTTACTGAGCACCAGCTATGTGCCTGACGCTGAAATCATAGTCTCTGCCATCATGGAGTTTAAAATCTCTCATGGCGGGCTTCCCTAGTGGCGCAGTGGGTGGGGGGCTGCCTGCCGATGCAGGGGACGCGGGTTTGTGCCCCGGTCCGGGAGGGTCCCACGTACCATGGGGCGGCGGGGCCCGTGGGCCGTGGCCGCTGGGCCTGCGCATCCGGGGCCTGTGCTCCGCGGCGGGAGGGGCCACAGCGGTGAGAGGCCCGCGTACCGCAAAAAAAAAAAAAAAAAAAAATCTCTCGTGGGGGCCAGATGTTATGCCACAAACAATCACACAAAGAACAGTTTACTATGATAGTGACAATTGCCAGGGAGAACATGGGTAGAGTTTGAGAGCATCTAGAAAACTCAAAGTAGACCAAGGAGTTAGGGGTGTCAGTTCTGAGAATTTGAAATTTAAAAGTGAAGGGGCTTCCCTAGTGGCGCAGTGGTTGAGAATCTGCCTGCCGATGCAGGGGGCACGGGTTCGTGCCCTGGACCAGGATGATCCCACATGCCGCGGAGCAGCTGGGCCCGTGAGCCATGCCCGCTGGGCCTGCGCGTCCGGAGCCTGTGCTCCTTAACGGAAGAGGCCACAGCAGTGAGAGGCCCGCGTACCACAAAAAAAAAAAAAAAAAAAAAAATGAAGGAAGATCCAAAGAATGAGAAAGAATTAGCCAACGTACGGGACGGGGGACAGTAGTGTTAGAAAAGCAGTGTTACGGGCAGAAACATCTTAGTCATGTGGAAGGGCTTGAGATGGGATGAGATTGATGGCTTTGAGGAACGCAGAGACCTCCTCTTTGCTGGATGTTAGTAAAAGATCTCGAAAGGGGGATACAGGAGATGAAGCTGGTGGGGGAGGGTGGCACAAAGGATGTTCAAGATCACCTGGGATGTTGTAGGCAATGTATTGTCCATTTTATCCTAAGTGAAGTAACGACTTTAGGCAGGGAAGCCCCCCAGCTAGATTTACATTGGGAAACTCACTCTGACTGCAGCGTGGAGAATGAATTGGCAAGGGTGTGAACTTGAGCTAAGTGCTTACCTCAAGGGTAGGAAACATGAAAAAGAAGGGCGATGAAAGTGATGAAGCAGTGGAGAAAACATTCTGAGTAATTCTATAAATGAATTAATTGCCAAGGTGATTCCCCCAGAGACCAAGGCAGGTGAGGGTTCTGTGGAAACCAATGTCACAGTAATATTTAGAGTTCCCTTTGAATTTCATGCTGTCGGAAGAGCATGGGCTTTGGACCAAAGCAGACTGAGATTCGTATCCTGCCTTTATTTCTTGGACAGTTTGACCTTCACCTCTCTCGCAGTCTTCCATTTCTTCATTTATAAAATGGAGATAATAACAGCACTGCCTTCATAGTGCCATTGTAAGGCGTGAGCAAAAAATACATGGAATTCCTGGCGCATAGTAGGTGCTCAGTAAAGTATAGTATAGAAGTAGGTTTGTGTTATGATCTTTTTTCCATAGATGCTGCAGGAACCAGGCTTTTGACAGTGTACTATAGAAGAACAGCCATGCTGTAAAAATATTCTTTCTGATATTCTGCACATTATAGTAAGTGGCATTATTCATGGATGTGTCAAAGCCATAAAATAGATTTTGAGGCGATCACAGCTGTGAATGATTAATATTTTCATCCCAAGATGCCACGGAGGTAGCAAGGCTATGTTAATTATTACATGCCTGAGCCTCACACTGTGGGCTTCCTCCCCAAGTGCCTGTTAATTTGCTCGTATGTTGTGCAGCTGATGGGACTAGAAAACCCTCCACTCAGAAAACACGGTGGGTCTCTGGCAGTTCCTCAGGTCCCTAATAACTGCTTTATACTTCTGCAGGAGGAAAAAAACCCAAATCCAATGGCAATGATGGGATTTAAGGAGGAATGTTAGCAGAGAAATGCTTTATTAAAGATGACTCTAAGCTTTTCTTTTTGTTTGCAATTTGTTTATCTTTTCTTGACTTTCTCTTGGAAATTTCTGTGCTGCATTGAAATCATGAATACCTGATATGCAAATACTATCATCTTTTAAACTGTTTTCCATTGGCATTAAATTTTAAAATTCTCTGAATCAGCTCCGTGTTATTATTTAAAATCTATTTTTACATACATCAGTTGTTTTCTTTGAAAAGTGGCTGCATTTTAGATGTAAGGAAAGCAACTCCATAAATACTTGTTTAGGCTTTGTTGTATCTCTGAATTTATTTATTTATTTATTTGTATCTCTTTATTTTTGAGGAGGGTGATTTTATATCTTTACCTCTAAAACCTCCTTTAAAAATATAGGCAGATAAGAAAAAGGAGAAAGGGCCGAGAGTGTGTTCATCCTTGAGGTGAATTTGTGAATTTCTCTAAACCCTAGCGTGCCCTTACACATGGGACCAATTCCTCCTGCAATTTCCGTAAATCTCTCTATTCACACGATTTCACTAGGATCAGTCTGTGTTGAAAATCTAGTTTAAGCTGCCTGGCAGACTGAAAAGAGGAAGATCTATTCATTTAATCATTTGTATGAATCATGTCTAAATGATCTCAGCAGAGAAAATGTGTTAGCCATTTAAATCCCATCATTACATATTATATAATAATTACTGCTAATTCTAGTTTGGATGGGCCACAACTTGGCTTCCCATCCCCTAAAAGTGGAGGGTGGGATGACCTCACTGAATTTAGCCTCTCTGGCCTTCAGGCCTTCTTGTGCCTTCCTCATTACAGACCTAATAGCCACATTCAGCAGCAGCGTCTGGCCAACTTAAAGTCTGTTCTGTGCCCGTAATTAGTATTCATCTTGCGAACGTGGAGTTCACCCTCAGCGCAGAGCGGAGCCTGATGTTAATCACTGCTGTGTCTTCCTCCCTTTGACTCTGATCTGTCAGCGTCGTGCGGCTTGTCCCATACCTAATATTTTGCCCTTACCAGCCGACTAGCACCTCCGCATCGCGCGGTGTCAGAATTAGAAACTTTTGACAGATCTGTAATCATGCAGTTCTCATCAACTCTGTACATGCTACTCATTTCATTTCCACATTCTAACAGTTAATATGCCTTAATTTCTCTCACTTTGTGAATATTTAATTCCTCCCTTTTCAACATCATTTTTAGGTTGTGTGAATCATTTTCAAAGCCTTTGCTCCTCTCCCCGCACCATCATCTGCATATTTTATGAAATGGCACGGTTGAGTCTCGGAGGGCCCTTGATAAAAATGGAACTGGCAGCCTGCTCATTAGCTGTTTACCTGGAGCTGTGTGAGTCCCCGATAATGGCGAGCCCCCTTTTGGATTCGAATTAGGATTCTCTGACACACAACAACCAGCAGCTTTCTCGGGACGTCCGCCTGCCTTCTGGTGCCCTCCTTTCCTCACGGAGAGAGTTTCTCGGAAACTCGCTTTGGGGGGCTGTTACATCCTGGCTTCATGGGCAGTTTAATTTTTGAAGTGGAGACCAAAAGCTTTAGCAAATTAGCACCTCCAAGGAGAGTGAAATTCCCCCGAAAGGACACATTCTAAAGGTCCGGTTATTTGACCTTCTGGAGTTTTGTAGATGCCAGAAGCCAATTCTCTGCTTTAACTAGGTGACCATTCATCCCACTTTGCCTGGGGCTGGGGTTTCCTGGGGCCTTGGACTTACAGTTTTGAAACCAGGAAAGTCCCCGGCAAACGAAGATGGGTTGGTCACCTTTGCTGTAACTAACTCCAGGGCCTTGGTGATGTTCGAAGGATTGTAGAAATGAGCCTTCTCTGTTTACCAGGGAGCTAAGACAAAAGCACAAGCCACAGACCTGTGGTCCATGAGCTTAGCTTGAACATCCAAACTGTTTTTACTGGGTGATAACCTGCATTTAGAAATTAGGAGATTCATATATAAAAATTCAGGATTTCCACTTCTCTTGAAAAACTTTCAAAGATATGGCTACACCGTGTCCTCATTTCTTATGGAAATGATTGATCAGCTGGAGCTGAACAGTGACTTTCCCTTTAGGTGGGGCATCTACTTTCCAATTTTATAACCCTCCCTGTTCTGCTCCCAGCTGGCACCATCAATGCTGTGTACCTACCTGGTCTTAGGTTGCATTTGACTTTGTACCTCTGGAAAACGCTTAAGAGTGCAGGCTTTGCAGTAGACTGATGTCTCAGTTCTGTTATCTCTGAGCTGTCTGACCTTGGGCAAGATAAACACACTGGCTCTCAGTTTTCTCATCTGTAACTTGGGGATAATGATACTAGTATGATTCTATGATGTAAATATTAAATACGATACATACATTGTGGAAATGCATATAGATGGCTTACCATGGGCCATTTTTAAAAGGGGGAAAACAGAACATAGTGTTCATCAAAAATACTTGTTGTTTTACTTCTTATTATTGTAGTATCATTAGTTTTCAGAAAAATAAACTGGAACCCAGAATTGCTTGGTGAGCTAGTTAGTATATGAATAGAAGCTATATGAATAAAAAGCAATAGAAGAGGAATATTATCGGCATTAAGGAAAGTTATTTTATAATGTCTATTGGAACCAAATATTGAGGTACGCCCGAAGCAGTTCCAGGTGACCACCTGTGCAATTAATGATACCATTGACTAATGCCATAGGAAACGAAACATTCCATTCTCAAGGTACAGATAATCTCGTGTGCCTCCTTGCATTAGTGAATCTTCTGACACGTTTTTGAATTCAACAAACCTATACTTTTTATACAAAGTGAATTCCTTTGTAGTAGAATCTGTTTCCTAAAGATGTTCTCCTGCTGAAATGGTTTTATCCTATAGTAGCCTTGTGTCACTGACGCTTTTATCACTGGGCAAAAATGATATACTATTAATATCTTGGATTTACATAACATTTTTTTTCTAAATAGTTCAAAGGTACTAGGCGATTCTCAAAGAAATGGCATTTGATGTTATGCCACAGGAAGCAACTATCAACTGTTTTAAATTATTTTTTTCCCCCTTTTAAAAACAGACCAGTGGGATACCACATGCTCAGTCTTTTTAAGGAGATATTTGAGAAGTTCTGTGGTTTGGTGAAAAGAATTCTTGATTCTGCCTTGTTGGGACCTAGATTTGAATCTCTGATTGGTCCTTGGAACTTTCTCAGCCTGGCACCTACAATATGCATATTTTTTAAAGAGAGTTATTAATAAAGAGGCTGTTTACAAAGCTGTGGGCAGGTTACAGGGAAACCTCCAGGAACAGTGGAGAACCTGAGGGCTATAACCCCTGTGCCTGAAGAGGCAAGAGAAAGGACAGATGATCAGACTCAGAGGACAGAGGGCTCTGTGGAGAGGACCACCTCATAACAAGGGGGTTCCCATCAGCTTGTTATGACCACTCAGGAAGGGAGCCCGAGGGAAAATATCCTGAGATCGCTCTCTCCTCCTTCGTTCTAACTTCCTATTGATGTTCTCCATTGGCCAAACTCAACCAGAAGCTTTGGGAAGAAGAACCCTTTGTGCTAGTGAGTACTGCTTCGTTTTCCAGGGCACAGAGAGCATGGCGATGGCCAGAGGAATAAGGAAGGGCCAAATGTTATCAACTGTGACTCAGGGCAAGTCTTTTAACTTCTTTAAGAGTCAGTTTCCATCTAAGTATGAGAGCTGCAGGACACCTCCCTCAGAGTACCATGTGAGGATGAAATGACATAACACATACAATCACCTGGCACCTGACACAGAGTAGGTCCTAACTTGAAGGGTGAAATAGACCAGTGCTTTGTGTAGGGCCTGTGAGGCAACGTGAGCCAGGAGTCTGGGAGGTAGAAGTGCTGTGAGGGGCTGTGAAAATGTTTAAGCCCTGAAAACACAAACCATGGTTTCAAAATATAAAGTTTAACTCAGTCACGATAGATAAATTCCTAATTTTATATGAAGCATAATATGTCAGCGAACCAAATTGGAACCAACTCTCATTTAGTTCTACATACATTTATTTAAAGGGGGGTGTGTTTGATATGTCTTACCGAGGACTTACAAAGTTCTTAGTTAATTTGTTCTAATACTGGTTTTCCTGGGGAAGATTATATTTTAAAAGGTTTCTGTTTATTATCATTTCAATGTTGTTGACTGAGTAAAATAATCAAATATTAGAGCTGGAAAGGCTATTGGAGAACGTGTGGACTAGGCAAGAATTAAGAAAGCAAAACCGCTGGCCAGTGGCTCAGCTCAGTCCCATGATCCTTTTACGTATAAGTTAGAATTTTGTAAAGCAAAAATCATAAACTGTTTAGAAAAACATAAACCTACTATACTTCACTGATTCTAGAAAGCACTTGGAAAAAAGTTAACTTCTGAGAAATTAAGATGCATCTAAAGTGATGGCATCTTAGAGGTGATGAATACAGGGGTGGCCGATATTTAAACATCATGAGCTTCACATAAAAATCCCAGTTTCTAACTAAAAGTTGGAAGGTCTCTGAACCCTAAGCCTGGGCACCCACTTGGCAACTGTGGTGGAATGGAGTTCTTGAAAGAGGAGGCTCTCAGGTATACCCTGTCCTTAATCATCCCTTCTTTGTTCATTCGAGTTTGAGGAACCTTGTCTAGTACTCCCAGCTTGGGGCCCCTGGACCTGTAGAAGCCCTGATAGGGAGGAACAGAGAGGCATGGACCGATCGTAATGTTCTACTGCATTAATGGATGCTTAACCCAGAGTAATTCAACAGATCAGGTTGTTGGTTCACTTGGGTGTAATAATAATATCTATCTCCTAATCAAAAGTTGATTGGCAGGTGATGAGCAAATAGCAATAATAATAAAATAAGGGGTGAGGAGCAATAGGTCGATGATGTAGGAAATGAAGTGTGACAGATAAGGGTGGCTCTTCTGGGATGGGAGAAAAAGAAAGGAGTCCTTGGCGGTACAAACATAAAGGAAATGTCACTCCAGAGACATGTAGTGACCTGACTAAAAAAATCACATGCCTCGCCAGGAAGAAGCAGGGTCTCCTGGCTCCCAGTCCTTTGCTTTCAAACTGCATTCTGACTTTGCAGTCAGACTTGTAGATTAAGTATATTCAAACTGTATAAGCAAATACTCTCTGACAAAATGACTTTCGGAGAAACGATGTTTTCTCTTTCGTCCAGGTACATGCCAGCAAAAGGTTTGAATCAAAATAGCTGTGCTGCGTTGTTCACACCGAATATTCCTCATATATGTGTGGAGACATAAGAGTTTTGTACTAGACTCATTATTTCTCATATAGGATCCTTCCTATATTATATTTCATTTTATGTATGATAATACATCTGGTATATTGGAGATAATAGATCACTTTTGTCCTAACTTCCACATCTGAAAACTTGAGATTACAATAAACCATTTTGTCATGATGACCAGAGATTCAAACATGCTATATGTGAATATTGTTTAAGCTCCTTAAATGAAAGACACATTATAAAGATGAGCAATTATTTCACATTATTTTTGAAAAAGAAAATAGACCATCCAGTCTTGAAAATAAAAGATAATTCCTCAGAAGATGTTCTCTGTGTCACCTTTCTAGTCTTCAGTGTTTCAAGTGAAGAAGCTTCTGGGCCTCCGCTTGTGTGATGGTTCACAATCTAACTGATCTCACTGTCTGAATTGTCCTTTCTTAATTTCACTGCATTACTCATTTACTGTGCTCGCTGTTCAGTTATCTGCGAGAGGTAGCAGGCCTCCTCCCAACCTCAGTCAATTAGACAAGCTATTGTTTCTGATTAAGATATCACATCCCAGAGAATAATAGCAATTAGAGTTGGAACGGAGACCCTGTGGGTTGCACAGTCCACTTCCCTGCCAGCTCATGAGGATGTTTTACGTTACACTGTAGTTGTGTGGTTTTCCTGATGTTGGTTTTAAAAAATCCAAGCACCTGTCAGTGTTAATTATACCCCTGTCCTACATCCCCACCATGACTTAATTTTCTACTTTGCATTGCTGATTCTCATAAATTGGCATTGAATGATGGTGTCTTGATGATATCATCTTATGCAAAGACAGGGATGTGTGGGGCATTCTTTCAGAGCAGAGAAAGCAATTGTCATTGTTTGGTTTGGTTTTGCTTTGGTTTTTGTTGGGAGTTGGAAATTCAGTTTACCCAAGCATATTTATTTGCCAGGGTTCCAGAGCTTCAAAGTACCTGGAAAATAGTAAGTCAGTTTTTTATGGCCTGTTCCTTTTTACATCAGTCTTCTCCATTGCCCACTATCCAGAAGGGTTCATCTATGGATGTAGAGAATGGTGTCTGTAAGAAAGAAGCTCGAATTGTTCAGAAGCTTTTCTTTGAATCAGTTCTTCCTTTGCATGGGGTTCAGGAGAATGGTCTTAGTAGAGGAAAATGCCCCTGAGTGTGGTTAATATAAGATGATGAGGATAAAATTATTAGCATTACCATGCACTTTAGAGCCCTTACTATATGCTAGTGCAAAGTGCTTAACATGCGTTATCTCACTGAATCCTCACTGCTGCCCTGATGTAAGAACAATTACTACACCAGATGAAGAAAAAGAGGCCAGGGAAGTTAGAAAACCTGCCAAGGTTGCTATGCTAGTAAGTTGCAGAACTAAAATGATAAGAATAATATTTAACAATGATTATTAATAATAATAATGTTAGTAATAATAATTGGAAGCCATTTCCACCTTAAAAGTGCCAATCTGGGAAACGGGGCCATGGTCATTTTCTCTGAGTTTGAGAATTTACAAACCTGTCACAGCATCATGACCTGTATATTGCATTGCTCACTCCAATTTTCCATTAAATATTTTATTTGTTGAATTCATGTAGATCAGTCTCAAAGTGATTTAGTAAATAAATGTTTCAAACGTTATCATTAATTTTGTTATTGGCTTTTTGGGGGTCATCTTACAAATAATGCAAGCACTTTGTTTTAAATTAAAAACAGTACAGATGGGAATAAAATGATAAAATGGCCCCATTCCCGGCCAGTCTTTAGCCTCTGTTAACAACTTCTAGATATATCACCTGCCAACAGTTTCTTGTATCTTCTTTCAGAAAGATATTATAAATATTGGTTATGTAACTTTCATGCAAGTTTTTTTTTTTTACACAGGTGGGATGACACGATACATATTGTACTATGTCATTTTTCTATCTTAATACATAATAACGATCATGCATACATATTGTATTTAATATGCATTAGACATTGTTTTAAGCCCTTTATATGTATCCACTCATTTAATCCTCATGAGAGGTCCATGTTCCTATCCCTGTTTTACACATGAGGAAACAGAGGCACAAAGAGGTTAAATAAACTGCTTCAGGACATAAGTTATTAAAGGGATGAAGCTGCAACTTAATTATACCTTGGAGATCTTTCAACTTCAGAGAATAGTAATGACTCTTTATCCTTTTAACCTCTATATAATATTTCACTCTTTACCGTATCAGTCCCCTAAAACGAACATTTAGACTATTTACTTTTTTTTCCCTCTTTTAAACACTGTTCCAATAATAATTTTTAAGTACACACAGCTTTGTGAACATGGGCAAGCAAACACTTCTGATTCAAATTTCCAGAAGTAGAATTTCTCTGTTAAGACCATGTGCTTTTAAACCTTGAGAGATAAAGCCAAACTATCCTTTAGAGAAGTTGCTCTGCTTTCTCTACTATTATAGAAGACTCCGACTTTATTCTCCGTTGTAAAAATGTCCATTTTCAAAGGCTACAAATGGAGTCCACATTCCTCAGATTAGCCTCATCCTTTTGGAAAGCCCTGTGCTCTGGCCACTCTGATCCCCTTTTCGCTGATTGGGCCTGGCTCTTTCATTCTTCTTTTCACCTGCTGTTCCCTCTACCTTCCCACTGCCTTCAGTTGGCACACTCTTGATTATGTTTCTTGACCCAACTCAAATATCTTCTTTCTATTCACCCATGGACAGACCTAGTTATTCCTTTTTTTAGCTCTTACAGCAACTTGTAACAGGTTCACATGTTGATGGTCATAGACTCTGGGCTGCAAAAATGTAGATTTATTTTCTTACAGCTAAAAGAAAATTTTAACTCAGGGGCCCTTATTTATAGCTAGAAACTCTTAAATCTCATGACCTCCATCACCTCCAAATTAAATCTCAGTAATATTCAAGATTCTGTACCCATCACCCTCCCCTCTTGGTTCTATAATTTTGGGAGCGTTACAGTATGATGAGAAGGTCATCCTGGCATTAAGGGAGGAACTTTCAGGGTCACACCACCCTGTGGCCCCGCTGACCTCCACTGCGGATAGGTTATTCCATCTGGTGTTTGGGGATCATGTTCTGGAATCTCCTTCTCATGTCTGTCATCCCTGCATTTCTGTCCATTTTGCCCATTCTCTGCATCCCTCTGCAGCTGGGAACTCAGGAACTCTTGGCTGGCACAATCAGTATTCTATGACACTGTCCTTAGAAGTCTGCATCTAGAGATGTCCCTTAGCCTTTGCTAATAGACTGTTTGGATGCCACATTTCTTTGGTGCCGTGTTTCTCTGTGCTGAATGGGCCAAGCCTTCTCTAAGAGGCCTACAGGCTGACTGGGCTGTGCCAGAGGAAGTGAGTTACAAATCCTCTTGACCCAGAATTTTCCCAAATCTATCTGGACATGTGTCTCACATCCCATGTCTCCCATCAAAGGCTGTTTCTCATGTGGAGAGAAAGGCAAGAGCTTTTTCTTGGATACCTACCAATGGCTTTTCTGTTTTCCAAAACTCTTCTCCCAACCATTTTACTTTTGTTTTTTAGTTTCCTTCTCAAGTTGGAATAAGAATAATACATCATCATATATCTGCCCGTATTTTTCTGTTTATTTATGAAACATAGTGTTTATCCAGTCTTCTAAGTTCTAACATTGATATTTAGAATTCTGATAAAGCCTCTTTATTTCCCCTGAAAAAATGCCTGGTTCTTGAAAATCAAAAGCACTTTGGCTTTCACGGTATTATTTGTTTTACAAGTTCAATGAATTGAAAACTGGCTTTAAAAAAAAATTCTAGGCTGTATCTACCGTCTCCTTGAAAGTGTTCGCGGGGGTATAGACATGTGGTGAAAGACACTGAAAACCCACATATTTTAATACCAACATTTTACCCATTACAAGACCTGTACTGTATTATAACAGGTATCACACTGCTTTTCCATCCTTTGTTTACCCTTCACACCTTACCTGTGGGCTCCTCTGGGACCATTTCATTCATCACCTCAAGAGCAGCCCTCTGGGCAACACGTGTAAATACTCAATTTATCAATAAACAAGTATTTATTGAGCACCGCTTCATGTAAGACACCGGGGCAGGCAATGAGGATCAGTACTGATCAAAGTAGAGTCACATAAAGAAGATGCGGCCCAGGTATGCAGTGGGGTGTTATTCAGCCATAAGGAGAAACGAAACTGAGCTATCTGTGGTGAGGTGGATGGACCCAGAGTCTGTCATACAGAGTGAAGTAAGTCAGAAAGAGAAAGACAAACACCGTATGCTAACACATATATGTGGAATCTAAAAAAGAAACAAAAAATGGTACTGATGAACCTAGTTGCAGGGCAGGAATAAAGAGGTAGACATAGAGAATGGACTTGAGGACTTGGGGTGGGAGGGGGAAGCTGGGGTGAAGTGAGAGTAGCATCGATGTATATACACTACGGAATGTAAAATAGTTGGCTGGTGGGAAGCAGCAGCATAGCACAGGGAGATCAGCTCTGTGCTTTGCAATGACCTAGAGGGGTGGGATAGGAAGTGTGGGAGGGAGGCTCAAGAGGGAGGGGATATATGTGTACATATGGCTGATTCACTTTGTTGTGCAGTGGAAACTAACACAGCATTGTGAAGCAATTATACTCCAATAAAGATCTATTAAAAAAAATAGTCATAGCTTTCATGGAGTGTACATGCTAGCAAGGAAGGTGGATATTAAAAAATTCATCACACAATTTATTAATTATAACTGTGATCATTGTTCCTTGTTATTTGCTTCTTCTTCTAGTTGTGAAGGGATACCATGGAGTTTCCCAGTTTGTTTTCTGAGAAAGTGACACTTGAGTAGAGATGTGAAAGATGAATAAAAGTAGGCAAGTGATGGTCAGATAAAACGGAAAAGGAGGGCACTGAATGAGGAGACATGACAGAAGTCTCTGAGGGAGGGACCTCGGCGTATCTGAAACACTCAGAGAAAGCCCGTTTGGCTGTAGGACAGAGAGGGGGTGATCCTTATAATGATCTGATGAGGGGATAGGGGCCGGAGCAGGCATTTTAATTTTTATTGAATAAATAAACAAGTGAATGAGCTCAGAGCAGTCTGAGGCTTTAACTTCTGCTCCAGTTGGAAAAAAAAAAATTCGTCGCCTGAATTCTGTAGTTATGGTGACATTGATTGGTATAATCGTAAAACAAACCAGAGATCAGGACGAAAGCAGAGCCGATGGAAGTGTCCAGCTCTTTGAGTACAGATCTCAACCGGTTACATCTCTACAGCAACATCCTTAGAACTAAGCTGATGCAGAGCATTTCCCCCTCCTCCCTTCCACTTGGTGGTGTCCAGTTGAGTGAAGAAGTGCTTGAGAAGTAAACCATCAAACACTCCGCATCCAGTGTCAAATGGTATCAAGGCATCTGTTGACAGAATGGAATATTGACTGAAGCCCCAGATGGGGAGAGGTTGATAAGCCCTCTGATCTGTCCTCATCAGTGAGAGTTGGAACAGACAGAAAGTCCAGGAGGTGCAGGCGTCCTCAACTGATGGAGAATCAGAATAGATATGAACAGAAGTCATTCAGGTCCAGTAGGTGCCAGGCTGAGAGGTGAAATTTCGGGAGGATCAACCCAGTAACCATTGCTTTGAGTTAGTAACCTAGAGATGTCAAGGGAAACATGGTGGGTACCCTGTGGGTCTGGTTTGTGGCCATCAGCCAATTGGAACAAGGGTTTTGCCCTCACTGTATTATCTGATAGCTCTAATAAAAGTCAGATGGGAGAGCTAATCAGATCGTTCCCTTGGCCTGGACCCCTTTAAATCAAAGAGGTCTATTTTGGCTCTCTACGTTAAATAGACCCAGAGACCTGACATTTTGTGTTTGTTTGAAATGATAAACTTAATCATGAGCGAAATGTTAAGAGATGACAGAACTGGCCACAGTAAGGTCACACCGTGTCCCTGCCAAACATAATACAAGCTCTCGCCTTCACCGGGTTGCCAGTCCCTGCCACAGGGGCCCAAGGCGCTTGCACATGGGGACCGGACTCTGTCTATATGATAATTAATCCATGGAGCTCAGCAAAGACTGCCAAATCTGCCATATGGTAGTTTTATGACCTGGACTGCTGTTATCTCTGGAGAAAGCTAACATCATAATCTCATTTACTTGTTATCTGTGGTTCAAAATTGTACTTTTACAGGGTAAAATGTAAGTATGGTGAGGAGACCTGGGATTCCAGAGCCCTAAGATGTACCTCCTGAACTTCTGTAGTAAAACTGTGCAGGAAAAGGCACAGATCTCTGACCTGGGCACCTGCATGGGTCCTGAACTCACAATGCTCGAGCCTCATAAAGAAATCTGACATATGTTGTATCAGGACTCTACCGTACGTGTACTGGAAACTCCTGTCCTGAGAAGGCGAGAGGGACTGCCTCCCAGAAGCACGGTGGAGTAGGGTCACATTTCTCCCTCTCCTGTATTTCTTTGGAACATGCAGACCAGGTTTCTTAATCCTTTTTTTTCACGGTGACTTCTAGTTTGGGTGGTGGAGTCACTTATAGGACTTCCAGTGGTGCATTTAGACTTTGATGAAAGCTCAAAAGAATTTTATTAAGAAATAAAACTTGAAAGTAATCCATAACTGCTAGAACTACAAATGACACGTTGTAATAGTTGGGGCTATTGGAGAAGAGAGACTGTGTGCTATTCCCAAATCCATGTGCTCTGTCTATGACTGCATTCTTTTCTCTCCTACTCAAGGGGAGACATCATCCATGGTGAGACTGGTACAGATCTCAGGCCACAAACTCAAATTTACAAGAAGAAACATAGCATCTCTGATGTTCTCTAAGTCAACTTAATTTCTCCTGTGAGGCTTGTGATGGAGGCTACTGATTGTAGATTGCCAGCTGCTTTCCTCATATCTATTACTTCCTTTCTTCCTTTGCGGCAAATATCCAATTTTATTCAGGGTCATAGTGAGCCCAGCTAAAAAGCAACATTCCACAGCCACACTTGAAGCCAGCAATGGTCATGTAATACCTTCCGGCCAATGAGATGAAAGTGCAAGTTGATATGTGGAAGCTAAAAATGGGACATCTAACTGTTCTTTGCCTTTCTCCTGCTGCTGCTGCTTCTTTTCCCCCTGGAATGCTGATGCAATGGTTGGAGCTCTAGCAGTTCTGTTGGACTCCAAAAGAGAGCTTGAAGTTGGAAACCTCATCTAAGGATGGAAAAACAGAAAGAAAGGAGCCCAAGCTCCTGGTGATATATTGAATCCATCATACCAGCCCCAGAATGCCTACCAACAGGCATTGCTTACATGAGGGATAAATACTTCTTTATCTCATTAAGTCACTGTTATTGTGATTTTCCATTATATACTTTTGGACCTAATTCATAACTGATGCAAGTCCCTATCAGGTCAAATGATGAAAATAAAAATTTCAATTCAGGATTCTCTCCTCTTTCTCAAGATTGTTTTCAAGTTCCAGAAGATTACATAGGAATTAGAGTTGGGTGTGTGGGATCTTGTCTTTGTTCTCATCCTCTATTTATGCAGCATGTACGAACTTCTTTGCTATCATCTGGCCCTTGGTTGCTAGCTGTGCAGATTACACCTGTATCCTCCTTGTTCTGACCACAGTATGGCTATTATTTATTCATTTATTTGTTTGTTTGTCTCTTGGTACCACATCTACCCTGGGTTGCACAAGGAACACTCCACTACTCCCAAACCTTTCTTCTTTGAAGGAAAATTCATAACATTGCCTCAGACGCATCTGCCTGGGTCCTACTCAAAGATATACTTTTCCTTCCACATAAACAGATGCATCAAAATCAGAGAATCCCATGATCCTACCATGTTTACGGGGGCCTACTCCTGCCATGAATGTGGTGGTCCAGGCCATATGTAGGCAGACATAAGCTTGTACCTATTCTAATTCATTACTATTATATTTTAGATCATTACACATTTTAGTACCTTATTATTGGCAATGATTAGCTTGAAACCCCCTTCGCAACACACTGTAACATGCCGATGTGTAGAAACACCGTGGTTGATAATTGCTGCAAAGATGTTCTTGTGGTGGCCTTCCAATCAGACCCTTGGAGCTGCCTCATCATCATCTTCATAGTAGAGAACAGAGAACCCCTATTCTAGTGCATCAAAAATCAGAGGCCGTGGGCTTCCCTGGTGGCGCAGTGGTTGAGAGTCCGCCTGCCGATGCAGGGGACACGGGTTCGTGCCCCGGTCCGGGAAGATCCCACATGCCGCGGAGCGGCTGGGCCCGTGAGCCATGGCCGCTGAGCCTGCGCGTCCAGAGCCTGTGCTCCGCAACGGGAGAGGCCACAACAGTGAGAGGCCCGCGTACCGCAAAAAAAAAAAAAAAAAAAAAAGAGGCCGTGAGGATCTGCCAACCCCATGGTCACCTTACAAAATGCTCAGGGGTAGAATCATTTAAGCCCCAAGAGAATCTCAGACCTGGAAGCCACCATTCCTTCTTTTAGCAAGTTTACATCCATGTGCACTTCAGATTTATTTTTGAGAACAAGAAACAGGAGAATGTTGCTGGTCATAGGCATTTTATATATATATATATATATATATATATATATATATATACACACACACACACACACACGTGCAAATATATATGACTTTATATATACACACACATATATATAAACATACATACCTATATATGCTTATATCATTATTACGTTATAGACATATATACATTGCTATTTAAATTCTCTTCTATAAGCTCTTTCTTCAAAATATAAATTGAGGTCAAATTGATATATAGTGGAATGCAAAAATCTTAAGTGTACAGTCCCATGAGTTTTGTCCAGTGTATACCCTGATGTGACCCCAGTCAAGACAGAGAATATCTCCACAGCTGTAGTCAATATTCTGGTGATATATTAAAGGGATGGTTCAGAAGTCTTAAAAAAATGTGTGCACGCCTGCAGCCCTTAGGATGGATAATATCCCCTTGTTGACAGGGACTTGGGTCAGGCGTGTCTGGGAAGGGAGGTCAGGGAGTGGTGGCTCACGGGAAGATCTCAGACCCCGGACCTTTCTTCCGTTGATCTTTTGTGTGGTCACTCTTATCACAAAGTCATGTCAGGCTGTTTTGCACAGAAATATTCTGATTATGTGAACTAGATCGTGTGGCCTACGATGAATCACCCTCATCGTCCCTTGGTATTTTGAAAACTGATGAAACCGCTGATTCTTGGCTCCTTACTTTGTATGCAAATGATGAATTATAGATGGGACATAGGAAAAAGAAGATTTTCCCTGGGTCGCCAGTTTGAAGCGAAGTGGATTAGAGAAAGAACACTGCGACTCTTGACTATTTATTGTGACATTGCTTAGAAAAATTCAAACCCCAAAGACTCCAGATCTCCAGGGACATTGTTAGCCTTCTGCAAGAATTATTAAAATGTACAGAAATGTAGGCGCTGCACTTTATAATAATTAATCAGGGTCTGTTGATTAATAAAGCTCATTTTTTAGTCTCGATGATTCCGAGTATCATACAAAGGACAGTGTCCTTGTCATTTTGATTAAGAAACCAGACTTTGCAGTGGAAAGAAGTACAGGAACAGTCACGCTTTCCTCCGTCTCCCCATAAAATAAATATTGAATGAGAATATTAACTCGTTAACCTTGACAACAATTTGTAATTTTCATAAGGGGGAAAAAACTCGCATATTCAGCAAATAAATTGCTGCGGGGATTTCAGGAAAACAAATTGGAGAGAATGAAGAATGCTACCATATGAATTCTGTCACTTTTATGGGCCAGGGTGATTAATTTGTTTGTTTAGGTCCCTCAATTAAGGCCACAAATAGTGTAAGGTGTCGGGAGCAACTTAACTGTTACATCTGGTATGGTACAGTCAACTGCGAGTGAGGAAGAAAGGTCATTTGGGGGAAACGAACAACTTGGCCCCCAATCCTGAGTCTTAATACCCTACCCGAGCCATATTACCTGGGGTTAGCTGCCGGAGCTGTAATTTCACTCTATTAATAGTTTAAAGCTTGTTTTAACAGATAACCCCTTTCACTGGGCAACTTCACGGGAAAATCATTAGGTGGAATTAGCAGTACCAGCCACAGCATTTCCAGGGTTATCTAATTATTTTGAACTCAGTTTAACTAGGAATAGAGATAAAATAAATAACCCATGAACTATTTACCTTGCCGGTTAGAAGGCTTCTTTTGTCATTAAAAGAAAGGAAGAAAAGAAGAGAAGTCAAAAGGATTTGAGGACAGAATCAAAGCCCTGTTGACTTAGTTTTGCATTCATCCTGCGGACCCAAGATATATTTCTTCCCTCCGATGACCTTTCACACTCCTTACCCCTGAGGATGTCATTTGTTGAAATATTTGTCATTATGTGTGTGTTTAGCGTACTGTTTTCTCCCAGCTCGCTTGGCTTAAAACTTACTGCCTAGAGACTTTGGATAATCCACGTTTTTGTTTGTAAGGTTTGTTTGTTCTCTTTGCTGGCTCCACTGCTATTCCCTCCGGAGGGGATTGAGGATTTAATATGGTTATTTTTTAATTTTACTTGAACATTGACTTTTTGAAGGAGAGGCAGGAATTAATATGTTTGTGGCATGGTTGGAGCATGGATTTTCTGCAGCACCTTGCTATAATGTCTATCCTGGCTTTGCCACTTTCTAGAAAGAAGATCTTGGTCAAGTTCCTTTATCTAGTAGAGCCTATTTCCTGTTTTGTAAAAATGGGGTTAATGATAGTACCTACATTATGTGGTTGATGTTAGGATGAAATGAAACACATTACAGTATCTGGCCCGTAGCTAAGTATTCAAAAAATGTTAGCAGTGATAACAATGGTGAAGATGGACGTGTTTGCAGACAGAGACGAAAAAGACAAGAAGGGACATTGGGCAATTAATGGACTTAGTCTTTAAGGCAATAGGAAGAGTATCAAGACTGGAGATGAGGAAACTGGTTTTGCATTATAGGAGGCAGAATGGAAGGGAGTAGTGGTAGAAACAGGTCTGTAAGTTTGGAAATGAAGAAGAAAGATGAATGATTTCATGCATTAAAATCTTCTTTCCAAGTACTTGTTATTCAATGAGCAAAGTCAATGCTGAAGGGGAAGACACATAAGGAGTAGGTGAAAGATAAGAAATAGACATTGTGAGGAGTGAGAAAGGTAGCTGACCTGGAGTGCTGGACAGCAGACTAGGAAAAGCTTTTGATCTCACTAATGAATCAGTGAATGAATGTGAGGTAGAGACCACTCCATGAGGATATCTTTATAGGGAGTGTTATGGAAGCCAGTCATTGGGCAGATTGGTTCCATGATGATATCAAACGCTTGATCTTAAACAAAGAATAACAAACAGAAAGGTCAATGGCCAATTGCATTATTATCTGCACAAGAAGTCCATTTCACTGTGGTGTACAGTGGGTGCTCAATAAATATTTGTTGGGTGTTGACTCAATGGTCTTCAGGTGTCTTGGGTTGGGGTTGGGCAGTGGCTTTACTCACCATCATTATTGGTGTTTCACATCAAACAATATGAGCATTAAAATACACAAAGTAGTATTAGCCCAAATTATAAAATAAATATCCACGAGTTCCCACTGATATAAAAAGGATTGAATGAACAAATAAATGGGGGAGAATAGACAAATACCCCATGTGGAAGAGTTACAAATAATTTATGTAGATACCCTGCTCTCACAGAAGTGGAACTTAACTCCTTTAGGTGTAGGGTGTGTATAGTAACATCCTTCCAAAGATTACAGTGTGGAAAAGGGGAAAAAAGAGTAACTTTAGAGTGGAAACATCTGACCAAAACTACCTCAGTCAGGCCACCCAGGGTGATATTAACAGTAATGAGTTGTGTTGATAGAAGGAACCCTTGATATGATGTGGTGAAAATGGCACTTGTGTTCCTCCCCAAAATCCATAACCCCAGTCTATTCATGAGAAGAACATCAGACAGATCTCATTTGGGGAACATCCTACAAAATACCTGACTAGTCCTCCCTAGAACTAAGGTCATCAAAAGTAAGGAAAGTCTGAGTAATTATCACAGCCAAGAGGAGCCCAGGAAGACATGATGACTAAGTGTAACGTGATATCTTGGATTGGATCCTGGAACAGAAAACGGACAATAGGGAAAAATTAGGAAACACTGAATAAAATATGAACTTAGTAATAGTGGTTTACTGTTGGTTTGTTAATTGTGACAAACGTATCATACCAATGGAAGATGTTACACTGGTTTGGGGGTATATGGGAACACTGTATACTGTCTTTGCAGTTTTTCTGTAAATCTAAAACTATTCTAAAATTAAAAAGTGCTTTTTAAAAAAGAGCAAAAACTAGTGATTCTTTATAGAGAATGATGAGTGAGGAGTGAGGCTTAGGCTTGAAATAAGCATTATCTGTTTAGCATTTGGGACAGAAAGAATCCCGTTTCTAAAGGGAGATCAGAAATATCAATGTTTCACAGCAGCAGATAGCAACTCTACTTTCTGCTGCTGAAACAAAAGTATGCTTGAGGAAGATTCTCAACCACAGCAAGAGAGATGTACCTACCACCTTAACAGAGTCTAGGCTGCCACTGGAGACTTCTAATACCTCTCTTTCTTCTCCTCTCCCCTTGAGGCAATTTACTTAAATTCCCTTTGAAAACAGCACTTCACTTCTGTGGTTCATAGAACTGTTGTGACGATTTGGTGAGACAGTTCATGTAAAGCTCTTAGAACAGCATCCAGCTCACAATTACATTGTAAATTTAAGTTTTTATTGTTCCCACTTTTCCCCTTAACAACATAATTCAAATAAAGTTTAAAATAATATACCTTTGTTAAATCATCTTTCAACTGTTAAAAAAATTGAGAGTATTGTCGACTTTTTTGGATCAATATATAAGGCTTTGGTTAATGAGTATTTGCTTCTCTGATAACTTCCTTTGGATAAATTACCAGAAGTGGGATTATTATAAAGTCAAAGGATATGAATGATTTTTAAGCCTATTGTAGCATACTGTGAAATGGCTCTAAGATAAAGAATAAGCTACTTTATAGTCTCACAGGTAATACAAGATGCTGTCTTTTGCTGGTGTATATATGCTTTGTTCTTTTTTTCCCTATATACCATAAATCCTTTTCTATGTTTAAGAAATCCCCTTAGTTTTGAGGTAGAGGCTGTCTCCCCCAGTAGCTGCTGAAAAGTCACATGCTCACTTCTCCATGCTGCTTTGAAGCGGTTTTGTCATCTAGGTTCTTCCAGTGAGATGCCCAGGCTTGCCCAGAATTTAAAAGGGAGCTGGTGGTACAAAGAAGCAAGGGGCTGCAGGGACATCCCCGTGGCAGCTGTAGGGTTCTGAGCTCCAGGTCAGGTTCCTGGGGGAGCAACTGGCAGGGTGCTGAGGCAGCAGTCAATTTCGTGGGATATTGGCCGGCCGTGGGGCAGCATCTAATGCTGGACCAATTCTCTTGGTCATCTGAGGCCATGCAAATGGCTTCTAACCCTGGACTTAATTCTCCAGCTTTCCCAGAAATGCTGTGAGTGACCCAATAACATTGTAACAAATTACCTTCTTGCTAAAATCAGGCTAAATAGGTCACTACTGCTTGCAAGGAAGACCCCCTAATATTTATAGACATCATTTTACCATCCTTCAGCAGCACTGAGTATTAAAATAGTTTTCATCTCTGTTCACATGCTACGTGAAAATCTGATACTCCTTTGTTTTAATGATTGCTATTGAGTTTGAGAAGCTTTTTACATGTTTACTTGTCAACTGGATTTTGCACTCTACTTTTTTCCCCATAGAATTTGTTCCACTTTCCTTGTAGCCCATAAAGCTAAGGAATCTCAACAAAGGAAGAGCACAAAATGATACATCATGGCTCTTCAACAAGGAGTGTTATTTTTTTCTCCCACTTTTCTGTATTTTTTTCTTAATGGTAAGAACAGGTAATATTTCTTGTGTAATTTCTATCTGCTAACAAATTTTCTAGGGGCTTTCCATGCAGTATTTCATGTAATCCTGCAAAAATCTTGTGAGATGGTGTCACTGTTCCCATTTCCTGGGTGAGAAAACTGATCCTGTCAGGTTACCAGTCTAGCAAGAAAATTGTAACCCAGGCAGCCTAATTACAGAGGTGGAAATCTTTCCCATTTCACTAGGCTATATATTATTTCTATGTTCATTAAAAACTACCAACTACCATAAAACCCTAAGAAGAATGATTATATAAGCAAATCATCAAAATCACTAACAAATCATTACCAGAACCTGTCTGTTACTGGGGGTTGTTCTTTTAACATATCTATTGCCAAAGGATTTCAGGTTCTCCATTTTAGTTGAAATTGGAGGTTTTCTGGAGATCAGTGGAATCTGCAACTTTTTATATGTAGCCTTTTGATAGCTTATTAAAACGAGGCAGTAGGGAAAATGCTGGCGGAGGTCGTCATTCATTTACAGCAGGTTTCATTGACTAACACCAGTGCCAATTTTTGTCCTGCTTTTGTTTCTCAAAGAGCTAATAGCAAGATTCTGTCCCTGCAATCTTATTACTGGTGGCAATGGAATATAATCAGGCAGTACCTGCAGGATAAGTCAAAAGATTAAATTAAGTTGGGATTTGAATCCCCACTAAACACAGAATCAAACAAAGATTAGATTTCCGGACCCCAGTCTCAGAATGGCTTTCAAGGGCTCCCCTTAAAGAACAACAAAAATATATCATTATTCACTTTGACCACTGGCATGTAAAAAGGAAATGCAAACATACAGCAGTGAGGGAGAGAAGGAACTCCAACAACATGCAATCCCATCCTGTATTCCCTAAGTAAGGACATTACGACTTTGCAGAGTTTGCTCATTTCCTGACCGGCCCTGGAAGAGTCCCTAGTTGAATTCGCCTTTGGCTCCATGAAGGATTCCAAATGGAAGAATGCGTATTTCCACTCCTAGAGTCCTGACAGTCCCAGCTTGATCCACTGCTCTGCTCCTGAATGTGAGGTCAAACTAGTACAGGACTGGACTTGGTTTGGAAAAGCTACTGAGAAGAAATTCTAAAAAAGCTGCAATTTAGGTTAATTATTGGCACGAAAGATGTGAAAAATCAAAATATTGGAAGGGAGGGGAGGATTTTTCCTTCCTTATCTTTTCCTTTTTCCATGTTCTGTGTTTGTCGGTGGTGGTTTTGCTGTTCCTAAATATACTACATGATTACCTTTGTTAAGCAAACCAAATTATATGCAATTGAGTATTGACAGTGATTCTTGAAATTGAGTGTTCATGCTCCTGGCTTTCTCCTGATGTCCTTCCATCAAGAGCTAGTGCTTCCTGAAGACATCCTGACACCAAACAACCTTATAAAGTTCTTCTAGAGATTTCACTCTTCTTATGGTCCTCTTTGTAAAGAAACAAAGGTTTAAGCACGTTATCATATTAGAGAACAAGAAAACCACACTGAAGTGAAGGTACCAATTGGTGCCTCAGAAAATTTACAGGTTTCTGCACATCAGTAATCTTCAGAACCACTTTTGGATCTGAAAGCAGCAAGAGCCTATCTACTGTATAATATGTATAATTGAATAATATCAACTATTGTAAGAATAACTAAAATTTATTGATCACTTAATGCATGTTGGACACTCTTCTCAGATCTCTACATGTGTTAACTCCTTTAATTCTAATAACAGCCTTATGAGGCAGTTTCAATTATTAGATGAGGCTCTGGGAACCGATAGGGAGGGAGAGATCACTTGTCCAAACTCATACCACTGGCAAGCAGAGAAGCTGGATCTCAAACCCCAGTGGTTGTGCTCCTAATAATTATACAGTACTACTTCTGCAAAGGATGCTAAAAACTGATATATCCTATATATTCTCATTTTCTGTTCCTGTATCATATTTACAACTCCAAACAAACAGACAATTTTCCTCCTTGGCAGTGGAAGTCCACATCCCTTTATTAGAGTCAAATTTGCCCATGGTAATGGTTATTATGCCTTTTTGTCTGCTCAGAATCTTAACTACTTCTGCTCTACATTTGGAGCGCATTTCTCTCCCTTTGATTACAGTGTTAGAGTGACTGTCAACCAAACTTCTCCATCACTCCTTGGCCAATTGACGGGCGTGTGACCCAAGTGAAGCCAAATGGTTCCATTTCCTTGCAATTTGAATCTTGAAAAGAATGACTCAAACCCTAGTGTATCTTGGCCCTTTCATCGGCTTTGCCTCTGCACGTTCATGGAGCAGTCCTGGTTCCTGTACTTTCTGAGACCTAATTTTAAACTTGCCTTTTGATTTCGTGGCCTGTTGCCTACTCTTCCAGTAAGTTCTCTTCCTCTCCTTTTTTTTTGGCTTAACTTAGCCAAAATAGACTTCCGTTAGCAGCCAAAGAATCTTAACAGATACACCTATCAAGATAGACAAGTGTTAAAGAAAAGAGAACATTTCCCCACAGGAGTCCTTCTCATGCATTCTTGAAATTAAATATAATGGTGAAGAATTATTTATTGAGTGCTTATTGTATGCGGGCACTGTGTGAAATGCCTTACGTGCATTCTCTACAGATGAGGAAACTGGCTTTCAGAAACGAAATGCCACAAAAAGGAGATGGATGTGTTGGAAGACCTCAAAAAGACCTGAGCCTCAATCCAGGAGCCTCACCCCCAGGAAGAGTTTTAGGGATGGTGGGTCACTGGGGTCTGACTCAAAATGAAGACTGATCAGAATGAGTGATGGTACACCCTTCGTAATTTACCAAGTGCTTTCATATACAAGCACTTAATCACTTAATCTAAGTGAGACACACTGCAGGTCGGTATTCCAACCACCTGCCAGGAATACTACCCTCCACCCCTCAGTTCGTGCTTTGGTCTCATCCCTCTCATCACTCAGGTCTCCATTCAAATGTCACCTCCTCAGAGAGGCCATCCTGACAAACTGATGTAAAATGTTCAACCCTCTCCAGGCACTGACTATCCCCTTCATTGTCCTCCTGGCTCTTATAACTGCCAGAAATGATATTCCTGTGGTTTCTTGGGTATTATGTCACCCCATTAGAATGCAAATCCCTGTGACTATCTTGTTCACCTTAGTATTTTCAGTACATTCTGTTTCTGACACAGAGCAGACACTTACTAACATTTGCTTAATGCATAAATAAAAGAATACATTTTTATTATTTTATAATTCCTCTCCATTTACATCTCTGGAACTGCTGGCTGTGTAATGCTGATTAAGTTACTCCACCTTAGGAAGTTTCTGTTTTTTCACCCGTTAAATGGGGACAACATGAGTACCTCTTGTTATATTTGTTGTAAGACTTGAGTGAAGGGATAAAATGCATTGTGTCTGGTTACATTACGTGTTCAGTAGGAAGGGAAGCGGGGGGAGCAGACACTTGTGAGCGGGAAACTACTCTTTACACGGCCACTATTTGGACAGGCAGTATTTGACTCAGGCACAAAAGTGCAAAATTGTATGGTCACGGACAGAAAGGGAGATTTTTTAAATATTGGAAATTTAAGGTAGATTCAGAAACTGGGAAGTGAAACATATACAATCTGATTTCTAACATCCTGTATTGCTGTAAGTTTACTATGTTAGGACTCTTCGGTTTCAAATTTGGTTCTACATTAAAAGAACTAAAGCACAAAAGTATATTCCTATCACAAAACCCGCCAGGGCCAATCGCAGGGCTTGATCTGAGGACTCAGTGATGATGGTAGGATGTGCCTCTCTCCAGCTCTCAGCTTTGCTTCCTTCTGGGTTGGCTCATTCAAGCAGTACATTCCTCTATGTGGCTGTCCTCTACAGCACAAGACTCACAGCCTACCAGCTAAAAGCTTTGGTGAAATAAGGGCACATCTTCCTCTGTATTTCCAGCAAAGGTCTCAGAATTGTGTCTTCTTGGCCTGGCTTGGGTCTCCTGATGATCTCCAAACTAATCATGGTAGCCAAAACTATAGATCACTTTGATTGGCTAGGCCTGGGTTATGTGTTCAAGCTTGGAGCCAAGGGTGAGTCGACCGCTTGGACTAAGATTGGAGAAAGAATGGCCCCTAAAGGAGAACTGGGTGCTGTTTCCAGAGGGAACAATGGAAGACTGGGCAGACACAGTTGACAGCCAGCTACTTCAGGTAGAAGTGAGTGATAGTTCTGAAGATACTGACTCTGATGGTAAAAGAGAAGAAAGTGTGACACAGAGTGATAAGATAGCTTGTGCAAGAATCCTCATCTAGAAATAGGGTGACCAACCATTCTGGTTTGCCTGGACTTTCATTGCTAAAACTGGGGAAGTCCCAGGTAAACTGGAATGAGCTGGTCACCTTATCCAGAAAGTACCATTAGAACCATGCCTCAGACTCTGTTTGGCGTTGTCTTTTCTTCTTTCTCATGCCCCAGTCATTCACCAAGCTTTTCCTGAGCACTTTGCAGAGGCTTGAACTAAGCTGGTTATGGGGATTCACAGATAAAAGGCTGAGTGTCTTCTGCCAAAGACGGACAAACAGACAATAACAAGGCAGTAAGAGCTCTAATGCAGTAGGTCCGTCATAATATGCAATTGTATTGGAAAGTGATCCAACCCTGATAAAGGCTGTGTATGAGGTTGGGCATAAGAATATTCCCAGATAAGAACATTCTGATGTCAGTTTTGAAGGAGAAATAGAACCAAGTTCATGACTCCTGATTCCAAGTAAATGATCTTTCCATTAAGCTGAACTATAAAGTGTGGGTTACATCAACAGAAACACAAAAAGATACTTGGTTCTCCCCAGGAGTGACATCTTCTTGACTGACAGCTTAACATATGCCATAGAAATGGGAGGTACACAGATGCGGACATAACCACATAGAAGCCTCTGCGTTCATCTGAATTTTAGAAGACTGGTGTCTGGCTATGTCTGAACTTCCCCAGGAAAGATAACAAACATCTTTGCCAATTTTGGTCCTATTTGCCTCTTGTTGAGCTTCCCTCCTATCCACATCCACATAGCACTGAAGCACCCACACCGTAAGGGCCCAGAAGCTCTCCTGCCACCAAGAACCACCCCCCACCATGATCTTGGCTTCCATCCAAGAGCAGATGAAGGATGGCTCTGAAGACAAGCCCCAAATATCAACTTAGCCCTGAAATAAACACATAAATGCGTGTACACACACACATGTACACAGTGCACATACATGTGCACTGTGTGAAAATTATTCTAAACACCCTGCTATTTCAAAGAGATTGTACATGAAGGAGGATTTTAGTCAGGGAAAAACCAAAGCATTTTGTTTCATAAATAGAATTGGTGTGGGAGTTGATTGTTTTCTCTCCTGAGGGATAAACCTTTTAATTTAATAACAGTCAGTAAGCACCTAAATGTTCTTGAGGAAAAAAAATACCATTTCCTAAGAGGGCAGAATCTATTCACTTGCTGAATACTTGGAATGAGGCATTTCAGCACAGTGTTACACAAAAATACCAACCAAAATTTTCTGTGTTGCATTTTACTAATAACGATAACTGTAGTTATCACTTCTTGGGAAATTTCTACGGGTGGCAGGTGTTGCCCATGTATTATCTGACTTATTCCCCAATGCCAAGCCTATGAAGTGGAGGTCATTATAATCCCCATTTTGCAGGTGGGTAAACTGAGGCTAAGAGAAGTTAGTCAACTTGCAAGTAAGGGACAGAGCAGGAATTCAAACTCGGATCTGTCTGTCTCGCTTCAAAGTTCTATTTGTATTCAATATCATTTATAAAGCAGGTCTGTTTGCAATACCTTCCAACAAAGCCATCTAAGGCAGGATATATGATTCATGAGGAGAAAGGAACTAAAAATGAAAAATGAGTTTACACAGTATTTATGAAGAGACTGTCACCACAGCTGAGGCAACAGACAGGAAGGTGGCCAGGCCAAGAAAATGAAATTATATGTGTGGGAATAAAAAATGAACGGCTATCTTTACACAAATAGAATTTGGCCATATTTGGGGTAGATGACTTGTTTTTTGCCAGGCCTTTGTGAAGTGTCTCGTTGCTTTTCCCTGCATATATATAAAATACTAAAGACTAAGAAGGGCACAATCGGTGATGTGTAAATTAGTAACTCTTTCACTTCACTTATAGCAGACTGTTCTGCCTTCATGTTCTCCACCTTAGTGGAGATTCAGAGATACCCCATCCAAGCCAGTTTTCATAAACCATTCAAATTCAGTCAACGAATAAGGCCCTAGCCTTTATTAATAATAATTTCTAATATTTATGGGCTGCTTATTCTATACCAGGCCCTCATCTAAAGGATTTACATTATTAACTGACTAAAATCTTTATAACAACTCCATGAGGAAGGTACCTTCGTTATCCCTGTTTCTCAGAAGAAGAAATTGAGGTACAAAGAAGTTAAGTCTCTTACTCAAGGTCTCAGAGCTAGTAAGTATCAAAGCTGGGATTCAAACCCAAGGGGTCTGGCTCCAGAATCCATACCCCAACCCCTTATGCCACACTTTCTCTAGACCAGGGATCAACACACTTTTTGCTATAAAGGGCCAGATAGTAAGTATTTCAGACTTTGCAGGCTATGTGGTCTCTGTCACAACTGCTCATCGCTGTTAGACAACTACAACTGCCATTGTAGTGTAAAAGCAGCCATAGGCAATCTTTAAATGGATGGGCAAAGCTGTGTGCCAATAAAACTTTATTTACAAAAAGAGGCAGTGGGCCAGATTTACGGACCATTGGTCTAGGCTACATTATGCTATACACACTGGTTAGGATTCTTGTTCTCTTACGTGGGTCATTCAAACCATAGTTACAGTAAATTTCCTCACATGCCTTTTGGCTTTTCCACATTTTGCTTGTTTTACTTGTAACATGTTCCTTTCCTTTGTTAGGTTGTTAATGATGATAATGGTGATACTTGCAAATGTTGACTGAATGCTTCTATGTGGGTGGGAGAGCTGAGGTAAGAGAGGGAAGAAACTTGACCAGACAGCCAGAGTATGTGAGCAGAGCTGAGACTCAGAGCAAAAGGTCCAACTCCAAAGAATTTCATCCTACTCACTAAGCGTAGTTACTCCAAGTGTGATTCACAGATCATTTGCATCAGGATCTTGGGGAGAGAATTGTAATTCTGCACTTTACCAAGCTTCCTAGGTGATTCTTAAGTGCATTAAAATGGGATGAGCGTAGCACTAACACTGTGTGGCCGAACATTTCTTCTGGGCTGCTCTCTTAGACCTTCAAGCCTGGATGAGGGCTTCTTCTGGGTCTTTCCAAGCACTGTGATTATCCATCCTACTACTATTTACTGTGTATTATAATTATCTGAACACTTGTCTGTCTCCTCTATTACTCAATCATCTTCGAAGGTCATGAACAGTGTCTCTAGTTCCCTGTTCTACAGCTAGAGCCCATCATGTAGTTGGACCTCTATGTATATTTTCTGAATGAGTGAATAAGTTACTCATTAGAAGTCTTAACTTCCTGGGTTTTATGATGCTCTTCTTAACCACATTTTCTATGTGTACCACATGATTCGTATGGTTTTCCCCTGGAGTCCCTTGTTTTCCTTTCTTTTTCTATGAATCCCTTTGTTGAATTTTGTGTATTTTAAGTATGCATTGGCCTCCCCCTACACGCAAAGTTTTTATTTTATTTTCAGTTTGCCTAATGTTGACTATAACTGTCCTTTAGGAAAAATATCCTAAAAGATGGCATTATTTACAGGTCAATTTGTTAAGAAGCAATTATTAGTAACGATTTTAGTGAAGAATTGTCAGAGCCCTTACCTTCAAGGAGTTTTTAATTTAGTTGATGAAGATCCAAAACTCTATAAAATGGCAAAGAATATATGTAGCTCTGTGCTAAATTGCATTATACAGATAAATCCATAAGTCTAACAAGTAAGTTTTAAGCACTTATGCCTTCTAGTCACTGGCATAAATGTCAGAGATACAGGAGTAAGCAATACAGGGTTCACGGAACTTATATATTAGCTCAAAAAGACAATACCATAAACCAGAAAGATAATACATAAACAAGACAATTGCAGATAATTGTAAGTGATGGAAGAAATTGAAATAGGGTAAAATGATAGTGCTTGGGGGTAGAATACACTGGATAGGGTAATAAGGGATCGCTGAGGGAAAACTTGAGGGGCGAGAAAGAGCAGGATACATGAAGATTAAGGGCAGAGAATTCTAGGCTGAGAAAAAATGAAGAGCCCTTAAGAGGAACAAGCTGGTCATGTTCTAGGACATCTCTGGAGCATTAGAGGGAAGGGGATGGTGGGAGATGGAAACTGAGAGGCAGGTGTGGTTGGTCCGCAAGATGACTTGGTAAGGAGTTGAGATTTTGTTCTACAAATGTTGTGAAGCCATTGGTGGGTTTTAGGGAGGAAATTAACATGATCTGCTGAATTTGTTTTTAAAGATAACTTTTGCTGCTAAGAAAAGTGGATTGTTGAGAGTCAAGAGTAGAAGTAAAGAACAAATTAGGAGGGCAGTTGCAGTAGTTCAAGTAAGACATTTTGGTTGGTGGTTGTTGAGATGGAGAGAAGTACAGAGATGAGGGATATTTTGTGGCCAGAGGACTTGCTGATGGATGGCCTGTGGAGAATGAGGTCAAGAGAGAACTATAGGAAGACTCCCAGTCCTTCAACTTGAAAAATTGGGTAGATGATACTGCCATTTACCAAGACATGGACAAATGTAGGAGAAACATTTTTGCAAGGTATTGATATTTAGAAAGTTATTTTAAAGATATATTAAGTTTGAGATGAATATGTGGTCCTCCAAGTGGAGAAATCAAATACGTAGCTGGGTATATGAATGGAATTCAGTGAAAAAATCAGAGCATGGGATAAAGTTTGGAAGTTACTGACCATAGATGAAATTTAAAACCATAGCACTAGATGAAGATGACTAGAGCTTTCTCTCAAGCAGGAATACAGAAGGGTGGGTTGGGAGTTGACCTACAATAGCTCAACAACCTGCACAGATGGTGAGGAAGTAGGGAGTGATTATTGCAAATCTACTGAGAAGTCCTGTTGCAAAGGGGAACGTTTTGGAGGATGCTGTGGGGGAAAAAGCATTTTTGGTTTCATCTCATACTGAGGAAGTGCCTAGAACTTTGTAAAATTTCTCCTGTTTAAGTGCCAAAGATCATGCTACAAAGAAGACTGTTATAGCCCTCAGAAGCCAAGATGTTAAAGGATGCTTGATGTGGTGTTTCGTTCTAAGGAGTTCAAACTTTCAGTTGCTATCAATAAAGTTAATGTCCAACTTTCCTAACTTTGTATTTTATCATGTAGCACATCCTCTATTCTCAGCTATGTATACAAGAAGGAGTTGTATTGCCAATACCCACCACACACACTTATACATACACATGCTTGATAGTCATAGGCACACAGCCCTTAAAGCACATCCATCAAAGAATCAGCATTGTGAACATGACTCTACTACCCAAAGCAGTCTACAGATTCAATGCAATCTCTATCAAACTACCAATGGCATTTTTCAAAGAACTAGAACAAAAAATTTCACAATTTTGTATGGAAACACAAAAGACCCCGAATAGCCAAAGCAATCTTGAGAAAGAAAAATGGAGCTGGAAAAATCAGACTCCCAGACTTCAGACTATACTACGAAGCTACAGTAATCAAGACAGTGTGGTACTGGCACAAAAACAGAAATATAGATCAGTGGAACAGGATAGAAAGCCCAGAGATAAACCCACGCACATATGGTCACCTTATCTTTGATAAAGGAGGCAAGAATATACAATGGAGAAAAGACAGCCTCTTCAATAAGTGGTACTGGGAAAACCAGACAGCTACATGTAAAAGAATGAAATTAGAACATTCCCTAACACAATACACAAAGATAAACTCAAAATGGATTAAAGACCTAAATGTAAGGCCAGACACTATAAAACTCTTAGAGGACAATATAGGCAGAACACTCTATGACATAGATCACAGCAAGACCCTTTTTGACCCACCTCCTAGAGAAATGGAAATAAAAACAAAAATAAACAAATGGGACCTAATGAAACTGAAAAGCTTTTGCACAGCAAAGGAAACCATAAGCAAGACGAAAAGACAACCCTCAGAATGGGAGAAAATATTTGCAAACGAAGCATCTGACAAAGGATTAATCTCCAAAATATACAAGTAACACATACAGCTCAATATCAAAAAAACAAACAACCCAATCCAAAAATGGGCAAAGGACTTAAAGAGACATTTCTCCAAAGAAGATATACAGATTGCCCACAAACACATGAAAGGATGCTCAACATTACTAATCATTAGAGAAGTGTAAATCAAAACTACAATTGAGGTATCGCATCACACCGGTCAGAATGGCCATCATCAAAAAATCTACAAACAATAAATGCTGGAGAGGGTGTGGAGAAAAGGGAACCCTCTTGCACTCTTGGTGGGAATGTAAATTGATACAGCCACAATGTAAATTGATACAGCCACAATGGAGAACAGTATGGAGGTTCCTTAAAAAACCAAAAATAGAACTACCATATGACCCCGCAATCCCACTACTGGGCATATACCCTGAGAAAACCATAATTCAAAAAGAGCCATGTACCACAATGTTCATTGCAGCTCTATTTACAATAGCCAGGACATGGAAGCAACCTAAGTGTCCATCGACAGATGAGCGGATAAAGAAGATGTGGCACATATATACAATGGAATGTTACTCAGCCATAAAAAGAAACGAAATTGAGTTATTTGTAGTGGGGTGGATGGACCTAGAGACTGTCATACAGAGTGAAGTAAGTCAGAAAGAGAAAAACAAATACCGTACGCTAACACATACATATGGAATCTAAAAAAAAAAAGGTTCTGAAGAACCTAGAGGCAGGACAGGAATAAAGACACACACGTAGAGAATGGACTTGAGGACATGGGGAGGGGGAAGGGTAAGCTGGGATGAAGTGAGAGAGTAGCATTGGCATATATACACTACCAAATGTGAGATGGATAGCTAGTGGGAAGCAGCCGCATAGCACAGGGGGATCAGCTGGGTGCTTTGGGTCCACCTAGAGGGGTGGGATAGGGAGGGTGGGAGGGAGACGCAAGAGGGAGGGGATATGGGGATATATGTATGCATATGGCTGATTCAGTTTGTTATACGGCAGAAACTAACACACCATTCTAAAGCAATTATACTCCAATGAAGACGTTTACAAAAAACCCAAAAAACTCAACATCCATCAAGTAATTCAGATCTTTTCAAGGAAAATAGTTAGAAACAAAGGGCCGTCCAGTTTTGTACCTAAACCAGCCCCCAGAATACTCGCTGGATGTGCTAAGAGTCCCTAATGAGGAGGGCAGCCATTTGGCAAATGACCCATTAGATTGAAACAGAAATGTCAACACAAGCAAAATATGTGAAATTGTTGACCATTGACAGACAGCCTGTTGATGGGCATCTATTTAGCTTTCAAAGCAGTCTGGCAGCTAGATTAAAAAAATCCATCAGACCTGAAAAGCCTTAACAGGCCAAATTTCCCCGGGGGGCCTTTCTATATGGTACTTATCATTTTCAGAGCCGTGATAGCTCTGATTGTCTCAGGCATCATTAGCCTAAACAGAGTAATGATGACAATGTGGGGAGCCATCTTGAACACAAAATCTGGGGCGTGTGTATGCGCGGGCACCTGTGTGTGCATATTGTATGGTTTTGTTCAGCCCTGCAACTTGTAGGGTTGTGCTCATTCCCTTGGCTTCATCAGAGCTTTGCACTTGGTAGTTAACTTCCTGACATCACCCAGTCCCTTCATATGATCACACAGAGGGAATAGGTGACGTTGGCGTTGATTTTCAAGGTACGTGTTCCTTGTTCAGAGTCTCACCCCAGCCTCCATCAGCGACCACCTTCCGCTAAGAAAGTGATCATTGTGCAGTTTCTTTGCCTGATGAAACTGTTTCCATATTCACTTGGCTTCCTCATTGGACCTTGTACCTTTTGGAGGAAAAAAACCTGAGTTGCCTCCAGCTTGGCAGAAGCTAAAGTGAGAAGCCATGGAGATGTGGTTTCTGAAGGAGCAGTTGATTTGTTTCACACACCACCTACCTTCCTTGAAAATTAAAAAAGCTCACCAACAAAGTGGCAATTGGTCAGGACCTCAGGAGGGCGAAAATACAGGAAAAAAAATTAATTTCAAACTGTGAAACTCAGCCAGCAAGAGCTAATAGCCCCACTCCCAACACACAGCATTTGCCTTCTGGTAAATGCAACAAAGCTGAGTGTGTGTGTTTGCTGATTTTTTTCCTTTTTTAAATGGGGGAAAATCTGTGAAGGCATATATCTCTTACCCTGATTTCATCACTCTCACTACATGCACTTAACATCACCGCCATCTTCCTAAAGGAGAGTTTGCAAACCCAGTCCCTCATTATTTCCTGCTCCAACACGTCCACCATGGAGCAGGTAACGTCACTTCCACAGTTCTCTCTAATCGTGGAAGCATAGTAATTAACCACATCCCCCCAAATGTTGGCTGAATGGCTGGCCCCTAATTTGTATACTTTCTGCAGAGGTTTCAGTGTCTTGTGAAATTTATTGCCATACTAAAGTCACCTTTTAAATTATGGATCACGATATTGGTATGCTGCTAAAAATGTTCACTGCATTGTAATTTTATGCACTGGCAGTAAACATGAAAAATGCATTTTGGGGTTGTTTAACATTAAAAATAATGTTTTGGAAAATAAATTTTAGGAGAAATTTAGTGCTCAGAAAAAGGACCATTTTCACAGTTCCAGAGACACAGATCCATAATCCAAAGAGGATGGGGACCAAATTTGCAGCCCATATAGGTCACCAGCCAAGTACCGCAAGGACAATTAACTTCCCCTAGGTTGCATTTAGATGGCGGTGGGATCCACAACTTCCTGCCAACTCTAAACCAACAAGGACTCCTCCTTATTGCTCTCGAAACAGCAGCAGGGTTTATTTTCAAAGTTGGCAGTTGATTGCTAGGCAACTGGCAGCATTACAACAAATCACCTTGTTCAGGAACAAAAGTAATATGGCACAAGCCGGCTTTCTGAAAAGCACTTTAACTTGGTCAAGCGGGGGCAGCTGTTCGTAGACTTTACTTGAAGAGTTAATTCAATAACTGGTGTCACAGCCATGGCACTTGGCTCTATCAACAGATGTATGTCTCATTAACGGGGTCAGTGACCAACTAGTCATCTTGAGAGATGTCATGAGTCCAGATAGCTAGGTCTGAATCCCATCATACATCTTATGAGCTGTGTGACCTTGGGCAAGTTACTTACAACTTCTGTTCCTCTATTTCCCCATCTGTCAAATAGGAGTAATGATAGAATATAATCCCAGGGCGGTTTGAGGATTAAATTAGAAAATACATGTAAAAGTACATGTGCAAGGCACATAGTCAAGACCTAATAATATTGTTGATGATGATGATAATGATAGTATGAGCCCATCCCACATTGCATTCTATAAAAACTATATAAAATAGGTGATATGAGAAGCAGCAGGAATTGATCCTAGAAATAATGAATTTCCTTTTTTATTTCACTTCTCCTTTCTCTAGTGATAAAATTTCACTCATCCTTCAAGGCTAGCCTAGCAAGTGAGAATCTTTGCTGTGTAGCCTTCCTTGACTTCTACTACTACCTTGCCAAGGAAGAAGGAATTGCTGTCTCATTGAGTACGCCCATATTTTTTGCCCAGATCACATTTTTTTCATGTTACACATTATAACATATTTAATTGGTTATGTGACTCTTCCATATCCTACTTCAAGCTACTCTACACAAGGAAAATATTTTATTTATCTCTGTGAGCCTACAGTGCACAGTGGGATCTCATGAAGAGTTTGCTTGCTGTTTGCATGCTCTTTAAACCCAGTGGGAAACAAATAGGAAAACTAGGGGTATCTTGAGTGGTGTCTGACCTTAGCCAAAATTGCCTCTTGGTCTCCCCTGAAAAATAAGGAATGGGGTTTGATATCCTTCAAATTTAAGACACCTGTAGAATCCACACCTGGCCCCTCACCTCACTGGAGAGGAATGTTAAGAAATGACACTGTATGAATAGCCTCCTGAACACTGCTGGTTTCCAAGCTCCATTTGGTTTTGTCTGTTACCTTCCAATCTTGGAGGCCGAGAGTAAGGCTCACAAGTCTAGATACCAACTAACTCCGGAGAAGGGAGGTATGTAGAAATATGCCTGCTTTTGTTGTTGTTGCTTGTGACACATATGTAAAGGGCATATTCCAAAATCATAATAGCAGTATTTTTATTAAATGATCTAATGAAATTGTATAAAGATGTACAAATGATAAAAATGCCATAATGATAAAATAAAAGTCTTGCTGGTTGGGTGTTGGGCCACATGAAAAACAATGAACATGATAATTAAGTTCTGGAGAGCAAATAAACAGTATCTAATGTCATACTCCAAGCACAGTAGGTGGAAGTTGGTCTAACACAGTGGTTCTCAAATGTTAGCATGCAACAGAATGGTCCCTGAACACTGTTTGGAATGCAGATTTCTGATGCCCACCCCCAGAGATTGCTTTAGTGGGTCAGGGTGGAGCCCAGGGAAAATTTTGAGCATGCACAACCAGTATGTATTATTTATAAGTTTTATTCATGTACTACTATGCAATATTATACTATTATTAAAATTCCAAAATAGAAATTATATAAGTATATAAAGATACATAAGTTCTTATTGCTGTTTATATTCTCCAAGGAATCTTCTTGGGCACCCTTTGGGGGAAAAGTACCCCACTTTGGAGATGAATGCTTCAAGCTAGTATTTTCGAATTTTAATGTGCTTATAAATAGCTTGGAGATCTTGTTTAAACGTCTGATTCTGATTCAAGGGGTCTGAGGTGAGGCTCGAGATTCTGTTTGTCTAATAAGCTCCCAGGTGATGCTGATACTACTGGTCTGAGAACCACACTTTAAGAAATGAGGATCCACTCAGTAGCTTCTCTATTACTGACCTAAATCCCGATGCAAATTGAAGTTTTAAGTGGTCAGGAGCAGTGTAGACAGAGCAGAGAGGCTGAAGGTGATTAGCCAGCACCGCCCCCTCGCCCCCTCCCACAGTTCAGTGTAGAAGACCTTCTGTAGTTCTTTCAAATTTCACTGATGTGGAACAAGTGAAAAGCACCCTGAATAAGCCTCCCCCGCCCCTAGCCCCTTATGTACTTTTCTAGAAGGGTTCTCTTTCAGCTTATCTCTTGAATTAACAAGACAGTACTCCCTGAAGTCATAAACAATGACTTTCCCGGATGCAACAGTGGGAAAGATTATTCCCCCTGATTAAGCCTTTGACAGGCAGCATCTTTGCAGCAAGCATCATGCCAGGTTTTATTAGTAAATTGGCCCTACAAAGTTTTTTCTTACCTACAGTTCCCCTAGCTCAGCAATCCTTCCCATGGATTGGAACGAACACATTTAAGAATGTCATGCTTGGCAGTACCAAGAACAATAATTAGACAAATTACAAATCATAAAAGGATAAGTGTAATGCACTAATCTGTAGAGATTATTAAGTGGAAATAGGAAACTTAAATAATTAATTCTTAAAATCATCCCAAGAAGGCTACGTTCTTCCTGATGCACAGACACTGCAATTATGTTACCTTGACAAGCCCATTTCAGATGAAACGGGAAGCCTTCAATGTGCTTATTTAATAGACCTGAAACATGTTATAAGGAGTGATTTCATTACTGCATCCTTCCAATCTGAATGAAATCAGAACTCCCGAATATGCTGCTTTTTGAGTCATTCTGTAGCATGCCATGGACCGAAGGCTTGGGTGGAGGGTGATAATCTAGAAGATCTGATGTACATAAAAATCAACATCAGTAATCCTCCTAATGTGTTTTAGTAAAACAGGAAAGCACTACCATTTTGCATTAGTCTCTGGCATGTCATTTATAAATCAGCTCTAAGAAGCAGCAGCATACTTGGAGAACATTAGATCAGGGAGTAATGTCGTGGTTATGCAGCTAACGTTTGGATATTTATGAATTTCTTTTTTTAAAAAAAATTGACATGTATTAATTGCCCCACCCCATTTGAAAGGCCCTGCTCTACCAGACATGCTCTCTGTTGGAACGTCTCAGAGAAGCATATCGGAGCATCTACAGGGAGGCAGCTCTTGTTGGTGTCCAAGGACCTATGCTTAATACAACTTGATCACATTGGCAAATCCTGTACACTTCTTGTAGACTCACTTCCCTCTGTACAATGGGGAAAATAATAATTATTGTCCAAAAAGATGAGATTCAAATCCAGTTTATCTTAAAGAGTTTAGCACAAGGGTACTCCATAAAATAGTAATTTATCAGTTTACTTCTAGATTCTGCATTAGGTTTTCACATGTTATTTTTATATTGAAATATTTCTGTTCTCTCTCTCCAATTAGATTGCGTGAGAATGCAACAATGATCAAACAGGAAATCACTTTTGTTAGATGAAGTTTCCAATGTTCATTAAGAAACGTAATTTGAGTTGTTAATCAGTGTAGGTAGAATGAAACGCTTGAAAAGCCATTGACTGGGGGTGGGGAGGGGTGAGAAACAGAGCAAACAGGGAGACTGGTAGACTGTGCCAGAGCGAGATACAGAGTCATCATGCTCAGAAGAGCAGCTACGAAAATGCCTCCACTCACCAGTTCTAACCAAAACGAGAGCCACAACTCCAGGTGCTCTTTCAGTGGGTGGCACAGATAGATGAAGAATCTCAAGTATAAAAATGGAGAGCCATCAATAATCATCATTTGAGAAATGCTGAAACCATAAGAGAAAGACAAGCAGAACTTATACCTGAAGAAACAGCATGAATAGAGCGATCTAAGATCTTGCCAGCAATGAAAAAAATGTTGTAAAACAACCTTCGTAAAGAAAGTGAGGGGCAGTGGGGAAGAGTGTTATATGTAGAAGGAACAGTATATGCAAAGGCCCAGAGACAAGAGTGAATGTGACTTATTGGAGGAACTAAATTTCCTCCGTGCTTCTGGAAAAGATGGCATGTGGAGGAGATTGCGGAGGGATGGAGCTAGTGTGGTAGGGAGAGGCTACCTTGTAGATCTTTTAAACCACGTTTAAAATTTAGACTTATCCTGGGGGCACCCACACGTCACTTAAGGATTTTAATCAAAGATGTGGGAATGGCTTTGACTGACCTATGACAACAGTTCACAAAGTCAGCAAACTTTTTCTGTGATGGACCAGATGGAAAATATTTTTGGCTTTGTGGATCATAAGCTCTCTGCACCAGCTCTTCAACTCTGCCATCATGGGATGAAAGCAGCTGTGAACAATGCGTACGTGATTGGGCATGGATGTGTTCCCACAAAACTGTTTACAAAAATAGATAGTGGGCTAGATGTGGTCCCTGGGCCATAGTATGCTAATCCCTGATATAGAAGTAATAAAACCAGAAAGAAAAAAGAAAAAAAAAAAAGGATAATTATCTTAACTCGGTTGCTTTAACTTAGTTAAATGATGAGACAGAATGCTTTTTTTGTTGTTAATTTTTTTTTTAAACTGATCTGAAAAGATTAGCATGAAAAAGGTTGGGACTGTGTTTGTAATTTTTCTTTATTTCTTATGCTGACAGGTTCAAAACTAGGGAAATCTTACGTTCTGTATCTTAGCCTCATTCTCTCCTGTCACCTGAGTAACACCTCTCTCACTGCTGCCAAAATGGCTACTTCTGCTACTGGGTCAGACCAATTATTTCCTAAATGGTTTGTATTCACCTACACTTCAAATGCACAGCTTTGAGGGAAGGGGGGTAATAGTGCCTGGCACTCACTGCACTCCACACATCCATTCTGTGAGCAACACGCCAGTCTGCTCAATTAAAGAGCCCGGGACTACAAAGCAAATGTATATCATTCGTGTGACCGCTCCACCACAGACACTATTCAAATACCTGACTTTGAGAGTCCTTTTCTGCTTAGCTAGGTACTTTATCCTAGTTTAAAAATAAATTACAAAAAGCACCAACAATATTCTTAAAGTAAATCTTTCTGTGCCCACTCATATCACTACTTTATAGAAAATGTTTTGAAATAACTTCTCTCGTTCTCTCTCAATTTTCATTTTTAAATTGCCATGGAGACCTTTGAGTGTTAGGATGATAGATCTGGGCACAGTTAGTTTTAGAGCCTGCCTCTTAAAACTCTCCTGGTCTCTCCCTATTCTTTAAAAAAGTATCAAAATGATTATTAAAAAATAATAATTATTATTTAATATTTATTGAATGCTTACTCAGAACTTTTCTTGAAATATTGCATTTAATTCTCACAACAAACCTACCAGGGAGTTACTATTAAAATCCCTGTTTTGTACCTAAGGAAAATGAGGCATGGGCAGAGCCAGGCTTTGGTCCCTGGGTCTCCAAATCTTAAACTCATACTGGGCTCTGTTTACAGCATCACCCCACACTTCAACACCTCAGGCTCTCTTAACCTGTCTTGACTCACCCACCAGGTAACCTTTATTGTTGATGGGATAATTAGAAAATAGTTCCAAAAGTGATACTTTGTTTCTGTATTAGACTTTTCAGGGTCACACACATTGTCACATTCAACCAGATGAAGCAGGTTAAAATATAAGTAAAAAGAAACTGCAAAGAAAATCATAATTTTTAAAGAGGAGGAAAACAAATGTTCATGGCCTCACAGATTGAAACCAGCAGGGCTGGGGCCTGAAAGCAGGCTTTCTAACCCCAGGCAGGATGCTCTTCCTCGGGACCGCTGCTCCTCACGTGGTCTTCCTCAAGAGTTCTCTTTCCCCAGGTAATCTGATGCCTTCGCATGATTAAAACAAATTAAAAAAAAAAAAGCCGCTGAGAGTGAGTCTAAAGGTGGGCTTAGTAATGTATCTTTGCAGTAGGTATTTCGGGCTGTGGAAACCTTCTGTACTCCAGACCGCAGAGCCGACTTATCTGAAGAGCTGATCCTAGTTTGGGAGCTAAATTTAACGTACTATCTGGATATTCTAAAAGAAATATCTGGAAGTATTTTTATATATTGGTTTTATATCTTCAATATATATTTATATATGTCAAATCTGCCTAAGATTTCTTTCTGGAATCCTTAAAAAGTTATGCCATGACTGTAAGAAGCCTAGACAAATCAAAACCATCTAAATTACAAATATACTTCTTATTATATTATTATATTAGTTAGAACTGTGCTATTTGTGTAGCAATTCTGTTGTGCTTATCTCACAGGGATGGACCTGCCACCCGAAGTTTGACTTGTATGTTGAAGCTAATTATGCCCCACACATGAGGGAGTATGAAAAGTTTTATCGTTCATATAATGAGGCTCTCTGGGAAAGCAGTGCAGCCTCCTGAGCAGGTCCTAAGTGGCCTGAGACAGCAGAGAGGGGCACCTGGCTTAGCATTTTAGGGTGGTTAGGAGGCATGGGAGTGGGTAAGGGCTCCCCCTCCCAGATTGGCCTTGCATGGTTTGAACTTCCTGCCAGCTTGCCAGATGAGGGAGCACCCAAACTTTCTCATTAGTTTGCTCAGATGTAGGGCAAGGGAGGAAGGAAGAATTGTGGGGCTTGAATGCTGTCAGTGGTCAAACATCAAAAATGGAGTCAGACTCTTTACTATAAACCCTCTTTCTTAATCCTGTGTATTTCCTTTATATGATAGTCAGAATTTGTCATTATACACTGTTTCATTGCTTGTTGTCTTTCTCTCCACTCAATTGTGAATCCATGGGACCATTACTTTTCACTTTTCTTCATTAGTAGATATCCAGAACTGATCATTACACCTGGCACATAATAGATGATCAAAAATAGTCATTGGGGCCAACAGGTACATGACAAGGTGCTCAAAGTCCCTAATCATCAGAGAAATGGAAATCAGAACCACAGCGAGCTATCCGTTCACACCTGTTAGGATAGCTATTGTCAAAAAGACAAGATGTAACAAGTGTTGGCAAGGATATGGAGAAAAGGGAACCCTTGTGCACTGTTGGTGAGAATGTAAATTGGTGCAGCCACTATGGAAAACAATATGGATGTTATTAAAATAATTAAAAATAGAACTACCGTATGATCCAACAAACCCACATCTGGGTATATATTTCCAAAGGAAATGAATACAGGATATCCAAGTGATATATGCACCCCTAGATTCACTATTCACAATGGCAAAGATATGGAAACAACCTAAGTGTCCGTCAGTGGATGAATGGATAAGGAAGATGTGGTACATATATACAATGGAATATTACTCAGCCATAAAAAAGAATGAGATCATGCCATTTGCAGCAACATGGATGGACCTAGAGGGCATTATGCTAAGTGACATAAGCCAGACAGAGAAAGATAAATACTACATGGTATCACTTATATGTGGAATATTTTATTTTAAAAAAGTCAAACTCATGTAAACCGAGAGTAGAAAAGTGGCTGCCAGGGGCTGGAGGAGTAGGGGAGATAGGAAGAGGTTGAAAAAGGGTACAAATTTTCAGGTATAAGATGAATAAGGTCTGAGGATCTAATGGAAAACATTGTGACTATAATTAATAACACTGTATTGCATAATTGAAATTTGCTAAGAGTAAAAGTTAAATGCTCTCACCAAAAAAAAAAAAAAAACAAACCCACAAATATATGTGGTGATGAATGTGCTAACTAGAGGCAGTCCTTTCATAACATATATGTATATCAAAGCGCCACAATGTACACTTTTTTTTTTTTTTAAGAAGATGTTGGGGTAGGAGTTTATTAATTTATTTATTTATTTTTGCTGTGTTGGGTCTTCGTTTCTGTGTGAGGGCTTTCTCTAGTTGTGGCAAGCGGGGGCCACTCTTCATCACGGTGTGCGGGCCTCTCTTGTTGCGGAGCACAGGCTACAGATGCGCAGGCTCAGTAGTTGTGGCTCACGGGCCTAGTTGCTCCACGGGATGTGGGATCTTCCCAGACCAGGGCTCGAACCCGCGTCCCCTGCATTAGCAGGCAGATTCTCAACCACTGCGCCACCAGGGAAGCCCCACAATGTACACTTTAAATATCTTACAATTTTATATGTCAACTAAACCTCAAAGCTGAAATCAAAAAGCAAAAAATAAAGAGTCACTGGATAAATGAAGTAATGGGCAGCTCTGCGCTAGATGCCAAGTGTACAGAGATGTCAAGTCACGGTGCTTCCACTGAAGCCCCCACATTTCCTGCCATGATCTTAACCGTGAGGTTAAATAGTTTAGCCAAAGTTATATGTCCAGGAGACAGAAGGAAGAGATAAACGAATAAACAGACTGCAGTATGGCATGACAAGTGCTATAAAAATGTACATGTTCCCTTCCTTCATGGGGCCACAGATAGATAGCCCTCCCCAGCACCATGTCCTACACAGCAAGGGAATCAGCCTTGTGATTCGTGCATGAGGTAGGCTCAAGAGAATGGGTCATAGATTTGAGTTCAAGGCTGTATTTGGTATCTCTCTATATTGGGAAGGTAAACAAGCAAACAGATAAAGGGACTTTAGGCTCCATAGAGCCTCCCAGGCATTTCTGAAACTTTGCAAGCCCTTTCCTCTCTTCCCCCATCACGTCACACAATCTCTTATCAGACACCTACTGCAAATAGTGGGTGTGAAACAGTGCAGCAAACCAGGAAAAATAAATAAATAAAAGGAAAATGCTGACAAAATCAGATTTTTAAGCTAAATTCCAGTTTTTTAAAAGTGACTCATCGTTCTCACTCTCATTTCAAATATTCATTTACAACTGCCCTTCACAGCGGCTTGACTTTAATTGGTGTTCCCTGGAATGCTAGTTCCACGAGTTCTGAGAGGACATAGATTCCTTGGTCAGATCAATTTGAGAAACTCCTGTGTATTCCAGCTCTGTCCCTGGGAGAGTCATAATGTCCACTGCAAGCTCTGGGATTCCCTGCATTTTTCAAATCTTCACAACCACTGAAGGCTTTCATAGAACACTTGGTAAATTCTTAGGGAGCTAGTGTTTGCAGAACGTGCTCTGGGAAATACTGCAGTGAAGGATAAAGTCTAGGCCACTGAAGATCGGCCTTAGGTGATCTACTCATCTGGAATCTTTGAGCCTGTACAACCTCATCATCCCGCTGACTTTCCCTTCCTTCCACCTGGGTCCTGTGGTAGTAAGCTGCTTGTAGATTCCAAGAACACAAAAGGCCATCTTCTGCCTCTAGTTCTTACCCATGGCTTCCTCTTCTGCCTTTTAGTTATAGAACCTTGGCTAAGTCACTTAGCCTTATGAGGGTCTCAGTTACCTCATCGGTAAAGTAGAGGGTTTGACAAACAAATGATCTTTAGGATCCCTTCGTACTCCATCTTTTCCCCAGCTTGTGATTTTCTTCTCCCCAGTGGTCCTTGAGTGTGTTACTTCCTTTCTCTAAGCCCCACTTTCTTTATTAGCAAAATGGGAAGAATAACATAACATACCTCATAGGATTATGTGAAGATTACATGGAATGAGGAAAGTGAAAATGTACTCTTACAGAGTTATCAGTATGACTCAATGAATAATAGCCATAAATCCTATCTAGCACATATAAGAAAATTATTCCAGCATTACCTAGGGTTGGTCTTCCTTGAGAATGATACATCCTGTGTGCTCTCTGGCTTTGAAAGCCTTTTACTGATGTAAAAATAACCCTTAAAATGTTCTTAACAGTGTAGTTCAAAGAATGTTAATGTGCCCTGAGGCCAAATAAAGGGAAACTCAATTGCTATAAACTTAATTTTTAAACACCCTAAATAAATATGTGTTTTTCCTAATGGCAGAGAGTCAACTCTCATCAGAATCTTGAAGGGCAAACTGTGACAGGACATACATTATGGTTTCCCAGGAAATTGGGTAGAGGAGCCCAAAGGCCTATTAAGTAATATGACTTTGGAAATAACTTTCGTATACAAGAGACTTTAACTTTACAATGTGGTTTTCGTCCATGATCTTAGTTGGTTCTCACAGAGACAGGTGAGCGTGATGGAATAGCTATTATCCTTAACTTTGGGTGTACCTCAGCTCAGTATGTCTAAAGGCAAACCTGCCATCTTCTAGGTGCAGACTTGACCCTCTCCCTGGCTTGGCGCATGACTCTACTACCCAACCAGTGGCCCAGGACACACGCCTGGAGTCATCCTCCACTGCTCTTTCTTCTTTACTTCTCACTTCCGACCAATCTTCAAGCCACCTTGAGTCCATCTCTAAATGTCTGCTATCCAGACTCTTAATCTTCTCCCCAAACCTCCTTTTGAAGGCTCCCCGATCCAAGTCAATGGAAATTCCATCTTTCAAACTGCTTGGACCTCAGACATAAGTCAATCCTGATTCCTTTCTTTCCCTCATGCTCCATATCCAGTCCATCATCAAATCCTGACAACTCTCCAGCTTCAACTACATACAGAATCTGACTGTCTGCACCTCCACCCCCCACACCTGGGTCCAGAGCACCACTTCTCAAGCCTAGATATTGCCTTTCAGCAACTTCTAAGCTGGTCTTCTTGTTACTGTTCTTTTCTTTCTAAAGAGCAAGTTTTTTCGATCTTGGCACTATTGATATTTGTGTACAGATAATTCTTCGTTGTTAGGGGCTGTCCTGGATACTGTAGGATGTTTAGCAGCATCCCTGGACTCTACCCACCAAATGCCAGTACCATCCCCCCGCCTACTACCACTTGCGATGCTGAAAACCCTACAGCGGCTTCCCTTATCCCTCAGAGGAAAGCACCACAGTCACTACAGTATCTGGCCTTCCATTACTGACCTCATTTTCTTCATCTTTACCTTGCCGCTTCTTCAGCCACTTTGGCATATGCTAAGCTTGTTCCTGACTCTCAGCCTTCGCACTTGCTATTTTCTCCACTGGTAAACATCATCCCCCAGACACACACATGTTGCTCCTTCAGTCGTTTAAGGTGGCAACTCCAGATAGTCAAATGATGCTATATGTTGCACCCAGCAAATTACGCTTTAAAATAATACTTGATGACTTGAGAGTACATTCCCAAATACTGTTAAATAACAAAGGATGATTTTTAAAAAATTATATATATTATGACCCTCATTTTTCTAAAAGGAGAAACAAATGTGCATTGATACACATATTACTACTAATAAATAGAGAAAATACACCAGAAGGATAGATGCACAAATGTTAACTGTGTTATCTCTCTGTAGTAGCTATACAAGCAATTTGTTGACTGAGTACTTTTCTGTGTTATCCAAATGTTCTATTATGAAGATATTTTATAATAAAAGAAAAACAATGAACACTATTTTCAAAAGGAAAGAGTATCATAATCCGAAATGTCTCCGAGGTTCAAAGACCAATTGGGAAAATGTAAAAATGTAGAGCATGGTAAATTCGGGTGTACCCTAGCCACAAAACACAATGAAAATCAAGGGCATGCATTTAGAAACTTTAAATGAGAGAGAGAGAGAGAGAGAGAGGGAAGGAGAACTGAATTGTGACCTAGAATGCTTACATTTATGGGGACCTTGGCGATCATGGAATATGATATCTTCTTCTTTAATAAGGCGTGAGCTCCAGAGAAATCAACTAACCCAAAGGCACATGGTTAGTGGCAGAGTTGGGATTGTTCAACTATGTTTTCATCAAGCATTTATTAAGTTTCTACTATGTGCTGGATGCTAGGTGCTCAGCGGAGAAAGGTAAATATAATCTCCGCTCTTGAGGGCAATGGGGAAGAAACACAAATGCATATCCAAATACAATAGAAGTGTGTCACCCAGTAGAGAAGTCACAAGCCACACGTGGCTGTCAAGCACTTGGAAGGTGGCTGGTCTGAATTGAGAAGTGCTGTAAGCCTGAAATACACACTGAATTTACATAAAGGATGTATAATATCCCATTACTATTCTTACATTGATCGCATATCAAAATGATATTATTTAGATCTACTCAGTTAAATAAAATACATTATTAAAATTGCTTTTGCCTGTTTCTTTTTTACTCTTTTTTACGCACAGCTACGAAAAATTTCCAAATTACATATGTGGCTTGCATTCCAGTGCTTTCGGACAGCACTGCATAGGTACTCTTATGCATACTTGCTGGGATGTTAGGAATGAGGGTAGAGGGCTAGGACATTCAGACAAAGTTCCTTTCTCAGTCTTGGGGACAGAGAGAGCCTATGAAGGGAAGTAACATAAACTGTGACCTGGATAGTAAGTGGGGGATGGAATCAAAGGCAAACCAAATATTTAGAGAGGCCACCATTTGCAAAGTCAGACTCTTTCGTGATTTAAAAAATAAAATTAAATGGCAATTTGCAATCCTTTTTTAAAAAATGGGTTCTCCCTTCTAATGGAAGACCTTGACAGCTCCTTAATTCCAGGCTTGGGAGTGGATGTGTGGACTTCAGTGACAGGAACTCCACCAGTGCTGTTCTCCCACCTCCAATACCTTATTATAAGATAAGCTCATTTCAGGGAAGGGGAAATTCTGCCTAGACCAGAGAAAAATAATGACATTGAATTAGGTAGATAGATGGCAATGAGTAATCCGCATGAAATTCTTAAATTTGGATTGGGAAGGGAGAGCCAGCGTTGGTTAGTGTGCCTCTGATTATACAATTTATTCTTGGCCAGTAAAATGAATGTGCTCTATAAAATATTTCTGGAATAACCTTTTGGTGAAAAACACTAGAAATTGTAAGACAGATTAAGGTTTAGTGTCGCAAGAGATTATAGTGTGAACAGACTGTCCTCATAGGGTCGGTTTGACTGGTGACGAGCTGGAGGAGGGGAGGACTGCAAGGATATTTGACATGAAAAGTGTGAATTCTCTCTCCGAGTGTTTACTAGCATTCACAAAGAGCGGGAAATGAGCCGTGAAATGTATTGTCAGGCATTCAGGGTTCAAAATATAATGCATTATTTTAAGTTGGGCTTTTTGCTTTCTGAGATCCTCATTCTCAATTTGTCCACCTCTGGGACAGGTGAATCAGCCTTTTACTGTGTCCTTCCCAAGCCATAATGGTAACCAGCAGCAGAAACTAGGAATTGGCTTTCCAAAAGCCATTTATAGCTCCCGCTTTCCCTTGCCAGCCTTGATGATAGAGTTTTGGAAAACTCAGAGGATCGCCCCTTACAGTTAGCCATGGTCATGTGACTTGCTTTTACCCAGTGAGATTTGGGTATTAGTCTCTAGGCAGAATGTTCCTTCCCAAAGGAAAAAAATCACAGAGCCCTGCCAAAAGAGGACCCCATGCCCTTCTGGCTTCCTTCTCCTTCTGCCTGATTTCTAGAGGCAGGACTGACATTTGGCTAATCCACCGATACAGTGGCACAGTTGTGAAGATGCTGAAATACTTCCGTGTTGGTTGCTAAATCACATCTTCACTGTGTCCCCAAGTGCCCTTCTTGCTCTGGTGCCTTGCCCAAGCCTACTGGACATTCTTCTGATTCAAAACAGCAACAACAGCAAAGGCAAAAACCTGGAGTAGCAGGAGCCTCCAGGTCTGTACCATTTAAAATACACTTTCAATGTCACTCCTATATTAAGTGCGGCGGTCACCACATTGTAACCACGAGGTCTCAAGCTATGCACAAAGACAAGAATAGAATATTAGAAGAAACTGGTTCAACATGACTTGACAAAGCTGCAGTACCAGCCCGACTGTTTTTTCCTTCAATTTTTTTATTATAGCAAAATATATATAACATAAAATTTACCACTGAACCATTTTAAGTGTACAGTTAGTTCTGTGGTATTAAATACATTCATAATGTTGTTCCACCACCATGTCCCTCTCCATACTCTTCATCTTGTAAGACTGAAACTCTCTACCTATTGAATACTAACTCCCCGCTCACCAGTTCCTGACAACCACCATTCTACTTTCTGTCTCTGTGAACCAGACTGATCTAAGTACCTCATGCAAGTGGAATCATATAGTATTTATCTTTTTTATGATGGGCTTATTTCATTTGGCATAATGCCCTCAAGTTTCAACCATGTTGTAGCATGTTGTAGAATTTCCTCCCTTTTTAAGGCTGAACAATGTTCCATGTATGTATATACCACATTTTCTTTATCTAGTCATCTGTTGGTGGACACTTGCATTGCTTCCACGTTACAGCATTGTGAATACTGCTCTTAACATGGGTGTACAAATGTCTCTTTGAGACCTTGCTTTCAGTTCTTTGGGGTATATACGCAGAAGTGAAATTGCTGGATCGTATGTTAATCCTATTTTAATTATTTGAGGAAACGCCGTACTGTTTTCCACAGTGGTTGCACCATTCCAAGACATTATTTCATGATATAAACAACTGTGGTGTGGTTTTCCGTTACTCCATTTCTCACATCCAAAAAACATACTGTTAGTTTTGATACAGAAGCAAAACTATTCCTCACTCCAGCCATGCTCAGACACACCTGATGTGCGAGAATTTCTTAAGTGTTCCTGCTGTGGATCTTCTCCTTTGGTCTAACTATCCTCTCTCGGGAGCCTTCACCTTTAAGATCCTGCCTTCTCCAGTCACCTCAGAATATGGTCTGTTGTTTAGACGATAAATATTTATTAGAGGAATGAATGAATGAATAAAACAAACCAAAGAGACCAATTTTAAATGTAAAACACATAGAGAGATTTTTCTAATTTGTGTGTTTGGGTTATGTAATCAATTTTTGCTTCTTTAATTAGAGACAATATTTTATTCCCCCTCCTACTTTTTATCTCTCCTATATTATTTTCTTCATTCATTCATTCATTCATGTAGTTAATATTTCTGGAGCGCCACTCCTTACTGGGAGTGACTCCAGGCTTTGAGAATGCAGTGCTCTGGGAACTAAACAGTTCTTACCTTTGTTGAACTCCTGTTCTAGTGCGGGCTTAGGAAGACGAAGAACAATCTATCAATCAATCAAATGTCAGGTGGTGATAAATGCTACACAGAAAAAAAATAAAGCAGTGTTAAGGGATAAAAAGTGATAGAGCTGCGGTTCTGGGTGGGATGGTCAGGAAAGGCCCTTTGGAAGATGTGATATTGGAGCAGTGATTTGAATAAATGAGGGCTCAAGTCATGTAAGGGCTGGAGGGAAGAGCAGTTCAGGCACAGGGAGCAGATCCAGGGGACCCGAGGTGCAGGCTTGTCTGGCAACAGGGAGAAGATGAGAGAGACCAGAGCAGAGCAAAGGAGGGGGGAGAAGGAGGAGACGAGTTTGGAGAGATAGTCAGGGCCTCTTCTCTCTTCTGTCCTCCTCTGTCCCCCACCTGTTAGCATTCTTGTTACACAGTAGAAATCTCGAGCAAACAGTATGCCAGCAGGTAATCTCAGAGATAGGCCAGAGTGCTCACGTCTCATATTCTCTAATTCCGGCTCCTGTGCTGGGCTCTTTGAATCGCCGTTACTACTTGACAGGCGCAAACTCTTGTCCCAATTCAGAGTCTGCAGGGTATCTCCAGGCATGTTTTTGTGGGCAATGGTGCTCATTTTTCTAGTACCTATACTTGTTACCATCCGTCAAGACGCTTAATTACTTGACTCTCTGTCACTTTTGGGTCCATTTTTGGATCTTTTGGTTAGGATGCTGGTGCAAGCAACAGAAACTACTCAATCTACTCTAGAAAATAAAGAGAAGGGTTTATAGGAAGGATCTAGGGCAGTCTGTTCAGAGTCTGGCTCCTGGCTAAACACTTATGTGTACCTTCTCAGACCTGACCATGGATAACTACAAAGGCTTTCCCTGGCAGGGCTCAGGGGAAGCTGCCCTCCGCACACCAGGCTTGGGGCATAGCCAGTGCATTGCCGTCTCTGAAAGGAGCTGCAGTACAGGACTCAGCCTCCCTGGCTAGCCATGCTCTTATGCACAGCTGTATTCCTAGCCTGGACACCTCCATTTGGTGACCTCTTTAATGGGGGGCGGGGTGGTTTCAGGAGAGGCTTTTCTTAGAAGCCTCTGCCAGGATCACCTTGTGGAGAAGAAGGAGAGGGGAAACTTGAAGACATTTTTCTCCACTGTGACTCAGCACTCAGTTCTTTTCCAGCATAGCCCTTCCCCTTCTTCCTCGCAGCCCAGGTCCATTCAAGTGCAGGCGGCTTTTGTCTATTTTGCTCCCCCAGCAGTGAGAAACCCAGACCCCCGACATCTGCACTGACCCACCTGACCCTTCATCAGTGCCGCTGCTTCAGGGAAAGCAGAGCGGATGGGAGTTGGTGCTTTCTCTGGTTTAGCCTCTTGCTTATGTTTTATGGCAGTAAGTGAATCAGCCTCCATTATTTTGTTCCTTTGGGTTTGTTGTCTTAATCAGCTACTCTGACTTCTGGCAGCTCGGCTCTCTCCAGCTCAGCTGAGCTCCTGACTATCTGGTGGAATTCCAAGACAAGCATTCACCTGAGACTCGGAAGAGGGAAGAGCCCAGGGGGTCACTTCTCAGTCCTCTTGGCTCCCACCGCTTGTGTTACAGTATTAGTCCCATGAAGAGACTGGCTGAACACTGACTGTGTACCTCAACCCGGTTCCTTAGAGATAAGAGACACAGTGTGTAAGATGACCACTTCTGTTTCTGTTTCCATCAGCTATGGCTGTAGGCTGGGGAAGAATATTCCTCCCTTCTCTGAAAAATAGTCAGGATGATAGTTTTCAAATGCAAAACAGACACCACTCCCATGATTAAAACCTTCCAGTGCCTTCTCATTGCATTTACTAAAAAGTTAAAATTCTTCCCCACGTCCTGAAGGACCTGGCCTGATCTAGTCCTGCAGCTCTCTTCTGCCTGATTCCCCACCCCTCTCCTCTTTCTTGCTATTTTTGTCTCTCCTCTTCCTGGCATTTTCGTCTATCCCTTGACCCAAGCCAGTCGTGCTCCCAGCTCCGAGGCTTTGCACTAACTGTTTCTTTTGTGTGAAATGTTGCCATGTGATCTTGGCATTGTTGGTTTCTTCTCATAATTCACCTCTCGGCTCCTGTGAACGTCTCCTCCTGGGAGGCTATGCTGTCCAGCCGTACAAAACGAGGCTCCTGACCCCAAGGTCCCCCCACTCCCTCGCTATCACATGACCTTAAAAATTCTCATTGACTTTGCTTATTTGTCTAACATCTCTCACAACTGTCTTGATCCCCACCACCCTTGAGAAGAAGTCAAGTCCAGCAGGGCAGGGGTTTGGAATCACCCTGCTCGTTACCACACCCTGGTGCCCAGAGCTGCGACTGGCGCGTAGCATGTGCTTCATAGATACGTGTTGAATTAATAACTGCCTCCTGGATCCCTCCCTTGTCCAGGAAGGTCAGTGGAAAGTCAAATCATAGAGAAAGAAGTCATCAGTTCTTGGGGAGAAACCACATTCGTGGAGGGCAGGTGTGTATGACTTTAGACAAAGGATAAACGAAGGGCATGGTATTTTTCCAATCATTACCCTGATAGCAAATTTGCTAGCGTCATCGAACATTCTGAAACCCGACAAGTAACTTTTCATACTGGGCTGTGGAACTTTAGCTTCTAGAAGTTATCCAGCCCCATGTGCTTGTTTGGGTCTCAAAAGGCCAGGTTGAAAGAGGAGGTACGGCCTGTTCATCGTCCTCCCTCTTCCAGGGGTGCTAGCATCAAAATGAACCTGTGCATGAAAACAAAACGTTCCGCCTCCTCCTGAGCCCCGTGCGACCCAGTGACCGCATTACGCAGCCATGTTCCCTCCTGCACGCTATCCATCAGCATGCACACTTGCCTCTCTTTGGCAGGACCCTCTTTGTATTACCCCAGTGCATTCCCTTCTCTTTCCCGTTGAGGCCACTGGGTGTGAGGGGATGTCTGTATGTAGCTCGCTCTGGAGCATCAAGGGTGCTCCTGGCTTTCCCTGTTTCTAGACTTTCGTACGTTGCTTTCCTGCTTAGGCTTAGAGACCAACAGTCAACTTGGGACGTAGAGCTCAGCGTGAAGCGAGGGAAACGTGAGGAGGAGCAGGAAGCAGGAGCAAGAGAATTCTCTGTGGCCACAGGAGCGGCCGGGGCAACTGTAAACGCTCCAAAAGTCCATGTCAACTGGATATCAGAAGTGAATTTTAACACCTGCACCCTGCCCAGGGCTGCCGGTAGCAAAGAGTCCCTCAGGGCCAAAGCAGTTTAGCCTACAGTGCTCCCTAAGCTAAGAAAATCAAGTGTCTAAATCCATACCTTCACCCGCCCTAAAAGTAGAAAGGTGCGTAAGCCAATTTCTATTTTTGGTCGACCTGCCGAAGCCGGCCAAATGTGAGCTCTAGTTTGAGTGTAAGATTCATCCCGATAAGAAGCACTTCTATTGTTACCAGATTCATGTGAGCAAGGAAACATTAATAATATGGAGAATTGCTTGTTTGGGTCCTGTGTCTTCCAAAGTAAAGTTGGAAAGTCAAGCTCTATCATTTTTGGAAAGGATTCATTAAAATTACTTTCAAAAGTGAAGTGAGCCATGCTCTTTTAGAATGAAAATCGAAGATGCAAGGTAATTGATGTTGACTCCATCCCTTGGTGAGTGTTTTGTTAAGTAACTTCCTGTTGGCTGTTTTCATTATGAAGGAGGGATTGTAAGCCCCTCCCCACCCCCCTTCATCTAGGCTCTTGAATGTAGGAAAGCTCCTGGGAATGGATAGGTTTGTGTTGGTGTCACTGATGACTTTGTCCTGGACAGGAGCCCAGATATGGAAGGTTGAGATCGGGTTAGGGCTCCAAGCTGTCTCTTCAACTGGAAGGGGAAAAATGTAAGGTTTCTTCTTTTGTATGTGAGGTAGCCTCGCACACTATTCATACTCCTGGCTCCTGGTTTAGATATTTCTTGACCTTCTTGCCTTGTATCTCCAGAACCTCTGTCAATTCGTTATCTATCTGTCGTCCTATTTCCTAGAGACCTTGCTCTCTGATGCAATAGATCCTATTAATTAATTGGCAACAAATGATTATGAATATTAATTTTATCAGCTATCCTGCATGCCTCACCCAGGCACATAGCAGATCTATGTCAAATGACTGGAATTCATTTGCCTTGCCATCATCCATTTAGCCACAAGAACTTCCCTGGTTTAACCAGCGAATAAGTCAGGGATGTGACACATCATCTCAATCACTTATTTGTAAAATTTGAAGCTGCTGCTACCGTGTTCGTTTTATTGTAAGTTGCTTGATTTCTCAGCATCTTGGTAATCACTAAAGTTTGTCAAAAATCAGAAGAATCATCTCATCAGGAAAAGGAAATCGATAGCTGCCTTAATCCAATGAATTGACTAATGATGTCCATTTCAAACAGATTCCAGATTATTTTTCTTTGGCAAATGTCTGTATATCTATAATACAGATGATATACAGAATCTATTTCTTTCTTCCCTTCCTTCCTTCCTGCTTTCCTGCCTTCCTCCCTTCCTCCTTTTCTCTCTTTCTCCTTCCCCTCCTCCCTCTCTTTTTCTCAAGATTCACATCATTTGTGAATCTGCAGCAGGGTCTTCTTGTGGTTAGAAAAAGTAGCACTGCATTTAAAGAGTCAAAAGAGCTAGAATTTGAAACTCCAAGTCTCCTGCTTATGAATGACCTTGGACAAGTCATTTAAATTCTCTGTGTATCCTGGGTGATTATCTCCATCTCATAGACATGGAACTGATACTCAGAGAGGTTAAGTAGTTTGCTGAATGTGGCACAGCTTGCAAGTGGGAGAGCTAGACTTTGAACACAGGCCTTCTGGCCCCAAATTCCATCTCTTATTCTCTATTCTCCAATGAGAATTAAGTAGGGGTAACAAATTCTAAAGATCTGAACCCTTAACAAAGATCACCTAATCCACGTTGGAATCCAGATGCCTTGTCCACCACCAGCGTGTTTCCAGGTGTGTTTTTATGCCACCCTTCTTGTCCTTCCCCACACTTTGTGTTACCTGGGCGTTTTTCCCTCTCCTTTAAAGCTCTCTTGGTCAGCTGAGTCTCCGCCCCAGATGCACTCTCCTTGGGGACTGCACATATAGCGAAGGCGAAGGAGCCCGTGGGACTCTGGAGCTATGCCTTCATTTCATCTGAGATGTTCCCATTTTCATCTCTTTTATCTAGTGGATTTCTACACAAAATTTAACGTGAAATAATCTACTGCTTACATACTCCCCTCACCCGTACACATACATATTTGAAGATCACAGCCTTTGGTCAAATTTTCCATGTTACTCAATAAGGATCTGAGGTCTTAGAGGTAACTAGGGAAAGAGTAGGATTTGGAAACTGGAAGGCACATACCACTGCTCTGTCCAGGGAACTTGAACCAGAACTGATTTGGGAGTGGGCAGGCAGAAGCAGGCTGAGTAAGTTGTCCTTTGGGCCTGGACCATGGTTCCAGATGGCTGGACCTTGATAATAACATGCCTCATTTACACCAGACAGAGGTTAACATTTTGCTTTTTGGGAAGGGTCTTTAATCTCTGCTAATCTGACTCTATCAGAGGTTCCCCCCGTTTAAAAAAAAAATTCTTTAGATCGCTGGAAGATTCATTGCATTCTCGAGAAGAATAACAGAAGTCAAAGCTGTGCTAAAGTAGTAGCAATTACAACTTGAGTGTCACTCCAGTGTCACCGTGCCTCACTGTCATCATTCAGTCCCGCAGACCGTCTCGGCACTGGGCCACCACTTGGGGAGAACCGTTTGCTGCCCCCACTGAGTTCTTTTAAAAAGTCATGAGACGGAGTTCTCACATTTTCAGTAAATACTTGCTCTTGCTTTGGCAAGCTGAACCCTATTCTAAGTTCTTACTTATCACGTTACTTTTAAACAAGTCAGATTTTCCCCTCTCGCATAACAAGAAGTCTGGAGGTAGGTGGTTTCTGACCCTGGCTTAATTATTCCGAGACCTGAGGCCGGGGTCAGAATTTCTGAGCAGATTTTCCCCTTACTGGTCTTGATTTTCAGATGGCAGCCCCGGCTCTGTGCAGCACACCCTCACTCAAAGCAGTGAGAATAGGGAAGGGGCCCTCTGACTTATTATCAGTGTAAGCTGTACTCTGCTCCCCACTACCGTGGGCCTCCCTTATACTCCTCTGTTGCAGCCGACAGATTTGGCCATAAGTAGATGTGTCCCTCGGTGTAGTAAAGGTAAATTTTACACATCGATCAACATTTAGCAACCTATTTATGCCCCAGAATATCACTGGAGAATCACTTGCTTATATTGCAGTGGTATTTCTTATTGTACTGAAGATGGAGTGATATATGTGAGTCACCCTGAAAACAAAACAGAGACCAGGGAAGGCCAGGCAAGCCTGCGGTTGCATCCTAAGTTTGAAAGTCTTTGCATGAGTTGGGCCCCTGTTGACCACTCTGATCTCAGTTCTTATCTTTCCTGTAGTTCAAGGCCGTCTTGCAAAACTGGACTGCTTCCTGGCCAAGCTCATTCCTAACGTATGGTCTTTCTACCTGCCATTCCATTGCCTGCAAGGTGCTTCCCCAGACTGTAAAATGATGGGCACTCCAGCCAATGTTCATTCTCAGCTCAAATGTTACCTCCTCTTGGGAGCCTTCTGTGACTACGCCATTTATATTGTATCCCCACTCCTAGCTCTCTCTTGATCACACTGCTCTGTGTGATCATCTCTTTTCACCACCTGAAATTGTCTTGCTCATTGGCTTGTTCTCTCTTAATCATTCCTATTGGGATCTAAGCTCCATGGCCACAGGGATAGGGTGTGTCCTCTTCACTACTCACCTGGAGCACTTAGATGAACACCTAAACAGGTGTTAACTGCAGGAAAAAGTGAACACAGAATTATCATCAGGAAGAAGCCCAGGGTTTTGGGTGATTTCAGGGGAGGCGAATGACTTATTGAAGAGCAGAATTGCTTCATGAAAATATAGGTAATACCCGGAGGCCATCACAATGTGACAAAGGTCTTAACCTAACCCATTGTTCTGTATGTGCTGATCAGAACATGCATAACATGATCTCTTTTGTAGTTGTGGGTGGAGCCAGCCTGTTATTTCAGGGTCCCTGCTACAGCCATTTGAGCTGTTCTTGGCCGCTCTTATATGCATTCATGATTTAGGACATAATGACAAAGCCATCTATATATAAAGGGGAAAAAAAACCTCCAGGGCTCTTCAGTATATTGTCTTCCAAGAGAACCCTGAGTTCTCACTACCTGCCAAATAAGAGCTCGTGCCAAAGAGATGTAGAAATAAAAGTCTCAAAAGAAGTAATGGAAAAAAAGGATCAGAACAGAGTAGCATTTACTGACTGCAGCAGCGCAGGCACAAGCTTTTGGCCACTTTGTACTTTTCGATAGAGACAACATAGGGACTAAACAAAGATGCTGTGATTCACCTAAAATCCAGATTAAATGGCAAATAATTTCACCCACAGTGCGGATTGTCTGAAAGAGTGCTATATATTTTTTAAATTTATTTATTTAATTTATTTATTTTTGGCTGTGTTGGGTCTTTGTTGCTGCGCACGGGCTTTCTCTAGTTGCGGTGAGCGGGGGCTACTCTTCGTTGCAGTGCGCGGGCTTCTCATTGCGGTGGCTTCTCTTGCTGCGGAGCACGGGCTCTAGGCTCACGGGCTTCAGTAGTTGCAGCACGCGGGCTCAGTAGTTGTGGCTCACAGGCTCTAGAGCGCAGGCTCAGGAGTTGCGGTGCACGGGCTTAGTTGCTCCGCGGCATGTGGGATCTTCCCGGACCAGGGCTCGAACCTGTGTCCCCTGCACTGGCAGGCAGATTCTCAACCACTGCGCCACCAGGGAAGCCCCAGAGTGCTATCTTTCCAATCATGAAACTTTGTAGCATTTCCCACAAGGCAAGTGAGCTCCTGGCAGTTTTGCTCCCTGAGCCGTTTTCCATTTACAAGTGCCTTTCCATGAAGAACATGTTCTCTGTGCCCCTGCCAATGTGCTAAAAGTGAGGCAACCTACCCCCTGTGTTGCAGCAAAAGCAAAGATTATTGGCCATCTTGGCAGGCATAGGGTCATTGTCTGTAAATCTAGGAGCTTATTAGTGTTTGGTGCCTTCTTGTTTTAAAAAGATCGAGCACAGGTGAGCGACCTTGCAAGTGTCCATAGGTAATAAAACAGCTATGTTTTTAAATTTATTTCCCACCCCCTTCAGCTTTCACCCAACAGTGTTTTACAACAAAAGAAGGTTCTACACCAAAGTGATAATAGCATGTAATAAACAGAGCTAAAAATATAAGAAGCTAATTGACATTAAAGGAAAATAATTAAAAGAAAAGTAAAACAAAAGCCAAACCAAGTCAGGGTGGAGAATTCCTAAAATAAGAATGTTTCTTAGGTAGAAGAAGTAGTAGAAATGACCAGGTCGAGAAGTATGGCCTTTCTCTTATTTCCACCAAGAAGAGGGGAAGAAATATCCAGGGGAGGGAAAACAAAAGGAAACAAACAAACAAAAGTCACTCGACTATGGTTGCAGGAAGGTTCTTAGTGGAATTGGGCAATGCATGTGTTACCAGAATGGGAGTCCATAAATGGTTGAAAGAAACGGCAGGTGAGAACAGGTTTCTTCACAAATCCTCAAACACTTGAGGTCATGTGGATTCAAACTTTAAAAGCTTAAAAAACTTATAGTTCTGAGGATGTAATTTTTAACCCTCTTTCAAAGATCTCCACATGAGATTTTATAGCCTAGGGGAAAAAGAAGAAGAAATTGTTGCTTTACCAGCCGCGGTCTTCCAGTAATTTGGTGACGTAACCGAAATGCTTTTCGTATGCTCTTTTTCCTTTAAAAAAAGAATAAAATTCAATCTCCCAATAAGTGCTAGTGGAAAAAAGTGGTTCAGGAGGGGGGCAAAAGGAGTATAGGCCGTTTTATTTTCTCAGCCACCTGTTCTGAGTTCCCATTTTTCTTCTCAATAAAAACTCCAGTCAGGTTGTATTTTGATGTCTGTCACTCCACATTCATCAGGTGACAAGACTGTTCTAAACTAATACATTTAGCTCTGGACGTGTAGCCTGAGGAATGTGCTAGAATCGGAGAACTCTTCCTGTTTACGTGGGAATCGGGGTGCCGAACCTCACTTACTCGCACCCCATTTCTGTATGCACCAGTCTGCCTTCAGCATTTCATCTGGCAAAGTCAATATAAGAATTAGTAAGAGCTTTCCAATCTACAAATAAAAGTATGCCACTTTAAACTTTTGGCAGTGAGCGGGCCTTTTGTCATTTAATCATTTCACATCATTACACTGCAATATGGAATGTAATGACATGACACTCGTAAGTGACAAACACTTGGTCTCTTCTGTACGGGAAGAAATAATGTAATAGGAAGCAAATTATATCCTTAAAGGTTGCCAGCGTTTCACTCCTACAATTTGGGATTAAGATACTGAGCAGATGCAAGGTGAGGAAAAGGAGAATCTCACCTGCAGATGTCCTGGGTGAGACACAACATGACAAGTGGATTTTCTCCATCCAGAAGTGGACAGAGCCTTCCGAATATTGTCAGCAACTTTCCTTAGCAGGGACCCATACAGAAAGCTGTGCACTGGATGCTTTCTTGTAGCAAAGGCCTAGCTGAAATGGGGGTGAGAAGGGAAATTGTGGTTGACAAATAATTTTTTTTTTTACAATTCTGTTGTCATTTGCTAAAACTAATTAGCTGCTACTTAATAATTGTTTAAAGTTCACATTAGGTACTAACTGGCTAATGGCTGTTCTACAAAATGATCACCCCTGGTTGATTCTTCTTGTCCTTGGGAAAGTTCCTCCTTTGCAGGCAGCAAACCAGGTTTCTTCTTTCTGCAGTATCTTACAGGCACCTCAGATTCTACACGTCCAATACAAAGCTCATGATTTTATAGCACAAAGGTGTTTCCCGCCTAGCATTCACTCTCTAGACAGAGGATAACACCAGTCATGTAAAAACCTAAGAGGCATCCTGACCACCCTGTTCTCTGATCCTCCCAGGGATTATAGGCAGCATGTAGAACACCAGCTGTAACTAGTCTGCCCTAGTTGAGCCTTTCGGTTGAATCCCTCACCTCCTGTTGGTTCAATTTCCAGGTACCACTTCTTCTTCCCCTCTCCTTCTTTATTGGACCCTCCTAGCCTAAACACCCTTCTGTCTCACCTGGACATCCACCTGAGTTTCCTCTCTCCCACTTCACTTCCAGATAACCTCCCCCATTCATTCTCCATGCTGCAGCTAGGGATCCCTGTGACATTCAGGTACAGTCTTTCCCTTGACTACTTCAAGTCTGTGGATGAACGTCCACTGATGGAGTAAAGAGCAGTTGCCTTCCTGAGAATGAGGCCTAGCATGTGACAACTCAGTCTCCCCTTGTACAGTCTCATCCCATGTTTTCTGTGCTCCAGACTCACTGTCTTTCTGAGTTTCCCCAGTTGTTTTTACTCATCTTGATCCCTCTCTCCAGTAGACTTCGTACCTGCTGGCCTGTGTGTCTGGAGTGCTCTCCCCTCATTTCACCTAGTTGACTTGTATTTATGTTTCAGTTCTCAGCTCATGTGTCATCTGTTGGGGACCTTGGAAGCATATAAGCTCAGTCTGCAGCTACACATTCATTGATATAATTGATAGTCATTCAGTTCGTGTCATTTTCCCCACCAGACTTGTTTTTCTGAGGTGGCAGGGACCATGCTTAATTTTGCTCATTATTGTGTTTTCAGCTTTAGCAGAGAACTTGGTACATAGCCTTTATTTATTCATTCAGTCAACAAATATGAAATATCTGGTAAAGGGGTAAATCAGCAGAGGATCAGAGGTTTACCCAGGCCATTGGGGGACCTCCCTTGTTCTTTTGGAGACACGATTTGCAGAAAATTCTAAGCTGAAAATGGATTTCTCCACCATAAAGAGACACCACGACACTAAATTCATCATCCCATTAAAGAAAGTTTCTGGTCGTCTCAACTCCAAGCTTTGCTATTAACAACTTCACACCAGGGGCAAGCAGAGTCTATGAATGCACAGGTGTTTTTGACCCCTTGCGTGTGATAAGGGAAGTAATCAGTATTTATTAACCCTGAAAATATAAGGCAATTCTTACTTAGTGGAAAATCTTCACCTGTATCCTTGCCGTGTGTATCACAGTGATAATTTAGGGCCAGCGATGCTGGTCATCAGTGAACAGGTAGCTACAGACTGAGATTATATGCTTCAAAGATTCTGAGAGAGTGACAAGCACAGAACTTGACCCATATCATGTTCTCCCAGAGATGACACGTGAGCTGAGAACTGAAACATAATGTAAGTCACCTAGAGTAATTGGGGGACATTTGGTAATATCTGAAGACATGTTTGGTTGTCATAACCAGGCGAGGGGGTACTACTGGCATCTCATGAGTCAAAGTCAGGGATGCTGCTAAACATCCTATATAGCAAAGGACAGTCCCCATAACAGAAGTCTGTGACCCCAAATGCTAATACTTCGGATGTTGAGAAACCCAGGCGCAGAAGATTTCGAAACCTCAGCTCACTTCTAAGGACGAACAGAGCCTGTTTTGGAGGAGACTCTCTGTGGGAAGACCACAGAAGGCATTTTCTGTCAGTGTAGACTTGGCCTCTTCATCTTCAATATTAAGAGGCCTGCAAAAAGGTAGGAACCACGGGAGAGAGACATATAAGAAAAAAGCTGGGGGGCAGAAGAGCGCTTTGTAAATATTAACCTAGCTGTGGAGGCCACATGTATCTTTGAGTTATGACCTGATAAGGGTTTTGAGAGCTTGCCAACTACATGTTCAAGAAAAACTCAGAAAAAAATTGAGCTGATGATATCCGTGATGCAATTTCCCTTTAAGCACAGCCTCATAAATACCAACTATAGAGTCCAACTGAACTTATTGGAAATATCCCAAAACCTTGGAAAATAGACAAGTGCAGGTGGTAAGATATTTACTGAAATGAACTGTCTGTGAAAGAAAAATATGTGAGCAAAATAGATATTTTATCTGTCATTTTATTCACAGAAAGAGATCCATTAGTTTCTCTGTTTCATTCTGCTCTTGTTTGCTGTGAAAGCACGTTAACCTAGATCTTCATTTTCCTTTTAAAAAATCAGTATGGAAAATAGGAGACTCGGTATCTCCCTCCCGCTCCTCCCCACAAAATAAAACCCAGGAATATTTTTAAAACCTTGGAGGCAACTTCTGAAAATACAAAAACGTGTCTTATTACTGACCGTCAATCATGTAGGTAGAAGGGAAACAAGAAGCAAGTTGTTGGTAAGATGGAGTTTTAAAGTCCTTTGACCCTTTTCAGACAAACAGAATTGTTCACTGAATATCCACATTTTCAATAAGCTGGAAAGTCCTGCAGTGGATCAGTATCAAATGATAATCTATAAATTTTTACTGAGCAAACTTTATCTGCAAAGTGCTCTGCCTATGCTAGAGAAGATAAAAAGATGAGCAAGTTATGGTCTCGGACCTCAGAGAACTTCACTCTGTTTTTGAAGAAGGAGCATTTACACATAGCAAGTTAAGTTACAGTACTATTAATTCAGTTTTCTATCTCAGTGCAATTTAAATTAAATTAAAAATTTAGTTCCTCAGTTACAGTGCCACATTTCAAGTTCTCAGTGTCCACATGTGGCTCATGACTGCTGTATTGGGTCACATAGATATAGTGACACTTCCATCTTTGCACCAAGTTCTACTGGACAGCACTATTCTAGAGTGCAACTTTACTTTCCCTTAAAAAATATCTTGGGCTTCCCTGGTGGCGCAGTGGTTGGGAGTCCGCCTGCCGATGCAGGGGACACGGGTTCGTGCCCCGGTCCGGGAGGATCCTACATGCCGCGGAGCGGCTGGGCCCGTGAGCCATGGCTGCTGAGCCTGCGCGTCCGGAGCCTGTGCTCCGCGGCGGGAGGAGCCACAACAGTGAGAGGCCTGCATACCGCAAAAAAAAAATAAAATAAAATAAAAAAATATCTGGATGTCTAACCAACCCTAAGCTGTAATATTCGTCAGGTCTAAGTTCAAGCTGTGGCTCTGCCATCTGCTGTCCATTTGACCTCAGTTATATCTCTTAACCCAGCTAAGCTCTGCTGTACTCACCTTTAAAAGAGAGAGTAGTAGCCCTTTCCTCACAAGGCTGTTGTGAGAATTAAATGAGATACTACACACGGGGCACTCAGTCCCAGGCAAGTGCTCAATCCCATATTTCTATTTTTGTTACCATCAATGATCTTAACGCATTGGCGTGGCAGAGACCAGAATGCTCAGCCGCTAGTCCATATCCTCCTCAGCCTTTCCCAGTTCCTTTGCAGTGAGGCCGGTGATGTGAGTGGTGCTGCTGTGGGGATGAAAACTTGGGTAAGGAGTCACTTCTGGATGGTCCCCCCCCCCCCGCCCCCGCAGAATCCTTCATGCTCTCTCGTTCTCTTTGGTGACGAGTGTAAAAGCCACTGGCTGGTTCAGTGGCCAGAGTCACAGGGATGAAGCAACGTGGACCACTGAATCATGGCATGGGGTTGCTCTGCAGAGTTGCTCGACCATCAGAGGACTTTGCAAGAGGGAGGAATGAACTTCAGGGGCTAAGCCACTGAGATACAGAGATGGTCATTTGTCTACACTGGAAGGACTGAAGCCTTCTGAGGCAATTAAGTTGACTTTGTGCCGTCATCTATCTAGACCTTCTCAGTTAGACCTACTGAGACTGGACAGTATTTTGTTATATTAATTGATGTGCTTTTTATTCAGGGTCTTTCCTTTTTACCTTCATCCAAATAGACTGAGAGGCCATCAGTCCTCAGAGAAGAGTTGTAGTAGTAGAAATGCAGAGAATAAGCTTTACTGAATTTCAAAATTCTGGACCTTTGAGTATCTGAAAACCTCAACACAAGAAGGCATGAAGTTTATGTTATAACTAACACAGCAGTGAGAGTACTTCGTTCTCTTGCTAATTTCAGATTCCTCAGACTTGTGATGGGGAACAGAAGGAAGTGGCGAAAGAATTATAGGACCCCCAGGAAGAAATATCAGCTCCAGTTTGGCTACTAGAATCTGAGTGACCGTAGGCAAGTACCATAAGCTCTCTGAGTCTCAGTTTCCTTGGCTGAAAAATGGACAACGAGGACATCTCAGAAAATTCTTAAGATGCTAGAAGATGACAGTGTAGACCAGCTGTGGTCAATAGGAGATTTTGTGATGATGGAAATGTTCTGTGTCCCTGTGGTCCAATATGATAGCCACTAGCCACATGTGCCTATTGAATACTTGAAATGTGGCTAGTGCAGCTGAGGAACTGAATTTTAAGTTTTAGTTAATTTTAAATTATTTTAGTGGCCACACATGGCTAGTGGCTACCATCTTGGTCTAGACCGAATTCTCTCATCCCAAAGTCTTTGCTCTATGTATGTCCCCAAACTTAGACACACAGCTGTGAGTTGACTGAGGAACCATGAATTGACTGAGATGGTTTCTTCCAGCCAGCAGCAAAAAGGTTTGATATAAAAATTAATTTGTATTTTAAAATAACATTTCTTTCACACTTGGTGTGTGAATCTTCTGTAGTGCCTAAGATAGAGAACCGTTTCCTTCTAGAGCGATCCGGAGCCTGAATCAATTAAACTGCTCTCTTTCCTTCTCAGCATCAGGCTGCACACTGGAAACTTTCACACAAGCCAGGAAATGTATTTGTAAGGCTGCACGATTGGCTGCTAAGAAGGGGTCGCTCCTGTGATAACACGTGGCCTCATCAGTCCCCTAGTGCTGGCATGGAGCCTTTTGCTCACACCCACCCCCGGCCACCCAGTGGGGCTCCGGCTCTTTGGTTTAATTATTGTCCTTTTTCTGCCTTTGAATCTTCCTTCCGTTGGCTCACTCCATTAAACAGATCTGAGGCAGAGAGGAATCATCGACTGTGGGTCCCTCTTACAGGAAAGGGAGAATGATAAAATGGCAAAGACACACAGAGAGATGCTCATGTGTCTATGTTTCTGAGTTCTCCACAATTTGATTTCAGTGGTTCAGGGGAACAGAAAATGTTGCCTCTACAGCTGACATCACCAAGTGTGTGTCTCTGTAATGGGGCACATTAGAGCAGGCAGGATAATGGCCTCCCTCCCAGGCCTGGAATTCCCTGTGACCCTGGACTAGGTACACTCTTCCCCATTCATCTGTCACATCATTCCCGAGGCCCTGCCTCTTTCAGGAAGCCCTCCCCCAGCATAGAAGAAGAGCAGTAGCATCCTGCTTGTGTTGATCGTAGATAACAGCAATTAATTCTCTTATCTACCAAGTAAATTAGGTAATTGTGGTATTTGTCTCCATGCACACTCTTTGAAAGCTCCCAGAGAGTACAGAATGTTCGTAAACTCTCTCTGTATAGCACTCCATTAGATAAGTGGATCGCATCATCACTTTTCTCACCTCAACACTCCTGATGGATTATGTATGTTTGCAGTGATACACCTTGATTTCTGATGCCCAGTCCTCCCCTACACACCCACAGAAAAGATACTCCACAGCTGAATAAAAGGCTATTCTTTTAATATGGTATTCATAAAAGTGCGTTATTCCAAGTCAGAATACAGCACGGGCATAAAAGACTGGCTTATATGTGATTTCCCTGAGCTAACTAACTGCTTATCTTTTTCTACCACTGAAGAAAGTATATCAGGCTAATTGTATAATATGTAAACTATCTCAGTAAAGCTGTAAGAGAGAAGAAGGAAGGAAGGGAGGGAGGGAGGGAGGAAGGAAGGAAGAGTGAGAGAATGAGTGATAGTGTCACCTGCATAACCTTTAAAGCCCTCAACTTTGTAAAAAATGAAAACCATGAAAAAAGTTTAGTGTTTTCGTAGCAGTAACACGTTATTTGCAACAGGCCTTATGACTGTGATATGGTGGGAAGTCTCAGGAAATAAAGAACTAATAAGAAAGAAGGTAAATAACTGCTTCTAGACTGTAAGATCTTGAGGCCTGAGGTGGATTTTTATTACTCTTTCGTCCCCCTGAGCCTAGTAGAGTCCATGGTACAACAGAACTACTTAATAAATGTTAATTGAACTGTTACGAATTCTGCTATGTTGTCAGCACCAGTCATTGACTGTTGTGTGAGACGTGGTGCAGTCACCTCCAATGCTAAGGGAGATGAGTACTGTTCCCATTTCAAAGATAAGGAAAATGAAGTGTAGAGAGATGAGGGCACGTTGCCTTACGCTTGAAAACTTGCACTTGGTGGGTTGAGATGGATTCAGCCCTCACACCACCCCAGTCGGCACTTTGCCTGGGAAGCTCAGTGAGAGCTTGGCACAGACTATTCATAGAAGCCTTTCTGAGGCTTTCTGCTCCCTAATGGCCATCAGGTATCTGCATCCGTAGGAAGGCAAGATTGCAAGAAGAGTTACAGTACCCTGTACATCTCCATTTGGAAGGCGCTCTTCGTTGATCCTGTTTTCATCAAACTGGGCTATGTATTAACCCGAGGGCTGCTGCCCTTATAGACTGCTAGCCTATAAAGATGAGCGGATTGACCTTGAGAAGGGCTTGATTTTTACCTGAGTCACTTGCTCTTTTATTTCCAAGATTCCTTTTATGTATTTAACCACCACTTTGATATGTTAAATGCCCTGAATGAAAATAGTTAATCAAGGAAATGAAGAAAATAAAATGAGTAAGGACCAGAAGCAGTGACACCCCTGAAACTGGTTAATTTCTTCACTATTGGTGGTAATTAAATGGCTGGTATATCACTGAAGTGAAACTTGTGTATAATATGCCTTTTTATCCTTTATTCCTCTGAATATAAATCGTTTTATTTGGGAGACAGTGATTACACAATCCATTTGTGCTTATTATTTTTAAAAAATGTGTATGTAGAGTAGAAAGAGATAACACCTTTGCCCATAAATTCCCCTCCCTGCTCCATCTGGAAAAAATAACCACGAGTAACATATATACATATATATATATATATATATATATCTCCTTCTTGGTTTTTTATTAATATGCATATTAGTAAAGCGTATGAAACTAACATTTTAATAATTTTAACAAGTTTGCTCTTTAAAATACGTTTTAAATATACCTCCTACATAATGTATATATATACACATTTGTACATGTGCACAGGTGTGTATATATGCATGTGTATACACATGTATATATGTATGTGCATATGTGTGTATAAATGCACATACACACACATATACACAAACCTACACACACACTTATAAACACAGATACACACACATCCCCAGTTGATGGGTATATAGGTTATTTTTAAACTTTTCTACGTTACAAACTTTGCTGCAATGCTCATCCTGGATATATTATCTTTTTACATTGATTATTCCTTTAGGAAAAGTTCCTGGGAGTAGAATTGCAAGGTTACATTTTATTAATTTTAATACTAAAATTTAAAAATCTACCTTTATGTAGCACAGTAGGGAAACCATGAACATTCGCTTCAAACGTTTAAACTGTAATGGTCATACTTTGTGAAAAAACCAGTTTCCACACAAGAGAAAACATATAGAAAACACAGAGCATATTGCAGGCATATAGGAAGCACTCGAAAAATGTTAGATGTAGATACAAACGAGCGATTGTCAGAATGTGATGGAACTCCTTGTCCTCTTTACTGCAAATTAACTCTGGGGGAGGACTCACCAGGCAGCCTGGCTCAGTGGAAGCCACGAGATAAACTGGCTGCCATCCATCACCGCCCCACCCCTGCCCAGAAGCTACTGGTGTCTCTGGATCCCACCCAGCCCCAAACAGACACATCCGTCAAGTGCCAGGCGGAGTTTATCTTCAGTGCCAGGATGGCAGCAGCAAGGGGCAGGGTCTCTGGATGAGAGATCTTGAATTTACATCTGTGTATGTGGGGAGTGGACTGGAAACTTCGGATTATATCTGTCTTGATTTTCCCAGCAGTCAGCAGGCAGATACAACACATGTGGCACACGCGAAGTAAAGGCATCTTGCACGTGCCATCCAAGGCTATTCTTGAAGTGCTTTCTACCCCATGATTTCAGATCCAAGGAGAATAGAGTCAACTCTTTTCAACCACGTGAAACAGGAAGAAGTTGATCTCTATGAACCCTTCATCCCCTGTTTTGCTTTCCATCTTTGCTTTCACTGATACCACAACACCTGCAGCCCAGACTCCAGACCTGGTTCCTCTGCAGCCCCAAAGGCAGCAGTCCCCTGTTCCATTTGAACAAATCAGCTCAAGAATCTGGTCCTATGAGTAGACAGCAGTTCAATAGGTTTGCGCTTCCCAGATGAAAGGTGCTTGCTCTCAGTTCCTTAAAGGGGGAAACACCAGGCTCTATGGTGGGGCTGGCAAAGGGCAATACATAGAAAGAATTACATTTTTTGGTATCCCTAACATTGTACAGTTCACATGGCATCACACTCTGTCCCTGTGCCCAATGGGCCTGGGATGAGAGTGTTTTGCATCTTCTGGGAAATTGAAATGTAGACAGAAAAGTCCCTGATTCTAAGGTGTGTGCTAATATTCTGATTCCCTGCTGTAATTTCAGACACAGTTTATCCCGAAACTTTCCTGGAGTAAAGACACAGGATAATTTTAGTGTCACACTCAGGATGGAGTCTTAGAGACAGGAATGGGGGTCTAGATCATTCACACAACCTTTAAGCATCCCCATGCCTTTCTTCTCCATTTCCTGCTTTGGGTTGGGGTTAGGGTTAGGGTTTTGTACAGTGAAACACACACAGGATGGGAAGTCAGAGGACAAGGGTGGGCACTGCCACTGCCTTGTTTTCCTTGAGGGCCATAGCCAAATCATTCAGGTTTATTTGAGCCTCGGTTTCCTCTTTCTACTCTTGTTTGGTCAAAGTGGCTGGGCGGGAGGGGGCTCCAATAAGAGAATGAACGTGAAACTGTTACTGAACCGAACTTGGGTCCGCTCGCCACACACAGGAAAGCCAGGTGACTGACACCAGGTCATGGTGACGGAAAGCGCAGCATTTACTGCAGGCGCCAAGTAAGGAGTCCAGGAAGCTAGTGTTTATAAAAGGCCCAGACTCCCCAAAGGCTTTCAGGGAAAGGTTTTCAAAGACAGAGTGAGGGAGGGGGGTTGTGGGGTGTGCAATCAGCTTGTGGACATTCTTCTGATTGGTTGGTGGTGAGGTAATTGGGAGTCAGCGTCATCAACCTTCTGATTCCAGCCGGTCTGGGGGTCCACATGCTTGTGGACAGCATACAGTTAACTCTTTCCACCTGGTAGGGTGGAAGAAGTATCTGCAAAACCGTTCAAAGGATATGGCTCAGAATATTATCCATAGCTCTTGAGGTGGAACTAAAGGTCCTTAACTTTGTTTAGTGGCTAAACTATTATTATTTTTGTCTTGTTTGACTGTTTTCCTCTCTTTCTGCATTTTCTCACTTCTCTGGTTAAATTTACTCTTTGGAACTCGGGGAAGGCCTAGGATGCTTATAGTTTCTCTACAGACAAGAGGCAGGCAGAGGACATGCGGGGGGAGGTCTCTTCTGGGAAGGCCCCATAGGGTCCTGTTCAGCTATCAATACAAAGTGTGGTTAATAGCAAATGACTGAGAAATGTTCATTTTATCATTACTGTTATTAAGATTATTATTATTACATTATTGGCTAAAAAATCAGTAACCCATGTTGGCAATTTTATTTGTTTGACCTATTTCAAGAAAACACTGTTAAATCAACATCTAGACTGTAATTCTGTTAAGAATCAGTGAGGTGCGCGATCTGAGCAAGAGAGGGAATGATGTGAATATGGGACCAGATGTCAGGGCAGGTCGTTTCTTTCCGAGGCCTTTGACGTGATATTTAGTGAAATCCCTAATATGTGCCAGATGCTGTCATGAGTCATTTTCATGCATTTGCCGTTGAGCCCTCCCGTCAGCCGCATTAAGCAGGTAAATAGGTTATCCGCATTTTACAGATGAGGACAGAGAGGCCCAGAGGGATGAGACCCCTGATCCCAGGTCCTTCAACTTGGGAATGTTCTATACAGATGATGTGCGGCTCTCGGTGCAGCCCAGAGCTTCGTGAGGTGCCAATCCCGCTATGTATGCATTTATTGTATACATGTTTGGGGAAAGTCTTTGTGCCAGACACTGATGCTGAGGCCACACTGGCCTCAGGCCCTTCCAGGAAGTTTCTGTTTGCAGGATGAGAGATCCCTGTCTCACCTCTGTTGCAGAGTTGGGAAAAATGCCTTGTCCTGAGCGAATAAGTGAATGAGCTTATCTTACGGGGCTGTGCTTTCATTCCCAGCTCTGTCCCAGAGCGAGTTCATGCAGTTCTCTCCCATCAGTCTTGTAGAATTGCGACTTTAAGCAGAGCTGACACTATAGAAACAGTAATTGCCGTAATACTTCCACGGAGCCAAAGACGGTCATTTCCTCAGGCACCGAAAAGCATAACCCAGTTCTGAGGTTCCAGAGAATGATGGCTGGAACGACCCTGAAGTCTGTACCACCATAACACAAATGCAGCCCCAGTGCTCTCCTGTTGATGGCTATAATTCTCCACATGAAAGCAGGGAAAACGCTTAACTATTATTTCAGATGACATCCCCTTTTTAACTTTAAGCAGTGTTCTTTAAACATTTCTCAACTTTCCCAATTCCTCCCCAATACCATGCTATGAATTTGCTTGTCACTGTAAGCTGTACACAAAGAGAGACACATACAGCAAGCACAAAGATAGCAGGAAGTGGTTTTCCTAGCAACAGTAATCATCTGAAAGATCCCAGAACATCCCTTCTATTCATACAGCATTTCGTGTTTTGAATAGTGCTGACAGGTGAAGTGGATTCACAGTATTTAATACAAAAAAATATTGCTAGGGATTGTTACCACACAAAAGCTCAAATAGCCATACTGTTCACAAGCAGCTGGATTCACTGTCTTTATATCTATCTAGATTATTTAGTGAGGCGCAATTGCAGAAGCAGATATTCACCTGCTCACCGAATGACTAATCCAGGGTGTATTATGGAAAGTCTGATTCCGTAGACCTCATTCAGGCAAATGGGACACAGCCCTAAATCAGGCCCGGCTCTCTCTATGCAAGCCCGTCTTGAGGATTGTCTTGAATGATAAAGAGACATCCCCCCGCCAGGTCCCTCAGCAGATGTGCCCCGTTTAAAATAAAAATGAGTCAATACAGTTGACAAAATCATCCACCCCCAAGGAACTCTATCTGGTTATTGCCTTAACTGTATCAGAAAGACTCTCGTATCACTCCTCCATCCTCTCACAAGTAATATCCAAAGAACATTTATCCCTGAAGATCAAAAAAGAAAAAAAAAAAAACCACAAGCAAACAACATAAAAATAAACCCTCAAAAATCCACCGGAAAAGAAGAAAGAGAAGAGATGAGAGAGAGAAAGAGAGAGATTGAGATTGATGGAGGGGGGGAAGGTAAGAAGAGGGAGAGAAGAGAGAAACTCCCAGCTTGCAAGGGAGACTCTAGGAGAATGTGGAATTGCAGCATTGACGAGATTCTAACCTGTATGCAGCTTAATTCCATAAAGAGAGAAAGCATTTAAGCCTTCCAATCTGTGTAAAATTTGCTAAGGTTCTCTTACCACCATTATTGTCTTAGTTATAAAAGAAAAAAAAAAAGCCCGCACGCTGTGCACCTTCTATGTATACAGACTTGCACTAGGCACTGAGGGTAAGAGGAGTCTCCCTCTTGGCTTACAATTTAAAGAGATGGAGCACGGAGAGACACTGAGAAGTAACAACTGATGGCGACATATACTGAGTTTCAATCTTTCGTAATAAGTGATGGCCTGCATGTTGATATTAGGAGGAAGTGCCTGTAATACAGGGTAGTTAAGTGTATGCTTTGTTTTTTTTTTTAAGATTCGTTTACTGTTTATTTATTTATTTTTGGCTGCGCCGGGTCTTAGTTGTGGCACGCGGGATCTTCCTTGAGGCACGTGGGTTGTGGCACGCAGGCTTCTCTCTAGTTGTGGTGTGCGGGTTTTCTCTTCTCTAGTTGTGGCATACGGGCTCCAGGGCGCGTGGGCTCTGTAGTTGCAGTATGTGGGTTCCAGAGCGCGTGGGCTCTGTAGTTTGTGGCACGCAGGTTCTCTAGTTGAGGCGTGCGATCTCAGTAGTTGTGGTGCACTGGCTTAGTTGCCCCGCAGCATGTGGGATCTTAGTTCCCTGACCAGGGATCAAACCCACGTCCCCTGCATTGGAAGGCGGATTCTTTACCAGTGGACCACGAGGGAAGTCCCTAGTGTGTGCTTTAAAATAGCCTGCGTTGGAATATTAGCTGTGGGGTTGAAAGCAAATTTGTAAAATATGACAGAGTCATACTTATCTTACAAGGCTGTTGGACAGATTATGACCATGTTCTTAGTGCATCAAGAGCACTGATGGGTAGCTACAGTTTTCAGAAGGTACTGGTCAGAGATGTGCAACTTAAAACTACGATACTCTACAATTTCACACCCACAAAACTGTCAAAATTAAAAAGTCTGCCAATATCAAATATTGGATGAGGAACAGTAGCTACTCTTCCATATTGCTAGAGGGAGTATAAGTGGTACAAGCATTTTGGGGAGAATTTGGCTATATCTGGTGCAGTTTAAGATGTACATACTCCACGACCTAGAAATTCCACTCTAGGTTATATTCATTAGAGAAATTCTCATAAACGTCCCAAGGAGATTCATGCAAAAATTAATGTACTGTGTAATACTGAAAAACTGGAAAAAACCTAAATGTCTATCCACAGGGAAATGGATAAACAAAAAGCGATATATTCATACAGCAATTAAAATGAGGGAACAAGGTTTGCATTTGTTTATTTGTTTATTTATTTGGCCATGCTGCACAGCTTGTGGGATCTTAGTTCCCCGACCGAGGAACGGACCCATGCCCCCTGCAGTGGAAGTGCAGAGTCCCATCCACTGGACCGCCAGGGAAGTCCCAGTTTGCATTTGTTTAGATTGGGAAATACTTGGTCTGTAAGCGATCCTTCATCCAAAGCAAATGCTTTAATTCCATGTGTGTTCCGAAGTACTTTCCTCTTCTTCCTACTCCTCCCTCCAACAAAGATACCTGTCAAGCAAATAGATATTTGTGGGCAAATAGAACGGACTTAAGTCACAATCAGCCAGTGTCCATCCTTCTGGCAAACTCAGCAGAGACAGCAGGAGCAGGAGGTTAGAGGCTCTACTCATGTTTCTGGTCCCACACACTCAAGCTGGGAGCCTCTGGGGGCCACTGAATCTTGGCTCTCTTCTGCTGGGTGGGATAAATGCAAGTGAATATGCTGTCTTTTGATTATTTTAAAAATTATTCACATTCCAAGGAATGTATTTGTGCCTAGTTTGTCAGTGACTGACGAAAAGAAGGTAAATTTTATGATTTATGAAATGCGTGTCTTTATTCTTGCCCATGGGGTATGTTTCTGGGTCAATCCATGCATGTGCAGTTGTATAAACCCTAACCTGTGGACCTACTGAGGATGTGGGGGAGGGTGGAAGTCCAAGTCAACAGGTCACAGAGCAGCCCAAGTCCCATGTGACATGAGGGTAAGAGCAGAGATGGAACTTCTGGGGAAAAGGAGAGAATGAAATTCAGTTCCATTTAAAAAAATCCATCAAGTACGAAGCTGCATCCTGGTGTCTGCATTGGTAAACACTGGTGATACAGAAAGCGAAATCAGACATAACCCTTGCCCTTAAAAACAAAACTCCCATTCAAAAATGTATGAGTGAGAAGGGAGATAATTAAATCGACACTTTCAGGAAGAACTAGGTCAGAAGGAAGTACTTCATGATACGAGTGTTCTGAAGAGAGAACCAACCGGACGGGTTTACAGAGAGTGAGCATGAAAGATTAACTGGAGATTAAAAAAAAAAAAAAAAAAGCTGACCTGAGCTTTAAAGTTGTAAAGCACTGAGTAAAAAGGCTACCTAGCCAAGCACACAATGGAATCCCTTTCTTCCTTCCATTTTGTCCTTTAACAGCTTTTTATTGAGTGCTTACTATGTCTTAAGTACCGGGGATATAACGGTAAGCAAAATCAGATGTGGCCATCCTTTCAGAGTTTATGATCAAGTGGAGAATTCAGAAATAAATCCAGACTCTCTAATCTAGAGAATATAGATGAAATTTGGGACAAGGTGGGGATCTGTGAACTTGAATGAAAAAAGAATGACGTCTTTACTTTCAGAAAACCTTAATGATGTCTCACATTCCCTTCGATTCCGAATTTAAGCAACAAAGCCAATAGAATTAATAATATCTGTGACTTTGTTCACCAATATAGATTTCGTAATTTTATATTCCACTACAATTGTTGCAGATGCTGTAAAATATCACTTGTACTTATCACCACTTCAAAATTACAGTAGTTATTAGACTTTCCACTAGATCTTGTTATTTAATGTCTTAATAAAGAAGCACATTTATTACTATGTTACATTTAAGAAAATATTTTGATAACCAATTATACTGAAATGCAAGTTTCTTTGTAATCCTATGCATTTTATATCATGCATTTGATAACATTATTCTGGCTTTCCCAGACTGCCATAGGGATGCATGAAACAAAATTATAAAGAACCCCTGCACTGATTAAATAACCACCAACACTGATAAAAATTGCAATTGTGCCAAGAGCTACAGAGGGAAGTTAAACAATGCAAAGAGAACCTAGTGTGGGAGGCAGTGGAAGGCTTCCCTGAGGAAGTGACGTGCGAGCTGGATTATGGAGGAGGAGTAAGTTTTAACTAGCAAAGAAGCGGTGAAAGAACATTATAGGGGAAGGAAACAGCATAGAAAAACATGCCTTAAGATGGACTGGGCTATAGGAAACCAGGGATGCTGGTGCAGGGATGCTGATGCCAGGATGAGGGTGCAGGGATGCTAGTGTAGGGATACTGGCTTGGGGATGCTAGTGCAGAAATGTTGGAATAGGGAGGCTGGTGCAAGGTGAGTGAGGGGAATATGGTTGTGAAGTGTGGTTGAAGCAGTGGGCAGGGGTCTGACAATGCAGACTCAGAGGCAGGTGAATAAAACATGGAAGAAGACAATGAGATGGCGCATATAAGGGGCTACACGTGGTCGCGTTTAGCTGGGATCAGAGCGCATGTCAGGGAGAGGAAAGGTGAGGCTCCACTGGCCTTGAGTGGTCTGTGATAGCAAGTATAGATTCTATCCTGAGGTGAATAGAAGACATTGAACAGTTTCCTAATCGTCCTGCGGTTAGAGAGCTCACACTTGGTGAGCTGTTGTATCAGTCAGTGTTCTCCAGAGAAATAGAACCTGTGTGTGTATATATGTGTATACATGTGTATAATACACATACATACACACGTATATTTATTTGATGCTCAGATTCTCATTATTTGTGATAGTTACATTCTATAAAGTTGCCATGAACACTGAATTAGCAACATTGTTCCTAGGGGAAATACAGAGTTAGGTTCCTGAGAGCCTCTGATCACAATATTTTCATCAACTGGTCAATACATAACCTTGTTTTATGTGTGTTTCTGTTTAAAAACACCTTATTTAAAGTATACTGTTGATTCATTCACATGCTCAAACAAAGCTTATCTAACATGCGTATTTTTTTGCACAAGGCACATCACAGACTTTCTGCACTTGGGAACACTAGGCAGCACTTTGGCACTATGCTTGGGGACCCTTTTAAACAGTGAAATCACTGACAAAAAGCACCAAAGAACTCCGCACAAAATGTGGTACCAAATAGATTGCGAAAGGGGACACTTCTAGGAGGAGAGCTGAAACAGGAAGGCAGAATATCGCCTCACTGCACCTCAGCTGGGAACAAGCACATCAGACGACTCAAATCTTTGCCATCTGCTCATGTCTGTGAGTGACTGAAAGCACCACGAGTATGAATTTTCGGGTTACAAATAAATTTTAGTGAATAGGCAAACTCATAAATACAGAATCTACAAATAATGAATATCAGCTGTATGTATGTCCTCTCTTTCGAGTAATTGGCTCACAGGGTTGTAGAGGCTGCCAAGTCTGAAATCCAGAAAGCAGGCTGCAGACTGGAAACTCAGGCAGGAGCTGATGCAGTCTGGAGCAGAATTGCTCCTTCCACTGATGAGTGGAGGCCCACCCATATTACCTGGGATTATTTCCTTTTTTTAAAATCAACTGATTGCAGATGTTCTGCAGCAGCAGCTAGATGAGTGTTTGATTGAATAACCAGGGACTAGAGCCTAGTTGAGTTGACACATAAAACTGTCACCAGTTTTGGTGTTGAAAGGAATGAGATGCAAGCTGCAAACCGTTTGCATGGTTCAGGTGGGAAAATCCTGTTACTTGCAGCCTGCGCTTGGAGTTTTTAGAACGTTTTTTTTTTCCTCTTAGGATTTCAAAGAGCTCCGTACCCCCCAGCTCTTGGCCCTTGCTTTCCACATCTGTCTGTCCCTCCATCCAGTCCAGTCCCTCCAAGGCAACGGCAGCCACTACATTTTGAGAAGAAAGTTCTAGTGCACTCGTAGCGTATTTATCCTTGGCCTCTCAGATACTTCCTTCACTATGATTTCTTTGTCTTTGAGATGTGGAATGTCTGAGAAAGGGGCACCGAAATATCATTGATGTATTTTTTAGTTGCAAGTAGCAGAATATCTGACTTAGAGAAGCTTAAGGAACAGTTTGTTTGCTTTTAAATTATATTCCTTAATAAGAACCCTGGAGATAGGTGGTTGCTGGGTTCATTTAGAGAAAAGGTCATCAAACTCTGGTCTGTGAGGCAAATCCACCCACAGTCTGTTTTTGTGCAACCCCAAAAACAAGAAGCGTTGCTACTGAAGAAAAAGAAGACGATGCAATAAAGACTGTGTGTGACCCACAAAGCCTAAAATATTTACTATCCTACCCTTCACAACACAAGTTTCCTGACCCCTGGTTTGGGGATTTGCCCATGTTGTCAAGGGCTCAGCCTCCATCTTCCCGCTCTCCTCTGCCTATTGGCATCGTCTTTCCTCATGGACAGCTGCCTCAGCTCTGAGAACCATGTCTGTAGATGCCTGGCTGAGACAGGGATAGAATGTTTCCCTCACAAATCTCTCTTTTGTCAGAAGGGAAGGTCTTTTCCAGAGACCCCAGCAGACTTCCCCTCAGTTCCCATTGGCTGGAACCTCGTCACAGGGACAAGCTGCAAGGGAGGCTGGGAAAGGGCTGGCTGGCATTTCAGATTCCCTTGGGGGAGGAGCCCTTCCCATCAGGAAGCAGGGGGCTGGGATTGCCTGTTGGATTGACATCTGCCAGCATCTGCTCACTGGGAACTTCCCACCTCCCCAGAGCTATTTATAATAGAATAGCAGCAGCCATTTAAGATGTTAGGACAGGAACACTCGCCGCTGGTTAGATTCTGGTCAGTGCTAATATACTGCCTGCCTCTGCAGGATGCAGAGGAAAGAACTGCTTGGAACTAGAGAACTTGGTTTAAATCTCAGCTCTTGGAACCATTTTATATCTTAATCTGCATGATGGGCTAACCAGGTATAAACATGTAAAAATTTATCACACTGTACCCCTAAAGTTCTGTACACTTTCCTTGTATGTATTTGATACCTCATTAAAAGAGAAAAAGGTGTAAAATTGCAGCCCTCCCCCCCCAAAAAAAAGTACAGGGCTCTTTATACCCTCATTTAGATATCTACATACATATACAAACACATATATACATTATATATACATATGTATATACATTATATATACATTTATATATATCTATACATATGTGTATATATCCTACATCCTATATCTTATATGTACATATATATACACATACACAGTGATGGTAATTAGCATATACTGAATCCCATTAAGAGCAGCTGGTACATTGTGAGGATCAGCAAAATATATTAGCAACGTCCAATCTCTTTCTCAGGCAACTATGTCCTAAAGGAAATTTTCTCTTTCATCTCACATCTACCCCTTGTCAACCTTCCTGTATCTCCCAGATTTACAAGGTCTAAGATAAGACACAGAATTAACTTTCACCACAGAAAATACTCGAACCCAGAGAAAGAAAAATGCCCGCTGCTTCATGACATCTTCTTTTAATAATCAGTAGAGCTAAAAAATTAAAAATCCTTGTAACGGTGACTTTAAATAAGAGATTTTTATAACTTTCGCCCTTGCTTTTCTTCTCAGAACACAAGGGGCTAATTAAAAGTGGAAAAGTTCTTGTTTGATCAGAAATTCTTGTGTTTTGGAAAAAGAGAAAACTACTCTAATATTCAGAAAGGGCTTAATTGGCTTTAAAGTCACCAAATTCCCTTTCCCTATTTGGGATAGTGTAGATGAGCTTTTCTTTCTGAACCCACAAAGAAAAGGTTAGGTAATGGGACTGTAGAAATTAGGGCTCCCAGTTGAAAGTTGGTCTTTTGATATGAATCTATGGGATTCTCTTTCAACCTAACTCGGTATGATTCCTCCCTGAAAACCTCTCATAAGTCCTGGTCTTTTGGCTGACTTCTCTCCATAAATGACTTTATTACTTGAGCAGTAAGCTTGTTTATTGAGGAAGATGTGTGTGGTGATCCCTAATGGGGCATGTCAGCATAAAAGCCCCATTATACTGAGGCAAGCCTGGGTCCAACCATTTTGCACTGCATCTCTCCTGGATTTATTAGAATTAGTGCAGGAAAAGTGAGTGCTCTATGTAGCACAGCCTTTTTGAAACTGATGTTTCTACCACTAGAGTAGGCTAGAAAAAGAATTCCCTGGGCTCATACGTGCTCCTACCAAGAGGCACCACGGAGTTCATCGAAAGACGAACATCATTGCATACAGGTACAAGGAAGCAAATTGGTGTATCTTTGGAAAATTCACAAATGTTCTTTAAGGGTGGTGACCTTAAAAGTCGACATGTCCGTTGGTTAGCAGACTGTTTTCAGTTCTCGTTTTTGTTGGTAAGTGGGATGATGAAAATGATCGAGTCAGGAAAACATTACACCCAATTCAATTTATTATAGTATTGGAAATGTTTTTTGTCTCTGACTCTTGTCAACTCCTGTTTAATAATTAAAGCAGGGACTCATTTATCCACTAACTGGGACAGGCGTGCACGAAGGTGTTTATTGACCTGGTACATCATTGCAGAGAGCACACTCTGGCTGTCTTCTCTGCACATCTTTCAAACAGTTACTGATATTGTCACCTAAACATGAGATTGGTGACTTTGGAGTAGGGTGGCGGTAATGATGGTGGGGTGAGAGGGTAAGGAAGGCAAATGGGACCAAGAAAATTGAGCACAATGGGCGAAGTGAAGCACCGGCTCCACGGAAGGTTCTTGCACTGACCCTGGTCACATCTTTGGAAGGTGTGTTTGATCACCTGCTGAATCTTTGGAACTATCTGTTAACAATGGATGAGGCATTTGGGTTGTATTAAGTGTGTGATGTCTGGGCCTCTCTTACAAAGAGTTAGGGTGTATGTTACTTATTACCCATCAACACACTACATACTCCCCAGGCTTACCTAAAATGTATCAGTATTTTTGCTGTGTTGCTGCCCAATACAAAGAGTATAAAGCATCCCCTTAATAACTAAGGCTTCTGGGTTAAGTATGAGAGGTGCCTGGCTATAAGTGCTGGGGGATGGTTAACTAAATAATTCAGGAAGATGTTATGGTTCCATAAAATGAACAGCTACAACCCTTGCATCTTTATCCCCTTCTGTTGGTCTTCAGGAGTGTATAGATAAGGATTCTGTTTGGTTACAAGTGATAAAAATCTGCTGGACGTGGCTTAACCAAAACAAAAGGGATTCATTTTAAAGATATTCAATGCTTCATGGGGTGCAAGGGCAGTAAAGCAACCAGGTCTTAGGAAAGGTCTGGAATCAGGTACTAAAACGTCAATGAGTAATTTTCCAGCGCTCAGTTCTACCCCTCTCAGGGCATTTGCTGCAAAGTGATCTAAGCAAATTGGGCTTCACACAATTAGGTTCTTCCTGGTCAATTTCATTAACTCCCAGCAGTTAGAGAGCATGGTGTCAGCTCTGAGTCTGCTCCCACAGTTCACTACCGGATTCCAAGGAAAACAAATCTCAGGTCAAAATTTTTGATATTTATTAACAAGCATGTACAAAACAGGCAAAGCTTCTTCTTTAAGTCTGATGAAGACCGAACTTTGTCCTTTTATGTACCCCAACACCTTGCTACAAAAGTCTTGCAGAAGCAAAGATAATGGTACTCTAGCACAGAGACTGGTGCACTTACTTCTGTAAAGCGCCAGATAGTAAATTTTTTAGGCTTTTCAGGCCCTACAGTCTCTGTCGCCCAACTACTCAAGTCTTTTTTAGTGGCAATGCAGCCACAGCCAATAAGTACACAAATGGTTGGTGTTTTCCAAAAACTTTACCTATGAGCTGAAACTGGAATTTCATATAATGTTCACAAGTTAAGAAATATCATTCTTTTGATTTTTTTCAACTATTTTAAAATGTAAGTGTTATTCTTAGCTCATGGACTGTGCGAAAACAGTTGGTGGCTAGAATTGGCCCACGGACCCTCGTTTGCCGACCCCTGCTCTAACAGCATACTTCTCATGACAGTGAGGTTACCAAGAGTCTGCCAAAGCAGCATATAATCGTAGAACCATTTATAAGTCAGGCTTGGAACAACTTTGTGACAGGACGATTCTGTAGTTATTTTTTCACGCTGCTTTAGAAAGGAGTACTGCGTTTTGGCTTCTAGAGGCCACCATGCAGGTACCAGAACATTCTTTGACTTTAATGATGGCTTCCTAACGGGCTTGAGAGCTTCCTCAACCTCCAGTCAGTGTCCAGATCTCTTTCAATGGTCAATCAGTACCCATTTATAGTCATAGCTTATAATCTCCTCCAAAAACATGCCTCTACTATTTGAATCTTAAGCAGTAAGCAACTCTCTACTATCTCAGCATTGCTCTTCCATCCACTGGTGTGGCGTCCACTGTCTAATTTTTCATCTTCCCCTTTCTACCCAGGTTCTGAGAGACTCTTATGTCTGCTTCTGCTACAAGGCCTCACATTACTCTGAGGGTTAGCTTTTAGCATGAATTCGAATTGAGCTTCAATTAAAACAAAAATTTCAGAACAAAAATTTCAAACCACCACAGAATAGTCCTTTAGCTAGCTTAGCCCTCTTGCAAGGCCAAATTGATGTTTCTTCCTTCCTCAGGTATGCCGTGCCCCCGATGAAATTCATATTAAAGAAAAAGGATTCAGGATTTGTGTGAAGATACCATAACGTTTATTTCTGCAGGAAAAATAAACATGAACAAAAACAAATCAATTATAGAGAAAATTGAAGAGGACAGCACCACTGTAAATCCTCAATAACACAGCTAGAACGACATGCCAGTTTTTATTAATCATGGTCCGTTTTAAAATGGTCAGATGCTGGTACATAGAGAACTTAATGGCATAGGATTGAGTTAAATGAAACTCTTTTCCTTTACTTCAGGTTACCTTTTTCAGTTTCCCAGTTTCTAGACTGTCTGATATGACTGTTGACAATACCTAAGGTTTTGCAGTATAGAGAGAGAAAGAGAGAAAAAGAGAGATACAGAGAAATAGAAGCACAGTGAGACGAAGAGAAGAGACGTTGAATTTCTCCTCGGCCTGAACCTGGTCCCTAGAGAAGCGACTTTGGGCAGCGCCTGCTCTTGGACCAATCAGCATAGTTAGTGCGGGGGTGAGGGCAAAGCCACTGCATAAAGGGGTCCAAGAGTTCACCCCTGCACGTCAGAACAGAGTGGCGCCCAGCACAGTGATCACTGACGGGTGGACAGACAGCCCAATAATCGTCCTCCAAGGATGTGAGTCTTGGAGCTGCTGTTCCACTGCTCTGTTAGGTTCTATATGAGCCCTGAGGTAAAGAAGTAAGATTGAAAATATTTAACATCAGCCAATCAGAATCAGACCCAGGCTGTGAACAGGTGGCTGAGCCGCCCCAGTGCATTCCCCTGGAGGGAGTATGGGGTCCTCTCATAGATACAAGCATCACTATTCCCAGAGTTAGTTATTTTGTGGACCTGGGCCATGAAACAGGACTTCTGCAATATAGAGGTCTATATAATACTGGGTGAAGAGACAGCTGGGGAAGTAGCCAGTCTACCTTCTCACAAATTTTCAATTTGTTGCTCTGATCTTTTCGTATCTGTTGCCTACTGAGCCAGCAAGCTTCTGTGTTCATCAAGTGTTCTTGCCAATCTCTGAAAAGGAAAAAACATGAATAGGTACACAGTCTGAATGCTATCTTATGTGTCTTCTTTGAGAAAGGGTTTCCAAAAATACCTCAGAGCTAAAGGCAAGGATACACTGGGCAGAGATTGCAGTGTCGAGGTTTCAAACCTTTACTGCGTGAATGACATTCTTTGGTCTATTCTCTTCTCAGCCCAAGAAGTAGAGGAAGTCTGCTGCAGTGACTCTGACACGTCCATCTGCCTTAAGGTCCCTGTCCCCAGCAACAGCAGCGGGTGGCACTGCCTGAGCCCCCTGGCCCCGGCTACTCAGAGTGAGAAGACCTCGCCTCAACAGGTACAGTACAAAAGAGAGCCTTAAAATACTTGCTGAATGAATACTGGAATCCTTTCTCTTCCCCACCCCCAAATTTCTTGAGCATTTGGGTCTCTTCTAGGTATCAGTCAATTTGATTATGCTTGACTGGTACGAAAGCAGAACAAAACCTCTGCTGTGGGGATGGGCAGTGTCCACATCTGTTCCACCACTGACGTTGCTCTATGCCTCCACATGGAGAAGGGATGGGGATGGGATGTAAGCCTCATGGGACAGAAGGAAAGTTTCGGAACAACTGAACTAGCGAAGCTAACAGACAAATGTGTGCTATCACTTTAAGGCATATGGAGGTGTTCTACTTTTGTGGCTTCCTTCTAGGTCTGCAATAGATATTTATTAAACCAAATTACATATGAAAAACTGGCGATGTTTGGAAGAGAAGACAGGGGAGAGGAGGAGGGGCATGGGGACTGGAGGCAGCAGGTGAGGGCTGCTTTCAAATATCTGAAGGATTATACTGTAAAGGGGTAGAGCTTCCAAATGAGCTGAGATACCCGATGGCTTCCTGTTGCCTAAAGAATAAATTCCAAACTACTTACTAGACTTACAAAGCTCTATATGTGTGGTTCTCAAAATCTTTAAAAATATATCAATGCCTGGGTCTACCACAAACTCATCAGTCCCTAGGATGGGGGCCTGAGCACCTGCATTTCGTTGCATAGAGTGAGCTGGGAACTTCCTGTTATGATTTAGCTCCAGCCTACTTCTCCAGGCTCATTTCCTACCACTTCCCTCTTTGTTCAGAGCTCATGTCCTGTTGGCTTCCTTTCTGTCCCTGGAACATGCCAAGCTCATTTCAACCTCAGGGCGTTTGCTCTTCCTGGTTTCTGTGCTCGGAAGAGTCTTCTTCCTGACTGAAGCCAGCTCATCTGCTCAGAAAGCTGCCTCTTTGTGAGGCCTTCCCTGACCCTCTGCATTTGTTTCCTGGTGCTGCCATGGCAAAGTACCACAAACTATGTACTTGAAACAACAGAAATATACTCTCCTACAGTTCTGGAAGTTAGTAGTCCAAATCAAGGTGTTGGCAGGCCTGTGTTCTCTCTGAAGGCTCTAAGGGAGCATCCGTTCCGTTCCTTCCTCTTAGCTCCTGCTCGCGGCCAGCAAGCCTTGGCAATCCTGGGCTTGTAGATGCGTCACTCCAATCCCTTCCTCCGTCCTCATGGCATTTTCCCCATGTGTCTTCACGTTGTCTTCTCTTGGTGAATGTCTCTTCTCTTCTTATATGGATACCAGTTACTGGCCCATCCTAATGACATCATTTTAACTTGATTATGTCCACAAAGACCCTATTTCCAAATAAGGTCACATTCACAGGAACCAGGGTTAGTATTTCAACATATTTTTAGCAGGGATGCAATTCAACCCTAATACCCTTCGTCCAAAGCAGCCCCACTCCACTCTCTCTGGTCATTATCACTTTACCTTGTCTTGACCACATCCAAAATAATCTTGCTTATTGTGTATTGTGTGCTGGCTGTTTTCCTCACTATGTAAACCCCATAAGAGCAGGGTCTTTGATTATCTGGAATGCCACTATGTTGACCATCCCTGAAAAGGTACTTATTAAATATTTGTTTGAGTGAATGAAACAAAACTAATGATCAAAGAATAAAAAATTACCAGGAGGCAGATTTTATTTCACTACAAAGAAAGCTTTTGTATAATTAAAGCCTGCTCAGAATGAAATCGTTGCTCTTTTTTAAGGTAATGAGTTCCCTGTCTTAGGAGGAGATCGTATGAAGGCTAGGAAATGTCTTAGAGGGGATACAGGCGAGGGGATTTGCATATCAATTCAGCAATGGATTTATGACCTCTAAGGACTCTTTAAATCCAGAAGTTCAATAATTCTATATTTGAACGGAGACTTTTAAAAAGCACTGTTTCTCTAAGAAATGACTCTAATGGTAGAAACTTCAGGCAGGCATACGTTTCCCGTTACTGTCTCTGACAAGTGAAATCTTGTGACAGCCCTCACATCACATTACGTTTATAGCCTCCGTTATGTCTCATGGGCCTAGTCTCAAGCACAGTTTGAATTTCTTCTTCTTTTATTTATTTATGATTTTGGAGGGGCAGGCCCATTCTATCTAAGGAAAAAAAGGGAAGGAGATTTGAAATTTCTGTTTGGGATCCCTTTTATGTCTTAACTAAGCCTGTTACAATGAGATGTTGTATTAAGTTGGTCCTGTCTTAAGAAAGGAACACCTTCTCTGTTGAAAGCTCTTGCTGCCAGGGGACTCAGTGTTACCAGAGCAGTCAACTTTGATTTGTGTATCAATAATGTTGTGTCAGTAGCCAGAGGGGATGGCATCAGGGCGTTCCAGATGCTTTTATTGGTGCTTTTGCTGGAGGATTATTTCAAATTAGCTTCAGTCTCTTGGAAGACACTGAGCAGTAGAATGCTATTTCCCATTTGTAAACAAAATGGTGAATAATTATGGGAGAAACCCAGACAGGCTGATTTCTAGGAAATGTCACGTCTGCAGATCTTAATTTTCTCCAAGCACTATTGCCCTGTTCCTCTTTTCCTATCGCTTATATCCTCCCAGGTATAATACTGAATAGACCCCGGTTACAGGGCCATCAGTGCCTTTACAGCCACTCACCAAAATAACCAGACTCTTCTGCTGTCACTGTAACCAGCAGAAGAGATTGGGAGAATGTGGGGAAAAGAATGGGTTTTTTTGAATGGTATTATAAAAATGTTTAAATGTTTTGTATGTGATGGCAATAGTAATAGTTATTATATAAATTTTGGAAAAGACTGAAAAGCAAAGGGATAAAAATAAATATTACCTGTTATTTTATCTTTCAGGATAACCACTGTTTTTCATTTCAGTATGTTTACTTTGACTATTTTCTCTCTTTCTGTCTCTGAAATAACACTATTTTATCACTTAATGATACAGAACAGAGGTCAGCAAACCTTTTCTGTAACGAGCCACATAGTAAGTATTTTCAGCTTTGCTGGCCATGAGGTCGCTCATAGCTACTCAGCTCTGCAGCTGTAGAACAAAGTCAGCCATAGACAATAAGAGAACGAGTGGGCGTGGCTGTCTTCCAACAAAGCTATTTTTCCAAGCCAGGTGATAGGCAGGGTTTGCCCCACGGTCATAGTTTGCTCACTCCTGATATAGGAAGATATTTTTTACGTGTCACTAATATTTTTCAGGACCATTTTTAAAGGTATCATAATATAGTATACCATTGTCTTGACAGACTGTAATTTTTTAGGTAATTCATTATTGTTGACCATATAAGTGGTTTCAGTTTTTCATTGTTATAAATAATGCAATGATCAACATTCTTGTGGATAAATCTTTCAACACATTCATGATTATTTCCTTAGTATTCATTAATTAAAATGTCATTGATAAAGCTAAGGTATGTTTCAGTTTCACTAATGGTATGAATTTAAGCTGTTCTTTCTTGACATTTTCCCAGTGTTGAATGTAAATTTCACTTTTTAGTGTTAAGGACCTGTAAAATTAGTCCTGATGATTATTGCCATAAAGAGAGAGGAAAGCTCTAGCTAAAGCTGTGTTGTTCTTTTTTTTGGGGGGCGGGTATTCATGGGTCATGAATACTTTGAGAATTTGAGAAAAACAAAAGTTATTCTCTGAAAAAAAAAACCCACCTATAATCAGGGGGATTCAAAGAGACCTAGGACAGGAAGTCATGGTGAAAATCAGTCACCATGAAAATCCACTTTCCTGAAAACACAAACCCAGATTTGATAAGAACTTATGCCTATTTTTCTGCCTTCTCTTTTCTAACACAGTCTATTGAATGTTTCATTTCCCTGGTCTACATTCTTTAAATCTAATTTTAAATATTCTTATTTTTGTGACTTAAACTTTATAATACCATTTGTACAATGAAGTGGGAGGAAAAGGAAGGAGAGGTAGGGAAGTAGAGGAAGGAAGGAGGTGTAAAACAAATTAGGAAGAAATTGGAGAAAAGAAAAAAAAAAAGGATGCAAGGGAGAGGAAAATGACCAATTCCATTAGTTTTGCCACCATTTCAGAAGATTTAAGGAATGTGTAACCCAAGTCCCCAGATCCCGGAGCAGACTTTAGGCCTTCCTACTGATGTCGGCAGCCAAGAATCCAGTCCCCGTCGTTCACCAGCATTTAGTGAGTGTTGTTGCAAGCGCGACACTTCGGTACGCTTCAGGAAGATTTTACAGGGGGCACAAACTCACGTGCTCCAGGGTCTATTTGGTAACATAAACTAGGGACAGTGTCTCGTGGGGCCCTTGACAGCATTATATTGGAGCACATAAGCCTTGACTAAAGTAGTAGGTCCATGGAAGAACGAGGGCTCCACATGACAAGCTAAATCCCCAAATTCAGGTTTTTATGTAAAATCTCCCAGTATTAAAAATTTGACAACAATTTTATTTTTCTTTAACTTAAGAGTTGTGAAGAGCCAAAGGGATATATATACCTCTGAGCCTTTAGGTAGCCCATGGAAAACGGTTTTGTGATCTCTGCATTAAATAGACATTTTGTGACATCGTAGCTGGCGATCACTTTTAGCGCCATATTGGTGTTCACTCTTCCTCAGGTTCTATCTATTCTTTCAAATATGGTTGTATCCTATGGAGCATCTTTTTCTTGGTGGTTTTCTTCAAGCAGCTAAACACAGTGTACCAAGAGAATACATAGAGGATGATTCCAAACAAGTTGCCTCCTCTGCAAATCCCTTTTCTCCCTATATCAACTTTATCAGGGTATACTATACCTACAGTAAAATGCACCCAATTCAAGTGTACAGTTTGAGAAGTTTTCAAGAATGCGTATGCCTCCCCAGTTTTCAAGAATGCGTAACCTCCCCAGTAAGAAAGGCATAGAACACTTCCATCACACCAAGAAATCCCTTGTGCTTCTTTGTAGTCAGTTGCCTTCACTCACAGCTGTCTCCACGATTCTAGGCAAACACTGGTCTGCTTTCTCTCACTGTCATTTTTTCCTGTGCTGGAATTTTTTAATGGAATTATTCAGTACATTTCCTTTCGTATCTAGCTTTTTCACTTAGCATAATGTCTTTGAGATTCATCTGTGTATCGTAAGTTGCTTCTTTTTTAATGCTGAGTAGTGTAGATTGATTCATTGTATGGATATACTACTATTTTTAAACCCATTCATCTGTGTGTAGACAGTTGGATTGTTTCCAGTTTTTAAGTTATTATGAGTAAAGCTGCCACGAACATTTGTGTACGGATCTTCGTGTGGATGTATATTTTCATTTCTCTTCAGTAAATACTTGGAAGTGGAATTGCTAGATTGCATGTTAAGTATATATTTAACTTTCTGAGACATTGTCAAAAAGTTCTCCAAAGTGGTTGTATTATTTTAAACTCCCAGCATTAAAGTTTGAGAGTTCCACTTGTTCCACATCCATATTGACACTTAGTGTTGCCAGTCACTTTAATTTTAGCCATTCTTGTGGTGGTACAGCAGTTGTGGCTTTAAATTGCATTTAAGCCTATGATCCATTGCAAGTTAATGTTGCGTGTAATGTGAGTTAAGGGCCAAGGTTCATCATATTTTCCATATGAATATCAGGTATGAGGGCCTAAAAGAAATAACACCCCAGTAGCAATGAGCACACCTAGCACCCTGATCTTGGTTTCTAATACCGTTTTCCAGTAAAAGGAACTAAGGCTCTATGGAGAAATGCTTGATTCTAGGACTGGGGCAGGAAATATACAAGATGATCCTGGAGCATCTTATAGTGTCAAAAAGTAAAGAAATGCTCAATAAAGCCCACAGTGATGGTATTTTTGCCAAAAGGACAAAGGCACTGACCAAAAGAGCTCCCAATAGCTCAAATTGGAATAATTAGAGCAACAAAATAAATAAAGTGGTATTGGATTATAGTCCAAAGTGTAAAATAAATATCCATGATATAAATAAATGATTGAATAAATAAATAAATGGAATAGAATAAACACATTTCCTGTTCAAAAGAATTCCAAATGATTATGAAAATGCCTCGTCTTCAATTAGGTGAAGCATAACTCCCCACTCTGTAAGTGTGAGCCAGGAATAGTGACCATCTTCCAAAGAGTACAATATGAAAAGGGGTGAGAATAGTAACTTAACAGTGAAGAAACCTGACCAGCACAACTTCAGCCAGGTGGGCAAGGTCAGCATCGCAGTGACGTGTCATATGGAGTGCATGTACATTTGCTAAGATGTGATAAAAATGGCATTCTGTGGTCTCCCTCCTAAAACCCATAACTCCAGTCTAATCATGAGAAAACATCAGATAAACTCAATTGAGAAATGTTCTTTTAAAAACTTGACTAGAACTCCTCAAAACTCTCAAGGCCATTAAAACAAGGCAAGTTTGAATAACTGGTAAACTCAAGAGGAACCTTAGGAGACATGACAACTAAATGTAATGTGGTGCCCAACATGAGAGTTTAAAATAGAAAAAAGACATTACGTAAAAACTAAGGAAATTTGAATAAACTATGGACTTTGATTAATAATAGTGTAACCATGTGTACCCATCAAAGCTACAAATATACCGTACTAATGTAAGGTATTAACAAAAGGGAAAACTGGGTGAGGTATACATGGGAACTTTCTGTAGAATCTTCACAACATTTTTTAATCAATCTAAGACCATTTTAAGCTAAAAATATTTTTGAAAATGCTATTGGCCTTGATCTTATGAACTTACGTTCTAGTGGAGAAAAGTGCCAAAAACCAAAAGATGGTGATAAATGCTCTGGGGGGAAAAGGGCATGAAAAGTGAATAGGGAGTGTCTGGGGGCAGTGAGCATACTGCTTTGTAAACAGAGTGATGGAAGACCTCATTGTGAAAGGGACATTTAAGGAGTAAAATGAAAGGTGTGTGGAAGCAAACTATGACCATATTTGGGAGAAAGAATGTTGTAGACATTGGGAGAAGGAGATGCAAATGCCCCAGGGTAGAGCATTCTCCTGAGGAATAGCAAGAAGACCCATGTGTCTGGAGAAAAGTGAAAAAGTGGGATAACGGTAAGAGGAGCTAGAAAAAGGAAGGAAGAAGAGCCAGGTGCTGCAGGACATCGTAGGCCTCGTAGTATTCAGTCTTTTACTCTGAGTGATGTTAGAAGCCATTAGAGAGTATTGAAAAGAGGCGTGACATGATCCAACCGATCTTTTAACAATATCATTCCAGATTCAGGGGAGCAAAGGGAGAGGCAGTGAGATTTATTAGGAGGCTGTTGATGTAATCCAGTTGAGAGGTGATCATCACTGACCAGGACGATCATTGTGACAGGTGAGAATTGGTCAGGTTCTTTAGCCAAAAGGATATACTGATGATTTAGAATTGAGGAATGACAGGTACCAAAGATGACTGCAAAGATGTTGGCCTAAGCAACTAGAAGGATGAAGGTACCATTTACTGAGATGGGAAAGATGCATCTCAAGAGGTGAAAACCAGATATTTTGGAGAAACAGCTTGGTTTTGGACAAGTTTAATTTAGGTGCCTAAACTTCAGATGTCTTCATCTAGGTGAGGGGATCAAGTGAAGTTCCATCCTAGGGATGACATTTGAATGTCAGCAGAATATAGATGGTATTTAAAGTCACAGGTCTGGAGGATGTCACCCCAGGAGTGTGTGTAAAGAAAGAAGAGACCTGGCCTTCCCTGGTGGCGCAATGGTTAAGAATCCGCCTGCCAATGCAGGAGACACGGATTCGGCCCTGGTCCGGGAAGATCCCACGTGCCGCAGAGCAACTAAGCCCGTGCACCACAACTACTGAGCCTGCGCTCTAGAGCCTGTGAGCCACAACTACTGAGCCCATGTGCTACAATTACTGAAGCCCGCGCACCTAGAGCCCGTGCTCCGCAACAAGAGAAGCCACTGCAATGAGAAGCCTGCGCACCGCAAGGAAGAGTAGCCCCTGCTCGCCGCAACTAAAGCCCGCGCGCAGAAAAGAAGACCCAACGCAGCCAAAAATAAAAATAAATAAATAAATTTTTTTTTTAAAAAGAAGAGACCATAAGCACCACTGTGTGCCAGGCATAATTCTGGATTCTGGAGATTCAGCAGGAGCAAAAGAAAGCACCTGCTCTCATAGAATGGGTCATCTGGCTTGTGATGCCATCATAGTCGGTTGTACATGGGGTTGACGCCTCCCTCCAGCTGGCGCAAGCACTTTCTCTTCCACAAATTTCAGAATGAAGCACGATCAGCTTATAACTCCAGGAGTGGGGCAGCCATGTGTTCGTGAAAGGAGAAAGCCATTCTAGAAGGAAAAGAATAATGAAAGATACATCAAAGAAAACAATAGTATCACTTGATTCAAGACAGCTTTTCTGGTCTCTTCTGGGGTCTGACTATACTTGCTGTCCATGGGTTCCAAGAGATTCCTCTGTATCTTTATAATAAGTTGCCACACTGGTGAGCTAGCTTGAAGGAGGTTCTAGTACTTAACAAGCGAAGAAAATATTCATGGTCGGTAGTGATTGGGATGGGTGAAAAAATAGAGAGCTCCCACTGAAGGCTCCATGGAGAGAGCATCTTCTAAATAATCCTTTTCCCCACTCTGGAATTTACTTGTTACCAAGGGACAAGTTAAAAATAAAAATATCTGTTCAAAGGGGCAACATGAACCTAATCAATGAAGAGGGTTAAGTACTACTTTGATCGGCCCAACTGTTTTGAAAGGCAGCATTCTGGGGGTTAATGTACTTGAGAAATGGGGGCACTGCTCGGCATCACAGACACCTGGGACAGCATCTTGGGGAATTCTCTAGGCCAGAGCTTGCACCTGGGCAGCCAGGAGGCCAGATATGGTCCACAGATGTCTCTCATTTGGCCCACATCAAATTATAAAAAATTGATGCCAACATGTAAAAATCTGAAAAAAAATAAAACTACACATCTCTTTAAGATTTGTAAGATCTGACAGTAATGAGTTCATATTCCCTCTTAGCAACAGCTGAGTAGCAGCTACCCTCTTTAGACAAGGCCAGTGCCTTCTATGGGAAACAGGCATCATGACTCACACAATCGAAGGATGGGCTTCATTCATTTGTACAAGTGTTTCCCAACTGGGGGCAATTTCAGCCTTCAGAAGATATCTGGCAATGTCCGGATACATTTTTGATTGTCACACGGGGTATTGGGAGCTCCGTGCTGCTGATGTCTAGTGGGTAGATACCAGTAAACATCCTACAAGGCCTAGCACAGACCCCTACAACCAAGAATTACTCACCCCAAAATGCCAATAGTACCAAAGTTCAGAAACCTTGATTTATACTAACTTCCTGGCCACTCTAAGAATATGAGTTTGTAATTCCAGCTTAAGTGCATTTCTCCGAACCCAGGCAAGATACTATAAGTGGTTCCTGAAAGGTTACAGCCTTCACTCCTCTACCCAGAGGAAAAAGGGTACGTTGTTTCACAAAGACAGGGAGGGAGTGGATCTGGGCAGGCACAAAGGACAGCTCTACAATAATTCCCATTGTACAGAAAATTGTATCAGTAATATAAGGTAATTTTCCCAAGGACACAAAATTACTATGTGTAGAAATAAGAATTCAAACCCTGATGACTTCTTAACATTCAGGAACAATTCAGTATCAGGAAAACCTGTATTAATAGATCAAAAGAAAAATGACAGTGTCGTCATAGATTCCGAAAGGCTTCTGATAAAAGTCAATATCCTTTCTTGATAGATAATTCCTTCTAGCATTAAACTTAAAAAGGCAATGGGCGAGGCTTTAAAGAAGATGACTTTAAATTGCTGCTAAGGGACTTAGGAGAAGACTTTTAAAAACTTATATTGGCATGGTTTTCATCTGCCACAAATAAATCTATATATTTTGAATGATTTAGGTAGAAATGCTAACACGTTTTTTGAACTAGAAGATCTAATTCGAAAGTTCAATTCTAGAGACTGTCATACAGAGTGAAGTAAGTCAGAAAGAGAAAAACAAATATCGTATGTTAACGCGTATACGTGGAACCTAGAAAAATGGTACAGATAACCCGGTTTGCAGGGCAGAAATAGAGACACAGATGTAGAGAACAAACGTATGGACACCAAAGGGGGGAAAGTGACGGGGACAGTGGTGGTGGTGAGATGAATTGGGAGATTGGGATTGACATGTATACACTAATATGTATAAAGTAGATAACTAATAAGAACCTGCTGTATAAAAAAATAAATAAATTGAAAAAATAAATTTAAAAGTTCAGTTAAAGTATATAATAAGAATCAAGGGGCTTCCCTGGTGGCGCGGTGGTTGGGAGTCCGCCTGCCGATGCAGGGGACGCGGGTTCGTGCCCCGGTCCGGGAAGATCCCACATGCTGCGGAGCGGCTGGGCCCGTGAGCCATGGCCGCTGAGCCTACGCGTCTGGAGCCTGTGCTCCGCAGCGGGAGAGGCCACAGCAGTGAGAGGCCCGCGTACAGCCAAAAAAAAAAAAAAAAGAATCAAGAAAATTCTGCAACATATTCTAGTACTACAATGATTAAAGCACCGTGGTTCTGGTGCAGAATAAACAGATCGAGGAAACAGAACAGAGTGAGAAATGCAAATAAGTCAAATAAATATGGAAATGTATTATATGACAAGAGTGGTATTTTAAAATGTGTGGAAAAGATTGATTATTCAGTGCATAATGTGAAAGCATCTGAATGGCTATCTGAAAAAAAGACGGAATCCTACCTCACACACTACGCTAACACTTATTATGCCGGATGTTCAAGGATTTAAATGTAACCTATTAAAATGAACCTTTATTTCTTAGAAAAGATGGAAGAGTTTTTTCCATAGTCACAGAATAAAAAGTTTCTTCTGAGAGAATGAAATGGAATTCAAGAAAGATTATACAAAAAAAGATTAATGAATTCATTTATGTAAACATTGTGGTGGGTCAAATTGTGTCCCCTAAAAAGATTTGCTCAAATCCTAACACCTAGTATCTATGAATGTGACCTTATCTGGAAAGAGGGTCTTGGCAGAGGTAAACAGGTTAAGATGAGGTTATACTGGATTTGAATGGGCCCTAACTGAATGCCTCGTGTCCTATAAGAGGAGAGAAATTTGGACACACAGACACTCAGAGAAGAAGGTCATGTGAAGACAAAGGCCAAGATTGGAGATATGCTGCCATAAGCCAGAGAGCACCAAGGACTGCTAGTAAGCACCATAAGCTGAAAGGATCAGGGAAGGATTTCCCCTAGAGCCTTTGGAGGGAGCATGGTCCTGCTAACACCTTGAGTTTGAACTTATATCCTCCAGAAGAGGGATCCCCAACCCCGAGGCCACGCAGCAGGAGGGGAGCGGCCAGCGAGCGAGCGAAGCTTCATCTGCCGCTCCCCATCGCTCCCCATTGCTCGCATTACCGCCTGAACCTTGCCCCCCACCCCTCCAGCCCGGTCCGTGGAAAGATTGTCTTCCACAGAACCAGTCCCTGCTGCCAAAGAGGTTGGGGACCGCTGCTCCAGAACTATATAAGAGAATAAATCTTGTTGTTTTAAGTCATGCAATTTGTGGAAATGTTATGCAAACTAATGCAAATATAAGAAAAAAAAAGAACTCACATGGGGAAAAATACACCAAAAACAAAACTAAAAGACAAATGGGGAAAATATTTGTAACACATGTAACAAAGAACTGGTTGCCTTAACAGGTAAAGAACTTCTATAAATCAATATTTTTTGAAAAGCCAACCACTTAATAGAAAATGGGCACCTGACCTTCTATGATGAAGTTTTTATAGCTTTGTTGGGAGAATTAAAAGAAATAACATGTGTAACCCAAATACAACGATTATCAGATGGGTAGACTTAGCTCTCTCCTTTCACCCACTTTGAGACCATATTGCAGTATCTTACCACATTTTTCCTCATTGCTTTAGTGACTACAGGAGATTTTACTGAAGCTTTTGAGGGAAGAGGACTTAACCTCACAGACCATTGTGGCACGACTTCATTTTTTAAAATTGCCTTTCAAACATGCATCTGCTCTTAAAGTTTTACTCTGAGCACCAATATCTTCTAGTTCTGCCTATATTTTCTTCTTGCCTATAATTCCCAACTTTGCCTCTCACATATTTTCTATTTCCCCTAGTAATTTAGCTCCCAGCTTGCATACTCCAGCCAGTAAAACAAGAGTCAGGCATTAGCTGGTCTGTCCTTAGAAAGCATTCAGGGGCCAACCATTGTAAATCTCATGGAGTCTCATCAACCTGGACATTTTTTCTTTTCTTGGAGCAGGGAAAGAGGAAGGACTCTGCTGCTAAGAAAATGAGGCCTTCCCCAGGTGACCACAAATCAGGGCTGGCTTCACTGATGTGCCACCTGAGCAGCCGTACAGGGCCTGCGCTCAGAAAGGCCTCATACCTGGTTTAATGCTCTGTTAGCGCTGTCTTGAAACAGTCTTAACTTTTGAACAAGGGGACTCCATATTTTCATTTGCTCTGGGCCCCACAAAGTATATAGTCAGTCCTGACAGAGAAACTATTCAATGAATGGATATTGTTATCAATACTCAAAGCACAAATGCTTTATCCTCTGAATGTCCAAGAGATAGAGCATCTCGGAGCTTGCTATTCAGGGGGAAAAAAATAAATAAATAAAAGCAAATGGGGAAGAGAGAAAAAAAAAAATTAGCCACGTGAACTCGGAAGCTAGGAAAGCTGGCACCATTGCCTTTAGCAAGATGCTATCTGACATCTTTTGGCTGAATGCGTCCTTTCATGGGGTGATTAAACAGCAAATATCTCTGAGTAGCATAATGTTTATTAGACGTCACTCTGTTAGGGCAGCTTGTGTTTTCCCTGTATTCTGTTTCCACGTTCAAGTATGTACAATTTGTTGATTTAAATAAAATTTAAAATAAGCCGTGCTGCTTGAAGAGCTGCTGACAGGGCCTCGCAGAAAACTTTGAGAGATTTTTTTATTAGGAAAGAATTCTGTTTCTGTGTCATGTTTTTCTGCATCATGCCTCTCCCCCAGCCCCCTCCCTGCTCTTAGCAATACACTGCGGCAGCCTAATAAACAATATTTTTTTACTTTTTGGGGTGTTCATCAGGTTCTCTGAAATACTTCTATTCATGAGGCACATCTTCTATTAGTCCATCCCTGACCCCTGGGTTATTAGAGAAAAGGGATAAGCCTGTTCAGGACAAGGGTCATATCTACCTTTAAATACCAGGAGTCACACGCATACACTCATGCAGTTTCAGATTTTCTGGACTGCTGATCATTCATTCAATATTTTTATTAAAACTTAATTGATGGCAAAGTGTAGAGAAATGAATATTCTTTATATCACTGGATAGAATGGCAGTGTCTCTTTAAAATAAAAATACCTATGATCTTGACTAAGCCTTTTGCTTCTCTGCTTGTGTCTCAGAGAAACTTTCACATGTGGGCACGAGGGGACATGTGCAAGGATGTCCATCACATTCTTTGGAGGAAATGCAATAACTGAAAGCAACCTACATGTCCATTAGCAAGGGGATGGCTAAATAAAGTGTGAAAGAGCAAAATGCAATGTAGTGGTTAAAAAAATAAAAAGGGTCTCTGTGTGCCTATATAAACAAACCTCATATTTTTGAAGAAAAAAAGCAAGTTGCAGAAACCTCATTCGCCACACAAGGGCTTTTTTAACAACCAATAGCTGGAACACAAAACAATATTTTATGTATTCCATAGGTACATTCACATGCATGAAAACCCATAGAAAACAGTTCAGAAGAGAAAACAGCAAATTGAAACAGAGGTCACCACACTAGGGGAGGGGCGTCATGGAGGGGAGATGCCAAAAGGGACTTCAGTTATATTTGTAGCATCATACTTTGAGTGAAATTTTATGCATTTATTATTGTTCAGTGACAAATTAATATTTTATCAGATACAGAAAAAGTGCTATAAAAATTTCAGAGTTCGTATTACCTACGTGGTTCTCTAAATTAAATATTTACATACCAGATATATGTTATAGGCCCATAGAGTTTATATGTGATACAGTATCCTTATATTTCTTCATATGGAATTTCTGAAGAGTCTCAGAAAGTATTACGTAAATTTGAAACAAATAGCCACTGTAGCACAAAACCTGCACCGGGCTGCAGAGCAAAGCCGCGACCCAGCAGGAGGGTCCTTAGCCTCAAAGAGCTTCTAGTCCTGTGCAATTCTTAACAAAATGCAACCCAAAGAGCCCTGCATTAGACCCAGAGAAACAGAATTTGCAAATATGGGGCACAGAAATCAGCAATTTTATGACGCTTCCAGGAAATTGCTATGCACACCAGGAATTCTCAAGCCATCGGTAGAATTCTCATCTCAAATGTCATTTCCCCCACTATTTTGTTTCTTCCAGCACTGCCATTTTCATACTAATTTGTTTACTTGTTTATCTTTTTGCTGCACTGGACTCTTCCTGTGGGCAGGATCCGTGTCTATATTGTTGCTGACACATCCCCAGCAACCAGCATCGTGCCTGGTACGTTGCTATCCAATAAACATCCAAATGTCCAACTGGTATCCAGTAAATACTGCTCACATGCGTGGATGACTGAATGAAAGTTGAATAGACTCATTCCCTTCCATCCCCTATAGGTGAATGGCCCTGTATTGATACTTTACTACCTCCTGTTATACCTGAAGTTTAATTCAGAGAATAAAGTAATGTAAATAATTAGAACTGCTGTTTATTAAGGGTTCTGTGTGCCACCTGCTTTATAGGATTATATTTTCCTAGCATTCTTTGCCTGTTGCTATTGCTGCGTAACAAAGCACCCCAAAATTTAGTTGGCACAAAGCAACCATTTTCACACGCTCTCAGATTGTGTGGTCAAGGAAGTTGGACAGGGTACAAGGGATGGCTGGTCTCTGCTCTACAATGTCTGGGCCTTGGGCTGGGGAGGCTGGAACACTAGGGGTGATGATGGGTGGGAGCTGAAACTATCCGGACTGTCTTCTCTCACGTGGCTGATAGTTAATGCTGGCTGTTGGCTGGGACCTCAGCTGGGTTTGTGGACAGTCACACCCACATGTGGCTTCTCCGCAGAGCTGCTTGGGCTTCTTCTCAGTATGGCAGCCTTAGGGTACTTGGACTTCTTACTCAGGTTTCAAGTGTGAATGCCTCATCTTTCAAGCAGAAGCTTTTATGCCCTACACTCAAAAGTCATACAGAGGCACTCCCACCATATTCTTTTGGTTACCATGAGCCATAGTCCTGTCCAGATTCATGGGAAGGAAAGTTAGACCCTTCTGGATGAGGCAGTGGATATGTTCTAGAAATCATAGGACAGGGAATATTTTCACTGCCATCTTGGAAACTACAATCTACCACGCTGTCATAACAATACTACAAATAGGTGTGAATGATCCATTTCATAAATGAGGGAGCAGGTACAGAGCAAATACATAATTTGCTCAGAGTCAAACAGCTAGATGGTAAGGGGCTGAACAGAGATTCAAACTCAGGTCTGTTTGTCCCCAAAGCTTCTTTTCCCCACACCTCACTGCTGTCACATCCGGTGGAGATTATATTTATGTGTTTCATCCTTCCTTCATTGTATATAAGGAAGACACATCCAGATCCCAAACGTTGCTTTATGTGGAGGATGTGTTTCCTTGCAATTTACAGGCGGCATTACTGGTGCAATAACCTGCCCTTCCATAGTTAATAGGCAGGCATTGAAATGAGTCCCTTCTGAAGGTCCAGAGAAATTGCTAGTAAGAGACCAGGGTTTAAGCAGAGTGTGCAACTTCCGGATAGCAGCTGATCCACCACTATCGTTGACTCTGGTGAAAAATGATCCTCTGTCTTTGTGACACAGTTATTTGGGTATTTACCACAAAGGCCCTTCAATGGGTCCTTTTCTATCAGAAAATAAGAAATAAGCCAAGTGGCGGGGGAAGAGCGAAACTTAAATGTAACTGCTCACCTCGTTTTGCCCTAAGATGGATGGTAGGTCTTTCTTATTATTCACCAAGCACAGACATGCTACCAAGAGTGAGTTGGCAACTTGTGAAGATAAATCACAAGCAGGATGGCTGCTGTCACTGTCACACTGAAAGCATGGGTCTGGTGGCTGACAGAGTATGGGAGCAAGGTCCCACTGGTGCAAAGGCAGAGAAAAAGGAGGACCTGGAGAAAGGAAAACAGAAGAAAAGCAATAAAAATTCCATGTCTCCCCCCACATTGTTCCCAAGTGCCATGCTTTTGAGAGAACTAATATTTTTGTGAGTCCCCAGCAGGTCAGAAAGAAGACAGATGGCAGGTTACGATAGCAGGAGGGTGGGGAGGTTATGAATTTAACCATCCAAAGAGAAGAAAACACAGATTCAATATGTGTAGCTCAGAAGAAGATGGAAGAAAGCACCCAGACACTCTTAAGAATCTGAAGGGAGTTGTATTTTCAAGATATTTTTAGATGAAATTTTTTATACATGGCATAAAGCTGAGATTCCCCCCAAATTTATCGTGGTTTATTCTATTTTTAGAACCTATTTCTGTGCTGATAAAAGGAACATCTTCTAATAATATAAATTTTAACAAATATAGAAAAATGTATAAAACTCCATAATATTATCATCCAGGAGCAACCAATATAAATATTTTGTTATGTAGCCTCTGGCATTCCATTGCATATATATGTGTGTGTGTGTGTGTGTGTGTGTGTGTGTGTATATATACACATAACTACGTGTATTGCAAAAGTAGACGAACACGAAACCTAATATTTTGTGACCTACAGTTTTCTTTTATAAGTATCATCAGTATCTTTATGTGTCAGCAAATAGATTTACATAATCACTTCTAATGGATGCCTTATTTTCCATTGTAGTAGTATTTAATCAATCCACTATTCGCTGGACGTTTAGGGTTGTGAATTTGTTCTTATTGTAAGTAATAATACAAGAACATCCTTGCACTTATACCTTTATATATTTGTTTGCTTGGGCACACTCCTCAAAGTGAATATTTTAAGAAAAGTGAGGTGCACTATTAAATAATTTTATGCATATTATTAAATTATCTTGGTAAGTTGTACCAAGAGTTATCTAAAAACCAAGCTAAAAGTTACTGCAATTTGCACCGTTTTTTCTTTCTTTCCCTCTCCTTCCTTTTTCTTCCTCCCATTCTTCTCCTTAGCAAACCTTTCTCCCTTCAGTAGTTGGGACAAAAACTGTATGGCCCACAAAGCGGAAAATATTTACTATCTGGCGTCGCTGCAGTAAAAGTTTGTGGACCTGTTGACTAGTGGAAATAATGTTTCTAATGCTCAGTGGAAGCTGCACGCTCCCCTAGGAGGGCATCATAGCAGTAATTAAGAGTGGGGCTGTCATCAGGCTTCTCGGGTTCAAATTGTAGTTCAGTCACTTACCAACTGTGGAGCCTTATCCTGGTTGTTAAAACTCTAAACAGTACAGCCTCCTCATCTGCAGAATAGAAATAATATACCCATCTACCACGAGTGTTGACATTAGGATCAAATAAAATAAGATGTGAAAGGGATTAGCATAAATGCCTAGTACGTTGTAAAACATTGTTGTTATTGCTATTATTTGCTTTGCTTTTCTGGAAATGTAACCTACAATTTGTTCCAGTGTCTCCAGTCCTGGAGTTTTAGTTTCTTCTGATACTCTTTTTCATCTTTGAGTAATTTTTGGCTCTAGACACAGAGTAAGATCTTCAGTGTCTTCACTGTATCCCGTTATTTTTCTTTTATCTTCTGTGTTTCAAGAACCTCATTGCTTATTTATTCATATATAAGGCATGTATGAAAAACCTACTTTCAGGCTCAAAAGAATGAGGAAAGCACTGATAGGTGCATGATGGAAGGTAGCTGGTCTCATTGAAGATGAGTCCTCCAGAGTTAGGGTTGAAAGACCCGCTAGTCTAGAAAGCTGTGATGGAGTCCCAGTCCGGTGCCTACAGGATGCAGCTGGCCGTGCTGTGCCGAATGGGACAGCTGCTGCCGCTGTTTTTTTTTTTTCATTTATGATGTTCTTCCTCATTTGCTGCTCTGCGTACAAGCCCTGCCTGGGCATTCTGTGGACGTGGTCAAAAGAGGAGGTGGTTTCTCCAGGAATATACACAAATCTCTTAAAATAGTTTCACAGACTTGAGACAGAGCTTGCTGTGTCTGAATAAGCTCCCTCTGAACACAGATGAAGCGCATTCCTCCCTATTTAGAGAACAAGCGTTAAATGAACATCCCTTAGGTGGGCACTGAGCATCAGACCCAAACTGGGCGTGGTGAGGGGTGTGGAGATGGAAACTAGCTTTTCAGCTCTGCTCTTTGCATCCTTGTCTCTTCTCATCCAGTCTGTCCAAGCTTGAATGTCACCCCCTCGGGATGCCACCCATGAACACCCTTTCTGGGTAACACCCTGCTGTTATTTTCCAGAACAGCCTCACGTATTTCTTTTATAGCACTAACAATGAGGGTTATTCCGTTGTTTATTTGCTTGTTATCTCTGCCTCTCCACCCCCTCCCCTTCCCCCTCATTAAAATCCAGGCTCCATGAAGGAAAGGACTTGTCTATCTTGTTCATGAGCGTCCCAAGTACTTGGACAGCATCGATGTGAATAGGTATTAGTCCTGACCCTCAAAATACTCACAGTTTTGTCCCTGCTCACTAAGGCTAGCACTACCCTCAGCCCTCATCTCTGCATCCATCATACTGAATTCTTGTCACTTCCTTTGACCTATAGACACTTTTTCTCTCTCTTTCACACAAGTCATTTCGTGGCTGAGAACACCCCTCATTTTTTCCATTCCTACCCTTATTTCTCGCCCGCCCACCTCTTGTCCTTCAGGTTTCAGCCTTTAAACTACATCCCTCAGGAAGCCTTCCACGATACCCCGCCTCTGTCCCTGGCGCCCCCGTGCCCCACACGTTTCTCATCACTCTGCTCACCCCAAATGGTTGTCCTTGTTTTTTTGCTTGTCCCCCCACTTAGAACTAGCAGCCAAGCACCTGACACAGTGGCTGGCAGGCAGTAGGCATTCCGCTGATGTGTTCTACCAATGAATAAACGAACATCGGAGAATTCTTTCCCTTTACCCATAATAATAACCCACATCTTTTACCATTGAAGAAAATATGAGTCACTCGTTAAACAGACCATGAACTAATTTTCCCAATTAGAAAAGACAATGGGAAAAGAGGCACAGACTATGCATAGACAGTTTACAAAGAGTAAATATATTTTATAAATAAATATATTACAAAATACTTAACACCTGACTCAAGAGGACTGTGAATTAAAATTTCACTGGGAGACCATTTTCCTTTTTCCAATTCTCAAAAATCAAAAAGTTTGATCATACGCTTGGTGAGTAAGAGTATAGGAAACAGGTCTTTTCATTTGTGAATGATGGCAGTGTAAATTCTGCAAGCTCTATGGAGGACAACTTGGCAACATGTATCAAAATTACAAATGCACTTAGCCTTTGCCCCAGCTAGTCCCCTTCTAGGTACTTATTCTGCAGACACCCGCTCACATGTGTGGAATGACATGCCTTCAAGGTTATTTACTGCAGGGTTGTTGGTAAGAGCAAAAATTTGGAAATTCCCTAAATGCCTCTAGAGTCAGAGAACTTAATGAATAATTTATGCTGTAGTCATATATTGGAGTGCATTGCATTAAAAAAAAAAGTTTTTTGTTAACTGATACGGACTGATCTTCAAGATAAAACACTTTAGGTTAGAGAAAAAAGCAAGGTGGAAAACAATGTGTGTAATAATTTACCATTTATGCAGAAAAGGAAAAAGAGTGAGTGTGTATGTGTACGTGCATGTGCTTAGATGTATGTGCACGTGCATGTACTTAGATGTATGTGCGTTTGTTTGTGTAGGCAAGATAGATTTGATTAAGAGACTTGTGAGAAGGGTTGCAGGACAGCCAAGGGCAAGATGGGAGCAAGGTTTTTACTCTGAATAACTTTGAATAATTTTGAGTTTAGAACAACTGTGTGACTATATTATCAATTCAAACATAGAAGAAAAAAAAATGGTCAGGAGAGAAAGAAAGGGAAGGAGGAAGAGAAAGAGAGAGAGAAAAGTCAGTCATGGACCAGATAGAATAAACTAAGCTGCTCAAGGTAACAAGGCTAAAAAACTTTCAACTTCATGTGCCCTTTTAACAAAGTAAAAAAAATAGAGAGGCAGTCCCCAGCCTCTCGCCTATTTCATGAGTCTTTTGGTTTCTATGATGATTCTGCAATAATTAGAGAGCTGATTCAAGCTTCTAAGTGTCATCTATCTGGTGACCCAAGAGGTGGATCCCACCACCTGCATAAGCATCTAGCAAGAACTGGCCAGATCCTCCTTACTTGCATATGGTAAGACACAGCCCCTCTTCCCGGGGAGGCCTCTGTGATGTTGATTGCTGTAGCAGTTACTGTCATAGCTCACTTCAGCAGAAAGGATTAGACTGTCCTGAATATGTCAATCAGATATCAAAGATAAATGAAGTTTGAAAAAATAAAATGTGCGATTTATTTTTAAAAATAGTCTTTGGGAGACACCCAGAATGTACTTTGAAAAAATCTAAGGGAAATATGTCATGAAAACAAATCCACACTCTGCTGTCCAACTTCAATTTTTCACTGAAAACACTCAAGTGGCTGCAGCCCAGCCAATAAATAAAGATTCTCCATCATTAACAGTCTCCAGTTTCCATTTGCTGTGATGGAGGACCTGCTCCCAAAGATGTCCTTGCCCCCTCATGTTAGCTCTGTCTACCTCCCCTTCCAGGTGCCCTGGGTCCTAATGAGCTGGCACAGCCTCAGTGATTTACCCCAAGGACATCCTCTCCCTGCTGCTCTAGGAAAGACATTCGCCAAGGTGTCCGCTAAGTTGCCTTGGCATTGCTCGCTGGCTGGGCTTGGCGATGTTTGGGGTTTTAATTCACTTTACTAAAATTGCCTTTCATTCACTGGGTGACAGGTAGTTATTTGTTTTCAGGGTTCCATTTGACATTTATTGTTAGAGCAAAACACTAATAATAATAATTAGCGCCTTTTTTAGAGTTGTCTGGGGTTTTCGTGCTGCTGCATTGTTACTATAAAACATCCCAGTGCTTTGCTGTATATAAGATAGTATGATGGTATTTAAATGTAACAAATGGGTTCATTATACTCAGGCCAGATTGCAGTATCTCTGAGCCCCCCTCCCCCGTGAGCAAGCTAAGGCTTAATATCCTCTAAACTTGTCTGTAATGCTAATACCTATCTTTTTTTTTTTTTTTTAAATAGGAAGAAAACCTCAGCCAGCCATGCATGGTTTGGCTTTTTCATACAAACAGCAAAACAAATCTAGGATTTATTCTTAGGACCATGCTATCCAATAAGGTAGCCACTAGCCACATGTGACTGTTCAAATTTAAAATATTTGAAATTAAATAAATTAAGGACTCTCTTCCTCAGTTGCACTAGCCACTATACCCTCTACCAGATTCCATCAAGGTTAAAATTAAGATCGAGCACCAAGAATGTGCTTGGGATGGGTTGGTCCTTTGCAATCACATACCCTGCATTGGCACTCCAGTTTTACCACTGGTTAGCTCTGTGACTTTCAGCACGTCACAAGATGTCTCAAAATTCACTCTCCTCATCTGAAATATGAAATAGAAATATTATCCGCCGTGGTGTTACTATGAGGAATAAATGAGATAATAGATATCAGACAGTGGTGCACAAATTAGCATGTAGTATTTGGTAAGCAGCTGCTACAAAAATTATATGACCCTTATGTTTAACACATTTGACAAACACCTGTATATGTGTTACCCACACAAGCTAAGAGTTAACATCTCACTTTATAGATGATAAAAGTGAGGTTCAGAGTAGTGAAGTAACCTTGATAAGAACACAGACATAGTAAGTGGCAGTGCTCAGATCTGAATGTATGCATTTTGCCTGCTTCTCTCTCTTTTTCTTTAGCTGTGCCATTTATTCTGGGGAACCACTTAAAAGGTGGGGGTTTTTGTTTGTTTTTTAGTATCTTCTTCTCCCATTTTTTCAAAAACATCCCACCTGCCTTTTAAAGATTGGCCTGCTGGTGGTCTGGACATGCGCATACCGTATGCCTGAAGGAAGACGGTACAAACTGGCCTTGCTCTAGGACACGCTGTGCGCAGCAACACGGCAGCCAAGAATGACGAAAGCCAGCTGGAAATCCCGGCCATGGACCCAAAGAAATAAAATCCTCTAACCCAAAGATCATCTCCTCTTCAAAATCATTCAGAAAATTTCCTTCTCCTTACGTGCTGTCTACCGATTTATCATTTTATCCAGAAAAGCCATTGCTTAAGAGAATAAACAAGCCCAAATTGCATCTGCTGCTAAAAATTACGAAACTGAGTCTTAACATCACATGATTGCCTTAAAATAGAGAACAGAGGGCCAAATAGTGCACCAAATCTTAAGGGTGAATAACTCTTTGATCCAACAATTCAACGTTTAGCAATGGCTTTTGGAAATAAGCTGATGAGTGTACAGTTCTATGGACCAAAACAGTCATTTCAGTGTTTCTAAATTAAAAAAAAAAAAAAAAAAATCTGAAGTTTCCTCATTTGGAGATGGGAGAAACAAACGACAGGATGATGGTTTATCGAACACCGTATGGCCACGAAGAAGGTTGGGCAGATCCTACTGCTGGCTTGACCACCCTCTCCTAAGTGTGAGAGGTGGTGTTATAATAGCTTCACCTCACCTCCTACACCCAGGGCACCCTCCAGTCCTAGCAGCCAGAGCTCCGCAGTAATCCCCCCATGACCATTTCTCACGGTGGCCATAGCTTCCGCCCTAATTCAAGCCATTCTGCTTCTCACACGGACTAATCAAAGCATTCCCTAAGTAGCACTTTTGCTTCCTTTACTGCTCCTCTAAAGTCTTCACATGACAACCAAACTGAGCTTTAAAAGCACAGAGCAGATCAGATGAGAATGAAATCCAAACCACTTCCTGTGACCTGCAAAGCCTGTTCCTAACTGGCCGCTGTCTGTCACTGAATTTCATCTCAGTCTCTTCTCCACCCCCCACGCTGGCTGCCTGGCTTCTCCTTGAACTACCAACATCATTTCCATCTTACTGCCTTAGCACGGGCTCTCTGCCAGGGTGACTTTTCCCAGCTTCTAAAAGCTTCATCCATTCTTGTTCATGTTCAGATGTCCCCTCCTCAGAGAGTCTTTTGTGATTAAAATTGCCCTCCTACCCCTCCACCATCATTCTCTATCTCATGAAACATTTTTTAAGTAGCACTTAGCATCCCCTGTCTTTATGTCATTCATCAGTTACTTGTTTAGTGTTTGTGTCTTCCACCAGAATGTAAGCTACATGAAGGCAGCACCTTATAGGTGCCTGTACTCTCAGTATCTAGAAAAGCGCCTGCCACAGAAAATCAATAAATATTTTGTTAAATAAACAGATGTAAATCTGTGGAATCACACACGCTTTATTAATTGTGGTTATATGCAGGCAGGTAGAGTTGTGAATGTTTTCTCTTTTCTTTTCTATTACCTATATTTTCTGACCTCAAAAGAATGAAAGTTACTCTTATAAGTTTGAAAAGCAATTAAATTTATTTTATATTAGATGATAATAAATTAAGAGACCAAACTAGAATAAAACCCTTCAAGGAGCCAGTAAACACCTTTCATAGACAACTTTTCCTGTGGAATCTCAGTTGATAATGGGTCTTTTTTTTCCCCTAGAGTCAATTTTGGACCCCTCCCTTGAAGTTATTGTAACTCAAAGTTTAGAAAAAGACAATAAAGTTAAGTCTGCAAGAGTCAGGTGCATAACTTTTTATGCTGGAGATCACCAGAAGGAGGTGGAAGGAAAATTCACTCTCTTGCCTTGCCATTAATTTTTTTTTTTTACTAAAAATATTGATCTTAACAAAATGTCTAACAATACAGACTCCTCTTATTGGGCTGTCATTTTAAATTTATTGTGGATGTTTAAATTTCTGTTTATCTCCAGAGTAATATCAACTGCAAGACTAAGAATGACTTTGGCATTTGCAAATATTTCTGGATATGTAAAAAGAAGGAGGTTTCCTTCTCCTTGCAGGAAGGAGATACCTGATAAATAGTCCTTTGTACTTAGCTGGACCTAAAGGAGATTCTTAGAAGAATTCCAAAGCCCCAGGGGGAAAAAATGATAATGACTTCTTCTTCCTGGCAGCAGCACTTAGGAGCAGCGATTTATTGTGGAACTTTGAGTAAGTGTGAGAGAGATTGCCATGTAAGCCTAGAGCAATTCTCAAGTGAGTCTGACCTAAGTCAGAATCTGTGACACCAAAGAAAAGTCCTGTATTTTACCCACATGACCATATTTTTTTTCAAAAGTGTCCAAACTTGTAAGGATTAGTGGCAGATATCACATCTGCTTATTTTCAGAACAAGATGTCAATTTAAGGAAATGTTTTAAACCAGGTCTGGTGAATATCACTCTCATGAAAGATTATGATTCTATGGAACCATTTCATGTGGAAAATAGCCAATTTTATTCAGGCATCTGAAGTCATCTTCTACATCCTTTTGAGGACTTTCCAGAAGAAAATATGTGTAATATTCTAATTGACATGTCGGTGGAAGCATTGTAGACTTTGTGGGTAACTTGAAAAATATAGTTTTCAGTGTATCTCGGAAACGTTAGCAGCACTAAAGTTAAGGAATGAATTCAACCGCTCCAAAAATATTCATTTGTTTTCTTCCCAAGTTTCCTGAGACAGAGTGCTCAGATGAAATATTTGACTACATGAAACCATTTATTTTGGTAGCATTTCCACCATTAACCTTAGATCATCTCCTAAAGACAGCCAGAAAAGAAACAAATAAACAGAGCTCATTCATCATGAAGCATGATAATAGGACATTTTATAAATAGAGTATTTTCCATCCAGAAAGAAACCATGTTATTTTAACAAGGCACACGGTGAGTATTACCCGGCCAAGTACAAAACATTTGCCTCAAAATATTTATCAATATTATTGACACTATAATTATCAAAAAAGAAGCCTGAGACTCATAATTGACCTAGGACAGAGGGATGCTTGCCTGACCTTTAATGACAATTCCTCAGTCTTGAAATTTGCCACAGTATAAATGGGAAGATTGGAATTAAGCCGTCCATAAGACTATCTTGAATACCTACTATGTTCCTAGTCAGTTCTAGGCAACTCAATTAATTTACATACAAGACATTGTTTCTACCATTTGATAGAGAATACAAAACCTATTCCCTCTCTTTTTGTCTCCATGGGGAGTTTCTCTTCCCTGGAGAAAACAGTATTAGAGTAATGCTTTTAGAATCTTCTTCCATGACTTCAGCTATCTCAACATCTAAATTGATCAAAAATAAGGGAAGGGTATTCGTAAACATGCCTTAGACTCCATCCTTCTCCATCCTAGGCCATCTAGCCCCCAGAATGGACGCATTCTTTTTTAATCCTCCTTCCATGTGGTTTCTGTCCATGGGTGAGTAGCTAGGCCTGTCTTCTACGGTCAGATCTGAAAGCTCATCTCTCTTTGCCAGTACTGGTACTCAACAGGCGTGAGGTGGTCCTTCCTTCAGGCAAATGAGAACCCACCATCCTATGGGTGGATTCTGAGGTACAGACTGAGAAGGTTTTGAGAGTCCAGATTATGTTAGAATGTAAGCTCCAAGAAAGAAGCGATTTTGTACTTTTTTTTGCCCCTGTATTCTCAGGATCCAGGATGAGACCTGTGACATACCAGGTGCCTAGTAATTATCAGTTGAACAGGTTATGTGTCGTTGAAGGTTGAGGTTAAATTCTTCAGTACTTTCTACCATACTGTGATCTTCGCATCTTGGAATCTAGTGTCACTTTATTAATTGATTGTGAGTTTGGTGGGAGGTAGGTGTGATTTATTGGCCCCTAAATGCCATCATTATCGGTGGATCATGACCTGACTGAAAAACAGACCTTAAATGAAACAATCATGAGACCAGGAAGTTCCATTTTATGATATCGACCATTAGCACAATAGGGATTAAATCAGAAAATAGAGATATCAGTGAAAAACTGTAGTGTTTCAGAACTTGAGCTAAGTTTTGAGATAATGACAGATTTAGTTATTCAGATAAGTAAACATACCAGAAATCCACTGTCATTGGCTAAGGGAAGGGTTCCCTTGTATCCTACTTTTTGCTATGTCATACTGTCTAGCACATAGCAGGCATTCACTAAATAGTAGTTGAATGAATGAATGAATGGTATTGGATGGTAAAATTAAGCCAACCAGCTGAATAGGAAGTATAGAATATTATTGGAGCACAATCGATCTGCATTTAAACCTTAGCTTCACCATTTACTAGCTTTATGATTTAGGACAAAGAGAATTTAACACTTTTAGTCTCAGTTTTTCTGGTCTGGAAAATGGGCATAATGAGAGCATCTTCCTCATAGGGAAGCTACGAGGATTTTAATGGATGCTACGCTGTACCACCCAGATTTCTGCTGGGAGTGCTACCAGCTGCCAGCTTCGTTCTCAGCTCTGTGTGGGAACTGACCTCAGCCAATGCTGTGTATGCTATAACTGGCTCATAATGGCTTATGCAGGCTAATTGTGGGCACCACTTTCCAACTCTGAGTTCAGTTGATAGCTTGAAATCAGAGGTGGTGGGAGTATTTATACAAGAGAGTGAGCAATTTTTTTCTTAAAGGGCCAGACGGTAAAGATGTCTGGCTTAGCAATAGTCTCTGCTGCAGTTACTTGACGGCTCTGCCATTGTTGCAAAATGCACTCATAGCCAATGTGTTAAAAAAAAAAAAAAAAAAAAAAAAGGACGTGGCTGTCTTCCAATAAAATGTTATTTACAAAATCAGGTGGTGGGCCAACAGGCTGGAGTTTTCCAACCCCTTATCTACATCATGAAAATCAGCAAACACTAAAAATCAGACGTTTTCTTTTTTTACAGATTGTTAGTTGTTAAACATTTACCAGTTCACCGCTAGAAGCCACCTCGGCCAAGGTCATACTCCTTTTCTGAGGGCAGTTTGACACCAATATCTGTTTAATGTGGGACAACGAAAATCAACCCTTCGCTCATCTTAGAGCCTTTCTAACCTGAGTAACATTTCACTTTAACTGGAATAAACAGTCCAGTTATGGTTTTGCCCCTCCTACCCACACGTCCTTAGCCAGGAATACTGACTGAGGTCTTATATAGTGTTTAATACACAATCCTTCCAGAGGGCATAGCAAGAGTTCCTTGAACATTAAGTCTTGGGTTCCACTCGGGGACTTTGAGTCTTTGTGTCAAGGGTCTGACAGGCAAGAAGAGGGGTCACTATCCTGGCAGAGAAGGTCATGGTGACCATGGGCTTTGCACCCTCAAACATGAGAGTCTGGATTCTGTCACTAGATAAGCTGCCTAGACTGGCAGAGATGCTAGCTCTGAGGGAATCTACGAATAAATAGGAGACAGCAAGGATCGGTTGTGACCTTAACAGCAGCTACAATGGCAGCTGGTTCATCCCACTAATCTTCCTCTTATAAATTTTTCCGAGGCCAAGAGGCCCACCAGACTCCTAGAGCAGCTTCCTCCAGAACTTACATAAAGAAGTGGGCCTGAGCTCAAGGGGTGAACTGTAGTGGACACTGCTGTACTGCCTGGAACCCCCAGTTAGGACTGAAGGTCCAATTTACCAGCCGCAAGTAGTATCGATACCTGATGGCTCTGAACTCTTACTGGGAATTGGCCTTATGTGAAGAGAGAAACCTCTCCCTAGGTCACACCCCCTTTTGGGCAGTAACCTGAATTCAATAACTCTTTGATGAGGGCACGAAGGATAGTCCCTCTTGCACCAAAGCATGACAACTCTGAAAGATCATCTCTGTCCAGAGCTTTCTGTGGGATGATCTGAGGTCGTGGCTGTGACTGCAACCAGCTCAAATCCTCTGTCTAGTCAATCCTACTTCCTTCTCTTCTCCCACAGATGTTAAGATCAAGAGCACGCCTAACAAAAGTCCACACTAATCTCAGTTGCAGAGTTGGCTTCCTGAGGAAACTAATCTGAAACAGCATTAAGTGAAATGATGTTCCTAAAGTGCCTGACATCAAAAAGGATCTCATCATAGGTGGTTGTGATCTCCTAATATAGCTAAGAAAACACCCACTTCAATCAACAGCATTAATGATCGCAATCATAACAATACCTATTATAACTAAGTGCTTACCCAACAGTAAGCTAAGTGCTTTACATACATTAACTCATTTTATCCTTTCAAAAAGTCCATTATAATCCACATTTTACAGAAAAGTAAAGGAGGCACATGGGAGTTAATTAACTTCTCCAAGTTCACATGCGTATCTATTATGCTTTACCAGCCTTGGTTTGGATATGGCTATAAAAGAGACATATTTGTAAGAGACGTTTAAAAACAATCCCTCTGCTTTTTAACTCCTGTCAGCCTAAAATTTGAACCTTCTAACATGGCAAAGATTTTTTGTTTTTGTACTTAAGCTCCCTCAAATTCATTGAAAATTTTCATCTGAAGTTATTCTGAGAAGGGATGAGGAACTAGTCATTTAAAGAAGCAAATTACAAATAATAACTTATGTCTGTAAAATTTCTCCTCCTTGGAAAACACATATATCATGGGCATAAAGTGCTTCTGAGAAATAAAGTTGTCCAGGGACTTGGCATTGAACTGAGACCCCATCTTTCATTATACTTTGTCTGAATAACAGCTGGCAGATGTCTGGCCATCATGATTGTGCTTGGCTGAATTTCAGTAATGCTGAGAGGATCAATATTCCTGCTATTTCACATAACTCATTGCATTGAATTCAACTGAGGCCTGTCAGTCCTGTATTTTATGTTGCCAGTAACCAAATCAATAAAAAATGATTCAGCAACTGTTTAGTGAGTGTCTGCTATATGCTGGACATTGTACTGGGCACCACAACTAGGAGCACACAGAAAGGATGTTCCTCAAAGAACTTACCATCTAAGCACATGGGCTTCAAACTTCAATTATTTCTACACCACCTCCAACATTTTGACATGTTTACATGCTATGTGTACTATAATATTTTATTGAAGTATAATCGACTTACAACATTATATTAGTTTCAAGTGTACAACATATAGTGATTCAATATTTTTATATATTACAAAATGATCACCATAAGTCTAGTTACCATCTGTCACCATACAAAGTTATTACAATATTATTGACCATATTCCTTACGCTGTATATCACATCCCTGTGACTTAGTTATTTTATAACTGGAAGTTTTGTACTATAATATTCTCACCATATTTTTTAATCAACTTCTTTTATTTAAATTAATTAAGTGAAGAAGGAAAGTATATAGCACCTCTGGAAGAAAAATAGGTCTCTCTTATCATAAGAGAGATGCCCATGAAAACTAATATGTAACTACTAATAGTTTTTTAAGATTAAATGTTTGAAATCTAATATCATTGTGAAGTTCACCAGTGATAAATATTCCATTTTAGGAATCACTGGTCTCATAGAAGAAGCAGATATAAGGAGAAATGAAGAAAGTGAACTATTTGATACAGTATAATGAACTGGTAAAGAACATGGACTCTGGAGCTAAATTGATTTGATTCAAATCATCATTCTGGCACCTAGCACCTATTAGTTAAGGACGTTAGCTTCAGGAAAGTTACTTAACCTCTCTGATCCTCAATTCCCTCACCTGTAAATGGGGATAATAGAGTATTTACCTCATTGGGTTATTATCAGGATTAAATGAGTTAAACATCGCAGAACTGTGGCACGCACATCCTAAGCACTGTAAAAAGGTTAATTACTATTGTTACTATTGCAACATGCCAAGATATGAGAGGGGGGTTCTGGGCAGGCAACTCCCAATTCTATCAATGGGACGCAGGAAAGATTTTACAGAAGAGATGCTCCTACACGTGCCTGATGAGTAGGTGTTTATCAGGCATATAGAAAAGGAGGTGTTGATTATTTGAAGCAAAGAACCTGAGTTAAAATAACCTCATTGTTTTCTCTTCTCTGATGAACTTATCTGTAGCAAACATCTTTTATTTTTTGCCTGCCTCCCTTGCTCTGGTGGTACCGCTTTGATCTTTCTTTGGAGAACTACCCTTTGCCCACTCTTGGTAAGGTATGTAGGGTAGGACTGATTCCATCCCCAGCTCTGGGAGTGGGCCTGTGAGTCAGATCTGCCTAACCATCCATCCACCTGGGCACAGAAATTGATGTGGTCCAAATCAAACCAATTGGAGTGAATCTCAGGACACTGTATGGAACCACTGGAAAGGAGAGTATATGAGTTTCTCAGGGCTTCTGTAAGAAAGTACCACAAACTGAGTGGCTTAAAAAACAGAAATGTATAATCTCACCATTCTAGAGGCTAGATGTCAAAAATCAAGTTGTCACCGGGGCCATGCTGTCTTGGAAGGTGCTAGGGAAGGATCTATTCCAGTCCTCTCTCCAGCTTCTGGTAGTTCCTTGGTTTGTGGAAGCAAAACTCAGTCTTGATGTGGCATTCTCCCTATGTGTAAATCTGTGTCTAAATTATCCCTTTTTATGAAGATATGAATCATGTTCAATTAGGGGCTCCACCTACTCCAGTATGACCTCACCTTAACTACTTACATCTGCAATGACTTGATTTCCAAATAAAGTAAAATTCTGAGGTACTGAGGGTTAGAACTTCAACCTGCGAATTTTGAGGGTATGATTCAACTCATAACAGAGAGGTTCTCTTCCACTGAATTTAAGGTTGATAGTAGGTAAATGTGATGCTTCTGGAGGTTCCATATGGGGAAGTAATACCCTTCCTGGGAATGGAGCCAATTCAGAAGAACAAAGAGCTGAGAAACAGAAGTACAGTTTCCCAGGGTCATCATTTGAGCACCTGGATTCATCCATGCCTGAAGGTTGTGTTCCTTGAACTTTTCAGGCACATGAGGCAATAATGCCCCCATTTGTTAAAGCTAAAGCTAGTGTGAGTTGGGTTTCCACAACATTGAATCAAAATAGTCCTGAATAAAATAAAACTTTACCATTTATATTTTTTTTTTGTAAATGAATTCTGTGTTCCATAAGGAAAGAGGATGGGCTTGTTAAAGAAATAGGAATTTCAAAACATGTTTAAGCCAGTTTTCAAGAGCCACCCCCTATTAGATGGATGCTTTTATATCTTCTATAGTAACTGTTAGTAGTTTGTGACGTTTCTAGTCTGTCCTGGGTGTTACTAGTACCTGACAGGTCAGGCCTGTCACCTCCATAAAAGCAGTGAGCATCCAGACCAGCACACTCTGCTGTGGAGCCCCTTTGAGAATGACTGATGTCACACTAAATCTCATCAGCTGTATTTATTCTCTCGTCATCTCTGCCATTTGGGCTCTTCAAAAAAAAAAGCCTGATAATTTTTACATGAAGATAGCTTCTCCTTGCTCTTGTGATTTTTTTTTTTAACATCTTTATTGGAGTATAATTGCTTTACAGTGGTGTGTTAGTTTCTGCTGTATAACAAAGTGAATCAGCTATACATATACATACATCCCGATACCTCCTCCCTCTTGCATCTCCCTCCCACCCTCCCTATCCCACCCCTCTAGGTGGACACAAAACACTGAGCTGATCTCCTTGTGCTATGTGGCTGCTTCCCACTAGCTATCAGTCTCACATGTGGTAGTGTATATATATAAATTCTACTCTCCCACTTCGTCCCAGCTTACCCTTCCCACTCCCCGTGTCCTCAAGTCCATTCTCTACGTCTGCGTCTTTATTCCTGTCCTGCCCCTAGTTTCTTCAGAACCTTTTTTTTTCTTTTTTTGATCCATATATATGTGTTAGCATACGGTATTTGTTTTTCTCTTTCTGAGTTACTTCACTCTGTATGACAGTCTCTAGGTCCATCCACCCCACTACAAATAACTCAGTTTCGTTTCTTTTTATGGCTGAATGATATTCCATTGTATATATGTGCCACATCTTCTTTATCCATTCATCTGTTGATGGACACTTAAGTTGCTTCCATGTCCTGGTTATTGTAAATAGAGCTGAAATGAACATTGTGGTACATGACTCTTTTTGAATTATGGTTTTCTCAGGGAGTGAGCAGTATATGCCCAGTAGTGGGATTGTGGGGTCGTATGGTAGTTCTATTTTTAGTTTTGTTTTGTTTGTTGTTTGTTTTTGCGGTACGCAGGCCTCTCACTGTTGTGGCCTCTCCCGTTGCAGAGCACAGGATCCGGACGCGCAGGCTCAGCGGCCATGGCTCATGGGCCCAGCCGCTCCGCGGCATGTGAGATCTTCCCAGACCGGGGCATGAACCCGTGTCCCCTGCATCGGCAGGCAGACTCTCAACCACTGCGCCACCAGGGAAGCCCTATTTTTAGTTTTTTGTTTTGTTTTTTTGCGGTATGCGGGCCTCTCACTGCTGTGGCCTCTCCCGTTGCGGCGCACAGGCTCCGGACTCGCAGGCTCAGCGGCCATGGCTCACGGGCCCAGCTGCTCCGCGGCATGTGGGATCTTCCTGAACTGGGGCATGAACCCGTGTCCCCTGCATCGGCAGGCGGACTCTCAACCACTGTGCCACCAGGGAAGCCCTATTTTTAGTTTTTTAAGGAACCTCCATACTGTTCTCCATAGTGGCTGTATCAATTTACATTCCCACCAACAGTGCAAGAGGGTTCCCTTTTCTCCAGCATTTATTGTTTGTAGATTTTTTGATGATGGCCATTCTGACCAGTGTGAGTTGATACCTCATTGTGGCTTTGATTTGCATTTCTCTAATGATTAGTGATGTTGAGCATCCTTTCATGTGTTTGTCGACAGTCTGCATATCTTCTTTGGAGAAATGTCTGTTTAGGTCTTCTGCCCATTTTTGGATTGGGTTGTTTGTGTTTTTGATATTAAGCTGCATGAACTGCTTGTATATTTTGGAGATTAGTCCTTTATCAGTTGCTTCATTTGCAAATATTTTCTCCCATTCTGAAGGTTGTCTTTTTATTTTGTTTAGGGTTTCCTTTGCTGTGCAAAAGCTTTTCAGTTTCATTAGGTCCCGTTTGTTTATTTTTGTTTTTATTTCCATTTCTCTAGGAGGCGGGTCAAAAAGGACCTTGCTGTGATTTATGTCATGGATTGTTCTGCCTACTTTTTTCTCTAAGAGTTTTATAGTGTCTGGCCTTACATTTAGGTCTTTAATCCATTTTGAGTTTATAGGCAGTGTTCTAATTTCATTCTTTTACATGTAGCTGTCAGGTTTTCACAGGACCACTTACTGAAGAGGCTGTATTTTCTTCATTGTATATTCTTGCCTCCTTTATCAAAGATAAGGTGACCTTAGGTGCCTGGGTTTATCTCTGGGCTTTCTATCCTGTTTCATTGATCTATATTTCTGTTTTTGTGCCAGTACCGTACTCTCTTGATTACTGTAGCTTTGTAGTATAGTCCGAAGTCTGGGAGCCTGATTCCTCCATCTCCGTTTTTCTTTCTCAAGATTGCTTTGGCTAATTGGGGTCTCCTGTGTTACCATACAAATTGTGAAATTTTTTTGTTCTAGTTTGGTGAAAAATGCCATTAGTAGTTTGATAGGAATTGCACTGAATCTGTAGATTGCTTTGGGTAGTAGAGTCATTTTCACAATGTTGATTCTTCCAATCCAAGAACATGGTATAGCTCTGCATTTGTTTGTATCCTCTTTAATTTCTTTCATCAGTGTCTTATAGTTTTCTGCATACAGGTCTTTTGTCTCCTTAGGTAGGTTTATTCCTAGGTATTTTATTCTTTTTGTTGCAGTGGTAAATGCGAGTGTTTCCTTAATTTCTCTTCCAGATTTTTCATCATTAGTGTATAGGAATGCAAGAGATTTCTGTGCATTAATTTTGTATTCTGCTACTTGACCAAATTCATGGATTAGCTCTAGTAGTTTTCTGGTAGCATCTTTAGGATTCTTTATGAATAGTTCATGTCATCTGCAAACAGTGACAATTTTACTTCTTCTTTTCTGATTTGGATTCCTTTTATTTCTTTTTCTTCTCTGGTTGCTGTGGCTGTAACTTCCAAAACTATGTTGAATAATAACAGTGAGAGTGGACAACCTTGTCTTGTTCCTGATCTTAGTGGAAATGATTTCAGTTTTTCACCATTGAGAATGATGTTGGCTGTAGGTTTGTCATTTATGACCTTTATTATGTTGAGGTAAGTTCCCTCTGTGCCTACTTTCTGGAGGGTTTTTATCTTAAATGGGTGTTGAATTTTGTCGCAATCTTTTTCTGCATCTATTGAGATGATTATATGGTTTTTATCCTTCAACTTGTTAATATGCTGTATCCCATTGATTGATTTGTGTATATTGAAGAATCTTTGCACTCCTGGGATAAACCCCACTTGATCATGGTGTATGATCCTTCTAATGTGCTGTTGGATTCTGCCTGCTAGTATTTTGTTGAGGATTTTTGCACCTATGTTCCTCAGTGATATTGGCCTGTAGTTTTCTTTCTTTGTGACATCTTTGTCTGGTTTGGGTGTCAGGGTAATGGTGGCCTCGTAGAATGAGTTTGGGAGTGTTCCTCCCTCTGCTATATTTTGGAAGAGTTTGAGAAGGATAGGTGTTAGCTCTTCTCTAAATGTTTGATAGAATTTGCCTGTGAAGCCATCTGATCCTGGGCTTTTGTTTGTTGGAAAATTTTTAATCACAGGCTCAATTTCATTACTTGTGATTGGTCTGTTTATATTTTCTATTTCTTCCTGCTTCAGTCTCAGAAGGTTGTGCTTTTCTAAGAATTTGTCCTTTTCTTCCAGGTTGTCCATTTTATTGGCATATAGTTGCTTGTAGTAATCTCTCATGATCCTTTGTATTTCTGCAGTGTCAGTTGTTACTTCTCCTTTTTCATTTCTAATTCTATTGATTTGTGTCTTCTCCCTTTTTTTTCTTGATGAGTCTGGCTAATGGATTATCAATTTTGTTTATCTTCTCAAAGAACCAACTTTTAGTTTTATTGATCTTTGCTATTGTTTCCTTCATTTCTTTTTCATTTATTTCTGATCTGATCTTTATGAGTTCTTTCCTTCTGCTAAATTTGGGGGTTTTTGTTGTTTGGCACAGGGTGTCCAGCAGTGTAGCTTGCTGTTCGTTGGGTGGAGCTGGGTCTCAGTGTTGAGATGGAGATCTCTGGGAGAGCTTTTGCCGTTTGATATTACGTGGGGCTGGGAGGTCTCTGGTGGACCAATGTCCTGAACTCGGCTCTCCCACCTCAGAGGCTCAGGCCTGACACCCAGCCAGAGCACCAAGACCCTGTCAGCCACATGTCTCAGAAGAAAAGGGAGAAAAAGGTAGATAGATAGATAGATAGATAGATAAATAAATAAATAAATAGAAAAAAATTATTAGAAACAAAAAAATTACAAAGTAATAAAAAAAAAAAGAAAGGAAGAAAGAAGGAAGACAGCAACCAAACCAGGAAACAAATCCACCAAGGGTAACAAACGCTAAAAACTATACTAAAAAAACAAAACAAAAAAAGGACAGTCAGAACCCTAGGACAAATGGGAAAAGCAAATCTATGCAGACAAAATCACACAAGGAAACATACACACAAAAAGAGACAAAACAAATATATATATATATATAAAATTAAAAAAGGAAGAGAGCAACCACATCAATAATCAAATCTACCAATGATAAGAAGCTCTAAGTACTAAACTGAGATAAACATTAAGCCAGAAACAAATTAGACGCAGAAAACAAACCCCAAGTCTACAGTTGCTCCCAAAGTGCACCGCCTCAAGTTTGGGATGGTTCGTTGTCTGTTCATGTGTTCCACGGACGCAGGGTACATCAAGTTGGTTGTGGAGATTGAATCTGCTGCTCCTGAGGCTGCTGGGAGAGATTCCCTTTCTCTTCTTTGTTCGCACAGCTCCCGGGGTTCAGCTTTGGATTTGGCCCAGCTTCTGCGTGTAGGTCGCCTGAGGGCGTCTGTTCATGCCCAGACAGGACGGGGTTAAAGGATCCGCGGATTCGGGGGCTCTGGCTCACTCAGGCCAGGGCGGAGGGAGGGGCACGGAGGCGGGGCGGGCCTGCGGCGGCAGAGGCCGGCGTGACGTTGCACCAGCCTGAGGCGCGCCGTGCGTTCTCCCAGGGAAGTTGTCCCTGGATCATGGGACCCTGGCAGTGGCGGGCTGCACAGTCTCCCCGGAAGAGGGGTGTGGATAGTGACCTGTGCTCGCACACAGGCTTCTTGGTGGCGGCAGCAGCAGCCTTAGCATTTCATGCCCATCTCTGGAGTCCGCGCTGATAGCCGCGGCTCACGCCAGTCTCTGGAGCTCATTTAGGCAGTGTTCTGAATCCCCTCTCATCGTGCACCCCAAAACAATCGTCTCTTGCCTCTTCGGCAGCTCCAGACTTTTTTCCGGACTCCCTCCCGGCTAGCTGTGGCGCACTAGCCCCCTTCAGGCTGTGTTCACGCAGCCAACCCCAGGCGTCTCCCTGGGGTCTGACCTCCGAAGCCCGAGCCTCAGCTTCCAGGCCCCACCCCCCCAGCGAGTGAGCAGACAGGCCTCTCGGGCTGGTGAGTGCCGGTCAGCACCAATCTTCTGTCCGGGGATCTCTCCGCTTTGCCCTCTGCACCGCTGTGGCTGCGCTCTCCTCCATGGCTCCGAAGCTTACCCCACACCAGCATCCTTCTCCGCCAGTGAAGGGGCTTCCTAGTGTGTGGAAACTTTTCCTCCTTCACAGCTCCCTCCCACTGGCGCAGGTCCCATCCCTATTCTTTTGTCTTTGTTTATTCTTTTTTCTTTTGCCCTCCCCAGGCACGTGGGGAGTTTCTTGCCTTTTGGGAGGTCTGAGGTCTTCTGCCAGCATTCAGTAGGTGTTCTGTAGGAGTTGTTCCACATATAGATGTATTTCTGGTGTATCTGTGGGGAGGAGGGTGATCTCCACGTCTTACTCCTCCGCCATCTTGAAGGTGCCCTGCTCCTGTGATTTGAAAACTGTAAACCAGAGCTTAATTTTGGGGGAGTTAATTTGTCCTTATGGCAAGGGTAATTAAGATGTAAATCTCAAGGGTGAATACGTGGAAATTAAGGCTGTTGTTGACATTATTATTAATAATTATCAAATACTCACTTTTAAAAAATGATTAGCCTTTAGATTTTGATGGTCTCCATTATACTCATTAGGTAATGATGAAATAAAGATGAATGAATCTTCAAGCAGATGAATTAATGATTAAGGCAGTCTAGAAGAATTCAACCTAGATTCTGTATCCAGCAGGTTTCCGTGTCAGCCTGTGGCACTCTCTTAGCTGGCTAGGTTTTGACCAAGTGTTCAAATGATGTTAACTCACAGAGCAGTGATTTCATGGGGAGATAAACGCTGATAAATAAAGACAGTAAAAGACAAAGCCAAATGAATCCTTCCAGCAGTATTCCATTGAGGGTCCTCGGCAGGTGATATCAGAATGCTATCCTAATGAAGTTTCAGAAGCATTCTTTGCTAATTTTATCACACAAAAGAGACTTTTCTAAGGAAGCATCTAATGATACTGATAAGAACAATGTACATGAATCAATGAGGAACCTAGACCTCTTGGTTTAGATTTGGTATGACAGTATTGTGTGTTAAATAAATACCAATAAATTATTAAAACATATTGGTTGTATCATAACACAGAAGCTTAACAATGTATTATGTCAGCATGTACAGCTCTCGCTCAGGGAAATTCTTCATCTCTTTAATTCAAGCATTGACGTCCTGTGCCAGCACAAAGCCTTTTTTAGTTGAGATTGACACATGTCTAAAATTGCTTAGATCTTGTGTTGTGCTCTTAATAGTTGAAACCCGGCAAATGAAATTCTATGCCACTGTGCATGAACAATGCCTTACAAAAAAAATCTTAGCCTGGGGGTTTGACTGGAGAATTAGAGAAACAAAAAGTGCTTTCACTACTATTGCTTCAAGTTGGGAGAATAATTACTTTGGTTGAGGAAAAGGGAGGGCCATTTCTAGCCCCTTGGGAAAACAATATGTTTGTCAGCCCTTAAATTAGATCATTAAATTCAAGCAGGGTGTCGTACGTGGATCCTGGGCCATGTCAGCCAAATGTCTGCCTACGTCATAGTCGGGGTGTGGCGGTCGTCATCCACTACCCATTCAGGAAGGCTGTTTTGCTCCTGTTTTATTCTGAGATGCCTGGGTAACTGTGGTAACCCTGATGAGCTCTCTTTCCTATACCTGAGGATAAGCTTCTCCAGTTTACTTTCCAGAAACACTATTGTGCCTTCTGCTTTGGCTACAGACACAGTTGTATTTTCTTGAGATTTTCTCAAAATAATATTTCCCTCCTCAAACATTGATTAATGTGCTGAATGTCACCATGTTACTGATGGGGATGGGGGGAGTCTGGCCAAAGCTGGGATTCCCCGGATTGGTATGAAAATCAAATCTCATGTGGTGCTTTGTCATTTAACATCTGAGAGCCACAAAACCTCCCTATATTCAGCTTTTGATGTAACACCTTTGTTTCAATCTCAACTGTTGGGAAGGAAAGAAAAAGAGTTTGCATAAGATTGAAAATCTTTCTGGACGGTGACCTGGATGCTACTGCAGGACGGTTCGGGGATCATGAGAATAACGAGCCCACGTTAGTTAGGAAGGAATTACAGCCTTTTCTGCCTTGCTTCTCAGTATCCATTACCCCATCCTCCAGTGCACAAAACAGCTGCTTCAGGTTACTTAGTGTCTCCCCAGTAAGCCATTTTGTTTCACGCTTCCATGCGTTGGCACATGATGCTTTTGCTAGCTGGGGTGCCTCCCCCCATCTATTCAGAAAATGCCTCTCCGTACTTTCAGAAGCAGCCCCAGAATCTGTGAGACCTTTTCTGGAGGAGCAGGAATTAGCACCCGCACTATGCCTAACTTATAATGAACCTCTTCAAATTGTTTATCTGTTGTTTCTACCTCCTTAAATTATTGCTTCCTGAAGGCTAAGGCCAATGTGACTGGCAGTCTGGAGCTGTGACTACATTCCAGGTTCTGGAGTCAGTGCTTCCAGGTACCACACCATTTAGTGTACATCAAAGCAGTGCTGTGTGGCTGTTACTATCCCGATCGTTCAGATGTGAATCCTGAGACCCTGAGAGGTTAAGTGACCTGCTGGAGTCACACAGTTAACACATCACAGATCTAGGACTCAATCCCTGACTCTGACCATAAGCATGACTCGAATGATCAATTATTACTTTTAAATGTTTTGATTTCCCCAGACCTAGTACCATAATTGATACATAGCTGGTGCTGTGATAAGTGAGCAAGTGTTTAAATAATAAAGCCATTTGTTAAGCTACAGCCCCTTCGGTATTGGTAGATAAAATGTAAAATGATGTACAATACAATGTGCTGTAATGGAGACTATTAATACAGAGGCAGAGAGGATATAGACAAAATAACAAAGATAATAATAGTGATGATAGTCAACATTTTGCATGTTTTATCCATGCCAGGTACTGGCCTAAACACTACCTGGTGACCTGTGTAAAGCTCATGGCAACCCAGTAAGTTTCTTTAGATGAGGCTCCAGAAAGATAACGGACACACTGAGGATCAAAAAGGAATAAGAGTTGGGGTCGAGTCTTGAAGCTCACGTTACTCCAAAGCCAGCAAACTGGAAAAGCTATGCAGACACAACTGGAAACAAGCTGTCAGTATATATCATTTGTGTGCAGCATTTTGACAACACAGAAACAAGGTCCTCTGCCAGCAATTCAGATGGTTTGGGTTCTCCTGCATCATTGCTACCCAAGACTTGGGTGATCCGAGACACGCAGTTTTCGGGGGCGGGTTTGGTTTTCTTACAGATTCCATTCCGGTTCTGAGAATCAGTAAGCTCAGAGTAAGTTATGTTAGCCACTGGACTCCTTCCAGTTTCTCCAGTTCAAGCCATTTGACAGCTCAGGGATTTAGCGAGATTGTCACTCTCTGCTTAGACTACTCCTACCCCGGCATTTCCCATACTGGTTCACAGTTCAGGTCTCAGCTCAAATGTCACCTCTGGGAGAGATCCTTCCTGACCTCAGGTTAACCTCTATTGCACCATTCCCTGTCCCAGGAAATTCTGTTTCCTCTATAGAATTTCCAGAAGTTGAAGTTATCATCATTATTCATTTATTTGTTTGTTTTTTCTACTCCTGCCACTAGAATGTAAGCCCACGTGGGTAGGGCTCTGGCTGTCTCTTTTCCATTGTAAATTCTTGCCACCGACAGTATTCGGCACATAGTAGGCCCTCGGTAAATATTTTTATTGTTATTGTTTTCAGTTATTCTAAATAAAACACCAACATTTTAGTGCTGCAAACATCCTTATCCATTTCCATTTTTCACTTGTACACTTATTCCCAAACTTATTCTCTAATTAACCTTTCCACCCTATCCCATTCCCAATCCTGAAAATATAGTCCTGTTATTCCTTTTTAAGGGAAAAAAGGAGAGTGGCTGACTGATTGAGCAATTAATTAGCCAGGAGAACAATTCTTTCGTGAGCAGGTGAGTCATTGCAGATTCAGAACCTGTGCGTTCAGCCTGGAAACCACCCAGGCAACTTGGTTCCTGAATATCCTTGCCTAATGCGGTTTAGTGCAAACCTTTGCATCGCCTTTAATTCCCTTTTACAGTAATGCATACCGTTTAGTCAGGGTTCCCTCCCTTGCTATTGTGAGAGCCATGGGCTGTTTTATCAAACACGAAGGCAAGAAATAGCAGTTGACTCAAGACCTGTAGAAGGGTTCTGCTTACCCAGCCGGGGCTCCTTTGTTTGTGGGACTGCATTGTTTTGTTTCCGTGGTTATATTTAGAGCCGTGCACAAAGAAGGAAAAGGGGGAATAAAGTAAATGACTTTACAAAAACGTTGATGACATAATTAAAAGAGCAGAACTGTACCATCTAAATAAATAAATAGAGATGGAGGAGGGGGAAAAGCCCACCTGAGAAAAGACTGAGAGAATTCACTAAGTATAAGGGCTTCACTCAGAGTAATGATGCCGCTTTGCACCTCCCATCGTTCTGTCACCAAGCACTGCCAAGGGTTCAAGCTCGAGGTCCTGGACTACAGCCCGTTATCAAAGAGGTCCCACCTAGAATTTTCTCTCCTAACTAGAGGGAAAGAGTTTTTCAAGAATACTCTAAACAAATCCTTTTCTTTAATTTTTTCCTTTAATTTCAAAGGTAATAGGCGCTTTGAAAAAGTAATAGCTACCATTTATTGAAGGCTTGTACTGGCACAGTTATAAGTACTTTACATGTAACTCATTTAGTTCACATAAAAGCCCTCTGAACTAAGTATAATTGTTATTATCCCCATTTTTAAAATGAGAAAACTGAGGCACAGAGATGTGATGCTATTTGCCCAAGGTTAAACAGATAGGAAGAAGCAGAGCTAGCCCTGGAAATCATTCGGCCTGGTTTCAGAGCCCATTATTTTAGCAGCCTCTCTATCCTGCCTCTCCAAAACTTCAAACCATTTTAGAATTAACTCTATGAAATTGCCAATCTTAAGTCATTTTCTACCTACAAAAACTGACAGTTTGACATGACTGACCTAATACAAACGTATATAAAGTAAGATACAGAATTCCTCCTCCCCAATTACATTGACCAGAAATGTGTACTTCTAGAGTTTTCTTATGCAGACACCTACATTGACATACATAGACAGATGTATATGATTTTATATTGTGTCATATACAAGACTGGGAAAACACACTCAAAAATATTTCTTGGGCCTCACTGCACAAGTATCCTGTGCATTTTGGTCCCTATTTCTGGAGCCTGAATGTCCGGAAGTGGAATGCTAGATCATAAACATTCCCTTAGTGGCAATTCTTATACTCTGCTCTCTTTGAGTCATTCATTCAGATTTCCAGGTGCTAGGTTTATAGTTTGAGTGCGAAGTTAGCTGAGCCAGTGAAGCATGGATGCCACGTTGTAAACAGCATGGGGGGTTGACCCAGCAAGACTTTGCAAGATGTAACCCCAGCACTGACCTCCAGTCTGACCAGAAAGCATAGATATCTCAGACTTATGAATATTATTTCCTGTTCAGAGAGGCCAGAGATCACTATGAAGCCCTGGCTTGTTCCTTTAAGCCCAGAGAGATATGTTGAGGGGGTGGAGCCGGCCTCAAGGGTCTTTTGCTGCCCAGAGATGAAAGGCCTGTGACGGTCAGAGACCTCTGTTAAGTCAACATCTTACTAGGTGCTCTCTGTGGTGCTCTGACCCTTAATGACTCAGCTGCCTGGAGGGTCCCATCCTCTCTAGACTCATCCGATGTTGGCTCTTGGCTGTTTGATGTTGCCTTTGTCTTGATCTTCTGGTTCTCTTTCGCCTGGCTGATTTGAGTCTCTCTGTTGACTGACCCTTTGAGTCCACTGGACATTTATTTCTGAGACTCAGAGCTGTACTGCCTGGATTTGTTGAGCCACTCGCTCTTGGTAGAGTCTCTCTTACCTGGACACCATTACTCACCTGCTCCCTGGTCTCCCATTTCTACTCCAGGTAATTTCAACCCAGGAAGAGAGTGATCTTTTCTAAGACATACAGTAGATTTTGTCACTCACCTGATCAAATCCCTTCAATGGCTTCTCATAACACTTAATAAATTACCAAATTCCCTGCAAGGTCCACATGAAATAGCTCTCGCTCCTTCCCAGGTCCCACCTTGTACCACTTTCCCTTGAGCTCATGAAGCTACAGCCCTGTTCCTTCAATGTGCCATGTTTCCCCTCAAAGACTTTACCTTGCTGTTTGTTCTTTTGGAAAACTCTTCCCCTTAATATCCCATGGATGGATTCATCTTGCTGTTGCTAAAATTTCCTTTCTTTTTTTTTTTTTTTTACTTTATTTGTTACTTTCTTTTGTCCCCAGTAAAACATTTACCCATAAGAGCAGAGACCTCTTTTGTGTGTTTCACCACAATGTTTAGAACGATACATGGCACTTTTTATAAGCAAACTGAATGTTTGATGAAAAAAACGAATGAAGGAATGAATGATTTTGGGGTTTCCATTCCAAAGAGCCGGTGGTAATTATTAGGTAAAGAATTTCCTTTGGCTGTGACGTCTTCAGCAGGCACATTTCTTTACAGAGGGAAGAGAAAGTGGACAGGCTTCTTGGGTTGAACAAGTTTCTTCGCTTCATATTAAAGTGAAATATTTGCAAACAATGTTACTGCCATTTCTAGGAAAAGTATCTAATACTGTCTAGAGTAACATGGAGTAGAACATGCGATTTTTGTTAACCAGAATACAGTTACCTGTAAGAATTGACATGAAGTGGCAACGAAGGGTGCTGTGATAAAAAAGTTACTTTCAAAATAATGTGTTTGGCATTACAACGTTTGTTATAAAAATACTACTACTACTAAGAGATTTGTATCTGCATTAACATTGTGGAAGGATATGAAGGAAAAACTGGTTACCCCTGAAAGGTGAATTACAGAAACACTTTTCTACTTCTATGAACTATGTTTATAGTTGTTTGAAATGAACATGTATTCTTTTCATTAAGCAGATAAAAAACTAAAGGGGTATATAAAAAGCCGGCACAAGTTCCATCTGGAAAAGGAAAAGCAGAGAGTGAGTATTTTATTTCTAAAGCAAGTAGAGACAATGATTCACCAATTGGGCAATGATTAAAAGAAAACAAACAAACTGGGATTAAAGGTGATGGGCTGTGATCAGACAGTCCAAATCCCTCAACCCCTGGCTCTACACAACAGCCATTGTGGCTTAAGTGGCACTAAAGAAATGCTTCCTCAAGCTAGGGTAAAGATTCCCTTTCAAAAAGAAAACTGAGCGAACCAATATTTAATAACAACAACAAAAGAGCCTTGCTCTGTGTCTTACTAATACTCTGGGGCCTGTCTTCCTCTTTTTGTACTGGAGATTTCCACAAGGGTCTCAGCCCAGCTCCCTCTTTCAGAGCTGCTTGTATTATTATTACTTTTTGCTCCCCCTTCTCCCCGTGGGAAGCCGACTCTTGTCCGGTCTTTCATTCTCAGCTTCTGAAGTGGGAGGCAGAAGAGGTAAGGCATCAGAGAATCCGAAAATAGGAGTGGGCACTTCGAATGATAAAAGCAACTCCAGAGTTGAAACTGGACTAGAAGAGGGGAAGGATACAGAAATAGTCTGTACTCCGTTATCTCCCTCCTGTAATGATAACGTAGGTTGGATGGGGAAAGGTGCACATATTCACGTCTCATTTATTCATTCAACAAGTATTTATTAAGAGAGTAGATCTTAAAAGTTCTCATGACAAGAAAAATAATTGTAATTATGTGAGGTGATGGATGCTAACTAAACTTACTGTGGTGATCTTTTTGCAACATACGCATATATCCAATCATCATGTTGTCCCCCTAAAACTAATACAGTGTTATATGTCAATTATAATCTCAGTAAAACTGGAAAAATATAGTAAATGAGAAAAACAAGTGTATGTTGAGCACAGGACATGGGCAATGATTTTTAAGAAATCGTCGTGTGCCATACAGGTACGGGGCTGTCAGCTGGGGATACAACGCAAAGGAGGGTCCCAGCCCTCATTACGCTTACGGTCAAATCTGGGGAGGTGGGCGTTAATGACAAAGAAGGAAAGCAGAATTGCAAACTGTGGAGGGCTATGAAGAAAGGAGCACGTTCTACATGACTCTGCGGCCGGCGTCTCTGACTTCCGTCAGGAGGTGAAGAAAGGCTTTCTGGAGGAAGCGCCGTTGAGTTGAGATGCACAGGTTAAATGGCAATAAACAAGGCAAAAGCAAAGACAACAGGGGGCGGAGAGGAGCTGTGCGAGCCGGGCCCTGGCGCCGGAGGACTGGGGGAAGGCCGTGGAGGCTGCGGCTCAGAGGCGGGGGCAGCAGGCTGGGAAGAGCAAGGCTTCCGGAGGCTGCAGCCAGCATCGTTGTCACCCGAGATTGCAGGGCTCTGTCTGCAAGGTGCGAGAAGGTTAGAACGGGTCCTCTGGCTCTTCCTTCTCTGTCCCCTCATTCGCCCTCTCGCTCACCTGAAAACACAGCCACCTCCCTTGCTTGACGTTCCCCTAATCTCACCCCCCAGGAGCCTCAGTTTTTCTCAGTCGACCTCGCTTGTCCTGAGGATAAGGGAGAGGATCCTTCCTACTCACCAAAGGGCAGAAAGAGCAGATTAAGTTGTGACAATGTCCACTTCTTCCACGTAGGTAGCCCGTAGGCATCATTCATACACATAAATATGTATTGAATGTTTTCCAAGTGTCAGGAATCAAGCTAGATTTTACGAATGTGACAAGAGACTCATGATCCTTGCCCTCATGGAGTGGACTCTCTACTGCAATAGTGTTCAAATTGTGGTCCCTGGAACCAGCAGCATCAGCATGACTTCGGAGCTTGTTAGGAAGGCGGATTCTCGTGCCCCATCCCAGCTGGACTGAAAGAAATTCTAGGGTGGCACTCAGAAACCTGTGTTTTAACATGGTCTCCAGGTAACCTGGGTGCTGCGTAAGTCTGAGAAGAGTCTAGTGCATTTTAAGCTAACAAAGCACTTTCACAGACACCATTTCCTTCAACACATTGATTTAATTATTTGAATCTTTAAATATTTGAATCTTTAAATATGAACTATCTCAAACGTAGAAAAAATAAAGCACCATGATTACCCACTTCTCAAATACAACGAATGTTATCACCTTCTCATATTTCCTTGATGTCATTTTTAATTTTTAAAAGAAATGCAATTTTTCAGATTCAAATGAAATTCCACTTCCCATTCTTTTTTGTCACCCCACCCTTCCCAAGAGATCACCATTAACTGTCCTGAAATCCATTTGTACTGTGGCCTGGGTTCTATATTTGCAAGTCTGACAAGAACGAGATACATTCACGTATCAGAGTCGTGTTTCCTACTCCCTTGCCCTACCACCCAATCTCAGGAATCTTTGACAACCAAGTTCAAAATACTCTGTGATTCAGAATTGAGAAAAGGGCAGACAGAGGAAGCTGTAGGCTAGGGAAGATGGGGGGAGACTGAGACAGAGGCAGAGACAGAAAGAGACAGAGAGACTGTGCTGACTACACACTAAAGACCTGGAACCCAGAAAGAAAAGGGAGAGAGATGTATACAGCTAGTGACGATGATGAGTCTGGGGCTTTGTCATGTGGGAAATTCTGAAGTACAAGAGAATTGGAGAGTAAAGAAATAGGTTTTTGAGAAGTGTTGTCCTGACTAATGTCTTGAATGCCTTCGAATATTTTCGGGGGAGACCTCAGAAAAGACTGGAATTTTTTAAAAAGCCCTAATGGGTGGCTAGATTGAACTTTGTTTTTTGTTGTTTTTGTTTTTTTATATGATTCTTGAAGTAGATTTGCTTGGCTCTGAGTGTTTTAGTAATTTATTTATTTTTGCTGTGTTGGGTCTTCGTTTCTGTGCGAGGGCTTTCTCTAGTTGTGACGAGTGGGGGCCACTCTTCATCGCGGTGCGCGGGCCTCTCACTATCGCGGCCTCTCTTGTTGCGGAGCACAGGCTCCAGACGCGCAGTCTCAGTAGTTGTGGCTCACGGGCCTAGTTGCTCCGTGGCATGTGGGATCCTCCCAGACCAGGGCTCGAACCCGTGTCCCCTGCATTAGGAGGCAGATTCTCAACCACTGCGCCACCAGGGAAGCCCTAGGCTGAACTTTGGATAAGCTTCTGTGAAGGGACTAGGCCATCTGGGACCCAAGATTTATTAGGGTTACACTAGCTATCCCACTGGCCAAGGGGGACTTAAAGAATGCAAGTGGTCTGTTCCAGTGTCAGGATCTGATTCCTTGAAGACAGGACTGTCAAACTGTGGCCTGCAGCCCAAAGCTGAGCACATACATTCATTTTTGTGCCGCCTTCGGCTGCTTTCAGGCTACAATGGCTGTGTTGAATAGCTGTGACAGAGACAGTGTGGCCCTCAAAGCCTAAAGTGTGTACTATCTGGCCTTCTACAGAATAACTTTGTTGACCCCTGACTTAAATTTTAAGCCAACAATGCATTCTATCTTCCTCTCCATATGGACTGGTTCGGGGAGGGACCTATGACTCAAATCAGGCCAATTAAGACCAACAAAATTCAAACCTGGGTTTTTGTTTTTAATCTTGATAATTGATCTTGAGGTAGACCTTTCACCCCTGCTGGATAAGAGTAAGCAAGCATGGAGCTCCAGACCCTGGCATACCTTACATCACCATGAGCGAGAGCTTGCCTGAGAAGAGGGGAGACACAGAGGAGACAGAGCTGAGAAATAGAAAGAACTGGGCTCTGGATCAAGCTTATCCTGAGGCCCCCGGAGCTTCAGTTACATGAGGCCCCATGCCCCTTCTGTCGGCTGTTGTTCACATCTGTCGTGATACTGTCTTTGTTACCGGCAACCTGAAGTTTCCCATCTGATTCAGAGTGTGTTATCTTCTTCCTCTATCCAGAATGCCTTCTGTAGAGATCTGTTAATCAAGAGGCATTTCTTGAGCTCTGAAGCTCGCTCACAGCTGTGCAGATTAGCTCAGGAAAGCAAGGACATGTGCAGAAGAGTGAACGCCCAGCAAAACAGAAGCAAAAAATGAAGCAAAGAAAGATTAAAGGAGAAAAGAAATGAGATCGCTCACCTGCGGGATATTTTGAGACACTCATTCCTTAGAGATGAGCACTGTGGTGTAGGGGTATCAACAGACAGTCAGATAAGGAATGATAAGGATGAATAAATTTACAAGAACTCTAAAGAATATTCCTGGAAATAGATTTTCTTAGGAAGTCTCACCTGTGTGGTTTGCTCAGAGAACAGACATCGGGATGACCCAGGTTCTCTTCCCAGCTCTGCTGGTAAAGAGGCTTGTAAGTCATGTTCGCATTTGTGGAAACCCAGTTATTCCTTATTGAGCATTGCTATGAATTGAAATATATTCTCTCAAAATTAATATATTGAAGCCCTAACCCCCAATGTGACTGTATCTGGAGAGAGGGTCTTTAGGATCTAAATAAGGTTAAATAAGACAGTAGCACTGTGGCCTTAGAAGATCTCTCCCCCGCTCTCCCTCTCTCTCTCTCTCCCTCCCTCCCTCTCTCTCTCACTCTCTCTCCCTCCCTCCCTCTCTCTCCCTCCCTCCCTCTCTCTCTCCCTCTCTCTCTCTCCCTCCCTCCCTCTCTCTCGCTCCATCTCTCTCCCTCCCTCCCTCTCTCCCTCTCTCTCTCCCTCCCTCTCTCCCTCCCTCTCTCTCCCTCCCTCCCTCTCTCTCCCTCCCTCCCTCTCTCCCTCTCTCTCTCCCTCCCTCTCTCTCCCTCCCTCCCTCCCTCTCTCTCCCTCCCTCCCTCTCTCCCTCTCTCTCTCCCTCCCTCTCTCTCTCTCCTTCCCTCTCTCTCCCTCCCTCTCTCTCTCTCCCTCCCTCCCTCTCTCTCTCCCTCCCTCTCTCTCCCTCCCTCTCCCTCCCTCTCTCTCTCTCCCTCCGTCTCTCTCCCTCCCTCCCTCTCTCCCTCTCTCTCTCCCTCCCTCTCTCTCCCTCCCTTCCTCCCTCTCTCTCTCCCTCTCTCTCCCTCCCTCCCTCTATCTCTCTCTCCCCTTCTCCCTCTCCCTCCCCCTACCCACCCCCACCATCTGAGGGCAGTGAGAAGGCAGCCATGTGCAAGTCACAAAGAGAGCTTTCACTGGAACCCCACCATACTGGCACCCTGATTTCAGACTTCCAGCCTCCAGAACTGTGAGAAAATAAGTTTCTGTTGTTTAAGCCACACAGGATATGTTGTTATGGCAACTCCAGCTAAGACAAGCATGGCTCCAAATGACAAGCACTCTTCTACGTACTAGCCTCAATTTCTCCATCTGTAAGATTGGACAGTTGGACCAGATCACTCCTGCAGCGCCTTCTCCCTCTCACTCTTTCATGAGGATGTATCCCTTATGCTTAGGTTCAAATCCTGGCTCTACCACTGAGTAGCTGTGGGATCTTGGGAAGGTCATTTACATTCTGTATCTTAGTTTCCTTTTCTGCAAAATGGGAATATCGATAGCATCTCACTCATTGGGTGGTTGTGACATTAAAATGAATTAATACATATAATGTATTTACAGCAGTTCCCAACAATAGGAAGTGCTGTGAAAGTGATAGTGGCCATTATTATGATCACCACCACTATGATTATTTAATGATGATTTCAGAAACTAAAGAGTTGGGTTAGAAGATGGGATTCACTCTATATGTTACAAAAACCACACATTTCTTCACTTAGGTCAGTGCTGTTCTCACTCTGCTGAGCACTCTCTTTGGAGATATAACCACTAGCATTTGTTTTAATACCATACTGGTATCAAATTGTTCCTATGGTTTTCCAAATGGGTATTTATAGACACTCCCCCTGTTTGTCATGGGCATGATACCTGTGACTTTGTCTTTCCATAAATGTAATAGCACCAGCTGCCATCTATTCGGGCTGCACCGTGTGCCCAGCTTTGTGCTAACAATACATGTAGTGCCTTACTCTTCACTGCAATGCTGTGGGATGGAACAAGTTACTTGACTCATGTTAATAAAAAAGAAACTGAGGGTCAGGGAGGACCAGTCCCACAGCTGAGAGGTGCAGAGCGGGACTGAGTCCAGGTATGACTCCAGGGCTCACACTGTCAACCTGACTCTATACCACCTGTCAATCCAAACTACCAGGATGAGTGAAATTTAAAATATCCCTTGGGCCAAATACCCTTTTCAGTAATTTTGACTCAATTAACCAAATAAATTGCATATGAAGAGCCAATCTCATTAGACATATTTATCTCACTTTATTAAAACTATATATATATGTATCTATATCTATCTCCTGTGCAAATAGTGCCTATAACTTTCCTAAATATTTATGAAATTTTATTTAGATAGGAGCGGCCCTCCTCCACTTAAAGGAAGTGTCAGTTTATAGATCATTAACTATTTAGCAGAAAGTTTGGAGCTGGTAGCCACTGCTGATTGGGGTCAATCAGAAAGATAAAGCAACGTTGACGATATAACAAGTCAATGGAAAGATGGTTTAATTTGCTAAAACTTGATTGACTTGCAGCTTTTCAATATATATGTTGCATAGAGTAAGGTTCACCTAGAATATAGCAAGTTTAACCCAAGGTCACTCCCATTCAATTTGATTGAGTGAAACAAGACTTTATAATAGCATTCCTTCTTCCACTCACTCAGTACATCTTGCCTTCCATGTTGGGGAAAGATTTTTCCAGGAGAATCTACTTTAGTCAAAGAATGCACCTTCTTGGAAGCCTATCTCCCTTCATTAAATGGCTTTCAGAGCACACATTGTAGCCGAATAACGTGCATTATTCAAATGGTTTTCAGTGTGCTTGAGGAGAAGGAGGTGTACTCAGATGGGAGCGATTTCAAGTAGCTCATCTGCACCACAGGAAATTCATTTCTCCTTTGACTCTCGTGCCGTTTCGCAGACGTCTATGTATTCCAGTCCCTGTGTCGTTCCGTGGAGGCTTTTTCAGCCACCTAAACCAGCGACTGGCGAGCAGTCATCACGTTCCTGCAGACACACACCAAATGCCTTGTAATTTTCCCAGGAACAATACTTCTTTTGCTCCTCCATTCTGACTCAAAGGTACAGCGAGGTGTTTTTACTAAGTGCGATTATTTTCTCCCCCGTGGAGTTTTAGACCCTGTGACAAATGTGATGAAATCTGTCAGTCTTTCCAGCTAGACAGAGAAAACCAGGTGCAGTGTTCCTCTGTCTTATTTGCCAATATCGAGTGAAAAGGGTGGTGGTGGAGGCATTTTGAAAATGCTTGTAACCTGGGAGCTTGGATTGAAGGCATGTGCAGTCTCCAAAGAGATGGATGGAGCACAGGCGGGAGAGAGGAAGACTTCCTTTGCAAAAAGAGCTCCCGGAATCCTTCTTGACAAGCATTTTGCATGCAGTTAAATAGACAAATGTATTCTGCTGCCAGGATTTTACAAGAATCATACTTGATGTCTGTCACCAAAAAGATTCTTGGGCACTGGTGGAGTGACACACTATTATGCCTTAGAGCAGCAGTTCTCAAACTCGAGTGTGCATCAGAATCACCTGGAGGGCTTGTTAAAACACAGGCTACTGGAATCCTCCTGCAGAGTTTCTGATTCAGGAGGCCTGTGTAAGGTGCAGGTGATGCTGACGCTGCTGGTCTGGGTAACACTTCTTAAGAACCACAGCCTTAGAGCGATCAAAGTGGGTGAGTCTGAAAATGAGGGTAGCATTTACCAGCTGGAGGCTCTACTCAAGGACTGTGTGCGCTTGTGAATACAATGTGTGCTACAGATGCCATACACCGTGAAGCAACATGGCACCCCCAGAAGCAATCCTCTTACAGAGAAATATGGTAAAAAAAAAATTTCTCTCACTTCTCCACAGCTCCTAGCTTTCTGGACATGCATAATGAGCAGCACTCTCTCCAGTACTTGTTTGTGAAACTACACTCTCTGCCCCTCCCATCCTGCTTTCCATCTGACGGAAAAGGCAGGAGCTCACAGAATGCATTGTGCAAGCTAATGCTTTAGGCTAGAGGTACCAGAGGTGATTCAAGTCGATGAGCAGAGCCTCCATTTATGATACCTATGGACATTCTCAACCGAGGCATTCTTGGTGCTGGCAAGTACTAACATTTTCTCAGCATTTCAGGGGTTTAGATTTGACCCCCAAAGCGAGGCAGCTTGGAGCTCCGTGGATCCATAATGCTCACTGTGTACCGTTGCTAATAAACATTTACAATGTGGCATGCACAGAACTCGCTCCATAAGGCCCATTTGTGAGAGCGCAGCGACGGAGCCTGTATCTAGGCCAGCACCTCACCACATTAAATAGATCGGTTTGTTCGGATTACGTTGCTTTGTCACTTGCATTTGCATCTCCAACAGTTCCCACACCCCAGTGCAACAGTTAAGGACGGCTGAGGTGACCACAACTCTCCCCAGCTCTCGGGAGCAATATTTGGGAAGGAGAGTACCGAGGCCTGCTTTCCAGACAAAGTCAGTGCAGCGAGAGTGCGTTGTTTCTTTCCATCCAGCCACACAACGGCCTTCCCGTTTCTGCGCTTAGAAACAGCTATTGGGACAGAAGATGCAGGTTAGTCTCGTTGAAGTCTGAGCAGGCAGAGAACTGTCCTTTGAACTCTTGGCCCTTTCCTCTCTGCTCTGCCAGGAGCTGGCACTGCTTGGCTTCAGTTTTGGCTGCGGTACTTCATGGTACAGAAGCCTCTCTACATATGTGGAAAGGGTGTGTTTGTGAATCTGCACCCAGTGTGCATTTGGATATTTTTATCCATGCATATTGCATAGTAATAGGGATTTTGTGCATTGAATAAAACGATTTCCCCCCATTTCACTCGGTTTATCGTTCTGCTGAATAATTCAGCTACTATATGGACTTCGTGGACTTTTGCTTGATAAATTCACTACTCTGAGCTTTCCCTTTCATTGGAATTTTTAATCAGATTGAAACCCATCACATGGAGATCAAAGCTGGGAATAATGATGTTACCAATCTATGTGTTATCCGAAGGATGTTCCTTAGCTTGCACGTCCTCAAATTGCTTCGTTGCTTGCTAAAGCGTAAGAGAATTTATGATGCTAAATAAAACCAGAAAAAAAAGATGTTTTAATAAGATGAAAATCCAAATGTTAAAATAATGAGCCATCTGCATGGGTGGCCCTCTCTTGAGAGAGATGCCAAGAGCTTTGCCATCTGTGAAACATTTACCAGCTGTTTCCTTCCCTTTTTTGTGAGAACATAAGAAATCCTTGCAGTCGGTGTTTCTAAGTGATACATCATGGGGAAGAAAACAGGTTTGCCCAACTTCAGGAAGGCTGGACTGAGCTGAATTAACCAAATAATACTTTGGGCAACTGCAGAGGTGTACCCCAGTGTGCCACCCTTTTTACTGCATCCCCAGCCCTTTTCTGTACCTCACAGAGGGCACTGGGTGGATGAGAAGGAAACAGGATATGAATAACATCCCACGAGGTCATTTAAAACCGAATGTTTTCAGAGGAAACCTGTTCCTGCTCACTCGACTGCCTGCAAGCTGGTTTTACCTTCTAAGTCTTCAAGCAAGGTTTGGGCTAAATTGCGATCCAACGGAAATGGGGAAGGGTGTCTAAAGCAGTCCAAATATTTTTGAACATGTCTTTCCTTTTTCTTTCTCTTCTCTGATCACTGTTTCACGTATCTGCCAGTCAGCCCTGTATCCCTGCTGCTTTTGCCCTGACAAGCACCTTATCTGGGTTCCCTGACTTATGTATGGTCTTAGGATCTGAACAGAGTGCCAGACAGGAATATAACTTTGCAGCCGGCTCTGATCCGAGGTGGCGTAGCCGGCAATAAAATACTCACAGTGTGGGGTGCTGATCTATCGATGTCTCCCCAGGCTCCCGCTTTTCCACCTCCCTGTTCTGTCTCCAGAATCTGACAGAATTTTATTTTTTCTCCAACTGCCGTCTTTTCTACTTCATTAACTGTCAAATGCATTTCAGGGAGGATAACCTAACAAGAAGGTTTAGTTAATGAATGTGAAGTCGTTCAGATGCTCCCCTCAGGTGTCATTCCTGAGGATTTTAGGAAAGCTTTAGGTCATTTTTCAAAAAATAATTTTTCTAAGGCCATATGCGGTGAAACTGGGGAGAAATGAATCTGTGGGCCATGGCCACTCTCACTCCAGTGCCTGTGTTAAGCCAGACACTAGGGGAAAAATTCAAGACTCATAGCTTCTTTCTGGAAAGCCCAAGAGCCGCCACAGCAGCACTGACTGCATTCTCTAATGGGTGATTTCACACGTCAGACCGCAGGTATGTGTACCGGGAGAATCACACTTCCCATAAAGTAAGGGCATACAGGAATCTTTCTAGGTCACTCAGCGAAGCAAAGTTATTCTCCCTTTCCAAGCCAGAAGACATTTCTGAGTGTTCATCCTCTCAGCCACCCAACCACTCACTGAGAGCCGGCTGGACCCGAGCTAGTATATGCCCATTTCCGAGACCAAGCTCTGAACGCAGTTCACAGGGTAGTGGAGCTTACAGAATGAAACGAAACGTCCAGTCGAGGGATATGTGGCAACGTCTGGAAACACTTCTGGTAGTCACCACTGGGAAGACAAGTGCTGCCACATGTACAGGTCAGAGGCTCTAGTGCCGCTACAGGGCACGGGAGAACCCCACGGACTCTAGCCACAAAGAGCTAGCCGGCTCAGCAAGTGAATAGCCTCACAGTTGTGCAGCCCTGTGTAAAGACAATGCCTGAAGGAGGAATGGGGGTGAGCCAGGTGAAAGGGATGGAGAGAGGCAGGGAACGGCGTGTGTGACAGCCACCAGGAGAGTTACGGTGCAGATAAGGAACTCGGTGGATTTCCAGAACAAACATTTGATTTCTGGTTTGGAGGTCTGGGTGGTTGGAAGAGAATCATCCAGAGAAAGCGGCTCCACCTTTGACCAGCACCATTCAATCCGGGTCAGAAATTTGTACCTGCACTTATTGTCTCCAGGTAGCACCTTCACAGTCATCAGCCGTACATCTGACTCACATTTCCCAACAACTTATATTCTAGATTTAATTACGCCCATTTTCCCGTTGAGGAGATAGCAGACAGCTTGACCTTATCCACAAAAGTGCAGCAACCACCTGCCCAAAACACCACAAGATTTACCTGCCAACCTCCACTTCCAGCCAGGTGAATCTAGATGCAAAAACGTATGAATGCAAGTATATCTATTTATGTATAATTATTCTCTTACATAGTACATATAGTTGGTTGTGTTCTATTTTATTATGTTCATTAATGGAAATAAGCAGTAGCAGTAAACCTCTAAAGTTATTTCTAAACCCAAACTTGTTTATTGTAGAATTGGGAGTGCTTTCCATGGTATTACCACCCACCTCTCCCAGAAGATGTAACTTTCTAATTATGTTTGGATTACCTAGTATTTTTTATTTTTATTTTTATTAATTTTTTTTTTTTTTTGCTGTACGCAGGCCTCTCACTGTTGTGGCCTCTCCCGTTGCGGAGCACAGGCTCCGGACGCGCAGGCTCAGTGGCCATGGCTCACGGGCCCAGCCGCTCCGCGGCATGTGGGATCCTCCCGGACCGGGGCGCGAACCCGTGTCCCCTGCGTCGGCAGACGGACTCCCAACCACTGCGCCACCAGGGAAGCCCTACGTAGTATTTTTAATCAGTGCTCATACTTGTGGCAGGAGGAATCCTCAGAATAAATAAGAGTAACACTCTGGGCATTCAGAGTCTCTTCTGTATTTCCCCATCTTCTCCCCACACTGGAGCAGCAGGTATCTCTTCCAGAATATATAAAGGGAAGGGAGGAGGGAGGAAACTTCAGGGACAAGCCGACAGGAGCTCACCTAGCAGGTGTCATACTGGCTGGGTGGTATTTGGCGAGTTATTTAACCTCTCTGAGCTGCGGCTTCAATCTCTATAAGGTTGGGGTAGCAATATATTTCTCATACGTTTTTTTGTAAAGAGTCAGTGAGGTTAGGCATACAAAGCACTGAGCCCAGTGCCTGGCCTACACAGAACAGCAGTTCAAAATGTTGCTTATTTTCATACATTGTCAGGCCTCTGGAAAATAATTTAGGGAATGGGATGCAGACAGCTAACACCATCCTGGTTTAGCCCCTTTAAGGTGGGTGATCTTTATTCTTGTGATAATGTATGTAAACATTTTAATTCAACCTTTCATAGCTACCTGGGAAGAACGGGGGTGTCATTTTAAAAATAGTGGAGAGAGAATTGGAGTAAAATCTGATTGTGTGAGACAGGGCAAACTTGTATTTGCGTGTCAGCTTCCTTTACTATACAGTGACCTATATGAATATTAGAGCAGGTGATAATACAGGAGAGGATGCAGTAGAGCGACGTGTGTGTAATGCTTCCCTGGGAGAATATGACAGTGTCAGGCTTGGTCACGTGACCTGCTTTATACAATCAAATGTGAACAAAAATGGCAATTGTCAGTTGGGCAACATCTTTTAGAAGCACTAGCTCTTTTATCCCCTTACTTCTCCATCAGCCTGGGTCCCAGAATGGAGGGAGTGGGGAACAAAGCTCCAGCTGATCTAGGACAATACAGAGCGTGAACAAGAACTTAAACTTTGTAGTGTCCGTGGAGATTGCAGCATCACGTGTGACCTCCTCCTAAACTGGACTTTCACAGACATGGAGTGTAGCGGAGCACGATGGCCAGGAAGCCAGGAAGAGGGTAATTCCCTTTTCCTTCTCTGCATCTCAGAGGACAAAAAAAACCACTTTCAGTGCTGTTGCTTTCTGACCTTGAGCTTTCTTTATTTGAATAATATTTACAGTCTTTGCCTCTCGCTTCCGCTGCCCCAGGTCCTCTCAGATTCACAGTCCAGGTGCTGAGGCGATGGGAAATGTGTTTCCCCCGCTCGCCCGTCTCCCTGCCCCGCAGGCCCCTGGCAGTGCGAACCGCATCCGCTCTGCACCCGCGTCCCTTCAGACACTTCAATCTGTGCCGGCTTGGGAAAGCAGTTTGGAGCCATGAACCCCCTTAGCGCTCACAAACTTCTGCAAAATCTGATAACGTCATGGTTTTCCTTTATGCCACATATGCAAGAAGCAAAGATTGGGGCAGCTATATAAAACCCATTGGGTTTTTCCATCTGCAATTCCAATGCCCAGTGTTGTGGCTGGGAGAGAGAGAAAACTATTCCAGTTTGGTGTTACATCTTGCCTCACTGCTACTCCTTTCTTCATTTACATGGGGTCAAAAATAACAAATTCCTCCAAAAGATATTTTGCCAAGGGAAAATAGTCAAGTGAGAGGAGCAACCCACTTATGAAAATTCCGAGAGATTTTTACATTTAAGCAACTACTATAATAATTACTGTTGAAACGTGTATCACATCTAAATGGGAAAATATCCAGAGTTTACCTGGACTTCCCGCGACAAGCAGCACATTCTTGGTAATGTTTATCTATTGCAAGGGTAAGCAAACTTTTTCTAGAAAGGGCTAGATAGTAGATAGTTTAGGCCTTGTGGGCCATACAGTCTCTGTTGCATCTACTCAATTCTGTCCTTGTAGCAGAAAGCAGCCACAGACAATATGCAAACAAAGGGCATGGCTGTGTTTCAATAAAACTTTATTTACAAAAACAGATGGTGGCTAGATTTGTTTGCTGATGCTTGGTCTTTAGACCCTTGTTTACTGGTGTAGTTTGCTGAACCCTGGTCTCTTAGGTCTACCCAGGACAGAGGTAAAACTAATGTTTTAAAATGATTCTTTAACTCAAGTCCTCATAAAAATAACATAAAAAATAAATCAACAAAAATAAAAATTATAGGGCTTCCCTGGTGGCGCAGTGGTTGAGAGTCTGCCTGCCGATGCAGGGGACATGGGTTCGTGCCCCGGTCCGGGAGGATCCCACATGCCGCGGAGCGGCTGGGCCCGTGAGCCATGGCCGCTGAGCCTGCGCATCCGGAGCCTGCGCTCCGCAACGGGAGAGGCCATAGCAGTGAGAGGCCCGCGTACCGCAAAACAAAAAAATAAATAAATAAATAAAAATAATAAAATGTCTAAACTCTTCACTTAAACATTCCTATATTTAATATATGCATATACTTTTATATCAAACTATAAAAAAATAATAAATGAGCTTTGATAGGGACCTGTAGTTCCTCATACAAAAGTGGTAAATTCCTTAGGGAGACATCATATTATGTATCAGTTAGGATACTGCCTAAACTGCTATAGCAAAGAGACCCAAAAGCTTAGAGGCCTTACAAGGTAGAAGTATATTTCTCTCTCTCTCTCTCTCTCTCTCTCTCTCTCTCTCTCTCTCTCCTTAACACATGACATGCATCTTTGGCTTGTGCAGCCTCTCCATCTGTAGCCTTTAGGAAAGGACAAAGAGACAAGGGGAAATTATACCTAGTTCTTTTGTGGGGCATAAGCTAAAAGTAGCACGTATCATGTCTGTTCACTTCCCATCGACCAGAATTCACTCAATTGGCCACAACCAGCTACTAGGGAAGTTAGGAAACGTAGTCTCAAATTTAGTGTGTTCCACTAAAATCTGGGCATTCCATTGTCATAAAACAAGGGAGCATAGGAAAGAACTTGTGTTGGTAAACAGCTAGCAGTCTTTTGGATACACCATGACAGGAAAGACCTCAGGCTGTGGAGTCAGATTGATCTGACATTAAATTCTGCCTCCACCGCTTACTAGCTTTGTATTATTGGGAATGATATACTCTTTCTGAGCCTTAGTGTTTTTTTTTCTGTAAAATGAGATTAATAATAATATTCACTCTTGACTCCCCTTTGTGTATGTTCTGCTTATCTCCCAATCATCCACATGAGGGAGAGAAATCGGAACAAGCAACTACACATGTTGCTCCCCGTCCAGGCTGATCTATCCAGGAGCACCAAGGGAGTGAGTGTTCAACCTTGCCCATTCCTAGGTTCTAATCAGTGACACCAACAGGGAGAACAGGCCACACGAAATGGTTTTATGGTCAACCCTTACTTGAATTAGAGTCAGCAGGGAAAGCAACAGTTCTATTACAGAGAAGCTTTCTTGAGCATACAGCCTCCAAGTTTTCATAAGTAAAATTATTTTCTCTGTGATGTCATCCTTTTTTCTCTTGCACAAGATTTTACCGATGCCTGTGGACCTTTGCCCAATGAAGAAATAACTAGATCATGTGTGGCTCTGTCTCATTACTGTTTTCCTCATCTGTATATTTTTGGTTGTTGTTGCAATGTTATTAACACAAGAGCACTGGGGCAATGATGTTGGAAGTGGAGCAAAAGAGTGCAACCCTAGCTGAACTCTGAGCTCCATTATATCATACTTTTTCCTTGGCTCGAACCATTTTGCAGTCACTGGAATGTAAATTTTGTAGAGTTTCTTCCCCTTGTTTTGTCTTTCTCTCCATAAGGTCTTCGTGACTTCAGACATTCCACTTTTACTAATAAGACCTAATACCTTCCCCAAAACAATAGATTTCTTCCTCTGATCAATACCTCCCACTCAACATCTACCTTTGCAAGTTGTTGGAAGGATTTAATGAGGTGATGTGTGTAAAGCCCTCAGATCAAAGCCTAATGCACAGTAAAGAATGCAGTAAAAGTTGGCTACACCACAAGCAACATAGAGTGGGTTCTGATAGTAACTTCCAGTTCCTCCCCACTACAAAATGGGTCAAACCACTATCCAAATGTATCTAATGGAATTATCTCTGCTCTTGGCTTACATCCTCCATCATCCAGCTCCCATGCCAGAGCAGTCTTCTCTGAACTATCAGAAGACCAATGACTAATAACAGGGAATTCCCTGACTGCAGTTGCTCAAAGGACACACCTTAAAGTCCAGAACAGCTGCATAACTGAAGAAGCATCCCATGACATGCTCTGCAAAATTCTTAACCACCAGTTCCTTATTACACACGATTGGCTCCTCTCTGTTTGCTAGACAGACCATCATCTCTCTCTCTCTCCCTGAGAATTTTCTCTCTCTGCTCAATTGCCTCTCCTACAGTAATCAAAGGGAGCTTTACAGCCAGCTCCTTTCAGTATAAGGAAACTTCCAGATTGAGACTGTCTCCCATTGGCCAAGACCACAAGCATTATGACTCATCCACTGATGTTGCAGATGTGCTCCCTGTCTCTGCAGAATTCTGGAGTGCTATGATCTAACATTTTATGTATAATGGTGTATATCTTACATTATACTATGCTGAAAATCAATATAAAAGTTAGAAAGAGCCACTGCTAATTTTTAGGTCCTTTACGATAATTTCTCGAGTTAATGATAGAGGCTGATCTCTTACCAACCTACTAGGAGTCTTCGGTTTAGCTAAATTCACCAAGGCATCTTTTCTTTCCATTGTCATTCATTCATTCATTCATTCAGCATTTTTATTAAATGCTACTGTTTGCCAGTCACTGTGTTGCTTTTTGAAAATAACATGATGAGGGTGATAAAGCTTTTTCTTTATCAATTAAAATTTTTTTCAATGTACCGGACTTCTGCTTCTCCGTACCAGGGCTTCAGTGTAGAACAGCTGCTCCCTTGCTTTCTACTTGTGCAAAGATTATTTAAAGTCCTTATGCTCCGTGGGGCTTTCCCAGATTCTTGCTGCTCAGAGTGAGAAGAGAATCCTTATCTCATGCCTATGCTGATTAAAAATGTCAGGGTTATAGGTTACAGACAACAGAAACCAATTCTGAATGTCTTAAATTTTAAAAAAATTTATTGAATTATATGAGAAAGACCCCAACTTACAAAGTGCTTGGAGGGTCTGGTTAGAGCCATGGCAACCCAGGAGTAGCCAGGAGGCAAGAATCCTAACGTTCTTCTTTCAGCAGGAGCAGTCCACCCAAGATATCACCACCAGTGCCCGTGGACACAGAAGCAGCTACTATGAGGAGCTAATTCAAATGTTCTCACAGCTGTAGATTCAACACTGCAGGGCCAGCACATCTGATTGACCAAACTTCCATCCTGTGGCTGGCAGAGGGTTGGCAGAGTGAGGGTCCAGCCCTTCAGTTCCCATAATAGGAGGTAAGGGCATGATGTCTCTCATGTGCTACAGGCAATGGAGAGTTTCTCCAAAATTAGGAAGGGAAATGAGAAGCTGAGCCGGCAAAGGAAGAACAAGGTCTCCTATACCAATCATGACTACATTTTGATACCTTTTAAAAATTATTAGTGCCTCTATTGTTCTCTCTTATTTTGCACTGTTTGTACTCTGTTTTCTTTTTCTTTTATTTATTTATTTGTTTGTTTATATTTATTTATTTATTTATTGCCCGCTCCGTGCGGCTTGCGGGATCTTAGTTCCTTGACCAGGGATTGAACCTGGGTCCATGGCAGTGAAAGCGTCAGGTCCTACCCAGTGGACCGCCAGGGAATTCCCTGTACTCTTTAAATGGATTTAGAATTTGTTGCGTTACTCTCTTCCCCACCTAAGTTCCTTCAGGATGAGAACACTTGTTATATTCTGTACATAACCTCCTAGTGACTCGCTCACAGCAGCTGCCTGTGAAGTAATTTACAACCTAATAAGTGCTGGCTATTTATCTTATCGGCCTCGTCTAATATCTAGTTCTACCAATAATGGAGAATTTGAGACTTTGGGACAAAATGCCAAGACTTCTTACAGTTATTTAAAGTTATGTCTATTTGACAACATATCCTGTGTTTACTTTTAAACAGTAGGAAAATGCTTATAATTAGAAACAATAGAACAATTCAGTATTAAATACATCTTACATTTGCTGTTTAGCCACTTGAGGGGAAACAATTTTCTAACAAGTGGCAACGGTCAAGAAAGCTATGAAATTTAGGCCAGTTGTCGCAGAAAAATAACTTATTAGTTGCTAAGCTACCAGTCTAAAAAGGAACTCAATTAGGAGATACAAACAAGACCCAGTCCATTTGAGAATAGAAAGTCGTAGCTGTCAGGTGATTCTGGTGCATGTGTGGCAGACAAAGTAATTGACAACCTGGTCTTTGCTTGGCATGAAATTTGGCTTTGATTTAGTGAGTGACTGACAGGCTGGTGTCATCGGAAAACGTGGATTGTATGTTGGAGGGGCTATTGCGCAACAAAGTGATTGACGTGTTACAGAAATTGTCCCATAGATGGAGAAAACCAAATAGAGATTCGTTTTGACAAGCCTTTCCTTTTCACCTGTTCACTTTGTATACAGAGAAGAGAGAGAGGGCAAGGCCTCATGGGTGCTAATTGATTCATCCAGTGGATATCAGAATGGCGATGGCCACAGGGGTACATGGAAAGAGCCCTGCATGGTGAGGAAGTGGGAGGTGGGTGTTCCAGCCCAGATTCCCCCGTGACTGTGCTGTCTGAAGAAGATAAAGGAGCTCTTTAGGCTCCACCTTTGCATCTGCTAAATGAGGAGCTTGAACTAAAATTATTTCTATATTCCATGCCAACCACTTATAAGTCTGTGTAATTTTTTTTTCATGGACAACTATTATTTTGCCATATCTTTTCCATTGTCATGCCACAGACCATGCCTGGCCCATCCCATTATTCCCTTTCTTAAGCCACAGTGATTGGTTCATGGATTGTTTCAATGGGACAGAACCCTGGGACTTCTATATATTTGAATTTTAGAAAAGAAGCCTCCTTTTCACTGAGACTGCTACATTAATAGAACAGAAGTCTAGAAGTGCTGGTGGCCATCTTTGCCACCTCATGGGAGGAGGGTTGACAGATAAAATACAGGATTCCCCATTAAATTTGAATTTCAAATAAATGAACAACTTTTTTTTTTTTTTGGCGGTACACGGGCCTCTCACTGTTGTGGCCTCTCCCGTTGCGGAGCACAGGCTCCGGACACGCAGGCTCAGCGGCCATGGCTCACGGACCTAGCACCTCCGCGGCAGGTGGGGTCTTCCCGGACCGGGGCACGAACCCGTGTCCCCTGCATCGGCAGACGGACTCTCAACCACTGCGCCACCAGGGAAGCCCTCAAATAAATGAACAACTTTATAGTATAAATGTGTCCCAAATATTGCATGGGATATACTTAAACTAAAAAGAAAACATATTTGTTGTTTATCTGAAGTTCAAATTTATCTGGGTGTCTTGCATTCTTATTTGCTAAATCTGGCAACCTTATATGTATAAAAATCTGCTTGGGAGTGAAGCCAGCACAAGCAAAAGTAGAACCAAGAGGTACAAAGAATGATTCCTGGTGGCATCATTCAAGTATCGGGACCCAGCCATGCCTAAAGCTTGCACTAGCCATGCTCTTCTTAGATCCAAGTGGAAAACCGTTTTTTTTACTCTTCTATTAAGCTCGTTTGAGTTGAGTTTCCCTCTCTGACAATGAGAGAACACTCTCTCCTTCTCCCACTCCATACTTTCCTTCTCATATTAGCCATTGGGTTAGGCTGTCACTGGAGGCAACATTATCATATCCTATACAAGGTAGGACATTTCCCGGAAGTGTGTCTTATTCTCATCAAAATGGCCATTTGTCTTCTTGACTTACGGGTTAGTTTTTCTCCTGATTTCTGACTTTCTGCCTCCTCTAGTTTCCTTGACCACTACCATTATTTTTCTTAAAATTACCAATTATAAGGAAAAAATTTTTAAGGAAATTAGAAGCTGAGAGACAACTCAGAAATGTTGATAGTCACCTGTTGCTAATAACATTGAGTAAATAACTCTGCCCATTTCTTTCCTTTTTTCAAGGAAGTTGGCCAACCATCTTTTTGACCAATAAATTATTTATTGTGTTATATGTAAGCTACATTCTCTCAAAAAGAATTTGAATCTTGCTCTGAGCAGTAAAAAGAATTGGTAGTCCTATTAATCTGTGCTCTTAGGGTGTGAGTAATAGAAACCAATTTATTAAGCTGGTGCAAAATGTCCAGTTATGTTTTATAAGGGTAGGGATATCTCAGAGAACACACAAAACTGGAATACAGCCAGCTCTCTGAAAGAGACTGAATTCAGGACCTAGAAAGCTATCAGGGTTCCCTCCCTCTCTCTCTCTCTCTTTCTCTCTCTCTCCTTTCATTTAATTTCTACTTCACTTTCTTTACTCTAGACTATGATCACTACAGAGAGTTTTTTCTCTGCGCTTAATCTGTTTGGTGGAATATGGCTGTCCCAGATGTTATATGATTTGGGTTCAGTGACAGAATCTAACTTACCATCTGTCAGTGCCAGTTCTGAGGAAACAGAATGTGATTGGCTCACTTGAGTCAGGTGTTCGCGCTCCAGCCAATGGAGGACAAATACACGTAATACAAACATGGCTGCCCAAGACCCATCTCTGTGGATTGCAGCCTGCTCCCAGAATTAAGAGAACTTCTCTGAGTTACCAGTGTGCTAGTTATTAAGCTATTGTTTCTGAGCTCCACATCCCTTCTCTGAACTCTGCTCTGTGAAGCTGGGGGCTGGGATCCTGCAAATGGCATAGCTCCTTGGCCAGTTTGACATGAAAGTGTGTTGAAAACAGAATTCCAGCTAAAGCCAGCCCAGCCACACTTGGCTGTGAGGACCAGACTGGTAGTTCAGATGTCTTGCACCAAGAATGCTAAATGGACCCTTGAAGTCCGAGTCCAAATAGGAGTCCAAGTGTCGTCTACTGGCTATTAAGGATCAATAGAATAAGATAGGGAACTTTTTTAAAAATTCTTTTAAAAAATCTATAAATATGAGCTCTTAAAATTATCTCAAAGTATCTCTAATGTGTCCACATCTGAAGAATTTTATTTCAAGAAACTCATTTCTGTAGAGTTCATTTTTGAGAGTTCTGAAGGAAGCAGAAGGGCAACTAAGTTTATAGCTTCAAATGCTCTAGGAACTGACACAAGGTAGAGTGTAATGAAGTCTAAATCCCTCTGCACAGAGATTCCGGGTATGGCCTGCCTGGGATAAAATACCGGCCATGCCACTTCCTAGCCCTGTGATATTGAACATGCAACAACACAGTTTTTATGTATCTCTGCTACTGCATCAGCGAAGTTGAGCTAATGAGTGTAGCTGCCACAAACAATTGTAAAGGCTGGATAAGGTACTCCATTCAGGATGGTGAGCTCCCTTGCTCTGGCCAAGTTTTTAGGCCTGGACTAAAGTAAGTACTCAGTGAATGTCCACATTATCCTACTTATTCCTACTGGCCTTTTGGGTCTTGAGGTCCTTTGACTTTTATCTCAGAGGCTATGGGGAGCTATTAGAAGGAATTAAGCCATCTATGCCAAATTCCATCTGTGCACTGACTAGAACCCATGGAAAAGGAAAAAAAATGATGTGGACACCCTAAACACAGAGCTCAACAGAGTATGATGACTTTGGCCATAAGTGCTGCTTAATGCTGTCTGTAGAGCTGCCCATCAAAAAGCTCCCAACAGATGACCTGCAGTAATGAGCGTAGGAAGGGAGCAGCATTGCAGAACATTCTACCTGATGGGAACACAGATCATGGGAAGGGCATTTCCATAAAGCATAGAGTATCTTTCCACTCTTTCCTCCTCCATCATATCCCCTGGCCCAGCCCCTCTACTTGCGGTCTTACTTCTCAGTTTCCAGTTCCCATTCATTCATTTTTTTCATTATTATGTTTTAATTCACTCATGTATTCATTCTACCATCTATTCATCAACTTTTTAATTACTCACGTAGCAAATATTTATTGGGCTAGTAACTGCAGATTAGATTTATTGGGCTCTTTCTATATGGTGGATTTCTTGATAAGTATGACGAAACTAACAACAATAGCAACCAGCATTTATTGAGCATTTATTCTGTGTCACGCACCATGAATTATTTCCTCTTCACAAGAGTTGTCTGAGGTAAGATGCTGTTATTAACAGCATTTTTACAGATTGGGCAAAGAGTTTTAGAGGATTTAGGTGAATTATCCAAAGTCACACAGCTGGTAAATTACAGGGCCAGGGTTCAAAATCATGTTTGTCTAATGTAACACACATGCTCTTAACCAGTACTTGGGGCAGCCTCAGTAGATCTGAAACTCCAGGGTTTGTAATTCTCACTCAGTAATGAATTCATAGGGAAGTGGTACCTGATCTGTGTTATAACGTGTGGACAGGAGACTAGTAAGAAAATCATTTAAGAAGGTATTCATTCCAATCAAAAACAACATACTAAACAAAACAGTGAAGCAGAAACCCACAGTATGACCCCATTTTCCCAGCATAACTCATTGAAAAGGTATTAATATGTCATCATCAACTTGACAAAACCAAATGGTGAGTTAGGAATCTTTCCATTGAAAATGACTGGAAATCAAAAACTGGCTTGAAGAATGAAGGAATGTTGGACTTCCCTGGTGTTGCAGTGGTTAAGAATCCGCCTGCCAATGCAGTGGACACAGGTTCGAGCCATGGTCCAAGAAGATCCCACATGCCGTGGAGCAACTAGGCCCATGTGCCATAACTACTGAGCCCACATGCCACAACTACTGAAGCCTGCGTGCCTAGAGCCCATGCTCCATAGAGAAGCCACCGTAATGAGAAGCCCGTGCACCGCAATGAAGAGTAGCCCCCACTCGCCGCAACTAGAGAAAGACCGCACACAGCAACGAAGACCCAACGCAGCCAAAAATAAATAAATTAATTAATTAACTTAAAGTATATTTTAAAAAAAGAATGAAGGAACAGATAAATTTGCATCGCTGAAAAGACCAGGGGCAGGGTTAGCTTCAGGTACAGTTTCATCTAGTGCCATCTAGGACCAGCTTTGTTCCCTTCCGTATTTCCTCTCTGTCTTCCACAGAATCAGCTACTTCTTCAGGCTTCAAATGAATTCCTGTTGGCAGTTCAACGGTCTTCTGTTTTAGTAGCAAAAAAGTTGTTCATGTCTTTGTATCTTCATACCACACAGACCGCAGGTGGATCTCAAAAAGTTGAGACACTTCTTTTGTCCCAGAAGCCCTAGAAAACTTCTCCACAGATTTTATTGGTTTTGACTGGGTTTCTTCCATCATGAATCAAACCATGGGAGCCAGAGGGATGAGATAGAATAGGATCGTTGGCTTTAGCCAGTCAGAGTCCAGCCCCTAAAGCTGGGGGAAGGATCAATATCACAAAAATGGATGGCTGATCATGGGAGAGAATTATACTACAAATGGTGTAATCTGAAAGAGGAAGATGAACAGAAGTTAGATAGGAAACACCACTGGGGTCCACCACACCAAGCTATTCAGTTTCGTTGTTTAACTACTGATTGCCCAAAAGTATCTTCCTGAAGCATAAGGCAGCTCAATTTTGAACTGCACTAAATTGGCAGTGGAGTTGGCCCTTCAGATCCATAGATACTGCACCCGATTCCCCTTGGTTGGTTGAATCCACAGATGGGGAGCCTGCAGATCTGGAGAGCCGACTGTACTATGTCATTTTATATAAAGGACTTGAGCATTTTTGGATTTGGGTATCTGCTGGAATCCTGGAACCAATCCCCTATGGGTACTGAGGGACGTCTGTATTATCTTATTCATTACCATCTTGGGAGCATTTTCTCCACTAAATGCAATAATATTTCTTTAATATTAGTAAGTGTAGTATTTTTTTCCTCCCCAAAGTGGCTCAGAAGTTCCAACGTTCAAAGTGTCTTGAGTAGGATTATTGTCACTACCCTCCTTTATATCTGCTTTGTGTCCTGACTAAACAAAAGGTATCGACTTGCAACATTTCAGTTAAAATCAGATTAAATACTGTGTTTCTTTACAGGGGTGGTACTTCAATTGCAACTCTTTCCATGTTGTTTATTTGACATATGTGTTTGGCATGTGTAAACTGTTGTGATCACTTTTCTTTTTGTGACATGTTTGAGAAGGGGAAAAAACTGCATGGCTCAGTGGCTGACACAGTTTGTTACAAGCGGCAATATAAAAATTTGAAATTCTTAGACAATTTAGCATTTCCCCTCCCAGACACATTATTTATCACAGAGAAGTGATATTCTGGGGGACTCAAGCCAATTAGAGGATGGGAGTATAATTTTTACAAAACAAATGTATGTATAAATTATCACTCTCTCCTCTCCTCTCCATAAATAGTGACACTAATAGATCCATAGCCTGAGATACGGGAAGGGATGCCATGTTCTACAACAATTCATCTTGTCTGGGAAGGCAGAGTTGAGAAATCGGATCAACTAAGATGCACAGCTATACTTTAGCATCGTCGGGCGTCTCCTGACTATAGTGGTTGAAGGAGTGTTTCTTGTCTAGAAGAGGGTGCTTGTGCGTGTGTTTATGTGTGCATGTGTGTGTTTGCAAGAGAAAGGGAGAGAGAGGCTTACAGTTTAAGGCATGATTGAACCACAAATATGTTTTACTTGGTTGGCACAAAATTTCTACAGTAGGGAACTTTTTACATAAAAGTTTAGATTACCATCTTCTTATAAAGATCTTGAGATCTTTTCTAAGGGGGAAAACAATAGACTGGAGTCTACAGTGGTTTTGTATAGTGGTTGCCACCTTTAGACAGGTCATAAGCTCTCCAGTCTGCCTCAGTCCCCACCATTCCCTGTTGCCTCAGATCCAATATGTTTCGTTCCGTTACCTTCCTGGATACAACAGGCAGTTAAGTTTGTGGGCCTTAATATAATGAGAGCCACATGCACTAATAATCCAGTGACTTGTCAATCCACTGTCCTTTCAAATTTTGCCCAAGATATAGGCACTGAGGGTGGAGAGAATCTGATTTTCCTGTAAGACTTTTTTTTTTCAGAATCAGTACAATTTACTTACATTAGTTGAAACAGAGTCAATATTCTTTTAAAAAGTAAGACAAAATATTTCCAACTTTTCTGCAGTTCTAGTTTTCCTTTGGCATTCTTTTGTGACTTTTCTGAACCAAGCAACTTCTTGGGAGGTATATTAAAAGGTTTAATATTCACAATATAAATCACATCTCTTGTAAATCACAGCACACCACACATTACGTGGTTCTGGAATTTCTGCTAACCACAACTGCCATCTTTGAGCTGACTACAAATGCTGTGTATGTTACCTACAAAAATCCTCAGCAAAAATATTCCAGGGCTAATAAATGTTATGTTTTTGTATCTTCGCCTTTTTTACTTTACAGCGCTGTATCTTTTTATCAGAGAAGGGGAAATGTATATTTTTCCAACTTCTTCCATTAGTGTTTCTAAACTTGTTAGAGATTAGTACTTTGGGCAGCTCTCCAGCTGACCCACTGCTCAATTCACTTCTGTGCAAGAAGGGGAAGGCATGGTAGAGGAATCACTGAGTCACAGAATGTGTGAGCTTAAAGACTTGGCACTGGGAATCTGAAAAGCAGAATTTTGAGAAATTTGCCATATTTTAATAAGTATATTATAAACTATTTTTGATTGCCTGTTCTTTATTGCATACTCAATGTGTGTACCTAATTCAGGAGTCAGTAAATTGTGGACCAAGGGCCAATCTAGCCAGCTGCCTTTTTTTGTAAATAAAGTTTTATTGGCACACAGCCACGCCCATTTATTTACATATCATTTGAGGCTTCTTTTGTACTACAACGGCAAAGTTGAGTAGTTGTAACAGAGGCCAATATGGCCAGCAAAGCAAAAATATTTACTGTGTGGTCCTTTAAGAAAAATTTTGCCAAACTGATCTAATTCTCTAACATGGTAGAAAAATGTCATTGCTTGTTAAAAGCATTTTTTAAAAAAATGATTAGTTCTCCCAGATTTAAGCTCCTGTACTCCTCTTCAGGACTCTTGTGACACTTGAAATTATCTATTCACTGGACATCTTCATACTAAAAGCTGCTTAGGGAGCCTCTGTTGGATCTGATTTATCAATTAGGAATGCTTTTAACTGCAAGTAGCAGAATACTTCTAACTGTGGCTTAAACGATGGAGATTTGAATTATCTAATACAAATGAGTCTAGGTTTGATACAGAGGCCCCAGGGTTGTGCAAACTACAATTGCTACAATCCCAGTGCTAGAACAAGACAGGAAACTAGTGGATATTCAATAAAAACATGTCAAATGGCAGATGGATGTATTGATGGATGAATGGATATATGATAGACAAAATCTTTCAAATTTAGTTTAATTTGGTCCCCACGGTGGGCAACAGATGACAGCAAGTAAGGGGTCCTTTGTAGTAAAAATGTGTGGACTTCACTTTATCTTAACCTCTTCATTTTACAGATGGGGAAAGTGAGGCACAAAAATAGAAGGTTAGGTATTACTGTGAATTTTTATGGGTTTTGATTGTCCAACGTCCATGTGCCACCTTTCTGGTAACAACTCCTTAATTTTTCTTTTAAGAACCAAGTCTCTAAAACAATGTGATTGAAGTGAGGCAGGTGGCAGCCCTACCTGCAGAGAGCATCTGTCCCGGGATCAGCAATATTCCATCCCCCTGACTTTAGTGATTGATCCAGAGTTGAGTGCAAGTCCCAAGGTCATACAACCAGAATGAGCATTAAGCTTCAGCAGGTGCTGCCAGAAAAAAAAGAGCAGAGGCCAGTCTCTAACAGCCCCTGGTCCATAAGATGTGCTCAGCAAATATTTGTTGAATGAATGAATGAGTGAATATATGAATAAATAGCATCTTCCTGTGTCAGAAAGGAAGGGTCCTCAAGGACCAGCTGATCTACTCTCTACAGAGCTAGCAGTAGAATCCCAGTCTCCTGAAAGCAAGTCCAAGGTCTTCTCTATTCTTCCTTCCTGATCATGGCAATAGGAATTCCTGATCTTCCAGTAACCATCTTTTGCCTCTGTCAGTGTCACTACTTGTTTTCCTCAGTTCATCTGTTTTCTCAAGTCCTTGAGTGCTTCCATTTCTTGAAGTGCATCTTGTCTATGTATTTGAATTCCAGTTCTTTTCAATTGCAGCGAAATGAGGAAGATACTAATGACCCTTTGTTGCATTAATGTGTCCACTAAGGGACCTGGGATGTTATCCTGGCTCTCCACCTTCAGTCCTCTGTCTCCATTCACACCTCTGACCAGGCGCTTCTTGAGGTCTCTCTCCTATGTTCCCAAACCCTCCAGTGTGGGCCAGAGCACATCCCTGTTCTTATTCCGCAATGCAGCTTATACCAATGGTCCCCTGGGCTGACTGGTTTTAAGAGGCTCACCTGGACTGTGGAGAAATCTATATCTTAGACATTCAATGGAGACATCGCCAGGGCCCTTGGGTGTCCAGTGGGCTGTGTTTCGAGATCCCTTCCAGGTTGGGGAATGAGGAAATACAGTGTCTTTCAGAAACAGATGGCATCCAGGTGTAGCTTGCTCGGCTGGGCTCCATCTTGGAACCTCTAATGAATTCTCCAGCTGGGGTGGGTCACAGGCCTTGCATTCTCTTCCACCCCAGCAGGACTGCTGTGGATCTCAACAGTGGTTGTGTGGGGATGGTATAAGGACTGCTCCTTTTGAAATATTCCTGAAATGTTCCCCTTCTAGGGAATTGCAAACTATTTTGCACCGTGAGGAGCATCATGGAAGAGAATATTTAATTCAAACAAGCAGCTCTCTGAACACAGTGCTCTGTGAATTCAACCGTCAACCATTAATTCAAAAGTTTGATGTAAGGAACTTTTAAGTAACATAGATATCTGTTAAGAATACATTTTTTAAATATTCAAATTTTTAAATTTGAAAATCCACTCTGCCACTTACTCACTGTGTATGTAACCTTGAACAAGTTACTGAAACCAGTGGTTCTCAGATGTGGTCCCCAGATCAACAGCAGCAACATCACCTGGGAATTTTTTGAATAAAAATCTTGGGGTCCCCACCCCAAACCTACTGAATCAGATACTCTAGGGAAAGGAGTCAGCAATCTGTGTTTTAACAAGATTACATTTAACATACGTAAAATGGGAGTAATATAACTTGTCCTCATAAGGTTGTTTTAAGGATTAAAATCAATAGGTTTTGCACGTAAAGCACTTAGCACGGTGTCTGGCGCTTCTTACGCACTCAATACATGACAGCTACAATCAACGTTATTGTTATTTTGTTATTGTTGGATTTCTTTTCCGGGTGGCCAGTGAAGTAGTCTATGTCTCTACACATCTACCTGAGAAATAGTGAAGAGGGAATGTATTTGAACATTAATCATTACAACAATAGCTAATTTAGTGAACTCCTACCCTGGGCCAGGCACTTGGCTAATCACTTCATGATCATTGCATTAGATCTTCATTTAAAAAAATGCTAAGACAATGGTGCTATTTTTGTCCATCTTTTACAGGTGACAAAACAGCTTAAGTAACTTGCCCAGAATAACACAGGTAGTGAATGAAAGAGCCAGAAAAAGAATTCAGAGAATGAGTCTCCAGAGGCCGGGTTTTAAGCAGACCACCATACTGCCACTCCAGAGTGGTTCGCAGAAGGGACTGTGGGGTGGCCATTTCCATACCTACAGTGTCATTGTCAAAATCAGATACTCGCTACCACATATGCGTTAACATCATAGCTATTGATTAATTATAGAAGAAGTCTCTGGATCAAGTTTTGGCTTGAAATGAGTTCATTTTATAAGAGGACCTTGTAGCTGTCCTCCATGAAGGTCTCCATGATTCTTTATTTCTGCCCAGGCATATTGGTCGTGTGGTCCTGATGGGGGATAATTTGCTGATGACAGGACTAAAGACAGCCTAGCATCTGTCACCAGAGTTGTTCCTTTTGGGTCACACTTTGAGGCACTGATTACCTGAGCCCACAGAATACATTCAAGTATCCATTAGATGAGAGAATCAGCTAGAAAAAAAAATGCTTCCTTTACCTACAGAAGGTATATCTTCAGGTGAGGATTAGAAAGAGGAAATGTGGAAATGTGACCTGTAATTATTGTTAAGTAAGTAATAAGCAGCGGTACTTATTAATGTGGGTTTGGGTGCCCAATGATAAATGCCAAATTTATATCATTTTTCAATACCACAAAAAATCTGGCCCATAAAATACTAATGACACCCTATAAAACAATTTAAAAATGGGTAAAATTTTATGTATATCAAAGGAATTTCAGAACAGGCTGCTGAATTTGTAAAATAAATATATTTAAACACCTATCAGATGATGTCCCAGAGTAAAATATATGTTTATTCAGTGCAGCGTTCACTTCTTCCCAGAGAACTTTTAAGGTACAAATAAGCCAGGAACAAAACCCTGCAGGTTTTCTTATCTAAGTGAAGCTAATAAGTTTGTCCTTCATTTGAGAGTTCCTGCCTAAATCTTCGAAGCTGGACCTCAAAGATATTATAAGATGTTCAGTTTAATGTAAAACTTCCCTGTGTCCCTAAAATGACAGTATCAACAATAGCACCACTGAGCAAACACTACTTTTGTCTTCTGCCTTTTATTTAATTTTTTTTCCCTCTTCTTAGCTCCACCCCAGCTAGCTCTTGAAAGGCCTTCTGTTCTGTCAGCCATAATGACATCTGCTGGCGGAGACAGGAAGTCATAAATCTGTAGGTCCCCTCTCAACCAAACCTTGTTAATGCTGCCATTTATCACAAGGGCTGGGGTGCCATCTCTGGAGGGCTGGACGCAGAGAGTCCATTTTCTCCCATATCCCTTTCCCAAGAGAGCAACCATTTTAAAAACAGCCACTTTTTCATCTCGCATTTGCAGACCTGAAAGTCAGGCAGATGCGATGTGCAGCTCTTGGAAAGAAGCCATAATTCCAGGCAACAATATACTCTACTTGATGTTTCAGAACTGAAGGAAAGCAGTTCTGACCAAGTTCTGTCCTTCCTCATTTTAAATCGGCCCCTAACTGCGTCCAGGAGAGGAACGGAGATTTCCTCTCTCTGAGCCCCTCTGCCTCCCTGTACCTTCTTTAAGGGCAAAACTTGCTACAGTGGGAGTTGAAGGAGGATTATTGAAACTCAGTTACTTTTGTTCTGAACTAATTCAGGATGATGTTCGGGTTTTATTTCTAAGGAGTTCATTGCGCCCTGAGCCTTGATTCAAGACCTGTGCTTGTGCAGGACGTATCCTAGCTTTTGTTGCTTGAAGTGTGGTCCCTGGAGCAGAAGCATTAGCATCGTCAGTTCGAGCTTGTTAGACATGCAGCATCCCAGGCACTCTACACCCACTTGATCAAAATCTGCATTTGAAGCCAGGTCCCCAGATGATTCCTTTATACATTAAAGTTTGCGAGGCCATGCTCTACCCTGGGGTTCTCAAACCTGGCCCTTATTAACGTTTGTGGATAGATCAGTCTTTGTTTGCAGGGGCCTTTCCTGTGCACTATAGGATGTTTGCCAGCATCTCTGGCCTCTACCCGCTAGAAGCCAGTAGCACACCCCTGAATCGTGACAATCAAAAACCTCTCCAGGGCTTCCCTGGTGGCGCAGTGGTTGAGAGTCCGCCTGCCGATGCAGGGGACGCGGATTCGTGCCCCAGTCCGGGAGGATCCCACATGCCGCGGAGCGGCTGGGCCCGTGAGCCATGGCCGCTGAGCCTGCGCGTCCGGAGCCTGTGCTCCGCAACGGGAGAGGCCACAGCGGTGAGAGGCCCGCGTACCGCAAAAAAATAAAATAAAATAAACAAAAAACCTCTCCAGACATTGTGATGTGTCCCCTGGGAGGAAAAAGCACCCGTTGGAACCCTGCAACTCAAAATGTGGTCTGTGAATTCACAGTATCTTGTTAGAAATACACCTTCTCAGACCCCACCCCAGACCTACTATATCCGGATTTCTCGAGATGGAGCCCAGGAATCTATTTTAACTTTGTAGGAGACAATACACAGGTTAAAATTTAAGAATTGTTAAGCTGCGGAGTATAAACAGGGAGAAGCAATGCAGTAACTAGACATTTTGTGATACAAAAGTCTGCGTGGCTGCAGCATTACGAGAGGGAGTAATGCATGGTGGATGAATATACGAGCTAGAGCCATCTCAGGAGGGTTTGAATCCAGGCTTCCCCATTTGCCGTCTCCATAGCCTTGGGTAAGTTATCTAACCTCTCTGTGCCTCAGTTTCTTCACATGTAGAATGGGGACAAGAAAAGCAATTTATCTCATCGAATTGTTCTAAGGATTAATAAGTTCATATTTTAAAGTGCTTAGAATAGCTTGTGGCCCAAGTGCTCTGTAAATGTTAACTACTATTATTACCACTTGTTTAATTTATCTGCCTTTCCCTAGATGTTTAAGTTCCCTAAGAACCAGGCAGGACCTTTTTTCCCTGCTGCAGCCCCAGCACCCAGCCCAGGGCCTGGCATGGAGCAGGTGCTTAATGAACCTTGGTGGGAAAAGAGGGTACGCTGAAGGAGAGAAGAAGGCTGTGGCAGGAGCTCTCTGCTGCCAATGGCCAGGACCTGTGCCCTGCCGCCTTTGTACTTTCTGCATGAGGACCTGAGCTTCCCTGATTGGCTTCTGTAAATTGGTGCCCTTGCAGATTAGAGGACTGAGCTGATTTAGTTTTATCCCTTAGTACAGATTAGATTAAACCTCTGGTACAGCTGAAAGCACTCTGTAAACAATAGTCAATCAACAAATGCTAGAAAAAGAATGAAAAAGCTAAAAATGTGGGAGTACTTTCTACGTGTCAGGTATTGTGCTAAGTATTTTATGTTTGGTCACATAATCCTCTTTGTGCCCCTAATGGAATTGGTGATGTAATTATGCCCATTTTACAGATAGGAAAACCGAGGTTCGGAGAGGCTATATAACTTGCCCAAGGTTATAGTCTTAGTAAATAGTAAAAGTATTTTTTAGATGTAGGTCTGTCTGACTTCAAACCTACATTTACCTTTCCTTCCTAGTGCCTACCTGGGCAGCACACAGTGATTCTGTGTCCTATATTTTCTATGGACAATCCTAATTTCAAATGTTCTGCTCCCACCTTATGCTTAAGAACACACTTAAGTGTTGGATCACGTCTCTCATCTTGTTTAAAAGCTTGAGCTGTGGTAATAATGAGAACTCTTCTCTATGCCCCTACTAGACATATAACAAGGAGAGAGACCCCTGCCTCCAGTGAGCACACTTGTGGGGAGAGAGTACACTGACAAAACCAGCGAATGAAAAAGACTTCTAAGCACTAAATACATTATAAACAATAAGACTAAAACAGAGGGAGCAGCTAAGAGAGGCATGGTGTGAAGCTTTCAAATACACTGGGCCTTCGCTAGATGGTTATTGAGGGTCTGCTGTTTATTGAAGTTCTGCTGTGTACCTGGAACCAGGCTAAGTGGAGATATTGCAATGAATAAGGCAGTCTTGGTCCCTGCCCATGTGAAGCTCCCAGTTTGGGGGATTCCAGTGCAACAGACACCGCCTGGTACTCGGCCCACTTCTCCACACTCTGCTTTAACTGCCAGCAGGGAGTGGTTCTTTGCCTGCAGGGAAGGCCGGGAGAGGCCCTCATCCCAGCTCTCAGGATGGAATGTAGATGGATACCCCAGCTCTCTCGTACTTCAGAAGGGAGAGCTCAGAGGTGCATAATCTACACTGACTCCCAGCGTTCCCCCAGCAGGATTAAGTTGCAATTGCCCGCTGTGATAACCTGCTTGATAACACACCCCTATTGCCTGCATCCTTTTCTTTATTCACTCCCCCCCTTCCCTACTGGAGTTTTCCAGGATTATCTCCCAAATAAACTACTTGCTCTCAGATCTTTATCTTGGGGACACGCAATCCTTCAAGACACACAAGAGGATTTGCAACAGTCCCAAACTGTTCAACCACTTTACGTCTGTGGGTTCCTGAGCTGTGTTGGCCTTCCCAGCAGTAGTTAAGGAGAAAAGACAAGCTGTATTGATGGGCAAAAAGAGCATCCAGGACAAGTCACTTTGGCATAATCCTAGCAAGCAGGGGTAGAATCTCATGAAATTTTCAGGACAATAGGACGCTTAATGCCTAATCATAATAGATAAGACATGCTCCCTGATAAGACAGAAAGGTGTTCTCAGAGCGAATTATATCATACTCTATTTGCTTCTGAAAGTTGAGGGGCACCTTTGGGCGCACAGTTCTAATGAGTCCAGGGAGGAGAGCTTGAGGCACAGTTGAGGTGGCATAAAATATACCGGAGCCCAGAACGTAAAGGCTGCTCGTCACATGGTTTCCAGGCTGTTCCGGTCCTTACATTCACTTAATGTCTTCCTGTGGTTAATGAAGTTGAGCAATGGATTACTGGGCCAGCGACGTGGTCTGGATTCTTCAGCAGCAGCAAAACACTGTCACCAACTGCAAGTAGTCACCTCCAAGGAAAATGTGATATATGTTCAACCAAGCAGCTCCTGTACCCCAGCCTGCCCACTCAGCAGTTGTCCTGTTTAAAATACACATCATGCTTAACTGCTGTTGCAAAACGCTACACCTAACCACATCAAAATAGTTCTTAAAAAAAGAGAAGCTGATGACTTTTGGAGGATTTATTCACAGAAGCAAGCTTGCCAATGCCCGAGCATCCCCGAACTTTGTCATCCTCCTTAACTGTTTTCAGGGAGCAAATTTCCACCAAGTACAATAAGACATAGTGTCTTCTGTGTTGGTTGAGCAAACCCAGTCTAATGGACTGAGTGTTTCAGCATGTAAATAAATGAATTAATTAGCATTTATCAATGGCTGAAAGGAGAAAATTCAAACTCCATATTATGACCAATGATGTGCACACTCCCCCACCGCCCACCATGACTCACCTCTCTTGCCTCCTTTCTGCTCCCCTTTCCCCGGGCTGGCTGGCTCTCTCAACCTTGGACCTGGCAGCTGCATTTTTGTGTTATAGAAGCAGAGAAATCTCTTCCAATTTCAGGCTTTGGCTCCTGGTTGGCTGCTTTGTGTCTTCCAGATCTCAGTTTAAATGTTATCTTCTCAGAAAGGCTTTCCGTGACCCCCACCCTGAGTGGAGCCTGCCCCCTGCACTCTCTATCACAACACCCTGCTTTACTCTTGCTGTCACTCTCCATGATCCATCTGCCATGTCCTCTTGTCCAGTTCTCCCCTTCACCGTGATGCTGTACCAGGTGTCATGGGAGGGTAGGAAATAACCAGAGATTGCTACCTTAAAGTTTTCACAAAACAGTTACTGGAAGAGAGATATCCTGAATGAGTTAAATGACAGAAGAGCAAGGCAATGAATTATATCCTCAAGGGCAAAATCTTATGGTACACTGGCTCTCAAACTTGGCGGCATATTGGAATCATCTGGGGGCTTTAAAAAATACTGATGGCTGGATCCCGCCCTCACAGACTGATGTAATGAGTCTGGGGTAAGACCAGGGCATTGGGATTTTTAAAATCACCCCAGTTGATTATAATATGCCGCAAAGTTTGAGAACACTGCTTTTTTTAATTGAAGCGTTATGTACAGATAAGGAAGTGCACAAATCAGAAGCATGCTGCTGAATTAATTTTCACAGACTGAACACACTAGCATAACCAGCACCCCAGTTATGAACAATGCCAGCCCCTCAGAAGCTCCTCATATCCACTGTCAAAGGTAACCTACCTGATATTCAAGGTGAATTCTGTCTGCCTGTATGCTCATATATTTGGAGTCATACTCTACATTGAGTCTCTTTGTTTGGGGAAGATATGGACTAGAGAAGTTTGAATCACATGGGATCCACCCTGGAAGGCTTCCTGAAAGAGGCAGTAATTAAGGGAGGATCTGAAGGAGGCAATAGGTGAGAGAGAGGGAAGAGAAAAGAGGGAGGGAAGTTGGGGAGGGGAGGACAGCATCAACTGGAAAGAGGCACACAGGCTGAAATGCTATACAGGCCTATCTAACAAAAGCCCTAAGATACTTTTAAAGTTTATCCTTCCTTGCAAGTATGCTTAGCTCGGTATTCAATCATTCCACAAATTTTTACTGAACACCAATCCTGCACTGGACTTGGAGATATATAGGTGATAGAACTTACGTTTTAATTAGGAGAGACAGAAAATAAAGAGGCAAGTACATGAAATTACATACATGTGGTTGTAAGCGCCATGAAGGATGAGAGACAGAGTGGGACAGATAGGGTGGGCAGAAGGAAGTGATGTTTGAGTTGAGAGTAAAGGGGAAAAACAGATCTGGGGGAGGAATCTTGCTGGAGGGAAGAGTAAATGCAAAAGCCCTGAAACTTGTATGGGAGACATGACAGAAACTAAGACGCTCAAGAATTTCACAGGCTGCCCCAGTGTCCAGCAATCACAGCAGTGACTAGCGTAAGGTAGGCACTCAGAGAATATTTGCTTTAATTGCATTGCATTGCAGTCCAGCAGTAAGACAGGCAAACTACACCCCTGCCAAAAATATAATACAATAGGTATGTGCTTTAACGGGGCATTCATGGGCCACTAAGGGTGCACTGAAAAGGCTCCCCGACCACCCTTTTGAGTGAATCCAAGAATAGATGCCCTGGCTGTCCCTTGCATGCAGCAACTTCTACTAACTTGATTCACTTGTTACAAAATTCAGCCCTTGCACAGGGAAGGTTCCAGTGCCTGGCACCTTATCAGAATCACCTGGGAACTTTCAAATTTTCAGATTTTCTGGCTCCACCCTGGGATCTAATTTAGTAAGTCTGGGGTGGGGCCTGTGCTTCTCTATCTTACCAAAAAAATCCCCAGGTGATTTTGATGTTGAGCCAGTGTGGGAATAAGTGTTCTGGAAGGTATGGTTGAGTCATTCCAATCAGCTCATGCCTTTACACATCCCAGAGTTTGAGGGTTGGATCCTAGGATGCTAAGTTCCCCGGAGACTTAAGCATAGCGTTATTCCAAGCCACCAACTCTTGGAAGAAGTTTCCGAAAGTGCCAGAGTCTGTGGTTTAGTATTTTACAAATTCTAGACATGCCCATACCACCTTCCTCACATTTTGCCATCTTCACATCCCACCTGAACCACTGTTTATTCTCTATTGTTCCTTAAGTATATTTATTTTTAAAACCCATGAATTATATTAAACTTTCGATTGCTACCATAAATGGATTGCTACCATAAATGGAGAGCAGTATCTTTCTCTAAGACAGAGGTAAACAAAGTGAATTCAATTAAAAAAAAAACATTAAAAAAAAGTCTAACCAGAGGCGGGTGTCCCCTTCCTCCCTCACTGCTCCACGTGCATCCCTCCCTAAGCTGTGTGCTCCGTCGAAGAGGACGACCTTCCCCGATAGAGGAGGACCGCTCTTCGGTCAAGGGTATACGAGTAGCTGAGCTCCCCTGCTAGAACCTCCAAACAAGCTCTCAAGGTCCATTTGTAGGAGAACGTAGGGTAGTCAAGCTTCCAAGACTCCAGACACATCCAAATGAGGTGCTGCACATGGCAGTCTGCCTTTAAAAAAAGGAAAAAAAGAAGTCTAGCCAGGTATTCTTGCCTCTCCTAAGCTTCTGAGTCAGAGATCTGTGGTTTCTTGGTTGAAAATTAAAGATAGCAAGTGATAGGCACAAAAGACATACTAGCACCAAACGGACACTTGCTCAGATTGAAAGGGAATAACAACCTTTTCACTATGTGATTCAGCATTTTTCAGTGTTATGTCTACACCACTGAATGACAATCTGGGTGCCACTGTGTTATGCATCCACTGGGGTAGCCAAAATCTTTGTTGATAACCAAGCTGTATACTCTTCAGTAGTAGCAGTAGGAAAAAACACAAATTAATGAAAGAACACTCTAGAAGTGTGGGCCCAAGAATGAGTTCGTAGCCAGCTAAAAGAAAGTTTTTGCAGAAGATATTGTGAGCTCCCCCTCCCTGACTATATAACCAGCTACTGAGAAAGAGGCAGGAGTGGGGGTAAAATTCGAGAAGAATCCTGGAGAGCATCTAGGAGAGATCCTGTAGCACAGAGTCCACTGCTCCTGCCTATTTCCCTCCTGATCTACTCCAAGGCTGGGTCCAGCTCCTGAACTCCCTCTTTCCTAGTTCCCGATCTCTTGGATGTCATTTTACAGATGTTTTCTGAAGGCAAGGATCCTATCTTATGCATTCTAGCATCTCCTGTGCTCAGAGCAATACCTGGCACCTAACACAGATATTTGTTAAATTATTGAATGGAATGCAAAGGCCAAATCAACGGGCATAGGGCTTCTGCAGAATATGGCAGATTCGAGGTGAGCTGACTGCAATCTTGGTCTTCTTTTCCGTCCAGGCCTAATTCTGTACCTCCTGATCCTATAACTGTGGCTCCTTAATGACAGGACTGTGGGGTTTTCACTCAATAAGCTGTGGTTCCTATCACAGAGCTCCATAAAGGTGTGTTGGGTAATTAGAATTAATTAGTACTCATACCCCTTTTGCTGACATAGCCAACTATGAAGTGGGGTTTTCTCTGCCTCAGTTGCCTAAGGACTAGGCTGGGATTGGGTGGGGCTGGTAATGGGTGGAGGCTGCCTGGGTGATTTAGGGTGAGTGAATTAACAATTTGTACTATGTACGTGAGAGGGAAAAATGAGCATTTGCCCCCCTGTGCGGGGATGTTAAAAATGATTAAACAGCACTTTGCAAAGAGTGACAATAACATCTTGCAGCTGACTGGTAGGATGGACAAAGTTTCCTATGGCCCAAAAGAACTGTTCAGAAAAATATTTGTGGGACGGGTCACCCTTGGTAATTCCCCATGAGCGAGGGCAAAAGTGACAGGTAGGTTGTAGGCAGAAGGTGCCACAGATCGTACAGGTCAGGCCTCACGTGCAGTGAGTACATGGTAGGGCGGGAGTGAGGAGTGGACAGTGGTGAAACCCATCACAGTGACCACAGTAACAGTGTCACCCCTTGAACTCCTAAATTATTGTAATTATTACTTTAATATCTAAGCCTGAGTTGGCTCTATAGTTAGCAATTTGGGGTAGGTCTGATTCCAAAAGAACAAGGGCTTTTTTAGCAGAAGTTTTTAAACTGGAATGAGCAAGAGATTCACCTGTGGGATTGGGAGTTGTTTGGTCAAACTGCAGATTCCAAAGCCCTTATCCAGAAGTTTCTGACTTAGAAGGTCAAGAGCAATGGGCCCTAGAAGGTTCTGATTAGGAGATCTAGGCGTGACTTTACCTCCTGGGTGACTTTGGGCAACGTCTGGATACAATTTTGGTTGACACAACTAGGGTGGAAGAGTCTGGCATCTAGTGGGTAGAGACCAGACGTGCTGCTAAACATCCTACAATGCACAGTGGCCTCCACAGCAAAGAATTATGGCCTCAAAAGGTCAATAGTGCCAGGGTTAGAACATTTTCTTCTAGAGTAAAAGGCCTCAGAACATGCATTTAACAAGGGCCTCAGGGCATTTTAATGCAGGAAGGAGAAGCCCTTGGAAAGACTGAGACAATGCCTGGCTTTTTATTCTGGGGACATGCTGTCAGAGCTCCCTTTTTGCCTATAACTCCTCTGTATTTAGGACTCAGCTTTCACTTGACTTTCCCCAGGAAGCCCTACCTCGTAACTAAACATCCTCCCTTCCTCCAAGTCCAGGTTAACGGCCCCCACTTCTAAGTACAACCCCTGTCCCAGCAGGCCTCATTTACCCCTTTAATTGTCTCTCCAACTGGAACAAGAGTCCCTTGAGGGCAGGGTCCATGTTCAGCCTGTCCCCAGCAGCTCAAAAGGTACCTGGCCCATATCAGGGCCATTGCCACATGTTGGCTCAAATGACATCTCCTGCACTGAGGCTAGAGCTACCCCCTCTTGCGGACACTGTCACAGAACCGTCTTGTAACAAATTCTTGGAGCTTTTCACTCTGAAATTATCTTATTGGTTTGCTTACCTTTCATTCATTCAAATGTTTTATTGGGCACCTACTACATGTTGTGATCTTTGCCGTCACTGGGAATATAAAACCCCTCCTCCCAACAGAACTTGTATTCTACAGGGGAAATTTGGACAATAAAAATAGAAAACTGTATATAGTACATGTGATAATATGTGTGACATTGGTAAGCCCAGTAGAGAAAAATAAAATAGAGAAATGGAATGGGGAGTGGAGATGTGTGTGTGAAACTTTAAGTAAGGTTGGCCTCTGGGAGAAGGTGACATTTAAGCAAAGACTGGATATCTGGGGGCGACTTGTCTGCTCCTCATTAGAACACAAACACTGAGAGGGCCAGGATCTTCCCTTTCTGTATGGCTGCTGTGTCTCCAGAATAGGCACATAGTAGGTGCTCAATAAAGATTATTTAAACAAAACAAAACGAGGACTATGTGATTAAACTATCAAGGAGACAGATGGGAGATTCCTGTTTTTATGACCGTCCAGGGACTAGCAGGAAGGTGGGAGAGGCAAGGGCATTAAATTTAAGGCGGTGAGGAGGACATCTCTGTGGTTAGATTAAGAGATTTAGAGGATGGTGGTCATCACTCCAAGGTGCCCACCCCGTCCCCTGCCCAAAAGGAACATAAGTTCTCATGCTGCTAATATGGTTAATGGTCCTGTTAATGGTCCCTGCGGCTCAGCTCACCTGGCCCCCTGCGTCTCCTACCATCACCCCGCCCCCTTTCTTCCACATCCCCTCCCTTGTCACGCCTCCCCCAAGGGGTGTCCCCGAGCCCGGGGGTGGGGGGAGGGTGGAAAGGGGGTGGCGCGTCAGCGCACCAGAGAAGAGGGCGCACGGCGGAGCCAGCCCCGGTGGCACGCCCGGGTCCCCGCCCCCAGCCCTGCTCCCCGGCGGGACACTGTCCCTTTAATAGACTCCCTCTGCCTGGCGTTCTGCGGCTGGGGAGTAAATTTCTCCCTGTCATCAGGTCGCGGGGAGAGGAGGAGGAGTTTGTTAATGTTCAGTTTGTTCAGCAGGATCGATGTTTGCTGGCATCGCCTCGCCCTGTCTTGTGTGTGTGTGAGAGTGTGTGTGCGTGTGTGTGTGTGTGTGTGCATATGTGGGGGGTGTGAGTGTGTGTGAGAGGAAGCGAGAGTGCGTGCGTGCGTGAGTGTGTGAGTGTGTGTGTGTGTGTGTATGTGTGTGTGTGTGTGTGTGTGTGTGTGTGTGTGTGTGAATTCCAGATTTTCTGTCTTTCCCAAACCCGCTCCTGTCCTCTAGCATATCACTCACAGACGGGGATCCGACAGCAGCCACAAACCTACAGTGAGTGATCTCTCTGCCCCCAGCGCGAATCCGCCATAGAGATCGGCGAGGAGGAGGAGGGAAAGAGGAGAAGGAAGAAGAAAAAGAAGAAACCACTACCTTCCCAGGATTGCCTTTTTTTTTTTTTTTTCTTATCTTTACGCGCGCGTGTGCGTCCCTCGTCCCTTCCATCCGAACCCGGTCTTGGATGTTTAATAAAGAAATCAAGTGTCTCAACAGTCACCAAAAAAAAAAAAAAAAAAAAACAAACCAAAAAAAAAAAATTCCAAAAAGCCAAAACAAAAAGAGAGAGAGAGAGGAAAAAAAAAATCCAAAACAAACAAACAAACAAGGCAGAACCAACCTCTACTTCCAACCAGCCGGCACAGCCGTCCGTGTCTGCCACCCAGAGAGGGGGGTCTCTGGCCCGTGGTGGAGGAGTTGCAGGGGGGATCGTCAGGGGGACAGAGGCCGAGTGACGCCCTAGGAGCCACCGGGCAGGAGGCGGAGGAGACCCAGAGAGGCGAGAGAGACCGCGGGCCCCCGCGCGCGGCTCGGGGCTGGGGCGCCAGAAGTGGGACTGGAGCGAAGTAGAGCGATGCCAAGGAGGAAACAGCAGGCACCCAAGCGGGCGGCAGGTAAGAGAAACGGCTCCGCTTCGGGGCTGTCCGGCCGGGCTGCCCGGTGCGCCGAGCTCCTCGCCCGCCCTTCTCGCCCCGGGTGCCCCAGGACGCCACCCCCCTCGGCTTTCGGGGGAGTTCGCTCCGGGTGCCCCTCTCTGCCTGGCTCATAACCCCATCCTCTCTCGCCTTCTCCAGTCTCCCAAATCCTCCCCTTTCCAGGCTCCGATTGGGGGTGTTGGGGGAAGCTATCCCACCAAGCCTTCCCTCCTTAAACTTTTTTTCCCTCCACCCTCTACCCCACCCCTAACTTTCTCCCAGTCTGCTGCTTGCCTCTCGGGCCAAAGTTGGGTTGAGGATTTGGGGTGCGGAGTGGGGAGACAGTCCTTCCACCCCCGCATCCCTCCGCGTGGTCAGTGCCAGTGGCTTCTGGCCTCGAGGGACAGCGTCTCCTCTGGCTGGGGTTTGGGACACTGAAGTGTGAGCAGTGACCCAGCCCCGGGCTGCAAGGCTGGCTTTGGGGCGAGCCATAGGAGTTCAGCTTTGATCACCAAGGTGGAAAAAACCACCCCAGGAAACGAACCTTTGAATATGTTTTCTAAGAGGATCCACGTTTGGAAATCTAATCAACACTCTTCCTTCTCTTAAAAAAGGGGAAGGAAAATGCATGCCCCTTTGATATTGAAACAGCTCTGGATTTCCTTTGCCCAGAGTGAGTTGCAAACTTTGTAAATTGATTTGTGTAGTAGGAACTATCCCATGTGAATTCTTACTTACCACCCCTCCTCCAAAAGAAAAAAGAAAAAGAGAGGAACAGGTTAATGGATCAGTACATTAGATCTTGTAAAGGGTTTTTTTTTTTTCCTTTTGGGTTGCTTAATTGCTTTTTTAATAGTATGCTGGGGTTTTGCTTCTCGGAAGTGTGATATGAAAGTTCATTTTTCTCCTCCCAGACCCACCCACTGAAAAGTCAGCTTTCCACTTGATTGCTAGTTTTGATTTGACATTTGATTGATCACCTGTCATCTCGCTGCCTTTGATCTATTCATTCTTGATATATATCAATAAATCACTCACCATGGTAACTCAGAGTGCCAGTGACGCAAGCCTTGCCCTCTAGATTCAGAGCCAGACATGCACAATTATTATCTTGTTTGGCTTTTAATGTGGGCGTTTTTATGTCTTTGTGTCCTTCAGTTGAATCGGGCTTTAGCAAAAAGCTTAAGTTTTATTCCCCCTTCTTTCTGTCTTTACCCTCGTGCTTTAGGCAGCATCAGTTAAGGCGGGTCTTCTGCAGAACCCCCCACAATATCTCCTTCTGTTCCAACTCGAGCGAAACATTAGGGAGAAGTTCGGTGGAACACTTTCATAAACTTTGAAAAGCCACCCTCAGAGCAAATCCAAAGTTAGTCACAAATCTGGGCAAAGTGGGTGTTTGTGTCTGAGCATGCTGGACCACCAAGCTCATCCTCCATCGTGGCCTGATTCCAGCACGAATGGCAGTACATGTGCTTTGAGATATCCACAATTATCTTCCCTTCTGAGCGCAGATCCGTAACCGTGTATAGATTGGTTCAAATTGCATGGGGAAATATCATTTACAAAGCTTTGATTCATGTATTTCCAAGAGCAAAATAATTTAGGTATTTTTAGTACCGTATCTATTTAGAACTTGCCTAGTCAATGAAGTGCTCTTTTTTCAACTCTAACTACCTCTTTTGCAAACAATTTCTTCCTCCCACCCCTGTCCCTTTCTACATTTAACTCACTTATTTTTTAAAACTTAGATTGCTTTGCAATCTGAACAGCACTGGGGTGTGCACTGGCCTTTTAGACTCAGGAAGACTGAGCCTGCTTCTTCCAGTTCTAGCAACATAAATTTAAGTATCACTAGATTATTAGAGATAACGTCCTTATTGTTGTCCCAAAAGAGAACCCTGGGCAACAGTCCAGCAAGAAGTGATACTGCCCTGAAAATTACTCTTTTTTTTTCCCCCTGTTGTTCCAGTAAAGGCCACCAACTAGGCAGTAATTTAAATTACCAGAATGACTGGACATGTCTCCTTTGGTCAGCTCATTACAAAAAGTGCATTGCTCAGAACTGCACTCCTTTGATTAGAATTATGCTCTGATCAATGAGCATCCAGGTGTACGTAACACAATGCTGTATCACATTATTTAAATTAGATCCTCTTCATTAAGCTGGTGTCTGTTGGAGCTAGCTTATTTATTTACTGTAGTGTTTGTATGTGTATGTGTGTGTTAGAAAGTTCTGACTGTAGTTTCAGTTTTCTGGCCTATTGTGTTCCTAGTGTCTTTATGTGTCTGTTTTCATGGCTTTTATTATTTTCACTGGAAGAAGTGGAAGCCCTTGTCAAGCTGAAAGGGAATAATTCACTCAGTACACAGTGAGGCCCCTCTTACGGTATTTATTGACTCACATATTACTAAAGCAGGTATTTTTTCATGTAATATTTCTTTCGTCTGAAGTCATGGATGCTGTACTCTGTTTTAGCTGACGTGGTTATTCACGAGTAAAGTTAGCCACTTCGAGATTCTTTAGCCAGTTAACATCCAGGGAGAGGGACAAGGTGGGTTCTAGGATTGTGGCCATACTAACTTTTATCACTGCTTAAAATTAAACAATGCGCGACTGTAAGTAATTATTCCCATGGGCTGATGTTGAAAGCTTGATTTCTAGCTTGAGGAATGAATAATGTAGCATCGAAAAAGCCTGTGAGTGAATCAGAACTGAGACTCTCTTCCCCGAGAACTCTTTGAGGCAATCTGATTCCTTTGCATTATTAGTTTTAAGTTCCACGTTTCAAGGAATCAATTATGGAACTTTCTAATAAAGCAGGTATGCGGTTAGAATGAGCGAGATGATATTATAAGTGATGGGGGACGTTAGTCTTTATTGGTTATATTCCTCCCTCCTTTAAGGGAAGGGCTGTGAGGTAGGCAGTTCTCTTTAAGGAAACAGCTAAGTCAGAACATTTCCCTCCGAAATGTCATTCTTCCTGGCTTTCTAAAGCTATGCTCTTCTACCATACTATTACTTCGGGCAAGGAAAAAAGTTTAGAAAGCAGCCTGCAGTACCCCAGGGGTTTGTGTATGAGTGAGTGTGATTGCTTCCTTGGATGTATATTTCACTCACCACTAAAACGCATCCACTTTTACCTGAAAATATTGCAGGATTCTGTACCAGCATCTTTTCTCCCTATCCATTGTAGAGAAGTTAGAGAAGATGGCAGAAAGGTAAAATAAAACAGAACAGTGTTTTGAGTTGTTTGTGTTTTACAAGACGCAGGGTAGTTAAAAATGTTGAACTGTAGACTTACACTGTAACCCTTCTATTTTCTATAATCTATCGCAGCCTCTGTACATACACATGTGTAATATATATTTTATTTCACCATCCTGAACTCTTGTTTTTATATAATGCCAGCCAATTGCAAGAGGATGCAAAATCTTTGGGCATCATGTACATATGAATATCTAATGTAGATATAAATTATAGGCGTCTGCTGCTGCCTACTCAAAGAGATTAAATGTTTTCTTCTTGCTGACTCTCAGAAGCTATTTGATAATCCAGATCTGAGGAAAGTCTTGCAGGAGAAAACAGCTCCCTCAATTTATTTTGTTTATTTAATATGGAGATGAATAATGCAGATTTTGTTTTCATGAATGTCCTTGTGTGGCAGTAAACATTAGACTATTAGCAATCATTACTTAAAAGTTGCAATTTGCACCTTAATAGCACAGGTTATTTACATGGGAAACATATTCAGCAGGGACAATTCGGAATACTGCAGTGGAGTGTAGAGATGACCTGAGCGATCTCCCTTTCAACCTCCTGATGACAATGACTGGATTAGTGGGCAAGGTTTCAGCAGTGTAAACCAGCAGGGCAGGGAGGGGTCAGACAGCTCAGGGTGAAGTTTACCTTTAATTCACTGGCAAGTGGAATGGGGTTCAAGAGAATAGGTATCGGGGTGGAGTCCCGACCCTCACTTTGTTTAAGCACACTTCAGAAAGACAAGTTCCCATCTTGAAGATTTAAATACCGCATGCTATAGACCCCTTCACTTACACAAACAGTATGATTTTTAACAGATGAATGGAAAAAATAAATACACACCCCCGCCGCCAAAGGGGCTCAGCAGTGTGAACTGTTCAAGGCTATTCTTGTTATTTAAGGCAGATCCCTGAAAAAAGAAAGGACAGGTACCTTGAAATCACATCCTCCACACAGTGTTTTGGATAGAAATCGATTGCTTAACTGGTCCTTTTCCCACTCCCCTCATGATTTCCTTCTCCCTCCTCTCCCCTCACCCTTAAAGACCCAGATTGAATGGGACATCTCAAAAGCCCATTTGTTTTAGGCATTTATTGATTTCATTTTAAATCTGCCATATCAGGACACAATGCATTAACCCTAATCAGCAGACTGCAAGTGATAGGGAGTTCTAGTGGAAGCCAGGTAAGGAAGAGGGGGCATGAGAAACTTCTCAACAATGAAAATCTTCTTGAGGCTTGGGGGTTGGACATCAGAGGTGACTTTTGAGGAGGGTAGAAGCATTCCTCAGAAATACTCTGCATTTATTTTTCTCCCACCTTACATTTATTTTTCTCCCAGTCACCTTGATTCTCTTGCTACCATTCGGGAAACCTTCACACCCAACAAATACCTCCTAGGCACCTTTAGCAGATCTGTCCCTTGCCTTTTGTCACATTCTCCAACAGAGGCTTATGCTTTCATTTCATCCCAGCTGACTTCTCACTCATTTGACGGAATTTCTCCAACTGGATAATACCTGGGTTGATCTATTTATCTTTCCAGTGGCTTGGGAATTGTACTCTCAGTTGAGCAGGTTTTAAAGGGGCACTGAGCCTGGCATTATTTAAGGCCACTGAAATGATGCACTTCTGCTCATCACCGCAGCTGAGCTTAGGGAAATCAGCCAGGAAGAAAACCTAGGCCCTGTTCACGTTTATGCCGGGTCTGTAATTAGCTGACACGAGTTAAATGTCCTGAGTGGTGCTTCCCTTCCATCACTGTATCTGTACCATCAATTTTATTTAAGTATGTCATGGTCTGGGAAGACTCAGCCACTATTTCAAAGGCAGTGTCTGTGTCCACCCAAGTCCCCCTTAAAAAACACAAAATTGCCTAACAAATTCTATATTAAGACCAGGCATACACAGAGTATCATTTTCGTTTGATGCAAAGTCAGTTGGAAACGCATTAAACTAACAGAGAGTGTCTTGCATCGCTTCCCTGAAGCAGTGCTTTTTCATTACATATTTAATTACAACAAATTGAGAGACTTTTTATGAAAAAAAAATCACAGTGATATTAAAAGAAGCTTGGCACACAAATAATTTTATTGCTTCACAAGTTGACAATGCTGCTTTATTTTTATTTCTTTGGGAGAAATTTATTTTCATTTTCTAATGTTGGGATGAATACAGAATGTCTTCCCCTACAGTCTGTATCAGGGAGATCTCATCCTTCTACCTTCCTAGAACCTTTTCACCCTGGAAGAGGGTTTTTTTAAATCTATTTTTCAGTAATTTGTAACAATTTGTATGTTTAAAATTATTTTAAGTTTTCTGAGTTCCATTTAAAGTTAGAAATTCTCCTGTTTCTGAGGGTGACCTTTGGCAAGCAGCTCTTCGATTATGAACGAGCTTAGTCATTCTAACCACATAAGAAATAGGTCGTTGAGAGTGTTTGCTTGATTACCTGGATATCGCAGGGAGAAAAACCACCCTACGGTTACAGGCCTCTAGCATACTACACTGTTTTCACTGGATTTATAATTTCTTTTTTTTTTTTTTTCCTGCTACTGACCTGTCAGTCACTTGTTTTAGGAACTTGTTTTCAGAAGAAGGGATAGGCTTAACATTGAAAGTCAGTTTCAAGATACACTGGGTCTTTAAGAAATGATAATAAAAAAATAGAGACTTTAGAGACCAGATATCCACTTCTGGGCGATGTCTGCAAACTCAGAGGATTTTCATCTAACTTGGACATGCATCTGGAGCGTCTTCAGCAGCGTGGCCGTACTTGTGTTACTCGTTTTGCCAGAGGGTAACCGTCAGACTCAGGTCCTTTCCAAAGATACTGTATACATACACAGCCACACAGAGAAGAAATCTCAGATGCAAGTGGGAATTGCTGATATATTTGTTTCCAAAGCAAACTCCATGGGTGAAATGATTAAATAATTCAGAGGGATTCGAAAGTCATTAAAACAGCCATGTGGAATTTCCAGTTGTTGCCTCTTTCGGTCTTTTGTGTTTCCTCTACAGATAAAGATGTCCTCTGGGCATTCTCAAACATTTTGTGATGCCAAAGTGATGCCTAAAATTGTTTAAAATTTTAGAAATTAAAATTCAGGAGGCACGGCTAGCTAATCCTATTATTAATATATCAGTATTATTTAGCTATGCTTAACAACAGGGAATGCACAATGCAAAAGTTTTAGAGATAATGAGCTTAGAGAAATTACATGGGGAAAAAAATACCTGGATCGTATTTGAAAGGATTTGTCTTGAATTTTGCTCATCTAAATGAGAGTTTCCTTTCCATTTGTGTTAATTTAAAAAAATACTTTCAATATCCCTCTAACTACTACCCAGCCTGAAGCAGGGTCTAACAAAGCTCTCTCTGGATGTACAAAAATATAGGACGTTGTAATGCACATCCCCTTTTTAAAAACAGTTTTAGAAAACCAAATATGGGCTTGAAAACTAAAAGCAAAACCTCAACAAGATCTATAACACAGCCAGCTCAGGGTTCAAGATCGAAAACTTTGTTTCGGCAGGGGAAGGAGAAAATAGCGTTGCACTTTAACTGTACATCCCCCCACCCCACCCGGCACAGGAGAGGCAGTGAAGCAGGGAAGATTTTTAAGGAGCTTTTTAGCTCTTCTGCATCTCTCTCCAAAGACTAATTTAATTGAAAAGCTGTAGTGTCCGTTTATGCCAAAGGAAAAACCTCATGTTTCCGTAAAGCTGCTAGGCGCTAAGGTGGGTTTTTTAAGAAAGCCAGCGTGCTGCAGTTTCCTTTAGTACAAAAATTAAGATCACTGGTCTTGATTAGTTGAGTGCTTTCAGAATTGAGTGAATACTCTGAAATCACCCCTGAGCTTTCTTCTTCAAGCTACATCTAAGTCATTTCTATAGAAATTATACAGTTTATATATTAAGGTGGGCAGAGCACAGTTACTGTTGTTTTTTAATTTTATTTATTTATTTATTTATTTATTTTTGTCTGCGTTGGGTCTTCGTTGCTGCGCGCGGGCTTTCTCTAGTTGTGGCGAGTGGGGGCTACTCTTCGTTGCGGTGCGCGGGCTTCTCATTGTTGTGGCTTCTCTTGTTGCGGAGCACAGGCTCTAGGCGCACGGGCTTCAGTAGTTGTGACTCGTGGGCTCTAGAGCGCAGGCTCAGTAGTTGTGGCGCATGGGCTTAGTTGCTCCGCGGCATGTGGGATCTTCCCGGACCAGGGCTCGAACCCGTGTCCCCTGCATCGGCAGGCGGACTCTCAACCACTGTGCCACCAGAGAAGTCCCCACGTTATTATTTTTAATGAAAATAGTTACAAAGTGCAGAATGAGATAAAAGCAGAGTTGGCAGCGGCCATTGTGTTTGTAATGAATCTAGAAGAAACTTCCTTAAATGTTTTTCTGCGCCATGAAAAATCCATGAAATCTGGTGATTGGTGACGCGGGAGATACAAAAAGGAGACAGAAGGTCAAGGTCTTCTATGGGGAGATTTGTGTAAGTAGGAGCGGCAGCATGTACATATTTCTATATAAACTGCAAGGGGCTGACTTTAAATCACTTCAGTTAATCAGGTCTGTAGACTTTTCTATGTATTTAGAAGCCGCTCTCTTATACCCCAGGGAGATATGAATAGCTTCTGGGCCAAGATGATGCTGTAGAGAAGAGTTAAATCTATTCTATGTGTTCGGTACCACTTGGTACAGAAAAAAATGCCGGAATGAAAAGCTATATAAGCACGTTTTATATCAGAATTGCCTTTAGCTATTTTCCTTTATTAGAAAGTTGGGTTTGTAGCTGTGCCCTTCTTCTTGCTTTCTCCCTTGGGATTAGGTTTTGGACTGTGGATGGAACCATGGAATAGGAGGAAATGACTTGAGTTCTGGTTACAGCTCTGCCACCCTACTTAACTGGCCCTGGGCAAGCTCGAGAGAGAACCTTACTCAAAGAATAAGAATGTGAGTTCAGGAGTCAGACTGACCCAAGTTCAAATCCTTGGGTCTGCTTTTTTGGATGTGTATGCTTAGACCAGCTGCTCAAATCTCCTCATTTTCCAACCTACAAGATGGGGGTAATCATAGTTCTTCTTAAGGTTCAGGATTTTGGAAAGGACGCTATGAGTCCTGAGCTGAGAGAATGCACTAAAACTGCTAGGGGCCACACCTAACAGAGCTAGTGTATCTTTGCCCCAAATAACCAGACCATGAAAAATGTATACCAGAAGGGAAATGAGGAACCTGCCAATTATGATGGGACCAGGAGTTCAGGGTCAAAAGAAATCAGACTTGGATGCGTTTTGATTTTTAAAACTGGAAATATAATCACTGAGTAGTGTTTTAGCCTTTTCTGAGAAAAACTCATACTGGATAGGTTGGAGCCCTGCCCCCCAACTCAAAAAAAAAAAAAAAATTGTTTCTTTCCCAAGGAATAGTAATTATAGCACCAGCAACAAAAACCGTAACAACAACAGTAATAATGATATCTGCCACTACCTAAGTGCTTATTATATGCCAGGCATTTTACCAAGTACGTTATGAATTTTACAGTCATTCATTTAAGGAGCAGTTATTTCTTGAGTTCTTACTACATGCCAGGTCCTGTTCTGGTCACCTGGATCATCAAGGTTAATAGGATGGCTGTGATCCCTGGGGATCTTACCCTCCAGTTGGGGGAAGCAAGAGAACATACAAGTAATTGAATAAAGGAAAAAAAGATAACTTTCATATAGTAAAAAGCTCTATGATAACAATTGTTTTATAAACACAAACATATGAGAGCAGGATTGGGGCAACAATGGTGTGGATGGTCAGAGGAGACCTGCCAGAGGAGGGAACATCTGAGTGGAGTCTTGCAACATTCCTGAGTTAGATGCTAGTATCATCTTTATTTTACTGATGGGGATCTGAATAACCTGCAGAGCAATTCGTCCAAGGTCATGCAGTGACCGAGGTTGGTTTGAAACTTTCTGCTTCCAAGACCCATGCACATAATCTGTTGTGGTAGTTTACCTAGAAGAGTCATAGTGATTTGCCAAGGAAGGACCCTCAGTTCCTATTATTTTTCCCTTGCATCTGTTGTGATGTCTAAACCTGGGGGGGGGGGGGGGGAGGGTACTGAGAACACTGACAGAGAATGCTGCCTTTTGTGGCATCTCCAGCTAGACTCTTAGTGCCATCTACCATATATAAAGTCAGCTCTTCCTCTTCGCGTGTATGTGTGTGTATTCATGTGTCCATTCACCCAACAGATGTTGACTGTTCATCTACTGTGCGCTAAGCATTGATCTGGGTGCTGGAATGTTGCAGTAGGAAAAGTCCCTACTCCCACCCAGCTAATATTCTTGTGGGTGAGACCAAAACAACAAATGGTGAGGCCAACGAACAAATAAATACATAATATTGAATAGTTCTAATGGCATTTCATAAAAATGAGTTGGGATTAGTAGGTTAGAGAGGGATGGAAGCTTGCCATTTTACATAGAATGGTTGGGGGTAGTATTAATCGGGTGGTGACATTTGATCAGACCTGAATAGAAAATGAAGAACTAGACAAGCATAGATCTGGGAGAAGCGTTCCAGGAAGATGAAGCAATAAACACCTTAAGGCCAGAAATGTCTTGCGTGCTTGAGGAATACACAGGAGGCCACTGTGGCTGAAGCAGATGAAGACAGGGGAGAGTAGCAGGAAATGAGGAGGAGACGCAGGCGGGGCAGATCATGTGTAGCCTCCTAGAATTGCATCTAAGTGTGATGGGATCGCTGGAGGGGTTCACGCAACAAAGTGATGTCATCTAATTGGGTTATTAGTAGAACAGGGGTACTTGTTTGTATTTCAAAGATGGTGGTGGACTTGGGTATGTTTATCCATTCAATCTACTTAGTTCGCCCCTCAGTGATGGAGACTAGGATGCTTAGAATAATAGAGGTGACACCTGGAGGTAAAAACACATGCCCAGGCTTTATGGAGGAATTGACAGGTGCAGGGACGGGTGCCACCCATGAGGCTGTGGAAAGGCAAATGTTAAGAACCAAGCAAATCTGGGATCCAACTGCGGCTCCTCCCTACTTAACTAGCCACCAGTGTGCTTTAAGGGGAGTCCCTTAACCTTGTGGCACCTCAGTTTCCTTACCTGTCAAATGGAGACATGATATTATCCACCTCACATTGTGGTTGTGACGATCAGACAACGGGATATAGATGAAACCCTTGGTGCGGTCTCTGGCACTTACATAGCATCTTCTCCGTAAATGAATTTATGTCCTTCCTATTGTTTTGTTTTGTCTTCTGTAGGAATTCTGGGAGAAATCTAGGCACTTGAGTTAGTCCTTGGTACCTATTAGGCACTAAATAAATATTTCCTGACGAATGAATAAATGAGGCTATAAATAAGTGAATGAATAAATACTTTAATTAGTGTATTACTTTGTATACTAATTAATTAATTTCGAGTATAAGAATCTCTTTTACGCATCGAAAATTTTTTGGCAGACCTCCGTACCAATCACGATCATAGCTGCACTTTGAATATTTATCAATTTAGGAAATATTAATGACAAAAAGACGGTGATTTTAGTTAGAAGCTTGTATTCTGTTCATCGTGACGTCCTCCGCCTTCAGCTGAAGAGCAGGGATTCACCTTTCTGCAGTGAATGTTGTTTATTCATCTTATAGACAGTGCTTGCTGATACTATGGATTTGTAGGCTTCCTCCTTAAGCCTAGACCCGGATGGAGGCAAAGGGGTTGGGGAGCCTCATTTCGGACCCCAGAGGTCGACCTCTCTCCCTCTCTGCTCTCCAGGTGCTGCGCCCTCCTGCCCGCAGCCTCCAGAGGCTCCCAGCCCTCCCCCACCAGAAGCCTGTGCTCATCCCCTCAGGCCCAAGGCAGCAGAGCTTAGGGGTTGTTAAGCTAACAGGAGAAGGCTATAGGCTGTTTCCTGGTAACGCCTTCTTCTTCGCTTTTTAATTGTCACCTTCAGATAAGTGCCTGGGAGAAGAAAGAAGGGAGACTGGCTGGTGCCTGTTAAGGAATATCTTAGGACAAAGAGATTGGGGATAGCAGAGAGTATTGGGGAATTTTTGCTGCCTGTCCTAAGACCTTTATTTAACTGATATTACTGAAGGTCTGCCGTGTACCAGGTACTGTAGGAGGTGCTGGAACTAGAGGCTTGAGTAAAAATGACAGAAGGCCTGCCTTCTTTACGCTTAACATTGGTGCAGCAGACAGGTCCCAAACAAGCAGGCAGATGCACGTTACCTCGCGTCAGAGAGTGGTGTGTGCAACAGAGAAAATTAAAGGAGGGTGAGGGGTCTCGCGTCACAGGAGGATGTGCCGTCTTAGATAAGCTAGTGAGGAAAGGCCTCTCTGTGGAGGTGATATTGAAACTGGGTTCTGAGTACGGTGGCAGAGAGCACAGGGCAAGTCTCTGGGGAAGATGGTTCCAGGTGCGAGGGAAGGTCTGGGGCTGGAGCTGCTGCAGGAACTGGAGGAGCAGCAAGGAGACCAGGGTGACGAGACGAGGGACAGAGGGTGAGCGATGAGGACAGAGGGATAGACAGACGCCAAACCTCTAGAACCGAGATGCTGCGTAAGGAGCCAAGGTTCTCACTGAACTGGGGAGCCTTACAGGGCGAGGGGGACATAGGATCCCACTTAGGTGTTTACAGGATCATGCTGGCTGCCATGTTACTTCTCAGGGACCAAGGCTGCAAGCAGATTGGCCATTTTGGAGGCTTCTGTATCAACCTAGTCAAAACCTGGTGATGACTTGGACCAGACTGATGGTCCGGGAGATGGGAAACTTGGTGTAAAGGTAGACAAGATGTACAGAAAATTGCGGGTGGGTATGAGTGAGAAAGAGGAGTATACTAAAACCTGTATATGAAAAGCCTGACTGTATTTATCCTACTATCTTCCCGAATTCTCTTTTGCTTCTTTCCTCTAGTTGTACATAAGGTTCTTACTGAAAGTCGTCAGTCTACCATTTTCTGAGCTAAAGTGGGAACAAGGGAAAGTGTTTGGAGCTGCCTTGATTCTAGAATTGACCATGCAGGGAGAGGCTAGTCTCTTTCAAGCACGTTTCATGGAGTCCTGGACTTGCATCTCCCCACCCCCATCAGATAATACGGTGTCAGGGCAACCGGGTGGACCCTGAAGTCGACAGACCGGGCTTCCATTTCTCTCCAGTGGGTCATTTCCTTGCTGTGTGACCTCAGGCACCTCTACCACCCAAACTTTCAGTTTCCTCATTCGCAAAACGGACCTACTAAAAGGACTCATCTCGCTGGGTTTTTACAAGGATTCACTGAAATAAATCAGGTAACATACTTAGTACATGGTGGTACATGGGAAGCAGTCAAGAAACTTTGGTCACTATATATATTAACAAATTAATAATCCTCTCCATGACGAGATTTCCTTATCAGTCAGAGATAATGAAAACTCCCTTTTGGGCGCTTGGGAGGAGCAAAGTATGAACACTTGTAAAGCACTCAGGACTGTGCCTCGTCCACAGTGAGTCCTCGATAAATGGTAAATTATTAAAATCATCACCATGACTCTGAGCTTGGGACCCTGAACGGATCTTATATCTTATTGGCTTTGCGTCCAAAAGCCTGGCACAGAGTTGGTGCTCAATAACTATTGTTGGACAGAATGAATGATAGTGATGTGATTAGTAGGAGTTAAAGTGAAAAAACCCAAGGAGTTAAAGGTGCATCTCTTGGGGGCAGGAAAGTAGACACTAACTGGAATGATCATTTCCACCAGTGGAAACTCCTAATGGCTATCTCCTCTTCCCAAGCCTACCAGTGCTCTATGCAATGTTTTAATGAGGCAAGTAAGCCCATCTCTAAAAGTTTTTAAAACCCCAGTTGCCCCATTATGGGCTTTCAGACCACTGGGGTAGATAGTTTTAAGTAGCAGGCAGGCAGGAAATGAAAACAGTATTCCTTTTTCAATACTGGTTCAAATCCTCTGATTTAATCAAGAAGAAAGTCTCGCTTGCTGTTAGCCTGTCTTAAACACCTCTCTCCCCCTTGTTTATCAGAAAGAGCAGACCGCAAATTCAGAGACTTTCGCAAGCAACAGGGAATAGCAAAATATTAACACTTGGATTTTTCATTGTTTGATTACCATCACTTATGGCAAATGTGATTGGCCTTGCGCTGACTGAATGACATAAATTTTCATTTTAAAATAAAATTAAGTAAATAAAAAAGGGAATTATTACAAAGAAAGCAATAGTTGGGGGGAGGGCATTGCACAAACCATGAGGCTGGGGGCACGATGACTAAATGTGAGAACGCTATAGATGCCCAGAGCCTGAGCAGGGCAAGGGATTCATGAACCAGCTGTGAGCTGTGGCTGCCAAGTCACACTCAGGTCAAAGAAACGCCCGGAAAGCAGAGGCTTTCATGCATACTTCAAAAGGTTTTAAAACCAGAAGGAACTTCCCCTCCCAGGATATCAGAGAAAAACTCTGGAAAGTCTTTAGTGGCCCAGGAAATTTTGCAAATATGGAAGGACTGGGAATAATGTTCTGGTTTTGCATCTGGAATAGAGTCGTGGTTCTCAACCTTTATTTGGTGTCCTCCTCACTTGGGAAACTTGTTAAAATGTAAATTTACAGATTCCCAGGCCAGAGCCTAGTGGTTCTGATTCCATAGGATGGCATGAGGCCCCCGAATCTGAATTTTAGGCACCCATTAAGGCTTTAAATTACAGGATATAGGAGAAAAATATCTAAGTTCTCTCCTCCCTTTTTTCTTCTTTTTCTCCTTCTCCTTTCCTTCTTCTTCACACACGCACACTCTCTCTCTCTCTAATTCCAAATGCCAAAGCATTTAAACATTTAAAAAATTATTTCCAGGGTCCAATTTCACTTTTGGCTTTTAGTCAATGGAAAAAATATGAGTGTCTCTTTTGCTCTCACTCGCTCATGGCAATTGCCTATATTTTTAGAAATGGTGGGGACAGTTTTCCCTAATGTATTTCAACAGGGAAACACACCCATTTATGCATCGGTCTACCTGGTCACAACATGAAACATCAGAGTCCAGAGAATCCCTCGGTTAAGAGGAGAAAGGCAGGCAGTCCGGCAGATACATAGCAAAGTCTCTGTCCGCTAGGGAGCTGGCTGACACCCTCGGTACCAGAGTCAAGAGACAAGAAGGAAACAAAAGGAATATCCCAGACCTGGTTCTTTATTTCTTACACTCCCTAAAATTTTGGAAACTAGTGGATGAGAGGGCAGAGAACCCGGTTTTATTCTTTGGAACCTCCTTCACTTTCTTGTTACCTTTGTCATATTTTCTCATCCTCTCTTCAATGTTTCCTCTTTTTTTTCTTAATCCATCCCTTCTCTGTTCTTTCCTGATTCTTCCCAGTAATCAGACTTCTAAGCCTTTTCTGTCTAGCATATGTGCCTCCATAGGTGACTGTGATCCAAATAATGGTGGCAGCAATGATGAAGATGATGCTAATCATAATGGTCTGCCATATAATGGCTACTGTTCATTGACCTGGATGACACAAAACCAAAAATCTACACTAAGTGGTTAACATTTACTCAGCATTGACTACATAAAAGTCATTTACGTAAAGTCTCTCCCCAAAACATCTTGAGAACCGGATATTATTATTGGCCCATTGAATAGACAAGGAAATTTAGTTTTGGAAATTTTAAGTAACTTGAAGATCATACAAGCTTTTAAATAAGATACTAAACGCTGGGTCTGCGTATCAGAGCCCAAGTACTCAAACACCATGTTTTGTTGCTTCTCACATTATTTAATGTTTAATAGCAAAAAGTCACATAAACATTCATAGTCTAGTATAAATACGTGCAGATCAAGGGCATGAACTGAAATGGAGGGTTTCCTCCAGGTTGAAGTAAGTCAATTGTGGCAAAAGGAAGAAAGGAAAAAATGATAGAAAGAGAATCATCCTTATCTAAATATCTAAAGACCATTTAAAAAAATGGAAACTATGAAGATTAAAAAAAAAAACAAAGAACAACTTTTAGAACCTCTTGAGCTTTACACAATCGCGTTTTCATTAAGTCCATTCCTGTTTTATTAAACAGAGGTTAAAAAAAAAAAATCCATGAAAATCCCCAACACAGTCCATCTGGGGTGGCTCAGTAAGTAATCGTGCTCACCCACGTCCTACAGCATCCTTGAGGATGTGTCCTGAAGTCAGACACTGCTCATCTGTTCCCCATAAATCTCTTGTAGGCTCCATGACTCTTCCTGGCCATCAAAAATATGGAACACACGCAATGACGCTACCCCATTATTTATTTTAGCAAACGCAAAGCTACCCTCACAGATTTCCCCTTTAGAGTCCCTCGTAATATTTATGGTCAGGGTCTCCAAAGGTGTTTCTTACTTGTAAGTATTTAATTATAGGTGACATTTAAATGAGTACTCTGAGTAATGTGAAAAAAAAAAAAAAGATGATCACGAAATTCAAGGGGTCATATCTCAGAGGGAAAGCGTTGCTTACAACAGAAATCATGATGGGATCTTTCTTGAAAAAAAATCAACAATCGTTTTTAGTTGGTGGTGGGTTATTTTTATTTTTTAATTTGGGTGACATTTTGAAACAAACATTTGTAGTAATACAAGGTTTGGCAAACTGCCTTGCCACTTGATTACCAGTTATTTTAATGAGAAATGGAATTAGCATCTTATTTTATCATCTTTAATATAAATATTTTCCTTATGAATATTGGATGGGAATAATCAGTCAGATGGAATAGAGGAGGGAACTGTCAGTAATAAGGTGAGCTTATTTCACTTGGTCAGTAAATTTCAGATATAAAGGAATTAAACTGTACAGATAAAGCTGTTCCCTTTGAAAAGCAAACTTATAATCTCTGCACCTCAGTCCTGTCGAATAAGTGTAAGGAGGGTGCTTACTTCCAAGCACTATTAATAAGGTTTTAAACAGTTGGCACTTATTAAGTACTTAGAATAGTGCTTGGTGCATAATAGGTGTTCTTCAACTATTGTTACTTTCTCCCTCTCTCTGTCCCCAGAGATAGGCACTATGAAGAATTTGGTGTGCACATCTTACATTATTTACAGTATTGCCAGCACGTATATGTAGGTAGGAGTATTATTATTCTTTTTTATATGTTTAACATTTTTTGTTTGTTTGCTTTTGTTTTCAGTATGATCTACTAATTGTAAGTTTATTTTTAAATTAAAATTTTTAATTTTTTAATTAAAAAATTTAATTTTTTTTCTCCCGGTTTTATTGAGATATAGTTGTAAATAGTTTCATGCTTTGTTTTACAAGGTTTTCTTTTTTACTCTATTTTTGGGTCTCTATCCCAGTATGCAAGTACATAGGTAGAGAAAAAAAGAGAGAAAGAGTTGATAGATTTAAGAAAATAGATGTAGCTAATTCTCTTTTATATGCTTTATAATATTCCACCATAAGCATGTACATTTTTACTGATTTATCAATTCCTCTGTTAATAGACATTTAGCATGTTTTAAAGTTTTCACTATTACACACAATCCTGTAATGAATATTCTTGGGAATTTTTACAATTGTCACATAAGTAATTTACGTAGAGAATAACAGTTGTGAGAATTTTACTGCATTTAGCAAGAGAATGAGTTGAGAAAAATAAACATCACTTAAACAGTGAATATTTCATATTTTGAACATTCTTGGCGTCTTTACTGAGATGTAGACTTCTCTAACCAAAAATTCAACTAGCTCATTCGCACCTAGTAGGCACTTGCTACATGTCTGCTTGAAGTAAGTAAACTGAACATAAAATATGTCAGTAATCCCAATAATGAATGAGACAGTCATCAACATGACCTGAATCCTAGTATGTCAAGAAAACTGTCATTAGCCGCCTTGAGGTGGGGTGGGGTGGGATACAGAGAGAAGGAAAAAACAAAACAAAACCATGAATAGCATAAAAGAAATTGCATTTGTCCTCAGAGTATATAATGATTAAGCTTCATAGCTGGACAGCTGTAGCCTTACCGACGCTAAATCTCCACGAGGTAGTAAACATGCGTGGGTGAGGTCAGGAAAGGACCTTTGTTTGTCCACATTATAAGTTGAATTAGTAACAATAGTCAATCCTCCAGTTTGACATATGGAACGGTTACACTGTACTGTAATGCAGTTTAGCAAACATGTATTGAGGCCTACCGGTTGGTCCTGGGGTAGATGTATTAATTAGATCGGACCCCAGAGTTTAGAGGGTCCATGTAGTACCAGAGGCGTTTCACAACCAAGAACAGCAGCCTCCTTGGAACGTGTGTGCACGCGCGCTGTGGATCTGTTTTACTGTGGGTCTGAGTTGTAAATCTGTGCAATTATGTGTGTTGTGGACATGAATATGTTTCATGTACAGCTGGATTAGATATGTCGTGGATGTTAGTGTGTGTGTCTGGTGGGGCGAGAGTGAGAAGCCCTTACTGTTCGTGAGTTTTGTCTCTGTGGTGGACATAGTATACGCATATGTCCGTGCCAAGGCTAAGCTGCTAATGAAATCACCACAAAACTCTTCAGGATTTTCCCTGTGAACACAGTGTATTTCCAGTGTCATAGTGTGTATTCCAGTGCCATGGTGTATTTCCGCAGGGGTGCCCCTTTGGCACTGCCCCTGCCCTACTGGTTACAGCCCGAGGTGAGAGGGAAACAGAGCCGTAGTTACACCCCATGTCCCCTGCACAGGAAAATCAGCTCTAGATAAGAAATGTATAAGTGACAGATAATACCAGGAAGCAGGCTCTATCCCAGTTGTAATTTCTGTTTCCTTTTCTACATTGTGTCATGTCAGGGATTGACAAACTTTCAAATCGTGGGGACCATTTCATTTGCTGTACCTGGAATACAGTAGGTGTTTTGTTGAATACGTGAATGAGTGAATGAATGAATGAATGAATGAACGAACAGTTATCCAAGGTTCCTGGAGTCTTTGGGACATTTAGATACCCATGTTATTTATGTCCTCAGGGCTGAATAGAGTAGGTTCTTAGGGAGTGTTGTTCAGTGAATAAATGCACGCACATCACACATGTGAATGTTTGCTTATCTCAGAAGCAGGTTCGCAATCATAAGAAAACAGCTCCCTGGTGAGGTTTTTATTCTTCCTCTGTCGATCCCACGGGAGCACCTTGTCTGCTGTCCCTTTGGTTTAATTATTGTTCTTTGAGATCAGCATGGCAGCCCTTCTGTTTACTGTCAGACTGCAGGCGCAGATGGAGAAGTAAAGCAGGGGGGCGGGGATCTTCATAATTCAGGTACAGGAACTTCCTCAAAGATATTTTTTCTTTTAGAGAGGTGAAAGGAAGGTGGAAAAGTGGGGATATGAGTTTCCAATCTTGCCAAAGACGTAAACCAACAAAATTGTGTTGCTGCTCCCATAAATGTTTAGTAAGTTTTATCATCTTGTGACTAAGGTTAAACAAATGTGAGTCCTTTGAGGAATTATTTACTGGAAGCAAAGTTATAGCATCAACATCTGTGTTTCCAATCACTTAGATGAGGAACAGGTCAAATAAATCATGAGGAAGTTCCGCAAAATAACTTCTGTATTATTATCTCTGGAGAAGAGTAATAGGAATAAGTATGTTAGGTGCCCTCTCTATTGGAATTAGGGCTTTATTTTTTTTTTTTTTGGTTAGACTTCTTTCTTTTTATTCATTTCATTATCTTCAAAGAATAAATAAGTCTTCACTTTTTTTGTGGAAAGTTACCGTAAGAACATCCACAATAGAAGGCCTTAGAAATTTCTCTCAGGGAATCTGGCCATTTCAGCCAACATTCTCATGTGGGAATGGGCTAACAGTTCCAATATATAACATCCATATAATTTAACCTCATAAATTTCTTTTTTTCACAGTGATGTAATGGGGAGACTGACCTGGAGTTTGTAAATGTTCCCTGCTCACTGCATTCCCCCGGGCAACATAACATTCTAGACAGTGTTTTATGTGCCCTGATTAAACTATAACGTATTCTTGCATTTCCTGTGGACTGACCTGTTAGTACTCTTAGCAGAACATTTAAGGAACACAGAGATGTTTTCAAATGTGTTACAATGCGCTGTGTGAGGGGTTTTTTTTTTTCTCTCTTTTTTGAACAATGATCTGATTTTCATTTTAGACCACAGTCCGCTGAGTACCCACTCCACAAGAAGAGTTTTGTGCTTTGGTTTAACTTTTGAATCTGCCACAGCGCTCTGACAAATAAACAGAATACTGGTTTGTAACTCCAATTTGAATTCTCAGGCACGTACTTTGAACTGCTCTCCTGCAGTGGAGGGAAGGAATTGGACACGTTAACGGGGAGTCCCCAAGATAAAACGGTAGCAATGGAAACTTACAACTTTATTTAAAGGAATTTTTAAAATATGAAAGGGAGGGGAAGGGCTTCCTATTGTTTCTGCATCATGAAAACAAGAGCTGTGACAAACAATACATTGGGCAAACCAAGCTGTGAGACTGAGATGTTTTAATTTTCAGTGGGAGAGATGCATGGCAAAAATAAGAGGCTTGACTTCCTGAGGAGCAAAGAAAAATTTGTGGGGTGAGGGCTTGAGCTTGAAACTTTGCTGAGCCAACACTGATGCTGCCGTGTAGATCTTCCAGGGTAAAAATCTCATTCCAGGAATAATATAGAAGAGGCCTGGAAACTGTGAGAGCGAAGGAAGGCTGGAAGGATCAAACTGATTCTTGGAAGATAAGTTCCCTGAAAGGAGTGTATGTATTTGAGGGTCATTCTTTTATTCTTTCAACAGATATTTGTTAATTTCTATTATTTTCAAGACGCTGTGCTGTGTTCCAGGGCTTCAGGGATGAACAAGGCACGGCCCCCTATCTTAACAGGTTAGAGATGGAGTGCCTAGGATGGATTGATGGATGGGTGGATGATGATCTGTGATTCACTAGGAACTCAAGTTCATTTCTGTTTGTATGTTTGTTTGTTCCTGGGTCTCACTTGATCTGCCCAAAGTTTATCCCAGGTAGCCCTGGACATTTCCATCAGCGATAGTTCCCTGTTTTCTTTTCCTACTAATCCTTACTGAACCCAGGTCCTTTGTTTCCTGCACATGCTAGCCCCTGCTCAGCTCTTATAAGCGATAATTTGCTGTGAAGGTTTCTAGATTTGCTCCTAGTTGGCCACTCTGATCACTGCTCGCTGCAACCCTTAATGGAATCAACCTTTTCTCTTTTGTTCCCTGAAACAATAATGATCAGACTTGTTAACAGGTACTGAGAGTCCATTCCCTGCCAGCACTGTCCCAGATGCTTTACATGTACCTGACCTCATGACATGACAAACTGGGGTTCAAGTCCAGGCACTTATTTACTTTCTGTCTGACCTTTGGCAAGTTATTTAACCTTCTAACCACTAGTCTCTTAATTTTGAAAAACTTCCTTTAATACCACGTGGGGCCGCCATCTAGATTATATCCATTGTATACATGATATGCTTCATACATGCTTGGTACATAGTAAGTGCTCAATAAATGCTAGTTAATACGGCGGTTGTGGAGGGGAGAGCCGACCGTTTGAAGACTACTAGAATAGCGATGTATAACGTCTTCGGAGAGAGAGACTTATTTTTCTTTGAGGTCTTCATTTATGCTTCTGGGCACATAGTTTAATAAACAGGCTTCTATAAAGTGAAAACGGAGGTGAAACATAACTCCTAGCATGAGCCTGAAGGACTGAAAGAACCGCATTCTGCATCTCGCTGTGGCTTCTCTTTGGTTAGGGCCAAAAGTTCTTCTCAACTTTCCTTTCGTTTCCTTTCGGGTTTTGATTTATTTATTAATTAGGCAAAATGGGAATTGACGAGCCTAAAATGATAAAGATGCCCGTGATTTAAAAAAATGTTTTTGTATGTCAGGAATGAAAGATGCGGTGAGGTTGAGTGGGAGAAAAATGACTGTGTCAGAGCCAGCCAGGAGGGGTGTCACTTCCCTGCTTTCCGGGGGTGAGGAAGGTGGAGTTTGTCTGATTTCTTGTCCTGGATTTGGGACTTGTTCAGACACTAACTGGTTGGGTGGCAATTTGCCTTCTTGTGGAAAAACTGACCGAGCAACACGTCTTGTACGTTCAAGGTTCAGAGACCTTTTCTCTCGTAGTTTATTCTTCTGCAGAGTGGTGTCTGCAGGCTGCTGACATACGTGGAGGAAATGCTGTGTTTATGCGTGTGTGCGGCTCTCTACCTGCAGTACACATGTGCTCCTGGCTGAATGACATGTGTATCTGAAGCCGGGGGTCCTGCTGATTTAGTCCAAGGCATATATAATGCTCTGTAGAAGCCGTTCCTGGTTAGCAGCCCCTCACTTGCCGTGTTGTACAAGCTGCTGGCAAAGGTAATTATACTTAATAGGAACCACCTTTGATTTAAGGCTTCAGAGGTGAGCGATTAAATTGAGCTTCGTGCGTGGGGGCGGGTGGCGTGCAGCCTTTGTTTGGGGACATTTGTCACCCAGAGTGCCTTAGAAAGACAATTAGTAGACCTGGGGGAGACGATGCACCAAAGGCATCGAGCAGGCACCTGCTTTCCTCATCCCGCCCTCCTCCCGAATGGCCCTGAAGGGGCACTTGCTCCCCCAGGCTCGTCTGCCCCGGACCGTGTGCCCGTCTCTCCCGTGTGTGTTCAGCATTGCCCCGCTCCCTAGCTTCTCACTGATCACTGCCAGGGACAATCTCCACGCCCGCAGGATCAGTCCTGTCCAATGGACAGGCCGTCCTGAGATGTCTAGTCCCAGATGTGGGCTCCGACGGGGAAGTCTGGGTCTGCTCGGGCCTTGGCAGCAACAGCAAAAGCATCCCAGTCCCTAATCCTTTAATGATTAAATTTGAGATGATTTAATGTGTGTAAGATTTCATTTCAATCCTATGTGTGGCTATTACTGCATTTCAAAGATTATCTATGTACGTGTGTATGCATATAATATAAATATATGTTTCGTTTTAGCAAGCCTGCCTTGATTTTTAAGAATATGTATGGGCTGTCCCTCCCCAGAGTTTCTGAATTGCAACACCCATGCCAAGGAGTTTCTGTTGGGCAGAAGCAGCCTGTTTCATGGCAATGCCACCTAGAATTGGGACTGACACGAGTGTCAGTAAACTCCCCAGGAAAGGACGCCAACTCCCACGGAATCTTAGAGGCTTCCCAAAGATTCCCAAGCTCCAGGCAGAGGGTTTTGCTCCCTGACAGCTGCAAGATGAGTTCATACAGTATAGAGGGATCTCAGGGAAGTCTTGCCTAAACCTCCCTGCTCTTACGTTAAAGTCATGGCCTGAAACCTTCTTACTCACAGTATGGTCTGTGTGCCGGCAGCCTCTGCATCTCCTGGGAGCTGGTTAGAAATACAGACTCTCAGGCCCTGGCCCAGACCTGCTGAATCAGAGTCGGCATTTTAACGAGATGCCCAGGGGATTCACGGGCAGATGAGGTTTGAGAAGAATTCCTGTACAGGCCCCTGAGTGGTTGGCTCCTGTCGACCTTTCTGAGATGAGGTCCTCGTTTTCTCTCCTGCACCCTTGGTTTACTCAGTTGTGGTTACCATCCAGTCGTGGTTCCCTCCTCTAAGTCTGGTTATAACACCTTCACATGGTTCAGGTTTTGGCCTGAGTATCACTTGCTCAGGACAACTTTTTCTGACCCTTGAGACTGTGTCAAATCCCACCTTCCTCCCCAGTATTAACCTGAAAGCAGCATGGATGCCACTTTCCAGCATTGGCATTTTATGATTCTTGGTTTATTTGATGCCCATCCATCTCCCCCCGTCCCCCCTCCCCACAGACAGTAAGTTCCTTGAGGGCAGGGGCCATGACTGGTTCCATCATCTGCCCCATGTCCTGAGACCCCAGCACTGCATCCAGTACACGGTAGAAGCTCAAGAGCTATTTGTCCAATAAACAGATGCATATTGTCAGTCTATAGAATGAGAACTAATATAGGCATATTACTTGCTCTCAGTTGATCTCTTTAGGGATTGTTAGAAAAGCTCTAGAACTGTCTTTTGTGCATTCAATTCCAGGTGACGAGAAAACAAACACAACAGAGCTGCTACTGATTAAACATAGTCCCCGCAATGAGCATTATTCTATTTAATACTCAAGACATTTTACTAATTTTATAAAAGAATAAACTGAGTCATAAAGCAATGATTTCAGATTAAACAGCAGGGAGGTTGCAGGACCAGAAAACATGCTTCACTCTTAACTCCGACACCAAGGAGGCTGGGGACATGTTCTGCCTTGGGTTGGCCGTCAGCTTGGCTCTCTAAGGAGGTGCAGAGTTCCCTCTTCACCCGTTAGAACAAATCTTTATTGAACACACAGCTACTGTGTGCTAAGCACTCTTCTAGGCTGTGGGAGCGACAGTCAACAAAATGTATCAGGTCCCTGCTCTCATGGGACAGAACCAATATACATTGAAGATGCAAGATGGTGAAAAGGGCTAAGAAAAAAAAAATCAAGCATGGCGAAGGAATGAAAGGTGAGGAAGAGGGACTATCATATTGCAGGGTCTTTGCTTCCTTCACTGCTGTGTCCCCAGAACTTAGCTCAAGGGCTGGCACCTTGTAGGTGCTCAGTTAACATCAGTTGTTGATTGACTGACAGATGGAATTTACTATTAACAAAGGGGCTGAGCACTCACTGAATTGTATGTGACCATAAAACAGAGCAGTGGGCCTATCTGGGGATTGGAATATCTGACCCTGTTCTCCAGATTATGCTCTAAGTCACAGGTTTGTGTTTAGAATCATCAGAATTGCTCTAGAATTTGCCAGAAAACACAAGTGCTCAGCTTATTCCTTGAGTGAATTTTAGAGTCAGGATTTCCAGAGGTGAGACTTGGCGTGTGTTTGTAAAAATAACCCCGCAGTTGAGTCTGATCTGCATAGAAGGTTGAGAAGCGCTGCTCCAACCAGTTGAAATAATAACATCATCTGTCACACACTGAGTGCCTACTGTGTGCCAGGAAAAGTACTCAGTGGCTAACCAGCCTGGCCAAGACAGAGAAGAAGACGATGATGACAAAGATGAAAACACAGCTAATATTTATTGAGTAATTGCTTTGCTCCAGGTGGTGTATTAAGCACTTAACGCTTTTCAACTATTTCATCTTCACAACCATCCTATAAGTCCCTTTATGTCCCACTCGATGTTACAGAAATTTCAGAGAAGGTTCAAACAAATATCAGATACATGATTTTGAGCAGGGATTGACAAATTATGGCCCATGAGCCAAATTCAGCCCACCTCCTTTTTTTTTTTTTTTTTTATGATTTGTGAGCTAGAATGGCTTTTACATTTCCAAATGTTTGGGGGAAAAATGTGGAAATTTGTTTCCTCTCATATTATATAAGAACCTCCATAAGATTCTTGATCTTGCCTCTTGGCCTTCAAAGCCAAAAAAATTTACTATTTGGCCTTTTACAGGAAAATTTGCTAGCCCCTGATCTAGAACTTTAATTCCCAACTTGTTATATGCATAAGACAGTTGTATTCAAGATAATTTTAGGTATTAGAAGTATGCATTTTTTTAATAGTTATGGTTTTAATTTGTTATGAATTCGAAGGGAAAAGTACATTAAAGTCGTGATTTCATGGGTCTTATTGCTGAGTCCAATGTAAAGAAAAAAGGAAAATGAATCCACTGGAAATCAATTTTGAAAAAAATTAAGTAAATAATGGTACAGATAGTATTGAGATAGAACGAAAATCATGAAGGTGATAGAGAAAAAGCATGAACACTGGTTTATAGGGCCAGAGAGCGGGCTGTATAGGAGAAAGTGAACATAACGGAAGTCATTTCACTGGGATGAGAAGATAGTAAGCAGGCAATGACTGCAGCTCTTTCCTTTTTTAATATTGTGTGAGTTTGAGTTTCTTAGAACCCTTGTTTTTCAGGACTTTTTGATCTCTCGGGGTGTCTTCCAGGACTCTGATTCTATGAAAAGTTTCCTCAGGAGATACTGACAAGCTAGGGGTTGTCCAGGATTTGTTATAGCTCCAGGCACAGTCTTCCTGTGTTTTTCCTTCTGTTGACTTAGAAAGACAGATGAGCGAACCTCAGACGGGTTCAGAGGTTTGGTGGGGCAATCTCAGAGGCGCTCCAGTTCAGCCGGGAATGGAAAGGGGGGAGAGGGATTTGATAATTACTGTTGCTATTTTGAGACACCGATAGCAGAGATTAGGGAAAGCATGATGAAAAAAATCATATTAAAACAACCAAGAAGGTAACAACAAGAACTGTTTGAACCCTGGGGAGGCCAGGTCTGGGATTATAATGACAAAGTTGTGTGTGTGTGTGTGTGTGTGTGTGTGTTTGCGGAGGTGTGCTGATTTTTTTTTTAATACAGATCATTTTGTCCTTTGCAGTGGAAGCTTCAGTTCAGTAGCTTTGAGACAAACAGGAAAGTCTGTGTTATTCTTTACAGGAACACATCAAAGGTAGTTTCTGGCAACAGTCAAAATGTCTGTCAAGGAAGGAGAAAGGATTGTGAGGTATTCATGACCTGTTTGAAGAACTGGTGTTAAAAACACATTCAAGAAGGAATCCTGTTAGTTAGAAGATGAAAGGAAAATAGGAGAGGGGAAGGTTCCTTGCTTTGTCCAGGCCTAAAGGTCATTGTTTC